>NC_134108.1:48755833-51384166 GCF_040939455.1 Microcebus murinus | reverse complement strand
CTGGCCAGGGACACCATTCCCCTTATCCTGGTAAGGCCGGTGCTGCCTCTTTGGTGCTCTGTTACTCTATCACAAACCCCACCCAGCCCCAGGGCGTGGATGACTACCTGGTCCACTGCAGGCAGCCCCTATAGAAAGGTACTCCTTTCTATAGTGGGATCCACTTAATTCTTTCTGAAGTAAGTACAGGCTGTAAAAACCTGCCATCTGCCCTCTCTCCAACTCTTAGCACGATCTGGTGCGGTTTGCTCAGGCAGCCCCTGCAGAGTGGGTAAATGTGGACATGTGTCCAGTTCTACTCCTAACAACTTGGCCTCTCCAGGCACCTTCCGACGGCCGAGTGAGGGCAGCTGGAAGGGCAGTGCATGTCTGCCCTTGACAAATGGTTCGACCCACTCAGTGGCGCCTCCCGCTGTAGGTGGAGGCCCACAGCACTGGGAGGGGAGCCAGGTGCGGGGCTTGCTACAGGTGTGGGGCTTGCTACAGGTGCAGGCAATAAGGGAGTGCATTGTCCACGGAGGATTTAAAAGGCAATAAAACCAAAGTAACAGGTGATCTGCCGTTTATTATCACCATCAATGGGCAATTCTACATAATGCCTGTGATAAAATACCTCTCTCCCAAAATAGTTTTTGGGTTTAAATTCTAAATAATTCCTGTGGTTATTTTTGAGTTTTAATTGTATACATTAAGATTCAAATTAGTAAATTGTATTACTTATCCATTAATATGTATTGTTCTCTACATGAAAGTTAATTTTGGAGAACTCCCAGTTATGTCATCTCCTGACACACACACACTCATCTGCACAGTCACAGCTGCACCAGAATAAATCCACAAATATCAGAATCCTTCCAGGTTTCCAGCAAGACACTTGTCTGTCCAACTCCTAGGAACTACATACATCTGCCTTTTAAAAATTTTTTTGGACATAGAGTCTCACTCTGTTGCTCGGGCTAGAGTGCCATGGTGTCATCAGAGCTCACAGTAGCCATCTCTAGAGCTAGCTCCACTTGGGAGAGAGCAGTGCTCCTCTAGCTTCTTTCATTTCCCTGAGTACCTTACTTCATGGGGGAGCCCAGTGTTTCCAGCTTTCACTGCCCCTCATTAGAAACAGTTTGGAGAACCCTCCAGAAAACCATCTGGGGCAGATGGGAGCACCACACTCCCCAGGGGGACATCTGGACCTTCATCTCACAGGGCAGAGCAAGCCCCAGCACCCCCGGCAGATATCATGGAGCTTCTTATTTTAAATACTCTCCTTAGTAGAGAGACATGTCTAAAAATAAACATACATACTGGGAAGTATTACAAAATGTTCTCTCTCCGCGAGTACAACTGAACATTCCTGCCATGCTAAAGGCATGGGGACTTCCTGACTGTTTCCCTATGGGTCCCTTTGCATGTCTATACCCAGCAGCCCTTAGCCTATTTGAATCAGTTTGGGGATCTGGATCCCCAATACTGGAGGATTGCATTTTTTTTAAGTTTAGGTGTATGTCTTACTATTAATACTAACGGAAATGCTGAGATAATATCACCAATTATCTACCCCCAAAGAGACCAAGAGGTGTGATAACTAAGTTGGCTTAGAAGCTTTCAACTCCTCAATTTTGCATACAACATTACAAAGAATCTCCCCATATGTGGGGGTGAATTCACAAGGAGCTTAGCTTTGGGGCTCAGTACTAGCACAAGCTCCTCCCAAAGCCTGTGCCTAGTTTTGTATTCATAATTTGTATTCCTTTTCTTAAACAGGTCTGGTGGAAAACCAAACTGTTTTTCTGCTACTACACTCTCACAACACAGAACACTTCTTTAGCCAAATGTGAGGGGGTTGCTTCCTCACACACCATCAATTCCCCAGCAGATACCAGCTGGGTGTCCTCAAATTCAATTCTGACACTACTACCTGGAGACAGTATCAGGTCCCACAGGTTAAGGGCTCTGCCCCACAAGAGTGCCCCCCAGCTTCAGATGCCAATCACAAGCCCCAGGCTGCGACCTGTGCTTCTAACCAGCCAGCTATAAATTAGGGTTCCCACAACCCCCTCCTTGTGTTTGATGAATTTGCCAGCATGGCAAACAGAACTCAGGGAAACACATTTACACAGTTATTATAATGGATATTACAAAGGATACAGATGAACAGCCAGATGGAAAAGATGCACAGGACAAGGAGGGGCAGGAAGCTCTCTTGTCCTCTCTGGGTGCACCACCCCCTCCAGGAACCTCCACGTGTTTTGTAATCCAGAAGCTCTATCCGAACCCGGTACTTTGAGTTTGTTATGAGGATTAATTTGTTAACAAATTTGAGTTTGTTAGGAGGATTAATTGCATAGGCATAACTGATTAAATCATTGTCCATAAACTCATTCAGTGATCAACTGTACCTTCAGCCCCCTCCCCTCCCTAGATGTTGGGGAGTGGGGCTGAAAGTCCTGTAGTCATGCCTTGGTCTTTCTTGTGACCAGCTCCCATCCTAAAGCTATCTAGGGGACCCCAGCCACCTGTCTTCTCATCAGTGTGCAAGAAGACACTTAGCACTTTGGAGATTCCAAACGTTTTAAGAGCTGTATGTCAGTCGCCAGTGGCAGGGACCATTTCTTATTATATCACAATATGACAACAGGGTTCCCCAAATTATTTAAACTTCAAACCCCACAAATCCTGGATCAGCCTCTGCTCCTGCACATCCCTTTAATGGACCTGTGTAAGAATTTCTAAGGGACCCATGCCCCTGACTGGAATTGCTGGGTTATAAGGTATCCATCTACTTAATTTGATTAGCTAGTACCAGATTATTCTCCAACCTGTGCTCTCACCAGCAGCAGGAAGAATCTTGTATCCCCACAGCCTTGCCAGCATTTGGCATTCTCCAGATTTCCATCTTCCCCAGGCTAATTGCTGTGTAATAGCCTTATAGCTTACGCAGCCTTAGAGTGTAAGGCAGCCTCTCATCATTGCTTTAATTTGCATTTCTCTGATTACTAACGGGCAGTTTCTTTCATATCCTTGTTAGGCTTTTGGTTGTCCTGATTTGTAAATTGTCTGTATATTTTACCTGTTTTTCTTTTGGCATGCTATCTTGTTGCGTGTCGGGAGTTCTTTGTATATTCTAGATATTAATCTTTTGTCACTTTCAGATATTATAAATCTCTTCTCCCAATCTGTCATCCATCTCTTCAATGCAATCCAACTGTGATGTTACTTACTCACAGAAATTCTTCATTTTAATGTAATCAGATCTATCAATTTGCTTTGTGGCTTGTACATTTGAAGTCTTGTTTAAGAATTTTCTTTACCCCTCCCAGGTTCCAGTGCATTTCTCTTATTAAACTTTATAATTTTACCTTTCATATTTTGGTCTCTAATCTGTTGGAAATCTCTTTTGTATGTGGATCCAACTTTATTTTTCCCCATCCTTTCCTTCTCTATTTTCCCCACATCATCTACTAAATAATACATTCACTCCCTAATTAACCCGTGGTGCCAACTCTACATTATATGAGGTTTGTAGATAACTGTAGAGCTACCCAAACACTGTCTATTCCACTCCACATTGAAAACAACTTTGTAGGGTGTCTCAATATCTGGTAGGCAATTTCCCCCTTTATACTACCTCTTCTAGATTGATTTAGCTGCTTGTGGAAATTATTTTTTTCCTACACATTTTAGGATAAGTATATCAAGTTTCTCAAAAAAATAAACAGCTAGAATTTTAATTGGGATTTCACTGGATTTATAAATTTAATTTGGCGATATTTGATATAATTTATAATTTAAGTCATGTACTCCAAGACCTGGCATGTCTGAGGACATAGAATTGTGAGGAGAGATTAAAACGGACATTAATGAATGTCTTTGAGAGGGTCCCAGACCCTGCCCTCACCATTGGCCTTGCTTGACTTTGAGGGTGGGGCAATAAAAACCCAAACCCATATTGGTCAGAGAGGAACCGGGCGCAGTGGGAAGGAGGAGCCCCCATCTGGCACGGCACCAGCAAGGACTGAGTGAAGAGCCAGGAAAGTGAGTGTCCCAGAGACCCCCGGAGCCCCCAGCCAGGGGAAGAGAGGACAGCCACGCGTGGCCATGTGGCTGAGCCTGCGGAGGCAGGGAACCTGAGACCTGGGTCAAGAGAACGAGAATGTGTGGGGCTAGTTGCGAGAGGCCATGCTGGATTTGGGCACAAGTGGTGGATGCCAGCACATGACTATGAGGACAAGACATGCCAGGTTTCGGCTGAGCCAGTGCCAAAGGACGGCAGAGGATGGTGAAGGCCAGAAACTCCCGCTCACCAGTGCCCGAGTGCTGCAGTGCCCGCGCTCTCTGCCTGGGAACTTCAACAGGGAGAAGATAACCCGGGGTGGGGGGGTGGGGGGGGGGAAGATCCAGAAATTCACTATTGATTCAGAGGAGTCTGAGTTTTAAAGCAAAAGTTATCTTGAACTGACAAGTTTGGGAAATAAATAGTCTCATTTTACTTTAACCTCTGAGATGTAGAACTGTGGTGATTGTACCGATTTCATACCCACTGCACAATTCTAGTCTCTGCAGACTGTATTTCAGCAGTGGAAAAAAAAATATGTTAAGGAGAGGTTTAGAGAATGAAGCAAATAAATATGACATAACTATAATAAAGCAGGTAAAGAAATTGGGGCAAAAAGAAACCAAAAGCTTCGCTTCCCATGAAAGTGAATTAATGGCAGACAATTATGGACTATTGTCTCATTCCAGGCCTCACTGTGGTTCTGAATTTAAACAAGTACTTTGAGGCTATTCTGGAATAATGCCCCTGAGACCACAGCTCTGCTCAGAGGGCTCTGTTCTGTCATGAAGCTAACCTACAGAATGGGGTGGGGGGGGTGCAAATCAGTGCAGACACCCACTCCCCTAGCCCCCCGCGCCACAGGAAGCATCCAGCACACATGGGCCAGTGGGGTTTCTGCCGCTGCCTTGTGACACCCTGTCTTAGAACATGCAGCCCCTCAAATGGTCAGGCATCTTGCAGGACCCCTTGTCCTGTGGGAATAGATGGATGTGGCTTTGAAATATCCCTCCTTGTTTGTGGATAAGATGTTCCCTACGGCAAGGCAGATGCTGCTGCTAAGACACCCTTGATTTTTGTACTGGCATTGGAGGAGCTCAGACTGTTTTCTGCGTAAACAGCCCTGGCCCCCGTACCTCTAGCACAAGTAGAGGCCTCTGTCACCTGCCCCTCACCAGCCCTAGGGAGGCTGGAGTGGTGGGGGCAGCCACCTCTCCTCTGAGGAGAGCCTCCTCCCATGCAGTCTTTGGGCATCAGCTGCTGTCGCTGCTGTGCTGGCCGGGGGCCCCTGTTGTGGTCTCTGGTTGTTCGGTCCAAGCAGGCCTCTCCTCCACCCAGTCTTCTTTGAATCTGCCAGCTGACCATAGGCCTCTTCTACACTCCCTTCAAATGGAGGGCTCCGGAACTTTGACTTCTTTGCCCTCAAGCCTTGTAGGTTCTTGTTACAGAGCCAGTTCTAGGCCCCTTGGCTACTGTTGCTCTGATGCTCCAATGCCATGGGGGCGGGGAGGGGAGAGAAATTCACTGGGCGGCTCCCAGTCACGCCAGGACTCACAGTGGGAAGGGTGAACTAAGTCTTCTCCACCCTGGGAGCCCCCACCTGGATCTGAGGCGTCTATTCTATACTCGGTTCCCCCAGCACTCAGGTGACCCAGGAAGCAGGGACCCCAAACCTGCATCCATGTTCTTATCCTCTGATTTGGTCCAGCTCGCAAGGCAAGAATGGTTTTGACATTTTTAAATGGCTGAAAAGAAATTAAAAGAATAATAATTTGGGGCTGGGCAAGTAGTAATCCTAGCTTACACTAGTAATCCTAGCACTTTGGGAGGCTGAGGCAGGAGGATCGCTTGAGACCAGGAGTTTGAGACCAGCCTGAGCAACATAGTGAGACCCCATCTCTACAAAAAACAGAAAAATTAGTCGGTGTGATGATGTGTACATATAGTCCCAGTTACTTGGGAGGCGGATCTGTTGAGCCCAGGAGTTTGAGATTGCAGTAAGCTATAATGATGCCACTGCACTCTAGACTGGGTGACAGAGCAAAACTATCTCAAAAAAAATGATAAAGAAGAATAATACTTTGGGACACATGAAAATTACATAAAATTCACATTTTTGCATCCACACAAAGTTATATTGAAACACAGCCATACTCACTCATTATGTATTATTGTCTATGACTACTTTGGTGCTACCATGGTAGAGTTGAGTAGTTGCAGTGCAGACTGACTATAAGACTCACAAACCCTAAAATACGATGTGGCCTTTGTGGCATTTTATAGTAAGAGTTTGCTGGCTTAACCCCTGGCCTAGGCTGAACTCCTCCTCTCCTGAAAGCTGTGTGTAGTCCAAGCCACTACTACTCTTAGGATAGTGAGAAAAGCAGATGGAACAACTACTACCACTAGCCCAGTAGCTGCCAGAGTCAGGGCTATGGCTTCCATCATATTTCTGCCATGGTAAATTATTTTCAATAGCTCCAAGGTCAAAAATTCTCTTCATTACTAAACTGATTTTTAATTATCTTTGGAAGAAAAGGTTACTGCTTTCTTGTAATAAATTAACATTTTTTTCTGTATTACAAAAGAGTGAATCGATAAATAACTTTCAAGCAGGAAGATGATCTCAAACCAGTTCTGGTTAATTTTTAAATGAATCAGACAATCAGAAACACAAACTCAGGTATTAAATACTGTCCAAAAATCAAAATGATTTTGTGTATGTTCATGTGTGTGTTTGTCTGTTGATCAGTTCAACAGAGTGGATTGAGGATGGGAGTAAGAGACTTTACCCTCTTGAGGGAGATTTTGACTCGATGATGGATTTATAGTTTTAAAAATTAGCAGTGTATCTCTAAATTTATGGAATAGGAAAGGTTTGGAGGGATGCTAGGAAATGTAGACATCTTTTATTCAACTTTGAGGGAGCCAAACTTAAGACATTACAACATAAGACAGGAAGGATATGAATTTGTTCATTTGGGCTTTCGAAAATTCATTTGTTCAACATTATTTCCTGAGAACTCATCACTGACTATGCATTGTATTAGGGGCAAAAAGCTATGAAGATATATGCCACCAACTCTGAACACAGAATACAGGAAATTGAGAGGGCTTTCTTTGTCATATGGGGCAGACTCAGGGAGGCTAGGTCAGGAGGGGGAGTTTTTGTAAGAATAAATGTAGAACATTAATGGAGTTGTTCTTCTGCAGAAGGCAGGAACAGGCATTGGAGGGGGAGGCCCCACAGCACTGGGGTTGGGGTGCTACTCCAGTTCTAGAAGACTCCAGGGCCCTGTGGCAGGAGCTGTGGGGCCATGCCCATGAAACTCTTCTCTCCTCCATCACTTCTACTTGCTCACAGTTTCCAATATTTTGCAACTGTGGCTTGTTAGGACTCACTGTAGCCCCAACTCTTATCTTTGTGTTTCTAAGCCTCCTACCTAGTCTTTTTTTCTTGACATATCTCTGTTTAAAACTCCAAGAAAGATCCAGAAGTGTTTGAAGTAGCAAAAATAAAAAAAAATTCTGAGAAAGAAATGGTGATTTACCCAGGTTTTATGTGTGTGCCAAGTTGAAAGCCAATCTACTGATTGGCTGCCTTTTTGTTAGGTGTCAACCCTGAACCAATCCACGCTAGGGGTGGGGCCTTACAGGGCAAGATGTAACCACTTAAAGCTGCTCCTTTGGGTTTCCTCTGGCAGGGTTAGGAGGCATGCCAGACAATGTGAATGACATGTTTACCAAGGAAAGAGACACTATGAAATTAACTGTATGCTAGGATAACGTTATGAGCCAAGTTTGCTGGGCAAACTTGGTAGCACAGATGGCAGGGAAAGAAAAGAACCCATAACTATGCAGGATTAGAGCTAGGGGAACATCTTGTCAGCAGGGATTGCTCTTCCAGGGACAGCCAGGAGGATGGCATCCAGAGGAGTTCATGGCAGTCAGCCAGGCAAGAAGGCGAGATTCCGGGTGGCGGGTGCGCCTTACTGGGGATAGGCTTCCGTCTCACAAGGAAGAGCAACAAGAGCTAGACAGAACCTCCAAGTTGTCTGAAGTCGAGAGAAAAACCACTAATCCCAGTGGGAAACTGGAAGGCTAAGCAGACCCCAGATAGAGGCCCAATCTTACAGAATGTGCGTGGTGTGTGTGTGTGTGTAGGGGAGAACATTCACACAACTCTGGGGACACATAGACACAATAACACAAAGGATCAGTAGCAGTACTAGTGAGACCTCTACCTGAAACACGGCTCACGCTCCCAACTGCTGTGGGTGAGTGGCTGAGCAGGGCACCTGCGTCCTCAGCAGAGAGGCTAGAGAGGCTAGGCGCCCGGAGGGGCGAGTGAGGATTCAGCACGGCCACCGCAGATGACTCCAGCTGACCTTGACATATGTACTTATCAGAAACAAAGGGAGGAAGGTGAGGAATATTGGCCAGCAGAACCGAAATGTTCTGGGACCATCTGATACCCTTCCCTTGGACCTGAAATTACCTACATGGCTAAAGAGCTTGTACGGGAACCAGAAGATAAACGGCTCCCAGTTATAAGCCTCAGACTGAGGTCTGCTGGGGGAAGCCGGCTAACAGACCAGCTCTCCCCAAGGGCGGGTGAGCACACCTGAAGGGGAAGGCCCTGGAGGGCGAAGTCACTCTTCATTGTCAAAGAGCAGGGCCTCTCGAGGGCCTTTATAATTGCTCTTCTGAAGTCTGAGCTGCTCTGTTGCTCCCATTAGTTCACCATGAAAAAATTATTTAGGCGATTTCCCCAAGTGCTTTTATGATTCTATTTGTCTGGAGTCATGAGCAGAAGCTTGGCTAATTAGCAAAATGAATAATGAAAATGGCTTCTTATTGGTAAAATTAGCGACCTGTTAGTTAACATAAAGGACATTAGAGATGGGCTTTTGCTGTTGAACATCATGGCGTTCAAGTGGATTGGCTAAAACATTAGGGACACTCTCTACTTGTCCACCAGCTGGGTATAAGATTCTGGCCGGCCCCTCACAGGTCACCTTTCCAAGTGCCATCAGAAACATGATTCTGAACTTGTCCCGTGCTCAGCCGTGAATTCAGACAACTCTGGGTACCTGGTGCTAATTAAAATCTGGTTTTTGCAATACTGTCCTGTCACTCTTAGAGAACCTTTCAAGTAAAGTATGGACGGAGCACCTAAAAACGTCAGAGAGCTGGAACCTTGCCAAGGTTATAGAACAAGCGGCATGAACATTCTTGGATCTTCTTACTAACGAATATGTACGTGTGACAGCATTTGTGCTGAGACATTTTGTTATAACCTGATAGTGAGTAGGGGTGCGGGGAGATGGTGTTAATCAGATTCCATCACAGCTTGGCCAGGAATAGGCAACCTTGATGATGTGGAAATGGGACGTTCTGCCAAAGCCAGGCAGCATTCATTCATTCACCCACTGGCAAATATTTCTCACATAACTTCTGTTTGCCAGGCATGTGCTCCTGGGCTCGGTGCCAACAGTTCAGTGTTGCATAAGGCAGACAAGATTCCCTCCCTAAAGAAGCTTACAGTCCAGAAGGCCAGTGCCCCAGCAAGAAATAGCAATCAGTGGTGAGTACTACAGCAGAAGTACAGAGAAATGGGGACATAGAACAGACAGAATGTCCAGGGATGGGAGAGCAATACAGTTGCTTCTTTTGCTGAAGAAATTCAAGTGCTAGAATTCATCCCACAGGCCACTGGAAGGCCTGACTCTATTGCAGATCTGGTAGCTCAAGGACATTTTTGAGGCCCTGTGGTCATCCTCCTCCCATCAGTTGGGGGCCACGTGGACACCTGGTCCCCTCCTATTTTTATCCTGGAGAGGGCACTGAAGTTCAAATCCACACGATGCAGTTGGCAGATTTTATCCCCAGAGACCAAAGCATGAAGAGGCTCCGTGACTTGCCCAAGGGCATTTATTGAGTCAACAGTAGAAATGGGAACAAAACTCAGTTACCTGATGCCCAGGCCAGCTCCCCTTCCCTTGACACATCACCTAAGGGGGAAAATAATCCTCTGAAGTATCAAATAGCTCGGTCTTTTGATGAGTGAGCAAGTTGGTGAGCAAATAATGAGAAAAGTGAGTGTTGAATTTCCCTTGATGTAACCCCTTTGGAAAATGCAGCAACGGATACAAGAAGAATGTGACTTATGTTATCGTGCAAGCAAAAATATTTTAAAATAGTTTCAGAGGGCTCATAAACAGAAGGCCTGGATGTGAGTGTCTGCCTAAAGAATAGCAGAGAAAGAGGGTCCAACACATCACATCCTAGAGTTCTCAGCCAGGCAAGGAGACTGCTCACAATTCAGGTTTTTATAGGTGATGGAGTGTCGTTTTTCATCCTCTTAGTTATGGAAGGGTGAGGGAGAGGCATTTTTTAAACAGAGATCACTTAGGATTGTGGCTTCCTTGGCCTTAAAGAACAACATGGTTTTCCTTCTGCACGCTCTGCACCACGACAAACAGCGCTGTGTCTGCTTCCCAGCCCGACTTTGCCCCAGCGGCGGCCCTAATATTAGGTTTCCCCAGTCTTCCTGTAACAAAACAAAACAAAATTAAAGTGGGTTTCTGTGATGGGGACTCTTTTTTAATTTGTGTCTGTTTGACTGGGCCCAGGGTTTGCCCAGATAGCTGGTTTAACATTAATTCTGGACATGTTTGTAAGAGTGTGGAATCGGTAGACTGAGTAAAGATCTGCTCTCCCCAGTGTGTGTGAGAGTCCCCCAATCCACGGAGAGCCCACCCAAGTGGCTCAAAAAGGCAGAGGAAGGGTGAATTCACTCTCCACCTGAGCTGGGGCACCAGTCTGCTCCTGTCCACAGACATCAGTCCTCCTGGTTCTTGGGCCCCCAGACTGAGACTCACACGGTTCTCCAGCTTGCAGGTGGAAGATATGGGACTTCTCAGCCTCCACATCATGGGAGCCGATTCCTAATAAATCTGTATATATCCTATTGGTTCTGTTTCTCTTGAGAACCCTAACACGGCTTCCTTAATATCTTTCTGTTTGAAAGAATAAAGGAGGTGGGAAAGGAAAAAGATTTCCCTTTGACCCTTTAGTCTGCTTGTAAACTCTGTTTACTGAAATATTTCTATGGGCTTCATTTTATAATGCCACCAAATAAATCTATCAGTGTCATTAAACATACAATATCCAGGTCCCCAGCCAACTTAAGATGAGAAAGCTCAGATCTGGTTGGCCTTGTATGCTGATTCTACTCCATTTCTCTTTCTTCATCTAGAAGGTATTCAAGATAATCAATAGATGGATTGCACTGGGCAAGGAGAGAGGTGAAAATGTCACTATAGTTGGTAACTTTCCCAGTTTTTCAAAGGTTTGTACCATGGAAGCAAATCTCTCTAGACCAAACTGCACAAGGAGAAAATTTTATATGAAAAAATATTCCACTTGACAGGACAAATGCTTTGGTTTTCTGTAGGTCAACTCTGTAGAAGAAACTGGAAGCTTGTTTACAGGGTGTGGGGAGGAATAAGCTCAGTGGAGATGTCTTTCCCAAGACCTGCACACCCAGCTGCCCACTGCACACCATCTTCTTAGATGCCCCCAAACTCGATGTGTCCCAAATGGAACCCACTGTCTCTTCTCCCCTCCTCTCTGCTCCTGCTCTAGCAAAAGTATTCTATATCAGTGCTGCTGCCATCTTCCACCCAGGCGTCCCAGCTGGAAGCCAAGGGACCCTCCTTGAGGCCTTTCTCCGTCACCCTTTGTTCCGTCCAGTAAGTTACTAAGTCCTATTACTTCTTCCTCCTAAATCTCTCCCATATTTGTCCACTTCTCCCATCCCCACTGCCTGCCACTACCCCAGCTAGGGCTCCCAGCACCTCTCCCCTGGGTCCCACCAGCCTCTTAATGGGGGCCCTACCTCCTGCCTGGCTCTCCCTGGGTTCCCTGGAGCAGAGAGAGTAATCCTTCTAAAATGCAAATCTGATCCTCTACTGTTCTGCTTAAAATCCTCCCATGGCTCCCCACTGGGGACAAAGGTCAAACAAAGCTTACAAAGGACTTCTTTGTCAGAACTGCTTTACTCTTCAGAGGCTTGACTAGTGGCTCCTACCCCCTTCAACTCCAACCTTGAGCTGTGAAAACCTGCCTTGCAATCTCTGTCCTCCCAGCCCTCCCTAGACTGTCCCCTGAATCATGGAACACTCCTTACTCTTCTCCCTGCCCCCCCCCCCCCCCCCCCGCTGGATTGGGAGCTATTGGTTCTTCAAATCTCAGTTTAGAAGCCCCTTCTTGACCTATCTTACATGCTCCAATAGCATGACCTATGTGTCCCATTTCAAAGCTCTTGCCTCACTTGGGAATGCAAATGCCTCTTTGTTTTCATTCGCTACTAAAATATATGTTCCTCATATGACATTCTAGAAAAGGCAAAGCTGTAGTGACAGAAAGCAGAGCAGTAGATGCCCATGCCTGGGGGCATGGGGGTGAAAGGGGAGGAGACTGGCTACAAATCAGCCCAAACAAACTTTTGGGGGCGATGGAAATGTTCTATATGTTGATTGTGGTGCTGGTTATACTACCCCATGCATTTGTCAAAATGCATCTAACTGTACACTTAAAATGGGTGAATTTCATTGTATAGAGAGTATACCTCAATAAAGCTGGTTTTAAGAAAAATTCCTACATGCTCTCTTTTACAACCAAGCCCCGATTAACCCAGTCTGCTCAGCTACTACTTAGGAACTATTTGGTGAATCAAAATAGTGATTTTTGGGAATTCAAATTTTCTCTCAGGTTTTTACTATTGAACAAATGAAAACAACAAAAAGAAAAAAAAACCAAATGGACCAATTTTCTAAAGATCACACAACCCAACAGCATCTCCTGTCTAATTGCTTGCCTCTCTCCGAGGGTGGCTGCTTCTCTCGCACCTGTCTAAGCACACAAAAAACACACCAAGTCCTCTGTGTTGCTCAACACCACCTCTTTCCTCCCGCACACCTGGTGGAGACTGTTGAATGAATAAACAGAAAACCTCATTTGTAAGTAGGTGGCACAGAATCCAGAATGCATTTTCCAAAGGAAACGACGTCATAAGGGGATTTGGGTTTCCTGGGCCTGCCCACAGAGCTAATTAATCTATTACACTATTAAGGGGCAAAAGAAATACAGTTACCACACTAGTCATAAAATAAACATGAAATCCTGAATGAGAAACGCTCGCCTAGAGCAGACCCTACCCACACTGCCAACTGCACTCGGAAGATGAAGGGGAGCCTGTCTCTCTCTTAAATGAGTTATCATGCCTCCAAATTAGCGACTTCCTTTAGAACAGCCGACTCTCTGACAGCTGCTCAGATCAGCCAGGCATACATTACTTTCATCTTTAATAAACAGGCACTCTCAAGTCAGTGGCTGGTCTCCATGGCAACCAGATCGAGTTTTTCCACTGATGTTGGGGGCAGAAAGGAAGAAGGAACAGACCATTTTCACTGAGGGGTGGACCCTGAGATGGCAGGAGGCGGCAAGCATGGGGTAGAATGTACTGTCCTGTATTTCGTTATGGGTGCAAAGCTACCTCCCAACCAGAATGGGGAGTGGCTGCTTCTTCTCTTTACTGTGTACATACGGTGGAAGAGGAGTCCTGGTCTGTGCTGTAAGAACCATGGGTGAGGCCGGGCGCAGTGGCTCATACCTGTAATCCTAGCACTCTGGGAGGCTGAGGCTGGAGGATCGCTTGAGGCCAGGAGTTCAAGCCCAGCCTGAGCAAGGGCAAGACCTCACCTCTGAAAAAATGAAAAATGTGCTAGGCATAGTGGCACATGCCTGTAGTTTCAGCTACTCAGAAGCCTGAGGCAGGAGGATAACTTGAGTTGGAGGTTGCTGTGAGCTACAATGATGCCACAGCACTCTAGCTCAGGTGACAGAGTGAGACCTTGTCTCAAAAAACAACAAAGACAAAAACAGATCCACAAGCAAGGGCTGGGCCAAGAAGCACAGCACACACCAAGGCCCGCACGGCCAAGCAGTACATGCAATTGGATCCAAATGAAGTCTCATTTGTGCGTGTGCCTGGCCTTGTGCCCCATGCTGCAGGTGTGTTTTACAGTAGGAGAACGTGGACAAAGTGAGGAGAGGTGCCCACACACATCACAGTGGGGGCAGGAGGAGGTCCAGCCCCTGCCTCCCCAGCCGGGAGCAGCTGCAGCTCACAGCATTCATTCTCAATCTAAGCCACACTCAGTTCTCCAGCCCTGGCCTGGGTGACTTTAGCATCACCTGCCTAGCAGCTGCTCAGGCTGAATCAATAGTTTGTTGATAGATCATTGATGCAGCATCCACTGGCTTTTCAACCTCTGGAGATCCACAGAATTTCTGCCTTTCCTGCACTCTGCCCAGTGGGTCGATTTGGCCTGCATGACTGCGATCTGATTCACTGTCTGGATCCAAGCTGGGGCCCTGACACCTGCCTTGCTCTTGCCTACATCTTCCCTCGGGCACCTGAATCGTGGTTTCATAGCCCCAGGCTGTAAAGGAACTGGTCACCTGGAGCCACCCAGGCAAGACTTTTCACTTAATTGCAGCTGTTGGTTGCTGCTAGCGCTGTCTGCTTCCGTGCCCCAGCAGCACACAGTTTGGGGTGCGCCCCTGAAGACTGGACCTTGGGACACTTGCACCCCTCATGTTACCATCCCAAGGCCTGTCAGCTTCTGGTACCAAATTCTTCCTTACCCTTGCACACCAGGGATGCTGCCAAAATGCCAGAAAACCATATTCCTGAGCCTGAGCAGACCCTAACAGATGTGGTATTTGAAATGGGTCAGGATTTGGACAATAAAAGAGAGGACGTTCTCTGCCAGAACCAGGTCCTTGATGAGACATAGGGTGACGGTGTGATCTCTTTATTCAGATCTCTAGGTAATCCAACTTCCCATCCCCGCTCAACAAACAGGTGAGGGTACAGGTAGTCCTGGTTAGCATAATCAGCTCCTGCCACGGCACCTGTCGTATAGGCGTATCTAGTCACAGTATCCTCCAGGACCTGGGTTGTGTAAATACAACCAATATCCTCCTGGAGTTCTGAAAGTGGAACTTGACAGCCACGTTCTGTAAAAAGGATTGTAATGAAAGTTTACTAACCGCATTCACACATTTTCACAAAATCCATGAGGCTGGAGTAGGCAGGGGCCAGTCATGAAAGGCTCTCATAGGCCACATTAAAGAGCTCAGACTTTTTAAAGAGATGATGCTGAGCAGACGAACAATTTTAACCTGTAGAATAGTGTGATCAGATGGGGCTTTAAGAAAACTATGCTGTTGTAGGCACATAGGAGGGAGTGAGGGCTGGGAGGCTGGAAGGAAGGAGCCAGGAGACCTCTTTTCCTGTCCAGCTGCTCCGTGATGGGCAAGGAGCCCACAGGCTCCACGTGCTCCCTCTGTTTTCATCTTCCTTTCTCCGTGTGCCCCTTCCCCTGCTGTGCCTCCTGCCTGCTCCCCCATGGGTGCATCCCCCCATCTCTTTTTTCCTGTGCTTTTCCACTTTCATCCTCACATCAGCATTCCCTGTCCTCGACTCTCCTTCCTGCTTCCTGCTCTCGTTTTCAATGCAAAGGGACAGCTGCCTGCCTTGCCCCAGGAAACTCCCTCAGCCCTGCTGCCAGCTTTGGGGAAAGACTTGCCCCAGAAGACAAACCCTTCCTCTTGTCTGATGGAAACAAGTGGGCAGATTTTCCCATCACCGCAGTGGAACACCAAAGGCCATTGGCTGCACCACTGGATCAGCAGAAATGTCTACTAGTTTATTGCATTCAGTGTGAAATACTCTGGAAGCTTCTCTTGACTCACCTTTGACCAAAAATACCTCCTCTACTGATGCCTGAAAGCCTGCCATTAAAATAGCCATTCCTTTGTGTTAATCATTACTCTCTTCCATTGGTCTTCCTTTGAACATAAAAATACTTCTGGAGGGGAAAACATTGGCTTCCTAATGCCTCCATGTAAACAAAGAATGGGGGAGGGTCAAAGGTTTTCAAACCCTCCTGGTGGGGCTGGGCTATAAATCTAATTTGGGTGCAGAATTAACAAAATACATTGAAACTATAAAACTGATTATCTTTTTTTATCTTTTGCATTGATCTATAACATACATGCAATAAAGTATATCAATCTTTTAAGTGCACAGTTTAATGAATTTTTACTTATGTATACACTCATGTAACTACCACCTAGAACAACCTCCTGCACTCTAGGAGGCCCCCATGCCTCCTCCTAGTCAATATTCCTTCAAGGATAACCACTCTTGTGGCTTCTATCACCAGAGACTAGTTTTGCCTATTCTTGAGCTTCATATAAATGGAGCCATGTGGAGTCCTGACTTCTTTGGCTCAATATAATTTTGAAATTTATACGTGTTCTTATGTGTACCCATGATTTGTTCTTTTATGTTATTGCCTAGTATTTCACTGTGTGAATGTCCAACTCCTTAATCCATTTTTCTGTTGATAAACACCTGGGTTGTTCCTAGTTTCTGGCTATTTTGAATTTTAAAAAAGCTGCTATGAACATTCTTATACAAGGTTTTGTGAATATATGCACTGATTGTTTTTGGATATATACCTAGGTGTGGAATTGTTGGGTCATAGAATAGACATATTTCACTTTATTAAAAACTTTCAAACAGATTTCCAAAATGATTGTAACTGTTTGCATTCCTACCAGCGAATGTGTGAGAGTTGCAGCCCCTCCACACCCTTGTCATCAATGAGTATTGTCAGTCTTTTCGATTTTAGCTATTCTGGTACAGAAACATTTGCAATAGATTTGCCTAAGAAAGGTAAGCTCCTGACCCAAGAGTTCTGGGCAGGTGAATGGAGGCTTCACGTTAGTGATGGCCGTGGGAGTGGAAGTTCTGATGCGCATTTTGTTTTAATGACAAGAAACTGTGGGAGCTGGAAAGCTAGAGAAATATTTTATATCAGTGCCAACTAAAAGAAAACCAGAGGTCAAGGGCTTTTAGCAGTGGAGCCTAATTTAGGCTAATTCTAGGAAAATGTTCCAGGTAGGGCAGACATGAAGACAACACTGCAGCCCCCATGCCTGATGGTCCAGCCAGAAAGGGCTCCTAACCAGCATGCTTGGTTGCAAGCAACAGAGACCAGCTTGAGCTAATATGATCAAGTGGGACTGTATTGAAGGATATCTGGCTACTAACAGAATTGACAGGAGCATCAAGGGCCAGGCCTAGAGATGGCTAGGAACAAGGGAGGTTCTAGAAGGTCAGGAGTAGGCAGTCCAGTCTACTCAGCATGCCTCCCCAACAACCTTTTTATTTATATATTTTTTATTTTAGCATATTATGGGGGTACAAGTGTTAAGGTTACATATATTGCCCATGCCTCCCTCCACAACCATTTCTGAGGTCCCTGTGTCACTTGTTCAAGGTTCAAAGATCCAGAAGAGCTTATCAGATTTGGTTGAGCTCTGTCCACATGACAACGGGCAGGGCTGGAAGAGGCAGAACCTGGCCACTTCAAGAGCTTCCATGATGAGGAGCAGGCACCAGGATTTTCACCCCACTAAGGCTGCATACATGGAGAAAGTAATTTTCTGAAAGAAATGATGCCATCGGGAAGCGGGAATGGATGCTGAGTAGCCAAAGAAATGCCACATGTTCACTACAGGCCTGCCTTCAACAGCATTAAATTCACACTATCATGTTAATACCAATAGAGGAAATGAAAGAAGACTGGCCAGAGCCTATAGGTTGAGCAAGGAGAGGGAATTTGACATGATAATAGAAGGCTAGCCTATTTGCTAAGCTGTTCTCAAATGGACTTGAATAAGATGACAATGTGTGACTCCAAGTTTCCTAATTTGTCTACCCTTTCCAGAAAGTCTGAGACACTCCAGGATCTCCTTGCGATGTCCACCTGTCTGAGGGGGTCCTGGGCGGGAGGTGGGACCGCAGAAACCAATGAGGAAGATCACCTTTTCAGGTCCTTTATCCACAGTGACCAGGGCCTCTGAGCTTCTCAAAGGCCTAAGTAAATATCCAGACTTGGGGAGAAAAGTTAAAAGTTCCAAAATATGTAAAGAAAATAGCAAATTCTAACTTTGTAAATGCTCAATTCAATATTAAGGCACCCTTTTCCCAGCTCAGAGGCCCCCAGGCTTTCAGCCCATTGTGCATTGTTCCAAATTATAAAGCTATCAGCAAAAATTGAGAGAGAGAGAGAGAAAGAGAGAGAGATAACACATGAGGGGCAAGTGACCTGGCTTCTCCACCACAGGTTGCCACATTTTGATTTGCATTTGAAGTAAAGAATCAAAATCAGCTCTAGAAAGGGAAAAAAATGATTAAAGCCTTAATCTGAAGTCCAGAGAGCTAGTTTGGGAATGTAATCTTTACTCCTCCAATTGTTCAATGCACATAACGAAATGTTGCTCTATAGCTAAGGAAAATTATGAAAATGTCTCAGTTACCTTAAATTGAGCCAGCCTGGACTTTTGGAGCATGCATTTTTTACTACAATGGAAAGACGACTGGTCTGGGTGCCAGAAGACCCAAGTGTGGATAATCCAGGCTTGTCATGAACTCAGGACATGACCTTAGGCAAGTCACAACTTTTATTCCTCTATTTCCTCTTCTGTAAAATGAAGGGGGGTGACTAAATGGACACTGAAGTATGGTCAAGTTCCATAATCACTTCAATTCTTAAGCTGATTCTTAAAGGAAATAAAGGAACCACATTAGCCTCTGTGATACATCTTCCCTAAGGGCCCACAGAAGACCAAACACTTAATAAAAAGCATCTCAGTAAAAAAAAACTGTGCTCAATCTCCAAGTTATGCAGCCTGTGATTAGTAGAATCTATTTTGCCATAATTGAGCAGGGTAGTTCTAGGAAAAAATTATACCAAATTTCACTAAATGTGCTTTCATTTGAAATAAGAGCTTTCCTGGGTTAACCAAACCACTGAGACTGACATACTGTACCGATTACATAATGTTAGTACCTTCAGTATCCTTCCATTTTAGGTGAATTGGCTTTTTAGCCATCAGTCTAGAGCCCACTATAATTTATTTTCCTTGTGGTAAGTGGATAACATGTCTAAATTAGTTAAATTACTTTAATATGTGGTTGCTTTAAGGATCAAAAATTCTTGACCAGTCATTTCAAGGAAACATCAACCCACCACATGTGGATTAAATCTCCATTTTTATTTCTTTGTTTCATTTTTTGTTTTTCCAAATGACTTCATTTTTGTTGTTGATGCTAAAATCAACTTAAATTTTGGATCTTACTGAATACTCTGATATTTTTGCTTATCTTTAGACCAAATACTGTGCTTCCTTTTGTACCCCACCACGAGGCAACATAACTGTGATCAATTATACATCACTAGATGGTGAGTTCTTCATTCTGTCCAGGGCAAGGTAAACAACTTCCTTGCCTAACCAACTTCTCAGACGATAATACTCTGTCCTTCTCAGAGGAGGCCAGTACAAGTCATGCTGCTGATCCACGTTAATGTAATCTGAGCAGTTTGAAAATGTGCAAACACATTTTTAGCAACGTGTTTAAACAGTACCTTTCCCTTTGATATTCACAATCCTTTAAAGTTATGATATAATTACTCCTTCCGGCATCACATGAAAATAATATACAGCACAGCAAGAATTACATTTGTCAAGAAACATAACAGTTATGAATAAATAAGAATTATTTCTCATGTCTCACACAGCATTTTTATTTATTTATAAGATCTATGTATCTCTTGCCTCTTTCAAAAAGAATTTGAAGCAACTTACAAACTAATATTCATATTCTAACTCTAATAAAATAGGACTAAAACCAGGCTGAAAAGTAGGAAAGTTCTTTTCAAACAAGATAAGAAGCCTCAAAGGAAAATGTGACAGTTGTGATTACACAGAAATCTAACAGTTTTATGTTGCAAAGGTCAAAGGTCAAGCAGCAAACAGATAAAAGGTTAATACCCATAATTGTATAAAAATGCTACAAAATGCTTATGATTGGCCATAAAAAGCTAACCACTCAAATGTATATTTTGTGCAAAAAACATGATGATTAGGCCCAGAAGAAGAAATACAAATAATAAAAGATCTTGTGGGGAAAAAAATGAATAACTTTAATTCCTACAGGAGCTTCAAATTAAAACAAGATAATTTTCACCCAACTGAGTGGCAAAAAAAAAATTAAAAAAAAAAAAAGAGCTATAACATTGTGTCATACAAACATTTTGGTTTGGTTTAAATTTAAATTTTTTCCAGCACAAATAATGCTGCAATGAACATCTTGGTCCATATATTTTTTAGCAAACACAAAATTTCTAGAAGGTAGGTTTACAGAAGCAAAATCTAAAATTTATATGTACTTCAAAAATTGATAAATACTGCAAAGTCACCCTCCTAAAATGTTGTACCACATTACACTTACATCAGTATATGGATATGTCCATTTCCTCCTAAATATGCGATTAACATATAACTCAGCAATTGTATTCTTGAGCATTTATCCCAGAAAAATAAAAAACTTATGTTCATACAAAAACTTGTGTTCATACTAAAAAGCCAATTTCCTAAGGCCCCACAAAAGACCAAACACTTAATAAAAAGCATCTCAGTCCAAAAACCTGCGCTCAATCTCCAAATTATGCAGCCTGTGATTAGTAGAATCTATATTGCCATAATTGAGCTGAATAGTTCTAGGAAAAAACATAAAAATTTTACTAAATGTGCTTATACATAAATGTTCATAGAAGGTTTATTCATAATAGCCAAAATTGTAAATAATCCAGATGTTCTTGAATGGCTGAGTGGTTAAACAAACTGTGGTACATCCACACCATGGAACACTACTCAGGAATAAGAAGGTGATATGCATAACAACTTGGATTGGATACATCCCCAGGGAGTTACGCTGAGTAAAAAAGCCAATTCCAAAAGGCTACAAACTATATGATTCTATTTCTGTAACATTTCTGGAATGACCAAAGTATACAAGTGAAGAACAGATGAGTGGCTATCAGGGGTTAGGGATGCGGGAAGAGGCAAGGGGGTGGCCATAAAAAGGCAGCACGAGAGATCCTCCTCGATGATGACACTGCATCTGTGCAATGCTCTGCATTTTGACAGTGATGGTGGATAGATGAACCCACACACGGGATACAGTTGCATGCGCACAAACACAAATGAGCACAGATAAAACTGGGAAAGTCTGAAGACTGATAGACCATATCAATGTCAATATCCCAGTTTTGATACTATACTATAATTTTGCAAGATGTTTCTGCAGAGGAAACTGGGTAAAGGGAACATGAGATCTCTCTGTACCATTTTCTGTTTTCTCTTTTTTAAAAATAGAGATGACTCACACTATGTTGTCCAGGCTGGACTTGAACTCCTGGGCTCAAGTGATCCTCCCACATAACTGGGACTACAGGCGCACAATACTGTGCCCAGCTAATCATTTCTTACAATTGCATGTGATCCTACCATTATCTCAAAATAAGAAGTTTAATTTAAAAAATAAGGTGGAGGGGTGGGGAAAAAAATAAGTTGGATCCATCTAATGTAATATGAAGTCTATGATATACTGTTGAGTGAGAAAACCATGTCACAAAATAATAGGAACAGAATGATTTTATTTACAATAAACAAAGCCTTATCATGTGTGTGAATAAATAGAAAATGCTATTTACTTCTGGAGAAGAGAAAGGGAAGAGAGACTTAGTCTATATTCTTCTGTATTGCTGTAGTGGTTTACAATCAACATGTCTTACTTTGGGGATTTAAGAATTTTTTTTTAATTTTAAGGAGAAATTCAATATGCCAATAATGAGGGCTTACAATCTCTCTAGAGCAGTGGTCCCCAACCTTTTTGGCACCAGAACCATTTTCATGGAAGACAATTTTTCCATGGACCAGGGAGGGAGGGATGATTTCAGGATGATTCAAGCACATTACATTTATTATACACTTTATTTCTATTATTATTACATTGTATTACCTTGTGAAATAATTACACTACTCACCATAGGTTGGGGCCCCCTGCTCTAGAGTATGAGGTAATGAGCAGTGTCTCAGGCAAGCTGGGACCAAGGAGAGGAAAGTTTCTGTGAAGCCGACAAAGCAAAAAGATCCTTAGAGAGAAGCAGGTTGCAGACAGGGGAATGGATCTGGAGTGGAACAGGGCACTCGAAGAGGTTGAGGAAGAAAAACAAAGGGTTGGAAGTAAGAGGGAAGCCAGAGAGGTATGCTTTGGGGGCTATCTAATGGAGTAAAATATTGCTTTGGTTTTCTATTTAGGGTGGGGGCAGAGAAGTAGGGTCTAGTATCAGAGGCTTCCACATGGTCCTTCCTACAATCATAGTCCTCAGAGAACAAACAAGGGGACACTGCCAGCCACTGGGTATATCTCCTTGCACTACACAATCTGGAATATGGGGTCACATGGGTCTGTGGTCTCATGGAACCCTTGAGAGGAATTCAAGTCAAGTCTATCATCTGATCTCCATAGCCCTTACTCTGAACATGGACCCAGGCAGCATTCCTCGTCTCTAGGGATTATTATAATAAACTTAGTATTTTAAAATCCCCCAAAGAGCTCGATATTTCCCTTTCCTCAGCACCCAGTCACTGGTCTCTCCAGGGTTGGGGAAAATCACAGGGTCCTTTCCCCAAAAGGTTCTGGGTCTGTAAACTGGCATAGGTTTGGGAGATGGATGAGGGGCCATGTATTCCCACTATAAAGATACAAGTTTGGTTTCTGTCCAGCAGAGCTAGAGTTTTTCTCCCTGTATGTATAAAGACAAACTTAGCAAGCTGTCCATCCCGTTCATCTTTTAGAATCTTTAAGAATTCCATTATCCATTGCCACAGATCCTCTGCGTGTAAAACATTAATTATCTTTCCATTTTCCGGACTTAAGAGGTTTGCATTTACCTTGTCTCTGGTGATCCCCTTAAGATCAGGGAAACCAATTTCATTGCAGCACCACCACTGTCATCTCTGGCCTTCGGAGGAGAGTCACCTCAAAGCTCTCCAAAGATTCAGGTGCTCCCCTTGCCAGTGCATGTGCTCCTGCCTAGGTGAAGTGCACTTCAGGTTCTCCCAGGCCAGATGGCTCGCTGGTGGTTGAACAGGCTTCAAGTTCAACAGTCCAGCCTTCTCATTTCTCTGAGCCTCCAGACTCCTTCCTCTCCTACTGCCTTGCTATTCAGCATGTGGCTCACAGACGAGTAGCACCTCGGCATCACCTGAGAGCATATTAGAATCTCAGGCCCCACCTTACACCTGCCAAATCACGGTCTGCTGCATCTTAACAAGATCCCAGGTGATGTGTTAGCACATGAATATTTGCTTTACAGCAGAAGTTCCCAAATTTTAATGTGCATCGGATTCATTTGAAAAAGCACAGATTCCCAAGCCTATCCCCTAGAGTGTGGGGTAAAGGGGTGGGGTTTGGGAATTTCCATTTCTAACAAGTTCCAAGGTGATGATGCTGATGGCCCAGGGACCACCCTGTGGGAACCACTGTTGTCATGTGCCAGAGAAGTTATAGAAATTAAACCCCAATAACCACAGGTCATCATAGACTCCAGGTTCTCATTAGCCAATCTATGGACGATAAACACAGCTCTCTGGTGCCTGTTCCAATCCTGAATCCTAGATGATGACCCATGTTCATAAGTTCAGCCTGATGGAACTTTATGCATCTTCCCCCTTGTTCTAACACCCTCAGAATCCCCTTACATATGTTCCTCTGGCTCCTGCCAGTCATGATCTTGTAACCCTTTCAGTGGAAAGGCTTTATTATCCTGGAGCAAGTCTTATATATTTCTCTTTCTGGACTGTGTTGGGATCTAATTCATGTTACAGGACTGGAGGCATGAAGAAAGGGAGTGGGTCTTATAACAGGCGCCAGCTCTTGGGGCAACTGCTCCAGGCATAGTCACTGAAAACGATTTTCCAGAAAGAAGGCTTGGGAAAATTTAGAGTTCAAAGTTCTCAGCTTCATCCATGCCCCAATAGACCTTGTATCCTTGCATTAGCATTAGAGACCTGGTAAGTTTGGACCTTTCATTGGCATGGAAACTCTGCGATACTTGCAATGATGTCCAGGATTAATTGTTAACTGCAACAAGTGTAGGTTTTTTGAGAGTCCCTCAAAGTTGTCATGGAGGCTTGACTCTCCACAGGTGTTCTTCAATATATAGTCATAGCTCTTAATTTATCTTTTTGTCTATATATGTTCTCTGTAGCTATAAGAAAAAGGCAGGCGACTCCACAATCTTTAAAATCACCACCTTTGACAGAACGACTAAGTGCCACTGCTATGGTTTGAATGTCTACTCCAAAACTCATGTTGAAATTTAATTGCCAGTTTGACGGTACTAACAGGTGGGACTTTTAAGAGGTGATTAGGTCATGAGAGCTCCACCCTCATGAATGGATTAATGCCATTATCACAGGTGGGGATTAGTTATCTCAGGAATTTGGTGTCTGATGCCTTCCACTATGTTATGATGCAGCAAGAAGGCCCTCATCAGATGTAGCACCTCAATCTTGGACTTCTCAGCTCCAGAACTCTGAGTCAAATAAACTTCTATTTATAAATTACCCAGCCTGTGGTATTCTGTAATAGCATCAGGAAATGGACAAAGGCAGCCCCACTTGATTTTCCCATGTCTTTGTCCTTCACCAACACTTCATCTCATGCTATGACCACTGATAACTTGAATTGGTGTGACGCTACTACATGCCAATCACTAGTGTCCATTTCCATCTGTCAGCTCCTCAAATAGGATCATCCAGTCCTAGAATCCCATTTTGAGGATCTATTTCCTGATACAACTTCCAGTATCAATGACTATATCAGTCAGGTTACCAGCAAGAAAGAGGTAGTAGGTTCAAACTAGGATAATTGAAAGAGGGAGGTATTTACAGTGGTGTAGATGGGGCGCAGGGATATCACAAGGGAGAAGGCAAATACCAAAAGCTAGTAGCAGCTGTGCAGAACCACCCACAGTTTAGGGAAAATGCTCATGTGGAAAAGGTCATAACCTTCAGTCCAGGGACTCACATGGTCTGTGGCAACCTCAGGGAGGGAGCTAAGGGAATAAATACCTTGACCTCTCCTAATTTCCAGTCTCCTGCCAGGGCTCTGCAGTGGCCATACCCAGGGAGAAGCCAGAGGCAAGGGAGCCAGTGGACATAGCCAAGCATGTCAGCTTCCTGGCTAGAGTGGATCTGGAGGGGAAAATGCAAAAACCCTCAGCACATTAGGAAAGGCTATGAGCTTAGTTCTAGTTAAACTTAGTTCGATGTTGTGGAGGCTAAAGTAACTCCATCTTGGATGCCAATCTTCCATATTGACTTCTGTTTAATCTCTGTCCTGGGAATCCCTTTAAGATTTCTTCTTTACTTGCTATTACTGCAATTCCTGCCCTTAGGCAGAGTCACATGGTTCTTGCCTTTCCTCGAAGGGTCAACATCAATTGTCCTGTACGTTCCATCCCTGTAGTATATAACAAGCCCTGGGTCTGGGGGTAATGGCCCCACCATCTTGTCTGGCTGCCATCTGAAATATGGCTTCTTTTCCTAAGTCCCTACTAAATATTTCTTTCTGAGAAACTGGCTATATCAGCCTTTCATTAGCCCCTCAGCTTCTGGGGCTTTGGGAGTAGGTTTGCATAGACTTGCCCCCTTTAGAACAGAGGTGTGTGTGTTAAGCAGGTACTTGGTGGCTTAGAAGATTGTAGAAAAGTCTGGGCTGTTGTATAAATTTGAAAGCTCAGCATAGGGACAAGGCTATAAGAGGGGATGAGGTGACTAAAACAGATAGTGAGAAAAGCAAAGAATCTGAGGTTGAGCCTGATGCTCCCACACTTAAATGTCAAGTATAGAAAAAGCTGGCTAAGAGACAGAGAAGGAACCCCAAGAGAGAGAGAAAGGCCAGGAGAATGTGGGAGCCTGGATGCCAAGAAAAATAGTTTTTCCCAAAAGAAGTGAGGATCAACCTTGTTGAAGTCTCTTAAGAGGTCACATTATATGAAGACTGAGAGTGCCCATGAGATTTAGGGCCATGAAGGTTGGGTGCTTTGGTACAAAGAGTTTTAATAGAGGGGCAGGAAAGGAAGCCAGTTGGAGGAAGCTGGTGAGTGAACAGGCATTGAATAAGGGCAGACAATGACTGTGCACAGTTCTCCCGCTTGGCTTGGGAGCAAAGAGGAGGAGAAGAAAAGAGTAGACCTGGAAAGAAAATTAGGGTCCAGCATAGCAGCTGCTTTTTGCCCCTGAGCTCAGTAGCAAAGGAATAATTACTCAAAACATGTAGCATTTAGAGAGGAGAGGCCAAAGTCTGAAAGAGAAAATGGCCCCCTCAGCTAACGTCCTCCCAGTATTTATTTCCAAGGACACCTGCAAAGGGTCAGGGCCATTTGCTAATTTCTTTAACAACTTCCATGAAAGTCAGCTGTTCTCCCCTGATCTTTGCACATTGCAAACAAGTAGTTTCCGGCAGGCGTTTTCACCTGACCCTTCATTCACCCTGCTCACGTTCTTTCCATCCATCCATCCTTTCTTCTAGGCCCAGCCCCCAGAGTCCAAGGATGGAATTTTTTTAAGAATGACAGTGACTAGAGCGTGTTTAAATGCTGATGAAAAGAACCCATTAGAAAGGAACCAGTCAAAGATAGAAAAGGGGGATCATTGGTAACATACCTTTCTGGAGAAGCCTGGAATCCACAGCATGGGGGAGAAAGTTGACTTTTGTAGGAGGAGAGACATCACTTCCATTTTGTCAGAAGGAAAGAGCAAAGGCTAGCACAGGTGCAGGCTGGTTTATAGCAGTAGGTGGCAGGACGTGAAGTCATTCCCACCAGAGGGTATCTCTCCCCTCTGGGAAAGAGTGAAGACAGCTGCTGAGAGTGCGGGACGAGATGGAGGCTCAAAGATGGAGAAGTGGAGAAAGTCTGAAATGGTTGTTTCAGAGACTGAAGGGTGAGGAGCCAGAGAAGGCCAGTGGGATCCCCCAGGGCTGGAGGTGGTTCGAGCGTCAGTGGGGGGATGACTGGGTGCAGACTGTGAGCTGGGCCTTCTCCAGTCGTGCTGTGTAGCCCAGGAGGAGACATGAAGTATGCAGTTGAGTTCCTCTTGTTTGGTTTTCTAGGTGGGTGTGATAAAAGGGAAAAATAGGCCAGTAAGTTTAGGGTATTGGCAAGACAGTGACTGAAATAATGGACTGTGGGATCTAATGTGACTTCAAAGAGAAACAAAGGCAGAGCAGGTTAATGGAGGAGGAAAAGCCAAGAAGCAAGGGGTCTAAGGGCCTCATCTGGTGAGGGGCAGAGCAGGAGGACAATCGGGCTAGAGGAGCAGGTGTGGTCAGGCTGGGAGATTTGACAGATGACAAGGTCCAGGGTGTGACCAGACCAGCCCAGGGGCACAAGGCCAGGTGCTGGAGGTGGCGAAGTACATTAAGGAATTTGGAGGCCAGAGTGTTGACTAGGTCACCCATGGGTACGGTGATGTCTTTCAGGAGGAAGGTGGCATTGAGGTATGGGGAAATATTGTGAGCTAGAAGGGAGAGTCCTCGGGGAACGAGAGGGAGTTTTCAGGAGGCCTGTGGACAAGAAGAACAATACCCGAACTTAGAGGAACAGCCATTTTCACAGGAGTGCTTGGAGGCCACATCAGAGAACAGGGAGGCTCATACACCACCCCCCTTCCTAATCGTAGGCAATAGGGTGTGGAAGCATAGTTAAGAGGGCCACGAGAAAAGCAGTGCTCTCTGGGTAAAGATGAGTTTCGAGTCAGGCAAGGAAATGGAGGCAACCATGTCAGGGTCGCCAGGCCCCCTGATGTGAGCAGAGGCAGCAGAAGTAACCAGGGCTAGAGAGGGAGGCTTCGACTGGAGCGTGTTGGGGGTCACAGCTTGTGGAAAGAATTGCCATTGGAATGACTTTGAAATCAATGTCTGAGTCCAGAAAGCATTATTCCTTTCTCAAAGATGTATACATCCTCTAACTCTACTCGCCCTTCACTTTAAATGGTGACTCTGTGTGTGTGTGCTCCAGCTCTAGCGAACAATGCCTACCCAGCGATATTTTCTCCATGCTCAGGGCTGTCCTTGGGCTTCTTTGGTTCTAGCTGCTGTTTGCTGAGTCTGGCATGATATTTACCTTTGTCTCTTTATGTCCTAGTTTGCCAGACATTGTGGTTTTAAAAGAACCCCCTCCCACTACCAACAAGGATGGCTTTGAGCCAGCGTTCTCTGGATGGTTTTCCCCATGTCTGCCTACCATTCATCATTCGACCTTGTACTTCATATTGCCCTACAGTGATTTTCCCTGTGTTGTTAATTCTGTTCTACACCCACTTCACTTCACCTCCGCTTGGGTATCCACCCTCTGCTTCCACCCATGCTCAGCACGTCTAGAGCAGTGAGTGGGCTCAGTGGGCAGCTGGGCTACCTCCAAGGTCACCAGGTACACGGCAGTGTAATTGACATCTGTTATTAATTAAAGAGATGACACAGAACTCAACTGTTAGGACTTTTAGTCGCACCTTTGATGACTAAACAAATTCTGTAGGTATCATTAAGAAAAACAAAAGGCAGTATGTAAACAGTAGAACTAAACTTAGCAATTTTGCCTTTTACCTTCCCAGAAAGTCTTTTCTCTTTCATTGTGAATTGATTACTAATTCTCAGAATACAGACTGTGACTTCATCTTGATGAATAGACCACAAATGTTTGCCATTGTTTTTCTCATTCCCCAAGAAATGTACTCATACTCTTTCATGGGCGGGCCAACCTAGAGCGCAAATCCAATTATGTGTGGAAAACGCGCTTAGCAAATTGGTTCCAGTACACAACAGGATTTCTTAGTCACATAAGAATTTATTTCCACCTGGATATTTCCAGTGAAAACTCTCCCCATAATTTTCAATTCATCAAAGTCAGTGTTCTCTCTTTCTTTTGGTTTTGTTGTCATTGTTTTGGATTTTGTTGCTGCTATTGTTAGAGCCCTCAATATTTTCTCAGTGGTGGTATGACTGGATTGAGTTTATTATTAGCAATATATTTATTATCTATCATCTATCACCGAAAATCCTTACAAAAGGTCTCAAACATACACATTGCTTCCTCCTCAGAACTTGCCTTACCTAGAGTGGCTGGAAAAATGTCTAATATTAAAGAAAGCCCCCATGATGCAGGCAAAGATTCAATAGCAGCTCCATGGGCTCATCAGTTTGCTCTTTAATAAAATAAATGAAAACTGTAATTAAAAAAATGAAAATAATGAATAAAATAAATGAAAAAATAAATGAATAAAATAAATGAAACTGTAATTAACTGTTGCTAAGGGAGATTGACTTCTAAATTATCAAGATATGTAACTCTAGAATCTCCCTAATATCAGAGGCCCATTTTAGAAAACTCTATAGAAACACAGACTTGAAAGTACCCTACCTGTGTCTGTTCTAAAATCTTGTTAGTAGCATCTAAGACAAATACCTTTTTCCTTATAAGTACAACTTGTCTGAATAAAACTAAAGTGGAGGATTTTTATTCCTTGATTGAGGGAAGAGTTTTCTTGCTTTCTCTTTCTCCTCTAGATGTGAACAAGTATGCAGCCCTGTGTCTCAGCAGCCTTCTTGAAACTTGAAGAAACCAACCTTCAGATGACACCTTTGACAAGAAGAGCATAATGGGGAGGGAAAGAATTTGAGTCCTTGTTGACATCACTGGACTGCTGAATCAACCAGCTCTGGTCTGTTTAGTCACCCAAGTCTGCAACTAAAACGTCTGGTTCAGCCACTTTTTAGCCAGACTAAAAAGTCTGGTTCAGCCATCTAAGGAGTAACTATAAGTCCTCAAAGTTTAGTCCTGAAATTTCAGTTTTATGAAATAAAATCCCTTATACTTAAGTCAGTTTGATAAATTACTATGATTATGATTATTTTTGCTGCTGTTGTTGTTACTTGCCACAGAAAGCATCAGAAGTACCATGGGTACTCACAAATGCCTGACCTGTGTAACTAAGGGCCCAGCAAGAATGTATGTATCATTGGGGGTAATTCTTAATTCATTTTTTTCTTTATTCCACTCCACTTGATTCCTGATATGGGACTATGTGGCTTTGAATTAGCTTTATTCTATTTTTTCCCCCATTTTCTCTTGCTCTCAGAAATCATTGTTATTCTCCATCTAAATATAACATTTTCCTTCAAGTTCACTTTAAACTGAAATCAAATCAACATAATATTTTCAAAATGTGTGGATACCCTATCTCAGGGTGTCCTGAAGGAGGACTGTCAGGTCACTCGGTAGGAAAAGTGTACTCTAGAGTTGTTTTCTGGAGTCAGCAGAATTTTGAGAAGGGACCTCTGGAATTTTCTGTGTCATCACTGCCTCTGAATATTTGTGCCCTCACCTCAGGCCCTATCATACTTACAGAAGTCCTTGGTCCACTTATTGCCCTGTATCTTGTCAGTGAATAGATGACACTGGGTTTGGGGTCACAGAGACATCTCAGTGGTTGAAATTATCCTGTTTGGAGTTTGCTAGGATTATTGTTTTTGACCAAATTTGAAAATTAATTTTCCTGCCAATGTTTCTTTAAATACTTTGTCTATTTCATTCTCTTTCTCCTCCCCTTTTGGAATTCTAATTACATGTATATTAGACTGCTTGATACGATCCCACAGGTTCTTTTTCTTTTAGTCTTTTTTTCTGTTTAGTTTATATCCATTGACCTGTCCTCAAGTTCACTAATAATTTAATATGTTGTGTTCTTTGTGCTATTAATTCCTAACTAATAAGTTTACAATTTCAGATATTATATTTTTAGTGCCAGTATTTCCATTTGTTGTTTTTTTTAATTTCTATATCTGTCTTGAAATTTTCCATTTCTTCAACTACCACATGTATATTTTCCTATAGATTCTTTAGTTATTGTAGTAATTAAAAGTCTTTGTAAATTCTAATATTGGCATCATCTGTGGGTCTGTGTTTATTGCCTATTGCTTCTCTTCACTGAGTTACATTTTCTTGCTTCTGTGCACAATTGGTAATATGGTTTTAAAAATTATATACTGAGCATTTTGGATGATCATTAAAGAGACTGGCTTCTGCTGTCTTCCTAGGAAGAAATTTGACATTTGTCCCAGCAAGCAGTTCAATTGGTATCATAGTTTCTTTATCCTATGGAGCAATGCCATTTAACAGAACTTCTGTGATGATAGAAATGCTCGGTAATCTGTGCAGTCCAATAGCCATTAACCACATGTGGCTATACGGATTTTAAATGTGGCCAGTGTAACTAAGGAACTACATTTTAATTTTTACTTAATTTTAATTAAATTTCAAATGCTACATGTTCCTAGAAGTTATTATATTGAACAATGACATTATGGAGACATGATTTCAGTAATTGTTATCATGAGTCTCTTTTGGTTTTGCCTCTAGTCCTAGAACATAGTCTTTAGTCCTGAGAAGTAATTCTTACTCCTTCTGTGGTCTCAACAGAAAAAAAGCCTTAGGTGTTCTTCAGGCACCTATAACTTGATGGGAATTGAACTCTAAGCTCCATCTTTCCAACACAAGGCAACTCTTTTCAGCCTTTCAGTTGTTTCTTCCTGCACTCCTTGCACCTCACCCTGCTGATCCACAGGAGTCAGAGATATTGTGCACAGATTTGGGAGCTTCAATCTCTGAAAATCCCCTTATGGGATTCCCTCCTCCCCAATTTCCTGCTGCTATGGAAGACCCAAACTCCAACATCTGACTTTTCAGCTCAATACAATTGCCACTTTCTGCATGAGCTCTGTCTCTATCCACTGCGGGAAGTGGATAGTGCTATCCAAGGAAAAGTCTGATAAATGTGTATCTTATCCCATGTGATTTCCTTTTCTCGAGGGTCATGTCTTCTCCAGTTTTTGTCTGCAGAAGCAAACCACATTGGTTGTTTTCCAGGACCTGCAAAAAGGTTTTATTGTTATTATTGTGTTTGGGGTCCAGAATGTATAATTGTCATTGAAAGGAGGGTTAGTTAGATACAGTTTACTCAGCCATTATCAGAAGTTGAAACTGATCTGAGTAGTCAAAATTATTATTATTTGAGACAGAGTCTCACTCTGTTGCCCAGACTAGAGTGCCTTGGCATCAGCCTAGCTCACAGCAACCTCAAACTCCTGGGCTCAAGCGATCCTCCTGCCTCAGCCTCCCGAGTAGCTGGGACTACAGGCATGTGCCACCATGCCTGGCTAATTTTCTCTATATAGTTTTAGTTGGCCAAGTAATTTCTTTCTTTTTTTTGTTTGTTTGTTTTGTTTTTTAGTAGAGATGGGGTCTCATTCTTGCTCAGGCTGGTTTCAAACTCCTGACCTTGAGCGATCCACTGGCCTGGGCCTCCCAGAGTGCTAGGATTACAGGCACTAGCCACTGCGCCTGGCCTGAATGGCCAAAATTAGGCACTAAAATACTGGGTTTGGTGGGAAAGCTTGGGTGCCCTTTCCTCCTAGCATATTCTCCCCTGTTTATACCAGAAGGCGCTCAATATTTGCTGAATGAATTCTGAAAGCCAGAAATTTTCTTGGAGTCATACTTTGAATCATTATTATTATTAATAGTTGTTCATCATTTAGAATGGACAGTCCTTTCCTGAAAGCAGGTTTTCTCTTTAATAAAGAGAAAATACAGGACGTTCTTGGGTGTATCTGTTTTCTGATTGCTAGTGGCAGTAAACCTGGCTTAGGCAAAAAGAGAATTTATCTACTAGTCTAGGTTAAAATTCTATGGTAGAGCTGGCTCCAGGCATAACTAGATTTATGGCTCATATAGTGTAATCAGAACACAGGTTTTTGCTTTTTAAGAACACAGTTTTTTTGCTTTTTTGTTTTTGTTCTCAACTTTCAGAGCTACCTATATCATTGCTAGAATTAATCCCACCTTCCTGTGGCCACAAGAGAATGGTAGCAGCTTCAGTCCTGCCCCTTCTCAGGTGTGCAATATGAGGAAAAAGTAAGAGCCTTTTTCCCAGAAGTACCGGAGAAAATCTCACTGGATCTCATAGGTTTTGCCTGGGTCGTGTTCCTAGCCCTGAACCAGTCACGTGGCCATGAAATAAGGTAAAATAATTGGCCCAGGTGTGGATCAGAGGCTCCACCCCAGAGTCTGAGGGGGTGTCAGTTTCCCCAGACCCTCAAAGACTGAGAGTAGGGCAAGAGACGTTCTCCTGATAAAAATCTTTGTTCTTAGTTACTGGAAGGGCAAAGATGTACTGGGGCAGAACAAGGTGCCTGGAGGGGATTAAAAGCTTACAAATTAGAGAGGCAGGGAACTTAAGAGAGAAATGCTGACTCTCTTTGCACTTAGCCCCGCTGCTCAGGGCTGCCGGAAGCAGGTGCAGTGCTGTATCATTGCTTCCCGTGCTTGGGGACCTGCAATGAGCGAAATCCATGAAATTTAGATAGCACAGTGGTATTTTTAAAAGGTATCAGGTGGAGAATGGCTTTTAATGTGGAATCCAGGGCTCCAATTAGAGGCTTGTTCCACTTGCTAATTTGGTTTGGGTTAAACGCCCACCGAACTCTTGTTCCTATAGCATTTCATCACGGTGGTGGATACTCGGGAACAAATCCTCCTCTCCACTGCCCTTTCTCATGGTACACATCTCTCTACCAGTAGAAGTCTGAATTATTTTTCCGGATAAATTGCCAGGCCCTCCTCTCAATCCCTTCCATTAGTGAGGAAGCAATCCACGGAAAAAAAGAAAGTGCCAAATGCAGCCATGCCCTGGATGTTCACTTGGCTTGGATGACTTCTGACCAGCCCCCACCCAACCCCCTGGTTCCAAACCAACAGCTTTTGGGGTGGCGTGGGGTTGCCTTTCCTCTCCCCCTCTAGAAAACCAGAGAAAACATAGGGGACCCCAGAGAGTCCCCCCAATCCACTCAATCCTCACTGGTTACTCCTAAGCACTTTCTATACCAACTTAAAATTTTAAGCAGTCCAGAAAAAGACTTCTTTTCATAATTCAGAGGACTCTCCCTGGTTTTTAAACAATGTCTGCACTTTTCGGTGTCTATTTGTCTACAATAAAAATGCTTCACTTTTGCCACAACAAATAAGTATATATATGCAAAGTGTAAGGATTCTCACAAAGCTCTTCTACCTTCAAAGATCCCTCGGTGACGAATGACTAACTGGGAAGTTGCTACTCACAGGATCTCAGGCTTTTTCTGTCACTGTGATTATATACTAATAAAAGAGAAATACATTTTTGATAATGTCAAAATGCAACATGGCAGGTGCCTCCTGGAAAGAAGAATTCCTGCCGCCCTCTTCATAGCGGCATTCGCTTTGTGATAAGCTCTGAGGCCTTTCAGGAGATTATTCTGATCCTTTGCTTGATCCTTCCCTCAGTTTCACCTTCCAGAGGGGCTGGTCTTGGGAAGGGCCCACTGCTCTGTGTCCCGCAGTCCCGGCTTCCTCATTTTCCTTGTCCTCCCTCTGCCCTGAGGACACCTGCTGCCGACCACATGCCCAGCTTTGTTTGTTTCCGCATGAGATTACTGGCCAGGTGCTGTCATCTCTGGTTTGCTGGGCGATGCCTCTGTGCAGTCCCTGTGACCTACACTCCGGGAGAAGCAGACTTCATTATTCATGAAGGCCTGGAGGTCCAGTTACCAGCAACGTCCACGCCAAGGCCAGGCAGAAACTCGTTTAGCCAGTTTCCTTTCCCTGGGCTGTTCCCAAGCTGACACACACAGACGGACAAAAACACTGAGAGTTTCTGTGTTCCCAGGAATGAATCCCACCAGAACAAGCCTCAGTCTGTTGCTAAACTCTTATCCTCATTTCCTCCCCCCTCGCCTCCCTGGGCCACGGAGATACAGACCATCAAGTTTTAATGCGGTGTCGAGTCGTTGATTAAAACAGCGTGTTATCTTCCGAATGTCAAACAACATAGGACAATAAGGCAGGCGTAAAATAACAGAAAAATAAATGTGCCACCGCTTCTGAAGCTGGATGCAAGAGCAAAAATGGCTGAACTTTAAAAGCTTCCATGCTCACGAGGAGTCTTGGAGCATTAAAATTGATGATGGTGATTAGGTTGCCTTTCAGAGCAGCAAAATCTGTATAACTGAATCCTCGTGGGTTTAGCCATTCTCAGCCCAGGCATATTAACTTGGCGCTCTGTGAGTCTGCCTCTGTACACACACAGTATTTAACTGTGAGTGCAGTGGGCCCCAAATTAAAACCATATTTTGTTAGCAGCACATGTTCCGGCCTTGACAGTATTTATCAAAGGGGAAGCTGCTGGATGTATTGAAAGAAATGAACTTCACCAGGGTCTGGCATGCTCAACCCCAAGAGAGAGGTGTTGTTTTTACTCTGCCCGTCCAACAGTGCTGCCGATGTAGGCTCCAGGCTGCTTGCTCACGTCGGGCACCGTTTGCTGGTCCCCTCTCCGCTGGCCCAGTGCACCTGCCTCCCAGCAGCCCCGCCTCGTGGGACGTCATCGGCTCCACGTCCAGTTATCCTTAAAAGCCCTGTTTGTGCTCCTGTCTTTTCTAGGAAGTCTTTGCTACCTAAACCCAAAGTCATCTTTTCTTCCTCAGACGTCTCCAGCCTTGGTCTGGGAATAGGTGGTAGAAAAGCAGACTCTCAGGCCCCACCCCAGACCTCCGGAATCTGCATTTTAGCAAGGTCCCCAGGGACATGAGGGCATTGAAGTAGGAGAAGCCCTGCTCTGCCCTGCTTTCCTTCTCCACCAGGGCTCTCAGGAAGAGTCCCGTTACCCCCTACAGGTGTTATGGAAATGTTAAGGGATGCTTGTGGTTGTCACCATGATGAGGGCTGGGTGGGAGCGCTGCTGGCATCAGTGGTGGAGTTGGTGCTGGACAGCTCGTGGTGTATAGCAAGTTCCAGATAAGGAAGAATGGGTTCATGTGTCCCATGACTTTCTATACCACTGCCAGGCAGTCAGGTAAGTGAAAAACCTATTTTCAATTATCTGAGCCTGGAACCTAATTCCTTTTTACACACAAAGTATTGTTTGCACAGTCTTAATGTACATTGCGTTTTCTAGGAATTCAACTTCCGTGAAGATTCAGGGGAAATGTGCTTTGCTTTGTTCAAAACTTTACCTTTGTTCACCACTTTGGAAACATCCATTATCTACAGTAATGCTACCTGGAGGGCAGTCCCCAGGACAATAAATCTGTATTAGTCCACATCTGTAGCTGTCCCAATAACATTGATTTGATAACTGACAACTTCACTATGGTTTTTGGTGTAAATGTGCCTGAGCATTTATATATTGAAACACACTATTTTATTACAAGTTGCTTTTATTTCTTTTTTATATCAGAGTTAAGGAATTTATTATACCTATTGTGAGTTAGTTATACTGTTAATATGTAAGTTAGTTATATCATTCATGAATTCTAGGTCAGGAAAATAAAGGGACCATTCAAAATGATTCGTTATAAAAAGAGTTTTATAGGGTTGGGAAACTTGCTTGGCCCTACATCATTCAAATGTCCCTTGTTACATATTGTCTTGTAATCTTGAATATATTTTTAAAAGAGCATGAGTCATCTCCCCTACTAGATTATAAATATCCTTAGGGTGGAACTGTGTTTTATAAACTTGGTATTCTACTCACCACTTACTTCAATGTAATGGACATTGTCTTAATCCATTCAAGCTGCTATGTAAAATATTGTAGACTGGGTGGCTTTAAACAGCAAACATTTATTTCTTTCCATTCTAGAGGCTGGGAAGTCCAAGATCAAGATGCCAGCAGATGCGTTGCCTGGTGAGGGCACTCGTCTTGGTAGTCGACGGCTACCTTCTTGCTGTGCTCCCACGTGGCAGAGAGAAAAGGCTTTGGTCTCTTCTTATTCTCATAAGGGTGCTAATCTCATCATGTGGGCCCCACCCCTCATGACCTAATCTAAACCTAATTACCCCAACTCCGAATACCATCACATTGGAGATTAGAGTTTCAACACATAAATTTGGAAAGGGAGTGGGGGGAGGGACACAAACATTCAGTCCATAGCACACATCTGGAGCAATAAGTAGTTGATCACATGACTATTTTGAATACCACCCCATCCCTACCTGGCATTCGACTCCTCAAATGCTATTGAGTTCCTACTATGTGCAGAGAACAGGTAGGTAGGCAACAAAGATCTTTAAGAAAGGGTTTGGCAATCTGTTACTCATGGGCCAGGCACAAAGCTCAACACATAAAGAATTCTGATATAGCAGAGACTAGAAATGGTTCCCTAGGAAACCGAAATAAAATTCTATGGGATTATGGAGGAGGAAACAATTCCAACACATACATGCATGTCTCCTAGTGCAGAGTAGCAAACGTGTTTATGGGTTCCTTTCCTCACATTTGTTTTTATTTATTGAGTTTGCCACTATTTCTTTGTCCCATTGTACACTTCCTGAGAACCAGTCTTAAGCCCTCTGTTTGTTTCGTGTTGCTGCCAGGCTTCAGTTTTGTGTCAAGCAAAACCCCTTCTGTTTCTTGGAAAGAATTCCACAAGCATAGTCTTTTCAGTCATATGTGACATGATTGTGTGTGTGTGTAGGCTAGGGTAGTCTGGTGGTCAGGGGATCTGGATTTTAATCTGTTGGTAATTTGATTAGGTTATTTCACCACTGTGGGCTTCATTTTCCTTGTCAGTAGAACAAATAGAATGGACTAGATTGATGGTTCCCCAACTTGGCTGTTCCTGACCCATGAACCACACTTTGAGTCATCAGGAATAAAGGACTTTTAAGTCTTTTTCTGCTAAATATTCTCCATCTGCATCAACTGCTAGTGAGCAATGTTTTGCAAGATGACCCATTATAGAGTAAGATGACCCAGCTAAGTTAAATTGTTTTGGTAGAGTATGGACTCATTTCCTTCATTTGTAAACTTTAAGTGATATTTTAAAATAAACGATGGAGGATTTATTCCCCTTAAGTTAGTATCTCAGAGTATAGGGTTGAGAAAAGAGTTTTCAAAAACTTTTGACCAGAAAAAAATTTTTGACCAGTCAGCACACTTTGAACTGTTCTTTACTGGCACAGGAAGTTCAATGCCAGGTGAGCTGAGTGTCAAGGAAGGTGTTCCCCATCCCTACATCCTTCCCATCAGCTAGCATTTGCCTGGCATTCCTTTAACAGGGGGTAGAGCCTCTCGCCCCATAATTGGTGAGAAGGCTTCAAACACAAATGTCGCTGGGAGGGCAACGCACTGGCTTTAAGTCTTAGCAGAATAAAGAAAGGGTGGGGGATATTTTCATGGAAAGTTGTTCTCACAGGGCAGAGTTGTGGGTAGGGGGATGGAACAAAGAGAAAGACATTTCAGAAAGGGAAGCCAGGGCTGAGGTGCACTTGGCCTTCATCACAGCTTTGTCACAGGAAGCAGCCAACACCAACCAAAACGATGTCACCAAACTGGCTTCCTAAAACACAGACCCCCTCCCCCCATCCTTTGTGCTACGGTTTGAATGTCTGTGTCTCTCCCAAATTCATGTTGGATCTTAATCCCCAATGCAATAGTGCCAAGAGGCAGGACTTTTAAATAAGGGATGCTCCCTCGTGCAGGGGATTAAGGCCCTTATGACGAAAGAGGCCACACAGCATTCAGCCCTTCCTGCTGTTCCGCCTTCACCACATGGGGATGCAGCCACAAAGCCCCATCCTGAAGAAGAGAACAGCCCTCCCAGACTCCAAACCTGCCAGCACCTTGATCTTGGACTTCCCAGCCTCCAGAACTGTGAAAAATAAATGTCTATTATTTGTAAATTGCCCAGTCTCAGGTATTTCTTTATAGCCACACAAATGGACTCAGACACTTTGACTGTTCGTCTCTTATCTTCAGGTGAGAGGCCCTGAGGTGTCTTCATCCCACAGTGCTGCTAGCAGCACCCTAACATGCTCATATGAGAAAAGCGGGAACATAAGAGTAGATGCCAGGGAAGAAAAGTGTGATGAGAAACGCTGTGGGCCCGAGCTGAGCGAGGTGGCTGGGGAGGGAGAGAGGTGATATGGACACCAGGAGAAGAGGAAGGTGGGGTGAGCCCCAGAGGAGAAAGAGCCCCATGGTGCTAGGGGTGCCTCTGCCATTACACATCTGCTCATGCTCCAGGGCTCGGCAAAGCAACCTCCTCACAATCTCCTATAACTCACCGAGTCAGGACTACCAGCATGAACAGGCTAAGGAAATTTACCTTCCTTCCAGCAATGCACACACTCAGTCTCCCCCCAAAACCCGTGAACCTCACGACAGCCCCACTCACGGCAGCCCCACACTCAAGGCACATGAGGACCTCTCCACCTGGCTGCTGCCCAGGCTGTACTTACCTCTGAGTGTAGTGATTATCTAAGATCTAGAACAATCTCTAAGAGCAGGGAGCAGACTGGATATCTGGGAGGACTTTGAAGCTGGGGAAATCTTGCTCCAGCAACTTCCCTCTCACTGTGTTCTGTTCCACCTGTTAATCGCTTTTCCTGAACCAGGAGGGGCTGAGAGGAGGCATGTAAGTCATCTGAGCTATCAAGGCCAGAGGGAAGGAGTTCCAGATGGAAATTATATCAGTACATCTATAAACCACACGATCTGCTGCATGTCAATTGACACGCAAGCACAGAAGTGGATGCTCGCTGAAACTGATGTGGGCGGGAGGGAATTGATCTGGTCCCCTGAAGCCTACAGGAGCACTGCCTGGCTGAGCAGGCAGTCCAGGGCCACCACGCAGGGGTGGGTGGGAGGACGCCTGTCTCAGGGCAAGTGGACTTGGCTCCCTTCTCAGGGCCCTCCAGGACATGGGCTCCTCCTTGCCCCCTGAGAATGAAGTCTGTTCGTGCTGAAGAGAGAAAAGGGACTTTTGCTTACATTACAAGGCATCCTCAGTCAATGAGAACCACATGACCTAAGAATTTTGGCACTAGAAGTGAATTTGGATGATTTAATCCACATTCATCATTTTAGATAAGGAAACGGAGAAAGGAGAAAGAGATTTGTACAGATTCACTGGTGAATTCTCAGCAAAGTTGAATCTAGAATCTAGCTCTCAGACCCACTCTGCTCCCTTCCCCCTGCTGCCTCCACCATGGAGAACATGGTGGTTTTCCTGGCTTCTTGTGGTTTTCTGAAAGCCCTGGCATGGTCAGAGCCCCCATCCACCCAGCCTTACTTCCTCAGCCCACCGGATGGGGCTGCATGAGGCTGCCGTCCGCACTGCCCATGGGGCTCAAAGGCCAGCGGGAAGACAGCACCTGCCGAAGGGTCCGTGGTAGACTGACAGACAAGGGACTTAGCTTCAAGAATTTATACCACCCACTTGAGGAGTCCATTTTTGAGTTTGTGAGGAGAAACACAAGCTCTTACTGGACCCAACTAATCATTCAGCACATGCCAATTTCAGCACGGATGTGAGCAGGTGCAAACAGAACTCTTGGGCCATGATCGGCTCTGCATCAGTTATGATCTCACATAGAAAACATCAATAGCTGCCTGTGGCTGGACACAAGTAGGGGCTGTATGTCCCCACCCCAGAAAGCTTATTACCAAGTGGAGCTGTTGTAATGAAGGCAAGTCTCAGCTCAGACCAAATTTTATCAAATGCAGGGACCTTTGTTAGATACCAGATAAAACAATAGAAAGATAAAAATAAAAGAAAAAAAAACCTCTATGGTTCAGAAAAGATCTTTCTCTCTCTCTCCCTCTCTCTCTCTCTCTCTCTCTCTCTCTCTCTCTCTCTCTCTCTCTCCCTCTCTCCATCTTGCAATGCTCTGCTCCCCCAAACAAAAAACAGTGGAAACACCCAGACAAAAGAGATTGCTGTCCTAGACCCCATCCTTTAAAAGGTCTCTCTCTGGCGCTTTTTGGGCACCCTCTCCCCACACAGTGATGAGTCACAGGGCCCAGGGAATGTGTCCACCCAAAGCCCATACTTCACATTCTAGACCACTCTTTGGTACCCAGGATCCCAGAATTCCCTGCCCAAGGGCCCTGAACCCACTTCAGGCCTCTTCATGGGGTCTGAGTCTGGAGGATGGACTGGCCCATGCTGTGCTCACCCCAGGCCTGAGGTGTGACCAGCTGACAGCTGTCCATAAAGAATGGGCCTTGCAGACTGGGGTGCCTTTAAAACGTGAGACAGAACTGAGAGTGGCCAGAGAACAAGGACACTAGGGCCAATAGGTAGACCCCTGAGGAGTCTGAGAATTCTATATTCAAACTTGGTAGTCTGGGTCCCTCCGAAGGTACATTTCCAAGGCAAGAGGATAGAATGTGTTCTATGTCATGCTTTCTTAGTGGGATTTACAGCTTTTAAATGTTTAGGCACATGGTATGTGGTCTCCGTGTGCACTCTTGCCCCAGCCTGCAAATGTCGGAGACAGGTTTTTAAAGCAAACACAAAGCCTGGGTGCTATGGGTAGGTGGTGGGGCATGAGAGGAAGTGGTCTTATCCTGGCAGACTTCCCAGCAGTGAGCTCGAGGTGCCCAGCCCCATACTGATGGCATGATTATCAGGTTGCCCATTTTTACCCTTTACTCATACGAGGCAATTAGCCCTATTAGATTACTCCTGACAAAACAAAAAATTCTGCCGGTACCACTAAATCAAGTATTACTTTTAACACTTTTGTGTGCAAATAAAGCAACCTAAATCGTTGACACAGACTAGAATCGACTTGTTTCTTTTATTCACTAATTAACCCACTCTGAAGAGTAAAAGCAAATTAGGATTAACTGGTTCACACACATATCCCATTATTCATGCCAGAGTATTGAAAAATAGATGACCACAAATGCATAACACCCTTCCAGCCTTCCAGGGTCCCCCTTTTGTTCCTAAACTGGATGCACCTAGGGTGGTGGCCTGGGCAATAGCCCTCAGGATGAGGAACCTACCAGGCCCCAGGAGCCCAGAACAAAGGCCCCTCTCCCTCCAGAAGGGGCCTGCAGCCCCCCGAGACGGTTTATATCCCCACCACAGGGATATAGGCCCAGGGATATAGGAACCTACCAGGCCCCAGGAGCCCAGAACAAAGGCCCCTCTCCCTCCAGAAGGGGCCTGCAGCCCCCAGAGACGGTTTATATCCCCACCACAGGGAGTCATTTTCCACCCAACAAGCCACATCCCCCAGGCCTATGCGCAGGTTTGGGGTGCTCAGAGGCATTACTGCATAATATTGACGCAATTGCTCTTTTTTCCCGTGCCAGAGCTCCACGTTGTGCAACTTCTGTTTATCTGCACTTGTGTTACAGGACCTAGGAATTTTCTATGTACACCCACTGAGGGGCTTTCCATGGGCAGTTCTGGCCATGGCCCACTGTGTGCTGATTTTCCAACTCATTGCTGTGTTTACTCTTCATAGAAACGTTGGATTACTCTAATTAATTGTTCTCCAGCATTCTCCGGAGTTATGGGAATGCAACATTGAGCCCAAAAGGCAGAATCAGAACTAAAACTTGTGACATTAAATATCCGAGAGTTCTACCCCAAATCCTCTAGAAAGTCAATTGGAACCCCAGGCAAATCAACTGAAAGAAAATCTTTGTCATTTAGCACTAGACAGTCGCAGGAACAGATCTTACAGAAAGGCACATTTTTCTTTATTTTTCTGTAATTTCCACTGTGGCCTTCATTTCACCAGAGGACTCAAAAGTTTATCTCAATCAGTTCAGAGTTATATCTTTGTTCAGGGGCACTAAGAGAGGGGTGTGTGTGTATACAAGTGTACCCTTAGTTCCCAGTCATCTGTCCACATGAGATTGGCGTGTGCTGAGACACCATTATCTCATGTGGTCATAATAGATAATGACCATTATCTCATGGTCATCGGCCATGCAGATGGTAGCTGAGCTGTCCCTCACTCCCACCACTAGCCCCATCAAAGGCCAGCCACTCCTCCTCTGTACCTCTCAGCAGCATGGAGCCATTCTGTTGTTCCCAATGCACACTGCGGCATGGGAAACTGTGGCAGGGCATTTGGGGCACCGTCCGAGGTGCCATTGGGGTGGTGTTTGTCCCATTTGTTTGATAGGCCTGGCATTTTGTGTTCAGAATTCTCTGTATTGTCCGTGTTTGTTATTTGTGGGTTTTGTTGCAACATAGAAATGTTCCACCTAAAAGTCCCTTGGGAAACATTTTGGCTGAATGGTTAACTTACAGCTGTGAACCTGTGTCTAAGGAAAATGATTTTATCATAATCCAATATATGTGCTGGAGTGTGAGGAAAAGTGGCTGTGAAATGAAACTTTAACTTGTAAAAAGAAAAAAGAAAAATATATAGAGGCCGGGCATGGCGGCTCATGCCTATAATCACAGCACATTATGAGACCAAGGCAGGAGGATCAGGAGGATCACTTGAGGCCAGGAGTTCAAGACTAGCCTGGGCAACATAGCAAGACACTGTTTCTACAAAAAAATTTTAAAATTAGTTGGGCATTGGGCATGGTGGCACACACCTGTAGTGCCAACTACTCAGGAGGCTAAGGTGGGAGGATTGCTTGAGCCCTGGCATTGGAGGTTACAGTGAGCTATAATATCACCACTGCACTCCAGCTGGGCCACAGAGTGAAATCTTGTTTAAAAAACAAACAAAAAATACAACAATGAGGGCCATTTCAACATCAGCTTGCTCTCCTCCAAGACTTTGGTAGGTTACCTTGCTCCTTGTTCCTTTCTCCCTACCAGACCTTGGGTTCTCTTGTCCAGAACACTGCCTGAGTACCTCATTCAAGTACCTCCTTCAAGAAGTCTTCCTTGGCGCAGTGGCTCATGCCTGTAATCCTAGCACTCTGAGAGGCTGAGACAGGCAGATAGCTCAAGGTCAGCAGTTCAAAACCAGCCTGCGCAAGAGTGAGACCCCGTCTCTACTAAAAGTAGAAAGGAATTAATTGGCCAACTAAAAATATAGACAAAAAATTAGCCGGACATGGTGGCACATGCCTGTAGTCGCAGCTACTCGGGAGGTTGAGGCAGTAGGATTGCTTGAGCCCAGGAGTTTGAGGTTGCTGTGAGCTAGGCTGACGCCACGGCACCCTAGCCCAGGCAACACAGTGAGACTGTGTGTCAAAAAAAAAAAAAAAAAGAAGAAGAAGTCTTCCTCATGACTCTGATCGTATTCCAATCATACCACAGCTAGTGTGAGTAGCCCAGATCCCATCATGTCAGTTATGTGTTCGCGTTGTTTCTTCCTGTCTTCCCGTTAACCTATAAACTCTACTGCACGAGGTGTGCACCCTCACATCCATTGGAGTACCCCCTAGCCACTTAGCGCAATGTTCTGCATACAGAAGAAACTTAGTTTTTGCAGTTTAATTTCTGAGTTCTCACCCCGGCTCCTGGGTAATCATTTATCAGCAAACAAATTAGTTAACAGTGAAACGGCCAAGGTTTCCAGAGTGAATTATTTGTATTTCCACTGCTGGAAAAAACAACAGACACCCCTTTCCTTGTAAAGAGGAGTTTCAATAGAGGCATGTGGCCATACATCACTGGCAGATCTTGCCTGATAATTTTGACACTTATGACTCTGACCTGAAAAGGTAAATCAGCTTTTGTTTCGGTCATGTGTTTCCTCAGGGTCCTTTAGCCTAAAGGCATAAAAGTGAGAGAATGGGATCACCTTGATACTGGCACCAACCACGACAAATAAATACACATATAGTCACCAGCTGAGCACCCACCAGCATAATTGCTAGGAGCCAAGCACCGCCTCCCCTCTGGGGCACCCAGGGTGTGCTCGGTGACGGCTCCGAGGCTGTGCCTGCCTTGGTCCTTCCAGGCGTGGCCTCCCAGGCGCCAAGGCTGGTTCTTTCTCTTGCAGGGGCTGCTGCTCCCACGATGCCCGGCCTCCCAGCTCTAGGCCTGCGGGGTGGCGGGGAGGGTTCTGCCTCTGGCCTCCCTTGGTCCCCTCCTCCCAGGTGGGTAGCGTACCCGGCAGCCCAGCCCCGAAGACCTGCTCAGGGGAGGTGGCTTCTTTCCCTCTCTGGCGTCCCCACCCTGCCCCTACCCCTGCCCCTGACCCATCTCCACCCCCTACTGACCCTTTAGCCACACCAGCTACAGCCCTGCCAGGCACGGGCGGGGACCCACGTCTGCCCTACCACACGGTTTGGACACACAAGTTTTGGAGTCAGACACACTGTGTTCCAATTTGGACCCCACCTACACTAATTACTTCTCTTTACCGTATCTCAATTTTGTCATCCATAAAATGGAGATAATAATACCTACCTTATGGTGGTGGTGTGAGAATTTAGCAGTGACGTCAATAATAGTGATAATAGCTGTAATGACCCAGGGCATCCCGTGTGCCAGGTACTATGCAGCGTCTATACAACTTCTCAGAGCCCAGCCTAGTGCCTGGCCCAGAGCAGGTGGTCAACAGCTTCCTTCCCCCTCTTCTTCCTTTTTCTCCCTCCTCCCTTCCCGGAGTCAGATAGGATGTGGGGGTACAGTGTCTGGTCCCTTGTTGGGGCTTTTCCTTCTCTGCGGCAACTTCCTTCTTCCACAGGCCACCTGAGAGCACCAAGACACCCCCAGAGTGTCCATTTGCTAGAAACACAGGATCTCTTCCTGTTCCTATCCACATCCCCTGCCCAACAGGACAGCTCCATTTCTGTTCTCAGCCAGGTTTCCAAGCTCCAGCCCCACACTGGGGCCCTGCACCTGGTGCTCTGTTGTTCCAGGGAGCACAGATGGCCAACAGCTAGAGATAAGGCCAGCTCTGCGTCCTCCTGGCCCACAGACGTGTCCTGAGAACCCTTTCCTCCCACTCCAGTGTGTGGCCAGGCCATGTGTGCCAGGCATACTACAAAGCACTGGACACAGATGACCAGCGCTCAAGGGTCGCAGTCCCCAGTGGAGCAGAGGAAGGGCGGGGGCCGGCGGGGCATAGCCACCACCCTGTCCTGAGGGAGGCAGCTAAGAAGAAGGGGCCCTGGGTGGAGAGGGAGCTGCACCCAGCATCAGGGGAGGGGTGCGTGGAACACCGCTGTGGGCGAGCCTCTGGAGAACCTTCCACAGATCTTGCTGTTCTGGACGCTGGCTCTGGTGCAGCTCCACCGTCTCAGCAAGGCTCCTGGGCTTCACTCTGCCCCTGGGCCGACCAACATCTCTGTGTATTTATTCCCATGTACCAAATCTCACCCACAGCACACTCCGGTAGTTACAGACACTTTAAATCTTCCATTAAAGCCTATTCCCTTCCTTCCACGCCATCCCAATCCCTCCCACCCACTCCCAGCTGTTCCCAAAGAAAACCAGGCCCCAAACATGCCAGCCACCCTCACCAGTCCTTACTCCAAGTCTCCAGGGCCACGTGACCGCCTGTGATCTGACCTTCTGCAGGGTCATTACACAGTTCAAACACCTGCCCAACAGACCACAGCAGCAGGGGCTTCCACTTTCTACCGCTCAGCCTGGGCAGGGCTGGCCTGGTGTTGTTAGGACGCTCAGATTCACAGAGGCAAAGGCTCCAGAATGTGCCCCTGATAGACAGTCATCACCTCCCTCTGGCCACGGGGAGCTGAGTGACAGGGACTCACCACCTGGTGAGAGGAGAGACAAGGCTGAGTCTCCCCAGAATTACAAAGTCAGGGTAGTGGTACTGACAAGCAGGCATGGAGCTCTGACGCAGAGCTAAGGGATTTATGTTCACTGACGCTTAACAATAGTCCCGGGGTTCAGTGCTGTTACGACCCCCACCCAAGCAGACAAGCAACTCGAGGCTCACAAGGGCCAAAGGGAGAGGAAGGTGACTTGACGCATCTCCTCCCTTCTGCTCTAAGCAGGATGGTCCTGGCGGCCTGGTCTAGAAGATAAGAATGAGACAAAAAAGAGCCGGACTGCTCAGCATAATAAAAAAGTGGGGTTTGCTGAATTGGCCCAAGCACTTAAAGAAAGTGGATGGTTGTTGGAGAGAGAAGGGGGTTTCCAGAGGCACGAGAAGGTGGACTGGGTACTTAAGACAACCTGTTAGAAACTAGTAAGAATTGTCTGGTGTGACTTGTTGGCATGTTTTTGTACTGGGTTAGGCAAAACTGTAATTTTCCTGCCCTATCCCCAGATCTTCAGTGGAAGTCCACCAGATGTGCTCGCACCAGCCACCACACCATCAGTGCACAGATGTGGGTGTTGCTTGGGGAACAAAAGCAACGCCCGAGTCTGGCACGAGGGAGCAGAGTCTGGCGCGGAGGGCAATGGTGTGGAGGGAGCACGGGCAGGGCCAGGAGAGAACTGAGGCTGACAGGAACTGGGAGGAAAGCGGGCCTGGGAGTCTTTGAAAGTGCTGGAAGCTCCTTTGCCCGCGTGTTAATATTTCAGGATGCCGGCTGGGCGAGGTGGCTCACGCCTGTAATCCTAGCACTCTGGGAGGCCGATGTGTTCGGATTGCTCAAGGTCAGGAGTTCAAAACCAGCCTGAGCAAGAGCGAGACCCCGTCTCTACTATAAATAGAAAGAAATTAATTGGCCAACTAATATATAGAAAAAATTAGCTGGGCATGGTGGCACATGCCTGTAGTCCCAGCTACTCGGGAGGCTGAGGCAGCAGGATCACTTGAGCCCAGGAGTTTGAGGTTGCTGTGAGCTAGGCTGACGCCACGGCACTCACTCTAGCCTGGGCAACAAAGCGAGACTCTGTCTCAAAAAAAAAAAATATTTCAGGATGCAGGATAAGCCATTGGATTTGGACATGAAAGAAAGTGTGATTCCCAAAAGGCTAAAAATTCGGAACCCTTTGTTATACTTCAAACAATTCTAACAACCAGCCTATGAGGTAGAACTTATCTTCCCCTTTGTGCAGATGAGGCAGCCCATGTCACTTAAGAGTGGACGGCTCTGGAACAAGATGGGCCATGACACTGACTGTGTCTGCCTGCTCTGCTTGTCAGCCCCTCTCCTGGGGAAGGCCGTCACCCTGCGGACGAGCTCCGCCCGCTCCCGCGCAGGCCCCGCTGGGAAGTCCTTCTTCACTTCCTGCTGAATCTTACAGTCCACTCTGTCCCCCAAGACACTGCAACCCACACCTTTTCCTGGAGGACTGCAGTGTTAGAAGTCCTGGCTCTGAAGTCAAAACCCCTAGCTGTGTGACCTTAGCCGGGACTCATGTTCCTTATCTGTAAAGGCAATATAATAATAAGTGTTAATATTATTTATTTCATGAGGGTGAAGAATTCAATGGAAAAAAAAGTAAAGCACCTAGTATATAGTTATTAATTAATAAATATGAATTATTTTACAATGATTGTTTTTCCTTGACTTAACGGTCACAGACGAATTTCCTTAAGTTCTGGAAACGTAGAAGATAAATTTCAAAGTAAGTTGCACTGTGCAATACAGACATTAAAGTTATCACAAAAAAGTATATGGATTTTGGAAGGACTAATAAATCCTGATAGATTATTTTCTTTATCACTATGACTTCAATATAACTTTACATTGTTAAGAAGTGTTTCTCAAAACTTTTATAACTACCAATTAAATACTTCCATAGCCTCAAGGCATAACTTAATAAAATCATCAACTATAATTTAGCTCTCTGCATATTCTGATATGCTAACATTTCTTGGAATATTTTTAAACGAGTAACATTTATTTCTAATGATAAAACTCAACCTGTTTATTGTAGAATACTTAAAAATCAAAAGTATAAAAGAGGAAATATAAATTACCTATACTCCCACCATCAAGAGATCCTCGCTGTTGATTTATTAATATCTAGTCTTTTTCAAAATGACTTCAGCCAGGTATAGTGGCGCATGTCTGTAGTCCCAGCTGCTAGGGAGGCTCAGGCGGGAGGATTGCTTAAGCCCAGAAGTTCATGGCTACAGCGCACTATGAGTGCTCTTGAGAATAACCACTGCACTCCAGCCTGGGCTACACAGTGAGACTCCATTTCTAAAAAAATAAATAAATAAAATTAAATTACTTATCAAAATAAAATCATATTGAATATATAGTTTTTAAACCCATTTGCACAGACTATTATATGATGAGAAATTTCCATTATCATTATTCATTTAAAACACAATTTTTTCACTTGTATTATATTCCATAATAAATCTATAACAGTATTTATTTAATTATTTTCATATAGTTGGATATTTAGATTGGTTCTAAGTGTTCCCAATTTTAATATGGACAGGTATCTTTCTACAGAAATTTGTATGTGCCTCTCTAGTTGTTTCCCATATTTCCTTAGATCTCATGGCAACCTGTAGGTCAAATACGATCAATTATTAATTTTGCCCAAATGACACCAGCACAGCTTCCTCACCCCTCCCCCAGCACAAAGGAAAAAACTGGACACTGTCTTCAAAGTCTCCACCAGTTTTTATTGTTGTTGTATTTATTTATCTCACTTGGTGTGAATATCCATATATTTTGCTGAAGAAATGTTAATATGGTTGATTACAGCGTGCTGCCCAAGAACCACTTAGAGTAACTACATATAATATGGTATATGCATCATATGCCCTTCTTAAAATTCAAAAATTTTGACCCCAAGAGTTTCCAATAAAGGATGATTCTCAGTCCTGGTTCATGACACTCATCTGGTGAGCTTTAAAAATCACTGATGCCTTAAGTTTCTAATTCAACAGTCTCTCCTAACTTTGTTTTGTTTTTTAAATGCACTTTTTATTTTGAAATAATTATAAATTTATAGGAAGTTGGAGAAATAGTTCAGAAAGGTCCTGAGGTACTTTTAGTTTCCTTCAATGCTCACATCTGGTACAAAACCAGGACATTGACATTGGTGCAACCCACAGTTTTCACCAGTTTTCAACGCACTCATTTGTGTGTGTCTGTGCAATTTTATCACCTGTGTGGATTTGTGTAACTACCACCATGATTGAGATACATTACTATTCCATCACCACAAAGATCCTTGTGCTACCTCACGTGCTGTTTCAGTCTGTTCTGTGTTGCTATAAAGGAAATACCTGAGGCTGGGTGATTTATAACAAAAGGAGGTGTATTTGGTTCCTGGTTCTGCAGGCTGTACAAGAAGCATCACGCCAGCACCCGAGTCTGGTGAGCGCTTCAAGGAGCTTCCAATCAAGGCAGAAGGTGAAGAGGGAGCAGGTGCGTCACATGGCGAGAGGAGGAGGAGCGAAAGAGAGAGGAGGGGTGCCCACCCTCCTTCCAACAACCAGGAGAGCAAGAACTTACTCATCACCACCGGGAGGGCACCAAGCCATTCACAGGGATCTGCCCCCATGACCCAAACACCTCCCACCAGGCCCAGCCTCCAACACTGGGGATCAAATTTCAACTTGAGATTGGGAGAGGACAAACATCCAAACCATATCACCTCCCTCCTTGCCCCATCCCTAGCCCCTGCCCCACCCCACCACCGTTATTTCTGAGTCCCCAGGAGGGGTCCCACAAAGACATCTCATCTCAGACATGTTTTCCCGCTCCAGCCTGCTCGATGCCGTTGCTTCCTGCAGGCCACCCAGGGAGGCTTGGTGCCACCCCACGCCATGGTCTCCCCAAGGCCTGTGCCCCGCTGCCCAGGATGCTGGCACCAGGTTCCCCCGGAGCTGAGATACCTCAAGGATGCCCAACAGGGCTGTGATGTGTATCGTTTACACAGGATGCTCTGGAAGAAATGCAGAGGCTGTCCATTCTCCAGCTCCACGTCGTGCTGTGCCATGTGGGTCCCAAAGCAGATTTCATCTCCCAAATCGTATACCCCCTGCCCATTCTGACTGAAGGTGTTTTATCTTTGAAGGTCAAACCTAAGCCCTAGGATTGACATTGCCCTTCGTCCTTCCTCTCAACTCCTGTCCTCCCAGGGCCTCTGTTCAAGGCTCCTTCAGCACAGATTTCAGTTCTCCTAGGTAAACAGGTGCTTGGGGCCTGGGGGGTGGGGTCGCCATGCACCAGTGCATCAGACAGACCAGGCTAAATTGCAGACCCACAGTTTAGGCTTGGCTTGGTAGCCCTACTCCTGTCAGGAGAAAAGATGAAATAGCCAACTTAAGCTCAGGAAAGAAGTCATCAGTTTAGTACATCCATAATCTCTCATTCAAAATAAAAATTTTACTTAGCTTTGGTCAAAAATGTTTAATTGTCTAACGAAGATAATTTCTCTCTCTCACTCCCCTCCCATCTAACGGAAGATACATTAATGATAGCCAACCTATACTTGAGTGTGTAAGTTGCAAATAGCAAAGGTGCAATGTGACTTGGCTAGAAGAGGATTAATGTCACTCAAAGACTGAGAAAGAGACTCAAAACAGGAGAAGATGACATGTTTTGGATAGGACAAGAAGAGTTGCATCATGTTAGACAAAAGCATAATGTTGCTATTGTCTTTATGTGGAAGTTAAACCTGGTTAAAAGAAGTGTGTGTGTGAAAGGCAAGTACTAAAAACAAAGGGTAGACTATGGTGGCTTTGTGCTGTGACAACTGAGCGCTAAACAGGATCTATGTTTCCAAGAATTCCCTTCCCCGTATAGTTCCAGGTTAGGACCGGCCACAAGAGCGGTTTCGCGTCTGCCGTGGAAGGTGTGCGTGAAGCAGTAGCTATGTTTTCTACGGCCTGATGTAGCTGCCGGGCAGCAGGTGCTGTGGCAGCTGGCGGATGTTGTCGCTGACCTGCTGGCCCGCGTGTGTGTCCAGACCCCACAGCTCCTCCAGCCCCGCCAGATCTCCTCCACCAGTGTCTTTGAGTCCCGGGCCAGGTGCAAGTGCAGGTCCTTGGCAAAGGGAGCCAGCTTCTCCAGCAGGTCACCACAGAATTAAGGTTGGAGGTGATAAGAGAAATACACAGTCTCCATCAGTCCTTGTGGGTTCTAATTTGTCTTTGCAGCGTCTTATCTGTCCTTGTTCTTATCCACACCCAGCTCCCATCCCAACTGCCTGTCTGACACACGTGGACTTCGGACCCAACAGCACATACCACGGGGGCAACGATGGGCATAGACCACCTCCCCCCAGCTCCCACAGTGCAAAGGCAGGACCCCTCCGGCCCTCATTCTGCATCACTCACAGGGGTTCCGTGTCTTCGATCAAACCCCAACTGATACAAAACTATGTATTGACTGCCTCACGTAGAAGCTATAACTAACTGAATTAGAATTGGAATTTGTTGGCAGAACAGGAGATCAAGTTTTAACTATATATTGATTGAAGTGGTGGAAGAGGAACAAGAAATAAAAACAAGCCGTGTACAGTGGCGCTTGCCTGTAGTCCCACCTACTTGAGAGGCTGAGGTGGGAGGATCATTGTTTAAGTCCAGGAGTTTGAGGCCAGCCTGGGCAACATAGTGAGACCCTGTCTCAATTGAAAACAAAAAAAAGAAAGGAAGAAAGAAAAATGTCCTATGGAGATGCATGGAAATATATATTCTCTACCCTGAAAAACAAATCCTGGGTAACATTGACCTTCAATTCTGACACTCAAGCGCTGGGTGTGGTGGCTCATGCCTATAATCCTAGCATTCTGGGAGGCCAAGGTGGGAAGACCATTGAGGTCAGGAGTTTGAGACCAGCCTGAGCAAGAGTGAGACCCTGTCTCTACAAAAACTAGAAAAACTAGCTGGGCATGGTGGCATGTGCCTATAGTCCCAGCTATCCAGTAGGATGAGGCAGAAGGATTGCTGGAGCCCAGGAGTTTGAGAGGTTGCAGTGAGCTATGATGATACCACTACACTCTTGTCCAGGTGACAGAGCAAGACCCTGTCTAAAAAAAAAAAAAAGAAAAGAAAAAGAAAAAAAAATTCTGACACCCAAATATCCTGCCTGTTCTTTAAATAGGAAGCATTGTTTCAAATGTTTAATCATTTATCTATTGAACCAATTATGCATTGTTTACCTCTCTGTGTCTTCCTGTACACTGTGCCCCAACTGGACTCAAACACACAGTAGGTTGGTTCAAGAAAATTGCTCAGGGGCTTTCCTTCTTCCCACCTAAGCCTGGACTCCAGTCACCTTTCACTTTAATTTTATCTCCCAAACTCCAAGCTACAGGTTCTGAAGACCTGACTCAGCATCCCTGACTTTGGAAGCCTGAATGAACATAAAATGTTAGTCAGGTGCCCTCAAATTAATAATGCACCATTTCCACAAGCACGAGAGAGAAATCCCAACTCTGAGGCAGCTGAGGGAAGCACAGTGACACGTCTCCTGGCCTCCACTGGCGCTTGACAGACAGAGCTGCTGAGTGGTGCCTAAGATTGCCTTTCAGAACCTGATAAATAATATAAACAACTCCTCTAGTTAAACACACAGGGAAAAAATTACTGAAGATATTTCTGTTATAAATAAATACAGCACCACATCTTTTTGACAGCTTATGGCACTGGAGATTTTTCTAATAAGAAATAAAATTTGAAAGGACACCAGCAGAATCACTGTTTCCTCTGAAAGACTCTTCTGATTACATTCCTACAGGCCAAGTGTGGGCTTCTTAGGATTCTCTAAACAGGAGGATGGAACAAACCTGAAATATGTTGGGGCTTATCTAACAGGCATTATCTAAATACAATTGGAATAGGTTCCCAGGTCCTCACTATTTAAATAAATCCAACTGGAAAGTTTCTCATTCATGGTACTAAAACAATTCCTCTGGGATTCACTCAGATTAATTAAGTAAACCAGAGGTAAATTGTGTCTAGACGTATTGTAGACCCATCCGAATTACTGTGATCCACCTCAGGGTAGCCAAAGTCTGATGCTACGTAATCATAAGATTAGAGCAAAGGAGCAGAAAGCCCCTGCAACGGAGGGGACACAGGGATATTTTTCAGGTATAACCTGTATAAAGGCAGGATCCACATGGTTCAGTCTCAGGGTGATTTGGTAGTCAGAGGAATCCAGTCTGGAACAAGAAGGAATTTCAAAGACTCAAATTCTTTATTTGAGGTTCTTGCAAACCAGGAAGAGGAGACAAACACATGGCACACAGCAACATTTATCAATGGTCCTCTCCTCGGCACTCTCAGTCGTCTCTGCTGCATCCGTCCCAGGCAGCCCTCTCCAGAATTCCCCAGGCCTTTCTCTAAGCTGAGTGCCACACTGTGTTTTTGGTTTTTTTGGTTTTTTTGTTGTTGTTGTTGAAACAGAGTCTCACTGCGTTGCCTGGGCTAGAGTGCCGTGGTGTCAGCCTAGCTCACAGCAACCTCAAACTCCTGGGCTCAAACAATCCTCCTGTCTCAGCCTCCCAATTAGCTGGGACTACAGGCATGCGCCACCATGCCCAGCTAATTTTTTCTATATATATTTTTAGTTGGCCAATTAATTTGTTTCTATTTTTATTAGAGACAGGGTCTCACTCTTGCTCAAGCTGGTCTTGAACTCCTGACCTTGAGTGATCCTCCCACCTCGGCCTCCCAGAGTGCTAGGATTACAGGCATGAGCCACCACACCCGGCCCACCACACTGTGCTTTCCTCTATTTATTTCCTTTCTTATTTCTATCTCTTGATTATGGACATTGATATAACTCCTCTCTCAGTGATTAAAAAAATAAATAAAAACACTTCCTTTTGGGGAGGCAAAAGAAGGGAAAACACTAGGCAGACCATTGCAGAATTAGTTTTTGTTACCTGGTGAGGGGAGGAAGCCTGCAGACATTCCCACGGTAACTGTCATTATCCCACTGAGCACCTCCTCTGTCAAATAAAGAAATGGAACTTAATTTATACTGAGGCCAAAGACAGGGAACCCAATTCAGAAGCACAGATAAATCCAGGGCCACACAGTCATATAAAACCTACCTTTCTTTTTTTTTTTTTAGCATCACTTACAACAGAGAAATAAAACCCATTTTTCAATCCTCTTTTGTTGGTTGACATATCATTTTGTTATTGTTAGAAAGTATATAAGATATTAAACAGCACATGTGTTTAAAGTTAAGAGGAGGCAACGTAAAAGTTGAATTAATAAATGCAACAAATAAAAATGACAATAAAATTATAAAGTATAAATACTGACATGTATACAATTATATTTCTTCATTTTAACAGTGTGAAGTAAGTGTGGGTAATAGAGACAATGTTAGGTCATTTGCAGAAGGTTTCAGATAAAAGAATTTTCTCTCTCATACAAAGGCTACACCCTAATTCCAGCATGGGAAAACATCATACAATATAATAAGCCTTATAAACCCCAGGGACTGTGCCAGCTCTTAGGGCCACACCAGTTTTCCAGCAGCCAGTGAAGCCAGTTTTGTAATTTTTTTTTTTTAAAGCAAAATGTTAATTAAAATCTTGTTCTTGTACATCCACTCTGGGTCGGGCTTTTAGTTTCCTGACCGCAGGAACCTAACAGCGCGAGTGTACTTCTGGTGTGTATTCAGGCAGCGTTTTTCATCCATGTTTCCGTAAAAGCCTCCCTTACATAAAGCTCGTGTACGCCTCTGTGAATCGGTTGAGCCAGGGCAAGATGTACAGATTTTGGGAGTAAACAAGATGCCACTCTCCCCCACCAACCTACCCCCCAAAACTATTCAGCACACTGGTGTGCTATGTATAAGGGTCCACAGCTCTGCCCAGCAAACAAAATGACAGAGCCCTGCAGCCTTCAGACAGAGACCTCATCCTCAAGCCATCGTGGTGGGAAAGTGACGAGAAAGATAAAAGGCAATAGCAATGTGCGCACACACACACACAGTTTACAAGCACAGGACACTAAAATCACAGTGCAAATTATCTTGACACAAGCCACATTCTCTGGTCACTTGCTTAACTAAGCAGAGTTATATCCTAAGGTCAAGTGTCTTTTTGTTTTTATTTCTAAATTACAGGATACTATGCTTTGCCAAATGGCATCATGGAATGAAGATAGCACTGGCGATACTACTAATTATACGAACTTGAGAAAGCCGCCTACATGCTCAGAGCTTCAGTTTCCTCATCTGAGAAATGGAGATGATAAAACCACCTTGTAGGATTTTCGTGGATATTAAATAAACTAATATATTCAAAGCAACTGGCCAGAAGTGGTAACAAGCAAGAGTAGATTTGGAACACATGATTTGGAGGTTGCAGTGAATTACAATGAGGCCACTGCACTCTACCCAGGGTGACAATGACAAAGCTAAACTCTATCTCAAAAATAAAAGGAGTTGAATTTGGAAGAAGGATTTGCTTGACTCTAACAGATGTTCTCTAAAGGTGAAAAATGAGGCTGATGAGAAAGGTAGCTGATTGATGCCAGGCTTTGAGACCACCTGCCTGTGAAGTCTGATTTTGGAATCTCGGGCTCTGAGAAGCCTCTGTAAGGGGACAGGTAGTGACAGTGCCACATCTTATAGCATGGTCTGCAAGGATGCCTGTAAAATACTTATATAAAGCCATTAAAAATTCCCCTGCAGATAGATCTCTTCCTGGACTCCTTCCCACCAATGAGCCACTACACATCCAAAGGAAACAAAGAGGCAGCTCTGGAGCACAAAGAAACTGCCCAGCGAGCCCAGTAGTTTTCCCCACGAGGAAAACCTGCCTCCAGACTGGCTCTGCCGAACTGACTAGAAACCAGACTGTGTTGACAGAACAAGTTGAGGAAGATTTGCCTCTAGCTTTGGTAAAATTACATCAGCTTTTGGCATTTTCAATATTCAATTGTTTACCTTAAAAAATGTCTTGCCGGCCAAGCGTGATGGCTCATGCCTGTAATCCTAGCACTCTAGGAGGCCGAGGCGGGCAGATTGCTCAAGGTCAGGAGTTCAAAACCAGCCTGAGCTCTAAAAATAGAAAGAAATTAATTGGCCAACTAAAAATATATGGAAAAATTAGCTGGGCATGGTGGCCTATAGTCCCAGCTAGATAGCTCAAGGCCAGGAGTTCGAAATCAGCCTGAGCAAGAGCGAGACCCCATCTCTACGAAAAGTAGAAAGAAATTAATTGGTCAACTAAAAATATAGAGAAAAAAATTAGCCGGGCATGGTGGCGCATGCCTGTAGTCCCAGCTACTTGGGAGGCTGAAGCAGAAGGATCGCCTGAGCCCAGGAGTTTGAGGTTGCTGTGAGCTAGGCTGACGCCATGGCACTTTAGCCAGGGCAACAGAGTGACTGACACTCTGTCTCAAAAAAAAAAAAAAAGGTCTCTTGCTATTAATTTCTTTTCTAGGTTGAATAAAATAGCCTATTTCCAGCTGGGATTAATTTGTAATAGAAATGTTCCAGCCTCCATTTATTTTCTTGTCTGTAAAATGGACCAAAACATCTTTAAGTTTCCTCTGGACTCTGAGAACTACAGGACTTGGGGGGCAGGGGCGGGGCGGGGGGGGGGGGGAAACCAAACAGCTGATTCTACTAAGGGCTTGACTGTCACCTGTGGTTTCTGTTCCTTCAAAGGAGGGAGGATTAGCTGCCATTTAACAAAGGAATGCAGTCCTTTGATTATTTCGGTGTCTGTTTTCACAGGCATTGGACCTGAACCACTCAGCCAGCCGGTGAGACCTGACCGTACCTCCCCTCTCATTCGAAAGTGGGCAGGGCTGCTCAGATACCGGACACCATAGAGGTGGGGCCCCCACCAGACATGGCTACAATTAAACTCCATCTTGTTGCTCACTGGGTGTGTGGCCTTGGTTAACCACAAACCCGCTTAAATGCCTCACTGGCAGGCCAGCTGAAAGCCATTGCTTCTTATCCAGCCCCTAAGGGATAGGATTAGAAGAGTTACTTAAGATGTAAGATATTGTGTTCCTGTAGCCCTGGCCGTGACCCAGAGGGACTCCAGGCAAGATGGCTGATCCCCGCGACTTCACTCCTAGATGAAACCCAAGTGGCCTCGTGTCCTTGGGGTGGCGTGGCACGGAGAATGGCGAGTGAAACTAGAGCTGTCTTGGCAGTGAGCTGAGGTGCTCTGAGCAGGTGGCTAAGGAAGAAAGGCTTGGTTTTATTTAAAGTGGCGATTAAAGTTCAGGGAGGAAACGGAGTGTTGTTATTCTTAATTTTTTTCACATTCTCCCTGACCCCAACCAAAATAGCCCAGGACACTGTTTGCTGCCAGCGAAGTGTATGGATACCTCTGGAAAACTATGAATGATTTACAAGCTGGGTCAATAATTAAATTGCCCGGGAATGTGTAGGAGACATAGCCAGTCTTAACTCTTTAAATCTCAGAGGACAAGCTCCCCAGCTTGGCAAGAGAATAATGGTTGGAAACCAAACAAAATCTCCATGCAGCTTTGAAATGCTTCAAGGTAGTTAAAATGTTTCAATCTATTATTTGGGAAAGGCTGCTGAACAGATTGTGTTTCCCACCCTGGCCTGTGATTATTTCTAGGACAAAAGAAACATAGTGTATGGGTTCAAGTACCCAAACCCACAGCTTCTATTCCAGCTCTGCTCTGGCAGGCTGGGTGATTCGGAGGGGGGCCTTTCCCTGGACCTGGCTGTAGCTCCCTCAAGGATCTCCTCGATGGAGATTTTAACCAATAGTAGATCCGGACGGTACCTAAGGGGGAAATCACCATTCCTTTGGGGGAGGGGAGTTTATTTTAGAGTAGCCTCTTGTGCCTGACCTAGGGAGAGACAGCCCCACGGGTCTACACTAGTTAAAGGGACAAAGATGCAACCCCTGAAAGAGTTAGCAATGTGAGACTGTGCATATGTGTAGATCGGAGAAGTAGATATGTAAGAAAGTCGCCACAGCTTGAGAAAGGCCCACAGGCTGGGCAGGACTGGGCCTGGGCCTGAATCCCGGCGGGAAGGGCCAGGACACCTCAGGGAGAGGGAGTCATTCAGGGATAAGCCTTTGCTAGGTCCTGCCGCCCACGTGCAGACTCGGGGCAGGTGCTGGGGATGCACTAGCCACAGAGGATAGTGCATGTTGGGGACTGAATTGTGTCCCCTCAGAATATATATGTTGAAGCCCTAACCCCTAGTACCTCGGAGTGTGACTGTCATTGGAGACAGGGCCTTCAAAGAGGTGATTAAGTTAAAATGAGGCCATTGGTGTGCCCTAATCCAATCTGACTGGTGTCCCTGTAAGAAGAGGAAATCCGGACACACAGAGACACCAGAGACGCCTGTGCACAGAGGCAAGGCCATGTGCGGACAGTGAGAAGGCAGCTGTCTGCAAGCCAAAAAGAGAGGCCTCAGGAGAGGCCAACCCTGCTTCTTGATCCCTTGATCTGGGTTTCTGGCCTCCAGACCATAGGAAAATTAATTTCTGTTGTTTGAGCTGCCCAGTCTGCAGTGTTTTGTTATGGCAGTCCAAGAAGATTGCTACAGTGCCCCTGCCTGCCCAGCAGGGCTTGAGTCTGTTGAGGAGGATGGACAACGTCGATACGTTAATGGCACCTGTGCAGGGCACAGGGCAGGGCAAGGCCAAGGTGCTTTGGGAGGATCCAAACAGCAGAGCCGGGTGGAGGGAGCACTCTGAGCCCGGGAGACCAGCCTTGGAGGGGAGACAGCCGGGAAAGCAGGCGGACCTGAGCACCACTGGAGTGGGGGGAATGAGAATGACAGCCGCAACCCCGGATTGCAGAGGGCCCTGAAATGAGCAGGATATTCGTGCTCAAACTCCGAGGTAATGTGGAGCTAGTTTAGGTTTCTAAGTGGGGGAATGGCCCAAGCAGAGCAATGCTTTAGGGAGATTTTACATGCAAGCACGTGCTGAACAAGTGCAGGCCTCTAGGTTCAGGGAGGAGGGCTGGACCAGGTGGGAGCCGGCTGTGGAGGGAGGGAAGGGGCTGCACACAGAAAGCATTTTGAAAGTGTCAGATCTTAGTGATTGACGGGAAAATTTTCAAGTTATCTTTTCCCTGTAGCAGCCTGCGGAGATGCTCCTGACCTACAGGAAGGCTCTTGGAAGACCTGGCTACAGAGGCCGGTGGTTGCCATGGCACCCAGCTTTGTGTGAAGGGCATAAAGACCAAAAGGCGAGTTCATCTTGTAGCCTTCCTTCTCCATCCCCACAGGGCACACCACTGACACCCACAGGGCTTCCCTAATCTGCGCAGTGGATGTCATCAGAATGGTGCCGGGAAAGTGTTTGGTTGCAGCTTTGAGACTCAGTGAGAAAGTAACACCTGGATACGTCCCTAAAGCCATGCTGCAGATTTCTCTCTGAGGGTCTTCTGACTTTTGGCTGCCTTTTCAGCTGTTCACAGCAGGGTGGAAGGGGAGGGGATGTGGGTAAAAGAACTTCCCATACTTCCCTGAGAAGAGACATTAATGTCTGACAGGCAGGAGCAGGACAGTAGTTGCTTAGATCTGCTGGGAAGGACATGGAAATATGGACAACACTAGGACTAAAGTTCCAGAGTGCTTGCTGGCAGCCAAAGCCCATTGACTCATAGAAGCCACCAGATGGAGAAAGCTGTAAGTAGATCCTGCTCTGTCAGGTGCTAGAAGAAGCTTGTCTCCAGTACTAAGGAGAGGGCATGTCAAGCCCCTGGTCAGGAAACCATGGTTCCATGAGCCAGACTTCACAATGGCAGCCAGCTGCCGAGGCCAAAGCTCGCGGCGAAGTGCAGAGGGGAGAACGCCAACCCTCCAGCCGTGGTGCTCCACCAGGCGCGCTTGCCACCCGCCGCCAGCCGAGGGTTACCTCGGACATCAGGTTAGAGGCACTGCTCTCAGAGAGGCCTACATTTGAAGCACTAGGCAAAAGCTGATATAAGCACATGTGGTAATAAAACACAGGGTTAGAGAATCCACAGAAAATCCTGGCATGGCATTATGAGGATACAACATGCCGATGCTCTTCCAGGGGAAGAGTATCTTTAAAGAGTGGACCATTTTAGTAAATTATTTGTGCATAGCAGAGTTTATTATTTTTTCAAAAGCTCTTTTAGAAGCATATGGCTGGTGGGTGCAGTGGCTCACACCTGTAATCCTAGCACTTTGAGAGGCCGAGGCACAAGGATCACTTGAGTCCAAGAGTTTGAAATTGTGGTGAGCTGTGATAACACCACTGCACTCTGCCTGGGGCAACACAGAGTGAGACTCTATTGTCTCAAAAAAAAAAAAAAGAAAGAAAAGAAAAGAAAAGAAAAGAACCATATGACTTCAGGATGCTCCATTTGCTCTGGATGGGAAAGCTGGTAAATTTTATTTTATAATCAAAGTGTGGTCTAAGGACCAGCTGCATTCGCACTTCCCAGATGCCTGATGAAATTGTAGAATCTCAACCCCCAACCCAGACCTACTGAATCAGAAACTGCACTCAAACAGGATCCCTGGAAGTTTCACAGGCACATTAAAGTTTAAAAGGGACTACTTTGGGGCAAGTTAGGCTAAAAGAAGAGCTGAGAAGACTTGAGTAGCTATGAGCTGGCTTAGTAATATTAGAGCAGGAGAACTGGCAAGGGCCCTTGGGCCACAGTGAGATGGTTTAGGCAGTAATGAGCGACGCAGAGGAAGCGGCCAGGCTTCTACTGACTGGAGAACAGCACAGAGCCCCGCCCTCCTAAGTGCTGTAGAACATTCTCAGCCTTTATCCACACAAGGCTAAGGACTGAGTATAGATTATGCAAAGAAAGCCTAAGCAATGTAAAAGGGAAAAAATTGTTTTTCCAATTAACGAAGGATAATGAGCACTTCCTAAAAATTGTGCTTGGTATTATATGCCATACAAGTCATTTTTATTTTGCTTATTTCTCCAAAGAGGCTGCACCAGGACTATCTAAGATAATTGCTTTCAGTGTGGTTGAGCAACAGCTGTTCATGGTACCTATGACTTCACCTGTAAGATCAGCAAGATATAATAAACCAAGAAAGGGATTTTCAGTAAACAAAGCTGTGCTTGAATCCTGGCATGGACTCTGGACAAGTCCCTTATTTCCTGAAATGGAGATAATAAACTACAAAATGCTGAATGTTAATTACAATGAATTATTCATTATTGGGTGGAAATATAGCAGCATAGCTTAGCTTGGCTTGACTACTAATGGCACCATTGCATGTCAAGTAGACTAAAGGTTTGAGAGGTATGGCCCAACATCATACAACTAGAGAGTGACAAAGCTGGACTGGTAGGTGCCAGGTGTGTCTGTCTCAAGAGTCCAGAAGATGGTCAAACCTGATACCATCACCTCTGTGAGCCCAAGGCGCTTTCTCCCTCCCAGAGCCTTCCACTCTGCCCTATAACTGATGCTCCCACATCTTAAGACAAAATTACAAGTGAACCAGATTTACAAAGGGTGCTCATCTACAATTTATGTTGGAGGAGTAATCATTTATTTTACTACCCTTCTGGCTGCAAAAGTCATTACTGATATTTTATTTATCTTTGGCAGTTTTTAAAAAATTATTATGGGTACATAATAGTTGTATATCTTTATAATTACTGATATTTTAAATTGTGGTCTATGTGGTCTTTGCTCTCCTTTGCTTCTGAATCATTTGATTTTTTCATCCCTGAAAAAAGCTATCTCTTCATGTCAACAAGAAAAATCTCAAAATGAGCTGGTAAAACAAACTCCCCATTGACTCTCAGACTATAAAATAACCTTCTCTCTCTCTCCCTACCCTCCCTATCCCCTCCTCCCAGCTCTTTTATTTTAAGTGCTTCAGGCTCCCTCCCAGGCTGGAGAATAAGTATACCTTTAGCTCCGGTGAAACAGAGAAGGTTGAAACTGTAAGATTGAATAGATTTGAATTAATACAACTTTCTCTCAGACAAAAGCATTTAAGAGTTCAGCAAAGGTCAGGCATGCAGAGAATGCTGCATTTCCTGGTATCTTCTGATTAGCTTTTAAGATAATTAACGGAGCTGGGAGTATTGCTTGGGCAACTGCCGCATTCCTGGAGAGAAGCAGGAAGGACAGAGCTGAGAACGCTGAGCATTAACCCTGCTGGCTCACCAGCTTCTTGTGCATCTGCAAATTCTTTCTCTGGCTCCAGCAACATCCCGGAGAGCCCAGGGTTAGGTGTACAGCAATCTCCCAGCACTGTGCATGCATCACCCTTAACTATGCATCGAATCCCTTTCCTGGGGGAGAAATTTGCCATCCCCATTTCAGTAAGGGAGATATTGCTGCACACACGCAGTCCTCAAAACAATCCAATGTGGCAGCTACTATTATTATTCTCATTTTGTAGATGAGGAAACTGAGCGTCTAGACCAGGTGTCCTCAAACTATGGCCTGCGGGCCACATGCCTCCCACCTAGGACATTTATCTGGCCGGTCAGGTGTTTTTGCCGCAGCTGCCTGTCCTTCTTAGCAGCCAACTCGTCCCCAGCCCACAATGCACATTCTCTAACGGTCTGAGGGACAGTGAACTGGCCCCCTGTTTAAACAGTTTGAGGACCCCTGGTCTAGACAGACTTAGTAACTTTCCCAATAGCACATAGTAAATACTGTGGCTGGAATTAGACCCAAATCAGCCTGGCTGAAGAGTCAGAGCTATAGCAAGAGGTAATATTCCTGCTTTATCTAACTTTCTTGTTTTACATCTACATTTCCATAATGGCAAGGTGGCAGAGAGAAGCAAAAGTCCTCACAATAAAAAGTCGTATGTGTCCCCAATAACTGCTAGGCTTCTTTCTGACCATCTGGCTGGCCAAGCAGCCAAGCAGTTACTATTAGAATAAATATTCAACCAATTCTGGTTTCTTTCTATCTCTCCTCAGACTGTGAACTCCTTCTGAGTAAGGACCATTTGTATAACCCTCCCAACATTGACACATTGTAAGAGAGAAAAATTGGCATTTGCTGGGTATTTACCATCGGCTGTGTCAGCTGTGTAGCACACAGACTGTCCCTCCCCCTCCCACATCCCAGCAGACATTATTAATCAATCATAGTACTCTTCCCTAGCAAAGTCAAAAAGAGATTCAGGATCCTTCTTACCTTAATACTTTAGACAGCCACTACGAACCAATCGGAGTTGATACACTAAATGAAATCTATTTACTTTTCCTTGTCTAAATTCTTAATTGGGTACTTTTCCGCGGTATATGAACATTCCTACCAAGTTTGAGTTATGTATGAGGTTGCCCAGAGAAAGCAAAAGCCATCATAACACAAAAATATTAGGTAAATGAATTGATCACTCTGCTATTTCACTTCTCCTCTGCCATCACTTCTTTCCCTTTTTACACTAGCCAGTACCCTTGAAGTAATGAATGATGCTTTTTGTTGATTGTTTTGCATAGTGTATATGCAAAAATACAAAGAGATGGCAAATCTTGGGTAATATAGACTTTTTGGAAAGTGGGTGAAAGTGTTATTGGCAAACCACTCAAATCAGACACATGAAGCCATTAACAAATGAGAGTCTGGGAAAGTTACACCAGTTAACAATTGAAGAAGAGAAAATTCAAGGATGATGACAAGATAGGTGCTTCAAAAGAGATCATTTGAATATCAAAGGATTGAATTGAATCCCTTGGGAAAATTGATAAAGCTCTGGAATATTTTTGCAAAGAAATGACCTTGTTTATGCATGTACTATGAAAAATCAAACATACAGTTAAGGATTGTACCTGTACAAGTTTGTCAGAAAACAATTATGCCAGGAAAATTAATCAAAACTCCAATTGTCAACATTTTTGGTTTAAGAATCAGGGCAAGATGTGACTATAATTTATTTTATTTCAAAATAGAGAAAATAAAATTATTTCCATACACAAGATGAAACTAATGTTTTATTTTTCAAGATTAAATCCCAATGGAACCTTTCCTCGCTGTTTCCTGAGACATGTGGGCCACATGTCTCACACAGGATACGTGTGAACAGATGTCACCCAAAACCATCATTCCCATGTATGAGGGCCTCCCATGTCTCATTTATTTTTACAGCCCCATGACCAGGTAGGTCATTTGGGCTTGGTTTTACAGTTGAAGAAACTGAGGCCAAGAGGACACAATCAGTAAGAGCCATGTCACCCTGCCTCCTGCAGCCCAGCTCTGCCCAATCAGCTGATTGCCAGAGGATGGTAACTGTCTGTTGAAGGAAGCAGGGAGTGACTGGAGCAATTAACCCATTGGCAAGGACCACCTACCTATCCACTAGGAAAAGAGGAATTCCCACAAAGGCAGCCCTGGGTAGCCTCTCAGTGCCATCCCTTCACTGCATCCTCCCGCTGGCCCAGGGACCAGGGACTCCTCCATCTCTCTCTAAGTCTCGCTCACAGTTCTGCTCCCACTCTCAGGGCCTTTTCAGGGGTTCTGAACCTCCTACTTCAGGGCCCCAGTGAGTGAGGCCTCTCCTGGCCTGCCTCTGCCCCCTGCCCCCCTGCCTCTCACCCCAGAATATCACTCTCCCTCCACCCTTGGAAATGAACTTCGTCCCTGTTCTGCCCCTGCCCCACCCCCATCTTCTGCCAGGCAATTGGTGCCTAAAACCAGCTCATGCCGGTTTCCAGCCCCGCGGGAAGGAGCCCAGCACATTGGCTGTAGTGAAAGATGTGGCTCTGGCTTTTGAGGTCTAACCCAGAAAAGCCAAGGGAGGCAGGGAGGGACGCAGGTCAGGCAGGAAGAAGGAAGAGGAAGCGTCATTTGCCAAAGCGGGGAGGGGTGGCGAGTGGAGGAGCCCAAGGCAGGTCTCCACTTCTGTTCCAGTATGGAATTTAAAATTAATTCAGGGATTTGTTTGTTCAAGCAGAAAAAAAACACACAAAACCCTCAGTCTAAACATTTTTACAGAACTGACTAGAGTTCATAAAGAGTCAGTGATTTGCTGAGACCACAAGCAAGTGAGAGCCAAGCCATGGCCCCCGAGACTCTGAGGATCAGTCACCTTCGCATGTTCGTGGTCGTGTCTCTGACTTGCATGTGTCCACATCTAGTGAGGTACTAAATTCCTCAGTTCCCCAAGCATGATAAGGGGAGTGGTGAGACAGGGTCAGATTAACTTTGTGTAGAACCACCTATAAATAACACTTCACCAAGCATCCAAAGGAAGGTATGTGTCCCATCTCCTGACCCATCACGTTGTTTTTCCTGTCAGATCTCCCAAGAGGTTAGGTATTCCCGGAGAATTCCTTCTGAAATTGCTGGGCAGTATCGCTGAATGGTTAAAACCGGGGGCATTGAGCCAAACAGAATAGAGCGTGGCTCCATACCTGACTAGCTGAGTGACCACGGGCAGGTGAGCTAACCTCTCTGAGCCTCAGTAAGCTCATCTGTGAAATGGAGATCATATTCATCACCACACAGAGTTGTGAGGTTTCAGTCAGCTAATGCGTGCAAAGTACCTAAAGATTCAGAGGTAGACTGCTTTCTAGCCCACCTCTCTAGGGTCTCATTCCTCCCAATCTTACTCCAGACCTTTAGAGGTGCTTCCTCTGTCCCCCACTGCAAAGCTGCCAATTTCGGCGGACACTGCAATGCTGAAGGTCCCTAAGAACAAGAGATAGAAGGCGGCTAGCCGGCCCCTCACCACCCCTCCTGCGACGTTCCCTCCAGATAGACAGGGGCCCAGCCCTTGGTCAACCCCGTGGGATGCTTTGTGCAGGCTCTGCTTCTTGTCCAGGCTGCCAAGCAGACCCTCTCAAAAGTCTCAGGCCCCAAGTCCCGTTTCCAGATTGCCCCTGCTCCCAAGCCAGCCCCCACCAGTCCCGTCAGGGTGGCCAGTGGAGGGGCTTTGGGTTGCCTAGCCAGGTGGTCACATGCCTGTCTCTACGACCAGAAAACGAGGTGCCTGGGTGAAACCACATGCAAGAGCTGACTGCTGCTCACAGTCAAACACAAGCACTGCAGCCCAGCAGGTAGGTTGGGGTGGGGGAGGGGCCACAGGGGAGAGGAGACAGCAGGCTATAGCATTTCAGGGACACAGACTGCTTTAAAAGAGAGGCCCTGGTCTGTGTGCTTGGTTTTGTCCCCTCTACCAAGTGACTCCAAAACATACAGTTTCGTTATCTGTAACGAGGGTTCTGACAATGTGGTCCAAAGGACCCCTAAGATTGTGAGGTCAAAGCTATTTTCATAGGAATACTCATATATCATTTGTTCTTTCCATTCTTAATCTCTCACTAGCGTGCAGTGGAATTTTCCAGAGGCTGTGCAATGCTCTGACGTCATTGGTGCTCTGATGGATGATGGAACGTGTTTGTGTTTTCCTGTGCTTTTCAAATATTCTCAGCTTTAATTTCTAATATGGTAAAACTCAATAAATAGAATCCACATAAACTAAAGCTCATTGGGGTCAGCAGTAATTTTAAGAGCATCAGAGGGCCCTGGGCCCCAGAGGCTCCTCTGACAAGGCCCTTATTCCTTGGCTGGCCCACAGGATGAGCAATGAACCTGGTACAGGCCAATGGGCTGCCTCTGCTGCCTGCAGGAGCCCTCTTCCTGGAATCAGAGTTTCATCTCCTTTGTCTCCAAATGCTCCATGCCAAGAATGCACACGAGTCTAGGCTACACCCAGGGAACTTGAGGCACCACTGCTTTCCAAGTGGGGAAAGGAATGGCGGCCCAGGCAACCCATCCAACCAAGCGGAACATCACGTTAGGCAGGAGCAAGAGTCGGCCAGAGGTGCCAGCACCTAAGGACAATACTGGGGCCTTGCCATTTACATACAGGTCACTTGGTGGGTCAATCCCACAATCACCGCCCCATCCCTGGTAGTGGCCACTTTTCCCTTCTGAGCTCGGTAGTAAAGGAATAATTACTGGAAAAAGTGTTTCGAGAGAAGGGGAGAGACCAAAGTCTGAAGGAGAAAATGGCCTCCACAGCTAAGTTCTTTCCCGTATTTATTACCAAGGACGCATGCAGAAGGTCAAGGGAGTGTACACAAGGATGTGGAAACTCAAGCAAGCATAGCTCTTTGCAGATAAGGAACAAGATGTGTAGATATTACCTAATAATTTTTAAGAACAAAGACTTAGCTAGGGGACAAAAGTTTGGGTCTTTGCTAACTTCTTTAATAACTTCCGTACACAGTCAGCTGTTTTCAGATGACCTTTGCACGCGGCAAACAAGCAGCTTCCGGTAGGCGTTTCCGCCTGTCCCTTCATTCACTCTGCTCTTGTTCTTTCCATTCATCCATCCTTTCTTCTAGGCCCAGTCCCACAGCCCCCCAAGCTCCTGGTTCCCTGGCAGTTGTGAAGTTAGTGGGCAAGGCCCCAGGATGAACCTCTAAATTTCACCTCCAAGCCTTGGGGTTGCCCTGTGGTCAGGCCCCCTTTTCCTCCCCATTTCTCTAGCTGCCCTCGCCATCCACACACAGCAACGCTATCAATAAAAACAGATGTGAGCCATTCGTGTGATTTAAAATGTTCTAGTAGCATATTTTACAAAGTCAAAAGAAACACGTAAAATTAACTTTAATAACATTTTATTTAACCTATATGTCCAAGGCCGGGTGTGGTGGCTTATACCTGTAATCCTAGCACTCTGGGAGGGAGAGGCAGAAGGATTGCTCGAGGTCAGGAGTTCGAGATCAGCCTGAGCAAGAGCGAGACCCCGTTTCTACTAATAATAGAAAGAAAGTAACCAGACAACTCAAAATATATAGAAAAAAATAGCCGGGTATGGTGGCACATGCCTGTAGTCCCAGCTACTTGAGAGGCTGGGGCAGAAGGATCACTTGAGCCCAGGAGTTTGAGGTTGCTGTGAACTAGGCTGACACCACGGCACTCTAGCTCAGGCAACAGAGTGAGACTCTGTCTCAAAAATAAATAAATAAATAATTAATTAAAAAATAAAAAATAATAACCTATATGTCCAAAGTATTATGTCAACCTATAATCAATATAAACAATTAATAATGAAATACTTTTATTCTTCTTTGTACTAAATCTTTGAAATCCAGTGTGTTTTTTAGACTTTGTATATATCTCAATTTGGATATTACATTTTTATTAGAAAACTTGATCTGACAATAGATGCTATGAAATTTATAACTAAAAAAGTAAATTGACATACCCAAGTTGTTCCAAGCATATTTAAAAGTATTCCAATGACTGAATCAAGTACTTAAATATCAGTTTTTAAGTTTAAATTAATTTAATTTAATTTAAAATTTCGTTTTTTGGTTGCAGTAGCACATTTCAAGTGCTCAATAGCCACAGATAGCTGGTGGCTAACACTGGAGAGTGCAGGTCTATAAATACACTGTCATCTCCTCAAACCCTGTCCACTCTTTATAATTATCTATGTTTTGTAATTAAAATAAATGTATGAAAGCAACACATGTTCATTATTCAAAATGCAAATGTCATAGAAATATAAGAAATAGGACAGAGTGAGAAGGTGCCATCAACAAACCAGGACATGGGCCCAGACAATGACTCTGTCAGCCCCTTGATCTTTTTTTTTATTTTATTTTTTTTGAGACAGAGTCTGGCTTTGTTGCTCAGGTTAGAGTGAGTGCCATGGCGTCAGCCTGGCTCACAGCAACCTCAAACTCCTGGACTCAAGCGATCCTCCTGCCTCAGCCTCCCGAGTAGCTGGGGCTACAGGCATGCCCCACCATGCTCAGATAATTTTTTTCTATATATATTAGTTGGCCAATTAATTTCTTTCTATTTTTAGTAGAGACGGGGTCTCGCTCTTGCTCAGGCTGGTTTCGAACCCCTGACCTCGAGCAATCCACCCGCCTCGGCCTCCCAGAGTGCTAGGATTACAGGCGTGAGCCACCATGTCCGGCCAGCCCCTTGATCTTGGACTTCCCAGCCTCTAGAATTGTAATAAATTTCTGTTGTTTATAGGCCACCCATTTCATGGCATTTTGTTATAGCCTCCCAAATGGACCAAGGCAGTGTCTAAAGCACACACAGACATACCTGTGTCCCTGTGACTGCCACATCAATAGCAGCACACCATACTCCTGCCATCATCTGCCTCCAGCTCTGTGCCTGGGCAGTGGCTCCCAGTCACTGTGCCACAGGCCACTTAACTAGACCCCTGTTGAAGGACACCAGGATAGTCTCTCCATCTTTTGCTACTTACAGACATGCTTTGGTAACTATGCCTGTGCCACTGTACTCCCCAGATAGGGGAGTACATAGCTATATCCTGCAGTATTTCTTCATGGGATGTGCATAATTTAGCCAACATGCTATTGGAAATCATTTAGGTGACCTCTAAATTTGTATATAACAAACAGTGCTGTCATGAACATCCTTGTACATAAATCTCTTAGAATAATTCCATGCAAAGAAATTGTTAGGTGAAAATATATTTGAATTTTAAATTTTCATCAATATTGTCAATTTTCCCTCCAAAGAGCTTGCACTGACTTTCACTTCTTCCAACTGTGTTTAAGGGTGTCTCTTCCCCTGCAGCCTCACCTAGACTGTTTATTATAAAAACTTTGTGATCTTTGACAACCTAATAAGTACAAAATATTAACTTGCTGTTAAGTTCTAACTAGCATTTAATTATTTATGCTAATGGCCATTTTTCTCTATTCTTATAAGTCACCTGTCTACCTCTAGCTGCCCGTTGCCATGTCTGTCTTTCTTTCTTTCTTTCTTTCTTTCTTTCTTTCTTTCTTTCTTTCTTTCTTCTTCTTTTTTTTTTTTTTGAAACAGAGTCTCACTTTGTTGCCCAGGCTAGAATGAATGCCGTGGCATCAGCCTAGCTCACAGCAACCTCACACTCCTGGGCTCAAGCAATCCTGCTGCCTCAGCCTCCCGAGTAGCTGGGACTACAGGCATGCACCACCATGCCCGGCTAATTTTTTCTATATATATTAGTTGGCCAATTAATTTCTTTCTATTTATAGTAGAGACGGGGTCTCGCTCTTGCTCAGGCTGGTTTCAAACACCTGACCTTGAGTAATCGGCCCGCCTTGGCCTCCCAGAGTGCTAGGATAGGATTATAGGTGTAAGCCACCACGCCCGGCCTCTTTCTTCTTTCTTATTCTTCTTTTTCTTTTTTTCTTTTTTTTTTTTTTTTTTTTGAGACAGAGTCTCACTCTGTTGCCTGTACTAGAGTGCCATGTCGTCAGCCTAGCTCACTGTAACCTCAAACTCCTGGCTCAAGCAATCCTCCTGCCTCAGCCTCCCAAGTAGCTGGGACTATAGGCATGTGCCACCACACCCAGCTAATTTTTCTATTTCTTTTGTACAGACAGGGTCTTGCTCTTGCTCAGGCTGGTCTTGAACCACTGACCTCAAGTGATCCTCCAGCCTCATCCTCTCAAGGTGCTAGGATTACAGGCATGAGCCACCGCAGCCAGCCTGGGAACAGTTCTTATCTCAGACACATAAGCATGAGCCTCCTCTCCTTCTGGCCCTTCTGGCCGTATTTCGTCCGGGTCTCACAGAAGTGATTTCATCCTGGTATCTGCAACTTTCACAGAGGCCCTCGTTTTGGACTAAGCTCCTGCACTAGGCTCCAACAGATCAGACTAAAAACCAAACTGGAGTCACTCATACTGAGATGCCACGTCACCAAATAGAAACTGAGTTGTTATCTGACCTTCTGAGAAATTAGGAGAGAAAAACACTCTACTTTTCCAAACAAGCCAGTTTCAATCAGCAAATAATGGCGTTTCCTCTGCTTTAATCTTCACCCGAAACAGGTAACCTGAAGTAACCTGATAGTAACTAATCAGTTACTTCTCTATTATCCTGTTTCCCTGTTCATGCCTTACGAGGTGAGTAACTGACATGATTGACCAATCTGCTTTTTATTCTTTGTTTCTGCTTTCTTCATCCCGTTTCTGTCTATAAAACTAACCTCTCCACTCAGCTCATTGGAATACATTCTATTTTATGGAAAGAAGTATTGCTAGATCCTAGAATCTCGGTAAAGCCAACTGAGACCTTTAAACTAGGTTTGTTGCTGGGCACAGTGACTCACACCTGTAATGCCAGGACTTTGGAAGGCCGAGGCAGGAGGACTGCTTGAGGCCAGGAGTTCAAGATCAGCCTGGGCAACATAGTGAGGCTCCCATCTCTACAAAAAATTGAAAAATCAGGCCGGGCACGGTGGCTCATGCCTGTAATCCTAGCACTCTGGGAGGCCAAGGCTAGAGGATCGCTCAAGGTCAGGAGTTCAAAACCAGCCTGAGCAAGAGCAAGACCCCATCTCTACTAAAAATAGAAAGAAACTAATTGACCAACTAAAAATATATAGAAAAAATTAGCCGGACATGGTGGCTCATGCCTGTAGTCCCAGCTACTCAGCAGGCTTAGGCAGAAGGATGGCTTGAGCCCAGGAGTTTGAGGTTGCTGTGAGCTAGGCTGACACCACAGCACTCTAGCCCAGGTGATGGAGTGAGACTCTGCCTCAAAAATAAATAAAGAAATCAGCCAAGCATGGTTGTGCACTCAGGAGGCTATTCAGCTACTCAGGAGGCTGAGGCAGGAGGATCACTTGAGCCCAGGAGTTTGAGGCTGCAGTGAGCTATGATTGCTCCACTGCACTCCAGCCTGGGTGACAGAGCGAGACCCCATCTCTAAAATAAATAAGTAAATAAATAAATGAACTAGGTTTGTTGTAATTCTTTCTTTGGATACACTTAAGTTTCTGACCCATCTGGGCTTTATTTTGATGCGAGCAATAAGAAGGAAACGATACATTTTTAATAGAATTGGTTAATCATTTAAACCAACACCATTTATTGAATAATGTGTCCTTTCCGCACTGATTTGAAGCAGGTTTTGGTAGGCCTTGCCACAGGTCCGCAACGGCATCACACGGGGGCCTAGAACTGGAGACGCAGCCCACGGCACACCAGCGACACGCCTCTGGGGGTGGCACCGCCCTCCCCACAGAGCAGGGCCACGTTCATGGCTGGCCTCCTCACGCTGAGGGAGCAGCCACCTCCAGCGCCTGAGTGCCACCACCAGCCTCGAGTGGCTCCAAGCACTATTTATTTGGCAGCCACAAATAAAACTCTTCATTAAAACATCATTTTGAAAATAAGCACAGTTAATAGTAACGTAGGAGAAACAATCACCAGTTTTGAAACAAAAACATAAGAGAAAAAGAACCTGGAGGCATCATAAATAGAGAGGCCGCCGGCCAGGGTGGAAGGCCAGAGACGTGGTCTCTTGCCCTCTCTGCCTTCCCTTTCTCATCTGTGGGATATAGAAGTGGTGCTAGAAACCTCTGAGCTTCAGGGGTTTATTCAGCAATAGTAATTATCGAGATTCCACAACTGCATTAAATCTCTTTCCAAGGCTGGCGTCTCAATTCCCGTGAGTCTTTGATTCGATTCTCCTGGGTGGCCCTCAGGCCCTGAAGGTTCCTTGACTTTGCTCTGCCCTGATGGCCTCAGATCAGGACTGCACAATGACGCCTCCCTCTTGCATCGTCATTCTTTTCAAAAGCCTTTTCAAAAATTTCTCATGAAACTAGTGGAGTCTCCCACCTTCTGGGATCTTACCCTTTGAATGAAACATAAATTAGGATGGTCGCCTCAACCTTAATATGGTTCTCATTTCAGCCAAGGTGCTAGACACTGGGAGACTCAAGCGCGTGTGGTCCCAGGAGAGCATTTGGTCCTTGGGAAAAAGGAAACACTGGGTCTATGTCTTGATAACAGAAAGAGACCACTGCTGAGAACCTTCAATGCAGGCTGCGTGACCAAGCAAAGGAAGCAGAATGCGAAAACCCAAGTTACAGTGTGTCCACCCTGAAGCAACCAAATCAGGAAGTTCTCAAAACAGTTAGTTCATAAGAAGTTTTGGGAAAAATTACTGCTTGTTTGTTTTTAATAATTAGGATTGTTTTCTAGGTGTCCAGAAGTATACATCTGACACATAAGGCAGGCTGAAATCAGAAACCCAGGGCCTTACTTTGACGAGTCTTTGCTAAGAGTTTGTTGAAACAGTGGGGCACAGATACAGATGGAATTTCGAAAGGGAAATGGAGATCTTAAATACTATCAATGTCATATGTGTGAGTTTCGGAGTAGTTGAAGGTTCACTTTAGACATACTTGTTAGGACTTTACATTTTCAGATAGGATAGAGAAGCAAAAAAAAAAAAAAAAAAAAATTCAAAGAATTGAGCCTCGATGTCTAGAGGCTTTGCTATTAGCAATCCAATGGCACATTCTGGTTGTCCACAAAGCTTCTGGATTTCGTGTTTGCAGATATGATTCAGCACTCAAATACCTAATTGTTGTGGTTATAAATGTTAAATTTACACTATAAATTTTGAGTATCCCTTATATGAAATGCTTGCAGGAATGTTTTGGATTTCAGATATTTTCTGATTTGGGAATATTTGCATTATATTATACTTACTGGACTCAGCACCCCTAATCCAAAAATCCATATACCCACTGCCCCCACACAAGTATAACCTCCCTAATTATCAACATTCCCCACCAGAGCAGTACATTTGTTACAACTGATGAACCTACATTGACACATCATCATCCAATCATCACCAAGTCCACAGTTTACATTAGTGTTCTCTCCTGGTGTTGTACATTCTGTGGATTTGGAACAATGTATAATGACATATATTCAATATTATAATATCATACAGGGTGGTTTTCCTTTCCTAAAAATCCTGTGCTCTATCTATTCCTCCCTCCCACCTAACTGCTGGAAACTGCTGGTCTTTTTATTGTCTCCACAGTTTTGCCTTTTCCAGAATGTCATGTCATTGGAATTATACAGTGTGTTATCTTTTCAGATTGGCTTCTTTCACTTAATAATATGCATTTGGGAGGCCAAGGCAGGAGGATCGCTTGGGCCCAGGAGTTTGAGGTTGCAGTGAGCTAAGATGACACCAGTGCACTCTAGCTGGAGCAACAGAACAAGACTCTGTCTCTAAAAAAAATGCATTTAAGTTTCCTCCATATCTTTTTATGGCTTAACAGTTTGTTTCTTTTTAGCACTGAATAACATGCCATTGTCTAGATGTACTACCATTTATTTATCCATTTATCAACTGAAAGACATTTTGGTTGTTTCCAAGTTTTGGCAATTATGAATAAAGCTGCTATAAATGTTTATGTGCAGATTTTTATGTAGACATAATTTTCAGTTTCTTTGGGTAAATATCATGGAATATGATTACTGGATTATATGTAAGAGATCAAAGAGATCTCTTACATATGATCTCAAAGAGATATGTAAGAGATCAAAAGTAAGAGAATATTTACTTTTGTAAGAAACTGCCAAACTGTCTTCCAAAGTGGCTGTACCATTTTGCACTACCCCCAGCAATAAGTGAGAGTTCCTGTTCCTCCACATTCTTGCAAGCATTTGCTGTTGTCAGTGTTCTAGATTTTGACCATTCTAACACGTATTGGGCGGTATCTCATTATTGTTTTAATATGTAATTTCCTGATGACCTATGATGTGAAGCTTCTATTCGGATGTGTATTTGCTATCTGTAGCTCTTCTTTGGTGAAGTGTGTGTTAAGGTCTTAGGCCTATTTTTTAATCAAGTTGTTTATTTTCTTTTTGTTGCATTTTAAGAGTTTTTTTTTTTTTTCTTTTTTTTCTTTTTTTTTTTTTCATTCACTTTTATTCCATGGACTTTTGTATGTTTTGAACTACAGTCTCATCACTCATGTGTTTTGCAAATATTTTCTCCCTGTCTGTGGCTTGGCTTTTCATTCTCTTGACAACGTCTTTCTCAGAGCAAAAATTTTTAACTTTAATGAAGTCCAGCTTCTCAGTTTTCTCTTCCTCATTATCCTTTCAAAACTCAAATCTGAGGTTATAATCCTTATACTTCAACAACCTGTTCTTAAACAAAGACTGAAGCAATGAGCAAATGGCTGTTGAACATCTTTTTTCCTGGGTTTGGGTGATCTTGGGGGATTTTTAGATAGTCTCTGATATAACTTCATAGAGTCCTTCATAGAATACCTATCTCTGACTTCTGCCCCTTGAGGGAGAAAAGCAAATATTGAACTAGTGCTTTATATTTGCACTACTTCCATGGAATCCTTCCCGATCCTGAGGACCAAATGCCCTGACAAGGACTCAGACACAGACTTTCACAACCCAAGGATGATGGGAGAAATTTAACCATTGTGAAAAGTTGGTGTTCAAACCTACCCCACCCTGCCAAGCTCCAGTCCCATTTCTGCCCTGTCTTTCTCTGCCACACTCCATATAAGCAACAATTTACCCATAAACAGAGTTGAAAATTAACCATAAAACATCTGAGTCTGCAAGGTCGTTAGCCCCCCAGCTCAGTATCATTGTCCTGGGCAACCAGCCTCGTGGTTCACCCAGTCGCCCAAGTAAAACCAGTAACATCTTAGGTGGAAAAAACTATTTTCCTCCTCTTTCCATATCTCTCTTAGGAAAGCTGAATTGATTGAAAAATAGAAGTTCCCAGCTTGTAAATATCTTGGATCTGTGCTTTGAAGCTGCAGTAATAAGCCTTTTGGACAAACTGCGGAATAAAGGACAAGGAACAAATTCAAGAGGACTTTTGCACAGATTCTTTCTTATCATCTCATGACATGGTTTTCACATCAGATATTTAACAGCCCATCAATCTGATTACGGTGCCATTAGTCCCACTTCCAAACCTGATTAGCCACTCTGGTCTCATTTCTTACAAAGATTAATTTTAGGTTTTTCCTCAATTAGGATGAAATGTCAACCAAAATGTAGTACATGAAAAGTGTTATTAACAGTGTCATGATAACAACTCACACTCCCTCCCTCCACATTAGAGCATACAAGGCATTCGCCTTGTATGATGTGTGATTGAAACCCTTTTCTTCCCAACCTTAAAAGAAAAGCAAAATATGGTGATATTGAATATGAAGGGAACATTCTGTCAAGAGCTTTTTTGCAAATGCTGCTCTAATTCATGCAAAAATCAAATTTATCTCCATTGGATTAAGTTTAACTGGTTCAGGTCCACATGGCTGACAAAGATGGGGTGTTAAATTCATTTAAAAATTTTTAACTTTAGAAATATCCATCAGACTCCCACACTCCTCTATTGGAACAGTCAAATGCCCTTTATGAATTAGCAATGAGATTTGACAGAACTGATTTTCCCTGGGAATTATATGAGATGTTCTATTTTTAACCAGAAGATAAAAAACTGTGATGAAATCGATGCTTTAAATTAAGTCTACCTAAAACCTCAAGGAAGACTTCTCATCACAGGAACCAATGAAATTGCAAAGATGAGGAGATGGGGGAATCCTGGCTAAAACTCTCAATAGACAATATCAATAGCCCTGTTATTCATCTTTGCTGTGAAAGTCCAGTGTCTCTGACATGATTTAAGAAAAGAAAAGGAAAGAAATGACAAACACGACTTCCACATGATCAGCCGGAGACTAGAGGAAATTCCCAGTGGCTGGCACGGAAGCTAACTTTAGCTTTTACATTCTGAACCAGTTCTAGAAATGAAATTTTAAAAGCAAAGCTGGGCTTTTAGCTGACAGAAAAATGAATTGGAAACCTCTTCAATTTACATTTTGGAAAGTGACAAAAAGTATCAAGAAAAAAACTCAAACCATTACAACCTAGGAACCTAGAAATAATAACTGCTCTATTTCTAATATTGTAGGTGTTTCCAACCAATATTTTTGAGAGAGATAAATTCTTGTGCATGTGTGTACATATATATGGAATCTTTTTTAAGAAACAACATTGGGCCAGGTGCTGTGGTGTCACCCGTGCCTGTAGTCCCAGCTACTCGGGAGGCTGAGGCGGGAGGATGGCTTGAGCCCAGGAGTTCAAGACCAGACAGCTTGGGCAACATAATGAGACCTGTTCTCAAAAAAATAAAATAAAATGAAATAAACATTGGGATCCTACCATATAAATTTTCCAAGTGACAGTCAGTATAGGTCTCTCCGTACAAGGCAAGTTGTGAGAGGCTGCTACCTGCCTTTCTAACACTGACGGGGGCCGGCCACTGCCACCAAGCCACGGATGTGAGCGTGGTCTTTGCCTTTCTCTTCACAGCACAAGGGCTGACAGGATGAAGTGTCCAAAGGTGGAGACTGAAGGCGTTACAGTGCCCATCATTTCACAATAAAGAATCATCAAGTTTGCTCCGTTCGATTAAGCAAACCCTACCCTTAACAAGAATGGCAAGGAGCACCCTGGGAGTGTGACTGGGAAACCTGCTGTCCACCTGGGGAGAGCCTTCCTGCCTGACTACAAGTCTCAGGGTCCTGAATGAGGAGGAAAAAGAACCCCTGAGCACTGCCCACAGGTGTGGAGCCAGCCACTCCGTTCGTATCGTTCCCTTCAACCTTCGTACCGTTGGTATTGTTCCCTTCACGACAACCTTGGAAAGTAAGTACGGGCACAGCCTAATTTTGCTGTTAATGAAACTAAGGTTCGGAGCCCAAAGTTGCCAGCTAATAAGTGACAGAGCCGTGATTTAAACCCAGGTCTTTCTCCATCATGCAGCTCTGGATCGCCAGAACTGGGATTCTCTTGTCTCCTCAGTTATACAAAAAGTAACTCCAAGTGTCTAGAGGGACTCACAATCTAACATCTCACCTACTCATTCTACAGTGACCACTAAGCTCCTACTGTATGCCAAGTGCTGTTCTAGGTGCTGATGACACAGCAAGGAATAACAACGAAGCCCTTGGTTTGCACTGGAGATAGAGAATAAGCACATATATGTACGTATACATGTATATGTATACATGTATGTATCTATGTATATGAAATATGATGTAAAATGTCCTGATACAGAAGGGTGAGAGAAAGGGGCACAGAGAGTGACAAGGTGGATTGCATATCAGTTCCTGTGGCTGCCATAACAAATTACCACACACTTGGTGGCTTAAAACAAAGGGAATTTATTCTCTCACAAATCAGGAGGCCAAAAGTCCAAAATCAAAGTATCAGTAGAGGGTGCTCCCTCCTGAGGCTATAGGAAAGAATCTTCCTTGACTCTTTCTTTTTTTAAAATTTGAGATGGGGTCCCATTCTGTTGCCCAGGCTGGGTCTTCAACTCCTGGGCTCAAGGGATCCTCCCACCTCAGCCTCCCAAGCAGCTGGGACTATGGGTGCACACCACCATGCCTGGCCTTTCTTTGCTCCTTGAGCTTCTGGTGGCTGTCAGCACTCCCAGTAGCTGCATCTTGTAGCTGGCATCCTCCCAACCTCTGTCTCCATCCTCACATGGCTTTCTCTTCTGTCTGTCTCCACCAGTCATTCTCTTATAAGGATGGCTGCCATTTGATCCAGATGATCTCATCTCAACATCCTTAATTTAATTACATCTGCAAGGACCCTTTTTCCCAATAAAGTTACATCAGCAGGTTCTGGGGATTAGGCTGTGGACATATCTTTATGGAGGGCCGCCACCCAACACAGAACAGGTTGCTGATCCTGTTCCTCATGAGGTGGTCAGGAAAGCTTTCCCTAATAAAAGGACATTTGGACAGAGAGCTGAATAAAGTGAGGAGCACATAGGGACACCTGGGCCAGTGACCAGATGGGTGACAAGTCCAAGTGCCCCGAGGCAGGAGTGTACTTGGCGTGTCTGAGTAACAGGGAGGAAGCCATGTGGTTGGAGGAGCATGAACAAGGCGAGAGTAATATGAGATCAGTTGTGATGAATGACCTTGTTGCCATGTATCATGGCATATGTCCCCCCTCTGAAGGTTGCACACTATTTCCATTGTGTAGCCACTAAGGGGCCAAGAAGTATGACCTTGGCAGTATGACCACACAAGAACAGCACACTGCCAAGGTTCTTCAAAATACTTCAAGAATTCTGGCAGAGTGAACTGTAGGGGCGAAGGGAAACTTCCCCATTGCCCCAGGTTTGCTGAAAGATCAACTCATGATTAAGGCAGATTAATAAGAGAAAGAGGTTTATTTACCGTGTCTTGTGCAGGCGGAGAATCACAGAGTGATTACCTAGTATCCCAATGGTGTCCAGAAATTTATATACTCTCCTTTTAGAGGGGAAGGGGAAATGAGGAATATAGATAATTCTGCTTAGGGGCAATAAATGGTTGCTGGGGAGGATGAATGGATACTTGGGAGAATGGATGAATGGGGGAAACAAACTGACTTGTAAATTAACCTGAGAAAGGTATTATATTTAAAATTATTTGGGCCAGATCTGATTGTATTCTTGATCTTCTTTCCTGAAATATATTGAGATAACAGGGAGGGGAAGAGAAGTCAATTGTTCTTTTTGATGGGTCCATCTGATTTATGCAGATAGAGGGAAAGCCCCTTCCAAGGCCTGTTGATCTCTAAGGGCCTTTAATTCAAAACACTTTTTATACCAAGGAGTCATGTTTTGAAGTGAAATTTCCTAAACTCCTTCAGAACTTTAGTATTAAAAAGTAAGTTCCGGCTGGGTGTGGTGGCTGACGCCTATAATCAATGCTAGCACTCTGGGAGGCTGAGGCGGGAGGATCGCTCAAGGTCAGGAGTTCGAGACCAGCCTGAGCAAGAGCAAGATCCCGTCTCTACTAAAAATAGAAAGAAATTAGTTGGACAACTAAAAATATACAGGAAAAAAATAGCCAGGCATGGTGGTGCATGCCTGTTGTCCCCGCTACTCAGGAGGCTCAGGCAGGAGGATCGCTTAAGCCCAGGAGTTTGAGGTTGCTGTGAGCTGGGCTGACACCACAACACTCTAGCTCAGGCAACAGAGTGAGACTCTGTCTCAAAGAAAAAGAAAACAGTAAGTTCCACTCTACCAACTATATCCCTACTATTTTATAAATTGACATCACTGAAAGAATATCCCTCCCCCACATTCCCGGCTGAGCTAGATCATCTCCTCTTGTGTTTTTCCTAGACACCTCACACGTAGGGGCCCCACCCTTGTCATGTCTGCCACTGGTGTGTCTCCCAGCCTACTCGCCACACTTCTTGAGGGCAGGAAATAATTCATCCTTATATCGTCCACCCACACAGGGCCTGGCATACAACAGGCAAGCGATGAGTGCCCACTGAATGAGAGAATGAATGAATGAATGAATGAATAGTGGTCTCATTTCATCCATGCTTGGAATGGTACCCAATCACACCCCAAAGAAACTTTTAGCCCTGAAGGGTTTATTTCAACCTAAGAGTAAATGTAACTAAGGATATATTTATCCTGAAACTTGGAGATAGAATAAAATAAGCGATAGAGCTTTGCTTCCTATTATCACACAGGACAGTAGGAGGCCAGAGGCTCTAGTTCTATTTATGCCGTTAGCTGTGTGACTTGAGGAAAGTCACTTAACCGTTCAGGGTTCTGGGTCCCCCACAGTAATAAGAGGAGGCTGAAGCTGACAGAATATAAGGTCCTTCCTCACTCTAAATACTCCAGGCCTTCTGTGAAGTCCTAGGAGGAAACCTGGCTTTGTGATTACTCATTTACATTCAAATCGTGCTCAGATGAGAAGTCTTTGCTCCCCAGGGTCCTCGGCCAGGGCCAGCTGCCCTTAATAACCCAGGCCCCTCCGAACATCCAGGCTGGGCTTGAGAACCTTCTTTTCTTCTCACCGCCTAATAATCTCATCTGTTTCTGCTAAAGCCCTGTTCCTCGAACTTTTCTGCTGAAACACCCCCAAAAGCAGAAGAAAGAGACTGACTATTCCAAGAAAGCCTGAGTCCAGGCTGGGGGCTGCCCTCCAGAGACTAGAAATTGAATTTTTAAAAAAGTTTTATTGTTTTCTAGAAATCTATTTTTAGAGCTGTGTTATATATTTAAAATTCATAGGAACTTCATATTCTACCCCACCATGTATCTACTTGTTTTTTGTTTTTTGTTTAATGTAATTTTTTCCCAAAACCTTGGAGGGAACTCGCGGCTCAGTGTTATCCCGGGTTGGAGGTACCCCAGGCCCCAGGCACTGCACGGTCATGCCCTGAGAGCAGGTCCCAGTCTGAGAGCTGGAGTGACCTCTCCCTTCAGCGACAACGATGCCCGGAGGCACTTCTGCAGGGAAAGTTGGTGGGACTGACAGGCCTCAATTCATCCTGTGTCCCCTTGCTTCTGCCAGGACCCCAAACTCTACCCTTTATTGCTGTCATAAGCTGAAAACGAATGGGACCTTGGGGGAACTTCTTGACTAAACAGGAGAGAGAGAGAGAGAGAGAGAGAGAGAGAGAGAGAGAGAGAGAGAGAGAGAGAGAGAGAGAGAGAGAAGGGAAGAAGTGCAGAGACAGGCTGGTGGGGGGGGTGGCCTGCTCTGCCCCCAGCTGGCTGTCCCCAGGCCCGGGTAAGGTCCATTCTCCATGCTGAGTTCTCTGTGCAGTCCTGGCAGGCCACTGCGGGCCTTGCAGGCTCCACTGCTTAACTTCTCTCCTCGCTTCCCTGCTCCAGGCTCAGGCCCACCCTGGGCAAGCTCCTCTTTGGTGAGCTGGTCTCCTGGTTCTGCCCCACACCTCTCCCAAAGCCTGTGTTCAGGACAGACCCCAAAGCTAGTTCCCAGTGAGGTGGAAATGACCCACAGCTTCACATCAAACACAACAAAGGCGTCTCTGAGCGGGGATGGAAGCCCCAGACGGCAGGACGGACAGTCCTACGGAAAGATCCCCCTCTGAAGGGGGTCTGAATGCTGCCCCCTCCCATCCCCCAAGCACGGCCTCCCTTCTGTGCTGCTGTCTCCGTGTTGTGCCCGCCAGACCAGGCTGCCCGCAGGGGTGCCACTGTCTGACTTGCACACAGGTCCCCTACAGGGTGGGGTGACTGTTCTTTATGCTTTATCTTTCAGGAATCAGGAGGCTGTGTAGGGATTAGAAAGCGGCCTCCTCTGGGCACACACAGCCCTGGCAAAGGCATCCCCTTCCTGCTGCCAGCAGCGGCCCAGGAGCAGGATTTAACTAGTGGAGGGTGGGCTGGGCCTCTGCTCCACTGGCCACTTTGTTCAGGTCGTGAACTGAATGACTGAGGCCTCTGAGGATCAGCGAGCTTTCCTGGTGCCTTGGTAGTCCCACCACAGGGCAGGTGTCTTTCCTGGTTCCTACAGAGACCTTGTTCTAGACATCCCTTGACCGATATCATGGATTACGCTTGAGTTATTCCTCATTGTCACAAGACCCTCCTTATGGCAGAAGTTGTCTCTTTTTGCCTAACTTTTAGTCTTGGCTCCAAAACAAACTTATTTTTGTTTCATCTCCTTTTCACAATGTTGGCAGAAAATGCTCTTCTCATTTGCCTCTTATCTGAAGTCTTTTATCTTCTCACTTCCCCTTTCTTTTCTTCCTAGAAACTTCTTATCTCTCGCCACCCCAGAATGTCCCCTCCAAAAGAAGAGAGCCAGCTCTCATCTTCAAGCATTTATGAAAAAGTCTCCATGTCACATGGATGTGTCTCCTTAGGAAGGGAGACCTCTGAGGGGCCTAGGCAAGCCTCAGGCCTCTCCCTGGGCAACCTAGAGGAGCTGGGTTTCTGGGGGAAAAACCTAGAGGCCCCTAAAAGTTCTTACGGCTGTTGCTATAGATATCAGCGATACATCTTCAGCACTGATTTGCATAGGACTCTGTCAAATGCTGTTTTGAATTACAAATGAAGAAGAATGTTCCCGTACACCTTACCAAACACAAATGTTTAAAATGACAGCTAGAAGAGTTAAGATAATTTAGAAATTTTTGTGACCTTAACAATTTATTCCTACAGGTTTGGTTGGGGGTTGATGGACTACGGTAGATTAAGGCAAGAGAAAACACTGGATGCTCAGTTGTTCTAAGATATATAATGTTTTGCAAAGCATAATCAAGTAGAAAGTTAAAGTATTCCTCAATATCTTTAAAATGTAAACTATATACAAATTATGCGGAATGTTGTCTTACTGCCCTTGGAGTTATTTCTGGCATGTTACACCTTATATAACACATCCATTAAGCTTGACCTCTTGATCAGAAAGCAGAAAGAGAGAAAAAGAGTTGTGTTAAGATTGGGCATTGAAAACTCAGGATCCAGAAAGATTATACAATAAGAGGAGAGGAGCAATATGAGTTCTCACCCAAATATTATATAATCCCTCCAAAATATTTAGATCTGCTAATACACATAATATCCCTTTTGATAATTATATTAATTTTTAATAGTTAAACTAGTTGTTATTAACATGTACAAAAGACTCTTGGGAAAACATCTGGACAGTAGGAAAAATGAATAAACCAAACAATTGGTTGAAATTCAACAGTTTAAGAAATAGTGGCCGGGCGCAGTGGCTCACGCCTGTAATCCTAGCATTCTGGGAGGCTGAGGTGGGAGGATTGCTCGAGGTCAAGAGTTTGAAACCAGCCCGAGCAAGAGTGAGACCCCCGTCTCTACTATAAATAGAAAGAAATTAATTAGCCAACTAATATATATAGAAAAAAATTAGCCGGGCATGGTGGTGCATGCCCGTAGTTTCAGCTACTCGGGAGGCTGAGGCAGGATTGCTTGAGCCCAGGAGTTTGAGGTTGCTGTGAGCTAGGCTGACTCCACGGCACTCACTCTAGCCTGGGCAACAAAGTGAGACTCTGTCTCAAAAAAAAAAAAAAAGAAAAGAAATAGTAACTAAAAACTTAAGTGCCAAAAGATTGTATACAATATTACCTCCCCCCTTTTCAACAACTACCATAAACATATGCTTGTTGGGATTACATTCAATAAAACTCGATATAAAGGAAAGCAAAAGAATAAGGAGCATGGAATTCAAAAGGAAGATATGTGATAGGCGGAGGCAGGATGAGATATGAGAGACCATGTGATTAAATGGGTATTATTAAAAAGAGTTTAGCTTTTGTTTTAGATGGTGGCTTCCCTGATACTTACTGCAGTATTAAAACAACTATATAGCCAAGGAAGTAAAGAAAAGGGAAAAGATAAAATTGAGGAAGTCTACAAATACACAAATATATAGGCTGGGGTGGCCGCTTGCACTTGTAATCCTAGCACTCTGGGAGGCCGTTTGAACTCAGGAGTTCAAGACCAGCCTGAGCAAGAGCAAGACCCAGTCTCTACTAAAATTAGAAAAAATTAGCTGGGCATGTTGGCATGAGTCTGTAGTCCCAGCTACTCAGTAAGGCAGGAGGATTGCCTGAGCCCAGGAGTTTGAGGTTGCAGTGAGCCACAATGACACCTGCACTCTACCCAGGGCCACAGAGCGAGACTCTGTCCAAAAAAAAAAAAAAAGAAAAGAAAAGAAAAGAAAAAGAGAAAAATATACAAATACATAAAATATACTGGATTTCCAGACTAATATCCCATAAGTGTTCATTGTTGCCATAAGTGTTCATTGTTGACAATTTCTTGTATATCTTTCCACAACTCATCTTGGTATTTTAAAGTATATTCTAATTTCCCATTTAAAAAGCAATAAATCGCACATATGCCTATAGAAAACAAAGTTCTGAAAGTGAAGTCACTTGTGTTAACAATGACCATAAGGAGAGGCTACTGAGTAAGTTACAATAAATATGGTGCAATAAACCTTTGAAGAGCAGGTTAAGTCTTAAGCAAAGGTCCTCAAAACTATTTGTAATGGAAACCCACAGCTTCCTCCTAGCTCAATTCAAACTGCTCTCCCCTCCGAGCTGCTGGACAGATAAATCCTGAAGCCATTTCTGTCTGACCTAAACTCCTAGGATTAGACAAGGGCAAGGCAGAGGGGCTGGTGAGGACAGAGGACTCTGAACTAATTGTCATCCACTTCCCCACCATCCAGAAAACAACAGATTTCTCAGGGTCCAGAATCCAGCAGAAGAGAAACTGACATTTCTCTTTTTTATAACAGAATTGAGTATAAAAACCTTGCAGGTCTATACCCCAAATGGGGAGAACATATTCATTCCTAATGCCTAGTCTCTTCCTGGGACAAATGTCTGGCTTGTCTTTGAATGGAGACCACAGTTCTCAGTCTCCAAGCAAGCTACCCATCTAGCTCCTCCAAATTAAAGATCACCCAGCCTGTTTCCCAAACAGCCCACTTCCTCAATCTTACCCTAAGGAAGTCACACATCTCACACCACAAGCTTGACCTGCCTGTGGGGAAAGTGGGCAGGAAGTAAGAAGAAAGAGGAAATGACACCCCTAGCAGTTACAGAGAGGGAGGTAGATATCATTGTCTGACCTCGCCATTGGAATTCTGCACCGTCCCCAAGTGGGTGGCCACCATATCTTCAATGAGCAATTAGATTTAATTAACATCTCACCCCACATTTGGATTGCAGCCAGTAGTGTGCTGTTAAATGTTTAGCAACCAGCTCTGTGGAGAAATAGCATCTGTAACAGGCTGATTTCCATGGTGTAAATACGCTCAGTATAGCCAATTTCAAGCCGCCAATATGATGTCATCAGATGCAGAGTTGGGAACTGATGTTACAATCAGTTCTCATGATCCATATTGAGCCGGCTCCCTCACGCCACTAACTGTGATTCTTTCATTATAATTTATTCTTATTTTGGTAAATGGCTCTATCAGCCAATATTTTACAGCTAGGCCTCAGTTTCTTCATTTTTAAGAATGGTAAAATAATTATCTGAATTATTGTAAGAATCAAAGTGCCAGGCACATAAAATTGTCAAATGATATAAATCCTGCTTCCCTCATCCCCTTGCCTTCTTCTCATGTTGTACCTTCATTCCCCTTCCTTGTTGTGAAGGCACCATCCCACCAGGGACCCAAGCCCTGGGAAGCGACACTTGAGCCTGGGGGATGGAGACGTGGCCCGAGCAAGCTGCACTGCTGAGAGGACATCTTCCCTCCAAAAGATGTTGGCAGACTCTGTGCAGCGCTGAGGTCTACTCCATGAATGGGTCTACCTGTAAAGGGTTCTGCTTGTATTTGGCATTCCCCATAATGATACCTTCAGGGATCCACGCAGAAATAGGTAACAGGTCTCAGCTGGTAACAGATGCGACACAACAGTGAGCTCCGCACTGTGGTGGGTTCTACAGTAGCCCTGGCACCATCTTGGACTATAGGTACAATGTGGGTTAAATAGGTTTTTGTGGGGTGTCCCGTTTCCTGTGGAAGGCATCTTCCTGGAAAAGTGCATCCCCAATTCCAAACCCATATTGGATTCAACCTGTCAATATTTGGGGGACTATAAATATATAAAGATACAGACCCTATGTTAACAAATGAAAATTATAGGAAGTTTAAAAATCCTTTCTCTACTCTTCTTCCTCCAATAATAAAGTTATATCTCTCTTTCTTAAGAGTCGAGTTTCTAGAAAGAGTGGCATACCCTTGCTTCTACCTCTCTTGGGAGGCCACACAGTCAGGTTGTCACTCTGTCTACTTCCCCAGCGTGGCTCTGGCAGAAATCACCCACGGCTTTTGAAGTAGTTTTGAATATATACCCACAAATTCTTTGATACTTCTCTAAAAAGGTGGAGTGTAATTCCCTTCCCTTTGAGTGAGTACTGTACTTAGTGACTGGCTTCTAGTGAATAGAACCTGGCGCAGGTGATGGGTTATCCCTTGCAGAGTTAGGTTATAAAAAGACTACAGTTCTATGATGGATCAAGGTTATAAAAAGACTACAGTTCTACGATGGATCACTCGTATGGACAAAGTCATGACTTACGGAGCTTGGAGTAGCCTTGGAGAGGCCCGAAGGGAGGACCTGAAGCCTCCGGCCACCAGCTATGTGAGTGAGCCATCTCAGAAGTGGATCTTCCAGCCAGACCAAACCTTCAGAGACGGCAGCCCTGGCTGACAATCTGACCACAACCTCAAGAGAGATCCTGAGCCAGAACTGCCCGGCTAAGCTGCTTCTGAATCCTGGCCATCAGGAACTGTGTGAAATAATAAATGTTTGTTAAGCGGCTATGTTTTGGGGTAATTATTTATACAGTAATGGATAACTAATGCAGCTTTCCTGAGAACGGATGCAATGGCTGTGTTTTTACCCTTTGCTTGATTCAAGTTCTTCTATGCATAATATTTCTTTTTCTTTTTTCATATTGCCTTCTAGAATCATGAATCATTCTTCCCCCTTATCTGGGTAGCCCCACCTCTCTTATGTTTCCTCCTCCCCCTTGGGGTTCTCCATGTTCTGTCCTCACCCTATTGTCTTCTCTTTCTACATACACTTCTTCATCCACTCTCACGGTTTCGATTAACACTTAGTTCCTTTGAAGGCAGGTGATGACTCAAATTCTCAGAAGCAAATGAAGACTCTATTGCCTCCCGAAGCTAGGAAGCACACTGGCTGTGTAGCTCACTGAATTCCTAGAAGCTCTGTAAGAACTTGTGCCCCAGGGATAGGGGGCACAGGATACAACAATGCCAGGACATTTTATCTCTATCTGTTGTCTCTGCTTGCTTTGTTTTCTCACTGTTTGCTCAACTCTTTTCCTCGTACAGATAGATTCTGCCTACGAGCTGGAGAAGAAGGCACCCTGACTGTTAGTCCCACTGAGACCATGTGGAGTGGTGGACAAGAAAGGATGATGGTCAGATAGAAATGACATTGACATGTGTCCACCACACTGTCTATGGATGGATGGCGCCACCGCTGGCCTAGCGCTGCCTCCTGAACTCCGGGTGGGTACATCAGCCAGCTCCTGCACACGTCCAGGTGGAGGCACGCTGGGCACTGTATCACAGCAGCTCCCCCTTACCTGTGGTTTTGCTTTCTGAGGTTTCAGTTACCTGTCATCAACTGCATGTCCAAAAAATATTAAAAGGAAAATTCCAGAAATAAATAATCCATAAATAACTGTGCAACATTCTGAATGGCACAATGAAATCTTGTGCTGTCCTGCTGTATTCTGCCGGGGACATGAATCATTCCTATGCCCAGCATGTCCACCACCAGTTAGCCATCAACATCATCTGTTCCTGATGCTCCAGGACCAGGAACATCCTGATTCAATGATCCAGGACCACCTGGAGCAGATGGTCCTCCTCGTGACAATTTGTCAAAAGGTCAATAGCAGCCTAATGCTATGTCACAATGCCTATGTCATTCACCCCACTCATCTCATCATGTGGGCATTTTATCATCTCACATCATCACAAGAAGAAGGGTGAGTATGGTACAAGAGATATTTTGAGAGAGAAAGATCACATTTGTGTAACTTGTATTGCAGTATATTGTTATAATTGTTCTATTTTATTATTAGTTATTATTGTTAATCTCTTACTGTGCCTAATTTACAAATTAAACCTTATCATAGGTATGTATGTATAGGAAAAAATACAGTGCATATGGGGTAGTACTATCGGAGGTTTCAGCCATCTGCTGGGGTCTTGGAACATATCCCTGCAGGTAAGGGGGACCACTGTGGTGTTCCAGGGATGCAGTAACACAGCACCATAAACTGGTGGCTTAGAACAATGAAATTTATTGACTCAGTTCCCAAAATCAAGGAATTGGCAGGGCCACGCTTCCTCTGAAGGTGTGCAGGAAGGATCCATGCCAGACTTCTCTCCCAGCTTCTGGTAGTTTTCTGGCTGGTGGGTGCCTCACCCCAATCTCTGCCTTCATCTTCACCCGGTTTTCTCCTTGTGTGCATGTCTGTCTCTGGGCCCAAACTTCCTCTTTTTATAAGGGCACAGTCATACTGAATTAGGGCCCACCCTAATGACCTCACATTAACTTGATTACATCTGCAAAGACCCAATTTTCAAGTAAAGTGAGATCATATTTGGAAGTACTGACAGGGGTTAGGATTTCAACATATGAATTTGGAGGGAGACACAACCAATGCAGCACCCATTGTCCTTGCCTGTCCTTGTCTCTCTCCCTGATCCCCAAACTGGTTCCCTTCCCCACGTATCTTACCCTGGTTACAGACATCACCACATGCCCTGTCAGCCAAACCAGAGTCTTCTTTTTCCTTCTGTGTCCAGTCATTCATTAAGTGCTGTCAGGGCTACACCTTAAATGTTTCTTAAATAAGTCCTATGCCCTCCAATCCTGGGTGACACTACTTGAGCTCAGGTTCTGTGTATTTCACATCTGGATGTTACAAAGACCTCCTACATGGTCTGTCACCTCCAGTTGTGGCTCTCTCTTCTGCCCCCTCCACTTCCCTCATCTTCCACCAATCCATCCAATACCCAGAAGCCTGCGTGATCTGTCCAAACTACAAAGGTTTTTTGACCACTTCAGAACTTTTACAATAAGTTCCCAAAACTACCAGACAAAGCACAGAGTTCTGAGTAAGGCCCACCAGCCCCTGAGACTGTGGGTCTTTAATAGCCTCAGCTCTGGCCATTCTTTGCTGTAAGCTTCACCTGCACTGAAAGGCTTGCTGTTCCCCAAGCCGGAGCCTCTCCTCCTGCCCACTGTCCATCTGCCTGTCATGTTCCTCGCTCTTTAAGGCTCAGATCAACAAGTCCCTCTGGGAAGCCTTCTGTGCCTGGGCCCTCAGCTGCCTTGCTCACAGCCCCTCTGTGGCCACCTTTGTTCCAAGGCTGCACCTCTGTCCTAGCTCTGCCTAGCAAGGCTGTCACCACCCAGTGGCCCAGATCAGCAACCAGAACCAGCACCCCTGCAGAACCCTGCTGGTGTGCAGGGCTCCCTCGCTGCTTTAGGGGAGCTTCAGCGTGTCCCAGTAGACACTGTGAGAGGGACGCCAATCAGAGCAATCACTCAGACCCCAAACTGAGTCTTGGGCACAGACAGGCAGCAATGGGCGAGGTACTAGACACTGACCATGCGACTCCTCCCTGATACCAGCGGAGGGACTGCCTGGCAGAGCCCCTGCCCCAGGCAAGGGGAGGCTGGGCAGTTACCAGGCAATTATGACTCAGTTCCCGTGGCTCATGGATCTGGACAGGATCCTGGCCGAGGTACTTTGCTAGACCCCTGGCCCAGACCCTCCCTCTTAGCAGCTCTCTCCCTTCATGGGCAACTGCAAAACGGGCCAAGTAAATCCCAGAAATAGCCATGTCAGACCACTCAGTTCCCGTTACATAACAGTGGAGTGGTCTTTTAGACCTTAAGCTCTGGAAGGACAGGAACTGTGCCTTCACCTTTGTAGACCTAGTGCTAGGCTCAGTCACAGACACAGAGAGAGTGAGTGTACCAGCAGCTGTCATGTATTGAACACTATCTATGTTCCAGACACTGCTATGAACTTTATGTGTACTCAATCTTTAATCTTCAAAATAGTTTTTTGTGGGTTTTTTTTTTATTTTGGGGGGGGGGGGTTGTTTTGTTTTATTTTGAGACAGAGTCTCGCTGTGTTGCCCAGGCTAGAGTGCAGCAGTGTCATCATAGCTCACTGCAACCTCAAACTCCTGGGCTTAAGTGAGGCTCCTGTCTCAGCCTCCTAGGTAGGTGGGACTACAGGCACAGCCACCACATCCAGATAATTTTGCTAATTTTTGTAGAAATGGAGTCTCACTATATTGCCCAGGCTGGCCTCAAACTCCTGGTTTCAAGTGGTCCTCCAGCCTCAGCCCCCCAGAGCACTAAGATTACAGGTGTGAACCACCGTGCACAGCCTTCACATGGGTTATATGAAGTTAGGGCTATTATTATCTCTCCATTGTGCAAATGGAGACACTGAGGCACAGGGAGATTAAAGAACCTGTCTGAGGTTGCATACCTAGTAAGAGGCAGAGCAGGGATTGAACCTATTGGCTCCAGAGCCCACATTCTTAGCTTTTACGGTCTATGGCCTACCAACCAATATTGGTTAATCTTTACAAATAAAATTAAGATGTTAACACAGAATCACTTTTGGGGCCCCAGGAAGGTTGCCTTAAGACTGTAGGTTTTCATCATCTAAAGCAGCTGAAACACGAAACTCCTGTCAGGGAAGCGCAGACCACGGGTACTGAGAAGCCACAGAGAAAGACACCTACAGTGTTTCACCTGTAGGTCTCCCCAAACCAAAAGCCACAAGGGCAAAGGCTCGGATGCACCAGGATAAATTTGTGATGGAGCCACTTCTCACGTGGGCCACTGTCATGGGGGTCGAATTGTCTCCCTAACAAACAGATATGTTGAAGTCCTAACCTCCAGTACTTCAAAACACGACCTATATTTGAAAATAGGTAATCAAGTTCAAATGAGGTTATTAGGGTGGCCCTAATTCAGTATGACTGATGTCTTTATAAAAGGGGGAGTTTGGACCCAGAGACAAACATGCGCACACAGACACCATGTGAAGCTGAGGGCAGAGAGCAGGCTGATGCGTCCGTCCACAAGACAAGGAGCGCCAAAGATGGCCAGCAGAGCGCCAGACGCCAGGTGCGAGGCCTGGAACAGACGCTTCCTCACAGCCCGAGGAAGGAACCTCCCCTGCCAGCACCTTGCTGCCAGACTTCCGGCCTGCAGAACTGTGAGACAATACATTGGTGCCGGGTGAGCCCCCCAGTTTGGTGGTGCTGTTACCGCAGCCCTAGGAAATCACTACTCTTCTTAGACGCTGCTGGGTGATTGGAATCTGGGTTGACATATTGATGGCACATGATTCTCCTGATCAGTGGAGGGAGGCCAGCAAGGGAATGAAAAAGCAACAAATGTAGGGGTAAATGACATAAATCACTGTGGGCTGAGGAGGGCTTCATAAGATCTCTGGCTGGACCTGCTATCTCGAAAGGCGGATAAGATTGGGGGGAACAGAGAGGAGAACGCTGTAGGAGGAGGGTCTGGCATGAGCGGAGGGGCAGAGGGCAGGAGTGTGTGGTGCCCAAAGACCAGGAAGTAGACCTATATGACCAAATGCACCGCTCTGTTGTAATCCTAGCACTTTGGGAGGCCGGGAGTTCAAGACCGAATGTGTCACTCTGGTAGAGAGGAATTTGGATGGCAATAACTTACGAAAATGAAAATCTTAAAAAATGGCATGATTGCATATGCCAGACATCAACACAGAGTGCATATAAAACCATTTCTTCATTAAACAAGGGTTCCTCAATGCTTACAGTGTTTGCGATACTCTGTCAAGTGTGGGTGTAATTCGTGAAATCTCAAGGCAAACAAAATGCTGAGGTATCAGCCAGGCTTCATCTTTGATGACAGCAGCAGTCAATTTGACTTCCCAATTTACTGTCAATTTTTAGTTTGGCTGAGTGATTTCTTTAAATAATCCCAGTGCTAAACTCTTCCAAATACCCTGAATAAGGAAACAAGGTTTTTATTAAGGGATCCTAGATGTATGTACAAGACAGTCACCTAATCCTATGAACACACAGAGTTACCATATCTAATACTATCGGAGGATTTTAAAAGGAAATCACTATTTTTTCATTAGAGCCTTCCTGAAGTCCTCCTGGTAAAGAAAACTAGGGATGAAATCAAGCCCCCTATAAACATATTTTTTTAACTAATGGATGTCAATTTTCAGGTTGGAGGTTTATTAAATGTCTCTTATGTACTCTTCAATCTTTCCATAATCACCACCTGTTTTATTTAATTCTATGACTGCCCAGTTAGACTGCTAATGTAAGTATATTTACTTTACCTTTAGTCAATATTTGACATTTTGAGTAAATGTTATGCTATTATACTGCTTAAACATTTATTAAGTAGTTAAAATTGAGTCTTTACCTCATTTAGTATTTATCTTTGAACAGACCAGATACAACATAGAAAGTCACCGCAGGATGCAGAACGTGTTCTTAGTGTACCTAACCGAAAGTCATTCTGCATGCCTGCAAGGGTGTCAACCGGAGCAGTTCAACAAAGAGGAAGCCTATTTATTAATGACCCCAACACCGAACCTCACTGGAAGGAGCTAAGTAATCTTTAACTAAATTACATATGAACTTTTAATTGATCTGAAAGCACATGCTGAGTATGTAAGTAAACTCACACCAATTTAATACCTTGAACAATTCCTCATATTCTACATTTTTTCCCATTGGGTGAAATTCTGAAAATCCACTATTTGTTATCCTATAGCCACAGTGAGTCAGCTTGTGTGTGGCCAAAACAAACTCATAGAAGCAGGGAAAGGAGAGGTAAGACTCACTTCCTGGACACCAGTAGAGCTTCCCATTCCACTGAGAAGGAAGGAGGGAGGAAGAAGCCCTGGTGAGTAGCCTGTGGACCTGGAACCCACAGATCGTTCGTCCTGCAGACATTGTGAAGCATGCACTACATGCCAGGTGCTGCGCCAGGTGTTGGGGCCGCGATGCTAACTAAATAAGACAGACCAGGTTCCTGCTGGCTTGGGGAAAGACAGAAAATGGGCAACTAAACAAGAAAAAATTCAGATGCCGATCATTATAAGAAATTTTAAATAGAGTAATTTGATAGAATTGAGTTGTGTCTGGATTTGAGGCCAGGGAAGACCTCTCTGAAGAGGAGACAGCTAAGCCCAAAAGATTGAAGGATCCAGCCATGGGAAACTCATGGAGAGAGCATTCCTAGCAGAGGACGCAGTTAGTGCAAAGGTCCTGAGGCAGGGAAAAACTTGGCAGCTTCTGAGAATAAAAAGAAAGTCTATCTCCTACCTCCAAAAAATGCTCAATGATCATGTACTATTTTATAATGAGAAAAAATACTATTTTGAAAAAAAATTCATATCCTTTAACACTTGTGGGCATTAACATTTTGTGTATATGGGCATTAATCTTTTTTTTTCCCACACACATATACTTTATTAGTTTCCTCTACAAGAGACAATAACATCAATCTTTTAGAACAGAAATCTCAGGTCATTTGAGAGGCTAAACAGATCCAAGGAAGGAAGATGAAAATTAAATACCTAAATGAATCCAAAGGCACTACTATTATTACCTAAAAGCTACTGCTGCAGTGGTGGTAGGCTAAGGAAGATTAAGCTACAGCAAATCATCTAATGTGAATGTTAGCAATTACATAGCAGGAAGCAAGTTTGCTTTCCAGAAGACTATGGTACAATGATCATTTGAGCCCAAGAGGATATTTGGCCAGGAAAAGGTGGAGATGGATGAAGGTAAGCCAATGGAAAGGAATAGGTACAAAGAATCAGAGTTACAGAGTCAAGCAGATGATGATGGATCAGGCTTCTTTCTCCCAAGAAACATTTGCTGCACCAAGTGTTGCCCCCCATGCCCCTCCCACCTCCCCATCCCCCATCCCCCAACTCCACCAAATGGCTGTTCAAGCTGAGCTGCCTGCTCCTGCCTTATTGGGTGCTCAGCTACCAGGACTAGGTTTAAGGCAGCCCAGAACTCTTGCTGAAATTTAGCATAGATCTTGGAGACCTTGTCTCACATGGGTTGTCTCTGTTGCTAGTTGTTCTGAACAAGGAAAACCCTGAAGCATTCATATGCAAAGTCTGAGCTTCCTCAAACACAGTCAAACACCTCTACACAACACCTTCAAAAGTCTAAAATCTTTCAGCAGCTGAGCTATAGTTAAAGCTTCAAGGCTCACAAAATCATCCAGGAAGCCAGAATAAAACAATGCAGGTAGGAATCCTAGCAGTTAATCTCAATCTGTCTTTCCCCATTTGGGATAAACTCTAATAGTTGATGTGGGATATAGAAAGCTACACTGGAATAAGTTGGGTCTTCTGCGGAGCTTGTCATCAAATACCAAGGAAAACTGGGGCAGTGGCGGGGGGCAGAGTTGATTTTATTTTTAAAAAGCTTCAGAAGTTATTCTTTTTTTTTTTTTGGCCCAGGCTAGAGTGCTGGGGCGTCAGCCTAGCTCACAGCAACCTCAAATTCCTGGGCTCAGGCAATCCTTCTGCCTCAGCCTCCAGAGTAGCTGGGACTACAGGCTTGCACCACCAGGCCTGGCTATTTGTTTCTATATATTTTTAGTTGGCCAATTAATTTTTTTCTATTTTTAGTAGAGACAGGGTCTGACTCTTGCTCAGGCTGGTTTTGAACTCCTGACCACGTTGGCCTCCCTCTTATTCTATTTTAAAGGGACATGGCTGAACAGGTAAGAAACAAATTCCCCATTGTGAGTTCTACTGATGGCTTCTGCAAGGATCATGGAGATGTCAGTCACCTGTATTTTGGAGCAATGCTTCATCTTGTCCTCCTGAGGTATGGTATTAGTGACTACTACCGCTTCAAAGCATGCGTTGTTTGATGCGAGAAATGGCTGGACCAGCAAAGATTCCATGAGTCAAGATAGCATAAACTGTGGTGGCTCCAGCTGAGAGACGTTTGTCAGCTGCATGGCAGATTGTGCCACAAGCATCAGCAATGTCATCAACAAGGACGGCCACTCGATCCTTCACATTTCCCACTAGCACCATGCGGTCCACTTCACTGGCCTTCTTCCGTTCTTTGTGAATCAAGGCAAAGTCTACATTCAGCCGGTCGGCAGCGGAGGTTACTCTCTTAGCTCCACCAGCATCCGGCGAGACAACAGTGCAGTTCCTCCACTCAGAGAGGTTCTCCCTTATCCACTCCAGGACAGCTGCCTCTGCATACACATTGTCGACCGGATATCAAAAAAGCCCTGCATTTGAGAAGCATGCAGGTCCATGGCGATAATATGATCTGCAACTGCTACAGACAGCTTATTTGCAACAAGTTTGGCTGAAATTGGAGCCCAGCCCTTATCCTTCCTAATCTGCCTGGCATACAGGAAGCATGGGAAGACTGCAGTGACCCGGCTGGCTGAACAATCTTGCAGGCATTAATCATGATCAAAAGCTCCATTAAATTGTCATTGATTTCACCACAACCACTCTGAACAATGTAGACATCCTCTCCATATAAAATTTCCACACAGGTCTCCTGGTTGCTGAATTTCTCAGTCACTACCTCGCCCAGCTCCAGGCTGAGGCAGTCAGTAATCTTCTGGGACAAATCCTGGTGGGAGCTGCCGCTGACGATTTTAGTATTCAGCATCTTGGCCAACTACCCCAGGCGTTCCTCCCTAAGCGATCATTGCTGCGGCAGAGACAGGAACCGAAGTCGGCCCAGAGACCCAATACTCTTCGTGCTGCTACTCCGCTGTCTTTTGTGGGCATTAATCTTAATAAAATTCTCAATGTAGAACAAATACTTTCAGGCACACTGATATTCACAACAAGGTCATTAATAATAGTGAAAACAACAGAAACAACCTAAATGTTCTACAACTGGTGAATGGTTATATAAATTGCAGCATATCCATTTGTTGGGGATTATATAGTCAAAGTGATTGAGACTTTTGAGATAGTGCTAAATGAAAACAGGCAGAATATAAAAATAATGATCTTGGCTTTATAGAAATAAAACATTAAAAAAGGACACATAGGAATGTTTAAATTGATTATCTTTGGGGGTAGAATAATTTTGTCTATTCCTACTTTCCAAATTTCTTTTAATGGACATGAATTACTCTCATGATTAAAAAAGAACAAGACTTGAGCCTTTATTTTATTTTATTTTTTTAGTGAGGAAGGAGGTTCAGTTTCCTTTTTCTTTTTCTGTTTTTTTTTTTTTTTGAGACATAGTTTCACTCTGTCACCCTGAGTAGAGTGCAGTGGCCGTCATTGTCATCGTAGCTCACTGCAACCTCCAACTCCTAGGATCAAGTGATCCTCCTGCCTCAGCCTCCTGAATAGTTGGGACTATAGGCATGCAACACCACACCGAGTTCATTTTTCTATTTTAGTAGAGACGGGGTCTCACAATTGCTCAGGCTGGTCTCCTGAGCTCAAGCAATCCTCCCACCTTGACCTCACAGAGTGCTAGGATTACAGGCATGAGCCACTGTACCCAGCCAAGATTTGGGCCTTTAAATTGCCTTAAAATAATCCTTTGTTTCCTCTCTGCTTTGGCACTTCCAAACTGTTTTTCCCCTTCCTATCCTCCACCTTACCCCTTGCTCAAGAGTGTGTGCGTGCATGGGCTCTTTCAAATGCCACTGCAATAGACAGATGTAACTGTGGATGTAAATAAATGCATCAGGGAATACGTAAGTACCAAAGAGCTGCACGCTACGTCCTCAGAGTGCTGTGAGTGCTGATTCATACTGGGCCATGCTGTCAGCCCAGCGAGCACACTGAGCAGCTATCATATGATACGTGAAAGGAGCAAAGGAAGAAAATGGTGGCGGGAAGAAGAGATTTTGGTATGCTGGTGGGGAGAGAACTCCAATACGAGAAGGGGAAAGGCTAAAGGTTAGTCATGGCTATGGGTCTAGAATCCAGAAACACGGGAGAACAAGGGTTTGAGTAGTGCCACAGGTCAGATTCCCCAGAAAACACTCTGAGAGGGAGCTTTCCAAGCAGGTAATTTGTTGGTGATGTGCATTCAATTGAGTCCCTCCAAACTCCCATACCTATGACTGTGGCCTTATCTGGAAACATGGCCTTTGCAGGTGCAGTTAAGTTGCATTCATACTGGATTAGGGTGAGCTGCTGTGTGTGGGCCGCCCTAAATCCAATATGACTCGTATCCTTATAAGAAGGGGGAAATTTGGGCACAGACACATACACAGGAAGAACACCATGTGACAATGCAGAAAGAGGCCACAGTGATGCACCTCTTAAATTCAAACTTCATATTAGTAAGGAAGGAAAAAACTTTCCTCTACCCTCTTAAGCGACTGGGGCCTATGAATTAAACTGACAAAAGAAAAATTAACAACAAAAAAAGGCATACTTTTTTTATTTTTAAAGAGACAGGGTCTTGCTACATTGCCCAGGCTTCCCTCTAGCTCCTGGGCTCCAGCCATCCTCCCACCTCAGCCTCCCAAGTAGCTGGGACTACAGACTCATGCCACCATGCCTAGTTACAAATTTTATTTGATGTTAATATTGTAATTGTTTTATGTACAAAAGTCCTCAAAGAAAAGAAAAAAAGACCCAAGGAGGCAGTTAGGCCCAGGGGCTTATACACCATTTTAACAAAGGGCGATAAATTTGTAGAGACGTGACAAGGCAATGGAAAAGGGGTTTGGGCTTCTAGGGGTGATAGACTGCTGGCAGGTAAATGTATGGGGGAAAGTAATGACCGGGCTTATTTTAGTAAGGTTTGTTCGTGCAGATCCATCTCAGTGCTGATTTTCTGTCTCCCAGGGAAAAGGGTTGTTCTCCTCTTGGTGCAGGAGAAGAGAGGGAAAACATTTTCATAGAAGGAAACTTATGTCCTGCTCTCAGGCTGTCGGGAGGAAGGCAAAGAGCCCTTTCTGCATTGGCTGCTTCTCACTTGCCTTCAGCTCACGACAATCCTTATGACAAACTGGCATGTTTCGAGGTGGCGTATTCTGGGCCCCTGCAGTCCGCAAGTCTGGAGTAGTGAGAGGGGAGCAGGGGCGTGCCCAGGTTCCCCACCTGGAGCGAGGTGGGAAGTGGCCGCACCACTCACTCGTGCAGCAGAAGTGCGCAGGGACACGGGGAGGACGGGTCCAGACAGGTGGGGCAGAGTCAGAAGTCACAGGCGGAATGATAGAAGGCTGTGCCCAGCGAGTGTGGTGCTGGAAGCAGCCGGGGGGAGCAGTCCTGAGTAGGAGCGGGGTCCGGCATGTGGCCGTTATACCGAAGAAGATAAAACTCCTTGGGAATGAGCAGTGCACGGGCCGAGAGCCGCGGGTGTTGGATGGGCTGTCCGCAGGGACGCAGAAGCTGCCCAAGATGCGGCCTCCCTTCCTGACGTTGCCGCTTCACCTCCCTGGAACCGCACACGGCGATGAGTCATGCCTCCCGGCTTTGGTCATCTGCACGATCTGTGAGCGTTCGTGCCTTTCACGTCACTTTGCAAGTTGCTGATAGGCCTAAGCCAAATGCTTACCCTGAATATGCCTGGAGAATACGCCTTTCCAGTTGTGAAGGATTTTGTTTTTTCATACGGTTAGGAAGAAGTGTATGAGCGTTCCACGCATCCAGGGGACGAATCCCTCCCCTCCAGTTGCTTTCCTGTGACCGCTGGACCATGATGAATGGCAGAGGGAGAAAGGTGAGGTATTTATATTGTGGTATATTTCCTGGATTTCATAATGTATAGGTGAGTCATCTCCCCCCAGTCTACCAAGCCCAGGCCTCGTAAATATTAAAAGGCTCTACTTCTCCCAATAAGATACATGCAAAATGCAAAAAGGCTCTTGGGCTTTCTAGCCATGATGTTTTCTGTTGCACTTGGACCTGAAATCTCAAATTTCATATTCAAGTCCGGGATGGGAAAGGGAACGGGAGGGAGGGCAGGAGGCAGACTGAGGGTGGGCTGCTGTGGGTAGACAGACTGGAACGGCACAGCGCTGAGAAGAATGAAGACCAACTGAGTCACATGAGCTGGACTCTCACCCAGGCCCCGCCCTTCTTAGCTCTGTGCACGGGGCAGGTCACTGAACTCGGGTTGCCCGCTTAGTAAGTGGGGGTATACTAGTTTACTACGCCTGGTTTATCAGGGTTATTATAGCAACAAGGTGAGACAATGGATGGGAAAGTGCTTTGTAAACTCTCGGCCATTAGAGATGTATATTCTTTTTATTAGGGAAGAAACTGCCTGGCCTGTTTAAAAGACACAAAGACACTCATCAAGGCTTTGTTGCATGTTGATTATTTGCACATCACAAGATCCTTTGAAAACCACGGGGCTAAAGAGCTGCTTGATCCTGGTTGCTGAGAAAACCTGTTCCTGCCCAGTCTAACCTAAGCCTGGGCCTCCTCTGGACCCTTCATAGCACCAGATGGCAGTGAAAAAAATCTTAAAGAGTCGTTTTACATTTCCTGGAAGTCTCGGGGCAGGAGAGTGCAATGCAGAAAGAGGAATTACACTCCTCCAACATCCAGGAAAACACTCAAATCCTCTCCAGACAACCTTCTCTGTAGGCCTGTCATGAGGGTGGCTGCTTGCCGTAATCCTTCTCATCTTCCCCTAAACTCCTGCCTCCTCCACCTCTGCTCCCACCTCTCACTGGCCTTTTTCATCCCTATGTGGATGGTTTTCTGAAGCTCCTCTCACCTGTAACCCGAACTGCTCAAGGCAGCCCACAGCTCAGCTTTGTAGGTGCATTAGAAGGAAAGTTGTGAATACTTTTTTTCCAGTGATGCTTAATTCTTCAACTGCCTCAGCTTTGATGTATGTGCCCAGGCAAGGCCAGAGGAGAGAGAAAGATCTGGAAGCCTCACCACCCATTCTCCTGCAGTCCTGGGGGGAGCTTGCTAGCTCAGGACAGCTGTCTGCCCTCGGAAACTAGAGTCCTTGGGGAGGCTGTTGGCCCCTTACGGTGGCTCCCTCCCTCCCTTGTCCTCAATAACCACTGCTCACACGCTGAGACCCCAGGCAGGTAAGTGACTCACAAACTGTTCAGGGAAGGTTAGCTGTTAAGATTACTGACATTGTGCTAAGGGCTGTGGGGGTATTCAAGGGAGCTATGACTCAACTCTGCCTTGGAGAAATTTAAACTCTATCAATCCAAATGAGTAGTGTTTCTTTCTAGGACTCACAGAACCTTAAATCTGGACAAGAACTCAGGAGAACAAAGGTCCAGTCGTCTGCCTTTCAGCAGGAAAAAAATCTTTAATTTACATATAAAGTCCTTGGGTCTTGGGCAGGTTAAGTAGTTTTCTCAAGACCACACATTTGGCTGAAGAACCAGGTCTTCTCCTAGGTTTCTTGTTCTCCATAAGACAATATGTATGTGCTTTCTGTTCTTCAAAAAGTAGCATTTGCCTTCTAAAATTGCCCCATACAAAGTGGTGAAAATTGATGACTCTATTTTTTTGACTTCCAATAAGATATTTGGGTTATCTCAAACTGAGGCTAATTAAAATCTCAGAGCTGTGTCTCCAAACCAGTGCTGAGCCAGATGACAGAGGATGAAGTGGACTCCATTCATCTCGAGGGGCACAGTTGTATTATTAAGGAGGAGGGAAAAAATTATTAAACAATATACCCAAGGTGATGATCTATCTAAATATATATATATATATATATATATATATATATATATATATATATATATCTCAACAGCATGACAACAAAGGAAAGATTTTGAATGGATTAACAGCATTTTCTTTTTTAAAAAAGTGGCAGGTTGAAAAGAAGCAGAAGGAAGTAGCCTCAAAGAATGTAAGTACAAAGACATATTGATTAAGAAATAAAGGTAGTAGGCCAGGCGTGGTGGCTTACGCCTGTAATCCTAGCACTCTGTGAGGCTGAGGCGGGCAGATTGTTTGAGCTCAGGAGTTCAAGACCAGCTTGAGCAAGAGTGAGACCCCATCTCTACTAAAAAAAAAATAGAAAGAAATTAGCTAGACAACTAAAAATATGTATATATATAAAATTAGCCAGGCATGGTGGCGCATGCCTGTAGTCCCAGCTACTAGGGAGGCTGAGGCAGAAGGATCACTTGAGCCCAGGAGTCTGAGGTTGCTGTGAGCTAGGCTGATGCCATGATACTCTAGCCCGGGCAACAGAGTGAGACTCTGTCTCAGGAAGAGAAGGGAAGGGAAGGGAAGGGAAGGGAAGGGAAGGGAAGGGAAGGGAAGGGAAGGGAAGGGAAGGGAAGGGAAGGGAAGGGAAGGGAAGGGAAGGGAAGGGAAGGGAAGGGAAGGGAAGGGAAGGGAAGGGAAGGGAAGGGAAGGGAGAAAAAAAAGAAAAGAAAAGAGGGTAGTTCTATGAAATAAATAGAAAAGAAAAGGCAGGCCAGGTTAAGACTCTGCTATGTCAAGGAATTAGTGAAGGTGAAGAGCCCTTTTCCTTCCTTTTGGTCTCTAGCTCTCTCTCAGGCAGGCACTATCTCTCCCCCCCCCCCTCTCTCTCTCTCACACACACACACACACACACACACACACACACGGCAAATATTGTGAGTGCAGCACAAACCACCACATCAAAACTCATAATCATTCTATCCCAGGGTTGCTCAAGTCTGACAGCTCTAGCTACAACTCCGGAACTTCAGAAGGTTTATTCGAAGAGCTGTTCAAATGCTGTGGGCTACAAAAGCCTCTGGACTTCTCTACTTCTTGCCTTTAAACTCAGTTGAAAACTCCTTTTCTTCCTCCCCTCTCCTGCTGAGATGGCAGCCTATGATACCATTAGTAGTTCTAAGGCAGTGAACGCTGTCCTGCTGCTCAATTGACCAGTAGCTTAAATCCACCTGCTGGACTCCAGGGTGTCAGGAAACACCACATCGGAAATCTGCCCTCACAGTTACTCAGAAAGACTCATAATTGTGCTGGCCATACTTTCGTTGAGTCCTCTCATGGCATCGTTCTTCTCATGCTCTTTTCAGATCCATCTTGTTGTTTCCTTTTAATTAATAGACTTATTTTTTGAGTAGTTTTAGGTTTATAAAAATATCGAATAGAAATTATGAAGTTTCTATATATCTCCAACCCCACCCTTTCCAGACCCCTATTATGTATTAACATCTTGCATTAGTGTGGTACATTTGTAATAATTGATAAACTGATAATGAGACCTTACTACTAGCTCAAGTCCATAGCTCACATTAGGTAAGGTTTGCTCTTGGTGTCGCACATTCCATCAGTTCAGACAAAAGTATAACGATATGTATTCACCATTACAGCACCATACAGAATAGTTTCACTACTTTAAAAAACACACTGTGCTCAACCTATTCGTCCTTCAATTTGTAAAAAATGCAGTAATGTGCAAAGTGCAATAAAACAGAGTACCTGCCTCATAAGGAAAGTAACTTTGAAATGCCCAATCTGCCTTTTGTTGTTGGTTCTGCTTTCTTTAGTCACTTTTGTCTACAAAACCAACCCCTGCCCCCTGCCTCAGCTCACTGGAACACTTATTCTATTTTATAGAGTAAAGTGTTGCCCAACTCTAGAATCACAAGAAAGCCAGTTGACATCTTTAAATCAAATTTGTTGTAATTTTGTCTTTTGATAGATCCTCCTAAAAATCTATCTATTCTTCTAAACTAAATGTGTTCTCTATCCTTTTCCCCCCTGCTCCCCACCCCCATTTCCTTGGAAAGGTCTTTATTTCTTTTTTTTATATACATCTGTTTTATTTGGGTATTGCTATTAGAAGAGATTAGACAATAACTCTATATTATATGAGTAGCTCTGGAATCTAAATCACAGGCTTTGGAGCCAGACATTCTTAGTTCAGAAGGCAGAACTAACCATTTACTGCTGTATGACCCTCAGGTAAAATCATGACCTCTCTCTGACTCAGTTTCCCCATCTGTAAAATGGAGAAATAATACCACCACCTCATATGATGAGTGTGATACATAAGTAAGATGATGTATGTAACACGTTGGCATGATACTTAGGACATAGTAAGCACTCAGTAGATATTACTGCTTCGTATTATGAAACAACTGACATCAGACCAAGAACAAGAGCCAGTTTTCTGCTCACATGTCTCCAGACACCTCATTCAACAGATGTTTGCAGCTTTCATACAATTATATTGGGCTGTTTCTCATGCTCATTAGCAATATCTCATCTAGAAGAGTTTGCAAAAACAAGGTCTTTCCTGACCTTTTTCTTTTTCCTTTTCTTTTCTTTTCTTTCCTTTCTTTCTTACTTTTTTTTTTTTTTTTTTGAGACAGACTCTTGCTCTGTCACCCAGGCTGGAGGACAGTGGCATGATCACAGCTCACTGTAACCTCTAATTCCTGGGCTCAAGCAAGCAGAAAGGTCTTTATTTCTGAAAAATGGAGAAAAAGAAGCCTCTATATCCAAACTTGCAAGCGCCCTAGGAAGAAGCCAAACAAATCAGAGTCCCGAGACAACCTGGCGATTCCAGTTCTAAGGAGAGTCAACTACTAGCACCAATGGCACTGGGCCCAGGAAACCAAGTCGCTTGGCCTCTGCAGAGCCTAGCATGGAACATGCAGGGGCCCAGAGAGAGCTTCTTCGCCCTCTGAAGGTTCGCTGAAAATCAACTGACATAGGGCAAATTCATAGGAGAAAAAACATGCAAATGTATCTGATCATAGTTTTAGAAGACATAGGAACCTTCAGAATGAAGAGCCAAAGACACAGGGGAAATTGTCCATTTTTATGCTTAGGTTCAACAAAGTATGCACAGTCATGTGGGACTCTGATTGGACAAACGGGCATGATCTCATGCTAACAGCCCGAGCAGGGAACCCAGCAAGGCCTGTCTGCTCGGATTCTTCCTGGCCTCTCTCTGCAACATTTTTTCCTCTGGGTGTGGGACATGGCCCTCTCTGGAAAGAGAGAGGCCTACAATCAAATAAGGTAGGTCAGAGAATTTCTTTATGACCAGTTTTTACACAGAAAGGTGGTGGTAGGGGAGGTTAGAGTAACGTCTTTCGGTTTTATGGCTGGCTTTGGGGAAAAGGGGCTCAGGTTTTTACGACCCACCTTGGGGAAGATGAATTCTAGTTTCCATGGCTAGCCTCGCAGGAGAATGAGGGACCAGGGACAGGAGGGCAGGAGAAGGTCAGGGAGAAACTTTTTCATCTGAAGCTGCTTCTGAGGCCTTTATTTTGCAGTATCATTTTCTGAGCCCCAATAAGCATCATGTAAGAATCTGGAAGCTGCAAGCAGATTTTAAACCGAGAGAGAGATCCCTTCACACCAGCTGCTATAATAAAAAAAGAAAATATAAATATAAAAAGTTAAAAGAAAAAACAAAATAAAATAAAATGAAATAAAAATTAATAAAGAGAGAGAGAGAGAGAGAGAGAAGTGCTCCAAACACAGCGGCGAGTGCAGTAGTGTGCAGTTGCTCATCTGCTCCATTCACAGGGCCCAAGAAAACAGTGGCTGAGAAGCCAATGGGCCAGCTGGTCCCTGTCACCCCATGAACACTGCATGCAAAAAGCATTAATAAATCACATCTAAGAGAGTTAAAAAGGGATATGGCTACATCTTACAAATTAATGTTCATGATTTTCCACATCGGCTCATCCCTGGACAATATTAAAGAAACTGGTGGTGTTATCTGACACATCCCAGACCGCCAGAAGAGACAACATGTGCAGCATCAACCACGATCCCACACGTACATTCGCACGGAGGGCTCAGAAAGACAGAGAAAGTAGCTAAGGAATAGAGCCCCAAGATGCCGTGATTCCAAAGAGGAGTCTAAAATCCCTGTTCTCAACTTGACTGTTCACATTTGCCCTGATTACCCTGGGGAAACTGGATGAACTTGTTGGATAGGTTTTACTCATTTGCTAGCTTTTCACTGTTGCCAAATATAGGTCCCAGACATTGTGTTTTATCGCTCACTTACTCTCTTGCCTTTCTGAGTCTCTCTATTAGGCACAGTGAAATAGAAGGAAATGACCCCTGTGACATTTTAATGCACAGCACCCATAAAATCAGCAATAGTGGAGCCAGTCTGTTGTGCAAGACCAAGAGGATTCACCTAACAGGTGAGCTGCTGCCCTCCTATCTCCCACCCATGTGATTCAAAATTAAAGTAAAATTAAGCCATAAAATAAATGTAGGAGAGTTCAAAAAATTCTGACATTTCTTACGATGACTAAATCAACACTTTTATATTTGTATATTAAATAATGTATTCTTTCCAAAGTCTTTCTCTCTTCCCTCCATTTCTCTCTCTCTGACTCAGCTGCTGGTAACCTTAGTAAGAGCTTGTGGCTGACTTCAAGATCCCAAATGTAAGGTCCCAGCTACACCCTGGGATCCATTTGATAACTACCCAAAACCAAGAATGACCCAGATGAGTCCTGAGACTATCAAAGAATGCTAACAAAGCCCCCATTGACAGACATCATTAATTCTTAGCTGTTTTCCATCATCTGCCCCCATCTCTTCTATCACAAATGGAATAACCGTATTATGGTGACATGATATTTAGTATGGGCATAGATGAGGGAGGAAGGGTATCACAACCCCCTGGAGAATTTTCTTTGCCTATCACTAGATACTTCTTCCAGATAGCTGACAAATCTGTAAAAATAAAATATTTGTTTCTATTAACAATAAATACTACTAAATTGTCCCATGTTCTGGCTTCTTTGCCATTTCATCAGTAAAATGTGACATTTTTAAAAGATAAACTTTTATTTTTTAATTTTTATTTATTTTTTAATCTTGTAATTGTTAATTTTTTTTTAACTTTTTTTTTTTTGTTTGATTTTCTTAGCCAAATATCTGCTGTCTCCAAGGATAAATTTTTAGACACTTTCCAGATTAGGGAATACTAATGGGCCTTGAAATTGTCATTTTTTTTTTTTTTCTGTTAAGATTCAACCTTTAAATTGCTTTTCAAATCAATCTGACTTTGTTTTGTTTTCTCCATCCTTCTCTTACCCTGTTCACAATTCTCCCAGCATGTACTGACAATTTCCTACGGTGGCAGCCTGGAGCCACCCAGCACCTCAGGCCTTGCAGCCACCCAGGGTGGGGCGCAAATTAGGGCTCTCGCTTACTGCTGAGAACGCAAATGTAAAACGTGGCCGTATTTGTAGAGGAGTGAGTTACTCAAACAAACAAGGGACAAAGTGCTTTCCAAAATAATCCATTAAAGCAGGTTCATTCAGGTACCACTCCAAGACTTCTGCTTAAGCGATCTGTTTCCGGCAGTCAGGTCAATTCATCTGATTGGGTTTAGAGTGCAAGGGACCTGTCGCCATCCCACATAGCCAATCCCAGCTCTCTCACTGCAAGGAAAAACTCTTAAGGTTGTTGTTCATAAGGTTATAGAATATTTTTATGAGAGTCCCACAAGCATTGTTGAAGAAGGAATGATTCTATCCAAAGCTGCAGGCAACACCATCAGACTCAGCACTCAGTGAAGAATCTCATTCTCATCTTTATCCATTTGCTCACTAAAATTCTGATGGCTATGGCAAAGTAATTGCCTAAAGGAGGAACTACTTATTACAGCTGACAGTCTAATCAAACAGCAGCAGGGGGCTAATCGACCAATGTTATTGGGTAAAGAATTACAAGTTGAAGCGAAATTATAAATAAATGTTCCACGGCTCTCACAGAGCTTGAGCATACTAAGATTAATGACGAGGACTAGGTAATGCAATTAATTTTGATATAATGCCCAACATTGATGTGGCCTTATGTGGCTAAATGCTGCATCTCTCTGTACTTGACCCTAAACAGAAAACCAGGTGGCCTGAGAAGGACTTCTCTCTTAGCCAATTTCCCCCAGATCTTCTGGAATGCACTGGAAAGTTGTAAAAATGTCAACGGCATTTATGCTCAGAGCCCACAAGTGTTCTTTTTCATGCTAAGGAAGTGAAGAGATTGCTAAACAAATGCAAATTCCACCCTAAATGCCTGGACTAGCTTAGCCACCGCAGCAAAGGTGATCGCTTGGGCAATCATTCAAAGGCAATGTTTAGTGTTTCTGGAACAGAGGTAAAGTTTCAAAGCAACCACTGCCCCCACCACAACAAAACCATAAAAATGTAACTTATGTATAAAACGTTGACTCTTTTAATAAGGATTTATGTTTTCACAAGGATTCAGAAGCTGTTCAAGTATACCTCTGAAGTTATTTCAATGGCCTTTTTTGCTGAACCTTTTAACCCACCAAAGCAACTAAAACTCTGTATTTAATTTTTTAAAAAAGCATTCTAAAATGTCCAGCTTCTTAAGCCCCAAAGGAAAATGCGGCAAAGCTAAGCCCTTCACAAACAGTAACAGAAATGATCTCATTATGCACCATTGTCCAAACACAGCCACTCTTCAAACAGACCAGGTACTGAAAGATCGAATGGAGGTGCTGCTTTCTGTTTTATCTCCACCTAAAGGTTTTTCTCTTAAGCTGAAACTGAAGCTTATGTTCTTTACAGAGCTCACTTGTTTTAAAAGGAAAGAAAAACATTCCAAAGAAATTACTTTAAAAACTAAAAATTGTACTTTAAATAATGTTAACCCCATTGGTCACACCTGAAATACAAAATGAGCAACACAAAAAAAGACCCTTTAAATGTTCATACTGATTTCCTCCTTAATTTTGGTTTCCCTGCTATTCCCTCTCTGTTCATAGCAGTTGTTTTAGGGGAAAACAAACCTGTGTGCCACTTAACCCATTAGGAGCTAGTTAGTAATTTGTGTGATTGATTCAATTCCACAAGCATTTTGTGTGTCTTGAAAAAAGTGCTGGAAAAAAAAAGCATAAGGAATCACTGCCCTTGTGGAGCTTACATTCCAATGGCGGAAGGCAAATAATAAACATTATAAAAAGTAAACTTGCATGCTTGAATTGTTGGAGCTCAGAAAATGATACCCCAAAGCACCATGCTTTGGCAAGCTGAGCACTTTGAACACAGGAGACTGGAAGGCCTCAGAAGTAGCCTCAGAAGCAAGTTCTCTCCGACCCTCTCCTGCCCTCCTGCCTCCCACTCACCTTCTCCTCCCTAAGGGAGTCCTAGAAACCGGAATTCCTCTTCCCCAATGCAGAATGCAGATCACAGAAACTAAAACTCCTCTCCCTCAACGCAAGCCATAAAACCTGGAATAATCATTTCTCCCTTGAAGACCCTCACTTCAGAGGGTCCTGCCCCATACCCAGGAAGAAGGAATGCCACACAGAAGCCAGAAAGAATCTGAACAGACAGGCCTTGCTATCCCTACCCTCAGTATATTACCATTAGATCACACCCCTTTGTCCGATCACATTTCTACATGGCCGTCCGTTCTCATTCTCCTCCTTCTTCTGTTCTCCTCTTTCTTTCTTTCTTTTTTTTTTTTTTTGAGACAGAGTCTGGCTCTGTCACCCAGGCTAGAGTGCAGTGGTGTCAGCATAGCTCACTGCCACCTCAAACTCCTGGCCTTAAGTGATCCTCCTGCCTCAGCCACCCAGAGTGCTAGGATCATAGGCATGAACCACCATGCCCGGCCACCATTCTTCATTAAACCTAAGTATAAAAACAGTTTTCCCTGGGTCTTTGGGTCTTCGTTTCTGAAGGCTCCCCCATGTAAAACTTTAATTGAATAAATTTGTTTTCTTTTCTCTTGTTAGCCTGTCTTTTGTTATGAGAGTGTCCATTATGACCCTTATGATGGGTGAGGAAAGGCGTTAGAGTAGACAGGTATTAAGTAGAGCAGGCATCTCTGAGACGCTGAGAGGGTTAGCACTGTGGGTATCTCACAGAAGAGCTTTCCAGACTGAGGGAAGAGCTGGAGTGGATGCCAGGCGGCAGGAGCACAGCTGGAAGATTCAAGGACTGGAGAATGGCCAGTGTGGCAGGGGCACAGGGGTGGGGTGAGCAGGCCAGTGGTTAAGAGAAAAACTCAAAGAGATTGAGGAGCAGCCTTGTAAGGACCCTGATTTCTCAAGCTGTATTACCAAGGGGGGGTTGTTTGTTTATTTGGGGGTTTTTTTGGTCTTTTGTTTGTTTGTTTGTTTGTTTTGTTTAATTTTAGTGTATTATGGGGGTACAAGTGTTAAGGTTACATATATTGCCCATGCCCCTTCTCCCCCCTCAAGTCAGAGCCTCAAGCGTGACCATCCCTCAGACATTGCACATCTCACTCATTGTGTTTGTATATACCCATCCCCTCACATCTTACTGAAGAGCCTTGGATCCAGAGTGCTTACCCTGTGTCTTCAAATAACAGAACGTGAAACACTGTTTTAGTTTTCCTAATGTACAGAAGTCTCTACGCAAATCTCCATGTATTGCCACCTTCCATCCTTAACATTTAGCTTGGGCATCCCTTGCAGCAATAGCTCTTTCTTTTTATTTGCAGAAAAGATCTTCATTTTGGAATTTCCTGCTCTCAGGTGAATGTGGTAAACTTTAACTTTCTGTTGGCTACAAAATTGTTGGCTCTTAAAAATGGCATTTAATTTTAGTTCAGACACAAAACTTTCTTCTCCAGCCACATTTTTATCACAATTATGAAATTTATCAACTAAGACATTGATGGGGATCAGAACATGCCACCCCAAATTATGCCAATTTAGCATCGTGATGATTTTGAGCTGAAGGCAACTGAGAAACAGCAGATGCTCTTTGCCTTCCCTTTTTCTGCCTAAAACCAGGGCATATATTTCCCATGAGAAAGGTACCTTCCAGGTACCAGGAAGAACAGAACGTTCTTATCACCAGAGATGCTGAGTCCGTGCCAAGATGAGTCTGAAACAAAGCTTAACTTCCATAAGTTAAGCTTCCATCAGTTAACTTCCCCATATGTTTGTTTCCTACTCACATTCCCACAGTTTATTGCCCCAGAAGCTCAAACCCCTTCCTTTTGTCCAATCACTATGACACAACTTGTTACAGATAGTTCAGCACTTGTCCCTGAGCCCAATCAGCAAGAACGAAGAACAAGGACAAGTGGTTTAAGGAAAAGGAAAGAGAAGTTTATTAATTTGCCAGCAAATGAGGAGGACGGTGGACTAGCGTCTCAAAGACCACCATCCTGTCTTTAAGCAGAAAAACAGGGCTTTTTAAAGTGGGGTTTTCAGCACTTGGGTTTGGGTCACTGGTGGTATCACCTACCCTGACCTCAGGCTGTTGTTGTTTAACTATAACTGGTGGCTCCGATTGACCTTATCTCCTGTGATGATGACCTTGTAACCCTTGGACAATTCTGTCCAGCTATCTCTTGTGGTTTAAGATACCAGAAAACAAGTAGCAAAGAACATTTTTCTGCCCCTTTGATTACTAGCCTTGGGTAGAAATGCAGGTTTTAATTCACAAAAAGGAGGGGGGCAATTTAAACAGAGAACTCGTAAAACATTCCATTGCCCTTTTTCAAACATTTACTTATCACCCTTTGTTAAAATGTGTATAAGCCCTCAAGTCTAACCACTTCCTTGGGGTTTTTATTTTTTATTGTATTTATTTATTTATTTTTGAGACAGAGTCCTCACTCTGTCGCCCAGGCTAGAGTGCTGTGGCATCAGCCTACCTCACGGCAGCCTCAAATTCCTGAGCTCAAGCCATCCTCCTGCCTCAGCCTCCCGAGTAGCTGGGGCTACAGGTGCGTGCCACCACACTCGGCTAATTTTTTTTTTTTCTATTTTTGATTGTCCGGCTAATTTCTTTCTATTTTTAGTAGAGATGGGGGTGTCACTCTTGCTGAGGCTGGTCTTGAACTCCTGACTTCTAGCGATCCTCCTGCCTCGGCCTCCCAGAGGACTAGGATTACAGGCGTGAGCCACCACGCCTGGCCCCTTGGGGATTTTTACTTCTTTTCTATGAAACTCCCTGTGCCATGTAAAACTATTAACAACAAAAAAGATTTGTATGCTTTCTCCTGTTCATCTGTCTTTTGCCAGTTTAATTCACAGATTCCAGGTACATAAGAGGGTAAAGGAAAAAGGTTTTCTTCTACACTATTTTATCCCATTCCAATTGAGTCCCTCAATCCTGCACCTTCCACCCCTCAGGTCTCTTTGCTGTGCCTTCCAGAAAGGACAATTATTTTCTTATTATTCAGAGGGGGGCTTTCCATCTTGTGGTTCAATTTATACTTTTACCTACTAACTTCTTTTCCCATTGTGGTCATTTCAAAACATCATTACCAAAGAAAGTTAGAGATAATATTTTATATATATAAAACGCATTTACCTACATGAGATAGAAACAATACCATATGGCACCAAATCCCATTTTGTTTTTCACCTACTGGGCACTTGGTAAACTACATTTTCCAGCTTATCTTACAGTTTTACTGAGGTCATATGTGACTCAGTACTGGCCCGTAGGGGTGGGTAGAAGTGATATAAGCCATTCCCAAGTCCAAACATTAACAATTAATTAATATCATGCAGTAATTAACGCATTAATATCATGTCCTCCCTCTTTGCTGTCCTCAACAAGCTTGGAGGGCACACCTTGAGGTTACATCATAAGATGATAGAAATCAGGGTCTCAGGGGCTCTAGAAGAAGATCCCCTTCTGCATCTGAACCAGCTTTGGTTGTGCCAAGCTGTTGGAGCCACCAAAGCCACTGAGTTTCAAAGTTATTTATTTCTGTAATACAATCTAGAGTATTCTATTACTACACTCTTATTTAATTCTTGTTCTGCTCTTCCATACCCCCAAGAAACATTTCACAAATGGAGAAGCCAGGGCCAGTGACACTACTGATCTGGCTGAACTAGTGCAGCCAGTGAGCAAGACAAGCCAGTCCTCGCTCCTCTCTACACCGTAACTACCTTGCTGCCGATGCGCTTCACACGACCTTTCTGCGCAGGGCAGAAAAAAATCTTTTCTCCTCTACTCTCCTAGGTTCTCCAGCTGAGACTGTGTGAATTAGACTGACAAAGACAGATTAACATGAGAAAAACAAACAGAAGTTTATCAACATGTGCATTGCAGGTACTTACACGGGAGTGCTTGAGATGAGTACCTTTGGGCTTAAATAGCACCTTAACAAAGAATGGCACTTGTCAACAGAGGTGACAAGACAGAGGAAAGGGCTTTGAGCTTCTGAGATGGCAAACTGTGGGCCAAAAACGGTGTGGGGGAACCAATAGAAGAAAAGGGCTAATTAGTAAGTTTTTTGTAGATTTTCCTGGTAACTTCTCCAGGCTGATAAGGGTCTAGAGTTGTCTCTGGTGATTGACTCCTGTCCTTCCTGGGAGAGACAGAAGGGGAGAATAGCATTCCAAAGTTATGTCGAGCTTTTAGGCAAATAGAGGGAGGGCAGAGAGCTTTTCTTGATTTGTTTCTTCTTAATTGCCTTCAGCTCAAAATAATCCTTTTGCTAAAGTGGCATAGTCTGCTACCCTTCAGTAATGGTCTTCAACCTTCATGGGACGGTTCATCCCAAAGTATCATAGATTTGATCTGTTCAGAAAGGTCATTTATTCCTATCCATCGCTGTTCTGTTTAAGGTGCAATGAGAGATAGAGGGGATACACTGCAGCTATGTACTCATAATGCAGAATAAAGGCAGACCTCTCTGACATTTAGCTTATATAACCAAGAGTTGTATAAGCTAAATACATGTATCCATCACATGTGTCTCTATCACAAGTTTCATGCTTCCAGCCAATAAGGCGAAATCAACAAAAAGCATAAGAGGGACCAAAGCAAAATCACCAGGTGCTTTGAGGGGCTGAAACAAATAATGAGAATCCAGCATTTCCCAGTACCATATGGGTGAGACACCACCTCAGCAGTGCAGCCATGCTCCCATTGGTAAATCATGACACCTCCCAAACATGCCCAGGCTGTAGCGATACCTTTGCAAGCTTCCTCATAGCAGGTCTTCCTCTCTATATATAAATGGCACCACCGCCTACCTAGTTAACAAAGCCAGAAATCTGAGTATCACCCCTGACTCATCCATTTTTGTTACCCAACATAAAGTCCAATAATTCTTCCTCCAGAATCATTCTCATCTCTGACTTCTCTCCGTCTTCAATGTCACCTCATTCCTTACCTGAATTAATGAGTATATCCTAACTGGTCTCCTAGCTTCCACTTGAAATCTCCATTAGCCCAATCTCCTCAGCAAACGTGATCTAAAAACATAAATCTGATCATGTCATCTCTCTGCTTTGAATTCTTAAGTGCTTTCTTATTGCACTTAAAATGGAATTTAAACTCAGTATTATGACCTCCAAGATTCCCCATAACCTGAGTCATGCCTGTCTCTCTGGCTTTGTCTCACAGCGTTCTCTCCACTCCCGACTTTCCAATCACTGTCCTCCCCACAGCTTTGTCCCACCTTCACTCGGCGTCTGTGCTCACCTCTGCCTGGAACACTCTGCACTGGCTCCCCTGATGGCTGGCTCCTTCTTATCCCTCAGGTTTATATTAGATGTCACCACCTTTCCTCCACTATCTGAAGAAAGTCGCTCCCCATCGTTATCTGTCATGTTCTTTGATGTCTTCAGAAAACTTATCAGTCTGTAATAATCTTATCCAACATGAGTTTACATGCCTGCCTTCTCCACTAGAACGCTGTATTCATAAAGGTAAAACAATAACAACTCATACTTTGTGCCAGACACTATCTTAGTGGCTTTATATACACAGGCATAGCCTGCCAAGTATCTCCCAGGAACAACACCTTTTGTTTTTTTAATACCCAAACTTCAGAGAATGTATGTATCTCTCAAAACACAGCTCATTTGTTTATGCAGCAGTTATGAGCTGGGAGAAGGTACCGGAGGAATCTATATACCTGTTATGATGTGGTCCTCGGATGTCACTGATGCTTAGCGTGACCTCAGAGCCTCCTGCTCAGTATGAGTGGCACTCCGCACAGGTGCTTGTCCTGAAAGCCTCCACCAGAGCCTTCCATATTGGGTCGTTATTTTTACCTAGAGCTGTACAATGAGTACCAGAAAAGTTGATAAAGTTTTGAAGAGAACTGTGGATAAAGAATGAAAGAAATAAAAATAGTGATTACAACCGAAAAGATGTTAACTGCACACAATGCATCTGTTACCTTTTTCTGGTGATCAATATTTCAAACATTTTGCATCCTAATGTGATCATTGTTTCTAATAAGTAGGTGTGTGAGGAGGGGGAAAAAAAAACACCTTTTTCTACAGCCTGTTAAGTTTAGTGATTGGGGCCTGCAAATTAAACTCATAGTTGACAGATTCTCGGGAGAAAAGACTGGTTTTTATTCCAGTTAAGTATGTGAGAGTTCACAGAAAAATGTGACTCCAAAAGGCAGTTAGGATTTGGGTCTTACTTACATCTTATTAGGGGAAGGAGGGCCTAGAGTGGGCACTTCTGGGAGAACAAATGGCTTCTTAGAATAGGGAAGTAGGGAGAATAGACATTTAGGGAAATACAATGACTTTTTTGAAAGATAAATAGGCCCTTAGGAGAATAGATAGTACGACAATTTGTCCAGGTGTGGTGTTGACTTCTCACCTGGGAGACAGAAGATTAGTGTTGATCCTTGTGTGAGGAATTATGACAATTGAGCTCTCTTGGGAGGCTTTGCTTTTAGGCAGATAAGGGATTTCAGGAAGGGGATTAAGGAAATGAAATGCCTTCAGCTCAAAATAACTCTTATGCCAAAGTGGCATATTTGGGGGTGGCATATCCTAATCCCCTTAGTTATGCTCTAGGTAATTGGTTGGGGATTTGGGATTGATGCATAATGTTTTATAATTTTTCCCTTTTAAAATAATGTGAAACAGGCTGGGCATGATGGTTCACGCCTGTAATACTAGCACTCTGGGAGGCAGAGGCTGGAGGATCAATCAGGGTCAGGAGTTTAAGACCAGCCTGAGCAAGAGCGAGACCCTGTCTCTACTAAAAAATAGAAAGAAATTAGCTGGGCAACTAAAACATATATATATATAAAGAAAAAAATTAGCCGGGCATGGTGGCACATGCCCTTAGTCCCAGCTACTCAGGAGGCTAAGGCAGGAGGATTGCTTGAGCCCAGGAGTTTGAGGTTGCTGTGAGCTAGGCTGACACCACGGCACTCTAGCCTGGGCAACAGAGCCAGACTCTGTCTCAAAAATATATATAAATAAATAAGTAGCATGCCCAAGATTTAATGAAAGTAATAGAGCTGGAACCAGAACCGAGGCATACCATATCCAATACACTACAGAAGCCTCTAGGGAGCTCTTCCAAGGGAAAGTCCACCTCCATCTCGTGCAATATATACCCCAATGCCTGACAAAGCTCAGCATGTAGATGATGATCAATTTGTATCTGTTCTGAATGAATGAATTAATGGATGAAAGGATGCATAAATTAAAACACACAAATTAAATTTGTCACAATAACTGACGTGTAAGCTTCAAAAGTGTCCAGATTCTTAAAGTCCAAGACAAGGAACTCTTCCAGATAGAAGAATACCGAAGAAACATAACAAGGAGATACAACGAGTGATCCTAGATGGGATCTTTTTGCTCTAAAGGATGCTATTGAGACAATTGGCAATTGGATGGGGACTGTGGATTAAATGGTAGTATTTAAAGGGACTGAATGATAGAAAAATTACTCCCAAGTGAAACCATCTGAGCTACAACACATGTCAGAAGCAACCCTCTCTGGCCTTCTCTTATCAGAACTTTAGGAGAGTGAGTGGCCACAGCTGCTCCTTCCCCAGGTCTCCAATTTGGGAGACTGGACATTCCAAAAGATTGTGTAAACAAGCCTCCTCCAAACCTTCCATCCTTTGATGCTCTAAACACTACCCTCCTTATTATGTAGCTATGTAAACTGCTGTCTCCAGCTGCTCTCTAGCTCTCGTCCTATTAATCCATTACTAGATAATCTGCAGGCCCCCCACCATCTGAACCTGAACTTAAAATGCTAGAGAAAAAATTTTCCTCCCAACATAACATACCAGTGTTAATTTCCTGATTTTCAATGGTTGTGTTATGGTTACATAGGAGAGTGGCTAAGTTTGTCAGAAGGAAAATTGGCTTCTATGAACACTTTCGCCATGATGTGTATGGGAGATTTTTAAAGTTATGAGGTGAGTAAAGTTTGTGCTCCCTCACAAAAGGGATGGGCAAGTTCTGTGGCAGTAGAGGGGTGGGTGATGACAGCCAGATATTATATATCAAGGCCAGTGGCCACACCTGTCAACAGAGGTAGAGTTGGTGGAGCCCAGGAGGAGAATTTCCTCCAGGTTCAGGCCCCTGAAGGTTAAGTGCTTGAGGTCCCCATGTGGTAACAGCCAAACCAGAGTGGAGCAAAGGGTGGAACTTTGAGGTGACTTTCTCACATCCCCACCGTGGCCACTAACATCACCTTCTGCCCCAACCCTAGAGCTTACCTGGAGCTCACAGAGTGAGGCTGTGATTGTTTGAAGAAAGAGTCCTGTATAGATAATCAATAGCTCTGATAAAGTCCACATGGGGGAACTCCAAAAATCATTGCCACCAAAACAGAAATTTCCTTTTTTTTTCAGAAGGTTTGCTATCATACACTTACCGGGATTTCTCTCAACATCTGCTGACAAAGGGAGGTATAGAACTCACCAAATTTACCACAGTCTGTTTTCCATGACAAATAACATAATTTGGAGAATAATTTAGACTCTTGGCTCTCTGATTCCCTGCTGACTCTGAGACAAATGACACCAGTCTGGGGGATTCATTTGAATTCAATTTCATATATTAATTTGATGCAAAGAAATCATCAACTCCTCCAGTGTACCTTTGTTCTCCAGATAATTCCTTTTACTGCCTGGGAATCTTGCTGATTCTCACAGATAAACAAGGGTGGCTCTTAGTTCTGATTCACTTAAAAGGCCCCAGTGGGGCTTCCAGTTTCTTCTTCACCTCTGAGTGCCAGCCATAACTGCCTAAGTTTATGTTCTATTTGTTGAGTATCACTTTAGGCTTTATTTTCACTGTGTGGAGGATTTTATCGCCGTGAATTGACCCAGTTACTGCACCCATTTAATTATATTGCCTAATTTTCTTATTTGGATAAATCTTTCAAAATCTTAAGAAAGCATTTTAAACAGTGATCAGACCGGTTCCCAGGGTTTATACTCTTTACATTTGAGAATTTTATTTAAAGTGAGCAAAACAAAATCTATACACATAAAAATTATTGGAAGAAAATACATCAAAATGTGCTTTTTAAAATTTCTATATGGCTTTATATAATACTCATAATGGAAAAGTACAATTACTTTGTTAAATAAAATGAACACAGAAATTACCTTTCTTTTTAAAAAATTTTATACATGTCTTTGGATCCGTGTGAAAATAGAGTAGCACTAATTTTACACAATACTTTTTCCCAAAAATAGCTATAAGAGATATTTCTCTAACACAGCTCTCATTTTCTATTGACTCTCACTATAAAATAAATGATGTGGTCCCACTGGAAAAAAATCTGCTCACTAAACTGAGCTTTATTTGTTTTTTTTTTTTTTTCTTTTTTTTTTCTTTTTTACACGCTCTATTCTGTTGGAAAAACTGAGCTTTAAATGAGTTGAATAAGAAAGAACACTCTCAGTAGTGATCTTGGAGCACTTTTAAAACTTGCAGATATACTTTCAAAAAATGGATAATGTAGCTTCCATTAATAAAAGATTCATCCCTTCATCCATGCATTCATTCAATATGTCACTCAATTCTTGAGCCCACTAGGGAAACAGTGATGACCAAGACTCTTAAGCAGACAGCAAGGTATTCTGGGTCTCCTGGGGACGAAAGTGGGCCCCTGTCCTGGTACTGCCCCACCTTAATCCTGTCTCAAGTGACTGCCATACCTGTGGGAGGAGGGAATATCCTAGGAATCTGCCAATCAGAACTTCGCAGAACTTAGCATACCAACTGCAAAAGAATGCAGAGGACTCTCTAGCCTGTGGGCCAAGTGGCATAGGTACATAGAGTCTGCAAAGTGACCCAGAACAACTAGCTTTCAGAGAGGCTTATGGGAGATCGGCATGCGTAGTAAGACTCAGTTCATATAACTCCCAATTGTCCAATCAAAGGGGTTCCATGGTGACATCTGAGCCACTAGGGAGTTTCCAATCCAGGTACTATAAAACAAGACCAAGACCATAATCAAGCACTCTTTTTTTGCTCTCTCTTTGCTGCAACAATGGATCTGGTCATCATCTGTAGCATATGTATCTTGCTCTGTAAACCCATAACTTGCTCTATAATCCTGTCTTTCAACAATAAACCTCATTTTCATGCTTGCCTTACTTTGGTGCATTTGGGCATTCTTTGGCCATGAGCACAGTAAGAATCCACATCTCAGACTGAAACCCAACAAGACCACTGTCATCCCCACCCCTGAAGCAAGCGAGCTGGTGACACATGCTGGGTCAGGCTTCAGTCGGTTCAGGCTGCTACAACAGACTGCCAGAGACTGGGGAGCTTATGAAAGTTATTGCTCACAGTTCTAGAGGCTGAGAAGTCCAAGATCAAGGCACCAAATTCAGTGCCTGGTGAGGCCCCACTTCCTGATTTATAGATAGCCAACTTCTCACTGTAACCTTGCATGGCAGAAGGGGTAAGGGACCTCTTGGGAGTTTCTTTTATAAGAGCACTAGTCTCATTCATGTGTGCACTGCCTTCATGACCTAAACACCTCCCAAAGCCCCTACCTCCAAATACCATCACACTGGAGATTAGGTTTTAACATATGAATCTGGGGGAAGAGACACAAACATTTAGTCTATAGAAGCCACCTTGAGTGATTACAACCTGGAAGTACCTGGAAACCTGCGAGGAGAGAGGAGAGGCAACTGGAAGTAATAGACAGCCTCTTTGAACAATGTCCTGGTGAATTTAATTAGAATTTCCTGTCCCTTGGTAACATTTTTTAGCTGCAAATTTCCAAGTAAATCTCATTGGTCCACCCTTTGCCTCGGGGAGCAGGGCCTTTCCATCATAGCCCTTCCCATTGGGTATTGAAATTATCTGCTCCACCCCCTACCCCTCCCCAAGCTGAGACCGTATATTCAATTCATCTAGTCCTCCTAGGGCCTGGCCCATATAGTTTATTTCAGAAATGTTTGGTGAACTGTTTGCTGGTGGAAAATTGACTGCACCTCCTTGCATTCTATGTGGATACATGGAACTCACTCTATGAATCTAAATAATGATGAATTAGTGAGAACTATTACTCATTACCCATGGAGAGTGGAGTGTGTGGAGAGTTTAAAAGTATTATTTATTAAGTGCAAACATGTAAAAGAGTTCACATTTATGTAACCTTGTGAGCACTTCTCTTGATCTTATCTTGTGGCTATAGTGGTGGCATGAGATGGCCCAGGCACAGAGACAGCCTCACCAGGCCAAGGGCCACCATTCATACACACACACATATATAGCAGGGCAAAATGTTTAACACTGGTGTATTCATCAACTTGTCTGATCCTTTCATCTGCCAAGAAGAGCCCAACATTTCTGGTCCAACTTCCCTTTTTCCCAGCTGCACTCCAGCCTTGGGGGAGAGGCCACCCCTGCCACGTGTCTTTCTGGAGCTTGTATAACTTTTTTTCCTCTACCCTCTTAGGTTCTCCAGCTGGAGCCTTATAAATTAAAATGACAAAGACAGACTAACAAGAGAAAAACAAACAAGTTTTATTAACGCACGCATCAAGTATACACATGGGAAAACTCAGTGATGTACTCAAAGGGGCAGTTAGAACTTGGGCTTACATAGCATCTTAACAAAAGAACAGCACATTTTTATAGGAGGGACAGGACAAAAGAAAGGGACTTTGAGTTTCTAAGGGGTGGCAAATTGTGGGGAGGCAAATATATGGGGGCACTAATGAAAGACAAAGGCTAGTTAGTAAGGTTTGTTATGTAGATTCCCCAGGTGAGCTCTCTGGGCTGCTAAAGGTCTAGAATTGTCTCCAGAAGGGCAAGCACTTTTGCTTTCATCTCTACTGCATCCCTCTCTGAAAGAGTGACTGGCACAGCGTAGCAGCTCAGTAAGTATTTGCTGAATGAATGAATAGAATCAGTTTATACCAACAAGCCGTCAAGGATGGCTTCTAGACCCGGCGACCTCCCCGTGTCAGGAGCAGCCACTGTGAGCTGAGCTGTGAGGAGCAGGTCTCACCCACATTGACAGATGCAGGCTGGGGTTCAGAGTCAAGCTCCAGGGCACCTGGCTGTCTGGCACACAGGCTTTTATCTTCGTTATTAATCTGTTTTGCGGCAGGACAAAAGCAAGGACATCAATGTTGACACAATTCAAAGACAACTCCTGCCACGTCTGTGCTTTATCTTGTTCAGCGGCTGGAATTGCAGCAGACCCCAAGCTCCAGGCCAAAGGAGGCAGCCCGACAGTTTCAACACGAATCTTGGGTTTATGTGATGATCTCATGTATAGACACTCTTTATAAACTCCTTTCGGGAGGTCTGAATGCCAGAGCAGCTGGTCTCCAACACGATTTCTGGCAGCCCTAGGCAAGGTAGAAACGAAGCCAGATGGAACCTCAGGGAGTCTGTTCACCTTTTCTGAGGAGACACGTTTACCTGTCCACCCTCGGGATAAGAACGACTGAGGTTTACCTCTTCACTGAGCATCCCAAGCACACGTGCCTAATGCTCCAGTGAGCTGAAACCCAGCACTGAAAATTAACTCTCTGAAAACTGTGGAAAAGATGTAGCAATAAGTTCCACGGGGTGTGGGCTGAGGAGGGTGCTACGTACATAAATAAGAAAAGTGGCTTTTCTCAGCTTTGAACTTGAAATACCTGAAGGGAAAGCTAATGGAACACAGGATACATTTCCCTACATGGCTGAATAAACGACACAGTTAATTCTGCTGTGTTTTCTGTGTGTAATTATATGTGTGTGTATGTTATGTATGAAAGTATGAACGTGTCGAATATTTCTCAATATTTTTAAAAGAAAAAATATATATTTTACATATATATAATATATTTTAAAAAGAAAGTTGTGGCGGGGCAAGGTGGTTCATGCTTGTAATCCTAGCACTCTGGGAGGCCGAGGTGGGAGGATCACTCAAGGTAAGGAGTTCAAAACCAGCCTGAGCAAGAGTGACACCCTGTCTCTACTAAAAATAGAAACAAATTAATCAGCCAACTAAAAATATATAGAAAAAAATTATCCAGGCATGGTGGCACATGCCTGTAGTCCCAGCTACTCAGGAGGCTGAGGCAGGAGGATTGCTTGAGCCCAGGAGTTTGAGGTTGCTGTGAGCTAGGCTGACGCCACGGCACTCACTGTAGCCTGGGCAACAAAGTGAGACTCTGTCTAAAAAAGAAAAGAAAAGAAAAGAAAAGAAAAGAAAAGAAAAGAAAAGAAAAGAAAAGAAAAGAAAAGAAAAGAAAAGAAAAGAAAAGAAAAGAAAAGAAAAGAAAAGAAAAGAAAAGAAAGAAAAGAAAAGAAAAGAAAAGAAAAGAAAGAAAGAAAGAAAGAAAGAAAGAAAGAAAGAAAGAAAGAAAGAAAGAAAGAAAGAAAGAAAGAAAATTGTTATTTTTCAAGATAATCAAGTATTATGGTTGATTATGTACCGCCCCCCCAAAGTTCATATGTTGAAGTCCCAACCTCTAGTGCCTCAGAATGTGACCTGCTTTGGAAATAGGGTCTTTCCAGATGTAGCCAAGTTAATGCGAGGTCATGAGGGTACTCCCTAATCCAATATACTGGTGTCCTATGAAATGAAAAGGTACTGTTCCAGCTCAGGGACATGCACGGAGGGAAGGGGGTGTGAAGAGCCACAGGGAGAAGGGGACCAGCTGCAAGCTGAGGACACGGGCTGGAACTGACCCTTCTTCACCGCCCTCAGAGGGAACCAGTGCTGCCAACACCTTGCCCTCAGATCACCACCGGCCTCCGGCCTCCGGAATCGCGAGATGAGGCGTCTCTGTCGTGGAAGCCACCCGGCTGTGGCACTTCGTTACAACAGTCTTAGGAAATGAATAGATTGAGAAAAGCATATTCCATTGTGTCGTTAATAAGATAATTCCGTCTCTTCATTGCAATTTGGGAACTCGGTGGGTTTTTTTGGTTTTTTCGAGACAAAGTCTCACTTTATTGCCCGGACTAAAGTGCGGTGGCATCAGCCTAGCTCACAGCAACCTCCAACTCCTGGGCTCAAGGGATCCTCCTGCCTCAGCCTCCCAAGTAGCTGGGACTACAGGCATGAGCCACCATGTCCAGCTAATTTTTTTCTATATATTTTTAGTTGGCCAATTAATTTCTTTCTATTTTTAGTAGAGACGGGGGTCTCACTCTTGCTCAGGCTGGTTTTGAACTCCTGACCTTGAGTGATCCTCCCGCCTCAGCCTCCCAGAGTGCTAGGATTACAGGCGTGAGCCACTGCGCCCGGCCTGGGAACTTGTTTTGACCTGATCTTTCAGGTCATGTAGCAATGGGCAATGACAGGCACTGCCAAGTCCCCAAATGCCTATTTTGGTGTTGGCGCATTACAAAGGCTGAGGCTTCCCTGGGAGAACTTGTTCCCATGACTTTGGCTACCTCCACTCAACCTCCTTTCCCTTCTATCCAGGGCTGTCAATCAAAACTGGGAAAACTTGCCTTTCTTTTCCCATTGCCAATTCCCCCACCGCACCCACCCTATCTTCCCAAGTCTCCCTCTAAGAATGTGCTTGGCTAGAGATTCCTCCTGGCAAAACCAGATTACTCTTTTTCTCAATTCTCCCTGAACCATAAATTCATGCCTTTTGGGGTGGGCCTTGCACAGCCCGTTCCACGGCAGATTTATTGCCCACTCCATCTTCCTTTTGCACTACTTAATCTGCTGTATTTTAATTGGGTAATAAAACTCTGTATGCCACCCAGAAAAATTCCAGAGCAAGCAATCATCAGGGACATTCTCTCAGCAGCCAATTTCTAATTATTTATTCAGGCCCAAAGCCCATTTCCACCCCTGAGTGCGGTGGTTCTGAGCTGCTGCCCTCCCCACGTGTGGAGCCGGAGCTGGAGCCAGAGTGGGGTGGGGATGGCTGTGCAACACTGGGGGGTCCCCTGTGAGCGCATCCCTGGACAGGAGACTGTCGCAGAGGCTGGCTGGTGCGAGTTCGCAGGAGGGGCCTCTCCTCCATTGTTAGGCAAATAGAAGCATTGCCCAGGGGCTTTGCTTTGTGAGGCCCCGTTGCTCAGAAAGGAGACAGCCACAATAAATAAGGGAGTGTCATCCACTGGGTCACGCTTAAAAAAAAAAAAGGAGTCAAGTCAACTCATGCTATCAGGACAACTGGATAGCCATCTGGAAGCACATTTGCACAGAATAAACTCCATCTAAATGAAAACATTATTATAAAAATGAATTTATAAAATTGTTAGAATAGACTAGACAAGAAGTTTTCATAACCTCAAAATATATCAGGTCTTTCTGATATGGCACAAAATCCACAACTCTTAAAAGATTAATTAATTTGACTATATAAACATTAAAAAAAATTTAACATGCATTTCACTCCCAAAATAAATTACAAAGTAAGAAGATAAATAACAATTTGGGAAAATTAAATCAATAAGAAATATCAACAACCCAATAGAAAATAGTGCAAATATATAAGCAGAGAGTTTATTGAAGGGTAATAGATAACTCTTAAATATTTTTAGAAGCCCATTATAAAATAAATGAAAATTAAAATTATAATGAAATACCATTTTCCCCTTATCAAACTAGCAAAAACCTAACCTCATACATTGTTGGTGAGAGTATAAATTGATTCAATTTCTGGGAAGAGCAATTTAGCAGTATCCATCCAAAGTACAAATATATATATTCTTTGACCCCAGGAACATGCCTTCCATATATGCTCCTGTAACCACAGGAAATAACACATTGTACAAAAGTTATTTATGATGTATTATCAAGAATAGCCAAATATTGGAAAGAACCTAAATGTCTATCAAAAGGGGATTGGTTTAATCAACTATAGTACCCACATGCAATAGAATACTCTAGCTGCAATAAAGAAATTCTTACTGAATCGATTGGATAAAATCATACATATAAATCCAAATACACATGCCATAAACGTGGGGAAGGCAGACAGCCGAGTATGTAAAAGATGAGGGGGAATGAAATACATCTCTATGACTGACTTAGTCATAAAAAATATCTGGAAGAATAAATAAGAAAGAACAGTGGTTATTTGTTGAGAAGGATGGGAACTGAATGATGAAGGACAGGTTGGAGGAAATTTTTTGTTTTACAGTTTTTTGTGCTTTTTGGTGTTTGAACCATGTGAATATGTTACCTATTCAAAAAACCAAATTTAAAACAAAATCTGCTGGGGGCATACTAGGGGGGAAGAGGACCCAGAGACACTGATTACATACATCGTGTGGTTTCCTGGCAACCAATCCTCCCCCAAACCCCCGCCACCCCCCTCCAGAGCTTATCACAGTGATGACAGCATCAGGGGAGGGGGGTGGGTGGAAGTGGGGAGAGGAAAGAGGGACAGATTGGCTTGACCTCGCTGTCCGTGCAGTTTTGCTTTTGACACCATTGTCACATGAAATTATACATACAACATTATTGTCAAAGCAAATTAGACGCAAAGCATTGTGTTTGTATGTGCGAAATGATCACTTGCTTAAGGGATATTTTCCAACCCCGTTTTGTCATTTCCTCTTGTTTAAAGACATACGAGCAGCCTAAAATAAAGGAAGCGGCCTGGCCTCTTTGGATTTCGAAGAAAACCTACTCATGAACCTTTCTTCACATTTCCCTTTGTTCTTAAAACTTCCCCCTCAATTTTGACTCTAACCAAATCCCACTGGGACACAAATATGGCGGAAGACACTCACAGAAGCCTGGCCCAGCACTAACCTCTCCTCAGGAGGCTCTGTCCCTCCAGTTCCAGCCTAGGGAAGGAAACAGAGGCCAGGTGCTGCCTGTCCAAGGTGCTGCTTCTCAGTGATTCAATATTCAACAAACTTTCAGTGAGAGGCCGGTTGGTAGGTATTTTAACGTACTGAGAATCTCACCCACAAGGTTTTCCGAGGCTAAGCCTGTTTTCATTTCCATGTTAGTTGTTAATGGAAGGTAAGGGATGGGGATTTGTTAGCAAGGAAAGGGATTTTGGTGTCTTTAAAAAACAAAACACACCACGAAGAAAGAATAACAAAATCAGAATTTCCCTGGGGAATTCACTTCCACTGGCAATCAGTACTGTTTATTTGGGGTGTCACACAGCACAAAGATTATTTAGGAGCTGGCAGGAAAGATTGAGTTTTCCAAAGATGGTGTAAACTTAAGGTTCTGTGAAGAATTGCTAGAGAAAGACTCCATCTGCTTTCTTTGGCTAGAGTGACTGGCCACAGGCACTTGTGAAGCATGCCTTTGAGTAGAAGCAGCCATATCCAGGTGCTGACTGGTTTGGGAAGGGAAAGCCAGGCCAAGGAAGAGGGATCCAGCAAGTTCTGGATGGGGACAGGAGCCTAGCACTTGCCACTCCATCCATGGCTCTGACAATTTGATAGAAGAGGCTCCACACAAACAGGCACCACGGCCCCAGTGCACCTGCCCCAGCCCTGCAGGCTTCACCCTCTCTGCCCATCCACCCTCCCACCTCAGTACTCTCTGCAGGTTCTAGCACCACCACGTTGCTGACTGCAGAGCGTCAGGGGCCATCACAACAGAACTGCAAACAGTTTTCACCTAAGGTATACAAAATGACTCTGGGGAGTCACGGAGGCATTGAGAGGAACAGGATGCAAGAAGATGCCCAGTGGGGTTCCCTCCTGTATGGGCAACCCAAGTCCTGAGCTCTTCATAAAAGCAAATTGCTATGAAAGCAGGAGGCACCCACTCTGTGACCCCAGTTGTCCTCATGGGCCTCTGAGATGGGAGATGTGTCTTTTTTTTTTTTTTTTTTTTTGAGACAAAGTCTCACTCTCTTGCCCAGGCTAGAGTGCTGTGGCATCCACCTAGCTCACAGCAACCTCAAACTCCTGGGCTCAAGTGATCCTCTTGCCTCAGCCTCCCTAGTAGCTGGGACTACAGGCATGTGCCACCATGCCCGGCTAATTTTTTGTATATATATGTATTTTTATATACATCATATATATATGTATATGTGTGTATATATGTGTGTGTGTATGTGTGTGTGTGTGTGTGTGTGTGTATTTAGTTGTCCAGCTCATTTCTTTCTATTTTTTTCGTAGAGATGGGGTCTCACTCTTGCTCAGGCTGGTCTGGAACTCCTGAGTTCAAACAATACTCCGGCTTGGCCTCCCAGAGTGCCAGGATTACAGGCGTGAGCCACCACACCCAGCCGGGAGATGTGTCTTTAAAGGCACTAACTGCACCTAATGAAGAAGAGAATTTAAGTGTCATACTGTGGGAGGAAACGGATAAACAGAAATTCAAAAGGATCATCTAAATGCTATATTAAAAGAAAGCATAGGTCAGAGACCAGGAACAAGTCAGGCCTTGGGAACTTTCTAGAACCTTTCTAATTTCCTCATGTTTGCTTCTTCTGTCATCTTTTTAGTATCCTTTCCAGTAGCACAAGTTTTTAAAAACCCTTAAAGCAGGAAGTGTCTGTGTGTTTGCAGAACAACAGTCAATCATGGGTGGAGCAGCCGTGTGGAGAAGGAAAACCCGAGGAGCAGGGGGAGTCCAGCCTCTCTGGAGAGGGCACTTAGCTGTCGCAGGAGGGAGAAGCAGCTGGGCCTGTCAGGTGCCCCAGAAACTTAGTAATCGAGGATCAGCTTCTCCCAAGTTTTTATTTTTATGTCCTTATACAGGTTTTTATTTATTTCTTTATAACTTAGTTTTCATTTTTATGTCCATATACAGGTTTTTATTTATTTCTTTATAACCTAGTTTTCATTTATTTCTTTATAACCTATTTTGTTCCACAAAATATTTAAGTACCTTATAAGATGTAAGACACGTATGCAATAAAATATAAAGTCAGAATCAGGAAAATATAATATTTTTTAAAGGTCATGACCAGGAGAAAATCAGAATGCATGATCGCACAAGGTCTACTCTGTTACTTAAACAGAGGCTCAGATTTGTCTCGAGCTCCCAGGCACCCACAGTAGAAAGGGAAATCAGATGGGTGACCTAATCTCATTGTCCATGAAAGACAAGAGTGATTGCTGGGGTAAAGTTCTATCTCTGAAAGATACTTCTCTTACAGTACTTCGTAGAGTAGCAAAAGGGTAACACCTCTACATTATCATCAGGAGGAAAGTTCACGAAGCTGTCTCTTATGCATGCTAAGAGGATGACTCCGAGACATGACTACCAATGGCATGTTTGTGGGAGCTCCCTCCTCACCTAGCCAGAGGCAGCAGAACCAGATGTGGAACCCAGGTCTTGCAACGGTCAATTGCTGTTTGCTTTTTTCACCTGGCTATTTCCTATCCTCTTTCTGTCTCGGTAAATTTCACTTCATGAAAAAAAACTTTTCTTTCTTTCTTTTTTTTGAGACAGAGTCTCACTCTGTTGCCCTTAGTCCAGTGCCATGGCATCAGCCTAGCTCATAGCAGCCTCAAACTCCTGGGCTCAAGCAATCCTTCTGCCTCAGCCTCCGAGTAGCTGGGACTACAGGCATGCGTCACCATACCAGGCTAATTATATATATATATATATATATATATACATATATATATATATATATATATATATATATTTAGTTTTCCAGATAATTTCTTTCTATTTTTAGTAGAGACAGAGTCTCGCTCTTGCTCAGGCTGGTTTCTAACTCCTGACCTTGAGCAATCCTTCCACCTTGGCCTCCCAGAGTGCTAGGATTACAGGAGTTAGCCACCACACCTGGCCATAAAAAGACCTTTTCTGACCTTGGGTTGGCCTAAACCCCAGTCAGGTTCTCAGCATTTGGGTTTTCCCTCTTTCACACATTGACGTCTTTTTTTTCACTTGTTTGGTGTCTGCCTTTACTAACATGCTGAAAGCTCATGAGAGCAGGAACCATCTGGTCAACTAAATAGATGCTGAAAAAGCATTTGACAAAATTCAGGGTGCAGTGGCTCATTCCTGTAATCCTAGCACTCTGGGAGGCCGAGGCAGGAGGATAGCTTGAGGTCAGGAGTTTGAGACCCATCTGAGTAAGACCGAGACCCCATCTCTACAAAAAATAGAAAAATTAGCCGGGCATAGTGGCATATACCTGTAGTCCCAGCTACTAGGTAGGCTGAGGTAGGAGGATCTCTTGAGTCCAGGAAGTTGAGGTTGAAGTGAGCTATGATGACACCACTATACTCTAGCCCAGGCAAAAAAGTGAGACTCTGTCTCAAAAAAAAAGTAGATGTATGTGTTTCTGTGTGCATGTATATGCATATAAATAACACACACACACACATACACACATACATACATATAGAGCAATAAAGCAAGTGTGTCAAAATATTAGCAAATGTTGAAAGATACATTAGTTTTCATTGTAGTATTCTTTCAACTTTTCTTTTTGCTTTAAAATTTTCAAAATAAAAAGTAGGGGAACACCACATAAACAGAAGCAAAAACAAAGACCATACAATCCTCTCAATAGATGCAGCAAAAGCATTTGACAAAATTCAGTACCCTTTTATGATAAGAATGCTTAACAAAATAGGCACAGATGGGGCTTACCTAAAAATGATACAAGCCATATATCACAAACCTACAGCCAACATCATAAAATTGAAAGCATTCCCACTTACAACTGGAATAAGGCAAGGTTGCCCACTATCTCCACCTTTATTCAACATAGTGCTGGAAGTCCTTGCTATATATAGCAATCAGACAAGAGAGTGGAATTAAGGGCATCCAAATGGGAGAAAAGATCAAACTCTCACTGTTTGCTGATGATATGATATTATATCTAGAAATTGAATCTAGGATTCAACCGTGAGACTCCCTGAATTGATAAATGAATTCAGTAAAGTCTCAGGATACAAAATCAATACAAACGAATCAAAGGCATTCATATACACCAATAATAGTCAAAGTGAGAACCAAATCAAAGACTCAATTCCCTTCAAAACAGCAACAAAGAAAATAAAGTACCTAGGAATATATTTAACTAAAGAGGTAAAAGACCTCTAGAGGGAGAACTATGAAACACTGAAGAAGGAAATAGCAGCAGATGTAAACAGGTGGAAGACCATACCATGCTCATGGGTCAGCAGAATCAACATTGTTAAAATGTCTATAATACCCAAAGTAATCTACAGAGTCAATGCAATCCCCATTAAAATACCATCATCATTTTTCACAGATATACAAAAATAATTTTATGCTTTGTATGGAACCACAGAAGACCCCATATAGCAAAAGCAATCCTTGGCAATAAAAACAAAATGGGAGATATCAATTTACCAGACTTCAAACTATACTACAAGGCTATAGTAATTAAAACAGCTTGGGACTGGCACAAGAACAGGGACATTGACCAGTGGAACAGAACATATAAAACCATCCTTATATAGCCATCTAATCTTTGACAAAGCAGACAAAAACATACACTGGGGAAAAGAATCCTTATTCAATAAATGGTGCTGGGAAAACTAGATAGCCACATATAGAAGATTGAAACAAGATCCACACCTTTCACCTCTCACAAAAATCAACTCACGCTGGGTAACAGACTTAAACCTAAGGTCTGAAACTATTAGAATCCTGGAGGAAATGTTGGAAATACTCTTCTATACATTGGCCTAGGCAAAGAATTTATGAAGAAGACCCCAAAGGCAATCACAGCTAAAACAAAAATAAATAAATGGGACCTGATGACATTAAAAAGCTTCTGCACAGCCAGAGAAACTGTCATGAGAGCAAACAGAAAACCTACAGAATGGGAGAAAATTTTCTCAAGCTACACATCTGATAAAGGGCTGATAACTAGAATCTATTTAGAACTCAGGAAAATCAGCAAGGAAAAATCAAACAACCCTATCAAAAAGTAGACAAAGGACATGAACAGAAACTTTCCAAAAGAAGACAGAATAATGGCCAACAAACGTGAAAAAATGCTCAACATCTCTAATCATCAGGGAAATGTAAATCAAAACCACAATGAGAGATAACTTATCTCCAGTGAGAATAACCTTTTTAACAAGTCCCCAAACAATAAATGTTGGCATGGATGTGGAGAGATAGGAACACTCCTACATTGCTGGTGGGACTGCAAACTACTTCAACCTCTGTGGAAAGCAATATGGAGATACCATAAAGCAATACAAGTGGATCTACCATTTGATCCAGCAATCTCATTACTGGGTATCTACCCAAAAGAACAAAAGACACTCTATAAAAAAGACACCTGCACTCAAATGTTTCTAGCAGCACAGTTCACAATTGCAAAGATGTGGAAACAACTGAAGTGCCCATCAATATGTGAGTGGATTAATAAAATGTGGCATATGTATACTACGGAGTACTATTCAGCTATAAGAAACAACGGTAATATAGCACCTCTTGTATTTTCCTGGATAGAGCTGGAACCCATTCTACTAAGTGAAGTATCCCAAGAATGGAAAAATAAGCACCGCATGTACTCACCAGCAAATTGGTTTCACTGATCAACACCTAAGTGGACATATAGGAATAACATTTATCGGGTGTCAAACAAGTGAGGGGGGAGGAGGGGATGGGTGTATACATACATAATGAGTGTGATGCACACCATCTGGGGGATGGATATGCTTGAAGCTCTGACTTGAGGGGGGAGGGACAGAGGGTAATATACATAACCTTAACATTTGTACTCCCATAATATGCTGAAATAAAAAATCAGAAATTTAAAAAAAGATTTCCAGCATAAAATTATATCTGAGAGAATAATTTTTAAAGCACAGATTAGATACTATGACTTAAGTAAAGCAAATAAATATTTGAGGACTTGAAAAAAAAAAAGTAGGGAACAAATTCAGCAGAAGGTAGCAGAGTGATAAGGAAACAAACTTATATGGTATTACACAGTTAATTTCAATCTTATGGGAATATTTGACTTTGAATTCCATCACTGCCACCAACAGGGAAGACAAAAATTCTATGGTGAAAATCTGATTATTTTCTTAGGATAGAGTCCTGGAATCAAAATTTCTGGCTCAAAGAACATACACACATTTAAGCTTTTAGTAGATTTTTGAAATTGCTTTCCCAAAAGAGCTACCAATTTACTAATAATCACACCAATGTATGGCTTGCTGCTGGGCCAGAGCAGGATGGGACACATCTCAAAGGACAATAATGTCAGAGAAAAGGTGCTATGCGAAGTGGGGAGGGCATGAGCCTTCCAGCAGTGGGCACCAAGCAGTTGGCGTTCTCCGAGCCAGGGGACAGGGAGCCCAGCGATTTCTGAGACTCTCATTTTCCTTCTACATCCAAACTAGTTAAAACAACAACAACAACCAAAAAAAAAAAAAAAAAAAACCACTATGACAGTTCTTCCTTGTGCTTGTCTCTTTCTTTTCTTTTCTTTTTTTTTTTTTTTTGAGACTGCCATGGCGTCAGCCTAGCTCACAGCAACCTCAAACTCCTGGGCTCAAGCAATTATCCTGCCTCAGCCTCCTGAGTAGCTGCAACTACAGGCATGCATCACCATGCCCGACTAATTTTTATATATGTATGTTTTTAGTTGTCTAGCTAATTTCTTTCTATTTTTAGTAGATACGGGGTCTTGCTCTTGCTCAGGCTGGTTTCAAACTCCTGACCTTGAGCTATCCTCCCGCCTCAGCCTCTCAGAGTGCTAGGATTACTGGTGTGAGCCACCACGCCCAGCCCTCTTTTTCTACCTAATACAATGACTCCAATATACAAAAGTCAAACCAACTCAAACAAGACTAAGTGAAAGTGTATTTTGTTCTAGACTTTTTATTCTCCATACGGAGCTGTGGGACTTCTGCTTTCATGTCTCACCTTATGACCTCATCTTCAGCGAGATGTTGAACAAGAAACTGGAGATGCCTGAATAAATGACATATGCAACCCTGTCCCCCTCATCTGTCACAAATCCATTCCATCAGTTCCCCATGGGATCAAATCCTCTTCAGCCCAAAGAAAGCCCCATGAGCCATATGTAAAATACTGTCTCATTTTCTTTTTCTTTTCCCTGTTTAATTACTCACTTCATTTACTTTTATTTTTCTCTTTCTCACTGGGCAAAGACAACTTTGTATTTGGGTCTAAGATCTAATAATGAAGAAAAAAACATTTCTCTTTGACATTTATTACTATCATGAATATTCCCAAATGTGTCCTGGAACCACTAATACGTATTTCTTATTACAAACAAGCTCAGATCTTTTCTCTCATTAAGCACCTAAGATGATCCCACTTTCCTGCCAGAACAATCCCTGTTAGTCTTTTGTGTAAGCCAGTGCTGGGAGAGGTGGCTACCAGTGTCAAAAGTAAACAGTTGTCCTTGTGTCCAGAGAAACTCAATTGCATTACACTCGGCATTTGCAGGTTGTACGTTTTCACACGTTTTTTTCCAGGATGTTCTTTCTGGCCACTCCAGACTCCATCACAGCTGATTTTAATTCACGGCACTGATTTTTCAAGCTGGAAGTACCTCCTGGGGTTTTTCCTAATGGTTCACTTTTCCTAATGGGAACTATTAATGGTTTTCTTTTCCAGCACTAAGTTTGGACAATCAAATGAAAGCAGTGTCAATGAGACTGTGAAAATATTTCTTTTCAAAGGCCTCATAAACCACTTCATCTGGTACATCAGACCTGGCTCTGCCTGTACGATGGACAGGAAAGATTCCATTTTCTCATCCTGCAAGAATTAAACAAAAACTCTGAAGCTGTGCATAGACATTTAAAGCAGCCAATCCTTTCCTTTCCTCTTTTTTTATTTAATGTCTGCTCACATCTGTTAGAGACATGGACTTGTTCTATTATGAAGTCTTCCCTTTTCATATATATATTGACTTATTATAGACCATAGTTTGGAAATGGAAGTGTGTTTATGTAAAGTAGGAATCAGCTGAGAGTAATACTTGTTTCTCACCAGACTAACGTGGTTTAGTGGAGTTTGTGCCCTCACAGGAGTAGGAAACTATAAACCCTATCACTGTAGACTGGTTTTCTGGCAAAGTCTATACAATTAATGACATTTAATATAGTGTAGCTCACATGGGCACTTTAGGGATCACCACCAGCTTGTGAAATGGTTATAAAATTAAGTTCATCTAATATGTCAGTTGTTTTCAATAGCCACTCATTTCCCCATTGTTTACATTAGCTTTTAGTCCCTAAATATGATCCAGATATGGTTGGTGGTAATTAACAAAATCTGTTAGCCATTTTGTATTTCTTGTGCAATTCTTTTTTTTTTTTTTTTTTTTTTTTGAGACAGAGTCTGACTCTGTTGCCCAGGCTAGAGTGCTGGGGCGTCAGCCTAGCCCACAGCAACCTCCAACTCCTGGGCTCAAGCGATCCTTCTGCCTCAGCCTACCAAGTAGCTGGGACTACAGGCATGCACCACCATGTCTGGCTAATTTTTTCTATATATTTTAAGTTGTCTGGCTAATTTCTTTTGATTTTTGGTAGCGGTAGGGTCTTGCTCTTGCTCAGGCTGGTCTCCAACTCCTGAGCTCAAACAATCTGCCTGCGTTGGCCCCCCAGAGTGCTAGGATTACAGGCGTGAGCCACCACACCTGGCCTTTGTGCAATTCTTTATATCAAGGCAGACTCTTTTCAGCCAGAGAAAGGGCAGGACAATCCCTAGATATCATGGAGTCAGTGTCCCCATTTTACATAGTTCTTTTATACATTGAGGTCCAGAGGAAGTTTCATGTTGGATAATCAAATAAAGATGATACTATGAACATATGTGCAGAGCCTTACCATTGTCTTTCATCTGATCCGCACGAAAATCCTGTGAAGTATGTGAGACAGTTGCTATCATCTTCCTGTGTTAGTTAGGGCAAAAGCTAAACTACTATAACAAAAGTACTAAAGCCTGGGCACAATGGCTCACGCCTGTAATCCTAGCACTCTGGGAGGCCGAGGCAGGTGAATCTCTTGAGCTCAAGAGTTCGAGACCAGTCTGAGCAAGAGGGAGACCCTGTCTCTTCTAAAAATAGAAAGAGGCCGGGCGCGGTGGCTCACGCCTGTAATCCTAGCTCTCTGGGAGGCCGAGGTGGGCGGATTGCTCGAGGTCAGGAGTTCGAAACTAGCCTGAGCAAGAGCGAGACCCCCGTCTCTACTATAAATAGAAAGAAATTAATTGGCCAACTAATATATATACAAAAAATTAGCCGGGCATGGTGGTGCATGCCTGTAGTCCCAGCTACTTGGGAGGCTGAGGCAGGAGGATCACTTGAGCCCAGGAGTTTGAGGTTGCTGTGAGCTAGGCTGACGCCACGGCACTCACTCTAGCCTGGGCAACAAAGCGAGACTCTGTCTCAAAAAAAAAAAAAAAAAAAAAAAAAAAAAAAAATAGAAAGAAATTAGCCAAAACAACTAAAATAGAAAAAATTAGCCAAGCATGGTGGCGAGTACCTGTAGTCCCAGCTACCTGGGAGGCTAAGGCAGGAGGATCACTTGAGCCCAGGAGTTTGAGGTTGCTGTGAGCTAGGCTGATGTCACGGCACTCCAGCCCAGGCAAGAGAGTGAGACTCTGTCTCAAAAAAAAAAAAAAAAAAAAAAAATACTAGCAATAAAATGGCTGAAAAAGCAAAGAAATGTATTCCTCATTCACATAACAGTGTTATGGTGCACGGTCCAGGTTAGTGGCACAATTCTGTTCCGCACAGTCATTTAGGGACTCTCGTTCCTTCTGTTGTGCAGCTCTGCCATTCTCTGAGGCACTTTTATGGTCAAAGCTGGGTGGCCACAGACCCCTCCCGGGCAGGAAGGAGAAGATGGCACAGATGAAGGACATCCACTATTTTAAGACCCAGGCCCAGAGTGGTGCACATGCCTTCCACTCACACCCCACTGGGAAGAACATAGTCATGTGACCACCTGTGACTGCCAAGAGGGTGGGAAATGTAGGATAATGTGCCCACAAAGAAGGGAAGAATGGATTTTAATGGATGACTAACAATTTTTACCATACTTTTCTCATTTACAGATGAGGAAATTAAAACTGAGAAAAGCAGTAGCTCATAATACAGAATTAAGTCAGTAACCCTTGCCAGCCTGCCCCATAGGAGCTTCTGTGCCTTTTAACAAACTTACTTAATGTAAAATTAAATTTAAAAAAGAAAGAAAAAAAGTGAATAAAATAAAAGAATTGGCCGGGCGCAGTGGCTCACGCCTGTAATCCTAGCTCTCTGGGAGGCCGAGGCGGGCGGATTGCTCAAGGTCAGGAGTTCGAAACCAGCCTGAGCAAGAGCGAGACCCCGTCTCTACTATAAATAGAAAGAAATTAATTGGCCAACTAATATATAAAGAAAAAATTAGCCGGGCCTGGTGGCGCATGCCTGTAGTCCCAGCTACTCGGGAGGCTGAGGCAGGAGGATCACCTGAGCCCAGGACTTTGAGGTTGCTGTGAGCTAGGCTGACGCCACGGCACTCACTCTAGCCTGGGCAACAAAGCAAAGACTCTGTCTCAAAAATAAATAAATAAATAAATAAAAAATAAAAGAATTAAGTGGTTTCACTTGCAAAATTTTATTATATAATTTTGAATGACATTTGTACAAAAAATAAAAAGAAGATGGTTAATATATTATTCAGGGTCCCCCAGAGAAACAGTACCAACAGGATGTATGTACATACAGAGAGATTTTTAAGGAACTGGCTCATGTGATCACAGAGGCTGGCAAATTCAAAATGTGCAGATTGGGCTGACAGGCTGGAGACCAGGAAACTGCTCATGTTGCAGGTCAAGTGCAAAGGCCATCTGCTGGCAGAATTCCCTCTTCCTCAGGGAATGTCAGTCATCATTCTATTAAGGCCTTCAACGGATTGGATGAGGCACACTTACAATATGGAAGTTAATCTGCTTTACTCAAAATCCCCCAATTTAAATGTTAATTTCATCCCAACAGCACCCTCATAGACCAAATATCTGGGCACTGTGACCCCACCAAGTTGGCACATAAAATTCACCAGCACAATTAATAACGCCATAATCCCTTAAAATCTGCTTTAGCCCCTGACTCCATCAAATGTACGTGGTCTCTAACTGCACCTCTGTTGGTAACTTTAACATTTCTGATCACCAGCTCACCCCACAGAATTGGAAAGGGAACTGTTATTTTCCTCACGTTGAAAACACAGCATTCGGGAGGAACAATGCATGTGACTGGGCGAAGTTTTAAAAAATTCTGAGCACCACCAGTGCACTATATTTCCCCACAGACCACTCAGTCTTTTCTCAGGAGTCCTACAGACATGACTTTAAGAGAAGGAAAAGGAAAAGGGAGGGAAGGGGAAGGAGAAGGAAAGAGGGTGGGGGAAGGGCTTGCCATCCCACCTCCTTGATCTTTCTAAATGCCCCCTGTAAGAGCACTGCACTTTGTCTGGCATTATTCTCATCAAAAATTTACTGCGTGTCTTCTACTGTATTAGATGCCATACCCAGCTAAGGTACAAACATCAGCTAAAGCAGATTTCAAATTAGAGTGCTTGAAAGCATTAGCTGCCAGGTGTTTCACCAGCCGAACAAACAGGGATGATTTAAAAATCAACGTCAATAACGTCTAGTCATTTCCTTAAAAATTACTTCCCATCTGCACATTGCATAGTGTTCTGGAAAGTGGTGTGTTGTGTTTTACTCTGTTCTGTTCTGCCAGCAAATTGCTGAAACCTGTATCCTGCTCATCTACTTGGGCTGTTTAGCTGGGTGTGAATCTCTGCAAGTCCCTGGGCTTGGGCCCTCATCCTGGCCTGGCTTGGGTCTCTCCCCACTCCACCCCCAAGGGTCTTTGGCTCTCCTTCCACTATTGTCACCTTCTTTGGACTCCCCAAACTAATTTCTAAAGTGCATAAATCTCTGGGTTTTTTTTTCAACAAGCCTTACCACGTATGATGAAAATGCATGGTGTTCGCTTCACCTTTTTCTTACATTTATAGATGCTAAGAATTGGAATAAGGAAGTGAGTTAGACAGAGTATTCCCCCTTTTCACAGTAGCTCCCCAAGATAAATGAGCCCAGCAATGGGGAGCTCACTACCTCCCAAAGCAGCCCAGTACTTCCTTATACCAAACAGACTAAGAAAAGTGTCTTCTTTGTGTCTACTCTGATTAATTAGGAACAGTACAGAAAGAAGGTTTATCCTCCTATGTAGTCCTTTTCACACACACTAGAAAACTTTTTCAAGATTTACTATATAATCACAAAATTTTTATTAGCATAACCCAAAACATTACAATGTCCTATGAATCTAAAAATAAAAGAATAAAAAGGCATACAGTGAAAAGTCATCTTCTTATTCTATCATCCATCCAGACAATTCTTCCCACCTCCCCTTCAAATAGAGAGGTACTGATACTATAATAGTTCCTTGTGTATCATTCCACAGACTTTTTTTTTTTTTTTTGAGGCAGAGTCTCACTTTGTTACTCAGGCTAGAATGAGTGCCATGGCGTCAGCCTAGCTCACAGCAACCTCAAACTCCTGGGCTGGAGCAATCCTGCTGCCTCTGCCTCCCGAGTAGCTGGGACTACAGGCATGTGCCACCATGCCCGGCTAATTTTTTCTATATATATTAGTTGGCCAATTAATTTCTTTCTGTTTATAGTAGGGACGGGGTCTCGCTCTTGCTCAGGCTGGTTTCGAACTCCTGCCCTTGAGCAATCCACCCGCCTCGGCCTCCCAGAGTGCTAGGATTACAGGCGTGAGCCACCGCGCCCGGCCAGACTTTTTATATGAACAGATACACATATATATTATGCTTCCTCTTTTAAATAATTAAAAGCACACCATCCATACTGTTCTGCAACTTACTTTCCTGATAATATATGTCAAAAATCTTTCCATACCAGAACATAGAGAGTTTTTTACTTCTTTTTTACAGATATACAATATTCCATGGTGCAGACATGCCATAAGTGATTAAGCCAGTCTATTAGGGGACACATATGTCATTTCCTGTTTCTGCTGTTTTAAATATGCAAAGATAACTAACATTGTATAGACATCATTTTGCATATGCCTAGTTATACCTATAGACTAAACTCTTTAAAATGAATTGCTAATCAAAAAAGGTCTGCGCTTCAAATTTTGATAGGTACTGCCAAATTGCCTTTCATAAATGTTGTACCAATTTATATTCTATCAACAATATAAAGCAGTGCCTTGTCAACCCAGTGTTTTACCAAATATTTGGAGTTTTGCCTACCTGATAGGTGAAAATAGTATTTAAGTATAATTTAAATTTGTGTATCTCCTATTATGGATGGTGCGGAACATTTCTTTTAACATATTTAACAACTATTTGTATTTCCTTTTCTATGGATTCTAGTCATAGCATTGTCCCACCTTTCTCATGAGTGATGGTTTATTTTTCTTACTGACTTGTAGAAATCAATGTTAAGGAAGTTATCCCCATTATCTGTGACATGAGTTGCAAATATTTTTCCAGCTTATCATTTGTCTTATGACTATTTTTCCAGCTTGTCATTTGTCTTATGACTTAGCTTGTAGTTTTTATGAAAAATGTTTAAAGTAGTTGAATCTATCATTTTAAAGTAATCTTATTTAGTAGAGAGGTTTTGCCCTATTTTAAGATGCAAAAATAGTTTTTCTGTGTTCTTGTCCAATATCATCATTGTTTACTTTTTTGTCAACTTTGAGCTTTTTCAAGAATATAAGGTATAGACAAGGCCGGGCATGGTGGCTCACGCCTGTAATCCTAGCACTCTGGGAGGCCGAGGAGGGCGGATTGCTCAAGGTCAGGAGTTTGAAACCAGCCTGAGCGAGACCCCGTCTCTACTAAAAATAGAAAGGAATTAATTGACCAACGAAAAATATATATACAAAAAATTAGCTGGGCATGGTGGTGCATGCCTGAAGTCCCAGCTACACGGGAGGCTGAGGCAATAGGATCGCTTGAGCCCAGGAGATTGAGGTTGCTGTGAGCTAGGCTGATGCCACGGCACTCACTCTAGCCTGGGCAACAAAGTGAGACTCTGTCTCAAAATAAATAAATAAATAAATAAGGCATGGACACAAATTTATTTCCTTCTAAATAGCTACCCTCTTATTCTGAACATTTAGTAAAGATTATATCTCTCCTGTGAACTTTACTTAAACTACTAAAACATAGAACAGAGGCAGATAAACTACAGCATGTAGGCCAAGTTTTCCTTGTTTTTGTAAAACAAATGTTATGGGAACATAGCTGTGCCCATTTGTTTATGTGTGGTCAGGGCTGCTTTTGTACTACATGGGGCAGAGATGAGTACTTGGAACGGAGACCGTTTGGCCTGCAAAGCCCAAAATATTTACCTTTCTGGCCCTTTACAAAAAAGTCTACCAGCTAGTAATATAGAAGAAGGACAAAGAGAAGGAAGGAGGAGAAAGAGAAGGCATGGAGGAATAGGAGGAGGAGGAAGAAAAAATCGAAGGAGAAGGAAGAGAAAAAGAAAGGAAAGAGAAGACATTCTGAAAATAAATTGCAGTCTCTTGGCATACACCGTACAGAGAAAAAATATACATTAGAAAAAAAACAACAGAGATTGTGGGTTTATTTTCTCCTTTTAATAGTCTTCTCCCTTGGTAGAACCTGAGGTGATTTGTTTGGGTTTTATATTAGACTGTGGTCCACTTCACAAAGACCCACAAATCTCTCACCAATTTTTCTACCAGGCTCGGCCAAAAGTCTCTACAGACGTTCCAAGTTTCACACTTGTTCATATATTTAATGAGGTGTAGGATGGTCTCAGTGGACCCCTTGGAATGTGGAAAGCTGGGGTTCTCTTTTAAAAATACATCCCTTCGGGATATGACGTACTACCACCTTTCAAATCTCCCCCTTTCCTATAGGACTGACAAGAAGAAACTCTTCTAAACTGGCTTTTATTATTTTTTTAAATGTGTTGTAACAGGACCCCCAAAAATTTTCTCCCAGAAAGTATAGTGTTTCTTCCTTCTCCATAGTAAACAAAGGGCTTCATACTCCAGTGTTTCAGTGGGTTACACTGAAATGATCTGTTTTCCCTTCTTTTCCCATACACCACAATTTTCTACAAGTTACTAAATAATCTCATTAAGCCCTTTCCAGTCATCCTGTGCATGCTTCACCTTCTTTTGAAGCAGCTATGAAGTCCCCATTATTAAAAGGCAAAAATTATACTAAATTGCATGAAGAAAAAAGAGTGAAATAGGAAGAACAGGATAAAGCTCCTTTTATTTATATATTATGGTCATATTACAGTGAAAACTCTTAAAATACTTCACAAATATTTAACTTACTATTATCATAATTTCAGAATTGTGTCCAGTTCTAAACTCCAAAATTTGAGAGCCATGTGGAGAACTTAAAGTGTCCATATATTACTAAAATACTAGAAAGAAATATATGTGAAGAAAATTTATATTTTTCAAAGCACCTTTACATACACCATTCTATTTAAATCTCAGGACAATCAGATGAGTATGACTATAACCATTTCATAGATGAGGAAACTGAATCACAGATAATTTGTTTCACTTTTAAATTACTTATTTATTTAAATAGAGATGGGGTCTCTCTATGTTGCCCAGGCTGGTCTTGAACTACTAGCCTCAAGTGATCATTCTGCCTCAGCCTCCCAAGTAGTTGAGATTACAAGTATGAGCCACTATGCCTGGTTTCATTTTTATTTAAATGTATTTATTCATTTTTTGTATAGTTGATACATTTGCATTATTCAAAATTCAAAAGGTACATAAAGATATACAGTGAAAAACTCCCCTCCATCTCTCATCCTCATCCACCCAGTTTCCCTTCGCAGAAGGAACAGCTGTTTCCTACGTATTTTCCTGGAGATATTACATGCTTATGCAAGTATATATCACTGTGCATGGTTTTCCTTCTTTTTACATAAATATTAATATCTTAATATATTCATTATACTGAACCTAGATTTTCTCACTTAATAATCCTTGCGATCTTTCATATCAGCATATAGTGAACTTCCTCCTTTTTATGGTATCATAGTATTTGATTGTATATGTAAGGTTTTTCGGCGGTGGCGAAAAGAAAAGAGACACAGAAAGAGAAAGAGTAGGGGGGCCAAACCACGTGGCTTTATTATACACTCGTGGACGAGGTTCTGGGGCCCCAAGAGCGGGGCCCCGGAAGTCGCCGCAGTTTGAAGGGGCTGAGGCCTTTTATATCCTTTGGGCCTGGCTAGGGACTTTTGGCGGGAAGAGCTGGGGATTTTAGGAGGGGCGGGAGGTGTTTGTGGAATCCAGGAGCCAAAACATTCTTATCTAGGTGGACATCTGGGTGTGGATCCTCTCAGCAGGGCCTGGCAGTTTTGTCCTTGGCAGGTCAGGTCACTAAGAGTTTTCTTTTTCCATCTAGGGAGGGGAGGGGGCCCCTGCCACCAGCCTTACATTCCGGCCTTTTTGGTTATAATGGGCGCCGCTCTTTCTGACTACTTCCTGCTAGGAGGGGGCGTAGTTAGGGGCTATAGGCCGGGTCGGTTGGTGGAGGGGTGGTTGGTAGTGGAAAATATGGATGAAGAAGTAGTTGGTTTACCGCCACTCCTGTCAGCTCTTGTAGGCGGCGCTGGAGGAACTGTAAAAGACAGGGAACAAACAGAAAGATTAGGCAGATGATGACACTGGGTCCTATTAGCGGCAATGGCCAGGTAGCCAAAGGGAATTGTATCCAGCCAAAGGGGGACGCATCCCAGTGGCGGAGGTTGTGCAGGTCTTTACTCAGGTTGGTGAGCTTGTCTATGTTCTGCTCCATAAGGCCCGATTCGCCGACATAGCAGCAGCATTCTTTATGAAGGAAAAGGCAGGTTTTTCTTTTTTCAGTCATCAGCAGATCTGTAAAATCTTGGGCAGATATGACACCATGGCCCAGGGCACCTCCCGCGAGCCCTGAGGCCACAATGGAAGAGGCCAAGCTGAGACTTACCATGACAGGTAGAAAGGTGGCTAGTCTTGGCTGGGGCCCTGGGAGAAGCCATTCAAACTCAGACTCACCATATAGAGTTAATTGAGGGACCACCATGACAGGGAAACAGGGACCCGGGGTGGATGTATTGACGCAGCAGGTAAGTGTTCCGTTGCACCAGAAGAACTGTCCCAGAGCAGGGGAGGTGGTCGTGGTCACAGAATGGTTGGTAAGGTGGCATCCATGAAGTTGTAGGTCGGGGTCAGTGTGGGAGGTGAGAGAACACATGAGATCTGCATAGGGTTGGCCTGTAGGCTCAGGTTCCCAAAGGGGAACACGAGTGAGCGGAGTGGAGCATGAGGGAGTTGATGAGGGAGCTTGGGGGTTAGAATAATTTAGAGGGACAGCAGCCAGTAGGGGCTGCTGAAGGGAGGCACAGAGGAAACAGTGGGAAATATTAGGGATTATTTCAGAGGAATTTAGGAAGGTGAGGTTGTGCTGTATGATATCTAACCAAGAGGTGAGAGTGGGGTTATGGGGACAAGAAGGAACAAGTTGTCCAGCCAGAGTCTGTTCTGCCGTTTGGGAAGTGGTGCCTTTGGGGAGGCGGGACGCCTCTGTAACCTGAGAGGTCGAGACAAAGGCATAGGCTGCCTGGCATTTGCCATCATCTCTCATGGTCGAGCCGCCATCAGCAAACAGTGTTAAGTCTGCATCTGAGAGGTCCAAGAGGTCGGGCCTAGAGGTGGTGGCAGCATTGATCGTCTCAGGGCAGGAGCGAGAGGAGAGGGTTAAGGACGGGATGGGCAGCAAAGTAGCAGGGTTTGAAGTAGGAGACTGTGTTAGGGTAATGTTGGGATTTTCTATGAATATGAGATGGAATTCCTGTAATCTAGAGGGAGTGAGGGGCTCCAATGAGCGGTGAGTTAGTAGATCTTGAAGGCAATGGGTGGAAAAGACATGAAGGTCCTGTCTGAGGGAAAGCTTTAGTGCTTCCCTGGCAAGAGAGGCTGCCACGCCCAGTGCCCTAAGGCAAGGCGGCCAGCCATGAACTGTGGTGTCTAGTTGTTTGGATAAATAAGCCACTGGAGTACAGGTGGGTGGGCTCCAGGAGCCTAAAGGCTGGGTGAGGACACTGAGGGCCAAGCCCTGGTGCTCATCCATGTAGAAGTAAAAGGGTTTTTTAGGATGAGGGAGTCTTAGAGGTGGTGCCTGGAGTAGAGCTTCACGAAGCTTTAGAAATGCATGGCCGACAGCTTGGGGGTTTAGTAAAGGGCCAGCAGAGGCATCATGGGTTGCATCATAGAGAGGTTTAGCAAGGAGAGAGAAGTTAGGGATCCAGTGTCGGAAGAAACCAATAAATCTAAGAAAAGACAGAATCTGTTCAGCGGGCGTGGGTGGTTGGAGATCGCAAAGAGCCCGTTGGGGGTCAACAGTGAGATCCCAGGACATGGGGGTGAGACAAAGCCCAAGATAACTGAATGTAGGCTTGGACAGCTGGACTTTGGAGGAGGACACTCGACAGCCCTTGGAAACAAGGAAGTTAAGTAGAGAGGCAGTGCGGGTCTTAGAGTGCTGTAAAGAGGAACTACAGAGCAGTAGATTATCAACATATTGGAGAACAGTGCTAGGCTGTAAGGGACATTGAAGTAGGTCCTGGGCCAGAGCCTGACCAAATAGGTGGGGGCTGTCCCCAAACCCCTGGGGCAGGATGGTCCAAATGAGTTGTCTAGATGTATTTGTGTCAGGATCTCCCCACATAAAGGCAAAGAGATTGTAACTGGCTGGGTCTAAGGGGATAGCAAAGAAGTCATCTTTGAAGTCCAGAACAGAAAAGCGGGCAGTGGAGGGCGGAATATGAGAAAGTGAAGTGCAGAGATTAGGCACCACAGAGTGTATGGGGATAACAGCCTCCTTAAAGAGCCTCAGGTCCTGGACCAGCCGGTAGGACCCGTTTGGCTTCTTTACCGGGAGAATGGGTATGTTATAGGGAGAATTAGTTGGGATTAAAAGTTTTTCACACAGAAGGCGTTCTATAATGGGTTTTAGACCTCTGCGGTGGGTCATTGAAATAGGGAACTGGGGGCGGGAAGGGAAGGATGAAGGGTCTTTGAGTCGGATGAGGACAGGGGTGTGGTGTGTGGCCACTACTGGGGTAGAGGTGTCCCAAACCCGAGAGTCTACAAGTTCAGGCGGGAGAGGGCACGTCTTCGGAGAGGCAGTGGGTGTGGGTGAGGAATCTGAAGAGAGGGATAGAAAGAGAAGGGCGGATGTCCTTGAGGAAAAGTGGAGTATGGTGCCTAATTTGGCTAATAAATCTCTTCCTAAAAGTGGAACAGGACAGGAGGGCATGATAAGAAAGGAGTGGGTGATGGGATGGTCGTCTATAAGACATGTCAGAGGACCAGTAGTAGGAGGCCATGAAGGACTGCCGTCAATACCCATAACCGACACCTGGGAAGGATAAGTAGGGCCTGAAAAAGAAGGCAGGACAGAGTAGGTAGCCCCCGTGTTAACCAGAAAGGACACTGTCTTACCCGATACCTTGATTGTTACCCTGGGCTCAGCGAGGGTGATCGGGGTGGCAAAGCCGGGCCTTCGTCGGTCTTCTGCAGCCAAGCCCAAAACCGTCAACGGCAGATCTGGGGGTGGAAGGACTGACCCTCTAGACCTTTGTTCCAAGGGGCAATCACTCTTCCAGTGTCCCTCTTGACCACAGGCCGGACAAGGCTTATTGGGCTGACGTGGCTGCGGGCATCTGTTGGCCCAGTGGCCTTCCTTACCACACTTGAAGCAGGTGCCCGGCGGAGCACGGCTGGTGGCTTTAGACGAAGTCGATGGCTTTCCGGGCCCCACCGGCCGCAGGGCTGCAACCAAGGCTTGGGCTTGCAGGTGTGCCTTTTGGTGGGCACGGGCTTTCCTTTGGGCCTCTGCCTGTTTATCTCGGGAATTAAAGATTTTAAATGCCATGTTCACTAGGTCTCGGATGGGGGTCTGAGGGCCTTCTTCTGCCTTTTTAAGTTTGCGTCTAATGTCAGAGGAGGACTGAGTGATAAAGTGAGTTGCAAGGACGGTGGCGCCTGCTGGGGAAGTGGGGTCTAAGCGGGTATATTGGATGAGAGCATCCGTAAGGCGGCTGAGGAAGGCCGCGGGATTTTCATCCGGCTTTTGAGTGATTTCTCTAAGCTTATTAAAATTAACTGCCCGATGGGCAGCAGCCTGGAGACCAGCAAGAATGCATTGCAGCATGCGATCTCGGCGGGTTCTACCATCTTGGCCGGCGGGGGTGTCTGGCTGGTATTCCCACCCTGGCTCACTGCGTGGGACAGCCTCGGCCCCGACCGGCGTGGTGCGGTCTGTTAGGTGGACTTGATCAGCATGTCCCTGAGCTGCCATCCAGACACGTTCCTTTTCATCAGGAGTAAGAGTAGAAGCCAGAATAACAAAAATATCATGCCAGGTCAAATCATATGCTTGTGTAAGATAGCGGAACTCTTTGGTGTAGGCTGTGGGGTCGTTAGAAAAGGAGCCTAAACGCTTATCAATCTGAGAGAGATCAGAAAGGGAGAAGGGAACATGGACGTGCACGACCTCTTCGGCACTGGCTACCTCTCTCAGGGGACAGAGAAGGGTTTGGCCTGAGGGCCCTGCATGGGATCGAGTGTGGTGACTGACAGGGGATGTTGGCAGAGAGCCAGCGCAAGCAGTAGCAGAGGACGGTGGGGCACTAGGAGGAGGAGGAGGAGGAAGAGGACCCAGATATAGTGGAGGCTGAGCAGGGGGAGAGGTAAGGGAGTCAGGAGGGTCAGAAAAGGTGGAAGAGGTTTCTAACGGGTCCTTCGGCTGAGAGGTAGAAGAGGCCAAGGACGGTGGAGGACTCAGTGCAAGGAGGATTTGTGACGGGTCACAGGTCTGACAGAGGAAAGGACGGGAACGCAGATGGAAGAAAGCCTGGACATAAGGGATCTCCCACCATTTGCCATTTTGGTGACAAAAGTTGTCGAGATCTTGTAAAATTTTGAAATTGAAAGTCCCATTTTTAGGCCATTGTGACCCATTGCCTAATTTGTACATCGGCCAGGCGGCGTTACAATAGAAAATGAGTCGCTTGGGCCGAATATCAGACTTGAGGCCCAGGGCTGCAAGATTGGCTAAAAGACAGCCCAGAGGCGTGTTAGATTTGATTTTGGAGGGTTGACTGCCCATGGTGTCCTAGTCCAATGAGGGAAGAATGAGATCGGGAGCCGGCGTCCCAGGTCACCGATCAGGCCTTGGAGAGAAGGCTCTGAGCCTTGGAAAGGGCCAACTGAATGGATCAGGCGTCCCTGAGGCACTCCGGTCCTTATAAATCCTTACGGATGGAAGGACTGACTGAGGGGGCTCGGGCGTCCCCGAGACACTCAGGTCCTTATAAATCCTTACGGATGGAAGGACTGACTGAGGGGGCTCGGGCGTCCCCGAGACACTCAGGTCCTTATAAATCCTTACGGATGGAAGGACTGACTGAGGGGGCTCGGGCGTCCCCGAGACACTCAGGTCCTTATAAATCCTTACGGATGGAAGGACTGACTGAGGGGGCTCGGGCGTCCCCGAGACACTCAGGTCCTTATAAATCCTTACGGATGGAAGGACTGACTGAGGGGGCTCGGGCGTCCCCGAGACACTCAGGTCCTTATAAATCCTTACGGATGGAAGGACTGACTGAGGGGGCTCGGGCGTCCCCGAGACACTCAGGTCCTTATAAATCCTTACGGATGGAAGGACTGACTGAAGGGCTCGGGCGTCCCCGAGACACTCAGGTCCTTATGGTGGAGGATCTCTGACTTGGGCTATGGACAGAGACCCTGGAATGGACTCATTGGGCTAGGAACACAAGGGCAGAGGGACTTACCCTGGCCAATTGGTCGGCTGGCGTCCGGTGGAGGTCCCGGTCCGAGGTCTGGATGACACGAGAGGGGACGGCGCGACCACGGCCCTGAGGCAGGCCGGCGCAGCCAAGACTCCCCTCCCGGGTTTCGGCACCAAATGTAAGGTTTTTCGGCGGTGGCGAAAAGAAAAGAGACACAGAAAGAGAAAGAGTAGGGGGGCCAAACCACGTGGCTTTATTATACACTCGTGGACGAGGTTCTGGGGCCCCAAGAGCGGGGCCCCGGAAGTCGCCGCAGTTTGAAGGGGCTGAGGCCTTTTATATCCTTTGGGCCTGGCTAGGGACTTTTGGCGGGAAGAGCTGGGGATTTTAGGAGGGGCGGGAGGTGTTTGTGGAATCCAGGAGCCAAAACATTCTTATCTAGGTGGACATCTGGGTGTGGATCCTCTCAGCAGGGCCTGGCAGTTTTGTCCTTGGCAGGTCAGGTCACTAAGAGTTTTCTTTTTCCATCTAGGGAGGGGAGGGGGCCCCTGCCACCAGCCTTACAGTATAAACTTATAATTTAGTTTAACAGTCTTATATTGGTGGATTTTTAGGTTGCTTCCAATCTTTGTGTTTTTATGCATGTATCATACACACATGTGCAAATGTTTCTGTTGGATCGTGTCTATGTTAAAGTTGTAGGGTCCCAATATTTTCTCCATAAGATTAAAGAGAGATTTTAGGTAACTTATTCAAGAGTTACAGAGCTAATTTTTTATGGATTTAAAGTTAGAACAAATGTTTCCAACCAGAAAAATAGGAGGTGTGAAGAATGGCATAAATGCACATTTTGCAGAGGGCCAACGATCCCTTGTGCAATAGATTTAATTGGGGCATCTGCAAGAGAGGGAGGAGTTACCCCTCCTCCTGACTCCATTGTCCTCCACTGCTTTTTCTTTGTTCCCTGAACCAGAGCCAAGTGATGGATTAACCTCAGCAAGTCTGGATGGACTTACCTCCTGTCAGCCTCAGCTCCTCCGTCTCATAGACGACTGAGGCAGACTCCTCTGCCTCCACCAAACAGGGGAAGAAATTTAAGTCATCTACCTCAAAAACAGAAGGCTAGGAAGAGAATAGGAATGAGTCGATGAAAACCTTCAAAGATATTAAAGGTCATCAACATACTCTCCTAGCAAGTTGTACCTTCACCAAAATGAAGGTGCCTCATGAGCCACTGTCCGTGGTGCTGACACCCCCCTCCCCCACGGGCTGAAGCATGATTGCTTGTCCTATTCCCAGGTCATCAAAAAAACACAATACAAACCCTCCCAGGGACTCCAAACCAGGAGAGGAAGGAGAAAGTCAAAGGAAACAAGAGAGGCAAAAGGACAAGGGCTGCTTAGAGAGGGGCAGAACATTTGTGAGGTTGGATGGAGAAGGAAGAGGAATTGGTATTATTTACAAATCATCATAAATACTAAAAGATAATTCTGCCCCCTTCCTGATGAGGAGAGAGTCATATGCGTGTTGCTTTATGCTCTTCATTTATTGTATGCATATATCCCCAGAGGACTTAAAGAAAATAAGATTATGGAAAGGACCATGGACAGAAAGAGTTATGTGGAATTCCTTGAGTGGGCAATTTTAGAAACAGGATGAATTGCCATCTGCCTTAGCTGGTTTAACTGTAATCCTGCCAAAGGCTGGGAATAGACTGGATAACCTCTTGAGACCTTCACAATATTTGAAGTCAGGACTTCAAGGAAAACATTCATCCTCCTCCTGCTCTTTATCTCTGTTCGAGCTTCAGGGCAGCCTGGATTTAAACTAAAGTAACATCACAGGCTATACTGATTATTTTGTCTTATCTAAAGTCAGTTGCCTTCAAGTGTTGTTTTAATACACAAGAGAAGTTAATAACTTTCTCAACCTGTCACTTCTTTCCCTAGCAGCATGAAAGTATAATACAGAATATAAATTCAATAAATTCCATTTACTCCTCAGTGCTGCACTGGAACTGAACAATCTACCATTCACATGAATAAGTTTGAAAAATATTTATGTTTTGGTGCAAAAAGAAAAAAAAATTTGGATTTATATAAAATTTAGGTGTACAAATATAATGAGTTTTTTTACATTTCTATACTTGGTTTTTTGTTGTTGTTGTTTTTAAAATGGTAGATTTTCAAATTGGAGAAAATGCATAATATTGGGGATTAGGCCAGAGATTCCATAGATTTTAGAATATATTTTTCAATATTTTAAATGGCCTCATTGGCAATGCATTTGGCTTTGTACGGCTGATGTTATCATCATTATTGCTGCTACAGAAACACACAGGTTTCAAGCTATCTAGGCTCAGGGAACAGTTGCCTATGAGCTGTTAAAGCAACATCCAGATGTCAGGTCACTAGACATAGTCCTCTCCAGCGGTCCCTGTCAATGTGTCTATCTCCACAGAGGGTGAGATTTCCCCACAGGCCATTCGGGAGGTAACCTATTCTCCCCAAGTGTTGTCTAATTCTGCCTGTGAGCACTGACTCATAACCCTCTGACATTCTAAGCTTAAGGACTGCCTTCAAGTTCTACGTCACATTTCTCTATTCCAGAGCTGTGACTCAGCTCCAATCTCAAATCCATTTAAGAAATGAAAACATTTAAAGGAAATAAAATCGTCCTTTCTTCTAGATCTCTGGTTCTCAACATTATCTTTTCCTTACACACATCTAACAGAATGATCATCTCTCATCACACTGCAGTGATTCTTTGCCAAAGTGTGGGCGGGAAAGGCCAGAGGACAGGCCCCTTTCTGCTGCACCCAGGGAAGCTTATTGAAATGGGGGAAGGGTGAAAGTTATAAAGTTTCCCAAGTTTGCAAGATGTCCTCTTGGCTGGATAGCGTCCATGTACCTTTTCTTCACCCTTTTTGTGCACCAGAAGGCTAACAAGACACCCTGTGCCTGTCCTTAGCTCCTAGTTGAATTCAGCCAATGAGAAGCATCCGCAAGAGTTCAGAGGGAGTAGGTGGAAAGTTCAAGGTGTTTATTCCCTTGGCCCTTCATGGTGGTGCCACAGGCTAGATTCGTCTCTTATTTATTTATTTATTTATTTTATTTATTTTGAGACAGAGTCTAGCTCTGTTGCCTGGGCTAGAGTGCCGTGGCATCAGCCTAGCTCACAGCAACCTCAAACTGCTGGGTTTAAGCAATCCTCCTGCCTCAGCCTCCCAAATAGCTGGGACTACAGGCATGTGCCACCACACCCAGCTAATTTTTACTATTTTTAGTAGAGACAGGATCTTGCTCTTGCTCAGGCTGGTCTCGAACTCCTGACCCCAAGTGATCCTCCTGCCTCAGCCTCCCAGAGTGCTAGGTTTACAGGCATGAGCCCCCACTCCCAGCAGTAGATTCATCTCTTTACTAAAGGTCACCATGGCTGTCAGAGAGCCTTCTCTGCCCCACCTCTGTCTCCAAGTTCTCTTCTGGTGACAGGGCCTTTCCCTCATCCCTTTCAAGTCTAGGAGGGAACAGTATCCCACAGCACTGCACTATCCCTTGTGGTCTCTCCACCCTACACACACCTCTGTAATGAATCCCTTTATCAACTCCAATTACCTTCTTTTTTCTGTAAGGGTCCTCACTGGTACAGTCTCCACCTCCCGTTGCTAAGACAACTTTACTCTGTGAAATCTAACTACTATTGTCTAGAGTTGTTTGTTTGTTTGTTAGAGCTAGGATCTTGCTCTGTCACCCAGGCTAGAGTGCAGTGGCACAATCATAGTAGGTTTTTATTAGAGGAAAATATACAAATTACCTGTATGAACAATATTTCTCTATCTTTCAGAAACCATTGTTAAATATGTGGCTTAATGTTTCTTGCACAACATTGCATGATAGTTTTTCAAAAGTTAAATATTTTTAAAACTTAAAGTATTTTAAGTAAATTATCTCCATTTTATCAGATAATGGAAATTCTATAACCTAAAGCCTATAACCTATCTCTTCATTCCTTGACTATTAGGAAACTTACAGCTAAATTTGTAAGTCAGGATAAACATGTTAGCTTAGATTTTTACTGTATTTATTTCTCCTTTCTTTTATATAGAATTTAATGGTCTATTCTCATTCTAATGGCCTTGTTAAACATGTCTTTAACTATAACTGCTTTGAAGTTAGAAAGGCCACTTAAATGCTTGTTATACTTCTTAATGATTATTGATTGTGTCCCAGGTTATATGATGTGGGAAATTTTTTTTACACACAAAAAAAGACCCAGCATTAAGGCTTTTCCAATAAGCAAACACTGTAGTCAAAAAATTTCTTTGAAAAAGAAGTCTAAATTGAAATGAAATAGATGTGTCAAATATTTGTACCTGAGGTTCTGATTAATTGAAGCTTTTATTTTTCCACTAACCATCTGCCTTCAAGGTTTTTTAAGCACACTAGCTTAAAAAGCTATACATAGTATCTAAACATTATAAATCTACTAGTCTATGGTAGAAGCCTAACATGATGATCATAAAAATTTAATAAGAACTTTCATGTTTTTCTTGTTGCTTTTAAAATCAGATACAAAAAGCTACCTGTAAGAGCCTTCTTAATGAAAACAGCAACAGTCTCAAAACAAGGGCCCTTAACTCTAATACACTGCTTATGATTGAAAACATCCCCACACTTGACATTCAGTGGGCATATAGTATGTCTTCCATAAATGCTTACTGAATTGAGAAAGGGAAATTACATATGAGCATTGAGAAGTATTTTCAGAAAATGCATCCTTTTGACCAGACTGAGCAATATAGCAAGAATCTGTCTGTACAAAAAATAAACAAATTAGCCAGGTGTGGTGGCACACTCCTGTAGTCCCAGCTACTCAGGAAGCTGAGGCAGGAGGATCACTTGAGCCCAAGAGTTCAAAGCTACAGTAAGCTATGATTATGCCACTACACTCCAGCCTGGGCAACAGAGCCATACCCCCATCTCTAAAAAGTACAATAAAAACAAAAATAAAAACAATTTATAGGCAAGTATCTTCCTGGTGAGGAAGTGTATAAGGTGGTAAGAAAGAGATTGTGTGGCTGATGCACTCTGACTCAGGATGTTTCTATTTTTAACTAGCTAGATTGTCAGCTCTAGCACAATTAGGCCCCATGAAACACCTAACAGAATATGAACACATGATCTCAGGTGAAGGGAAGGAAATTCAATGACCATGCTAAAATAAGAAAAGTGGAAGATTATCTTTTGAAAGTTAGAAAACTGCACTTATTCAGAGAAACATTGAAACAAGAGTGCTCCATGAAAGCCACTCTTGGAAAGAAAGTCTAAATGAAGTATCATTTAATGTTTGTTTTTCTTTTTAAAAGTTTTTAAGATATAAAGTTTAAATATAGAAATAGTGTAAAGAATAATAATAAAATGAACATTCCTGTACCCCAAACCCAGTTTGAGATGTGAAACATTTATATTAATAACGCCTTAGGCCAGGTGCCGTGGCTCATGCCTATAATCCTAACACTCTGGGAGGCCGAGGCAGGTGGATCACTCAAGGTCAGGAGTTCAAAACCAGCCTGAGCAAGAGTGAGACCCCATCTCTACTATAAATAGAAAGAAATTAATTGGCCAACTAATATATATAGAAAAAATCAGCCGGTTATGGTGGCGCATGCCTGTAGTCCCAGCTACTCAGGAGGCTGAGGCAGGAGGATTGCTTGAGCCCAGGAGTTTGAGGTTGCTGTGAGCTAGGCTGATGCCACGGCACTCTAGCCCGGGCAACAGAGTGAGACTCTGTCTTAAAACATAAAATAAAAATAAATAAAAACCATTAGTTTCAAAGATCAATCTCTGATTTTGAAGATAAACCAAGAAATGCAAACACCTTATGATTCTAAAATCTATCTTAGCCATTTTGTGTGGTTGCCGTCTTACTGGACTGCAGCATATATTTTTTAAAAGGACCCTGATGAGGATACGATCTGGTGTTACTTTTAACCAGATAGCTGGCTTGCTCCCTCTGCCCCCAAAAACCTTTGGCCAAGAGTTTCCCATTGTGAAGACTGAAAGGACCCAGTGATACTTCAGCGTAAGTCCCGTTGCTGCTTGGAGGTAGGAGAAGCAGGCCCGTGAGCTCCTGTAACCCTACTGCACTATGTAACTCGCAAGCCGCTCTGAAATCAGAGCAATTACCATCACACTCAAAAACTTAGGAGCATGAAGAGGCAACTAGAACAAAGGAAAAGAAAGTCATAGGCAGGTAGGTAAGTAGCTGGGGACATGAAAAGCCAAGCTGCTCTGTTGCAATTACTTTTGCATGCTGAGACTTCATTTAAAAGAACTCCTTTTCTTCTGCCCTTATACTTGGGCATGCTACATCACATCACCCCAGATGGGCTCTTTGGTCACGATGCCCCACTCTCCTCTTTTTCTTCCCCTTTGTTTTGAACAAATGTCCAATGTCCAGTTTGTGGTCTGAGTCACCAGTATTATGACATTAGAAGTAAATGGAAAGGAACAGCAAAGCAGGACAAGCTTGCAGCGAACAGCAGAGCGAGGCTAGCTATCGCTGTTCTCCCCGCCCAGCCGGGCTGCTGGCCGCTGCCATAAAGCAGAGACTACTGAGGACACAGAAAACCCTGAGACCTTTCCCAGAAGCTGGTTGCCAGGCTGAGAATTCTGAAGGACACAAGGCAAATAAATAACACATTACTTTCTGCTCCACGAAAAGAGCAAAAGGTTAAGAAAATTAATAAAAGAAAATACAAGTATAAAATTTGGATTAAGGAGACATTTTTAGCCTGACTTTCAGTTGTTTGCAGATAATTTTGGAATAGGTTTAATTTAGTTAATCCTTGGAGGGATTACTACACAAAAATTGTTACTCAGTTTACAAAATAGAATGTACAACACAATCTATTTTTGTAAAAAATGAAATAAAGGTATATTCATACACAGAAAAGACTGTTGACTGTGATTATCTCCAAGTGCTGTGATTTTAGTTAATTTTTACTTTCTTCTTTTAGAGGAACCATATTTTCTATAATGAATGTATATTATTTTAATAACTTTTTAAAATATAATGTTTAGTCTAATTTAAAAATCTATTAACACGTGACCATGTGTCCATGTCACAGCACTCTAGAGAAAGTATACTACCACATGATGCTGTCACACCTGTGAACAGGCAGGAGAGAGACCCAGAGTTGGAGGGATGGCAGATAAGGGCAAGCTCTAAAATTGAAAATAGTAGAATTCCTTAAAAATAAAGTCACATACATAAAGAAGGGCATTGGCCAACTATTGGTGGTGAGACTAGTAGACTAGAGGCAACTGAGTTGCTTCTTAAAGGATAAGAAGTTATGTCTCAGGAAAACATGAGCTCAGACAAGGATTAAAGCCGGGGCACCATGGGCCACCCCCATGCTCTCCTGAGCTTGTATTATCAGCTCTTTTTTCAGCCACAGTTTCTTTGCAGAAATCTTCTGTAGCCATTTATGCATGGATCGGGCAGACATTTTAGTTATATTAGAAAGTCCAATCCATAAATCCACTAACCTGGACCCAGGGAAGCTACTATTGGTCGAAATGCACTGAGGAGCAACAAGAGGGAGTCGAGGCCCTTGCACCCTTTCCTGAGGGCACCTCCTACAGTGAACCTGACTCAGGGCACCATGGCTCTAAGTTCACATGAGTGAGTTCTAGAAATCAAACCAAACATTGAACATCAGCAAAACTAAATTCCTTTATATTTTTAGATAAAAATAAATACAAATAGATATTTAAGTATTTTCTTCTCAACCTCCAAGGAATTTCCTGGCGCCCTTATGCTTGTACCCTACTTTGGAGAACTCAGGTGGAAAAATAGGAACAAAGACAAACATTTACTATCACCTATAAAATCAGAAGCTTCACATAATCCGTTACATAACCCCATCAATCACTCCAGGAGGTAGATCAGGAAAGTTCCGACCTGAAAACAGAGATTCATGGATGGAAAGAAATTGCTAGGTTCCCACAGTTTCACACGGGACAGTTGGAATCCCAACGTCTCTGCCTACCTCTGCGACTGGGTCTTCCCACCTCACCGGAGGGTCCTGCCTGGAGGGTCCTGATCCAGTTTGCTGCTGCGGGAGCTCCAAACTGGGTGTTGAAGCATCAATCAAATCACAACAGCTAATTTGGAGGGGCAGACTGCAGCAGGCAGGAACAGATAGAAACCCATAAGGAAGCAGGAGTTACCAGATAAGGGAAACGAAGAGTTTGTGGAAACGAAGGGGAAATCGTGGGTTTGGTGTTTTTTGGGACAGAGTCTAGCTCTGTCACCCAGGCTAGAGTGCCGTGGAGTCAGCCTAGCTCACAGCAACTTCAAACTCCTGGGCTCAAGCAATTCCTCTGCCTCAGCCTCCCAAGTAGCTGGGACTATAGGCATGCGCCACCATGCCCGGCTAATTTTTTCTGTATATTTTTAGTTGGCCAATTAGTTTTTTTAGTTTTAGTAGAGACGGGGTCTCACTCTTGCTCAGTCTGGTTTCAAACTCCTGACCTGTGCAATCCTCCCGCCTGGGCCTCCCAGAGTGCTAGGATTACAGGCGTGAGCCACCTCCCCGGCCGACGTCGTGGGTTTGAAGTATAAGAGGGCCTGTGGCGTGAGGTGCCCGGAAGACAGCTGTGAGAAACCAGCAGTCAGTTCAGCTCTGAAGACAGAAAACTGGAGTCATCTGGGTGAGCCAAAAAAGTGAAATAGAAAAGGAACCTGTAAGAGAACCATGAAGAGAGGAAGGAGCTGAAGAGAGCCGGCAAAGACACATATGTGTGTCACATGGAGAGTCCCCTACTGTCGCTGTAAATCCCAAACCGAAATAAATAGGCCACACCTTAACACACGCATAATGTAACCCCGACAGAATTAGGCACAAAGAATACATAAACCCAATTATTTATTCAGCCCCCCCAACAGAATCTTATCTATCATTGCTATGAATTTTTATTACATGGCAGAAAAAGTGAAATATTCAGTAGCGAAAGGTCATCAGTAGCAAAATGATTGCATACAACAGCACTAAGCCGAACGAAATCCTATGAAGCAGTAATGCCACTGAAACCAGAATGATCAATCATTTTAGAAACGAATGTCTTTGTGTGATTGAGATTTTTCACAACGGAAGGAGAGGCTTTTTTTTTTTTTAATTAAGTTGCAAAACCCATGGATTTCCTGTCTCTCCAGGGTGAGGGTGCTGACCTGGCAGCTGACCCGGCAGATCCGCGGAAGGGGGTGTGCACTTCCAGCGCACGTGACCACACCCAGCCAGGGATGCTGGACAAGCCAGGGTTTTAGAGACCTTAGGGTTTGGGCTTTAAATCTGGGGAGACTTCTTTCTAATTCATGACCCTGAAAGGACTCCTAAGGAGGTTTTTGGAGGGCTGTCCTAAGGGACTCAGGGAACATTCTGGATTTTTAGAATTTACCTAGTTTTTGCTGTCCCAGCTCTCGACTGAGGCCAGAGAAAGATGAATGGAAGGTACCCAGCTCCTTGTCTATCATGGTGCCTGAAGGGCCACTATTGTAGAGTCTCCTTTTGGCTTCCTGTATGGAAACACTGCATCTTACTCACATATTGCTTTTCACTTGAACTTGGTGAGAGCAAAGTCTGGTGGAAGCAATTTATCTGGAACTAAACATAAAATAAGCACCCAGGAGCGGTAAACAGAAGGGAGACAGAAAGACAAGCCCTGAAGGAGAATCTAGGAGGGCCTCATGGCCAACTCTCCCACTCACAATTTTCCTTGAGTCTAGATAATCGCTCTCACTCTTTCTGGCTGATGCATTTACCTCCGGCCAAATGAGGGAGATGTGCTGGCAGGGGGCAAGGAGAGAGAGGGTGGTGGTTATTGCAGCAGAGCTGAAAATAATGCAGCCTCACCAAGCCAGGAGAGACCTTACAGCCAGCCAACAACATTTGCATTATCCGTGTTGGCTTCTGTGGCCTCTTTTTTCATGTAATTGATGGACTAGTCTCTACATTTTTTTTTTTTTTTTTTGAAATGAAGCTATTTGTATTCCGGGGTGGTGGGAAGGTGTGGAGGACATTAGAGCTGGGAGGCCCAGATCTGTGGGTCAGACGGAACCCTCTGGGCTCCAGGGATGGCAGGAACTGGGAGCCCAGGCAGGGTCCACGGAGTGGCTCAGGCTAGGCAAGGGCTACACTTAGAAGGGAATCAAGACACACATGATTGATTGGATGTGAAAGTAAGAGAACAGAGGATGAAGTGCAACACCACCTCCCCCAAGAAGCCCTCCCGACTGTCCCTAGTGGGCTCCTCCCAGCCCTGATTCTCCTGCAAGAAGCTGGGAGCGTCGGCACCCAACTCTGGCACCCTTAAGACCGGAAGCTGCCCTGGGGCAGTGCCAGGGCTAGGTGGCTTCGGACACGATGCTGTTCCTCTGGGCTTCAGTTGTCTGGTCGGGAAATGGATACAGCCCTCACCCTGGGAGCCATTGAGAATTGACGCTAGAAGTGCCCGGGTTTCCCAGCACCTCACCTCCTAAAGCATGGTCCCAGTCAGAGCAGCCCCCACTGGGCTCCTACCTCCTTCCCCCAGCGCCAGCCTGGTCTCGCCTCAGTCTCTACATTTTTTCTCCTTTCTCACCCCCTTCCTGGTTCTCAGCATCCAATGAAGAAATGAACATGAGTGGAAATTGGCCTTATTTTAGATCCTGAGGTCTCTAAGGCATCTTGGACAGAACCCACCTCTACCAAGACTGGCTTGTGAAAGGTTTGGCTCCATTTCCAGATATTTGGGAGAGATTCACTAAAACCAGGAAATCTGTGTCATGTAGTAGACTGTTTAAAATGCATCTGTAATTTGTTGGATTTTGTTGGAAATTGTGCCAGCACTGAAAGTTAGTTGTCAGATGTTTGAATAGTAAATATAGATACTGCTGAACAACACAAATATTTGGCTCCCCAAATATGTTTGATTTGTTGAGATGCATGTGCTGGTCTCCAAATATCCAAGAGAACAAGATGATATATATTAAAACTCAACAACCACATAAGGAGACATAATAAATAAGTAGTTTTGAAAAATTGTAAAGTCAAAATTCCTTTTGCTATCTAGTCAAACAGGAAGTAGAAATCCTACATTCCAGTTGTTACTTTTCACAGGCTTATTATGAACTTACAGGAGACTACTTGCTACCTTGAAAAGGACATAGGCTTGTATTAAATCAGGTACCAAATCCATGCTCTGTGACACTAACTGTGTAACTTTGGGCAAGTTATTTAACTTCTCTAAACCTCAGTTTCCTCGTATATAGAATGGGTTGTTGAGAAGATTGAATAGAAAATGTAATTGCTGTCTTCCCCTAGTAGGTACTTGCTATGGACTGAATGTTGGTGTCTACAAAAAATTCATATGTTGAAGCTCTAATCTCCAATGTAATGGTATTTGGAAGTGGGACCTTTGGAAAGTAATTAAGTCATAAGAATGGAGCACACAAGAATGAAACTAGTGCCCTTATAAGAAGAGAAATGAGGCTGAGTATGGTGGCTCACACCTGTAATCCTAGCACTTTGGGAGGCTGAGATGGGAGGATTGCCTGAGGCCAGGAGTTCGAGACCAGCCAGAGCAAGAGCAACACCCTGCCTCTACAAAAAAATAGAAAAATTAGCCAGCCATGGTGGTATATGCCTATAGTTCCAGCTCTTGAGAGGCTGAGGCAGGAGGATCACTTAAGCCCAGGAGTTTGAGGTTGCAGTGAGATATGATGACGCCACTGCACTCTAGCTGGGTGGTAACAGAAGAAGATCCTGTCTCAAAAAAAAAAGAAGAAGAGAAACAAGATTGATGATCATGATATGTCTCTGCTGATGAGGATGCAGCAAGAAGGCAGCTGCCTGCAAATCAGGAAGAGAGCCCTCACTAGGAACTGGATCTGTCTGCACCTTGACCTTGAACTTCCCAGTCTCCAGAACTGTAAGCAGTAAATTTCTGTTATTTAACACCCAGTCTATGGTATTTTTGTTATAGCGGTCTGAGCTGGCTAAGACAGTACTATATACTAATAGTGCAGTAAGATAGCATGTTTTGAAATATTAACTGATACTTTCTTCCCAAGTATTCTTTTATCATTTAGTTTTTTCATCTGATTCAGTCATGTAGGTCATTATGAAAGGGGAATAAGGGCAGAAGGCTGAGAAAAGAAACCTATGGTCTCAACTTTTGAATTCCAAAGGCCAAGGCTCTGAAGGAAGGGAAGGGACAGACAAAAGATTTGGTGGTTACAGGATAAATAAGGAAGACTTCCCTCCGCCCAGACTGAAAAGATTCCCTAGAGTAGAGGGAGAAGCCTACCTTTGAAGGCCGGAGTGCGTGCAGGGATTAAAAAAAGAAAAGAGTGTTGGAAGTCTGTGTAAGGAGCAGTTAGTTTCCCGGGATACTATCTCCCCCTCCCCCTGCCAAGCCAGGCAACTTCTACTCCTAACTCTGTGAAAAAGTGAAAGGTTCGATCTCTGCAGGGTTGGGACAGGAGAGGTTTGAACGTAGCAGATGCAGGTGAAGGTAAGGGTAAAGGACTGTAGGGGAAATGAGGATTTAATGAAAGTCGGAGTTTTGAATGAATCTTCCAATGCTCTTCCCCATCTGGCAATCAAAACATCAACAGCTGGGCATATACTCACTGGGAGAACAAGGAAGGGAATATTTCTGTGGAAACTGACCAACTCACAAAAAACCCATACAAACACTGACATTTTGGATTTCTAAAAAAAAAAAGTTTGTTTGTTGGCTTCTCTCTCTACAGTGAATCCCACCAGTCGATGCGTCCTCTCCTCTCTCTCACACGCACCTAGACTTTCTGATCAGCTTCGGGGTACTTGTGTCTTGGCTGTCCAAGGATTACCAGACATTTGAGAACCACTAACAGGAAGACAGAGAGCAGAACAAAAAATCAGTATAAAAGGATCTTATTGAAAACAGACATGTATTATTAATAAAGTAATTTTTAAAATTTTACAACATTATCATAAATATCCTCAGAGAAGCAGGAGATGTAATTCATCCATAAAATAAGAACAGATTGCTATGAAAAAAAGAACAATCAGAAAACAAGAAGTAGTTCTGAGAAATTGAAAATATGATTGCCAAATTGAAAAGACATTAGTTAACAAATTAGAAGAAAAAGGTTAATGTACTTTCCAGTAATAATGAAAAATATGGAAAAAAATTAAAAGGTCAATCCAAGAGGTCTATAATCCAACTAATTAGAAATCCAGGGGGGGGAAGAAGAGAAAGAACTAAAGGGAAGAATTTATTAAAGGAATAACAATATTTATCAGAGTTAAAACAGTTCATAACAGATGGACTCACAGCAAGTTCTTCATAAAATTTCAACCATCAAAGATAAACCCAGAAGCAATTAACCATCAAACAACAAAGTAGGAATAAATATTTTGTGACCAAATCAAAATAAGGGCTGCTCTATCTCTAAAATATAAAGAGCTCCTGTGAACAATAAGATTAACAACTTAATAGAAATATTGGCAAAAGTTTACATAAAAGGAATTTTAAATGGCTCTTAAAATATGAAAAGGTGACCGGCTTCACTTATAATGAGAAAAATACAAATTAAACTTCCATACCCTTTTCACCTATAAGATTAACAAATATTTTGGCTGGTCATGTGGTGGCTCACGCCTATAATCCTACCACTCTGGGAGGCCAAGGCAAGAGGATCACTTGAAGTCAGGGGTTCAAGACCACCCTGAGCAAGAGGAAGACCCCCATCTCTACTAAAAATAGAAAAATTAGCCCAAAACTACTAAAAATAGGAAAAAATTAGCTGGGCTTGCTGGTGCTCACCTGTAATTCCAGCTACTTGGGAGGCTGAGACAGGAGTATGACTTGAGCCCAGGAATTTGAGGTTGCTGTGAGCTAAGCTGACGTCATAGCACTCGAGCCTAGGCAACAGAAAGACTCTGTGTCAAAAAAAAAAAAAATTCACAAATATTTTAAACATTATAACATCTATGTTGGCAAATATATGTGGAAATAAGTACTCATATACTGACAGTAGATAAATTGGTATAACCTTAATGGTGGGCAATTTGGCAAAACCTACCAAAATTATAAACACATATATATTTTAGACAGACATTTCACTTCCAAAATGTTTTCCTGTAGATGTATTCACAAAAGAGAAATTACTTATATATACGACGATTCTCCGCATCATTGATAAAGATTAAAAACAGGCCTATACAATAGAAGATAGGTTAAATACATTATAGTATATCTACAAACTGGCATAATATTCAAGAACAAAAAAGAATAAGTTTTATATACTTAGTTGTTAACTGAAATGGAAAATGTGAGTTTTAAAAACAAGGGACAGAATAGGATATATAATATATGTGTTAGTTATTTATTTTTGTGTAACAAAACATCCCCAAACATAATAAAATGTCTTTTTTATTATGCTCACAAATTCTATGGGTCGGAATTTCTTGGCAAGGCACAGTGGACAATTTGTCTCTGCTCTGTGTCTTGGACCTCAGCTGAAAAGATTTGAAGTGATTGATACCTGCAGGCTGATATCATCCGATGTCTTCACTCACATCTGGTGATTAATGCTGACTGTTGGCTAGGATCTCAGCTGGAGCTGTCAGTCAAATCACCTATTATTGCCTCTATGTCTTGAGCATCCTCCAAGCAAGGTGGCTGGGCTTTAAGACCCAGTGTCCTATTGGCTGAGGCAGTCACAAATGTCATCCCATTCAAGGGGAGGGGACATAAATATCATTGCTATTGGGAAGAGTATCAATGTCATATGGTAAGTAGAGCAGGTCAGATAGAATGTATCATTCGAGCCATCTTTGGGAAATATAATCTGCCATTGTTACCACTTCTGTAAAAAAGTATATATTTTTTTGCTTTTATACACAGAATATCTCTGGAAGGCAGGCCTAAGAAATATCTAATAGCAATTGCCTTTGTGCCAGAGACTAGTTGGTTAGAGAACAGAATTGGAAAGGAGATTTTTACTTCCTACCCTTTTGCACACTTTTGAATTTAGAACAGTGTGAATGTATTATGTTACCTATTCAAAATCTACATATATATCCCATATCTTGTCAAAGATAAAGAGACTATCCTAAAAGCTTCTAAAGACAAAGAAAAAAGCAAGTCACATACAAAGAATAAGGAATTAGAGTGACAGCAGACTTTTTTGGAACCTAGAAGACAAGGGACAATGCCTTTATAATACAAAGGGGAAATAGTTTCCAAACTAGAATTGTACCCAGAACTATCGATCACATGTGCAGCAGAAAATAGATATTTTCAGGCTCTACAGTTTTAAATTTTTTATCTCCCATGTTCCCCCTTTTAAAAAAAATAAAACTACTAGAAGGAATGAACTACCAATATTGTATAAAGAGAAATGTACAGGAAAAGATTGCTATATTTACTACTTATGTATAACATCCTCAGAACCACAATTATGCAAACTCTAAGTGATGATTTAACTTTAAAAAGTGTGTGTCAACTCTCTGGGAGATGGGATAAAAGCAAAGTGTGGGGTGGAAACAGAGCTGCAAAAAATCTAAGTCCTCATCTTCCATAGAAAGAAAGCAACGTAGATCCAAAATGCAAATGTCAAGAAATAGCAGTAAAAGCATATCATTTGAAAACACAAGGGAAAATAGTAAAAAAAAAAAAAAAAAGCCAACTTAAAAGGTTGAAAATGTTTGCCTCTCAGGGATAGGAATCAGGAATGGGGAAGCAAGAGACCAGACTATTTTCATAATAAAGCCCAAATAACTATTTAACTTAAAAAAAGGACATATATTTCTTTATCAAAAATTAAAATTATATTTAAACATTTCAATTAAAAAATTTGAATATAGCCTTAGAGACAAAAAAGTGCTAGTATCCATTAAGCATTCAGTACATGGTTGCTATTGCCATAGTCTTGGGAAAGGAAGCAGGATGATATTGTCTCTGAAGCTTTCGCAAAATCAAGCCTTCACCTAACCAAGCTGTAAACAAAAGGATGACATCTGTATGGAATCTACAAGAGCAGAGCCCGCAAGCAGGAATTCAGTTGTCAGTGTTAAAACTGTACTGCACCCAGGCCAGAGATTCTGGAGAGAGAGAGAGAGACAGAGAGAGACAGAGAGAGACAGAGAGAGAGAGAGAAAGCACCTGGGATGTTACTTGATGGCAATTTGTGCCCTTTGAGAAGCAAAAAAAGTTCACTAAGCATCACCAGGGCACCTCCCTGCCGCCTTTGATTCCTTGATCCTCTGCTCATCCTACAACATTCTGATGAATCATTCGTCCTTCCAGTTAGCTTGAAGGTAGGTAAGTGTTCTCGAGGTTTGTTTCCTTTACTGTGAACTAATTGGTTTGCACGGTAGTCTTGGGTGAGTGTGTTTGATGTGTAGGAATCCCCCTGAGCTGATGAGCAAAGCACATACTGAAGAGTCTGGAATATAGGGGCCCACGCAGGTGCCAGCCTCCTGTGACACTCCATCTGAGCAGCCAGGCGGCCTCCCTAAATGCATGACTTTATCCACTATATTCATAGATCCACTATATTCACTGTCTGAAAACCAAGGGCGCATATCGTCCGAAATACTTACCTGGACCACAGCCAACCCTTATACTAGTTGATGCATACACCGTTTACGGTCTTTGTCGGACACACCTGTTCTGCCCTCTTCCCTGGGAACTGACTGTGCCCCCACACTGGAGGTGGGCATGCGCCCAGGTATCTAGTAAGCACGCACTCTGCCCCTCTGTCGTCAGGGATCAGGCCAGGGATGGGAATGACATTCAAGAGTCCTGCCCCAAGATTTTATCCAGCAGCTACTGGGTTTGGAAGGAGGGCTTTGCTGCCCAAGTCACAGACAGCTCGCTGTGGTTTGAAGGTGCCTGTGGCCGCCCTGCCTGCTTTAAGAAGGAAGGCCCTGCGCAGAAGAGGAAGAGGCCAACGTGCAGGGCTGGGGGTAGGGCCGACTGCAGTAGCCCTGCTCTGGGAGCCCTAGCCACATCCCTGTCCCTCCTTTTGTGAGACACAAAAATACCCAGTTTACCTTAAGCCTATTCAAAGCTGGGTTTCTGTACCTGGCAACTGAAAAGCTTCCGCCTATAGTTGTCCCCCCTACCTGAGGGGACACGGTCCAAGACCCCCAGTAGATACTTGAAACCTCATATAGTACCAACCCCGATTGCCACAAGTGCAGCTCATTTCTGTTCAGGTCTTCCACCCACAAATGCAATGTTGTTCCCGTTTTAACTGAGCACTTGTCACACACTGTGGCAGTAACTTTTGCAGTTTAGGGGGAACAGCAAACTAGCATGAATTTCTTTTTCCTTTTTCACAATCTTATGGATAGAAGGCTTGTTCTTACCATAGATCTCAGGAACCTCAGTCTAGAATTTTTTCCCCCCTTAAATTTGAGAACTTTTACCTTTTCACTTGAAGCATTTTACAGCTTCTCTTCACATCTGAATTACCAGCATCACCACTGTTGCGCTTTGGGGCCATTGTTAAGTCAAATAAGGGTTCCTTGGACACAGGGACTGCTATACCTCGACAGCTGATGGGATCACCAACGGCTATGAAATGACTGACTGGACAGGAGCTTCTACAGGGTGAATCTGCTGGACAAAGGCATGATCCGAGCCCACGGCAAGACACAGCGGATTTGTGCGAGATTTCATCACACTTCTCAGAACGGCATGCAATTTAAAACTTATGAATTATTTCTTTCTGGAATTTTCCATTTAATATTTTCAGACTATGGTTAAGTCTGGACAGGGAAACTGAGGATAATGGGGACTGCTGTAATACAACATGTAATTGACTCTCAAAAGAATGCAGAGACCATTTCTTCCAGATTGTGGCCTCTGGCAGAATGTGTGTTCCTGAGGGCCATAGAGGCTTGTGGCAAAAAACAGCCAGCTAGACCTAGGATTGAGACTTGGTTCCAGCACTTGCTGCTGGCAGAACCAGAGGTTATTATTTATTGCAAAGTGCTTAGCACGGTGGCCAACACATGGCCATCTTTCATCTTTTTATCTCCCGTGTCTATCCCAGAGGTGCTGATTAGAGCTTGCTTCATTTCCTTAGAAGAAAGAGATGCTGCATTACTATCTATGTTTATTACTGTACTTAATTTTATTTGCAAATTTCAGAAATGCTCTGAGTTCTTATGGAATTGCATTGAGGTCAGTAGTTTAAATTATTGTGCGTAATATGACTAGGAATGGTTGGATTATGATTAATAAATATATACATAGCATGATGCCCTGTATCTATAAATAAAAGTTAAAACAAAATGTTCAGAATTCTTACTTTAGGAAACTTCCAGACTTCAAAGCCTCAGGTTAAATCTTTGTCCAGTTAGTAAACTGTGACCACTCATCCCTGGCTCCAAGGAGCACCTAGTACAGTGGCAACTCCTGGGAGGAAATGTCACGAAGGCTAAGTCAGGCAAAGTTGAAAGTCAAGGTGGCCCAGGCAGGTGAGGCAGTCAGGGATTACCAGGCCTGTTTTTGGCTCTGAATTTTTGTGGGCTTTCACTGTGCACAAAAGTTAGTTACGCAGTCTTGATAACGCCAAAAGGCCAGGACTCCATTTGTAAAATGAAATATAAAACCAAGCCATTTATTCAAGTGGCGGGAAGACTGTAGCATTGGCTCAGGATAAAAACAGCTGGCTGACCTTAGGCAAGTCATTTAACTCTCTTGGGAAAAAGTTCTTTCTTTTATGAAGTGAGAACTGTGATCAAGACCACTTGGAAGGTTCTGATATTTGGAGATGAGAACTCTCCTCTTGCTATCTGGGCATTGAACCAAGACAACCTGTCAAGCTTCTGCCTTCTGCCATGGCTTCACTCTGAAGGCAAGAACTGGATTTTCCAGGAACTCAGGGTAATTGCAACTGGAGTTGCAACACAAAATAAAAAGCAAGTCTTGCTGGGCACTTTCTTAGTTTTTGTTCTGCTTTGGTTTTTTTGTATATTGCATGAGATATGGATATCATTTTATTCTCAAACGTCTGGTTGCAGACCAATCATTGAACTGGCAAACTCTCATCCTAGGGCATTTTCTACTTAGTGCTTGGTTTCAGCCTCAGTTAGAAAAGTTTGTTTTGTCTGAAACTGGAATCATATACATACCGTGGAATATTACTCAGCAATAAAATGGAATAAACTATTGGAACATGTGAAACTTGGACAGATCTCCAGGGAATTTTATGCTCAGCAAAAATGTGAATCCCAAAAGGTTACATATTATATGATTTCACCTATAAAATATTTTGAAATGACAAAATCTTAGAAATGGAAGACAGATAAGTAAGAGGTTACCAGGGGTTAGGGATGGAGATGGGAAAGGGAGGGGTTGGGGTAATTATAAAAGGGCATCCTTGTGGGGATAGATCTGTTCTGTATCTTGGCTGTGATGGTAGACACCCAAACCTCCCTGTGTGACAAAATCACACAGAACTAAATACACACACACACACACACACACACACAAATGAATGCAAGTAAAACCGCGGAAATGTGAGTAAGGTTGGTGCATTGATGGAGGAGGAAGTGAATGGGGAGTTGTTGGTCACAGGGCATAAAGTTTCAGATGGATAAGAGGAATAAGTTTTGAGATCTATTGCATAGGAGCATGACTATAGTCAATACTAATGGATTGTATATTTCAAAATAACTCAGAGTAAATTTCAAATATCTCACCACAAAAAATGATACGTAATCAAGGCGATGGATGTATTAATCTGACCTAATCTTTCCATATTGCAAACATATATTAAAACACCACATTTTACAATTATGCATACAATTATGATTTTTCAATTAAAAATAACATTAAATTTTTAAAACACCCTACAATAATCTTTTTAAAACATGGGTGGATGAATGTCAACATCCTAATTGTGATATTACACCATAGTTTTGCAAAATATTGTCATTGGGAAAAACTGGGCAAAATGTTCACAGTATATTTCTGTATTATTTCTTACAACTTTGTATGAGTTTACAATTGTCTAAATAAATATTTCAATTTAAAAAAGGTTTGTTTATCTTCGTGAATTGAAAGCGTAAAAAAAATAAAAAAGAAAAAAATAAATAAAAAAGGTTTGTTTTTATATGACTAGAACCAAGAAGGTGAAATCTTTTCTTATTATTGGAAGAACCCTTCTTTTTTTTTTGAGACAGAGTTACAAATCTTACTCTGTTGCCTGTGCTACAATGCCGTGGCATCAGCCTAGCTCACAGCAACCTCAAACTCCGGGGCTTAAGTGATCCTTCTGCCTCAGCCTCCTAAGTAGCTGGGGCTACAGGCATATGCCACCATGCCCAGCTAATTTCTTCTATATATTTTTAGTTGGCCAATTAATTTCTTTCTTTCTTTTTTTTTCTTTTTTTTTTTTTTTTAGTAGAGACGGGGTCTCGCTCTTGCTCAGACTGGTTTCAAACTACTGATCTTGAGTGATCCACCCGCCTCAGCCTCCCAGAGTGCTAGGATTACAGGCGTGAGCCACCGTGCCCAGCCAGAAGAATACATTTTTAACATGAGGCCTCACTTGTCCAGATCAGCTTTGCTCCTCATCTGTGTTGACTCTGAAACCACAAAAGGCAAGCAGGCTAGTTGCCTCAATTCCTTTCTTATCTGGGTTTGAGACTAGTCGGGAATATTTAGACTCTATTTTCATAAAACTAAAAATTATTCACAAATTCAAAAGCAGCAACATTTTATGAGACACTAAATATTTTCTGAATTAAAGATGGAAAAATGGTACATAGTAAGCTTTTAAGAACCCTCCAAGAAACCCTATTCACATCACAAAGGATCCACCAAAATAGTCCTTTAATAGTAACATGCTGGAAACATTTAAATTATATTCATCTCAGGGCCAGGCAAGGTGGCTTATGCCTGTAATCCTAGCACTCTGGGAGGCCGAGGCGGGCGGATCCTTTGAGCTCAGGAATTCGAAACCAGCCTCAGCGAAAGCGAGACCCTGTCTCTACTATAAATAGAAAGAAATTAATTGGCCAACTAATATATATATAGAGAAAAAATTAGCCGGGCATGTTGGCGCATGCCTGTAGTCCCAGCTACTCGGCAGGACAATTGCTTGAGCCCAGGAGTTTGAGGTTGCTGTGAGCTAGGCTGACGCCAGGGCACTCACTCTAGCCTGGGCAACTAAGTGAGACTCTGTCTCAAAGAAAGAAAAACAAACAAACAAACAAAAAAATATATTCATCTCAGATATACAAAATTAGGAAAGACCAAAAAAGGCATAGGCAAGAGGAAATTAAATGTAATTATAGACGGATACTTCATGTAAACGTATTAATAGGCAAAACCTGAATGCAACGAACAATTTTCTGGGAATATACGAATTAGAAAATTTGACTCCAGGCCAGGCATGGTAGCTCATGCCTGTTAATCCTAGCACTCTGGAAGGCTGAGGAGGGAGGATCATTTGATCTCAGGAGTTCGAGACCAGCCTGAGCAAGAGTGAGACCCCCATCTCTAAAAAAAGAAAAGAAAAAAAAAAGAAAGAAAATTTGACTCCAAATGAATGGAGGAGAGGATGGAGAACTTGACAAAGCACTTTCACAAGCTTCAGGTCCACATGATTTCACATGTGAATTCTTTGAAATCACCAAGAAAAGTAATTCTTATCTCTGCTTATTGAAACTATTCCAGAGCATAATAAAAGAATGGAAGCTTTCCAAATTTTTTTTCTTTTTTTTTCTTTTCAAGTGTGAGTGACTTGATATTTTTATTTACTTATTAATTTTATTATTTTTTTCCTATTCCAAATATTTTTGACAGCCAGCATAATACTGAAAGCAAAAGTAGGAAAAAATTACAAATCAATCTATAATCATCCTAAGTAAGAAATTAACAAGTAGAATCCAGCATTAACTTAACAGAATTGTATACCAGACCAAGTGGAGTTCGTTTCAAATATGTAAAGATTGTTTGACATATGAATTTTATTAATATAATTCATCATAAAAAATTTTAAAGGTGAAAAATCACATTATCTCAAGAAATTCCAAAAAGACATTTAACACATTCACTGCCACACACAAAAAAACCCAGAAACTTTTCATTGGGGCCACAGTGTTTTATTACAAAAATAGAATAAAAATTTTGAGTGAAATTTAAAGATAAACATAAATAGAAAAAATGAAATTTATTGACTTCTATTCATTTAATCCACATTTTTAGAATTTAATTGTAACAATAAGAACATCAACAAGTAAGATTTTATACATGTTTTTTGTTTTTTTGTTGTTTTTTTTCTTTTTTTTGAGACAGAGTCTCACTTTGTTGCCCAGGCTAGAGTGAGTGCCGTGGCATCAGCCTAGCTCACAGCAACCTCAAACTCCTGGGCTCAAGCGATCCTTCTGTCTCAGCCTCCCAAGTAGCTGGGACTACAGGCATGCGCCACCATGCCCGGCTAATTTTTTCTATATATATTAGTTGGCCAATTAGTTTCTTTCTATTTATAGTAGAGACGGGGTCTCGCTCTTGCTCAGGCTGGTTTCGAACTCCTGACCTCGAGCAATCCGCCCGCCTCGGCCTCCCAGAGAGCTAGGATTACAGGCGTGAGCCACCGCGCCCGGCCTGTTTTTTTTTTTTTTGAGACAGAGTCTTGCTTTGTTGCCTAGGCTAGAGTGAGTGCCGTGGCGTCAGCCTAGCTCACAGCAACCTCAAACTCCTGGGCTCAAGCGATCCTTCTGTCTCAGCCTCCCAAGTAGCTGGGACTACAGGCATGAGCCACCATGCCCGGCTGATTTTTTCTATATATATATTAGTTGGCCAATTAGTTTCTTTCTATTTATAGTAGAGACGGGGTCTCGCTCTTGCTCAGGCTGGTTTCGAACTCCCGACCTCGAGCGATCCGCCCGCCTCGGCCTCCCAGAGAGCTAGGATTACAGGCGTGAGCCACCGCGCCCGGCCGTATACATGTTTTTTATACATGCTTCACATGGTTCTGAGGTCAAAACTAGAGTGAGTTAAATACAACTCTCATGGCAGTTAATATGTTAATAAAATTCACATCAATTGCCAATTTAAAGCCAAGAACAATATTCTTGTTTCTCTTCAGAGTATATAAATATTTCACCTCTTAAGACCAAGATTATAGTTATAAAATAGCAACAGAATATTTTGAACATGATAAATTATGTATTTATAATGGTGGGGGGTTGGGGAAATGTTGGTCAAAGGATACAAAATTTTAGTTAGATATAAAGAATAAATTCAAGAGACCTATAGTATGGTCATTAACTACCGTTAATGACAATGTGTTGTACTCTTGAAAAATCACTCAGAGTAGATTTTTAAGTGTTTTCACCACAAAATGATAAGTATATGAGGTAATGCATATGCCAATTAGTTCCATTTAGCACTTCTACAATGTCTACATATTTCAAAATGTTAAGTTGTACACAATAAGTATATACAATTTTAATTTAGCAATTAAAAATATATAATAATATGACATTTAGTAATAAAATATATGAACCATTTCCATAAATATAATGAACAAGGCAAGGTAATATACTATTTAATCTTATTGTAGAAATACTAGCCAAAACAATTAGAAAGGGGAAAAAGAGATATAAAATATTGGAAATGAGATAAAAATGGTCATTTTCAGAAGATGTAACTGCATATGTGAAAAATATGATAGGCTAAAATACAAAGGTATTAGAATTATTAAGAGAATTTGATTAGGTGGTCAGATTAACATAAAAACATAAAGCTTTCTTTTTTTTTTTGAGACTGAGTCTCGCTTTGTTGCCCAGGCTAGCGTGAGTGCCATAGCATCACCCTAGCTCACAGCAACCTCAAACTCCTGGGCTCAAGCAATCCTTCTGCCTCAGCCTCCCAAGTAGCTGGGACTACAGGCATGCGCCACCATGCCCAGCTAATTTTTTCTATATATATTAGTTGGCCAATTAATTTCTTTCTATTTATAGTAGAGACGGGGTCTTGCTCTTGCTCAGGCTGGTTTCGAACTCCTGACCTCGAGTAATCCACCCACCTCAGCCTCCCAGAGTGCTAGGATTACAGGCGTGAGCCACCGCACCCAGCCAAGCTTTCTTATATGTTTACAATAACTATGTAAAAAGACCAAAAAGATGTTATTTGCAATAGAAACAAAATGCATAAAACACCTAGAAATTAGCTAAATAAGTATTAAAATATGCAAATTAAGCTTTAAAAACTATAAAATACCAAGGAACACTGAAGAAATATAACTGAAAAGAAATGCCTTGCTCATACTGAACAGCTGTTTTTGTCATACTTGTTGTTGTTACTCTTTGTGCCACCTACAACATTCTGGCTACTGATTCCCTTTCTCTGGGTTTCCTGCTATACCATGTGCAGGCTTGGTGGGACTGTCACTCAAAGTGTCCTGCCTTCCTCCAGTCCAAGGGAAGACAAGCTACCCAAGAGAGAATCATTGAATTATTTTCCAGAATCTGAAATTTGAGCAAAATGCCCCAAAGATAGAAAGCTGGTAGAGCTGAGGAATGTGAATAGGGTTTCATGTAGCTGGTTCCAGATTGCTACAGCTGCTTTCCTTCTTCCCATTCCCAGATGTGGTTCTTCAGCTTTTCTGTACATCTGTGAGCTACCCCAAATCCTTTCAAAAAATCCTTTCTTTTATCTTTTTCTTTAAGTCAACTTAGTTCAAACTGCTATAACAAATAAACAGAGACATACAGAAATTTATTTCTCAAGTTCTGGAGGCTGGAGTGCAAGGTCAAGGTGCCTGGCAGATCTGTTGCCTGGTCAGAACATTAATCTCACTCATGAGTGCTCTACCCTCATCACCTGATTAATTACCTCCCAAAGGCTCCACCTCCTGAAACCATCATATTGGGGATTTCAGCTTTAACATGTGAATGAATTTGGAAAAAACACATGCAGTCCATCACACCAGCCAAAATTCATTTCGGATTTTTTCCAACCAAAGAACTGTGACTGAATCCAACAGAAAGACATGGTATTATCATGATGCCAGTTATCTCTAAATTAATCTATAATTCAATACAAATGAAAATCATAACTGAAATGGAACAAAATGGTTTTAAAATCCACCTTGCAAAGTGATACTCAACTTCAACTACACATTAGAATTATCTGGGGAGCTAATAAAACACTCTGTTCCCAGGCTGCACCCCAGAGCAATTAAACTGGAACCTCTGGGAGTGGGCTGAGGTTATCAGTGTTCATTAAATTTCTCTGCTTGCAATGTGTAGCCAAGGTCAAGAACAACTGCTCTAGAAGAATAAACACGCAAGAATAGCAAGAAGCTTCAGGAGAGAAAGAAAAATAGGTAGATTGTCCTGTCAGCAATTGAAATATATTAATATTATAAAGCTATAGTAATTAAAACAGTGTAGTACTTGCACAAGAATTGACTGACAAATCAATAGAACAAAATATATACTCCAAAAAAAAGATTCAGTTCATACAAATTAAAATATAAAGGTGGCATTTAAAATCAGTAGAGAAAAGGTGGACTATACAGTAAATAAACTTGTGACAACTCACTAACCATTTGGAAAAGTGAAGCTATTAAAATAAATTCTAAATTAATCAAATGTTAAAAGAAGTTTAAGAAAGTTAAAACTATAACAGTATGTTGTGGGGCTGGGAAAGCTAAAATAAAGAATAAAAAAAATTTTTTATGTATGTTGTTTTTGCCTGTATATATTCATTCTTCTTTTGGTAATAGTATCACGGTTTACCTTGGGAAACCATTAATTTTCAATCCATTGGATTAAGGATTGAGGTAAAGGTGAAAACATATTAACCCTGATTAGAAACTAAAAAACATAATAAAAACAATGAGATATAACTTGCTGCCCATCATGTTGGCAAAATGTTTTAAAAAGTTTTATTAGTAATACCTATTCTTGGTTATGTGTGGGGATCAGAAACCCTCGGATTATAAATGGTAGGAAATACTGTAAACGTATATACTTCAATCCAGTAATTCAACTTTTAGTAACATAATAGAAGCTGACAGTCAGCCAGAATCACAAAGATGTACATACAAAGATTTTATTCATCACAGCTTTGTTTCCATGGTAAAAGGCTAAAAACAATCTAAATCTCTTTCAAGAGGATAACATGTATCTATATATGTTGACATTAAAGATTTTCATGAATCGTCACATCCATTAGTATAGCTATTATTTTAAAAAATAAGTGTTGGTGAGGATGTGGAGAAAGTGGAACCCTTATGCATTGTTTGTGAGACTGTAAAATGATACAATTGCTATGGAAAATAGTATGGAAGTTGTTTAAAAAATTAAGCATAGGCTGGACAAAGTGGCTCACACCTGTAATCCTAGCACTCTGGACGGCTAAGGCAGGAGGATCTCTTGAGGTCAGGAGTTCTAGACCAGCTTGAGCAAGAAGGAGACCCCTTCTCTCCTAAAAATAGAAAAAATTAGCCGGGCATGGTGGCAGCACATGTCTATACTCCCAGGTACTTGGGAGGCTGAGGCAGGAGGATCCCTGGAGCCCAGGAGTTTGAGGTTGCACTGAGTTATTGAGTTATGATGATGCCACTGCACTCCACCTGGTTGATGAAGAAAGACTCTGTCTCCAAAAAAAAAAAAAAAAAAACACATAGAATTATCATATGCAAAAGAATTGAAATCAAGGACTCAAATAGGTTTGTGTACATGTTCACAGCAGCATTACTCACAATAACCAAAACAACCCAAGTATCCATCAGTGGATGCACAAACAAAATGTGCCTTATACATACAATGGAATGTTACTTAACCTTCAAAAGGAAAGTTATTCTGATACGTGTGACATCAATGAACCTTGAGGACATTTTGTTAAGTGAAATAAGCCAATCACAGAAAGGGCAAATATCATATGATTCTATTTAGATGATATACTAGAACAGTCGAATTCATAGAGACAGAAAGTAGAATGGTGTTTACCCAGGGGCTGGGACATGGGGGGAGGAGGGGAAGGAGCCAGTCAGTATTTAATGGGTAGAGTTCCAGTGTGGCTAGATATAAAAGTTCTGGAGGTGGATGACAGTGATGGTTGCAGACCAGTGTAAATGTACTTAATGCCACAGAACTATACACTTAAAAATGATTAAGATGGTAAATTTTATGTTATGTATGTTTTATACTATGATAAAAATTCTTCATTGAAAAAAATGTTTTTATGTATTTATTTTGATTTTAAGATTTCTCCTTATCATTGTTGTCTGAGAAATTTGCTTTTATAGTGAGTCATTCAAGAATGATTCTGAAACACAAATCATGAGAACTTAGAGCAAAATTTCCTAGATGTCATCCTTCATGGTTGCTTTATGGTTTGTGATCATCAATCATTTTTATTTGTAATCATTGTTTATAAAGTAGGAGGAGTGTAGGGAAAAAAAAAGAGCAAAGCCCTTAAAAGCATCAAAGAATGTCTTTACATAAGGTCAAAAACAAATGCCATTATGGGAAATCATATCTTAAATTACAAGTCACTTCTTTGTGGAGTAATTTTCCATATTGGAATTTTGTTCCACATTTTCTCAGAAGTTCCGTTTCACTCCCAAAAGCTGCTCATAAAGAATCAATCATGCATGCCAGGGACCTAAACTCTGAGAGGATTCACTTGGCTAGGCAAGAACTCTTAACTAGAGGCAATCTGGTTTCTTTCTCGAGGCTGGAACAAAATAGTGAAAAGACTTCGACTCAAAATAGGAACTGCAATCCAAAAGAAATCCTGTTCCTTTTTTTAAAAAATAAGAACACAAGCAGAAATATGAAATGGGACTTTGAATTACCTTATGCCGTGATTTTAAGAAAGGAACTGCAGCGTATATAAAACAAAATCTTAACCAGCCTTAGGCTACATGACAAGTACTTTTACAACTGTCTCTAGTGCAGCTGTTTAGCACAGAACGTAATGAGGACAGTAGAGAAATAACACCAACTTCTTGTCAGAAAATCCAAACACTAACCATCTGAAAGAAGGTAAATGCCTTCCCTTTATGTCCATTTAAATATCTATTGAGGTTTGCACACAGAAAAGCCATTGTGAATGCAGGAGAGGACCTTATGTAATTGGATCCAAGGAACTAGCTGACTTTGATATAAAGGTCCACGTTTACAACCAAGCTCAGTAAAGTTGTTCAAAAGCAATAGCAAAGAACAGGAAAATTCCTGGTACTAACAACAGTTATGAATGACTGCTCTCCAACCGCTCATGCTTGTGTTCCAATATAAAGTCATTCGTTTTAAGGACTTCACACCATCTGTTTGTGAGATTTATTTAGACTACTTTTGATGATTTTATACCAAAGGTGCATAAAAGTGTTGTTGTTTAACTCTGATATCGAATGATGAAAGATTTCTTGAATAAATTAAAGGGGCATGATACTTTCACATGTCTAAAGTTTTTTGTTTGTTTGTTCATTTTTTGGTTTGGTTTGGTTTTTTGTGAGACAGAATTTCACTCTGTCACCCAGGCTGGAGGGCAGTAGTAAGATCATAACTCACTGCACCCTCGAACTTCTGGGCTTAAATAATCCTCCTGCCTCAGCTTCCTAAGTAGCTGGGATTACAGGCACAGGCACCATGCCCAGCTAATTATTTTTTAAGTTTTTTGTTGGAATGGGGTTCTAGCTGGTCTCGAACTCCTGGCCTCAAGGAATCCTCCCACCTCAGCTTCCTAGAGTGCCAAGATTACAGGCGTGAGCCGCCATGCCTGGCCAGGTTTAAAATTATTTTTATACACTCCCAGAAATACTACCTAACAAAAATACTACCAAAGGTCTGTCTACTTTCATTGTTGTGGTTGACTTTAAATTCTTCATTCTAGTGGAATATTGCACATAGGCATGTATTTAGAGTTGAAGTGGCATACTGAGTCCAGTAAATGCCAGTCCTTGCTAAGAAACCTCAGAAATCTATCCATCAGCAATCTGAAGGTTCAGGGGAGGCAATGCCTATAAATCAGTTGACTAAAATAATCAGATCTTGCTACCCAGTACAGCTGAAAATGAGCACATCTCCATGTCCCAGCAACTCCATGTCTAGGTATAAACTCTAAAAAATATATGAAAATGAAATATATACTAGGAGGTTCATTGCAACACTGTCTGTAGGAGCATAATTGAAAAAAAAACTTTCATCAGCAGAAAATTAGATACATAAATTGTGGTGCAATTTGTGTAATTATGTTTATAATAGAATATTCATAGAAGTCAAAGTAAATAAATTACTATATGTGCTAATTTTGCATGGGCTGGGCATATACCAAATCTTTACAATAGTTTCTTCTAGGAGCATGGGAGGAGAATGGGACCAGAGAGAGGTCCCCTTGGAGCTTCAACAGTATGTGGTATTTCTAAAAACATATTGAACTTCGAAGCATACATGACAAAATACTAACACTTATTTATTCTAATTATGAAAGGTGATTACAACAGCCCACATACTTTTCTGTGTTCACCTTCTCCCTGCCACACCAAGAATAATTCTAGTATTTAAAAAAAAAAAAAAACTTTTTTTTCAGACAGAGTCTCACTCTGTTGCCTGGGCCAGAGTGATATGGTATAGCTCACAGCAACTTCAAATTCTTGGGCTCAAGTGGTCCTCCTGCCTCAGCCTCCCAAGCAGCTGGGATGATATGCATGCACCACCACACCTGGCTAATTTTTTGGTTTTTAGTAGATACAGGATCTCGCTCTTGCTGCAGCTGGTCTTGAACTCCTGAATTCAAGCAATCCTTCCACCTCAGCCTCCCGGAGTGCTAGGATTACAGGCGTGAGCTACCTCACCTGGCCTGATAGTTAAATTTTAGGGGGTTTTTGGTGGTTGTTGCCTTCCTCTCTATTGGAAACAACAAATCCTCTTATTAAAAATCCCTCAACACAGGCCAGGTGCAGTGGCTCACGCCTGTAATCCTAGCACTCTGGGAGGCTGAGGCGGGAGGATGGCTCAAGGTCAGGAGTTCAAAAAAAATCCCTGAACACAAACAATTTCTCTTGATAATTTGAAGTGTTTGTTTTTTTCTTTTCTTTTCTTTTCTTCTTTTTTTAGGGAATTTGCTTTAAGAAGTTAGGATATAAATTTATGCTATAATTATTTGGGAAAACCTTTCTGGATAATAATGAATCAAATTAATGTAAAAGCAATTAGGCTTTTAAAGTAATTAGGCTAAACTCCTCCATGATCAGTTGAAAGTCTAGCTTCTCAGGTCCATATGCTAAATGAGAAGCTAGTGAGTTTAGGATGGAGTATTCCACTGTAGACCGTGGTTTTGTGTATATCATACTGGAGATAAACCAGCCAGGACTTCCATTAGATAGTTCGTAACACTCCCAATCTAACTCTGGGCAAGAGCCAGAACCAGCTATGGGCTAAACTAAGCCATTGTCACTTAGTAGAGACTACTGAGGTTCATTGGGAGCCTGTCCCCAAAGGCAAACTCCATTCGAGACCATTGTGGACTGAAGAGAGGGATCAGATAGGATATTGTGAGATGGTAAAGTAGGATGTTTAGATGGTCCCCCACCTCTTGTGTTTAACTTTGACCCTAGAAATGGACCAGACCTGCATTTAACCTGCAGTTAAACCAGAAGGTTTAACGGAAGTGACCCGAATGAAGGAATTACTTGCAAAAATGTTGGTAGGGATAAGAGAACCACGAAGGGAAGGTGAAGCACAAGTCTAGTAACAGTGAGAAGCCCTGGCCTCACTCGGGTGCCAGGGCAGTACTGGAATCAGAAAGAAGTGAGCTGGGGAAGAGGGACCTCTTACAGAAACCGTAGACACAGAAGGAGGCAGCCACTGCTCAACTGAAGCCCAGTGGCGGGTGGGGGAAATACCCCAACCCTGTTCTCCCCTGCCCCAGTCCCCTTCCACTGCTTCCCATTAGCTGACCCAACCAGTGGCCTGAGGTCCAGGGAGTTCTAGGTCAGCATCACAGGGCATGGAGCAGGGCAGAGAAAGGTAGAGGATGAAACTTGGGGGCCAAACAGAACCTGAACCATCACATTTTCCTCTTAGGGAAAACAGAAAGGTAAGGCTATCCTATATGATAATGGCATACTTGTGTTTTTTTGTTTTGTTTGCCAAGTGGTAGAGAAAATGGCTCAAGTTCAAATTTTCTAAAACCCCCAAATCTATGTTTTGTAACTGTTAATTGATAACCTTAATAGATCATCTCTAGGAATACCTGGTTATGTAGGAAAACATTTGAAATAATCTTATCTTTGAAAGTATACTGCAAGCTGGGCGTGGTGGCTCACGCCTGTAATCCTAGCACTCTGGGAGGCCCAGGCGGGCGGATTGCTCGAGGTCAGGAGTTCGAAACCAGCCTGAGCGAGACCCCGTCTCTACTATAAATAGAAAGAAATTAATTGGCCAACTAACATATATATATAAAAAATTAGCCGGGTATGGTGGCACATGTCTGTAGTCCCAGCTACTCGGTAGGCTGAGGCAGCAGGATTGCTTGAGCCCCAGGAGTTTGAAGTTACTGTAAGCTAGGTTGATGCCATGGCACTCACTCTAGCCTGGGCAACAGAGAGAGACTCTGTCTCAAAAAAAAAAAAAAAAAGAAAGTATACTGTAAGTTAAAATACTTAAAGTTGGCCATTCTATTTATTATATACTCTATATGTTAGACAGTGATAGAGATGAAGCACATACACAGATATATAGAATGTACTCCCTATAGAGAGAATATATGTAAGATAATATATCCAAGTGTTTCATATACATAGCATCACATATGCATAGTATTCTATAGACCCAATTGATAATGTCTACTTCACAAAATTTTCAAGCTAAAATTACTGCATGTTAGTGGAAATGGAAATTGGTATGACCTTCCTGGCAGATTGTAGGGCAATATATATATCAAAAGCCTTAAAAAGGTGCACACTAAAATTTTGTTTTAATTGATCATGTCCAATGCAATCACTCTCACAGACTGTTAAAGAAAGTATAAATTGACTGGTCCACATGCAGTGGTGTTTACAACTAATGGATCACAACCAGTTACAGATTCCTTTTTTCCTTCTCCACTCCCACTGCTTCACTTGACTAGCCAGAAAGAAAGAAAAAGACAGAGAGAGAGAGAGAGAGAGAGAGAGAAAGAAAGAAAGAAAGAAAGAAAGAAAGAAAGAAAGAAAGAAAGAAAGAAAGAAAGAAAGAAAGAAAGAAAGAAATACAGCTTCTTTGGTTTTTGTTTGTTTAGTTATATTTTTATTTCTTTTTCTTTTTCTTGTTCAATGTAGTGCTTTAAAGCAAAGATGATATAGCTTCTTTGGATGTCAGTTTTACTGTACTTACTAAAATTTTCTTCAGTCCAAAAACTTTGCGGAAAAATAAATAAATAGAAAAAAAATAAAATAAAATTTTCCATGCACATACACTTTTTCAAAATAATTTCACTCCCAGGGAATTGAAAATGTGCCCAAAATACATGTATGTATAAGAAGAATGCTTGCTGTGTCATTGCTTGAAATAGCACCAAATATATATGTATGTGTATGTATATTGTATATATTGTGTGTTTGTATATATGTATTATCTACATATACACATATACACAATATATACAATATATAGATATATATCTATAAATAAATACACATATAGATGCATACACATATATATCATAAAACAATTGTAAGCTATTTAAATATGTATCAGTAAGAAAATGGTTAAAAACCTGATCTTCTTCAAGGGTCTCCCACTTCAAAGGTCACCATCCATTTCTTTGTGCACGTTGGAAACTTGGGAGGCAACCTGTGCCCCTTGGCATCCAGAAGAAAGAGTAGCTGGCATAGAGTCGGTATTCAATCAATATTTGATTAATAATTATTTTTTTGGTTCCTTCTCCCTCACTCAGGACATCTAACCCATTGTCGAGGTGGATTTTACTTCCCAAATATCTGTCAAATCCATCCACTTCTCTACTTCTCCACTGCTAGGAATAGAGTCTATTTATTTATCCCTCACCTGAATGATAAAAGAGCTTCCTATTTGGTGTCTTTGCATCTGCTCTGGCCACCTTCCAGTCAACTCTCAGCTGCAGCCAGCTCATCTTTACAAAATGAAGATCTGGTCTTATCACCCCACCCCCAACTCTTTAATGACTTCCTGCCTGCAGTAGCTCTGGCTGCCATAACAAAGTCCCACAGGTCAAGCAGGGGCTTAAACAACAGAAATGTATTTTCTCACAGTCCTGGAGGATGAAAGTCCAAGATCAAGGTATTGGCAGGATTGGTTTTTTGGAGACCTCTCTCCTTGGCTTATAGCTGGCCACCTTCATGCTGTGTCCTCATGTATTTTTTGCTCTGTGTATGTCTGTGCCGTAACCTCCTCTTCTTATAAGGAAAACGGTCATATTGGATTAGGGCCCACCAAAATGACCTAATTTTGCTTTAATTACCTTTTCAAAGACCCCATCTCCAAATAGTCACTGGAGGACTTCAACACATGAATTTGGTGGGGAGGAGAAAAGAAGGGCACAATTCAGCCACGACAGCTGATAAAGACCAACACTGTCACCATGGCAGTGCTGGAGATCTTCGGTTTGGCCCTCCAAGAGCACTCATCACTTGGCTTCGTGCTGTCCCCCATGTCCGTGGGGACTGAGCTGCATGACAGCAGCAAGGGTCCCAGGAGGGTTTGGCAAACAGGAGGCGCCAACTTGAATTCTGGAGGGTGGAGGGAGGATGAAGGTGAAGTGCTGTTCCCCTGGACACCTCTCTACCGGGTGACCTGGGGTCAGCTGCACCCCCCTACTGAGGGGCCCAGCTCCTGTTAGGAGCCCTGTCCACACAGGGACCAACTGCATGCCGGCAACTGCCACTTCCCCTGCCTCCTTCAAAGACTGGTCATTAATGGCTCCCTGCTGGTGTCAGCCGAGGATAATGTTCACCCCGTGTTGCCTTTACTAAATCCTGCCCACATGAAACTGTCCCCAAATTACCCAATTGGATGTGTCATCTGCTTCCTGCCAGGCCTCTAACGCAAAGAAGGTTTGCCAAGTCCTTATGGTCTGGCCGTTGCAAAACTCTCCACCCTCATCTTACATGTCTCTCCTCCTCACTCTCCACGACAACCACACTGGCCTTCTTCCACGTCCTCAGATAAGCCCACCGATTAGCAATATTAATAAGCATGCATTCCCATTACCTTTAAACTACTTAGAATTATATAAAAATGCATGTCATATTTTTGTCTTAGATCAGGTTCCCAGGGGAGCAGAGGCTGAGCTGGAGATTTGTGTGCAGAAAATTTATTTGGGAGTGGCTGGGGATCAAAATCTTTGAGGATGTGAGAAGCAGGACTGGGCAGAAGATGTTGGGCTGTGATGCATCCCCAGCAAGACCTCACCTGGTCCTGTGGGAGCAGGAGCTGCGATGTCCCTTCAGAGCTGTCTGGAATCGAGCCACGGAGGCTGGGCCTTTGTGCCTTCACATCAACAGCCACTGGAAGGGAGCTCCCCTGGGACAGGGCATAACCTCGGGCGAGGCAACTTCCGCCAGCGAAGGCTGGTCCTGGAAAGGGAGTTGTGGTGAGCTGTCAGCAGTCAACGCCCCCTGGAAGCAAGGAAATGAGTCCCCCATCAAGAACGGGGGATCAGTGGGGAATACCACAACAGCCACCAAGAACTCCTACCCCTAAGAATTTATTTATTTATTTATTTTTATTTTTATTTTATTTTATTTTATTTTATTTTATTTTATTTTATTTTATTTTTTTGAGACAGAGTCTCAGTTTGTTGCCCAGGCTAGAGTGAGTGCCGTGGCATCAGCCTAGCTCACAGCAACCTCAAACTCCTGGGCTCAAGCAATCCTTCTGCCTCAGCCTCCTGAGCAGCTGGGACTATAGGCATGCGCCACCATGCCCGGCTAATTTTTTTCTCTATATGTTAGTTGGCCAATTAATTTCTTTCTATTTATAGTAGAGACGAGGTCTCGCTTTTGCTCAGGCTGGTTTCAAACTCTTGACCTCAAGCAATCCGCCCGCCTCGGCCTCCCAGAGTGCTAGGAGTACAGGCGTGAGCCACCGCGCCCGGCCTGAAATTGTTTTCATTGTTTTCTAAGGCAAACTTTGGTCCTTCCCACAAGTGTGCCATCTGCTCGCCTCAGTGTGGACATGCCAGGGACGCTCTCCAGCTCTAAGCACACTCTTTTATTTCTAAGACATGATGTCAGCTCTCCCCTATGTTTAATTAAGTATCAGAGCTTATGCATTTGTTCTTAACAGCAAATAGAAGGGCTACACTCCCTGATCCTGCCAGAGATAACCCCAAACTCTCATAGAGGCAATGCTGGTGCAATGGCCAAGAGTAAGGAGCCACCTGACATGAGCTCACTGCAGGGTGACCTGGGCAAGTGACCTAACATCTTTTTGTTTCAGTTTCCTCATCCATGAAAAGGGGTTCATATGCTCACGGCTCTGACCCCATAGAAATGTTACATGTATTAAATGAGTGAATACATGTAAAAACATTTAGAATAGTAACTGATACATGGTGTGTGCCATTATTATTTTCTGCTTACTCCTATCAAAAGTCTCAGTAATAAGAAATAATATTCATGGAGGATGTTGTCCATCTATTCCTCTAAATATTCAGGGTTTTGCCTATAAAATATTAAATTCTACAGCTCCATATTTTTTAGTGCTATTTTAGCTGCTGGTACAATTACTTCTGCTAAATTATTATCTGTTTTGTCATCTTTTTTTTTTTTTTTTGGAGATAGGGTCTTGCTCTGTTGCCCAGGCTTAGGGTGCAGTAGTAGCATGATCACAGCTCACTGTAGCCTTGAATTTCTGGGCTCCAGTGATCCTCCCACCTCAGCCTCCCAGGTAGTTGACACTATAGGCATGTGCCACTATGCCCAGCTAATTATTTCTATTTTTTGTAGAGATGGGGTCTTGCTCTTGCTCAGACTGGTCTCGAACACCTGACCTCAAGCGATCCTCCTGCCTCAGCCTCCCAAATTGCTAGGATTATAGGCATGAGCAACCATGCTTGGCCTGTTGTGTTGCATCTTGATGAAAATTATAAAAAGTGGACATAAGAAACTTGCTGGTGCACGCGTTGCAAGAATGGTGTCAATGATAGTGATCGTGTTTCACCTGGAAGTGCCTTCATCAGCACCCAGGTAAGAATCTTTCCTCATACCTCAACACTTCTGGTTTAGTCTTGTGTTTTAAATGTACAGATGATTTAGCTTCTGTTTCTAATCACAGCTCCTTCCTTGCATTGGCTGTGACAGCTATTCAGGACGCCATGACAGATATCCATGAATCTCATCCATGCATTTATGGAGTTTTTCCTACCTTTATTTACCCTCTACCTCAAATTCCTCATCTATTTATAACCTATTGTATAAGCATATTTCCATAAATTTTTTATGTTTACTAGAAAATAAAAGTACAGTCATTTTACAATTTATTTAATGATAATTAGCAATCCGAAAATTTCCCTACTTTGGTTATGCCTTTGGACAAAAGTCTGCAAATTAGCACTGATTATTTGCAAAAGTTATTATTACATAAGGTGTACTGTCATTTTTCTTAAGGTTGACCAAAGATAACCTAGATCACAGCCATTATACAATCATACAAATGATCATATAAATAAATCAGACCTGGCTTATCACAAGCATTTACAAAACCAAACCTAGGGAAAGAACTAGGTCTGGGACACATGCATGGTTTTAATATAGCGAATGTTTAGCCTGTCATATTTCCATAAATTGACTCAAAATCCCTTTTTGAGGGAAAGAGACATACAACAAATATGTAAATAAGCAAGTAGTAAGTACTTCAAAGGTGCATACATGCTGATAAGCACAGTAGTAATCATGAGGCTGTGCAGGGAAATCCTGTTTACTGATTGCATTCACACTTGTGTCTCAACAAAGGTTGTGTCACTGGTTGTCTTTCATAAGCCCACTAAACAGTTCAAAGTTGTTGCAATCTCATTTTAGATGAAGAACAGCTACCAATTAGTCCATTGTGCTCATCTACCACTAAGAGAAACCTTTTCCAAGTCCTCATAAAATACAGTAGAGTGCACAAATGACAACCACGTAACAGAACAAATGAATATGATGAATGCCTAGTATCTCCTAGAGTAATAACAATGAATTTGCATAAAGTTTTGTAGGCTCAGCTTTTGGTAGCACTGAGCCCAATTTTTCATGGCTGGGAGAGCAAGTTTACAAAAGCTCACAGAAAGAAAGCATTCTGATTCATGGAATTTTTTAAGTTGGATGGAATCGTAGCATTTTAATACTGGAAAGTACCTCCAAAAAGTGCGATCCCCTGGAAAGTCCAGAGGTGCTCTCAGGGCCGTGCAGCGAGTTGGCAGACCCAGGACTGAGATTGGATCTGCTGACGATGGTGGCTCAGGCACTGGACACAGACGACTGTGCCATGTGTCTATGTGTCCATTCCACTAAACCCTACTGTGGTCATTACCACACCTTCTGATCTGTGGTACAATTTTACTCATCTTTCAGTTGAAGTTAAACGTACTATCTGCTCTATTTAAGTATTTATTCGTCAGCTTGAGGGAGCATAGCCAGCCAGGGGCTCCAATGGAAGGGGTACCTTCCAAGGCTGTACATGCTCTCAGGAAGGAGAGTCCTGTGAAAACAGAGCACAGGCATTTCAATGACTTTTGGGGTGGGTAGAAATCCAAACAATAGACTGGAGGAAAGTGACCTTACTTGTCTCCAAACACGGCCCTGATGTGAGTACTTCTGGTAGGCACAAGGATTTGAAGGCAAGGGTAAGAACCACGTCTGAATCAACTAGCCCTGCCAGCTTGTTGGTCCGTGAGAGCAGAGCTGCCCCTACCCACTCTCACCTGTACTTCTCAACTGGGAGCATCTTAGAATCATCTGGGGAACCTTTAAAAACTATGATTAGAGTGACTATAGTTAACAATCATTTATTGTATATTTTCAAATACAGTCATGATCCACATAATGATATTTCGGTCAACCTCGGACCACATATATGCCGGTGGTCCCCTAAGATTATATAATACCTTATTTTTCCTGTACTTTTTGTATGTTTAGTTATGTTCAGATGCACAAATACTTATCATTGTGTCACAATTGCCTGCAGAATTCAGTACGGTAACATACTTAGGAGCCCAGAAGCAATAGGCTATACCATATAGCCTGGTGTGCAGTAGGCTACACCATCTAGGTTTGTGTATGTACACTCTGTGATGTTTGCACAGTGACAAAATTGCCTAACAACGCATTTTTCAGAATGTATCCTCACCATTAAGAATGAATGTAAGGCCGGGCGCGGTGGCTCACGCCTGTAATCCTAGCACTCTGGGAGGCCGAGGCGGGCGGATTGCTCAAGGTCAGGAGTTCAAAACCAGCCTGAGCGAGACCCCGTCTCTACCATAAAAATAGAAAGAAATTAATTGGCCAACTAATATATATAATATAAAAATCAGCCGGGCATGGTGGCTCATGCTTGTAGTCCCAGCTACGCGGGAGGCTGAGGCAGCAGGATCGCTTGAGCCCAGGAGTTTGAGGTTGCTGTGAGCTAGGCTGACACCACGGCACTCACTCTAGCCTAGGCAAGAAAGCGAGACTCTGTCTCAAAAAAAAAAAAAAAAAAAAAAAAAGAATGAATGTAGCTGAAAGAGAAGATTTTGGATGTTCCCAATACAAAGAAATGATAAATGTTTGAGGTGATGGATATGCTAATTATCCTGATTTGATCATTATACATTGTATATATGAATCAAAATATCACACTGTGCTCTGTAAACAGGTATAATTATTATATGTCCATTTAAAAACTTTTCGCTCTCTTTGCCCTTACTTTTGCTTGCTCTGCTCCGACGATGGGTCCGGTCGTCATTTGTGACATATGTACCATACTCTGTAAATCTATATCTTGCTCTTGTCCTATAATCCTATCTTTCTCTCCTCAATAAACCTCATTTTCATTCTTAAAAAAATAAACAAATACAAAAATTTCAAAAACTACTAGTGACTGAGCTCTGCCCTACCAAATAAATCAGAATCTCCTAGGTGGGTAGAGGTGACAGATATCACTATTTTTTAAAAGCTTCCCAAGTGATTCTAATATGCAGTCAGGGCTGGGAACCATCGCTGTAGATAGACGAGGAGGCTGCCTACCTCAGTGCAGCCCTGAGAGCCCTGCCTATTTAGAAGAGTCCCAACCACCTGCTGGTACTTCCTCTCCTGGCCTAATATAGTATCAGAAGTCTGCCCTCCCCTCCCCCCCGTTACTCTGGTACCAAGATAGTACTGTTGTCTCTCCTACTTACTCAACATTAATTGAGCACCTAGTCCCAATCATACACCAGGAATGAACATGACACAGTTCCTGCTTTCAAGGAAATCACAGACAAATCAACACAATTTTCATACATTAATAAGAAAATAATACTGGTCAATGTTTACCAAGTACTTGCAAGGTGCCAGACCCTAGGACTTTGTGTATTAACTCATTTCATTCTCCCAACAACCTTATAAGAGAGATACCATTACTGTCAAGCCCATTGTACAGACAAGACTCCAGGGCCACAGAGACTTGTAATTGCTCAGGACAAGCTGGGCTGGGAGTCACACTGTGGCAGCCTGGCTCTAGCATCCACACCTTTAACCACTATGCTGGGTGGAGGAATGGATGCACTAACTGCCACAGAGGCATGAAAAGACACTGCAAATTCAAAGAGTGGCTGGAAATGGGGCTGAAAAACCAGTTCGGGACCAGATTTGTGAAAGCCTTATGGCCAGGGGGGGTGCAGTGTGTGTTCAATTTTATCTCCTACAGACAGACAGTAGCCAGCCAAAGTTTTAAACTGAGGAGCAAAATGAGCAGATCTACATTTTAGAAGGTAAGAGTGAAATATGCCCATGAAAGTCATGAGTTAAAAAAGAAAATAAAAAATAAAGGGTGAGGCTGGGTGCAGTGGCTCATGCCTGTAATCCTAGCACTCTGGGAGGCCAAGGCGGGCAGATTGCTCGAGGTCAGGAGTGAGACCCCGTCTCTACTATAAATAGAAAGAAATTAATTGGCCAACTAATATGTATAGAAAAATTAGCCAGGCATGGTGGTGCATGCCTGTAGTCCCAGCTACTTGGGAGGCTGAGGCAGGAGGATTGCTTGAGCCCAGGAGTTTGAGGTTGCTGTGAGCTAGGCTGACGCCATGGCACTCACTCTAGCCTGGCAACAAAGCAAGACTCTGTCTCAAAAAAAAATAAAGGGTGAAAATAACCACAGGGTGGAGAGATTAGCTGGGACAGAGGATGCAAGACAAAGGAAGGCAGTGGGATGGAGGGAGAAAAGGAGCAAGGCGCCTAGACGCTTCTGACTTAGAAGTGACAGGGTTTCATGGCTGGCGGGAGAGAAGAGGAAGGCAGCTCCCGGTTTATGGTGAGAGACTTGGCAGGGGAGCACTCTGGGTAGAGAAGCAGTCTGTGGAGGGAAGGTAATGAGCTCAGTTTGGGACCTGTTAGGTTTCTACAAACCTTACCGTCTACTGGGTGCTAAGACGTATGACAGTTATGTCACTTTAGCCCCTTTGGGCTCACAGAGATATTTCTTTGCAAAATCATAAATATAGAAACTTCCTAAAGTTTCTTAGAAATGCATTGATTTTGGAAGTTAGCTGTAATTTAAAGAGAAACTGAGAAGTAAACCACGATGGTGATTCTGTTGTTTCAAAAAGTGCCATCCTGCCAAAATTAGAAAAAGATAGTCTCTTTATACTGAGTAAGGAATCCCAAAATAACAAAGCCAACCCCAAATGAAGCCTATGAGAAATGAAAAACACATACTTTTCAGCTACCTAAATATTTGAATTCTATTTTAAGGACAGTGGTGGCATTGGGTGTGTGTCTTGAGAATGTTTAGTTCTAAATAGATTTTTCTCATCTTTACTTTATGGCTGTGGTCCCCAACCCCCAGGCTTTGGACCAGTACCAGTCCCTACTAGCCTGTTAGGAACCAGGCCGCACAGCAGGAGGTGAGCAGTGGGCAAGTGAGCGTAGCTTCATCTGTATTTACAGCCACTCCCCATCACTCGCATCACCGCCTGAGCTCCGCCTCCTGTCAGATCGACAGTGGCATTAGATTCTCATAGGAATGTGAACCCTACTGTAAACTGCATATGCGAGGGACCTAGGTTGCATCTCTTTATGTGAATCTATCACCTGATGACCTGAGGTGGAGCTGAGGTGGTGATGCTAGCACTGGGAAGTGGCTGCAAAGACAGATTATCATTAGCAGAGAGGTTAGACTGCACAGAGACCATAATAAATCAGTTGCTTACAGACTCATGTCAAAACCCTATCAGTGAGTGGCAAGTGACAATGTAATAATAATAGAAATAAAGTGCACAATAAATGTAATGTTCTTGAATCATCCCCAAACCATTCCCTCATCCCTACTTCCACGCCCCCCACCCTACCCCCCACCCCCGTTCCATGAAAAACTGTCTTCCATGAAACTGGTCCCTGGTGCCAAAAAGGTTAGGGACCATTGCTTTATGGCACAGTGCTTCAACTCACTTTTTGTCTCTACAATATTTGCTTTATCTACTAAGGCTAAACTTTGTTCAAGAAACACTCATACAATGGCTACACATTACTCAATTTAGCCATAAATTATACAGCTAGTATTTAAGTGTGAATATTCCAAGTATAACCCCAAAATGGAATTTTTCTGATAAATAAAATAACCTAGATTAGTTTAAAACCATTTTCAAAGAAAAGTTGAAAAAAGTAATTAATTTCTCCATGAGAATTGATCATTGCTTTTTAAAAGTAACATCTAAATTTGTGTTGCTTTTCTATATGTTCATATTAGATTAAGGATTGATATGATGGTGAGTTTTAGGATTTCATAGCAAAGCCTTGCAACCTTCTGGAGACAGTGACTCTTCTTTGAGAAAATTTTTGGCTTACTATGGTGCTTTAGTAAGGCTGAACCCTTAACCATGGGCCCCAGTGAAACCTGAGCTACCCATCATGCACTTGGTATTGTCTAACCCACCAGACCATAAAGCGGGGTGTGCACAGCAGCACTTCTTTGTTAAATGACAATGGCATATATGGTTTGAGCAGGTCCCGAAGACACAAAGTTGTATGAGGAAGTGGCCCAGATGTCCATGGCACCTACTCCTGCTTATGTCACCTTGTCTCTCTTAGCCAGCACCTATGGCCTCATGGAGAGTTCCTCATGATCAGTTGACTGAACAAAAACCTGGGTCTGGTTTATAGAAAGTTCTGCAAAATACACGGGCACTACCCAACACTGAATAGCTATAGCTGCATAAACCCCTCTAGGACATCCCTGAAGGACAGTGGTGAAGGGAAATAATCCCAGTGGACAGAATTATAAGCAGTGCACATAATTGTTCATTTTGCTTGGAAGGATAAATGGCCAGAGGTATGAGTCTGGCCACTGGGCTATAGCCCATGGTTCGTCTGGATGGACTTGGAAGGGATATGATTGGAAAATTGGTAACAAGAAGGTCAGGAGAAGAGATGCATGAAGAGAGGTATATGAGCCAAGAATGTGAAGACATTTTTGTCTTGTGTGAATGCTCACTAAAGGGTGATCTCAGCAGAGAAAGATTTTAATAACCAAGTGGATAGGATGACCCATTCTGTGGATAACAGTCAACCTCTTTCTACTTTTTTTTTTTTTTTGAGACAGAGTCTCACTCTTTGCTGGAGCTAGAGTGCCGTGGCGTCAGCCTAGCTCACAGCAACCTCAAACTCCTAGGCTCAAGCAATCCTCCTGCCTCAGCCTCCAGAGTAGCTGGGACTACAGGCATGCGCCACCATGCCCGGCTAATTTTATATATATATATATATATATATATATATATATATATATATATATATATATATATATATCTTTTTTTTTAGTTGTCCAGCTAATTTCTTTCCATTTTTTAGTAGAGATGGGGTCTCACTCTTGCTCAGGCTGGTCTTGAACTCATGAGCTCAAATGGTCCTCCCACCTTGGCCTCCCAGAGTGCTAGGATTACAGGCATGAGCCACCTCGCCCGGCCAACAGTCACCCTCTTTCTCCACTTAAACCTGTCATTGCCCAGTGGGCTCATGAACAAAGTGGCCAGGTGGCAGGGGCCCAGCAACATAGACTTACGTTCACCATGGCCAACCTGGCTACATCCACTGCTGAGGGCCCAGTCTGCTGCAGCAGAGACCAACACTAAGTCCTCTATGTGGTTCCATTCTCCATGGTGATTAGCAAGGTTGCAAGTTGATTGCACTGAAACACTTCCATCATGAAGGTGCAGCACTTTGTTCTTACTAAAACAGACCCTTAATCTGGATATAGATTTGCCTTCCCTGCATACAATACTTCTGATGAATCTACCATCAGTGGACTTAAAGAATGCTTTATCCACTATCATGGTAATCCACACAGCACTGCTTCTGACCAAGGAACTCACTTCATAGCCAATGACATGTAGCAATGGGCCCATGGTTATGGAATTCATTGATTTTAGCATGTTCCCCATAATCTTAAAGCAGCTGGCTCGATAGAACAAAGGAATGGCCGTTTAAAAACTCAAGTTACACTCACGCCTGTAATCCTAGCACTCTGGGAGGCCGAGGTGGGCGGATTGCTCAAGGTCAGGAGTTCAAAACCAGCCTGAGCGAGACCCCGTCTCTACCATAAAAATAGAAAGAAATTAATTGGCCAACTAATATATATAATATAAAAATCAGCCGGGCATGGTGGCTCGTGCCTGTAGTCCCAGCTACTCGGGAGGCTGAGGCAGGAGGATCGCTTGAGCCCAGGAGTTTGAGGTTGCTGTGAGCTAGGCTGACACCACGGCACTCACTCTAGCCTAGGCAAGAAAGCGAGACTCTGTCTCAAAAAAAAAAAAAAAAAAACAAAAAAACAAAAAAAAACCTCAAGTTACAGCATCAACAAAGTGGCAATACCTTGGACTGGGGAAGTGTCCTCCAGGAGGCTATATAAACTCTAAATATGGTGCTGATTCTCCCATGGCCAGGTTTCACAGGTCCAGGAATCAAGGGGGTGAAAATGAAGTGGCCCCACTTACTATTACCACTAGTGATTCACTAGCAAAATTGTTACTCCTGTTCCTGAGACCTTATGCTCTGCTGGCCTAGAGATCTTAGTCCCAAGGGAAGAAAGCGTCCACCAGGATACAGCAAAGATCCCACTGAACTGGGATCTGCCATCCAGTCACTTCAGGCTCCTCAAGCCTCTGCATCAAAAGGCAAAGAAGGGAATTACAATACTAGTAGAGTGATTGATTCTGATTACCAAGGGAAAATAGTCTTTCTACTGTACAATGGAGGTTAAGGAAAATTATGTTTGAAATACAGATCTCTTAGGGAATCTCTTAGTCCTACCATGTCCTATGATTCAAATCAATGGAAACCTACGACAATAAGATACAGACAAAAGTTTGTTTCACCTTGCCAGGCTTAGAACCATGAACTGCTAAGGTGCATACTGATAGCAAAGTTAATATGGAACTGATAATTAAAGAAGGTAGCTATAAATACCAGCCACAGCCACATGACTAATTGCAGAAATGAGAACTGTAATAGTTATGAGTATTTCTTCCTTAGGCTATATTGATATAATATATGTATGTATGTGTGTGTGTGTGTGTATCTATATATACACATATGAAGCAAATGTTTGTATTCTTCCCTCTTATTCCCTATCATCTAACCTAAGATGTATTAATAATGGTTAACTTTGTATCTCAGTATTTAAGTTGCAGGATATCAAAAACAGTAAACACAACCCAAAGACTCCACATCCTCTTCTGAGGAAAGTGCTTTGGTTGTATGCAGGATAATTCTATCATGTTAGGCAGAAGTAGGACTTTGTTATCATTATTGTCTGTTTTTAGTTTTTTAGTTTCTGTTTTTTTGAGACAGAATCTCAGCTCTGTCACACTAGGTAGAGTGAATTGGCATCATCATAATTCACTGCAACTCCCAACTCTTGGGCTTAAGTATCCTCCTGCCTCAGCCTCCCCAGTAGCTGGGACTACAGGGGCCTACCACATCTGGCTAATTTTTCTGTTTTTCTTTTGGTAGAGATGGGGTATCAACCTTGCTTAGGGCTGGTCTTGAACTCCTGGGAGCTCAAGTGATCCTCCTGCCTCAGCCTCTCAGAGTGCTAGGATTACAGGTGTGAGCCACCACATCAAGCCTTGTTATTGTCTTTATTTGGAGATCAAATATGTTTCAAAGCGATGGGTGCAGGTTGACAAGGGGTGGACCAAGGCCAATCTTTGCCAGCTTGGCTAGTCCTCAGTTATTCAACAGAACACTGAGTGTTGCCATGAAGTACTTTGTAGATATGATTAATGTAAGGAGACTATCTCGAATAATCTGGATAGGTGATTCCATCAATCGAAAGGCCTTAGAGCAGGAATGAGGTTCCTTGATGAAGAAATCCCACCTTGACTGCATCTTCCACTGATTCCCAGGAGTTCCAGCCTGACTTTCCCCGAACCACAATAAAGATGATGTGAGTCCAGGAATGCACTTGAAGGGTCAAAGGAACTAAGGGTTGTGAAAGGAGCAGATGGGAATAATTTAGGAAACCAAAGGGATTTGTGGACCTGCAAATAACGGAAAAAGGGGTGCTAACTTGGGGATTTAGGACATGCTGTTCTTTCCACCAGGGAATTCTCCTCAGATCCTCCCACTGTCTTGGGAGAATGACTGTCTTGCCATTCAGATCTCAGCTCAAATGTCCAAGGCATGTTCTCTCAACCCATGGCCCATGACTGCTGTCACCCTGGGGCTTTCCTCACTGCACAGTTTGACAGTTTATTACCTATTTGTTGTCACAAACATACTCTCTCAACTTAAAGACCTTGCCTGACAAGTTCAATATTCAATCTTAAGTACTGCAGCATATAACTGGCCTACAACAAATAGTTGTTGAATAAGGGTTTCCCCTTAAAGGATTAAAGATGTCAACTTTTGGTTGGAATTCTCTAGTCAAAACCTGCTGCTAGTTGGCAATGCAGAAATAGATGAACTGTTATACATACATACCTGTGATAGTAAAAAAAAAGAAATAGATGAACTGTAATATTCTGATATTGAGGCATATCCCTAATGGTTAAAATTAACAGACTCATATAACCATGATTACCCAAAGTATTCCTTATACCAGAATAACTTAAAATTCAACAGATTGCTCTTTCAGCCATTTATTTTTATTTACAGTTTGTGTTCAATGCAAATCAATTCCATAACATGAGAAGTTACTATGAATCAAAGCATAAATACACAAACACAATATACAATCCAAAATAGATGTATGGCATTCAGGTATGAAGCAAAAGGGAGTGTTCATTCACACACACAGTAGCTTCAGATCTGTTCAATCTGCTTGTTCCCATGTAGGTTTCTAAAGATGGAAAAAAATGACTTGGGTCACCAAGACTACTGTGGCCATATTAGATACTGGAACATCTAAGCATCAGTGTGTGACCATGCGAACAAAAGACTTCATGGAGTGTCTATTTTTAAAAAGGTTTCTGTGTGTCAAGGCAGTGGTAAAAGATTTACTGGAGAATCAAGCCCACTTTTAGGTGTAGGACCAGGTTCTAACTACCTAAAATATTGACTGATAACAAAAAGTGTTCCAAATGTGGCTATTCTGACCCATAGTCATTGTTTTTTTTTCCTGAAAAAAAGTATTTACAGAAAGAGTATAAAAGTGTTTGTGAATTTAATGAAAGTTAGCCTCCAGTCTTCACTTCCCAAGTACTTGATTGACAGTTTTGGCTCCTTCACTTTTTTGCCTTTTTAATTTCAAGATTTATAATTTTGCCTTCAAAACAGATCATTTCTTAAATTATAAAAAATCTTCAACATATGCAGAAATAAAAATCACTTTGAAATTAGTGGCAATCAATACAATTCTATCTATTCTTTGGAATCAGTTTAGCTAAATGAACCTGGTGCTCTTTGTTGAATGGAAATAGGTGCTAGGAAATGCCTACCATTTGGCTCTATTAAGGATGTGCAAGAGTTACTCAGGATGCTTGGACTTGGGGGAGATTCCAATCCTTTATTGCCCTGGCACATACCCATTACTACATAAAAGGTCAAATGCAACATCAAATCCAAAGCCTCAAAGGCAAGAGTTCAGTTCCCAAGAGAACAGTGATAGATTAACAATGTACAACTTCAGCTAGAGTATATCGGCATTAAATTAGTACTGCTGAAACAATACATTGAGGATTTACAGTAACACCTGGAAGTTCCTTCTAATGTACATATAAATAGAATCATGGAAGCTTTTTATATTACCTGCTTTTATGGGCTTATAGAACTAATGAACCAAATGAAAACTGAATCTCCATTCCACATCATATCCTTTATTTCTAGACAAGACATAATCTAGTCAAGGTAGTTTTAACTGTCCATATTTTTTAAGCCACATTTCAAGGAAATCATGTCTTAACTAATTTTGGATGTTGCCTCTCTTCCTCTTGTATATGCAACTCCAGCAGACTTAATACTGGCATCCATCATCTAGTCAAACTCTTCACATGTCCTTCAAACCAATCAATTTGGGATTCTCAACATTTTCTGTGTTAATACAAGGAGGTGTAGAATTGGTAGATTCGACGAAGACCTGTTTTTTCCTTGCCACATTGGACTTCTAGACGCCATTTGGATTGTGATTAGAAGATGGGGAAGCACAGATGTTTCTTGGCTTGAGTCTCTCAACAGTAGAGATGTAGAAGAGAGAGCGAGACCATGAGGAGACTGGCTGTCGACTGCAGGGCACTGCCAACTGCCTTGGTGGTGGCATTAGCTGGATTTGGGGGAGCCAAGGTACTCTGGGAGGAGTTACTTGAAACTGTTACAACAGTTGTTTGATTTGAATAAATCTAAAATATATAAAAAGTTACACTGATAAATTTCCATGTGTACAACTATGTCCACATACACTCTTCCTATACAATTAAGGTAGGTAACATATGCTAAGATTGATCTTCTCCCATTGTCCTCTAACCCACATCATTAAATTCTGAATTACTGCTCAGTTCCACCAAGGTCATTCTCTTCAGCTTCAAAACTACCTACAGATGCCTAAAGGGTACAAGCAGCAATAAGAACAAATAAAAAAAGTTCTTGGATAACTGTAACTCCCCAAAAATATGACTGCTTTTCTTCATAAAGGAGTAAAGAACCAAGTTAACTAATTCAGTTTCTGAGATTTTATCAACTTACTGGCATTGCAATAAGGTTTCCTCTAGTTTCCCAGAAAGGGGGAGATTTTAAAGTTGCACAGAAAAAAATGCGCTTTTTAAAACACTGTATTTGAAATTAATACTAGAATTAACTGGGTCACTGTCTACCCTGGATTTGTTAAGTAACTTTCATATACCCATTTAATATAGCCTTGGTAACTTAGCCTCTAACTTAAGGGGCTAGTAGGTATCTTATCTGCTCCCTTGAAATCTTGAAATTATAACCCTTCTCAAAAATGTTCACAATATTTGTTTTAAATTGAAAAAAAGAGTTTTGGCTCAAGGCAGAATGACTTCATGGAAAACACCATGAAGTCTGAGTGACTTCACAAAAGATGAAGAGGTTTGGTGTTAAGTTTCACCAGCAGCAGCCTCACTGCCTGGTCACTAAGCTTTAGTGTTGTGGCCAAGAACCAAGCTTCCCCCAGTGTCCCAGGGTCTGAGTGGCATCATTCACCACCAATTTTTCAAGCCACAAAATGCACAGTCCAGTGGGGCACGTGATAATCTCTCCTTTGTCATGGAACAAAGGCAGATCAGAGTTTTCAGCTCTCACTGCAAGGGAGGGTTTACAAGGGCTTCTGATTACAGGCAGGAGGGAGGATGTGGCACCAGGCAAGAGTCTGGGCCACATGTACATTTAGCTGCCTATTAATCCAAAGATAAAACCCCTCTACATCAGCACCCACTCCTTTTGTTGCATAACCCATAAGGTCATTAAACAAATATTGACTAAGGAAATGTACAAATCCTATCCAGAATAGTCTATCAACAAGAAAAAACATCTTAATCAAGTCAAGTTTATTATTGGGCACCTACTGTGTGCAAGATTCAGCTTAACCTATCAGGAAATAGCATTCCCACTAAGGAAAGTATTAATATGGTAATTTATTTAAAACAGGGTGCCTCTGTTTTGAAGACCTGGTTTGGGATCCCTGAAAGTAACCTGTTCTTTATTCATACAAATAGGTTTGGTGCAGCAGGTGACTTTTTTGTTTACAGCACAATTCCTCAACCTGAGAATCTAAATGTCCTCTACACCAAGAACAAAACAAAAATTGTTAATCCATTAAATTGACACTGAACATAATTTTCCCTACCGAGCCAAATTTGTTTGCTTAACTAAAATCTCCTCTTAAAATTTTGGAGGAAAAAAATCTGGTTGGCGAGGAGATGGAGGTAGGTAGGGGGAGCTTGCTTGTGGCGGCCGGCCGCGCCCCTCCCCCACCGAGGAATTGAGAAAGCTTCAGGAGCGCAGCGAACCCAGCGCGAGACAATAGGGCACAGTTATCCGGCCCGCGGTGGGTAGGACGAAGAATGCCCCACGTTCTCAGGCTGCGCTCCCAGGTGAGCCCGGAGGTTGGATGCCTGGGAACCAAGGACCCAGAGCGCCTCACTTTTGGGGGGAGAGTCCCGGAAACAGTCCTCAGAAAACCCCATGCGAAGGCTGTGGCTGTGGAGAGCTACCGTGCCGCGGTCACCCCACCCTCCAAGCCCGCCCGAACTGCCCAAATGTCTCCTCCCCCGCCCCGCTCGGGTCTCCCAGGCTCAGTCCCCGGTCACCCTCGCAGACGCTGCGCATCCACCCTCAGGGCAGCGCAGCGCCGCTCCTGCTCCGCGCAGTCGGTGCGAGGTTCCCTGCATAGACGGTCTGGGGAGGGGACAAGGTGGCGGGGACTGGGACAGGAACAAAGCCTGGCGGGGACCTGGAATAGAATCGTCCCGCCACGTCGCCTCCCCAGAACTAGGCAATCTGGACTAACATGGGGCTCCTAAGGTGACAAGTGATGGACGTGTAAGGTTGCGTGGCAGACAGCGCAGCGTCAGGAAAGGGTCCCCGCCTCGGCTCCAGCCCCAAACCTGGGGTAGAAGATAGGGCCAGACAGCCGGGGCTTCCGCGGGATCCCCAAACCTGCTCCAACGGTGGAGGATGGGCGTGAGTGGCGCTCCCCGAGGGGGGCCGTCTCCTCTCTTTGTGTAGAGCGCTGGGAGCGCGAAGGCACTCCTGGAGGGAAGTGGGCGCTCAAGGGACCCAGGGACGACCTCCCTAAGAGCCTGAGCTCTCTGGGCGCTCCGTGAGCGGCGGGGAGTGCACATTCTCTTCCTCGCTGGCACCTCGGGGCTCAGGGTGAAAGTGGGTGGGAGGCGCCAGGCCGCCCGGGAAGGGGCAGCGTGGACCTAGGGTGGGGCCAGGTCCTCCCAGCCCGCGCGCGGAGCTGCATTGTTCCCCGGGCCGTGGGAGCGGAGGGGGCAGCCCGCGAGGAAGTGGAAAGTGGGGTCCACATTGGTCTCTCCCTTGGTCACTTATGCAAGATTCTTTCAACCCGAATCAATCCGTGGCCCGAAATAGGGGCGCAGAGGTTGGTCCCCGGGGACTGCCCCACCCTCCCACCCTCCCTCGGGCACGGCCCTTGTGCCCCGCCGGGCGCCAGGGCCTCACCTGCGTGGGTAGGAGCAGTGCCAGAAGCAGCAGCCCCAGTCCGAGCCTGGCCACCATCGCTCTGCCCATGTCCCCTCCGTCGGTGCGCGGCGCGTCTCGCGGGAAGCTGGCTGCGTGGAGAACCGCTGGCCCCGGGCGGGTGCAGGCAAGGTGGGGAGCGCGGCGGGTCGGCGGGACCTTATATACCGGGACAGCCACAATAGCCGTGACGTGGCGCCGCCCGCCCACCCGCGCTCCCCTCCTCCGCCGCCTCCCGCCTTCCCCGCCCCACTCCGGGCTCCCCGGCGCCCCCTCCCCCCGCCGCTGCCGCCGCCGCCCGAGCCCTGGCGGGCCCCGAGCCCCCCGGGCGGCCGCAGCGGCAGGTGGGCGGGCGCCGCGGGCTTCTGGCAGCGGGCGCGGGTCCCCCGGGCGGGCTGCGTGCGGGCTTGCACCGGCGCCCGGCGACTCCCACACACGACCCGGGGCGAACGCGCGAACCACACACGCGCTCCCCGGGCCCGGCCCAAGTTTCCTTTGTTTCCCCGGACCTGCCATCTTACCCCCCTAAAGAAAAGTCTGCGCCGCCCACGCGGCGGGGCAGCCGCGGGTCCCGGAGCGAGCGCGTCGCCGCGGGGACTGAAGAAGCGTGTCCCCAGGATCGGAGCGGGGCTAGCGAATTCTAGGGGGACCGCGCGGGGCCGGGCCGGGGCTCCCCCGGGTTAGGTCTTCTCGAATGCCCGCCGCAGAGGAAAGGGAACTGTGCGGGTGGCCGGGCCTCCGCGCCTGGCGCTTACCCCTTGGCGCGGGACCCGGGCGCCGCCTAGTACGAGCCCTTCCCGGCCGGTCGGCGGGGCTCGCAGGCGGCACCCGGGCCCGGAGTGCTGAGGGTGCCCGGCGCCGCGGCCGCCCCCTCCCCTGGCCACGTGCTTTGTTTTTGGAGCTCCCCGGGGCCGCCAGCCGGAGCTCACTGGGGCATCCCGGGGCCGCATCCTCCCGGGAGCTGGGCTGCCACCGCGGGGCGCGGGCGCGCTGGCGGACACTGCACACTACTGGCTTTCCATCCCGCGCGCTCCTGCTCCCGCGCTGGGGCGAGGAGGAGACCGCCCGCCCGGAGGAGGACCCCTTCCACCCCAGCCCTCAAGGTCTTCCCTGCGCGTCTTTGCTCCGGGTTCCTGCCCAGGGAGCAGGAACCTCCCTGGCGGTCCCACTAGAATTCGCTGTCCCTCTCCACTTCGAATTGTCCCTCTCGAATTCCTGGGAACACTCCGTTGCTACGTATTTGTTTGTCATTTGTTTAAAGAGCAAAAGCTTTTGGGATAAAGGCATTTACTCTTCCATAGTTGCCATTAGGAAATTTAATGAACTGTCGAGTCATCATTCTGCAAATTTTGGCGGAATATTTTTTCCAACCATCCTATTGTGAAAATTTACAAGCATACAGCAAAAGTTGAGATAATTTTGCTGGTGGAGTATTTTTGGTTTGATTTTTAATTGCAAGACAATCCTTTCAGTCAAGGTTCAAACCAAGTGTTTTGCAGTCTTTGAAAGCAAACAGATACCAAACATAGTAAGGTTGGGGATTTGTTTGAATTTCACGTTTGCAGAACAGTCTCTTTAAAACAAGGTAAGTTTTTAGGGAAACAAAGTGACAATGGAATCCGCAATAGTTGGTCTGTGACCGAATGGGCTTGTGCCGTTAAAGCCCAGCCACGTTAGCTCAGTAACTTTCCACCTTTAGGATGTGCTTGGGAACACAAGAATTTCTGTGGAGCACCAGTGGACTTTCCTGTTTAAGTGTTACCCGCTTCTCCCTTCCTCTTCCAGGGTGAAAAACGGACTGTTTGCGGAAGCCCTTGTTGAACTAACTAGTGGTATTCATAGGATCCATTTTCTTTGTCCCTCATTCTTTTTTTTCTTTCTATTCATCCTCCCCTTTCCCCACCCTCCTCCCCCCTACTCCTCCTTTTTGGTATTAAGTACAGAGATGAACTTGTGCGGTGCTTAATAATCCAGCCTCTAGAGCCAGACTGCCCAAGTTCAAATCCTGGCTCTGCTACTTACACTTGCAGCAAAAATCCTCAGTTTCCTCATTTGTAAAATGGAGATAATAACACCATTGTTAATTATTTATTAAAGAGGTATTGTATATATAAGTGTTAGAATTGTACCTACCTCATAGTGGTGGCTCTCACTTAATATTTGCTCTTCCACTGAAGGTGCCAGAAACCAGAAGGCACTTACTTTCTTTGTGGTTCTGTGATACGTAAAAGAATGTCAAGCTCCAAATAATACCCCAAATTGATGAGGCACTCAGAATCTATGCTTCGTGAACCATCTTTTCATCAGCTAATGAAACCGCCTAATTCACAGAGCAAGGTCCTTCACATCTGCCAAGAAGTTCCTGGGCATCCTACAGGGGGTGTTGTCAGGACACAACACGGAGGCTTCCCTACCCCCAGGTAGGGAACTTCTGTGCCCTCTGAGCCACACGGAGGGAGCAGTACCTACATGTTCTAAGTGCAGGGCTGGGAAGAATGATGAAGAGGCAAACTGACACAGCATGTAGCGGACTCTGGGGTCAGACCTGGATTTAAATCCTGCACCACCACTTTCTAATGGGGACTTTCAGCCAACTTCCCAACCTCCTTACACCTACCTGGATTTCCCCATCTGTAATATGGGCCCAATAATACCTACCTCACAGGGGTATGATCTCAACTGAGATAACGTGTGTATGTATTAGCACAGTGCTTGGTACATTGTAAGGACTCCCTAAGCTGCCCCTTCTACATATATCCATTATAGTGTGGCTTTTTAAATCTTTCAAGTGTATAGCACTTGCTCTTTTCTCAAACATCTTTGCATGTGGCATTTCATTTGTGCATCTCTGAGGTCTGTAGGGCAGATGACATTAGAATCATTTTTATTTCTGAAGCACAGAGAAATTAAGTAACTTGCCCAGGACCACATAGCCAGTTATATTGCCACACCTAAAGCTAGAACCAAAGTTTCCTGAGCCAGGTCTCAAGTATTTTCTGCTTAACAAAGAAGAACAGAGTCGGTGCCCTGTCTACTCTGTATCCTCTGCACCTGGCACTCAATCAAGATTTGCTGGTTAAATGGACTAATAGTAAAAGGGCAGGTTAATTTGCTTTTTAAGGTAAATAATAAATCCCACTGGGCACAGTGACATGCACTTGTAATCCCAGCTGCTTGGGAGGCTGAGGCGGGAGGATCCCTTGAGGCCAAGAGTTTGAGGCCAGCCTGGGCAACATAGGGAAACCCCACTCCAAATAAATAAATAAGTAAATAAGTTAAAAAGGAGGGAAAACCTGTTTCTAAGGGAATAGAACATTCAGGGGTAAATTATTTGACATTTTTAGTACTTTTTCAGTAAAATGGATATGAAATATAATAATCCAAGGATATTCCTTTCATGCTTTACAGTACAAAGATTGGCTGGAATAATCAAAATATTTAATTTAAATGATCTTCTATAAGATGATGCTATTTTTATTTATGTTCACAATATTCTTTTCCTTCTTAATTCCATTTGACCCTGCTCTTGGCTGGCATTGAATATTTCAATTTATTCTAGTCTTTTAGCTAAGCTTTGTTTGGGAATTCCAGCCTGCTCCAAACCGTGAAGATAACAAAGTAAGTTGGCGTTTCTGACGGATGGGGTCCTAGGTGCCCCGCTGTAGCACGTTGAATCAGCTGGAGGAGTCCCAGCCGGACTCTCAGTGAGGACATGCTGCCCCCTGCTGGCCGTAGGGAGCCTCTGCGCTCACTGTCAAACAAAAACTCTCCTTTGTGCTGACAACAAAAAGCCTTGAATTTTTGAAGCCTTATAAAACTAATAAACTACAATGAGTTTCTTTGACTATTAGTTCCTTATTTTCCCCCTAGTGCCACTCAAATTCTCTTAAGCCTCATCCAAACAGGAAAACAAAGATAAAGCAAAAGTATTGTGACTATTTTCAGATGCAAATTGAGCTAAGAATGCCTACCTCTGAGCATCCAGGGTTGTTTTTTGGTTTTTTGTTTTCTTGGGGTTTTTTTGGAAATGAAAGAGAAAGGAGCAACTCTTAATCCCTTTGGCCGCAATTTAAATTTGGTGTCTCCATTGTGTTGGCAAGAATGTGAGAAAATAGTCCCTCTCCACCTATGCTGATGGTGTTATGGAAAGGAATTTGACATCTATCGATACTAAAAATGCATGTCCCTGTTTGACCTAGCAATTCTAATTTTGCCTATAGATAAACTTCCACAAATGCAAAAGAATGTATTTTCAAGGACTTGTTGCAGCATTGTTTATTACAGTTAAGGATTGTAAATAACCTAATTATCCAAAGACAGATCTGGCTGAAGCAATGATAGCATATCCATATCATGAAATTTTATGAATTCATGAAAAAGAGTAAAAGAGCATAATATGTATTAAAGAGAAAATCTCCAAGATAAATTCTTAAGTGATAAAAGCAAGATACATAGCAGTGTGTACAGTATGGTACTGTGTGTGTTTTAAAAAACAAAAACTAGACAGAGAAAGCAAGTATTTCCAGAGAGATACACAGGAAATTGATAGTCCTTGCCACTGAGGAGAGAAACCAGGTGACCAGAGTACAGGAGTGAGGTGCATTTTTCCTTATAGACCAGCTTGTACTCATTCACAAATGAAGTAATTTAAGTCAGTTAAAAAACCAATACATTCTGTGGCCTTCCCTTCCCCAACACCCCACAGAACAAATATGTAGAGAGCCAGCTTTCCCCAGCCCCTGGGGCCTCAGCAGCCCTCCTTCCTTCACTGGCAGGTTCTTGAACAGACATTTGTGGTAGCCTTGCTTCATTCATCCTGTGACAACTGTGAGACCAAATTCTTTCAGATGGCACACACACAAAAACTTTCAGTAAAAATGAGGAAAAACGTAGGACCAAGCTGTAGAAAAAATAATGAGAACTGATTTGGCAAAGCATCAGTTTCCACATTTTGTTCTTCCTGCTGGTGTCTCAAGTTATGGAGACTGTAGGGGAAGAAAAGCTGGGGGGGGGGGGTGCAGAGTTTGCCCCAGAGAAAGGCCTGACCTGGGTGGGCTCATTCCCATAAAAAGGACCTTTCTAAAATTCCCCTTCCACTCTACAGAGGACGCTGCAGAGTCATTGCCTAATTGGGGTAATTAAGTTCCAGCAGAAATGAAATCCTACTTCAACCTCACAGAAAAGCATCTCCAGACCACATTTTGGCAAATGGCCATGTCATTTGCCATTTGCAGGCAGATCCTAAATGATCCTTTGCTTGGAAATAATGAAATTGGAAGAGTGGAAAATTATAGGTATGTTTTACATCCATTGGATTCTTAGTCTTATTTCCACATCCCTTTGTTTTCACAGGTCTTTCACATTGTGTTGGGTTTAAAGCAGGAGGGTCCCTTATGCTAGGAGAGATTAGTAAGATTTTAAGTGGCTGGGGAAATTGGATTAAATATTTTTATAAACCAAAGGAACATTATAACCTATAACACAATGGTATATGTAATGAAATGTTATATTGAGTTTGAAACAGGGACCACTTTTTCGGACTTTGTGAAATCCTTTCTAAATCTGTGAACATAGTTGTCCCAAGATTCCACTCAATAATATCTAAAGCAGATGCTGGCTTACATCTTATTCAATATAGTTTTAAGATGTCATTCTAAGGAATAAGAATTTTGTAATAGTCAGCCATTAAAATAAGAGCAGATGCATTTAATTAGCTGAGTTATATAAGGACTTCTGGTGTTAACCATGTATTTATATGTAGATCTCTGAGCTTAAAAAAATTGTTTCTCACCCCAGTGCAGTGGCTCACTCCTGTAATCCTAGCACTCTGGGAGGCCAAGGCTAGAGAATCAATTGTGCTCAGGAGTTCAAACCAGCCTGAGCAAGAGTGAGACCCGACTCTACTAAAAATAGAAAAATTAGCCAGATGTTGTGGTGCATGCCTGTAGTCCCAGCTACTCAGGAGGCTGAGGCAAGAAGATTGCTTAAGCCCGGCAGTTTGAAGTAACAGTAAGCTATGATGACACCACTGCACCCTACCCAGGGGTACAGAGTGAGACCCTGTCTCAAAAAAAAAAGAATAGTTTCTCTAGGTATTATTTTATATATTTTTTCAGATTATAAAAGTAATACATGCCCAATATAGAAAAATTTGGAAAATGCAAAAGTATAATAAAGAATATTAAAATTATCCATAGTCCACTAATCAGAGGTAACCACTAATAACTTTTAAAAATATTTTCTTGGCTGGGCACGGTGGCTCACGCCTGTAATCCTAGCTCTCTGGGAGGCCGAGGCGGATGGATCGTTTGAGCTCAGGCGTTCAAGACCAGCCTGAGCAAGAGCGAGACCCTGTCTCTACTAAAAATAATAATAAAAAAAAGTTAATTGGCCAACTGAAAATAGAAAAAATAAAGAAAGAAATAAAAAAAATAAATAAAATATTTTCTTTTTGTTTATATATATGTATATACTTAAGGTTTGCTTGTTTGTTTAACAAATAAACTTGCTGAATTAGGAGCAAATGTACACAAAGTTTTCTATCTTTTTTTTTTTTTTTTACTCATACAGAACAGTTAAAAAAATTAATCACAAAATTTGTGATCACATTCCTGCAAGGTTAATGAAATAACTGGAGTCACTAGTGCAGGTAGCCAGCCAGGATTTAGGATTTCTGCACGATCCATATCCCACCAAGTCCTAGCTTTGGTTTGAGGCACCTGGTGGCATTTATCTATGCCACATGTCAATGGAGATGATATTGGGTTCGGGGTTGACAGGACCTCCAGGACAACAGCACAATTCCTGGAATCCTTTGGAGCTAGGAGAACACTGGAAGCGAAACTTCCTGCTTCATTGCTTTTTAAGAAGAGATGCCTGTCACCCCACCCCCCACCCCCAGCTTTGTCTTCTTTCTACATTCCCCATGCTGTGGAAGCTAAGAACTTTCTTTAGTGTGCGCCAATCGAGAAGGGGACCTGATGAGGATGACACCAGATAGCATTACATCTGAATTTGCACAATCTCAGTGCAAAGTTTTTGCCAGCTTTTACTTTGTTTGTATTTATCATTACATGTTTTTTTATTATTATTCTTTTTTTGCCCGAATGAGGGGAAAATCTAGAGCACATTACATGTTTTTCAAAAACATTGTTTATAATGAATGCACAATAGTCTTTCTAATTGGACATTTGTTACTATATTATAAATAACCTTGTAACAAACACTGTTATACATGTTTTTATTTATGGTAACTTTTTATGATACACTTCTGAAAGTAGAGGTCTGAGTCTTGAAATAAACTGCCAAATTGCCCTCCAGAAACGTACACTCACAACCTTTGCTAAATATGAGAATTTTGGTGTAAAATATATATTCTTTAATTTCATCAGAGAAAGAGATCTCATTTTTAATTTGTATTTTTGCTATCAATCATATTACACTTTTTTTCCAGCCTGGGCGAGGTGGCTCATGCTTGTAATCCTAACACTCTGGGAGGTCGAAGCAGGAGGATTGTTCAAGGTCAGGAGTTCGAAACCAGCCTGATCAAGAATGAGAGACCCTATCTCTACTAAATATAGAAAGAAATTAATTGGCCAACTAAAAATATATAGAAAAATTAGCCAGGTATGGTGGCGCATGCCTGTAGTCTCAGCTACTTGGGAAGCTGAGGCAGAAGGATTGCTTGAGCCCAGGAGTTTGAGGTTGGTGTGAGCTAGGCTGATGCCACGGCACTCTAGCCTGGGCAACACAGTGAGACTCTTGTCTCAAAAAGAAAAAGAAAGAAACTTTTTTTCCAGATTTTTACTGGCCATTTGGATTCTCCTTTCATGAATTAAATTGCTCTTCATAAGTCTTGCCTATAGAAGGGACACATGTCAAGAATGTGCTCAGGGTGAGGAGAAACTAGATTCAGACGTCTCTTGGTTAGATTAAACAGAGTCTAATTTTCTAAAGGATATAGGAGGCAGTCAGTGTTGTCAGGTTGCAAAGCAGAGAGAGCTGCAATATTTTCCAAGAAAGTCAGAACCTATTTCCAGGTCTGGAAATCCAAACTGGGGCACACAATTATAGGTGATAAAATAGGGGTACATGAAGGGAAAATCAGAACTTCTAGAAGTCTGTTGATATCTCTACAGCCAGTCTTACATGCATAAGGCTAAAGCAGTCTGCACATAAACTCCTCTGAGTATGTACTAGAAACCACCTCAGGTAGGCCAGGAGCACATATTTAATTTCAGAATTTTACAATACAGAGTATGATTACAGGATACTGTATCCTGAGTTATGAACTCAATCCTCTTAATCACTTTCAGCCTCCAGCCTAGAATATTTACACCAGGTAGTAGGTTTCTAAACATCTTTAAGTATCAAGGTAACAAGTCCACTAACTATAATTCTCATTCTGTTCTTATTTTATTGTTAGAACTCTTTATATATTAAGAAACATGGTGGGATGTGGGGTGTGGTGGTTCATGCCGATAAACCCAGCACTTTGGGAAGCAAGGCAGAATAATCACTTGAGGCTAGGAGTTCAAGACCAGCCAGGGCAACATAGCAAGACCTCTTTCAACAAAAATAAATAAGAAAAATTAAAAAGAAATACTTGCTCATTAGAGATTCATTTGAGTGAGGTGTATGACTGACCAGAGTCAAATTAAGGGTGAGGACTCCCAGACAGTGCCAAGTGTACCCATTTACAAAGGGCCTGAAAGCATCACTAGAAATAAGATGAATAGGACAATATTTTCTTTCAAACCCTTCTCCCTAGAGAATTCTGAATGTGGTTGGAAGGATTATTTAATACATGCTTGGAAAATGAATGAAGTCATATCAAGCAGTGCTGATATGAACTTGAATGTTGAACTTGAATGAAATCACATCAAGCAGCGTTAACTTGTTTTGTTGTTGTTGTCTCTTTCGTTTACTAGCTAAATTGCTCGAGACACGAGAGGATATTTTGAGGGGTGCTGCTGCAGGATGTTCCTCTTCCCTAAACTTCTCAAACTCTCCTTTAGAGAAAGGTACAAGTATTTTTAAATATTAAAGGCACACAACTAGTTACCCTGCCAAGAGCACCCAAATGTCTCAGTTAACCTTTTAGTTATTCTCAACGCTTTTTCTGTCCTAACATACTGGAGGATTGTGACAACCTACATTAGCATCAATCACTCTGGACAGCAACAGTTCCCAGGGGACCAGGATGGGGGGCATATACTTAGGGGAAAATGAATCAGGCCCTTTGAAAGACTCTTCTAGAGTTCAGAATCACTGGTCATGGCATTACAGCCTTATTAATTAGCCACAAAGGATATAGCATAAATTGTGAAGCATTAACCAGTAAAAGGCAAACATACAACACAATGCATAAACAGGTAATTCAAAATAATTAGCATTTATTCCCTGTGTAGCTGCCGTAGCAAATAAGAAAGTTCAAAATATCTTGCTTCATTTGCGATTTTTTTTCCTTTTAATTGCATCTGCCACCTGCTGTTAATTTGAAATGAATTAAACCCTAAAGATAGCATCCAAAAGTAAGAAGACTAAGCAGGTTTCACCTCTGGGCAAAAATTATATAACAGCTTCACCCATCTTCAAAAAGGGTAAAAGATTCTTTCCAGAAGCTATAGAGTATTTTCTGTTTCAATAGCATGCCCCGTCAGTGAGAGGCTGCTGCTAAGGATGTGACAGCCAACTCCCTCTAGTGTGCCACATAAAAGCTATATGAAATTCTCGTCTCCTTGGAGTTCTACACCAGTGCTGTCTGATATAAATATAAGGCAAAACACAGATTTTACATTTTCTAGTAGCCACATAAAAAGGTAAAAAGAAGTAGGTAAAATTAATTTTAATAAAATATTTTATTTAACTCAGTATATTCAAAATGTTACTGTTTCAACATGCCATCAATATTAAACAATTATTTCTCTTTTTAAAATTTTTTAAATTTTGTTAGTGGAGACAGGGTCTCGCCCTTGCGCAAGCTGGTCCTGAACTCCTGACCTTGAGCGATTCTCCCGCCTCAGCCTCCCAGAGGGCTAGGATTACAGGCGTGAGTCACCATGCCCGCCTAAACAATTATTGATGAGATATTTTTACATTCTTTTTTGGTACTACATTAGTTGTCTTGTGTTAGAGGCAAGGACCCTCAAAGACCCTCAACTCCCCTATGACTCGTCCTACACATGGGCTTCGCCCTGGAAAATTCCAGCTATAGCTCCGAGAAGAATGCATTCCATGACGTGCTGACCACGGGATGCTCCAGGGAGTGCTAACAGCAATTGTTCCCGACCACCTGCCAGGTTGGGGTTGAGTAATCAGTGACAAACAGGATACCGATAAGACGCTGATTGGGGCTGATTGCCCCAAACCCAAGACTCATCGTCACCCCACTCTATTTTTCTGTTTCTACTTCCTTGTTTCTGTGCTTATAAAACCTACTAAGAATCCAAGTAAAGTAGACCTTGACAACCCTTTGCTTGGTCTCGTTCCTTTCTCTCGTCCATCTCTTTCAGGCACGGTCCCCCTTGACCCCGCGAGTAACAGAAGGTCCCTCGGGCCGAGACAAGTGGCGCCCAACGTGGGGCTCCAGGTACGGACTTTTGTCGGATGCACGCGGTTTACAGACAGTTCTCCGGAGAATCCCTGAAGAGACCTCCTTTCTGCCGCTCACAGAATCGACGGTCTGGTGAGTAGATTTTTTACATTGTCATCCCATCGAGATGGGCCATTCTTTGTCTAAAGAGGCCGTTTTTATCAAGGATCTCAAGGCCTCGCTCAGAGAGAGAGGAATTAGAGTTAAGAAAAAGGACCTAGTAAAGTTTTTTGTGTTCATTGATCGTGCTTGTCCTTGGTTCATTGTTGGTGGACCTGAGATTCACCCACGCAAGTGGCAAAAGGTAGGCAGAGATCTAAACAATTTACTTCTGAATCAGGGCCCAGATGCCGTCCCTGTATCCGTTTTCTTGTACTGGGGACTAATCAGAGATATTGTTGAGGGAGCAGATTCAGACCCCAATAAAAAGCAGCTGCTCTCAGTAGCAGAATTCTGCCTCCGACCCGTGTCTCGGTCGGCTTGGAGAACGTCTTTAAAGACGGCTGAAGGGCCAGCTTCTCCTAATAATCCTGAGGGACCAACATGCCCTTCCCCTTGCCCCTCAGTTTGTATTAATATGCCCCCTCAGGACCCTCGGCTGAGCTCCAGACATCTAGGGACGAGCCCCCGATTAGTAGGCCAGACACCAAGACCCTCTATCCTCCTTTGCCCGAGGGTACGGCCCCTCATGCATTCAATTACCCGGTATTCAAGAAACAACCCCTCCAAGAGTCCCTCGACCCCTCAGAAGAGGCAACCCTCGGAGAGGAAGCAGCCCGATATCACGATCCTGAATGGCCGCCTCCTTACGCACCCCAGATTTGCGCACCTTCGTTAATGCCTCCCCTTACAATGCCCTTGCTTTTGCGTGCCAAAAAAGACTTAAGTCAAAGGGTTACGCAATTAAAGGATGTCTTACAACTTCAAAAAGAGTTTGCCCAGCTTTCCAAAGACTTGTCCTCCCTCCAAGATACGCTTAAAGATTCTGTCTTCATTAGCCACCCACGTCATGAGACCGCCCAATCCCACGCCACCTTAAATAAAAAATCCTTAAAGTCCTCCCATAAAGCCCTAGCATTCCTGGTAGTTACCCGGTCTAATAGGCAAGGAGACCTTGCCGCCCCTTCTTCTAGCCAGTCCCCGCCCCAAGATTCAGATGACGAGAATACAGAAGAGAAAGAAAGGGAAAGTGAAAGTGATGACCCCCCGGAGGAGACAGTCCCGGGGCCCTCTGCAGAGCCCACTGAATTTCGCAGACTAAAGTTTAAAACCTTAAAAGAACTGAATTCTGCTGTTAGGACGTATGGCCCCAATGCACCCTTTACCTATTCCCTCCTAGAAGCAGCCTCAGGGGGCGGCTACCTGCTCCCCGGAGAATGGGTCAAACTAGTACAGGCGGTCCTTTCACACGGATAGTTCCTCTCTTGGAAGGCCGACTTTCTCGACCGCTGTCAGACCACAGCTGCTAATAATTTTAAAAAACCCAATTCTGCATCTTGGACCCTTGAAAAGCTTAGCGGACAGGGGAGATTGGCCACTGAACAGCGCCAAAGGAGACTCCCAATTGGACTTTTGTCTCAGACCGCCGCAGCCGCCTTCGGCGCCTGGCGAACACTTTCCTCTACGGGATCTGTTCTTACTCCCCTGACAAAAATCACCCAGAGAGCTCAAGAGGGTTTTAGTGAATTTGTGGGCAGGCTTTTAGAGTCTGCTGAAAGAACCCTCGGACACGAAGATGAGAATAATAGGCTTATTAAACAATTGGCCTATGAAAATGCCAACAGCACTTGCAGGGCCATCCTCAGGGGTAAACTCAAAAATAAAGACCTTAATGACATGATTAGAATGTGTAATGATGTTGACCCCTTCGCCCATAAGGTATCGCAGGCCGTACAGCTTGTGGTTGGGGCCACCATCCAAGGGACCGAGGCACAGAGGGACTGCTTTAAATGCGGTCAACCAGGGCACTTTGCGAGGCAGTGCCCCCTAGCCGTCTCCTCTGCTACCCCTAACCTCAGTGAGCTGCCAGACAGGCCAGCCCAGCCCTCCTCCCTCTGTCCTCTCTGTAAGAGGGGAAAGCATTGGGCCAATCAATGCCGCTCCAAGACTGATGTCTTTGGAAACCCCTTGCCCCCCCTTTCGGGAAACGGCCTGAGGGGCCAGCCCCGGGCCCCCCGTCCTATTCAATTTCAGTTGGCCTTGGGGAACAGCCGACAAGAGAGCCCCCAGACTCTAGACTCCTCAGAGCAACCACAGGGAGTGCAGGAGTGGACTTGTGTGCCTCCTCCGACACAATATTAAGACCTGAGGATGGTGTTCAGATTTTGCTCCCTGGCTCCTTTGGACCCCCCCCCCTCCAGCTAATATGTTCTTTTTTATTCTGGGCCGACCCTCCTCCACTCTTGCAGGGCTCATAGTCCACCCCTCCATAGTAGATAGTGACTTTACCGGGGAAATTAACATCTTAGCCAGTGCGCTTACAGGCCCGGTGTATGTCTCTAAGGGACAGCGCTTAGCTCAGGCATTACCCTTGCCCCTTAATACATCCTTCCCAGCCATCGCCTCTAACCAAGGTGCTTCTTGCCCTGGTTCTTCTGATCTCTATTGGGTCCAAGCTATCACCAAAGAACGGCCCACCCTGCAGCTAAAATTAAATGGTAAACTTTTTAAAGGCCTTCTTGATTTAGGCGCCGATTCCACGGTTATCGCCCAAGACGCCTGGCCCGATTCATGGCCACTGCAGCCCTCCCTTACGCACTTACAAGGTATAGGACAATCTAGAGATACACTCCAGAGCTCAAAAATTTTGACATGGGAAGACTCTGAGGGAAACAGAGGTACTACTCAACCCTTTGTAGTCCCGAGCCTACCTGTTAACTTATGGGGGCGTGATATCCTTGCACAAATGAATGTCATTATGTGCAGCCCCAATGAAGTTGTAGCCAGCCAAATGCTTAAACAGGGATTCCTCCCAGGACAGGGTTTAGGCAAAGAGGGTCAGGGACTAAGAGCACCCTTAACCACCCTCCCTAAATCAGACAGATCAGGACTAGGGTTCAAAGACCATTTTTCGTAAGGGCCATTGATCCCCCTGCACTTCAGGCAGATAAAATCACTTGGAAAAGTGACTCACCTGTCTGGATGGATCAGTGGCCCCTCCCATCTAACAAGCTAGCTGCAGCTACAGCGTTGGTGCAGGAACAATTAGCTGCCGGACACATAGAGCCCTCTACTTCACCATGGAACACCCCTATTTTCGTCATTCAAAAAAAGACTGGCAAATGGCGGCTGCTACAAGACTTATGGGCTGTTAACCAAACAATGGTCCCCATGGGGGCACTCCAGCCTGGTTTGCCTTCGCCCGTAGCTATCCCCAAAGGCTACTATAAAATAGTCATTGACCTAAAAGACTGCTTTTTCTCCATACCGTTACACCCAGATGAATGCAAACGCTTCGCTTTCAGTCTCCCGGTAGTAAACTGTATAGGACCCTCTCCGCGCTTTCAATGGCGAGTATTGCCTAAAGTCATGGCCAACAGCCCCACCCTTTACCAAAAATATGTAGCTCAGACAATTGATTCTTTTAGAATTCAACATCCTCAGCTATATAAAATTCATTATATGGATGACATTCTTCTTGCTGGGGCCGACGAGGCAACCTTACATCAAGTTACCATGCAGATTGTCTCAGCCTTACAAGCTCGAGGCCTCCGCCTGTCCCCTGAAAAAATTCAGGTCTGCCCCCGTCACCTGTTCCTAGGCTTTGAATTGTTCCCCAATAAGGCCCTCTCCCAAAAGGTGCAAATAAGAAAGGACTCCCTTCAATGCCTTAATGATTTTCAGCGCCTTCTAGGCGACATTAATTGGCTTCGCCCATATTTGAGACTCACCACAGGACAGTTAAAACCCCTATTTGACATCCTGCAGGGAGATGCCAATCCAACCTCTCCACGCTCCCTAACTAAAGAAGAGCAGCAAGCGCTTAATTTGGTCGAGCAGGCCATAAATGCCCAGGCCATTGGCTACTTCTCCCCCAATTCCCCCTTGTACTTCATTGTCCTCCCTACCCCCTTTTCGCCCACAGGACTCTTCTGGCAGGGCAAGCCTCTTTTTTGGGTTCACCTATCGGCTTCCCCCCCTAAAGTCCTTCCCACCTACCCTTATTTAGTAGCTAAAGTTATTCGCTTGGGACGAGAAAACTCCCTTAAACTCTTTGGAAAAGATCCAGATATCATAATACTCCCTTACAATGCTTCCCAAATTCGGTGGCTAATACAAACTGATGATGATTGGGCAGTTAACTGCACGTCTTTCCAGGGCAAACTAGATAATCATTACCCCCCTGATAAATTAATTCAGTTCCTCTATCGGACACCTGTAATATTTCCCAAAAAAACAAGAGTCTCTCCCATTCCAGGATTATTTACTAACGACACCAGCAAACTCAGATGGGGCCTGGAGACCCATGATGGCCTGACACTCAGCCAAATCACAGGCCTAGGCCTTTGCCTTCTTAGCCCAAGAATGCTTCCCCCCGCACCCTTAAAGAAAATATGCAATCAGTCAATTACTGTCGACTCCACCTTTCAGCATATTCAGGCATCTAACACCTCTTATTTTGCTTGTTCTTCCGGCCTTACCCCGTATGTAGTTACTGCAACGTTTCTTGAGCATAGAGAACATTGTGTGTTAGTCATGCTCTTCTCCAGACTCACTATACGTCCTGCTGACGAATTGCTCAAATTTTGGGAGGACGGCACCACAATGCCCCGAGAAAAGAGAGAGCCCATCACGGCCATAACACTCGCAGTTGTTCTAGGCCTTGGTGCCACAGCGGCTGGAACAGGCATAGCCTCTCTAGTCACCTCCAACCAGCAATACCTGCAGCTCTCTGCTGCCATCGATAATGATCTCCGAGAGCTACAGCAGGGCCTAAAATATCTCAAAGAATCCCTCGCTTCGCTTTCTGAAGTAGTGTTACAAAATAGAAGAGGCCTAGACTTAGTGTTCCTCCAAGAGGGAGGTTTGTGCGCAGCACTTAAAGAAGAATGTTGCTTTTACCCAGACAAAACAGGTCTGGTAGAAGATAGCATTGAAAGGGTTAGACAGAGCCTAGAAGATAGAAAAAAACGGAGAGAACAGAGTGAAGCGTGGTGTCAAAATTGGTTTTCCACATCCCCCTGGCTATCCACATTGCTTCCCAGTGTCTTAGGGCTGCTTATAGGTTTTCTGTTGCTCCTCACCTTTGGGCCTTGGGCATTCAAAAAACTAACTGATTTTGTCAAGTCACAGGTAGACGCAGCCACACAAAAATCGGTCTTCGTGTTTTACCAACGGCTAAAACAAAGAGGCTCCAGAGAAGACCTCCGTGAAGAGTCTCCCAATACACCCACTGAAGGTCTAAATTTCTCAAACCTTGCCTCAGACATGGAACGCAATTGGTTCCAAAGGCTGTGGAGACGCCCATGACGGGATTATCGCGATGCCATGTACCAGATGCACACCCCGCCTATGGTGAGGTGATTCCATGACGGTAATATTGTAGGTCCATGCCCGGGGGCACACTTCATAATCAGAAGTGCCGGAGCTGGATGCCACCTACATAGCCTAAGACAGAGGCCTCACCTTCACGTTAATCGCCCAATCTTATATTTGGGGTGCTGGTCGAGGAAGCCCATCGCGTAGCCTAAGACAGGCTCTCCACCCACCTATATAAATCTCCCTCATATTAATAAAGAGAGGGGGAGATGTTAGAGGCAAGGACCCTCAAAGACCCTCAACTCCCCTATGACTCGTCCTACGCACGGGCTTCGCCCTGGAAAATTCCAGCTATAGCTCTGAGAAGAATGCATTCCATGACGTGCTGACCACGGAATGCTCCAGGGAGTGCTGACTGCAATTGTTCCCGACCACCTGCCAGGTTGGGGTTGAGTAATCAGTCACAAACAGGATACCGATAAGATGCTGTGTTGGAGACTAAGACCCTCCACATTCCAACGACTTGTCCTACGCACGGGCCACGAAAATAGCACCCAGCCCTCCAGCTATAGTTCCGAGAAGAATGCATTCCATGAAGTGCTTGCTTCAGGGCATGCTACCTGCAATTGTTCCCGACCCCCTGCCGGGTTGAGGTTGAGCGATCAATCACAAACAGCTTCCGATGCCGATAAGACGCTGATTGGGGCTGATTGGCCCACACCCAAGCCTCATCATCCCCCCACTCTATTTTTCTGTTTCTACTTCCTTGTTTCTGTATATAAAACCTACTAAAAATCCAAGTAAAGTAGACCTTGACAACCCTTTGCTTGGTCTCGTTCCTTTCTCTCGCCCATCTCTTTCAGGCATGGTCCCCCTTGACCCCACAAGTAACAGAAGGTCCCACGGGCCGGGACAGTCTTGTAGCATGATAAATTACTACAGACTTAGCAGCTTAAAAGAACGTATTATCTTCCTTCACCTGTCTAGTGAAAAAAAATAAAATAGGCCGGGCGAGGTGGCTCACGCCTGTAATCCTAGCTCTTTGGGAGGCCGAGGTGGGCGGATTGCTCGAGGTCAGGAGTTCGAAACCAGCCTGAGCAAGAGCGAGACCCTGTCTCTACTATAAATAGAAAGAAATTAATTGGCCAACTAATATATATACAAAAAATTAGCCGGGCATGGTGGCGAATGCCTGTAGTCCCAGCTACTCGGGAGGCTGAGGCAGGAGGATTGCTTGAGCCAGGAGTTTGAGGTTGCTGTGAGCTAGCCTGACGCCACGGCACTCACTCTAGCCTGGGCAACAAAGTGAGACTCTGTCTCAAAAAGAAAAGAAAAGAAAAGAAAAGAAAAGAAAAGAAAAGAAAAGAAAAGAAAAGAAAAGAAAAGAAAAGAAAAGAAAAGAAAAAGAAAAAAAACATTAAAATATTAAAAAACAACAACAACAAGAGAACATATTATCTCACAGTTGCTGTGGATCGGGAATCGGGGTACAGCTTAGCTCAGTCCTGTGTTTCAGGGTCTCTCTCGAGACTACAACCAAGGTCATCCAGGATTGGGGTCTCATCTGAAGCTTGGCTAGAGAAGGATCCACTTCCAAACTCATATGGTTGTTGGTGGGATTCAGTTCCTTGTGGTTGATCAGACTAAGGGCCTTCCTTTGCCGGCTCTCAGCTAGAAGCCACTTTCAGTACATAACTATGTGGGCCTTTCCATTTCCATCAAAGCCAGCAAGGAAGAAAGTCAATAGAGTCGGCTAACAAGATGGAAGTTACAGTCTTACGTAACATAATCATGTAAGTGACATCCCATCCATCATCTTTGTCATATTCTACTGGCTAGAAGCAAATCACAGGTTCTGCCTACACTCAAGGGGAGGAGGGTCCACAGAGGTGTGAGCACTACAAGACAGGAATTATTGGGAGCTATTTTAAGAGTCTGTCCCACCTGGGTGTAGTGGCTCATGCCTGTAATTCTATCACTTTAGGAGGCTGAGGTGGGAGGATTGCTTGAGACCAGGAGTTCAAAACCAGCCTAGGCCTATCACTCTGGGAGGCCGAGGCCGGTGGATTGTTTGAGCTCAGGAGTTCGAGACCAGCCTGAGCAAGAGTGAGACCCCATTTCTACTAAAAAATAAAAAAATAGAAATTAGCTGGACAACTAAAAATATATATAGAAAAAATTAGCGGGCATGGTGGCGCATGCCTGTAGTCCCAGCTATTCAGGAGGCTGAGGCAGGAGGATTGCTTGAGCCCAGGAGTTTGAAGTTGCTGTGAGCTAGGCCGACACCATGGCACTGTAGCTGAGGCAACAGAGTGAGACTCTGTCTCAAACAAACAAACAAAAAAACCCCAGCTTGAACAAGAGGGAGACCCTGCCTCTACTAAAAATAGAAAAATTAGCCAGGCATCCTGGTGCACACCTGTGGTCCCAGCTATGTGGGAGGCTGAGGCAGGAGGATCTCTTGAGCCCAGGTATTTGAGGTTGCGGTGAGCATGATGATGCCACTGCACTCTAGCCTGGGCAACAGAGTAAGACCATGTGTCAAAAAAAAAAAAAAAATCTGTCCCCCACACATACTAAGTCTTTGAGATATAGAGTTCTGTGTATTTTACAACATATCTCACATCAGACCAGCCACATTCCAAGTACTCAGTGGCCACTGGTTAGTGGCTACCACATTGGGTAGTGCTATTCTGTATCAACTAAACCCAGAGATCTCAATTACGGGTGGTACCCAAACACTGATGTCAGAGATTGTGTTTTTGAACAGATAATTCTTCTTTTTTATTTTTTTGAGACAGAGTCTCACTCTGTTGCCTGAGCTAGAGTGCCGTGGCATCAGCATAGCTCACAGCAACCTCAAACTCCTGAGCTCAAGCCATCCTCCTGCCTCAGCCTCCTGAGACTACAGGCATGTGCCACCATGCCCAGCTAATTTTTTATATATATATTTTTAGTTGTCTGCTAATTTCTTTCTTTCTTTCTTTCTTTCTTTTTTTTTTTTTTTTTTTTTTTTGAGACAGAGTCTCGCTTTCTTGCCTAGGCTAGAGTGAGTGCCATGGCATCAGCCTAGCTCACAGCAACCTCAAACTCCTGGGCTCAAGCAATCCTCCTGCCTCAGCCTCCCGAGTAGCTGGGACTACAGGCACGAGCCACCATGCCCGGCTGATTTTTATATTATATATATTAGTTGGCCAATTAATTTCTTTCTATTTTTATGGTAGAGACGAGGTCTCGCTCAGGCTGGTTTTGAACTCCTGACCTTGAGCAATCCGCCCGCCTCGGCCTCCCAGAGTGCTAGGATTACAGGCGTGAGCCACCGCGCCCGGCCTATTTCTTTTTTTTTTTTTTTTTGAGACAGAGTCTCACTTTGTTGCCCAGGCTAGAGTGAGTGTCGTGGAGTCAGCCTGGCTCACAGCAACCTCAATCTCCTGGGCTCAGCAATCCTTCTGCCTCAGCCTCCCGAGTAGCTGGGACTACGGGCATGTGCCACCATGCCCGGCTAATGTTTTTGTATATATATTTTTAGTTGGTCAATTAATTTCTTTCTATTTTTGAGACGGGGGGTCTCGCTCAGGTTGGTTTCGAACTCCTGACCTTGAGCAATCCGCCCGCCTCGGCCTCCCAGAGTGCTAGGATTACAGGCGTGAGCCACCGCGCCCGGCTCTTTCTATTTTTAATAGAGACAGGGTCTCGCTCTTGCTCAGGCTGGTCTCGAACTCCTGAGCTCAAACAATCCTCCCACCTTGGCCTCGGCCTCTCAGAGTGCTAGGATTACAGGTGTGAGTCACCGTGCCCGGCCCTGAATTTTCAGTTTTAGTTAGTTTAAGATAACCACATGCAGCAAATAGCTACTATTAGTATTAGTATATTGGACAACACAGCTTTAGGTTATTATATTTATTTATTTATTTTGAGACAGAGTCTCACTTTGTGCCCAGGCTAGAATGAGTGCCATGGCATCAGCCTAGCTCACAGCAACCTCAAACTCCTGGGCTCAAGCAATCCTCCTGCCTCAGCCTCTCGTGTAGCTTGGACTACAGGTATGCACCACCATGCCCGGCTAATTTTATATATATATATATATTAGTTGTCCAGCTAATTTCTTTATATATTTTTTAGTAGAGACGGGGGGGGGGTCCTCACTCTTGCTCAGGCTGGTTTCGAACTCCTGACCTTAAGCGATCTGCCCTCCTCAGCCTCCCAGAGTGCTAGGATTACAGGCGTGAGCCACCTCGCCCGGCCAGCTTTAGGTTACTGTTGACCCACAATAATTTGCCCATGTAGTAGGCATTCTACCTCATTATAATTATTTTGTACGAAAAAAGAAAAGAAAACTCAGCCACTTAAAAGCTGGGTATTCACTCTGGTGCTTGGTAGCGAAAATAAAAAAAGAAATTATAAAGTAAAAAAAAGCTGGGTAATCTGAAGAACCTCCTTTAGCCTTTCTGTCCCTCATGTCCTTCACCTGGAAACCCAGCAAAAGGAACTAGATGTAAGAAGCTGACAGCTCAAAGCTCAGTAGACTGACACCTTAGGGCTCAGTCCTCTTTTTGCCACATCAAGTCCTCTGGAGGGACAGCTGAAGTGGGACAAGTCCTCTGAAAGTACACCCGTTATCCCTTCTCCAGGTGGAGAGCAGACAAATACACCGGAGTAGATTCCAGAAGTTTCCTCCAGAGATTGATAGATGATAAGTTCATTTTAATTCATGACTCAGAGCACCATGCTGAAAACATCTACCACTCTAATTCTTAAAGAGGAAAGGGAAAAGGTCTCATTAGTGCAAAGCAATGCATCCTCAGGCCCTTCCATTTCTCCAGTTGTAGCAGTATGATGTATTAAATGGTTTATGTTTTCATACAACTTCCTGTGTCGGGGATAAATCACTCGCTTCTCTACCTTAGGTTTTTGTGGCTTTCGAGGTTTGTAAAGCCAACTGGGCTTATAATCAGGTTTAGTAACCCTGATTATCTAATTTTCACCTGCAAAAAAAGCACTTTGCAATCACTGAGCTCCAAGGAGAGAAAACACTAAATCTCCTTCCCAGATTCTCTGATATAACTGGGCTCATGGGTGCATAGCAGCATGGAAAGACCTATCCTGTCCCTTTTCCTTAAAAGGGAAGTGGGGCGGGTGAGGAGGAGGAGGAGAGGAAGAAGGGAGGGAGGAGTGGAGGGAGGAGGAGGAGAAATGGGAGGGAGGAGGGGGGAAAAGGAGAAGGAGAGGGAGGGAGGATAGCTGCTGTAGCTTGAGTGTCTGTCAGAATCACCTGGATGGCTTGTTAAACCACAGATGGTTGGGTTCTGTGGGATTTGTTATGTGTTTTTAATGCATATATATGCTTCAATATACATATACAGTTATGGTTTATATATGTGTGCATTTGTTTTTTCCATTACCACTCCACCCCTACCCCTACTCCCTATAGAAATGCAGCAAGTGTAGACTGCTGCATGGTGGCTGCTGCCAGCAACATGACCCAGTGCAAACATCTGGGAAACCCTTCAGTTGATTCCAGTTACCTGGCTGGGGCCCTTGGTGGAGAGCTGCTGGCCAAGAGCATGCCTGTGCACAGAGGCACAGTCTTCTCAGAGTGTCACATTCCTCTGGCAGGACACTTACTTTGCTACCAAAACTTGTCAAAGGCCATTCTGCTAAATAGCATTATAGTTTCCTGTCAAGAAGGAAGGAAATGGCTGGGAGTGGTGGCTCACGCCTATAATCCTAGCACTGGGAGGCCGAGGCCAAGGCGGGAGGATTGTTTGAGCTCACAAGTTCGAGACCAGCCTGAGCAAGAGTGAAACCCCATCTCTACTAAAAATAGAAGGAAATTAGCTGGACAACTAAAAATATATAGAAAAAAATTAGCCAGGGATAGTGACGCCTGCCTATAGTCCCAGCTACTCTGGAGGGTGAGGCAGGAGGCTTGCTTGAGCCCAGGAATCTGAGGTTGCTGTGAGCTAGGCTGACGCCATGGCACTCTAGCAGTGGCAGTGTCATAGCCAGTGAGGTTTATCTGAGGCGCAATTATTGCTCATAGAAGAAAGAAGAAAATCTGTAAATATGTAAGGACTTTTGACAAGGTTCTGCTTTGGTCCTGTGTAAGAGGAGAGTTTTATATTTTCATAGAGACATCATAGGTAAGGATGACTAAATTGTCCAATTCATTGAAGAGTATTAGAAAGATGTCCTGCTTGTCAGCAAAGGTCAAGAGTTCAAATGAAGTCCCATTTGTCTATGTTTGTGTTGACTATGCTTTTGAGGTCTTAATCATAAATTATTTGCCTAGGCCGGGCGAGGTGGCTCACGCCAATAATCCTAGCACTCTGGGAAGCCAAGGCGGGCAGATTGCTCGAGGTAAGGAGTTCGAAACTAGCCTGAGCAAGAGCGAGACCCCATCTCTACTATAAATAGAAAGAAATTAATTGGCCAACTAATATATATAGAAAAAAATTAGCTGGGCATGGTGGCACATGCCTGTAGTCCCAGCTACTCGGGAAGCTGAGGCAGTAGGATTGTTTGAGCCCAGGAGTTGGAGGTTGCTGTGAGCTAGGCTGACACCATGGCACTCACTCTAGCCTGGACAACAAAGTGAGACTCTGTCTCAAAAAATAAAATAAATTCTTTGCCTACATCAATGTCCAGGAGAATTTACCCTATGTTTTCTTCCAGTATTTTTATAGCTCTGTTTCTTACATTTAAGTCTCTAATCCATTTTGAGTTGATTTTTACATATGGTGAGAGATAGGAGTCCAGTTTCATTCTTCTGCATGTGACTATTCAATTTTTCCAATACTATTTGTTGAAGAGGGTGTCCCTTCCCCAATGTAAAGTTCTTGTCAGCTTTGTTGAAGATCAGTTAACTGTAAATTGTGGCTTTATTGCTGGGTTCTCTACTCTGTTCCATTGGTCTATGTATTTATTTTTATACCCATACGATGGTGTTTTGGTTACTACAGTCTTGTACTGTATTTTGAAGTCAGGTAATGTGATGCCTCCAGCTTGTTTATTTTGGTTTGGTTTGGTTTTTTGTGTTTTGTTTTGAGACAGGGTCTTGCTCTGTCACCAAGGGTAGAGTGCAGTGCCATAACTCACTGCAACCTCAACCTCCTGGGCCAAGTGATCCTCCTGTCTCAGACTCCCAGGTAGCTGAGACTATAGGTCTATACCATCACATCTGCCTGCTTTTTCTATTTTTTGTAGAAACAGCGTCTTACTCTCACTCAGGCTGGTCTTGAACCCCTGACCTCAGCAATCCTTCCTTGGCCTCCCAAAGTGCTAAGATTATAAGTGCCAGATTTCTTCTTCCTCCTCCTCCTCCTCCTCCTCCTCCTCCTCCTCCTCCTCCTCCTCCTCCTCCTCCTCCTCCTCCTCCTCCTCCTCCTCCTCCCCCTCCTCCTCCTCCTCCTCCTCCTCCTCCTCCTCCTCCTCCTCCTCCTCCTCCTCCTCCTCCTCCTCCTCCTCCTCTTCTTCTTCTTTCTCACTCTATTGCCCAGGCTAGAGTGCCATGGTGTCAGCCTAGCTCACAGCAACCTCCAACTCCTGGGCTCAAGCAATCCTTCTGCCTCAGCCTCCTGACCATGCCCGGCTAATTTTTTCTATATATATTAGTTAGCCAATTAATTTCTTTCTATTTCTAGTAGAGACGGGGTCTCGCTCTTGCTCAGGGTGGTTTTGAACTCCTGACCTTGAGCAATCCACCCACCTCAGCCTCCCAGAGTGCTAAGATTACAGGCATGAGCCACCGCACCCGGCCAGATTTATTTTTTTTACTCAGGATTACTTTGGCTATTTGGGCTCTTGTTTGGTTCCATATGAATTTTTTTCTAATGAAAAAAAATTTTTCTAATGAATGGTCTTTTCTAATTCTGTAAATAATGACATTTGGTATTTTAATAAGGATTACATTGAATCTATAGATTGCTTTGGGATTATATGGTCATTTTAGTGATATTATTCTTATCCATGAGAATGGGATGTTTTTCCATTTGTGTCATCTTCAATTTCTTTCAACAATATTTTATAGTTTTCCTTGTACAGATCTTTCTCCTCCTTGGTTAAATTTATTCTTAGATATTTTATTTTATTCTAGTCTATTCTATACTTGTAGCTATTGTAAATGGTATTGCCTTCTTGAGTTCTTTCTTGTCTAGATTGTTATTGGTTTATAGAAATGCTCCTGATTTTTGCACATTGATTTTGTAGTCTTTTTTCTTTTTTTTCCTTTTATAGCTAACATTTATATATTACTCACTGTAAGGCTGGTGGGAGGGGGCTGGGGAGGGCGCCCCTCCCCTCCCTAGATAAAAAAAGAAAAGGCTCACGAGACCAGACCTGCCAAGGACAACTGCCAGGCCCCACTGAGAACAACACCACCTGGATATCCACCCAGATAAGAAAGTTTTTGGTTCTTGAATTTGTAAATACAGACAGTCCCTCCTATTTCTCAATGACCACCAAAGGTCACCCCAGCTCTTCCCATCAAAAGTCCTCAGCCCACTTAAAATGGTATAAAAGCCTTCCCCATTTACAAACAGACGTGGCTTCTTGCCCCCCCTTGGGACTCATGAACCTCATCTGGGAGCACTCAATAAAGCCATGTTGTTTGGCCCCACACTCTCTCTCTCTGTCTCTCTCTCTCTCTTTGCTTCTTTTCACTGCTGCCTGAAAACATTACTCTCACCATGTGCCACACATCGTTCTAGTACTTTACATATATTAGCTCATTTAATTCCCACCACAATCCTTTAAGTCCCTTAAAATAGATATAATTATTTCCATTTTACAGATAAACTGAGGCATAGAGGTTAAATGACATGCCTGAGGTCAAAATGCTGAAATATACTAGAACCAAGATTTGAACCCAAGCTATCTGGCTTCAGAATCTATTCTTATAACCATTCTATAGAATTTTGGTGTTTTCTATTTATCCATTTACTAATTTGTTTTGAGAAAGATTACTGACAAGAGTGGAATACTTGTGTGGCTGGGCCAGCATATATATTTGCCAGAGAGGAAAGTCTAATTGGGAAACAGCCTCAAAACATCAGTTGCTAGGTGAAAATAGAATCAAGGTAAATCAACTGGAAGATTTCAATGGACCCTGACAGCCAAGCTCATGCCTGCAGCTCCCCTCACTAACTAGACAGGGAGATTTGTGTTGACCAGCCAGCCAGTGCTAAAGACATGGGCAAACTTTTGACTTGGCTCTTACTTGAATTTCTTTCTACAAATAAGCATTTATCCTGTCTCTTCCCCCACCTCTTTCCCTCCCCCCACCTCCTTCCCCTCCCCCCACCTCTTTCCCCAGTACCCCACTCCCACATACAAAGCACTATGGGTAGGCCAGCGCGGTGGCTCACGCCTGTCGTCCTAGCTTTCTGGGAGGCCGAGGGTGGATAGCTGCTGCTTCAGGGGTTCAACACCAGCCTGAACACTGCCTGAGCACAGTCAGACCCCGTCTCCAAATCTAAGAAAAAAAAAGTAAAAAAGGCAAAAAAAATACACAAAAACCTACAAAACAGCCGGGCACTCTGGCAAGCGCCTGTAGTCCCAGCTACCTGGGAGGCTGAGGCAGAAGGATCGCTCACAGCCCAGGACCTGGAGCTTGTGGTGACCCGCCCTCACTGCACTCTGCCCAGCATGCCGAGTGACACTCTGTCTCCACAAAAAAAAAAGAAAAGAAAAGAAAAGAAAGCACTATGGCTAGGTACTAAATGGTAGGGGTAGGAAAACAGGAACAAAACATGGTTATTATCCTCTGGGAGCTCACAGTCTGGCAGGGGATAGAGGTAAACAGCCCGCTAGAACCACAGTTTACCTTACATTAGTGATTATTTCATGGAGACATGAGAAATAGATTTTGTTGGTGCCAGGCACTATCATGAACATGTCACACAGATAGGGTTGCCAAGTAAAATACAAGCCACCCAGTTAAATTTGAACGCATGTGTCCCATGCAGTATTTGAGATATACTTATGCTAAAAAGTATCTGTTGTGCATCTGAAATTCAAATTTAGCTGGGTATTTTAGATTTTTATTTCCTAAATCTTACAATCATATACCCAGATTATCATTAATACTGACAATAATTCTGTGAGTTAGGCACTATTATTATCTCCATTTTGCAGATTCAGAAACTGAGACAATCAGGTCAAGTAAGTTATCCAAAATCACACATCTATCTGCTGACACACGTTTAGAAACCAAGCCCTTAGGCTGCTTTGTTTCCACTGATAGCCACTTTGGTATTGATCACTACCATCCCACTGAATACCATTTTCTGACCTTGTTCTCAAATGTATACCTCACTCACTGACCAATATGCAAAGCTCTGGAGCCTGGTTTTTAGTTAAAAAGAACTATATATAGGTCAGGCTCGGTGGCTCATACCTGTAATCCTAGCACTCTGGGAGGCCGAGGCGGGCAGATTGTTTGAGCTCAGGAGTTCGAAACCAGCCTGAGCAAGAGCAAGACCCCGTCTCTACTAAAAATAAAAATAAATTAATTGGCCAACTAATATATATATAGAAAAAAAATTAGCCGGGCATAGTGGCGCATGCCTGTAGCCCCAGCCACTCGGTAGGCTGAGGCAGTAGGATTGTTTGAGCCCAGGAGTTTGAGGTTGCTGTGAGCTAAGCTGATGCCACAGCGCTCACTCTAGCGTGGGCAACAAAGCAAGACTCTGTCTCAAAAAAAAAAGAAAGAAAGAAAGAAAGAAAGAAAGAAAGAAAGAAAGAAAGAAAGAAAGAAAGAAAGATAGATAGATAGATAGATAGATAGATAGATAGATAGATAGATAGATAGACACATAGGCCATGCCTGGTAGCTCATGCCTGTAATCCTAGCACTCTGGGAGGGCAAAGGGGGAGGCTCGCTTGAGTTCAGGAGTTTGAGATCAGCCTGAGCAGGAGTGGGACCACGTCTCCACTCAAAATAAAAAAAAATTAGCTGGGCACCGCCGTGGCACCCACCTGTAGCCGCAGCTACTTGGGAGGCTGAAGCAGGAGGATCACTTGAGCCAGGAGTTTTAGGTTGCAGTGAGCTATGACAACACCACTACACTGTAGCCAGGGCAACAGAGTGAGACTCTGTCTCCACAAAAAAAAAAAAAAAAGAAAAGAAAAAAGAGAGAGAGGCCGGGCACGGTGGCTCACGCCTGTAATCCTAGCACTCTGGGAGGCCGAGGTGGGTGGATTGCTCAAGGTCAGGAGTTCGAAACCAGGCTGAGCAAGAGCGAGATCCCGTCTCTATTATAAATAGAAAGAAATTAATTGGCCAACTAATATATATAGAAAAAATTAGCCGGGCATGGTGGCACATGCCTGTAGTCCCAGCTACTCGGGAGGCTGAGGCAACAGGATTGCTGGAGCCCAGGAGTTGGAGGTTGCTATGAGCTAGGCTGATGCCATGGCACTCACTCTAACCTGAGCAAACAAAGTGAGACTCTGCCTCAAAAAAAAAAAAAAAAAGAAAGAAAGAAAATAAAAAAGAGAGAGAGAGAGAGAAATTAGCCAGGAATGGGTAGGCTGAGCCAGGAGAATTGCTTGAGCCCAGGAGCCAGGAGTTGAGTTGTAGGTTACAGTGACCAATGATTATATCACTGCACGCCAGCCTGGGTGACAGAGTGAGACCCTGTCTGTAAAAAAAAAAAGAAAGAAAGAAAAAAAGAGGCCGGGAGCTGTGGCTCACACCTGTAATCCTAGCTCTTGGGAGGCCGAGGCGGGCGGATTGCTCAAGGTCAGGAGTTCAAAACCAGCCTGAGCAAGAGTGAGACCCCGTCTCTACCATAAATAGAATGAAATTAATTGGCCAACTGATATATATATAAAAAATTAGCCGGGCATGGTGGTGCATGCCTGTAGTCCCAGCTACTCAGGAGGCTGAGGCAGGAGGATCACTTGAGCCCAGGAGTTTGAGGTTGCTGTGAGCTAGGCTGATGCCACGGCACTCACTCTAGCCTGGACAACAAAGCGAGACTCTGTCTCAAAAAAAAAAAAAAAAAAAAAAAAAAGAAAGAATGAAGAAAGAAAGAAAGGAAGGAAGGAAGACATGTGTTTCATTGCAATACACATGCAAAGTTAATGCGCAGAAAGACCTAGAACTACATGAGGCTGCTGTGGTGCAGGAACAAAGCTGCTCTGGGCAGGTGGCACTGACAGCATTATGAGTTTGCATTCTAGAACATCTGGCCTCTTTCTCATTTGAGATTATTAAGATAGCAATAGTCTTGGTTCTTTGCATGACAAGGTCGGGTAAAAATAAGTAAGTGAATTTAACTTGATTCTTTGTGGTATTGATTCCTTCTCACTCCCCACGTCAGTCATTTTCCCCCAGCTGTTCGAAATGAAACAAAGCCCACCAATAATGTGCCAAGCATCTAAAACCCCACCAGTCTTCCCCTTTAGACTCAAAGCAAAGCAAAGCAAAGGCTTCTTTTCTGATCAGACTTTATTGACTTATCAAAAGTTCAACATTAAGTTAGCTAGTAGCCTTGAATTTTGAAGGTTTATCAACATATGACACAACTATTTTCATTTTCTCCAATTTTTTTCTTAGTAGAAAAGTGAGTTTTTGTGACCATGACATAAGATTTGCTTCTTTTGTTTTTTGAGACAGAGTCTTGCTCTGTTGCTTGGGCTAGAGAGCCGTGGCGTCAGCCTAGCTCACAGCAACCTCAAACCCCTGGGCTCAAGCAATCCTCCTGCCTCAGCCTCCCGAGTAGCTGGGACTACAGGCATGCGCCACAATGCCCGGCTAACTTTATATATATATGTATATATTTTTTAGTTGTCCAGCTAATTTTTTCTATTTTTTTTTAGTAGAGATGGGGGTCTCGCTCTTGCTCAGACTGGTCTCGAACTCCTAAGTTCAAACGATCTGCCTACCTCAGCCTCCCAGAGTGCTAAGATTACAGGCATGAGCCACCGTGCCTGGCCAAGATTTGCTTCTAATTATACAATGTTGAGCCATAATCTAAAAATGGACAAAGATCAGCAATTTCTGTGTTTGTTTTTTTTTCCCCTTTTCTTTTCTTTCTTTCTTTCTTTTTTTTTTAGGCTGGTCAAGGGAAGCATTGAGAGTGAAGAAGTGGAGAAGGAACAAAGAAATCTATAACTGGTTCTGATTGATTAGTTGTAAACACCACTGCACTCGAGCCAGCTAGCAATTTCATATGATTCAACTTAGTATAAATACATATGATATGTAAATCAATGCAGTCTTCCTTCTTTCTTCTGGGTCATTGTAACAATAACAACAAGAAAATCTCTAGTTTCCTAGTTACGTATACAACATGTAGCCAAACACAGATCTTAGAAATTGTGGAATAGAAGACAATGAATGGCGGCAAGGGGAGTATTTTCATGAAAAATTAGAACAATGTAACAGATCCAGGCCTTAAACGTAATCATACAAACATGAAAAGCTGTTTTTTAGAACATTCCAAATGACATGCTTCAAAGAACCAAGAATACTTCTGGCCAAAGAACTCTTTCTTTGCATTTTACTAGTAAGCTATAATTTTTAGTTCATCCTTCAGATGAGGAAAAAGAACAAGTCATACATTTGTGAGGAAAACTGCCATTGCCTCTGACATACTCCTTGGTACTTAAGCAAATATTCTGAGGATGAGACTGTTTTTCTTCATTGTTTCATATTTGGGGTCACTTGTTTCAGGGCTTATCATTGGCGTTGTCTTATCATCTCTGTTGACTCTAAGACCCTTATAACAGGGAATATTATTATTAGGTTTGTACAACTTTGAGGAAATGAGTCACAACTAAAATAGGCAATTGATTCACTCAACCTAATGGGTGGAAGGAAGGAAGTTAGCAGTATCTGCTGCAGGTTTTTCATTTCCTAAGGTGTTTACTATTAATGTAGTGGCCGATAGTAAGTACCGACAAATTTAGTTTACTTGCCATAAGCCAATCTACACCAGTAGTCTCAACTGTGGCTTAAAGAATACTGAAAACACTTGTGGGGTACAGTTAAAGAGGTCCTTAGAGGGAACTGTTTAGTCTTAAATGCTTATATTAGAAAACTAGTAATAAAGTTCATGAGCTAAGCATCCAGCTAATGTAATTAGAAAAATATAACAAAATAGGCCGGGCGTGGTGGCTCACACCTGTAATCCTAGCACTCTGGGAAACAGAGGGGGGCGGATTGCTCAAGGTCAGGAGTTCCAAAGCAGCCTGAGAGAGACCCCATCTCCACTAAAAATAGAAAGAAATTAACTGACCAACTAAAAATATATATAGAAAAAATTAGCCGGGCATGGTGGCACATGCCTGTGGTCCCAGCTACTCGGGAGACTGAGGCAGTAGGATCGCTTGAGCCCAGGAGTTTGAGGTTGCTGTGAGCTAGGCTGGCGCCACGGCACTCACTCTAGCCTGGGCAACAAAGCGAGACTCTGTCTCAAAAAAAAAAACTAATTGAAGAATAAACAGAAAGCACCCCAGTGTCTCAAAAAAAAAAAAAATATATATATATAACAAAATAAACCCAAAGAAAGTAAAAGGAATGAAATAATAGAGGGGGAGGGGCTAAAAAAAAAGAAATAATAGAGAAAAAAGTAGAAATTAACTAAAAAATAAAGATATAAACAAGAGGATTTTTAAAAAGCCAAAAGTTGAGTATTTAAAAACACTATTAAAATTGACAAGCCGCTGGCAAGATAAATCAAGAAAAGTTGAAAAAAATAAAGAAGACAGATGTAACTACATACATCAGAGATTTTAAAAGATGAGAAAAGGAGGGAGGAGGAAATGGGTATATTCACATCTCATGGGTGCGGCGTGTGCTGTCTGGGGGATGGACATGCACGTAACCTAAACATTTGTACCCCCATAATATGCTGAAATAAAATAAATACATAAATAAATAAAAAGATGAGAAAATAGTATAAATAATTTTATGCCATTTAATTGAGAAACACAAAAACAATTCATGGAAAATATAACTTAAAACTAATTGAAGGCCAGGTGCGGTGGCTCACGCCTGTAATCCTAGCACTCTAGGAGGCCGAGGCGGGTAGATTGCTCAAGGTCAGGAGTTCAAAACCAGCCTGAGCAAGAGCAAGACCCCGTCTCTACCATAAATAGAATGAAATTAATTGGCCAACTAATATATATAGAAAAAAATTAGCCGGGCATGGTGGCGCATGCCTGTAGTCTCAGCTACTCGGGAGGCTGAGGCAGGAGGATCGCTTGAGCCCAGGAGTTTGAGGTTGCTGTGAGCTAGGCTGATGCCACGGCACTCATTCTAGCCTGGACAACAAAGTGAGACTCTGTCTCAAAAAAAAAAACTAATTGAAGAATAAACAGAAAGCACCCCAGACAGTCCTCTATAAGCTGGGAGAGGGTATACATAACATTGTGATCAACACAGAATGTGATGCAGAATGTGTAATTAACCTCTTCACATTTACAAGAAAAAGAGAAACCACTTATATTAGTTTCCTAGGGCTGCAGTGACAAATCACCACGAACTGGGTGGCTTCAAACCATAGAAATTTATCCCCTCACAGTTCAGGAGGCCAGAGTCTGAAATCAAGGTGTTAGCAGAATTGATTCCTTCTGGAAGCTTTTAGGGAAAAACCTGTTCCATGCCTCTCTGCTAGTCTCTGGTTGTTGCCAGCAATTCTTTGTGTTCTTGGATTATGGCTGTTACTCCAATTTCTGCCTCCATCATCACATGATCTTCCTACCTATGTGGATCGTTTGTGTGTCAGTATCCAAATATCTCTCTCCTTTTCATTTTATTTTATTATTATTATTATTGAGACAGAGTCTCACTCTGTTGCCCGGGCTAGAGTGCCGTGGTGTCAGCCTAGCTCACAGCAACCTCAAACTCCTGGGCTCAAGCATGCGCCACCATGCCTGGCTAATTTTTTCTATATATTTTAGTTGGCCAATTAATTTTCTTTCTATTTTTAGTAGAGACGGGGTCTCGCTCTTGCTCAGAGCTGGTTTCGAACTCCTGACCTTGAGCAATCCACCCGCCTCAGCCTCCCAGAGTGCTAAGATTACAGGTGTGAGCCACCACGCCTGGCCTTCTCCTTTTCATTTTAAAGATACCAGTTAATGGATTTAGGGCCCACTCTAATCCAATATGACCTCATCTTAACTTGATTATATCTCCAAAGACCCTATTTCCAAATAAGGTCACATTCTTGGATTATGGTTGTTACTCCAATCTCTGCCTCCATCATCACATGACCTTCCTCCCTGTGTGGATCTACTGTGTCTGGTATCCAGATCTCTCTCTCCTTTTCATTTTATTTATTTATTTATTTGAAACAGAGTCTCACTTTGTTGCCCAGGCTAGAGTGAGTGCCGTGGCATCAGCCTAGCTCACAGCATCCTCAAACTCCTGGGCTCAAGCGATCCTCCTGCCTCAGCCTCCCGAGTAGCTGGGACTACAGGCATGCGCCACCATGCCCAGCTAATTTTTTTTTTTTTTTTTTTGAGACAGAGTCTCGCTTTGTTGTCCAGGCTAGAGTGAGTGCTGTGGCGTCAGCCTAGCTCGCAGCAACCTCAAACTCCTGGGCTCGAGCAATCCTTCTGCCTCAGCCTCCCAAGTAGCTGGGACTACAGGCATGTGCCACCATGCCCGGCTAATTTTTTCTATATATATTTTTAGTTGGTCAGTTAATTTCTTTCTATTTTTAGTGGAGACGGGGTCTCTCTCAGGCTGCTTTGGAACTCCTGACCTTGAGCAATCCGCCCGCCTCGGCCTCCGAAGAGCTAGGATTACAGGCGTGAGCCACCACGCCCGGCCCCAGCTAATTTTTTGTATATATATTTTTAGTTGGTCAATTAGTTTCTTTCTATTTTTTTAGTAGAGGTGGGGTCTCGCTCAGGCTGGTTTCCAACTCCTAACCTTGAGCAATCCACCCGCCTCAGCCTCCCAGAGTACTAGGATTACAGGCGTGAGCCACCACACCCAGCCCCCTCCTTTTCATTTTAGAGATACCAGTTAATGGATTTAGGGCCCACTCCAATCCAATATGACCTCATCTTAACCTCATTATATCTGCAAAGACCCTATTTCCAAATAAAGTCACGTTCACAGTAGTAGAAGTTAGGACTTGAACATACCTTTTTGTGGGGTAATGACTCAACCCACTATACAGCCCAATAGAGAAAAATAAAAATAGAAAAAAAAGGACAGAACATATGAAGAGGAAACCCAAATGGCTAATAAACAAATGAAAAGATGCTTAACCAGTTAGCCAGGTGTGGTAGCATGCGCCCATAGTCTCAGCTACTTGGAGGATTGCTCAAGCCCAGGAGTTTGAGGTTACAGGGAGCTATGATGACACCACTGCACACTGCACTCTGGCCTGGGAGACAAAGCAAGACCCTGTCCCCCCCCCCCCAAAAAAGAAAAAGAATGAAAAGAAATAAAAGAAAAGGTGCTTAATCTCATAAGTAATCAGAAAAATATAAATTAAAGCACAATAAAATATCATTCCACATCCCCTAGATGGTAAAAATTAAGTATAACAGTATAAGCTGCACTGTTGACGAGAATAGGAACAAACAGTCTCACACTCTGCTTGGTCAGATAATAATTGTTGTTTTGTAAAACAATTTGGCATTATCTTATAAAACTAGACATGCACATACTCAAAATTCCAGTAATTGTCCTCTGAAATTGATACTCTCAGAGAAATTCTGGCAGATGTGTACCAGGATATATTTAAAAGACACTTCATGGGTGCATTTTCCATTATAGCAAAAACAAAACAAAACAAAAAAACCTAAAGAAAAAAAACTTGGCCAGGCACAGTGGCTCACGCCTGTAATCCTAGTACTCTGGGAGGCTGAGGTGGGTGGATCTTTTGAACTCAGGAGTTCAAGACCAGCCTGAGCAAGAGGGAGATCCCATCTCTACTAAAAATAGAAAGAAATTATCTGGACAACTAAAAATATATAGAAAAAATTAGCTGGGCATGGTGATGTATCCCTGTAGTCCCAACTACTTGGGAGGCTGAGGCAGGATTGCCTGAGCTCAAGAGTTTGAGGTTGCTGTGAGCTAGGCTGAGGCCACAGCACTCTAGTGCAGGCAACAGAGTAAGATTCTGTCTCAAAAAAAAGAAAAACCTAGAAAACTCTAGAAACCAGCCATAGCCCATTGACAGAAGAATAAGAAATAAATTACAGAATATTTATACTATGGAATCTTTCAAGCAGTAAAAGAAATAGATGAACTACAGCTGCCAGTAACAAATAGGTGAGTCATAGAAACCTTATGTTGAGTGAAAAAAAAACAAGTAATAACACTTGTTTTTTATGTCATATCATGTGTGAAAATAATGATACCATTTTGTAAATTTCAAGAACAAAACTAATATGTTGTTTAGTGGAACACACATATGTGATTTAAAAGCAAAACTATTTTTTTAAGAAAATAAGGGCATGGTTGCCAGAGTCGCTACACCACATAACTGCATGGGGTGCCACTTATCATACATTGCAGTGTGTGCAGATGAGTATGTAGTAACTTCCTAGAGTTACACATGCCCATACCTGGTGGCACTAGGGGCAAGTGCAGGCAAATGCATCTGAGAAAAAACACTAGTAACTTTAATGTTTTGGTAATATTCCAGCTTTAAATTTGGACAATAGGTTTAGTAAACACACTGACTGAGGTCAGTTTCTAACACTAAGGTCACCAGCTAGCAACCCAAGCAGTCACTCCAGGCTCTATACTCCCAAGCACTACTCCAAGGAAAAGTGAAGCACATAGAAAAGCAGGCAAAGGTGTTACAGAAAGTTCAGTACTTGTCCCAGAGGCTGCATCAGAAGAACAAGGCTTTGTGGTTTGAGAAGGAAAGAGGAGTTTGTTAATTCACTGGCATATAAGGAGATTGGCAGACTCCTGTCTCAAAGTACCAAAGTCCCCCTTCTGAGCAGCAGTACAGAGCTTTTAAAAATTCTAATCAATCCCATCTTTGGCTGAAACAATCTCATGATCTCCACCCGGATTCATCTCATCTTCAGTTAGGGTGACCTCTGCCCAGGTTAATCCCATCTTTGGCTAAAATGATCTCATTACCTCCACCCAGACCATTCCCTCCAGCCATCTCCTGTGGCACAAAAACAAAAGACATTCCCCTGCCCCTCCTGACCACTGGCCTGAGGCAGAGGTATAGGTACTAGTTCTCCAAAAGGAATAGGGATGTTTTAAAGAGAAGTAAAACATTTTTGCCATTTTTTCAAGCCATTTCTTCTTTTACAAAGGCTGGGCATGGTGGCTAATGCCTGTAACCCCAGCGCTTTGAGTGGCCAAGGTGGGAGGATCTCTTGAGGCCAGGAATTTGAGACCAACCTGGGCAACATGCTGAGAGCCCTATCTCTACAAAGAAAATGTTAAAAATCAGTCTAGCCTGGTGGCACACACCAGTAGTTCCAGCTACTCTCGGAAGGCTGAGGCGGGAAGACCAATTGCTTGAGCCCAGGAGTTCAAGGTTGCAGTGAGCTATGATGGCGCCACTGCACTCCACCCTCTGGGACAGAGCGAGACCCTGTTGAAAGAGGAAAGGAAAGGGAAAGGGAAAGTGAAGGGAAGGAAAAGAGGCAAAGAATATAAAATGGCAAATCAAAGAAGAAAAAACATCCAAGGAATAATATAGGAAAAGATGCTCAATCTCATTACCAATCAGGGAAAGTTTACAAACTAAAACAAGATACTATTTTCTGTCCATGAGATTTTTTTATCTAATAGCAAAGCTGAGGCAAAATTAATATAGAGAGTTTATTTGGGCTGGGCGCGGTGGCTCACGCCTATAATCCTAGCACTCTGGGAGGCCAAGGTGGGGCAGATTGCTTGAGGTCAGGATTTTGAAACCAGCCTGAGCAAGAGCAAGACCCTGTCTGTACTATAAATAGAAAGAAATTAATTGCCCAACTAATAGATATAGAAAAAAAAATTAGCCAGGCATGTGGCGCATGCCTGTGGTCCCAGCTACTTGGGAGGCTGAGGCAGCAGGATTGCTTGAGCCCAGGAGTTTGAGGTTGCTGTGAGCTAAGCTGATGCCATGGCACTCTAGCCTGGGCAACAAAGCAAGACTCTGTCTCAAAATATAAATAAATAAATAAATAAATAAATAAATAAATAAATAAATAAATAAAGAGAGAGTTTATTTGGGCCAAGGTTGAGGACTGTAGCCTGGGACACACCTCAAAGTTGCCTTGGGGAGTGCTCTGGGGAACCAAAGAGGCCCAAGTTTTCATAGCAAAAAAAGGACAAGCCAGGAGAGAAGGCTTGATTTGTAATCAAAAGTAGTTCATAATCGATTCTCATTGGCTTACAGAAATATTAATATTGTTTAGTGATTGGCTCTCCATTGTTGAACTACAGGGCAGATGGCATTTTGATTCCTTGGCGTCGGTTAGTCTAGGCTGGCATAGCAGGTGCCTTCAAGAGGTTAATTATGTAGCTCAAGGGGAAGTGACTATTTCATTCCAATGACTCTGGGCCTGATAATTTAGAGAGGCTCATATTCCTCAAATAAAGTTTCTTTCTTTTTCTCCCAAGATTGATAATATTTGAGCTGGTATGGATGTAAATTGGTATAACTAGGTCATTTTCAATAAGAATGAAGATAAATATACTTACTCATGACCCAGAGATTCCTATTCTAAGTGAACACCTTGGAGAAGCTTTTAGACAGTGATCCCTCTGTAAGTGCCCATTGCTGCAGCGTTTGAAAGAACCTAATTTCTCTTCAGAAGGAAACAAATAAACCAGGAATAATTTATATATAAATTGTATAAAGGAGTCAAAGTGCATGTTATAAACATGGAATGAACTTGAAAAATAAAGTGAGAAAAGTATCAGCATATCATTTCTATTAAGTTTAAAAATTAAAAAAATATATAAATAAACATTTAAAAATAATACATATATCTAATAGACATAAAACATATGTAGGAAATGTGTGGCTATATGGATGTGTATATGTAATAACTGAATTTGTTTGTGTGCTGGCAGGAATGGCAGGAATGATAGAGCAGACTGAAAAGGTTGATGATCCAGGAGAAGGAGGACCTAAAGAGTAACCTCCTAGGGAAGGAGAGAAGGATGGGATTCAGAGCACCCGAGGAGGGATAGGTCTTTGAAATGGATTGTTTTTAAAATCTCTTTCATGATTAAATTTGAGGTTTGGGGTAAGCAAGTTGGGGTGCTGGAAGGGAACTTTCTTCTCTAGGTAATTTTTCTACATTTACATAAACAGACAGACAAGTAGTAGATAAATTGTGAGAGAAAATATAAGAAAATGAAATCTTCCGGCCTCCAGCCTGAGCAAGAGTGAGATGGCATCTCTACAAAAATTGGAAAAATTAAGCAAGCATGGTGGCTCACACCTACATTCCCAGCTACTTGGGAGGCTGAGACAGGAGGATTGCTTGAGCCTAAGAGTTAAAGGCTGCAGTGAGCTATGATGATGCCACTTGGAATCCAGCCTGGGCAACAGAGCGAAACCCTGTGTCAAAAAGAAAACAAAGGCCTGGTGCGGTGGCTCACATCTGTAATCCTAGCACTCTGGAAGGCCGAGGCAGGTGGATTGCTCGAGGTCAGGAGTTCGAAACCAGCCTGAGCAAGAGCGAGACCCTGTCTCTACTATAAATAGAAAGAAATTAATTGGTCAACTAATATATACAGAAAAAATTAGCTGGGCATGGTGGTGCATACCTATAGTCCCAGCTACTCAGGAGGCTGAGGCAGCAGGATCGCTTGAGCCCAGAAGTCTGAGGTTGCTGTGAGCTAGCAACCTCAGATGGCATGGCACTCACTCTAGTATGGGCAACAAAGCAAGACTCTGTCTCAAAAAACAAAAAGAAAGAAAGAAAGAGAGAAAGAGAGAAAGAAAGAAAGGAAGGAAGGCAAAAAAAGAAAAAGAAAAGAAAAGAAAATCCAAACCATAACAATGTTTAAAGTATAGAAAGTGAGATTGCTTCTCCTACATCAAAAGTTAACTTTACACTCATCTATGAAACTACAGCCAAAAGTGCTGTATAATTTCTAATCTCTAGGTAAGATTAAATACTTGAACCAGATTAAAAATTGGAGCCCAGATTTATGGGTTCAGTTGGGAGCTCAACTTTCAGTGTCTCCTGGCCTGAACTAGCACTGCCCTGCTAAGTGAAATGGGATCTTAATCTGCTAGGTGTTCTAAACCTGTGAAAACTACAGTCCCTAAAATGTACTACCACAGGGTTTCCTGCCTAATAGGGAAAGGAAATGGGGGGGGGTGTTTCTATGGAAAAAATTAAAAATTCCACATTTATATTAATAACTAACAGGTGCATGCCACCATGCCTGGCTAAATTTTGTATTTTTTGTAGAGATGGGGTGGGGTATGTCTCACTGTGTTTGCTCAGGCTGGTCTCAAACTCCTGGTCTCAAGTGATCCTCCCATTTCACCCTCCCCAAATGGTGGAATTATGGGCATGAGCCCTGGAACAGACCAGTTTACAGTATTACTGGCAGATTTATGAATAATGTTTCTATAATCTTGTACAAGTGTCTTAAACTAGTAAATGCAACTATGTATCACCCCAAATGTCAACAGTATAAACTGAATTGACATAATATGTGAAGTTGTGTCATTTCAGGACTTTTTGTAACAATTTGTAACTGCTGTTTCTTATTGCATAAATGCCACTAAGTAGCCACTATGTGGCTACTTTAGCAACCAAGTGGTGGTGTTAGGTAGATAGTGAGGGATTCCCGGTCTCCTAGGGACAAAAGTGGGGGCTGTTGTCTTGGTGCAATTGCCCCACCTGGGAAGAAGGACAAGGGTGGGTGCCACGCCCCCATCTTTGTCCTGCCCCATCCTAAACCTCTCCCCAGGGACTGCCATACCTGGGGCAGGCGGGAATACTATGAATAGGCCAATGATAACTTAGTATGCCAGATATAAAAGAATGCACAGGACTCTCTAACCCATGGGCCAAGCTGCATATGTACTATAGAGGCTGGAATTGACCTAGAGTACCCCTCATGCTAGTAAGACTCGGGTCATGCAACTCACAACTGTCCAAAGTCGTTGCCTGGTGACCTCTGAACCATAATGGAGGTCCCTATCCAGGCACTACAAAGCAATGTGTAGACTATAGCCAGCCCCTTTTTTTGGCCCCCTTCCTTTTGCTTTTTTCCTGCTGCGACAGTGGGTCTATTCGTCATCTGTATCACACTCTGTATACCTGTATTGCTCTTGCCCTATAATCCTATCTTCCTCTCCTCAATAAACCTCATTTTCATGCTTGCCTTACTTTAGTGTGTCTGGTCATTGTTCAGCCATGAGCGCACCAAGAACCAACATTTCAGACTGAAACCTGACAGTGGCCAAGAAGCCAAGGAAATGGAAGCATATGTGATATACAGCTGGTGTATACAATGGTTAAGGGAGGACATTTGAAAATAAGAAAAAATTGCTATTTCTAATTTAATAGAACATTTATCTCCATAAGCATTAATGGGAACATGTATAAAACTACAAAATATGTTGTCCCCTGGAAATTTTTCCTTTAGTGTCTGTTTCATCTTATTACATCTCAAAAAGGCTCTTTCCACAGGTCCACTGCTAAGTGCTATTTTCATAAACCTTTTTATTCTTGTCATCTAATCGCCTACTCCCTGACAGGTAAACTGGACAAACAGATGTGGCTCCCTTTTATATCGCCTTGTTCTTTTCTTTTCTTTCTTTCTTTCTTTTTTTTTTTGAATGTTAAACATTATTATTACTTTATAGCTTTTTAAAACATTAATGCATAATCAAGTTGTTTTCATTTTTGGCATCATACAAATAACGCTGCAATGAATATCCTTGTACAGATATTTTGTATAGATTTATCCTATTCTCAATCTACTCTTAGTTATTCAGCACCTACTATGTTCTAATCATAGTTCCAGGCACTGGATACAGCAGTACTTCAAATATAATTTTTTTTTTTTTTAAGACAGAGTCTTGCTTTGTTTCCTAGGATAGAGTGAGTGCCGTGGCGTCAGCCTAGTTCACAGCAACCTCAAACTCCTGGGCTCAAGCAATCCTGCTGCCTCAGCCTCCCGAGTAACTGGGACTACAGGCATGCACTGTGAGGGGTCAAGACATTGCATACCTGCAAGGCCCACACCCCCAGTGAAGCCGGAACTAACATCCTCCTTTTGGAAACCGTTGCTTGCTTGCCATGGAAACCGTTGCTTGCTTGCTTGTTTGCGCCAACTTTGCATTGATTGAACCCCTGTATAGTGGGGCTACCAGCCAACCAATCATGTTAAAGGTCAATGCATGATCCACGCGTGATCAGCCACTGCATAGCGTACGCACCATAGGGATAAAAGGCACGCTGCAACCCCAGTCGGGGTCCTTGCCTGCAAGAGTGGCCACTGCGTTGGTGCTCTAGGGCTTGGACCCTGGCTAGCCAGAAAATAAACCTCCTCTTGTGTAATTACATCCTTGATGTCTCTGCTTTTCTGTCCGGTGGGGCTGTGGAAGGTCGGTCCCTAACAGCACCACCATGCCTGGCTAATTTTTTTCTATATATATTAGTTGGACAATTAATTTCTTTCTATTTATAGTAGAGATGGGGTCTCACTCTTGCTCAGGCTGGTTTTGAACTCCTGACCTTGAGCGATCCACCCACCTAAGCCTCCCAGTTCAAATATAATTTTTTACCCCAGTGGAGCTCACTTTCTGGTGGGAGGAGAGAGAAGAGTTAAAATAAGTGAAAAATATGGTAGATGGTGATTAGTACTGTGGAGATGTACAGGAAATTTTGAGGAGGAGGTTTAATTGTAAATAGGACATTTAAGGGAAGGCCTCACTGAGAAAGTGCATTTCTGTGAAAACATGAAGGAAGATGGAAACAAATCATATGAATATCTGAGGGAAGAGGATCCCGGATACAGGGAATAAGGCGTGCAAATGCCCTAAAACATGGTCTCATCTGTGGTTTCAAGAGACTTTTCAGGATTGGCAAGAAGTCCAGTGTGGCTAAAATCCAGAGAGGGAGGAGAAAAGTCATAGGAGATGAGGTCAGAGCATGGAAGGCCTTATCAGCCATTGTGAGCATTTTGGCTTTGACTCTGAGGTAAAGTGGGTATCTTTGGGAGGGTTTTGAGTAATAACAGGAAGTGATTTACGTTTTAAGAGGGTCACTCTGGCTAGTGTATTGAGGATAACCTGAAGGAAGGTAAAGGAGGAAGTAGAGACTAATTAGATTTTTTGCAGTTATTCTGGAATGTTTGGGACAGGATTAAGGATGTGGTGATGATGAGGGGTTGTTGAATTCTGATTCTATTTTGAAGGTAAAGTGGGTGGGATTTTCTAAGGGATTGTATGTGGGGTGAGAAAGGGAGAAATTAAGGATATCTCTTAGATATTTGACCTATATAACAGGAAGAGTAGAAGAGCCATTAACTGAAATAAGGCAGACTGTGGGAGGAACACAGCTGAGTATGAGGGTTGAGATCAGGAGCTCAGTTTTGGTCCTGTCACGTTTGAGATTTCTATTAGACATCCAAAGTGAAGATCTTAAGTAAGCAATTTGAGTCTCCAGTGCAGGAGAATGATCTGAGATGGCAATACAGATTTGGGAATCATCCACATACAGATAATATTTAAAGCCATTGAACTGAGATCACCTAGGAAGCTAGTATAAATAAAAAGATTAGAGGGTTAGGCCTGGAGCCCTTAATTTTTGGCATTCCAGGATGTAATGAGAAAATAGCAAAGGAGACTTAAGTGGCAAGTGAGGTAGGTGGAAAATCAGTATGGTGTAGGAGAAGTGAGGAAACTTGAGGAATGAGACCAATCCTTTGGACTTACATTGTGGAGCTCATCGGTGACCTTGAGTAGAAGTTTTGTTAGGATGTTGCCGGGTGAAGCCTCGACTGGTATGTTAGGGTTCTCCAGAGGAACAGAACCAATAGGAGACAGACAGGTAGATAGATGAGAGGGGATTTATGAGGGAATTGGCTCACATGTAAATGGCTTTATTCTTGAAAAGATGCTCTGAACTTTCTTTATATTGTAAGTTCTGGCATGTGCTTACATTTTCCCGGAGATGTCTATAACTTTCAAAGGTGTTAAAACGGATTGGTGACCCCAGAGAAAGGACCACTGCATTAAGATAAGCTATCATGCCTGGGTGGGGTGGCTCACGCCCATAATCTCAGCACTTTGGGAGGCGAAGGAGGGAGGAGGGAGGATCACTTGAGGCCAGGGGTTGGAGATCAGCTATCCTCTGCCACGTGGAACCACGGGCGCTGGCTTCTCCGCTATGCTGGCCTGGGGCTGCGCTCCCGGCGCCCTCCCGCACAGTCCTCCGAGTCGCGGCACCAGCAGGGGTCGCTACTTCGCCGCCACCGCCGCGCCTGCGCCCCGCTAGGCCCGCTCTGGCCGCGCCGGCGCCGGCGGAAGGGGCGGGGCCGGGGGCGGGGCGACCAGAGGCCTGTAGACGGCGCGGCCGCGGGGAGCCACGAGAGACCCTGTGGTCCAGGTGAGTGCGCCCCTGCCGGCGCGCCGCGACGCGCCTGGGCCCTCGCCCCTCTGCTGCCTCGTCCCGCGCTCCTGTGGAACTGGAGCGGGAGCCCCTCCGCCCGCCCACTCCCCTGCCCGGTCTCCGCGTGAGTCCCCGTGGTCCTGCCGAGCCCCGCCAGCCTTGGGACGCCCCCGCAGGGGCTGTGGGGAGTGGGTGGGGTAAGGCTGGCTGTCCCTGGGCCCAGTCGCTTCTGCTGGCTCCCGACGCAGGCTGGGAACACTGAGATGTAGCTGTCCGGTTTCCTTTGACCTTGGGGAGCCGGGAAGGTGCGCGGCCCGCCAGGGTGGGGAGGGAGCGAGGGGAACCCGACCCTGCCTCGGGCCGCCAGCCTCTGGGGTCTGCAGAAGGAAGGGGGATTTGGCAGCAATAGGCCGCAAAGCGTTTAGACCAAGTTCTGCATCTTACGGAGCAGTGGACAGGCTCAGGAACGGGAAGCGGTTCCCAGCGTCAAGCAGGTCAAGGACAGCCTTGTCTCTGTATCCCAGACATGGCTTTTCTGACAGTCTTCCGTTATTTTGTGCCTCTCCTGAAGATAATCATCCAAGGCCTCCTGTGGGCTGCTGGTCGTGATCAGCCCCCTAGGCATAGTCTTACTACTGCCACAGACATCTTTCAAATTGCACTCTTACCACTTCCGAACTTAAGGTCTTTTGATAGCTCCGGTGCTGTCTGGGTCAGGTCCACACTTGGATGTACAAGAGCCTTGGAGATCTAGCTCCTTGCCCATCAGTCCAGTTTTGTCTGTTTCGTGGTTCATTCTCGTGCATCAGTCCTGAGCTACTTTCATGCCACAAGTTGTTGTGGTTTTTTTTGAGACAGAGTCTCACTCTGTTGCCCAGGCTAGAGTGTCAGCCTCGCTCACAGCAACCTCCAACTCCTGGGTTCAAGCGATCCTCCTGCCTCAGCCTCCCGAGTAGCTGGAACTACAGGCATGCGCCACTATGCCCTACTAATTTTTTCTATATATTTTTAGTTGTCCAGCTAATTTCTTTCTATTTTTATTAGAGACCAGGTCTTGCTCTTACTCAGGCTGGTTTTGAACTCCTGACTTCGAACAATCCTCCCACCCCGGCCTCCCAGTGCTAGGATTACAGCCGTGAGCCACCGCACCCAGCCCACAAGTTTTTAATCACTTAACATGTGCTAGACACTACTCTGGGCACTGGGAGTTCACAGAGGAAGAAAATATGAAGATTCCTACTCTTAGGGAATTTGTAATCTAGTGGGGGAAACAGGCAAACAAAACACCCAGTAAATTGTGTAATATGATAGCAGGTAGTAAATGCTATGGGGAAAAGAAAGTAAAGCAGGGTAAGGGGGATTTAGAGGACAAGATGGAGTTAATAAATAGAGTTGGAATGGGTAGGCCTCATTGAGGTGATGTTTGATTTAAGACTCGAAGGAAATACAGAGTTCCCCAAGTGGATTTCTGGGGTAAGAGTGTTATTCCAGGCACAGCTGGAACAAAGGTCCCTACCCAGAAATGTGCCTGTGTGAGAGGAGCACAAAGGAAGCCAGTGTGGCTGGAGCTGAGTGAGCAAGGATGATTTTGGAGATGAAATGGGGAAGCCAAATCATGTAGTGTCTGTGGACCATGGTAGGGACTTTGCTTTTCTCTGAGTGCTTTTGTAGGGTTTAGAGCAAAGGAGTGACAACATGTAAATTACTTTTTAAAATATTCACTCTTGTTGCTCTGTGGAGAACAGTGTAACAGCCTTTGTGGCAACCCTTGTTATAGATGATGGTGGCCTGAATCTGTGGTAGCAGTGGAAGTGGCGAGACTCTGGACATGTTTTGAAAATACAGCCAACATGATTTTCTGACAGATATGGATATGCAGGATAGGATCAAGAATGATGAGCTTTTGTTCTCAGCAATTAGAAAGATGGGGCTACCATTAACTGAGATGTGGAAGGCTGCAGGTAGAGCAGGTTTGGGGTTGGAGCTGTATCAGGAGTTTGCTTTTGGGCCAATTAAGTTTGAGGTGCCTATTATGCACCCACATGGAGATGTCAAATGGGTAGTTGGATGTTGGGTGTCCCCAGGTTTGTTGACTAAGAGAACTCACAGACAGAACTCAACATATAATCATACTCATGGCTGTGATTTATTACAGCAAAAGGATACAGAGCAAAACAACCAAAGGGAAAAGGTGCATGGGACAAAGTCTGGAGGAAACCAGGCACAGTCTTTTAAGATTCCTCTCCCAGTGGAGTCACATAATGCTTAATTTCTCCAGCAACAAATTGTGACAAGACATGTGAGATGTCTATTAGGAAAGCTCATTAGACACTAAGTGCCCCAGGCTTTTATTGGAGGCTAATCATGTAGACACCCTCTGCCTAGAACTTAACAAAATTTCAGACTCCTAGAAAGCAAGGAGATATTCAGCATAAAAGCACATTGTTTGTACAAACAGTTTTAGGATAGCAAGCCACTCCTATCAGCTCTGGGAATGGTGCGAAATGGAGTAAGTCCAATTTCCCAGACACCAAGCAAGGGCCAACCTTGCAAGCAAGCTTTCCTAAGGATGGCAATCTCAGGCCTGCTTTGTTAACTCTTTTCTTCACAAGTCTGGAATTTGGGAGAAGGTTCTGGAATGGGGATATAAATCAGAGTTGGCCTATAAGTACAATTTGAAGCCATGGAAATGTCTGGTGTCTTGATAATGAATTTGTCAAAACTAGTGCACTTAGGAGCTGAGCTGGATGAAGCGAATGTAGAAGAGACGAGGATCAAAGACTGAGTCTGTGGGCCCTCCAGCATTAAGATGTCAGGGAAGAAGAGAAGGAAGCAGCAGAGAAGTCTTGAGAAGTCATAGCATGGGAGAGGTAGGAAGAAAACCAAGAGTAAGGTGTCCTGGAAGCTGAGTGAAAAGGAGGGGAGTGATCAGTTTTCTCAAGTGCTGCTGAGACATTAAATAAGATGAGTACTAACAAATGATCTTTTGGATTTAGAAAATCAAAGGAGAGAAATTGAGAGTATAGACAACACTTTTGAGAAGTTTTGTAAAGAGGAGCAAGAAAAGAGGTAGTACCTGGGAGGTAGTAGAGTTAAGAGGATTATTTATTCGCTTGCTTTTGAATGAGAGAAAAATAACAGTGGATGTTTATTCCAACAGCTAATGGAATAGTCCATTAGAAAGCAAAAAAAAAAAAAAAAAAATCACTGTTGTAACTTGCTGTTTCCCCATACATAGGTCAGTTTCAGGTCACCTTCGTTATCAGGACTCTCCAGAGGCATCCATGCTCTGGGCTTCAGCTTGTCTAGGGTCCAAGTCTGTGAACCTGCTTTCACTTGTGTTTTCTGACAGCAAGTTTCCCACGTTCTGGTTAGATGGCAGTTTCTTTAGTATACGGCTGTGTGTTTTATACCTGCGCCTAGCCAGGCACTTGACATATGTAGGCAAATGAGTGCAGGTGGATGTAGTAATTGGGTAGAATGCTCATTTCATGTCTAGAAAATGAATCTGCAGCTATTTGCTGGTTTTGTATGTGCTGAGCAGATTGGGGGTGAGAGTGAAGAATAGGGCATAATCTATGCCCTGTCACTACTACCCTTAAGGTTTGGGAGATGAGAACAGTCCACCTGAATTAATTAGAAAGTCACAAAAGACAGCTTTGGTGTGACCAGAGTCTGGGAGAGGGCATGTGATGCATGGGTTGGTGGAGGAGGAGAGTGGGGCTTGTGTGGAGTCTGGAAGAAGGGGGGGTCATGCCAAGAGGACAGAAACTGTTTCAATAGTAGAATCATCCCCCCCACACACACACACAAATAAACAAACTGTAAGGAACTCAGTATTCAACAGCACTGCTTCAAGTGAAGAGTTAGCTTCCTCCTCAGGTACCCCCACTCTCAAGTTGGGGGGCACTCCTATAACCAGTTTCAAAGTTCTGGGGCAGAACCTAGGTTCTCAAATGCCTCCTTTGTGGCCCTGAGGGTCCACTGCTAACATCTACAAATGGTCTTCATGTCCAGCAAAAATTAGGTTAGTGTTTTCTCAGTTTTATGTTTTTTACAAATTTTATGTAAACTTCCAGCATTTGCCAGTGTTTGCCAGCTAGAAAGGGAAGACAAAGAGAGGTAGCTAATAAACACAAAGGTAATACTTGGCTTGACATTTTGGTATGTTTGTTGTATTTACATGTGAATATGATTTTAAATAGCTATTTTTGCTAGTAAAGGTTTTCTAATGTGGGTAAACATAACTATTGCTGAGTTATATCTATGTTGCAGAGAGCAACATCATATCCAGGCATTCCTCAAAGGAAACATTGGTGTGGTATAAAACTAGGACTTTGGATGGGGAATGTGGACACCCAGGGACTAATATAGAGACAGGACTTCCCACCCCTAGCTATAGGCACTTCCCTCCCTCCCCCAGGGTGTCTCTTAGGATTTCTTCTGTGACAGTTCTTGCCACTCCTACCCCTGAAATTCTATTATTTTTGGTATTGCGGTAGGTGAAAGTTAGCTTTTGGTCAAGAAAAAATGAGAAAATAAATGTAATGGTATGGCAGAGCACTGAACTTAGAGTCAAGAGACTGACTGGCAACCCTCAGCTTTGGAGTTAGGGTGCCTCTGGGTTCAAGTGCAGTTAGTAACTGTGTGCCCCTGTAACTAAGATGGGCTTGTTAGAAGGAGTAAATGAGTTAATATGTGTAGAGCAGTGCCTGACCCTAAAAACTATAATCCTTGAGAAAACTTGACATTGGAATCCCAGCTCTGTCATTTTGTAGCTCTGTGACTTAGCAGTTTCTGAAGTTGCCCCAAATCTCATTTGCACTTATCCGCAGAACGAGGGACCTGCACAGAGTCATCCCTGAGAGGCTGCCATTTCATCTCTCCGGACACATGTGGCTCTGGGAGGGAGTATTGTTAATTGGGTGGAACATGCAGCCAGATCCTAAGCTCTGAGGCCTACATATGTCCTTTGGCATCATAGCTAATAGCAAAACTAACTTGCTAGGATCACCTGGACCAGTGTTTTCAAACTTTTCTGCAGTTATCCACAGTAAACACATTTTACATGGTGAGCCAGTGTGTATGCTTAATTGTAACAAAAGTTTCATGAAGCAGTATTTACTCTTGCTCTAAGTGATACACTGTAATATTTTCTATATTCTTCAGTTCTAGTTTTTAAAAAGTAAAAATTTTAATAATGAATCTAGAATTTAGGGCCAACACAGACTTCTAAAGCTGTCGATAGAGAGCTCTGACCACTTATGGCTAACCTTCCTGTATGTTTTGTGTGTGTGGGAAGGTATGAGAGGCTCTGCTTGTGAGTGAATTATTCTTCTTAAAATTTTACACTGTGAAGGATCTATGCCAAAATATTGACAGTGGTTATAGTAGAGCGAGTTATGGGTGGTTTGAATTTTTCAAATATTTTTTCAAATTCTCTCCAGTGAAAATATGCTTAGTTGTGACTTTTTGGGGAGCATCTAATATAAATATATTTTTAATGCCCCTGATATTCAGATAGTCTACTGGTTCCCAGCACTGGGCCACAGGCCTGTACCAATCTGGTAAAGTTTTCCCAGATCCTTAGTGGGAAAAAGAAAACAACAGTTGGCTTATAATGCTAAATTTATTCAATTTAAAGAAGTTTAATTCTGAGATTATGTCCTCTTTGGTCATTGAAATTTTTTTTTTAAGTCCACCATGAGGTTCCTTTAAAATATTTTTTTTTTATTGTGGTGATCAATGAAATACAAAATCTGGGAACTGTTGAAATATGCTGTTTTCTTCCTTTATTCCTGAGTGTGTAAAATTTAAGTTTCTTTGTATTAATAAGTATTCATTCTCTATTAAATTAGAATATGTGTAAAAGTAGTTTTTGGCAACATTTATCTTGAGGATACTTCAAGTAGATTCTAGAAATTATTTTAGAGTACTCTGTGGATTTTATAGTTGAAAAACAGTCCTTAAATTGAATCTGCCTTATTTCTCTGTTAAGATTTAGACTGGAGTCCCAACAGTGGTGAAGTAATAAGAGTTGAGCTTTTGTTGTCTGTTCATTCATGCCAGGAATATAAAGCCTAAAATGTAAGTTAGAAATAGGTCTGTGTTTTTGAGTGTGCCATACAGATAACTGCTGTTGTCTGCTTTGTGATTAATGGAAAGTAGGAAGAAAAAATCATGAGAATCATCTTCAAAGAAATCAGTGTTAAGGTATAACCTTGACAGAAAGGAAAGTCATTTGCTGACTCAAGGTAGGAAGATACTGACTATATGGAAACCCTTTTCTTATTACCAAATCCTGGTTTCTAAAACCATATTATACTTGAGGAAGTCTACCACCATCATAATAAGATGGTTTCTGCTGCATTTGAGGTAACTATAAGAATTGATTGCTCCCTGGCATGTTAGCACCTCAGTGCCTCAAAAAATAATTACCTAGTTTATCTCCAGGGTCTCAAGGCCACTGCTCTGCTAGCCAATAACTCAATTGAACAGTGGGAAAGAGATATAAAAGGAGGTAAAATGCAGATCTGGTCCAATTTGCTCATTCTTAACTCTGATTTGCTGTGGTTGGAAGTTGAAATAAAGTTTGGAGATTCACTCTGGGCTTTTTTGTTTGTTTGTTTTTGTTTTGAGACAGAGTCTTGCTTTGTTGCCCAGGCTAGAGTGAGTGCCGTGGCATCAGCCTCACACACAGCAACCTCAATCTCCTGGGCTCAAGCAATCCTTCTGCCTCAGCCTCCCGAGTAGCTGGGACTACAGGCATGCACCACCATGCCTGGCTAATTTTTTCTATATATATTAGTTGGCCAATTAATTTCTTTCTATTTATAGTAGAAATGGGGTCTCGCTCTTGCTCAGGCTGGTTTCGAACTCCTGACTTGGAGCAATCTGCCTGCCATGGCCTCCCAGAATGCTAGGATTACAGGCATGAGCCACCGCGCCTAGCCCTCACTCTGGGTTTTATGAAGTCATGATCTGGTGTCCTTCCTTGGCAAAGTCAGTGTTGTAAGGATGTAATTTAGGTTAATAAACAGTCTTACAGTCTTCTCTCCAGATGTTTTCTTTTTTTTTCTTTTTTAACAAGTCAGTGAGAACTAGTGATATTTTTCAGTAGCAATCAATACCCAAAGCTATTGAGAGGAAGGAAAAAAGTAAAACCAGTGCCTTCACACATATTAGTATCTCACTGGACCCTCACGACAACAACCCTAGTGAGCCAATAAGCATGTTAATTGCAGCTAGAAGACTCACCATGCCATAGTGTATGGCCCTTGGTACCTGCAGACCCATATGGCTTTTTGTAGGGGAGCATAAGTACAGTACTAGATATAAAATGTTCATGGTGTGTATGGTTTATGTTGTAAGAATGCCATACTGCACTTGTGAGATAAAACTGATTTATTATCTGTTTCAGGTTATATGCACCATGGCTATCACTAATGTCAGATTGCTTGATGGTATTTTAAGAAAGCCAGAAGCCTGGATTGGACTCTGGGGTGTGCTCCGACGGACACCTTCTTCACATAAACTCTGTACTTCCTGGAATCAATACTTGTATTTTTCAAGTACTGAGTTAAATGCATCAAATTATAAAACATTTTTCCATAATATTTTTTCACTGAGACTGCCAGGGCTTTTAATATCTCCAGAATATGTTTTTCCATTTTCCATAAGACTCAAAGGTAATATAAGCTCTAAAAAATCCACTAAAAAGTCTCCACAAAAAGTAGAAGATGAAGAGGACTCTGACGCAGAGGAGGATGACAACGAAATGAGTGAGATGGAAGAGGAGCTTGAGGATGACCCTAGTGTGGTCAAAGACTATAAAGACTTGGAAAAAGTAGTGCCATCTTTTCGGTATGATGTCATCCTGAAGACGGGCCTAGATGTTGGGAGAAAGTGAGTACGATATGCATTTTATTATATAATAAATTCACTTGTAGTATTGTTATTTTAATGCAGCATTAACAAATCACTCTGCCCACATTGTGGTGAAGAATAACTAGAGATGAAAAGACCTTATAGGTAACCTGTTTCAATTATTTCATTTTTATAGATGAGAAAACTGATTTCCAAAGGAGTCAGGTGACTGCCTGCAAATCCTATGTATCATATTATTTCCTTGAACCTAAGACACAGTTGACTATAAGATGAGCCACTGATTTAATAACAGCTTCTTGGGGAGAAAAGGACTCACCATATTAGATGTATATTGCAAGCATAAAATGCACCCGAATTTCACAAATGCTACAATGTGAGAAAGTACCTCTTAGAATTAACAGAAGGAATATGAGGTGGTGGTTAAGAATGCAGGCTTTGGAGCCATAGTACTGGGGTTTCATTCCTGGTTCTGGGTGTGTCTTTGGGCAAGTCACTTAAACTCTGTGTCTGTTTCCTCATCTGTAAAATGAGGATAATAACCTATTTTTGAGGGTGGATTCTAGGATTAAATGAGTATATATCGATCTAAAGCACTTTAAACAGTGTGTGGCACATTGTAGGTACTACATATATTGGCTATTATGAAGACAATACTGTGTGTTCATATATAATAGAGGTATTAAGTGTAACTTTTAAGATTTCTTTAATGTTCTCATTCTCTCTCTGGTAGACTAATTATATAAGAATAGTGACCTTCATTGTTCATTCCTTTAAGCAATTGGTATGTACATACTGCATACAAAGTAAGAATTGTGGTATGAATAAGTGCAGAGATTTCCTTGTGTGATTTGTATCTTTACAACCAAAACAAATTTTTTAATCTGTGAAGTTTAAGAGATCCATAAGGACTTTGAGTCATAGACCCCCCGCTTTTGGCATCAGGATTTGGTGAATGTTCTCTAAAATCTCATAAACTCATAAGAGGATCTCTCCTGTCTGAAGAGTAGCAGCTGCTGCTACTATTATTAAGCTGAACCCTAAATGATACTCACCTAGAGTCAGAGATCATCAAAAGGGAAGGGCACTGATTTTTGTCTGTATCCTCCCCCTCCCACCCATCTAGTTGCCCAGTGACTTAAACTCAGAGAGATCAGCAACTGTCAGATTGAAATTTCTCCAACCTTAGTACAGACTGGCAGAGGGTTTCTTAATGGGCCTTGCCATGTGTGTGTTGCCTGGTTCTTCTCTTAGAGCACAGAGCAGGTATCTGAGGGGAAGGGAATGCCCACTCACTTTGGCAGTCATGAGTCACCACAGCCTGGCCATGCAGTTTCTGCGCTGGGAATCAGGTGGAGCACCCAGCCCCTGTGCTGAGTGGGACTTAATGTACATGCCAGACCCCCTTAAAGCCCCATCTAAACTAACTTGCCCAGTGGTGCTAGCAAATCTTGGCAGCAGTTCAGCATCTATTCAGAAGTGTCCTTTGTTCTCCCTGTTTTAGATACCTGCTGGGGCAATTGACTTTCACTGTCCTGGTGCCCAAAATGGAGACTTTGTGGAGAGTCACTGTCAAAATAAGCATTAATAGCAAATGTTTTTCTCAAACTTGTATATAGTTGACCCTTGAACAACATGGGGATTAAGAGTACCACCCCTTCCCCCCATACAGTCAAAAAAGCCATGCATAACTTTTGACTCCCTCAGAACTTAACTACTGTGGACCACAAGCCTTACTGATAATAAACAGTCAATTGACACATATTTTTATGTGTAATATATTTTCTTACTATAAAGTAAGCTAGAGAAAAGAATGTTAAAAATCATAAGGAAGAGAAAACATTTACTTTTAAGTGGAAGTGGATCATCATGGAGGTCTTCATCCTCCTCGTTTTCATTTTGAGTAGGCTGAGGAGGGGTTGGTCTTCATGTCTGAGGGTGTCAGAGGAGGAAAAAAATCCACATATGAGTGGACCTGTACGGTTCAACCCACATCGTTCAAGGGTCAGTTGTAATCGGCTTTAATATATTTCTGTGTTTTAAAGCACTTTGCCCTTTTTTTTAATAGCAAAGTGGAAGATGCATTCTACAAAGGTGAATTGAGGCTGAATGGGGAAAAATTATGGAAGAAAAGCAGAACGGTAAGATATTAAATCTATAATGAGAGCCAAATATTTTTATCTGTTGCTCTAACAGTACTCATTTAAAATGCTGCCCCAAATTTCCCCTCACACTGCTTACCTTCTCTGAGGTCCTCTGTGGTCCTGGTCAACCTGGTGGGAATCAACAATAGGCTTTAGTCACATAGGCCCCTTGCACTTTTGCAATCTTAATGACCTTGTGATGAAGTTTCCCTCTTTTCTTTAAAATTTTAGGATAAACCACTATCGGGACTGACAAAAATCCATTAATTAATGTCATTAATGTTAGCCCCCATGGAATCAGGATAAGCAGATTACAAAGCTGGGTGTGGTGGCGCATGCCTGTAATCCCAGTACTTTGGGAGGCTGAGACAGGAGGATTGCTTGAGCTCTGGAGTTCGAGGCTGCAGTGAGTTCACTATACAATAGTGAATTACGCTATTGTACTCTAGCCTGGGTGACAGAGCAAGACCCCCTCTCAAAAAAAAAAAAAGATTACAAAGAAACATTTGATCCATGTAGAGGTGGTCTTTGAGCACCTGGTATTATCTGAGCAGATGTGTAATTTTATTCAGCTCAGGAGGACTAACTGAGCACTTGGAAGATGCAGTGCTCTGTGTGCAGGGCAACTATCAAAAAGAAAGTTATGTATTTTCTGACAATCCCATAATCAATATTGTTGAGTAAAAGAAGTCAGTTACAAGAAAATGTATTTCCGGGATCCACTTTTATAACAATAAGTCATATATAAGAATTTTGTTAAAAATATATCTTTGTCCAGACACAGTGACTCACGTCTGTAATCCCAGCACTTTGGGAGGCCAGGGCAGGAGGATCACTTGAGGCCAGGAGTTCAAGACCAGCCTGGGCAACATAAACCTTATTTCTACAAAAAAATTTTAAAAATTAGCTAGGTGTGGTGACATGTACCTGCCATCCTAGCTACTTGGGAGGCTGAGGTGGGAGGATTGCTTGAGCCCAGGAGTCCAGGGCTGCTGTGAGCTATGATCGTGCCACTCTAGCTTGGGTGACAAAGCTAGACTCTGTCTCAAAAACATATATAGGCCAGGCACGCTGGCTCACACCTGTAATCGTAGCTCTCTGGGAGGCTGAGGCAGGAGGATCGCTCAAGGTCAGGAGTTCGAAACCAGCCTTAGCAAGAGTGAGACCCCATCTCTACTAGAAATAGAAAGAAATTAATTGGCCAACTAAAAATATATAGAAAAAATTAGCCAGGCATGGTGGCACATACCTGTAGTCCCAGTTACTTGGGAGGCTGAGGTAGAAGGATCACTCGAGCCCAGGAGTTTGAGGTTGCTGTGAGCTAGGCTGACACCATGGCACTCTAGCCTGGGCAACAGAGTGAGACTTTGTCTCAAAAAGCCCCACAAAAAACATATAGGGGGGTGTGTCTGTATAAATACTTTTTTTTTTGGTAAAAAATACATATATGCATACATTTGGAATTAAAAATATTACTATTAATATTTATCTTTGAGTGGGGCATTATGGGTTATATTAATTTTCTTCGTGCTTTTCTATTTTCTGATTTCTTACCATGAATATGTATCATTTTCATAATTGGAAATAACTGATAGTAAAAGTTAACAAAACACAATAAAAAGAGGTATAACACAAAGACCCTTAAAAAGTTTGAAAGACATATAAGGTATTAGAAGACATAATCTAACTCTTAGTGTCCAGGAAACTAGTGTTCCAGAGAAGCGAGACACACTTTTGGAGGTTTTTATTTCATCATCTTTCATTCAAGTCACAAGGCCCAGGTGATCCCTTTGACAGCTGTTGAGTGAGGAGGTTCAAACGCAGCTGTGAGCCATTGCTCAGTGAGTGAGCTGCTCAAAGTCAGGTGCTCCACATAGGTGCTTCTCCCTTAACTGCTTTTTTCTGCCTCTAGTCTGCCCTCCTCAGCCACATCATTCCACAGACCAGGATCTGTTCTTGGAGTAAGGAATGACTGCTCCCTGAACACTTGTCTCTGCTGGGGCCGATTTATAAACCCCGCAGGTCTATTTCTTCCCCCCCTTGCTTTGAGATACTGTTAACTACAGCCTAATTGCTGCTGCTTCGTTCCGTCTTGGGTGTTCTGTTGTTGCCAGCCTTCCAGATTTCTCCTGAGGGTCAGCAAAGGAAGGGGCCATATTAACACTTGGCTGCCTTGTTACTAGGAGGCTTGGTAGCCATAGAAACTGTGGCTAACTGGAGATTTGAAATGTAGATATTGGGAACAGTCCCTAATCCCAGGCAGTTTTGCTTTGTGTCTGTTGAAGGACAGGGCCTTGGAGGGGAATAAAGAATGCCTCTCCCTCCTGGGCCTGCCCTGTGGAGTCTGTGCCTGGCTGCCTGCAGCTGAGCAAAGCTTTTCTGTGGGCTGCAAACCAGGTGGGGCCCAAAGTGTGGTAGGTGCTGGGTAACTGCTGACTTAAACAGTGGGTATGTGGAGCCCAAGTATAGGGATTGAATCCTCCCTAAACTCATCTGTGCCTGGGATCAGCTGGGAAACAGAAAAATACCCCTTCCCTATTCTCTGCCCTAGAAAGAAGCTCCAAAAGAATTTGCTTTTGAGCCACACACTAGCCTTCTCTTTATTTATTTTTTGAGACAGAGTCTTGCTCTGTTGTCCGGGCTAGAGTGTCGTGGCATCAGCCTAGCTCACAGCAACCTCAGACTCCTGGGCTCAAGTGATCCTCCTGCCTCAGCCTCCCAAGTAGCTGGGACTACAGTCATGCACCATGACGGCCAGCTGATTTTTTTCTATTTTTAATTGCCTGGCTAATTTCTATCTATATATATATATATTTTTTTTTTTTTTAGTAGGCGTGACCCTCTGGCCTTGACCTCCCAGAGTGCTAGGATTATAGGTGTGAGCCACTGCACTTCTGCTCTTCTTTTAAGGGGCAGATACCATGCACAGTAGATCTAGGAAAGGATACACAAGAAGGGTTGCCTTTTGTTTGTATTTTTGTTTTTTGTTTTTTGAGACAGAGTCTCGCTTTGATGCCCAGGCTAGAGTCAGTGCAGTGGCATCAGCCTAGCTCACAGCAACCTCAAACTCCTGGGCTCAAGCAATCCTGCTGCCTCAGCCTCCCGAGTAGCTGGGACTACAGGCATGCGTCACCATGCCCAGCTAATTTTTTTTTCTATATATATTAGTTGGCCAATTAATTTCTTTCTATTTCTAGTAGAGACGGGGTCTCGCTCTTGCTTAGGCTGGTTTCGAACTCCTGACCTCGAGCAATTCACCCGCCTCAGCCTCCCAGAGTGCTAGGATTATAGGCATGAGCCACTGCGCCCGGCCCTTTTCTTTGTATACCCTTTTGTATTTCTAAGTTTTGTGTCAAAAGGATATATTGCTTATTAAAGTTAATTTTAGCTAATTGCAATGGTGCATGACTATAGTCCTAGCTACTAATCAGGAGGCTGAGGCAGGAGGATCGCATGAACCCAAAGCTATAGTTTACTATGGTTGCACCTGTGAATAGCCACTGTACCTTCAGCCTGGGCAACATAGTGAGACCCCATCTCAAAAAAAATTTTAATGAAATAAAAATTAAAATAATAAAAGTTATGCCAAAAAAGGTAAAACAGTTCCCAAGCCTTGTATTTCTGGAATTTTTTTTTTTTAGTGTCCAGACACAGGCTGAGATGATCATTTTTAAAATTGAACCCAGCAGAACTATAGGAGAGTGGAACCCCCCAAATAATGCCTGTGTCAGCCCATCCTTCACACTAAGGGGAGAATCAGTCTTGATGCCTAGGTGTGATGTGGGCCTTTCTGTTTCTCAGTCCAGAGGGGGTAGTCGTTAATAAAATATGCACCTGCAGGAACTTACCATCCACCTACTCTGGGCTTCCCAGATTGACTGGTGCAGTGCTGTGGCAAGCAGGTATGCATGCCCATGTTGACTGAGTACTGGGCCTGCAGAGGTCTTGAGTGGGTAGAACAGATAGGGGCTTGCCTTGTGAGATACCATAGGGTTTTTTTTTAATGTTTCCCAGGCTAGAGTGAGTGCCGTGGCATGGCGTCAGCCTCCTATCATAGGTTTTGACAGTCTGAAGTTATGTCTGAGAAAAATTAATTGGAAAATAAGGTAAAAGTCTGCATTTGACACCATGTTTTTTTTTTTTTTTTTTGAGACAGAGTCTTGCTTTCTTGCCCAGGCTAGAGTGAGTGCTGTGGCGTCAGCCTAGCTGACAGCAACCTCAAACTCCTGGGCTTAAGCAATCCTGCTGCCTCAGCCTCCCAGGTAGCTGGGACTACAGGCATGCGCCACCATGCCTGGCTAATTTTTTCTATATTTTTAGTTGGCCAATTAATTTCTTTCTATTTTTAGTAGAGATGGGGTCTCGCTCTTGTTCAGGCTGGTCTCGAACTCCTGACCTCTAGCAATCTGCCCACCTAGGCCTCCCAGAGTGCTAGGATATAGGCGTGAGCCACCATGTGGGGCCCTGTGCCTCAGTCCTTTTAACACACTGAGGCAGCATCCAACTCTCCCCTTTTTTGTGAGTTGAGGCTTGTCTCTCTCGTTGGTTGTGTGGTATCACTGGGGCCAGCCAACACTGGGAAAGGAGTTTCTTCCATTTTCTACAGCTGATGTTGTTTCACAGTGACTAATTTCCAGTAAACTGCCTATCCCTGTTTATGTAGCTCATCTGGGTCGAAATCAAGGAGAAGCGTGTATTGGAAATTGCCTTCCCAGTGCATGTAGTTCTTGATTACTGTACTCACATAAAGATTGTGCTCTACCTCCTTTGTCTTTTGCCAGTGTTACCAAAATATTAAATGTGTCCATTCACGTACATCCTTATAGTCACCTAATCGATGTGAGTATTGGAGCTACTGCGCACAAGAACTCTCCATGGGCAGCTAGTTGTCTAGGTCTGAAGGAAGTCTGCCAGTATTGAGCCCCTGTGTTTGAGGAGCCTCCCAGTGAGGCCTTTCCATGCCGAGGCACTGGAGAGAGGTGGCACTAACAGAGAAGTCAGGATTTGTCCCACCTGCCCCTCCTCTGGATGGTGATTGCCTGGTAGAAACACAAAGCAGGAGTGTTTGCATTGGCCTGGGCTTCCCAAAATGTAATAAAGTCTCCATTTGCTTTTAACTTTCAGGTGAAAGTGGGAGATACGTTGGATCTTCTCATCGGAGACAATAAAGAAGCAGAAGCAGAGACAGTGATGCGGATTCTCCTGAAAAAAGTGTCTGAAGAGAAGACTCAAAGTGAAAAATACAGAGTGGTGTTACGACGGTGGAAGAACTTAAAGTTGCCTAAGAAGAGTATGTCTAAATAATTGGATTGCTTTTTAGTGATAATGCTGCTTTCTGGTGGTAGGGGGGCAACTTAAAAAGAGGACATTTTATTAAAATAAAGTTCTCTTACCATTTGTGGAATCTGCTGAGCCATTTTGTGGAAATTGGGATCTATGTCTTGGAGACACTTCACTTGGCCTGGGTTTCCCGCTGGGCTTGATTTGTGCTCCTTTTGACACAATGAGGACATCAGCGTAAGGGCCTTTTGCCCAGTGAGATGTGTGCTGAACTAAGCCCAGAGAGGGTTTAATGACTTGCCTGCTGTTTCCCACATAAACTACCTCAGGATCCATTGTAAAATAAACCAGCCTTGTTGTTTCTTAGTGTTTTTGTTTAAATTTTTTCCCTGTCCGGCCTGGGAGGCCAGCTTCCCTGGGCTCAGGCTTGTTAAGAGAAAACCAAGCAAAGTCAAGGTCCACCCTTCAGACAGTTAGGGGAGAAGCACTGGGACATCCCTTTCCCCCAACTGCCCTTCTGAAAGACCAACTTGGCCTCAGTTCCCTTCAGTTTGTCTTCAGAAGTCTGGATGAGTAAAGTCGTTCCAACTAATTCCAAACAGCTGGGTCGATAAACTAAGGCATCCAGAGGCTTGTTTTGTATGACTCTCAAGCTAAGAATGGTTTTTACATTTTTAAAGGGTTGTTTAAAAAAGAAATAAAGAATATACAACAGAGACTTTCTGTGGCCCACAAAGCCCGAAGTATTTACTATCTGATACTTCACAGAAAAAGGTTGATGACCCCTGATTTAGGAAAATACATACAGATTTTATCAATGAGAAATAAACCGATTATTCTGATTCTCAAGAAAGTGTTATAAAAGGGACTGAAGCCTTAAATTAGTTTGGGGCACACACATAATATACATCATCTAAGAAAGGGCATGTGCATAAATAAGTTGGTCTGTAGGTCCCCAGGAGCTATTTGCTAGCACTTGGAAGGGTCAGCTCCACTAGGAGACTTGTTAGATTGTGTCATGTCAAAAAGACTGGCTGTCTCTGATTTCTTTTATTTGCTCTCCAGGAATTCCTGAGAATCGTTAACTTACATGAAGAGAAACTTCTGTAGACCAAAGCAGTGGGATACTTGGGCCCATGAGCCTGAAAGTCTTTTCACCAGCTCATTTTTTAGAAGCCTTAGGAAAACTGATTTTTATTTTAAAGCTTAGACTCTCAGGAAGAAATAATATATACCATACAGTGTAACAGGGAATTTGTCTATTTTACCACTTGTTAATTTGGCTCTACTGAGTCATCAGTAACAATAGTATGTTTAATTTCTGTATGAGTTAGTCATAAATTTGGGAAATTAAATGTCCATACATTTTCTCCTCCCTCCTGCCTCCACTCACCATTTCTTCTCTCTCTCTCTCTGTCACTGGTGAGGGCAGCACGATCTAGTGATATGTCAGGAGTCCTGGGTTATCAGGCCCAATCCTGCCACATTAGCAAGTTGGGTTACTTTGGTCATAGTTTTACCTTAACCTCTCTGCGCCTCTGTTTCCTCACTGGCCAAATGCAGATCAGGATACCAATTGTTCTACCTTGTGTCTTTGTTTGTTTGTTTGTTTGTTTTTGAGACAGAGTGTCACTCTGTTGCCCAGGCTAGAGTGCCATGGTGTCACCATAGCTCACTGCAACCTCAAACTCCTGGGCTCAGGCAATCCTTCTGCCTCAGCCTCTGGAGTAGCTAGGACTACAGGCATGCACCACCATGCCCAGCTAATTTTTTCTACATATTTTTAGTTGGCCAGTTAATTTCTTTCTATTTTTATTTATTTTTTGAGACAGAGTCTCGCTTTGTTGCCCAGGCTAGATTGAGTGCCGTGGCGTCAGCCTAACTCACAGCAACCTCAAACTCCTGGGCTCAAGCAATCCTGCTGCCTCAGCCTCCAAGTAGCTGGGACTACAGGCATGCGCCACCATGCCCGGCTAATTTTTTCTATATATGTTGGCCAATTAATTTCTTTCTATTTATAGTAGAGACGGGGGTCTCACTCTTGCTCAGGGTAGTTTTGAACTCCTGACCTCGAGCAATCCACCCGCCTCAGTCTCCCAGAGTGCTAGGATTACAGGCATGAGCCAATTTCTTTCTATTTTTAGTAGAGATGGGGGTCTTGCTCTTGCTCATGTTGGTTTCGAACTCCTGACCTTGAGTCATCCGCCTGCCTCAGCCTCCCAGAGTGCTAGGATTACAGGCGTGAGCCACTGCGCCCGGCCTCTACCTTGTGTCTTGAAGGAGAAAACATTAAAGTGTGTTCTAAGAGGTGAGACAAGTTGACAGTAGCTACAAAGCAGGAAGGGCCATTTGAAAGGCTTTTTGAAGTTTTATTGTTATCAGTACCTCAACTTAGCTGCTTGGCAGGGTTTGACCCATTCCAAGCTTCCATTTTTTAAAAATCAGACTAAGAAAAAGACATCTGATGGCAGAGAATGTTGATTTGGTCTTAGCCCATGGCAAAAACTGATCTCTCATAGTCATCTATGCTTGGAACATTTATGGAACAGCAGAAACATAAACAATATATAAAGATTTATGAATCTCTTGTACCTTACTCATTACTTGGCCCAAATGACAGCTGTTTTTTAACGTGGTCCTAGCAAGGTCCTAGCCTCAGTGAAGATGTGATCAACATAATGTAACATAATTAAAGATTAAAGGAAAAGGCTGAGCAAGAGCAAGACCCCGTCTCTACTATAAATAGAAAGAAATTAATTGGCCAACTAATATATATAGAAAAAATTAGCCGGGCATGGTGGCGCATGCCTGTAGTCCCAGCTACTCGGGAGGCTGAGGCAGCAGGATTGCTTGAGCCCAGGAATTTTAAGGTTGCTGTGAGCTAGGCTAACGCCACTGCACTCACTCTAGCCTGGGCAACAAAGTGAGATTGTCTCAAAAAAAAAAAAAAAAAAAAGATTAAAGGAAAAATTCCTAATGCAGTGGTTCCCAACAGGGGGTGATTTTGCCCCCCTCCTCTCCAGGACATCTGGCAGTGTCTGGAGATATTTTTGGTTGTCATGACTTGAGGGGGTGCTGTGGTAATCTAGTGTGTAGAGGGATGAGGCTGAACATCCTACAATGTACAGGATGGCCCACACCACAAAGAATTGTCTGACTCAAAATATCAATAGTGTTAGTGTTTTCTCAATCTCAATAGATTGAGAAAACCTGTTCTAATAGGATGACAAGGAAGAATTGGGGTTTGTTTTGTTTGTTTTTTTAATACATAGTTCTTGCTTTCCCAAGGAAGTCTGAAAATGTTTCAAGTGTATGTTTACAATTTTAAAAGAATGAACAATTTAAAGTTATAACTTTTGGAAGAGGCCTATCCAGCCCTTTTACCAGTAATGGTAATCCTTTGAAAAGAAATAGTAAATATCTCTCCTCTAGGAAACATGATGCTAATTGCATTTCCCTGCCAAATAGCATTTACTAGCTTTCTTAGAAAATCACATAGATGGATAGGCAATAGTTTGATTATCTTTTTGGCATTTTAGGGAGAAAAAATAAACATTTGGGGAATAATTTTAAGTCATGGTTTATATGGGCAATAATCGTTGAGGAGAGAATCATAACTACTATTTTTCAAGAAACTTGAAGAAAACATGTCAGTTGGGGTAGTGGGGTGGGCTCCATGAACCTTCTAGAAGGGTGTACAGTGTGTGTCAGGCAAGTGAAAGGATGCTCTACTAACATTCTGCCTTATCTTGGTCATGTGTATTTTGGCTTTCAAAAAGTTACTGTCAAAGGATTACCAGTCAACAACTTTCCAGAGATCTCAAGGGAGCAGTGAAGAAAGTGATGAATTCTGGTGAGCAGACCCAAAGCAAATGTGTGCATCTCCATAACTGCTTTCAGTGAGTCGTGTGGGTAGCTTGAAATCAGCAAGGGGGGGCCAGGCATGGTGGCTCACGCCTGTAATCCTAGCACTCTGGGAGGCCAAGACGGGACGATGGCTCAAGGTCAGGAGTTCGAAACCAGCCTGAGCAAGAGGAAGACCCCATCTCTACTATAAATAGAAAGAAATTAATTGGCCAACTAATATATATAGAAAAAATTAGCCGGGCATGGTGGTGCATGCCTGTAGTCCCAGCTACTCTGGAGGCTGAGGCAGCAGGATTGCTTGAGCCCAGGAGTTTGAGGTTGCTGTGAGCTAGGCTGACGCCACAGCACTCACTCTAGCCTGGGCAACAAAGTGAGACTCTGTCTCAAAAAAAAAAAAAAAGAAAGAAAGAAATCAGCAAAGGGAATATTTTTACCTTGGAAATCAGCGAACACTACACATCATATTTTCTCATAGGAGAAGTTGCTAAGCATTTACCAGCACACCACTGGGAGGAATGGGGACACTACCCCTGGGAGTTTTTCCATTGGAGAACACCCTGGCACCAGTGTCCACCCTCCAAAGTCTTTGGAGTTTTTTTTTTTCCTCTCTCTTGTAGATATGTATTTCTACATATCCTCCTCCTACTACTACTTTGCCAATGATTGTAACATACTTAATGTGTATCTTTTTGTTTATATGCATTTTTTTTTTCAGAGACAGGGTCTCACTGTGTTGCCCCGGCTGGTCACAAACTCCTGGCCTTTGCTGGACACAGTGGCTCATGCCTGTAATCCTAGCACTTTGGGAGGCCAAGGGGAAAGGATTGCTTGAGGCTAGAAGTTCAAGACCAGCCTGAGCAACATAGGAAGACCTCATCTCTACAAAAAAAAATAGAAAAATTAGCCAGGTATTGTGGCAGGCACCTGTAGTCCTACCACCTCAGGAGGAACACTTGAGCCCAGGAGTTTGAGGTTGCAGTGAGTTATGATGATGCCACTACACTCTAGCTTAGGTGACACAGTGAGACCCTGTCTCAAAAAAAAAAAAAAAAAGGCCGAGTGAGGTGGCTCATGCCTGTAGCACTCTGGGAGGCCGAGGTGGGCAGATCATTTGAGCTCAGGAGTTAGAGACCAGCCTGAGCAAGAGCAAGACCACGTCTGTACTAAAAATAGAAAGAAAGTAGCTGGACAACTAAAAATATATAGAAAAAAATTAGCCAGGCATGGTGGCTCATGCCTGTAGACCCAGCTACTTGGGATGCTGAGGCAGGAGGATCGTTTGAGTACAAGAGTTTGAGGTTGCTGTGAGCTAGGCTGACGCCATGGGCACTCTAGCCCGGGCAACAGAGCAAGACTGTATCTCAAAAAAAAAAAAAACAAAAACAAAAAATTCCTGGCTTCAAGCAATCCTCCTGCCTTGGCCTCCCAAAGTGCTGGGATTATAGGCACGAGCAACTTTGCCTCGTCTGTGTGCATTCTTGTAAAATGTGTTTTGCTGTTCTGTGTATGTGTATTTTAAAGTTCACAAATGGTATTATTATATATTTCACTTTGTATCTTCTTTCACTTAGTATAGTTTTTTAAGATCCATCATGGCACTATAGGTACATCTGATCCATTGCTTCTCACTGCTCCATGATAAAGACCAAAATTGTATTACTCATTTTTGCCTACCCACTTCCCAGTGACATGTCCCAGACTACCCAGCTCCCCTCACCACAAATAACACAGCGCTGCTTACTCGCCAGGATGGTTGCACCAGCTGCCCTCCCACCAGCACCACCCGAGAGCACCTGTAGACCCATTGCCTCACTTAGCCCCTTGCACTACCCAGCTTTCTAATGTTTGCCAGTGTAATACAGGTATAGAGAGATTATTATTATTATTGTTGTTTTTGAGACAGAATCTCATGCTGTTGCCCTGGGTCGAGTGCAATGGCATCACTGCAACCTCAGACTCCTGGACTGAAGCGATCCTCCTGCCTCAACCTCCCATATAGCTGGGACTACAGGCGCCTACCACCACACCCAGCTAGTTTTTTCTATTTTTAGTAGAGATAGGGTCTTGCTCTTGCTCAAGGCTCAGGCTGGTCTTGAGCTCCTGAGCTCAAGAGATCCTCCCGCCTCAGCCTCCCAGAGTGCTAGGATTACAGGCGTGAGCCACTGCACCTAGCCAGAGATATTTATTTATTTATTTATTTATTTTTGAGACAGAATCTCACTTTGTTGCCCACGCTAGAGTGAGTGCTGTGGCATCAGCCTAGCTCACAGCAACCTCAAACTCCAGGGCTCAAGCAGTCCTCCTGTCTCAGCCTCCCGAGTAGTTGCGACTACAGGCATGCACCACCATGCCTGGCTAATATTTTGTATATATTAATTGGCCAATTAATTTATTTGTATTTATAGTAGAGACGGGGTCTCGCTCTTGCTCAGGCTGGTTTCGAACTCCTGAGCTCAATCTGCCCGCCTCGGCCTCCCAGAGTGCTAGGATTACAGGCATGAGCCACCTAGAGAGATTATTTTTAACATGCACTCCTTATAACTTCCTTAAATACACAAGCCCCCACAGCCTGCTACTCCTGCCTTTTGGTAGCTGCTACCACCCAATCTATTGCTTGGAATATCTTGAAGGGTGCTGAAATTGAAGGAAGATTTCTGAGACTGCCTGTTCCTATCAAATACATGCTTGCTGGCCCTTTTTTGTTTTGGAGTTTTTTTGTGGGTCATTATCAATTACAAGATTTGGTATATATATCAAAAGCAGATGGTCCTGAGGACATGGGTCCCAATACACTTCCTGATTCCATTGTAATGCACATTCCAGCTGCACCCAGTGGACCTTCCCTGAGATTCTTAAAGTTGGTGAGACCTTCCCCAAGGTAGACAAGTGAAGACCTAAAGACTGGAGTCAGGGTGGAACAACGGGTGTTTAAAATGGGCAGTTTCTGTCTAGAGGTCAGGACAGCTAATACTCATTTCTGGAGCCTCACTCAGAGAACCCTATTAGACACTTCACAGAATGTGTGCAGAATTTTCTTTAGATTGTATGGGAAATCCCTTAATCTCTTGATTCTAAGACAGACAAAACAAAAGAGGAGGCTGAAATGATAGTGGCCAAGCCTTTGGATTCAAGTGTCGCAATCAGTATCAACTACCTGAGAGAAGGCAGGCGCATTGGAGCACTACACGTGCAGAAGTATATGCCTCTTCTGCATGGGGCTGTGCCTGTGCCTGTGCTAAGGTCTTAGCCCGTCAAAACCAAGGAGCATACCTGAGAGTCTAATACCTCATGTCACAAATAGCACAAACCGAACACCAGAAAGACCAGGGCTGTTGCATTCTGCAATCAGCCCTCACAGCTTGCTTAGGAACTATGTTGTAGTCTGTGAGAAACAGGAGAGTCACCGCAGGTGAGCCTCAGGCCAGAGCACAGCCTGATTCCATCTGCAATGCCTCAGCTGTCTGCAGAGGGGAGGAGCCAAGGTTCCCTGTCTGGTTATGCCCACAGACATCTTAAAAATCTGCTTCCGGCAACAGACGTAAGGTTTTGTGCTGTTTACTACCAGAACCTTCTCACCAAGCTCAAATGGGCTTCTTAACTACTAACTAATGAGTTTGGGACGTGTTAGAATTACGGAGTAGTGCCCAGCAGATAGCTGGCCTTCCAAATGTATGAACGAACCTCCTTTAGACATAGATAATTCTTTTTTTTTTTTTGAGACAGAGTCTCACTCTGTTGCCGGGGCTAGAGTGCCGTGGCATCAGCCTAGCTCACAGTAACCTCAAACTCCTGGGCTCAAGCAATCCTTCTGCCTTAGCCTCCCAAGTAGCTGGGACTACAGGCATGCACCACCATGCCTGGCTAATTTTTTCTGTATATTTTTAGTTGACCAATTAATTTCTTTGTATTTTTAGTGAAGACGGGGTCTTCCTCTTGCTCAGGCTGGTTTCGAACTCCTGACCTTGAGTGATCTGCCTGCCTCGGCCTCCCAGAGTGCTAGGATTACAGGCCTGAGCCACCACGCCCTTACCTACTACATTCCCTATTTTCTGTGGCATTGAAAAGTTTCCTGAGTCAAATGCTCTCACTAGGGTGGATCCCGAAGCCCAGATACTATGGATCGTCAGCAAAACCCCAAGTTAAATCACCGGGACCAGTAGGCAGAGTGAGAAATTGATTTGCTGTGCACAGTGACCCACATGGCATTGCAGAAACCAAGAGTACAAACTTTGGAGTCAGCCTAACCATTGTTAAAGCCCCCAACTCTGCCACCTATATGATCTTAACCTCTGGCAGCATCGCTTTCCCCATCTGTAAAATGGGTTTCTGTGAGGATTAAATGAAATAATGTCAAGTTGCTAGTATATCCCTGACTCATTACAGGTGCTTGAAAATGGGAGCTATTATTAATAAGGAAACTCTGCAATTTAAGGACCCACAGTCACTTCTGAATCCACAGCTATCACACTGCAGGGGCTCCTGGAAGTGGGAGTTACGGCATTAAAAGCTCAGCCTCTGTCTAGGACACAGCTCACCATCAGGAATACAAAGACTATTTAGAAAAACGAATGAATTCTTACTCCTTAAAATGAAATCAACAGACAGCCCTCCCTCTGCAGAAATGCTCTGTCAAATGCCATCATATTTGGCCACCGCCCAGAATCCCTGATGCTGAAGCATTTGTAAACCTGCCTCTGCTACTTCCCACTGGCCTAAAAGCTAAGATTTAGTTTCCTAAGCTAGGATTTAATTAAAAAGCAGTTTTAGTTGAACACAATAGGAAACCACTTATTTCAGCTCAGATGTATTTCTAATAACCAGGAGAATGCTAACCCTTCAGTTTCTATAATGCACACAGCACGTTTTGAGAAGTTACTTATAGTGCAGTGGTTCTCAAGTGTGGTCCCATGTGGGAACGATGCGAGTGGGATAAAAATTATTAGGAACAGTGAACACTATTCTGGTGATGGGCACACCTAAGGCCCTGACTTAAGCATTATACAAGATATCCACATAACAAACACTTGTTCCCCCTTAATATTTTGAAATGCAAAAAAATTTTTTTGAAAAAACGTGGTCCCAGGACCATCAGCATCACCTGAGAACTTGTTAGAAATGCTGATCCCTAGGCCCCACCCTGGACCTCTGGGAGTGGGCGGGTGGCAGCAATCTGCTTTAACTCATGCCCTGGTGATTCTGATGCAGATAAACTTTGAGACCTACTGCTATAGTGCGGACGCTGCCGGAATTCCGCTCAGACCCCTGTACCAGCGCCCCACAGCTGCTAACAGCCACAGGGGCCCCTGCTGGAGCACAGCCCCTTCCCAAAGGGAGCCACCCTGCCAGGGAAGCCACACTTCCTCAGGGAAGACCTTGAGCAATGACCAACCAGGCTCTTTGCCTCGGCTGGCTCTAATGCTGCCACAATTCACGTCGTCGCAGGGCTTCCTCGTGGCTGAGAATGCGACTAGACTGCAGCAGAGACCACGGTCAGTTCCGCCTTCCCTGGTCCATCCTCCTGTCCCTGGCCCCTTCTCCTAAGGACATGCCCTCAATCAACTGCCTGCCTAAGAATCCCAGTCTTGGACCCTGCTCCTAGGGAACCCGATCTATACCAGTTACTTTCACAATTTTAAATTTACTCACAATCACCAGAACTTGTCTGTCCACAATTGCTACAGTTATTTGGAATTAGTTTAATTCTAAAACCAGCACACCTGGCCAGGCATGGTGGCTCATGCCTGTAATCCTAGCACTTTCGGAGGCCGAGGCGGGCGGATTGCTCAAGGTCAGGAGTTCGAAACCAGCCTGAGCGAGACCCCCGTCTCTACCAAAAATAGAAATAAATTAATTGACCAACTAAAAATATATATACAAAAAATTAGCGGGGCATGGTGGCGCATGCCTGTAGTCCCAGCAGTCCCAGCTACTCGGGAGGCTGAGGCAGGAGGATCGCTGAGCCCCGGAGATTGAGGTTGCTGTGAGCCAGGCTGACGGCACTCACTCTAGCCTGGGCAACAAAGTGAGACTCTGTTTCAAAAAAATAAATAAATAAATAAAACCAGCACACCTGTACCTAAGTTCATGCAAACTGGGGCTTAGAGGTGTGATTGATAGAGGCCACCACTGACTTGCAATTGTTTGGGGATCTGAATTTCAGGGGAAAGAGACCATCTTGGGTTCACCTGGACAAGAAATCTACTTCTCTCTGCATCCTTCACACAAAACAGAGATGATAACAATGATCACTACGCTGAGTTGTTTTTTTTTTTTTTTTTTGAGACAGTCTCACTTTGTTGCCCAGGCTAGAGTGAGTGCCATGGCATCAGCCTAGCTCACAGCAACCTCAAACTCCTGGGCTCAAGCAATCCTCCTGCCTCAGCTTCCCGAGTAGCTGGGACTACAGGCATGCGCCACCATGCCCAGCTAATTTTTTCTATATATATTAGTTGGCCAATTAATTTCTTTCTATTTATAGTAGAGACAGGGTCTCACTCTTGCTCAGACTGGTTTTAAACTCCTGACCTCGAGCAATCCGCCCGCTCGGCCTCCCAGAGTGCTAGGATTACAGGCGTGAGCCACCACCCCGGACGCTGAGTTTTTATGAAAATTAAATCAGATAGCATATATACCATCCAAGGCTTTAGCTTTCTTGCCTATTAACAAAGTATAACTATGGAAATTACAGGACGTTTGAAAGGATTACAAGACATCGTGGAAGCACAGTTTCTGGCAGAATGCTTGGCACATGGTCTATACTCAATGAATGTTAGGTGCCATTTCAACCAGCAGCAATGAACATTCCTTCCTTTCCCTACGACTCGCCAGGGATTTTTAGATTTATCTGGAAGCTCCCTTAAAGAGCCATTGCCTCTCACCATTCCAATGATCATGATGATTAATTTGGTGTCCAGTTCTTATGTCTGAGAACTAGATATTACAAGTACATTCTCATGTATTAAAATACTCTGTGAATTTTTTGGGTAGAAAACAAAGATACCTACAGCCAGAAGGGGCTTAAAGAATTTAGCCTTTCTTCAATTATTGCTTCAACTGGATTTAGTATTTGGGGCTCCAGCCCCCAACCAGGGCTGACCTGCCAATGAGGCTCATAGCATAGACATGTCAGTCACACAGATTTTAGGGCTATCAAATCGGCAATACGCAAACACTTACCCTAGGTAAAGTGTTCCAGTCATGAGCCACAATTTACTTTGTATCTTGTGGATCCCTGAGCAAAAAAAAAGTTTCTCTGGCAGTTTGAGACATTATTCTTACTATGAAATATTATTTAATTACTGGTAGTTAGATAAAAAGAGAAAGTGAGGGAAAACACGCATCCTTTTATTACCAGCTAATAATACATTAGTTTTGAGAAATTAAATCCCATTTGATCCAAAGTGGGGGAGAGGGGGAGGTTAGAGTGAAATGGAGGTCTGCTAGCTTTGCAGGGCTGGCCTGGCACCTGACCAGGAAAGGTAAAAAAAGGCTCAATGAGCCTCCGCTGCATGGCCAGGAAGTGGTTTGTGGAGAAGCAGACTTGGAGGATTTATCTGGCGACTTCTCAGTCATTTAGCTGTGGCCAAACTGAAAGCCTGTGTGTGAGCTGTATCCCTGACATCCAGAGTGTGGAAGCCCGAGAGGCTGACACCCCCAGACCGATCATGCTCTCCCCTGGGAGCAGGATGAGGAGGCTGCACAGAGAGACAAACAGACCAAGACACATTCTTTTCTAAGAGATCAATGCCCTAAAAAAATAAGATGTTACGAGACCACATTTTTTCTATTTTTATAACATTTTATATAACTCATAAAACAGTGCTTGTATAAAAATTCACACAAAGTTGCTAGAGAGCATACAATTTCCAAAAATGTCCTGGGTTTTTGTTACATTCAGTTTTCTAAGGATGCACTCAAATCAATGGTAAAATGCAGACATGTGATATTTCATTATCTTTGGTAAAACTATTCTCATTATTTTGTCTCCTCACAGTATTAACTCTGATATCCACTTTGTGCAGGGTCTGCTATTACTAGGATGTCAGAAAAGCATTAAGGCTGGATCTACGAGAGGCAAGTATTTCCACGTAGCAGTGACAGCCCCCGGCCCCCGCCCCCACTTCAGTGTATCCACACCGTCTAGCTACACAGCCGGGCAGGGTGACAGCGCAACGGCCTGCCATCAGCAGTCTGGAGACCCCCTCTCAAGTGGGCAAGAAGCAAAGTGGGCGGGGGAAACAGTGGAAACTGAGGCCACCTCTAGAGGAACCCAGGTGGCCACGCTGTGGTGTAGTCAGGCCAGCGACCCTCACCTTTCTGACAGCCCATCCATTCACCACTAAGTAGATCCCATAGGTTGGCTGATGATTGCAGCTGATGTGCTGCTCCTCCCCCCAGACTTAAAAGGAAAGGAAGGTTTGGGGCCAACACCAAAGGGGGAGGAGCACATGAGTGCTAATGACACTAGACACAACTTTATTCCCTGTCAAATGGTTTGTTGTCATGTAGACACAGCCAAGGTGAACTGAAGCAGGATTCCAACACTCAGTACATTCACGACTATCTTCATACATTCTTTAAAAACTTACTAACAGAGAAGATGATGAAGACTACCACCTATTGTGACTTACTATTTCACTTAACACCAAAATGTGTGCTAATTTTTTAGTCCTTGAAATACAAGGCCAAAAAAAAAAAAAGAAAAAATTCCAAAAAACAAGTAAAAACCAAAGAATTTAGATGGTGGGAAGGAAGAGGGTTGCCAACAGATTTCACGGAACATATTAAATTTTGAAAAAATAAGTATTTTGTACTTCTATTGCTTCATGTAAAAAAAAAACCGCCCACTGGAGTTACCTGTATGGATGAACAGGTGAGGACCCCACACAGACAGAACACAGGACCTGCAGGCGCTTCCTGACGACGGTCCAGAGGGACAGGAAACAGCTCCCAGAGTGTGTCCACCTTTCTTCACTGAAAAAGGGACTGTAAGATTTGCGGGGAAGAAGCCCTACACACGAAAGGGATTAAGAGAACCACTACAATATGGTTTCAAAAAACGTAACAAGTTCTAGGTTACAAAGAGACGTATTTAATTCCTAGAACTTATTGATTTCTCTAACATGGGTAGATGGAAGTTTAAAAAAAAATTATTACTAAATGATTGTGCTTCTAACGTTGCAGGGTCACATTCCACCCTCTAGAAAGCAGGGCAATTTTCACATGGCTTGGAATCCTCTTGGATACATCCCGGACACCAGAACAAATTCCACGGGACCCTCCCAACCAGCAGGGCCGGCGGGAGGGTGCCCCAGCCATCTTTGGGTAGGGTGCGTGCGTGCGGCATGCATGTGCTGGAGAGACTAAGGCGTAGAGAAAGGCCCAGGTGATGGGGGAAGTGAGTTCCTGGCTGATCTGGTCCCTTCTTTCCAGGCACAAGTTGAACTTGCTGTTCATGTAGGTCCCCTTCATCTCACTTCATTTTTTAGTAAGAGGTTTGTGTGCATGTGTGATAGAAAGGATCATTAAGTCCCTGTGCATTTCTAAATTTCAAATAATTTAGGTTTGCAGTTTCAACAGAAATAATCTGTAAATGACATCTAAAAGTAAATTTACTAAAGTCAGATCAGCAACTTACATTGCTCACAAATCCTACATCATATAAAAAAATGCCCACTAGGTACAGGCAAAATTATGCCAATATAGCCACCAGACCTGAAGTCCTTATCAGCTGTACTAAGAAAATTCACAGATTTTTTTCTATTATCTCAGCATTTTAAGGTAGCAAAATATTAAGCCATTAGGTTATTAGATCTGTAACATCCCACAAGGGTTTTATGACTCCCCTGTGTGATTCAACTAATTTTCTGGGTCTCTGGTATGATGTATTCAGTTTGCGTTAGACTGTTTCCTTTCCCTCTTTCCCTCTTAGGCATTTGGCCCCCAAAGTTAGATAGGAACAAGTATTATTTTTAAGTAAATTACGTGTTGGGGAATGTCCTGGTTAGAGAGCATGCTGCTGGCCTGGAGTAGTGTGACCTTCCCAATCAGTGGGGAGAGAAGAGATGTGCACCCCAAAGCCAAGGGATGGGCCAGGAGTAGGACAGCAGGACCTTCTATAGGGTTCAAGGGGGAAAGTTCTGAGTGGACCCTGGGAAGGAACATGGGAGCCCCATTTGAGATGACCTGTGTCCTTCCAATGCCCGCTCTGAGGAACAAGGACGTGCTGCTGCCTGGAGGAGCGGACACTGAAGTCTGGGGAAGTCACCGCGCAGCTCCCAGAACCCAGATCTTGTACAAATACACACTCAGAAAGTAAACAGTTATTGGTGAGCCCAAAGAGGCCCAGCCTAAAATCAAACTAGAAGCCAAATGCCCCCATATGGTTTTCCAGGGAAACACGTCTGCTCCCTCCAACCAAGCAACCACGCACGGAGAGGGAACGGGGGCAGTGGCAGGACACAGCTCAGATGAGGACATCGTGAACGTGTTTCCACGTCTACTGACATTCATATTAACGTCATCCAGTGTTCTGCCTACAGAGAGTGCGCATGGCACTCTACTGACGCGGCGACGCCAGCAGGCCAAGCTGCGGCGAAGCCTTCCTGGGCACCACAGCAGAGAGGGGAGCCTGGGCATGGCCGCAAAGCACTTCACGCCATTCCAGCCCCTCTACTGCCATCCAAGGGGCATCTTGACTCTTCCAAAATCAGATGTAAAAGACAAGGTCAGTAAAATCAATCTCTATGCCACTTGGATCTATGATTAGCCATCGTGCATCAACATGGCACTTCTTTTAAAAAAGATTTTTTTTCTCTAAGTAAAATGGCTCCCAAAGAGCCCAATGATTTTTTTAAAAAAGGGTTTCTTTCTAATTAAAAAAAAAAAAGGGGGGATCAAAATGGAAGATGTGAAATGTGGGAAGAGGAACAAGAGAGTTGCTGAGTTTGCATTTTAAGTTGTGAGGGGCTGGGGCGGGCACCGCCAGGGAGTGAGGCCCCACCCAAGACCCGGCGCCCACAGCCGGCTGTCCCCACGCCTAGGCTGCACCACCAGGGAACACAGGACAAAAGTCATAAGAGACCAATTCAAGGCTTCTTTCCTGCGGCTGGGTGGGTGTTTACGTGTGCAAATGTAGTAAGCCACTCCCCACTGACATAAGGTGCCTGTCTGTGGATCCCGTACACGTGCTCCAAAATAACACTCAGTCCCAGGGGTGCCCATTGCTCAGCCTTCCTGGCCTCTGAGTCTCTGGGCAGCCCACAGGCCATCATTTCTCTACTTTCTTGGCTTTCTTGAGGATGTCGCATTTTTTCCTGTTGGGGCGGCGACACCGCTCATCGATGCTAGGGATACATTCATAGTGCCACACCTCCTCCATCTTCTCCACGGGGTACACGGCTTCCACGTAGTGACGGATGAGTCGCAGGCGTGTGGGGTCCAGCTGCTTCTTGTTGCAAGCCCCGGAATGGTTGTACTGCAGCCGCAGGTTCTCGGCGGTGAAGAGTTCGGGAAAGAGGCGGACGAGGAGCCGGGCGGCGAAGTTGCCCACGGAGAGGCTCTGCTGCACGATCTCGCGCACCTCCTTGTCTGACAGCAGGTAGGGGGAAGGCACCGGGAAGTCGGGCGAGGGAACCACCAGCTCGTCCAAGGGGATCTTGCAGAAGTCCTTGCTGCTCCTTTCGGGGGGCAGCGGGGGCCCCTCAAACTCCTCTCGGAACCTCTCGGGGTTGACTGCATAGCTCCCCAGCTCTCTGCACTCGGGGCCTGGCACGTGGACCTTGCGCTGCTGCTGGTAGGAGCGCCTCTGCTCCGTGTCCCGGCGACGGCAGCGCTCGTCCAGCTTGCCCACGAACTCCAGAGTCCAGACGCGGTCGTTTTTGGCCCGGGGGTAAAGCAGCTGCACGTAGTGGCGGATGAGCTTGATGCGGGTCGGGTCCAGCTGCTTCTTGCCCAGGGAGCCGCTGCAGTTGTACTGCTTGCGCAGGTTCTCGTGGGTGAAGAGCTCGGGGAAGAGGTGCACCAGCAGGCGGGAGGCGAAGTTGCCGATGGACAGGCTGCTCTCATAGATGCTGCGCAGCTGCTCCTTGCTGAGCAGGCAGTCGGCGCCCGGCACCTCGAAGTCAGGCTGCGGGATGTCCAGCTTGTCAAAGTCAATGGGCACCAGCCAGATCTTCTTGGAGCGCCTGCCGGGCCGCTCGCCCTCGAAGCTGTCCTCCACCTTGACCACGGAGATGTCATCGGGCAGGCTGGAGGAGTCGTAGCAGTCGTCGCGCGGGGGCTCGCCCTCGCTGCCCGCGTCCAGCCCCAGGCCCTCGAGCTCGTCGTTGATGCGCTGCGCGCACTGCTGCAGCCAGGCCTCCTCCTCCTGCATGTCGGGGAAGTAGATCTCCGTGTAGTTGCGGATGATCTGCAGCCTCTGCGGGTCCAGCTCCTGCTTGCCGCCATCCCCGTAGCAGCTGAACTGCTCGCCCAGCTTCCGGTGGTCAAAGAGCTCGGGGAAGAGCCGGTGCAGGAGGAAGACGGCGAACTCGCCCGGGGATGAGGCTTCATCCAGGAACTCGGTCAGGTCCTGCGTGTCCACCACGTGGTCCGAGGCAATGGTGCTGCTCCGGTCCAGAGACAAGGCCTCTTCCTGGTCTTTGTTGTCCAGGAAGTGGCCTGCGTCCACCTGCTCCGCCTCAAAGAAGCTGGTGACCTGGCCACCAGGCTGGCTGTCCTCCATTTCCCGCTGGGCCCAGAAGCGGCTGAAGAAGTCGTTCAGCTGGGGCAAGCACTCGGCCTGCCACACGGCCGTGTCCTTCACCGAGGGGTAGTAGACCTCCACGTAGTTTCGGATGAGCTGCAGGTGCAGCGACTCCAGCTTCCGCTTGGCGGCAAAGCCACAGGCACTGCAGCCGCGGGAGAAGTCCACGTCGCTGAAGAGCTCGGGGAAGAGCTGCACCAGCAGGCGGCAGGCCAGGTCCCCACCTGACAGGCTCTGGTCCACGATCTGCTTGAGCTCAGCCGCGGTGAGCTGGTACTCAGGGGGTGGCTGGAACTTGGCCACCATCTCGGTGGGGCTCACCTGCTTCTTGATGCGGCTCACCTCCAGGGAGAGCAGGTCCACTTTGCTGTGCAGCTGCGACATGTTGGACGTGAGGGTGTTGAGCATGTAGAACATCTTCTGGATCAGGAAGTAGATGTTGGGGTCGCCGTCAGTGGCTGCCCCCGTGCCGCCATAGTCCCGCTTCTGTGGCTCGTTCAGAAGCCGCAGCGGCGAGGGGCTGTTGCTGGCGTTCGCCTTCTCGAAGAGCTCGTACGTGTTGAGCAGGTCACCCGAGGGAGGATTCTTCTTCTCCATGATCTTGTGTGAGATGCCATACAGAGGCTTCTTGTAGGAAGGGGTGGTGACATCGTTGCAGGGCTCGTCCTCGCCCAGCCACACAGAGCCCGAGATCCTGCCCCTGCTGGCCTGCTCTCCGTTGCCCTGGCAGGGCGAGCTGTTCTCCCGGTTCCGCATGCCCGCTAGCAGTGCCTGGAAAACAGAAAGCGTTTCCCAGGGCATTAGGCGGGTGTTCTGATTTACTGCACTAGACCAGGGCTTGTGCCTCACACAGAGGGCTGAGGTCAACCTCGGGAGCATGGGAGAAACTGCTTCCCTCACCCCAAATCACTCTCCCATCTGAGAACGCACCACTGACAGGCGAGAGACCAGCCCTGGACGCCCTGCCCGCAGGGCCAAGCACAGACACTGGCAGGGCCGGGCGAGAACTCTGCGAGGGACAGAGGGAGAGCACAGGAAGGGAGGTAGTTGTAAGGACTCAATAACGCACATAACGCACTGAGCCCACGTCTGAATCACATTGAGTGCTTAATAAATATTTACTATTGCAATATGATTATTAAATAATGCTATTCCCAAGCCATAGCAGAGGTAATTCTTGGGTCTTTTTAAAGGAGTTGTAATGGTCACTCTCCCCCAGTAAACAGAGAAGGACTTTCCTACAGCACCTCAAGGTGAGTCACTCAGGAAGGCACTTCTTAGAGGGCTATCTGCCTTAACAGTTTGGAGCAGGACAAGAGTCAAGGCAACCGAGTCCAAAGGCGAAGGTGGGGATTTTAAGTTCTTCATATTTCTTTTGTTCTGCTATCTGGCAGAAGGCAGAGGATTCTTTTTAAAAAGAAAAGAACCACACACCTGCCAGAAACTTAGAGAAAGGAAGGGGTAGAGATAGCTGAAAATCTTTATCCCTAACACAGTGTGTTTCAAACTGTGGGTTACAAGATGATGACTGATTCTGGTGGGTCATGACCAGCATATGAAGAAAGACGGAGGGAAGAAGGAAGTAGACATTTAAAAGACAGGAAGAGCAGCCGGGTGCAGTGGCTCACACCTGTGATCCTAGCATTCTGGGAGGCCAAGGCAGGAGGATCGCTCAAGGTCAGGAGTTCAAAACCAGCCTAAGCAAGAGCAAGACCCCATCTCTACTAAAAATAGAAAGAAATTAATTGGCCAACTAAAATATATAGTATATAGAGAAAACATATAGAATATATAGAAAAAATTAGCCAGCCATGGTGGCGCATGCCTGTAATCCCAGCTACTCGAGAGGCTGAGGCAGAAGGATCGCTTGAGCCCAGGAGTTCGAGGTTGCTATAAGCTCGGCTGACACCATGGCACTCCAGCCAGAGCAATAGAGTGAGACTCTGTCTTAAAAAAAAAAAAAAAAAGACAGGAAGAGGCCAGGCACAGGGCTCACACCTATAATCCTAGCACCTTAAGAGGCCGAGGTGGGAAGATCACTTGAGCCCAGGAGTTTGAGGTTGCAGTGACCTATGATTGTGCCACTGCACTCCAGCCCAGGTAACAGAGACACTGTCTCAAAAAAAAAAAATAATAATAATAATAAAATAAAAGATAGGAAGAAAAACAGGACATATGAGAGTACACTGCACAAAATAAATAAATCTGGGAAAGTTTTGTTTCATTTCCATGTTTATGTCTATGTATATATGTACAAATACATACATGTGAGCTGTTACTCTATAAGGTAGATTTCTAACTGTGGGTCACTGTTGAAAAGCACTTCCCTAACAAATCCAAAGTGCCTTAGTTGCCAATTCCTGTAGAATATAAATTAGATTTTTTAGCAATTTATTCACTATTCTATTACATCAAAATAATTTTAGAGATCCCATGGATCATGAGATTACTACAAGGTTTACTAACATAGAGAAATTTGAGTTTGTAATACCAATAATTATAAATCATAATATTAGGAGTGATTTTAGAAAACAAGTCCTTGCTTTACAAGTGGACCAATTGGTACACTTAAAATAGGATTCCATGCAGAAAGATCATCATTCACATACCATCCAACAGGAGTATATCTTCTAGAGGGAGACCTGCCCTAATTAATTATCCAGGGTAGAAAATAAGTACAGAGAAGAGTTTCTGGGTAAATTACTTGAATATCAATAACAAATAGAAGGTTTTGACTCCCCACATCCGTACCGCAGGCAGGCGGTGGGAGTACATCAGAACCGGAAACCCCTTCTATAACTCTCAATATTCAGCCTCATTAATACAAATATTTCAGTTTGTACGAAGCATGTTAGAAACACTGCTGTCAACAGAAACATTTTTGGCCACACTGCTTGAATTAAAAATGTTAGAGTCCCAGTAGAGGGCAATATTCCTCACTCCCAGAAACCCTGGATACACAATTCAACACAGAACCCCACACAGGCACCAAAGAGAAGGTTCTTAGACAGCCCCACACTGGTGTCCTGTCAACTGAGTGCTCCAATCTGCTGCCAAGGCGACAACGGGCAGGCTGCATTTGCTGCCGATGATAAAATCTCGGCTCAGCTGTCTAGGAGCATCAAGAAATCTTTAAATCTGTGCTAGTTGGCACTGGGTGACAGGCTGACACGCTCCCAATTCTCTGAGGCTCATCTTCCAGCCATATGGGAGCTCTGCTGCACAGCTCGGCTCTGCAGCGCCAGCTTCTAGCCCGGATCCCGATCAGGGCACTTCACTCTACCACCAGCGCCTCGGACTCAGGAGGGAAGGCCCGGATCTCTCAGCTGGAGAACGCGAATGACAGAAAAAAATGATGCTGGGTTGCAAGTGAGGGGTAAGTAGACTGTCTAGGGAGATTCCAGGTGTCCCTCCCTGCCCAGTGACATCCCAGGGGCTAGGTCACCATGGAGATGACCCAAGTATTGGACATCTTCATTAGGACTCCAGATCCAGAAGTAGTCACTGAATTTGTTCAATGACTGATGATGAGTGGCTAAATAGTGCTTAGAGAGTCAGCAACCTGGAACTCCCAGAAAGCAGCCTGCCTCGGGGACATAAGGAGTGGAGGATTAAAGTTATCTCAGGGCAGTCCATGTGAAATGGCAGCTGGGGAGCTGGCCCCCACATGGAATAACAGTGGTGAGAATAATGCTTATCTTTTTCATTTTCAACAGAATTATCTTCGTCATCATCATTATCATTGAGAGACCAGATCTAGTTAGCAATGAATCTGGAAGAGCTCTACATCACGTGGAGCCAGCAAACCAATGCTACCGAGCGCCCGACACCTGGCAGGCACTGTGCAAGGCTCCAGGCACCTGGGGAACAAGCCGGTCTCTGCTCTCGTGGCTTTTACCATAACACTGCCAACAGTATATGGTGACAATGACGAATGTGCTATGATGCTTGAAGAAATATGTCTCTGGGGAGATAAAGCAACTATAATGAAAGGAGAAGAGGAAGAGACAGCAAAATCTTAGTGCATCTAAAGCTCCTGGTGCATCTTACAAACATCTCTCCAGCCCTCGGGGCCACCAGCATGGCATTTAAGTGCACTGTTCTGAATCGGGCAGGCTTGGTAGTGCTGACTTCTCTGAGCCTCGCTAAGATGGGACCGGCCATGGACCTCTCTGCTGTGGCTGGGTGAGACTCCCCAGGGTCCCATCTGCTCCACAGGAACCTGCACGTAGGACGTGTTCAGAACATGTGCACTGCATGAGTGAGATGGCATTTCCATCCTCCAGTTAAAAGACAAAGCACAATGACATTTTAGGATGTAAACATAAAACAAAATAGAACAAAAACAAACAACCCCAGAAGAATAAAGCTAACCTCTGCCTGGCATACAGCTTTTGAACATCACCCTCACTTCTGTGAACAAAAAGATGATTACCAATAAAAACTTTGGCTACTCACCTTCCACATCTGCTGTATTTGGCCAGGAAGCCCTCCCCGATGGAGGTGCCAGCTAAGTCTTTTTACAGCCCTTCATTACAGGGAGGCTTTAATTTTCTTCTAAGCATGGTACTAAATGTCACTCATAAAACAAGTCATCAGCATTGATGGGGGGTTTAAATGTGATGCACTTTCCCATGCAGGCTCTCCCTCTGCCTCTTGCCCTTCCCTTGGGGTTGTGGAGAGGAGACGGAAGATGGTGCTCAGGCCTGGGGCACCCTAGAGAGCACCCAGTAGCCTCCCATGCCAACTGCATTCTGATAAACGTGGAGGGCCACAGGGGTTGGAGGTGGAGATAAGGCCTCAGGGGAAGCAGATGACATTTCTGCAGGCTGACTATGCTGAGCTCCTCACCTGGGCTATCTGGCTAACCCACAAGACATCAGCGAGGTGTCAGCACTTCCCCTAAGCACACTGCCAAGAACCTGACTCTTAGCGATCTGCCCCTTCTCTGAGCCCTGCTCATTCTGGTGTTTTACCTTGCTGGTAGGAGCAATCAAGGTGAAGGGGGCCGGGCACAGTGGCTCACGCCTGTAATCCTAACACTCTGGGAGGCTGAGGCAGGCGGATTGCTCAAGGTCAGGAGTTCAAAACCAGCCTGAGCAAGAGCGAGACCCCATCTCTACTAGAAATAGAAATTAATTGGACAACTAATACATATAGAAAAAAAATTAGCCGGGTGTGGTGGCACATGCCCATAGTCCCAGCTAATCGGGAGGCTGAGGCAGCAGGATTGCTTGAGCCTAGGAGTTTGAGGTTGCTGTGAGCTAGGCTGACGCCATGGCATTCACTCTAGCCTGGGCAACAAAGCGAGACTCTGTCTCAACAACAACAACAACAAATATATATATATATATATATATATATATATATATATATACACATATATACATACACACACTATCATTTCATAAAGCAGATGAATTGTTCTAAAGTCCCTGAGGTTCTACAACTATTGATTTACTGACACATCAACTTACATAAATTTTTTAAAAAGGAATACTGCCTGAATTCACAATACCTTCCTGCTAGAGTTGAAGAATTTCAAAAGATTTATTCTTTTTTGAGACAGAGTCTCGCTTTGTTGCCCAGGCTAGAGTGAGTGCCGTGGCGTCAGCCTAGCTCACAGCAACCTCAAACCCCTGGCTCAAGGAATCCTCCTGCCTCAGCCTCCCGAGTAGCTGGGACTACAGGCATTCGCCACCATGCCCGGCTAATTTTTTGTATATATTAGTTGGCCAATTAATTTCTTTCTATTTATAGTAGAGACGGGGTCTCGCTCTTGCTCAGGCTGGTTTCGAGCCTGAGCAAGCAATCCTGACCTCAAGCAATCCGCCCGCCTCGGCCTCCCAGAGAACTAGGATTACAGGCGTGAGCCATCGCGCCCGGCCAAAAAGATTTATTCTTATATACATTCTTTTCATAGAACAGGAAGGAGAGCGGGGATTCTCAATCTCACTTTATACACACTAAAGAAAATTAACAGAGCAAATAAAACACCCAAACAAAACCAGGGTTTAGGTATTGGGCAGGTGGGAGGGGGGCGGGTATATACATACATAATGAGTGAGATGTGCACCATCTGGGGGATGGTCATGATGGAGACTCAGACTTTTGGGGGGAGGGGGGAAAATGGGCATTTATTGAAACCTTAAAATCTGTACCCCCATAATATGCCAAAATTAAAAAAAAAAAAAAAAAAACAGGATTTAACATGACTTTTCTACTCCAAAATCTAATGAGTTAGAAGTACTTTCTGTATCCAATGCACTGAAAAGTATAGTAAATACATGTGACCATTTTAGTACATGTAGATTGGACAAGCCATGTCAGAAATATTCAGATGCATTTTTGGTTCCCTTTTGCCCAAACCTGTCAGAATTTCTAGGTCTTATCTGAAGCTCCAGCCAGCCAAAGCTTGCTGCCCCACAAGATCAACAACATCTGGGATCTTCACAGCATTTCTGTGATACTCAGGAAAGTTCCCACTGTAAACGTGATGGAGTTCCAGCCCAATGCCAGGTCTGTTCTGACTTGCTTTACATACTGAAGGATTCAACCAAAATATAAATCATAGGAACATTCCCTTCCCTTTCTGTCTCCAGGAATATGAAGATCGTCCCTTCTCCATTATCCTGTGACAACAGAAACTTACTGAAAGGATAAAGTATGACACCATTTGTGTAACAAGGCAACAGGGCCAACTCAGGCTGTCTACAAAGGTTCCAATCTGGTCTCCCCATGGATAGAACTCCTTGCTCGGAGAGCTTGCTATTCCTTATTTATAACAACGGCCACAACAGTCCCTCCTATCTGTGTGTGAATGCCTCTTTGCAATGTGACTTTGTTGCTCCTACCATCGTGAGATGGAGTCTATTTTCTACCCTTGGGCATAGGTTTGGCTATGTGCCTTGCTCTGACCAACAGGACACCAGCACGTGTGATGACCACAGAGGCTTGACAAGTGTCTGCACTCTGGAGCTTGCCCTCTCTTGCTCCCAGGAACTCTTCCATTGTCCTGCGAACAAGCCTGGAGTAGCCTCCTCAAGGGGAGAATGTGTACAAAAGGAAGCTCCAGCCATTCCAGCCACCCCAGGTAAGGACACAGATGTGAGCGAGGTCATTCCAGACCCCCCATCCCTCCATACAGCCGAATCAGAAGAACCACTGGCTCATCCAAAATATCATGAACCACCAAATAAATGGTGGTTGCTTTAAACTACTAAGTTCTAGCAGGGCATGGTGGCTCAGGGCTGTAGTCCTAGCACCTTAGGAAGCCAAGATGGGAGCATAGCTTGAGGTCAGGAGTTCGAGATCAGCCAAGCACCCTGTCTCTACTAAAAATAGAAAATATTAGCCCAGCAACTAAACATACAAATAAAAAATTAGCCAGGCATGGTGGCTCATGCTTGTAGTCCCAGCTACTCAGGAGTCTGAGGCAGGAGGATAACTTGGGTCCAGGGGTTTGAGGTTGCTGTGAGCTAGGCTGATGCCACAGGACTCTAGCCCAGGCCACAGAGTAAGACTCTGTCTCAAACAAACAAACAAAAAACAAACTTCCAGAATAGCCTCTAGGAATCTAAACTATAGAAACACTCATACAAGGTCACTAGGTTTGTTTAGGCATATGGATATTCCTTGTGGCATTATTTGTAATAATATAAAATTAATAATTTAAAAAACATCTAAATACCAATCATTAGGAAAAAGTATAATAAATTACGTTTTAGAGTAAAACATAAGAAAAAGCAGATGGTTGAATGTTTTTCAAACATGCTGTCCTACTAACCACCTTGTAGTTTTCATCTGCCACAGCAGGTATCAATAGTAGTTAGGAATCTGTGAGTTTAATCTAGTCATTACTCAGTGTACTGGAAACTGCCACCCATGCTTGAAACCTTTCCCCAGATCACAAAGTATCCAAGTGACTGGTTTGGGCAGCCTGAGTCAAGGGTGGGATTTTTTTTTTTTTTTTTTTTTTGAGACAGAGTCTCGCTCTGTCATCTGGGCTAGAGTACAGTGGCGTCAGCCTAGCTCACAGCAACCTCAAACTCCTGGGGCTCAAGCAATCCTCTTGCCTCAGTCTCCCAAGTAGCTGGGACTACAGGCGAGCATCACCACGCCTGGATAATTTTTTCTATTTTTAGTAGAGAGGGGTCTCACTCTTGCTGGGCTGGTCTCAAACTCCTGAGCACAAGCAATCCTCCTGCCTTGGCCTCCCAGAGTGCTAGGATTACAGCCATGAGCCACCGAACCTGGCCAAGGGTGGGATATTTCCAATTATTCCTTAATAAAAAATGCTCATAAGTATAACAAATTGAACTTTTTTCTGGGCATTATAGATTTTTAAAAATGTCTTACTCAATCATTACTCATGATAGTCAAAAAGTAGAAACAACCCAAATGTCCATCAACTGGCAAATGGGATAAACAAAATGTGGTATATTCATACAGTGGACTATATTATTTGGCCATAAAATGGCATGAAGTGGCTTCAGGTTTCTGGTTTGGCATGTAAGGACCCTGGAAGTCACCACTCCATCCTCACAAATAAAAAGCTGAACAAATTTGAAAAATCCACTTTCCTTAGATCTGTAAGACAGGTAAGGTCACAGGGATGGATAACTGCTGCACCGAAAATTGGTCACACAGGTGAATACAGAGAGTCACAACTTACCAGATCAGACACCTCCATGGGAATCAGTGCTGGGTGGGGAAACCTGAACTGTAATTGATGACTGGCTGGAGGCTCAGTGTGGACAGGTCTAAGTTAAAAACTCCAGGGGGACCCAGTTGTCAGGGGGTCCCCACACCTTTGTGGGGTTTACCTCCAAAGAGCTCTACCAGGTTCGCACAGGGAATATTACAGAAAAATCCCCTTGAGCTTGCAGCAGGGGGAAGGGAAAAGGAACTATTTTGAAACATCTGGGAGCATTCTTTTTGTCTTAAGAAAGCCTTCCCTCCCAAGAAACTATTTAACCAGAGCCAAACCTGCAGAGGTCTTATCAGAGCCTAAATGACCTGGGGGAAGAGAGATACCCAATCCCAGCTGCCTCCAGCCTTTCACCCGGACACACCTGAGCCTTCAAGTCCCACCTAAGGGAGGAGGGGAGGAGCTAAGAAGTCCCCATGAAATTTACAATCAGGAAGCACAGGTTTGCTAAAAGACTCAGACCCAATCACAGGACTGAAGACTGCTTTCCTTCCCCTTATACCTTCCCACCACATCACTGAAGGAAGGACTATTAACAGCAGTTCCTTTTACCAAGGACATGTCTGGCTACCAAGAAAAAAATTATAGAAGAGTGCAGTAGTGCACACCTGTAGTCCCCACTTGGGAAAATTGCTTGAGCCTAGGAATTTGAAAGCAACCTAGGCAACACAGCAAGATTCCATCTCAAAAAGAAATAAAGGCTGGGCGCGGTGGCTCATGCCTGTAATCCTAGCACTCTGGGAGGCCGAGGCAGGCGGATTGCTCAAGGTCAGGAGTTGGAAAACAGCCTAAACAAGAGCGAGACCCCACCTCTACTATAAATAGAAAGAAAATTAGTTGGCCAACTAAATATATAGAAAAAATTAGCCAGCAATGGTGGCGCATGCCTGTAGTAGCTACTCGGGAGGCTGAGGCAGGAGGATCGCTTGAGCCCAGGAGTTTGAGGTTGCTGTGAGCTAGGCTGGCGCATGGCACTCACTCTAGCCTGGGCAGCAGAGTGTGACTTTGTCTCAAAAAAAAAAAATTGTTATGTTTTCTTGAAGAATTGATTTTTTTAATTTTTATTTAATATTAATATTAAATACATATTAGTATTTATTATATAATATCCTCTTTATTTATGATAAAGCTACTCCTGCTTTCTTTTCTTTTTTTTAACATGAATCATTCTTAACATTCTTAACATGAATCATTCTTAACATGAACATGCGTAATAAGAGTGTCAAACTTTGTGAGGCAAAAATTTAGAGAACTGCAAGAAGAAACAAGTGAATCTACTATTATAATTCAACACCCCTCTATTGGAAATTGACAGAACCAGCAGAAAATCAGTAAGGACATAGCTGAACTCAAGAGCACTATCATCAACTGGATATAAGTGACATCTATAGATTACTTGATCCAATGACAGTAGAATACGCATTCCTCTCAAGCTTACATGGAACATTTGCCAAGACAGACCATATTCTGGGCCATAAAACACACCTTAATTAATGTAAAAGAATAGAAATCATATTAAAATTTGTAGAATGCAGCAAAAGCAGTTCTTAGAAGCAAATTTATAGCATTGCAAGCATATATTAGGAAAGAAAGTTCTAAAGTTCATCTGTACTTCCACCTTAGGAAAAAAAGCAAATTAAATCCAAAGTAAGCAGAAAAGAAATAATAAAAATTAGAGGAAAAATCAATAAAATTGAAAACAGGAAATCGATAAATTAAAAAAAAAGTCAATAAAAGCAAAAGCTATTTCTCTGAAAAAAATCAATAAAATCCATAAGCCTCTAAGCCAGGCTAAAAAGAGAGACAGAAAGTGGATGGGAGAAAGAGAAAAAGAAAGGACACAAACTAGTTCATTAATTATATCAGAAATGAAAGAGGAGAGATTACTATAAATCCTATCGACATTGAAAGGATAATGAAGAAATACCATGAACATCTCTACCTAGATGAAATGGACCGATTCCTACATAGATACTATCTTCCAGAACTCAGAAACAATCTAAATAGGACTGTATCTATTAAAGAAACTGAATCAATAACTAATAACCTTCCAAAAGAGAAAGAAATACCATTTCTTGATAATCTCAGAATATAGAAGCAGAGAAACTATTAATACTTCCTAACTCACTTTATGAGGTCAGCATTACCTTAATACCAAAACTGAGACAAAGACATTACAAGAAAACTACAAACCAGTATCTCTCATGAACACAGATGTAAAAATCCTTCATAAAATATTAGCAATCTAACAATGTATAAAAATTTTACACCAAGACCAAGTCAGATTTATCCCAGGTATGCAAGTCTGGTTCAACATCTGATAATCAATTATTCTATCACAGCAACAAGATAAAAAAGAAATATCACCTGGGAGGCCGAGGCGGGCGGATTGCTCAAGGTCAGGAGTTCAAAACCAGCCTGAGCATGAGCGAGACCCCGTCTCTACTATAAATAGAAAGAAATTAATTGGCCAACTGATATGTATACAAAAAAAATTAGCCGGGCATGGTGGCTCATGCCTGTAGTCCCAGCTACTCGGGAGGCTGAGGCAGAAGGATAGCTCGAGCCCAGGAGTGTGAGGTTGCTGTGAGCTAGGCTGACGCCACGGCACTCACTCTAGCCTGGACAACAAAGCAAGACTCTGTCTCAAAAAAAAAAAAAAAAGAAATATCACATGATCATATCCATAAATGCAGAAAAAGTATTTGACAAAATCCATTACCATTCATAATAAAAACTCTCACTAAACTAGGACTAGAGAGAAACTTTCTCAACTTGAAAAAGAATATCTATAAAAATCCTACGGCTACTATCATACTTAATGGTAAGAAACTAGAATATTCCTAAGATTCTACTTAAAGCACAAAGCAAGAATATCCCCTCTCACCATTCCTTTTCAACATTGTACTGGAGGTCCTAGCTAATTCAATAAGACAAGAAAAGCAAATCAAAACATATACTGATTAGGAAAGGAGAAATAAAACTGTTTTTGTTCACACATGCTATGACTGTCTATGTACGACATTCAATGGAACCAATAAAAAACTACTGGAACTAATGAACACTTATAGCAAGATTGCAGGATACAGGGTTACAATACAAAAGTAAATTTGCTTCCCTATAGACCAGTAATAAACAAGTGGAATTTAAAATTAAAAACACAATACCATGCACATTAAGCCTCCAAAAATTAAATACTTGTTATAAAAATCTAATAAAATATGTATGTACCAGATCTATATGAGGAAAAGATGAAAAAAAAAAAAATCAAAGAACTAAATAAATGGAGAGATATTCCATGCTTGTAGATAAGAAGACTCAATATTGCTCAACATGTTAGTTCTTCCCAATTTGATTTATAGATATAATACATTCCAATCAAAATCCTAGCAAGCTATTTTGTTGGTATCAAAAGCTGATTCTAAAGTTTATAGGAGAGGCAAACAAGCCAGAATAACCAACACAATATTGAAGGAGGAGAACAGAGTCAGAGGACTGATACTACCTGACTTCAAGACTTACTATAAAGCTAAAGTAATCAAGACAGTATGATATTGGTGAAAGAATAAACAAATAGACCAATGGAACAAAACAGGGAGCCCAGAAACAGACCAGCATAAATATAGTCAACTGATCTTTGACAAAGGAGCGAAGGCAACACAATGGAGCAAAGACAGTCTTTTCAACAAATGGTGTTGGAACAACTGGGCACCCATATGCGAATGTATACAAATCTAGACACAGACCTTAAACTCTTCACAAAAATTAACTCAAAATGGATCACAGACCTAAATGTAAAATGAAAAACTATAAAACACCTGGAAGATAACATAGGAGAAAATCTAGATGACCTTGGGTTTGGCAATAACTTTTTAGATATGACACTGAAGGCAGGATTTATAAAAGATAGTACTGATAAACTGGACTTCATTAACATTGAATTTTTCTGCTCCATAAAAGACACTGTCAAGAGAATAAAAACAAAAGCCAGGCTGGGCGCGGTGGCTCACGCCTGTAATCCTACCACTCTGGGAGGCCGAGGCAGGTGGATTGCTCCAGGTCAGGAGTTCGAAACCAGCCTGAGCAAGAGCGAGACCCTGTCTCTACTATAATTACAAAGAAATTTAATTGGCCAAATAATATATACAGAAAAAATTAGCCAGGCATGGTGGCACATGCCAGTATTCCCAGCTACTTGGGAGGCTGAGGCAGAAGGATTGCTTGAGCCCAGGAGTTTGAGGCTGATGCCATAGCACTCACTCTAGCCTGGGCAACAAAGTGAGACTCTGTCTCCACAAAAAAAAAAAAAAAAAAAAAAAAAAGCCATAGGCTGGGAGAAAATATTTGCAAAAGGCATATTTGATAAAAGACTATTGCTGGGCGCAGTGGCTTATCCCTGTAATCCTGGTACTTTGGGAAGCCCGCGTGGAAGGATTGTTTAAGGCAGGGGTCCTCAAACTTTTTAAATAGGGGGCCAGTTCACTGTCCCTCAGACCGTTGGAGAGTGCAGTGCACATTCCACACATGCACACTGTGGGCCCGGGACCAGTCAGCTGCTAAGCAGGACAGGCAGCGGAAGCAAAAACACCCAGCAGGTCATAGTTTGAGGAGGCCTGGTTTAAGGCCAGGACTTTGAGACCAGCCTGAGCAATGTAGTGAGACCCCATCTCCAAAAAAAAAAAAAAAAAATTAGCTGATATGGTGGTGCACACTTGTAGTCCCAGTTTCACGGGAGGCTGAGGTAGGAGGATCTCCTGAGCCCAGAACTTTGAGGCTGCAACTGTAACTGCACCACTGCACTTCAGCCTGGGTGAAAGAGTAAGACCCTGCCTCTAATTAAAAAAAAAAAGACTGTTAACCAAAATACCAAAATATAGAAAGAATTCAACAATAAGAACACAACAAAATTTTAAAGTGGGCCTAAAACCTTAACAGACACCTCACCAAAGAAGATATGCAGCTGGCAAATAAGCTTATAAAAAGACTTTCCACATCATGTGTCATCAGGGAAACACAAATCAAAAGAACAATGAGATACCACTACATACCTATTACAGAGGTCAAAATCCAGAACACTGACAATGGCAAATGCTGACAATGATGTGGAACAATAGGATCTCTTATTCATTGCTGGCAGGAATACAAAATGGTACAGCTACTTTGGAAGGCAGTTTGGTAGTTTCTTACAAAACGAAACATACTTTTATCAATATGATCCAGCAATCACACTCCTTGTACCCTAAGGAGCTGAAAACTTATGTCCACACAAAAACCTATATATTTATAGGTTTATAGCATCTTTATTCATAATTCATAATATAATCAATAAAGATGAATATATTCATCTTTATTAATATTCATAAAAGCTTTGAAACATCCAAAATGTCCTTCTGTAGGTGAATGGATACATAAACTGTTGTACATCCAGACAGTGGAATATTGTGCTAAAAGAAAATAAGCTATTGGCTGGGCGAAGTGGCTCACGCCTGTAATCCTAGCACTCTGGAAGGCCGAGGCGGGAGGATTGCTCAAGGTCAGGGGTTCGAAACCAGCCTGAGCAAGAGTGAGACCCCGTCTCTACTAAAAATAGGAAAGAAATTAATCGGCCAACTAAAAATATATAGAAAAATTAGCCGGGCATGGTGGCATATGCCTGTAGTCCCAGCTACTCGGGAGGCTGAGGCAGGAGGATCACTTGAGCCCAGTAGTTTGAGGCTGCTGTGAGCTAGGCTGACGCTACGGCACTCTAGCCTGGGCAACAGAGAAAGACTCTGTCTCAAAAAAACCACAACAACAACAAAAAGAAAAAAACAGAAAATGAACTATCAAAGCCATGAAAAGACATAGAAGAAACTAAGGTGTATATTACTAAGTAAAGAAGTCAATCTAAAAAAGGCTACCTATTATATGACTCCAATTATATGATATTCCGGAAAAGGCAAAACTATTGAGATAGTAAAGAGATAAGTGGTTGCCAGGGGTTATGTGGGAGGGAGAGATGAACAGGCACAGCACTAGAGATTTTTAGGGCAGTGAAACTACTCTGTATGATACTAGAATGGTAGATACACGTCATTATACATTTTTCCAAACGTAGAGCACAGACTATACAACACCAGGAGCAAACCCTAAGGTGAACTGTGGACTTTGGGTGATAATGTTTCAGTGTAGAATCAGCAATTGTTAACAACTGTACCACTGTGGTGCAGAATGCTGGCAATGTGTGTGGGTGGGAGGTATATGGAAAATCAGCACCTTTTGCTCAATTTTGCTGTTAACCCAAAATTGCTCTTAAAAATAAAGTCTGTTAAAAAATAAAAAAGGAATGAAGTACTGTTTACATGCTACAGCATAGATGAACCTTGAAACATTATGCTAAATAAAAGAAGCCAGACATAAAAGGCCACAGTGTATATGATTCCACTTACATGAAATGTTCAGAACAGGTAAATCCATAGAAACAGAAAGTAGATTAGTGGCTGCCAGGAGCTAGAAGAGTAGGGAATGTGACTGCTAATGCGTAGGGGTTTGTTTGTGGAGTTATGAAAACATTCTAAAATTCATTATGCAGACAAATACACTACCACTGAGCTATGCCCCCATAAAACTGATAGTGGTAATGGTCAGACAACTCTGTGAATATACTAAAAACCATTAAACTACAGAAATTAAACTGGTGAAGTGTATAGCGAGCATTCTATATCTCAGTAAAGCTGTCTGGGAAAAAACTCAATAAGTAAAATAGGCCGGGCGAGGTGGCTCATGCCTGTAATCCTAGCACTCTGGGAGGCCAAGGCGGGCGGATTGCTCCAGGTCAGGAGTTGGAAACCAGCCTGAGCAAGAGCGAGACCCCGTCTCTACTAAAAGTAGAAAGGAATTAATTGGCCAACTAATATATATAGAAAAAATTAGCCGGGCATGGTGGCGCATGCTGGGGTAGTCCCAACTACTCGGGAGGCTGAGGCAGGAGGATCGCTTGAGCCTGGGAGTTGAGGTTGCTGTGAACTAGGCTGACCCCACAGCACTCTAGCCCGGGCAACAGAGTGAGACTCTGTCTCAAAAATAAATAAGTAAATAAATAAAATAAGATAAAATGAAACAATAAATAAATGTATCACTCGATATTCCATGATATGGACTGCAGGTCCTCATTAGCATGTAATGTAAACATGTATATTTCACTTCTGGTTAGAATCTTAGTCCTATCACTATGCTAATTAAAAAGACAGTTTTCACTTACTGAAGCCTAAACAAATCCCTAAAATGCATACATTACCAATTTCTTTGGATCTGCCCTAACATCACTGGACAGAGGAGAATTGAAGCAAACCACCAAAGCACACTCCACAGTGCTCCGGCTAATGACCATGAGCCTGCAAATCTGTGCTGTTTTGAACAAACATGCAGAAGTTGAAATGCTTGTCTGGGTCTCCTAAAGAGTGGGGGTAGGGGGAGTAGAGGGTGGAGCTGGGTCAAGGAACTTGGGAAAATGTTCTTCTAAGAGTTAAAGGTGGGCCGGGCGTGGTGGCTCACGCCTGTAATCCTAGCTCTCTGGGAGGCCGAGACCGGCGGATTGCTCAAGGTCAGGAGTTCAAAACCAGCCTGAGCAAGAGCGAGACCTCGTCTCTACTATAAATAGAAAGAAATTAATTGGCCAACTAATATATATAGAAAAAATTAGCCGGGCATGGTGGCACATGCCTGTAGTCCCAGCTACTCGGGAGGCTGAGGCAGGAGGATTGCTTGAGCCCAGGAGTTTGAGGTTGCTGTGAGCTAGGCTGACGCCACGGCACTCACTCTAGCCTGGGCAACAAGTGAGACTCTGTCTCCAAAAGAGTTAAAGGTGGATTTGCTGTACCATGGGCAGGTTCTGCTGCCGGGGCATTTGGGCCAGACAGCCACCCCCTCCCAAAGCAGCCTCTCTCCTCAGCCTCGGCTGTGCTACATACATGTCTTGTCTTGCACCCAGACTGTAAGCTGCTACAGGGAGCCACCATGTCCATTTTTATTTTCTCTCTCTCTGCATTTGGCCAAGTTCAATATAACCAGCAGGTGGTTAAGAAATACAGCATATTCATGAAACAGATAACTTAGGGGGTAAAGAATGCCCCATTTTGTAAAAAGATTCACTTAAAGAGTTTCTTCAGGAACAAGATCCTCTAATAGATAGGAGAGATGAATTTAATTTAGGAAAAGATCTACTCCCAAGTAACCCTCAACTTTTCCAGGAATCAATCTACTACGTAAAGCTGAGGTAGGCTTATCAACTGTCCTTGCTGTGAACAAGTTCTAGCCTTCCCCAGTGGAGCGCTTCCAAACAGAGAACTCAGAAGCGGTTGTGCTATGAAGACCCCCTTACCCATAAGGAATCCAGACAGAGACAAGAATTCCTGTTAAAGACACCTTCTAGAAACCGAAGCCAGAGATGGCATAGCTTAAATGAAACCCTTCTTGTGCCCAAGGGTTTGGCAGTTGCCCAGAAGCCCAGGAGTAGAGAGAGATTCAGCACCAAATCAGAGAGGGTTAGAGCCCAAGCTAAGCAAGGAAGTGGCCAGGCCCTCACCTCAGGTATCAGCCGCCTCCTCTTCACGCTGGGGACAGAGTCTGGCAGGCCATCGCTGACTGGCTGCTTTCGTTTGCTAGAGTCCTGGAGGGTAGTGAAGATGCTGTCCAGAGGGTGCTTGTCAGAAGTCCTAGAATTCACTGAGCAGTCCAGGGCAGCATCTTCAGCCTCTGTCTCCACTTTCACAGTGTTATTTTTTAGAACTGTGGCAGAGAAGAAACAGGGCTCATTGGAAAAGATCAGGGCCACACAGAGATGGGCCGGGCTCTCTGGAGCTAGGGGGATTTGAGGTTGGCCCTTTGACACCGTCACTCAGATAAAGATGTCTAGTCATAACAAACTTGTTATGTTGCTTTTCAACAATGCAATTTTTTTTCTCGTTGCACTAGTATGTTATACAATAAAACCATGTTCCAAGAATATTTTGCTCAAAATTGGTTTAAAAGCTGCCTTTTTGGGGGGGAAGGAGATAGAGGGAGAGACATAAATATTATCTTTTTGTGCTTTTAAAAAGTAACTCTATAAAGCTACATTAGATGCTTATAATTATAACAGGTGTGTGGGTGGAGGCGGATGGGAACCCACAGGGCTGGGAGGAGACATTTCATTATACATCTCTTCATATTTTTAGACCATGTGAATGTATGACCTAATCAAAAACACTAAATTAAAAACATTTTTTAAAATAGACTTTTTTTTTACCTTCTTCTACATCTTCACTGAATTCAGTTGAGTTCATCTTCTATTCCACTAAATGAAAAGACAAAGAAAAGGTCTTGATTTATTGCTTGCTTTATTTCTTAATTCCCCCTACCCATGGGGAATTCCCTTACCCTCCCAACCCCAGCTCTGGGCAATAGAAGGCTAAAGGCCGTGCAGCACTGTGCACACAGGTGTCCCCTTGATCTTGTCTGCAGGCACTCAGGAGCAGACAGGCCATGGGTACGCCTTCAGGGAGCCCTTCTCCAGGACTATACGGAGCATGGTATGTCCTAAAGCATACACTGAGAGCCACTTACTGAACCAGGGGAACTTATTGGAACAAATCAAATCTTAAAAAAGATCCCAATTTTAATGATCTCCCTTTAGCCTATGCTTATAAATTCCAGCCACAACACGAAAAGGCTTAAGAAGGTTGGAGACCGTGGATCCCAACAGAGACAAGCTGCCCATGACAGTGGCCACTAGCCACGTGTGGCTACTGAGGACTCAAAATGTGGCTAGTCCAAATGAACATGTGCTGTAAGTGTAAAATAAACACCAGATTACAGACTTATCCTGGTAAAATATCTCACTAATAATTGTTGTATATTGATTACATGTTGAAATGATAATATTTTGGACTTACTGGGCTAAATAAAATATTCAACCTTATTTTATAATGTAGGAAACTGAGATTGGAAGAGTTTAAGAGTTTTATTGCCTATGTAATCAACAGTAGTATCAGAGCCAGGTTTTGGCCCCTGGTCTGTGTTGACGCTGAAAGCCTGGCTCTCTTTACAATTCCCCACCACTGTTCAGGAACGATATTCCTTTACAGCTCTGTCCCGGTGCCTTCCCTGGCCTCCACCAGGTGCAGAGGCCTGTGACATGGAGCGTTGTTGAGGTAAGATCTTCTGGTGTGGCATCAGTCAGGGAAGGCAGGATTATGCTGTGGTATTAACAACCCTGATATCTCAGTGGCTTAAAGTAGCAAAGACTTATTGCCCATCAGTTGTGTAAACCACATGTCCATTTTGGAGGTGACTCTGATTCATGATTTTCCCACTTAGGACCAGGCTGTTGGAGCTTCCATCATATGGTACATTGGGGCCCTTGTGATAGGGTGAAAGTGCCAACCAGGCACTGACTCTTTGAGCCTTCTTTTTTTTTTTTTGAGACAGACTCTTTCGCTTTGTTGCCCAGGCTAGAGTGAGTGCCGTGGCATCAGCCTAGCTCACAGCAACCTCAAACTCCTGGGCTGGAGCAATCCTCCTGCCTCAGCCTCCCGAGTAGCTGGGACTACAGGCATGCACCACCATGCCTGGCTAATTTTTTCTATTTTGGGTAGAGACCAGGTCTCGCTTTTGCTCAGGCTGGTCTTGAACTCCTGAGCTCAAACAATCCTGCCACCTCGGCCTCCCAGAGTGCTAGGATTACAGATGTGAGCCACCGCGCCCAGCCTAAAATATTCTTATTAAAATTAATTTTACCTATTTTTTTAATGTGGCTACTAGAAAATTTAAAGTTGTATATGTGAGTCAGGTGCAGTGGTGTGTGCCTGTAATAATCCCAGCTACTTAGGAGACCGAGGTGGGAGGATTACTTGAGCCCAGGAGTTCAAGACCAGCCTGGGCAACATAGCAAAACTCTGTCTCAAAAATAAATAAATAAATATATTACATATGTGCATCATATATATGTATTTTCTTTTTTTAATTCTTTGTGAGATGGGGTCTCATTCTATTACCTGGGCAGTGGCATCATCATAGCTCATTGCAACCTCAAACTCCTAGACTCAAGTGATCCTCCCAACTCAGCCTACTGAGTAGCTCGGACTACAGGAATGCACTACCACCCAGCTAATTTTTCTATTTTTTGTAGAGATGCGGTCTTTACTACGTTGACCAGGCTGGTCTCGAACTCCTGGTCTCAAGTGATCCTTCCACCTTGGCTTCCCAAAATGCTAGGATTACAGGGGTGAGCCACCACACCTGGCCTATATTATATTTTTATTGGACGGCACTGGTCTAGCCCTTCCTTCAGAAGTAACAAGGAGAAAAAGGCATTGTGGATTTTAAAATGTAGGGTCTTAGAGCTCCACACAATCTGTTCCAAACAGACCAGACAGGGACTGAGGCAGGAAGCGGTGGTGGTGCTCTGCTCCAGGCTACGGCGTCTGCAGCAGAGCGAGCTCTTCACTCCCACTGCTCCAGCTGGGGCGGAACTAACACCAAGATACATTTATTTATTTATTTTTATCTATCTATCTATCTATCTATCTATCTATCTATCTATCTATCTATCTATCTATCTTCTATCTATTTGACAGAGTCTTGCTCTGTTGCTGGGGCTAGAGTGCCGTGGCGTCAGCCTAGCTCACAGCAACCTCAAACTCCTGGACTCAAGCGATCCTCCTGCCTCAGCCTCCTGAGTAGCTGGGACTACAGGCATGCACCACCATGCCCAGCTGATTTTATATATATATAAAGCTAATTTCTTCCTATTTTTAGTAGAGGCAGGGTGTCACTCTTGTTCAGGCTGGTTTCAAACTCCTGACCTCAAGCAATCCTCCTGTCTCGGCCTCCCAGAGTGCTAGAATTACAGGCATAAGCCACCAAGGCCGACCCTGACACCAACATTAAAAGGTACCACTAAGTCTTTGAGATCTCCTAAATTCTATAACAGCATGTACATGAATAGTATAAGGTACAAGTGAGGTAGTAACATTTAGAATAAAATATATATTGCAACCTTTAATGTTAGCATTGGGAGTCAACTGATTAAGCTGACTATAGACACAGAATTCTCATTTTGTTTAAAGAGCAGAGGAGTGCAGGACTAAGGAGTATCTCTTAGATATTTCTGTAATAGAGATGCCATCTGCAATGCTCAGTAACTCATTCAAGGAGTAGCCACAGAGTGGTGTGTGGTCAACATAGAGTTCCCTGCCTGAGACGGCTGAACAGGGTGGGAGGGGCCAAGAGAAGGAGCACATCTAGGTGATCTATGAGCACCATAACTTCAAAATAAATTCACCAATAATAGCCATACTTATAAAGTGCTTACGATGGGGAGCACTATTCTTAACGCAAGAATAGTACACAATCGTGCAAGATAGGCAAAATTATTTTCAGAGGAATGAAAAAGATAGTATGATTTATTTGAAACTGAAAATAATTCCTACTCACCAATCATCTCCTACCTGGAAAACAGAACACCCCAGGTGATACTGATGGAAAACAAGTAATAAGTCAACCTCAAGGGTTAAAGAACTATTTTACTGGAGGTGAATTTTAGCAACTCCTTCCATTGTATTTCAAGGATATAAACAGAATTAGATAACTGTCACCTGAGCGGGGTGTCTCTGACTAGACAGGAGGGTTGGACACTGCCAGGCAGAAGTTCAGACCTGATTCCCAGCCCAGTCAGGGGGCCTCTCCAGGAAACACACAGGTCACCCAGATGCCCCGAGCTTGCCAAATGCCCTTGGAAACTCTGCCACATGGTCACATAACCCATTCCCTCCCGCATCAAGGGCAGGCTGAGCAGCAGCTGAGCAGCAGCAGAGCAGATGGGGAGGAACCAGGACTGTCGGAGACCCGCACATTGTACACCACAAATGACAATGTGCAGAGAAAAGGCAGGAGATGGAGAAGATATGGATGGTCTATTTGGGGGAAAACTGTCACAGCGAAAGAAAACTGCAGACTTGGGCTAAGCAGAAAGCATCAGAAGGATGAGTGAATACAGAAGGAAAGAAAACAAGAGTTGGCCGGGCGCGGTGGCTCACGCCTGTAATCCTAGCACTCTGGGAGGCCGAGGTGGGCAGATGGCTTGAGGTCAGGAGTTCGAAACCAGCCTGAGCAAGAGTGAGACCCCCGTCTCTACTATCAATAGAAAGAAATTAATTGGCCAACTAATATATATAGAAAAAATTAGCCGGGCATGGTGGCGCATGCCTGTAGTCCCAGCCACTCAGGAGGCTGAGGCAGGAGGACCGCTTGAGCCCAGGAGTTTGAGGTTGCTGTGAGCTAGGCTGCCGCCACGGCACTCACTCTAGTAGCCTGAGCAACAGAGACTCTGTCTCAAAAAAAAAAAAAAGAAAGAAAAGAAAAGAAAACAAGTTGATGAAAGAACTCAGCAGAGCCACAGGTGCTGAGTAGGGAGGGCACATTTAACTCCTGGACACTCTCTGCCAGACCAGTTTCTCCTCGGGCCACCATGTGGGAGCTGTGCTGGAGCCTGAGGGCATCCAGGCTGCTGGAATGTGGCTTGGCGAGCAGGAAGGCTGTGTTCTGAACAACCACCATGTGATGCTACAGCAGGCAATTTAGCCCTCGAATTCTGAGACCCCAGAAAATGATGAAGAGCGCCCATCTGAGCCACCTGTGGGAGGGGGGTGCAGAAAACTGGGAAGGCTCACCCCTCAGGGCACTCAGGACATCCAGGGCATCTGCTTTGGAAAAGATTTCCGGTTCATTTATAGACTAGGGACAGATGTTAGGTTAGCACAGAAGTAACCCACAACACAGGATGGTGGGCCCCTTCCCTCCAAGCCAGGGATCAGCCGCACTCACCAGGAAGCCGGGGAATTTCCTACGTGCCAGGCGCTGGGTGCCCCGGGGAGGGTGCTCTCGACACCCAGCCCATCAGCTCCTGCCAGGCCCCAATACCCAATGCATGTGGCCTCTGCCTCACCCTGGGCTATTTCAGTCCCAAATTTAGCAATAGAGAAACTCAGGGCAGGTAGCTCCTCCAGTGTCACACAGCTACCTCGGGACAGAACCAGCATTCAGACCCAGTCTGCCTGTGCCTCCCGTCAGCCAGCCGAGTGAGGAAATAACATTTTATTAAGGTCCTTTCGGTGAACATATTGACCTGCTTCTGGACTCGGGTCTGTCTGTCCAACAGCAACTAGGGAACCCAAGTCTCTTCTGCCTCCAAGTAGCTGCTTGGAAAACCCATCTGCTCCACATCAGAAACAGCCTCCACCCCACGGCACAGAGAAGTTTCACAAGACGGACATGCAGTTTCACAAGCGCAGTGTAGGCCACTCCCTGCACCCACCGCTGCCTCGGTGACAGCCCAGGAACAACACGCCAGCTGGGTAGAAAGGGAATAGGCGTCACATTGCTACTTCCATTTCCTGGTCATCTGCCCAGATGAGGGTCACAAGCGGTGCTGCTCTTGGGCAGACACAGAGCCCCCTAATGCCTAGCGTGCCACAGAAATTATCTTTGCTTGCACAGCTACAGGTTTTGTGGGAGCTGCTGCAACCACCAGTCTCCTTTGCCTGCCAGACTTCAGAGAATTTCTCATTCTAACATTCCCCACCTTTCAAAACCGTCTCATTCCTCTCAGCACAAAACTCAAATTGCGAGACAGTCTATGCATCCACATGCCCCACCCCCAAATCAGCTTCTTCCACAAGGGGGTGGCTGTTCCATGTCCCTGGAGACCCTTGATGGGTGCAAGGGAGGGTTGAGCAAATGAAAAAGACGCTGTGGCTTGCAGCTGCCTCTAGTTAAAACGTCACAGGTTGCTACAGGTTGTTGATGACCTATCAGAGAGTAAAACTCTCAAACAGGACCAATCTCTAGTGGTTAATTTAATAAGTGAAAATGCTTGTTTTGTTTTTTTTAAAACAAATGGCCTAGGAAGCCTGATGCAAAGTAGCTGTCATTGGTACAAAAAGGTATTAAATGTTGCAGAGCTCATAGGAGTATATATAAATTTATTATTACACCTACTAGTCTCTATTCCTCTGCATGGAATGAGATGGGCAATGTTCAATTTTCCATTCAGAGCATGTGGGTAGGGAAGATTAGAAGTCATCAGGAAAGCCTTCAGTTTACAAAAAGCACAATAAGGAGGATAATCCCAAATGTTCAGAAATAACAAGATGCTTCAAACACTCGAATATCAAATTACAAAGGATAAATTGTTTACACTGGTTACATAAAGGCAGTAACTTGCAGGGCTTGGGGCTACCTCTGTGCCTCACGCTGGAAGCCAGAATGAGAATCGTGCCTATCAAGCGTGCACCTGGCTGGGGCTGGCAGGGACGCTGAGGAGGGAAGTCTGTGAAGAAAGACAGGAAGGCAGGAAGGTGAGAGCCATTCTCTGGTGCTCAGGAAGAACCACACCATAGAGAAATGGAAACGCTGGAAAGACTTACACTTTATAGAACACTTCGTATTTTTGGAGTTCATTTTAAGAAGGGAAGGTGTTAAGCTGGGCATGGTGGCTCATACCTGTAATCCTAGCTCTCTGGGAGACCGAGGCAGGAGGATTATTTGAGCTCAGGAGTTCGAGACCAGCCTGAGCAAGAGTGAGACGCCGTCTCTACCAAAAATAGCAAGAAATTAGCTGGACAACTAAAAATATATAGAAAACAATTAGCCAGGCATGGTGGCTCATGCCTGTAGTCCCAGCTACACAGGAGGCTGAGATAGGAGGATCGCTTGCGCCCAGGAGTTTGAGGTTGCTGTGAGCTAGGCTGACGCCACGGCACTCTAGCCCAGGTGACAGAGTGAGACTCAGTCTCAAAAAAAAAAGAAAGGAAGGTGTGTAAAGTGATTTTTTTCTTTATCAGGTACTACACTTATCCCTCAGCATCCATGGGAATTGGTTTCAGATGCCTCGAGGATACCAAAATCCAAGGATGTGCAAGACCCTTATATAAAATGATGTGTGTCTGCATATAACCTATGCACATGTTCCTGTATACTTTAAATCATTTCTAGATTACTTAATAGGTACTACAATACTTATGTAATAAAATGCTATGTAAATAGTTGTTATACTGTATAGTATTTTTATTAGTGTTATATTTATTGTTGTATTGTTATTTTTTAATTGGTTTTTTATTGCCCCCCAAATATTTTCCATCCACAGCTGGTTGAACCTGAGTGTGCAGAGGGCTGATTGTACATGAACAAAATTCAAAAGGTAAAAAGGATATTTACTTTAAAAAAGTCCACTCTCCTCCAGTTACGGGGTTACTGTCTTAGAGGCAACTACCGTTTGCCTTCTGGTGTGTCCTGCCAGAGATAGTCTCAATCATTGGTTCTCCAGGTGTGGTCCTCAAAAGGATAGTGCTGGAGCCCCCTTCATGGCTTGCACAGATGGCACGACCCTCTCTCCACCACAGTAGGCAACCTAGCAGCCCGAAATTGGCCACGGTGGGAGGATTTACACCAGGAAACTGACACTCACTACAAACAGGGCTTTGTTTTTTTGAGACAGGGTCTTGCCTTGTCACCCAGGGTGGAGCACAATGGTGTGATCACAGCTCATCGCAGCCTCAAACTCCTGGGCTCAAGCGATCCTCCCACCTCAGCCTCCAGATTAGCTGAGACTATAGGTATGCACCGGGCCAATTTTTTTCCTTTTTGGACAGCTGGTTTACCAGTACATCCATGATCCTTTCAGGGAGTCCTTGAGATCAAAACTATTTTCATAGTACCACTAAGATGCTATTGCCCTTTCACTCTCATTCCCGCGCAGGTGTGCAGGGGAGTTCTCCAGAGGCTACATGACACATTATTTCACATAAGATTAAATACAGAGACAGATACAAAAATTCATTAGAGATTTGCAAAAATGTAAACAATGCCACTGTCTCTAAGTTTTTTAAACTTACAGTAATATGTCATAAAAATGTTATATTAACTTTTTTTTTTTTTTTTTGAGACAGAGTCTCACTCTGTTGCCCTGCCTAGTGTGCCTCGGCATCAGCCTAGCTCACAGCAACCTCAAACTCCTGGGCTCAAGCGATCGTACTGCCTCAGCCTCTGGAGTAGCTGGGAATACAGGCATGCGCCACCATGCCCGGCTAATTTTATTATTTTATATATATATATATACACACACACACACATATATATACACACACACACATATATATACACACGCATATGATTTTTTGTTTCTTTTTTTTGCAGTTGTCCAGCTAATTTCTTTCTATTTTTTTAGTAGCGACAGGGGTCTCACTCTTGCTCAGGCTGGTCTCGAACTCCTGAGCTCAAATGATCCTCCTGCCTCGGCCTCCCAGAGTGCTAGGATTACAGGCGTGAGTCACCATGGCTGGCTCACTATATTAACTTTTAGTGGCTTTATCATAGTTATTTTTATTATCATGATTATTTTTAAATAAATAAATATTTACATATTTTTCCAGCTTTAATTTCTAACACAGTAAACACTGACAGACATGACCCACATACAAAAAAGCTCTTTGGGGTCCTCAATAATTTTTAAGAGCATAAAAGAGTCCTGAGACTAAAGGTATTGAGAACTCTGTTTCTCACTTTTTTCACTTAATAGCTCATGGAAATTTCCCTATCACTATTTGTTTTAGTCCGGGTTCCCCCAACGGCAGATCTTAAGACAAGGATTTGGAGATAAGTAGTTTCTTTGGCAGGAGACAGAGATGGGCTGAAAACCAATAATGAGCTTCTGGTCACAAATAGTCACTTCTTTCACACAACAAGAAATGCTGAGGTGTTGCCCAGGGGCAGCGGGAACAGGGGGAAGACCCGGGCCACCTGGGCAAGCTCCAGAAAGGCAGACGCCTTCCTGTGCCCCTTCCCTTCCAGCTCCTGTGGACACGTGGCCCCGTGCCCTGTGCACAGTGGAGATGCAGTATCACCAGCCCACATGGGCTGGGAGGCACTGTGCTAAGGGCTGTACAGTACACTCACTTATCCTAACAACCCTACGAGGCAGAACTCCTGTTCTTCCCATCTCACACACGAACGCTGAGGCACCATGTTAGAGCAGAAAGGGAGCTTCGAGAACATCTAGCGCACTTCCCTCATTTCCTAGGTGTGGGACTCGAGGCTCAGGAAGGTTAGGAACATGTCCAAGGTCATCTGAGGAGCGGCCCCAGGTCTCTAGTGTCCCTACCCTGTGCCCTGATGCAAGATGGGGAGTTGCTGGTGCCCGTGGGGACAGGCCTGTCCTTTGTGCAGGGTAGAGGTTATTTGTGGGGACCATAGCCAACATCTCTACGATGACAGGACCCATAGGAGGAAGATGGGATTCTGGGAACTTCTATGGGAGAGCTGAATGGGTAAACGTAAGAAGATAAAAGCAACAGGAAGGAAAAAGCAGTCAGAACCTCAAGGTTAGTGGACATTAGTGTGTCTGTAACAACCATAATCACACCTACTACACACAGGCTATGTGTGCATCACAGCTGGGTAGAAGCCCCTCAGTCTCTCGAATTTGGTGATCTGGATGGAAATATTTTTAAGCCCTAACATATACCTATGAGATTATTTTCCCTTTAGGAAAGAGATAATGTTGCCTGAGCATGGTGGCTCACGCCTGTAATCCTAGCACTCTGGGAGGCCCAGGCAGGCGGATCGCTTGAGGTCAGGAGTTCGAAACCAGCCTGAGCGAGAGTGAGACCCCGTCTCTACTATAAATAGAAAGAAATTAATTGGCCAACAAATATATATAGAAAAAATTAGCCGGGCATGGTGGCACATGCCTGTAGTCCCAGCTACTCGGGAGGCTGAGGCAGCAGGATTGCTTGAGCCCAGGAGTGTGAGGTTCCTGTGAGCTAGGCTGATGCCAGGGCACTCACTCTAACCTGGGCAACAAAGCGAGACTCTGTCTCAAAAAAAAAAAAAAAGAGATAATGTTAATCAAAGCAAATTCTAAGAATAAAGTCCACTTAGGAAACAACTCTACCAATGTCAATCAAGGTGTATCTTGATCTTTCTTCATCACTCTCAGCTGGTAAAGACCTATGACCAAATCTTTCTGTTGCCTCCAGAGCTTCACACACTTGAAACTTCTGATAAGGAGCCATAGCACGGAGCAAAGACCAGAAGGACACAGAACCTGGGCCAGGACGTCTTCCCTCCATGGCAGTTAGTCATACATTAAGCACAGCAGGAAGTCTCGGGCCAGTGAGGATGGAAACCCTCATAACCATTAGCCTTTATTAATGACTGATGCATTCCACAAAGAGCTCACGTGAAGAAAAGGGAAGGGACAACAAACCAAATGTGACCTGGATTAAGATCACCTTTGATCACTATTTTTTTTTCCTTTATACAAAGTTAGGAAGTCAACTTCTACACATTTTCTCAACATATGACTTTAAAACCTCTACTGACAGAAAAAGCTGAACATTAAATTATGTGTTAAGATTCAAAATCAATTGTTCATTACAGGGCTACCCAGTCAATAATAACATACTTCAAAGTTCACTGGGGATATCTTAATTATGTAATTAAAAAATGCCACAAAGCAGCTGGAAGAAAATATGCCAAAATGTGAATTACTTCCAATTAGGAGGATTATGCATGATTCTTTCTTTATATTTTCCTCAACTTTCCAAAGTAATCTACAGTGAGCATGTAATTCTTTGATACTGAAAACGTTTTTAAAAAGCATACTAATCTTTTCTTTTGTTTTTAAGATGGGGTCTTGCTATGTTGCCCAGGCTGGTCTCAAGTGATCCTCCTACCTGAGCCTCTTGAGAAGCTGGGACTACCGTGTGAGCTACCACATCTGGCTCTATAGTAATCTTTACTGCCCAGCAGGTCTGTTATTCTGTTATCTCTACAAATAGCAACAAGCTAAGAATGTTTATAAAATCAAAGCATTTAACTTTTAAACATATAAAAACACTGATGATTGGCTGGGCGCGGTAGCTCACGCCTGTAATCCTAGCACTCTGGGTGGCTGAGGTGGGGAGGATTGCTCAAGGTCAGGAGTTGGAAACCAGCCTGAGTAAGAGCAAGACCCCATCTCTACTAAAAAAATAGAAAAAAATTAATTGGCCAACTAAAAATATACAGAAAAAATTAGCCAGGCATGGTGGCACATGCCTGTAATCCCAGCTACTCGGGAGGCTGAGGCAGAAGGATTGCTTGAGCCCAGGAGTTTGAGGTTGCTGTGAGCCAGGCTGACGCCATGGCACTCTAGCCCGGGCAACAGAGTGAGATTCTGTCTCTAAATAAATAAATAAATAAATAATAAAACACTGATAATCTAAGAAGCAATATAACAATATAACAACTGACAAATTAGTGAAGACCTTTCATCACTTCCTCATCATCCCTGACAGCATACAAAGTTCCTCAGTTTGGGGAGAGGAGGAATCAGTCTCAGCTGACAGAGCCACATGTGAGTGAGAAGGCAGAAGGATCAACTTTGACTACTAGGCTGGTCTGATGATAGTGGGTTATCAGAACTTATCATTAGTGTCACTAAAGTTGGTATACAACCCCCCACGGTTAAATTTGGCTTTAAGAAAAAAGAAAACTAAGGAAATGTCATTTCCTAGTGGGTGCTTTATAGGCTATATCAATACATTTGCCTGATACTTGCATTATTTTTTGAAATGAGCCAAATTTCATGGGGGGGAGGGTGTAAATAAAACAAAAAAACCAAGCCCAAACCCAGTCTTCTGGATCAGAGGCCCAAGCTGAGAGCTGAGACAGGTTACAGCGGAGGGGTTTGTGGCGGGCTGGGGAAACTGGTGGTCTGGAGGGAAGCTTCACAACTCAACAGGGCAGAGAGGCCCAACTGACTGGGTTTCTGCATGCCAGGTGCTGGATGAGACTGTTACACGTGGTCCTTTCTTTGGGGTTTTCTTGTGCTTGAGTGCCCTGGCAGATAACCTGTCCCAAACCTGGAGCCCTGCTTCTCTGACTCCTTAAACGGAATCAAACTGGGTGAGCAGAGACCTGGACCAGGGGCCGTGGCTCCAGGATGAACAGAAGGCAGCAGGGGACAATGAGGGTCTGGCAGCTGAGAAGTGGCTGGGCCATGGGAAAAGGAACCAGCATGGATAAGTCACTGGTTAAACGTGGGTAATAAAGGAGCCATGCAAGAATCTGACTCCTTAAGAACTGGGATGCAGGCCGGGTGCAGTGGCTCACGCTTGTAATCCTAGCACTCTGGGAGACCAAGGCAGGTGGATTGCTCAAGGTCAGGAGTTCGAAACCAGCCGGAGCAAGAGTGAGACCCCATCTCTACTATAAATAGAAAGAAATTAATTGGCCAACTAATATATATAGAAAAAGAGTTAGCCGGGCATGGTGGCACATGCCTATAGTCCCAGCTACTCGGGAGGCAGAGGCAGCAGGATTGCTTGGGCCCAGGAGTTTGAGGTTGCTGTGAGCTAGGCTGACGCCACAGCACTCACTCTAAACTGGGCAATAAAGCAAGACTCTGTCTCAAAAAAAAAAAAAAAAAATAAGAACTGGGATGCGAGATGACACAGTAATCTAAGCAGGGGACACCTTATGTGGCATTCTGCAGCAAAGTCTGTGGTAGGATCATTGGTCTCTTCCCTAACTGGCCACAGGTTCCCAAAGGAACGTGTTCTCTAGTGCACCCACAGGTGGCAGGAGTGACCCTGGGTACTTCTCTATTAAGTTCTTCAAACAGTCAGTGGCTTAGAAGAGAGCAGCGACAAGGCCTTCTTTGAACTCAGCCTGAGCCTAATCAGAGCCACCAGAGGCTTGCGGGCTGGCCCGGAGTCACACAGGACAAGCAGCAGGCCCAGAAATGGGAAGTACTTGGGCTTCCTGAAACCTCGAGGTTCAAATCCCAGCAGACTGACTCAGGATTCTGCCCAGCTGAATCAGAAATGTCCTACAGGCTTAGCAGGACTTGCCACCAAGCTGAGGTACAGGCCAGGGGAGCCGACATCTCAGGCTGCTCAGAGACAAATCCCCCTCACCGCCAAGACCTTTCCAGATGTAAAATGCAGCAAATTCTCACCACCAGAAGATTTCCTTGAGAATGCGACTGGAACCCGAGGCAATGGGGCTGCAGGACAGTGGCTGTGTAGCCCCTGACACACACAAAAGGTAAAGCAGACAGAATATGCTCAGACCATTCTGAAGATGTCCTCAATAAAACAAACTCAAGGATTTAAAAAGTTTAACTAGGCTGGGCGTGGTGGTTCACGCCTGTAATCCTAGCTCTCTGGGAGGCTGAGACGGGTGGGGTGGGTGGATCGCTCAAGGTCAGGAGTTCGAAACCAGCCTGAGCAAGAGTGAGACCCCCGTTTCTTACTAAAAATAGAAAGAAATTAGTTGGCCAACTAAAAATATATAGAAAAAATTGGCCGGGCATGGTGGCACATGCCTGTAGTCCCAGCTACTCAGGAGGCTGAGGCAGTAGGCTTGCTTGAGCCCAGGAGTTTGAGGTTGCTGTGAGCTAGGCTGACACCATGGCACTCTAGCCCGGGCAACAGAGTGAGACTCTGTCTCAAAAAAAAAAAAGAATAAATAAAAAGTTTAACTAAAACCAAAACCTTAGTTCACCCTTTCACAACTGCCACACTGCATATTTCATGACACCTCTCTGCTATAGGTCATACTGACTATAAACCCTTTTAAACCCTGAAAAAGTCCAGGCACAGTGGCTCACACCTATAATCCCAGGACTTTGGGAGGCTGAGATAGGAGGATCACTTGAGGCCAGAAGCAAGGCCTGGGCAACATAGCAAGATCCCTTCTCTACAAAAATTTTTAAAAATTAGCTGGGTGGTGCTGCAGAGACCAGGAGGAGGGAAAGGAACTGAGTAGACTCCCAGAGTGATAGCTTCAGTCCCACCTTCCTAGGAAGAAAGGGGCATGAGCTCCTGGCTCTGCTTTCCCCCTTTCCCACTGAACACGGGCCGGGCTCAGACACAGCAGCAAGTCAACTAGCCAGATGCACCATCAGAAGACCAAAGAAGCAACTGGTGCAGCAGATCTAGAAGAAAATGAATTGCCTACTAAACTTTAGAGTCAGATAGAACAGGGTTAAAACCCTACGTTTTGACCTGGTTTTTAAAAAGGGCTTTTAACCTAGTTAAAGCGTTTAGCAGCTAACACCAGGCAAACTGCTTTACCTATCCATCCAAACCTTGGTCCTTTCTTCTGCAAAACGGAGGTGAACACGTCTACCTCGCCTCATTGAGTTTTCATGAAAATTACAAAGGGAGAACATGCCTGGCACGTAGCACTCAATGTTACCTATTATACAGCTTTCTTTTCTTTTTTTTTAAGAAAAATATTCTTAAAGTGCATTTCAATGGTAAATTTTTTAAAGAACTGCAAAAAGTTTCAAAAAGTTTAGTAACTATTCTTTCAAATTAAAAGAACAAAGAAACATACTGGAGGGGAGGGTGAAATCAAATAGCACACTCTCCCTAAGGACGGGAAGAATGTTCCCATGCCATCTGCTCTTGTAGAGCAGGGTCTGTGGGTTCACAGGACGGGCTGGGAGCCTTGGGGCTCTCAGAACCCGGCCCTCTTGGCAGTGGCATCCTGCCCATGGGACTTGCAGGACATGTTCGCAATTTGTTTTTATTTTTAGACACATCTGCAAATGCAGTTTGAAAAATACCAGTCCTCACAAAACCAGGGCAATTTTCTCCCGAGTTTTTCTAAAGCTGTAATTGTCACTGCCTTCCTTATTCAGTCAAAGCACAACCTCATCTTGCAGCATGCAGCCAAGTATAACCACACAACCCTGCCTGTCTGCCATTCGGCATCTTACCCTTTGCTCACTGCATTTTCTGCATGTGACTAAATGTGCTGTCTTCTTCAGCTAAGAGGTTCTACTTAAGTTCTCCAGCCTCATGAAGGGCTACTGCCTCAGATTGCTTATAACAGACCTGCTTATAATTTTAACCTTGTCATCCAGAAGCCGAGGCTCAAGGTGAAACGGGACAGCACGTGCCAGCACCCACCCATGTGACTGACTGGACAATGGTGACTAATTTTTCCCAGAAGGTATAAGCTGAGTTTCCTCTGCACTTCCCACTTTGTCAAGAGTTTCCTCTCATGACCACATGAGCTAATTAGGGTTAGGGGCACAATCTGGCCCCCACCCCAGGCAGGCCTGAGTCCTTTGCTTTACTAGCTCCATGCTCAAACCAACAACCCCTGGCATACAAGAAAGGCCCAGTAAGTGACTCACTCCATTGAACAATCGATACCCTTATTGATACTGATGCAACTATGTTTCACTAGCCAGTGATAACTAAAAATCAGACAGGAAGAGAGGTAGCCATTGTTAGAAAACAAAAAAATAAAGAGGGCTTACTTTTCAGAAGAATCCCAATATATCTAAAAGAAAAATTAAGAGGGCTGACTTTAAACACACATGTTTCAGGTTGGATTAAAACTGAAAGAGCTGGGCATGGTGGCACGTGTCTGTAGTCCCAGATACTCAGGAGGCTGAGGTGGGCAGACTGCTTGGGCCCAGGAGTTCGAGATTAGCCTGGGAACAGCAAGACCCTGTTTGTTTGTTTGTTTTTGAGACAGAGTCTCGCTTTGTTGCCCAGGCTAGAGTGAGTGCCATGGCATCAGCCTAGCTCACAGCAACCTCAAACTCCTGGGCTCAAGTGATCTTTCTGCCTCAGCCTCCCAAGTAGCTGGGACTACAGGCATGTGCCACCATGCCCAGCTAATTGTTTCCATATATATTAGTTGCCCAATTAATTTCTTTGTATTTTTAGTGAAGACGGGGTCTCGCTCTTGCTCAGGCTGGTTTTGAACTCCTGACCTGGAGCAATCTGCCCGCCTCAGCCTCCCAGAGTGCTAGGATTACAGGCGTGAGCCACCGTGTCTGGCCACAAGACTCTGTTTCTAAAAAAATTAAAAAGAAAGATGTGACAGAGCTCTTAGCTTGGCAATGTGTGAGGAACTTGTGGCAGCTAATTCCAGAAACCACAAGAGCTTTGGGCTGAAATAATGATGTAGCAAGAAATACTGGAAAAATTGTAAGGAGAAGAGCACCTGTCAAATCAGAAGGGAGAAAGATGGCTGGGCATAGTGGCTCAAGCCTGTAATCCTAGCACTCTGAGAGGCCGAGGCGGGCGGATCGTTTGGCCTCAGGAGTTCAAAACCAGCCTGAGCAAGAGCAAGACCCGGTCTCTACTAAAAATAGAAATAAACTAGCTTTGCCGGGCGTGGTGGCTCACACCTATAATCCTAGCACTCTGGGAGGCCGATGCGGGCGGATTGCTCAAGGTCAGGGGTTTGAAACCAGCCAGAGCGAGACCCTGTCTCTACCAAAAATAGAAAGAAATTAATTGACCAACTAAAAATATATATACCAAAAAAAAAAAAAAATTAGCCAGACATGGTGGCTCATGCCTATAGTCCCAGCTACTCGGGAGGCTGAGGCAGTAGATTGAGGTTGCTGTGATCTAGGCTGACTCATGGCACTCACTCTAGCCTGAGCCAACAAAGTGAGACTCTGTCTCAAAAAAAAAAGAAGAAAGAAACTAGCTTGACAACTGAAAAAACATAGATAGAAAAAAATTAGCCAGGCATGGTGGTGTATGCCTGTAGTCCCAGCTACTCGGGAGGCTGAGGTAGGAGGAATGCTTGAGCCCAGGAGTTTGAGGTTGCTGTGAGCTAGGCTGATGCCATGGTACTCTAGCCTGGGCAACAGAGTGAGACTGTCTCAAAAAAAAAAAAAGGGAGAAAGAAACCACAGGAGCAAGGTGATGCTCGCAAGTCACCAAAAAGCCATTTTTTGGCACGTGCATTTTTTTTGTGACTTTAAATTTTATTTTTAAAAATTATACAATGAAATTAACTCTGTGGAAGTATACAGTTCTATGAAAGACAACACATGTATACACCTCTGTAAGCACTACTAACAGGACACAGAAAAGGCCTACCATTCCAGCGATTAATTCTACAAATAATTCTTCTCCAAGCTTACTTTAGCCAATAAAGGGTACAATGTAATTAGGGCAGCAACCGTAATATACCACTTGTCATTAAAATTAAGTCCCAGGGAAAAAATCACTACATCCCAACCTCCCACTAAATTATTTTTGCTGGTTGGCTAGTGACCTCCATGTGTTTGTATATCATATAATTTGAGGTATTTAAACTTTTCATCATGGTGTCAATACAATTCATACAAGCATGTCGTTTTCTTCTTCATTGTTTCAGAGGTTTTCCAGATGGCTCTAAAAAGTGGCAGGTGAGACATTCCTACTAGATATTAAGTTTTCACCTAATCAAACCTTTATCAGGGTTGACTTCAATTTTTCTCTTCCTAATTATTGGACATTCTGCCATGCTTTTGTTCACATCTTCTTGCTTAGGAGCCAAGAAGGGACCCAAAAGGATAATGTGTGAAGAAAATGTGTCAGTGTGGCACCCTTTAAAGATTATTGGGGCTGGGCACAGTGGCTCACGCACCTGCAATCCTAGCACTATGGGAGGCTGAGATGGGAGGATTGCTTGAGGCCAGGAGTTCGAGACCAGTTTGAGCAACATAGCAAGACATTTTCTACAAAAAATAGGAAAATCAGTGGGTCTAGGGTCACGCAGTACTCAGGAGGCTGAGGCAGGCGGATCACTTTAGTCCAGAAGTTTGAGGTTGCAGTGAGCTGTGATGATGCCACTGCACCCTAGCCTGGGCTACAGAGACAGACTTTGTCTAAATAAAATAAAATAAAATAAAATAAAATAAAATAAAATAAAATAAAATAAAATAAAATAAAATAAAATAAATCATTGGAATGCTTACTATCATGTCTGCTGGGTCCTAACTTGTCTCTCTCCTTACTGTGAGTGGGGAAGATGGGTGGAACAACATAAACCTTTCCTGTTAAATTACTTCTTCACCAAGATGGCATTTCTGGTGAGGCACATGTTCCGTAGCAGGAATTTCTATGTGACAGATTTTAACGGGTCTGTTTTTTAATCTGTGAATTTCAAGGGCCACTTACACACTAGCTAACCCACCAGCAGGAACCGGCCGCTCTGACTCCCTCTTTCTTCGCTCTAACTCCCTCTTTCTTCTTGAATCCAAGAGGCTTTCTCTACTCACTTAGCAAACATTTACTCAGCACTACTAAGTTATCAGACATCAGGTTAGTGGCTGGGGATGTAAAACTGTCAAAAAGATACAGTATCTTGCCCAAGTCCCAGTACTGAGGAAAGCTTGACAGAGTCCTGCATGGTGATATAAAATCGGAAACTAGGGATGAATGGTTACAAAAAGAGAAAAAGTAACTGCAGGGGTGGAAGCGGGGAGCAGGTAACAAAAGCATCTTCTCCATCCCTGTGGTTTATGTACCAAGCTAGCCTTAAAGCCTCACTTCCTTGCCTCAGTTTCCTGCAGCATAGCTTTCTAGCACTCTAAGCCGCGGTGCCCTGTGGCGCGTTAAACTTTTGCAGTTAAGCATTCAAAAGTTACTTTAAGAAAAGTGACGCTGAAGCTCTTTAAACCCTATTCGTTAGGCTTTACCTGCAAAATTCTTCCAGATGGGCCACCTGAGCAGTCAAACTCTTTTGCCTTTGTAAAAACACTTTGTCAAAATATAAATCCCTACACACATATGCGCTGAAAGACAGACAGACATATGCATGTTTCAGCACACAGGCCCTCCAAATCGGTGCTGCACAACTCACCGCTACGGCGAGGGCAAAGTCTGCGTGGGAAAGCAGGTTTACAATAGAGGGGAAGGGCCGGTCACGAGGGGCGGCGAGCGCCCCAGGCTCCAGCTCCGCGGCGGCCAGGAAGGCCTCGCGCCAGGCGCGGTGCACACCCAAGGCGCCCGGCCCGCCTCCAGCTCCCGGGCAGCGAGAACCGCGAACCGCCGTGGGACGGCCGGGAGGGAGCGCTGCGCCACCTGGCGGCGGGGCCCGTCCCCCTCCGCTCCCAGCAGCCGCCGCCGCCGCGGCCGCGGGCCTCCTCGCTCCATTTGCGGACTCCGGAGGCTTCGTTCCTCCGAGCGGCGGCTCCTCCGGCCTCGCGCCCGCCGCCTGCATCCCCCTTCAGTCCCCGCCCCCTGCTCTGACACCCCCTCGCACACGCCGAGCCGTGCCCCGCCGCAGCCCGGCCGAGCGCGAGCGCCGAGCCGCCGAGGGCACCGCAGAGCCTTCCGGCGGCCCCGGCCGCTCCACCGCGGCGGCGGCGGGGGTGCGGGGCCGGCGCGCGGCGCGAGTGGGACGGCAGTGGCGCGGCGGCGCGGACCGTTCCACTGCGCGTCTCCCCCGCCCGCGCGGCGCGCGTGCTCCCCGGAACGCCATGGAGCCGCCGCGTTCCGAGCGGGCACAAAGGGGCGCGCAGCACAATGGGCGCGGCGAGCCCGTGGGCGCCGGGTGCCCGCTCCGGCGGCTCGGCCCTGCGCGGGGGTGGGCGCCCCTCCCGGCGGGCGCGCTCAGGGCAGCCCCCCTTCGCGTCCCCTCCCCTGCTCCCGCCCCCACCCCGGCATGGATGTTGCAGTCACTCTTCCGTCCGTCTGCCCCGGAGCCGCCGCCGCCGCGCGGCCGGCTCGATCCGCCCCGCACTTACCTGGGACACGAGTTCTGTACTTTGCAGAGCGGGCCCGCGCCGAGTTTGGGCGCCACGTGGGGGCAGGGCGCGGGGCCGGGAGTGGGGGCCGCGCGCGGAGGGCCTGGCCGGGGCGGCCCGCGGAGTTGCTGGGGGCGGCGGGCGGGCGGGCGCCGTGTATTTTCCCCTCTCTTTGTGTGTGTCCGTGCGCTGCGCTCTCGCGTGACGTGACGGGACTCCGTGTGTCATTTCCGCACAAGGACACAGGAGCCCCCGCTGCAGTGGAACCACAACCCCTCCGCCCCCACCCCCGCCCGCCCCTCCCCCTCAGCGGGGCACACGCGGGACCGGCGGCGGCGCTCGGGCGTGAGCGGCCGCGGCAGGGAGCTGGGGCGCGCACTCCGGGGACCCGGGCGGCCCGGCGCGCTCGGCCGGCGCCGCGCCGCTCCACGTGGGCCCGCGCCGCCTGCCCGGCGGGGGGCGGCGGCCGCGCACCCACGGCGCGCCGGGCCGCGCAGCCGAACAATGTCCCCTGCGCGCCGTGTGTTCTGGCCCCGCGCGTCATTTCTCTGAAACGTGGTTCCTCAGCCCCGAGAGTTTGGCCCGAAAAGCCTCTTTTTTTCTACTTTTTTCCCCCCGCGGGACGGCGACTGTGCGGAGCGTCTCCTCCTGGCGCCCGCGCCTCTCCCGCATTTGTGGCTTCTCGGCTGCGGCCCCGGCCCCCAGGCCGGTGTTCCCGCGCCGCGCCCGCCACAAAGGCACGGGGCGCGCGGCCCGGGCGGCCCCTCCGGCCCCACGGGGCGGCATGGAGTCTGGCGGGACGCGGGAGAGCGACCCGGGCGCTGGGAAACGCTGGCTCTGGCCACTCCCCCGGCAGGGTGGCCGCCCTCTGTGGTAAAGCTAGGAGCTAAAAATCTGCCTCGTACTTGGAACCGAAGTTTTGGGGCTGGAAGCTGCGGAGCGAGCGATTCCGAAGCGCGCGCTCTCACAGACCTGCGCGCCACAAATACAAACCCACGGGGTATCTGCGCCGAGCGCTTAAAATAGGAAAACACGAGCCACCAACTCAATAAAGGCTGGTTCTGTCTACCCCCGGCGCCCGGACAGTAGATCCCCACTTGATAAATAGCGAACCTTCCTCTCGGGTATTTTCTCGAGTCCCAGTGGTTGGGGGGAGGGGCTGGGTGAGAGTCAGGGAAGCCCAATTCAAAAGCCACGTTTGTATTTTAGGCAAACAATGAGAATGTAAATTTTTTTAAAATCCTTTAATTTGCCGATTGAAGAAAGTATAAAAAGAAAAATGCAAATGGTCCCATCTGCTGCTCACAGCTGACTGGCTGCAAGGGAGGACCATGTGGCCCAGCCCTGCGCGGTCAGTGAATAGGTAGAATAGATTTTTAAAAGAAGGCATATGCTGGCTCCTGGCTGCCCATCGAGGCGAGGGTTTGAATTAACGTATAGTTTGGGATTACCGTATCCTCCACACCACTCCGATTGGGAATTTAGTAATAATGCAAGTTCCTCCCCTTCGAGTTTGAAATCAAAAGGCACAGGGTTCAGTTATCTAAGACCTTTGAGGAACTCTGTGGAACATTCTCGTCCTGTATTTGGATTGCTGACTTTGAGAAGTCAGTACTAATTGCTATGCAAAAGTAGCAAGCAGCCTGGGGAAACGAGCCCTGCATGGGGGGGGGGGCGCTTTTATAAAAGAATCTATACGTGCTCAGTGTCATTCAAAAAAGGTTGATGAAAAGAATGGGGCTGAGATAGCAGCCCTTCAAATTCAAAAGACTTGGGTCGCCCTATCTACATTTAAAATAGGGAGGAGGGGAAAAGGGAGGAGGACTGCTTGGGGGAGAATGGTTAATTTATACATTCTCGGAAGACTGAGTGGAGGCACTTCGAATTCTGCCGAGAACTTGACTTTTACACTTGCACGTTAAATAACACGTAGGATACTGTACGTCGGTTGACTTAGTTAACAGATACAGCAGTTTTATTCTCACCTTCAATTTAATGTGACAGTTATAATTAGAATTTTAAAAGTAGAAGTTGCATTTCATTAGTTCAGTTTTCTAGGATTTCCCAGTAGAAGAGTTAGGAACAGTTAAGAGTAGCATTTAAGCTCATCTTGTATTTAAATCACTTTGCTGTAGTGCTTTAAGAATGTAATATGAACTTGTTAAATTTTTGGAAAGAGGACTAGATTAAATGCGTGCTGTGAAGGGATTTATCTTTCGCCAGTTATTTACAGTGACACACTCAGGTATGTAATTAAAGAGACATGAAATAATAAAACTATAGAAATAAATAATAGAAATTAGCATTTCTCTGTTCATAATGTTTGTCAAATACAATAATTTTATTAATAAATAGTGTCCAAGGCCATGCTTACCTGTCTTAGCTGACCTTTCAAAACACAGCTTTCAGGAAGCTCAAACTGACCTTGGAAACTTAAGTATTTAACATTTGCATAACTAGATCAATCTACTTAACAAAACAAGCTGTTTCAAATAATTTATTAACGGAAATAGAAGTCATTACTACCTAGGAAAGGAAATTACCTACCTTCAAAAGATTTTGCATATGTACATGGGGTTTTCTTTTCTTAATAAGGGAAAGGGAAAATAATGGATAAAGGTGAAAATAAATGTATTGGCATAGTTATATCTAATTTTTTAAAGTTTAATTCTGAAAGTGCTATTGGATAAAGTGATGCCTTAGGAAATGTAAATAAACATGATAGAAGATGGGGACAGGAATGAGGTATAAAAAGGACAAACCCTGCCCAGTACAACCCTAAGAAGTCAGTAGTAGTTCATGGTTTATAACGATAAAGATTTGAAAAAAAATAACCTGGTTTTCGGCGGTCTGCTAGATTTCAAAATTCTTAATTAGAAATGTGTTTTTCAAGATTTCAAGTTAGAGCTGCTGCAATTGATCTAGTCAACCCATTTTCAATTTTACCTGAATAACATGCAGCAGAGGGAAATTTGGCTACTTGGCCATATAAAACACTCAAATAAAACACTAAACTCAAATGGAAAATTACACAGCATTTAATAGTGGGATACATATATATGATGTAAATATATATAAGAGTGGCAGACAGACATTAAGTTTCAGATATCTGAACTGTTACTCTAAAGGTTTTTATCATTGCTAAAATATATTTATACGTGCCAAGACAATATTTAGTAGTACTTTTTTTTTCAGTAGTTAAATCTTAAAACAACGCAGCAGATTTCACTGTTACTTTTGAGACATTTCCACTTTATTTCTTGCCTGCTGGATGTATAATTTTGCCAAGTATTCAACTTCAAACAGAAGTAGTTGGCAGATCCAGATTCTGTGAACACTCACAACAGAGAAAAAGAGGGGCGAGAGAGGTTGTATTAACTGTATTAAATAGGACCTAAAAGAAGATGCCGCTTCAAGGTTTAACCCCTGTGTGTGAGGAAAAAAGAAAACAAAAACTACCTTTAGTGGACTGAAGAGCAGGTAAATGATACCCTACGATCCAGTGTGAAAAAAAAAAGAGGTTTGAATGTAAATTTACAGGGAATTTGTGCTGGGCATTTTCCTTATGTGTAGGAGCACTACTTAATAATTTACAGCAGCTTGAGATTTTAAGCACTGAACACAGCCATTAGGATCTGATTTTAGTTGGATATCTGGTTTGCACAATAGGATTCTGCAAAAAGGTATATTAGGGAGAGTGAAAACTGCTGCAATTCCACTCTCAATTTCAAGCCCTTGAGAAAACAAGTGCCAATCTGAACTGTAGCTCATTCTGAACCCAGACTGCTGACTGGAGGCGCTGTAGCCACCAGGGCCCCTGCACCCAGAGGGGTGCCCAAGGGCCTGCAGTCAGGCATCCCACACTGATCACACAGCTGCAGCGACAGGCAGGAAGCTGGGAGCAGTCAGAGCCCAGCCAATCAGAGCCCATTAAAGAAGAAAGAGGAGACATACTGCTCTAGCAATTGACCGATTTTTAAAAAAATTATTTTTTGCTGTGGATCGAAAGACTCTATAAATGAGATGGTATGTTTTAATTAGCCTTATGTGACTTGCCCAAAATATGTTCTTCGTGAAACATGTCATAGAAATGAACTCAAGATCCAGGAATCCCACTTCTAGGAATCCGTCAGGTGAAATATTCAGTCAAGGTTACATATACGAGGATGTTCATTGCAGGATCATTCATGATAGCAAAAACATTGGAGAGAGATTAGAAAATAGTTAAATAAATAATACCAGCTATGGAATACTATGTAAGCTTTAGAAAGAAGGAAGGTGATCTTTTTCATGGATGTAGAAGAATGCAACATATTGTCGAGTAAAAGAAGAAAATTAAGATTTAATATATAGTGTAATGCCATTTGTGTAAAAAAAGAAAAAACATGTATGTACATGTATCTGGGGGTAAATAGGAAAGGTCTGGGAAATGTGGGGGTAACCGTGGTCAACCCTGAGTTATATACGATAGAATATCGTAGAGAAGAAAAAGGGACTTTTACTTTTTCATATGTGTAATGTTTCATTTTATTTTTTTCCCCAAAGTAAGTGTCTATTGCTTTTGTGTAGCCTTTTCCTCCTCCCACAGACTAAAAGAGTCATGGCCGTGGCCTCAAAAACAAAAGTCACCCCTCGTAGCTAGGTCATGCTGAGCTGGAGTGGGAGCTCAGATTCACACAGGTCTCCTATCCCCTCTTCCTCCACATATTTTTATGGCTTAAGCAGAAAAAAAAGGAAGAGAAGAAATCCTGGTAAAAAATTACCTGAAAGTCAATATGTCATTAGGCTACAGAATACGAGGCCCCTTTCTCCAAGTTTCGAAGTGTTAACGTATTTTAAGAGGTAACTGTGCATATATCTAAGATTTCCCTAGAATCCTGACACATTAGGGCCTGAGAAACAATAGATGTCAACTGCCTGGTTCTACCAATAAAGATACCAAGGCTAAAAGAAAGGTGGCTTGCCCAAGGCTCCTTTTGGGTTCCTCTTTCTTAATTATTCCCACCAAAGGCTACAGAGGTTAAAAAAAAAAAATCAGGGGGGAAGGGGGCGGGTATATACATACATAATGAGTGAGATGTGCACCATCTGGGGGATGGTCATGATGGAGACTCAGACTTGTGGGGGGAGGGGGGAAATGGGCATTTATTGAAACCTTAAAATCTGTACCCCCATAATATGCCAAAATAAAAAAAAAAATCAAAGATCATGGGGAGTGAAATATACAACGTTTGTGTTTCACAGAATTCATACAAATGATCACCCCCCTCCCTCCAGCCTCATCCTTTGGTCCTTAGCAGTTTGGGCCCTTTTCTCAAGGGGCCTCAGGTAACCCAAGGCTGAGTTCCAGGCCTTACTCTGCATTACAATGGCAGCTTTTTCTTTCTCTGTCATAGAGACTGTTATGATTGACTTGTGTCCCCCCAAAATTCATATGTTGAAATCCTAACCCCCAGTACACCTCAGAATATATTTTGAGATAAGCCCCTTAAGGAAGTAATTGAAGTTAATTGAAATCATAAAGGTGGGGCCCTAATCCAATAGGATTGGTGTCCTTATAAGAAAGGGCAATTAGGCCTGACGGTGGCTCATGCCTGTAATCCTAGCATTCTGGGAGGCCAGGGCGGGGTGGATTGCTCAAGGTCAGGAATTCGAAAGCAGCCTGAGCAAGAATTAGACCTTCTCTCTACTATAAATAGAAAGAAATTAATTGGCCAACTAAAAATGTATACAAAAAATTAGCCAGGCATGGTGGCGCATGCCTATAGTCCCAGCTACTCGGGAGACTGAGGCAGTAGAATCGCTTGAGCCCAGGAGTTTGAGGTTGTTGTGAGCTAGGCTGAGGCCTCGGTACTCACGCTAGCCTGGGCAACAAAGTGAGACACTGTCTCAAAAAAAAAAAAAAAAAAAAAGGAAGGGGCAATTAGGACACAAGCAGGCAGAGAGGAAAGGCCCTGTGAGACCACAGTGGGAAAGCAGCCATCTGCATGCCAGAGAGAGGGGCCTTGGGAGAAAGCACTCCTGCCAGCACCTAGGACTTCCAGCCTCTAGAACTGTGAGAAAAATTTCTATTGTTTAAGTCACCCGGTCTGTGGTATTTTGTTATGACAGCCCAAGCAGACTAATACAGAGGTCCTGCTCTCATGAAGCTGCAATTGCATTTTTATTTTTCTATCTCCCCAACTAGAACATAAACTCCTAGAGGGCATGACCATGTCTGGCCACTGTAGCTCCAAGTGCCTGGCACTGTGCCTGGGACATAGACTATTCTCAACAAGCGTTCACCGAAAGAATAAATGAGTTGTTAGATATCATTGTCCCCTTCCCCTTGCCCTTTGTATAGATGAAGAGCAAAGGGTCAAAGGTTAAGAGCAGAACTATTCCCAGTCTATAGTGAATGGTGCCTTCTTGAATTGTCTCTGCATCACATATGCTATAAGCGAAAGACCCAAAGGCAGGTAGCTAATTCATGGCAGGCTCATACTATACCAACTCTGCAATAATAATATCACACAGCTGTAAAATTTTGTTCAGCCTTCCTATTTCCATACTTTTTGTAGTCTGCTTAGGCTACCATAACAAAATACCATAAACTGGTGGATTAAACAATGGAAATTGGCCAGGCAAGGTGGCTCACACCTGTAATCCCAGCACTGTAGGAGGCTGAGGTGGGAGGGTTGCTTGAGGCCAAGAGTTTGATGCCAACCTGGGCAACATAGCAAGACCTTGTCTCTACAAAAATTTTTTAAAAAATTAGCTGGGATGGTGGTACCCAGTATTCCAGAGGCTAAGGCAAGAGGATACCTTCAGCCCAGCAGTTCAAGGTTGGAGTGAGTTATAATCAGGCCATTGCACTCCAGCCTGGGTGACAGAGCAAGACCCTATCTCAAAAAAATAAAAAATAAAAAAGGAAAAGAAAAAAGAAAAAGAAAAGAAAGAGAGAGAGAAAGAAAGGAGGGAAGGAAGGAAGGAAGGAAGGAAGGAAGGAAGGAAGGAAGGAAGGAAGGAAGGAAGGAAGGAAGGAAGGAAGGAAGGAAGGAAGGAAGGAAGGAGAGAGAGAGAGAAAGAGAGAGAGAGAGAGAAAGAGAGAGAGAGAAAGAGAAAATTTCTTCTAGTTCTGGAATCTGGGAACCTGAGATCAGGTGCCAGCATGGTCAGCTTCTGGTGAGGGCTCTCTTCCTGGTTTGCAGATGGCTGCCTTCTTGCCCTGTCCTCACAAGAGGAAACTACTCTGATGTCTCTCTTCTTTTTTTTTTTAAGAAACAGGGTCTTCCTGTAGCTTGGAACTCCTGGGCTCAAGTGATCCTCCCACCTCAGACTCCTTAGTAGATGGGACTACAGGCCACCACGCCCAGCTTGGTGTCTGCTCTTTTATAAGGGTCCTAATCCCATGAGTGTTTACCCTCATAACCTCCCCTAATCCTAGTTCTCTCCCAAAGCGAATGAACACATCATTTAGTCCATAACAATAGTGTTTTCAAATTTTGTCACCCTGTTTGCCCTTGATCACAGACTTAAGAGAAGTGGAGCGGGTCCACCCCATTTTTACACAGATGACAAAAATAAATGTCCAGAGGGATTACGTGGTTTGTAATTCCTTCCTTCACTTACCAGCTAATTATTGCAAGCAATATGTGCCAGGCACTGCAGAATTCTGCCTTCACTTTTTTCCCCTAATGAATGTGACTAATTTAACTTTGCTGCTCTGCATGGACTTGGCCATTTGCATTCATATTTTCATCCCTCTAGCCCTGTGGTTGTCCTGCAGATAGCAGTGGTGGCAAATGCTGTGGCACTTGCTAGCTGTACAGTATTGAGGTTATGAAGTCCAACAGACCTGGATTTGAATCCAGGCTCCAACATGTCCTGAGTATGTGATCTGAGGAAGTTGCTTAAGCTTCTAGCCTCCATCTCCTTATTCATGGGGCAGCCCCACCCCACAGGGTAGTTATAAACGAGGCAGCACTGGTACGGTGGCTGGCATAGGTTAGTTCAGTAAAGGGTAGCTGTTATTTTTATTGGTTACGAAGGAGGTGAGTAAATTTTTTTTTTTTTTTTTGTGGACACAGTCTCATTCTCTTGCCCTGAGTAGAATGCCGTGGCATCAGCCTAGCTCACAGCAACCTCAAACTCCTGGGCTCAAGCAATCCTCCTGTCTCAGCCTCCTGAGTAGCTGGGACTATACAGGTGTGTACCACAAATCCTGGCTAATTTGTCACTTTTTAGTAGAGATGGGGTCTGGCTGGTTGCTCAGGCTGGTCTCGAACTCCTGAGCTCAAGCAGTCCTCCCACCTCAGCCTCCCAGAGTGCTAGGATTACGAGCATGAGCCACCTTGCCTGGCTCAGTAAAATGTGGAAATATTAATAACTAGCCCAGAGTCATTAACGGGGTTTTGATATTTTTTTCCATTCATACAAAAATAACACAAACAAACAAAAACCAACCCCAAAACACAGTTCTAGTTTAGCAGCAAAAGCAAAAAGGTTCATATGACAATCCTCAATGCTGTCCTGGAAGACACCCATAGAACACCACTTTAAATTCACACTCCACCCAGAAAGTTAAACAAATACCACTGCATCATTCTAAAACATGTCTAAAATGTGACAGTCCCCAAACCACGTTCTCCTCACCCCACCCATAAGGAAGGAACAGTGAGTCCTGCCCTCCTTCTCCAGGACAGGATCTAGTAGTAGCCTCCGCCGCGTGTGCATTCGGTGCCACTAGAGCCCTGGGCTAAGTACCTAAGCTGGCAAGAAAGAATAGATAGTGCCTGCAAATAAATCTCAGTTCACACATTTGTGTGTATGAAATAACGATTGATTTTTATAATTTGCTTACTATTTTGAATCCCAGCGTTTTGGAGTCCACCTCAACCTCAGGGGACTTCCAGGGGCTTCTGCGCTCCAGGCCTCTGCCTCGCCTTGCAGGGCCATTCATCACGCGCTCACCATGCCCTGCAGGCTGAGGCTCTGCCATGCCCAACAGGGGACAAGGTCATCTCTTTGCAAGGCTGCCTAGGACAAGGCTATGATGCAGATGCCTACGGGGAGCCGGCAAGGAGGGTTCGTGAGCGGACCGGGCAGTGTGCCTACTGAACACACAGGAACAGTCTGCACTTTCACAAAGGATTACACCAGCTCCCGTGTTTCCTTCAATATCAGCCATCTTTAGTCTATCTTTTGTTTCCCCATTTATGGAAAAAAATCTTGGATAAAGAGGAACATTCCTTTATTTTATTTTTTATTTTTATTTATTTATTTTTTTGGAGACAGAGTCTCACTTTGTTGCCCAGGCTAGAGTGAGTGCTGTGGCGTCGGCCTAGCTCACAGCAACCTCAATCTCCTGGGCTCAAGTGATCCTACTGCCTCAGCCTCCCCAGTAGCTGGGACTACAGGCATGCGCCACCATGCCCGGCTAATTTTTTCTATATATATTTTTATTTGGTCAATTAATTTCTTTCTTTTTTTTTTTTTTTTTTGAGACAGAGTCTCACTTTGTTGCCCAGGCTAGAGTGAGTGCCGTGGCGTCAGCCTGGCTCACAGCAACCTCAATCTCCGGGGCTCAGTGATCCTACTGCCTCAGCCTCCCGAGTAGCTGGGACTACAGGCATGTGCCACCATGCCCGGCTAATTTTTTGTATATATATTTTTAGTTGGTCAATTAATTTATTTCTATTTTTGGTAGAGACGGGGTCTCGCTCAGGCTGGTTTCGAACTCCTGACCTTGAGCAATCCGCCCGCCTCGGCCTCCCAAAGTGCTAGGATTACAGGCGTGAGCCACCATGCCCGGCCTCTTTCTAATTTTAGTAGAGACGGAGTCTCGGCCTCTTTCTAATTTTAGTAGAGACGGAGTCTCGCTCTTGCTCAGGCTGGTTTCGAACTCCCGACCTTGAGCAATCCACCTGCCTCGGCCTCCCAGGGTGCTAGGATTACAGGCGTGAGCCACCGCGCCCGGCCTTATTTTTTATTTTTTTAAAAATAAATTTTAATAATTTTTTCTTTAATTTTTTTTATTTTAATTTTTTTTCTTTCTTTAGCACATTCCTTCCTGTTGTAAGGAATTCCTCTATTGCCTAGAAAACAGCAGTGCAAGTGTTCTGATGAATGACAACGAATCCTTACCCTCAGCATAGTGACAAAGGAGGGACTGGTGGGGACTGCAGCAGGCCAGAGCCTTCATTCTATATCCAAGCAGGCAGCTACTGATGTCATGATAGACTGAACCCAGTATGGCCAAATCTGCCAATTATTCAAGCGAAGCCCCAAGTCTGGATTTTCATGAGAAATTGCCTGGATTTTAATACTGAATGACTGAAATTCACATGGCCAAAGCCTGCCTGCAGATCAGATCCAGCCCAGTGGCCTCCAGTTTGTGACTTGGGACCTGGCCGCAGCCCACAGCCACATGTCTAGGAACAGCCCTGCCTCCCAGCCAGGTTGCCTGAAAGCCCAAGCAGCCACCCTGCTCGTCTGCCACCCCACCCAGGGGCCTTCTGCCTTTGCCCAAGATGTCGCCTGTGGCTCAAATCCTCTCCCTCCTGGGGCTTAAGCTTTCAGAAACAAAAGCCTGAGGGCTATTTCAGCTTTCTGCCCCACCTCATCGCTTCACCAAGAAAATAAACCCAGATTGGGATATCCGCTTGAAGGCTGGGAAGGGAAATGGGAAAATACCAGGGGAATAAAGGTATAGATTGGCATCTCAAAATTATTATCCTACCCCATATACTTACTGAACATAACTTGATCTGAGGTTATTTCTAAAAGTTTCAGGCCGGGTACGGTGGCTCATGCCTGTAATCCTAGCACTCTGGGAAGCTAAGACGGGCAGATTGCTCAAGGTCAGGAGTTCGAAACCAGCCTGAGCAAGAGCGAGACCACATCTCTACTAAAAATAAAAAAAGAAATTAATTGGCCAACTAATATATATAGAACAAAATTATCCGGGCATGGTGGCACATGCCTGTAGTCCCAGCTACTCAGGAGGCTGAGGCAGGAGGATCCCTTGAGCCCAGGAGTTTGAGGTTGCTGTGAGCTAGGCTGATGCCACGGCACTCACTCCAGCCTGGGAAACAAAGCGAGACTGTCTCAAAAAAATAAAAATAAAATAAAATAAAAAAATAAAAGTTTCAGATTTTCTCTATGCTGTGGACTCCAAAGAAGTACCAGGAAAATCTTTCAGGAAGGAAATACCAGTTTAGCCAATTGATCAAATATTCCTTTTTTTTTTTTTTGAGACAGAGTCTCGCTTTGTTGCCCAGGCTAGAGTGAGTGCCATGGCGTCAGCCTAGCTCACAGCAACCTCAAACTCCTGGGCTCAAGCAATCCTTCTGCCTCAGCCTCCTGAGTAGCTGGGACTACAGGCATGCGCCACCATGCCCGGCTAATTTTTTCTATATGTATTAGTTGGCCAATTAATTTCTTTCTATTTATAGTAGAGATGGGGTCTCGCTCTTGCTCAGGCTGGTTTTGAACTCCTGACCTCGAGCAATCCACCCGCCTCGGCCTCCCAGAGTGCTAGGATTACAGGCGTGAGCCACTGCGCCTGGCCCAAATATTTCATTTTTCACAGTAAAATATATGGATCTAACACAGCATCTTCCTAATAATTTATTATACTATGGCATTCACTTTTACTAGGATAGTACCTTGTTCTCTCGATTCTGCCATGGGCAATCTCTGCATTTAATAATAAGGTTTTTGAAAAGATATGTAATAAATTGCTACACCAAAAGGAGTTTAGCACCTTGAAGGTTTATCCACTGAGTTAACAGTAAATATATGATACTCGTTATTACTGAGCCATCATTTGTTTAGAGAGCTAAACTTATTACTGAGTCATTACTGGTTTAAAGGACGAAAGCAATACAGTCCTATGCTCTGGGAAGATGATAAATTTGGGAGCAGAAAGTTCAGGCTCAAATTACCTTTGTTTCATCATTTTCTTTGGTGGTAGGGGAGAGATGCTGGTCTCAGTGTGATAATGATTTGAGTGGTCAGGAGTGGGGCAAGAATATTAGAAATACACTAGATGAAAATCCTTCAGATAAACGACCTTATTACCCTCCTGACCTATATAATCAGCAAGAAGCTAAGAGAAATAATTGCCCTTTGGAACCCAAGTGTGGGTTTGAGGGAAAAGGGGCCAGAGGAATTCAATAATCCATATTTACCTTTTTCTTCCCTCTGGATATATTACATTAGAAATTGGAGAAGTTTTGGATTCCTTTTCTCCAATAAAATGAAAATCATTTTTTTAAAAGAAAAATAATACGCTGGGCAAGGAGGCTCATGCCTATACTCCCAGCACTTTGGGAGGCTGAGGTGGGAGGATCTCTTGAGGCCAGAAGTTCAAGACCAGCCTGAGCAACATAGTGAAATCCTGTCTTTACAAAAAAATTAAAAAATTAGTCAGGTGTGGTGGTACTCGCCTGTAGTCCTAGCTACTCAGGAGGCTGAGGTGGGAGGATCCCTTGAGCCCAGGAGTTCAAGGTTGTAGTGAGCTATGGTTGGGCCACTGCACTCCAGCCTGGGTGAAAAAGCAAGACCCTGTCTCAAAAAAAAAGAGTAGCATTAACAGAAATAAGTAGTGTATGCATGTGGAAACCATAACAAGTTTTGGGACAGACATGGCACTCTCCAAGACTCAAACATTTGGTATTTCCTGAATTCTTTCTGTGGAGATACCAAGGTTTGCAAAAAGCATCCATAATAAATATATTATTTACAAGTTGATATCCAATGATTTATACAACATTTAATATTATTATTACTATTATTATTTTGAGACAGAGTCTTGCTTTGTTGCCCAGGCTAGAGTGCATGCTGTGGCGTCAGCCTAGCTCACAGCAACCTCAAACTCCTGGGCTCAAGCAATCCTGCTGCCTCAGCCTCCCGAGTAGCTGGTACTACAAGCATGTGCCACCATGCCCGGCTAATTTTTTCTGTATATATCGGTTGCCCAATTAATTTCTTTCTATTTCTAGTAGAGACGGGGTCTGACTCTTGCTCAGGCTGGTTTCGAACTCCTGACCTCAAGCAATTCACCTGCCTCGGCTTCCCAGAGTGCTAGGATTACAGGCGTGAGCCACAGTGCTTGGCCTACAACATTTAATATTAAACAATTAGGACAAAAGGTACAGCTTCTATAGCCATGCAAATTTTTCCTAAGATGCATGTTGTAATCCTAGCTTTCAGTAAGTAAACGTACTTGTGGAAACTGCATTTATTAGGCCTTGACATTAGGTAAGTAAGGAAATTACCTCAAGTACCAAAGGGATCTTTGGTCTAGGCTGGAGTAAGTGAATATGCTTTCCTCATGCCTATGTTCTCAGAGAGTATTTGCAGTGACAGAATTTAGCTCATGTCAATTGTACAGAGAGGTGAGCAAGACCACTTAGTACCTAAAGTGTGGTCGGCAGGAGAAGATGAGACCTCTTTGGAAGATGGCCTGGCCAGCTCTAACATGACAAAAGCTTTCAAAGTTAAGAAGTATTTACTGAGCACCTCTGATTGCAAAACTATGGGGCAGCAGCTATGGCAGGAAACTTCAGGCCATATTTGGAAAACTATAATTTTGCCTTCTGGGTAAAAAACAGAGCCCAGAAGTTACCGGGGAGGTCGGAAGTAACAGGTAAGGCCAGAGAGACAGGTGGTGAACAGATTGAGGCCTTCCTCCAGTCTATGCCACAAGTCACCCCAGACCTGGCAATCAGCTTAGTGCTTGACTATTTCATCGAAGACAAATGTGACAACCAGCAGCCACAAGGCAAGACCCTGATCCAAAAACTCTAGCTCTCCTGCTCTCAGCAAGCACTGGCCTCTTAGACTGCCCATCTCAGATCCAGTTTTAGGGATCCAGCGGGAACTCAGACTCGGGAGGATGTGGACAGACACATAGAAACGAAACCAATAACTGACCACTGTCCCTCTGTAGTCTGGCACCTCCATGCAGCTCCCCAGAACCTCATTCTTGTGTGTTCAGGGGAGCGCCTAACAATACTAGAGCAGGGCCACATGTCTGTTTGTGCAAGGAAGGAAGACTGCCCCAACACACCAAGAAATTTAACAAAGAAAAAACCAAACAAAGAATTCTAAGCTTGCTGAGTAACAAGCGATCATGGATACAATAGGGTTAATATTCTCTGGATGGAATTTTTCACCTTTGTATGTCTTCCCCTTCTTTTTCCCCCTGCGTGAATTTTAATTAGTTTCAGCCTGATAAAAGCTTTTAATAGTCAACCAAAACACTTGTAGTAATCAAAAGTTATAAAATAAAAAAATACAGTGCTACTATGTTATAAGCATTCAGGGAATCCCTGATAAGCATAGTAAAATCCCACAATAATGCACTCATCAAATATATAATTTTAGGCTGGGCGCGGTGGCTCACGCCTGTAATCCTAGCACTCTGGGAGGCCGAGGCGAGCGGATTGCTTGAGGTCAGGAGTTCGAAACCAGCCTGAGCAAGAGCAAGACCCCGTCTCTACTATAAATACAAAGAAATTAATTGGCCAACTAATACATATAGAAAAAATTAGCCAGGCATGGTGGCTCATGCCTGTAGTCCCAACTACTCGGGAGGCTGAGGCAGCAGAATTGCTTGAGCCCAGGAGTTTGACATTGCTATGAGCTGGCACTCACTCTAGCCTGGGCAACAAAGCGAGACTCTTGTCTCAAAAAAAAAAAAAAAAAAAAGTCCCCAAATAAATGCTGGCGTGGATGCAGAGAGAGCGGAACACTCCTACACTGCTGGTGGGACTGCAAATTAGTTCAACCTCTGTGGAAAGCAATATGGAGATACCTCGAAGCGATACAAGTAGCTCTATCATTTGATCCAGCAATTCCAATACTGGGCATCTACCCAAAAGATCAAAAGTCACTTTATGAAAAAGACACCTGCACTCGAATGTTTATAGCAGCACAATTCACAATCGCAAAGCTATGGAAACAACCCAAGTGCCCATCAATTCATGAGTGGATTAATAAAATGTGGTATATGTATACCATGGAGTACTATTCAGCTTTAAGAAACAATGGTGATATAGCACCTCTTGTATATTCCTGGATAGAGCTGGAGCCCATTCTGCTAAGTGAAGTATCTCAAGAATGGAAAAACCAGCACCACATGTACTCACCAGCAAATTGGTATTAACGGATCAACACCTAAGTGGACATATAGGAGTAACATTTATCAGGTGTCGGGAGGGTGGGAGGGGGGATGAGGGGATGGGTATATACAACCACAATGAATAAGATGTGCAACATTTGGGGGATGGACACGCTTGAAGCTCTTACCCGAGGGGGAAAGGGGGCATGGGCAATATATGTAACCTTAACACTTGTACCCCCATAATACGCTAAAATAAAAAAGAAGAAGAAAAAACAAATAAGTGACATTAACACACACATACAAGATTTTAACACACATCTTTCAGAAATTAATAAATCAAGCATTTATAAAATATAAATATAATATCAAATATAAATAAGTGGTATGAGGTATGAACCTATGAGGTATAGGTATAGGAATAATATGAAACTGTCATTTTTATAGGTCAAAAATGGTCAAACATTGACATTTTCACATAGTTCAACCTAATAGTTATTATTAAACTATTCCTTAGGTTATAGAGTTCTCTCTCTCTCTCTCTCTCTATATATATATATATATACACTCACACACTTGATAGCTTGAGCTTATTAATTGTATTAACATTTTCAGTATGTATATTTTATAAATGCTTGATTTATCAATTTCTGAAAGGTGTGTGTTAAAATCTTTTAACTTGATTTATCTATTTCTCCCTGCAGTTTTTCCAGTTGTTCCTTTGCATATATTGAGGCTGTATTATTAAATACATACACGTTTTTGATGGTTGTATCTTCTTGCTCTATTGTTCATTTTATTAGCATATAACATCCTTTTTTGTCCCTTACACAGCGGTCCACAACCCTTTTGGAACCAGGGACTGGTTTCATGGAAGGCAATTTTTCCACGGAGGCAGGGGAGGTGGGCAGTGTGGGGTGGGGTAGGTGGAGCTCAGGCCGTGGTGCCCACCCAGTTCCTGGACCCGGCAGGGACAGGTGTCGGGCGGTGGTGGCCTGGAGGTTTGGAGACTGAAGCGGTACTTTTTGCTGTATATTCTACATTGCCAAATACTAAGATTCTTCCTCCTGTTTCTTTTGGTTCATATTTTTCTATTGTTCTTTTTTATCTTTTATTTTCAATTTTTCTTTGTCATTTTGATTTCAGTTTCTCTTTTATTTTTTATTTATTTATTTTTTTGAGAAAGAGTCTTGCTTTGTTGCCCAGGCTAGAGTGAGTGCCATGGCGTCAGCCTAGCTCACAGCAACCTCAATCTCCTGGGCTCAAGCAATCCTCCTGCCTCAGCCTCCCGAGTAGCTGGGACTACAGGCATGCACCACCATGCCCGGCTAATTTTTTCTATATATATTAGTTGGCCAATTAGTTTTCTTTCTATTTACAGTAGAGACGGGATCTCACTCTTGCTCAGGCTGGTTTTGAACTCCTGACCTCAAGCAATCCACCCTCCTCTACCTTCCAGAGTGCTAGGATTACAGGCGTGAGCCACCGCGCCCGGCCGCATTAATCTATTCATGAGGGATCCGCCCCCACGGCCCAAACACCTCCCACCAAGCCCCACCTCCCAACACTGCCACATTGGGGATCAAATTTCAACATGAGTTTTGATGGGATGAACCACCTCCAAGCCTTAACACTATACATTTTATGCTTCTTTTTGTCTTTCTTCTTTGCATTGGATAGATTTTTTTACCCCCATCCTGGGCTTAAATATTAAGCATTCCAGTCTGCTTGTCTTACTTCAAAGTTCCTGTCTGTCTGCTGCACTACACCAAGAATTGGTTGTTAATGGAAACTTAGAAGTTCATCATCTACCCCAGTGGATCTAAAACTTGAGTGTGTGTGTGAGAATTACCTGGAAGCTTCTGAAAAATGTAAATTCCTGGACTTCACCTTCAGAGTTTCTGGTTCAGTAGGTCTGGATAAAACCCTTATTCTAATGCAAGCCCTTGGTTTTGATACAGGTGGTTCACAGACCACATTTTGCAAATACTGTCTTTATCCAAGTTCATAACTTTCCAGATGGTAAGCTTTACACTTGCTGGTGGCCCTTTACATACTGCTTTTTAAATATATACCTCGGGGTGGACTCTAACCATCTCTTTTCTAGACCTTTTCTCACTTCATATTGTCCTGTATGTTAAAAGAAGTCTCCAGATTTATTTTATAACCGATGTTCTAGTTAGAGTTTGCAATCCAGTGCTCCTTTACTATTACTCTATTTTACTTGTTTCATTGCTATAAAAACATATTACCTTTTAACATTATTTATTGAATGGCAACCTCTCTGACAGGTGCATTGATGGGTGGTTTTAGTGCTTACTAGGTACTTTACTAGTAAGCATGACTGTCTCCATTTCTATAAGAAAGCAAGAAGTAACTTGGGGACTTTGCCTCATATCACATTTGATGGAAAAGCTAGGATTTGAACCCAGATCTGTCTATTCCATTTATTATTAAATATATCCCACTGCCTTCAAAGAGAACCTGATCCCAAGAAGCCCACAGTGTAGTGGGAAAGATACAAATAATCTCCTTCTATGATTCATCTTTGTATCCCAAGACTGTGCTTTGCACACAATAATACTTAATAAATGCCAGTGAAAGGAAGGCATGAACTTACCCTGGTTTCTCACTTCTTTCTCTGCCTAGGTTTCTAGGTCAGAGGAATCACAGTCTGGTAAGACAAAGCAGCAGCAAAGAGGACTGTTTGGGGAAACACAAATTTGTAGACAAATAGAAAGAAGAACCAATGGCGCACAGTGATTTCCTTTCTCTGAACAGCTAGTGTAACAGTCATCAGTCATTTTGTGAAAATGTCCATTATAAGCTAGGACTACTTTCATTTTATGCTTTTCCCTTTTCTAATTTATTCAATAAAAGTCTTTAAGGAATACAATAATATAATTTTAGTACTATTTTCTCCTTCCTGTACTCAGTTTTATAATGCTGATGTTGAACATAATAGAGCAAGCAACTACATGTAACTGTAGAAATTATTGCTGGGAGTTAGCTTATGAAATACACACCTTTTACTGCCTTTAGTTGGCATTGTTAACTAGGTTATAAATAGTACAGTTGACATACTGCAAACGGAAAGTGCTTTTTGATGGGCACATGCTATGAATGGAAGAAGTGTTCAAACACAATGTTTAAGTTGGAAAGCTTTCATTACAGCCAGCGAAAGGGGAAAATGGTTTATTTCCTAATCATAGCTTTGCTTAAGAATCCAATCATATAGAAAGACTTATGGTAAAGCTTTCTAAAAACAGATATTTATGCTACTATTTGAGTAAACAAATACATCCAGTCTGTAAACATATTTTGATAGTATTGATGGGCACTTTTAAGAAAATTGAGCTGTTCTCCTATTGTGCAGATGTAGAGAGGCAAAGGAAGTCATAAGACTAAGATATAAAATTGGAAAGTACAGCTTATATTTATACCAATTTCAAAAGATAAAGCTTACACTATGTCATTTTGCTGAAATCATCTGTTAGAATTTGAAATCTTAAAAATCATTTTTGAAGAACTTTAATTATTGAGACAGAACAAAAAAGATACATTTATTTTTGCTGGTATTTTATATTGCTACAGGGCAATATATGTTATTAATACTATGCAGGTTCTTTCAGTCCTTACCAGGTGTAGGTATGAAGATTAGTGATGACTTTTTTTTGTTTGTTTGTTATTTAGTTTTTATTTCATAATCATAAACTTAACTCTGCAATCCAGCTACATGTGAAGGGATAAGGAAAATATGAGAACCCAAAGAACTGCAGTGAGAACACAAAGATTATAGGATATTGCGAGCAAATGGGGTAGAGGGGTGCTCTCCTGAGCTACAGAAGGAATGGTATGATGGTTAAGATAAAACATTTAAGTCAAATTTATTAGACTTGTCCACAGTCAGCAATGGTGATCTTCTTGGTGGTCTTGCCATTCCTGGACCCAAAGCGCTCCATGGCTTCCACAATATTCATGCCCTCTTTCACCTTGCCAAAGACCACATGCTTGCCATCCAACCACTCCGTCTTGGCAGTGCAGATGAAAAACTGGGAACCATTTGTGTTGGGTCCAGCATTTGCCATGGACAAGATGCCAGGACCTGTATGCTTCAGAATGAAGTTCTCATCCTCAAATTTCTCCCCGTAGATAGACTTGCCACCAGTGCCATTATGGCGTGTGAAGTCACCACCCTGGCACGTAAAGCCTGGAATAATTCTGTGAAAGCAGGAACCCTTATAGCCAAATCCTCTCTCTCCAGTGCTCAGAGCACGAAAGTTTTCTGCTGTCTTTGGAACTTTGTCTGCAAATAGCTCAAAGGAGACACGGCCCAAGGGCTCGCCGTCGAGGGCCATATCGAAGACCATGGTTGGTAGCAGGCGACTCCGAGAAGCAGCAGCGTCTGCAAAGCCAGTGATGACTTTTGTAAATGACAAATGTCAAACTTGTAGACATGATTACATTTTTATAGGATTCGATAATTTGGGTTTCAAGCTTTTTTTGTTTGTTTTGTTATGGCTGTGAAGCAACTATAACAGAGATTTAATGCTGAACTACTCAAATTGATGCCAGCAGAGGTAAGGGGACTAGGGACAAATGTTTCTTCCTACACATTTGTTTTTAGGCATCTATATTTGCCTGAGTGTCTTGATACTATGGTGATCAGCTTAGCAACACCTAGATACAAATTAAGGTAATCTGTCAAGCCAGCCTCTTATCAAAAGTCAGTAGGTAGGACATTGGAAAGAGAAAATATAGATGTTTAATAGCATGAGAAAAAAGAAACTTGCTCTTTCTACTACCTGCTCTTGTCCATCTCTTCATCTCACATTCATACATATTTATATATATATAAACATACACACACACACAAAGAAATGAAAATCTTTTAAAAATCCCCAATCAACCTCAGTGGTGTAAATGATTAGATAAAACAAAATCTAAACCTTTCCTTTTTTTTATTTTTGATTTTTTTTGAGACAGGGCCTTGCTCTGTCACCCAGGCTAGAGTACAGTGGTGTCATCATAGCTCACTGCAACCTCAAACTCCTGGGCTCAAGCGATCCTCCTACCTAAACCTCCTGAATAGCTAGGACTACAGGTGCCATGCCACCATGCCCTGCTAATTTCTCTATTTTTTGTAGAGAAGGGGTCATGCTCTTGCTCAAGCTTAAACCGTTCTTAAATAGAGAAAAAACAAGACATTTTAACCTTTCTTGAATAAGAACTAATGATCACAAAGGTACATGAAAAGTGTTTTGCAAAGACATTTCAAAGAGATTTTTTCATACTAATGGACATTCAATTTTTGTTGATGGCTATTAGGAGGACAGGGTTACATAAAATCTTTGGACCAGCAGATTTGGACGAAATGATGGATTCTGCCATTTTAAAAGCCAAACTACCATATAATGTCTTTTACTATCTTTACCATAATTTATATGCAAAGCAGAGAAAGTAAAATAACCTAAAAGGAAGAATATAACATTTGGAGAGTAAATAAAATCACCTTAATTTTCAGGGCTATTGGTTTTACTTCAAATAGTTACCTAACAAATGGTGAAACACAGGTTAAAGCAAATAGCTGTTAGCTAGTTGAACAGAGATGGCAAATAGACTTTGACTTATCTGCTGTCTCTGAGACATTAAATAGTGGGTGCTTGGAGTGCTGTGTTGAGAAGGATTCTGAGGCTTGGTAAGAAAAGGGCTGTGAATGAGGAGCAAATGTCCACTAGGACTGGGAGGGAGACGAGAGGCTTTAACTTTGTAAAAAACAGATATGCCCCTAGACCATGCACACGTTCCCTCTGTGGCTTCCCGCAGCACCTGGCAGGCTGCTGGGCACCCTTGGAGTCTCTAGACCCTGTTTATTAAAGCCCATATCTAGAGATTAACAGAAATTAAAATGTTTAATTTTGTGCATGATAATGTAAGATTGAGCGAAGTAACTTGCTTGTCAATGGCACAGCTGGGATCTGAAGCTAGCAAAGCCCAATTTCTTAACAAAGACTGTCTATATTCTTCCAAAGACCAGTACCAGGGTTCCTTGGGATTCGGGTTTGGTACTAAATTACTGATCTGAAAAAAGACTTTGGGGCCAGAGTAAACCATACAGTAACTAGTAAGTTGGTAATTTAAGTATTGTTTAAAAAAAAAGCATAGTTTCTGTTTGGGGTGATGGAAAAGTTTTGGAAGTTGGTGATGGTTACGCAACATTGTGAATGTAGTTAATGTCACTGAATTGTACTCTTAAAATGACTAAATTGGCATAATTTATGTTATAGACATCTTACCACAATAAAAATTAGTAAAAGAAAAAGAAAATCATGATGGGTCATGGAAGATTAAAGGATTAATATTATTAAGGTGACAATTACCAAAATCCCTATCCAAATCCCAGCAGGCTTTTTTGGGTAGAAGTTGACAAGCTGATCCTAAGAATTTTTATGGAAATACAAAGAACCCAGAGTAGCCAAAACTACTTTAAAAAGGAACTACAAGTATAAAGGGGGAAATGTGAATAAGATTGATGAGTTGTATCAATGTCAATATCCTGGTTATGATATTGTATTACAGTTTTGCAAGATGTTACCATTGGTGAAATGAAACTGTACAGGGTACAAGGGAGCTCTCTGTACTCTGTATTCTTTCTTCCTTTTTTTTTTTTTTTTTTTTAGAGATAGGGTCTTGCTCTGTCAGCCAGGCTAGAGTCCAGTGGCCTGATGATAGCACACTATAACTTCAAGCTCCTGGGCGCAAGGGATCCTCCCACCTAAGCGTCCCCAGTAGCTAGGACTACAGGTGTGTGCCACCACACCCAGATAATTTTTAAATTTTTTGTAGAGAGAGAGTCTTGCTATGTTTCCCAGGCTGGTCTCACTTGGCCTCAGGTGATCCTCTTGCCTTAGCCTCCCAAAGTGCTGGGATTATAGGTGTTAGCCACTGTGCTTGGCCTCTCTATATTACTTCTTAATACTGCATATGAATCTACAATTATCTTAAAATAAAAAGCTTAATGAAAAGAAAAGAATTAAGTTGGAGGACTTACACTTCCCAATTTCAAAACTTAATATAGAGGCTGGGCGTGGTGGCTCATGCTTGTAATCCTAGCACTCTGGGAGGCTGAGGTGGGTTGATCGCTCAAGATCAGGAGTTCAAAACCAGCCTGAGCAAGAGCAAGACCCCGTCTACACTATAAATAGACAGAAATTAATTGGCCAACTAAAAATATATAGAAAAAATTAGCCGGGCATGCTGGTGCATGCCTGTAGTCCCAGCTACTCAGGAGGCTGAGGCAGGAGGATTGCTTGAGCCCAGGAATTTGAGGTTGCTGTGAGCTAGGCTGATGCCATGGCACTCTAGCCTGGGCAACAGAGTAAGACTTGGCCTCAAAAAACAAAACAAAACAAAACAAAACTTAATATAGAGCTATGGTAATCAAAACTGTGGCATTGGCATAAAGACAGACATAGATATCAATGGAATATAACTCAGCATATGGAAGCAAACCCTTATATTTATTGCCATTTGATTTTCTATAAACTTACCAAGGCAACTCAAAGGGGGAAAGAACAGTTTTTTCAACAAATAATTCTGGGATAATTGCTTATTCACATACAAAGGTTAATTTAGTCCAGTGGTTTTCAATGGGAGGAATTTTAACCCCCAGAGAACATTTGGCAATGTCTGAAGATAAATTTCGTTGTCATGATGAGGGGTAGGGATGCTACTGGCCTCTAGTGGGTAGAGGCCAGGGATGCTGCCAAATATCCTGCAATGCACAGGGCCGACCCCCACAATGAATAGTGAGCCAGCCCAACAACATGTCAATAGCACCAAGGCTGAGGTGAGAGGATTGCCTGAGCCCAGGAGTTTGAGGCTGCAGTGAGCTATGATTGTGCCACTGCACTCCAGCCTGGGTGACAGAGAGGAAGGAAGAAAGGAACCAAGGAAGGAGTAGGGAGGGAAGGAAGGAAGGAGAGAAGAAAGGGCAGAAGGAAGGAAAGAAAGAATGAAGGGAGGGAGGGAGGAAGGGAGGGAGGGAGGGAGGGAGGGAGGGAGGGAGGAAGGAAGGAAGGAAGGAAGGAAGGAAGGAAGGAAGGAAGGAAGGAAGGAAGGAAGGAAGGAAGGAAGGAAGGAAAATCGTGGTTCAGGCCAAGCACAGTGGCTCCTGCCTATAATCCTAGCACTCTGGGAGGCTGAGGCAGGAGGATTGCTTGAGCTCAGGAGTTCAAGACCAGCTTAAGCAAGAGGGAGACCTCTGTTTCTACTAAACATAGAAAAAATTAAGTGGGTGTGGTGGTACACACCTGTAGTCCCAACTACCTGGGAGGCTGAGGCAGGAGGATTGCTTGAGCCCAGGAGTTTGAAGTTGCTGCGAGCAAGGCTGATGCCATGGCACTCTAGTCTGGGCAATAGAGTGCGACTCTGTCTCCAAATAAATAAATAGTAAAAAATAAAATCACGGTTCAGGTCTGTATAAATAGGCAGCAATTAGGAAGCTCATAATGACAAATAGGTCATGTTCTACATAAACAGTGGGTTTAAGCAGGAACATTCCCCCATCAGTAGCAGCCTTAAACCTAGCACTTCAGAGCTCCGAGGGCAGGTGGGGTGAGCTAAAGGGAGCCATGGATTCCACTATCAGTTCTGGCCTCTCCCCAGGTGACACCTCTTGTTTTTTTTTTTTTTTTTTGAGACAGAGTCTTGCTTTGTTGCCCACACTAGAGTGAGTGCCATGGCGTCAGCCTAGCTCACAGCAACCTCAAACTCCTGGGCTCAAGCAATCCTCCTGCCTCAGCCTCCCGAGTAGCTGGGACTACAAGCATCCACCACCATGCCTGGCTAATTTTTTCTATATATATTAGTTGGCCAATTAATTTCTTTCTATTTTTTTTTTTTTTAATAGTAGAGACGGAGTCTTGCTCTTGCTCAGGCTGAACTCCTGACCTTGAACAATCCTCCCGCCTTGGCCTCCCAGAGTGCTAGGATTACAGGAATGAGCCACTGTGCCCGGCCAACACCTCTTGTTAAGTCACCTTTAGAAGACTGTAAATCTTCCTAAGGAAAGGCAAGACCCATTCTGAAAAAATAAAACAGTAAATTTGAGAAGGGGATCAGGACTCAAGGCAGCAAGAGAAAAAGGTAAATGATTATCTTGTGTTTTCAAAAGGGCAAAAAACTTTACTATGAATAAAACATGATTAACAATAATGGGAACCATTAATAATGGAACATGTCCTCAATTTCAAATATTTATCATTTTTTTAAAAAAATAACAATGTCCTCACAATTATTCTATTACACCACATGGATTAGAAAGAAGCCAATCTTTCTGTGTCTGACAGTCTGTGCTCTGGTGAAGGTGGGGCAAGGCTTCTCTAGACTGAGAGGTAGTCCTACAGATTCTAAAGACAAATCCTGGAGCTTCTATTGGTCATAAACAGAACCTCAAAGTGGGATGACAAGTGAAGAGGAAGGAAAGAGTCTTCCTGAAACTGAGAACTCCAGGATGGTGCTTCAAAAGTGTTTTCTGAAAAACAAAGTTCTCCTTATTAGTGATGGACCTGCTGATTAGCTAGTTATTTAAGAAAAAAAGAAAAGTATCCTTTGGCCGCCCATTTGGCCCCAGACACCTTTGGAAGGCAGCTATGTGCACCACTATCCCACCAACACCACTTCCCAAGCACCTTTGGTATAGCTGCGCATCGGGTTTTAAAAGGAGATCATCGAGGATTACTCAGATCACTTTCTGGTCACTGGATTTCCATGTTACCAGAAAAAAGTCCCACATCTTTTTGGAACATTTTTGCACTAATGTATTCTTGAGCCACAGCAATAGCATTGTCACAGATAAGACAAAGTTACAAACACTGGAGAATGAGACCATGGACCAGGTAGCCAATGTCACTGATTATCTATTGTTCTTAGGTGTGACTGGAGCCACATCATATGAGCAAGAAAACCCAAGAGTATTAACGTTATCATCAAGTAAAACTTACAACAAAGTTCATGCATTTGATGATAGTCATAATGCTTCGTCTTCCTTCAAAGTCCTTGATCATGAATGGTGGTAAGTGGCTCAAAAACCGACATCTAGTTGATACTGTTCTTATGTCAGAAAACAGTTTTTCTAAGTTGGGAAACTTAAAAGAAGAGCATTTAGTGGGGCAGGAAGCTGCCTTCTAGTTTCTGGGGAAACAGACTTAGAATATGTGGAAAAGAATGGCTCAAGGGGTGGCAGTAAAAAAGAGGAGGAGAGTGGTCAGGGAAGAGGGGAGCAACCTGAACAGAGGTGGTCACGGGTGCCCAGGACAGGCTGCCCTGTGAAATGCTGTGACAAGTGCAGGGCAGAGTGCAGGGACTCTGCAGGGCTCACACATTTCACCGTGAGGACGTCAACTGTGAACTTTAAGAAGACATCTCAGTAAAGCAGAGCAGCAAGACTTGATGTATTTTTTCAGCAAGTATTCTCTGAGTGCCCAAAGTGCTGGCGATGGTCTAGACGGTGGTGGGCACCTGGCAGCCAAGAAGTAAGGATTTAGGCCAGGTGCGGTGGCTCACGCCTGTAATCCTAGCACTCTGGAAGGCCGAGGTGGGCAGGTTGCTCGAGGTCAGGAGTTCAAGACCAGCCTGAGCAAGGGTGAGACCCCGTCTCTACTATAAATACAAAGAAATTAATTGCCCAACTAAAAATATATAGAAAAAATTAGCCGGGCATGGTGGCGCATGCCTGTAGTCCCAGCTACTTGGGAGGCTGAGGCAGAATATTGCTTAAGCCCAGGAGTTTGAGGTTGCTGTGAGCTAGGCTGAAGCCCTGGCACTCCAGCCCAGGCAATAGAGTGAGACTCTGTCTCAAAAAATAAATAAACAAATAAATAAAAAAAGAAGTAAGGACTTAGTAGACTGTACAGTTTGTTGGTAAAGCTGGAGGAAAAAAGGAGATGGAAGGATAAACAGGATGAAGTGAGAAATTCTGTTTTAGCTATAGAAAGAACTGAGCACAATCATAACCAGCAGAGGAGACACTGTGAAGATTCAAGACTAGGGATATGAAGGAAATAGGAGGAGACAAGCTTGAGACCTTTGGAAAAGAGGAAAGAGAAGCAAAAGAAGAGAGAAAGAGACACTACCTGGAAAGACCCTCAGGCAGAAGGGAGGTAGGTGGGAGGGAAGCCGGTCAGTCCGAGGTGGCCGAGGTGGGCCTCGCTGCCAGTTTCTGCATCTGTAAATGGGGGAATGAGACCCACCCCGAAGAGTTTCTGCATGGACTAAAACAAGTTAGTGTAGATAGGACCTCTGGCAGAGCGCCTGGTACACGTAGCCTGCACCCAGGCAGCCTTTATTACACTTAAAAAACTGACAGGGAGGAGAATGTGGGTAGGTTGATGGGCCCAAAGCGAGTGAGGTTTGGAGGCGCCAACTGGCAAGTTTGGGGGAACTCGGTGGAGGAAAGCAGGGTGACAGCTAATGAAGGAATTCTTCCCTCTAGTAAGAAACATGATGGGGAGAGGTGAAGTAGAAGGGGAAGGAGACATTCCAGAGCCATTGACTCTACCTATTCATTACCTTCACTAGTCACACTCAGGCAGTAGGCTGAGGGGTGTGCTTAAGAAATGTCTTAGAACCCCAAATTTCTCCTCGGAGACTGTCTGGAATGATAAGAACCTAATATAAGCTAATAAATAAATATCCCTGAAGAAGGGGCAAGGAGAAACACTGTCAGTATTTCACACTTTTGAGTAAATCAGCCAGCCTGTTAGGGTTTTTTTTTTTGAGTGTGATTCTGAGGACTTTATTTCCTTTGTGGGCTACTGGACTCTGTGGAGATCAGTGAAGAAAGAGCGCAGAAATGAGAATAAGCGGTGTATACGGGGAGCTTGCTTGCCGTGCGTGTACACCTGTGTGTAAATAAATAGCTAGACATTCCTTTCTTCTCAAGAGAGTCAGTGTCACCACTGCCACCGCCATCACCACCGAGGGCGCTTAAGGGTTCCTGGCCTGATAGTTGCCAGAGCGAGGTAGGGCAGGCTTGGCGGGATGGCCGACCCCCGGTGGCTATAAAGGCGGTGGGTGTGGCATCACCAGGGTCAAGCGCAGACTTGGAGAACTCCATCGCCCGGCCTAGAGAAAGGCTGCTTTATCATCTGGAGGCGAACTGACACCTTTGGATTTTTTTTTTTTTTTTTTTTTTGAGACAGCCTCACTCTGTTGCCCAGGCTAGAGTGAGTGCCGTGGCATCAGCCTAGCTCACAGCAACCTCAAACTCCTGGGCTCAAGTGATCCTTCTGCTTCAGCCTCCTGAGTAGCTGGGACTACAGAGATGCGTCACCGTGCCTAGCTAATTTTCTCTCTATATATTTTTAGTTGTCCAGATAATTTCTTTCTATTTTTAGTAGAGATGGGGTCTCGTTCTTGCTCAGGCTGATCTTGAACTCCTGACCTTGAGCGATCCTCCTGCCTGGGCCTCCCAGTGTGCTAGGATTACACGCCTGGCCTAGCCTGTTAGGTTTTATACCCAAGCTTGCCAAGGTGCTGAGGAAGCGAGAGCTCTGCTAAGTATGACCTAAGAAGAGAGGCCAGGTGTCCCCGGCTGGTGAGGCAGAATACTTTCACTCAGCAGGGAGGGTGGGCGGCTGCTCCCAGGGGTGCAGGAGCCAGGGGCTCAGGATATGCAATGAAGGATGGGAAAGGAGCTGGGAAGATGAAAGGGAGTTAAGAAAGGTCCCAAAGACAGCAGAAAGGTGGGCGTCAAACAGAAGAGTCCAGGGCTGCATGTCATACAAAGGAGAGCTAGAATACTTTCAGTCACCTGTGAGGCAGTCTGGCAGGAACCTGCCCATTAAGTTCTGCGCATTCCCTCGGAGCCTCTCCCCCTGAATCTCACACAGCATCTTTGCTAGTAAGACAGCCAGGAATTTCAAACTTTTAGGAAATAAAACGAACCTGGAAGGGATTTCACACATTATGCTGTTTAATCTCACTTACAGATTAGAAAATTGAGGCTCAGAGGGAAGTGACTGGTGCAAGGTCACACAGCAAACCATATGCTCAACCAGAATTACAGGATCCCGCCTTGCACCCTGCAGTCCCCAGCCATCTGCTCCACGAAACCTACGGCTTATCCAAAGAACACACAGGAACACAAAGCATGACTCCTCCTTTGGGGAAGTTAATGATTAAAACCTAGTGTGATATAAAGCATCTTAACCATAGTTACTAATTAAACCAATTTCAGTGAGAAAAGACATTTCAAACAGGAGAGTCAAGTGTTCTCTGAAGCTAAACCTAATAGGCCTCAAATTGTAGTGGCATAAACTATACAATTACAATATTTCAAGTATACTTAAAATATTTCCTAATATTCTAATCTCTGTAGCTTCATGTTTTCTCTTCATTGCATGTCACATGTTGGGCTCTGATAAAATGGTTTGATAACTTTTGGGGGGAGGAATTTAACTAAAATAACTTCACTTAGTGTTTGAGTGAACTGGGTAATAAAATCTGTTTGCTGTGTTCGCTGTCTCCAGATAGGGCTGTAATTATACCACATAAGGAAGAAAGGTAGCTGAGTTTCAATCTAGATCATTTATGTAAACTCAGCCTTCTTGTCAACGGTCTTCTCATATTGCATGTGTGCAAACCACAAAAATCATCTCCAATGAACCACCACACAGAGACAGTGTCTGATTGCAGGCCTGTGAGATTGCTTATATTCTTTCTGTAATTGGATGTCTGTGGTTCAACACCAAAATGTGACATTCTAAGGTTAAAAGAAAACTCTCACCAATGAATTTCCCAATACAACAATTATATTTCTGAAATGTGTAAAAATTAAAGGTATTTCCCTAAGTATTATAATTGAATACATTTCACTTGAAAAAAGTTCCTTTTTCATTAAAAAAATAAAATGTGTTTGAAAAAAAATCTGTTCTTTAAGAAAGAAAAACACAATTCCTAATATAACCAATTTAACATCTGACAACATTTTAATCTCCTACTTCAAATATTTGGCAACTTTTTAGCAATTTCTCTAAAAAAAAATCTTACAAAAACCATAAAGCACAAAATACATTCATATTGTATCTATACATACAGAGACATAATTGCAAGATGACAAATAAAGCATATTTTTCTTAATTAATTGAACTACTTTCCCTTATGACAAATTGGTCACTAGTTTTTTGATATGACGGTCCTCACTGGCTGGTATTGAGTGTTTCTCTTGACACCTGCAGCTTCCAGCTTGCTCCGTCCTCTCTAGAAGGAAAACCACAGGCCACCGCCCTGGCGCCATCCCTGGCTCGGTCCAATCAATAAGGACTTATTTCCTGTCCATTTGCTGAGGTCACAGGAGCGAATCTCATTAATTATTTCTGCTACTGCAGCCTCAAGTGTGCTTCTGGCGTGACAAGTGAAAACTGCTTGACCTTTTTTTCTTCTAATTTTGTTTGCAGCAGTTCCAAAAAGAAGGCAGCATTCGTTTAGTGATGTGATAAAAAAAAAAGGGAAAAAATGTATGTTTTTAAAGTCATTAACACATTTAGATATTTCACCATGAAAGCTCTCTCCATCACCTCATTCCCTAGGTTTTTCTGCTAATAAACAATAGTGTCTTTTTAATTTGGTGTCATGAAAATCTGGTCACAGCAAACACAATGTTTTCTAAAGCAGATCTGGCCTCCGAGGGAGGAAAGCTCTCCAGGGCCGCCAGTGCCTTGTTTCCATGGTAACGACACAGGTCAATAGCTGAAGTCACACCTTTGCCAGCTTTGATTGTTTCTCGCAACTGTTAAGAAACAAATGGACAAAAAAAGTCAGTTTTTAAGGTATGCAGTAAGCACCACAATTAAATTGGGGAAGGGAGGTGCAACACAAAGAAGAGGAGAAACAGTACAGATTCAGTATTTCTGCTACATTATATTGAGGAAAAGACGACATCATTTCCCAATGTTCTCCAGGCACGAATATTCCCTAAGGCTGCTTGGTGTCTGTGCTCCAGTGTAGCACAATAGGCCCCATCAGCCTAATTACACCTCCTCCCAACTCCCACCCCTTGATATCTTGAAATGTGCTGTGCTAGGGTGGCCATAACGAAGGTGAGGGCATTCTCATATCTGGCATTTTGAACTCTACAGCCTGGTAGTCTTATGTGAGGAAGGCTCACTAACATCTTAGTCAATAACTTTTTTTTAAACACCATATGTTGATACAGTAGTCCATATGAAAATTCAAGAAAGACACACAGTATTAGATCTGAATGCTATATTTATAAAACTAAAAGATCTTATTTGACTGGGAAGAATGAACTAAAACTCCCTTTGTAAAGAATAAAGTAGATGTTTGCTGACAAACGAAGTGGACTTTCAATTCTTCTCTTCAGTGATGGAAAAGGACCAATAAAGGGGTTATACTGTAGAGCTGAAAAAGACTTCTAATGATGTGGTCTGCCTACTTTCCCTCGCCCTGGGGCCATCTTCTCTTCCTCAGTGAAGGACTCCAAAGTCTGCCTAATTCTCTAAGCCGGAAACCTGGGAGGTGCCTTCACTCCCCACATGCAGTCAGGCACCCACGCATGAACTTTCTGGCTCCTAGAGATTGGGTGGGACCAGGTAGCAAGTTCTAGCCCGGAGTTAGGCAGGTGAATGATGCAGTCACTTCTGGGGTGCTGCATCTAACTGTCCGTGTGAGTCCCTCCAGGGCACTCCCTCTGGCCAGTCAACCCGCCACACTGGAGGTGCTCCCCAGCCCAGATCCCTGAGTGACCACCGTGAGCACTGCAATGTCTCTCCCGCCTGCCACCGACATGTAGTATGGGCAAGAATCTCAACTTTGTTGTGTTAAGCCACCAAGGTTGTGAGATTTACCTGTAGCTATTTTGACAGATACAGTCAGTAAATCCTGGTCATTCTATCTCCCTCAGAGCTCTCACATTTACCCTCTACTCTTCATTCCCATTGCCACTACATTAGTTCAGGCCGTCATCATCCCTCGCCTGGGTAATTTTTTGCAATCACTTCCTAAAGGGTCTTCCCATCACCAGTTCTGCACTCCTGGACTCCATCTGCCACGCTGCCAAGGAGATTTTTATAAAATGCAAATATGATCTTGCTTAAAACCCTTCATTGCCTTCCTAAGAGCCTTAAAAGTCCAAGCTCTTTCAGAAGGCATCGAAGTCCCTCCCAATCTAGCTCTTGCCCTGCCTCATTTCCCCCTCTCCCCCTTTAATCATGTATTTGGGGGAACTAGTTGCAGTTTTCTGGGGTGACCTACCATCTCCCCTGGGGCCATCCTCCCACACCCCAAGCTCCCCAAATTCCACCTAGGTGGAATGCACTCAGCAAGGATAGGATGACGGCCCAAAGGGGCCAGATGCCCCTCTTCCTGGAGGCACTGGAGTACCCTGTGCACACCTGGAGGACGGCATTGTATTTTGCTTCTCTATTCACTCACCTATCTCTTCATGGGATTTCAAGTTACTTACTGCATAATGCATGAAACATGAATGAATAAAAGAAATCAGCTGGCTTATTACTCTAATTATATAGTCAAGGGAATAGAGGTCCAGAGAAATTCGGGGACTCAAGATCATAGAAGGAAAGTGGCAAAGCCAGGTTTTTTTTTTTTTTTTTTTTTGAGACAGAGTCTCACTTTGTTGCCCAGGCTAGAGTGAGTGCCGTGGCATCAGCCTAGCTCACAACAACCTCAAACTCCTGGGCTCCAGCAATCCTACTGCCTCAGCCTCCCCAGTAGCTCAGACTATAGGCATGAGCCACCATGCCTGGCTAATTTTTTTCTATATACATTAGTTGGGCAATTAATTTCTTTCTATTTATAGTAGAGACGGGGTCTCACTCTTGCTCAGGCTGGTTTCGAACTTCTGACCTCGAGCAATCCTCCCTCCTCGGCCTCCCAGAATGCTAGGATTACAGACATGAGCCTTGTTCGGTGGCACTTAATACTAAACTCCATCAGATTCTCAGCACACCACAGATTATTTCCACAATGCATATAAACTTTGGGAACTATTTCAGCCCAAGTTTCCTGGTTTCTTGCCAATCACTGAAGGCATGAAGGCACTAAAATGGGGCTGGGTATCAGAGGTAGTCAGACTGAGACTCCCATTCTAGCTTTATAATTGTAGAGAAGCCATCTAACTGTTCTCAGTCCTAAATGGCTTTCCTAAGATTATAAAGACTTCAGTCCCTTGTAGTTAGTACTACTGGTGGGGTGGGCAGGTGGAGGTGACTACATAATATAGCATAGAGTGCTTGATGGTGTCTAACTCACCATAGATGCTGGGATGACTTAGTCCTCTCTCCTCAAGCCTTTACTCATTGCCAAGAAAATTATCCCATCCACCAAGACTATTCTGGCTTGATACACAATATCCTGAAAGCTAGCTGGGATCAGAGCAGTCTTACAGAGAAAGAAAGAAATAAACGAAGAGAGAAAGAGAGAAAAAAGGAAAGAATATTTTCCTATTTTCATTACCTTTAATCTTTCCAAATCTAAATTAGGCAGGCCAACATTCTCTTCCTATTCTAGACTTCTAGATTGGCACCTGCAGGCATGTAAATATCTACATGACTAGATTAGATGTTTAAGTTATGAGTATTAATTGATCACCAACTATGTGTACAGAGTAGAATGATCCTCTGCTTTACAAATCTAAAGCTAATTAAGGATAAACTGTGAAATGCAGCAAAATCTAGGTACAAATGGAGGACCAGAGCTGTTGAGAGAAATGAGAGATCAACTTTAATAGGAAAAGATTCCAGAAGGCTTTACAGAGTAAGTAGAACTTGAGGCATGTCTTGTAAATGCTGATAAATAGATCCCGGGGATAGCAGGGGAATCATATGGAAAGAGAGAAGCTTGCGCAAAGGCATGACGGAGGCCAAACAGTGCAGAGTGTCCAAGGAATGAAAACAGCTTGCAGGGGTAGATGTCAGGCGACCCAAGCAAGTCTCTGAAAAACAGGCTAAGAAATTTATGCTTTTTTTTTTTTTTTTCTTTTTAAGACTTAAGGCATGAAATTTTATTTTTTTTTTTTTTGAGACAGAGTCTCGCTTTGTTGCCTAGGCTAGAGTGAGTGCCGTGGCGTCAGCCTAGCTCACAGCAACCTCAAACTCCTGGGCTCAAGCAATCCTCCTGCCTCAGCCTCCCGAGTAGCTGGGACTACAGGCATGTGCCACCATGCCCGGCTAATTTTTTCTATATATATCAGTTGACCAATTAATTTCTTTCTATTTATAGTAGAGACGGGGTCTTGCTCTTGCTCAGGCTGGTTTTGAACTCCTGACCTTGAGCAATCCGCCCGCCTCGGCCTCCCAAGAGCTAGGATTACAGGCGTGAGCCACCGCGCCTGGCCTAAGGCATGAAATTTTTATGCTTTTTTTATTTCTCAATTTTTTATTGCAAAGTATTCAAAAAGTATAGAAAAGATGAACTATGGCCCTGGGCTAAATCTGGCCCCCTGATTTTGTTTATAAAGTTTTGTTGGTGCTGAGCACAGCAATGAGTGTCCGTAGTCCCAGTCACTCGGGAGGCTGAGGTAGGAAGGACGGAGAATTTGAACCCAGCCTGGGCAACATAGTGAGACCCTGTGTCAACAAAAAAGTTTTGTTGGAACATAATCACGGCCATTCATTTGAGCATTGTCTATGGATGCTTCTGTGCTACAAAGGCAGAGCTGCAGAGTTGAGAAGTTGTCAGAGAGGCTGCAATAAAAAATATTTACACTTTGGCCTTTAGAGAAAAAGTCTGCTGACTCCTGGACTAGTACAATGAATGACCATATATTATCTACTTAGATTCAACAATTGGTAGTATTTTGTCATTTTTTGTTCCATCTATCTATATGTATGTTTGTGTGTGTTTTCTGAACCATTTGAAAGTAAGCTGCAGGCAGTGTTATGCTGGTAAATTAGTTCTCCAGGGGGTAAAAAAAAAAAAAAAGGCAGATTTCTGTGGTATACATATGCTCATCACGGCTGATTTCAAGCTGCCAAGGGTGGTGCGATCACAACATTGTTAAATATTTAACAATAGGCTCTGGCCAGTGCAGCAGCTGACACCTGTAGTCCCAGCACTTTGAGAGACCGAGGTGGGAGGATTGCATGAGGCTAGGAGTTCAATACCAGCCTTAGCAACATAGTGAGATCCCATCTCTACAAAAAAATAGAAGAATTAGCCAGGTGTGGTGGCACAAACCTGTAGTCCCAGCTACTCGGGAAGCTGAAGCAGTAGGATCACTTGAGCCTGGGAGTCTTAGGTTGCAGTGAGCTATGATGGTTCCGCTGCACTCTAGCCTGGGCAACAGAGGGAGATCGTGTCTCAAAAATAAAAAACAGGCCGGGCGCGGTGGCTCACGCCTGTAATCCTAACACTCTGGGAGGCCGAGGTGGGCGGATTGCTCAAGGTCGGGAGTTCAAAACCAGCCTGAGCGAGACCCCGTCTCTACTAAAAAAAAAATAGAAAGAAATTAATTGACCAACTAAAAGTATATATACAAAAAATTAGCCGGGCATGGTGGTGCATGCCCCAGCTACTTGGGAGGCTGAGGCAGAAGGATTGCTGGAGCCCAGGAGTTTGAGGTTGCTGTGAGCTAGGCTGACGCCACGGCACTCACTCTAGCCTGGGCAACAAAAGTGAGACTCTGTCTCAAAAAAAAAAAAAAAAAACCAACCCTCTCCCCTTCAATAAAACCAGTAGGCTCTGAGTGACTAGGACTTGGCTTGGACACAACATTGGCTGTAGGATGCTTCACCCTTGTTGTGACATGCATCCCCTAAGACAAGAACATTCTACATAATCACAATACTATTATCACAGCTAGGAAAGTTAACTAGAAAAACTAATTAGAGAATTCCCTGATATTATCCAATAGCTAGTCCATAGCAAATTTCCTCAATTGGTTCTAAAGTGATGTTTTTAGCTACGATCAATCCCAGTTCACACATTACATTCTCTGGTTACAACACTTTAATCCTTTTTGCCTTATGACATTATCATTTTGAAAGGACCAGGCTGTGTTGTGGCATGTTTTGGATTCTACATTTCTCTGATTGTTTCATTTAGTTTGTTCCTCTACAAACTTTATTCAGCCAGGTTCCACTGAATATTTGAGGGTGGCTAACAGGGTGTCTAATCCTCTGATGATGGGCAACTCAGATAAGGACAACACAGCAACCAGGAGGACAGCACTGAAAGTTACTCAAGCCTGAAAGAGTTAATTTCTCTCTATTATCTAATTTCTCTCTATTACTCTAGTCAATACTCAAATCCCCAGAATTGGGCTCACAGGGCTTTGCATGCCAAGGGACCTGACAGCCTGTGTAAAAAAAATGCCACTTCATGACTAACCAGTAATCTAATCCTTCATGTACAGTATTCCTCACTGATATCTATTTTTATGTAAACTAGCCTAGGTAGCTATCTATCTTATCTATCTTGATAAGAATGATCTTATCTTTTGTAAATAAATGCAACAATAGATACATTAAGCTGGGGCTCCTAAACTTGGCTAGTTGTTGAGACTCACCACCTGGGGAACCTTAAAATACAGATGCCTAGGCCCCCACCCCTGGAGATGGATTCAATAAAGCCTCAAAAATGCTTCTTAGGTCATTCTAATGATTCGCTAGATTTGAGAGTATCTCACTCACTGGGGCATGTATTTTGAGTTACTCTCTTTTAAAAAGTTGTGATGGGGTTATACTATTCTAACCATACTTTCAACTGGTTGTCTTTGCAATGATCAAACTCAATAAGCAAGATTAGACACCTATATAACCTAGGCATATAGCAGAGGCTGGAGATACAGAGAGAAACATAGTTCCTGTCTCCCTGGATCTCTGGGAAAGGCAGTCGTAGGAGTGTAGAAGCAGACACAGTTAAATGGGACACTGGGGACTGGACCCAGGACCTCTGTTCCAACAGCTGCAGAGAAAAGACCACAATTAAAAAGAGTTCTTCCCACTCCTGACTTCACCTACATTTTCACTGGGCAAAGCCCAAGCTGATGCACAGAACTTTTCATATTCCAAATTTCCATATTGGCTAGAAGTGCTAGTATGCACATTCTGACCCTTATGGCTTAAAGACCATTGTAGTCTTAAATGGCACAAAGAATACAAAAGGTGATTTATCAGTCAGTAGTTCATTTCTCTGATATAGCACTTTAGGGCACTGATATAATTAAATCTCTAATTAAGTCAACTGAATAATTGTATAAGTGCAGTATCACCTGAAATAAATTAAGTTCAAATCCCCTGCTAGAGGATCCAATTAAAGATATTAACAAAGAGAGAAGAGGATGCAAAGTACTTAAAATTAAGTGCATTATTATTTAACATTTATTAAACACCCTTTGAGTGATACATGTTGCTCTTATATATAAGACCCTTTTGAGAAAATCATTATATGTTTCTGAAAACTATTTGGTTCAAAAGTTCTTTTAAAATATTAAAGAGAAGTCCCTGGCATGGGGTCTAAGTAGTTCTAGGAGAAGTGGAAGCAGCAGCCACTTCTGCCCAAGGAAACCAGAGAAAGGCTTTAAGACGCGGGAGAAACTCCAAGCACAATCTTATCCTCTCATTGCATTTAGCAGGAGAGGATGCTGGGATGAGAGAGGCTAAGTGATGTGGACAAGAGTCCACAGCAAATCTGTCAAACAGCCTGTGTCTCATTTCTGCATATCTGGACTTTTCCACTCTAGAGCATGGAAAAGGTTTGGAGCTAACCCCAAGTTTACATTTACCCAACTAGGCAGAGTGCTTAGAGAGAACAGAGATGATAAAATTCATTTGGAACATGGACCCTGTTCTGAAGAAAAGTGTAATTGAGAGTAAGGAAGTGTAAAACAATACACTAGAATTTTCTCACAGTTGAAAACAAATGGACAAGGACATAAGGATATAAGTGACAGCCACGCTGTTATGGGAGGAGGCCACATGCCTCCTAACTGGGTGGTAGAAGTGGACCATGCTTTCCTAATGAAGATTATGAAGCTGGCAGAAAGGCATGATGCAGTAGCGACGAGGGACTTCGACCTGAGAACAGCTGCTGAAACCTGCATTTTGTAGTTGACAAATTCTTTTTTTTTTTTTTTTTTTGAGACAGAGTATAACTCTGTTTCCCTTAGCTCAAAGCAACCTCCAACTCCTGGGCTCAAGCAATCCTCCTGCCTCAGCCTCCTGAGTAGCTGGGACTACAGGCATGCACCACCATGTCCGACTAATATTTTCTATATATTTTTAGTTGGCCAATTAATTTGTTTCTATTTTTAGTAGAGACAGGGTCTCGCTCTTACTTAGGCTGGTTTCAAACTCCTGACCTCCAGCGATCCGCTCCCCTCGGCCTCCTAGAGTGCTAGGATTATAGGCGTGAGCCACTGTGCCCGGCCTGTAGTTGACAAATTCTTGGTGTGCCCCACTGGTAATCTTATGTATCAGAAGATAGAGGAAGTACTTTTTGCTTAATTATGACAACACAATTGGATGTAAAGGTGATAGGAATCTTGCAAAACAACAAAAAAAAGTAATGTCATTTTGGTATTAGAGCCAGGGAAAGAAACTATGCATGGTGTCCCAGCTACTCAGGAGGCTGAAGCAGGAGGATTGCTTGAGGCTAGAAGTTGGAGACTGTAGTGCACTCTCATTAATGCCTGTGAATAGCCACTTCTCTCCAGCCTGGGCAACAGAGGGAGATCCTCTTTGTTAAAAAAAAAAAAAAAGGACTAGCAGAAATGGTTTTGAGACACCTAGAGTGCTAGAGTAGAGTGCACTGCACAAATAAGTTTAGTGAAAAGACTGCCATGATGCCAAGAGATCCTAAGTGGAAACATAGTTCCAGGGTAATGGGCACTTCTGAAAAACTAAATTCCCACCATGGTCGTGATTAATGGGAAAGAGATAAAAATAAGTGGCTACAAAATGAGCTCTCTCAGAGCTCAGATTTTTAAAGGGCCTGGGTGTAAAGGGGGGAGGATATAGTCAGCCCCACTGCTCGCCCTGGATGGGCACTTGCTCTGCACCACTGTGCGGGGGGACACGCTCCCTGACTTGAAGGCGCTGACAAAGGAGAGGTACAGAGCTGTGAAAACTGCTGGGCATCCACCCCTAAGTGTGTGTCATCACCAGGATGACAGTCACAAATGTTTTTCAAGTGCTGTTTCTGACAGAAAAATGGTCACAAACAACCAACCTCGTCAGGAAGGCCAAAACTCAGAATCCAATCAAGACTGACGGAGGTGCATGGGGGGAAGAGATGACAAAAATCGGGGGCTTAAAAATGTAAAGGCTAGAAGTCAAATAAGAAGAATGGGTATACTCAAATATTTTCAAGAGATACTATATTACTAAGAGAAGACAAAGAGGAAATAGAACAACTAAAGAATGAGTTAAAAATTGTTAAGACCATGCTGGGTGCTGTGGTACGCACCTGTCGTCCCAGCTTCTTGGAGGCTAAGGAGGGAGGATTGCTTGAGCCCAGGAGTTTGGATTCAGCCTGGGCAACACAGTGAGATCCCATCTCTTAAAAAAACTGTAAAGACTAAAATAAATTCCATGGAGAGGGGCCTTTAAGGATGAAATGTGTGTTCAAATAGCAGTTGCAGGTTGTCAGGGAGGCCTTGGATAGGACTACTACCCTGGGATCAGCTTTCATCTAGCTTCTGGTGGCCTTCCTTTTCCAAGACTACCCACGCTCCCACTCCAAACATAACATTATACTCTAGGACCAATGGCTGTGCGGCACCCAGTGAACCACCTCCCCTCGCAGCTTCTCCCTCGCTGTGCCTGATGCTCTATCAGGTTTGCGACTGGCACTGTCCTCTCTGTCTGCCTCCTCACCCTGCACAGCCAGCACTCAGTCTGGAGCACCTTTGCGGAGGGCATCCGCCCACTTCTGTTCTGCTCCTGCAGGCACGGAATGCACATAATGTCCTTCCCAGCTACTGAAAGATGTGAAAAATCTCAGAGATGAGAGATTCAACTGACTCATGTATTTAAACACAGGACAAAAGATAAAAATGAGCACAAAGGTGTATTCTGGAACACAAATCAGTGAATTTATGGACAATGTATGGCAAAACTCCAGAAAGGGTTATTAAACAGATGGTTTGTGATCTCTAGAAAAAAAGTCATGACAAAACACTCTTTCTGTCTCTCTCTCCCACTCCCTTCTCTCTGATATGGCCACTTGGCTGGTAGCTTCAGAAATAGTAAGGATAGGCCGGGCGCAGTGGCTCACGCCTGTAATCCTAGCACTCTGGGAGGCCGAGGTGGGTGGATTGCTCAAGGTCAGGAGTTCGAAACCAGCCTGAGCAAGAGCGAGACCCCGTCTCTACTATAAATAGAAAGAAATTAATTGGCTAATATATAGAAAAAATTAGCCGGGCATGGTGGCACATGCCTGTAGTCCCAGCTACTCGGGAGGCTGAGGCAGAAGGATCGCTTGAACCCAGGAGTTTGAGGTTGCTGTGAGCTAGGCTGATGCCACGGCACTCACTCTAGCCTGGGCAACAAAGCGAGACTCTGTCTCTAAATAAATAAATAAATAAATAAAAAGAAAGAAAGAAGAAATAGCAAGGATAGAGTATATTTAGATGTTTGAAAGAGTCCTTGATGGATAGGTAGAGAAATGGGGTCTGGATTAGAGTATAGTAATATGGATTTGAACATGTAAAACAACTATTTTTAGAAAATGTTTGGTAAGTGGATTTTGTTGAACAGTAAAGCAATCTCTAGTGTCGTGCCTCAAGGACTTTTAATATTTGGTTTCTTTCCCTTATCACACTTCTGTGTATTATTTGAATGAAGATGAAGAAGAAATGCATATTAAATTTTAATTTGCAGATGTCACACAGCCAAGAGAGATGGCTAACTCATATATGGCATCAAAATTTTAATGGTTTTGACATGTTAAACAACAGACTGATAGTAGCCAGTGAAGCATAACAGGGATAATTAATTATACAGTTGTATATTCAGGTTTCAAAGATTAACTGTAAAAGTATAAGGTTCAGTTTGGCATTAACACATAAAAAATGCTGAGAATCTCTGATAACCACATTTTTTATATAAGCTAAGACTGTGATACATATACAAAAAATGCAAATGCGAACTCTGGCGGCATCAACAGATGTGCCTGTCCAAACCACAGGTGGGAATGGCCTCACTACAGTCTTTGACAGTCAACTCATGTTTAGAAAACTATGTTCAGTCCTAGGTGCCATGCCTCAAGAGAGGCATTGACATGATAGATCGGGTCCAGTATTAGGATAAGGAAGGATTTGGAAACGTGTATTCCAAGGAATGTTTAACTTGGAGGAAAGGATTAAAGGATGATATGAAAGCCATCTTCAAATATCTACAGCAATTAAATGGAAGAAGGAACAGTCCTGTTCTATATGCTTCAGGGGACAGAACAAAGAGCACCAAATTAAAGTTTCTGGGAAGCAGATTTCACTTACAAATAAGAAAGAACTTTCACATGACTAGAGTTGTCTAACAACAGAATAATTATTTTTGACAAGCTGTGGGCTCCCTATTTTTGGAAGTCCTCAGGGACTAGATGGCCACATGTCAGAGAAAATATGACTGAAACTCTTAGCCAATGTGGAAGGTGGAACAAGGCTGCTGCCAAAGTTACATACAATTTCAAAATTCCAGCTGACAATGCTTCAACTGAAAGGTCTTGACAACTTCTGAGTGGTAAGTCTTGGTACAAAAGGAAAAGTTACAATTAAACCCTTTTTCTAATAGGATAAACTGTGAAATGCATTGTAAACACCATAAACAATTCCTTTTTACTTAGAGTAACATTATTTTCAGGAGTCTATGGGTGTGAGGATAGGGCCTCACTTCCTCCCACCCCTCCCTATGGTCCCCTATGGCTGGGATTGTTTATTAAAAAAAAATAATAAAAGGGTTAAAAGAGAAAAGAGTCAACAGGAAAAGAAAATCCACTGATCTCAATTAAACATCTTACTTTGGCAAAATTGGAAGGAGAAAGAAATAAGAGAATTTTTAATTAACTTCTCAATCACATGAATTCACATGCAAAAATACTGTAAGAATGGTAGTATTTCCCAATATTAAAACAGCAATAATAATAGCAATAACAACAAAGATAATCCTATATATAGCATTTACTATGTCCAGCACTGTTCTAAGATCTCTCTATCATCTATCCTCACAAAAGTCCTTCAAGGAAGGTATTATTATTATTCTCATGTTACAAAGGAACAAACTTAGGCAACAGTAAGTTGTCCAAGTTAATACAGAAGGTAAGTGCTGGAGTCAAGATTCAGAGTTCTTGTTCTTAACCAGTGTGCTGTAGTGCCTTTCTTTTACTCCTAAATAAACCAGAAAACATTACAATTTCATTTGAGAAGACATATCTATGCCACTAACATCCTTTGCCTGCCTATGCACAAGGGCAATTTTTAAAATACATACTGCGGGGGTGGGGGGGTAAAAAAAATAAAATATATACTACAGACTAGAAAAAAGTACATCAAGTCAAATAACTTATGATAAAACCATGTTTATAAAGATGATAGAAAATTAAAGCCATCATTAAATTAATTATGTACCTCTACTACAACACATATATTTTTTTCACCAACGTAAAAATGCCATATGGTTGTAGAACAAATGTCAATAGGAATTGGAGGTGGAAATTTTCCACATTTTCTGCTAAGAAAAAGGTCATAACTATCTCAATTGATTAAGTACATTTTTTAGGTAATACTTTTTGTTTTTAAACCAAAAGGCACTAAGACTGCGGTATCATCACATCCTCTACTAAGTCTCAAAGCAAAACCAGTATATTTTTACTTAAATCCTTAACAAAAACTTATTTTTACTAATATTCTCAACCAAACACACTGACTATAACAGTGGTACTTGCGGTTTCACACAATGACAAGACCAAATATTGCCTCAGGTTCTTCTCACTATTTAAAAATATCCAATCTCAGGGTTCATCATGCTATATTTAAGTCACTGGGAAAGGATTAGTGAGCTTAAAATGACAAATATAATTTGGCCTATGTTAATATTTTTACTGCTCTCTAATAAAATAGCAGAGTATTTTTCTTTTTTAAAATAGCCTGTACAATTCCTATAATATGGATTGTACTGAGCATTAAGATACTGAATTTTAAACAAGCTCTATGTAGGTTTTTGTGGAATTAACATCATTCTGTATAACTGCATGGGAACACATGGCATTTGTTACACTGCTCTCCTTTCTTTTGCAGGGTCCTGGGACCCAAAGCCCATGGGGGTGGGAAGTAAGAGGAGCTGTGGGAGGGATAAAATGTCACTGTCTCCACACATGGTAGCCTTTCAAGCACCTTGGAACAGATTCCCCCAGATGAAGCCACACAAGAACATTTTCTTAATTTCTTTTTCTTCTTCTTTTTTTTTTTTTTAGATAAGCCCTCTCTCTGTTGCCAGGGTTAGAGCGCAGTGGTGTCATCACAGCTCACTGCAAACTTCGCCTGGCTAATTCTTCTATTTTTTGTAGAGAAGGGGTCTTGCTCTTGCTCTTGCTCAAGCTAATCTCAAACTCCTGATCTCAAGTGATCCTCCCATCTCAGCCTCCCACAGTGCTAGGATTACAGGTGTGAGCCACCATGCTTGACCTCCTTTTTAAAAATCTTATAATGGGAAACTCCCTTGAGATGTTCACTTCTACTAGGACAACTATCGATTAATTTATTTCTGATGTGTTTCATAACCTAAAAATAGTTGTTGAAATGAGTTTGACATCAATAAAATGTTGTACAAATGCAAGGCTTGAAAAGGAAGGAAACACAGGGAACACTGCAAAACCTAAATGAAACCTTAACATAAAGCATCTGGCTTTAATCATAAATATTCATAGACTATTTTACATAGATTCCTGAAGGCGTTTGAAATATTTAAAATCTCTATCAGTGAGGTGGAAACATGTATGGTTTTGAAAAATGAATTCCCAAATCATCTTGACCATTTAAAATTTATTCTATTACTTCTAAAAGAAAAAAACTGTATTATAAAGGCATATTTGGTATGATTTTTCTCACCCTCTTCTCAACACATGGCTCAGTCTGGATGGTGTGCAGCCTCCTGTTGGGAGTGTAACTTTAAAACTTATTTCAAGGCTCATGCTCTCTGCTAAGTACATTTATAAGTTCATGCTGTGGCATACCATCCACAAAGAGCTGAACATAACCCGACAACTCATTTCATACAAATTATCATCTCTGAATAGACATATTCCTATTACTGTATATGTATAAATATCTTTATTTTTTATTTATTTATTTTTTTTTGAGACAGAGTCTCGCTTTGTTGCCTAGGCTAGAGTGAGTGCCGTGGCGTCAGCCTAGCTCACAGCAACCTCAAACTCCTGGGCTCAAGCGATCCTTCTGTCTCAGCCTCCCAAGTAGCTGGGACTACAGGCATGAGCCACCATGCCCGGCTAATTTTTTTTCTATATATATTAGTTGGCCAATTAGTTTCTTTCTATTTATAGTAGAGACGGGGTCTCACTCTTGCTCAGGCTGGTTTCGAACTCCTGACCTTGAGCAATCCGCCCGCCTCGGCCTCCCAGAGAGCTAGGATTACAGGCGTGAGCCACCGCGCCCGGCCCTGTATATGTATAAATATCTTTAAACCATATGTTTATATAGGGTTAGAAATTTATATGTAGTTTAAAAAATTTTACTAGTGCACTTAAAATTGCCCTGAATTGTTGATATCATGACTGGGCGCGGTGGCTCACGCCTGTAATCCTAGCACTCTGGGAGGTTGAAGTGGGAGGATCATTTGACCTCAGAAGTTTGAGACTAGCCTGAGCAAGAGTGAGATCCCATCTCTACTAAAAAAAAAAAACAGAAAGAAATTAGCTGGACAACTAAAAATATATAGAAAAAATTAGCTGGGCATGATGGTACATGCCTGTAGTCCCAGCTACTGGGGAGGCTGAGGCAGAAGGATCACTTGAGCCCAGGAGTTTGAGGTTGCTGTGAGCTAGGCTGACGCCATGGCACTCTAGCCTGGGCAACAGAGTGAGACTCTGTCTCAAGAAAAAAAAAAAAAAATTGTGGATACCATGGCATATAACTGAGGCAAATCAGTGCTTGCCACCTCAATGAGCAAGGGTCACTTTGTAGCTCAGGGTATGAGCAGATGTGCCAATTTCAAAATGTAATTAAATTAAACCAAATGTACAACTTTTTTTTTTTTTTTCCCTGAGACAGAGTCTCACTCTGTTGCCTGGGCTAGAGTACCATGGTGTCAGCCTAGCTTACAGCAACCTCAAACTCCTGGGCTCCAGTGATCCTTCTGCCTCAGCCTCCCGAGTAGCTGGGATTACGGCACGTACCACCAGGCCCAGCTAATCTTTTCTATTTTTAGTAGACATGGGGTCTTGCTCTTAGGCTGGTCTTGAACTACTGACCTCAAGTGATCCTCCTGCCTCAGCCTCCCAGAGTGTTAGGCTTATAGGTATGAGCACCATGCCTGGCCTTAATTCTTATTTTATGAACTTTCATTGACATTTGTTAGGTTTGGCATTTGAGGTTAGCAATATGGAATTATATTAAATTTATGATTAATTCTACAGGAAAAGCAATCATTGCTTCTTGGTTATCATGTCTTCTAAAGGAAACTTTGATGATATATAAATAATCATAGATTTATCCATATTCTGATTCAAAGTTAATTTTGAATTTTAGTGTCATATTCCAAAGAGGAACTTAATTCTACACATTGAAATTCAAAAAGCAAAACTGGGACCGTGAAGCTTTTTAGCAAACTCTGTAATAGAAATTCAATAAGCAAAACGTGTCATAGGCTATAGACTGCAACAATGAGCCATTCTTGCCTGTAGGTTTTTCAGGAGTGAATCAATAAATAGTAAGCTTTGTAATCTCACGACAAATACTATGCTGGTTATTTAATTAAAAAGAACACTGTAGGACAAGAGCATTCACATCATGTAGGACTCAAACAGTCCTGGGGGTTATTTAAGGAATAAACTATGCAAGGGTGAGTTTGGGTTTCTATTATTTTACTTGAGTTTATATCTTATACATTTCTTATATCCTCTTCATGTCCCTATTTCCATCTGCTTTAGTATTTGGATGGTGATACCTGGGCCATGTGCCCCAAACTACCACCACCACTTTTACATGAACCTAGATGCCTAGTATACTAACATGCATCCTGATGTAAGATAAGCTTAAAATACATTTAGGATTTCACCAGAAAGCATTTCACACAACAGAAGAACTCTATCTACTGAGAATAATGACAATGAAATAAATGTAGATCTCAGTCATTTCTTCTAGATAGGTTGCATCAGTTTGGGGGGTGAATGTATGGGGTGAAGAAGTTACTTTCTGTGCCACATAAGTATAGTCATTTCTTCAGGATTAATAGCTCTTCCAGGTGTAACAGGTTTCTACATTATGGTGATATGCAAGATATTTGTTAACTTAGATCCTTATCTCAAGAGAATGGTGATAAGAACTTGGTTTTAATGTTTATGATCTATAAAACTTTTTTGGAAAAAGTGAAGAATGCTTGCCAGCTTAAAAAAGTCACAATAAGCCGGGCGCGGTGGCTCACGCTTGTAATCCTAGCACTCTGGGAGGCCGAGGCGGGCGGATTGCTCGAGGTCAGGAGTTCGAAACCAGCCTGAGCAAGAGCGAGACCCCGTCTCTACTATAAATAGAAAGAAATTAATTGGCCAACTAATATATATATAAAATTAGCCGGGCATGGTGGCGCATGCCTGTAGTCCCAGCTACTCGGGAGGCTGAGGCAGGAGGATTGCTTGAGCCCAGGAGTTTGAGGTTGCTGTGAGCTAGACTGATGCCATGGCACTCACTCTAGCCTGGGCAACAAAGCGAGACTCTGTCTCAAAAAAAAAAAAAAAAGTCACAATAATTATTATATGGGGGTAAGCAAACATAAATCCTAGGAAAGTCATTTAGATAATCATATTTCTTAGACCAGAACTATGTTAGATTATAGAGTAATGCACACCACTTTCTGGGTTCTTGCAAGATGAGAGCCTGCATACAACTTCTCTTATAGTATGTTTAAAGCACCTTGAGAAGCAGTATGGACACCATGTGGTTAGCAGACCTGGGCAGAATCTTGACTCTCTGAGATAATAACTATGTGAACATTATTAGGTTATCCTTTCTCTTATCTGATGGGATTCAGAGAGAGAAACTGATAGAACCGTTGATTAAAGTGCTTAGTGTGAGTTTTGAAGATAGTGCACATTGGAAAACATGCACACCGTGTCATTAAAGAAAGCACAGCACATAGAAAGGCATACAGCCTTTTCTAATAGGTGCACACAAATCTTATCAGGAATGAATCAAAGATAAAGGTTAGCATAAATTCCTTAGATCTAGAACAGGGAGATCTTCCACAGGGGGCACTATTGCGCTATGCACGAGTTAATCTTCAGAGGAACAGCTTTGGCTTATTATGATCCAGTGAATAGTTAAGATCTTTCATCAAGCCAGAAAGTCAAGGACTGGAGGGAATGGGGTAGGATCCACTCACCTACAATCCTTAGTAACTATATACACATCACTGAGCTTGTGATCCCTACTGTTACCTCAGTAATTTTGTTTGAAAATTGAAGGGGCACAGCCACCTTGTTATTTCGGGAAAGATGGTTAAGTACATTATCAAGGATCAATACTCTGTCTGATGTGGTGAGTGGGGAGCCTGAGCGGTGCTTGCAGACACTGCTTAGGAAACACGGGGGAATGGCTGCAGACATACCAACTAAAGTTACAGCTTTCTGAAGGATCAAACAGCTTGAAATAAAACAAATCCTCAATTCTACACAAAATTAGACTGTAGATTAGGGTATCAGTTTGGAAATATAAATCTAGGTAATGACAAAGACTTCTAACTTAACTACATACAGTATCTACACAGAGGTGCCTCTTTTTTCTTCTCTTTCAAAAAAAAAAAACAACCAAAAAACCCCATAATTTTGGAAAACCCATGCCTCCTCACTGTACTTTATGACAAGGAAAGAGACAGTACTCGCTTCAGATGTACTTTAAAGCTGTTTTAATGGATTAAACAGGCTCTTCCATGGGGAAAGAAGGCGCTAGCCTCTACATAAAGACATACAGGCACTTCCTGTGCACAGGTGGCTCCTGACACCACAAACTGGGAGCAATAATTGAATCCAGCTATCCTACAGTGCAGAGCATTCACCCACAGAACCAGCCTGAAGGGCATTTTTAGTTAGCTTTACAGACTAAGATGCAAATACCCCGATTGCATCTTTGTTTCAACCCAGGGGGTGCAAGGCATTGAGGGAAATAGCCATTTGATAAAAAATATACTTGGTGAGGGGAATAAGAGGAGCAAAGGTAGAGGATCCTTTATAAATCAGAAGAACAGAGTATAGGCACAAACTTGTGAAACAACTTGGCAATCATTCATCCAATAGTCAACAAATACTTATTGGTTACCCATTCTGTGTCTGGCACTGCGGTGGGCCCTCAGGGTATGACGGTGAGCAAATCCAGACACCATTCCAGGCTTACAACCAAGAATTGGTCTTCATCAGCAATCTAACTCTGCCTTAGCTTCCTGATAAATGTTAGATATTATGTAGACATGTACATAATATTATGTAGATATGTATTTTTTTAGGGGCCAGTAATTCAAAACGGCAAATTTAAGAATGGGAGAGATTGCCCCACTAAATGTTATTGTTATGAGTGAAATACTTTAACATTTTATTTATAACATTAAAAACCAAAGATCAACAAGCTAGTAATATAAGATTTGAAGAAAAAGAAAAGATAGTTATAACTGCCTATATTCAAATTGTATCAATAGTATTTGGGCTAACAACTGAGAGGGCAGCATATTTTATGATGTCATAAAGAGGCTTATCATTGAATTCATGTAATAATTTTATTCATGATCCACAAGGGAATACAGATTATGATTATTAAATCTGTTGAAGCCACTAAGGTGCGTGGGATTGCTAATGCCTCAGAGAATCAGAATTTAATTTTAAAATAACATTAAGAAATTAGAGGAATAGATCATCAAAGTGAGATGATAGTCACTGGGGACAAATGCAAAATAATATATTCAGAGACTAAAGGAAAAAAACCAGCTTGATAATGGGGAATGAATGAAGGTCCAGAGGGCAACTCTTTTGCAAAAGGACTTGAAGACTCATAATGAGGCACAACTCTGGTTTAAGATTCTAACTACTGTGTATGTGATTAGAATGTATTTTTCTCTTTATTCTTTTCTTTCTTTTTTTTTTTTTTTGAGACAGAGTCTCACTCTGTTGCTCAGGCTAGAGTATGGTGGTGTCAGCCTAGCTCACAGCAACCTCAAACTCCTGGGTTCAAGTGATCCTACTGCCTCAGTCCCGAGTAGCTGGGACTACAGGCATGTGCCACCATGCCTGGCTAATATTTTCAATACATTTTTAGTTGTCCAGCAAATTTATTTTTATTTTTTTAGTAGAGATGGGATCTCGCTCTTGCTCAGGCTGGTCTCGAACTCCTGAGGTCAAACAATCCTCCTGCCTTGGCCTCCCAGAGTGCTAGGATTATAGGCGTGAGCCACCATGCCTGGCCTAGAATTTATTTTTGATAAAAATTTTCACATGTTGGCTGGCGGGCGAGGTGGCTCACACCTGTAATCCTAGCACTCGGGGAGGCTGAGGCGGGCAGATGGCTTGAGGTCAGGTCAGGAGTTCGAAACCAGCCTGAGCAAGAGCAAGACCCCATCTACTAAAAATAGAAACAAATTAATTGGCCAATAAAAATATATAGAAAAAATTAGCTGGGCATGGTGGCGTATGCCTGTAGTCCCAGCTACTCGGGAGGCTGAGGCAGAAGGATTGCTTGAGCCCAGGAGTTTGAGGTTGCTGTGAGCTAGGCTGATACCACGGCACTCTAGCCCAGGCAACAGAGTGAGACTCTGTCTCAAAAAAAAAAATAAAAAAAATTTCACATGGTACAAAAGCTTCTGTGCTTTACTACAGACAGAAATTGATCAATGATTATTTTTCTATGATTAATAATTGCAATTTGTAGGAGATTTGAAATCAAAGTAGCATTTGCAAAAACCAACAAATTAATTATTTTGAAAAATACATTAAAGAAAATCTATCCATTGCTGCTACAAGGAAAAACGCTTGCCTAAAATGTGATTGCCAAAAGAAAAATAACAAGTGTTATCTGATTTTGAAGGAAATGAGGAGTAGCAGGTTATTTAAAACTTTGGGATGGCAGTTCTGGTGGTAACTTCCAGCGCTGATCTCTGTGGTTACGCCACCAGGTCAATGCCCCAAGTCCCATGCAGTGCACCACGTTTCCATCCTTCTCCATCATCCTTGGCCTCTCAAGCACTGCTTTAGGCCTAACACAAAAATTCATGGCATATAAAAAGTAGATTTTCCAACTATGCCTTTCTGACTATTTTGCCATAGAAGCAAGCAATTCTTTTTTTTTTTTTGAGACAGAGTCTCACTCTGTTACCTGGGCTGGAGTGCTGTGATGTCAACCTAGCTCACAGCAACCTCAAACTCCTGGGCTCAAGTGATCCTACTGTCTCAGCCTCCTGAGTAGCTGGGACTACAGGCATGTGGGCCATGCCTGGCTAATTTTTTCTATATATATTTTTAGTTTTCCAGCTAATTTCTTTTTAATTTTTTAGCAGAGATGGGGTCTCGCTCTTGCTCAGGCTGGTCTTGAACTCCTGAGCTCAAACAATCCTCCTGCCTCAGCCTCCCAGAGTACTAGGATTACAGGTGTGAGCCACTGTGCCCAGCCCAGAAGCAAGCAATTCTTTAGGAGCCTAGAATTAAATTCTGGTTATTCCACTCAAAACATAATTTCAGATGATTTATTTTTCAATTTTTACCTGCTTAGGTTATAATCTGAAAAAATTCCAATTCAAATCAGAATCTACACTTATAAAACAGAAATCTTTAAAAAGTACAATGCATTTTTTACTTAAAACATGTTTAAATGTTATCCCTTTAATACCTTTATTCACATGTTTACATGTTGCCTTCCAGTCTTTATCAAGCATATTGAATTTTACATAGTTGTACCCATATCATAATGGTATTTGGATTTTTTTTTTAATTCTACTATAAACATCTTATCTAATTGTATCACGAATCTTTTTTTTTTTTTTTTTTTTTGAGACAGAGTCTCGCTTTGTTGCCCAGGCTAGAGTGAGTGCCATGGCGTCAGCCTAGCTCACAGCAACCTCAAACTCCTGGGCTCAAGGGATCCTCCTGCCTTAGCTTCCCAAGTAGCTGGGACTATAGGCATTCGCCACTATGCCCGGCTAATTTTCTGTATATATTAGTTGGCCAATTAATTTCTTTCTATTTATAGTAGAGATGGGGTCTCGCTCTTGCTCAGGCTGGTTTCAAACTCCTGACCTTGAGCAATCCGCCCGCCTCGGCCTCCCAGAGAGCTAGGATTATAGGCGTGAGCCACCTCACCCGGCCATGTATCACGAATCTTTTATGGAACAAGATAGAAGAGGAGAATGTCAATGGTCCTACATTCTCCATAATTACCACTAAAACAGAAATCCTAAATGTTAAGACATCTTCGGGAGGCTAGAGGAAATGAGAGATTTAGTGCATACAGTGGTGCTGTATGGAATATTTTATCAGAGGAGCTAGTGAAAAGTCCCAGGGTAGGGGAAGCAGTATCTGCCCAAGAGAGGGGTACAGGGAAGAGAAAACACAGCAACATCTGGTCTCCAAACGTGCCAATGTGAAAAATTCTCACAGCCAGTTAGCCAGGGTTATGGGAAGAAACGAGCAGCAAAAACTGTCTGCCAAAAACAAACAAATAAATAAATAAGGGAGTCTGTCAGTAAAGAAAGAACAATAATGTTTACAAAAAATTTTCTATATTCAAAGTTCAAAAAAGTAGAATTTTGGACTCAATATGCAGCAAAATGGTTGAAGCAGCTATGTATAATAAAAATTAAGTGACTAACAGGGCAAACCTTGGAAAGGATAAACATGACGTGAGAGGAAAGACTCTTTTTTTCTCTAAAAGAGAAATAATGATATGTGATCATGCAAATGCAACTGTCTGTGGACATTATTGTTTGCTAGTGGGAAGAGAATTTTAATGTGTGCCCTATGCAAATGCATTTTGTAATAAAACAAAATGTGCAAGGACTTGTGGGGTTGAGGAGGGCAGAGGAGAGCAGCAGCTGCTAGAAGCTGAAGCCTGAGAGGACCGTGCCACTCTGGAACCCTGAGCAAATTCTAGAAGAGAGGGCAAGTCAAAATCCCCATCCTTCTAAAGAACATATCTTACACCTGACTGAGAACTGAATGCCTAAGAATTAATATGTGCAAGATATTTCTTTACCCAAGTGCTTAACCTTGAGCCAGCTATTAATTCCCTGTGCTTACCAGTGAATCTCATAAGAGGACATTAAAAAAACAATAGCAAAAAACTCACTTTTTTGTCAAATAATATGAAATGCACAGTAAAGACTGGAGATTGCTGGGTGCAGCGCACGTGCCTCCTACCACTCAGGAGGTGGAGGCAGGGAGACTGCTTGAGCCCAGGAATTGGAGGCTACAGAGCACTATGATCACACCTGTGAATAGCCACTGCACTCCAGCCCGAGCAACACACTGAGACCTCCATCTCTAAAAAAAAAAAAAGACTAGAGGCAAATATAAAGCAAGCTGCAAGCTACTGTAAACCATTTAGAATCTCTGCATCAAAATTAACACAAATGTCAAAGCCTATTTAAGGCACAGTCCTAGGCACTTGTGAAAGAAGAAACAGAAGGCAGACTCCACAATTCTGAACAGTCTGGTTTTGACCAAGTGAGAGTTTTTCATGTCTGTATATCTGAAGCAATTATTAAAAAGAAATTGGGAAAAAGTCTGTGTCTCTGTGATGGAGATATTTAAACAAGCCATTTTGAAAATGTTAAAAAATTAAAATTGTAGAAAGTCGAACCATAGGTGCCATGTTTTGCCTGAAGTGGTAAAAATACCATCTGCCTCAGTCTTTTAGCAGCATGCTTATTTCAAGTAGCAGTAGGCTAAACTACAGGCATACGCTCGGCTCCAGCTGGGGAAAATACACAGACGTTTGTAGATGTTTTTCTAAGCAAGAGTAGTCAACATATTCGTTTTCTTTTAGACATATATATTAGTTACCATAGCAAACCAAGCGTGAATGTGGTCGGAGAGGCTGCTCCACCAGTCCCAACACATACCCAAGATTTCCTGCAATTCGATAGGTGGCACTCTTCCCTCTAGCACTGAACCGAATCAGCTGAGCTTAACCTTGGGGCCAGAAGCCTAAGGAGCAAGGAATAATCTGAGGGGTACACATCCAGGGCTGCAGAACAATCATTGTAACCAAGATCCCCACAGCACTGCGCACAAGAACAAAAGTGTTAGCGCCAGCTTTTTGATCACGATTCATTTCTGGGAATTACATTCTATCTAATAAATCTTCTGCAGATTTAACTATGTAAGGAAGATGTTCTTGTTTTTCCATCTTAGAAGCTACTGAGGTAGAACAGCCTTCCACAGTTAAACAGCTTCCATCCTTGCCCGCCCCCCAGGTGGGTGAGCAATGGGCAGCGTCACTCCAGTGCTTACCTACTTTAAGAGGTAGGGAGAGACGTAACGAATTAATAGTTGTCAAGTGCTTTGATATCTCAGGATGAAAGGCACTACAGCAGTATAAAGCATTCATATCTAGGCCCTGTCACAATAGGAACTCAATTAAAAAGTAATTCAACCTCTTATCTGAGTGTTTGAGGACAGACCACTGTTTTGCTGAATGTGACAGACACTCTGAAGATCCAGCTGAGAATGATTTGGAAATGATCACCTCTTCCATGCTCCATGCTACTGGCAAAATTTGAGTGATGGCATATAAACCCACGGAGTGCATGACCAAAATAATGTTGTAGGGTTTCTTGAAATCTGAGTTTTCAGACAAGATACAGCTTTTGAGTAAATACTCATCACTTGGAAGTAAGGAAACTTTCAGCAACAGACCATTTCACAACGGTCTCCTGAAATGGCGCTGAGGTTTTTGAATATAATTTTATACATAACCCCCACCAGGGGACCCCCAAGCTACCAAGCATGATGACTGCACGGGTTAGCACGAGCATCGTGAGCAGTGGGACCACACAGAACAGAGATGAGGAGACCTGAGACCATGATACGTCTACTAAGGCCCATAGCACGCTACATGAGAGAATACCACAAGCTGCACCCTGCAGACATTTCCCCATGACTTGGTAGAGAGGGATATAATCTTTCTGTCCTGTGTTACTTGGGTATAAGTCTGTGTAAGGATGACAGGTTTGGATTAATTACCTAAATCAAGTCATAGTTTTAAATATCAGAAAAGCACTACATATTCAAGGGGAGGGGTGAGTTTCAGTTTACTGGCATGAGAAATATTGTCACTGGGCGCTTGAGAAGGCAACCTTACGCAACGATGGAGTGCGCCGTATCACTCTTAAAATGGCTAATTTGAGTCTACAATCCTTGATTCCAGACCTTTCCCAGCCTCCTGGACTTCTAACAGAACACCAGTGCAACACTCACGCACACATATGTTTTAAGCACTCCTATGCACACCAGTGCTGGGAAGGGGTGACGTGTCAATGAACAAGGCCACGGAGGCCACTGCCTTTAGAGCTTATCCATGGTAGTGGAAGAATAAATAAATAAATAAACAAACAATTAAATAAAAGTGATAATGAGAATTTTAGGGTATGATAAATTAAAATTTGTTTGTCTTTCTATTTTGCAAACAGGAAGGGAAATGATAAGTGTTAAAAGGAAAAACGTAGAGCAAAGGGGGAGTGGCTATATTAGATAGGGAGACTCCCTAGTCGAGGGAGCTTGTGACGACCAGGTCTGCAGCAGCCTGTTGCTCACAGTGGTCATCTTGGCACACCATGATGTTGCCTCGAACATATTAGATATCAAATAAATAGTGGTTGGGTGGACAAAAGAGTGAGTCTGGACCTCAGTAGTACACAGGATAAGAATGTCTCCTTCCAAATTTGGAATGGGCCTAAGAGACTAGAATAGAACTATTCTAAACTGCTCAGTTTGTCTTGAGGAAATGAAGGAAAAACCAAAGAGATTAAGTGACTGATAACAGATTTCACAATGAGTTGGTGGCAGAGCCATTGCTTGGTCCAGGGGTGCTCTTATCTGTGCACTGTATTTTTTTCTTTTCCATTTTCCAGAGGAAATCTCTTCCATTGTCAACTGCCTCTGTGATAAGAAAACTTTGAGGCATTCTTTGAGTCATAAATAATGTTATCGATTATAACAAATGTGCTGCTCGGGTGCAGGATGCTGATAGTGGGGGTGGCTGTGCATGTGCAGGGTCAGGGTGTACATAGGAACTCTACTTCTTATTCAATTTTGCTGTGAACCTAAAACTGCTCTAAAAAATAAAGTACTGGCCGGGCGCGGTGGCTCACGCCTGTAATCCCAGCACTCTGGGAGGCCGAGGCGGGAGGATTGCTCAAGGTCAGGAGTTCAAAACCAGCCTGAGCGAGACCCCGTCTCTACCATAAAAATAGAAAGAAATTAATTGGCCAACTAATATATATAATATAAAAATCAGCCGGGCATGGTGGTGCATGCCTGTAGTCCCAGCTACTTGGGAGGCTGAGGCAGGAGGATCGCTTGAGCCCAGGAGTTTGAGGTTGCTGTGAGCTAGGCTGACGCCACGGCACTCACTCTAGCCTAGGCAAGAAAGCGAGACTCTGTCTCAAAAAAAAAAAAATAAAAAAAATAAAAAAAAAATAAAGTACTAACAACAAAAAGACTGAAGATGTCAGGGATGATGCTGAGTTCAGTTTAAAACATGTTGGGCTTGTAAGCCTGTGTGAGACCCAAGAGGTATGTCTGTATCCTGCGTTTAGGTATATGATGGGGCTCAAGTAGACATCTAAGACAGAGAGACAGATAAGACCTCAGCTTAGATGTGCTCCTACATTATCTAGTGTTTTGTTAAGGAGGCAAAAGTTGCCAGGCAGATAAAAGGAGTGACTGCATTTTAGGCAAGGAAAGGAGAGTAAAGCACAGAGCCATGGGTGTGCACCTCTGGGCTGCCAGAGAGTGCCAGGGTCCAGGTCAGCTCTGGAGAGGTCTTTGTGGGTTTCTGTTGGTCCATCACAGTCAGGACCCTTCCAGGTCATATTTCTTCTACCCTGTCTAAAGCGTGCAGGTGTGATCATACCCTGGATGTTTTTGAGTGTTGCATAAATCAGATGGTTGGCATGCTCCTTTAGCAAAGCAGCTGTGTGCATGCAACACACCTGCTCAATGTTTCATTTGTCCCTGAGGGGAAAACAGAATGTCACCCAAGTGTGTTCATGGGCTTGCACTGGCACACTGAGATCTTGAGATCTGAACTCCTGCAGAGGGTTTTTTTTTTTTTTTTTTTTGAGACAGAGTCTTACTCTGTTGCCCAGGCTAGAGTGCTGTGGCGTCAGCCTAGCTCATGTCAACCTCAAACTCCTGGGCTCAAGTGATCCTTCTGCATCAGCCTCCCAAGTAGCTGGGACTATAAGGCATGTGCCACTATGCCTGGCTAATTTTTTCTATCTATATTAGTTGGCCAATTAATTTCTTTCTATTTATAGTAGAGACAGGGTCTTGCTCTTGCTCAGGCTGGTTTCAAACTCCTAACCTCAAGCAATCCGCCCTCCTCGGCCTCCCAGAGTGCTAGGATTACAGGTGTGAGCCACTGGTGCCCGGCCTCTATATATAATTTTAGTTGGCCAATTAATTTCTTTCTATTTTTAGTAGACACAGGGTCTTGCTCTTGCTCAGGCTAGTTTCGAACTCCAGACCTTGAGTGATCCGGGCCTCGGCCTCCCAAAGTGCTCGGATTACAGGTGTGAGCCACTGCACCTGGCCCCTGCAGAGGTTTTAAACCAGGGCCACGGTCAGAATTACTAACATCTGTGGATACTTTTTCAAACCACTCTTGCTTACCTCTGCCCTGCTTTCCCCCAGGAGATTCTGATTTTGGTGAAAGAGGCATGACGCAGTGATATCCAGCCATGTATATTTTCACCTGTTCTCACAGGTGATGTGAGAACTCCTGCATTTAGGAGTTCGAGTCTGCCCTGTGTGATGATTCTCAGGTATTTTCTGATGGTGCCAAAAGTTGTCTTCCATCCATAGGCCACAGGCGTCTTTCCAACAATGGCTAGTGATTTTATTCTGTTTATTTTTCTTCATAGCACTTACCACCTCCTGACATTACATTATCTATTTACTTGTTTATTTAGTTATCTGTTTCCCCCACTAGCTTGTAAATGTCCTGAAAGGAAAGATTTCATTTGGTTTACTATTGTATTCCCATACATAGTAAGGTGTCTGGAATGAAACAGGCATTAAATACACTGGCCAGGTGCAGTGGCTCACACCTGTAATCCTAGCACTCTGGGAGGCCGAAGCGGGCAGATTGCTCGAGGTCAGGAGTTCGAAACCAGCCTGAGCAAAAGCGAGACCCTGTTGTCTACTAAAAATAGAAAGAAATTAATTGACCAACTAAAAAAAATGTATATAGAAAAAAATTAGCCGGGCATGGTGGTGCATGCTTGTAGTCCCAGTTACTCGGGAGGCTGAGGCAGAAGAATCACTTGAGCCCAGGAGTTTGAGGTTGCTGTGAGCTAGGCTGACACCAAGGCACTCACTCTAGCCTGGGCAAAAAAGTGAGACTCTGTCTCAATAAATAAATAAATACACTTACTGTTGAATGAATCTTATTCTACCTGCTAATGTATGTTACTTAACATACATTAGGAAATGTATTGTATAGGAAAATTATTTCCTCATACATATGGGGAAATATTCTTCAGCTGTAAATATGATGATTCCCTTTTGACCTTTCAAATATAAATAAAAACCAACACCAAATTGAAATGTATAAAACTGTGTAGTATGCAGAAAATCTGCCTACCTTAGCATAGTCTAATATTCCTTTTTCTTGAGCCTAAAAAAGAAGAGAGGGGAAAATTAATTCATTAGTTCTTTAATAATTATTTATTGCTTCTATAATTTTTCTTCCTTAAAGAATAGAACTTAACTCTCTCTCTCTAATATATATATTGAATCCCATATATATACACGGTGAACACATATCAATTTCAAGCATATAGAAAAGTTGAAAGAACAGTTCAGTGAGCACACATGTACACTCTTACCTAGAGTTGACAGGTGCAGACACGACTCCTCACCTCTACATGGTTCAGCACACATCTTGTGTGCACAGGACATCTCCTACATCACCACATGACCACTATCATACTTAAAAAACTAACAATAATGCCACATCATCTAGCATACAATCCATATTTAAATTTCCCCAACTGTCCCAAGAATATCTGTTATAGCTTTTTCCCCCTGAACTGGAATTAAACAAGATTAACACATTGTATTTAGTTTTTATGCCTCTTTTTTGCCTTTTAGATCTAGACCAACCCCTCCCCATTTTTCATGAAATGAAAATAAAAGCCATTAAGTTCTTTTCATAAAACCACTGGCTTTCTTTTTTCTTTTTTCTTTTTTTTTTTGAGAAACAATTTAAAGATGGAACCACTGGCTTTCTGAGGAGACCAGACATTATAAAATGTCTCTTTTAAATTCAGTCCTATTATTTCTTCACTGTGTCATTTAACCTGTCTCTTTTGCTTATAAACTAGAAGTGGGGTCTGAAGAAGCTTGCATAGATTTAAGTTAAATGTTTTTGGCAGGAATACTTTATGTAGAATATTCTGTACTTCAGCAATTAAGGAGGCCCAAAACGTTAGGCTGTCCCACTCTTAGTAAAGCTATAAATTTGATCACTTGGTTAATGTGGACTATGTGATCACTTTACTATACTAACATATTTCTTCCTGTAAAATTAGTAAATAATTTTTTTCACCTCCCTTGGCATAATTTTTTTACGTTGTATTGTGTCAAAAGACGCCCCCACCTCCTAACACTAAGAATGAGGGTAGGGAAGAAAAGAGAAGATGAAGGAGATACCTTGTGTGAGGTCAAATTTTATTTTATTTTAGCATGACGTGATTTGTGTTATAAAAAATGACTTAAAATTAACACATATACTCTGATGTGTTACAATGTACATTGAATTTTAACATAATAGAGATTACCAATGTGTTAATCTTTGCTAGCAGGTCAACCTGTGTTTTGCAGACTTCACAATAAAACTTCCCTGCCACCTCTGCACAGAGCAAGAGGTCTTCAACTTAAAAACAGGTTAGGTCTTCAGACCATTTTGTTTTTGAGTCCAAAATGATATTATAGGCTGGTCTGATGGTAGTGGGTTATCAGAACTTATTAACATTAGTGTCACTAAAGTTGGTATTCAACCCCCTACTGCTAAATTTGACTGGCTTAAAAAAATAAAATTAAAACATTAAAAAAACAAACAAAAAACCCCCAAATGATATTATAGTAATACAAGTAGTTAATGTAGGCATATTACTTCCTTGGGAAAAAAGGAAATGTTTATAACATTAGTCCTGACTCTTCTTGCTTAACAATCTTTTAAAAATGTATCCAGAGATGCCTGTATTTTGTTTTTCTTATTTTCACAATAAGAAACTTATAACAAGATACTGCTCATGCATAGTTGTTAACATCATCACAAACCACTCTAAAATTGCTATTTGAACATTTTCAATAAAACAAAAGGCTTCAGCAACCAATATACTAAAGAATATAAAAAAGAATGTAGGGTCTGCAGTCTGCTCTTCAAAGTTTCTTAGGGATCTAGAATTTTCAGTGAACTAAGATTTTGAACTTAGTACTGAGATGCAATGTACCAATAGGAATATGAATCAGCTCTTGCAGAAAATTTAAAACCAGGCTATTCTTCTCTTTGCTCAGATATTTTAAGTTTATTTGTTTGTCTACTTGTTTATTGGCATCTTTTCCCAAAATGAATCAGTTTTGTCTTTACTGGAAATCTCTTTCCCCTGACAGTAATGTCTGCAGAATTGGTAGGAAAGCCCTGAAAATATCTGTGTAGTCATAAGTTAGTCACTTATGACCTAGCTACTCACTTTGATATTGTACAAATATGGACTGGCCTTGATCCTAAGAATAATCCTCTGATGGCTTGTGACCAAAATTTTAGCAGCAGCACTTTTACAACATGCTTAGTCTTTAAGTTCTCAAACTCCCAGGGTTTATTCTATCACCCAGACTACAATGCAGTGGCCTGATCATACCTCCCTGCAGCCTAGAACTGGGCTCAAGCAATCCTCCCATCTCAGCCTCCTGAGTAGCTGGGACTGCAGGTGTGTGCCACCATGCCCAGCTAATTTTTTTCATTTTTGTAGGGATGAGGTTTTGCTATGTTGCCCAGGCTGGTCTCCAACTCCTAGGCTCGAGTGATCCTCCTGCCTCAGTCTCCCAAAATGCTGGGATTACAGGTTTGAGCCAACCTGCCTTGTCCCAGCCAACTCTTGAGTTCATTTTAGGTTAATAGACATCTGACATTGAGGCTGATCTTGTGGTCACCAATTTTCCACTTTTTCCATCGTTCATCCTTTTCTTTGTCACTTGCTGATTACTATTGATTGTTCAGGCCCAGCACTTTTCAAATGATGCACAAACTGGGAGTCCTATAGAATTCTTCCTACGGTCAGGCAACTCAATCCCAAAACACATTTGCCATTTTCTCACTATCAATTTTGTTTCTGTCCTAACCAGCTCCTCTTCATTCTCGCTCTCTCAACATTCTCATCTTTCAGTGTTTAACACAAAGGACACGTTAAAAGTGTTAAAGTGGCATTTGTTGAAAGTTAGAAAGTTGAGAAACTTTTTGTATCTTAAAATTGCAAGGTGAACTGTGGAGAAACTATAATTGACAATGAGTTCGTGTGGGCTTTTTTTTTAGATGTACTGAGCTACTTCCCAGTTTGTCTCATAAAAAAACTCAATGGCAGTTTCTCAGGTAAGAAAAGTGAACATAATGCTGTTTATAGGTAAGGACATCTAGAGTAGCCCTATCACAAATTTTTACAAAATAATTTTTCCTACCAAATACTTTGTAGACCAATCATCTTAGAGAATTCTATTACTTTGAAGTACTTGTGCTTAATCATAAGCTATTTTCAAACCTCAAACTCTCTCATTTTGTCTTTCTAGCTTGGCCACTACCCTTTCACCCAGTCAAGATATACTGCTGGGGACACCACATATATTATATATATCTGCACACATTAGCTCTGAAATGTTTTGAAAGCTGAGAGAGTAGAAGCCTACATAAAATGACAGCACGATTACCACAGCAGTTATAACCTGAACAGATTGTTACTATTGATATATAGCTCACATAAATGCCTGAATGTCTTTTTTTTTTTTTAAAGACAGGCTCTTGCTCTGTTGCCCAGGCTGGAATGCAGTGGTGAAATAATAGCTCACTGCTGCCTTAAACTCCTGGCCTCAAGCAATCCTCCTGACTCAGCCTCCCAAAGTACTGGGATTATAGGTGTGAGCCACCATACCCAACCTGAATGTCCTTTTTATTGTATTACAAAAAATATTTCTGTGAAACCATTTTGCCCTTGATTGCTTTAGCTTATACATAAAAGCATCATTTATTTTAGAAAATAAATATGGTAAATATTTAAACTTTTACAGGTATATAATATATATTACATATGTATTTCCAGTTGATATAATACATACATATGCCATGTACATACCTGAGAGTAGACATTCTAATATAAATTTTTTTCACAAAAAGCTTTAGAGCTTATGAAAATATAACAAGTTAGAGACAAATGCAAGTTATGATTTAGTTCCCTACACAAGTAATATTTGTCATTAAACACTACTCTATTCTTATTCTTTTTGTAAAGTAGTTAATTTGGGAGGGGCTATAGTTTCTATTACACCTGATGGTTGCTCATTTATTCAAAAAATATTCTTTGACTACTACACAGGCAGGAACAGAACAGATCAAAATCTCTGCCTTCATGGAGCTTATATTCTAGGATGTTACACAATATTGTTTTAAATAGGTTTCATATACAATCTCCACCTAGTACTTAAGCTCCATGACAGAAGGAATTTTTTCTCTTATTTACAACTGTATTCCATGTCTATATCAGTGTCTGAATGAATGAATGGATGGATGGATGCCTTTTCTTAATATGTATTGGTTATGTATTATCTATTCAGGAAACTTATAAAGCAAAATTCATTTTACTAACTCCTAGTTCTAGGAAAGCCAGATGTTTTGGTTCAGAGCTGGTATATAGCTAATGTGGAGCCATGAGCTGATGTCTTACAAATAATTTTTACCTATAATGAAAAATGTCATATTTTCACTTTCTCATATGCCTTCTAAGTAGACTAAGGAAGGGAATCTAAGCTTCCATGTATAGAAAATAAATTCAAAAACTTCACAAAAATTGAACAACAAAAGGGCAGAACAGAGAATAATGATCTAATAGCTTTAGTGTAATTAAGTGCTTCAACCTTGAGGGCAGTGTATTGAAATGAGAAGAACCTGGAATGGAAGTTAGGAGACTTCCACAGAGATTTCAGGTGCATCTCAAAGCCTCAGGTGTTAAGGCCTTGTCTACTGAAGAAAGCTAGTGGCCTAAGATCTTAATTGTGACCACTCCAAGAGGCACTGTGACCTTCTGGAAAGATGTATAGGTAGGAGCCAGAAAATATAGTTTCTAGTACTTAATTGGTTAATACCTCAGATAATTTTTAAATTTTTATATGGGTCCTTATTCTTTTATCTGTAAAGTGAGTACTGACTAGACCAGAAGTTCCCAAATACTAGACTGGCTATATTAGAATTACCTGGGTAGCTTGTAAAAAATGCAGATTCTCAGTACCCTATTCCTGAGATTTTGATTCATTTGAGAATCACTGGTCTGGCCTATGTCTGATGTCCTTTTCTATCTATGCTTCTATATGCATCAGTGTTTACTTAAAGGCTAAAAGAGAACAACTATATAAATTCTGTAACTCTCAAGGAGAATTGAATACTGTAGCTTTCCCCCTTTTTCTGACATCTGCCACTTGTCATGTATATTTCTAGCAAAGCCAAGATATTATTAAAATAACTTTCTCACTGGGGCCCAAAATAGGCTGACACAAAATAAATGCAGTCTGTATTTCAACAGTCGAAAGTCCTGAACCGATTCCTGCCACACTGTTCGTCTCCAGAAGCCACTGTAAATTCTACCACACACGGCAATTCCCTGAGGGCTTCATTACTAGGGTCTTTAAAAGGGATTCACTCATCTTTTTGCCTCCTGTAGGTGTGTTTCTTGTCAATCCAGGTCATGAAAAAAGAAAGCAAATTTTCCCAGTCTTTAGCAGTTCACAGAGAATGTGTGGCTTGAACCTTGTTTTATCTTTTAAAAATGTGAAAATAGACAAGATGGTGTGCCTGTGCTCATGACACTGGAGGCCTCCTCAGACAGCTATGGTGAGCACCGTAAAACAATATTTTCCACAAAAGCAAAAAAAAAAAAAAAAAAAAAAAAAAAAGCCAGCACTCTGATTGAGAGGATGCACAAAGGGATTAATTCCAAAGGTTTATATACCAGTCTCTGCAGACCAAAGGCAGATAGATTCCCTGTTGGTAAGTAATGGATGTACAATGTGGTCTTTTACTTTAAGAAACAAACGCTTTTTTATAAGTGAGGTAACAAAGAAGGATTGGATGACATAAATGAACTGTTTCCAATTTCCAACTACTGTTATCTGGACTTGAAAGCTGGATATGGGGACACCTTTTTCTAAAAGCAGAAAACTAATATTCCACAGCAGGGAGTCCAGAAATTGCTAGAGACTAATCATCTCTACTTATCAGGTTATTCTTCTCAAATGTTACTATATTTTGAAATAACAGTCATTTTTAAAGATTTTCTTTTTAAACCTTCAACTACCTTCCCTCCACAAACTTTTTAGTTGAAAGAATACAATGACCACTCATTTGGCCTCCACCTAGCTTCACCAATTGCGAACATCTAACCACCTCTGCTTTTCCTTTCTCTCGATGACCTCTCGCTATTTGAAAGTAAGTTGTAGACATCATGATGCTCATCCTTAAATACTTCAGCATTTATCCCTGAGGACAATGACATTCTCCTACCTAACCACAACATGATAACACTATGTATTATCACATGCAGTAAGTCTGACATATATTACAATATTATTTAAAATATAGTTCATATTCAAATTTTCCAAGTTTAACCAATAGTGTCCTTTAGAGCTGTTGGATCTCAATCCAAGATTGAATTAAAAAGCATACATTACCTTTGGATATGTCTTTTAATTCCCCCCTTTGTTTTTGAGACAGAGTCTCGCTGTTACCCAGGCTGGAGTACAGTAAAGTTATCATAGCTCACTGCAGCCTCAAACTCCTGAGCTTAAGTGATCTTCCTCAGTCTCCCAAGTAGCTGGGACTACAGGTGTGCATCAATGTGCCCAAGTAATTTTTAAATTTTTGTAGAGACGGGGTCTCACTATGTTGCTCAGGCTAGTCTTGAATGCCTGGCCTTAAGCAATCCTCCTGCCTCAGTCTCCCAAAGTGCTAGGATTATAGGTGTGAGCCACCATACCCAGCTAAAACCTAATCTACAACAGCCCTTTTGGTCTTTCATAATATTGGCTTTTTTTTTTTTGGAGACAGAGTCTCACTTTGTTGCCTAGGTTAGAGTGAGTGCTGTGGCATCAGCCTAGCTCACAGCAATCTCCAATTCCTGGGCAATCCTCCTGCCTCAGCCTCATGAATAGCTGGGACTACATGCATGCGCTACCATGCCTGGCTAATTTTTTCTATATATATTAGTTGGCCAATTAATTTCTTTCTATTTTGTATGGTAGCGATGGGGTCTTGCTCTTGCTCAGGCTGGTTTCAAACTCCTGACCTCAAGTAATCCACCCGCCTCGGCCTCCCAGAGTGCTAGGATTACAGGTGTGAGCCACCGTGCCCGGCCCCAATATTGGCATTTTTTAACAGCTCAGGTCAGTTGCCCTGCAGAATGTCCCATTTGTCCTAGATTTGTCTGATTTTTTTCTCATGATGAAATTCAGGTTAAACATTTTTGGCAAGACAATTACATAGGTGATGCTGTATATTTCTCTATTACATTAGGAGTCACACAATATCAATCTATCTTATTATTGATGAACTAAGTTTGTTCACTGCTTCCCCATGTATTTAATAAGTAATCTGAAGGGTGCTTTGAATCCATGTGTATATTCAGTTCTCTAATAACTATTCATCTAATTATTTTAACCGATCATCCAATGATGATCCTTGTCTAAATAAAAGATTACATTGGTGGCTGGAAAAATAATCATGTTTTAAAAATAAAGGCCTTTTGCCTTTAAATATCATTGGCTCCTTTAGTGAAAACAGGCCTTCCTAAAAGTAAACTCTCTGTGTATATACACTGGTATTTAGAGGTTTCTTAGCTTATATGTAAAAAGGAAGCTTTTGGATGGACACAGGAAGGGAGGAAGGACACCTCTATCCTCATCCTAGGACAGTTTGGGTATAGTGTATGGGGATAATAAAAAAAAGTTTGTATATCAGAAATCTACTAGATCTGCCAGCCCTGAACTTGGAGCAGCCCACTGGGTGTTGGTTTTATAGAAGCGGGCCTGTGTTGCTGGGCTATCCGGTTACAGAGCTGGAAAGGTACCAGAATATAAAGAAATAGGGTAGGTCTTTTTTTTTTTCTATCTCCATCATTCTTGCCTACTAATAATAATAAGGTGTCTGCAAGGAAGTTAACACCATTTGGAACTGGATTGGTTTGCCTGGGTACCTGATTTTACCATCTCTTTCATCTGGGAAAGCTAACCAACTTTCAGAGATAAATGTGGATGTCCAGGGAATTAACTTTCTCCTATTCTCTTCATTTGGTTCATCTGCATCGAGGGATGCAGAAGACTAGGCCAATTTTAAAAAGGAGAGGAGTTTGCATTATCTGATTTTAAAAAGGAGAGGAGTTTGCATTATCTACATAACAAATCTCTTTGCACTCAGAGGTCTTGTTATTGTTTTGCAACCTGTTTTCCTTGCTATGCTCTCTTAGAATCTGGAAGAGCCATGAAATTTTAAATTGCACAGTTGGACCATGAAAAAAAAATCTACCCAGATCTCAGAAAGGCCATGAGTAAGGAAATCAGGCTAAAAGAATTGAGTTGTTTCCTCCAGTAGCAAGGTACAAAGGTGATGGCCATCAACCTTGATGGTGTACCTCTAACTCACGTTGTTGAAAACCAAACTTAAACCAGTTTTTCTACTTAATTTTCCTTTTATTATTTTATTATTATTATTATTTTGAACTATTTAATTTATTTGTATTTGTTACAAGTTTTAAGTGGATTGTGACTTGGGCACTACATTTCTATTCACAAGCCTCACTTTTCAAAACAGTTTTACAACACATATGGGTAGGGCTTATAATTTTGTTCCTCTAAACAATACTTCTTTGGAAAACAAGCCCTGTGTAGAGTTTCGAGTTGCTCTACTTTAAACATACTTATTTCTAGAGGACTAGTAGTACATGCAGTTTCCTACTTTTATTATTTATTTATTTTAGTGTATTATGTATATATAATATATATATGTACATATAGGTATATATACACATATATTATATATATATAATAGTGTATTATGGGGGTACAAGTGTTAGGGTTACATATATTGCCCATACCCCCCTCCCCCCTCGAGTCCATCCCCCAAACGTTGTACATCTTACTAGTTATGGTTGTATATACCCCTCCTCTCCTCCCCCTCCTACCCTTCCAACACCCGATAAATGTTACTCCTATATGTCCACTTAGGTGTTGACCCGTTAATACCAATTTGCTGGTGAGTACATGTGGTGCTTGTTTTTCCATTCTTGAGATACTTTTATTAATGACATAGGCCGGGCGCGGTGGCACACGCCTATAATCTTAGCACTTTGGGAGGCGGGTGGATTGCTCCAGGTCAGGAGTTTGAGATCAGCCTGAGCAAGAGGGAGACCTCCGTCTCTACTAAAAATAGAAACAAATTAATTGGCCAACTAAAAATATATGGAAAAAATTAGTCGGGTATGGTGGCGCATGCTTGTGGTCCCAGCTACTCGGGAGGCTGAGGCAGGAGGATCGCTTGAGCCCAGGAGTTGGAGGTTGCTGTGAGCTAGGCTGATGCCACAGCACTATAGCCCAGGCAACACAGTGAGACTCTGCCTCAAAAAAAAAAAAAAAGACATAATTTTTCCTGTTATCCAAGCTCAAAATCCTTGTTTTAGCCTCTGACTGCCCCTCCCCAGGCCGCACCTGCCAGCTTGTCCCTATCATACCAATTTTCAAGTCCTAATACATTTTCTCCTGAAATGAGTTTTACACCTAATTCTTCCTTCCCATTTTCATTGCCAACACTCTCATTGGGACTTTTCTCCTGCATTTATCAACAGGTTTCCAAAAACGTCCTAACTGATCTTCTTGCCTCTAGTGTCTCCTTGTCCCTCTCATCCTGTGCAGCATGGCAACATTTCCTCCCTCAGACAGTCCAGACCTTGACACTGCCTGGCTCAGAACCTTTCAATGGCTGCTTCATGATCTCTGCATCAAGTTCATTTTCCATAGGCAAACATCCCAACATCTTTTTAAAGAAAAATCAGGTAAAATTCACATCACATAAAATTCATAATTTTAACCACTTGTTTTTTTTGAGACAGAGTCTCACTCTGTTGCCCGGGCTCGAGTGCCATGGCGTCAGCCTAGCTCACAGCAACCTCAAACTCCTGGGCTCAAGCAATCCTCCTGACTCAGCCTCCCGAGTAGCTTGGGACTATAGGCATGTGCCACCATGCCTGGCTAATTTTTTCTATATATTTTTAGTTGGCCAATTAATTTCTTTCTATGTTTAGTAAAGAAGGGGTCTCACTCTTGCTCAGGTTGATTGCAAACTCCTGACCTTGATCGATCCACCCACCTCGGCCTCCCATAGTGCTAGGATTATAGGCGTGAGCCACCTCCCCCGTCCAATTTTAACCATTTTAAAGGGTACAATTCAGTGGCATTTAGTACATTCACAGTGTTGTGCAACCATCACCACTAACAAGTTCTGAACATTTTTATCACTCTAGAAGGAAACCTGTACCCATTAAACAGTCAGTCACTCCCCATCCTCCCCTCCCTCGGCCCCTGGCAACTACCAATTTGTTTTCTGTCTCTACGGATTTGCCTATTCTGGATATTTCATATAAATGGAATCATATAATATATGGCCTTCTATATTTGGCTTCTTACACTTAGCATAACGTTTTCAAGGTTCATCCCTGTTGCAGCATGTATTAATACTTCATTCCTTTTTATGGCTGAACAACATTCCATTGTATGGATAGACCATATTTTGTTCATCCATTCATCACTTGATGAACATTATTTCATTTCTACCTTTCAGCTACTATGAATAGTGCTGATCTGAACATTCATGTACATATTTTTATTTGAAACAAAGTCTTTTAAATATAGTCATTACCTAGTATTTCAGAGCAATTCTTCATCTGTCCCTTATGCTGCTGTATGTTTTTCACATTCCATTTAGATTATAATACTTTTTCTTCTTTGAATACACTGCATGCCTGCCCACACCTATCACTTTTTCCTGGCTTCCTTTGCCCAGGAAACCCCTCTATTCCCATCCTTACTTATCAAGATCTTCTTCAAGGACCCACATATTTCTGACTTCATAAACCTTTTTTGGCTTTCCCAACTGAACATGAATTCTTTCCTCTGAGCTCCCCAAATGGCATTAATTAATTACAGTATTCCTTATATTTAGGTATTTATCTTATCCCTTCTCTACTAGGCCATAGACAACCTTCAGGCAATTTATTGCTACATCTCCTGTAGTCAAGTACTTTGTTTTCCTAAGTGCAATAGAAAACCTTAAGAAATCTTTTAATTTAGGAGATATTAGGGTCCTATCATAGTCTTTGTGGTCACACATATAGTCCTTTCAAAAGCCCACATTGTACACATTCTATGGTAGAGGATGACATTAGTATTATTCCTTTTGAAATGACTCAAAATACCTTAAATAACTAGAAGATTATCACATGTGGTATTAATGAGAACCCTCTGAATGTGCATTTTCTCTTTTAAGAATATGCATGTTATCTTCATGTACACTAGCCTTGCCTAGCAGTCTTTGTTTTACTCTTTGAATAAGGAATAGTAGGATATCTAGGGACAAGTGAGTTATAGCTTAGCAATGGTAATTTGTAGTACACTTAAGGTATTTTATGGCTGGTTATGACAGTGTCAGAATGTCACAAGCCTAAGTGACATTTCAGTACTTTCAGGAATAGCCAAGAAAATATAATCATAATTCTTATTTCTTCGGGTGACTTATAATGGCAGCAGAAAACTAGAAGGATCATTAAAAATAAAGCTTGCTGACCTGCAATAGCCCCTGGACTCCCTGAGAGAGTCAGAGCTCTGTGGTTCTCTGAAGGATTCTACTTTCTTTTATTAGGAATCAAAATGATAACTGAGTAATGACTTCACCTCCCCAGGGTGAATCACCCATTCACTAACAGTATTTCTTCCTGATCATTATTTTTCAGCAGCTACAAATTTAAATTTAAAATTAAGGTAGGGAAGGATCTGTAGAATTTAGTATGGAGACAATGCTCAACAAATATTTTTCAGTTGTTTCCGGTCTGGTCTGGTGCTCTTAACTGTTCCTCTTGTGCATGTACCCAGGAGTCTATGATTGTGATGGAAGAGGACTATCTAATCTCAAGATTTTTTTGGTGGGGGGGAACTGGAGAAGAGGAAGCAGAGCTCGATATGAAAAATCACAGAGGTGTTCTTCCTTCTAGGTTCACAATGATGTTGAACAGGCACTAAGACTATGTCAACTTCTTGCTTCCTTGTCTAGTGAGTATTTCTATCTCCACACAAGAAATCAAATGGGTAGACAGGACACAAACCTGTCTGGGCAGAGCAGGGAAGTAATTTTAAATGTGGAAGTAAGAAATCATAGGTGACTTCCATCATAAGAAGCAAGATTTTTCTATTTCTCAGTGTCAAAACTTGTATAACTTTCTAATAGATATATTTTTCTTGTAATGCATCTCTTGCCTAAGAGACCTATTTCTTACATTTATTGGAGAGAGGAAAGGGATCTTAGAAATGATCTAGTTCAATGCCATCATTTTACAGAAAATAATAACGATGTGAGAGAATGTGATTAAGCTTACACAGATGCTGGCAGAGCCCAAACTAGAATCTAGGCTTTCTAAATCCTGGTCCTCTATGGGCCATTTCCGCTGTACCAACTTAACTCTTTCTATTAATATTTAACAAAACAGGACTGCCACCAAACAGCCTCACCCTGTGAAGACTACACCACATGTGTTTTTTCACAAATATTAACTGGATAACTACTCCACATAAGCCACTGTGCCAGGTACTATGGGTAATTTAAAGGCGAATTTGCCATTTATCCTAAAGGATCTTGCAATCAAATTGAAAACTCAGGGTGGGGTGAAGGGTGGAGGAAGACTATCCAGGAGGGTAGATAACATGAAAAAATTAGGAAGAGAACTAGAAATAATTTCAGGATTAACAAGCAACCCCCATGAGATTTAGGGAGGAATGTCGCTCTCAGGTGTCATGCAAATTGTGTTCCCTATCTCTGACTAGGAGGCATTCACAGAACAGGATCGTTATCTTACAGAGCTTTATATAAACATGTACATTACAATTTAAAAGATTAAAATAAGCTCTAGTAAAAAGTCTTTAATCTGAAGAATTTTGTCCCCTGCCTATCAAGGAACTAACTTATTTCTTATTTGCTTTTGCAGTAATTCTCTTTGTGACTCAGATATGCAGATGTGAGAAGGGCCCAGTAAGTGCCGGCCTGCCAAAGCAGCTCAGCAGGGCCCTGAGGTGGGCAATAGACTATGAGACATTCCCTAAGGATGATGATTCAGAAATGACCGCAGGTAGGAGGGTGGGACATCATCTGCTCAAAGATATCATCTCAGGGTTTGCTAAACTTCAGACAAGGTCTATTTGATTTACTTATTACTATCTAAGGCAAAGATATCCCTTTTCTTTCTTTTTTTTTTTAATGCCTAATACATCAAGTCATTTTTTTTTTTTTCTTTCTTTTTTTTTTTTTTTTTTTTTTTTCCCCTTTGAATCTAAACTTATGTTGGGGATAACAATTTGGGACATTTTACCAGCTGTTTAGGAAATTCTGGACTGCTCATTCAACAACTCTTCAATTGTCTACATTTATAACTTTGTATGTTTGCAAAGATGCATAAGAGTTAAATTTGTCCCTTTTCTGTGAAGCTTCTGCAAAATTCATATCTATGCTACTCCTGTGTATACCTATATATTTGAATATCCAAGGGAAAGTTGGTAGCTTCCATCTAACATATTCAGCTGGATCTTTTCAACCAAAATGTAAATCTGCAATGTATTCTAATGTAACCCAATTAGAGCTACTAACACCATCTGTATATATATTTTCAGTGCAGCTGTCAAAAAACACTCTTACACCCCAGTGATATAATATTTGATAGTTGTGTGATATTTCATTGTACCATATTTCATTTAACCTTTTTCTTATTTTTAAATGGGCCAATTTTCACTTTCTTCCTTTTATAATTGAATTTAGTACACTTTAATATGTAAGTCTTTGCCCGTATCTGATATTTTTATATGTAAGTCTTTGCCCGTATCTCTGATATTTTTCTTAGGATAAAGTCCTAGATGTGAATTCCTACAGAAAAGTGTATCAATTTTTAAGCTAAAAGTTTCAAAATAAGAGCAAATAGGATAGTATTTTAAAAGTGAAATAGTACTAGACAAACAAAACAACTTAGCACTCTCCAGACCCCGTGTGTCCCATGTCCCTCTCTTTAGCTGTTTCTTCTGATATTTACCTTCACATATTACTCTTTCTTTTTTTTTTTTTTTGAGACAGAGTCTCGCTTTCTTGCCTAGGCTAGAGTGAGTGCCGTGGCGTCAGCCTAGCTCACAGCAACCTCAAACTCCTGGGCTCGAGTGATCCTTCTGCCTCAGCCTCCCGGGTAGCTGGGACTACAGGCATGCGCCACCATGCCCGGCTAATTTTTTATATATATATCAGTTGGCCAATTAATTTCTTTCTATTTATAGTAGAGACGGGGTCTCGCTCTTGCTCAGGCTGGTTTTGAACTCCTGACCTTGAGCAATCCGCCCGCCTCGGCCTCCCAAGAGCTAGGATTACAGGCGTGAGCCACAGCGCCCGGCCCTACTCTTTCTTGATACTTAAATTTTAGACATTCTCTATTGATTCTACATAAAAAGAAAATTTAGATCTTTTATATGACCAAACACATTTCTTTTCTCTACGCTCTTCTCATTCAATTATGCTTTTTTATTAAATCAATATTCAGTATTTGTATTTTTATGCTATATTGATATTATTCTCTAAGCCATGTAGGGTATTATGATTACATTTCCTTTCTTATATATCTTTAATTTTTTCATTACAGTTAATAACTGCCTCATTTTATTCACAGTGTGGCTGTTTTAAAACATGGCCCTCAAATTCTTCTGATACTCTTGTCACTCAGAGGTGAGGTCTATGACCTCTCCCCTTGATTCTGGATGGGCCTGTGTTTTGATAGGAGTCTATCAAAAGGACACTGTGACATCTGAGGAAAGATGCAACCTGTCTTGCTTGGCACACACTTGTGTTTGGAATTCTGAGAAGTCCGACTAGGGCTGCCATGCTGTGAGGAAGCCAAGCTTAGTGGAGTGGTTATGCATAAACACTCTGGTTGGTCGGCAGCCTGGTCTTCTAGACATCTCGGCCCCGGGTGCCAAGTATGTGTGAGGATGCTTCCAGATAATTCCAGTCCCCAGAATCACCGAGTCACCTCTAACATATGGATTTTTCCAGCTGAGGCCCTGGACATCATGGAGCAGAAAGAGACAAGTCTCCCCACTGTGACCTGTACAAATTTTTGACCTACAGAATCTGTGAACATAATAAAATGGTTATTTTAAGCAGCTACATTTTGGGGTAGCTACATTTGTTATGCAGCAGTAATAGCTGGAATATTTAGTTTATGTACCTATAATTAATTTGTCCCTAAATTTTCAGTATGGTCAAGCATATTAGGTGATTATTCAGTTCCATTATTTTCCTTGGAAATATTTCTCTGGGAGATCTCTGTCCTCTTGTCCCAATGCTGCCTGGATACATAGCCATCAGTCTAGAATTTGCTAGGATGACAGTGTAGTATGCTACTTAAGGATGTGGGTCCTGAAGCTGGCTGCCTGGGTTTGAATCCTGGCTTTATCACTTGTCAGCTGTATGACTGTGGTCAAGCTAGTTAATTCCTCAGCGGCTCAGATTTCTCATTGGAAAACAGTGCTTAGCACATACTAAGTGCTATTATTGTTGGCATTATTGTTATTGTTTCTTATTCTTTTCTTCACATTGCTCTTAGAATTCTCATCACCTCATGCCTGTATCTGATCCCCTAGCTCCTGGATTCCATGGGAAAGCTCTTCTCCACAGTTATTACCGTGTCTGATGGATTCATCACCTGCTTCCTAAAAGAAGGTACTTGGAACATAAGTTATATAAGACCTTATACATCTGTCTGAAATCGTGTCTATTTAATATCATACTTGGTAATGATATGGCTGGGATATAATTCTAAGTTGGAAATAGTTTTCTCTTTGAATTTTTAAGGTATTTTTCCATTGTCTCAAAGATTTTGGTGTCACTACTGAGAAGCTGATCCTGAACTGCTGATCAACCTCCCTTAGTTTCCCAGAGTGCTAGGAATACAGGCGTGAGCCACTGCATCTTTTGTTTTTTCCTGGGACTCTTAATAGATGTAAGATTTCCTGAAAGAATCCTCTAATTTTCTTATTTTTGCTCTTCCATTTTCTATTGTCTTTTCATTCAATTTTCTGGGAGATTTTTTTCATTTGTATCTTCCATTCTTCTGATTTAAATGAAAATTCTGTGATATTTTTATGTTTTATAATTGTTATTTTTTATTCGTGAATTGTCCTTTTTATTAATAACATATCACTTGTTCTTATATTATGGATTTAATATCTTATCCTGCTGAGTATTATTTGTTTTTTTTGGAGACAGGGTCTCACTCTGTCGCCAGGGCTAGAGTACATAGCATCATCATAGCTCACAGCAACCTCAGACTGCTGGGCTCAAGCGATCCTCCTGTCTCAGCCTCCTGGCAGCTGGGACTTCAGGTGTGTGCCACCACACTCGGCTAGTTTTTCTATTTTTTGTTAAGATGGTGTCTCACTTTTCTCAGGCTGGTCTCAAACTCATGGCTTCAAGCAATCCTCCTGCCTCGGCCTCCCAGAGTGCTAGGATTACAGGTATCAGCCACTGTGTCCCGCCTGAGTATATTAATTATAGTGCTTCTGAATGTGTCTTTTTTTCCTTACATTATCTCTGTTTCCTCTAAGGTCCCTTTTAATCAGTTTGTTTTTGACTCGTTCTTTCATGGTAGAAGTTTTTCTCAAATGCCCAGTAGTCCTCTTGACCTGTTCTGCCTCAGAGTGAGGCAGTTGGATATCCTGTGCATTGGGATCCTCTGAGGCTTGTCAACTGGTGGGTCTCACTGTAGAACTGCTCAAGGATATGATATATTTACTTAGGGGGCCCCAAACACCCACATCAGCATATCTTTATTTAAGCTAGCTGCCAGCATTTTGAGAATCAGTAAGGTGAGAGGCCTGGGACAGGGGAACTGGTCCAGTGGCATGACCGCAGCTCCCTGCAGCCTTGAACTCCTAAACTCAGCCTCCTGAGTAGCTGTGACTAGAGGTGTGAACCATAGCGCGTGCTGGGTAATCGGTTTCCCCGAATGCAGATATGCACTCAGGCTCTCTCTCTGCTTTAAGTACAGTGGCTACCCCTGCCCTTAGCTGTGCCTGGCTTCCCTTGTGTGAAGTCTCAGATTATCCCAGCCAATTACAACCGGCGAAGTTAAATTCTCTGAGGTTTTGGATTAAAAAGGCAAGAACTTTTTCTTTTAATTCAGAGTTTTTTCTCTGAATTAAAAGAAAACCTAAAAAGTTCCTTCTCATCTGCCACCCCCAATGAGATGGGAAATTTACCCAATTCAAGCCCCTTTATCCCTTCCACTTCACCATGTTTTTTTCCTTTGATAATGCCTCAGAGCAAGTATTCAGGGTCCAAGTTTGTTTTAAAATAACCCTATGAGCTGACAGACGGAGCTCCTGGAATTCTGCAGCTTGTGCTGGAGTCCACAGATGGGAAATTGCAGTCAGTTATAGGGTGGTGCTATTACCATAGCCCAATTTTTGAAAGCCTTTAGAAAAAAAATCATCTGAGTTAATTAGCATTCACCACAGGCACTAGTTTTGTGTTGCAGTGTTCTAAGAACTCAAATAATAAGAAAACACAATACAGCAGTCTCTAACTTTTAACTAATATTTCACCTCTTAAAAATAAAGATTATATAGAAAGAATTTTACCAGTTACATGAATATGCTCATATATGGCTGATCTATAGCATTAAACCATCATGAAACAGGAATTATGTTCTAAAAATCAATGAAATACTAAGGGTACCTAAAATAGGAATAATTTCATTTTACCTCTCTGATCTGCTTAATCCACAAATCTCTTCCAAGAAACTCCTGATGTAAGACTACTGGAGCTGAGTTTAGATTAAAAGTCATGGAGTCACTGGTTTTTTCTTTAATAAAAGGCTGGAGGTCAGAATTTATCTGGAAGGAGCAGTTAAAAGAGTTAAATTAGTGAAATGTATATATACTAGTACATTATTCAGAAAGCATCAGTTAATGCAGTGAATAATGAAGCTTAAGGAATGTAGTTTTTAGATGTACTTTAATAAAAGAACATTTTGGATAATTAACAACCTTTAAAATTCTTTAGAATTATTTTTCCCTAATATGTTCCTTTTTTCATTTGGCATTTATTTTACTTTTTAAGTTAAAGGTAAGGATTTAGATAAAGATTTTTTTTAGATAAAGATTTAATAAATATAATTCCTGAATAAACTAAGATAAAATAAGACATGCAAAAAACTCATCTGGAGATATTTTATATATATATATGTGTGTGTGTGTATGTATGTATATTTGCCCCCTCTTATAAGCTATTTAAGTAACATTTAAATTATATATTAAATTCCATTTTTTTGGTTTTTTAAGTGACTTATTTCCTTCGGATTAAATTCCATTTTAAAATTACATATATGTAGAAGCAACAACATGCCAGCTAATTTTTGGACATTTTATACTTCATTCATAATAATAATTAATTTGTATGTCCATTCAAAAGAATTGAATATGAAAATTATAAAAGAATTGGTTATGAGAATTACAGCTTCAATTTTGCTCAGTATATTTCTAAATTTCATCAACTTTCCATAATTTGTCTAACATAAAGATCTATAAGGAAACTGTAACAAAAATAACAAATATTCTTCCCTTCTGTGAATGGCAATATTACATATTATTCAATAACTCGCAAGAGTTCTCTCAAGCACCCTTTCAGGCAGTAAGAAAAGACAAACATCACAACTATGGTGTAAGCAAGCTATAGCCTTCTGTCAGAATTATACAGTTTAGCCAATCATACTGTTTATGTTATATAACAATCACCATCTATGACTGATAGATTTTAAGCACACAATAAACATTTTTTAAGATATAAAAGCAGCTTATTAAATGGTAAAATGTTTCTCATATATCATTTTAGCTATTTAACTACTGGAAAAAGATAAAGGGTGTGCAAATACCTTATGACTCATGGCCATGTGCTTCCCATACTGAAATGCCATATCCTGAACCTCAGCATCATGCTTTGCTAATTCCATTGCAGCTTGGCAGCTCTTTGCTAGTAAGGCACCATGGGAGAGAAAAGTCTTCTCCTTCCAAGTTGATATTCCAATATCATCTGTGATATAAGTTTCCTAAAAATGTAACAAAAGCCAAAATAAAAAAGGCTTTAGGGGTAATATAATTGTTTCTGTTTTTGAAGAATAAAAGAGTAAGAAATGAACTATTCAGAAAATACTCAGGCTATTGCAACATGATAGAACTAAAAAGATGATGAACCTCAGTTCTACCTAAGAAGAATCGGGGTAGGGGGAGACTTCTTTTTTAGGGTAATGAGGAAAAAGTGAAAGAAATTTTTTTTCTGACTACAAGACTCAGAAGAGATGAAAGAAATGTTAAAGCAAAGTTTATTCTAAGCAAGGGAACTTCTATTAAAATATATTCTATAGGAGAAGGCAAAAAGAAACTTACACCTCTTAACTAACTCCCTTCTTTATTCACATCAGTTCTTGGGTGTTGGTATTTCAAAACACAAGAAGCCTATTTTTTTTTTTTTTTTTTTTTAGACAGAGTCTGGCTCTGTTGCCCAGGCTAGAGTGCTGTGGCATGAGCCTAGCTCACAGCAACTTCAAACTCCGGGGCTCAAGCAATCCTTCTGCCTCAGCCTCCCGAGTAGCTAGGACTACAGGGATGCGTCACCATGCCCGGCTAATTTTTTCTATATATTTTTAGATGGCCAATTAATTTCTTTCTATTTTTAGTAGAGATGGGGTCTCACTATTGCTCAGGCTGGTTTTGAACTCCTGACCTTGAGCAATCCTCCCACCTCAGCCTCCCAGAGTGCTAGGATTACAGGCGTGAGCCACCTCGCCCGGCCCACAAGAAGCCTATTGCGTTTAACTTACATGAAAATGTCAAGGGTATAATGACATGATCTCATAAACAGTTAAAAAGAAAAACCAGAGAGGAGGTAACCCATTATACTGGAGAATGATTAATACAGTCTTCAAGAAAGTTTATTCTCATAAGAAACAAGGTCATAAGGATATAACTGTAGTTTATTTAATTTCATCTTTTTAAATTATGAACATCATTGTGGTATCTATAAGTATATACAAAATGACTATCTCTGGAACCAGTGCTGGCCAATGGAAATATAATGTAAGCTATATGTGCAATGTAAAATTTTCTAGTGGTCACAGCAAAAAAGTGAAAACAGGTGAAATTAATCTTAATGACATTTTTGTCTATCCCAGTATATCCAAATATCATTTCAACATGTAATCAATATAAGAATTATTAATGAGATATTTAGAATTCTTTTTATGAGATCAGTGTGTATTTTACACTTATAACACATCACTAGCCATAGTTCAAGTGCTCAACCTTAAACAGCTGGTGCTAGACTGTGGGCTCTCTAAGGACAGGAATAAGGAAATAAACATAAAACAATGTTGATTTTATGGTGTTTCTTTGAAATGTCAAACTAACTAGAATCCATCCAGAAGGATTAATTAACCCAAACACTTTTCTTCTTGCCCCTCATCCCATAATCATTTTTTTTCACCATTACTTAAGGACAAAATAAAAAATATTAAGAAAACTTAAATAGGGATGGACCATTAAAAGGTCAGCTCACATTTAGCCTCACCCCTTTTGCCATGTTGAGGGGAATCTTCAGCCCACTGATCAAATCAAATTATCATCTTAGGCCAGGCGTGGTGGCTCACGCCTGTAATTCTAGCACTCTGGGAGGCCGAGGCAGGCAGATTGCTTGAGGTCAGGAGTTCAAAACCAGCCTCAGCGAGACCTCGTCTCTACTAAAAAAAATCGAAAGAAACTAATTGGCCAACTAAAAAAAAAAAAAAAAAAAAATATATATATATATATATATATATATATATATATATATATATATATATATATAAAATTAGCTGGGCATGGTGGCGCATGCCTGTAGTCCCAGCTACTCAGGAGGCTGAGGCAGGAAGATTGCTTGAGCCCAGGAGTTTGAGGTTGCTGTGAGCTGGGCTGACGCCATGGCACTCACCCTAGCCTGGGCAACAAACTCTGTCTCAAAAAAAAAAAACATCATCTTAATTTTATTAAGCCTCTGAACAAAAAGAAAGTTCCACTTATGGCAATAGTTGTAAATATGCAACATAGCATTGGGCAATGATACAAAAGCCACACAGGAGAGAAACAGGGCACAAACATAGACCTACTTGACAAAACATTAAGTATAAATTATAACATTTAATTTCAGAAAACTGAGAATATATTTTAAAATGTGAAAGGTTAATATTCCATATTAATAAACCTAAGAAAAACTGTATTATCTCTCCATATATACTAAAGAGGCATTTGACAAAATTCAACTCTCAATCTTTTTTTTCTACACTCCCCACCCCTCTGCCTCAATTCTTGATGAGAAAAAAAAACCCTGAATAAAATAGGAACTGATGTGCATTTCTTTAATATGATAGGGGTATATGTGTATGTGTGTATCAGCCCAAGTCAGAAAATATGAGCTTTTCTCGCTAATGTCAGGAGTAAGACAGAGATACACAAAGTGCCACTTCTATTTAAGAATGTAATGGAAGAGACAAGAAAAGGACAGATTTATAAAACTAGAGAAAGGAAGAGTTTATCACTATTTGAAGATGATATAATTGTGGTGGCTCACGCCTGTAATCCTAGCACTCTGGGAGGCCAACGCAGGAGGATTGCTTGAGCTCAGGAGTTCGAGACCAGCCTGAGCAAGAGCGAGACCTCGTCTCTACTATAAATAGAAAGAAATTAATTGGCCAACTAAAAATATAGAGAAAAAATTAGCTGGGCATGGTGGCACATGACTGTAGTCCCAGCTACTCGGGAGGCTGAGGCTGAAGGATTGCTTGAGCCCAGGAGTTTGAGGTTGCTGTGAGCTGGGCTGATGCCAGGGCACTCTAGCCCAGGCAACAAAGTGAGACTCTATCTCAAAAAAAAAAAAAAAAAGAAAAAAGAAAAAGAAAAAGAAAGAAAGAAAAGAAGAAGATAATTCAATAAAGTAGCAGTATCTACAATTAATTTATAATTAAGATAATAAATGTACTAACTATAGCTTTCATACATAAAAACTAATCAGAAAGTATTATAATAGGGTATTTTCTTCTATTGTGTATACAAAAATAAAGATTAAAAATCTAAGAATAAACTTAGAAATGTATAAAACTGATATGAAGAAAATGATAAAAATACTATTGAAGGAACAAAAGGAACTTAAATGAATATAAAGACCTATCATATTAAAGATAGTAAGATCTAACCTCACAGCATTACTCCAATAAAACTAACACCACCTTTTTTCCCCCTGAAACAAAGCAAACTAAAGTTTATGTAGAAAAAAATAAACAAACAAGGCTAGGAAAATCTTGGAAAAGAAAAGCAATACATATTTGTGTATTGGAGGAAGGGTGGCTACTGAGAACAAATTTTGTCTAGCCCCACCAGATATAATAACATACTATAAAGCCTCAGTAATTTAAAAAATATGTACTTTTAATGCAGACAGACTATGGAACAAAATAGAAAGTCCAGAAAGCAACCAAAGTATATATAGGAGTTTATTACATTTTAGGGAAAAGTTAAGACTTTTCAGTAAATGGTGCTGGTATAACTAAATGGCTATCTGGAAAAAATAAAGTCTGATCTGCATTTCATATCATTTACCATGATAAACTCCAAATGGCAAAAAACGAAAAACAAAAAAACCCAGCAAAAGGAACAACCACAAAACCTTCTAACCAATGTTAGAAGACAAAGGACAAAGAGGAAACTAATTTGCATTTTCTATCATAGACAAATTGCAAATCTCCCTGTGGTAGGCTAACAGTGCACAACCCCCCTGGAAGATGTCTACATCCTAATCCTTGGAACCGGTGAATCTTACCTTACATGGCAACAGGAACTTTGCAGATTTGTTCAAATTCACAATCTTGAAATCCCCAGGGGGATTATCCCAGATTAACTGGGTGGGCCCAATGTTATCACAAGGGTTCTCATGAGAAGGAGGCAGGGTGAGAGTCATAAAAGGGAACACAGTAACAGAGGAGAGAGAGACTGAAAGATGCTGTGCTGCTCGATTTGAAGATGGAGAAGATTGGCCACAAGCCAAGGACTGAAGGTAGAAACCAGAAAACGCAAGAAAATGAATTTCCCCCCAGAACCTCCGGAAGGAATGCAACCCTGCCAACATCTTGATTTAGTGACTTCCAATCGATAATAAAGAATTCCCACCTCTCCAAAAATGTCCCTCTTGGTGTTGGCAAGGCAGTGAAGAAATAGGCCTCTCAAATATGGCTGGTGGAAGTGGAAACTGGCTATAATTTCACATCTCTTGAAATTGCAAGTGTACTTGCCCTGTGACCCAACAATCCCACATCCAGGAATTAACCCGAATGATAAACCTACACACACATGAAATGAAATATGTATAAAGTGTGAAAGCTGATTATATGAATTAGATCGTTCTTGTCACATGCAACTAAAACAGAGTCCAGAAGCCAGAGGAAAAAACACTCAGGACACATAAAATTGCTCCAAAAGCACAATTCTTTGTAAGTCTGGCTGCTGAAACTGCCTGCTTGCAACTAATTTTACCATCACTCACCAATCAAAACTTGCCAGCTTCCAAGAACCTTACTAGTGCCAATGAACTTTCTCAAAGAGTAACACATAACATTTCTCTTTTTTATAAAATTTACAACCTTTAGTTTGTTCTTCGAATATCCCAAAGGCCACATGGTGTGTTTGTATGCCCCAAATTATAATTATTTCTTCCCAAATAAAATGTGAAATTTAGAGATTTGTCTCCATGTATTTTATTTGACTTAGACAAAGGTTACAGTGTATCATCGACCCAGCTGCCAGGGGGATCCTTTAAAAACATAAGCCAGAACCACAATGGCCTCTGGCTGTTTCTCCAACATCCCAGGCATCTCTTCCTTAAAGCTTCTGTACTTGGTATTCCGTCACCCACTTTCCCTGGATGTTTGCATAGTTAGATTCTTCACTGCTTTTGGTTCTCTGCTCAAAATTAAACTCATCTTTAATAGTCCACCTCCACCCCCCATTATTTCCTGTCTCTTTACCTTGCTTTAAACCTTTTTTCCTTGATATTACAGGAACCGTCATATTTATTTATTGTTTATTTGGCTTATTGTTTGTCTCCTTTACTAGAATATAAGCTCCATGAAAACAAAGACTTTGTTTTGTCCTTTGCTGAAGAATCAGCACCTAATACAGTGTGCAAAAAATATGTGTTGAATTTTTCTTTTGGTATCTCTCTCCCTCTTTTTCCCACTTTCCTTTATTCTTCCTAACTAGTCATAATAAAGAATTGAAATAATTCTCCTTTAATGCCTCTCTACTGCCCAAAGAATCAAGATAAACTCTATCGCAAAGCATTCAAAAGTGTTCCCTTTTCTGGAAGCAAGCAATACTTCTAGTCCCATCTCCTACACAAAATATCCCCTTTGAGGTCCTCATTTCAATTACATAGGAAAATTTGCTGCTTCTTGAATAAAATACGTACTTTCACACTTGTGTGAATTTTAAAATATTATTCTCTTCTAAGGGAATACTGTTTCCTTCCATTCCCTGTCCAGTAAATTGAACATATCCAGTCCAAATATCACTTCCTTGGAAATACTCCCACAAATATTTTCCTCTTTAGACTAATATTCCCTTATTTATATTACAACATAGCACTTAATTTGCTACTAATTGTATGATTGTTTATATATCTGCTTCACTGACCTGGTCTTAGTCACCTTTATATTTTTTACACTTAGGCCATATTTAAGTTTCAACAAATGTTTGCTACACAAATAGAATTGTGGTTATATATTATATTTATTAAGTAGTTGGGTATGTTTTTTCTTTAATTTTCTTTTTTTTTTTTTAGACAGAGTCTCACTCTGTTGCCTGGGCTAGAGTGCCGTGGCATCAGCTTAACTCACAGGAACCTCAAACTCCTGGGCTCAAGCAATCCTCCTGCCTCAGCCTCCTGAGTAGCTGGGACTACAGGCATGTGCCATCATGCCTGGCTAATTTTTTCTATATATTTAGTTGGCCAATTAATTTCTTTCTATTTTTAGTAGAGATGGGGGTCTTGCTCTTGCTCAGGCTGGTTTTGAACTCCTGACCTTGAGCAATCCTCCTGCCTTGGCCTCCCAGAGTGCTAGGATTACAGGTGTGAGCCACCTGCCCCTGGCCTTTTCTTTGATTTTCAAAGTTATTGGTAGATATATCCATACAATGCTATGCTATTCAGCAACAAAAAGAAAGAACTACTAACACATGCTATGCCATGGATGAACAAAAACATTACACTAAGTGAAAGAAGCCAGACACAAGAGACCACACATTTTGTATGATTCCATTTATATGAAATGTAGATTGGTGATTGCCGAGGGCTGGGGTGGGAACTGTAAATGGGTATGAGGGACCTTAGCAGGGGTTTGTGTGAAAATGTCCTAAAACTGACTTACGGTGATGTTTGGTTGCATCACTCGGTAAAGTTACTAAAAATCATTGTATTGTAGGCTTAAAATGGGTGAATTTTATGATATGTTAAGAAAAAAAAAAGCTAACAAGTATGATATTTTATGTTTCTTGGTCTCAGATGCTTAAATTAACATTTTAAAAAATTTTATGACTCTCAACTTTTTGTACACCATCCTCATTTATTCATACAAGCATTATATTAAGGTTTCTATTATGGGTCAGGTTTTCTGGAAAGGAATATATTAATAGATATGAAGATTAATAAATAGGCTATCCTCAAGAAGTACACAGTCCAGGGACAAAATGTATGTAAATATATCAATATATATAGATATAAATACATAAATATAGATATCTAAATATAGAATGTATAGATCTATTTCAGAATAATAATTGCAGGATCTCCAATTAACAAAGATTCAGTTTTATTCATTATATATTTCTTATTGTGATTAAGACCTTTTATTATTCACCATTTTTACATTTTAAATTATGCAAGTAATACACGATCACTGGAAAAAAATTAGAAGATTCAGATAACCAAGAAACAATTAATTTATAGTCCCCTGAAATCTACTGCCATAAGTTAATTGGACCATAAGTTAATAATTCTGTTCCTAAGTTAATCAGAAATTTTATTCCCTGAACATTAAGTTATTATCTATTGCAAACTTGGTTACTAATGAAACAAAATCCCTCCATTCATTTCCATCGGCTTGCCACATATGTATTAATACTAAGAGAGCATGCTCTATTACAAAGGAAAAGGTAATGTCAATTGTAAAATACCAAGAAACTAGTATGATAACCACATTATAACCACAAAGCAGTATCTTCACATATCAGATATATAGAATTGGTATGAAATGAATGAATGTAGTCAGAGAACATGAGATTTAGATATACTTACAGCAACAACTTACATATGTGCAGATTTACTGATAATTTATTAAACATAAAAGGAGGATACATTCAGTGAACATTAACTTTTTTTTTTTTAGAGACAGCTCTGTCACCCAGGCTGGGGGTATAGTGGTGTGCTCGTAGCTCACTGCAGCCTTGAACTCCTGGGCCCGGAAGTAATACTTTTGCCTTAGCCTCCTGAGTAGCTAGGTCTACAGCTGTGGGCCATGACACCTGGCTAACATTTATTTTTGATAGGATTTCCTTTTTTTCAGAAAGGTAATATATGATAATGTCTTATCAAATGACTATCAGAAAAAAGTATATTAATTTTAAAAAATGTAAGCCTCATTGTCACATGACATTTTTTCTCAAGTAAGTCTGGTTCAAATAACATGGGGAAAGAAACTAAAGTTTGCAAGGTCATGTCTGCCCTTGATAGTGGCACTGGTGGTTTTGGTCAGATATAATATGCTGTTCCATGCCTTTATTGTCTGGGAGACATGTACTTTGAGTTGCTTTTCTAATGGTGGTGATTTTGTACATATCTAGTCACATGAGACCAAAGTGAATTTATAACAATGGGATTTTCAGGATTAAAAGTCTGGTCCATGGTCATAGAACAAGGGCAAACTAATTGGCCCAGGAAGATGTCAAAGCCCCAACTAGAACATGCCAAGTCAAACTGCCACTTTTCATATCATCAGAAGAGAAGTGTTTTGGAAATTATGAAGGTGGCTACCTGTACTTTTTTTTTTGAGACAGGGCCTTACTCTGTTGCCCAGGCTGGAGTGCAGTGGCGTCACCATAGCTCACTGCAACCTCAAACTCCTGGGCTCAAATGATCCTCTTACCTCTGACTCCTGAGAAGCTGGGACTATAGGTGTGTGCCATCATGCCTGGCTAAGTTTTTTTTTTTTTTTGTAGAGATGGGGCCTTGCTATTGCCCAGGCTGGTATTAAACTCTTGGCCTCAAGCAATCTTCCCTTCTTGGCCTGGCCTCAGCCTCCCAAAGTGCTAGGATTATAGGTGTGAGACTCTGTGTAGGCCTACCTGTACTTTTTTTTTTTTTAAGCACTTTTTAAAATGCAAATGTTTCCTATTTTCATGCTTCCTACTTTAGATTCATGTTCTTGGCCACTGTCCTTATAATTGCAACCTAAATTTGTGTTGGATAACAGACCATATTTCTTTTCCTTTTTTTTTTTTTGAGACAGAGTCTGGCTGTGTTGCCTAGGCTAGAGTGAGTGCCATGGCATCAGCCTAGCTCACAGCAACCTCAAACTCCTGGGCTCAAGTGATCCTTCTGCCTCAGCCTCCCGAGTAGCTGGGACTACAGGCATGCACCACCATGCCCGGCTGATTTTTTCTATATATACTAGTTGGCCAATTAATTTCTTTCTATTTATAGTAGAGACAGGGTCTCGCTCTTGCTCAGGCTGGTTTCGAACTCCTGATCTCAAGCAATTCACCCGCCTCGGCCTCCCAGAGTGCTAGGATTACAGACGTGAGCCACTGCACCCGGCCTGGACCACATTTCTTTAATGCCCCATTTCACCATTCTCAATGTTTGGTTCCAATTGCCCTTTTCAACTACTTTGAGAAGTTAAACAAAACAACTGCAACAGTTTACCAACCTTATTTAAGAAAAAAAAGTATAGGAAATTTTCGGTAAATCTCTACGTTTGAGAATCAGAAGGAAGCAAGGAGAAAAATCAAATCTAATATTTCCTGGTAGCTCAGTACATGATGAAACTTTCACATTTTTTATTATATCAGCCCTCAAAAATATTAAGTATCATTACTACCATTTAATAGGTAATGTTTCAAGAAAGTATTTTGACCAAGATCAGACACTAGTAAGTGGCAGAGATGAGTCTCAGATGTATAGCAATTGGATTCCATTTTGCTTAACACAAAATAGAAACACATGCAATACTTAACATCTTTTATGGTTTAAAAGTAGGTTGTGTTTAAGAGTGAATGACATATTTCATCTATGTATCAAAAAAAGCATTTAAGCTTATAAATTAAGGCTTTTAATAATATCCATTGAAGAGATTCAAGAGTCTAGAGCATGTAAGTAACAAGAATAGAAACAGGAGATATCATAAGTATTTTTTCAGGAATCCTGCGGCAGGGGAAAAGTATAATATTTTAACATCATCATCTAACAGGATGAAGTAATTTGCTTTGATTTATAATGCAGTCACAAAGGAGATAGTAAAGTAGGTGCTGTATCTGGAAGCTTTCTATCCATGTAAAGCACAGAAGAGAAACTGATAAGATTTGATGAATGTGTATTACTAAAGGCTGTTTTAAAAAATGCTTCTGGGCCAGGAGTGGTGGCTCACACCTGTAATCCTAGCACTCTGGGAGGCCGAGGCAGGAGGATTGCTCAAGTCAGGAGTTCGAAACCAGCCTGAGCAAGAGCGAGACCACATCTCTACTAAAAATAGAAAGAAATTAATTGACCAACTAAAAACATATATAGAAAAAAAATTAGCCAGGCATGGTGGCGCATGCCTGTAGGCTCAGCTACTTGGGAGGCTGAGGCAGGAGGATCGCTTGAGCCCAGGAGACTGAGGTTGCTGTGAGCTAGGCTGACGCCACGGCACTCACTCTAGCCCGGGCAACAAAGTGAGACTCTGTCTCAAAAAAAAAAAAAAATAAATAAATAAATAAAAATGCTTCTGTACAATACATAGAGCTGTTAAAACTTTACTCACAAATTAGAGAGAAGGGTTGCCAAGGAATTTTGAAATCTAGGAATTTAGCCAGGGCAATATAGTGAGACTCCCGTATGTACAAAATAATAATAATAATAATAATAATAATTATCCAGGTGTGGTGGCCTGTGCCTGTAGTCCCAGCAACTTGGGAGGCTGAAGTAGTAGGATCTCTTGAGCCTAGGAGTTCAAGGCTGCAGTGAGCTATGACTGTGCCACTGTACTCCAGCCTGGGTGACACAGTGAGACCAGTCTCTAAACAATAAAAATAAAAAATAAAAATATATGAATTCTTTGGGTTAGGGCTGGGCAGCCCCTTCCTGTCCTCCCCACCGTGAGAACAACCATGCTGATAAGGGGTCATGATGGAGAAATAAAACAGCAGGAATCCTTCATACCACCATGGTGGCATGCCGGGATGGGGTAAGCTTTGAACAGCTAGAGGGCAGCAGATAGTTTTAGGATGGATTGAACAGTAAGGGCAGAAGAAAATAACTAAATTCTTTGAGATGAACAAACTGGAAAGCACCAAAGAGAAACTTGGCCTGCTTTAAAATGCACAGTAGGCTGGTGCTTGGCATACTATAAATGTGCAGCTGATGTAGTTCAACAGATTTTTTTTGTGTGCTTACTATATGTCAGGCACTGTGGGAGTTAGGCATTACTCCTTGACCTTTAGGAGAAGTTCAGCAGGGGAGAAACAGTAAATAATTATAGAGCAGTTGAGTATGTGAAAAGAGATCTATGCTTACAGAAGGGAGTGAAGAGTTTTATCAAGACAGGCTCTGATCAATAAACTGGAACTAGCCAGGAGGATACGGTAGGGGATGACTTTGGGGTATCCATACAAGTTCTATGTTGGTTAAACATACAGCGGGATAAGTAGGTGAAGAAAGACAAGATTAGCCAGGTGGGTAAGAGGCCCAGAGCTTTGCACTTTATCATTTAGGTGCTAGGAAACTGCCTTCAGCAGGAAAAGACATGATTACATGTGCAATTTAGATGGGCTGAATGCTATATTCTAGGTGACCAGGGATGAGGCAAAGTGGTAGCTAGTGGGGATTGAGAAGCAAGAACAATATAAGCTGCTCAAAAAGGGAAACAACTAAAAAATAATTTTAAACAATTAGCCAGGCATAGTGGCTTATGCCTGTAGTCCCAGCTACTCAGGAAGCCAAGGTAGGAGAATTGTTCAAGCCCAGCCTGGGCAATATAGTGAGACCCCCATCTCTTAAAAAAAAAAAAAAAAAAAGAAGTGAAACAAAATTGCTCCTTATTGTGGACAGGACAGTTGCTCACCCAGGACCCATTTCTCTGCTCTCCCGCCTCATTAACAAAACCCTAATTACGTTCAAGTATTCACTACTCCTGCCAATGATGAATTTAAGAATGGGTACGTAGTCTGATTCTAGCCTATGAGATATAAGGAAGTCAACCAGTGAGCTCCTAGGAGAGAGACTCAGGTAGAAGAGAGAGTTGTTTCCTCTGGATGTTGCTCTGTCTTGCTGAGATAAACTGAGGGCTACTGTAGCCAAACTGCTACCAGCCTGATAATAAACACAACACTAAGGAGGCAGAGCAGAGAGACAGAGAAAACCTCGATATCATCCCATGATAACGATCCCCTGACGCTTGCCTACTTTTGCATATTCGGTCAGAGTAAAATATATTTCCTTACCTTCATGTCTATTTAATTGGGTTTTCCATTTTTGGCCGCTGAAAGCATTTCAATGAATTCACTCCTTTAGATGAAAAATAGTTACACTATAGGAAGCCCAGATACGCCAACATGAACAGTCTATTTATTATCTACTGCTACAATACACATTACCCAAAGACTTAGCATCTTAAAACAACAAACATCTATTATTTCAGTTTCAGAGGATCAGGAACCCAAGAATGGCTCAGCTGGTTGGTTTTGGCTCAAGGTTATAGTCAAGCTGTTAGCCAGGGCTGTAGTCCTACAAAGCGAGTCCCCAAGCTCACTCAGGAGGTTGCTGGCAATAGGCTTTAGTTCCTTGCCATACCAGCCACTCCACAGGGCTGCTCCCATGACATGGCAGCTGGGTTCTTCCAGAGCCAGTGATCTAAGGGTAAGAACACATCCAAGAGGGAAGCTTCACAATCTCTTATAACCTAATCTTGGAAGCGACATGCTATCACTTCTACTGTATACTATTGGCCAGACAGATCAACCCTAGAACAAAGTAGGAAGGGATTACACAAGGAATACTAGGAGGTGAAGTTCGTTGGGAGTGATCTTGGAGGCTGGCTACTACAGATGAAGTCTATAATTGGAATTATTGGGTCCAAAAATCTGAATATTGTAAAGTTTCTTAAAACATTCTGCCAAATTTTTTCCTAGAAAAGTTCTTCTGATGTGCACACTAACCAACCTGGCTTGAGACTGTCTCGCCATTGAATAGAATTATTATTCTAGTTGTGAGGTTAACAAGTAAAAAGTAACATTTCATTTAAACTTGGGATGACATTTCATTGATTAGTTATTTGTATTTCTCCATTTGTTGACTTGTTAAAGATTCACTGAGTATCTTCTATGTAGAATGCATTGTTCTAGGTCCTTGTGCCAATGATCAAAACCAGAATCCTTCCTCTCATAGTTCTTATAGTTTAGTGGGGAAGCCAAACAATCAGATAACCACACAAATAAATAATTACAAACTGAGATGCTTTCAATGGGGAAAAAGAACATACTTCTATGACAGCATGGAATAAAAGAAGCTGACTGAGACTGGGGTTTAGGGGGATGGCTTCCCTGAGGAAGTGACACTTGTGCTGACATAGGAAGGATGAATAATGGGTAAGTAGTAAAAAAGACGAAGAAGTTGCTCCAGGCTGCGCGGATTGCATACATGAAGGAGAGTGGCATGTCCAAGGAACGAGAGAAAGCTATTGGGGCTGACATGAGACAGTGAGGGTGAGGCTGAAGGGACAAACTGAGGTCAGACTATGTAGGATCTTTTGGATCACTTTCAGAGTTTTGGTCTTTTCTCTAAGAGTAATGAGATGTCACAGGGGTAGAAAAGGAGACACAGCATCATCAAATTAGCACTTTGATATTCTTGGCAGTGTGGAGAACAGGGGAGGGATGGGAGGATTGGAGATGAAGGAGGAGGTTACTTGGAGTAGCTCAGGCAAGAGATGATGGCATCTTGGGCCATGTGAAAGGGCAGCCAGGGTGAGCAGGCATGGGGAAAAGCCAGGCTGCAGCCTGTGCCATTGACAGGAGAGGGGAACGAGGGCATAAACAAATATTGCTCGACTGCTGTCATGAATGTCTGTGTATGTCCTCCCAAAATTCATATGTTAAAGCCCTAATCCCCAGTGTGGCTGTATTTGGGGCAAGGAAGTAATTAAGGTTAGATGAGGTCATAAGGGTGAGGCCCTCATTGAATAGGAATAGTATGCTTATCTAGTGTCATTAATTATTTTTAGGCACCAAAGAGCTTGCTCACAGTCTCTTTCTCTGCCATGTGAAGACACAGTGAAAGGCAGCTATCCGCAATCTGGAAGAGAGTCTTCACTAGGAACTGAATTGGCTGGAACCTTCATCTTGGACTTTCAGCCTACAGAAATGTTAGAAAACAATTTCTGTTGTTTATGGCTATCCAAGCTGACTGATAGAACTACCTTCTCTATACAGCTTAGGATCAAGCAGTGATGTTTTGAGAGCATATTTATATTGTTCCTCCCACATCTTTTCAAACTGGTCTTAACAACCAGCATGTTAACATACTGCCTTAAAATTTGTTAAGAAGATCCATATTCTGGTTTATCTATTTCTGCATAACAAACCAAACCAAAACTCAGTGGCAATAACAACCACCATTTTATTGTATCCACAGATTCTGTGGGTAGGAATTCAGAAGGGGCACAGTGAAGAGAGCTTATCTTTGCCCATGACGTCTTTTTTTTTTTTTTTGAGACAGAGTCTCACTTTGTTGCCCAGGCTAGAGTGAGTGCCATGGCGTCAGCCTAGCTCACAGCAACCTCAAACTCCTGGGCTCAAGCAATCCTGCTGCCTCAGCCTCCAGAGTAACTGTGACTACAGGCATGCACCACCATGCTCGGCTAATTTTTTCTATACATATGTTAGTTGGCCAAGTAATTTCTTTCTATTTAAAGTAGAGACGGGGTCTTGCTCTTGCTCAGGTTGGTTTCAAACTCCTGAACTCAAACGATCCGCCTGCCTCGGCCTCCCAGAGAGCTAGGATTACAGGCGGGAGCCACCACGCCTGGCCTGCCCATGACGTCTTTAGTTGGGAAGACCAGAAGACCAGAAAAGCCATAGATGATTCCAAGAGCTGGGGATGATTTCACCGCCTAGGGGATGGAACAGCTGAGTTACAAGGGATCTACTTCCACTAAGATGGCTATTCACTCACCCATCAATCAGGCTATCTGGGACTGATGACTGGAGCCTTACTCATGGTGTCTCCAGGTGGCTTATCACAACATGGTAGCTAGGCTCTGAGAGAGGGCATACAGAGGAAGTGTTTCAAGAGAGTGAGAATTACAAGAGAGCCTTTTATGACCCAGTCAGAGAAGCCACGTAGTGGCACTTCTACCAATTCTACCATACCAATTCTACCACCTCTTGGTTGAGGTGCTCACAAGCTCACTAATGTTCAAGGGAAACGGACATGAATCCCTCCCACTGGATGGGAGGCTGGGGGTGGGGCTGTCAAAGAATTTCTGACCTTTTTGTTTTTTAAGCACCATAGTCTACTTTTAAACAGAGTGCTCAGGAGAACAACTGCTTTCTCTGCTCCCTCCCAGTTACGCTTCAGGCTAAGGCAGAGATACAGGAGATGAAGGAAGACAGCCACCAGGGTGACCCTGGTAAGGAACAGAAGTATTAAGGATGATTCATAAGTTTCTACTTGAAAATCTGGATGAATGGTGATGCTTTTTGTGAAGATAGAGAACAATGGGATATGGTTTTGGAAAGAAAGATCATACATCTGGTCTTAGATGTGCTGAGTCTGAGATGGCTTAAGACCTCCAAGTGGAAATATTGAGTTAGCAGCTAAATAAATACTTACCTCTACAGCTCAGGAGTGATCCAGGGTGGAAATAAAAGTTGGGACGTACTGGAATATAGACAGATGGTAATTGAAGGCTTGGGTTTCATTTTCTAAATGTTTTATTCTTGTCCTTTGGTCAGAATGGTATTCTATTAAACAATTTACATGCCTAATCATGATGTTTTATCTCTCAGGCAAATAAACTGCCTTTTAAGATGTTTTGCTGTGATAGTTGTCAGTGAGTGACCTCCAAATGGTGTATAAATTAAATTTAAACATTTAATAAATAAAAACATTCACCAACCAGATCCACTCTAAACTTGCGGGTCTACTTAATCAAAAGGGCCATTATACATACACTGAGCTTTCTCAGTCACCAGTGGTTTTTCTGCCTTCTTAATATCTGTATCAACCTTCACTTCACCACCTTTGAATATTTAATCTAATACTCCTATATTTGATTTAATTTCTAATATGTTTACTTCACAATACATTTGCTGCTTTTGAACCTCCTTCAAATAAAAACATTTTGTGGATTAAAAAATATAGTTTTTTTTTTTTTTGTTTTTGTTTTTTAAACAAGGTCTCATTCTGTTGCCCTGGGCGTCATCATAGCTCACTACAATCTCAAAGTCCTGGGCTCAAGCGATACTCCTACCCCAGCCTCCTAAGTAGCTGGGACCACAGGTATGTGCCACCATGTGTGGCTAATTTTTTCTATTTTTAGTAGAGACGGGGGTCTTGCTCTTGCTCAGGCTGGTCTTGAACTCCTGACCTCAAGCAATCCTCCCACCTCAGCCTCCCAGAGTGCTAGGATTACAGGTGTGAGCCACCTGTGAGTACTAGCCAGTACTATTTCTTAGATGTAGTTGCAGGTACCTAGGTATTTTATTTTATTTGTCTCCTTTACACTATACATATCTACCATATATACCTTTGTATGCTTGATACACTTCATAATTAAAACAACCATTTTAGCTTCTCTTAATAGTCTTTAAATCTGAATAAATTCAACATTTTTATTTGCAACAAATGATTTATGAGTGTGTCTACTTTATGAAAAAAGGATGCTAGTAAAATTATATGTATTTATTATCACCACCACCAGCATCTTCAATGTCTTGGGTTTGTGAGTGATATGAGCTTGAACAGATGCCCAGCAAACAATAAAACATGACATGGCATGGTTTATTAGCTCATTAATACAAAACTTAGGCACAATGTGAGGGACAGGTTGTGAGTAAATGGACCAATGAAATACACCCCTGAGTATCTTAAGGCTTTTATACAGTACTCATTGTTTCACTTTTAACATTCCTAAAATATAGGTTTTTTGTTTGTTTTTTAAAAATCAGCTTTTACATGTATATATACTTGGGATATTTTTAACTTCAAGGAAAAATAAATAAATTTCATCTAATTCTTATCTACAAAATGAAACTTTCCATATGAACTTCCTTCCACTTTGGTAGGGTTAATTAGCTTCTTTGAACTCAAACTCCCTGATTCCCTCACCCTATTCAACCTCCTCTGCTCACTTTCATCCATTTTTATGAGAACACTCTGCAAAGCCCTAGATCTTCCATCACCATTATTCTGTGCTTCAGTTTGCACACATATACAATAATATCTACATATAAAAAACACTATAGTCCTCTCTGGCTACTAGAGGATTGACTGCCATCATGAATGACAGGGTAACTATCTGGACCAGGAAGTTCATGACTAACCGACTACTTCAGTGGAAATAAATGGCCACTGATAATCCTTTGTCCTTGGATGGTGACAGTACCTGAGACAGAAATTTGGGAAAAACTCACCAAAATACACAAAACCTCACCGGATGTTATCTTTGTATTTGGATTCAACCCACATTGGTAGTGGCAAGACAACTGGCTTGGTGGAGGGGAAGGGCATATACCTCTAACCCTTGCTAGGGAGAGGCAAAGATATAAAATATAACCAAAATGTTCATATTTTCTTGAAATAAAATTTTAAAAAAAGAAAGAAAAGTGAATCCAAACACAGACTTGCAAGACATGGCCTGGATGAGAAGAAAAAGACCCCAAGCAAACAATGAAAGGAATGTTAAAAAGAGAATGAAGACAGGACAGTCAGGGGGACTGCAAAGGCCAATACTGTTGGTGCTGGCAAAAAGAAGGAGTAAAGATAAAAGAAGGAACAATGATTTCGTCTGTGGTAATTATGCAGATTTTTCACAAGATGATTAACGAATTACAAAACTTAAAAAAAAATACTGTAGGTGCTTCATAAACAGCCTTGACATGGCTCCTGAAACTCCATGTACCAAACCTATGCTCATTCCAGCCTGGGAAGGGTTGACATTCCAGTACTTCCTAGTTCCTAGCTCTGGAAGGTAGGGCTTGGGTCATCAGGCTAGAAAAGCCTCCAGCTAAACTTCTCAAACTAGCTTCCTAATATCAGGCTTGGCCTAGACCTAAGTCCCCACAGAGCTCCTGATTACTTTATTTGACTCCAGTCAATAGAGCCAATAGAGACTTACTGGCCAAAGCAAGTCAAATGGCTGAGCCCGGCATTAAAGGATAGGTAAATATACCCTGCCCACAGTGGGAGGGCATTACAGTTACATGGGAAGGGATATGGAAGTGTACATTAGTTATCTATTGCTGCATAACAAATTATCCCAAACTTAGTGGTTTAAAGCAATAATAAACATTTATTATATCAATTTCTGTGGGTCAGGAATTCACAGATGGCTCAGCTGGGTAGTTTTAGCTTATGGACTCTCATGACAGACTACAAATGCTATATTCTGCAAAAAGAATGAAATGAACCTGTACAAATACCCAATATTTTGAATTATTGTCTATTACATTTTTAGCTGTATTTTTGTGCAATGCAATATATTTTATGGGAAAATGTTATTTAGAGGGTACTTAGCACCAAAATAAGATGTGATATGTAAAGAACAGGTTAAAAGATGGTGAACATTGACTTAATTCCACAACATATTAGAGAGTAATAAAATAGGAGACATAAATTGTAAATCATTTAAGTTGAGAAGTAGGATACCTGCTGAACTCCTGGGCCGTTGCCTTACACTTGTTTCCACTGCCAGCAATCTCGTCTATTGCTTCACACCTGTTTTATTTTAATGTTCTTCCAGCTGGTCTCTCTGCTTCTTAATTTCTTTGGCTTCCAATTTATCCTACTCACAGCTTCTACAATAATCCTTATCAAAGATCTTCTCATTGTATAAGATACTATGGTGATTTCCTGCTGCTTACTATTTTTTTTTTTTTTTTTTTTTGAGACAGAGTCTCACTTTGTTGCCCAGGCTAGAGTGAGTGCCGTGGCGTCAGCCTGGCTCACAGCAACCTCAATCTCCGGGGCTCAGCGATCCTACTGCCTCAGCCTCCCGAGTAGCTGGGACCACAGGCATGCGCCACCATGCCCGGCTAATTTTTTGTATATATATTTTTAGTTGGTCAATTAATTTATTTCTATTTTTGGTAGAGACGGGGTCTCGCTCAGGCTGGTTTCGAACTCCTGGCCTTGAGCAATCCGCCCGCCTCGGCCTCCCAAAGTGCTAGGATTACAGGCGTGAGCCACCACGCCCGGCCCCTACTGCTTACTATTTTAACTCCAAACTCCCCAATACAAATCTTCACGATCTACCCACTGACTTATTTATCCCTTCAAAAATTATATCGCTTCTTTAGCAAAGCCCCAGCTCCAGTTCTGATTATGCCTTTGTCTCCAGCTCAGCTCTCAATACACATGTATCTGATTTGTCTAGCAAAGCTGCTAGCACTTAATCGGTACTCAATAACATTTGCTGAATGAGCTGTCCTAGAGTAATAACTAGTGTTAAAAGAAAAATTTTAGACAAATTAAACGTAACAGTTTAATTGAGCAAAGAACAATTTGCAAATTGGGCAGCTTCCTCCGCAAAACCAAAGTAGGTTCAAAATAGTCACATGGTCAGAGATGATTTACGGACAGAAAATGGAAGTGAGGTACAGAAACAGCTGGACTGGTTTATAGCACCAGGTTTGCCTTATCTGAACACAGTTTGAACAGCTGGCTGTCTTTGATTGGCTGAAAGTCAGTGATTGGTACAAGAATAGAATATAGCCTGTTTACACATCCAGTTAGGTTACAGTTCACTATGTATGGAGAAACCTTTAGGCCAAACTTAATATATGTAAGGAGGCAACTTTAGGCTAACCTTAATTTAAGAATGGGTAATCCTAAAACAAAATTATAGGTTTGTATATGTTTAGTTGAACTTGCATCCAAAGCACCTTTATATATGCATCACATATATTTTCGTAACACCAGTCTGCCTCCAACCACTCTTGTTTATCCACCATGTATCACCTGGGCAGGCCTTCATTCTCTTCCTCAGAAACATTAAGGCAGTTTCTTCCTCAGGTCTTTGCCTGAGTTGCTTCCTCTTCCTGGAATGCTCCCTCCCAACCCCGCAACACAGTTGGCTGCTTTTTGTCATTCAGATCTCAGCTTAAACATTATTTCCTAAGAGAGGCCTCCCAAGAACATCCAATCTAAACTAACCTCCTCAATCCTTCACTATCATTTCTCCCTAGTTTTTTGCTGTACCATTATCACTTTTAGTTATTTCTCTTGTTCTTTTATTTATGTGATTACTTATTTATAGGTGGCCTTGCCACCAAGATGGAAGCTCCACCAGGGCAAAGATGTCTTGTTCAATGCCTGCCACATGGCAGATGCTCAAAGACATGTTAAATGAATGAACAAAATACTTCCCAGCCAATCCTCAATGCCAATTTCCTGATCCCAAGAAACTGCAACAGTTTCTCTTGATTCATTTTTCTGTATCTTCTAAGACTCATCTTAAAAATTATCTCCTCCAAAAAGCTCCCTCTGAAACACTGTGAATTGTTTTTTTTTTTTTGTTTTTTTTTTGAGTGGAGTAGCAATATCATAGCCCCCCTGCAACCTTGAACTCCTAGACTCAAGCAGTCCTCCTGTGTCAGCCTCCTGAGTAGCTGGACTATAGATGCATACTACCACACTAGCTAATTTTAAAATTTTTTGTAGAGAAAGTGTCTCGCTATGTTCCCCAGGCTGATCTCAAACTCCTGGTCTCAGTGGTCCTCCCACCTCAGCTTCCCAAAGTGCTCAGAGTAAAGATGTGAATGACCATGTCTGCAGGTGAATTCTTAACACTGCACTTTTTACTACATACATAGCACGTATCATATAATTTTACATGTGGTCTTATACTTTCTAGTACTTTCATGTGCATGTTTTTCCTCTAACCTGTACATATCATCAGATCCTTGAGGGCAGGTCTGTATTTTGTATTGTAGCTGAGTTTTTTTTTTTTTTGAGACAGAGTCTCGCTTTGTTGTCCAGGCTAGAGTGAGTGCCGTGGCGTCAGCCTAGCTCACAGCAACCTCAAACTCCTGGGCTCGAGCGATCCTTCTGCCTCAGCCTCCCGAGTAGCTGGGACTACAGGCATGCGCCACCATGCCCGGCTAATTTTTTATATATATATCAGTTGGCCAATTAATTTCTTTCTATTTATAGTAGAGACGGGGTCTCGCTCTTGCTCAGGCTGGTTTTGAACTCCTGACCTCGAGCCATCTGCCCGCCTCGGCCTCCCAGAGAGCTAGGATTACAGGCGTGAGCCACCGCGCCCGGCCTTGTAGCTGAGTTTTGAATGCTCCAGGAGCAATCAGTATGCTGTTCTGCACACAGTAGAAATTCAAAACAAGTTTACTAATATGTACTTTATAAAAAATTGCCTAATATAGCTTATGGTTAATATAGGATTCAAGATAATAAATAATTCAAACAGAATCCAATGAGAAACATTTAATTTAGATTTTCCAAATCTAATGTCTTTATTACATTTTAAAATATTAGGAGACAGATCTTACTTTCTCAGTTTTCCATTAAAAGAAATATCTTCACTGAGATATGAATTACTATATATCCTTTGATTTTTGAGTAGATGCTAATAAAATTGGCTGTATGCAATTCTATTTTGAAGATACTATTTATTTATTTATTTATTTATTTTTTTTGAGACAGAGTCTCGCTTTGTTGTCCAGGCTAGAGTGAGTGCCGTGGCGTCAGCCTAGCTCACAGCAACCTCAATCTCCTGGGCTTGAGAGATCCTTCTGCCTCAGCCTCCCGAGTAGCTGGGACTACAGGCATGCGCCACCATGCCCGGCTAATTTTTTTTTTTTATATACATATCAGTTGGCCAATTAATTTCTTTCTATTTATAGTAGAGACGGGGTCTCGCTCTTGCTCAGGCTGGTTTTGAACTCCTGACCTTGAGCAATCCGCCCGCCTCGGCCTCCCAGAGAGCTAGGATTACAGGCGTGAGCCACCGCGCCGGCTGAAGATACTATTTAGTATATTTATCAGTATCTCTTATATAAGGGTCCATCATATCTATCCCTATTTGTGAGATATGAATTACTATATATCCTCTGATTTCTGAGTAGATGCTGAGAAAATTGGCTGTTTAAAATTCTATTTTGAAGATACTATTTAGTATCAGTATCTCTTACATAAGGGTCCATCATATCTACCCTTATGTGTATTTAATTTTAGAGAAAAGTTTCTATACAAATATTATTTATAGTATTAGTAATCAAATAATGAAAAATTCAGAACACAACATATTTTTCTTTTGGTGTTAGCTGGAAAGAAACAGTATTAGAAAGGACACAGATAATACAATAGAAAGGGATAGAAAAATACTTTTCATAACTATGTTCCATATGGTTAAGGAGCTAGAAGAAACATTTGAACATATTAAGTAGAAACATAGAAAACATAAACTTGAATGCATGCCAAAAAAAAATTATCCAAAATGAAATGCAAAGAGAAGCAAAAGCTGGGGGGGGGGGAAGAACTGAGCATCAGTGAGCTCTGGAACAACTTAAAGCATTCTATTATGTAATTGGGGTCCCTATAGGAGAGGAGAGAAGGAAAGATAGAAAAAAATTTGAAGAAATAATGACCAAAATTGTTTCAAATTTTATGAAAACAACAAACTCACAAATCCAAGAAGCTCAATGAATCCCAAGCAGAAGAAACACGAAAAAGGACATGAAAGTACATCATAATCTAATCATGACTATAGGAGCAAACATAGGATGACAGCAGCTTTCATTTTGGAAACAATGGAAGCAAGAAGACAATGGAGCAACATCCTTAAAGTACTGAAAGAAAATAAATTGTCAACCTAGAATTCTATTTCCAGTGAACATATCTTTCAGACACACACAAGCTGAAAGAAATAATCACCAGTAGCAAGGTTAAAAGAAATCTTTTAGGAAGAAGGAACATAATAACAGACGAAAATTTGGATTGACACAAAGAAATGAAAAGCATTGAAGATGTTAACTACATGAGTAAATATAAGACTTTAAAAAATCTCAGCCTCTTTAAAATATAATTGACTATTTAAAGCAAAAATGATAACATTGTGAGATTTATAATACATATGGAAGTAAAATGTAGGACAATGATAATATAACAGCTGAGAGGGGAGAAATAGAAATATACTTTTGTAAGGTTCTTACACCATAAGTAAAGAAATACTATAACTCAACAGTCAACTGTGATAAGTTAAAGATGTATATTATAAACTCAAAAGCAACCATTTAAAAACACATCAATTAGTTATGGCTGATAAGTTAAAAAAAAAGAAGATAAAATGGCATTAGGAAAAATCACCCAAAAGAAGGTAAAAAACAAAAGGGAAGAAAGAACAAATAGGACATACAGAAAACAACAAGATGGTAGATTTAAACCCAACCATATAGCTCGGTGTAGTGGCTCTGCACGTGCAATCCCGGTTACTTCAGAAGGTGAGGTGGGAGGATCACCTGAGCCCAGGAATTTGAGCCTGCAGTTAGCTATGATCATGTCAAGGAATTCCAGCCTGGGCACAGGGAGAGATCATGTCTCAAAAAAAGAAAAAAAAGAAGAAAAAAAAAAAGAAAAGGAAAAGGAGAAACCACAAAACCTCAACCATATGAATGAACACATAAAATGTAAATGATCTAAATATACAAATTAAAAAGAAGAAATTGTAAGATTGAATAAAAGAACAAGATCCAACTAAATGCCACATACAAGAAACCACTTTAAATATAAAAAAAGTAAAGGAATAAAAAAGAAATATGATCATTTTAATCAGAATAAAGTTGGAGTGGCTATATTAATATCAGATAAAGCAGATATAAGAGAAAAACTATAAATAATATTATCAGGGATAAAAAAGGTCAGTTAATAATGATAAAAGGATCAAATCATCAAGATAATATAATGACCCTAAAGGTTAATGTGTCTAATAACAGAGCTTCAAAATACATGAAGGAAAAACTGATATAACTGTAAGGTGAAATAGAAAAACCACAATTACAGTCATAGACTTTAATATCCTTCTCTCAGTAGCTGACAGAACAAGTAGAATGAAAATAATTATAAATATAGAAGACTTTAATGACACTATTAACTAAAATGACTTAATATTTATAGAACACTCCATGAACAACAGCAGAATATATATTCTTTTTAAGTCAACATGAAATATTTACCAAGATATGTCGTACTTGGGTCATATAACAATCCCAGCTTAACAATAATACATTTAAAATAATTCAAGCCATACAAAATATGTTTTCTGATCACAATGATATTATAAGTCAATAACAAAAAAGAGCTAGAAATTCTCCTAAATATTGAAAATTAAATAGCAGACTTTTAAACCATGAGTCAAAGAAAAAAATTAAAAGAAAAATTATTAAGTAGCCTGAACTGAATGAAAATGCAAAAGCAACATAATTAAAATTTGTGGGATGCCACTAAGTAGCACTTAGGAAGATGCATTGAACTAAATGCTATATTAGAAAAGAAAAAAATTTCAGATTGATTATCTCAGCTTAAAAAACTAGGCAAAAATTAAACTTTTAACTTAAGAGACTAGAAAAAAGAAGAGGAAATAAAATCAAAGTAATTAGAACAAAAGAGATAATAAAACTTAGAGTGTGTAGGCCACTGTGGCTGACGCCTATAATCCTAGCACTATGGGAGGCCCAGGTGGGAGGACTGCTTGAAGTCAGGAGTTCAAGACCAGCCTGAGCAAGAGCAAAACCCTGTCTCTACTGAAAATAGAAAAATTAGCTGAGTGTCCTGGCATGTGCCTGTGGTCCCAGCTACTCAGGAGGCTGAGACAGGAGGATCACTTGAGCCCAGGAGTTTGAGGTTGCAGTGAGCTGGGATGGTGCCATGGCATTCTAGCCCGGGTGACAGAGTGAGACCCTGTCAATCAATCAATCAATCAATCAAGTTAAACCTTTAGGGAAAAAAGAGAGAAGATACAAATTAGAAATAGGTGACATCATTATAAATTCTAGGCTGGGCATGGTGGCTCACACCTGTAATCCTAGCACTCTGGGAAGCTGAGGCAGGAGGAACACTTGAGGTCAGGAGTTTGAGTCTGAGCAAGAGCAAGACCCCATCTCTACTAAAAATAGAAAAAATTAGTTGGGTGTGGTAGTTTACACCTGCAGTCCCAACCACTTGGGAGGCTGAGGCAGGAGGATCACTTGAGCCCAGGAGTTTATGGTTGCCCTGAGCTAGGCTGACGCCACGGCACTCTAGCCCAGGCAACAGAGAGAGACTCTGTCTTTAAAAAAACCAAAAACAAAACAAAACAAAAACAAAAACAAAAAAACCCCCCGAACCCCCAATTCTACAGATATTAAATTGATTAACAATGTAATATCATAAGTTTTATGCCAATAAGTTTGACAATTTAGATGAAATAAATGCATTCTTGCAAGATATAAACTACCAAAGCTCACATAAGAAGATATACATAACCAAACAGCGTGATAACTATTAATGCAATTAAATTTGTAGTAAAACAAAACAAAACAAAACAAAATTCAAAAAACCCTTCCCACAAAGAAAGGTCCAGATAGCTTCACTGGTAAATCTACCGAATGTCTAAAGAGGAAATAATACTAATTTTTTTCCCTAGGATATAAATCCTGAAAGAGTTTATATAAACTATATAAAATTGGAGAGGAAGAAATACTTCCCAATTCATTCTGAGGCCAGCATTACCTTGATACTCACCAAAGACATCATAATGAACCAAAAATAAGATCAATATCCCCCATTGAACAAAGATGAGGGATATTGTTTTGATACTGTCTTTGATATACTAAACACAACATTTTAGCATATCAAATCCAACAATATATAAAAAGCAGGCTGCATTATGATATAGTGAGATTTATTCCAGGAATGCAAGACTACCTTAACATTTGAAAATCAATCAATTAATTCAACATAGTAATAGACTACAAAAGAAGAAACTAAAAGAGAAAAAAACTGAAAAAGAAAAATATGATAATCTCAATAGCTGCAGAAAAAAACCTGTGAAAATCCAACATTAATTCCTGATAAAATCTCTTAGGAAATAAAGAATATAAAGGAATTTTCTTTTTTTTTTTGAGACAGAGTCTCGCTTTGTTGCCCAGGCTAGAGTGAGTGCCGTGGCGTCAGCCTAGCTCACAGCAACCTCAAACTCCTGGGCTCGAGCGATCCTTCTGTCTCAGCCTCCCAAGTAGCTGGGACTACAGGCATGTGCCACCATGCCCGGCTAATTATTTTTTTTATATATATATCAGTTGGCCAATTAGTTTCTTTCTAGTAAAGACTAATCTAGTAAAGACTCTACTAATTTATAGTAGAGACGGGGTCTCGCTCTTGCTCAGGCTGGTTTTGAACTCCTGACCTTGAGCAATCCGCCCGCCTCGGCCTCCCAGAGAGCTAGGATTACAGGCGTGAGCCGCCACCGCCCCGGCCTAGGAATTTCTTTATGAATCAAGAGGCTCAATAACACCAAAAATCCCCAAACTAAAAACCTATAGCTAACATCATATTAATGGTGACATACTGAGTATTTTCCTCCTAGCATCAGGAACAAGGCAAGATGTCTATTCTTACCACTCCAACATTGTATTAGAGGGTGTAACTGTCAGGTTTGGGATTTGATTTTACCCTGTTTATTAATATAAGCTAATAAGTTAGTTGTTACTGTCTTGTAGATGCTAGCATTTAAGACATGAGGCTCCTGGATCAAAGACAAAGGACTTTATTATTCACGGTGCAGCAAGAAGTATGTGCACTGGCTCATGGTACTCAGGATACAGTCAAATTCACAGCTATGACTTTTTCTTTTTTAACAGTGAAAAGATACAAACCAAAACCACCACAGGGGAAAAGTCCCTTACAATCAAGTCAGGAGAAAATCAGGTGCAAGTGTCCAAGAATTCTCTGTAAGTAGTGTCACACAGAACATGCAAAATCCTTTAATCAGTTGCGATAACATGTATGAAATGTTGTCTACCAGGGAAATTCACTGGACACTTAGAGCTCTGCGTAGCATGTACCAAAATGCCAGACTCTCAGAAGGAAAGCAGGTGTTCTGTATAAACCATATTGTTTGCACAAACAGTTTAGGAACTGTGAGCTATTCTTATCTGTTCAAGAGTAGTGGGAACACTCCTAAAATATGACTTCTCAGATGCCAGCCAAGGGTCAGTCTTATAAGCAGGCTTTACTAAGGATAGTAATCCTTTTCTGCACAGGAATATATTGAATATATTCTTATTTTTTTATTTAAAAAACTAATTTTCAAGATATTTTTTGGCAAATAGTATGAAATGGAGCAGTTATAAACACTAAAATGTTATCCTAATATTGTTTAAATTAGTAAAAAACAGAAACAAAGTATATGAAAATTGTGGAACGGTTCAGTAAATTAGAGAACAGTAGTGTGAAGAAATATAAAATAGTAATTAAAATTATACTTTTGAAAACTTTTAATGACAGAAATGATTATGCTGGGAAATCAATATGTAAAATGTTATATACAATAACTCAAAACAGAGACATACAGAATAAAATCTAAAAAAAGAAATTTTAAAGGATAATCATGATTTATTTTGGGGGATGGTTATTATAAAACAATTTTTCTTTTCCTCTTGACCCTTTTCTGTGTTTTCAATTTTTATTTAATAAACATGTATTTACTTTTCTAATCAGAAAATAAGTTATCATAATAAGATAATTATGCTTGAAAGATTTTAATTATATAGGTCTGTGGATCCAAAGTAAAAAAATATAAAATATTTAGTGGGTACAGTGAGTAACATGAGCACAATGTATAAAACAGAGCTTAATTCAGGAACTCTTAGAATGGCAAATGACCATTAAAATGCAATATTTTTCTAATTAACATTTTGCTTTCTTCAATTAGCTAACATTAAAAAAACAGAGGGAGGGGAAATACTTTCTTATAAACACTAAAGAAAACACAATGGCTAATTTTGACTACAAGGAAGAAAATGGTTTATAAACTAGCAAATGCAAAAATAAAAATATTTTTCAATGGATAGAACAAAGGATGAATTTCCTGTTACTTTGTATGTATACATGATTATAATTTGCCTACAGTTCATAAGTATTAGCATTAATAAGTCACATAAATTTTCATAGCTTTAAGGAGAATTAGGTAATTAATCTATAAACTTTTTGAGAAAGTGATTTCTTCCATATTCAGTTCCAATTCCCCTCCATTTGCTTTAATACCTCTGCCCTATCACATATATGCTACTTCACAGAAAGGTATTTTCCTACTACCCGGACTTTCCATCACTGCATTAAGTCACCATATATAAAGACTGCTATTGTATCCTCTTATCCCTAGAGAGATGAAATGGTTTGCAGCTTCTTTTAAATCACAAAGCAATTTTTTGTGTGTACTGAACTGGCCCAAGGCTACAGAGATTGTGCAACAGAGACCCACAGAGGCAGCCTCACCCCCCACACGACCTCCACTTGTGGCTGCTTCCCAGTCATGCCAGAACATGAAAACCTTGCAGGCGCTCCATGTGGGGGCAGCTGCTCTCTGCATCTGAAGGGATTCTCGAGCTAAGTTTGAAAAACTAAATTCTGAAAAGCCATTGCAGTGGCAAAACACTCAGAAAAAAAAAGCCAAAATTTTTCTGGTTAGGAAGGGAAATGTGGTTAACCTAAATTGGATCTGGGGCGCAAATGGAGACAAGAAGCACTCCCACTGTTGTGGTTCAACCATGCATTTTTATTTCCATTATTAAAGAAGAATAGTTTTTTAAATAGTCTATCATCACAAATTTAACTGCTTAAAAACAGCTATGTTTGGGGAGGTAGTGAGGAAAGAGGACAGATGAACAAAGCATTGCCATAGATTCTCTTCATTAGAGTTTATTAACTAATGAAAGCCAACAATTGGTGCTTGCTAAGTACTATCGATAGTCCTTCAAAGACTTCAATGTTTCCATTTTTTCTCTTTCCCAGGAAGAAACATTAAAAATATTAGAAAAAGCATGGGATTTGGAGTAAAAAACAACCGTTCAGATGACACTGTCAAACATGCATTAAAGGCCGGGCGCGGTGGCTCACGTCTGTAATCCTAGCACTCTGAGAGGCCCAGGAGGGTGGATCACTCAAGATCAAGAGTTCAAAACCAGCCAGAGCAAGACCTCGTCTCTACTAAAAATAGAAAGAAACTAATTGACCAACTAAAAATATATATACAAACAATTAGCTGGGCATGGTGGCACATGCCTGTAGTCACAGCTACTCAGGAGGCTGAGGCAGTAGGATCACTGGAGCCTAGGAGATTGAGGTTGCTGTGAGCTAGGCTGATGCCACAGCACTCACTCTAGCCTGAGCAACAAAGTGAGACTTTGTCTCAAAAAAAACCCCCAAAAAACATGTATTAAAAAACAATTTTCAGGCCAGGTGCGGTGGCTCATTCCTGTAATCCTAGCACTCTGGGAGGCCAAGGTGGGCGGATGGCTAGAGGTCAGGAGTTTGAAACCAGCCTGAGCAAGAGCAAGACCCCGTCTCTACTATAAATAGAAAGAAATTAATTGGCTAACTAATATATATAGAAAAAATTAGCCGGGCATGGTGGCGCATGCCTGTAGTCCTAGCTACTCAGGAGGCTGAGGCAGGAGGATTGCTTGAGCCCAGGAGTTGTCTGAGGTTGCTGTGAGCTAGGCTGACGCCATGGCACTCACTCTAGCCTGGGCAACAAAGAGAGACTGTCTCAAAAACAAAACAAAACAAAAACACAAAAAATCCCAATTTCCAGACACTAGGCTATCCTGCCATTTATCATCTCTGAATTTTAGGCTTTTCCTCTATAAAATGGGAATACTAACAAATATCACCCTTTTCATAGGTGATTATGTACAAAGAAAATATAAGCAAACTGTAAAGTGCTATGTAAGCGTTTATTATGGTTGTTGCTGTTAGGTCTGCCTGACATTGAGAAAGTCCTTAATAAATGGTCACAAAATTAATAATGAATTAATCTAATTATAGTAGACAAATGGTAAGAGTAGATAAATTAAGAACCTTGAAACCAATAATAACACTTTCACATAAAAATTAACAAATATTTAACTATAAAATATTAATATCTTATATGCAACTAAGTTGAACACTCTGGAACACAGTAGAGTAAGGGTTAAGAGCCAGGGCTCTTGAGTTCAAAGTCCAGGTAACAGGCCGGCGCTGGAGCCTAGGAGATTGAGGTTGCTGTGAGCTAGGCTGACACCACGGCACTCACTCTAGCCTGGGCAACAAAGTGAGACTCTGTCTCAAAAAAAAAAAAAAAAAAAGTCCAGGTAACAAGTTTTGTGACTTTGGGAAAATTACTTAATCTTTTCTAAAACTCAGTTTTCACATCTGTAAAATGGGGATAGTAGTAGTACCTATCTCTCAGGATTTCTGTGAAGATTAAATGAAGAAATATAGGCAAATCACTTACTATAGTGTTATTTACTTAGCTATCATCACCTTCATCAAACTATATATACAAGGTGACTTTTTATGAGTGGACCTAGACCAGAAGTCACCCATTTTACAATCTGATATTCACCTTCAGCCATAGTAGTGAACCACACATGTTCATTGCTATTTGAAAAATCCCACAAAAAGTGTCCACTGTGGTCATATATCCTGTTATGTCCCCGCATACCAATATGCTGCTTAGGTGAGGTTAGACATGCCTCCACAGAAGTGTGGTTCCCTGAACCAAATGTTAGCAGATGTCCAAGGTATAATTCTTCATTTTTTACTAACTGCTCTCTGAACCATGCCGAGTCCCTAGGTTATACTTTCAGATTTTAAATTTCTTATCTAAGTTGCTCATGACCTATGATTCACTTCTAGTAAAATTTGTCTTTCTTTTTTTCAAATGAAAATGTCAAAAATCTTAAGATGTGCACACATGCATACTTTTTCTAATCTGCAGTGAGTGAAATCTTGCTAAAGAAGTTAGAATAATGAAACACTAAGATAGGAGTCCCTTATAATAGTATCTACCATGTTAAATGATGGTGGTGGTCAATGAAGCAATTACTTCACATCTAATATCCTACTGAAATTAAATAACTGCATTTTAAGGAAATAAAACCTAACCTTTCTTGAGATGTCCTGCTAAATGAGTCAAAAAACCTTAATTCTAGACCTATAAAATTAATCAAAATAATCCAACTGTGCAATCATCCTACTTCTCATCATAGAGAATCTAATAATGCAGTACATTTTGGATCTTGGATATAAAACACTTTCCTCCCCCACCCCCTAAACAGACATCTTCTTGGGATCATGGTCCACTCTTCTGGGACATGGAAGGCCCCTTCCTCCGGGGAAAGGGTGGGCCCAGCTGTCTCGGCACGAGCTGCTCCTTCAGCCTGCCTTGCCTGCCTGTGACAGCACTACTTGCTAGCCAGAAGCATCCGGCGTCTGCTGGGCTGCTGCAGATTGAACAGACTGTGAATCCAGCCAGAGGATAAGAGGTTGTTTTAATTGGCTAAATCTGCTATGTACTAAGCGTATGGCTACGAATTTGTAGCCAAAACACTACTCTAAAAAAAAAAAAAAAAATGTCATGTACAATTTAAACACAAAACAAGAATGACATTTCCGTTCGATTCTAGTGTTGCCCGCAAGGGTTTTTAACCTAACATTTTATAATGACTCTGAAATCCTTTACCTTTGCTGAAGTAGAATTTTCATGGTATGCTCCTTGTACCAAGTCCATAAGAGCACTTGCTAGAAGTTCCACAACCTAAAAAAGCAAGAAGAAAAATTAAAAGAAAGAATTTGAAAATGTATCCCCATTTTTGCCTCAGAATGCTTCACAAGGCTTAGCAGCAAAGCAGGATTTGTGCTAGCTAGAAAAAATGGGGCTATGTGCAAAGATCCTGGCAAATGGCACTGCCCACCTGGATATTAAAGCTGTGATCCCATTTTTTCAGTCATAATTCAAGCCAAAAAAAAAAAAATCTTATAAGCATAGCATTTAACTTTCATATATATGAAAATCCAGTATTAGCCATTTTGAACATAAGCTTAAATTTCAGATAACTAATGTAATCTTAACTCAATTTATTTTCTGCATGTTTATTTCTGTCAGGTGGATACTTTTTCAGTATTCCCATTCTGGGAGCCATTACAATGCTAATTTTCATGCATAATATAGAAAGAAAAGCAAAAGCAAGAGAATGGTTAACCTTTCAAATGTGTTCATTCTGTTGTACTTAAAATGCACTGTGGATATACTTGCTGTAGGGCCCCTGGGTCAAATATAGCATAAACATTGAAAATTTTTACCGAACTGCAATACTGAAAATAATATTCATAAAACATGTATTATTTTCAAGGCTTAGACTATTTTTTAAAAAAAATCAAGCAAAATCAAGAGCTTTGAAGTTGTTATAGAATGTAAAACAAGCAGAAAATAGTAAATGGTCTCTTTGGAACTATTGTACAATTTAGAGTCGTTTGCATAAAGCATCTTAATTCAAGAAGATAAAATAGTGGTGTTTATGATAATGTTTAATGTAGCCATTTCAAATAAGAATTCCTCAAGGCAGCCCCATCTGCCTCTTACAAGTCTTAATATCTTGTATATTTAACTTCCTATGTTATGCAGCCCTGTATCAGATTTCCAATCTTTCCTTCCTAAAATTTAGCTGAGTTCTGATTGAATTAAAGGATTTTGTTTCAGCTTTTATCATTCTTGTAATTGAAGACATTATTAAGCCAAAGGATACCGACTCAAACAACAAGATACTACAATCTCAGGTACCCTAGATTTAATAAACATTTTCTTAGAGGCAAATTACATTAATTTGTAGAAAGACTTGCTTTGAAATTTTAACACATGAGCATTTATCTCCACATTTATACTGCATAACACACACAGGGCCACTGATACGGAAATTTTGCTGATTAAAGGCATATTTTTTCTAGCTCTGTAGATGGGTTAATTTGTAAGATCTATACAAAGTCTTTTTCTTTTTTCTTTTTTTAAATCACATTGTCCTTTAGGTAACCAAATACTTAAGAAATATTGTAGCAACATGAGCTGCAGAGGAACTGGAAGGACAATGATCCTACAGTGTTACCAGATGTGTTGAGTTATTTAAGTGGGGAAGAGAGAAAAATGAATGGATTTTTTTCCCCTAAAGGTATCAGATAAGCTCTATTCCCAAATCCAGAAGGATTGAGTATCACCAATAGGTCTATGAAAGACTGTAACTAAATGCACAGCATCAGATTGGATTACAGTTTATACAAGCAACATCCCAAGATCCCCCTGATGGCTGGACACATAATACAGATCAATCACTCACTAAGAAATGTTATGGTTTTGAAACAGTTTGAGCTCTGAGGCCAGCACTGGTAATGTGAAGAGGGATTTACAAAGAAAAAGTCTGACACTAAATGTCAAAATGATGGCAGGAATAGTGGATCTGGCTCTGGATAACCAGAGTGTTCCTTTACATCCCTGAAATTCCAGACCAGGCAGAAGCAACAAAAACATTTTGTTCTCGGACTCTTTTTCTCTTAATGCAATTAGCAGATATAGGCAGTATATCTGCTATACACAATCTGTACTTACAAGTTCCTAATTTGGCCTGTACTTACAAATGGCTCTACTTACTTGAATGGAATACACTTCCACAGCCAATAACAACCATTAAAAAATCTTTGGGGCCTGCTGCGGTGGCTCATGCCCGTAATCCTAGCACTCTGGGAGGCAGAGGCAGGTAGATTGCCTGAGCTCAGGAGTTTGAGACCAGCCTGAGCAAGAGTAAGACCCCCCACTCTACTAAAAATACAGAAAAATAGCCAGGTGTGGTGGTGCACACCTGTAGTTCCAATTACTTGGGAGGCTGAAGCAGGAGGATCTCTTGAGCCCAGGAGTTTGAGGTTGCAGTGAGCCATGATGATGCCACTGCGTTCTACCCAGAGAGACAGAGAGAGACCATGTCTCAAAAAAAAAAAAAAAAAAAAAGAAAAAGAAAAAAGAAAAAAAATAAAGAAAAGAAAAAAAAGCTTTGGACTTAAGAGTTAACAGGTCAAGGAAGAGAAGAGTTTATGAAAAGCAGGAATAGCCTAAAGGGGTTGAATGTGTCCCAGGTGAGGGTGACTTGCCTAGTGTACCTCTTTCCATTGTCTGAAATGTTTCTTTTTAAAATTATACCAAATAAAGATGTGTTTAAATATCATCCTTCTTTAAACTTGCAAATATTTTTAGAAAGACCACATGGCTACTCCACTAGCCATTCATAATTTAGTAAGCTCATTTTTAATGATCTGATTTCCTTTATTATTATTATTATTACTTGGCTTATTATCTCAGACATTCACCTGTTTAGATACCTGCTGTACTTAACTGTAAGAAAGTATTTGCTTAATACCACTTTTCCCCCTCAGATTCTTGGGGAATGATTTGTTCAAGCAATTCAAAGTGCTAGCAAGAATAATGGCAGCCAGAGGAGAATCCAGAGGCTAACATACCAAGTATTAGACTTGGTGGTCTAGACAAGAGCAACTATGAGAAAGATTCAAGGGCTTTTGTTCCTCAGTGTGAAATGACAAAACACTTTCCATAATACTAGAAAAAGAAGATAGGCTAAAAAAGCCTCAATGTTAGCCACCCCTGGAAGTCCAACAGATTGGAGAACTGAAAGGAAACAGACAAGAACACTAGGAGCCAGAGAATCTAGATTCGATTTCAAGGTCTACTAATAATATTTGTTGACAGACTTGGGGCAAATCATTAATTTTTCTGAGTTTTGGCTGGCTTTCTTTCTTTCTTTCTTTCTTTCTTTCTTTCTTTCTTTCTTTCTTTCTTTCTTTCTTTCTTTCTTTCTTTCTTTCTTTTTCTTTCTCTCTCTCTCTTTCTCTCTCTCTCTTTCTCTCTGTCTCTCTATGTCCCTCCCTCCCTCCCTCCCTCCCTCCCTCCCTCCCTCCCTCCCTCCCTCCCTCCCTCCTTCCTTCCTTCCTTCCTTCCTTCCTTCCTTCCTTCCTTCCTTCCTTCCTTCCTTCCTTCCTTCCTTCCTTTTTCTTGAGACAGTCTAGCTCTTTCACCAGGGCTAGAGTGCAGTGCATCCTTATAGTTCATAGCAACCTGGGCTCAAGCAATTCTCCTGCCTCAGTCTCCTGAGTAACTGGGACTTCAGGCATGCACCACCATGCCTGGCTAATTTTTTCTATTTTTAGTAGAGATGGGGTCTCACTCTTGCTCAGGCTGGTCTCAAACTCCTGAACTCAAGCAATCCTCCTTCCTCGGCCTCCCAGAGTGCTAGGAGTACAGGCATGAGCCACCGCACCTGGCCTTGCGCTTTGTTTTTCTTCAACTATAAAATGGGGGGAGTTGCAAAAGATGACTCCTTAAGGTCTCTTCCAGCTCTACAACTCTGAGCTTTTAAAAAAATGCAAATCTTAGTATTTATAATTAGGCATATAAACTTAGAAATTGCTTGATCATAATCTTTGATGGAAAATCTTTGCTCATATTATTCATTTTTATCTGTTGTCTTCACATGAACCTTTCCCGCTATCTGAATTCTACTGATTACTTTCTTTGCGAAACTTTTGTACCCAATCCCTTTGCTTCTAATACCTAGAATTAACATGAAACAACTTTCATTTTTTAAACCATTATGACTATAGCCCACTACACCAGCTGGCAAAGAAGTCTTAGTTGGGTCAATTAATTAAAGGTGATTTTGCTGAGTTCTGGGTTTTGTTTGTCTGTTTTAGAGATAGGGTCTTGCTCTGCTGCCCAGGCTGGAGTGCAGTGGCTTGATCATAGCTCAATGAAGGCTCCAACTCTGGGATGGGTTCAAACAATCCTCTCACCTCAGCCTCCCAAGTAGCTGGGACTATAGGCATGCATCACAGTGCCGGACTTGGTACAAGTTTTGGGTAGACAAAGGGCATAGTATGGAAACCAAGATAACAGTGTTTTTGTTTGTTTGTTTGTTTTTTGAGACAGAATCTCACGCTGTTGCCCAGGCTAGAGTGCTGTGGTGCTAGCCTACCTCACAGCAACCTCAAACTTCTGGGCTCAAGGGATCCTTCTGCCTCAGCCTCCCGAGTAGCTGGGACTACAGACACATGCCACCATGCCCGGCTAATTTTTTCTATATACTTTTAGTTGACCAATTAATTTCTTTCTATTTTTAGTAGAGATGGGGTCTCGCTCTTGCTCAGGCTGGTCTCAAACTCCTGAGCTCATGATCCGCCCACCTTGGCCTCCCAGAGTGCTAGGATTACAGGTTTGAGCCACCGCACCCGGCCCATACAGTGTTTTTTTCTTTAATGTGTGACCAAATATTTTGGATGAAAGTAGGTTTTAGTTCAACAACAGAACACATGCAAAGGTTATTTTAACCAAAATCAGAGATCTCTGAAATATTGACTTGCTGCATCCTGAAGCATTGTTTCAGATGCTAAAACGGTCACCATCAACATTAAATAGTTTCCCTTAGCCATCTGGAAAGCAATTAAATGAGAGATATGTTTCTTCATTTCTGGCAATTCTGAGAATGGCAGCATTGCTTACCTACACATGCAAATGCAAAAATACTCTTCAATTTGGGTCATACATTTAAATCTGATTGTACAGCAAATCATACACTTTTCTCAAATCTTCTGAGTAACACCTTCAATTCCAGTGAACCAGAAGTGGCAACCATTCACATTGTCAGTGTAATGAGCTGGCTTCTCATGCCACCTCCCTTGTTTTTGGAGGAGCACAGGAAAGTAAATGAACAGTGTGCACCCAATTGCTATTCTCAAGAAAACTGTTGATTTCTCCTACTTCAATCACCATGCTCTCATCAAAGATAAGGAATAGATTATACCAAGTGCATCTGAACCTTAGCACAATTACAGATATGATATAACTGACCTTTTGCAATGAATTTCTTAAATGGTTAATTTACAAGACAAATTTCAGCAATCTCAGGGGAATATATAATTGCTTCATTCTTTATCTTTTGGCAAGGGTAACTACAATTCAATGATTTTTTAAAAACTGAAAATCTATGATGAATACTCTTGTAAAGGGTGTTGTGATGATTATGCCCTGAGCTATAATAAATTCTCATCATAAAAAATAGACATTGAGAGGAGTAGGTGGTGGCAAGATAAAAACACCAACCCCCAAAATCCTCACATTGCTATACAAAGATGTCCGTAACATATTCTTAAGGAAAAAAAGCTGGTTACAAAACAGAAGTGGCATTATAGGAATTTTAAAAACAAAAATGAGGTCAATCTATGTTTATATATTCAGAGGGAAAAGTCTGAAAGGAGAGATAAAATATTCATAATAATAATAATGTATAAGTGATAGATTCTGGGTAATTTTGAATTTAAAAAATTTTCTCCAACCTTTCGAAATTGCTTAAATTTATAATTGCTAAATTTACAATTGGTTAAATATACAATATATTACATTTTCTCCTTCTTTCTTTTTTTCTGAAACAGAGTCTCACTCTGTTGCCTGGGCTAGAGTGCCGTGGTGTCAGCCTAGCTCACAGCAACCTCCAACTCCCAGGCTCAAGCAATTCTTCTACTTCAGCCTCCCGAGTAGCTGGAACTACAGGCATGCGCCACCATGCCCAGCTAATTTTTTCTATGTTTTTTAGTTGTCCAGCTTATTTCTTTCTATTTTTTTAGTAGAGACGGGGTCTCACTCTTGCTCAGGCTGGTCTCGAACTCCTGAGGTCAAATGATCCTCCCACCTCAGCCTCCCAGAGTGCTAGGAGTACAGGCATGAGCCATGAGCCACCATGTCTATCCTTTCTCCCTCTTTTAACTGTATGGCTTTTATAATAATAATAATAATAATAATAAAAACCCTAAAAACACCAAAGGGCAATCAATACAGATTTTTTTCTTTGTTATCTACCATCAATTGGAATTTAGAAATATTTGAGCCTTTGAACAATTACTCTGTATATGAAATTAAGTAGTGTCTTGCAAATGGTATTAAACTTTTGTGTAATTGAACAATCAAAACAAAATACAAAAAAACAAACACAAAACAATAAACCTATTTCCTTGAGGAGGGGTGAGGGTAAGCATACCTTGTTTTCAGTCACAAAGAAGCTAAGCTATGTCCACAAATTGATTTATGGAATATATCAGTCAATAGTCTCTGGACTAGCAAAAATAAGACCAGTAAGTGGAGTTAAGCATTCCGTATAGATAAGTTGCGCCTTTCTCAATAAATGTGATTCAGGAGTATTGTCAGTTCGCATTTGACAGATGGAATAGACTCAACAGAGTTGTAGATGTTTAGTATACCAGACAACTGTAGTTTAAGCAAAGGAGTATCTATCCTATATTAAAAGCAAAATGCAACTAAATCTTTAGGTGAAATGGTAACTATAAACTAATGTGGCTCAATTAAAACTCAAATCAGCATAATTGAGCTGATGTAATAAGGTAGTAAAGGTGTATTTTAATTCACTTTTAAAAGGTTGCTGCACAAATCCATTTGCTTGGTATATAAAAACTGTCAAGGCCATTATACATTTATAATATTCTTTCAGAAATTTGTCCTTGAAAGGTTATTTTAATGATGATTTTTACTACAGCGTGGAATGACAAAACAACATCTATCACTCTATTTAGGAGGCAAATGAACACGGAGTGCTTCAGCCTTTACTACTCTTAACAGCTGCTAGCAAAGGAAACTGTGCACACATACATCTGCAATACTGATGGCATTAATTACACACAAATTTATTGCACTCCTTCCTTTACCCCAAATAGCAATGCATGAAGTAGTAGCAAAGGTAAAACTCCCTTGAGGAAGAATAAATTTTCATATACATCTTGGGAGGAACAAAAGATGGAGTTAGCCTAAACAGGTTTTTTCAAAGAGCTTTGGGATTTGAAGGGATATTGTCAAGATTTCTTTTTAGGCAACAAAAAGTATTATTGGTGAAAATATCTCACAGAAAAATACTTCTATAGAGAAAAGATGCTGAATAGGCTACTAACAGTAACCAGAGCAGTTAGCATCACTCTTTAGTTCCTCTTCATATAAATCAAGCACAGAGAGAGCATTTGAGAGGCTCATGTGACGATGGAAAGATTTACATTACCAAGGTTAGATACACAGGGACTAAAGAGTGGCACCTTCCTATAGAGACCGATAATAACATCTAACATTTGTAAAGCACATTATCATTTCCGAGCTGGGTTTAAGCAAACCATCTCATTCCAGGTGGATTCAGTCCCCAGTGCTCAGCCAGCGCTTCCAGGCTGGCAGCCTCAGCGGAGAAGCGACCTCTGAAGAACACAGGGCGCAGAAGCAGTGGCCAAATGAAGGGTGAATATACTCACCCACCACCTGGGCACACACTACCCAGATGAGCTCTATTCTGCATGCTGATTAATATAAATGAGTGGCTTTGATAAAGCCATCACTGAAAGAACAGCTCTCTCCACTTCTTCCCAGCCATTTTCTAGACAAAGACCAGGTTTAATGAAGACAATGATGAAAGGTCTGTTGAAATAAACACACCACTAACAGGAGTTCTGGAGGATGCTTCTAACTCGGCTTTTTGAAAGGAGCTTTTTCAATGCTGCCAAATGTGTAAGGCCTTGCTTATTTGTGGGAGGGATGGCAATCTGTTCTACTGAGCTGGAAGTTCTTTCTGGCTAAGGGGGTAGAGCACAGAAATGGCACTACCAATAGGACAGGTGCAGCAAAAACTAAGCAAATTGATAATCTTAATTTTTAATTTAGAACAGCTGATACATTGGTTTCTAAACTAACTACTGGTAACATTTGTCAAAGAGGTTTCAGGAAAATTCACTGAACCAAACAAACGTATAAAATTACAACTGATACAACTTGAAAGAAATAGGTCACAAGTTCAGGAAAATGGCTTGAATATTCTGTGTGGAGATTTCATTTTACATTGGTTAGTGCATTCATTCCATAAATGTTTTCTGATAGCCTACTATGTGCCTGGCACTGTGCTAAGGAAAGTAATTTCTTGATTATTTTATCTTTCTTGATATGTCATGGCATTTTCAGGGTCTGGTTACACAGTGCAAATTTAGACTCTTTCCTACAACACTTATAAGGCCACAGTTATACCTATAAAGTACTACCAAAAAAGGTCTAAATCATAATTCCTTTATTCAATTAATATATATAAAGATGTTTGTGGTTCAAATACCACCAAGGAGCCATGTCTAAACAAGTTGTAATAAAAAAGTTCATTACATTTTACATTTTTTGCAGTGAATTTTAATTATACTTGTCTTCTTAAAGGATACATTCATTGTCCAGATAAATAACCTTGTAAAGATAAAGGTGGCTGGGCATGGTGGGTCACGCCAGTAATCCTAGCACTTTGAGAGGCTGAGGCAGGAGGATTGCTTGAGTTTAGGAGTTTGAGACCAGCCTGAGCAAGAGTGAGACCCTGTCTCTACAAAAAATAGAAAAATTAGCTGGGCCTGGTGGTGCCTACGTGTAGTCCCAGCTACTCAAGAGGCTGAGTGAGGCAGGAGGACCCTTGAGCCCAGGATCTTGAGGTTGTAGTGAGCTATGATGATGAAGGTGAGTTCACTAATTTAGGGTATTGCTTTAGATTGCTGAAATATGTATGTAAATCTTCAGATCTCTAATGTTCATACAAGATTTTGGATTTTCTATTAGATTTCTGATTTTATTAACATTTTTTCCTTGATTATTTTGTCTTTCTTCATATGTCATGCCATTTTCAGGATTTGATTATATAATCAATGCAAATTTAGGCTCTTTCCTACAATACTCTGAATTTAAAATATTGGAACTGGCAAGGATCTAGGAGATGGACATGATGCTGCCTTTACATATTTTAGAAAACTTATTGTTTTTGCTTGTAAGTTGCTTCTTTAAAATGTTTCATGAAGCCCCTATTGATGTTTGTATTAAAATATTTATTCCAATATTTAGAAACGAATACTTAAGATATTATAAACTCCAGGATTGATAACTGCAAAATTGCTGACAAAAATGTATCATGGTTCTTTGTGGGTTTGTTAGTTTTCTACTTTAGTTAGGCATGAGGAATTTAGAGCCAGATTGCTTGGATTTAGACAGCAGCTATACCACTTACTAGCAGTGTAACCTTGGGGAAATTACCCTTTCCCTGTGCTCCAGGAGACATTAAATGAGTTAATACAGTTAAAGCACTTAAATTAGTGCCTATCATACAGTAAGCACTCAAAAATATAAGGTGTTATTATTTAAAAAATATTTGGTAGGCCGGGCGCGGTGGCTCACGCCTGTAATCGTAGCACTCTGGGAGGCTGAGGCGGGTGGATTGCTCGAGGTTGGGAGTTCGAAACCATCCTGAGCGAGACCCCGTCTCTACTAAAAATAGAAAGAAATTAATTGACCAACTAAAAATATATATACAAAAAATTAGCCGGGTATGGTGGTGCATGCCTGTAGTCCCAGCTACTCGGAAGCCTGAGGCAGGAGGATCGCTTGAGCCCAGGAGTTTGAAGTTGCTGTGAGCTAGGCTGACGCCATGGCACTCACTCTAGCCAGGGCAACAAAAGTGAGACTCTGTCTCAAAAAAAAAAAAAAAATATTTGGTAGTAATTTTAATAAAGGTTAAATTTTCTACAATATAAAGTTTCTCATTCCAATGATAAAAAGTGGGTAGTAAGATATTAGATAAATAATCTGAAGAAAAGATGAATGAATGATCTGACCTTGGAAGAGGTAAAATGAAGAGTTCAATGATAAATGGCTAATTGGAAAAAAAGAAAGAAAAAGAAAAAACACCAAGACTAGGAACTAGGTTCATAGACTTCTACTTTATGGTTCTTTCGACTTCTCTTTGTAGCTTTACAAATCATCTCTAGGAGTATAAAACAGATAAGTTTTATACTCCTAGATAAGTGCTATATAGTGCAACACATCATGAAAATATACAGAGTGTAGCTAATAAAACCTATTAGTAATGAAATAGTTAATCTGATATTCTAAATAGGGAAACTATTTTTTAAAACCAAAGACTAGACATACAATGTAGTTTTGGTTTTTCCTGATTTCTGGCTGATTTACTTTGCACTGTGAAAACGGCCCCAGAACAGAGACAATTAAGCCATACGAATGACAACAAACAACTTGATGGATTTTCCAAAATGCTTAAAAAGAAACTTCCTTGGCACAGCCATACTTTCCAACAAACCCACTTTAATGTTTTCACAGTTTACAATATCAGAAATGACCTCAGGGTCAGGCATTTGTCAGTTAATGACCTGTTGGGCTAATGGCCTTCAGCTTTGCCTTGGGCACACAAGTCCTCTCCTAGGTCATTAGCTGCCAGAAAAGGGCTCTCCCCAATCACTATTGCTAAATAAATAAAAACTGCTCCTGGGCTAAGGCTCTACAAGCCAACTTTGGCTCAGAGTAAATTTTTTCGTTGAGTATTTATAACTCTGAGAATTTAATAAAATGGTGAAAATGCTAAAACCAAAATTATGTCGACACAACTGAGCTATATGGGGCTATTGATGAAAAGTATTCACATGGAGATTTCTGGATATTCTTAAATTTTCTTTTGCTTATGGTGTTCAAATTCAGTTGACTGCTACACCATGGTTGGCCATGGGAGATAGAAATGTATTGGTTATAGCAATCTTATAATACATTTAGCAACCTCAATTTTTGTAAATCCCATTTTCTACTTTCCAGAAGCCAATTTAATTAAATCAGTTCTCCCCACCCCATTTTCACTGACATAAGCTGCTGTTTCTCCAAAGCCAGAGGGAGGAAAAAAAAATCTATTTTCAAGGTTGGGTTATTCTGTATTCTTCTTTTGCCTTTCTGATGTTCTTACCCAAGGAACTTCCTGAGTTAGGAGTTTACAAAGTTACTGGGTGGATGAACAGCTGATTCCTTCCTCTGTATCCTCAGCTGCCCGACCTAACATTGCTTCTCCACCCAGCCTTTCTTCGTTCCAGCAGGCTTAGGAACGCTGCCCTTTTCTTTTACTGCTCACAACTCAGTTAATTTAGCCTCAGGTAATCTCCAAAGGCATACACATCCTCTTCAACCTTTATCTTCAGGTTTTCATTCTTTCTCTTTATTACCTACTATTTCGGGGGGAAAAAATGCCACCCACTTTTTTGTCTTCTTGCTTCTTCTAAGAGAAAACATAAACCAAGAATCTTTACTTGGAGTTGAAAAACATCAGAGTAAAGCTTGCTATATTTTTGTGTTAAAAAAAGGTAAAATTATATAATTATAAATGAAATAGTCATTAAAAAGAACCAGTGCCTCTACCCTCATCCTCTTATTAAACCAAATTTCCCTTTAACTGTCAACATTTAAAGATAATTTAACAAATATTTCTTTTTCTTTTTTCTTTTTTTTTTTTTTGAGACAGAGTCTCACTGTGTTGCCCAGGCTAGAATGAGTGCCGTGGCATCAGCCTAGCTCACAGCAACCTCAGACTCCTGGGCTCAAGCAATCCTTCTGCCTCAGCCTCCCAAGTAGCTGGGACTACAGGCATGTGCCACCATGCCCAGCTAATTTTTTCTATGTATATGTTAGTTGGCCAATTAATTTCTTTCTATTTATAGTAGAGATGGGGGTCTCACTCTTGCTCAGGCTGGTTTCCAACTCCTGACCTCAAGCAATCCACCCGCCTCGGCCTCCCAGAGTGTTAGGATTACAGGTTTGAGTCACCTCGCCCAGCCATAACAAATATTTCTTATTCTGTTTGTTTTCCTATTTTGTTTAATTGCAGGTATTGTAGAACACAATTTTTTTTTTTAAATGGATGCCTTTGAATGCCAGGCATGTGGAAAATGTGTAAGCTTCTCTTGCTCTTTGTCCTTGTCATCAGGTTTCTGATTTGACAGACACTCAGAGAAATACCAATTTTGAAATTGGTATTTGACAGACAGAGAAATATCTGATGGCATTTGACCTTCCTATGCCAAAGAGATACTACATTCCATTGTTTTGTGGCATCAAAATGGACAAAGTTCAAGGTTTTAATTAGATAATAAATTTAAAAGGATATAATATGTGTCTTCTTATTTCTAGTATACTTCGCACACACTTATCATTTAGCACTCACTTTATATATTTTTTTCTTTTTTTTTATTTCGGCATATTATGGGGGTACAAATTTTAAGGTTTCAATAAATGCCCTTCCCCCCCTTCCCCCACAAATCTGAGTTTCCAGCATGACCATCCCCCAGATGGTGCACATCTCACTCATTATGTATGTATATATCTGCCCCCTCCCCCCTGCCCAATACCCTATTACTGTAGTACCTATGTGTCCACTTAGGTTAGCACTCACTTTAAAGATCAAGGAAGAAGGCTCAGAAAATGAATGTAGTCTCTGTCTAATATGTGACTATATTAGCAAATGATAAGAAAAAAACTAGATGGCTGGGCACGGTGGCTCACACCTGTAATCCTAGCACTCTGGGAGGCCGAGGCGGGTGGATTGCTTGAGGTCAGGAGTTCGAAACCAGACTGAGCAAGAGTGAGACCCCCGTCTCTACTATAAAAAAAAAGAAATTAATTGGCCAACTAATATATACAGAAAAAATTAGCCGGGCATGGTGGCGCATGCCTGAAGTCCCAGCTATTTGGGAGGCTGAGGCAGGAGGATTGCTGGAGCCCAGGAGTTTGAGGTTGCTGTGAGCTAGGCTGACGCCACAGCACACTTTGTTGCCTGGGCAACAAAGTGAGACTATGTCTCAAAAAAGAAAAAAAAAAAAGAAAAAACTAGAGAAAATAGTTTGTTTTGGGATCGTTAAATAATTTAATCTTGGCAGTTTGACTTCTCTATTTAATTGATACGGAGATGGTGTCCTTTATTGTTACAATATAGAACACCCCACTTAAGCACCTTCTGCATCCATCTACTCCAGTCATGAAAATCTACACTTGAGTGGGTTACATGTGTGAAAACTATTAATCTTGGGTATCAAACCAAAGAGGATAAAAAATATTAATTCAATAATATCCACAAGTAAAATAGTGCTGACAAAACTATAAACACAAAGTCATAATAATGCCTATTTTAAATGTATAGGATAGGGAAAAGCTTAAAGTTCACATGATGTAGCATGTTTTTAGGTTTCACTTTCAACACGAATTTGAAAGTAAATTAATATAACTGATAAGACAAACATCAAATAAACAATAGCAGCCTCTTTATTAAAATATATATACAGTGTAAAAGGAGATTTATATGCATAAATTGAGCATATTTACACAAACAAAATTCTTCCTTGTAAACAACATATTTATGCCTTTAGGAAAACAAAGTTAGCATAAGGAAATACATCAGCTATGTAAGGCGTACATCTGTGACACTGGTTATTTGGAAATATAAATCACTAATGCTTAATAGAATAGCCCCCAGAAGTGAAATTGTGACAATGTTCTTGGGTGTTTAGACAAGACTCAGACTGATTGACAGTGTCTCAACTGATGTACATCAATAGGTCTATTAAATGAAAATGACTGCAAAGATTAAAAAAAAAAAAGGGTATTCAATTCTTTACATACTAGGCTTATCACTATACATGTAAAATAAAAGACTTTAAAAAAAAGATGACAAGTAGTAATCCACACAGTCTTATTTGCACTGTGGTTTAATCTTAGACTACAAATCCAGTCTAAATCAATGCAGGGATCGGAGAAAACCTGTAATGGCCAGCTAGATTTCTAAATTATAGGGCTTTTCCATTTCATGATTTTCCCCCCAATTAGTTAGCATGTCTCATTGAAGGCTTGATGCTCAAACACTAAAATTTTAGATTTTGGCATGACCACATCATTACATCATTCAGTGGTATTCTACATGAACACAATACAGAGCAATTTATCTCAATGGAGTCAGAGGGTTTAATGTTTAATCCAGATCTTTATAAAGTACTAACATAAAAAGTTGCCCTTATGTTTCATAATTGAAAATAAATGAAAACTCAAGCATTAACTTTTAAACTCACTCTTGAATTCAAAATCTTGTTAATTTGCATTTATGTCACTATAGCTATAATAGTAAGACAATTATCAGAGGATTAATATACCAATTCCTATACTTTGAGATATTTAAAAATGTAAGTGTTACTTAAGACAATTACCTTGAAGACCCCTAATATCTTCAGGGAAACGCCAAAGAGAAAATAATTGACTCTGCTAATTTTACCTTTGGCAATTATAAAATAGCTCTGAATTTCATCTGACTGCAAAACTCTTTATTTAATGGTCTGTCCCAGGAGAAGTAAGAGATAAACACATCATATAGAAATTCAGACAAGAATTCAGTAGTACAAGAAACTGGGAAATTGGTAGAATGAATAAGTCATAAAAAATTAAAGTTGCTACAAATATGCCAACTTTAATTACTAAGTTAAATATACATCCTCAAAGAAAAAGCAGGCTGTCACTGTGAAAAAACAGTGACATTATAAACAGAAATTCTGTATTAAGTTCTGCCTGCTCCCTCATTGCTGTGGTGTCTATTTATATTACTATTGCTGACAATTTTTCTTTCCCATAAAAGAAAACTAAAACATCGTAAAATAGAATCTAATTTTACTAAGACATTAACCATATGTAGAAATAAGAAAACTTAATACTTCCCCAAAGAAATATTTATTACCACCTCCTCCTTCCAAAAAACCCCTCTAATGGTTAGTATTATATTTAATCAACTTAAGCTTCTAAAAGAGTCATTTAATAAAATAAGTCATCATCTGAGATATAACTTCACTTTCCTTAAACTATTCTGATGAAAATACTGCCAAGTATTTAAATGAAACAAACTAGTTCTGAATATGAGGGATTTGTTTTGTCAAAGAGAATTCTTGACTTTGAAGTACTTTAGTAATCACTCGCAAACTCCTCAGTTTAAAATACTGTTTGCCTGACTTGGAAATCATTTATTATGACTAAAGGAGGGCTACTAAAAGCTTAGATTTGGAAAAGATCAATCATGGATCCCTGGACATGGTACTCAAGATATTTCATAGAAAGGGAGCTGGAGAGGCATCTTTTGAAATTGACCTTACAGAGACCTCAATGACTCTTTGAAGACAAAGGTGCACAAGATCCATGTTTTGGATGAACAGGAGAGTTACAAAGAATAAAGACTTTAATTCCCATACAACTACCACATTTAGAGAAAAAAAAAATCATGGCCTAAAAAAGAAAAAATTCCTCACCAAAGAAAGGCTGATAAAATGCAAATCTAAAGGTGTTAACCTGTGCAGAGACCATGAAGGTATGGGGCTCACTGAAGGAAAAGGAAATGCCTGACCATTCTTATTTCAAGAGAAGCTTCTGGCCAAATTGTTGCTTGGATATGCTAAGTTTTTTTTTTTTTTTCTTCTTGTAAATCAAGTAGTGCTACTGAAATCCAGTGCCTAATGGAGCAGATGGTGGAGGTCTTAGACTCTGGAACATTTATAGGGATGCTTCTGAATGCAAAACACCATGAGTGGATTTCACAGGCTGTGAATCTGATTTCATCTTGATGGGAGTAAAGCCTCCATTTTCACTCTACTTGAACCGCATTGAAAGAAAGAATGTGTGACTGACACAAGCTAGTTAAGAAAAAGGAACATATTAAATATTATTTCCATAAAGGGAAGTTGCTTAAACAAGTGATTATTGTATCATTATAGCATGATTATGTCTGTACATAATACCCCCATCTTAATGTTATGTAAAATTTCATCAGAATAGCCCAAAGTAAGTTATATAAAATTAATGACTAGAGAAAATAAACAGACATTTGTCTAAAGGCAATGAGTCTTAGTTTTCTAAGGTAGGGACCACACTGAGGCAAATTACTGAAATGTGGATCTAAGAGTACTATTAAGAAATAGGTCCAGAATCTCCTCTTCACTTGAATTCACCACACCTGGGGTAGTATGCGGGCCTAATCCACGAGTGGCTGGTGTGTGTGGCCTGAGCTGGACATGTGCAGCTCAAGGCACCCAGAGACTATACCAGATCTGCACTTTCTGAAGCCTCTTCCTTCTCCAAGCAAGGCCTAAATTTCATCACAGATCACTACAGGTATGGTGAAGAAGAAAAGATGGACTATACTGCCAATGAGGCCGAGGGACAAAGGACCATTCACCTTCTGTTAACATGTGAATTCCAGTGATGAAGAGAATTTAGTGAGACCCATCCAAATACCCTATATGCATAGAGAAGGGATAAATTAGACATGAATAAAAGTAGGAATACTGAAATGATAATAAACCTCTGGAGGTAGATTTGAGATTCTTATTATTCTGCTTCATATAGCCAACTCATTTCTTACATTAGCTTTTTTTTTTCCCCCTACATATTAAAGATGCCATACTACTTTCTCCCTTAAAATCAGCAGGTCTATCTCATGAAAATATGTGTTAGCCAAAAATGGAAAAACATGATGGGAAGGTAAGGGAAGAATGCTACTTGTCTTGCAGTATCTATTTTCTGTATCTTCCTGATTTTTGGCTGGATACATGGCTACCCAACAAAAAAAGATTACATTTCTAGCCTCCCTTACAGATAAGTGTGGCCATATCGTTAAATTCTTGTCAATAGGATGTAAACAGAAGGATCTCATATAATTTCTAAGAAATGTCCTTCAAGTGTGAGTACTTTCAAATTTATCATCCAAACTGGGTCACTTAAGAGTAAAAAGAAGTGCTAAAACAACTAAACTTTTAGACTTTTTGAAACATGCATTTATTAGCAATTGATTTTATTATATCGGTGGACTCGACTAGTTCTATTCAAAAACTACTTTCAAAAATAAAACTTCAAAAGAAATAATAACATATATCTATATACATTAAGATAAAAAAGAACTTCATAGGACAAACTAGGATGGACAAAATAAAAAAATATAAAAAGAACTTCATATTGACTATCTGAATATTAAAAAATAACAAGTAGAATAATTATTCTTGATGCATATTGACACACTTTAATCCCTTTCTTAGCCATATCTGTCTCTAATTTTGTGCCACTGGCATTTTTTTGAAGAATGTGTTTTTCAAAATATGGTATTTTAAAATAAAATTGCCAGCAATATAAATTCACAGTTGCATTTTATGGTTAATTAATTTGAAATTGGTGGTACCTTCAATTATTTCTTCTTGGTAGACCATAATAGCATTTTAAATTGAGAAAATGCTCTTTTTACAGGTTCTGAGTTAGCTGGTAGGCTCAGAACAAATTTGCTAAATAGAGGACATAATTCTAATTTTTAGATTATTGAACAGTATAAAAATATTCCAGCCCAAATATTTTCATAGGAACTGTCTTTTTGCCTCCATCAGATTATCTTTATTTAACAAATATTTTTTTTTTTTTTTTTGGAGACAGAGTCTCGCTTTGTTGCCCAGGCTAGAGTGAGTGCCGTGGCGTCAGCCTAGCTCACAGCAACCTCAAACTCCTGGGCTCAAGTGATCCTTCTGCCTCAGCCTCCCGGGTAGCTGGGACTACAGGCATGCGCCACCATGCCCGGCTAATTTTTTTATATATATATCAGTTGGCCAATTAATTTCTTTCTATTTATAGTAGAGACGGGGTCTCGCTCTTGCTCAGGCTGGTTTTGAACTCCTGACCTTGAGCAATCCGCCCGCCTCGGCCTCCCAAGAGCTAGGATTACAGGCGTGAGCCACAGCGCCCGGCCTTATTTAACAAATATTTTTGTAACACCAAACTTGTCAAATAGTCTCTATAATTCTTTTGAAGGTTTTACCAAATTTAGATGCTACAAAATCTACGCCTTCTCAATCTTCTTTCATTTGTGTGTGTGTATAATTTATTTAAAGTAGGAGCACCACTAAAAGATTCTCCTACAAGATGAGACATTTTTTAAATTTTTTTTTATTTCAGCATATTATGGGGGTACAAATGTTAAGGTAATGTATATTGCCCATACCCCCCTCCCCCCTCGAGTCAGAGCTTCAAGCATGACCATCCCCCAAACGTTGCACATCACACTCATTATGCTTGTATATACCATCCCCTCCTTCCCCCCCACCTGCCCGACACCCGATAAATGTTATTCCTATATATCCACTTAGGAGTTGATCCGTTAATACCAGTTTGCTGGTGAGTACATGTGGTGCTTGTTTTTCCATTCTTGAGATACTTCACTAAGTAGAATGGGTTCCAGCTCTATCCAGGAATATACAAGAGGTGCTATATCACCATTGTTTCTTAAAGCTGAATAGCACTCCATGGTATACATATACCACATTTTATTAATCCACTTATGTATTGATGGGCACTTGGGTTGTTTCCACAACTTTGCAATTGTGAATTGTGCTGCTATAAACATTCGAGTGCAGGTGTCTTTTTTATAAAGTGACTTTTGATCTTTTGGGTAGATGCCCAGTAGTAGAATTGTTGGGTCAAATGGTAGATCTACTTATATCACTTTAAGGTATCTCCATATTGGTTTTTTTTTTTTTTTTTGAGACAGAGTCTCACTCTATTGCCGGGGCTGGAGTGCCGTGGCATCAGCCTAGCTCACAGCAACCTCAAACTCCTGGGCTCAAGTAATCCTTCTGTCTTAGCCTCTCGAGTAGCTAGGACTATAGGCATGCGCCACCATGCCCGGCTAATTTTTTCTATATATATTAGTTGGCCAATTAATTTCTTTCTATTTATAGTAGAGACGGGTGTCTCGCTCTTGCTCAGGCTGGTTTCGAACTCCTGACCTTGGGTAATCCTCCCACCTTGGCCTCCCAGAGTGCTAGGATTATAGGCGTGAGCCACGGTGCCCGGCCCATAGGTTTCTTAATGTAGCAAAAACATTATTTTTATCATGACAATGTGCTTCATCAAAATTTGTACTTGTATTGTTGCTATAAACTAGTAATTTTATCTTCAATGTTGAACTTTCAAACTGAATTTCTAATCTCACTCACAAAGGCTTTACCTTTGATAGAATATACTTCCAAAAGCTTCATATTGATACCATGAATGAATAGAAAGAAAAAAACCCAACCCATTTTTAGAATTAACTTAAATGATTTAATTATTTGAAGCCCCAGAAGACACTGAACTAAACTTGGAAGTATTTAACTGTTTGCAAAGTTCTTCTGCCAATGGAGCCAACAAGCATGAGAACTATTTCTTCCCCTTTCTTATGTGCACATAAAAACTTGTAGCTGAAAATTAGTGAAATTAACTTAGAAAAATAGTTATTTATCTAAATAAAAGTTGTGTTTCAGAGTGGTATGTATATATACCTTCTGCAGCTGCACAAAGCAGATTTGACTTTTCTCGTTTTCATGTGGTCAATGATACCACATTGGCCTCCATATGGGTTAGTGAATGTCAACAAACATTTTGTGCAAGTTATACACATTCCTAATTAACTTTATTGAAAAGCAAAAATCCAGTAACTTTTAAAAAATGAAATACTTTCAGTGTTTTGAGCTTATTGTTACCAGAAAGGTTTATTGCAAAAACAAAGTGTTGCCAAACAATAAAGTAGTCACAGATTTACATCACAGAAGCAAGGATGCTCAGTCTACTCTCCACTTGCTCTATAGCAGAACTGATCAGCCTCGATTGCTCATGTATATTTTACAGACACCCAACCTATAACTTGCTGTTTCCTACTGAACTTATCAACTGGTACCTGGTGGCTTTGTGACTTTCCTAGCATATACATAAGGCATGGCACAACAGGATGATATACCAGGTAGCTAGCTGGGGCAGCAGTGTCAAATATTTCTCCCACCACCTGATAGAGGAAGGAGTTAAGACATTTGTGTCTGAATGCACTTTGTTGTATCAGCAGTTGCCCTGCATTCTGTCCTTGATTGGGAGGTGTTTGTTACACGAAAGGGTTGGGAAAAGAGACGAGTTACTGTTGGTTGTCTTTTGGATTTAATAACACCTTAAAATTAGAACTCTCTCCACTGTGCAGCAGTCTCAGAATACTATTAGACTACACTGGACAAAAACAAAGGCAGAGGCCGAAAACACAAAGTAGAGATCTACCAAATTTATCCTGGCTTATTCTAATGTAATTATCATTAAAAAATGAAAAAAATCAGGATGGGATTCCAGGATAGTTGATTTACACTGAGATTGTCCTTAGCGGACCAGGATGCATACTCATCTGACTGTCAAGGACATCTGCCCTTTTTGCCCTTTCTCCTCCTATGGACTGGAGTGAGGAAATGATGGCAACTGTCTTGAACCACAGAATGGTAAGATAAGGATGGCAGAATAGTAAGATAGAAGGAGCCTGGGCTCCTGACATTGAGGAATCACTACAACTCTTTACTGAACTACTCCTGGATGTTTTTACATGAGAGAAAAAATAAACTTCCTATCTTGTTTAGGCCACTGTTATTTCACAGTCAAATCAAATCCTGATATACAAGGAATACCTCTACAAACTTTCCAGAAAGTAGCTTGGCAATAGTATCAATAATACTAAAAATGTTTAAACCCTTGAATCACTTTTAGGTAGTTATTTTAAAGCAATATTCTGGAATAAATAGGGAAAATTGATGTGCAAAGATCTATTATTGAAGATCTATTTATGATAGTAAAATATAAATAACCTAAATGTCCAATGAGGATTTTGTTAAGTTATATTTAAATGACTGAATATCATGCAGTCATTTAGAAGTTTATGAAAAATGTTGGTAACATGGGAAACTACTCACATTATAAATATGAAGCGGAAAAAATAGGCAGGATAAAAAAACCTTATATACAGCAAGTTCTCACCTATTTTACAGAAAATAAAATCCAAATATATAAAGGTAAGGATGAACAAAAAATACTATAGGGAAATACATCAAAATATTAACTAATAGTGATTATCTCTGGACAGTGGGATGATAGGTAGTATTTATTTATATCTTCTTTATTTTGAAGATTTAACCCTATCTTAAAATTAACAAATAATTTCATCTATAATCAGAAAAAAATAGAAATTAACTTCAAAATTCTTCCCTAACATCTATGTTTTACTTGGTTCTGACATCATCATCTTTATCATAGTTTCATCATGAGCATTCATGTGAGGAGAGTTGAGGCAGCAGGGCGCCCAGACATCTGTGGCTCCCTCTTTGAAGGGTATCTAGGCACACACAAACCCTCCCCGTTTTTACCTTGGTGTTCTGCAGCAGAGCTAGTCCATTGCAGGCATTTGCTAGAAGAAAGTCTCCACTCAGGATAGCAATTTTATTTCCAAACTGCATGTCTTTCAGTGGCCCATCAGAAGACTGCAATTCATTTAAATTTACAATCCCACGATGTACAAGGAGAGCAGTATGGATAAGTTCTGTGATCTCTGCCAAACTTCTTTGACTAAAACATAAAGGTAAGATTTGTCTGAGTTTCAAGAATATCATTCATCACTAATGTCAGACTTCAATATTCAACAATAAAATATTTCATAGATTATATCTTTTGGGGGGATTATTTCTTTTTAATGAAGTTTTAATAGAGTAGTTTGGGATCTATAAGCAGATCTTGACACTCGTTCTCTATAACATTCCTCCCTCTCTACCCCATGAGTCACTAGGATACCCCGGAGAGAAGCTGGCCAGTGGAGAGCCACCCTCCACAGTTCTATTCAAATACTTTGCTCTCAGTATACTTTTCTCATTCTCATAACTCCAATATACCTGGCAGCAGACTTCTCAGTGACAACCTTGTGGGCTAGGAGAGATCAGCATGGGATATCAAAGTGCTGAAGGAAAAAACTCTTAACCCTATAATATTATACCCTGCAAAAACATCCTTCAAAAATGAAGGAGAAATACTTTCCCAGACAAACAAAAGCTGAGGGATTTCATCAATACCAGGCCTATCCTACAAGAAATGTTAAAAGGCGTTCCTCTGAAAGAAGAGGACAGATCTTTCCAATCTGAAAGAAAGGACATTCATGAATAACATGAATTATCTGAAGGTTATGATTCACTGGTAATAGTAAGTACACAAATACAGAATACTCTATTGCTATTATTGTGGTATATAAACTACTTATATCTTGAGTAGGAAGACTAAAAGACAAATTTATCAAAAATAGCTATAAAAACTTGTTGATAGATAGTATAAAAGGATATAGATGGAAGCAATAAAAAGTTAAAAAGGGGGGATGGAATTAAAGCAGTTTCATAGTTAATTAAAGTGTAAAGTGTAGAATTTCTGTTAGGAAAGACAGGATCACAAAACAACCAGAAATCAAATAACAACATGGTAATAGTAAGTCCTTACCTATAAATAAGAACACTGAATGTAAACAGATTAAATTCTCTAATCAAAAGAAAGAATGGCTGAATGGATTAAAAAAAAAAGACCTAACTATATGTCATCTACCAGAAACCCACTTCCTCTATAAAGACAAATACAGACTGAAAATAAAGAGAAGGAAAAACATATTCTATGCAAATGAAACCCAAAGAGCAGGAGTAGCTATACTTCTATCAGATAAAATAGATTTCAAGACAAAAACTGTAAAAAGAGACAAAGAAGGTCATTGTGTAATGATAAAGGTGTCAATTCAGCAAGTGGATATAACAACTCTAAATATATATTCACTAAACACTGGAGTACCTAGATATATAAAGCAAATATTATCAGAGCTAAAGAGAGAGATAGAATCCAGTACAATAATAGTTGGAGACCTCAACACTCCACTTTCAGCATTGGACAGATCATCTGTACAGAAAATCAATAAAGAACATTGGACTTAATCTGCACTATAGACCAAGTGGACCTAATAGATATTTAAAGAACATTTCATCCAAAAGCTACATAATATATGTTCTTCTCTTCAGCTCATGGACCATTCTTAAGGGTAGATCATATATCAGGCCACAAAAAAAGTCTTAAAAATTTTTTAAAAAATTAAAATCATGTCAAGTATTTTCTATGACCACAATAAAATAAAAATCAACGAGAGGAAAATTGGAAACTATACAAATACATGGAAATTAAACAATATGCTCCTGAATGACCAGTGACTCAATCAAGAGATTAAGAATGAAATTTAAAAATTTCTCAAAACAAATGAAAATGAAAATACAACATATCAAAACCTATGGGAATCAGAAAAAGTAGTAATAAGAGGAAAGTTTATAGTAATAAGTGCTTACATCAAAAAAGTAGAAAAGCTTCAAATAAACAATCTAATGATGCATCTCAAAGAATCAGAAAAACAAGAGCAAACCAAACCCAAAATTAGTAGAAGAAAAGAAATAATAAAGATCACAGCAGAAATAAATGCAATTGAAACAAACAAAAAATACAAAGATCAACAAAACGAAAAGTTTGTTTTTTAAAAAGATAAATGAAATTGGCATACCTGTAGCCAAACTGAGAAAAAAAGAGAGAAGACCCAAAAAATAAATCAGAGATGAAAAAGGAGACATTACAATGTATACTGCACTCTAGGAGGCTGAGGCAGGAGGATTGCTAGAGGCCAGGAGTTTGAGACCAGTGTGAGCAAGAATGAGACCCCGTTTTTACAAAAAAGTAGAAAAATTAGTTGGGTGTGGTGGTATGCATCTGCAGCCCCAGTCATTCAGGAGGCTGAGGCAGGTTGATTACTTGAGCAGAGAAGTTTGAGGTTGCAGTGAGCTATGATGACACCACTGCATTCTAGCTAATCTGGGTGGCAGAGCAAGACCCTGCCTCAAGAAGAAAAAAAAATCCTGAACAGACCAATAATGACAAACAAGATTGAAATGGCAATAAAAACTCTCCTAACAACGAAATAGCTCTGGACCAGATGGATTCACAGCCAAATTCTACTGGACCTACAAAGAAGAAATGGCACCCATTCTACTGAAACTGTTCCATAACATCAAGAAGGATAGAATACTCCCTAACTCATTCTACGAAGCTAGTATCACCCTGATACCAAAGCCAGGAAAGGACATGACAACAACAAAAAAGAAAACCATAGACCAATATCCCTCATGAACATAGATGCAAAAATCCTCAACAAAACACTAGCAAACCGAATTCAACAGCACATCAAATAATAATAATAATCACCATGACCAAGTGGGATTCATCTCAAGGATGTAAGGATGGTTTAATATATGCAAATCAATAAACGTAATTCACCACATAAACAGAATCAAAAACAAAGATAATACAAGTTTCTCAATAGATGCAGAAAAAGCATTCAATAAAATGCAGCCCCCTCTTTCATGGGAAAAACTCTCGGTAAAGTAAGCATAGAAGGAACATATCTCAAAATAATAAAAGCCATATATGACAAACCAATAGCCAATATCATACTGAATAGGGAAACGCTAAAAGCATGAACAAGACAAGGATGTCCACTGTCACAACTTCTATTCAACATAGTACTAAAGGTTCTACCCAGAGCAATCAGGTAAGAGAAAGAAATAAAGGGCATTCAAATTGGGAAAGAGGAGGTCAGACTACCCGTTTGCCAACAATATGATCTTATGCTTAGAAAACCCTAAAAACTCCACCAAAAAACTCCTAAAATTGATAAAGTCACAGTTATAAAATCAATGTACACAAATCAATAGCATTTCCATATACTAATAACAGTGAAGCTAAGAATAAATAAAGAACTCAATACCATTTATAATAGCTACAAAGAAAATTAAATACCTAGGAATATACTTTACCATGGAGGTGAAAGATCTCTGTAAGGAAAACTACAAAACACTGATCAAAGAAACCATAGATGACACAAACAAATGGAAAAACATTCCACACTCATGGATTGTAAGAATCAACATTGTTCAAAGAGCCACACTGCCCAAAGTGATTTAAAGATTCAATGCAATTCCCATCAAAATTCAATGCCCTTCCTCACGGATCTAGGAAACATAATCCTAAACTTCATATGGAACCAAAAAAGACCCCGAATAGCCAAAGCAATCCTAAGCAAAAAGAACAAATCTGGAGGTATCACATGACCTGACTTCAAATTATACTCTAAGACTATATAACCAAAATAGCATGATACTGGTATAAAGGTTAGACACATAGACCTATGGAACAGAATAGAGAATGCAGAAATAAAACCAAATAGCTATGACCAACTGATTTTTGACAAAGCAGAGAAAAACATACACTGGGGAAAGGATGCTCTATTCAATAAATGGTGCTGGGAAACTGTATTGCCACATGCAGAAGAATGAAACTGGATTTATCTCTCTCACCATATAAAACAATTAACTCAAGACTTAAATGTAAAACTTGAAACCATAATAATTCTAGAAGAAAATCTAGGAAAAACTACTCTGGACATTGGCTAGGCAAAGAATTTATGAGTAAGACTCCAAAAGCAAATATAGCAACGATAAAAATAAATAAATGGGACTTAATTAAACTTAAAAGTTTCTCCACAACAAATGGAATAATCAAGAGAATAAACAGAAAACCTACAGAATGGGAGAAAATATTCACAAACTATATATCTGACCAAGGGCTAATATTCAGAATCTACAAAGAACTCAAACAAGTCAGCAAGAAAAAAACAAATAACTTCATTAAAAGTGGGCAAAAGACACAAATTGATTTTTCTTAAAAGAAGATAAGGCAAATGGCCAACAAACATATGAAAATGCTTAACATCATTAATTATCAGGGAAATGTAAATTAAAACAACGAGACAGATACTACCTTAGCTCTCTCAGAATCACTATTATTAAAAAGTCAAAAAATAATAGAGCTTGGCATGGCTGTGGTAAAAGGGAACACTTTATATACTGTTGGTGGGAATGTACACAAACTGCTATGGAAAGCAGTATGGAGATTCCACAAAGAACTAAAAGTAGACCTACCATTTGATCCAGCAATCCCTCTACTGGGTATCTACCCAAAAGAAAAGAAGTCATTTTATCAAAAACACACCTGCACCCAAATGTTTATTGTAGCACAAATCACATGACAAAAATATAGAATCAACCTAAGTGTCCATCAACTAATGAGTGGATAAAGAAAATGTGGGGTGGGGTGTGTGTGTGTGTGTGTGTGTGTGTGTGTGTGTGTGTGTGTATGGAGTACTATTCATCCATAAAGAAAGGAAATAATGTCTTTTGCAGCAACTTGGATGGAATTGGAGACCATTATCTATATAAAGTATCTCAGGAATGGAAAAACAGTGAGGGATAAAAATCAACAGATACATTGTACCTATTGAGTATAATGTACATTATTCTGGTGACAGGTACACTGAAAGCCCTGACATCAGCATGATATAATTCTTCATATAACAGAAAATGCTTGTACCCTCTAAATTTTCTTAAATTAAAAAAATATATTTGTGAAGCTTACCTAAATTGGTCAAAATAGGAAAAAGCTAAACAACTCAAAAGCAAAATGAGAAAGGGTATGAAGAGGTAATTCCAGGAAAACATGAATGGCCAAAAGCCATATAAAATGATGCTCAACTTCACTAATGATTTAGAAAAAGAGTATTACAAGAATAATGAGATAATATTTTTAGTTAATTACTTTTGCAAATTAAAAAGATTAAGAAGATACAGTTTTAGTGAAGGTGGAAATAGGGTTTCATACTGATGTTCCAAGAGGCAAATGAAGCCCACAGGCATACTGTTTGGTAAATAGAATTTCTAAAAATAAATTGAATTTGAAAGCCTTTGGAGCTATGTTTATCAGCTCACCAGTTTCCACTACTTCCCATGCCTTATACACCACTCACTTGAACAGCCTGACCCTTGAAGGCAACCACTTACAGGGAAATTTTTCCCTGATACACTTCTGCACTGGATTTTAAATTGGTACAATCTCTTAGGAAAGTATGGTATCTGAGAAAATTAAAAATGTGCCTACCCCTTGACCTATGATATCCTACTGAAAAACAATATGATTTTAAACACAGATATAAACATGTTTGTTTTTAACACCAAACAGTACATAGTTTGATAACAGCAAAAAACTGGAAACAATCTAAATGTCCACTAATGCAGTAGAATGCTAAGTAGCAATTAAAGAATACAGCAGATCTACATCTATTGACTTGGAACATAAGTGTGAAAAACAAACAGAAGCATGTAAACTCCAGGGTTTTATCTATTTTTTTCATTACCATTATCTCCAGTGCCTAGGTCAGTACATGACACAGATTAGGCCCTCAAGTATTTGTTGAATGAATGAATGAAAGAAGAACATGAGTTGATTTTTGTAGGAAAAACAGAAAGACAAAGAGAAGAAAGGAAAGAGGGCAGGTAGGGAGGCAGGAAAGGCAGATGCTGAGATTCTAAACTTTTTAATAGCATTCTATATTTTTTAATATTTAAACTTTTTAGAGTTGTAGGCACAGAACAAGCAAAGATTTAGGTTTGGAGATAAGTATGAGATGCTCATTGGACAGTAGCAGGCAAACCCTTCTAATACAGAGAGGAGCATAGTTAAGGTTGGACTCATGGACTGAAGAGGTCCTTGAATACAACAAGGAGTTCAGGGCTTTCCAAATCATAGTGTTGCACCATTAAGGAGCTGCTGGTCAATGAGAAGATGCAAGTGGTACTTTAAGAAACGGAATACGTCGGTATAATCCAGGATGTATAAAACGGAGAGAATGATTGTCAAGAAGACCAGGCTACCACAGCATGATTTTATTTATTTATTTTTTTCTTTCTTTTTTTTTTTTCTGTCCAAGTTGATCTACGATACAGCATGATTTTAGATAAGCCTAGTTGAAAAGAGCCTAAGAGGCCAAGTAGTACAACATCTCACTCAGGAAAAGCCATTCAACTTGTTTGAATATTTCTGGTGACAAGGAGATGATGACTTCATGAGGAAATCTATTCTGTTAAAACAGCTTTGTAAGAAGTTTATTCCTTTACACCACAATTTGCCAACCTGTAACTGTCATGAAGTCATTTCTCCTCTCTAGTAATTTAGGAGTGATGTGATTAGAATGTGGACTCTAAGGTGACAACAGAGATAGACAGGAGTGATATAAAATAATCTGATGGAAGAATTGCTATACTGCAGGGTGACTGAATATGGAGGACAAATAAAAGGCGCTTTTTAGATGTGAGGCTGAAATGAATGGTAAAACAGTAGCAGAAATGAGGCAAGCAGGAAAATGAAGAAATCATCAGGTCCAATGCTCATCTGCTTAAAACCTTCCAGTGGTCCCCATATCTCACTCACTTTAGTAAAAGCCAAAGTCCCTTAATGGACTCCAAGGTCCAGTATAAAATCTGCCACAGCTTCTCTGCCCCCTTACTTCTCTGACATCATTCCCTCCGCTTTCCCCCTTCACGCACTTCTCTCCTGCTATACTAGCTTCCTTGTTATTTCTTACACATGCCAAGCCTGTTTTTGCCTTAGGGCTTTTGCTCCTGCCTGTGTCTAGACTGCTCTTGTCTTATGTATCTACAAGACTTAGTCATTCACCCACTTCGAGTCTCTGCAAAAGGGCACCTCTCTGTAAGAAAGGCCTTCAACGACCACTCCATTTACAATAGCAACCAACCGCCCAACCCCAGCAGCACTGCCATCCCTATTTTCTGCGTTTTTGCCCTCCATGTTTGTGTTTTGTTTTTCTCCATCCACAGTCCCAACAGAAAGAATGCTCCATAAGGGCAAAGAATGGGGTTGGGGGAGAAGCAGGTAAGAGCAAAAGAATTCCTAAAACACACTTTGCTTTTGTAAATCCATGCCAGGTAAAAGAATTTTTCATGGTGATAGCCTTTAACTAATCATAAATGTCAAATATTAATTTTTTTTAAGTGATAAGGCAGAACTTTATTCGGAGAGGGCCACAGAAATAGGTATAGGAATCACTGCAGCAGTATCTTGCATTAGGGGAGAGAGATGGGACTCAACTCTCAAATATTAATTTTTTATAAGTGGGCCAGACCTAAAGACCCAAGAGATTCATTCAATTTGAGTTGCAATAATTATAGAAACATAAGGGTTTTCCTATTTTCCCACTTATTTACGTTGATAACCGAAGTTGAGATGGAGCTTTGGAGTTTGCCATGATCACATCATTCAAAAATCAATGTTATTTCATTCTTAAATTTGGAAATGAGAATTCTGATTTTAAAAACAGTATAATGAAACAAAAAAATCTCAGCCTTGAAAATCTGTAGTAAAGGTGAACTTTTCAGTAGTGATTGAGTCACAGGTTCAAGGGCTGAAAAGAATTGACCAGGCCTTACTTCCAGCTCTGATCACACACACTAAGCAATCATTGAAGGTATGGAGAGCTCTGTGTTTCGTTTAGAAAAGCTTACCCTACATTTTAAGCTAGAATATATAGAAAAGAAGCAGAAAATAAAAAGTCTTTGCAGCTTGTCTCATTTCAAAGAGATTAAATACTCGAGTCTAGGTTAGAATCTTGACATGCCATGAAAACACAAGGTCTCTATAGAAGTGAGGAAAAACAAGTAAAAAGACAAAAATATTTTAAGTAGTACTTTAATTTAAAAAACCTTTAAAACAAGCTTCTCCCATATTCAGTGCTGTAATTTAGAATTACTGATAGTTTTGCAGAAATATAATTTTAAATTAATCACAGGTTAACACAAAGTCTTGTGTTTATTTCCTCTCCTCTTGATTTAGCTCAAAAAAAGAAAACTCAGCATTGATGTGTTCTGTAATTAATTCCCTCCATACCTGCCAACCAATCTACAAACAGTTGAGCTGCATTCAGGGGTGGTAGTCATACTTGAAAGAGCAGAGGGATGCTGGGGCTCAGCAAGGAGTCACCATATTTATCACTAGAAATTAGTCAACCAAAAAGAAATTTGTATTACACTGTCTTTTTATGCATAAATATAATAAAGTTCTGCTTAGTGATCAATGAGCACACCTAGCAAAGTACTTTAATAAAGCATAACCATGCCAGGTAACTTACTATATTTAAGAACATTTTACAAAACATTATTTTGCATAACCGAGACACAAACTTGACACTGTCAACACATAATTATCCTGCAGGTCAACCAGATGCTTACTATGAGGAGGGAAAAGGGTAGCTAACTACTGGTATTTGGTTTCTGCAAATAGTTAAGCTGGATTCTTTTCTGCCAGAGAAGCAGAGGGAAAGCCTAGCAAGGCATCCTTATCTAGGTCTCTAAAAGTACTTTTGGGTTTGGATATCACAAAAGGGGTTAAAAATACTTGAGACTACCAAAATAGCTTAACAAGACATCTGGGTGCCACGGCTGTCACTGTCAGGGCAGCCCTTGGAGGGAATGCCCATATCAATTCGGTTTATCAGATGGACAGCTGATCAACATTAAACAGACTTGCTCTGGGCAGACTGAGCGGAGCTTCCTGACATGAATTCCAATGAGAGCCCTCTGCACTCTACCACCGAGCTCTGCCATTTTTTACTGCTGCAGCTCCCTGGACATATGGGAATCCCTAGTGATGAGCACATAAAGCTGCCTCTAACTCAAGTGACGGCTCATTTCCCCCGGCTGAAGGCAGACATTAATATCCTGAGGAGATCAGACCCGCCTCTCTGACCCCCATCTACTGAAGCAAAACGACTGTCCTATTTCTTCATTAATAAGCTTTTAATGAAGAAAACCAAACCCCCCTCTCTTACTGCAGCACAGTTCTACATGAAAAGGTTATACAAATACATCAGGTTCTGTGTCAAAGTTTTCCAAAATATCTGTCCCCCTCCCCACTAGAGAGCAGACTCTGTCACTCGCTCTCCCACAGTGCTCGTTCTTTCTGCCGTGGTACAGGAGTTCACTTCTCTGCTCTGATAATTATGAGTCATTGCCACTGTATGGCAGGTGGAGGATTAAAGAACTGATTATAAAGAGCACACTGGAGTTTCCATTTTCATTACAAACCCCTTTCTTGGAGGGTTCATCATTTAACTATGAAAACTGCTTCAGGGACAACCAGACTGGGAGAAATGACAGTCCAGTGACAACCCAGATAGTATATCAGAAAATGCTGCTGAGCTAAATTAGAATATGAGAAATCTAAACATTTTTGGTGAACTGGAGTGGGCATATATACTTTGGTTTTAGAAGGGGCAGAAGGAAAGAAGTGTGATAGCAAATGAAGAAGACAAGCAGATTCTTACCTGGAGATTGGTTAAAAATAAGGGAGATCTGAATCATTACTGAGGTTTAGTGCTGGGCCCACTATTTATTGCCAGGGCTCTGTGAGTTTTGAATTGCTTCACTAGAGGCTGAAATTTGAGTTTTCTCTCCTTTGGAAAGCAAGTAGGGGTTAGGAGAAGTGTGAAGGCTCCATGCTAAATGGGACACAGTAAGCACTGCAGGAGGTAAATGTCATTCTGCAAAGACCTCTCCAACTAAATAACAAGAGGCAGTGATCGACTGGAAAGGAAACCTTCGCAGGCTTCATTTAGACCATGAAATGTGTCTGATGCTGGGAAATGTGAAGGGAAGGTGGGAATAAAGGGGCAAAGATCTGTTTCTGATGAAAAATGGCACAGGCCATACAGTGATATGCTTCCAATTAGATTGTTTATACTGTTACCTAATCAACCTAGGTATCAGAGACACAAGAACTCCTAAATGTCCCCCAAAATATTTCACCAGGTGTTTCCATGTACAAAAGTAGAGCAATTCCCCAGCATAAACCATAGACAATAGAAACAAGCCATGGACAAGTACTCAGTATATAGATTAATGCACAATTCAAAACCTACTATATCCTAAATATTCTGATTTTGTATATAACATCTCATTTCCTCTTCCCCAAGTTTAGTTATTAACCCTACTTTATCGATGAGGAAATGAAAGCTCAGATATGTTAACTGATTTGCCCAGGGTCTTATAACTAGTAAGCAATGGGGCTAGATTTTGATTAAAAGACTTTTTGCTGAGGCAAAATGCAATTTATCTGCTATCTATCAAACCTTACTGACTTCCTAAAGAAATAATTTTCTTTGCATAACAGAACAATTGTGGTAGCATCAACAGCCTGTCACCAGACCCAGGGGTTGTGTTCTTAACCTTTGTCATACCATGGAGGACTCCTTTGGCAATCTGGTGAAGCCTAGGACTCTACTAAGAATAATGGTTTTAAACATATAAAATAAAAAAGATTTTGAAGGAAGCCAATTATGTTGAAAATAAAGATGTAATTATTTTTCTATCCAAATTCAATCCATACAGCCCCTTCGTGGTGTCTATGAATTCTAGGTTAAGTAACCTTGTGAGGAAATGGGGAACATCCTCAGTGTGCGCCATATGCTTTACATAGAATTTTTTTTTGTTGTTTGTTTTGAGACAGAGTCTCACTCTGTTGCCCTGGCTAGAATGCCATGGCATCAGCCTAGCTCACAGCAACCTCAAACTCCTGGGCTCAAGTGATCCTCCTGCCTCAGCCTCCCAAGTAGCTGGGACTACAGGCATGTGCCACCATGCCGGCTAATTTTTTTTCCATATATTTTTAGTTGGCCAATTAATTTATATTTTTAGTAGAGACAGGGTCTCACTCTTGCTCAGGCTGGTTTCGAACTCCTGACCTCAAGCAATCCACCCGCCTCGGCCTCCCAGAGTGCTAGGATTACAGGTGTGGACCATTGCACCCGGCCTTACATCTCCAACAACCTAGTAAAGGAAGAATCATTAAGATTTTATATGGAGATAACAGGCTTAGAGAGGTCAAGTTATTTGCCTAATGTTACTCCAAGAGTTACTAGCAGAGCCACTCTGAGCTCTTTCCATTTCACCAAATTGCCAGTTAAATGTTGAGATGGGAAGATCTTGGAGGTGGGATGTGGTGGAGGCTTGATTGTTATCTCTACAGCAATAATTGGTCTTTTATTCTTTGACCTTATGAAAAACCAGAAGAAAGGAAGTGACATTGGAACAATTTAGAGAAAAAAATGGCAGCATGTGTGTAATAGATTATATACCATTTTGGCAAAAGGTCTGATGTCCATCACCACAATCCTATGGGGGGATTATGCATCTTCATGCTGTTAAACTCAAAGAGCATGTGGATTGCTTTTGCCAATGAAATGTGAATAAAAAAATGTCATTTCTAAGCAGGAGCTTTTAAGAGCTGGCTTACAGTTCAACCTGGCCTCTTTTCTGTCATGAGACCAGTAATGTTCCAAATGGTGGCTGCTCCATCAGCCTTGGCCTTAGAGTAAAGATGAGATGCACATGACATATGAATAAGAAGTAGACCTCTATTTTGTGAGCCATTGAGACTTTAGGGCCATTTGTCACTGCAGCTTAACCTAGCCTACCCTAACACATCGTGGGAATAGTCTTGAGACTTTCCTTTGTCTAGAATGAATGATTACATACCATGTGTTTGACAGAGCTGGTGCTGGGTACTAAGAGAGTAAAGCATCCATATGATGCCATTCAAGAGTGAATAAAAAGGACTTCAAAAATGGAACATTTTGTGGAGTTGTAAGAGACCTGGAAATTCCAAGAAAAATTCTTTCCCATTCATCACCACTGATGATGTGGGGTAGTGACATTTAAAAGAGCAGTGTTTCTTAGAAAGATCTCCCAAATCTCTATCAGTTTCAGATTTAACATTTATGCTTTAGTATATATAAATTGCTTTTTTCATAATCCTCCATTAAAAGTGCTTTTAAGCTGCATATTCAATAACCTTCCTTTCCTGTAAAAGACAATCCCAGAAGTATAAGAGAAGCATATGTAAACAGTATTTCTGGAGGTAATGGTGGGTTTAAGGCTCAAGAGAAGATGAAGTTGAGATGAAGATCACATTGGAAATAAATTTTTAAAAAATCGAACCATAAATGAAAGTAGTATGATGTGAAAAAAGATATGAGAAGGAAAACTGAGATAGCACATTCAGTTATTATTCCCAAGTAGACCACAAATTATTTGGAGCCTCTATTGAGAAGAAATAGCAGAAAGTGAGAGAAAGGGAAGGAATGAAAAGAAACACACAAACACATAAGTTGGCCCTCCGTATATCTGTGAGTTACACATGTGTAGATTCAACCAACCATGGATCAAAACTCATTGGCAAAAAAATTGTGTCTGTACTGAACATGTACAGATTTTTTTCCTTGTTATTATTCCCTAAAAAATACAATGTAACAACTATTCACATAGCATTTACATTGTATTCGGTATTATAAGGAACCTGGAGATGATTTAAACTATATGCGAAGCAAGAGGTGATTTTTCCAAAATGTTGGTTGTGGGTCTGTGCTATGGCCCAAGCCATTGGTCTGGCACTGAGATGCTTCAAAACATTATTAAAAATGTGTGGGTCCCCATGAAACCCTACTATATCCAAGTTTACCAGGAAATATGGATCAGAATGAGTTTGATGAGCATCATTGTTTATAAAATCGGGAGCACAGATAAAAGAAGTAAAGCTTTGAAAGCTCCCCTGCCTGTTCATGGTCATCACTAATCAGCCTCACTTGGAGTGCACAAGAGATGGAACATCATTCTGCCTGTAGATCCAAGTAAACTGTGTTATATGGGAACATGGAACATCCCTGTACACTTGTATAAGTGCCGTTTACTCTGTGGCATGAATAAATGTGTGAGATGGAAAAAAATAAAATAAAGTATATGGGATGATTACATAGGTTATATGGAAGTACTATGCCGTTTTTTACCAGAAAGTTGAGTATCTGAGGATTTTGGTATCCACAGGAGATCCTGTAACCAATCCCTCACGGATACCAACGGACAACTGTGCATATACCTATATACATGTGTGTAGGTTTATATACATGCGCATGTATATATATGCATGTGTATGTGTGTATGTATAAATGTGTGTAGGTATGGGCATATCTGTTTGCATATACATACATCCATAGTTAGCAAGGTTTTGGTAAAGAGCTTAAAATCTATAAGACCTAAATCTTCTCATCCTAAGAGGTGACTGAACCTTCCATGTGGTCTGAATTGCAGTAAAAAGAAATGGGCACTCTTGCATGGCAAATGAAGTAACAACAAGATGTACCAAATAAAGAATGAAAAAAAAGAAAGTCATCTCAGAACCCTTTTTGAAATCCCACATTCAAGTTGCATCATTTTTAAAAAATACTTACAGATGAGAACTATTGCATTCAAAGCAGATAATTACAGTGGTCTCACTATCCTTATTTTGCTAGGTTTTCAGGATACTAAAAGTACAAAAAAAGGTAAAAATAAAGAAATATATATACTGGTTTCTAGTGTATACATGCATGTACATGTATACATGCATATATACACATATATATTTTACAGAAATTTGAGGTAGGCATGGGCATATCATTTATTCATCAACCCCTCAACTACAAACTGCTGATAATTACTATCCACAGGGGGAAATAATATCAGGGAGTCTCTACAGGAAATATTATCCAGGAGAGGGAGGGAAAGACATACAATCTTAATATTAAATAGAGAGAAGATTTAAAATCAAGTGACATTTTCAAATATCTTTTTAAATAATCATATCCTGTAAAATATATTTGTTACCATGAATGAGAAATTATTTTCAAATTCATATCTGGCTATAAAAATTGTGACTAGAGTCACTAAACGCTATTCTTCCTTTTCTAAAAACAGGTTTATTGAGAATTTACATATAAATTTCACCCATTTTTAAGTGTATAAATCAGTGAATTTTAGTATATTTAAAGAGTTGTGTAACCATCACATGTTATAATTTTAGAAACATTTCCATTACCCTAAAAAATAAACCTCAGTCCCATTTAGAGGCACTCCTTATTTGGGCTATTCTTCTGGATTTTCATTTTAGTTTTTCAAGTGTTTGACTTTTTTAATGAAACTAATTATAAAAAGTAACAATATAAAATAGAAATGTCAACATACTTTTACTAAAATAATATTACAATCTATGACAAATAGTACAATGTCCACAAAATATATATGTCCTCCAAAGCCAAATATACATGACAGATATATTAAGAGTCTGAAAGTAATGCTTGTTTTTATTGTATAAACTAATGATAAGGTATTTCAAAATAAAGTGTTTTAAGCACTTTAGACATCCATATATAACTTTCAAGAAAATTACTTTGGGCTGGGTGAAGTGGCTCACGCCTATAATCCTAGCAGTCTGGGAGGTCGAGGTGGGCAGATCACTCAAGGTCAGGAGTTCGAAAACAGTCTGAGCAAGAGTGAGACCCCGTCTCTAATAAAAATAGAAAGAAATTAATTGGTCAACTAGAAATATATAGAAAAAATTAGGCAGGCATGGTGGCGCATGCCTGTAGTCCCAGCTACTTGGGAGGCTGAGGCAGGATTGCTTGAACCAAGGAGTTGCAGGTTGCTGTGAGCTAGGCTGACGCCATGGCACTCTGGCCTGGGCAACAGAGTGAGACTCTGTGGAAAAAAAAAAGAAGAGAAGAGGGGAGAGGGGAGAGGGGAGAGGGGAGAGGGGAGAGGGGAGAGGGGAGAGGGGAGAGGGGAGAGGGGAGAGGGGAGAGGGGAGAGGGGAGAGGGGAGAGGGGAGAGGGGAGAGGGGAGAGGGGAGAAGAGAAGAGAAGAGAAGAGAAGAGAAGAGAAGAGAAGAGAAGAGAAGAGAAGAGAAGAGAAGAGAAGAGAAGAGAAAAGAGAAAATTACTTTGAAAGGCAAGTATATATAGCGTGTTTATTCCCCTCAAAACAAATTTTATTCCTTTATAATCACACTGTATATACCAGGTGATCCTTTGATTTCACAATTCTTTTTTGTCATGTTTTTTATTTAGATCTACAGAAACAACAGAAATGTTCAAAAGGCTGCTACAGACGGCCTTGCAAGGAAAGGAGTGGTACATATGCATAAAGTCATGAAAAGGCCTGTGAATCGCAACTTATACACTATAAAATGCTATCTCCATTCTTTCAAATTGTATCACTTTACTTAATTGTAATATGGACTAATTTGAATTCACAGGGATAAAAACCCACAACTGCTTATTTCAAATGAAACAAATGTGCCATCCAAATTTCTTTTTCATAAAAAAGTTGTCTAGGAGGATTAAAAGGTAAAATTAAAATTCACCTTTCAAAAGCACCAGAAGTATTGAATGATCTACTTAAAAAAATATATTATGCAAGTCAGATGAGAACATATTCTTACTGTAAAAACTCAAAATATAAAAGTATATAGAGCCAAGTTAATCAATGATAATCACTAACCAAATGTAGCTATTAAGCACTTATAACATCATAGCTGGTCTGAAATCGGATGTGTCAAAAGACTTAGCACAAAAAAGAAAAGAATTTAAGATATCGCAATAATAAGTGCCTTGGATTGATTACATGCTGAAATGATATTTTAGATACATTAGTTTTAAAAACATTCAAATCAATTTCATTTGTGTCCTTTTCCATTTTTAGTGTGGCTACTAGCAAATATAAAATTATATTTCTGTCTTAGTCCATTTTCTGTTGCCATAACTGAATGCCACAGATTGGGTAATTTATAAAGAAGAGTTCACAGTTCTGGAGGCTAAGAAGTCCAAGGTCACAGGGCCAGCATCTGGTGAGGGCCTTCATGCTTTGTCATCCCACTGCAGAAGGCCAAGCAAGAGCATGTGAAAGAGGGAAAGCACAGGGGCAGGCTCACCTTATAACAGCCCACGATAATGACATTAATTCCTTCATTAGGGCTTTGCTCTCATGATTAGCTCACCTCTCATTATGCCCCACCTCCCAACACTGCCATGTTGGAGATCAAATTTCAACACGACTTTTGGAGGGGACAAACATGGAAACCATACCAATTTCAGAACTCCTGACCTCAAGCGATCCTACCGCCTTGAATTCCCAGAGTGCTAGGATTACAGGTATGAGCCATTGCACCTGGCCAGTTTCTTTGCAAAGAAATATAGTACTATCTCCTGTGGGGCCTCTGTAGGTTTACTGTTTCCTTATCCTACTTCCTTCCCCAGAAGTCACCTCTTTTATAGTTTAGCATATTTTCTTTCATACTTTTGCTATATGTTTTTAACATGTTTGTAAACATAGAACAAATGCTATGTATTTTCCCATAAAAATATGTTCATACTATACATATGGTACTATAACTTGTTTTATTCACTTAATGTAGTTTAAAGATTTTCCTGTCATTACATATGGAACTACTTCATTCTTTTCAATGATGGTTATTTATCTGTAGTATGGATGTACCATAATGTTCTTCAGGCCCCATTAATAAATATTTAGGTCATTTTCTATTCTCTATTATTATAAACAATGCTACAGTGAGCATCTTCAAACATGTATCTGTGTGCATATGTGGGAGTATTTCTGTAGGACATATCCCTAAAAAGTAAAATTATAGTAAAAGCAAAGAATATGTCATTTAAAATTGTATTAGATACTGCTAAATAGGCTATTCTACTTCAAAACAAAAAGGTTTGTGACCATCCACAATTTATCTGCAAGTCTCTGAAATGACAGGGACATAAGCTTCATGTCTGGGATTCAGTGAAGAAAAATAATTCTAAATTATGCCCTGAGGTCAACCCAGACTTGGCCATTGATGATTGTGGTGGGTACCTTCTTGTGCTCCCCCAGTAGTGATTCTACTTTCTCTGGATGTGCCATCTGCCCCTCCCCCACTGAGATTGTAAGGTGGGTGGTAGCTGTCACGTCTGTTCTGTGACCCTCAGTTTCCTCCTCCCTGGTCGAGGGATCCAGAGTTGAGCACCTAGCCCAATCAAGGGCCCTCAGCTTCCTTCTCCAGGGAATCTGATATTCAGGACTACCTGGGAGTTGCCAGAGGCAATACTCCAGAGCATGTTTTAAAACTTATTCATGAATCACTTTTGTCATTTCTGCATATACCACATGTACTCTTATATACTTAAGGTTTTTCTTTAAATCTTATCTTTAAATACTTTCTTAGGATTTTTGTCTCTGTCTAGGGATACCATATAGAGCTTAAGAGTACAGATTCTGGACCCAGACTGCCTAGATTCACACCCCAACTATGCTACTTATTAGCTCTGTGACCTTGAGCAATTTGCTCAGCCACACTCAGTACCCAGTCTTTTCATCTGTAAAATGGTGATAACAGTAGCACATATAGTATAGTGTCATGGGGGTTAAATGACTGTATATATAGTTATTAGAATGATAAATGCACATAGTAAATGCTTACTAAAAACTTTACTAAAAGTATTTAACTATTACTGCTTTTAAATCAACTCACCTTTCTATTTAAGTACATCTTTAGAGAAAACTTTACATCTCAATTATCTGGTAAGTATAGGTCAGGAGTGAGTCACCCACAAAGCAAGCAAGACCTGATCCTGTAACAACAGCAAGTCATCCGTTATACCACCACAGGCATTCCCACAGGGGCATCCTGGACTTGGCGTGTACCACAGAGTCCCCTGGACTTTTGGATGCTTCTCTTGCTGATGGACAATCCTTTCCTGCTCCTCCAGTCCCTCCTCACACTCCACCCCTGACCACCCCTTGAAGTTCCTCTCCAAATCTGTGAACAATCACTGATTTAAACCACTTCATCTAAATGATAGATGAAGAACAGGCAGATTGGAAAGGTCTACTGAATAAATAAAAGTCCCAGGTAAGTTGCAGATATTAGAACTATTATTCAGGTGCCCTAACTCCCATCTGATGCTCTGACAATCAATAAATTTGTTTCATCAGCAAAGAAAATGCTTGAAAAGAAAACTGCTAAATATTTCAAGCTATCTCCATGGTTGGGGCAGGGACAACTCTAGACAGGTGGCAAGCGTGGGTTCGGAGTCCTTGCCTCCCTCCTGTACTTTGATCATCTTCCACCTCAGGTATCCACGGCCCTCTTGCTCTTACCTTGCCTCCCCACATCAGAACCTTTCTTTGGGAATAATCATAAGTCATTTATGCTTTAGGGTGAGTTAAAGATTACCTAAATGAAGACTTTTGTTACCAGGAAGCTCGGGTTTTGAATTAAGGCCTTATTTTCCATGAGCTGTAGACCTTACAACTTACCCTTACTTCATCCCCTAAAGTCTTGATTTACTCATATGAAAATAGGGTTAACAATAGGTATTTCATAGGAATGTTGCAAGGAGGAAATAAATTCCATTAATTGTGTAAGCAACAAGGATTTATGGAATATCAAGTATCTGCTGGGTAGCAGACATGGCCTATTCCTGATTATACCAATTGCTTGGAGAAGTGGGCAGATAACAAATGTCTTCTTTATTTCCTTTTTTGGACAAGTGAGGCTAGTTCTCTAGCTTTATTTATTCATTCAAGAAATGGTTATTAAGTACCTGTTATATGGAAGGTACTACCCCAGAGGACTTGGAATATAGAGTAGATTAAAACATGGTTCCAGAAACTTAACAGTTTTATTGTGGAAGGAGCTCAACATACTTAGACCTTCCTGAGCTAGATCCAAATTTAGGACTCTTCAGAATAGAAGAATATTGAGGACTTTGGACACCCATCTTCCAATCCTGGTACCTCACTTTAAAGTTGTAGAAGTCAAGGCCCAGTAGTTCTAAGTACTTTGTTTAATGTCCTACAGGTAGTTATCCAAAGAAGCCAAGTACCTTGTTCAAGGCCATACAGAAGACTAGAAGTATAATCATTATCTTCTTATCTTTTTTCTATATCATGCTACCCCAAGAAGCTGACAAAAGAATTTAAGCATAATCTTCCTGTTTAGAAGTTTCTCAAAAAAATTCTGTTTAATGACAAAATAAAATCAGGTAGCACACACAAAAAAATCAGGTAGCACAGAATAATCAGATCCTTTTACTATGTTAGAGTGTATATGTTTCAGAAATTATAATTTATTGGTGGTCCTTTAGATACCATATGTAGATATATCATTATACAAAGATTTTTTTAAAATTGGACTAGTATTTGACAAGCAATCTTAAAAATCAGGTAACATTGATTTTTCAAGTAACATGGTACTAAAGCAGTCAAAGATGATAAGAGATGAATTCTGTAATCAAATTTGTACAGTTTGCCTTTTCCTGCATAATAAAAGAGACATTTGAAAATGCCTCCTGTTCAACCTAGGAATTTATGTTACGTTTACAAAATATGTTAAGTTTGTAAATCTTGGCTTCAAGTTCCAAACAGTTATAAGCACAGGATCTGATTTTCCTAGAGACCTCTAAGACCACATTACTTTTGGTTATACCTTCTTCTCCCATCCAGTTCTCTTTCTCTTTTCTTATATCTGACTATGACTTCTCATTCTGGCCTTCTGGAGTCACAGCGCTCATCTCAACTTTTGACACATTTTGAAAACATGTTTTTGTTTTTAAGGAGATAGAGTCTCGCTGTCACCCAAATTGGATTGCAGTGATGAGATCATAGCTCACTGCAGCCTTGAACTCCTGGGATCCTTCTGCCTTAGCCTCCCAGGCTCCTGGGACTACAGATGTGCGCCACCATGGCTGGTTTTGTGTTTTTTTGTTTTTGTATTTTTTTTGTAGACATAGAGTCTCTTGTTATATAGCCCAGGCTGATCTCGAATTCCTGGCCTCAAGCAATCTACCTGCCTCAACCTCTCAAAGTACTGAGATTACAGGTGTGAGACACTCATCTGGCCCTGAAAACGTACATTTTAACAAATAACTAATAAAATGTCCTTTAGAAGGATGGCAAAATGTGCACACAGTTCTGCCAATCTCCTATTTTGTGGGCACCCTTCATGAAGTGTTTGGTGATACCTTTTTCACCATAAAAATATCAGAGTACCGCTCTCAAGGAGCTTAAAGGCGGGCAGGGATAAAAAATAATAATAAACAGAAACAGATATCTGAAAATACTCCCCATTCACCGCAGAAAATACATTTACTTTGCAAAGGGATAAAACTACACATTCAAATCAGCAAACATTTCATACACATTTTTAACTGACACACCAGCAACTTAAAAAGTTTGGATTCAAAGACCTAAACAGAGAACTTAAAGCTCATCTGATACACTTCCAACTCATAGATGGGGCACTTCTCCTACTTCGTAAGATTTTTTTTGTAAATAGATGGTTGAGAATATGGTTATCTACATCATTGTGCTTATCCTTACCAAACTCTGTGATATCTCTATAATTTTCCAAGTAATCTGACCTTTTTCCACTTCTTGTGGATTTTATATTGCCTTTCATGCCTTCGTATATTTCTACATTTAATCACCTTATCATACTACTACCATTATTGTCTTCCCTATTCACTGCTCTAGTTAATTCTTGTGTCCACAGTATGGTTTCTTTAAAGGAAACTAGCTTTTTTTTCACTACTCTGCATTCATTGACTTTCATCCAAACAAGTCCAATCATTAAATAGTAATCTAAGCCTATAGTAATTATTTAAAAAATATTGAATACTCTTCTCTTTACAAATGAATGTGTTTGTAGGAAAGCTTTAAAAATAGTAAGGCTGTAGGGAATATGACAAGCCTGAAATATCTGAGTAGAAGCCACCAATTTCCCCAACTAGACGGCTTCCTGACAGCTGATGATACCACATGGTTCACAGACCAATTAGGAGGTCAAAGATCAACAGAACATAGTAAGGAAAGAAAAAGAGACATTTAATAAACATTCATTTCAGGTTACAATCATTTATGGCATACCTGCTATGTATCAGACCCTAGAAATACAAAGTAAAAGAAGTGTTTTTGTTTTATCAATGAGTATGTATCAAGGTGTGAGTACGTATCCTTTCTCTTAAAGTAGTTTAAGACATAGTCTGTGCCCTGAGGGCTCATGGTGTAGCTGGGGATACAGTACAATGACATAAAAAGATTTAACAAGAAGACTGTAAGTACATAAGTGTAAAACGAATGCCATGGTCCATTATTGCTGTAGGGATACACAGTATGATCACGGAGGATTGCAGGACAGAATGGGAAGACTCTAAGAGGTGACAGGAAAGCTGGGCTCTTCCTAGATGAGGAGCATTTAGATTACTGAGTGCAAGGACACTGCTGCTGCTCACCCCCTGGTGCCACACATGGTTGCCACAGTAGTGCTCTGGGGGTTTCCAGTCAGCTTGCTGCTGCTGCTGCTGGTCCCAACAGGACTCACTGCCCTGACAGACAATGAACAGAGTCGACAGCTGCCATGGAGTGGTTTGAAAATGGCTGTAGCCAGCAGACTGACACTGGAATATGGGCGGAATAGGTTTAGGACAAAGGCTTGAATGTCTCCTCTCTGACAGGGCCTGAGAGAAAAAGAAATGAGAGCAATACAAAAAAGGAAAAAATGTCTAGGAACATCCTTAATCTTCTAGCCATAGCCCCAAGTGATTTGAATAAATTAAGGAGAACAAAATAAATGAATTATCAAAAAGTCATTTTCCCACAGAGATAAAAGAAAATTAACATGTTTCTTATTTGTATTTTGCTTAAATAAGGTTACCTACACCAAAGAAATATGAGTTAACAGTTGGGTCTTAGATACCACAGAAGAATATTCACTGCCTGTTAATTATCAGAATGTCAAGTTATTATACTACTAATTTCACCAGAACACTTCCATCTGCAAACAAGTGCTCTGCTGTGGCCTAAAACACATATTGTAAGGCCTACATACTAATCAGAGTGACCTTGTAGACTTAACTCAGTTTGAAGTGAGCAGAGAAATGAATGAAGCTAATTTAGCCCTTTGTCTTCATTCTCATTCTAAAGAAAACTGTTCAGTGAAGACTTCCAACAGGAGAGGTGATACAGAGAACACTCTGGCAAGCCCTTTTACAAAATAAAAATGTACTGCTCAGCTTCCCTTGGCCTTAAGTTTAAGTAATAATTTAGATGGTTCCTAATTAAACTGCCCTTCCACTGTACAGGACTTGTCCTACCATAAGCCCTTCTCTATAGGAAAACACTGAGCCAGGAGTCCTGAGAGGAGGGAGAGCTGATGAAGCCTTGGTGCCCACAGCGGGCAAAGGGAAGGAGGTTGAGCTGTTCCTCAGGTGGCTCATGGTAGGTGGCTGTCATTCTGAATCTCTGATAACACAACAATTCAATTCTTTGTATTTTTACAATGTCCTTATATGATTATTCTAATTATACTATTAATTAGAAATCTCAAGCTGTTATATGACATTACCCATAGTTGGATATCTATCATGTTAAATTATCAATTACAAAAATCCTAGAACAAGAAAATCTAGCATATTCTACTATATTAGGCTGCTCAGATTGCCATAGCAAAATACCACAGTGACTTAAACAGATATTTATTTTTTCATAGTTCTGAAGGCCAAGAAGTCTAAGATCAAGTGATTAGCAAATTCGGTTTCTAGGGAGGGCTCTCTTCCTGGCTTGCTGATAGCTGCCTTCTCACTGTGTCCTCACATGGCCTTTTCTCTGTATTTAGAGGCCAGGTGAGACAGATCTATTCTTCTTCCTTTTCTTCTTCCTCTTCCTTTTCTTATAAGGACCTATTAGATTAGGGTCCCACCCTTATGACCTCATTTAACCTTAATTATCTTCCTAAAGGTCCTATGCCCAAATATAGTCACACTGGGGGCTACAGGCTTCAACACATAAGTTTGGGAGGAAACAATTCAGTCCGTAACACCTACCCAGCAATATCTGTATAAGGTTTTTACAGTTTGATAGTATATCAAGTCAAAAGAAATTACAATTGTAGAGGCTAAGAGAATAATACCCCAAAGTATGGTGTTTTGGCATGGTGAGCACTTTTGAGTTAAAGCAAATTGGCAGGCCTTACAAGTTGCCTCAGAACGAAGGACTTTCTAACTTTTCTGGTTTCTTCCCTCTAAGCTCAGTGAGGGGCTCTCTCAGAAAGTTCCCTTATCTGACTGAGGAACACATCTTCCAAAAGAAGTGCAATGTGTTAAGACTCCCTCCCTAGCAATGTTATCAAATAACCAGGAAAGATTAACTGCTGGAAAGGAGCAGAGACTAAAAGTCATCACCATGCCCAGTCAGACTTTCACCTATTCTTCTGAGGGCAGCTCTGAGAGGTTACCTGGGGGACTATATCTGCATAAGACAACCTTTGTTCACAGTCAAGTTCTGTCCCTCACCTTTCCATAGCTATTTTTTGTCCTTCCATCCCATTCAGCATCCAAAGGGAATCATTCAAAACATTATCTGGTCTTGGAGCCTACTATTGTCTGGTGTTCAAGTCCATTCTTTGTTGCCCTTAAAAATCATTTACTACCCCTCTAAAATTGCCTACAGCTCCCCACCCCCCATCATATGAAGAAAGCATGTAAACCTCAACCACATGGTTCTTCTTTGAGTCTTGTATTTGCCAGATTCCCACGGCATGTGCATGTTAACAAATTTGTATACCTTTTCTCCCATTAATCTGTCTATTGTCAGTTCATCTTAGCAGACTTGAACCTTCAGGGGGGGAGGAAACATTGTCTTAGCTTCTACCCATTAAACTCAGCTCACTACAAAAAAATACATTTAAAATTCAAGCACATTTAGCAAAAATAAGCACATTTTAATATTCTGTTTCTTTCTCCTCTAAAGCACAATTTTGATAGCATCTGGGTAAAAGATGAATAAACAACACTGTAGTCCTTAAAGAGTTTATAATCTGATTATGAGAAAAATAAAAGCCAATAATATCAATAATGTATGGGTACTACAGTTATTAAGAATATAAGTTTGGAGTAAGAAAGCCCTGGTTTAAATCTCAGATCTGCTACTTAATGGCTCTGTAGTTCCTAGATAAATTATTTAACATCTCCAAGCTTTATTGTCCTTATCTATATAGGCGCTATCTTTATATATCTATAAAAATATTTATATATCTTTAAAGGCGCTATCATCACTGGCCTTTTAGGATTATTGTGAGACATAAATGGGATAACACTGTAAAGTGTTTTTAGCACAATGTTCTGGCACATGGTCTATGCTCAGTACATGGTAGTTATTACTGCTACTGCTATCACCACTTATGTTTGTACAGACTTGTGCTATGGGAGCCCAGAAAAAAACATTTACCTCAATCCGGGGGTCAGAGATGATTTCCTGGAGAAGATGACAGCAGACCTGTATCTTAAGGGATAGGTGAGTGTTAGTCAGATGAAGAAACGTAAGAATGGTAACCCATGCAAAGGAAATAGCACAATGTATGCAGGACACTATAAGTATTTGGCATTTGCTGGCAGGTCTAGCGAGAATAGTTATTGCTCAGTTTCCCCTGGCCTTGGCATCCTACTGCATAATTGCTTCCTTTCACATGGTTCTCCCTCCATCCTCCCATAATTGCTTCTCCCTTCAATTGCTTCTCCCTCCATCCTCCCAGAAATACCTTCCCTACTCCAGACAGCTATGTTGGATTTATTTTTTAAGGACAATTTAGCTCTACAAAGGAAGGTAGTGCAGGTCCCTCTAGAATCCTACCAGAACCTGTTCTTTCCCTCTGTCCTTAGGAACAGGAAAAGGGATGACCTGCAGAGGCAGTATAGGTTAGTGGCAAAGAATATGGACTCTGGAGTTAAACTGCCTGTGTTCAAACACTGGCCCTGCTACTATGTCACTTTGGGCAAATTAATTCTCTGTGTGCTTCAGTTTTTCCCATCTGTTAAGTGGGGATGATAATAATAGCACCTGCCCCTCTTATTGTGAGATTGTTGTGACGATTCAGTGAGTTAATACATTCAGTGAGTTAAGACAATTAGAACAGGGCCTGGTTGTTAATAACTATTAGCTAGTATTACCTAACAAAATCAAAAGTCTATGTTTCATGGACAGGGCATCCTTGAGAAAATAGAGAATGCACTAGATTAGAAATGTGGTCATCTGTGGAAATTAGAAGGAAGAAGGGAGAATAAAAGTGTAAAAAGAATAAAACTAATATCTACTGATTACCTAACTAGATGTCAAAAGTACTACAGTAAGTGCTTCATATATGTTCATCTGCTCCTTATAACAGCTCTGCTAGGTAGATGGTATTGTCCCCATTTTTATATATGAACACACTGGGGCTCAGGGAGGCCGAGAAATTTGCCCAAATAGATAGGACCAGGGTTTAAAATTATGGGTATATGACTAGAGTCATGCTCTCCCAACAGCTACTTCTCTTCATCTCCCTGGGACTACATTTTTTTAGCTTGAAAATTTTATCCGACTTCACATTGCTAAGAAGAAACCTGAGAGCTGCCTAATTTGCACATGATTTTCTAGGCCTACTCCAGGAAATATAAACATGTGCTCCCATTCTAATTTTACATCTTATGATGAGGATTCTATTTTATAAAAACCATGAATTGTACTATATAAATCAAGAGTACACTTCCTTGTCCAGAAGTTCAGAATATATTACAATTACACATTGTAAACAAAAGTATTATTTTTTTAGAACTCCAAATCTATGTTTGCAGAAATAATAAATTGAATAGGCCTGTATCTGTCTTATAACATGAAGTAGGGCCAATTCTAATCTTTATATTGTTTCAAGCCTAAATATTGTATAAAGCAGGCGTCCTCAAACTACGGCCCGCGGACCACATGCAGGTGTTTTTGCCCGTTTGTTTTTTTACTTCAAAATAAGATATGTGCAGTGTGCATAGGAATTTGTTCATAGTTTTTTTAAACTATAGTCCAGCCCTCCAATGGTCTGAGGGACAGTGAACTGGCCCCCTGTTTAAAAAGTTTGAGGACCCCTGGTATAAAGTATTCTGTGGGCCTTTGATAGCCTTGTGATTTATATTTTGTAGTAATTTGGCTTGTTAGGTATTCCTTTTTTTTATACTATCAAAGAACATAACTTTCTTATAACAAAAGGAGAACAAAGTTAGGAAACAATAACCATGGGAAAGGTGAATTAAAAAGAGACTGTCAAGATTGTCTAGCTACGTAAAGCATTAACTTCATCAGCTAAACCCAGATGTATAAACTATAGTCTATGGATCTTATCTATATAGAGAGGTAGCTTTTCATATTCCTCCTCCCCTTCTCTCTGTCTGTCTGTCTGTCTGTCTGTCTGTCTCTCTCTCTCACACACACACACACACACGCACACACACACACACACGGGTCTTGTCATACATTGGCCCCTATACTGATAAAAAAGCATCAATCCTTAGGGGAAGCTTCAAATACTCTAAGAAGCTAGCAGAGGTGGTGAAGAAGCAGACAATCTTCTATACAGATGTTTTACATACACATATATATTTTTAACCTAAAAATATGTTTTTTTCTTTAATTACAGTTTCCTATATAACCATTAGTGGACTCCAGCGATGCAAGCCATATTTATTAGAGGCAGCATGTCAAATAGGAGTTGACAATTACAGTCTCTATCAATACATATTATGCCAGACGGTAATGAGCCATCCACAAAGGGCTAGCCATCCAAAATAATCATGCTGCTTTCCAGAGAAATGTCGAAGAGGTTATGGTTTATTACACAGTGCTCATTAGATATACAGTGGCAGCATTAGCAATTTTTCCTTCATTTGTGTCTCATTTAAGAATCTGCCCCCACAAGCACAGTCAAATTAGTACACAAGGTTAAAACCATTATGCCCAGAAAAAATTAAGTTGCATTTTATTTTACAGTAATGGTGGATCAAAGGTCCTTGGAATCTATTATTTGCAGAACCATTATCTAACACAGAATATTCACAAAAGGGAAAAGAAAAGCAATGCCCTGCCAGCACAGCTTGGACAGGAACAAAGACAGACTATTTGAAATAAGCAAACACCACGTTACTTAATTAAGTAGCCCTACAAAAACTATTTTAAAAATAACACTAAGGTTGTGACATCAACTGACAAAAGTCACAAAATTAAGGTTAATGACGAAGTGCCAACCTGTACTTTGAAATGCCTCATTTACATCAACTTATTTTTAAACATTTTTTATACTGTCATCATGCACAATTTAGTTATAAATTCACAAATTGTTATAAATATTTATTTTCTTAAAAAGATAACCTGGTTTCACATCTTTACGGAAAACCCATATTTACTGACATTTAATAAATTGGAATTAGCAGATACAACTATTATAACTAGACAGATTTGGTCAAGAAGGCAGATCTTGGAGTAAGTTCAAAAATTAAACTGATTAATTCTAAATAACAGATACTTAATGGACTTTGTCAAATCAGCAGATAACTGGTTAACAGCATCTGAATTATTAACAAGATAAACAGTTGCAGCAAAGAGTCTTTTGAAGTGATTTCTAAAGTCCTGATTGGACTACTGTTAATAAAATGTTAAAATTCATTACAGTTAGAAGGACATTCTAAGTACACTTCCCCTATATTTTATTATTAGCATATTACAATTGTAGTGATTATTCAAGGATCCTTCTTTTCATTTAATGAACATATATTGAGTGCCTGTCATATGTCACATTCTGAGATAGGCTCTGAGAATTTTTTTTTTTTTTTTTTTTTTTGAGACAGAGTCTCGCTTTGTTATTCAGGCTAGAGTGAGTGCCGTGGCGTCAGCCTAGCTCACAGCAACCTCAAACTCCTGGGCTCAAGCAATCCTCCTGCCTCAGCCTCCCACGTAGCTGGGACTACAGGCATGTGCCACCATGCCCGGCTAATTTTTTATATATATATCAGTTGGCCAATTAATTTCTTTCTATTTATAGTAGAGACGGGGTCTCACTCTTGCTCAGGCTGGTTTTGAACTCCTGACCTTGAGCAATCCGCCCGCCTCGGCCTCCCAAGAGCTAGGATTACAGGCGTGAGCCACAGCGCCCGGCCTGAGAATTTATTTTTTAAAAAAGGAAGAAAACCATAGCTCTGTGCTTAAGAAGCTTATGGCCACATCAATGAAGGATTTGGACAGGAAAGCAAATGATTTCAATCTTGGGCAATAACTGCTACCACAGAAGTAAACACAGGTTGCCAAGGGAGCCCAGAGGACCGAATTTGAATATTCAAGGAAGGTAAGGATTCCCCAAGGAAGTAACACCTAAAGTGAAACCTAACAAAAAATCTACCTAATAAGAATTATGAGGGAGAAATACATTGGGAATGTAGAGAAATGGAGAGAGAGGAGGCTGAAGTGGGCTCATTGACCTCAGATTATCAGAAGGTACAATGTGTCTTTTAAAAGAGATTAGAAGAAAACATACTGAAAATGGATTGATGGACTTTATGAAATAAAGTCAGCAAGGAAGTTCTAGAACAGTTCAGATCGTGTGTGTGTGTGTGTGTGTGTGTGTGTGTGTGTGTGTGTGTTTAAAGTATCGTAAGGAAAACATTTCCTGGACAGGTCCACATATGGTCAATCAAATTTCAGAGTGAATGAAATGATTTTTGTAGTTCATAAGCATGATGATTGGGTGTTATGTGTGATATGTGTGCCACATTTACTGGTCTGACAAGAAAGAAAGAAAAAAATTCCGAGTGAATGAATGTATTATCCTCTTAATGTTGATTGTAATTCTGACTGAATGACCAAATTTTGAATTTCATTGGTTATTCTTCTTATCTTTACCCCTGCAAATGAGAAAAACATCCTTGTCTCTACACCTTAAGCTAACAAAAGTGTGAATTATATATTAATATAATAGCACTACTTTAATTTTTCTAATATATATATTTGTTTGTTTTTTGAGACACAGTCTTGCTCTCTTGCCCAGGCTAGAGTGCAGTGTTGTCATCATAGCTCACTGCAACCTCCAACTCCTGGGCTCAAGTGATTCTCCAGCCTCAGCATTCTGAGTAGCTGGGATTACAGTACTTTTTCTATTAATAATATACATATATATATTTTTGTTTGTTTGTTTGTTTGTTTTTGAGACAGAGTCTCACTTTGTTGCCCAGGCTAGAGTGAGTGCTGTGGTGTCAGCCTAGCTCACAGAAACCGCAAACTCCTGGGCTCAAGCAATCCTGCTGCCTCAGCCTCCCGAGTAGCTGGGACTACAGACATGCGCCACCATGCCCGGCTAATTTTTTTCTATATATATTAGTTGGCCAATTAATTTCTTTCTATTTATAGTAGAGACGGGGTCTCGCTCTTGCTCAGGCTGGTTTCAAACTCCTGAGCTCGAGCAATCCACTCGTCTCGGCCTCCCAGAGTGCTAGGATTATAGGCATGAGCCACCTCGCCTGGCCCTATTAATAATATATTATATGTCAAATATGTGTGTCTACTCTCAAAATATCTGTAAGAGACAATAAACTTTTAGAGGAGAGAGAACAGATTGATTTAATTCTTTTGGTGTGGGACCCAGTAAAGTTCAGGTGTAATCAGGTACCTACAAAAGGGTATTTCGGTTTGTGTTTTTTTTTAAATGGAAATGCCATCATGTCTTAGTACAGCTACTATATACGTGGCTGTGGTCTATGATATATTTGATTTCTGAGTGGATTGTTAAGTGGTTTTAAGGAGCCATTTAGAGAAGCATCATGATGACATGATGATAATACTTCCTTTCCTCTTTTTTTTCTCCCCCCTCCTCTTTTTTTTTTTTTTTATAATAGACTTCCTATTCTGTATAACAGATTTCCTCTTTTTTTGAATATTAGATCGTTCTAAACTAGGCCCTATATATCCATTCTGATTTAGGTTTTTAAATGACTGCCATTCTCCCTTCCTCAACAGGGTTTTAATTCAGTATTTGACCCTCCAACACTTTTCATCTAATGAACAAATAAGTATAAACTCCAAAGATTTTTTAAAAAATGATACATAACATTATATCTATAGCTTGTACATTATATCTATAGCTTGTATATTATATATATAATAACAGTGTATAAATGATTGCAGCATTATTCCTGGCTTTGAATCCTGCTTGACTGAGTTGTCTTCCACCAGGAAAAGCTCCTGGTAAAGAACATCAGAAGTATAAAAGGTGCAGATAATCCTAAAATGGTGATCATAATACAAAAGCAAGAAGTTATATTGTTGAACTACAGAAAATGAAAAGGCAACTATAATTATACTGATCACTAGTGCTGTAAGTTCATTTCAATACTACATATAATCATGAATTTCAAGGAACAAAACAAGAATGAGACTGCTGGGGTGGACACAGAGAAGAGAATGGATAGCCCACTCCTGAGATTATCTGGAGGCTCTGCCAGAGTGGCCATTTTGTCAGAGTGTTTTTACTTTCTACTACTCTAAGGTCTATAATTTATTCATTTGCTCTCGCTTCTGCCTTATTCTAGAGAGTTTGAAATGGTTTAAATATTATTAGATGATGTTCAATAACAGATAAAAAGCACAACCAGTAGATGTGGGCAAAACATGAGACAAGAGTGTGACAAGAGACAGTGTGATAAACTGAGAAGGAAAGGCACAATATGGGAGGGGCATGGAGAATCCCATAGCTGTACACTAGTAGTCCAAATGATAGATTTTAAGGTAGCCCCCAGAAATAAAGCTTTCTCCTGTGAGTGTGTGTGTGTGATGAACCTGTTATTTTAATTCAAAACGTAAAGCTGTCTGAATTTTAGGTTTGATGGCCATGCATTCTCCAAAGACAGTATACAGATTAAATGCCTGACCTTGCCTGACCTCCCAGGTTTAGGAAAAACAGGGCACCTCTATCCTGGACACTATCAAGGCTTTGGGGGTTATATGTCTGACTCCTTATTCTATGGCTAAAAAGAAAAGTTCCTGATATAACATTCATAATTTATAACAATAACATAGGGGGTCACATTTTACTGCTTGAAAATAGCACTAAATTGGTAATGGTCACCATTTCTATAGCAAAAAAAAATGTGAGCACTTATTCCTTGATCATACTGTCTAGATCAGCGGTATTCAGTTTGGGGTGCCCACATCTTTAAGGATTCTTCAAAGTATGTGAAGAATTCTTCATAGAGGTTGAGTTATTTTCCCCTTTCTAAAATGTCTAAGGAAAGCTATTCATTAACCCCTGGATAAAGGTATGTCTGTTAATAAAAATTTCAGTTTTAATTTTGTACTCATTAATAAGATGTGATAGTGGTTATCTTGTGGTCATCAGATACTCAGATTGGCCTAGTATACCTAGGTGCCTAGTATACCTGTACTACTAGTTTATACTCAATAACTGTGTCCCAAATCATGACCTTCATTTTAGTGGGACAGTAATAAATTATTAATTGTTATAAATTATGAATGTTATATCAGGAAATTTTCTTTTTAGCTGTAGAATAAGGAGTCAGACATGTAACCCCCAAAGCCTTGATAGTGTCCAGGATAGAGGTGCCCTGTTTTTCCTAAACCTGGGAGGTCAGGCAAGGTTTTAATCTGTGTACTATCTTTGGAGAATGCATGGTCATCAAACCTAAAATTCAGACAGCTTTACATTTTGAATTAAGAATGGCAATCACAAAAGACTATGTGGCATCTGACTTGAGGGGCTTTATGAATCTAATCAGGGAATCAATAACATCAGAAAATGCTAAGGAAAGGCTTAATATGGTAAATATATTCAATAGATAACAGAGAGGTCCAAGTTATCTTGCCTACCCCTCTACCTATTTCTGAGAAAGATAAACTTTCAGCCAAAGTGCTGCAGACAACATAAAACAAAGTTTGCATAAAGTACCTTCAGAAATCATTAATTGCCTATTAACCACTGTAGGTGTGTCAGAAACAAAACCAGATTTTACAAAGTTGAAACCATAAATTGAATTAAACCCTAATCTAGTAATGTTTTATTTAAATTCCCTGACAATTCTGATTTTTCAACTTATTGGTTATGTTAAATTAAAATTACTCTGTCCTATCTATAAAAAGATAAAAAGTAAATTCCTATTTTTTGAAGTTCTGAATTGAGTAATACAAAATTAAATAAAGAAATGCATTTTTTAAGTACAAAGTATCCCTCCACTGTTGCCAGAAAACAACTAACAAAGGGAGTTAAGTAATTTAGCAGCCATATTTTTTTGCTCTCCTTCATTGGGAACACAGTTGTTTGCATGGCATAATAAGCTGTAAATTATAAACATTTTTATATAGCTTGCTGCACAGAAAAGTCTGCCAGCATCCTACTATACTGGATAGTGTTCAAGTGATTATAGCTTTGGAAAAAAGGGGTGGAAACTTGTTTTGCATCTCAGTTTGTTGGTTCTCTTATGCATAGCCCTTAAAAATCCGTTACATCATTATTTGTGATGAGTATGTAAATAATTATAGTACAGTAATAGAAGCTCCATGTTACCGCAGGACACAAATTACCCATGGACAGCAGCAAATCTTATAGGTGCATAATCATCTAAGTATTTCCTTGAAATGGTGTCTCCAATGAGTATGAATGTAATGGTTTTCAATACCAAAATTTGTAGCACTGAGCATTTCAGGACTAATGACAAAGGAAATACACTTTGCTCTTTTTCTGTAGGGGAAGCCAATTAGATAGAACATCTGCTTAAGTCTATTAAAAATATGGTTTCTGTATCAAAGAGAATATACAGGTATCTATATTCCACAACAGATAAAATCTGTGAAAGAATATGTACAATAAAAGAGATATGGCCTGGAAACATAAATGTTTTTATTTTTAATTATATACAGTCCCACCATGATTCACATTCAGCCCTATAAGAAAATTTTGTCTCAATAAATCAACAATAATACATAGAGCACTTGAGTGCCTATCACAGTGCTGGGTCTTAGGAGGCCAAAGAAAAAGTCTACAATCTAGTTTCTATTCTCTATACAATTTGACAACACAAAACTTAGAACATAAAGGTCTGTGCTCAGTACTGAGGATGTTAAGATGAGTAGAAAAGTAGATTTAGGGTGCCCTAATGCAGAGACTGTCTACAGTGATGGAAAAAGCACAAATTCTATGGTAAAATGGAGTTTGAATCCCAACTCTGCTATATACTTACACCATAAACTTGAACAAATTATTAAGTTTCTCTATGCCTGTTTTCTAAGAAAAGCAATTTGTTTCTTAACCAGTGTTGTGAGGAATAAATGAGTTAATATATATAAAGAACATGAAACAGTACCAGACTTAAAGAAAACTGTTAGCTATAGTAATAATTCTTTTACTTATAGTAAAAGAATTTTACTTACTTATAGTAATAATTACTTAAGTAAGTAATTTTACTTATAGTAATAATTCTTTTACTTCTATACTTACAATACAAGCTTTGCACATAGCAGGTTCTCAAATGTTTGTTGAATGAATGAATGAATGAATGAATCAGTCAATGTGCAAATGAACAAATCTATTAATAGTAGAGGGATGAGATAGGTTACACAGATTACTATGAGACAGACTAGAAGTGTGTCAAAGGTATGAAATGTAAGAGAGAGCTTAGTGGTGGGAGAGGTAATGGGTTGGAAGATGACTAAGACACAGGCCCTGCATCTAGAAGGTACTGTTTAATAAGAAAACATATATTAATACATAAATCACTGATCACAAAACAATGTGTTAAGTGTTTTAGGATGTCACAGAACATTTCCTCTAGATTCTGGCCCTAATTGAGCCATGGCTTTCCCTGGGGTACCTGAATCCTGTACCTTCATGAGTAGATATGTTTAACCTACAAGCCACAAACTGGGGGGTTGAGAAGTGGGATCAGTGCTTTCATTATTTCTTCACAATCTTAGAGAAAACCACTGTCCTTCTGAAGCCAGCTCTACCCTCCACTATCACTACTCTTCTCTATCACTCTGTATTCACTGAGGTCTCTGGCATCTTGCTGAGTTCTGTTGTTCTCCTGTTCTCCAGGTTGACTTCAATCATGTGAATTGCCCACCCTGTAGTTTTACAATCTACTCAATCCAGCCACCTCCACTGTATTCTGTCAAACCTACTCTCAGGTACAACTGGAACTTAAACATTCAGAATTGTTCTACTTTTGAAATCTTCAATTCAGATATACTCCTTTCTATCTACAATGTACTAACCTTTCAGCTTTCTCACTGTATTACTACCCCTATAATCTGACTCATCATGACCTCTAGTCCCTTGATCACTATTTTCTCCCCAGTTTTGGGGCTCCCTCAACTTCACCTCCTTCCTGATTGAGCCTAAACAATTATATCAGATCAACTATACTCTTGCTCATCCCCTTCTCTTGGTGGACAAAGAAAAACCCTGATCATACTCTTACCCTTTTCACCTCTATTCTAGGGCTGTGTTAAGGAAATTTATATTTAATATTGTAGAGAATGGGATGCAACTGAAGAATTAAAGATATTTTACTCCACTTAAGAACTTGAGGAAGGAATGGGGAAATCTTAATAACAGAAAATGAAGACTTGAGATGCCAGTAACTATAGAGAGGATGGATGCCAGGGTTAGAGATAACCAACCTGAGAATCTGCCCTCTTTGCCTTTATAACCAGCACCACCAGCTACACAGTCTTGAATAAGAAGAAACATCCAAGAGCACAGTGAGGAAGAAGCTCCTCAGGTGCTAAACTACCTGTAGATGCCAGTTCTCACCTAGCATCTTCTGTGAGGAGTGTTAAGGACAACCTATCTAGATAAATAAAGGGACCAGTGGTGAATATGGATATAGTTCCAGCAGTTAAGTGCTAGAAACAGAGTTCTAAAAATGAAACTGCATCAATAGTGTCAAGAAGAAGACTAGATGCATAAATTGTTTTCATACCTTGCCATTGAATGTCAAAGACTATTTCTTATTCATATTTGCATTTCCCTCAATGTCCAGTCCTGTGCCTTACACAGAAGAGGTGGTCAGGATGGGTTATACTGGATCACAGTTTACTTGAACCTGGTTGGATATGTGCCCTGTTAGTTAAGCTCCTGGTTTGAAGCCCATCATTGTTCCCATTTTATCAATGAGTAATCCCACAGAGCAATTAATAACTTGCTTAAGATCAAATAACTAATAAGTTTCAGATTTGAGACAAGAACCTAGATGTCTGGCCCTTTCTGTTTACCACTGGGGGAGCCTTGAGTTTGGGTTCAAAGGATCAGCATTAAGTCATGAAGCTACTAAACAGACTCTGTTATTAAACATTTTAAGTGACTGAAGGCTTCTATCCAACAGAATTAACATTTTCCTGATGCATGTCAAAAATTAAACACTCTTTAAAATGTAGAATTAGCTGGGTGCGGTGGCTCCCAGTATTTGGGAGGCTGAGGCAGGAGGATTCATTGAGGCCAGAAGTTCAAGATGAGCCTGGGCAATAGCTCTCTACAAAAACCAAAACAAAAACAGTCCTGGTTGCGAGCGCCTGTAATCCCATAATCCTAGCTATTATACTCCGGAGGCTGAGGCAGGAGGATCACTTGAGCCCAGGAGTTCGAGTTACAGTGAGCTGTGATGATTCCACTGCATTCTACTTCAGGCAACAGAGTAAGACCCTGACTCAACAATAAAAAAGAGAAGAAAAAGGAAAAAACTAAACATTAGACACTGGACATTGCCTTTGACTTTGGCTACTTACTAGTCAATACACAACCCTCCTTTAAGGAGAAGATTTAAAACTTTTTTATCACTAACAAAACAATTTATGCAGCTTGTTTTTTGCTATGATGTAGTCAGGCAGGCTGATCTATATCATGTTATTTATATACAATAAACTAACTCTTAGCTGAGTAGATTAGTAGCTTAGCCCACCTACTTTTTGTGGTTAATTATACTTGTTTTGTAAGAGGCTGATCTTATTTTGTGTTTTTCCAAAAGCTCTGGTGAAGTAATGACTTCTGACATACAGTATGTTGAACATAAAGAACTTTCCCTTTTCTTGCTCAACATATAATTGCTACATTTGTGCATGCTGTGTAAGTCGAAAATAACAATAAAAAGTTAATGAAGAAAATAAGTACTGGTTGTAATGAATTAGTAATATTGCTAGATTTGTATTTGGAGTTTACTTTTATTGTTGTAAGTGAAATACAATCAATAGGAATATGTAAGCAAGCTGCACATGCTTCCATCTCTTGAGAGTTCTCTGAAAAGGAGCTGAGATATCTTTAGGGAATATTTTCAAAATTCAATTATTTCACATAATCATTTAAAATGACTGTCAATAAGCACTCCTTATTGTTAAGGCTCTTAAGTACAAAAAGATATATTTCTTAAATAGAATTTCATTGCTTTATAAGTATGAAATATAACCTCCTTTAAATTTTTAAATAATTTTAATTATAAAAAATAATATGAATATATTTTCCATTAAAAAACTGAAATATTACAAATAAAGTACCCTTTGACTGTTCACTTACACCTGTTCCCAAACCTCCCATCACCTATTTCCCAACCACTATTATTATCAGGTGAGTGAGGCTTCTTCCAGACTCTTTTCTATGTATTCACACATTATCTTAAAAAAAAAAAATGTGTTTTTAAATGCTATATGTTTCAATATTACTTGTTTCATGTTTATATAATTGAGCTCTAAATACATGTCAACATGTTCCTACTTAAGCCTCAGTTCTTAAGATTTTTTTGATTTGATCAATCTCCAAGGGAAATATATTAATAGTTTGCTAATTTTGTTTGGCATTTTTAGGTGCTAGATGAATTCCAATGTGTGGAATGAAGGTGGGTATTGATAGATAGTCACAGCCTATTGTTAACTATAATTAGAAGTCATCCGATGCTAATTAGTACCATATTAAAATGACAAATTATGAACTATAATATATGCAGCTGAAACCAAGTCCAATTTTCTAAATTTAAAGGATCATAGGAAAAAAACCAAACTGCCCTCTTTCACAAATTTTTATATTCTCTACTTCTCTTCTTAAGATTATTTCACATAGGTCTTCAAATATTCTACCACTGCTTCCTTGAATACCACACCAAGCCTGACCAATTTTCACTTATTGGAGAGAGTAATGTTAAGATCAATAATTTAATTTTAAGATGTTTTCTAGATTTAACTTATATCTATGTTTACAATACTTTTTGTGATTAATTTTTTAATCCCAACAATTACCTTAATATGTACAGATGCTCCTTGACTTACAATGGAGTTATAGCTCAATAAACCCACCATAAAGTCGAAAAATTGTAAGTTGAACCATCATAAGGACCATCTGTATATCATTAATTTAACCTTAATCAATTAAATAGTACACTGAGTTGAATAAAGAATTAGCACAGTTGCCAAGAAACTGATGGTGTCCATTTTAACATACATGGTAAACTTATAAAAGCTAATCTAAAGATATCCTTTTGCTTCATTCCTGCTTTTCTTTATTTAAAAAAATATGCGCATTTTCTTAGTATATTGGATCTTGTCAAAGAGGCCAAAAGATAAAAGTTCAGGTCAGCCCAGGGACTATAAAGCCCTTATTCTGACAGCATGACATGGTTTCTAAGCTAACTCTACCTGTTCATGTCCTTTGTCCATGTTTGTGTCATATTACCTTCTTCCTAATTTATAAGATCTTAAATTGATTTGTAGGTTAAAACTTTGCCCTTGGTCATGCATGTTGCAAACGTTTTTGTAATTTGGACATTTGTCTTTTGACTTCATGGGATTTTTTTCCATTGAAGAATTATTTTTTATGCAGTCAAATATCTCAATCTTTTCATTTATAATTTCAGAGTTTTAGAACTTTTTAGCAAGGTCTTCTTTGCTCCAAGATTAAATACTACCACTACTACTAGCTATAATTCGGCCATGATCACATAGTCATTATCATCTGTGTGATAGGAACATGATGAATGTTGGGGTAATATGGATAAAATACAATCACCTGAACTATGTTTAAAAGTGCATAGTGCACACAGTCTTCTCTTATCAGCATTATAAATAAATACAGAAAATGGTTGGTCCATAATTTTATTCATCAGCTCACTTGCCACTGGGAAGTCACACAGGAAATAAACATACTTGTTTTACAAATAGAATTGGCATGCTTTAAAATTTGTCAGTATCCACAATGTATCCTGGCAAATAGACCATCTAAAGGGCAAGAATGCTAACAATCACTTTACTTCTCATTTAATGCTTTTTAATTCTTGCATATTCTACTTATATCTAAATTGATCTCTACAGCAAATAGAGAAGAGATAGAACAAGGTGGACAAGAAGGAGACAAGACCTCTATAAATGACCATGTGTGTCCTAGGACTCTGCAGATCTTTAAATCAACTTAGTGGTTTTGCCTCAAATTGGCAGGTTGCCTCGAGGTTCCATGTGGTCCAGTCAATCCCTCTGCTGCAATTCTGATGGTGGTAGGAACACCACCACTGCAATGGTCCCCCCACAGCAGCTTGGAGGAAATGGAGTTCAGGACAACACAAACCCAGAGGAGTCTAAAACCTATCAGTAAAACTTCAAACCTTATAGATACCAGAATGGAAGCTGTAGAGAACAGAGGTAAGTAAAGAAAATGTAATAAAGGAAGGAATAAGTTGAAATATGAAGGAAAAAACAAAATAAAGAAAAACTTTTGAGGAGACTTTAAATATTTCACTGGATATTACACGAGACTTTTTTGTTATGTTGTATTTTATGTTTTTTTGGTGACATTTCACTAACACTTTTCCTTCTTTAAATGTCACATTATGTATGTTTTACATGATAACTAGGTTTAAAATTAAGACTGTTTCATGAAGAGTCCTTTGAGTCTGATTACATCTCATATCCTGAATTAGAGGTTGCAAAGGACATAAGGTAAAGTCACTGTAAGTCACAGTCCATGATAAATTACTCATACTGTAAAATGTGTGATTAAAATGTTTGTTTCACGTGGAAATTAAACCACCTCCTACTAAATGATTACTTCATAAATGAAGAAATCAAGACGGAAATAAAAAAATTCTATGAAGAAAACGACAATGGAGAGACAAGTTATCAACTCCTCTGGGACACAGCTAAAGCAGTTCTGAGAGGAAAGTTTATCTCCATAAATGCCTATAACCAAAAGACAAGAAGATCACAAATAGACAATCTAATGAAACGACTCAAAGAGCTGGAAAAAGAAGAACAGACCAACCCCAAACCCAGCAGAAGAAGTGAAATCAACAAGATCAAATCAGAACTAAACGAAATTGAAAACAGGAAAGCTATTCAGGAGATTAATAAAACAAAAAGTTGGTTCTTTGAAAAAATAAACAAAATTGACACACCATTGGCTAAGCTAACGAAAAGCAGAAAAGAGAAATCTCTAATAAGCTCCATCAGGCATAAAAAAGGAGATATCACAACTGATCCCAAAGAGATACAAGATACAATTTATGAATACTACAAAAATCATTATGCACACAAACTGGAAAATGTGGAGGAAATGGACAAATTTCTAGAAACACACAGCCTCCCTAGGCTCAACCAGGAAGAAATAGATTCCCTGAACAGACTAATCTCAACAGCCGAAATAGAAACAGCAATTAAAAATCTCCCTAAAAAGAAAAGTCCCGGTCCAGATGGCTTCACACCCGAATTTTACCACACTTACAAAGAAGAACTAGTACCGATCTTGCAGAAACTATTCCACAACATCGAGAAGAACGGAAACCTCCCCGACACCTTTTATGAAGCGAATATTACTCTGATACCAAAACCAGGAAAGGATGCAACAAAAAAGAAAACTACAGACCAATATCCCTAATGAATATAGATGCAAAAATTTTCAACAAAATCTTAGCTAACCGAATCCAGACACTTATCAAAAAAATAATCCACCACGACCAAGTGGGCTTCATCCCAGGGATGCAGGGATGGTTCAACATACGTAAATCTATAAATGCAATTCACCACATAAACAGAAGCAAAAACAAAGACCACATGATTCTTTCAATAGATGCAGAAAAAGCTTTTGACAAAATTCAACACCCTTTCATGATACGAACACTTAAGAAAATAGGCATAGAAGGGACATACCTAAAAATGATACAAGCCATATATGACAGACCCATAGCCAACATCATACTGAATGGGGAAAAATTGAAATCATTCCCACTTAGACCTGGAACCAGACAAGGCTGCCCACTATCTCCACTTCTGTTCAACATAGTGCTAGAAGTCTTGGCTACAGCAATCAGACAGGAAAATGGAATCAAAGGTATCCAAATAGGGGCAGAAGAGATCAAACTTTCACTGTTTGCTGATGACATGATATTGTATCTAGAAAACCCCAAAGATTCAACCAAGAAACTCCTGGAACTGATCAATGAATTTAGTAAAGTCTCAGGATACAAAATCAATACACAGAAATCAGAGGCATTCATATACGCCAACAACAATCTAATTGAGAACCAAATCAAAGACTCAATTCCCTTCACAATAGCAACAAAGAAATGAAAGTACCTAGGAATATACTTAACCAAGGACGTAAAAGACCTCTACAGGGAGAACTATGAAACACTGAGGAAGGAAATAGCAGAGGATGTAAACAGATGGAAATCCATACCATGCTCGTGGATCGGCAGACTCAATTATCATCAAAATGTCTATACTACTCAAACTGATCTACAGATTCAATGCAATACCTATTAAAATCCCATCAGCATTCTTCACAGATATAGAAAAAATAATTTTACGCTTCGTATGGAACCAAAGAAGACCCCGAATATCAAGAGCAATTCTAGGCAACAAAAACAAAATGGGAGGCATTAATATGCCAGATATCAAACTATACTACAAAGCTGTAGTAATTAAATCAATATGGTATTGGCACAAAAATAGGAATATTGACCAGTGGAACAGATGTGAGAATCCTGATATAAAACCATCCTCATATAGCCATCTAATCTTTGACAAAGCAGACAAAAACATACGCTGGGGAAAAGAATCCTTTTTCAATAAATGGTGCTGGGAAAACTGGACAGCCACCTGTGGAAGGCTAAGACAGGACCCACACCTTTCACCTCTCACAAAAACCAACTCACGCTGGATAACAGACTTAAACCTAAGGTATGAAACTATTAGAACTCTAGAGGAAAAAGTTGGAAACACTCTCCTAGACATTGGCCTGGGCAAAGAGTTTATAAAGAAGTCCCCAAAGGCAATCACAGCAGCAACAAAAATAAATAAATGGGACCTGATCAAACTACGAAGCTTCTGCACAGCCAAAGAAATAGTCATGAAAGTAAACAGACAACCTACAGAATGGGAGAAAATTTTTGCATCCTATGCATCCGATAAGGGACTGATAACTAGAATATACTTAGAACTCACGAAAATCAGGAAGAAAAAATCAAATAACCCCATTAAAAAGTGGGCAAAGGACTTGAACAGAAACTTTTCTAAAGAAGACAGAAGAATGGCCAACAAACATATGAAAAAATGCTCAACATCTCTAATCATCAGGGAAATGCAAATCAAAACCACAATGAGATATCACTTAACCCCAGTGAGAATGGCCTTTATCAAAAAGTATCCAAACAATAAATGCTGGCGTGGTTGCGGAGAGAGAGGAACACTCCTACACTGCTGGTGGGACTGCAAACTAGTTCAACCTCTGTGGAAAGCAATATAGAGATACCTGAAAGCGATACAAGTGAATCTACCATTTGATCCAGCAATCCCATTGCTGGGCATCTACCCAAATGATCCAATGACACTCTACAAAAAAGACACCTGCACTCGAATGTTTATAGCAGCACAATTCATAATTGCAAGGCTGTGGAAACAGCCCAAGTGCCCATCAATCCAAGAATGGATTAATAAAATGTGGTATATGTATACCATGGAGTACTATTCAGCTCTAAGAAACAATGGTGATATAGCACATCTTATATTTTCCTGGTTAGAGCTGGAACCCATACTACTAAGTGAAGTATCCCAAGAATGGAAAAATAAGTACCAAATATATTCTCCAGCAAACTGGTATTAACTGAGTAGCACCTAAGTGGACACATAGGTACTACAGTAATAGGGTATTGGGCAGGTGGGAGGGGGGCGGGTATATACATACATAATGAGTGAGATGTGCACCATCTGGGGGATGGTCATGATGGAGACTCAGACTTTTGGGGGGAGGGGGGAAATGGGCATTTATTGAAACCTTAAAATCTGTACCCCCATAATATGCAGAAATAAAAAAAAAAAATCTCCAAACAATAAATGCTGGCGTGGTTGCGGAGAGAGAGGAACACTCCTACACTGCTGGTGGGACTGCAAACTAGTTCAACCTCTATGGAAAGCAATATGGAGATATCTTAAAGCGATACAAGTGATTCTACCATTTGATCCAGCAATCCCATTGCTGGGCATCTACCCAAAAGACCCAATGACACTCTACAAAAAAGACACCTGCACTCGAATGTTTATAGCAGCACAATTCATAATTGCAAGGCTGTGGAAACAGCCCAAGTGTCCATCAATCCAAGAATGGATTAATAAAATGTGGTATATGTATACCTTGGAGTACTATTCAGCTCTAAGAAACAATGGTGACATAGCACATCTTATATTTTCCTGGTTAGAGCTGGAACCCATACTATTAAGTGAAGTTTCCCAAGAATGGAAAAACAAGCACCACATATACTCACCAGCAAATTGGTATTAACTGAACAGCACCTAAGTGGTCACATAGGTACTACAGTAATAGGGTATTGGGCAGGTGGGAGGGGGGAAGGGGGCAGGTATATACATACATAATGAGTGAGATGTGCACCATTTGGGGGATGGTCATGATGGAGACTCAGACTTGTGGGGGGAAGGGGGAAATGGGCATTTATTGAAACCTTAAAATCTGTACCCCCATAATATGCCGAAATAAAAAAAAAATGTTTGTTTCAGTCTAGAACACTTATGTTATATGGAAAGTCCAGCCATCCAGATAAAGATTTAAATGAATACTATGTCCAAGGTCCTGGTGTGATACGAAGGTATACAAAGCTAAGTGCCTGCCCTGAAGGAGTGAAAAACCTAATAAAGGACATAGAGCAGCATGACAGGGGCCTGGAATAACACTAAGAGACAACATTTGTGAAGCACATTTTATGTTAAGGAACTGTTCCAAGGGTTTTAGATACATTTCCTTTTTAAATTTACCTGTAAGCCACAAAGGGGTTACCTAACTTGTCTGGGATCACACAGCTAGTAAGTGATGGAATAAAGATTTGAATTCAGGCAATTTATAACCAACATGGTATTTCTTCCCCTACTTGATCAATTAATGTGGGACCTCAGAAAGTCACTTCACCTTTCTGAACCTCAGTTTTCTCATTGATGAAACTGTTATTTCCGCTGCACAGAATTCCCACAAGGGAGCCAAGTTAGGCATCTTGCAATAGAAGAACATTTACCAACCTTTTGTAGCATTCCACAAGATGTACTACTGACAAGGGCTAAAGGGTTCTGTAGTCAGATAATTGGGAAATATCTCCTCTTAGAGATTCATGATACACATCATATGTACGTAACATCTGAGAATTGTGAATGAAGACATCTTTTTAACTGTTTAAACTGGCATGGCCACACTTATTTGACCACAGGACCTTTTATCCCACTGAACACCTAGTGATACCTTTCCCCCTGAAACAGAAGTTGGGAAATGTTGACAGAAAAAATGAATTAAATCATAGGACCTAATGGTTCTGAATCTGGCTCAGCCAATTTTTAGCTATGGGCAAAAACTCCATAGCCTCTCTAAGTCTCTGCTTTCCTGCTCAGCTCTTGTGTAGACTACTTCAGTGACTCCCTGGCTGACACTCTATCTCTTGAACTTGACCTCTCAGGGTCATCTTCTAAGCATCACTTAGTTGTGTTGTATAGCACAGACATATTACTGTGACCCCCTTTCTTAAATACCTTTGTGATAATAGCTAAAAATAAGAGGAAACACAGGATGCTTACTATGCCATGTATTATGCTAATCACTAATTTAATTCTTTAAACCATTCTCTGAAGTTCATACTTAGGCACAGCTAGCAGGTGGGGCAGTCTGTTTCCAGATTCCAAGCCCACTCTGTTGCCTCTTAAATGGCACCCCACTGCTTTTCCAGGATATAGCCCTACTTCTCTAGATCCTTCACAATGTGACTTCAACCTTTCTTTCCTACCTCATCTCCTCATCCCTCTATTCCCTATACATGTATATGAGTTTGCTAGGACAGTGAGGCCAGAATCTGCTACAGGCCTTTCTCCCTGGCTTGTAGATGGCTGTCTTCAGTTCACAAGGCATACTCCCTATATATGTGTCTGTGCCCAAATTTCCCCTTTTTATAAGGATACCAGTTATATTGGCTTAGAGTCCATTCTGATGACCTCATTTTAACTTGATTACCTCTGTAAAAGACCCTATGCCTGTAAAGACCCTATTGCAATTATTTTGTGTATATGCCCAAACATGGCTGTTATATTTCCATGTTCAAGTGTTAGAGGCAAGGACTCTCAAAGACCCTCAACTCCCCTATGACTTGTCTTACCACGGCCTCGCTCGCCCTAGAAAAATGCTCCAGGGTGTGCTAACTGCAATTGTTCCCGACCACCTGCCAGGTTGGGGTCGAGTAATCAGTCACAAACCTCGATACCGATAAGATACTGATTGGGGCTGATTAGCCCAAACCCAAGACTCACCGTCACTCCACTGCATTTTTTGTTTCTACTTCCTTGTTTCTGTATGCTTATAAAACCTACTAAGAATCTAAGTAAAGTAGACCTTGACAACCCTTTGCTTGGTCTCGTTCCTTTCTCTCGCCCATCTCTTTCAGGCACATTCCCCCTTGACCCCACGAGTAACAGAAGGTCCCGCGGGCCGGGACATTCAAGTGTACACAGCTAAGACTGAGTTGCAATTTGAAATTCCCAGGAGGAGTCTGATTGGCCCAGACAGTTGTTCTTCTACTGCTCTAATAAGCTAGGGCCCTGGGAGGGCAGGATAGTCATTCTTCTAAGGGAGTTACATCTCTGATTCATCCCTTTTTCCACAGGAAGATCCTCTGTCTCTATGTAAATTAGCAAATGTGATAACATAAGGTGGGGAGGAGATGCTCTAAGGCAGAGAGATAGCTAATCTTAATGCATCCAAAACTTTGGAACTCCAGGCCCTGGGTCCAGCCAGAACATCCCATTGAACTTTTTCCTGCTTCCACGTTCCACATCCTGGCTATGCCTTTACAGTCCATTGGCCACACAGCAGCCTGACTTATTTTTTAACATGTAAACCAGATCATATTCTTCCCCCACTAAACAAACAAACCAGAAAATTTATCAACTTCTTCCTTTGCAATTAGAATAAAACATAAAATCCTTACCAAGGCCTATCATGTCATACCTGATCTAGCCTCTGGGTACTTCTCTTTTTCACAAATCTTCCCCTCATCCACTCTGCAACAGCCAAACTGGCCTTCTTTCTAGTCCTTGAATATGTCAAGCTCATTCTTACCTCAGGGCATTTGTACTTGCTGTTCCCTCTGCTCCATATTCTTATAAAATGCTACTTCCACATCATTCCAGACTCAGGTGATCCATCTCCTCAGAGGGTCTTTCCTGACCATCTCATCTGAAGTAGTGACACCCATCTCAACACACATATACACCAGTCACTCTCTACCCTTTCAGTTTTTTCTTCATAGGACTTAAAATTTACCAAAAGTTTCCTAATTGCTACTTGCATATTTTTTTTCTCTCATTAGAGTGTAAGCTCTTCCTATTAGAACATAAGGGACCCAGTCTGTTTCTCTATTTGATATTTTTCCCCGCAGCAGAACTGAGTCTGGCACTTAATAGACCAAAAAACATCCGAATGAATGCCTGAATAATTTGTAAGCCCTAAAATTTAAGTGGCTTAACAAACAGATTTTTCCTCTCATACATGTAGTCTATATGGATGTACCTGATAGGTAGGTAGCTCTCCTCCAAGAGTGCTTAAGGGATACAGGCATCTTTCATCTTGAATGGGTCACTTTCAAATCATCAGCTTAAGGAGTATTACACATGCAAGATTTTTATGGTCAGGAAATAGTCAATATCACTTCTGCTCATACTCCATTGGCTAGACCTCAGCCACATGGTCAGCAACTGCAAGGGAAGCTGGGAAATGTAGTCAAGGAAGAAAAGAAAATGTGTTTGGCATGCTTGCTTCATTCTCTTCTACAACAGTCAAGGGGTTGAGAAATTTCAGGGAAGGAAGGTAGAGTGAAAATATGTTCATTTTGTGATCTGGTTTTAACTGCTAGTTACATGAGAAAAAAAAAATGAGTCAGTTCTCGATAAAGGAACTGAGGAAGCAGAACCATTAGTAAAAAAATTCACCAGAATTTCTTTAAACTTAATAATCACGTTACACTAGAAAAGCCTAAACTTTCTCAATTGTGGCTAGGGATATTTGCAAATTTGGCAATACTTTTTTGACTGGCTCTGCAACCAATTTTTTAAAAGTCAGGGTTGGTAAAATGAACCTAAAGCTCATGTTCTCATTGGCAAAAGGCTATAGTGCATGTTTATAAATGTGGCTCGCTTGTCTGTTTTTCAAAATATACTTATCACATTTTAGCCTAAATTCTATCTTTCTTGGCCATTAGGTGGTAAGTTCACTAGAGACATCCATAAGCACCAGTTATATCCTTAGGCCAGACAAAAGAGATAACCTAATTCATGTTTAGTCTCTCAAGTAATTTACTCAGGTCCCATTATCTGACATCAAAGTCAAGTTTATGAGAGAAAAACACCAACAATGTGAATCTCAGTAGTTTGGAGGTGAACTAAAAAGCACCCAAATCAGTACTTCACCTTAAATGTTAAAAAATTCACTGTGGCATTATATATACAAGCCTCCAGCAAAGTTTAACTTGAACAATTAAGGAAGCAGGAGCTAAACAAATGATTTCAGGGGTTGAGAAACAAATTAATGCTTTCTCACAGTACTATGCCAAATTACTTTTTCACATTAACAAGTGTATAAAACACTCAAACACCCCAATGAATTACTAGATCAAGTTTGATTGCGAAAACAGCCAGGAACTACATGCCAGGATTATTCCCTAATTTTGATTGTCGATTCTATACACTTGAATTTATTTATATTATTGGGAAGTTTTTATGTTCATAATATACATCTACTCTTTTGCAAAGTACTTTTACTCAGATTTCTTAGATTACAAAGATCATCTACCAAATATAGTATGTGAAGGATCAGAAGCAATACAATTCTTTCCTGGAGGCTAGATAAGAAATTACAGACACAAGGTTTCATATTATCTGTATATACACGGTGCACCATGTACATACGGATCATAGCCCCTGCCTAGTAAAATGGGTACAAACTTTAAAATAAAAATAGAATTGCAATCCCAAATTTATCACTTTCTACCTAGAAGATTTTAGAAATGTCTTAACCTCAGTATTGGTTACCTCTTCTATAAAATGGGGATAATTCACTTATCCAACAAATACTTACTGAAATCTATTATGCATCAAGTAGTACCTTCTAAGAGTTATTTTAGGATTAGAGATAACATAACATAGCTGGTGTTCATTAGACAAATGTGTGATTACCCAAATGTACAAGCACATAACTAACCAATACGACAGGGTCCAAGTCAACAAACCGAAAATCAATGGAATTCCTATCAGGAAATAGAGATACATAGGATATAAGGTGATATGAGGTCCATTTGCTTTCTAGGGATTAACAGGTCATTAGTATTCATTCTAAATCTTTATGTATTTTCTTTAGTTATCTCAACTAAACTTAACCAAGGATTTTCTACAAAATTTATAAGGTAAAATTTGGAGTTCAAAATTAAAATAGATTTTGGGGAAGGATGTACATGTATTAAAGATTTGCCAAGAAGCTTTCCATTTAAAAGTTTTTTAAGACATAATTACAAGAAGACCTTTTTTGCATACTAAATTAATGGCTACTCTAATCTGCAACTGAAATATATTCTTTGAAACAGACTAGAAGGGTGGAATGAAATCAGGAAAAAAAAAAACATGAGATTTGGAAAGAAGAGAACTATAGTTAGGGCTTCAACTTTCCCCATTTGCCAGCTGTATCACCTGGAACAGTCTCAGATTTTTTAATCAGTTTTCTTAAGAGTAAAATAAGTATAGCAATTCTTACCTATTACATTATTATAAAGCTCAAATGGGGTGGCTGACTGTCATAAAAATGATTAGTAACCTAAAAGCACTAAACAAATAAAAATTATTTCGGAGTGAGTAGGCTCTGAAAATGCTCCCAGGATATCCCTTATAGGTAAGATACTTATGTAGATAAATGGTAAAAGGTCTACTGAAAAAAAAAATTATATTGGCTGGAAGAGTGGGCATTTGTAGCCACAACAGTTACCTTTGCTTGTTAGTGAGGAATGCTCATTGGACTACATAGCTGGCAAGCAACAGTCACCTCTAAATATTATGGAAGAAAAAAATTAAGGGTAAGACTGCTAAGAATTAAAAAAAATCAAAGATGTAGATTGATTTTTAAAGTAAATCAACAAAGTCAATTAGCTGCAAGTCAAAGTTTCTAGAAATGCTTCTTTTAGTGAAAACAATTTCCTTGTTACCTATGTTTTTAGGGCTGTTTTAATTTCACATGCCAAAGACCACCTGCAGGTTATTACTTCTATATAGACTTTTAACACAGTGTCAAGCATACTACTAGGATTAAATAACATTATTGCTGATATGCTGTTACTAAAAATAAAAGCAGTGATTTTTCTAAGCAAAACTGAAAATTTTAAGTTCATTTTATATGTAGCAAAAATTGAGTAATACATACTTATAAATTTATTTTTTAATCTAAATATGTAAGATGTAAAATTTTCTTATTCCAGTAACTAGTAAAAGAGTAGATTCCATCTCCTATAATGGTAGTAGCATCAATCTTTATACAACTAGGTATCATTTTGAATAGGTCTGAAAATCATAAATCCTGAACTAAGTGACACAGAGGTCTCAAAAGAGACACAATGATAGCATAATAGCAGGAGGGGGAAGTGATGAATAGAAAATTTTAAATGCCTAAGGCAGAGATGAAAGTATTTGATACAAATGTGTGGAAAAATTTACCAGAGTTATGCATAGAGCTGACCAAGACTATCTGACTTATTAGGAACAACAGAAATCCATTTTTAACCTTATAATATGCTTTAATCTATCTTTGAATCAGAGGATGACAAAGAGCTAAACAACAATTTCCATTGAGCACTGTCCAGTAGAAGAAAACACAATTTAGAGAGCAATGTCTAATTTCTAAAAGACTAATTTCTTCTTACCATGAGTAGATCCCACTGACCATATCATAGTTCTGACATGAAGCGTTCATGCTGCTGGGCCCAGCTGCTTTAGAAATAAGCAGCACCACTAAGCCCCTCAACTGGAGGTTATGCCGGCTGTCGTGTACAAGTTCCCTGCCAACAAGTAAAGAAGCAAGAAGATTAATATACCCTCACAGGATCTGTCAGATCAAGTTAGAAAATTACTAAAAATATGCTCACCCCAGCAGGGGTGAGGAACCTGCGCCCTTGGGGCCACATGTGGCCTTCTGGATCCTCGAGTACGGCCATTTGACAGAACCCAAATCTTACAGAACAAATCCCATAGGGCACAACACAACCTAAAGGCTGTGTTAACTTTATTAGCTTTAACTGATTTTTTGTTCAGAACTCACCAAGTCAGTCTTAATAATTTAATGAAGTATTATAATCCTAAAAAAATTTAAGATTTGGATTTAGTCGAGGGGCCACACTTGGAGATCTGGAGGGCCACATGTGGCCCTGAGGCTGCAGGTTCCCCACCTCTGAATGGGTGACAATCTCAAATTGTGAGACTTGATGATGTTGACCCCTCCTCTTTCTGGATTTTCCCGCTGTCTATATCCCAGCTCACAATCTGAATCATTTGCTCTGATGACAATAAGACCCCACAGTTTTAAACTGCCTTGTGGTAGTTGATAGCAACTGAAATATAAATTCTTTGGCTTAGATGAAGTGTTACTGTTTGGAGATGATGGTGGTAGGGGGGAATGGTAAAAAAATGATTTGTTTTCACAGGTAGAGATGCAGCTCAGAGAAGGAAAGGATTAGGGGTGAGGAACCTGCAGCCTTCTGATTTCAATATTGTGCTTTTTCAAGCACCAAAGGAAGAAAGAAAAACTTCATCTTTCTCTGCTGCACTCTTTTTAATAAAAGGATTTGCTCTGTAAAATTTGGAGTCAAGCAAAAGGCCGCACTTAAGAATCTAGAGGGCCACATGTGGCCTTAGGTTCCCCACCTACAGTAGGACTTTAAATTAGAATGTTGTATTTTTTTTTTTTTTTTTTGCTATGAGGATTGAACTTTTATAATTTCTGCTATACCTGAGGCTAGGAATACTTTCTAGGACTACATTTTTTTTTTTTAAAGCATTGTAAATGGTTGGCTGGGCATGGAGGCTCACACCTGTAATCCTAGCACTCTGGGAGGCCGAGGCAGGAGGATCGCTCAAGGTCAGGAGTTCGAAACCAGCCTGAGCAAGAGTGAGACCCTGTCTCTACTGAAAAATAGAAAGAAATTAATTGGCCAACTAAAAATATCTAAAAAAAATTAGCCGGGCATGGTGGCGCATGCCTGTAGTCCCAGCTATCCGGGAGGCAGAGGCAGGAGGATCGCATGAGCCCAGGAGTTTGAGGTTGCTGTGAGCTAAGCTGACCCACGGCAAGGCACTCTAACCTGGGCAACAGAGCGAGATTCTATCTCAAAAAAAAAAAGCATTGTAAATGGTTGTTATACAAGAACTAAATGGCATCATTGAAAAAAAAGAAGGAAAAGAAAACTATGGATATATATTATGATAAATTAATACTCAGACCAATGCTAATGAGCAGTAATCAAATAGATTATATTATAGCATATACAGCATAAATAATACATAAATACAGTTCTTGAATATGATAAAAAACATTAAAAATTAGTATTATAATACTTCATTGAATTATTAAGACTTCTTGGTGAGTTCTGAACAAAGAATTAACTAAAGCTAATAAAGTTAACACAACCAGAAATAGTCTATTACTTAAGAAAATCTTTGCCCCTCAAGCTTCCAAACAGAAATTTTTAAAAGGGCCCTTTTTTACCTTTCACCGGTTTCAAAATAAGACAAATATTTAGGTTTTCTGCAAAGTAACAGCTATAGCTCTTTCTCTGCTCATATGTTCTCCTTAACTAAGTAAGTGATCATCAGCAAGTTAGAAGAGTTAGTGATTTTTTTTAAAAAGTTCTAATTTTTTAGGGAAAGGAAGTTAAAGTAATAAAGAAACTTCACAACAGAAGCAAATAATCATCAGAAATGCCCCAGAACTATTAGCATGTAACAATCGGCTTAAATCCTATGGAGCTGGATTGCAGGGAGGCTGGGAAGCACTCTATTTTGGAAAAAGAAAATGTAAAATAAGAGCTTGTTCTAAATTTTTCACTTTGAATTGCAACTTTTAACTTAGGCTACTAGATCCTTATTTATATATTACTTGCAGGGAAACTTTATTCGTCCTTTCTTTTATAATAAAAGAGAAGATCTGAAATGGCTTTTAATTCTAGAATGGGAAAAGAGAAAGGTGAGGGTGTGTGTGTGTGTGTCTGTGTGTTTTGGGGGCTGGGCCTGGTATGGGATGAAGGATATGATGACACAGAGTACTCTAAGAGGTGAGCCTTGAGACAAGTCAGACTGAGTCACACTGATGAAATGGCTCTGACAACAGTTTTGACAGCATCTTCCTCAAACTTCTCAGAGATGGGACCTTTCATAGGATACATACACACATACTACTACTACTACTACTACTACTACTACTACTACTAAGAATAGCAGCAGCAAACACTTATATTATACTTTATATATTGCTTTCTGTATGTCAGGAGTTCTTTTACTATATACTAACTAAATTATTTACAACTCTAAGAGGAAGGTACCACAATTAGTCTGATTTTACAGATGAGGAGAATGAGGCACATAGAAAGATCAAGCAACGTACCCAAAGTACCATAGCTGATAGGTAACAGGGCCTTGCCGGAGCCAGGATTTGAGCCCAGGCCAACAGGCTCTAGAGTCTACACACACACTCTTTTTTTTGAGACAGAGTCTCACTCTGTTGCCCGGGCTAGAGTGCCATGGTGTCAGCCTAGCTCACAGCAACCTCAGATTCCTGGGCTCAAGCGATCCTTCTGCCTCAGCCTCCTGAGTAGCTGGGACTACAGGCATGCGCCACCATGCCCAGCTAATTTTTTCTATATATATTTTCAGTTGGCCAATTAATTTCTTTCTATTTTTAGTTGAGACAGTGTCTCGCTCTTGCTCAAGTTGGTTTCGAACTCCTGACCTTGAGCGAACCTCCTGCCTTGGCCTCCCAGAGTACTAGGATTACAGGCGTGAACCACCACGCCCGGCCTACACACTCTTAACCGTTATGCTATATAGTGACTCTCCATCTGCTTCATCTCATATGCAAAACTATATGCTATGTCAAATTAGAACAGTTGTCTTTAGAACCAGACAAGCCTAGGTCTGAAAAATACTTCTGTCATTCACTTAGCAGTATGACTAAGAGACTGTCACCTTTCTATAAAATGAGGGTAACAATGTCTACTTTCTATAGTCATTGTATGGAAGAGACAACATGGGTAAAGTATATAATACTGTGGAATAGGTGATCAAGTGATCAGCAAATTACATTCTCAATCCTTGTTACTATTTTGCAATCTATTTTTTTCTCAACACCTATATTTTCTTTCTCCTACTCCTTTTCCCCTTCTATCTCTCAAAAAGTCTTCCCTACTCTGCTAGCATATGTAATCTTGCTTTTCTACCTCCCCAAATAATAATAATTAAGGAATTCTTCCCACTCCCCAATCACTATTATCAATGAAATACTTGCCCCTTTCATAATGCACTACTGAAAAGGTCAGGAAAAGAAAGCGTAATGAACTAGTTGACAAAAATTAATAGAGTATTCAGAAAAGCACATCCTCTGATCAGTAATTTTCACATAAGACAGTAGTTAACCTACAGGACAGACAAAGAGCTTGAGTAAATTAAATAACTGTTTCTAAAACACTATTTCTTTAAATTCACTTCACTAACATCTTTTTTTAAAAGTACTGAGATAGACTCAAAAATTAGCTCACAACCAAAAGAGAATAAGAAATTTTATTCTTGAGGTAGGGGAAGAAAATCTCTAAGATGCTAAGCTTATACAGATAATATTAATAGTAAGTATTACAGTAGAGACTGACACTAATGGAGGGAAGCTATGGCAGGCCAATTTTGGCTCAACATGAATAAATGAAAAAATGGAGCAGCCCCTGATCATGCAGAGCCCTTTATTACTAGAGATGTTTGGGAAGCTCCAGAGCTTTGGATGTAACACTTAGAAGCCTGGAATATTTGACATCTGAGGGTTTTTTTCTTACTCTGTGATTCTATATGTTCTCACTTTACTACATTTAATTATCTAATACTCCACAATATGTATAAAAATTGGAAGAGAACTTTATTGTCATCAAAGTGTCATAAATGAAAACAATATTTAGTATCTTAAAATCTTTATCACTAAAGTTCTACAGAATTGTTTTCCTTTCAGCTAATATAAACAAAAACCTCATCATTCATTCATTCATTCAGTCAATACAGAGTAAACACCTTCCATACATCAGGCACTGTTCTAGGCTGGAAACTTGCAGAACTTATGGTCTAATGAAAGAGATTGGCAACGACAAAAGAATCACAAGTAAATGTAAAACCACAATGGCAATAAATGGTACAAAGGAAAAAGAACAACAGTGCCATGACAGCATAGAAAAGAGGAACTAACTTGGTCAGAAAATCAGAGGCTTCCTTGAGAAAGTGAAGCCTGAGTTGATATCCAAAGGAAGAACAGATATAAAAGAGGGGTGTGGGAGGGGAACAGGTAAGGGGAGCATGTTCCCAGCACAAGAACCAGCATATGCAAGGCTGAGAGCACTGTAGGAAACTATGAAATGAGACTGAGAGCAGACAGGGACCAGACCACCCAGGATGAACTGGCCATAAGAGGTTTGCTCTTTATCCAATGGCAATGTGAAGGCACTGCAGCATTTTATTAAGCAGCCAGTCACATAATCAGATATTTTAAAAAACAAAACATAAAAGTCTTCTATCATCAGTGTGGAAAAATAACTTGGGGAGGAGGAAATCAAGTGACTATGCAGAGTCCAGTTAGAAGGCTTTTGCAATAGTTCCTAAAAAATATGGGGGCAGCTTGGTGGACAAACTGGAGATACACCACACCTAAAATAATATTTTGATTTAATTTATATAAATGTTGCATATTATGTAGTCCTGGAAAATTAGCCAATATAGAGATATCACTAATTTTAAATAATTAATATTATTCTGAAAAGTCTATAAATTGAATTTGGGGGGGGGAATCTTGGTCTCCTTTAAAATTCTGCTCTAGATCTATAAGAGATGAATAGTACATGCTAATAACACTAATATTCTAATAACTGGACAATTTCATGGAAATAAGGACTGAGTTGGGCAATGCTTACTGGGCAAGCCATCTCTGTACTCTTCTTACACTATGCTTTAGGTGGCTGACTACTGTTCTCATTACATCATCATATCTTTCCACAACTATTAACTAATTTCTCCTCCTTAATCCAATCCTATAAGTATCCCAAATCTTTAAATCACCGCTATGGCCTTTTTCCATACATCTCAAATTCAAATTCAATGCACATGTACCAAGCATGAGAAATAGACAAAGAAATAAGAGCTATAAGAGCCATAATAGTAGGTTCAAAATATGGTTAAACTGAATAATACAAGGAACAGATAATGAAGACAGCAGAATAACAAACAGCTATCAGTCAGTACACAGAGGAAGAAAGAAAATTGCTTTTTGCTAGAAGTGCCCCTTACAGTTGAGATAGCATTCAGACTGAGCCTGAAAGTTTGTCAAATTTCTCTGAGTAGAGAATTGAAGCAGGAGAGGGGATGGGAATAGGATTATTGGAATAGAAGGAAGGGTATTTTAGAGAAAGAAACAGGATAAGCAGTGATAAGAAGGTAGAAGAATGGGGAGCAGTTTCAAGAGCTGGGGCTATCCATTTGGGCAACATGTGAAGGTGAACAAAGCCAGGAAAACAGACAGTAGAGAGTGAAGGGCCGTGAAAGTCAGGTTAAGAGTCTGGACTTTATTTTGCAGGCAGTCTGGAGACATGGATGGTTTGTCAACAAGCGAGTAATGTGATTAGAGCTCAAGACTAAAACTGTTACTCTGGGCCTAATACTGCTAATCTGGCAGTGGCTGCATTGGGTGAAGTGGAAGAAGAAGGAAGACTAGTTAGGAGGAGCCTCTTCCAGCAGTCTGGGGGGAGATAATGAGGGCCTAAATTAGGGCAGTGACAACAGTGATGGAGAAGAAAAGCTGAATGATGGCAGCAGTATGGAGGTGGAATAGGCTAGTTTGGCCAACTGACTGGATGAGGAGACATCAGGGAGGGATCAGGAAGCAAAGGAAAGGTAAGGGATGCATTTAAGATTCCAACCTGTTTGCTGGAGGTAATGATGCTACCATTAGTGGGGATTGGAAAGAAGAAGGAGAGCTAATGCGGAGTTAATGAGTTCAGTTTTGGACATGTTAACTTTGAATGCAAGGAGAACTTCCAGATGGAGATGCCCAGCAGGCAGCTGGAAATGCTATAGATATAGAGTTGGGAATCATCTTCATAGGAATAATGCCTGAAGCAGTAGCAATTGATGGATGAGCTCCTGAGGGGAAAGAGAAGAGAAAAGAATGAAGGGATAGGGAGAAGAAAGGGAGAGAAGAGAAAGGAAGGGAAAAGGAATCCTGGAGAATTCTTATGCTTAGGGGACTAAGAAGGATGAATAACCAACATGAAGGAATGTATCGTGTCTACAAACAAATAAAAGGGCTCTTCGCAGACACTGATAAAGAAGTGTATGTACACAATGGAGGCAAAGAACTACAATGACGTGATACACAGAAATTAGGGCCAACAGTTGCCTCTTCCATGGGCTTTTATGGCACTTATCATAAACCTCTAGTTGGGCACTTAACACACTGAATAATAATGATAACAGCAATGACATAGACAGTAACAACTATCACATGCTCTAATGCCAGGCATCTGCTGTTCTACATGCATATGCTCTAATTCTCACAAAAACTATGCAAGGTAACTAGTAATATCTCTTTACAAATGAGGGAAATTAGCAAGAAGGCTCAGAAAAGTTAATCAATTACCAGTCACACTAGTCAACTAATAACAGAAGTGTCAACATTTAAACATAATTTAGACTCCCAAGGTCGGGCTTGCTTATGCTTTGTGGCCTTGCTATTTAATTATTTGTTCACAGGACTCCTTCACAAGGCTGTGAGACCCTTGAAGGTACTCAGGCTTAGTCATCTTTGGATGTCCTGTACCCAGCAGAGTAAGTGACACAGAATAGGTCTCAAAAAAAAAAAAAAAAAAAAAAATGAAAGATGAGAGAATGACTAGCTCATGGAGTAGGGCAGCAGACTTTCCACTTCATGCATCTCCCCAAACAGACTTATTCCTATTCCTAGCCCTCCTCATCTCTCTTTCTGTTAACCATTTGCCACATTCATTCACCTCTGAAGTCTTAAGTACCTTTTCCTAATTCATAATTTCTTTAAAAGGGACAGCCACACAGAAAAAAAGCCCCAGCACATTCTAGAGCATGCTGAGATTTGTTATTTTGATGCTATGTTGAAAAAATTACTATATATAACTTCTCTAATTATTAGATAAATGCAAATCAAAACCACAATGAGATACCATCTAACCCCAGTAAGAATGGCCTATATCAAGAAACCCCAAAACAACAAATGCTGGTGAGGATGCGGAGAGACAGGAACACTCCTACACTGCTGGTGGGACTGCAAATTAGTACAACCTTTGTGGAAAAGAATTTGGAGATACCTTAAACAGCTAGAAATAGAAATACCATTCGATCCTGCAATAGCATTGTTGGGCATCTACCCAAAAGAGCATAAGACATTCTATTATAAAGACATCTGCACCCAAATGTTTATAGCAGCACAATTCACTATTGCAAGGTCATGGAAACAACCCAAGTGCCCGTCAATTCATGAGTGGATAATTAAAATGTGGTATATGCTCACAATGGAATATTACCCAATCCTAAGAAATGACTGTGAGCTAGCACTGTTTATGCTATGCTGGATTAAACTTAAGCTTGTTATCCAATGTGAGGCGACACAAGACATGGAAAATGGGCCCCGCGTCTACTCTCCATCAAATTGGTACTGACTGATTAAAACTATGGTTTTCAAATGGTGGCAATGCTCACCAGGGATTCGGGGGCGGGGGGGGGGAGGATCCAATCTTAGGGATGTGGTGAGCACTTCGGAGGGGAAGTACATAATTCTAACCATTCTTAGGGAGAGCCAAAGATATACAATGTAACCAAAATGTCAAAAACAAACAAAAAAACCTTTTTATCGGGTGGTGGGCAGGTGGGAGGGGGAGGAGGAAAGGGGTGTATGCTTTCATAACGTGTGTGGTGCACACCCCCGGGGGATTGGACACATGGGGGGAGGGAGGGGGGGCAGGGGCAATATTTGTAACCCTAACAATATTTGTACTTCCATAATATGATGAAATAAAAGGAAAAAAAATACTATATAAAAAAAATGTACCTTATCAAAGGATGTATTCCTTAAGTTTTAGAGAGAATTTAATTTGTTAAAGTGTTTACGTGCTTTCTTTCCTCAGGAGAATGGACTAAATTGGCTGTGGCACCAGTGCTCATGAGAGAAAGCTGCCCTCACTTTGAACAGAAAATAGGGGTACTTCCAAATGGACAGTTGAGGTGGATTGGCAGTACTGGGGCATGGAGGAAAACTTTTGAGATTTGTGCTTAAGAATTCAGGATTCTAATGATCTAAATTCCAATTTTTGATAAATTTATAATCAAATATTAAGGAAACAATTTACATGTACGAGGGACCATGACCCTTGATTAATCAAAGACCCCCAAAGTAAAACTGAGTGGGAAAGAATCACCCTGAGGGGAAGGAACTCCCTCCAATGCTAAAACCTAGAGGTAGAGAGTGTGCTTTACTATTTTATTCCCCCATTTTCCCTATATCCAATCTCAATAAATCTATCCAGAAAATGTAAGCATAAAAATGGATGTCAAATTCTAACATACATGAGGCAGGTTGATTGAGAAGATTCCTAATAATGTTTATTACTGTGACTCCTAGTTAAAATTTTTTTTCAAATTATATATAGGCAACTGAAATAAAAGTATTGACCACAGCATGCACAGTTTCTGCCAAAGGACCATAAGAATACTCTGATCTTTTCTATTATTTTTTTTCTTTCTTTTTTTTTTTTTTTTGAGACAGAGTCTCACTTTTGTTGCCCTGGCTAGAGTGAGTGCCGTGGCGTCAGTCTAGCTCACAGCAACCTCAATCTCCTGGGCTCAAGCGATCCTCCTGCCTCAGCCTCCCAAGTAGCTGGGACTACAGGCATGCACCACCATGCCCGGCTAATTTTTTGTATATATATTTTTAGTTGGTCAATTAATTTCTTTCTATTTTTAGTAGAGACGGGGTCTCGCTCAGGCTGGTTTCGAACTCCCGACCTCGAGCAATCCGCCCGCCTCGGCCTCCCAGAGCGCTAGGATTACAGGCTTGAGCCACCGCGCCCGGCCTTTTCTATTATTTTTATATGCTGACTGCAACCTGCTAATTTTTGTAACCCAGTAATGAGTTGTAACTGCAGTTTTTAAAAAATAGTGTTTTAAGTCATAGTATGTGATACAGTAAAAGAACTTGAAATACAATGTAAAATTAATTAAATAGAAATAGAATCATCACTTTTTAAAAACAGAAAATTTGTTCATATACTAGCACAAATTCAGTGTTGCGACAAAGCATTAAAAAATTTAATAAAATGGGAAAACACTAAAATGTTAAATGAAAGTATAGAATACAAAACTGTCTATATAATATGATCTCAATTATGTTTGAAAATATGCACATATACAATACACATAAACAAGGCCATGGACAAAAACTAGAATATGGCAAAAGGTTAACATAGTAAATCTGGGTGTCATTTTATAGATGTTCTATACACAAAGTGTTCTTTCATTTTTCTGTGTATTTGGAATATTAGATTTTAAAAATGAAAAAAACAGTGAGGATAGGAAGAAAATACTACCAAATGATAACAGTGTTAATCAATGGATTTATTGGTTATGGGTGATTTATTTTCTAAGTTGCATAAGTTCTCTTTTTAAGTCTGGAGGAAAGAAACAATATATTTTAAAAACAACAGAATTTTAAGATGACAAATGACTTACTACATTATAGTTGTGTTTCTCATTTGAACAAAAAAAGCTAACCCACATTTAATGAACCCCAGAGCCCTATGTTGGGTGTCTTTTGGGTTCTCATATTTCACCTTTAATTTTTCTAAGATTTAGACACAGGGCCAAAGTTTAAATGGTATCATAGAAATGACATTAAATAAATAAATAAATAAATAAGCACACACACACACACACACACACACACACACAGGAATTCAATGACAGTAATATTAGTTGTAAAAAAAATTAACACTCATGAAAATTGTTTTTTAAAGCACTATAATTTGAGAGAGACTAAAAATAGTCTGCATGTCACAGATTTTTACATAAAATTAGCAGAAGAACTGGAGGTTAATTTCCATTGACAAAATGACCCAAATTGTATTATTACTGCTTTATCTGTCCTGAGACTAAAATGTCCTAGACTTGAAACAACTTTAGGGCCTGAGGTGACCAGCCTTTAGAATCCGAGAGCTGCAGCAGCCATTGACATGGCTCGAGGCCCACATGCACATCCACCGGCATTAAATCCCCAAGGGACAGCAGGGCGAAGGAACTGCCTCATCAAAGTCCTCTCGAAGCTGCAATTAGGTTTGATGGGCATGTGGCAGAAGACAGGAGCCTAGAAAAAAAAGGAATGAAGAGAGGAGAGAAAGTAGAATGGGGGTAGGGTGTAGGGGTTGTTGAACAGAGAAGAAACCAAGCCAGGAGCTTTATGGAAATGGTTACTGACCACCCATAGTATACTGAAATATAATTGAAATAAAAAAGAAGTATAAGATAACGTCATAATTGAACACACTTGCAGCAAGATGTGGCTGGCCATGCTGGAATTAAACATGCCACCAGAAAAACAACAGCAACAAAGATTTCCTCACTGAAATGATCATTGAAGATTTATTGAAAAATACTAATGGAATAAAATAGGGCCATTTAAAAAAATAATATTTTGGTCACACTGAAAACTCTTAAAATGTGTGTAAAACTCTTAAATAAATTTTACACACAGACCCCTTTTGTTCACATTCTTAAAAAATCAATTTGGCATCAAAGCAAGAGGGTAGAAAAATTGAGCGTTGGAATACAGGCCTCATTACACCACACAGACACACAAGACTCACACCACCACTCAAGCAGTGACACTGGCTAAGAGCTAATGTGCTGTGAATTACACCTCCCACCACCACAGTCCTTCTGTGCAAAGAATAAATCAAATGAACTTAAGTGTTCCCTTAGTCCTTAGTGCTTTTCTCAACTTGCAGTCCCAGCTTCAATAGACTCTGCCACTGAAATGCAGGAGAACTGCTCTCTCAGATTAATCTTCTACAATTTTTTATGGTTTTACTCTGCTAGTAAGCAGGCATTTTTTAATCAAAAAGAATGTGTTAATATAAGTAATGGATATTTAGTGATTGGAGTATCAGTTCTATTAGCTAATGAACATGATTCAATTGTGTAAAATTTAAATTTAAAATTTAACATTTCTATTTGAACAAGTTGAAAAAGACAAAAAGGTAGAAGGTCATTCAGCTGGTATTTACATAACATATTATGAAGAGGCTAATGCCAAATGTAAAAGATATAATAGCAGATGGAAGAAGCCAGTAAAAATCAGGAAGTTGGGGGGAAATGATGAATTACTTTTATAGAGAAACAGATAATACCTCAAGGGCAAATTGGGTGTGGGGGAGAGAATAGCAAAAGTGAAACACATCATAGATTTTAGCAGGAAAAATGAGTTTTAAAAAATGAATGGAAAAATAATAGAGATGTAAAACTATATATTATTGCAACATGATGGTTTAGAAGGAAAATCTCATTTATTTTTCTAAAATCAACACTGAATTTGGGTACAAGAGACCAAGAAAAGAGGTAACTGGAAGGGATGGAGTACTGGCAGGAAACAGATTGCATGTGTTCATCTTCCACGGAAAGAATTTCCACCAGAGAAAAGATCCCATGATTGGCTGCCTGAGTTCAAACCCATTAGCTCTCATAAACATAAATGTTGCCAGCCAATTAACATTAAGACCGTATAGATATTTTAAATGGCCACCAACAGAGGTAGTAAGGGAGAGGATTACTATGATAGCAGAGTCTCTCAAACTGCATGTGTCAATAGAAAAATATGATTTGGTTTTTGTTTGCCTATTTGTTCTGAGACAGAGTCTTGCTCTGTCACCCTGGCTAGAAAGAAGTGGTGCCATGATAGCTCACTGCAACCTCCTACTCCTGGGCTAAAGCGATCCTCCTGCCTCAGCCTCCAGAGTAGCTGGGACTACAGGTGTGTGCCACCACGCCCAGTGCTGATTTTTTCTATTTTTAGTATAGACAGGGTCTTACTCAGGCTCATCTCAAACCCTGACTTCAAGTGATCCCTACCACCTTGGCCTCCCAGAGTGCTAGGATTACAGGTTTGAGCCACTGCACCTGGCCATGATTCGCTATTTTAAAGTTTCATTTACATGGCACTTAATGAACAGAATGGCATCTACTGATTGAAGAGAAACATACTTGGAATAAATTACATGCAGGTTATTCTAGCCAATTTAAACCTCGGAGAACAGCAACATTTGTTTTATCCTGGCAGGCCAAGTGGGTGTGGGAAGAAATCTCTCATTTACCAAATTGCCAGTAAACTACCTGGGGCAGACTGTCTCATTCACCGTGGTATCCCCAAGCTGTCACATGTGCCATCTCATCTAAACTGACAGCCATTTTGTGAAGTGGTAGTTATCTCCATTTTGTTGATCAGGACACTGAGGCACAGAGGGATAGTTTATTTTTTCCATATCTATTATCATCTGATATACTATATATTTGTAGTATATCAATTATTTTGATTATTATTTGTTTCCTTGACTAGAATATAATTGTTACAGCATATTTACTTGTCTACAGTTGTATATTCAGTGCTTAGAATGGTGCCTGACATACTAAAGCATTTAATAAATACTTATTTAATGAATTAATAATGTAACCTGCCTACAGTTATACAGTAAGTAAATCAGTGTGAAATCTGGGGTTCAGTTCAAGCATTTGTCTACAAAGCCCATATTTGTCTACAAAGCCCAAACTAGAGAGCTAATGACTGCAGCAGAATTAAAACACAGAGAGTAAAAAGGAATGATGGATTAGAATTAAGGCTTAAAAAGTGCCTTATAGGTAAGAAGCGTTAAAAGTTTTAAAGTTTATTTCTCCCGAACACCTCCTTGTCACTTCTCTTGATCGTAGGTCTGGTGTACTGAGAGCTGGACCAGCAGAGGGGTGCAGCTCCTCCTACAGCCACGTTCAGCAAGGCTCCCAGGCAGGACAGAGCCAGAGGATTGGCGACTCACTAAACACCAGGCCGTGGGAAGCCTTGAATAGCCCCCATTCACATAGGGGCTGAGAAAAGTCTGCAGCACAGGGAAAGTGCTGTCCAGGTTAAAAATCAAAACCAAACCAAACAAAAACAAAACCTCACATGCTTGCAAGAGCAGACCGGGTCTACCCCACAGCCAAGGAGTCTTACCCTAAAATCAGGCTCAACACAGGCCCAGCTTGTGGTACATGGACCTGTCTGTGCTCTTCTGGTGGTCTGTGACTGCTGATCCTCTAAAATAGTCAACGGCCCTAAAATTCATTAAAATCACAACCTTTAGGGAAGGAGGAGATCACATTTTTTCTCATTCTTTTCCGAACCCCTTGGGTCCTTTCCTTGAAATTTGGCAGAATGTTTATTTCTCCACAGAAATAGTTAATGGCAGGGTTACTTAGTTAAAAGAAGTAACTTATTAAATATATACATTCTATGCTTTTATTTCTAGGAATATATTAAAATAAGACAGGAAATTTTTATTTGAAACCTAATAATTTATGAGTTTGTTTTGTTTTTTGAGTCAGTATCTCACTCTGTTGCCCAGGGCTAGAGTGGTATCATCATAGGTCACTGCAACCTCAAATTCCTGGCCTCAAGTGATCCTCCTGCCTTGGCCTCCCAAAGTGCTAGGATTACAAGAATAACAGGTGTGAGCCATTGGAACCAGCCAACTTATGAGTTTTAGCTGACTCTTTGTTCCCATTCTAATTGCTATATTTTACCCTAATATTAAAATAATCCATTTTTAAAAGGTGGAAAAACAGTACAGGACAGCACTATAGCCATAAAGTACTAGGAAATGTTGTAACTGCTGTGGTTATCATTAGGCTTCACCTCATTAGCATGTCATTTCTCCCCCACAGTTTTCCTTCCTGAAAAGCTGTTGGGCATGAACTGAAAATGATAGGCTTTATTTCACTAGAAATGAGTGAATAGGAGATAAGTCATAGATTCCTCACACATCACCCCCCCCCACACACACACACACAAAGGCAATGGAACTTCTCGATATCTATCTGCTTATCCCTTTGGCTGACTTTTTTGGGGCAAGATGATGGGCAATAAGGGTGGAAGGAGGGTGATATTTTTACAGCATATATTATGGGCTATGCACTTTACATGCATGCAACAACTCTATAAAGTAGGTACTACAGTCAACTCCATTACACAGGTGAGAAAGGTGAGGCTTGGAGACAGGTTAGTTTCTTGTCAATGTTGAAAGTAAGCAAGAGAGAATTCAAAATTGGGATGATTTGACTCCAAAACTACTACCTTAATTACTAGTTATTTGTTAGAATTCTTTGGTCCATAGGGACCAATAATGTTGAGCCATGGATATTACTCCAATGTGAAAGTGCAGATAGAACTTAGGAGCAAAACAAACAGGCTAGGTTTCATTTATTATTGGTACAGGCTGCAAAGCCTTTAAATAACTGTTAGAATATCAAGTTAAAATAAAACAGCTATTATTAATAGTTTTAAAATTCTATACTCAAATTAAAAAACTCTATTATCTATAATTCATTCTTTTTTTTAATTTTTAAAACATTTTTTATAAAGAGGGGGTCTCACTATGTTGCCCAGGCTGGCCTCAAGTGGTTCTCCTGCCTTGGCCTCCAAAGTGCTAGCATTATAGGCATGAGCCACTATGCCAAGTCTCTACCTTTATTTGAATGTGTTGACCTATAGCATATTTACTTCATATTTCTAAATTGAAATGTTTCCATCAGTATAAAGATCACTTTATCACAACAAACAAATAATAAATAGTCCAAGATTCTAAATACTGCTTGTGAATACACCAGGGACCCAATCTTGGCCACTTTATCCTAGAAAAGTATAGGTAATAAACCTAAATAAAATAATAGCTAATATTTATTGCAGACAGTACTCTTAGCACTTTTAAAAAAAAATTTACTCACTTAAACCTCACACAAACTTGTAAGGTACTGTTTTTATCCTAATTTTATAGATGGGGAAACTGAGACACAAGAAGTAATAAGTGATAGAGCCATGATTCAAACCTAGGCATTAGGACTCTAAAGCCTTCAGCTTTTCCCATCTTCCCTTTTTGAAAACAATCTCAAACTTACAAAAAAGTTGTAAGTACAGAACAAAGAACTTTTCTTTTCCTAGAGCACTTAAGAGTCAGTTGCCGACTTGGTATCTGATCACCACGGAATACTTTAGGGTGTATATCTTACAAATAAGGACATTCTTCTAATAACCACAATACAACCATCAAATGCAGGAAATTAACAGGAATACATTACCACCATTTAATTCTCAGACCACATTCAAGTTTCACCAATTATTTCAATAATATCCTTTATAACAAAAGGATCCAGTTCAGAATTATACACTGCATTTAGTTGCCATGTCTCTTTGGCTTCCTTTAATTTGGAAGTTTCTTAGTTATTCCTTGACTTTCATAGCCTTGACAATTTTGAAAATTACAGGTCAGTTATTTTGCAGAAGTTCTCTCAATGTGGGTTTGTCTGATGTTTCTTCATGATTAGATTTAGGTTTCACATCTTTGGCAGGAAGATCACAGAAATGATGTTGTATTCTTTCAACCTCAATTTCAGTTTGTTCCATGACAGTAGATTTTCTTTTTTTTTTTTTGGAGACAGAGTCTCACTCTGTTGCCTGGGCTGGAGTGCTGTGGCGTCAGCCTAACTCACAGCAACCTCCAGCTCCTGGGCTCAAGTGATCCTCCTGCCTCAGCCTCCTGAGTAGCTGGAACTACAGGCATGCACCACCATGCCTGGCTAATTTTTTCTATATATTTTTAGTTGGCTAATTAATTTCTTTCTGTGTTTTAGTGGAGCTGGGGTCTCGCTCTTGCTCAGGCTGGTTTCGAGCTCCTGACCTTGAGCGATCCTCCTACCTCAGCCTCTCAGAGTGCTAGGATGACAGGCGTGAGCCACTGCACCTGGCCCATGACAGTAGATTTTCAATTTGACAATTTGAGTAAGGTAATGTCTACCAGGCTTCTCCACAGTAAAGATATACTTTTCCCCTTTATAATTAATAAGTTTAGTGAAGAGGTACTTTGAAACTATATAAATATCCCATTCCTCACATACCAGAGTGGGCTGAATATTGGTGAGTGCTTATAATCAAACTGTCTCTGGAGTAAATATGGTATCATTAGCTCAATAAAGTTAAAAACAAGATAAGACTGGGTGTGATGGCTCACTTATGTAATCCTAGCACTCTGGGAGGCCGAGGTGGGAGTATCACTTGAGGCCAGGAGTTCAAGACCAGCCTGAGCAACATAGCAAGACCCCATCTCTACAAAAAGTAGAAAATGTAGCCAGATGTGGTGGTGCACACCTGTAGTCCCAGCTACTCAGGAGGCTGAGGCAGTAGGATGGATTGAGCCCAGGAGTTGGAGGTTACAGTGAGCTATGATGATGCTACTGCATGCCAGCCCGGGAAAAAGAGTGAGACCCTGTCTCAACAACAACAAAAATGAATTGGGAAGATAAAAATATATTTCTGCAGAGACAAAGTAAATTTTCTTAAATAAATCAATATAAAGAAAATTTATGAGGTTTAACTGACAAGCAAATGATTAAACAGTAAAAGTTTCAATATGTGAGATAGGCATTGTCCCTGAAAAAAAATTCTATATTTAGTGAAAATGATAAAGGTCACAAATATAGATTTTGTTTTAAATGGCTGCTTTAAAAAAGACGATGCAAAATAAAGTCTTAATTAAACAAAGAGGAGAAGAAACTGGGAATGATACAAAAATTAATTTAAATGAAGATAATTTTTTCTACCATACTAAAAGTAAAAAAATAAAATTGATAAAAGTAACAGGGCAAAACTAATCATTCTCTTCACATCACCAATATAATTCCAAACCTTATAAATGTGAGGACAATGATAAAAGGACGAAACCTTTGCCTCTGAGCACACCTGCCCAAAACCTAATGAATTTTAGAGACACATAATAGACATTTTTTATCCCAAAATGTAGCAATGATTTCCCTTGATATAAAGTTCTAATATGGTTATGTTAATAAGAATTGGGTCAAATGGACTGATATCCCCAAGAATAGTCAAACACTAAATTTAAAGATCAGGTGAATCCTGTTGCCAATATATTTCAGGATTATTTTGTTTTTGTTATTTGTACATAGGTGGAAACTAGCAAATTATCAATAGATTAGTTAGGTCTATCAAAACACTTACCTATTTAGAATATGTTCCTCATCTTTAAATATTTTGTACTTAAATCAATGCCTGCTGAATGGTTCTAACTATTGTATATTATATTACTCAAGAGCTGAAAGGTCCTCTATAATATAGGATAAACACAGTCCCTATTGTAAACTCTGGTTCCCACTCAACCTTGTCTCAAAATATGATATAAATACTGTGCAAGCTGCTGTTTACAAAAAAATAGTTAAAATTTTAATATAATTATTTTGTGCAACTCTTTAAGTATATCTAAAAGGTCTAATAGTCTCATACTTCAAAAAAAAGCTATTATTTTCTATGTCTGCATTCTTCCAAAATGTTCATTAATTAACCATAACGAGATCCAGTAATTTCCTACCAAATAACATTAACAGAGCCATGTATTTATATACATTTCTGAAACAATCTGTCAGATGATAGAAAAATATTCTCATATTTTTATGACATTTTAGGGAAGCAGGCTGAAGACTTTTTGATAAAGAAACTTCATGAATCACAGAAACTTAATTAACTTTATCAATTCAGAGACCTGCTGAGTCTCGTTTTACAATATCACAACTTTAAAATGTTGCTAAGAAATGTATTTTGTATTAAAGTAAACCTTCATAAGAAAATGCAGCAAATACATGTCATATTTTTCAAAAAGAACAGAAAATTAACCATAACTATTAAGTTAGTATTGCTATTATGAGTTTATCTTAAAAGGATTATTTAACTTAATAAGGATGAGCCATGATTGACCATCTTCTAATTTTTCAATATCACAGAAAGGATTCATACCCACTTAACTATGCTAAATATTGCTATACAAGTCAGTAATAGGAAAAACAAACAGAATAACCTTAGTTTGGTATTTATAGATGAATACATGCAAATAATATGAATTTCTTCCCATTTTTAATATACTGAACTCAGTAGAAGATCCCAAAATTCTATTATTAAAAAGTCATTTTTATTAATATGTAAGTTTATAACAATTTACATTAATTACTCCATTTGTTTCATTATGCTGCAAAACAGTTTTCAAAATCCTGGAAATAAGAGGGCTATCACAATATATGGGGCAGGCTTATGATATTCACACTAATAACTGAACAATGCTGGCGGGTAGCTGGTATGAGAATGATGGAGGTAGGGGGAGAGAGCATGCGAACAGCAAGAGGTAGTGTACAAACAATTTCTACAAGAAAAAAATTAAACTGGCTGGTTCATACAAAGTGGTTCTCAACTGGGGGCAATTTTCTCTCTCCTTGTAATGTCTAGAGATATTTTTGGTTGTCACAACTTGGGGGGGGTGGTGCAGGATACTATTGACATCTAGAGGGTAAAGGCTAGGGTTGCTTCTGAACATCCTATAAAATACCTGATAATCTCCCATAACAAAGTGCCAAGGTTGAGAAACCATGATTCAGAGAATGTACGTGTACTTATAGGACTCACCCACAGGATTATCATGAAGCCTAAATATAAACATTTAGCATACAAAATACTAAGCATACTCCACGTCATATAATATATGCTCAATATGAACTAGTTATTTCTATTGCTATTATCAGAATTACTATTGTTAATCATACAGCCAATGATTTTTGGCTTTAGTGAAAGCTGGAACAGATGCAATCCTATTTCATTTGCCCCAGTGTAAAAACGTCAAGAATAACTTTGAAGACATTGAAAAGTAATTTTTTAAAAGAATATGGCAAAATGCTTTTTGAAGTGTCTATATGGACACTAGATTTGTATACACGTGGATGTAGGCAATCATTTTGGATTACAAAAAATTGGCTCTAGATTAGTAAGAACAACAGTAAAGTACATGTTTTACTTCTTTCTTCCCTAGGCAAGATTCCCAGGAATATCAATTGATTTTATTTGCAGGTATTACAACAAAGTATTTTTAATAGCCATTCTACTTAAAGCCAAGAATTCCCCTGTTGTAATTTTTCTCATATTTGTTAATATGACAGCAGTGACTAAACATGGTTAGCCTATAACTACATTACAACTGCTTTTCTTCCTCAGATACCATGTCATTATATGTTACCTCTCCAGGATCCTTTTAATTGTTACACCAAAAAATTTTTCTGAAGGGGCAAAGTCTTTACTTGTAAAAACACAGGTGGCACCTCTCAATAGGATAGTGCTAACATTTTCTTTCCAGTTCTTGAAAATGCCAAAGATTCTCAAATTAAGAATCCCTCAATTTAATTCATAAAATCCTGAGCAAAATATCAGGCTAGACATAAATGAATTTTACAGAGAAACGACTTTTAGAAAAATCACTGAAAATTTTAAAATGTATTTTTCTATTCTTTTTCTTGGGAAAAAGCTTATGACTTTAAAAAGTTGGAGAATTTAAGCAAACACTTAGTGGTTTTGGAAATGTAGTTTCCATGGCAACCAACATGGTCTTCTTTATATAGCATTATAAACAGATGGTAAAGAGTGGTCATGTTTGTTTCTTTGCCAGTATATCAATAAAACTACTGTAACACTGTATTGAATACACTTGAACTATTTAATGAATTTAATATACTAACCACAAGATGTAGTAATTCAGGCAAATATAATTAACTTGCATCTGGGTTTTTTTTTTTTTTCCTTTTTAATAAACACATGAAGATCTTGAACAGTGAAGTCACTATACTCCATATAGTCAATAGTCTTCCTTGGCAAGACTTTGTGCAAATGTTTTCTCAGCACTTGCCACATAGGGCATATAACCACAAATAGGAATCTCATGCAGAGAAAATAATGGATTGAAATGATAAAAGTGGAAGCATATCTGTAATGGTTATTCCTTTGCCATCTTTTCTTAAAGAACAAATGAGAAATTAAGAAACACAACAAATTTCTTTATAATAAATGATAAGTTGTAAAGCAAATGGCAAAATTGTTTAAAAATCAGGTTCCTTTCCATGTATATAGTAGTGGCTTTCAGAAACACAGGTGCTCTGAATTCTACTGTTTTAACTGTGGTAACTCGCTAGGTACTATTTGCTAGAAAACAAAAAGAAGCCAAGAAATTATAAATGTAATTAGTCTGGCAGTAAAAGTTTGAACAGCCAATTCCTGCATGTATTATAAACACATTTGAAGCAGAGACTTGGAAGATCTGGAAGAAAGTCAGTCAGTCTGTCAGAAGGGGCTGTACACGAGGCTGGGCCTCATTGGCGGCACTGGCAACATTCTTAGAGGGCTCATCTCAGAGGCCTTGATGTATTTTCCAAGCTAGGTTTAGGAATGTTTACTTTAAAAAAAGTTGGGACAATATTTACTATTTTTACTTATATAAGTGGCCATTTTGATTACACTTACAAAATAATATTTGGTAAATGATACTTCTTGTCCTACCTTCTCCTTCCCATAAGGGAAGAATGCTTGTTCTACTTGTGCTTCCCTATTTTCACACCCCTATCCCTAAATTTGCTAAAGTTCAGCATTTATAAATTCTTTTTATGCTTCTTACATTAAAGCAAGTTCATTAGAAGTGAGATATTTCATTGTGCAGAACAATCCATGGTGAGAATACAGAAATAGGGTATGCATGTTTATGAAAGGAGTGAATTTGGGTGATGTAAGTAAAATATATCATGGTTTAATTGACAAACAAAAATTTTCAATTAAAACATTTTAATATTGGTAGAGACTGTCTTAGGTTTACATGTGATTCAAAAATGGGAAAATATTTTCTAAATGATGTGTCTTGGATAAACTACTGTAAACTCCACAGTCTACTAAAAACTGATGCCATAATATAATTTTTGAAAATTACTTAAACATGGAAAACCTAGGCAAGCATCTCCTGTCTTCATGAGGCTACAGAGCCTCCAACCAGATACCAAGCTCATCCCTCCAAAAAACATACCAACCTACAGCCAGTGATCACTACTTTTCAGAGGGTTTTCTGTTTGCCTTCCTCTATAGTACTTGTAGTGTGGAAAACTACCTAGAAACTGATAGCTTTTAGTTTAACTTGTTCTAAGAAGTATCTAAGAGTGACTCTCAGCCCTGGCTGCAAAACAGAATCACCTGAAGAGCTTTAAATATAACAATACTCACATCCCAGCGTATGCCAATTTAGGCAGAATCTCTAGGGGTGGGTCCCTGGCATGAGTATTTAAAAATACTCCTCGGGTGTGATTCTAACTTGCAGGCCCAGCTAAAAAACACCGGGTAAACTGTGGCTCACATTTCTCTTTACCTTTGATGAGGAAGACATCGCAAGTCACCACTTCCATCTCTACAGAATGCACAATTCAATGTTAGATTTTCTTTTCACTATAGAGAGGTACAAGGCTGAAGACAAAGGGATTGTTGTGCTGAATTATTTGGTATAGTAAATTTTATCTTAAAGGAATTCAACAAAATACAAGACTGAGGTGTGAAAAAACTTTCCCCATGAACTATTTTTAATAGTAATGTCTGCCTATTAGCAAGATTATCATTACCAGGAAGATATGTAAATAGTGAATATATTTTTACTCCTTTTGAGATGCACTCATAGTCTTTGAGCTTGTTATGTAATATATTCTCCACACTGAACAAAATGAATGCTTTGTGGGTTTCCAGGGAACTTAATAGATATTCTGAAGAACTGACTGAAATGATCAGCAGTGTAATTCTCATTTATTATTTTACAGAAACCATATTCTCTTTTTCAAGAATGACCTTTAAACTATCAACAACAGTGATAAAAAAAAAAATCAGGTGTTTGGAGAAGGAAAAGCTCCAGAGGTAAAAAGATGGACAACTTCCACCTTCTTCTATAGCACATATTCAAAAAATGCTTTTAAAAACCTGTTAATACACTATCCCCTAAAAAGAGTAGAAACGAATTCCATAGATTACAAATGTTATTTCAAGCCACATATCCATAACAAAATTCTACCATGTAGAAAAATAAATAATGTCTGTTAGATTGTAATAATAGTTCTTTATCTATATGGTTTTCTCCTTTCAAATTATTTGCAAGATAATCAATGACTTACTTGCTCGATATGAAATAGTAAGGAGAAATAAAATAATGACAAACTCTCCAAATTGTCAGTGATGGAAAATACAAAGAGGGTAGGTACAGTTAAGTAATCTCGGAGAATAAACCAAGACAATACTAGAATCCTGGAATTGATTTGTACATTTTTTGTTTATTTTCTGACTTTTCCATAGGCCACTAAAATTTCCACAAGTCACTTATGCTTTCCTTGAGAAACTATTTGGCTATTTGTGTGTCTGGTGCTATTAACTCATCATAATTTTTACATCAAATCCTCATAACATGATTGAGCTTTAATTCTAAAAAAAAAATTCAAAACACACAAAACAGGAAAAAATATCACTCTAATGCATTTTGGAACAAACAACCTATTAAGGAGAATAAGTGTGTCTGGCAGAATTCTAGAGATGACAGAAAACAAGAGGAAACAACATTTCTTAATGTTATTTAAATATGCACACAGGAGACAAGGAGATGTGCTAGGACAGAGAATCAACAGGAACTCTAGTCTTTCTGCACATAAAATAGGGCTTCATTAACAATAAAGGAACAGGTGTCTTGGGACCCATTTATACAGGCTATTAACTATTATGAGCTGCTGGTATCCAAATTTATTTTAGTACTAGGCAACTGATTAAAAATAAATACAAATTTAAATTCCATCTATTATCATGTGAAAGCAATGTCTATCTCTCTAGCCTAATTTAATATAAAAGTATTTTTCTATTGTTCTGATTGCAGGAGGATACTTAAGTTCATATACAGTATTTCCTAAATCCCCCCAAAATATCTTCATATTGAACCTCATTTGAATGTTAAAAAAATTGATAAGTGGCCTATTGTCTTGACCTGACAAGACCAAACAGGCTTTATTTACTGAGAAGTAAATTTTTATTCCAACTTAAAACAAATAATGACACAAACATACATCTATCTTTTTAAAAGTGGGGAAGGAAATCACACACACCAACCTTCTGCTCTAAATTCAGTCCATTTCACCATATTTTATACAACTTATTTTGAAAAACAGGAGTCAATGGTTATCCTCTGGTAACTTTTTACTGTCTCATCTATAAACAATGATTAAGAAATTAAATGTTTGAACTATGTGAGGAATCTTTACATCTTTCTAAAAGATATTTAGAATGTTAGAGTTGGAACTAAAGTAGAGATAATCTAGTCTAACACATTTTTTACAGAACACAAAAATAAGGTACAGTGAGGCTAGGTGTTTTGGGTCAGATAAACAGCAACGTTTTGACTACATAAATTGTCAAAATACTATTTATACTATAAAATCAGTATAATACAGGTTGAACATCCCTAATCTGAAAATCCAAAGTCTGAAATGGTCCAAAATCCAAAACTTTTTCAGTGCCAACAATAATTGAAATATTCCAGAGCTGACCTCATGTCACAAACTGCAGACAAAATTTTGTTTCATGCACAAAATTATTAAAAATATTGTATAAAATTACCTACAGGCCATGTGTATAAGATACCTTATACATGAAACATAAATGAATTTCATGTTTACACTTGGGTCCCATCCTCAGGATAGCCCATTATGTATAGGCAAATATGCAAAACTCCAAAAAAATCCAAAGTCTGAAACACTCTGGTCCCAAGCATTCTGGATAAGGAATACTCAATCTATACTTACCTATCTTCTAAGGATGCTGTGAAAATTCAGTTGGTTAATTGTTATTGATGTTATTTCAAACTATTGCATTTACCTGAATCTAGTTTAAAAAACTTTTTTGTGTTATTCACTTATATCATGCACTTATAGTGATACTATTTCCACTTATTCCAGAAGTATTAAGTAATTATGCTTTTTATGCCACATTCTATGGAGAATAAAGATGATACAGCATGAGCTACATCCACAAGTAGCTAGTAAAAGCCACTGTAGAAATGAAATGGTAAAAAATTTGAGAGATTGATGAGAAAGCGGAAGATAGAATCATGATTCTTAAAAATATGGTGATATTTTAAATGTATTAATAAATAATTTGATAAGGCCAGGGTTTCTCAATCTTGGCACTAATGACATTTTTAGCTAGATCTTTGTTGTGAGCGGCTGTGCACTACAGACTGTTAAGTAGCATCCCTAACTTATACCCACTAGATGCCAGTAACATCTCCCAGTTGTAACAACCAAAAATGTCTCCAGATGATGCCAAATGTCCCCAGGAGGGCAAAATCACTCCTGGTTGAAAAATCACTGGATAAGGCAGGCGACTTTACATTTTGTTGATTTTCAAGCTAATAACACATACTAAATATCACCCAAAGGCAAAGCAAATTGGGAGCTTTAGTATTTTCTTCAAGAAAGCTTTGGATCTAAGGCATCGAGTATTAGGATATTTGAGTCCAGGAATAAAATCACATATTCAGTATCAAGGTGTGGCTTTGGTTTTGATTTTATGGTTTCTGCCACTAATTGGCAAAAAAATACAAAAAATTATGAAGAGTCCTGGGTCCATGTTCCTAATGAAAGATACATATCCTTCATTACATTAAGGTTCCTCAAATTAGAAATATTATAGTTTCCCTTCCCTCCCCAAGAAACCCTTAATACTTCCTTTCCTACTTCCTACTGTTTCAAAATATAATTTGTCATTTTGCTAAAGCACAAATTCCAATCAAGTACAATTTCAGGCTGGGGTCCAGAAGCAAGCCATTTATTTAGTTCATGTTTAACCTGTCCAATGGCCTAGGAACATTAAAACAATACAATTCTGTTTTGTTCTCTGTATATGAATTCTGTGAGCAAAAAATTATTATAAAATCATTCTCAAATTTCAAACTTTCCAAAAGTTTCAAGAATATTGAGGGTTTATTATACTGGGGATTGCTAAAATATTAGATCAGGGACCAAATAATTAAGGTAGCAAGCAAATATTGGTTCTACATAATATATAAAGGGGAAGAAATGACCTCCTCCGTCTCATGCATCTTCCTCTGCATTCTCTCTTCTCTATACTTCACATCTGCTGAACAATGAACCTCTGAACAACTGCTTGGTAAGGGGCAGCACCTCATTAAAAATGTGGGGCATAGAGTATGTAGAAGTACTCTAGAAAAAGACACTAAAGGAGAAAGATGGAAAGGAATGTTTGAGAATCAGTGACCAAACATGAGTTGGCTCAGGATCAAATTTTAAAAGAATTAGGCCCCCCAGAGGCATAGTCCATGAGACAGGCCTGCCATTAGTGCCTGCTCTGCTTCTAGGAACCTACAGGCTCTGCATCAAAAACAAACAAAAGTAGACTGAATAATTGATGGATTTGAGAAGAGGAAGTATTGCTCATTTTGGTTTTGCCTTCACTTGAAAAGTTACCAAGTGGTCTTGATTTCTCATACTCAACAAAGTTTTGTTTCTTCAACATTGTGAAAGAAGAAAGCGGTCTGTGTTTTCACAAAGGGACGCCTACAGGCTGAAAAGTTCTGTTATTACTGTTTTGTTTTGACTCTATGTATAGTGATATCTCCAACATTAGAGAGTTGGACATAATTTGCAAAATCTGAATTTACATACTGGGCAGTATTTCCTTTAACAAAGTCTAATTGGAACAGCATTTTGTGGTACATGAAAATGCAATTTTGAATTTCAGAGATACAGAGAAATCAGATTTATATAGAAAACAATTTATTTTTAGTTAGGAAAAACTGCAATGCCAAACTATTTTGCATTTAATGCTATAATTTACATGTATTATAATATTCATGATATATGATAAATACCCAAATCCTATTTGGAAAACCTTCATTGTGAAAAAATTAGAATTTTAACAAAATGGTGCCTCACATTTTAAGAATATTCTCATTTTTTAAAAAAGTAAACATACCAATCGACAAGTTATATTAAACCTATTACTAGTAAGTTCAGGTTAATATGAGATTCCTTGAATAATTCTAAATATTGAAAGTAAACACCATATATTTGCCAAAATTTTTCTAAGTTTGTAAAAAATTAATTAGCACCTTGCATTTAAGCACATATTGTGTTCATTTTACACAGGTACAGAATTAATTTAACAAAGGATTCTTTAGTTGTAAAAGGCAATATGCTGCCACAAACTACAAAGGAAAAGATCTCTGAAATAATTGATACTCTCTGACTTATTTTTCAATTTGTATTTCAAGAAAAACTTTAGGGTTGACATTTTCTACTTGCCCCTATAAATATCTTTAAAGTATTATTTTATTTATAAAGTATTATATTATTTTATTTAAAATACTTTAAAGTATTTATTATATTTTATACAATCATCTATAATTCTATACAATGGAAATTAAACTTCCCTCTAAAAAAAGACTAACCAATCAAGGTCTTAATTATAAGTAATGACAACATATAATAAACTACAGGATCACACATGTAACACAACCCAAATCACTGGTGCTTCAACAATAGAGACCTCCAACTATCATCATGACAGAATGAGGAGGCTGACAAATTCTCCCTCAAAAAGCAACTATAAAGCTGGACAAAACAGTCAAAAAGTAGACGAGATCGGGCACGTTCAGGGTGGTATGGGCGTAGACACGGGCATACCTCTAACTCTGGCTAGGGAGAGGCAAAGATATAAAATGCAACCAAAATGTTTGTACTCTCATGTTTTCTTGAAATAAATAAATAAAAAAAAAAAAAACCAAACAGTCAAAAGCAATGATATTAGCACTCTGCAATTCAACCAATTCAACCACTTCACAAAAACTGCTGAACTTAAGAAAAGAACAGTATGAGTTGATGACGTCCTTGCCAAGGGCTACTCCCACTTCCATTCCCTCACTTTATCAGGACAGCAGTTTAATCAGGGCAGGGTAAACTGTGGAAACCAGCAGCTTTGTCACCTCTGCCAGGGGGGGACTCACTTGATTTAGGACACTGTTAGTTAAAGTAGTGATCTATGTGGCAAGCAAACAGAAATGGCCTGTGGCTCCATAAGTCTGAATAAGCAAACCTGACTCGGGACAAGCAATAGACTAACAGACTAGCCAGGGATTTAACATGGAGTTCTAGCAGTCAGAGGGGGCTTGAACCCACATATTTAATATTTAGGGTTGACTAGAGGCTGTGCACATCCCTGTGGAGACCAGACAGGGCCCATCTATCCCTGGCTGATGGACCCAACAGGCATGTGCAAGTGAGACATGAGAGGGCCCAATAGGAAGTAAAAGCACAAGCAGCTTTAAGTATGAATGTGCTCCCCAGCTCACACACAGATCCATTGGGAGAGATTCAATGCTTTACTAGCTTAAGGTGTTTCAGTATAACTTCTGACCAATCTTTGGCTGATCACTAAGTGATGCAGACACAGGGACAAGCACTAGGAAACCAGACTTACCAATAAAAACAAGGGAAAAAATAGCGAGCAAGGATGTCACAGTTGCACATCGTGGAGGATACAGAGTTCGGAAGATTTGTCTAGGCAAGTATTAATAACAAAACAAACAACAACCCATGTCACCCAAAGATAGGGAAAGTCAGGAACTAGAGTTACTAAATATATTACCTAAAATATTCCTCATTCAACAGAAAATTATGAGTCATACAAGAAACAAGAACATGTGATCCATAAGAAAGCAGTCATTAGAAAGTGTCTCTAAGTGCCTTTAAGATATATTTAGCAAAGCTTTCATCTAGCTATTATAAATATGCTCGAAAAACTAATGAAAATCATCTTTAAAGAATTAAATGACTCAGTGAATACAGAATCTCATTAAAAGGATAGAAATTATTTTTAAAAAGCATCGAATGGAAATTTTGGAGCTGAAAAATATAATAACTGAAATGAAAATATCACCAGAGTGGCTCAATAGTAAATGTGAGATAACAGAAAAATAATCAGTGAACTTGAAGACAGATCAATAGTAATTATTTAATCTGAAGAACATAGAAAAAAACAAAGGCTGAGGAGACATGAACAGGGCCTCAGAGCTTATGAGACAATATTAAGTGTACTAATATATGTGTAATAAGAGCATCAGAAGGTGGGGGAAAAAAGTGAGAAAAGGGCAAAATCCAACATCTACTAACAATAAAAACTCTCAATATAAGAGGAACGGAAGGAAACTTCTTCAACCTTATAAAAGGCATCTATGAAAAACCTACTGCTAACATCATAAAATGAAAGACTGAATGGTTTCCATCTAAGATAGGGAAGAAAATAAGGATGTCAGTTCTATCCAACACTGTACTGAAGGTTCCAGCGAGTGCAATATAAAAAATTAAAGGCCTCCAAACTGAAAAAGGAAGAAATAAAATCTCCTTAATTGAGGATTATCTACATAAAAAATCCTAAGGAATTCACAATAAAAATACTTGAATACATGAATTTAGCAAGGACTCAGGATATATGATTTATATAATAAAAATCTATTGTATTTCTATATACTAGCCATGAATAATCCAAAAATGTAATTTAAAAAACAATTCCATTCACAATAACATCAAAAAGAATAAAATGCTCAAGAATAAACTTAAAAGAAGTGTAATATTTGATGCTAAAATCTACAAAACTTTATTGAGAGAAATTAAGGATCTAAAGAAATTGATAGACATTTCATTTTTATAGATAAGAAGAGTCAACACTATTAAGATGTCAGTTCTCCACAAACTCATATATAGATTCAACACTATCCCTATCAAAATCCCAGCAGACTTTTTATAAAATTGATGATTATAAATTTAAATTAAAATGCAAAGTGACTAGAATGGCCAACACTATCTTAAAAACAAAGAACAAAATCAGAGGACTTATACTACCTGAACTTAATATAAAGTTATGGTAATGAAAGTAGTGTAGTATTGGCGTAAGGATAGGTATACAGATCAATGGAACAGAGTTGAGAGTACAGAAATAAATTCTTATGTGTATGGTCAATTAATTTTTGACAAATGTGCCGAGACAGTTCAATGGAGAAAGAGTCATATCAACCAATGGTGCCATGGCAACTGAATAACCATATATTTAAAAAAAAAAAAAGAAGAAGAAGAAGAAGAAGGAGACAAAAGAATAACAATTTAGAATCTTACCTCACATAACACACAAAATGAACTCAAATGAATCACAGGTCTAATAAGAGCTGAAACTATAAATCTTCTAAAAAATACCACAGGAGAATATCTTCATGACCTTGGGCCAGAGTTTCTCAATTTAACTGTCACTGACCTTTGGATCAGAGAATTCTCTGTCTGGGAGGATTGCTCTGTTTCTTATAGGAAGTTTAACAGCATCCCTGGGTGGCTTCTCCTCACCAGGTGCCAGTAGCAATCTCCATACACAGCCGTGACAATCAAAAATGACTCCAGACATTGCCAAATGTCCCCTGAGGGGCTAGAGAACTTCCAGTTGAGCACCACTGCATTAGACATTTTAGCTACAACACCAAAAGAACAATCCACAAAAGAACAAAGTGAGCTTCATCAAAATTGAGAATTTCCGCTCTTGAAAAACCCTAAAGAAAGAATGTAAAGTCAAGCTACAGACTGGAAGAAAATATTTGCAAATCACATATCTGATAAAATATCCATAATATATACAGAACTTTGACAACACAATAATAAGACAAGCAATCCAATTAAGAAATAGGTGAAGGCCGGGCGCTGTGGCTCACGCCTGTAATCCTAGCACTCTGGGAGGCCGAGGCGGGAGGATTGCTCGAGGTCAGGAGTTCAAAACCAGCCTGAGCAAGAGCGAGACCCTGTCTCTACTAGAAATAGAAAGAAATTAATTGGCCAACTAATACATATAGAAAAAATTAGCCGGGCATGGTGGCACATGCCTGTAGTCCCAGCTACTTGGGAGGCTGAGGCAGGAGGATTGCTTGAGCCCAGGAGTTTGAGGTTGCTGTGAGCCAGGCTCACGCCATGGCACTCACTCTAGCCTGGGCAACAAAGCGAGACTATGTCTCAAAAAAAAAAAAAGAAATAGGTGAAAGATCCAACTGAATAGGAAGATATACAAATGGCTAATAAACACATGAAAAAGTATCCAATATCATTAGTCATTAGGGAAATGTAAAGTAAAACCATAATGAGATATCACTATATACCCATTAGATTGATTATAATAAAAAACAAACACATAATACCAATTATTGGTCAGAATGTGGAGAACCAGAACCCTCATACATTGTCGGTGGGAATGTCAAATGGTACAAAGTGGTAAAGCTACTTCACAAATACTTTGGTAATTTCTTAAAAAGTTAAACATTAATTTACCATAGGAGAACCAGAAATTCCATTCCCAGAACTCTATCCAAGAGAAATGTAAATATATGTCTACATGAAAAACTGTACATGAATGTTTATTGCAACAGTGGAAACAATCCAATTTTTCATCAACTTGTGGACTATCCATACAATGGAATACTACTCAGCAATAAGTAGACCAAAATACTGATACATCCTACAACATAGATGAATCTCAAAAACATGCTAAGAGAAAGTAGCCAGATGCAAAAGATGACATACCATATGATTCCACGTATATGAAATGTCAGAAAATGTCAAAAGGTAAATTTATAGAGAAGAAAGCAGATTAGTGGTTGCTTAGGGCTAAGGACAGGAGTGAGGCCTTTCTGCAACTGGGCTCAAGGAAATTGGGTTAACAGAAATGTTCTAAAACTAGATGGTAATGATGGCTATACAACTCTACAAATTTACTAAAAATCATTTAATTTATGATAAATAATACATCAATAAAACCATTTTTTAAAAAGAACCAATACAAAATGGACTCTAACTTTCTTAATCAAAATAGGGGTATATGCTAGGATATGTGCTGCAACTAGTTGAATATCCTGAACACGGGTAAACAGGGTGGATGGAAGATGCATCATTAGATCTCATTGTATAGTAGTGGTTACCAAATTGTTCAGAAGGTAGTGTACTTCCAAAATAAAGTAACAATGACTTTTTCCTAATTCACAGAAAAAACAATGTTAAAATGGGCATAATCTTCTTAAAGCTCTTCCTCCCATAATTTATTCTTCTAGTATAATACCAGTTTATAATGTCACCTCTGCCATTAAATTGCCCTATTTCAATATTTATTTTTACTCCACTTTTTTCCAAAAAAGATTTTTTAAGTGACTTTAAAACTTCATACAATTTTTTTTTTTTTTTTTTTTTTGAGACAGAGTCTCACTTGTTGCCCAGGCTAGAGTGAGTGCCGTGGCATCAGCCTGGCTCACAGCAACCTCAATCTCCTGGGCTCAGCGATCCTACTGCCTCAGCCTCCCGAGTAGCTGGGACTACAGGCATGCGCCACCATGCCCGGCTAATTTTTTGTATATATATTTTTAGTTGGTCAATTTATTTCTATTTTTGGTAGAGACGGGGTCTCGCTCAGGCTGGTTTTGAACTCCTGACCTTGAGCAATCCACCCGCCTCAGCCTCCCAAAGTGCTAGGATTACAGGCGTGAGCCACCGCGCCCGGCTTTCATACAATTTTTTAAAATTTCAATTTGTCCTTGAAATAGAGAAAGTAATAACCGAACATAACAACTATGAGAAATACTAAAGTGCTATATGAAATATATTTTCAAATAACCAAATTTAGTATTGCTGCTTCCTTTTATATTTAGTCTCAGATATAACACTCTATCACAGCCAGTGGATCTCAAACTATGCTTGGTCTTCAGGCTGGTCCATGCTGCTATATAGCAAAACTGAACAATACCTGAGTTTTCCCAATTAAAAGAAAAAAGTAATGCCGGGCGCGATGGTTCACGCATGTAATCCTAGCACTCTGGGAGGCCGAGGCGGGTGGATTGCTCGAGGTCAGGAGTTCGAAAATAACCTGAGCAAGAGTGAGACCCCCGTCTCTACTAGAAATAGAATGAAATTAACTGGCCAACTAATATATATAGAAAAAATTAGCCAGGCATGGTGGTGCATGCCTGTAGTCCCAGCTACTTGGGAGGCTGAGGCAGGAGGATCGCTTGAGCCCAGGAGTTTGAGGTTGCTGTGAGCTAGACTGATGCCATGGCACTCTGGCGCTGGCAACAGAGTGAGACTCTGTCTCAAAAATAAATAAATAAATAAAAATAAAATAATAAAAGAAAAAAGTCAAAATGGAAAAAATTTTCTCAATTATCTCTTCATACTTTCCATACAGTTTTCTTAAGATGTTAATTCCAACAACCATCTTAACTACAGTCCAACAGATACCTGATTCTGGTAATTTGGAACTTACTATATTTCATTTGAAATAATATGACTTCACTTTACTCTGCCTCTTAATAAATTTGAGGATCAGTCCAAGACCATGGCACAAAGAAACTTAAACAGGATGCTCAGATCTCCCTACTTTTTTATTACCAGACTCATCTACCAACCTGAAACAGCCTGCCCTCTTAACATTCTAGCTTCAAGTCAGAATCTACAGGCAAAGTGGTTCTAAACTCACTTTACTTCCAGCAATTTTCCTTCTCTCAGTTCAACATTTGTCACCCTATCTGTATCATCTGGGTAAGTCTGTCAGTCCCATTAGATTATGAACTAAACTGAGGGAAAAGATTATATTTTATTCATCTTTACATCTATTCTGTATTTCAATGCTTTGTACATCCTGTGTCTTCAATAAATGTTTAAATATTTGCGAACTTTCAATGGATCCCTTTGTAGGGGTTCCTTATATCAAGACCTTTATATTAATATATATGTTCTTAACATTTTACCTACTGCTTGAACAAATTTTTTTTATTTATGTAAGGTAGCAGCTCCAGAAACATTGATAGAATATTAAAACAGGATGCTATTTTAGCTATTTTAGCTTAGAAAATGCTACTCCATTTTATTCCTCAGATACTAAAGGCAGTTGTGGAATACAAATAGAGCACTGGATTTTAAATCAAGTGAACTGGGGTCAACATCAGCTTAACCATTTACTACCTGATTGGTTCAGCAAAAATAACTTCCCCAAGCTTCAATATCCTTATTAGTACAATTGGGATAAAATCTATTCACAGGCTTTTGTTACGATTATAGGAAAGTGCCTGGAAATGAAACCTACAACTTTCATTGAGTCTGAGCACCAGAGACTTAAACTGACTTAACCAAGAACTCAGGTCTCCAGTAGCATTTGTTCCACTTTATCACATGGAGAATGCCACACAGGAAATCATCGCCAACCCATCAGAGACTTTTCTTACACAAGAATAAAGTATTTCACCAAGTGTTTGGTACATATTTGGGGTAAAAAGAATATACTTCTCATGACATTAAAAGAAAAAAAATACCAATTAACCAAATTATTTTTCAGAACCAGCTCTTACATGTTCTTCTTTAGGCAATCAGTGTCACTTGTCCAGGCTGTATAGGTAGAGCAAGTGAGTTTTATGGTATTGGTTCTTTATTAATACACAAAAATGCGTTTGGGGTGTTTATTTCTTGTTTTCTCATCAGATAATTTTATACAATATATATCTACATTTGTATAAACATACATAAAACACTAAGGCATAAACATAACAATAGGACTAATATCTATGGGATTATTTATTAGAAATATGGAAAAATAATCAAGAGTCCCAATAAAAAAGAATGGTTTGATTCAATTAGACAGAATGTTAGACAGTCAATGAAAATACATATTAAGACTACAGTAATATGGAAAATGTATACTTAGCCTAAATGAAAAGTAGAATACAACTGCATATACTCCATAATCATACCTATGTAAAATATTCATAAATATAAATTTTAAAATTTGGAAAGCTGCCTGGAAAAAAAATATATATATATAATCATGATGGGATTATAGGGATATTTACTTTTTTTTTTTTTTTTTTTTTTTTTTTTTTTGCCGGAGACTATATTTACTTTTTTTTAGTGTAGATACAAGTATATATCAGGCATATGTTTATTCTGATCCATGATAAAGCTGACAAATTTTTTACAGTTATTTTTAACCCCTAAGAAATAGGAACCCTTAGAAAAGAGACAACATACATAATTCTACAAAACCTAGTACTTAAAACTGAAAACTATTAAGTGATTTTAAATAACTTAGTGGTATTAATAAGTAATATTAAAGTACAGAAAAAAGCCCAAAAGACCTTCAATAATGTGAAATGGTTTTCCCAACTCTGAAAAGCAAACCACAGTCTTGAACTTCTGAGTTGTGTCACCACTAAAGAGATAGAGAGATAAAGGAGCAAGAGAGACCTTTGAGAACATCACTTCACGACCCGTAGTCATAGTCCTGGATTATGCTCAAGAGTTTTGGCAGATTTGCTAAAACTTCACTGAATCATCACCCTAGGGTCCAGCTATTTTTAGCACAAATTACTGGCAAGGTTTCGAGTAATTCAGAGAATATTCACCAGTGATTATTGGGGTATGTTTCAGTGAAAGCATCAGCAACTCTTCATCGAATCATTTACACAAGATCACCTTCAAAAGTGATACCAATTTGAGGAAAACAAGACCATGCAAAGATCAAAATACACTACGAGACTTTGATTTCTACAAAGAATTTCATCAGTCAAAGCAAGCCTCTTGATCTGCAGTTTCCATTGGGAATGCTGCATTCAATAACATCTGCAAAATTAAAGAATCTCCAAAGATAGCATGGTATAGTTTACAATGTTGAATTTTAAGTCTGCTATTTAAGCATAGCTGGAGTGTATTTCAAGATAAGGAAGTGCATATTAAAGAATAATGAAATTTTAATTTCTCTCTCTCTGGTTACAACACAGGGTATTCAAGTATCAATTTTGTTCTTTCCCCATTTAGCAAACATCAATTCTAGACCTACAGATAACAACTCTAGAATAATTTATCTTATCACCTCCTCTCAAGTGGCAGAAGGCAAGATAGTTCTTGCTGATGCTAAGAAAATCTGGGAACCTTGAGCCTCCAGTTTCCAGTTCACAGTAAGAGCAATCCTCCTTTCTATCTCCTTAAATATAGATACAGTGACTGCCGTAAGAAAATGTCAGCCACCAGAAGCCAAATAAAAGTATACTAAACATGAGATTTTTTTTCTGTAAAACATCATTAAGAAAGGTATATTTATAAGTTACCATAGTTATTCAACTCAGAGAAGTAGACCAACTTATTCTTACCAAAGTACTGGGGTACTCAAAATCCAGATATATGAGAAAGGGAAATAGAATATCTTAGATGTTCTTTCTAACTCCCATATAAGGAGAAGAAAAAGTCTAAGACTAAACAGAATATAGGAAGATTAAAGGACAGTCTGAAGAGGCAAAGAAACTACAGGTTTCTTTGTTCCATGCTCCCATGTTTTCATTTACTGCATCTGACAGTTCCCTTGTAATCTACTCAACAGTGATTCTAGTTCTTTTCTCAAAGGAAATGTTAAATACTTCCTGGCATGTTGAATTAAGTCATTTTAGAGTGAAAATACTGCAGTGGAATGTAAAATTGGCAACTATATATTAGTAGGAATTATTAAGAATGAAGGAAAACAGACAATTCCTAGACCAAGAAAAACCCAGCTGGGTCTTAAGCCACTGTAGGATGTAGGATACCTTAGATGCCAGTTCCTTAAGGAACTATTCACAAATAACTAAATAATGTCAAAGGCTCTAACAAGAAGGGGAAAGACCTAATAGCTGTTGAGTTCCTATTCTGATGCAGGCACATGCTAGGAATATATACTATCTCATGTAACCTTTGTATCTACCCCAAGGGGAAAATAAGTATTTTCCCCTTGACTTAAAGAAGCTGGTCTTCAGAAGAATTAAGTGACTTGCTTATTGTTGAACCAAGGCAAAATTCAAACCAAGGACCCAGGCTCTTTTTTTTCTTCTGTATCTGTCTATAACCATTTAACACATTAGAAATTTTATGTTTGTAAAAGATTCAGTTAAGAAGAAAGTCATTCCCATTTATTATTTCCTGATGTTACAGACTTCTTATATTCTATTAGGCAGTCAACAATGTAGTCAACAAACTGTGTGCTGGAGGCAAGGTGCCTAGGCAAAGATTTCAGCAGGTACCAGTTGTTTTTTTTTTTTTTATCCTGGCTCTTGGTTTCTCTCACTGTTGTGCACTTGTGGTTTAAAGAACCATGCCCAATAAGAATGAGTGAATCACAAAGGTGTGAAGTACAGCTTTTCTAAGAATTTCTAGGTAGATTGCTTTTAGAGAAAATTCATGGCAACTGCATTTAGTCCTGTGAGTACCAGGGAAAAGGGGTAAAAAAATTTCTCTCCTTGGTAGAAAATATATTTCAGCAATATATAATTCATGCCAAATTCTAATCCTTCTTTATTAGCATGTGAAAAAATTAATTTGAATTATTAAGTTCTAATCAAATAAGTATATTTAAACAGAATGGAAATTACTACTTTCAAAGTCTAGTCCTCAATTTTTCATGTTTCCCAATATATAGAAGTAACTGTAGAAGAGTTCCAAAACTAAACCTACACACTTGGCTTTCTTTTTGTATGACAAGTCTAATAATCCATTTTTATGTTTGTTGAGTAATACTGAATAATTTTTTAGTTTACAAGGAAGAGTGAAAATAATAGGCCTTCAAAAGTTTAAAAAATTAGAACTTAAAATGAGTTTAACTTAAGAAATTATTTTACCTTATCTGCTGTAATATTTTATAATATTATCATTAATATTATCTGTAAATAGGAACAGTGTGTTAAATTTACATATTAGGACTGGATCTAGAGAGCTTGTGGCCTTATCTTGTTCCCCACTGTTGCCAGGAATTCTCAAGCTGGGCCTATCTATTTTTTTCTTCAGAAGTGTTATCAGTAACTTTTGCATAAAATTGAAAGGAGAAAGAAGCAACCCTCTCCTCCCTTGAGCCACCTGCTAGCTAATGTCTTTCTACAGGGACCTGATGGGAATTATCCCCTCCCTTCTCTCTGCCAGAGACCTCTGTGTTAAAGTACAGAGGCTATGGTTCTGGGGATCTACTGCTTTTTCTCACTCTGGATGATGGACAAAGTAGTTTCAGCATGGCCCTCTGCTTCATTTCTAGGACTGGATTACTTACTACTTAGGACAAGAGGGAAACATCTCTTTTCCCTTATGCAAATAGGTAAGATTTTCTCTTCTACAAGGAGGATCCTGTGAACATATTCGAAATTATCACCAATTAAAGCAACTAAAGGCAGCTAATATTCTTACATACTATAACATGAATGCTCAATGTTAGGTACAGAAACTTTTCCCCCCTCCCTCATCCAAACTTATCAACTGAACTACTCTAATTTTTACTTTTTATAATTATGTAGTCCTTATTCAGTTCAACAATTACTGAGGACCTACATGTGCCAGGCACTGTGCTAAGCCTTGGAAGTACAAAGACTAAAGCCCAGTTGCTACCAAATCCATGTGCTCAAGACTTAGTCTGGTTTGCGCTCATCATCAACTGAAACAGAAAACAGCTTAAAATCAAAGAGCTTTTAGCATATGTAAAATGCTATTAAATCCTCAATAACAATAGAATTTCTTCATGGCAATAGAAAATTGACTCATCCTCTTAGCCATTTTGGAAATGAGATTTTTTTTTTTACCTTATTAACAGATATGTTCTATTATATTTTCTTATGATGCTGCTTGTGTTTACTTACTGTATCCAAGAAACTGAAGAATTAAATTCTTAGGTATTATTTAAATAAGGAGGCAATATGGCTAAAAGAATCATTTAATATTTTAGAAAATGTGACACACTCACAGACCAAGTAGACTGTTCTAGTTAGATATGCTGTGATCCAGTTTCATGAAACACAACTAGAATGCTTTTACTATGAAATAACTCTGGCAGCTGAACTTTTTGACTTTCACTAGTATGTCAATTTATTCCTTTAATATTCTATTAATACTTATAAATATTTCACAAAAAACAGCATTTTATTAATGTACATTCCAACGTATGAGCCAATATTGGCAATATAGAAGCCAATATGCTAAGATAAAAAGAGCTTATTGCAAATTTTTTTACAGACAGATGAATTTTTCAAAGTTTTAACACTAGCTACAGTTTATAAGTAGTATTCACAAAAGAAGATAGCAGAGTACCTACTAGAAGTTAATGTTTTGAAAGTTCAAATATAACTAGTTGAGGAATTTGAACTTATCCTGAAAGTAATGGGGAGCTAATTAAAGAATTTTAATTAGTAAAGTACATAGATTACATTTGTTTTATAAAGATTATTTTGTTTAATTCCCTTCATTGTACTGTTTTTAAGACTTATTTACTGTGCTTCCCTAAACCAGAATATAAGGTCCATAAGACTACAGATCTTATCTGTCTTACTCATTATTCTATCCCCAATGCCTATATGTCAGGTGCAGCAAGTAAATAAACAAAATGGCTGAAGGAATTTATGTAAAGAACCAGTTAAGAAGCTAATATTTTCTTTTTTTTCCTTGCCTGTGAATAACCACCATCACAACAAAAATTAAGGTCCTGAACTAATGAATTGTTATTGAGAGCACACACAGACCAGTCTAAGAAGTATTAAAAAGCAAGAATTAAACACTGTTGACCAAAAGAATAATAGCAATCAGGAAAACTAAAAGTAAAAATTATTTATGGTATTTCAAAAATTACCATAAAGCTATTGCAATAAAAATGGTGCCAAAAGAGCATAAAGAAAGACAAACAGATCAACAGAATAGACTTAAGAGTCCAGAAATAAAACCTTACACTTATGATAAGGATGCAGAGTTCAATCAATGGGGAAATAATGTTTCTATTAGTAACATATGGTGTGGGGACATCTGGATAACCACATGCAAAAGAATGAAGTTAACTCACACCATATACAAAAATTAATTCAACAGATCACAGATCACAGATCTGTGACAGATCACAGATGTAAGAACTATTAATATAAAATGCTTAGAAGAAAATATAGGAATGAACCAAAAGCTTAGATTAAGAAATGGTTTCTTAGATATGATATGAGCAACAAAAGAAAAATAGGTAAATTGGACTTCTCAAAATTAAAAATTTTTGTGCCTCAGAGGACACCAGTAAGAAGGTGAAAAACAACCCACAGGATGGAAGGAAATACTTGCAAATCATATATGTAATAAGGGCTTTGTATCTAGATTATATAGATTATATAAAGAATTCAATAAAAACACAAATAACACAATTAAAAAATAGGCAAAAGATTTGAACAGACATTTCTCCAAAGCTATACAAATGGCCAACAAGGATGGGAAAAGACACTCAAAGTCATAGGCCATTTGAGAAATGCAAATCAAAGCCACAATGCCATACTACTTCATACGCATTAGGAAGGCTAAAACAAAAAAAGATCAACAATAGCAAGTGCTGATGAGGATGTGGAGAAATTGGAACCCTCATTCATTAATGGTGGAATTGTAAAATAATATAGCCAGTTTAAAAAATAGTTTAAATAGGTAAAATAAAGTTAAGCAAATGACTCAGCAACTCTGCTCCTACATAAATATCCAAGAGAAATGAAAACATGTATTCATACAAAAACTTGTAAACTAATGTATGTAGAAGCATTATTCATAATAGCCAAAAAGTGCAAACAACCCAATATTCATTGATTGATCAATGGTTAAACAAAATGCGTTATATCCATGCAACAGAATATCATTCGGCCATAAAAAGAAATGAGGTACTGATACATACTATAACATAGATCAACCTTGAAAACATTATGCGAAGTCAAAGAAGCCAGACACAAAGGGACTAATATTCTATAATTCCATTGACATGAAATGTCCAGAGTAGGCAAATCTTGTAAAGACAGAAACTAGATTAATGGTTGCCTAATGGGTACAGGAGTGTTTTGGAGGGTGATAAAAATGTTCTAAAATTAAATTGTGGTAATGGTTGCACACCTTTCTAAATATACTAAAACCCACTAAATTGTACACTTTGAGAGTGAATTCTATGATATGTAAATTGTATCTAAATAAAGTTGTTATTAAGACACACATACACACACTCACATCACTTAGAGATTTCTGAATAGATCATTCTCCCTTAGTGCTTCCCATTTCATGGATGTAAAATTTTCAGATACTTTCTACAAATAAAGGCCTATAAAAACTCCCCCAAATTTATGAATATAGGCCTGAAAGTTAATGTAAGGAACTATTAGAATATAAAATCCTTGAAGACCAAAAAGTATCATCATCATAATTCTATTTCCCTTCACTTCTGACCCTGTCATTTATCTCTTATTATGGTATTTTATACATAGTAAGTGCTCAATAAATGATTGCTCAAATGAATCTTCAAAAAGAAACTAGTGAACTTGAATGTTCAGAAAAAGTACTCCTTGTAAGAACAGTGTCTCGGGAGGAAGGGAGGAACTAACTCTTATATCAAGGCTTTCCAGACAAATACTGACCTCTGAATTTCCTCTCTTCTTTAGTATTTGACCAGTTCCTTTAGGAAGAGAGATTTGAGAAACCTTCAGAACATGACCCTAATATAGAAGATACTATAATTAGCCTTCTTGCACTTTTAAATTACATAGCATCCTTGATGCAAAAAATCTCTATAGCAGAGTCAATGCAAAACACAGCAAACATCCTGTTACCCTCTAAATAAGGAAATGGGGTTCTCTGGTTAATATCAAGTTACTATATATAGATTAGCACTTATTAAATGAATTGGAACAAAATCACAACAAATTGAGTTGATTATAATCTTATCTTTCATGGATAAATCAGAAAACATGTGGATATCTTGTGCTGCCCTGGGATCATCATTATGATCAATTATCATTATTTGCTATGTTGGACTGTTTTTGTACATGTAGTCAGTAAGGAAGTTTCAGTTGAAATAATGCCAGGTATATCAACTTTTACTACAGGGTGGTAAATTGATAGCTCAAACCTAAAAGCTAAATATCTTGAAAAGAAAAAAAAAAAGGAATAAAATAGGCAATCCACCACTAAATCATGACAGGAAACAGAAAAAGCTGAATGCAAGCTTAAGGAGAAATTGGAATTTAGGAATCCTTACAGAGGGGAGGTGTCAAAGGGGGAGATTCATACAGCCTGTCAAATACAAAATGTTTAATTTCTGTTGGGATGTGAAAAGATGAGGAAGAGAAGAAACTCTGCCAATACTGGTTTGATGACACAGAAAGAGAAAAGTACATTTATCTTCTTGGGTATATCAATGGCTTTCTCTGTGTCTATGCCAAGAACTAGACAACTCCACTAGGCCAAGCACATGTGGATGCAGAGTCATAATGCTCCTTAGGTATAGGTTCACAGTAGCAATTTTATGTGGCTTGGATCTTTCATCAAATCTATACGTTTCCAGGTGCTGCAAATTCTACCTTTAAGAAAGTTCTATTAAACATCAGCAAAAATAAATGACCCAAAATATTTAACAGGATTGCTTAGTGGAACAAGGATATAATTCCCTGAAAAATATAATAATAAGTCTACATAAAATCACATGTAGGATTTAAAGATCTTACAAATTAACTGGTATTTTGCCTTAGAACTTTATAAACTATGTTTTTAAATGAAGATAAGGCTAGCCTCCCTTTCCTTATCCTCTTCATTCCCTAGCCTGTCCTCTAAAAAAGCATCTCTGAGAAAGGAAGCTCTAAATTTTTTTCTTCAAAATCAACTCAAACACATTTTTTAAAAATTAAGATTCTATTAATTATTTAAGTTATGTGTATTCATAGGAAAAAGAATCTGGCACTGAAAACAGTGATCCTCTTTTCTTCTGGGTTCCCATATATAGGAATCAAAACAATTTACAAAGAATAGTTGTACAATGAGGAATAGTAGACTTAAAAATTCAAACTTCTTGATATTAAAAAGTAGCTTCATGTTTATTAGATACATACAGAAAGGTTATAATGTAAACAGTTCTACATTGGCGATGTAGATTTCAAAAAAAAAATCACAACAAAAATTGACAGGTTGGTCCTATATATATAATTTTTGATCCTATATTTAAATGGCATCTGACATTTCTACTAAGGCTCACAGAGGAACGAGGCTTATATTTAAATCATTGACATTATTTGGTAATTATTCATTTTAGAATAAAATCTAATCTGACCATATCTGTCATAAAACCAGTCTATAGAGCTAGAAGTTATCCAGGAACTCACTAGTATAATCTCATTTCACAAATTAACAAACTAGGGCCAAGGGAAGTTAAGTAACTTGCCCAAAATGCCTGGTGATATCAGGATTAGAGCACAGCACAGTGCTAGTTAAAATATTTAATACTGAAGCTAACTGAAGCACATTTGACCAGAAAGGAATATTTTTCAAAGGCTTAATCAGTTTTGTTCTTTCATCAGAAAATGATTTTCTGAGTTTGGAAGGGAATATGAAGATCATCCAGCAATCACCTTTGGTAATATAGGAAACCTTCGAAATACTCCCCTAGTACCTAAAGCAATGCAAAATTAAACGAATGAAGTTCAACGCTAGGGCTCTCCTTGATATCTTTCTCTCATAGAAGCAAGATGCACAAGAATGTTACATCTGAAATCAATCTAAGAAAAAGAAAATCACTTATGGAGCAACAGAAAAACTTAATCCACCCAAGGTAACTCCTCCTCAAATAAGTCTGACAGGTTTCTCAATTTTCTGCCATACATTGCATTTAGCTTTGGTCTTTTTTTTTTTTTTTTTTTTTTTTTTTGAGACAGAGTCTCGCTTTGTTGCCCAGGCTAGAGTGAGTGCCGTGGCGTCAGCCTAGCTCACAGCAACCTCAAACTCCTGGGCTCGAGTGATCCTTCTGCCTCAGCCTCCCGAGTAGCTGGGACTACAGGCATGCGCCACCATGCCCGGCTAATTTTTTATATATATATCAGTTGGCCAATTAATTTCTTTCTATTTTATAGTAGAGACGGGGTCTCGCTCTTGCTCAGGCTGGTTTCGAACTCCTGACCTTGAGCAATCCGCCCGCCTCGGCCTCCCAAGAGCTAGGATTACAGGCGTGAGCCACAGCGCCCGGCCAGCTTTGGTCTTTTGATCGTTGTGGGCTAGGCATTCCCAATGAGGGTCTGACTTAACCTACTTAGACCTTGACATCTGGAAACTTCATCATTTGCAGCTTCTCTGCACCACCCATGAAAAAGACCAGAAAGGTTGGTGGGTTGCTCTTAGAGATGAGATGACAGGCCTGCAGATGAACCTGTAGCCTCTGACCTGCCAGCAGAATTCTCACTTGCATGATTAACTAAAGCAGCAGCCTAGATGACCAGAAATATTAGCAATTTTCATTTAAATGAACTTTCTCTAGAGATCCTAGGTAGATGACATGAATGAACTGCTCAAACATTTCTTCAGCAAACCTTTTACTCTCATTTTTGCTGACACCATTATTTTTGTATGAATAAGGAAGAGAAATTACAGAGACAGAAAGAAAATTTTTAAAGAAAGAAAAGAATGTTTTTGCTATGTAAGGGCAGTTACCCAAGGCTAATACGCAGTATGTCAAAGGTATAACTGAAATATCTTAACCCTGGAATCCAAAGAAATAATATGAAAATTAAAATAACACTGAGGCATAAAGGTCTGAAGGTAGCCACAATTATTCTGCAGGATGGCCCACAGACAAAGATGACTTTCTGGCCCTAGTGACCATCCCTAGAGGTTCAGCTGGGAGCCTGATAGAAAACTGTATTAGAAATTACAATGAGGGGCCAGGCACAGTGGCTCATGCCTGTAATCCTAGCATTTTGGGAGGTTTAGGCAGGAGGATCACTGGAGGCCATGAGTTCAAGACCAGCCTGAGCAACACAGTGAGATCCTGTCTCTACAAAAAATAGAAAAATTAGCTAGGCATGTTGGTGTGCACCTGTGGTCCCAGCTACTCAGGAGGCTGACGAGGAGGATCACATGAGCATATGAGTTTGAGCCTAAAGTGAGCTATGATGATACCACTGCACTCTAGCCTGGGCAACAGAGACTCTGTCTCAAAAATAAAAAAGAAGTTGCAATGATTAATGATTTCATTTTCTCCATTTCTTGAGATATTAAGAAAGGTACAAATTACACTTGGAGCACTGGATCAATGTAAAAAAAATGTACAAAATTACTTGCGATGTCACTGAAGAAAGTTAGTTTACAAGGAGAAGAATGTCATCAAAACAAGTAAACTCTCAAAGAGACTGGCACTTATTATGTGATGCTCAATCCTATTTAATCAATTGAATTATTTCAGTATGATTTTCTTTACCTATTTATTTTCTTAATTCACCATATTAAAATTAGATTATCTAAAATCATGCTCCTGATGAGGAAAATCCAACCCTTCAAAAAAAAAAAAAAAAAAAGCTTCTTCATCACAACAGTCACATGCCTAAGAAGAGAAAAAATATATATATGAGCCAGGCATGGTGGCTCATACCTGTAATCCTAGCACTTTGGGAGGCTAAGGCAGGAGGCTCGCTTAAGGCCAGGAGTTCGAGACCAGCCTGGGCAACAAAGTGAGACCCATCTCTACAAAAAAAATTAAAAATTAGCTAGGCCTGGTGGCATGTGCTTATAGTACATGGGAGACTGAGGCAGGAGGATCACTTGAGTACAGGAGGTTGAAGCTGCAGTAAGCTACGATTGCATGCCACTGCACTCCAGCCTAGGAGACAGAGGGAGACCTTGTCTCTAAAAGGAAAAAAATATGTCAATATGTTTACTCACTACAGTGTAGTGCATCATCCAAACCAAGACATTACTGAAAGAGGGCATTATTAAAAATTATACCAGGTGAGGATGCAAGGCAACAGCAACTCTCATTCATTGCTGATGGAAATGTAAAATGTTAATAGCCACTTCAGAAAATAGTTTGGCAGTTTCTTATGTTAGACAGACACACCATACAACCTAGTAGTCATGATCTTAGGTATTTACTCAAGTGAACTGAAAACTTATGTTCATGCAAAACACGTATATGTGAATTTTTATAGCAGCTTTACTCATAATCACTAAAAACTGGAAGTAACCAGATGTCACTCAACAGAAGAATGGGTAATGGGTATGGTGGTATATCCAAACAATGTAATACTATTCAGTAATAATGAGGAGCAACCTACTCATTCACACAATAAGATGGATAAATCTAAAATGCATTTTGCTAAGTGAAAAGAGCCAGATCTGAAAGATTACATATTGTATAATTCCATTCATACAACATTCCAGAAAAGACTAAATTTAAAGGGACAAAAAACAGATCAGGGGTTGGGAGAGTGGAGAGTAGTTACTACAAAGGAGACATACAAGGGAATTTTTATGGCGATAGAACTATTCTGTATGGTACTGGGTGGTGTATACATGACACTATGTATTTGGCAAAACCCAAAGAACTTTACAACACAAAACTTGAACCTCAATGTATACAAAGTTTAAAAAAATCAACCAGGAGATTGAGGATCCCAGGATGGAATGCAGAATGTGACAAAATAACCTGACTGTATTATAAGTGTATGACATAATCCCACTGAGGGGGTATAAGAAAAAAAAAGGAGCTGACCTAAATAACACTGGAAAATCATGTTGCTTTTGACTGGAAACAGGCTAGAGGCAAAAGGACTCATACATAAATGCTGTTTTGTAGTTAGTTGGTAAAGATGTTTCTCTGGGGTGTATGAGTTAAAATTTCTGAAACTGCTTTACATGTATACTATAGTCAAACAAATAAGTAAATAGATGGTAGATAGTGGAAGCCAGATTACTCACTATTGGAAAGAGAAATTACAGATAAACTAAGGGGGAAGGCTATAAAGACTCCTGTGGTAACAGATTAGAGGCAGAATCATCAGTATGAAATTATGTTTAACTTAACATACATCCAGGAATAATTATAGATATGTACGTACACATGAGTTGGTAAACATATATACATTTCCTTGCTCTGTCTGTTGAGGGGTCCTAGAAATAGGACACTACAGTAGCAATTATCATACCTACCACCCAGATATTGGTTTCTAAATACCACTATTCAATAAGAAGAACCACACTTCTTTGGAGAAATGGCTACTTCTAGGATTGGGTATGGAAAATACAAGATGAGCTAGAGTGTTTTGTAGTACCAGAAATTAAGGAAGTGTTAAAAGAAAAACAACCTAAAGGATGGGGTAATGTCAAAGGAATATAGGAGCCGATCTGAAAGAGCTCCAAGTGGCCAAAGTTGGAACCATTTGAACAACAAAATAATACATTAATGGATTATAACTCAAAGTATAAAATAAACATCCAGGAATCCATACTGATATAAATAAATGGAGGAGAAAAGAGAGATCTTCCTTGCAGAAGAATTCCAATTAATTTATGTATATACCCTGAAAGAGCTTATCTTGCCCCCTACGTCCCCTTGAACATGGGCCAGATTTGGTGATTTGCTTCCAAAGAACAGAGTATGAGGTATAGTGGTAACTTGCCAAACATTACCTTGGCCAGATGATCAAGGTTAACATCAACAATAACAGAAAGGAGAGATTAGTAGAAAAGCTAGTAAAATCTGAATAAAATCTAGTGCTTACTTAATAGTGATGTACAACTGTTGATTTCTTAGTTTTGACAAATTTAACATGGTTATATAGGAAATTAACAATAGGGAAAACTGGGTAAGGGGGTAATCAGGAATTCTGTAATATCCTTGCAAATTTTTTACAAATCTAAAACTATTCTAAAATTAAAAGTATATTAAAAAATTATCAAGAAAATAGTTACAAACCAGAACTATCCTGGAAAAACCAGGACATTATGCTTATGTGACATATGATCTAAGTCTATTTCTATTCTTAACATCCTTTAACTGTTGACAACCTAGAAAATAATAATTGAGTTTGCAATATTCAGTAATCAATGGAAAATCTAATTGGATTGCATCATTGCTGAAAAATTTTTTAAACTTTTTTTGGTAATTGCTAGCTGCACAAAACACAAAACAATGCTTCAAATATGATTCCTTAAACTGATGAGAGAGAAAAAAATGAAGAAAAATGATTTATGATTTAAAGACTTTTTAATACTTAGAACTTCCTTTTCATTCAAGTTTTATATTTAGAGCTTAAGTGTTTTATTTTTACAGAAGAGATAAGAACAACATGGCTACTAGAAAATAAAGCCCATTCTCATAAGATCAGTGGTGAACTAGAAAGCCCATAACACCATATCTACAGCTCATGAAAGATAAGAAAGAAACTAAACAGAAGAGTTTAAAAATATATACCACATATAATGATAAGAAGGAGAAAAGAAAAATAGTGAAAACTGACTAATCTTCTATCCTGGATAGGAGCAAATAGACTATGTTTTTAAAATTAACTCCTTGTATAACTCTTTCTGCTGGGGTATAAGGACTAATAATATTCTTAGAGAGTTCCTGCTACTAGAAATAGTTTATATTCCAAGCAGGGAGTAAAAAATTACAAAGCAGGTATAAAAAAAATCATTTGAAAGCAAATATTTTTCTTGATACTTTTCTCCCCTCAATAGCTGTATGAGGAGGGTAGGTATTTTAGGAAGTTATAGGTATTTCTGATATACTAATATGGTATAAACCCATATTATATTTCCTTTGTGGGGGGGCAAAAACCCAGAATTATTGCTAAAATTACTTTCCAACATGCCCAATATATCAATGTATATTAGAACCAACTCTAATATAATATACCCCTTAGTTTCCCCACAAAACCTATTTTATTCATGTATTCGATAAATATTTACTTTATGTTTCTTATGTGTAAGCACTTTTAGAAGCTTCATAGGTTTTGAAACAAATGATACATGCTCATTATTTTAAAATTCAAGCAATTCAAACAAGTACAAAAATGCTAGTGGGGCAGAAATCACCCTAAATCCCCCTACCTGGAATTTAACATTGGTGAAAAACTAGACATTTCTCTTTGCCAGGCACACTAATAAATATTTTATAAAAAGGACTTTAGCCCTTTCTCAAATAAGAAAAGTTTCTTTTTTAAAAAACATACACCAACTATTAACTTTGGATTTTATACCAATATTAATCCTAGACTCTTATTAAAAACAATCTGAGAATTCAGCCCAATAATTTTCCTTTACTTGAAACATACCTCATAGAACCTTCTCTAATTAAAAGTCTAGGCCAAAAAAAAAAAAAAAAGTCTAGGCCCAGGATGAAAATAAGGATATAGGTATACATGCTTTAACATAGGCCAGCTTTATAACTCTATTTTTATGCAAAGAAGCTATTCAGGCAGCAGCCCTGCCTATATTGAAGTAGATTTTAATTGGCTGCTTATTTTGACTTGACCCATAGAAAATAAAATGGTCAGATACTGCCTGCAGCAATTAACAACAGTAAAAAAAATTATACTTACTGCTAAAAATCACTGTGGGGGTGGGGTACATACAAGCAGTTGCATGTTTTTCTTGATTTTTAGTTCATCTTTTTTAACTTTTCAAACTTTTCAAAAAAAATTTCTGCCATTTTCTTATTAAATACAATTTTAAAGTAACTTAAGTATGATTCATTAGCTTAAATCTGAAAGCGAAGATCGACCGCATCTAAGGCTTTCACGGCACCTGAATTTTTAATGCAGAAATGAAGTCAAATAATTTTTCACAAGGGAAAAGCAAACATCACTCCCTTCTAAGACGTGGGTTATTTTCCCCTTCTTCCTTTCATTCTCAGTTCACCAATATTGATATAGATAATTTTTTGGGCCACCTAAATTCCATCCTGACCTCCTTCCACACTCCCTCCAATTCACTCTAGTGTCAGAAGTACAGGCAGACTCTGGATTGACCTGAGAACAGTTCTTCCCAGACTTCAAGCTTGGAACTCCCCTTCTTGAAGCTTAGCCTGTTTTGGCTACTTGCTTACTATCCCATATCCAATACACTGCCTTTATGCCCAACCAGGGACTGCCCACATCTCTACTGCTCTTCTTCTCAATATCATTTTTGATACTGACAGGTCGCAGATTTTTTAAAAAAAATCAGCACTTGGTTTTATTAATTTTTTCTTTTTTTGATACAGAATCTTGCTTTGTAGCTCAGGCTAGAGTGAGTGCCGTGGCGTCAGCCTAACTCACAGCAACCTCCAACCTCCAACTCCTGGGCTCAAGCAATCCTACTGCCTCAGCCTCCCGAGTAGCTGGGACTACAGGCATATGCCACCATGCCCGGCCAAATTTTTCTATATATATTAGTTGGCCAATTAATTTCTTTCTACTTATAGAAGAGACGGGGTCTAGCTCCTGCTCAGGCTGCTTTCGAACTCCTGACCTCGAGCAATCCGCCAGCCTCGGCCTCCCAGAGTGCTAGGATTACAGGCGTGAGCCAACGCACCCGGCCAGTTTTATTAATTTTGCTCTACTGTTTGTCCATTTTCTATTACATTGATTTCTGCTCTTATCTTTATTATTGCCTTCTTTATATTTAGGTTTAATTTGCTCTTCTTTCTTAGCTTATTCAGGTAGAAGCTTAGACCATCATTTTAAAGCAACAAGTTTCCCTCTAGCATTGCTTTAGCTGCGTCCTACAAATTGACATGTTGTATTTTCATTTTCATTCAAAATATTTTCTAACTTCCCATATGATTTCTTATTTTACCCATGAGTTATTTAGAAGACTATTGTTTAATTTCTCAATATTTGAAAATTTTCTAGATCTTTCTGTTAATAAGTTCTAAGTTAATTCTGGTTTTGGTCAGGGCATACATCTTTGATTTAGAACTTTTAAATTTATTGAGGCTTTTAAAAATCACCTAGCATATAATCAATCAATCTAGGTGAATATTCCATATGTACTTGAAAAGAATATTTATTCTACAGTTGTTTGAAGGCATGTTCTATAAATGTCAATTAGATCAAGCCAGTTGATAGTGTTAATTCTTCTAAATCCCTGTGGATTTTATCTATACCTGTTCTATTACTGACAGAGTATTAAAATTTCCAACTATAATTGTGGATTTGTCTATTTCAGTTGTCAGTTTTTGCTCCATGTACTTTGAAGCTGTTGTTATATGTGTGCACATTAAGAATAGTTTTATCTTATTCATGAATTGACTACTTTATCATTTTTAAATGTTCCTTTTTATCCCTTGTAATATTTTTTGTTTTAAAGTCTACTTTGAGATTAATATAACTATTTCAGCTTTCTTATGATTAGTATTTGTTTAGTATATATTTTTCTACCCCTTGGTCTTTATATTTAAAATGAGTTTTTTGAGGCCGGGCGCGGTGGCTCACGCCTGTAATCCTAGCTCTTGGGAGGCCGAGGCGGGCGGATTGCTCAAGGTCAGGAGTTCAAAACCAGCCTGAGCAAGAGCGAGACCCCCTCTCTACTATAAATAGAAAGAAATTAATTGGCCAACTAATATATATAGAAAAAATTAGCCGGGCATGGTGGCGCATGCCTGTAGTCCCAGCTACCCGGGAGGCTGAGGCAGAAGGATCACTCCAGCCCAGGAGTTTGAGGTTGCTGTGAGCTAGGCTGATGCCACAGCACTCACTCTAGCCTGGGCAACAAAGTGAGACTCTGTCTCAAAAAAAAAAAAATAAAATAAAATAAAATGAGTTTTTTGTAGACAGTAGAGTTTCTTGCCTTTATATATAGCCTGAAAATCTTTGCTTTTTAACTGGAATATTTAGACCATTTATAGTTAATGTATTTATTGATAAGTCTGGGTTTAAATCTACCATCTTGTTATTCATTTCCTACTTGTCCCATTTATTCTTTGTTCCTTTTATTTCTCATTCTGTGCCTTCTTCTGGATTTTTCTTTTTAGTATTCCATTTTATCTCCATTATTTGGCTTATTTTTCTAGTGGTTCTTCTAGGATTTGCAGTATGCATCTTTTACTCATCATGGTCTGCCTTCAAATAATATTATGCCCTTTGTGTATATTAACCTCTCAACAGTGTACTTCCATTATCCCCCTCCAATGTTATCATGTTTTCATACATTTTACTGCCTCATATGTTATATATCCCACAATATGTTGCTATTATTTTTGTTTAAAACAGTTAATTATCTTAAATGAGAAAAAAAGAACTCTATTTACCCACATATTTAGCATTTCCAGAGCTCTTCATTCTTTTGTGTACCTCAAAGTTTCCATTGGGTAGCATTTTCTTTCTGTCTGAAAGTGACGGTCTACAAGTGATGAATTCTCTCAGCTTTAATTTGTCTGAAAAAGTATTTCACCTCCATTTATGAAAGATATTTTCAGTGGATACAGTAATCTAGGTTGACAGGGTTTTTTTCCTATCAATATTTGAAAGATGTCAGCTATTATCTTCTGATTTTTATACTTTCTGATGTGTCAGTGATAATTACCTTTCTTCCTCTGTATTTAATGTGCCTAATATTTTTCTTTTCTTTTCTCTCTTTTTTTTTTTTTTTTTTTTTTTGAGAAGAGACAGGGTCTTGCTATATTGCCCAGGCTGGTCTTGAACTCCTGGGCTCAAGCCATCATCCTACCTTGACCTCCCAAACTGCTGGGATTATAGGTGCGAGCCACCAAACCCAGCGCCTATTTTTTTCCTCTACCTGAATTTAAGAATTTTCTGTTCATCACTTATTTTCAGCAATTTGATCATGATGTTTCCTGGTGTTGGTTTTCTTTATGATTATTCTGCTTGGGGGCTGTTGAGCTTCCTAGATTTGGAAATTCATGTTTTTCATCAAATATGGAAAATTTTGGGACATTGGGTCTTGAAATATTTTTTCTATTCCCACATTCTAGTGTTCCAACTACTCATATTTTAAACCACTTGATATTGGCCTAAATATTAATGAGACCCTGTGAAATTTTTCAGTCTTCTTTCTCTCTATGCTTCATATTCTGGATAGTTACTACTTTTTTCAAGATCACTGATCTTGTCTTCTGTAGTATCTAACTTGTCTGTAATCCCATCAAGTAAAAATTACTAAATATACTTTATATTTCACCTCCATAACTTCTATATCATTGTTTGTATTTTCCATTTCTCTACTTATAAAGTTCATGTTTTCCTTGAATTACTTGAACAGCGAATATATTTACAGTACATGAAACAGTATAGCTGTTTCAACAATAATGTCTATTAATTCCATCATTTCTGCCATTTCTGGGACTATTGATTGATTTTAATTTTGGTTATGAGTTATGTTCTTCTGCCTCTTGATTTGTTTAGTAATTTTTATTATATGCCAAATGTTGCTGAGTGGTTTGTTGTATTCATCTAAAAAGGACTGGAGTGTGTTCTAATAGGCGGTTAAATTACATGTGAATCCATTTGATCTACATGTGGCTTATGTTTACAGTGTATTTAGAATAGTCTTCATTCTAGAATTATTTTAGTTCCACTATAAAGGTGTAACCCTCCTGAAGTCTCCCTTTGAATATCACATATATTCAATCAGGTCTTTTTTACTCTGGCTAATGGGAACTGAAATGATTTCTAGTCTTGTATGAGCTCTGGGAATTATTCAGCTCACAGCTCCTCAATAACTTTTTCCTTGAAGTTGCTTTTGTACAGCCTCATGGAATTTCACCCCACCCATCCATAGGACTCAAAGGGACTCCTCTACAGATATAGAGCTCTTTTTCTGCATAGCTCCCTTCTGTCTGGTATACTGCCCTACACATTCTAGCTACCAGCTCCCCAAACTTTGCTGTATGTCTCACACCACTTCAGCATTACCCAGGGTGCTGTCTGGGTTTCCCTTCCCTACACCAAGATCTAGAAATTGCCTCCAGGCAGAAAGCCAAGACAATCATAGAGTTATCTCTTTTGTTTCCTCTCAGGAATTATAGTGCGGTGTTGCCTGTTATCTAATATATGAAGGCAGTTATTTTATGTATATTGTCCAGTTTTCTAGTTTTTTACAGAGGAAAGGCAATTCCAGATCTTGTTATTCTCTCCTGGCTAGAAGCAAAATCCTTTCTCATAGTATTTCATTATATGTCAAATGCTATATATAAAATAATTGTAGAGAGAGACTACAGTTGATGTTATTTCCCACAGAGGATTTGCCCTTTACTCTATTAGAAAGAAAGGAACTGGGCTGGGATGGGACTGGAATATGGCTTTAGATTCTGCTCACCTCTATTTTCAAATGTCTAAAGGGAAAAACTGTCATATTAGACATTTTCAATATCTAAAGGGAGAAACTTGCACAACTGTCATTGTCCAAGCCCCTTCCACTAGATTAGTTCTCAAAGTATGGTCTATGGACATCTAGGGGTCTCTGAGATTTGTTTCAGGAGGCAGGGGGCCATGAAAGAAAAATTATAAATTATATTTATATAAAGATTAGAGTTTTGCTCAACAGATGAATGGATAAACAAAATGTGATGTAGCCATGAAATGGAATATTCTTCACCCATAAAAAGGGATGAAATTCTGATAAATGCTACAACGTGGATGAACCTTGAAAACATTATGCTAAATAAAGTAAGTCAGATGTAAAAGCATACTATATGATTTCACTTATATATGGTACCAGGAGTAGACAAATTCTTAGAGACAGAAAATATTAATAGAATAGAGGTTACCAGGGGTGGGGAGAGTAGGGAATGAGGAGTTATTGTTTCTGTTTGAGATGACAAAAAAGTTCTAGAAATTGATGGTGGTGATGGTCACAAAACAATGTGAATGTACTTAATGCCAGTGCACTGTACACATAAACATGGCTGGGAAAATGATAAATTTTATGTGATATATATTTTACTACAATTTAAAAAAAATTAGAGTTTTGGAGGTGTAAGGAATCTGTTTTCTATGCTAGTTACCAACTTGCCAACTTGTTAATCATGGGTTATTTCCCCTTAAAACTCTTCTTGAAAAAAATAATAAATTCAAATGTTTTTACCAACAGGTAACATATTTTGACAATCTTAAAAGAACTATAGGAAGCTCTAGAAAACAGTCCTAGAGGTAAAAGCAGTCCTGATTGGGTAGTACCATAGTTCTCATTAAATAGTTACTTAACTGTCCTATATTCATTTCTATAAGACATCCATTGCCATTTTTAAAATCTCACTTATCAGGAGAGAGCCAAAGCACTCCCTTAGGAGTCCCAAGGACATGCCATAGGAATGGAAGTCCTCTGAGACTGTGTAACTGAATCACCTCAGCAAACCACTGATTTCAGCCTCCCCTGCTATTAACCCAACAGTGTCCTACCCCTCTATGCCAGGGGTGTCAATCTCAAATGCCTAATGAAGCCAGATACTAGGCAAGGAATATAAATGAATAAAGCAAGGGGGCAAATCTTGGGGGCAAAGAATGAAATCTGTGGCAACCTGCAGTGTTTCTGTTACACCTACAGAGGCACTGCCAATTGCTGCCCTGTGGTGGTAATGGCGCTTCTTCACTGTTACCGTGCCTTTCTGAATTTTCCCACTGTTGCCACGCCTTCTGAATTTTCAAAGGAGGCTGGAAATTCAGATTTTTCAACATACTCTATAAGCTGAGCTAAATGGATCTGAGAACTCTAAATAGCCTATAGGCCCTCAGTTTGTGCTTTTTGCTCCATGCACATCCTTTTTCAAGCTCTGAAGGAAAATGACAGGAAATAATACTTCCTAGTTATCCGCATCTCAGTTTGGATCTAAGAACTCCAATTTCCTGAGAGAAAGACAGGTGACATTCAAGTAATGTAAAATAAAGAAATCTAAGGAGTAAACTGAAAAGGCTGAAATGTTCTTAACTGTTCTTAATCTAAGGAGTAATGTTCTTAATCTAAGGAGTAATTAATGTTCTTAATCTAAGGAGTAAACTGAAAAAACTGAAATGTTCTTAACTGCTACTTAATATATAAAAAGTAAAAACATGACACTTAAAGTATATGTTAAAATAATCTACCAACTTTCAAAAGGTCAGGAACTGAGATGAGTCCATGGTAGCTGGAGAACACTGGAAGAAAATATTAAGAAGCAAGACTATAATTTTTAAAACTCTTTGAAGCCACCCTATAAATCATGTGATAGGAAATATGATCTCAGCAATTCACAGTAAGACCACTCCCCGTGCTGCAACATAAAATATCTGTTCTATCATGTATATTAGGTTATTAAGTATGAAATGTCTGATTTCCTTAAGTACTAAGTTTTCCATTGATATCTCTGACATTTCACTTTGACACTTATTGTTTTATTTTTATTGTGAACGTACATCCTCATTCTTTCAAATGCACATTTTGGCTTCTGATTATCTTTCAAATTTTTTTACAACAATTTCTGTGAAACCATGGATAGTGAAAAAAAATTCATGTTATTTTCAAATATGAGTTCCGTCATGGAACCAATGCAGTGCAGACAGCTCTAAACATCAACAAAGTGTTTGGGAAGGATGTGGCTACTGAACAAATGCACAGTACATTGATGCTTTGAGAAGTTCTCTTCTGGTGATTTTAATCTTGAAAATGAGCCATGTGGGCTATGTGAGGCCAAGGTGGATAATGATGACCTGAAAACTGTAGTGAAGTGAATCCATCTCAACATACACGTTGAATTAGCAGCAAGGTTTGACGTTACTATTCCCACAATATTGGAGCATGTGAAACAAATCACCAAGGTAAAGGAGCTGAATAGATGTGTTCCACATCAATTAAATGAATGTCAGAAGAGAAATCGTCTAGAAGCAATTTTCTTTCCTGTCATGACATAAAGGTAAACTATTTCTACACACTATTGTTACATGTGATGAAAATGGATTCTTTCTGACAATCACAAGCGTTCGGCAGAATGGTTGGATAAAGGTGAAGTGCTGAAACACAGTCCAAAACCAAATATTGCTCAAAAAAAGCTAATGGTGCCTGTTTGATGGTCCAGTACTGGTATTATCCACTATGGCTTCATGAAACCTGGTCAATAGATTACAACGGATGTCCACTACAACCAACTGGACAAAATCATAAGGATGCTTGTGATCGAGCAGCTCAGACTGGTCAATAAAGACAGGTCAATCCTCTTGCAAGACAGCAATCAGCCACATGTTGCAGAAACAATGCTGCTTAAATTATAGAGGCTGGATTGAGAAACTCTGTCATGCACTGTATTCACCAGACCTTGCACCAACTGACTACTTCTCCAGGCTTTGGACCATTTCTTGCAATGAAAAATATTCAATTCTCAGCAAGCTGTGGAAAATGCCTTTCACAATTTCATCCCCACTTGCTCTCCAGGCTTCTTCACTGCTGGCATAAACAAGCCAATGGTAAGATGACAAAACTATGTCGTTAGTTTAGGTGCATAATTTGATTAACTGTATTGCTTCTTGTTTAAGGTATAATAAACTATTGATTCTAAATGGGACATTTCATATTTAATGACCTAATACATGATATGCAACATGTATCCCATACGTGATACATGTTAGATCCCACTGTCTTGAATTTTACCTGATTTTTTACAACTTTGGTTGATATGACAAATATAAAGCTATAATTGTATGTATTAATTTTCCTGATTCCAACTGAAAATTTCTATTTGAAACTTCCTGCTATTTGATTTTTAAAAAAATAATAAAGAAAATGGAACTGGAAAAGGGGGAAAAATCTTTTGGCAATACGCTGCTTTCTTACAGTTTGACTTAGATACAGGAGCCTAGAATAGCAGAGGACTATAAGCTATTTTCTCTTTCTCTTCTCACAAAAAGACTAGCTACTCTTCTCCAAAGGTAATCCTTTCTCTGGCCAAGGAGAGTCAGAATTCTTCCTTAAACTTCACCCAGTTAATTTATTCACAAATAATATAATTTCCTTCTACAAAAAACAAAACAATATATATATTAGGATCTAACTAACATTATGTGTCTATGTGCCAAGCACTGAGCTAAGCAAATAATATGTTTCATCACATTTAATCCTCACTACCCTATGAAATATGTACTTTTATCTCCAAAGTAGACATGGCTCCTGCCCTCATGAGGCTTACTTTCTAACGTGAAAGGCAGACATTAAACAATCTCAGTAAAGAATGTATAACTGTGTTTACAACCACAGTTTAAAAGGAGATGAACAAGGTGCTACTTATGTATGTGAAAGGAAAATCTGACCTTATCTGGGGAGGCTTCTCTGTGGAAGTAACAGTCTGTGAGATCAAACGAGAAGCAAGTTTTAACTAGGCAAAGTCTCCAAGCAGGGGAAAGAGCATGAGGAAAGGTCCCGTGATATAGAGTTTCGAGGTAGAGGCCAAAAAGGCCCAGGTGGCCACCACAGGAAGAACAAGGGGAACTCTGCTATGAGATAAGGCTGAACGCATAGGCTATCTAGGGCCTTGCCATTCACATTAGAAGTCTCCAAGCGCAAATAAACAGAAACTGTCAAGAAAAGGGGAGAGGAATGATCAGATTTATGGATAATTTTATGCATTTTTAAATCAAACGAAGATAAAATGAAAAGGTATGGTATGGTCTCACTCTCAACCTGTCACTATCTGCCTGATTTCCTCCACCTCCACAGGTCATCAGTCTTAGTCTCATGTAGGGTATGTATCCTGATACGAATCCACAGGCATGTGCGCATGCACGCATGTGCACACATACACACACTGCCCTCCTTCACACAAAAGATAGCATGTTACCTATACGGTTCTGTACCCTGCTTTTTATCATTTCATACATCTGTTATTTATTTATTTATTTTTTTAGCAACTACATAGCATTCCACCGTTTGCATGTACCACGGGTTATTTACCAGTCTCCTATGGATGAGAAGAAAAAGCCCAACCAACTGGTATTGCATTTTGCTATTACACATAGTCCTGTAAGTAGTATTATTGGGTCAAATGGTAAATGCATTTGTAATTCTGAAAGTTAGTGCTAAATTTTGCACTCCTACTACCAACAATATATGAAACCTAGGCAACCAAATGAGCTACCAAACTTTTAATCTACCAGCGTGATAGGTAAGAAACTGTATCTTATTGTGGTTTTAATCTGCAAGTCTCTTATTTTAGGTAAGTGAGTATCCTTTCATAGATTTAAGAGCCATCTATTCAGTCAGCCTTCTGTATCCATTGGTTTTGCATCCATGGATTCATGCAACCATGGATTAAAAATAATCAGAAAAAAAATGAATGGTTGTATCTATACTAAATATGTACAGACCTTTTTCTTGTCATTATTTCCCAAACAATACAATATAATAACTATTTACATATTACTTACATTGCATTAGGTATTATAAGTAATCTAGCGGTAACTTAAAATAACATGGAAGAATGTACATATGTTATACGCAAATATTACATTTTATATAAAGGACTTGAGCATCTGTGGATTTTGGTATCCACAAGGGGTCCTAGAACAAATCCCCCACTGATACCAAGGGTACTTCCCTTCCTGACAACTATCTATTCATGTCCTTTGACCATCTTTCTATTATGTTTCTATGAGCACATGCTCTTTCTATATATGTGTGTGTATATATACTTGTATGTGTATATATACATAAACACACACACATATATTTGTCTGAAATATAAGTGGCAACTTTTTTCTTCAACTTGTATTTCTGTTTTGACCTTGCTTATGGTAATTTTTGGTCACACAATTTTTTTAAAGGCAAATTTGCCAATCTTTTGACTTCTGGGTTTTGAATCAATTTTAGAAAGGCTTTATAACTCTAAGGTTATAATTAATTCTCCTGTGGTTTCATTTTTTTTTTTTAACATTCACAGTATCTTACGTAACCATGGTTTTGTTTTTTATATTTAAATCTCTGACCCACCTGGAGTTTATCCAAGTATGCAATGTGATTTATAATATTCTCGTTTTGCAGATGGCTTCAACGTTGTACCAATACCATTTATTAGAGTCCATCTTTACTCCCCTAATATGAGTTACCATGTCCTAAGTTGTTATATTTCCTAGTCTACTTCTAAATTTTTAATTCTGCCCTATTAGCTTGTATATTCATGCACCAGTACTATTTTGCTTTAATTGAAGCTTTATCTTATGTTGTAACATCTGGAAGGGCTAGTTCTCCCTACATTTCACTTGTCTTTCAAGGTTTTTCTGAGTTCAGTATGCACTTTAACATTAGTTATTTTAGTATTATTGGGATTATTTTACTTTGTTAATTAAGTAAGGGAGAACTGATACTTTTTGATAGGTCTCAAATTCCTATTTAAAAACATGGTATCTTTTCAATAGGTTCACATCTACTTTTACACCCTTCAGAAATGTGGAGAGTAGACCAAAAAGAAGATAGATGGGTGAGGACTGGTTCTGGTAACTGAAGAATATGAATGGGATAAACTATAGAGAAAATAGAGTGAAGAGAGTATTTTAATATCTAATCGCCTGGATAAGAGTATTTTTTTTTAAGAAAAAAGAATCCAGCAGCAGTGCAATTAAGATGAAGACTAAAATAAATCCATTAGGTTTAGTGATATGGAAGTCATTAGTGATCTTAGTAAGATCTATTTTGGGAAAATTATAAGGCTGGACACCAAAGTGGAACTTACATTTCAGTATGGCCAAATATGGCTATTTAGCTTTAATTTGATTCTACAAGGGTCTTCCTGAAGGTCAAAATGCCACTAATTTCAGACCATAATTGTGTAGTAATTATTCCTAAAATGGAGTTCAAACATACTCTCAGAAGGAGGTTCTGAAATAACTCATGCAAAGAATGCACAGATCCAGAAAATACTGCCAATAGAAGGAAACATCAGGAACCAAAGTAGGAAGTAACAGCTATAGAGCCAAGGGAGTGGCACACAGGAAGTAAATTTTCTCCAAAGCAAACGAGGGTATAACTTCAGAGAAGGATTAGGCTTGGCGTTAGCTCCTGCAAACGAACCATACATACATTCTCATGTATAGCCAGAGAGCCAGATAAAGTAGGTGGCTACCTAACTTGGATGCATAAAACAAGGCCCTGGCTGCTCACAAACACTTCCTTCTGCATCTGGTCAAGATATCGTTCTCTCTCCCTCAACTTGATTTCAAAATCCTAATAGTGGTTTTTCTTTTGGGTTGGTCCCAATAGAAGCATATGGGCTTTCCCTGGTAGGAAAGTATTCACGGGTACTCCTAATCCTTGCTAACATTCACAGACAGGAGAGCACACAGAATCTGGCCATAAGGAGACAGCAGGAGAGGTCAGGAAACAAAAGAGGCAATAAAACAGTGACAATACCTTCATTAGAACCAAACTGGGGTGGAACAAGTCCTAAGGAGAATGCCCCACTGGAAACTCCAGAAACCTAGAACTGTGTGAAGGTGGAGAATATACAAGGAATGGGACATGGCACTCAAGGGACATAATCATAGAATCTTAACTTAATGGCTGAGACCCCAGATGTTATCTGGTTCAGAAAGAATACTAAAAAAAAAAGAGAGAGAGGAAAAAATGGAAATTAGAAAGGTGATGTTACATCACAATTTTATCACTCATTTGTGAACCAAATAAAACTAGGAATCTCAAGTGGAACTGATTAACAGAGCACATCATAAGTTAACAGATTTTTAAAAATTATAGTTCCTGCAAAATTCTTCACAGCGGAAAAGAACTCCCAAGCCCACCTAAGCTGATCTGCATGCCAAAATCAATTTCCAATGTGGAATAGCATAGTAAAATAGACCAATATCTTTCTAGCTCCTCTTTTAACACAATTTGGACCAAAATTTTTTTTAAAAAATCTTAGCACTAAAATGCAGAAGTACCAGATCCCTTCCAGCATTTACCAGCTATATGAGTATAGGTACATTTGTTGTGATAGCATTATACCAAAAGCACTAGTGAGGTCTCTGCTAAGTATAAGATCCTTGTTCATAAAAAGGGGGTACTCTCAGATGAGGATTATTATCTGCTTTGGTTGCTAAAGACACTAAGCAGAATCATTAGATTCAACTAAAATCATTGAGGTAGAGATAGAGGAGAAGGAAAAAGGTGTCTGAAATAGAGAAGGCAATTAACAACTCTTTATTGTAGCTCCATCTGAGAGGCTGGTTATAAATTTATTTAAGTTGTTCTATATTGTTTTGTACCCCCACACCCACATCTTAGCTCCATTCCAACAACCTCCTACCAAAGTAGCATTCAAAAAGATTTGGGTCAACTGAGAAATTGTAATACTACAAACTTGTCCTAAATTATTCTGTGGAACTAGTGCCATAGGTTGTTCATTCTGCCATCAGTCTTAAGTGGTAGAATTACGAAAAGGTACTGCATCAGAAAACTGCATTCACTTAGTTAAATCTACTCTGAAGCATCAATTCTCTGCAGGAGTTTGCGTCAGAATAAACGAACAGTGGCTGCTTGGTTTTTCAGTTTCATTTGCATACCTTCTTTTTGGAACCAAAGGGAAGTAATAGAGGATATCAAAGGATATGGTAGCTGTTCCTGGGGGCAATGTTTTTATTTATTTATAACATTAGAATTGTGCTAGTTCTTACCAGGGTAGCCAGGAATAAATTATGGTGACATTTATCCTATTTACTATTATTGGGAGTTGGAAGGGTGGGAATACATTTTATTCCTGTGGTAAAATAACAGAATTCCCTTCCCAGGTATGTGCCTAACCCTTAGTTCAAGGAAATAAATTTATAAGCACAGTATTCCAACTTACAGCAGGAAGAATAGGGCCCCATGAGCCATGAAATGGGAAACAAACAGGAAAGAGACTCGGCACAGACATTTGAGGGTAATAAATATGATAGCAATCTAGAAGATGAACGGTTCATGTTGTTTATGATTACAGACTGATTATTCCTCTAAGTGCAAAGGCTATCCAATAAGTCATATCCGAGTTGATTTGTTAGTAAGGTACTTTCACCAGATAATAAATTAGAATGTAATTAAAGTGCATTCTGTCTGTTTATCATGGACTAAGATAGCTTACTATAATTCTCAATTATCTGCATGAACACACAACATGACAGCATGGTGAATAAACCTTCTAGCAAAGGGCAACAAACATCTTAGGACTATGCTAAAATTGCTAGATTTCTTCTCCAGTCCTTTTAGAAAATTGTTTCCGATTGTGATAAATTATGTAAACGGAACTAAATTAATTTGGTACTTGCTTTGGTACAGTAAGTCATAGAGTTAGATCTGGACTCACAAGTCCCCAAACTTCTTAGCTTGTTAGCAATTTGCTAAAGGCAGTGACTAAACCATGAAAGAAAGAAACAAAAACATAGAACTGAATGTTTACCAAAAACCTTTGTTAGGTGGAAAAATTTAAGTGTAAAGAACACAGAAGAATCACAAACAAACGTATCGATATTTAAAATTAAAAACCTGTATTTAAAAAAAGCACTTACAGCTTGTAAGACAATAATTTCACTATATAAAGGTCTCATAAGGATTAACAAGAAAACAACTGAGACCATGAGAGATAAATTAACAAGATACACAAAGAAAAACTAATACAAACATAATGTTCAAATAAATTACATTTAAATCAGGGTAACATTTTTTTCACCTAATTAGTAAAAATCTTTTTTAAATGATAATGACCAATATTGGCAAAGATGTAGTGACAATAGTACTTTCCGTATATTGCTAATAGTATTGCAAATTGGTTAGAACCCTTCAAAAATGCAAACTCGCAGTTTAAATTTAACACCACATAAATGTTTATAATTTTAGCTCAGTACTCTCACATCATGGAGTCTGTCTAATAAACAAAATGTAGATCACAGATTGATCTAGCAATAATGAGGACCCAAAACAACATAAAAATTCAACAGGATAAAGATATGTATAATATAATACAATATATGATATAATCATGGATGCAATATTATATAGACATTTAAAGATGGTTAAGAAGACTAAATAGAAAAAGACAGAAAATTATATGTGCATGATTATAATTCAAATAAAAACATGCATATTAGAAAAGATTAGGAAGGAAAATACCAAAGTGATAATCATTGTGTTAAGGTAGTATTATGGGCTGAATAACTGGCACCCAAATATGCCCACATCTTGATCCCCAGAACCAGTGCATGTTACTTTACATAGCAGCTGTGATTAAGTTAAGGGTATCAAGATGGGGACATTATCCTGGATAACCTGAATGAGCCCAGTGTAATCACAGGGTCCTTGTGGGACGGAGGCAGGAGGATCAGAGTGAGAGTAGGAGAGGAGATGACAGAAGCAGAGGTCCGAGTGATGTAGCCACAAGTCAAGGAAGGTAGGAAGACTCAAAAGGTGGGAAAAGGCAAGGAAGTGATTCCCCCAACAGCCTCCAGAAGGAACACAGCTTTGCCCACACCTTGATTTTAGCCCTGTAAGACCCATTGCAGATTTCTGATCTCCAGAACACAAGTTATTAAAGTTGTAAAAAAATCTTTATTCTTTTAAGCCACTAGATTTGCGATAATTTGTTATAGCAGCAATAGGAAACTAATACAGATGATAAAACTGACCTTTCTAAACTTTCTGTAATATTTCATATTACTTCTATTGGTATATCCTAATACACAAATTTAGCTAAAATTTAAGACTCTAGATGAAAACAGACTTTGCTGCACTGGTTCTCAATCCTGGTCATGTATCAAGAGAAAATAAAAGTAGCAAGTAGTTAGCTTGAAAAACAAAAAACAAAACAAGAATACCAATGGCCTGCCTTCCCGCATTCCCAGAGATTCTGATTTAATTTTTGTTAAGCTCAAACATCAGTGTTTTTTAAACACTCCACATGCTAATGTGTGGCCAGAGTTGAGAACCACTGATCTGGTATAGCAACTCATAAATGATAAGTTTCCCTAACCCAAAACAGGAATGTATATCAACCTAAAACTGGATTTACTTCAAAAATTCTATAAACAAAAATACTCAGTGACAGTCTGTATTAGCTTAAATTTAAGACTAGGAATTGTGTCCTAATTTAACTGACTTTATTAAAGGAAAAGAACAAATAAAATCACTTACTCTACTCCCTCTAATGTTTTGTTTTTCCTCTAATGTTTTTTATTCAAGGAGTTCAAAAGACTCTTCAGAGATACAGTGCCCCAAGAAAAAGGTTTTTATTAGCTGTTACCCCAAGGATCTACATTCAAATTAGAGCAGTTCACAAGAATTGTGCTTCCTTTACTTTTCCACTGACAACTGACCTTATTATAAGACTACTAAAATTATCTAAAATATTTAGTTTTTGAATATTTGCAGTATGTTTTAGAAATGGTATAGACTAGCCAAGAGGAATCTGTCAAATTCTTCTGATAATGTGTTCTTTAGAGTCACATTTTCCCTCTACTGTATTTTCTAGGTATCAAACTTACACATTAAGATATACACAGACACAGACACACACACAGACACACACACACACACTTACTTTAGTATGTTTGTAAAACAAAAGTTTTCAAATGTGAGATTCTAAGCTATAGAGAAACTACTGACAGGCTTATGCATCTCTTGATCAACTCAGCATCACCTCATATTCTTTCAGCAGCAAAATCCACATATGAGAAACATCATTATCAACCAAGTGTGTCCAAAGACTGATCTCCATAGCAACTGTAACTCTGCCACATGTAGTGTATAAAGCATTAGAGTTAACACCACATGCACACAAAGTGTTAGTATTATGAAGTCCAGACTGTGGTTGCTGTAGAAACCTAAACCCAAGTCCCTGACAACAGTGAATAAAATGAAAACAACAGAAGGGTCCTTGAGAACCTACTCATCTACTTCTTTGCTTTCAAGCAGGACAATGCCATCCTAAACACTCTATCATAGCCTTATACTCATATCACCACAGGAAAATTTTCTACAAAATAATTTAAAATGATGTCATGTCTTTGTTTAACATTAGGAACCACTTTTTATTCCCTAAAAAATTCTTCCTCCCACCCTCCATTCAACTGAACGTTCAGAAGCTCACTCCAACAAACTCCTAGCACCTTCTCCTAGCCTTAGCCAAAGCCAGTCCCACAAACAGGCAGTCTGGAAAAGTGTCAGCCTTTTGCTGCAAACATGACAACTATGACAGATACAGAGAAGCTTATTTTAAAACAATTTTACAAAAAAAAGAATAAAGTAGGAAGCATCACTCTGCCTGATGTTAAATTAAGTCTTACTATATAGCTATCATAATCAAGATAGTAAGTATAGTAATGGCAGAAGAAAGACAAATCGATCAATGGAACAGAGAACCTAGAAATGGATCAATACAAATATACCAATTGATTTTTGACAAAGGTGCAAAAGTAGTTCAGTGAAGGGAATATAGTCTTTTCAACAAATTGTGCTGGAACGACTGGACATCCTAGGCACACACAAAAAAAGAATCTTGACCTAAAACTTATACTATATACAAAATCAATGCAAAATGGATCATAGATTTAAATGTGAAAACTGTGAAACTATAAAACTTTTAGAAGAGATTTGGGATCTAAGGCTAGGAAAAGTTATCAGATATCACATCAAAAACTTGATAAAAAAATAAAAAACCTATCCATAAAAGAAAAAAATAACTAGACTACATCAAAATTAAAAACTTTTACTCTGCAAAAAACCCTGTTAACAAGATAAAAAAAAAGATGAGCTACATACTAGGTAAAAATATTTGCAAATCACATATCCAAAGAAGGACTTGTATACAGAACATGTAAAGAATTCTCTAAACTCAACAGTAAGAAAACAAACAATCCATTTGAAAACAGGCAAAAAGACTCTAACAGACATTTCACCAAAGAAGATGTAAGTATGGCAAATTAACACATAAAAAGATGTTCAATATCATTAGTCATTCAGGAAATTAAAACCAAGATGAAATATTACTACATACTTATTAGGATGGCTAAAATAAAAAATGCCAACAGTACCAAATACTGTCAAGGATTGTAGAGAAACTGGATTTCTTGGACATTACTGGTAGAAATGTAAAATAGTACAGCTACTCTGGAAAACAATTTGGTAGCTTCTTATTAAACATATACTTACCACACAATCCAACAATCACACTCTCAATAATTTTTTATTAGAGAAAGGAAAACTTATCTTCACATAAAAACCTATACATGAATATTCATATCAGTTTTATTTGCCCTAACCCTAAACTAGAAGCAACTCAAATGTCCTTTATGGTAAATGGATAAACTATGTATAGATATACCATAGTGGAATATTAATTAACGATAAAAGAGAACAAATTATTTTTTTTTGTTTTTGTTTTTATTTTTGTTTTGAGACAGAGTCTCGCTTAGTTGCCCAGGCTAGAGTGAGTACCGTGGCATCAGCCTAGCTCACAGCAACCTCAAACTCCTGGGCTCAAGCAATCCTCCTGCCTCAGCCTCTCAAATAGCTGGGACTACAGGCATGCGCCACCATGCCCGGCTAATTTTTTCTATATATATTAGTTGGCCAATTAATTTCTTTCTATTTATAGTAGAGATGGGGTCTCACTCTTGCTCAGGCTGGTTCTGAACTCCTGACCTTGAGCAATGCGCCCACCTCAGCCTCCCAGAGTGCTAGGATTAAAAGGCATGAGCCACCGCGTCCGGCCGAGAACAAACTATTGACACACACAACAACTTAGGTGTTACATGGACTTGCTGAGTGAAAACAATCAATCTCAAAAGGCTTCATACTATATGATTCCATTTATATAACATTTCAAAATCATAAAAATACAGAGATGAACAGATCAGAGGATACTCAGAGTTAGGAAAGAGGTAAGGTTAAGATTATAAAGAGGCAGCACCAAGAAGTGTCTCCATGGTGATGGGACAGTTCTGTTACTTGATGGTAGTAGTTACACAAATCTATTCACATGCTCAAGTTTCATAAAACACACACACATGTGAATGCATGCAAAAACTGGTAAAATCCAAATTAAGTTCTGTGGTTTAGTTAACAGTATTATACCAATGCCAATTTCCTGGTTTTAATAATGTTTATAGTTATGCAACATGGGATCACTGGGGAAAGGGCAGCTGGATGATGGGTACAAGGGAACTCTATGTACTATTTTTATAACTTCTTTTGACTCTATAATTATTTCAAAATGAAAAGGTAAAAAAAATGAAAACTTCTATATAGCAAAAATTCACAAAATTTTAAACTGGGAAAAAACTCAGAACATTTGAAAAAAGTAAAGCCCTTAATATATAAAGAATGTTAACAAGGAAATAATGCAACTGAAACTGAGCAAAGAGTATAAATAGGCAGCTCGAAAAAGAAGAAATAAAATTGGTCAATAAACATAAGCGATGCAGTATCATTAGTAATAAAATACTAATATTAGTGTTCAACACAAAACAAGATATTTTTTACCATCTATCACATTGGAATTAATATTAATATCCAAAGTTAGCAAGAACAAGGAAAATCTCTACATCTCTATCTATATCTTGCTGTAAATGGCAATGAGTACAGTTTTAGATTTTTTTTAATTGTTAATTTATTAATGACATACCGATAAGTATTCTCCACTTGTAGTAGTAAAACAAAGTCAGATAGGAAAAAGGGGAAAAAAGAATATGACAAGAATGATAATATCTTCCTTAACATTATCTTGAGAAAAATATTACAAAATCACTTAGTTCTGAGGATAAGGAAGAATGAAGGCATATAGACAATCTTCTCCTCTTTAGATCGGTAACTCGCATCAAGATCAGAATCTCTGAAAGCTTATCTGATGGTCTGTAGTTATCAAGGTTTATCTTTCAGCTGAAAGTTAAGGTTTCTCCAATAGAGACACATGGCTTCTTTGTGTGTGTTCCTTCCCTCAGTTAAAATGTTTGAAATGTCCAAGTTGAATAATAAAATATTGGTCCTTTCATAGTGAATATCCTGGATTATATCACTTTCCTTAAGCCATTTCAGCATTTTAAAAACTTCTTTGTTTTTGTTTTTGTTTTATAGGCCTGAATTAAGAGGACTTACAATATGCTGAAATCATCAAGAGGTCTTCTTGGGCTCATTAAGTTAAAATTTTCCCACATGATTAACTGCTGATTTTGACTCAAAAGTAACATGATACTAACTCTGCTCTTCCTTACTTCCACACCTGGCTTTCCAGTTAAAGGGAAGAGCAGAAACAACTTCTTCCTATTTTCCATCTATCTAAATTCTACCCATTCTTCAAGCAGCTTCTTAAAATTATTCTTTCATAAAGCCCTTGGTTTAACTTTATGGACTGAACTCCTATAGCACTTAACTGAACTCTTCATTTGCTAATTACTAACAATTATGATTATTTTTATCCTGCATCATTATTTAAACTTTCATATGTTTATATCTAGTTTCCTTAAGAATACTCAAGTTCTTCTAGGAACCCTTTTTACCTCAATATATCTCTCATTGTGTTTTAATACAGAGTGGATAGTCAATAAATATTTGTTGACTCATTGCAACACAGGTATGCCTTTCAATTCCACTCCTTAAGTGCCACTGTTTTTTTCAATGCTTAGCTATTATTTCTCCTACCTATCCTTTGTCTTACAAGGACAAAACTACAAAAAAGAGGCTGAAGATAAGAGCTTTGAAGGGTATTATATCCTCTTTGTCTTCCTGCACCAAAATTTGTTTAAATATATAAAAAGAAAAGAGAATAAAATGAAATTTATACCTTTGGCATGTGTCTTTCAAAATAAAACAACCACCATTTAACAAGAAATTAGCTACCTTTATTGGAGAATATGCTAAGGGAAAAGCCGAGAGAATAATACTTGTAAACTTATGGATTGTTTCCTTCTCAAAGGATATAAACAACTCCATCAGTCTTGGTTCCAAATACTCCCAAAATCTGCACTCATGATTTGAGAGAGACTTTATGCATTCAAACATATTTTTACCAATCATAAATTCTATCTATCCAAAAGCATTTTTCAGTGCCAAAAAGAGTTTATGATTAGAAATCCATTCTTTTCTTTTTTTTTTTTTTTTTTTTGAGACAGAGTCTTGCTCTGTTGTCCAGGCTAGAGTGAGTGCCGTGGCGTCAGCCTAGCTCACAGCAACCTAAACTCCTGGGCTTCAGCGATCCTACTGCCTCAGCCTCCCGAGTAGCTGGGACTACAGGCATGCGCCACCATGCCCGGCTAATTTTTTATATAAATATATCAGTTGGCCAATTAATTTCTTTCTATTTATAGTAGAGACGGGTCTCGCTCTTGCTCAGGCTGGTTTTGAACTCCTGACCTTGAGCAATCTGCCCGCCTCGGCCTCCCAGAGAGCTAGGATTACAGGCGTGAGCCACCGCGCCCGGCTGAAATCCATTCTTTTAAGAATAGTTATATTGCCTAAATAACTCCAGATGTTTTGTTTTGGTTTTGGGTTAAGGGGTGGGAGCAGGAGAGCAGAAACCAAAATGAGAACTCTCCTTATTAGCAATGTTTGCCATTCCATCCTAAATGAGCCCTTTCTTAAATTTCTGCTTGGAGGTTCCAAAATTTAAACTATGACACTCATGTGTAATGCCAAAATATGAGTATTTAGATAGGATTTTTTGTTACTAAAAAAAATGACTTGTGGATAGCTTATATCTAAATTATTTTTATAAATCCCAATCATATGAAACAGGAGTTGCTTCCTTCATTTGTAATGAATTTGCCAACGGTATGAGCCACTCGTAAGAGATAGCTGTTTTTGATTGAAGAACAAATTTTGGAATGACAAATTCCACATTTTTTGTAGTTGTGCACCTGCTAATTACAATTTGGTCTCAAGTTCTATCTAAATGTACAATGTCTTAAAACATATATTTTCATACTGTATATTAGAGTCAGTTTTCTGAAATATTCTGATTACTCACTGGTGCATTGCACAGACTCACAAGAAATTTTATGTTGCCCTTCTCTTCTTTATCTTCAATATGCATGTCAATCCCATGGAAGATTTCAAAATAAAAAGACGCAACAGGCTGGGCGCGGTGGCTCACGCCTGTAATCCTAGCTAGCTCTCTGGGAGGCTGAGGTGGGCGGATTGCTTGAGGTCAGGAGTTCGAAACCAGCCTGAGCAAGAGCGAGACCCCGTCTCTACTAGAAATAGAAAGAAATTAATTGGCCAACTAATATATATATACAAAAAATTAGCCAGGCATGGTGGCGAATGCCTGTAGTCCCAGCTACTTGGGAGGCTGAGGCAGGAGGATTGCTTGAGCCAGGAGTTTGAGGTTGCTGTGAGCTAGACTGATGCCACGGTACTCACTCTAGCCTGGGGCAATAAAGTGAGACTCTGTCTCAAAAAAAAAAAAAAAAAAAAAAAAAAAAGACGCAACAGCAGCTCACAGTAATCCATTCCTAACAACTGTTACAGCTAGGAAAAGTTTCTCCACCTAATTTCAATCAACCCTGCTACAATTTAAGAGCATTTTCTCTTGCTCTGTCTTCAGGAAGAGTTGATCACTATCGTTAGCCATGATGCTCTGTGCTATGAAGAATAATCTGTAAGATGAATGCCATGATCTAATTAAAGTAATGAAGAAGGCAAAAGTTAGGAAAAGAGCAAAGTCCTCTGGTTAGGAAAGGTTTTACTCCATTTATTCCAATTCTATAAGTACTTAGTGAAGGCTTTCTGTATCAAATATATGCTGGGAAATAGGGAAATAAAGAGAAAACCATCTCTTCCAAAAAGTTCACAGTCTTGGAAACACTTATATCTCATGTAGAGGTCCAAATACAGGGGCCAGATTGGCCAGTTAATCCATGAAGTAGCCAGCTGCATAACTGAAGCACCTCGAATGGTGAACTGGAGAACATATGCCCAGTTTAAAGGCAGCTACCACTTGACATCAGCAGATTGAAGTTATGGGGGAATGCATGCAAGCTCAGTGGTCTTTTTTTTTTTTATTTTTTTTATTTATTTTTTTTTTGGGGGGATCAAGTAGAACTGAGAGCTCAGTGGTCTTATAGCTTCTCATTTTTTGAGAAGATAGAAATTTGGAGGAATGAGCAATTTAATTGCAGAAATCAGGAAATGCTTAGCAAAAAAGCTAAAGCTTGAGTTGAGTGCTAAAGGTTAAGCAAAGCTTACCAGGTGTGAATGTAAATGGTTTATTTTCTGTGGCTACAGCCTAGGGTGGAAAGTGGGGAGTGGCAAGAGAAGCAACTAGAGAGGAAGGGAGCCATGTACAAGCCAAACTGTATGCACAGAGAGTGAGAAGCTACTGAAGAATGAAATATGACTCCACATCACAGAAGAGCAGAATTTATCTGTCTGCAGGAAACTTTACCAAACTGTCACACTGTTAAGATTTCAAGATTTGATAGACATATAAAGAGGCAGGCACCTTGCTTTATATCCATAAAGCTAGACTAGACATTGCCATATTTAAACACTATCTTAAGCCTCTAACTATTGAGACATCTAAGTGCTTATATATAGCAGCAATGGCTGTGTAAACAGACAGCAGCCAATTTGCTCACGAAGAAGAATATACCAAACCCAGAAAGATTTTGAGAGATCTACCATCCCCAGATGTTTGCCCTTTACTCTTGTTTTTTTTTTTTTTTTTTTTTTGAGACAGAGTCTCACTGTGTTGCCTGGGCTAGTGTGCCGTGGCATCAGCCTAGCTCACAGCAACCTCAAACTCCTGGGCTCAAGGGATCCTTCTGCCTCAGCCTCCCAAGTAGCTAAGACTACAGGCATGCACCACCATGCCTGGCTAAGTTTTTCTATATATTAGTTGGCCAATTTATTTATTTCTATTTTTAGTAGAGATGAGGTCTCGATCTTGCTCAGGCTGGTCTCGAACTCGTGACCTTGAGCGATCCGCCCGCCTCAGCCTCCCAGAGAACTAGGATTACAGGCATGAGCCTCTGCACCCGACCTGCCCTTTACTCTTGGCAAGGGTAAAAAAGTATTAATATCTTATTGCTAAAATGACTTAGAATTGATAAAACTTCTTGATATATATTATTCCTGCCCACCTAAGAGTCCCCCAGCTCCCTATTTTCTACTTTGTCGGGGTTTATAGCACTGTAGTCAACTGTATTCATATTTTAAAATCCTTTCTTTATACTAAACAAATTCATCTTCAAAAGCTCTAAAATCTAATTCACGGCCATATACAAACCTGCACCCCTACTTACTTCATCTTCCTAACCCATTAGTCAATTCTATCTTACTTGAAATTCATTAACCACTTCGGTACGGCGCTCACCAGCCACGAAACCTTGCCCACAGCCAGCACTCACAGTCCACAAGATAGTTTGTGCTATGCATTGACAATGAATTAGTTTTGCTCTTGTGTGATGAGGAATGCTTTAAAGCACTGCAAGCTTGTTTTACTTTACAGGCAGCTTTACTTGCAATGTAAATCAGAATAGGTAACATATACATATATGTTTTCATTATGTTATTTTTAAATGTTCACAATTTTATTTTGATAAATGAAAAATTAGAAAAGTCATATCATGGCTGTCGGCTAAAGTCGCTGTGCACATTCATCTGTAGCTACCGACTATAGTCAATGTTCGTACCGAAGTGGTTAAGGAAAATACAATCAACTCTAATACAAAATTAATACATAGTATGCTTCAGAAAAGATGATTGTTTTTGCCAAAGAAACTTCCTAGTCTCCAGTTAGGAAGGAGGAAAGAAAACTACATTGGACCCTCTTGCCTAAGCCTTTCATTCAATGACCCTCACAACATGATAGGTATTATTGCTCCACAAGATAGAAGATATTATTATTCTCATTTTCATTGATAAGAAAACCGAAACTATAACTAGTTAACTTACCCAAATAGCAGGTATTAAATGACATAAGTTTGGTCTTCAGCCAGATATGTTTGGAAGCCAGAGTTTCCAATACTATTTTCTTTCCACTAAACCATACAGCTTTAACTGCTGTTGCTAATAATAATGAACATAATACAGTTCTTCTATCTTATATTTGTATAGTACAGCATACCTTTCAAATCGTTTTCATCTATAATATTTCTGTAGGTTCCTAAAACTATCCTTCAAGAAAACTTAGGCAAAAGGGGAAAAAAAAATAATGACCAACCTAACAGAGATGTGACTATTGGGCATAAATAATAGCTAATAGCAGCTACATTTATTGAGTACTTAAGCTAAACATTTTACAAGATGTTGTCTCATGTAATCCTCCTTATAATCCTACGAGACAGGAATAACAACATCATCTCTTTTACAGATGAGACAACAAGCCTCAAGGAATTCTGTAATTTACTCATGTAGGAAATGGTAGTGCTAGAATTAAAATTCAGGTATTGGTAGGCTCACAAGCCCATGTTCTTACCTACAACAGTATACAGTACTGCCTCCCAAAACTGCAGTGTTCTTTATAGAATATTATGCTTTTGCTTAATTAAGTTAAACTAAAATTAGTTAGAATTATAAACTGAAATTAATATCAGTCTGCATTCCCAAATCCACTACTGAATGAAAGTAGTAGAAGCAGCAAACAGGTGACAGAATAATATCTACTGGGAATTTAGAAGAAATTTTTCATTGAGTAATTGACACACAGATAACCAGAAATATAATATAATTTGGGGGAAACCTAAACTATCAAGATCCCAGGATTATCCTCTTTGGGACAAGAGACTTTACCCTGATCGTTTAATAATTGAACCCACTATTCTAACATACATTCAAAATCCAAAATATTATTTTTTTTCCTTTTATTTTTAGTTGATACATAATAATTGTACATATTTATGGGATACAGAGTAATATTTCAATACAGGCATATAGTGAGTAGTGATCAAATCAGCGTAATAAGAATACTCATCACCTCAAACATTTAGCATCTGTTTGTGTTCTGAACATTCAAAATCCTCTCTTCTAGTTTTTTGAAAATACACACTAAATTATTGTTAACCATATTCACCCTACAATGCTACAGAACACAATTTATTCCTCCAATCTAGCTGTAACTTTATATCCATTAACCAACCTCTCCCTATTCTCCCCTCCCCTCCACCTCTCCCAGGCTCTAATATTTAATCACAATTCTACTCTTTACTTCTGAGCTAAATTTTTTTTAGCTCCCATGTATGAGTGAGGACATGTGGTATTTATCTTTCTGTGCTGACTTATTTCACTTAACATAATGTCCTCCAGGAAAAACATTATTTTAAAAATTTATCCTTGAAATAGTAAAAATCAGCCATAATGGAAAAGCTCCACCTCAGTTTTTTCTTAAGTTGACCAAGTATATTTGTAATAATTTTTAAAGTAAGGTTAAAATACTATGGCACCAGTTTTTGCAGGGGGGGAATGCTGGAGCCAGGACCGCCAACTTACCAATGTTCATTTCTGGAGCTCCTTTCTCTGTGCTCATAAAATTGTACCATGCATATTCTGTTGTCACATGGTCACACTTGTTTTTAATCACGATTACTACAGAATGAAAGGTATGTGAAAAAATATTTTTAAATAATCAAAAATACTTTTAATAAAAGCTTTGTAAATACTATAGTATTAGTCCTGTGAAAAGAAATGACATTCCTTTTAAATACACAACAGCATGTGAGAAATAGCTTTAAGTTAGAGAGAAATGTTAAAGAATATTCATGAAGGCATTTTTATTCTGAGAATAAAATAAATTTCATTTAAAATTTGGTGATACTGAACAATTTAACAGACAGGAATCACCTGTCACAAAGCCATGTAATTATTAAACACTGTCAAGAATATGTTCATGCAAATTATCAATGTTTGAAAAATTCAAAACACAACTGCTGAGTTTTTATAGTATTCATTAGACCTATCTCTAGCTTCACAATACTGGAAATAAAACCAATTCAGTTTGCTGTAAAAAATCTTTGAAGCAAATGAAATAACATTCCAAGGAGATTCCGGGAGAATAATAATTTTTAAAGTTATTTTTAAATATTTGTTAAAATGAAGTTTCAGAAAATGAAAATAGCAAAAAAATGAAAGGCTTTGAATAGCTTTTGGTGAGTCATAGGAAGAGAAGCAAATCCAGCTGCACTCCATAAACTAAGAGTTTTTATCTAGAACTTCCAATAAGTATTAAACGAGAAACAACTATCTGAAGGGTTAACATCTAGTAGCCATTTTTAAAACCTACTCTAGGTTAGCTATTTTTGGAAAAACATTCATTAAACTTTTCTTTAAACCACAAGCACAGATGATTTTTTTTTTTGTAACTAATAGGCTTGCAAGGTGTTTTAAAAAGAGAATATTCTGAATCCTCTAGAAGAATAAAGAAGGGGCAATTACAGAATACAATATTGATGAAAAGCAGTTGAAATACAGCAGTAATGAGCAATATGAGAAGAGAAATGTGAGTATTTGAATCCTAATTTGTTAGAATCTAAGCACAGAATTCACTTAAGTATTATAACACTTAAAAACCTACAATCAATTTATTCTCATTAATTGGGCTCAGAATTAAGAACACAGACTAGTTAATATTCTTCAACCTTGAGTAATATATGGATCTTTTTAAAGGTTAAAAATTCAGTTACTGAATATTTCCCAAATAATTTTTATTAAAATGTTACTTAAATATATACAAATGTAAAAATTATAAACTCTGTATGGTTGTAGTTCTAATATAACTAAAATAAAGTTACAAGTTGAAAACAAACCTTATTCAAATTGGCACTGATTCACTATGACAGATGATGATACTTGACTGAAACTAAATTGCTATTTCCAGTATGAAACTGGTGCTGACTGCCTTGGTGTAGGTTCTTTGGAAGTGAGGAGCCTATGGTGTAATGCATTCTCTCAACATTTTTCTCTATTCAAATTACAGTCATCCCTCGCTGTAGGCAGGGATTGGTTCCAGGAACCCTCTCAACCCCTCCCCTGAAATACTCAGCATCCAAGCATATTCAGGTCTGGGCACACTCAGGTCCGGAAGAAGCTGCCTAAACTTGAGTTCCATGTCACCCAGATGCTCCACATTTGGTCGAAAAAAATCCACATACAAGTGGACCCTTGCAGTTCAAATCTTTGTTGTTCAGGGTCAACTGCAAATCAAATTGTAATCATATAACTAACTACACTTATATCTCCTGATTGGGCCCTAAAGATTCTTTCACTCTTGACACAACAAATAGATTGGTGAGGAGCATATCACATCACTAATCATTTTACTTACTGACTCTTGTTCCTAGGGGTAACGATTTTGGTAGGAGGCACTGCTACTGAAACGGACTCCCCAAACTCAGGAAGTGACGGGAGGAGCCCAGGGGAAAATTGAGTCCAGGTGGTAGCAGTTAACTTCCAAAAGCAAAATGGGCACGGTGATTCTAACAGGCAGCAAGGTGGATAAGGGATATTAGGTCATCTCAGAATTTGTTGTGAGAGGCAGGCTTCCCTGTCTATATTTGATTAATCAGACTCAAGTATTCAAAATCAACAGGCAACCCACTGAGATCTGTTTTGATTTAAATACCCAACACCAAATAACTCCAGGTCTAGTGAGTAAGCCAGTACAATAGTCAGAACTCCTACCCAAATCTAAGACCCACAGTTCCTTGAATGACGGGAAGGCCAAATCCCTTTTGGCCATTTACCCAGGTTATTATGAACTGGCAAAAGGGAAATACCCACAACTCTTATGATTATTACATATTGCCTTAAAGCTAACATTAATTCTTAGGAATTAGGAATACCACAAGTCCATCAGTTAGACTGACAATGTGTGAGGGTCACATATAGGAGATGGAGTTCTAATTCAATTCATTTTTTTTTTCTCACAGTAGTCATCTTAAAAACCCAAACACATCCTAGTTTTCAGATATTCCCCAAACACTGCCAGAATCCCCATGATGGCTTTCTGGTTCTGGAAAAAGGACGATTATGGTAAGAAGCACAAAGTGGAAGCTGATCAAAGTCTCTTTCCTTATCAAAATCATTGCACTTCCAGGGGCAAATTTTCTCAAGTTTATAAAGGAACAGTGAAATGTTGTTATATGACAAAGGCATAACAGATTCTGGGCAGGGCACCCCTTGTGTGAAAAGCCAGTGTACACACTACCCGCCTTCCCCTACTTTCTTACTTTTCAGACAATTTAAAAGATGTTTCCACCTAAAATGATGTTGTATTGAACCTGTGAAAAGCTACAATGAATACAGGATGCCATTTCAGGAAGCAACTAAAGTAATTATTTCTTTTTGAAAAACAGCTCCTGGCATGCTACTAGACCCTAGCAAAAAGTGAATAGAACATTATATGACAATGCAATCTAGCTGCCCAAAATTAGTTATTATTGTATCTATTTAACTCTAAATTCCAGTAGGCCCAAATGGGCTCTGAAGGCACAATTAAGTTGCATATCAGATCAATTAGGCCCCTCATAAGCGTACTTCTACATGCCACCTCTCCTTCAATCTGCACCTAGTCAATTTGGCACTTGGCTAAATGGTAGTGGTGACAGAGATGGTGGCTATACGTGTGCTCAACAAGAGAGATTTCCTCCCACCAAGGCTGACCTGGTTCGTTGTTAAACGTCCCCACATGGTATACTCCTCCAGATAAACCATTTATCTCATGAGGGATAGACCCCAGTGACCCTTTGAGGGGTTAGCATATTGTCCTCTTCAGAAGAGACATTTATTCTGTGTTTGGATGTAACTTCCCTATCATGCTGCTACCAACACTACCATGTGTAGACTTACTTGCACTAGCATGATATTCCACTTAACAGTGCCTCTGGTGAATAAAATCACTCCCCAACAAACATAAGGCAACTGGCTGGTGACCAAGGGCTTTTTTTGGTCTTAACAAGTACTCTTCCCATCTTTCAGAAGCAGCAGTTTCACACAATGGTGAAATGGCCTATGAACAAAGACAAGGCTCTAAATGGGAGTTAGCACATTGGGAGACTGTGCTATTGCTATAGAATGCAGCTTATGAGCTGAACCAGCACTTTCTAATTGGGTACTGGACATGGCACTTCTCACAACTATAGCTAATGACCTCACAAAATTGTGCTTGCTGTCTCTGAGACTGAGAACTACTAAAGGTTTTGTGCCCAAGAAAAGAATGTGTCTACCAGAAAACACAATAATGGTGCCTCTGAACTGGAAGCTGAGATTGCTATGTGGCTCATCATTCCAGAAAAAAACATACAGAGACCTAAATAGAGTGATATATCAGCTACCAAGAGGGTATATGGATATTGTAACAGTGGGAGCCAGAATGAGCACAGGTAGCAAACGCTCTTGAGAGTGCCTCCATAATAAAGTATAATAAAATATGACTACAATTTCTGTATAGGTGGTGCCACCAATGGCTTAACCCTTTAGGATGAAGAAGGTATGAATCAACCCATCAAGCAAAGGACCCCTGCCAACTGAGGTCATGGCCATTTGCAGAAATAATCCAAATTCCTTATTTGGTATGTATATTAGCTGGGATCTAGTATTACTGATTTTGAGATTAAACCCAAAGTAACAAATTAAGCAATAAGAAAGTATATTTCTTTCTCATGTAAAAGAAGCCTAGGAATGGGCAATATAAAACTGTGTGGTAATTCCACAAAGATATTATGTTCCTTGCTACTCTCCAGTCTACCATATGTAAAAGGTGGTGCTCAAAAAGGGTTTCTAGCAATCCAGCCACCATGTTAACATTCAAAGGAACAGGATGAAAAAGAGACAAAGAAGGATAGATCCCTCTGAGGAGACTTCCTCGAAATTCATACACTTCTACATTCATTCATTCCTTTTTTATTTTATTTTTGGCCAGAAATTGGTCACACAGTTATACCCAGCAGTAAGAGAGGCAAAGAAATGTAGTCCCTTATCCCTGAATAAATTCAGTGTTCTCTTACAAGGTGGAAAGAGAAGAAAGTTGAGAAAGGCCTACCGTCAGTCTCTGTCACAGTGTGTCAATAGTGTTACTGGTGTTTCCTCTGCTTTCTCATTTCCTCTGTCTACACAGGTGTATGGACTGGATAAATTAACCATTTAGCCCACAGGTTGAAGACAGTAAGAACTGGACCACAAAAGTACAAGACTGAACACAACTCAGAAGTCCTAGATATGAAGATGAGTTATCTCTTTGGGGAGGTGGTATGACTGATTAATTCCACCATTTAAGCTGGGGCATCTTTTAAATTGTCTATATGGTAAGAAAGGGAAGGGAGGCAGTAAATTCAACTAAGGAGTGTCCTGCCTAGAATCTATTCCCCCTTTGTCTCCTAACATCATTTTACTTTTCCTTTAGGGAAATTCCTTTCCTTTATTCTGTGAGGTCTAAGCAGGCCTGAAATACAGCAGTTTACTTCCTAGATGTCCAAAGAGGTAGTCAAGAGCCAGGCAGGGCCAATCATGGTATACCTTTTGCCCATAAAGGAACTGATCTGGATTAGGGTTAACATGCAAGAAAGGCCGAACAGACCCTCTCTCACAGGACTTTGAACCTTGAGCCATTCAAGAATGAAAGGCAGTCAGGGCCACAACTGATAGCAGTGCTGTAATGTAGAGAGATTGTAAATTCCTGCCATGGATTTCCCCAGAGAATCCCCAGTCCTCATTCTTCCTAAGGCCTGATTAGCTCCTCCTTGCTTACATAATCCAAAATTTATTTCTTTGCTTGCAACTAAACAATGCCAACACAATTCTACACTCCCTCCCTGAAAGATCAGAAATCCCTATGGCTTTAAATCTCACCTTTACTGAGTACTTCCAACTCTAGCTCCCGTGTCTACCTCCCTTGGGAGAACATGATCCATTCCTAACTGCATTTTCAACATCTCCACATGCCACAAACACCACAAGTTCAACAAATCTACAAAATCTCTTCCTACACTCTGCACCCAAACATACTTCTGGTATCTGAACATAATTATTCAGCATACTTTCAGATCTTCTGTTCTCTCACTCTCACAATTCACGAATGTACCTTGAATCCATTCTCTCCACTTCATCTCCATCACCACTGCCTAAATCATACTGCATCCTCATCTTCCTTCTATCACCAAAAATATCTCTATTTTCAAGGCTCAAGTCATCTCACTGAGACTTTCTTGATACATTGGCCCGTACCCCACCAAACCACTGTTCTTTCTGCGTTCATTTTACTTAAAAACACTTTTATCCTAACATATGTAACATTTTATTGCACTTATTGTTTTGCACATCTATCTCCCTTATTTGAATACAAATCCTGGTGAGGGCAAGGGGGATGTGGTTCAGTGTCTGGTGTTCTTAATATCCTCCAATAACTAGCACAGTACTTGGCCATTAAAGGACACACTCAACTTGCTTCTGAAAGAAATGAATAAACCATTGCAGTATCCTGCCAGGTTTTCCTGCCTCCAGCTTTTCCGTTCTGCAATTCACAACCTCTACAGCTGCCAAAGTCAGCTTTCAGGAAGGCACATCTGCTCAGGTCTCTCTACTACTTAACCTTTATGGTCTCCACTGACCTTAGGATAAAATTAGATCTTCTTAAAATGATATATAAAACTCTTCAAAATCCAGCCACAACCTTTCCTTCTGCTTTATAAATCAATGTGATTTAGTTCATAGAAGCTTTATTCACAGTAGCCCAAAATAGAAACAATCTAAATGTTCATTTAAGTTGAATAAATAAATTGCTCTATATCCATTCAATGGAATACCCTTCAGCAATAAAAATGAAATATAGTTGTTTCATATACTTTGTCCAGTTTTCTGGAAAGGCATGTCTAGCATCAGTTACTCTATCATGACAGAAGAAGAAATTTCCAACCTATCTTTTTTGCTTCATCCCATAGAGCCTACACCAAACTATAAATTTCCCTAGACCCCTAGACTTTGCCAAGCAATTCCTTGTGTCTTAATTTATTTTCCTGCCTCAGTCATCTCCTTCCCATCCATCATGACCCAACTCATCTGCCACCTCATCTTTGGAAGTCTTTAATTTTCTCTAGAGAAAGATCTTTGTCTCCCTCTCTGTCTCTACAGCATATTATTCACACATACTACAGCAAGTAGTATCTCAAGGTACTCTATGTGTATGTCTCCCCATTAAAATGGATTTCTAATAATGATAATTATTAACATATAGGTCCTTACAATATGCCAAGTACTATTTGAAGCACTTTATCTATATTAACTCATTTAATCTTCATTAAACCTTATAATATAGGTACTAATATTACCCTTATTTCACAGATGAAGAAAGTAAGGTGCAGAGAGATTAAGTAAATCACCTGAGATCACAAAGCTTGGTAATGGTAGAACCAGAATGTGAACCCAATCTGGTTCCAGAGTTCATGCTCACTATACTGTCTCTCATAAATTCCTACACAGCAGCTACAGTGTCCTATTCTTGTTTGTACACTCATGCCCAGAGCACCTCAAATATTTGTGGAATGAATTAAAATTTATAATTTTCTCTTAGTCATCCAAGAAAAAGTACTTCATAAGCAATGTAGGTTTCAGTCAGTAATTACAGAACTGAATCTAGAAAAGGTCTTTCATAAACATGGAAGAGACTAAAATTAAATATCTAATAATAAATTCAAAGAACTCTGAAGAATTTTACCATGCAGAAAAAACTAATAAGGTTTTTAAGGTAGCCAAGTAACTGTAGTGAACTCGGGAAAAAAAATGTCTCTAACAAGGAATCAATAACCGCTAAGAGAAGAGACTGAATATCATAATTTGTCTCTAATAAGTACATACCAAATTAATCCCATCTATCTAAATCTGAAAGAGAGTGAAGAGTGTTTTGAAGGTAAAAGCAAAAAGACAGAGTGAAACAAAAATTTCATTTTAAAAGCCAAATCTGTCAAAAGTAATCAATGAAAATAAACAAGGCCACATTACTCAAAGAATCAACTATGTTTAAGCAACAAAAAAAGTTTAAGCAATTCTATATTGGAAAAAGTATTAGTCATCACCTTTGAGACAAGTATCTTACATATGATATTAAAAGCATTTAAGTTCTTGACAGTAGGTAGTATATGAAATAAATTTACAAAAGCTAAAAGTACTTAATTTTAATGATTTATATAGAAATTTAAGTGATTAAAAATTATATATACATATAATTACATTTAATTAGAGAGGTAGCAATGAACTATAAGGTGCAAGTAGTACTGGGAGGAAAGGGACCATTAAGGCAGTATTGCTACCTCAGCTTCTCCCATACTACCAATCTACATCACACACCTGGGCCATCCTACATTATCTCTGTCCACCTTGGACAGGTCCACAATCTCTCATCCAAAGCCCTTGAAACCAAACCAAATGTCTTTCAGAAATCAAAATTTTTCTGATTTTAGGAAGGTGCATTTTATCCAACACTCCAGCAGAAACTGGGCCAGTACTCTGTAATCAAATGCATTAATATTTCTGCAACAAAATGAATGAATATTCACATTAAGTGGGATAAACAGAGACTATAAGTAGTCTCACATCAGTCCAGGTCAAATTTATTAGCCTAGAAAAACATTCTGTTTTCTGAGCTTTTAAGATTTTTAAATTGTGAGAAAAGAACCATAGACATGTATTACCAAATAGCATTCGATCTGTTCACTCTCTGCTTGAGAAATAACAATGGCTTGCCACATTCAATTACAACACTAATTTTTAGATTAGTCTAGAATTGGTAACACCATTGGAAATCAACTAGTCAAACTCCTTACTTCATTGCTTAGGAAGCTAAAGCCCAGATATGAAATGACTTACCTGGGGTCACTATAGTTAAGTACTGACAAAGATGAAACTAGAATACACAAATATCTGGTCTCCAACGTCTACTACTTCTTTCTCTCTCTTTCTCTCTTTCTCTCCCCTCCCCCTCACTCTCTCTCGATTTGAAGTGCTTTTTTTTAGCTTTTCAAAATAATAATTACAAACAGAAAGTTGCAAAAATAATATAGAGTCCTATGTACTCTTCGCCTAGCTTCATCCAATGGTGATATTATTTATTTTTGTAGTACAATCCTTAAAAAATTGACATTGATAAATTAGTGTTGACCAAACTACATGCCTTATTCCATTTTCAGCATTTTTTAGCCTTCATTTATTTTGTATGTAGGTGTATATAGTTTTATGCAACTTTATCCCATGTATAGATTCATGTAATCACCATCATAATCACAATTCCCAACTGTTCCATCACCATAATATTCCTGTTTGTACTTATACTCCTCCCCTATTCCCCACATTGTCCCTGACTCTAGAAAACACTTATCTGTTCTCCCTCTCTATAGTTTTGTCATTTTGAAAATGATATAAATTTTACATAAATGGAATCACACAATAAACATTTGAGATTGGCTTTTTTAAAAAATGTGGTAAAATACATATACATAAAATTTACCATCTTAATCATTCTTAAATGTATAGTTCAGTAGCATTAAGTTATATTCACTTTGTCGTGCAACCAATATCCAGAACTTTTTTATCTTGCAAACTGAAACTCTATACCTAACAACTCATTTTCTCCTCCCACCTGTCTCTGGCAACCACCTTTCTGTTTCTATGCTCTGTTGTTCTAAATTGACTACTCTAAACACTCATAAGTGGAATCAGACAGTATTTATCCTTTTGTGACTGGCTTATTTCACTTAGCTTAATTGTCCTCAGGAATCATTCATGCTGTAATGTGTCAGAATTTTCTTCCTCTTAAAGGCTGGATAATATTCCATTGTATGTATATACATTTTGTTAATCCATTCATCTATCAATGGACACCTGGGTTGCTTCCACCTCTGGGCTACTGTGAATATTGCTGCTATTATTAATAACATGGCTATACAAATATTTCTTTGAGACTCTGCTTTTAGTTCTTTTGGATATAAACCCAGAAGTGGAATTGCTGGATCATACAGTAATTCTATTTTTAATTTTTTGAGGAATGAGATTGAGTTTTTTCACTCAAAATAATTCCTTTGAGATTCATTCAAGTTGTTGTATCATGGTGCACTTCTTTTTATTGTTGAGTTGCATTTCATTATTATGTATGTACCACAGTTTGTTCAACCATTCACCACTGAATGATGTTTGTGTTGTTTCTGGCTTGGGGCTATTACAAATAAGGCTGTTATAAACATTTGTGTACAAATTTTGATATGGATGTAAGTTTTTATTTCTCTGGAATAAATGCTCAGGAGTATGATTGCTGGGTTACATGATAAATGTATGTTTAATTTTATAAGAAATTGCTAAACTATTTTACAGAGTGGCTGTACCATTTTATATTTCATTCAGCAATGTATGAGAAATCTAGTTTTTCTGTATCTTTACCAGGACTTCATATTAACAGTATTTTTATTTTAGCCATTCTAAGAGGTATGTAGTGGTATCTTATGATTTTTTTTTTTTTTTTTTTTTTTGAGACAGAGCCTTGCTCTGTGTAGTGGCATCATGATAGCTCACTGCAACCTCAAACTCCTGGGCTCAAGCAATACTCTTGCCTCAGCTTACCCAGGAGCTAGGACTACAGACGTGCCATAATGCCAGCTAATTATTTCTATTTTTAGTAGAGACAGGGTCCTGCTCTTGCTCAGGCTGGTCTAGAACTCCTGACCTCAAGCAATCCTCCCACATCTGCCTCCCAGAGGGCTAGGATCATAGGTGGTAGCCACTGCTTCCAGCCTCATCCTGATTTTAATATGCATTTCCTTAGTCGCTAATAATATTGAACATCTTTTCACACACTTACTTGCCACCTTTATACATTCTTCCTTTTGTCCATTTTCTATTGTATTGTTTGTTTTCTCACTATTGGGTTTAGAGAATTCTTTATGTATTCTGGATACAAGTCCTTCTTTGGATATGACTTGCAAATATTTTTTCTCAGTCTGGGGCTAACTTTTTCATCTTCTTAAATGAGTCTTTCACAAGTTTTTAATTCTAATGGAGTATAAGTGTTTTCTTATATGAATTAAGTTTTTGGTATCACATCTAAGAACTGTTTAGCCCTAAGTCTTGAAGATATTCTCCTATGTTTTCTTCTAAAAGTTTTACACTTCACATTTAAATCCATTTTATATTGATTTCACAATAATCCATTTTGCATTGATTTTTTTTTTTTTTTTAATTTTTTTTTAATATGGTGTGAGGTTTAGGTCAAGGTTCATTTTTTTGCCTAGGATGATGATGATGTCCACTTGTTCCAGCCCCATTTGTTGAAAAGACTATCCTCCCTCCAATGAATTGCTTTTGTACTTTTGTTAAAAATCAATTTGGCATATTTGTGTTGGTCTACTTCTGGGTTCTCTATTCACTTCCATTGATCTGTCAATTCCTCTGCCAATACCACATTGTTTTGATTAATGTGCCTATATAGTAAGACTAACTAGGTATTATAGAATGATTCCTCCCCTCTTCTTTTTTCAATTTTGTTTTAGCTATTCTAGCTCTATTAAAGTTGCTCATTGTACTTTACTGCACAGCTTATTCATGCTTTTAAGGTCCTCCCTATTCCCAGCAGATGTATAATAGCCTGGGAAGAAAGTAGAGAAAAAGAATAATGAAGGAAAAAATACATAATATATTACCACCACCCTAAAATGTTACTCATAATTTTTATCCATCCATCCTTCAATTAATCCCTTTATGAAAGGCTCTGTACTATTCTAGGCCATTTCTAAATGTAGTAACTCATTAGACACAAGTCATTTGTTACCTTCCATTAGATATTTGTAAATATATGTGTCAGTTCATGAAGGGACAGGGTCCATGTTTTAGACTTCTTTATATCCCTTCATAAGCTTCAATAAACATTCAATCAATTCATTGAGGAATATTTATAGTTGTTTACAACAGAGAGACCCTAGAAAATTGAGAAGAACAAGAGTAAAAATATGAGCTTATTGCTCTATTATTCCTAGTAATAGGATCATTATCTCACCAAATCTCAAGTTGGTTTTTTTTGAGACAGAGTCTCACTCTGTTGCTCTGGGTAGAGTGCAGTGGCATCATCATAGCTCACTGCAAACTCAAACTCCTGGGCTCAAGTGATCCTCTTGCTTCAGTCTCCCAAATAGCTGGACTATGGTGTACAAGCATGTGCCACGATGCCAGACTAATTTTTCTATTTTTAGTAGAGATGGGGTCTTGCTCTTACTCAGGCTGGTCTTGAACTCCTGAACTCAAGCAATCCTCCTGTCTCAGCCTCCAAGAGTGCTAGGATTACAGGAGTGAGCCACAGTGCCCAGCCCAAATTTCAAGATTTTTAATTTAGTCTCACTTCTGTATTAAACCGTTAAATTAAAGAGTATATATCTAGGCTGGTTTTCCCTTTTCTTGATGGGATGGCTCAGATAAAGAAAAGAAAGTAGCAAATAATAAATTATGGTGGATTCCCTTTTCCCCCAGCTATTTGCCAATAATGTCACCATTCATTTAAATTTTAGGGCTATTAGACATGATTCATCCCTAACATACCATGTAGATTTACTCAAAAAGTAAATAGCCCAAGGGATTAGAATATTGAGTTAAGCAAATAATAGAAACCCCAAATGTAAAATGGGTTATTTTATAATTGTAAAAGAATTTAATGAGTCTAAGTTCCTATCATCCTAACTGCATCAACTACAAGGGATCTTTGTGCCCTTTGACTACCATGCTGAGAGCATTTTCCTCTTTATCATCAATGCTTTGCTGACAAGAATTCAACAAATTATGGTGTACAGCATGTGAAATAATACAGCTGCTTAATCCATGTTTTTAGTTCTAATTTACAGTAGCCACAACCTGGCCTAATCTCTGGATCAAATGCATGATCCTTTGCTAAAACAGATATACATACACAGTTGATAGATAAGATAGATAGATAGATATCCCCTCCCCAGAAGTTTCTTTGTTCTTTGGCTGTGAGTTTAAACTGTTTAAATAATTTGTATCACAATGTCAAAGTAAGTATAATAAAATTACATAAAGATTAGCTCTTTCTTCTCTTATTAAATAGAACAATTCACATATGCTACCACAACAATTTTGCTAAATCCTATTTATTTTGTGCTTCTCCAATTCTTTCACTGTACTACTAGGCAAGGTAGGCTATAATCAAGAAAGTTTTAGAGCCATTAGTCTCGCAAGTTTTCATCTAATATATCTCTGGTAGCCTCAGAAGGGATCTTCTCCAAACCCTCATCTGATGCTCTCACAACTAAGTAGATGAATTGTAATTCTCAGAAATATACACATTAATTAAGATCTTTTTAGCTCTTCCCTTTTCACTTCAATGCTTTATTACAGTGACTACAATACTCACAACACAATGTACTACTATAACCCCCACCACTGACACTATCATTCCCAACACATATACAGAAACCTCCTACTTGATTATCAAAAATTAAGAAACTGGCTGGGCACGGTGGCTCACGCCCGCACTCTGAGAGGCTGAGGCAGGTGGATTGCTCGAGGTCAGGAGTTCAAAACCAGCCTGAGCAAGAGTGAGACCCCGTCTCTACTATAAATAGAAAGAAATTAATTGGCCAACTAATATATATAGAAAAAATTAGCCGGGCATGGTGGCGCATGCCTGTAGTCCCAGCTACTTGGGAGGCTGAGGCAGGATTGCTTGAGCCCAGGAGTTTGAGGTTGCTGTGAGCTAGGCTGATGCCATGGCACTCACTCTAGCCTGGGCAACAAAGTGAGACTCTGTCTCAAAAAAAAAAAAAATTAAGAAACCTCTGGCAGGCACAACAGCTCATGCCTGGAATCCCAGCACTTTGGGAAGTGTGGCAAGAGGATCACTTAAGGCCTGGTACTCAAGACCAGTCTGGGCAATATGGCAAGACTCCGTCTTTATGGGGGCGAGGGGGGGAGGGGGGATTAGCTAGGTGTGGTGGTTCACCCCCGTCATCCTAGCCATTGGGGAGGCTGAAGCAGGAGGATCTCTTGAGCCCAAGAGCCTGGGCAACGGAGAAAGACCCCATCTCAAAAAAAAGAAAAATGAAGAAACTCCTCTTGGTTTTAGTGTTATGAGTACACAGTATACTGAACTCAAACTTTGCTTGTGACAGTGTGAACTGTTACACCACTTTGGAAAATAATTTGGTATTATCTTCTAAAGATGAGCATATACACACCCAACAGTTACACTCCTGTATCTATATCCTCAAGACGTGTACACCAGAAGACATACAAACATATTCATAGCAACATTTTTCATAACACCAAAAAATGCAAACAACGAAAATACAGATTAAAAGAAGACTGCACCAGGCACGGTAACTCACATCTATAATCCCAGCACTTTGGGAGGCTGAGGTGAGAGGATTGCTTGAGGCCAGGAATTTGAGACCAGCCTGGGTAACAGTGAGATCTTGTCTCCACAAAAAAAAAAGAAAAAGAAAGAAGAAAAGAAGATTGTGGTATATTCACACAACAGAATTTTTTTTTTTTTTTTTTTTGAGACAGAGTCTCGCTTTGTTGCTCAGGCTAGAGTGAGTTCTGTGGCGTCAGCCTAGCTCATAGCAACCTCAAACTCCTGGGCTAAAGTGATCCTCCTGCCTCAGCCTCCAGAGTAGCTGGGACTACAGGCATGTGCCACCATGCCTGGCTAATTTTTTGTATATATATATTTTAGTTGGTCAATTAATTTCTACTTTTAGTAGAGACGGGGTCTCACTCAGGCTGGTTTTGAACTCCTGACCTCGAGCAATCCACCCGAGTCGGCCTCCCAGAGTGCTAGGATTACAGGCGTGAGCCATGGCACCTGGCCCCACACAACAGAATTTAACACACTAGTGAAAAACTAATGCTATATATATACACAACATGGCTGAATCTCAGAAACAATGAATTTTAAAAAGCAAGTCACAAAAAGCTATATGCAATAAACTACCATATTTGTAAATTTTTTTAAATGAGCAAAATTAAACATGTTGTTATTGTTTAGGGAAACAATCATGTAATTTTAAAAAGGAACATTTTTTTTTGAAAAACCAAAACAATATAGGAGTCAAAGAAATGGACTGGGGAGTATACAGTTAGTTTCAACAGGATGGGTAAAGTTATAGTTCTTAAATTGTATAGTAGGCTCATTAGTTTCATTAAGCCTTAACACATATACATACCTAGGTGTGTGTGTTCTGAGCATGTATCATCTAAAATCTCTAGAGAACTATTAATAACATTCTAGCTACAGGACAAGTTTAGCCCAATCATTAGGTGACACTCTTGATAGTTGGGAACAATACTGAGAAATAAAATCACTTTATTATTGTTATTTAACTTTTGAAGGAAGAAAATGACAGGTCTCTCATTAAAAAATTAAAGCAAGAGAGTGGACAAGGGAAGATGATGTGGCTAAAAAAGGACAACATGAGGGATCAATGTAGTGAAGAAAATGTTCTATATCTTGACCATATCAATGTAAATATCCTGCTTGTGATATTGTACCATAGTTTTTTGCAAGATGTTACCATTGGGAGAAACTCAGCCAAAGGTGTATTGGGTGGCTCTGTATTATTTCTTCCAAATGCATGTGCATCTACAACTATCTCAAAATAAGAGTTTAATTTTTTTAAAAAGGTCATTTTTGTCCTGGATTTCTCCACCTTGGCACAACTGACATCTTTGGGTATGTGATTCTTTCTTATGGGGCTGTCCTGAACATCATAGGGTAGCATCTCTGGCTTCTACTTACTAAATGCCAGTAAAGTACCTCTATTTGTGACAACATACATTGCCAAATGACCCCTGGGGAGCAAAACCACCCCAGTTGAGAACCACTGCTCTAATCACAACAACCAAGAAAAGCTATGGAAATATTTGTTTGAAGGAGACTAAAGACACATGACAACTAAATGCAATACCTGATCCTAGCCTGGCTCTTGCACTGAAGAGGAAAGAATGCTACACAGGATATTATTAGATCAATAACAAAATTGGAATATGAATGGTAGATTAAAGTATTGTACCAATAGTAAATATACCTAAGTTGATTACTGTAGTTATGTAAGAGAATATCTCTGTGATTAGGAAATACATACGGAAGTATTTATGAGTAAAGGACCATGATGTATGTAATCTACCCTCAGGTGATTCAGTAAAATAGATATAGATATACACACACGTTAATAGGATATATAGTGTGTGTAGACACACAAATGTATACATAGTAAGTGAATCTGATTAAAGGGTATACATGTGTGTTCTCTGTACTATTTTTATTCTTGTAACTTTTCTGTATAAGTTAATTACAAATCAAAAGGTGTGGGGTTTTTTTAAGGGAGAAAAGAGTTTTATAAACCCTAGTGGCAAGTTTCACAGTGGTATTCCAGCCAGTGATAAAAATTCCAAATGGACAATGACTACTGACTTGATAAATTCCTACTTAAAGTCCCGCACATTCACTGGAAAGAACTGTCTACCTTCAGCCTTTCTCCTTTCCCTCTCTTTCTGAAGATGACCCCTTGAACAATGCATAACTGAAAATTAATCTATCCCACTTTTAAAAGACCATTTCTAGGAAATGACTCAAACCTACATCCCCGCTCGATCTCTCCACAAATCACTGAGCCATCTTCACCCTCGACAATTAAGAAGCAAAATTGAGAAAAGTGTTCAAGTGTTTCTCAAAAGAAAACCACTTGCCTGCTCAGCTGAGCAAGAATGTTAAGTGGCCTAGAAAAGAGACAACATGGAATGCCTAGGAGGATTGGGAGAAGGAAGAAGTAAAAGGAGCCAGGAGCCAGTCTGAGTAAAATGGGATGAGTGTGCCAGCCAGAAAAAAAGGATTCGAGTAAGTGCGAGCGTGTCAGCGAGAGAGAGTAGCTCACCTGGCTGTGGTAAGCAGAGGGTGCTGAGTTCCCACCAGCTTCCGCACCTGCATAGCGATGTTGCTGAGCTCGTCACTCAGCAGGCAGCGGAGGCTCATGAAGGACGTGGGATAGCCCACAATCTTCTCCGCCTCTGACACCACCTGGTTCCAGTAAGCCGGGGACCTCGAGGATTGACCACGCCAGGAACCTACTGAGGCGATGGTGTCGAGGGACGGGGACCACCACCGGCGACGCGGGGGACCCAAGGCTCCGAGATAACGGGGCAAGCGCAACAGCTGCTGAAGGTTCATGATTTGAGTGTAGAAGGGTCAGGGACCTGGGGATGTCCGGAGTTGGCACGGACAACAAGCCAGGGACAGAGGAGGAACTTGCAGGAATTAAAAGAAAACGGCGATTCTTGACCCTCAGAGGAGATGGCTTCCTAGAGCCGTGACCAGAAACGAATTTTAACTGCTGCTTTCTGCAGTTGCCCAGGATGGATGAAGAGCAGCCCCAGCTCAGCACTGCCCCCAGCCACCCGGGGTAGAAACCACGGCCACTTCCTATGTGGGGGACGCCATATTGGAGGCGTGGAATCCGGCCTGCCGTAAAGACGGAGACGGGCTGTTAAGGGGCAAAGAATGCTCCTCACTTTACGGCGTGGCCGAGAACGCCCTGAAGGGGCGGGACTTTGGAAGAGAACCCAGGGCAGTGAGATTCGGCTCCTCCCAACGCGTCTTGTGCCCTGAGAGCTTCTACCGTGGCAGGGGTGTGGGCTGCGGGCGGTGAGTGGTTCCCCTGCACCGGAAATCTGGGCCGAGTCTGGGTTCATCATAGCGTTCCTGGTGCCCAGCACAGAATGGGCACACGTGAATATATTTGTGTCATGAACAAGGATCAGTGTCTACCGAGTCTCTCCTCCAGGCCCCGCGGCCGCCCGCGAGGAAGGGCGTGGGGCGGAGGCGCCTGCTCCTCCTGGAAGCCTTTAGTCGCTGTCCGCCGCCGGCCTCTAGCTGGCCCTCGGGTTGCATGGCTGCTGGAGCTGTGGGCACGGCTCAGTGGCGGAATGCAAAGTCCCCAGGCCGTGGGACTGTGCCCTCAGGCCCAACCAGATGGAAGGTGGCGTGGCGCAGCGGAAAGGGGTCCTTTTCCCAAGGAATGCCCTCGGATCCACGTTCAAATCACCCGCCTCTTCGCCAAGCCTTTGTTTCCCCATGTGTACAGCCCTGGCAGAACTAGTCGTGCCTCCTTCACAAGGATGCAGAGAGGTTGAAATGAAAGGGTGCCTGCTCCCTTCCTCTCTTCTTCCTTTTTACGCCTAGCGCTGGAGCTCTACTCACCATCAAGGATTCAAAACTGTATCACTGAGCCAGTACTGTGGCTCACGCCTGTAATCCCAGCATTTTGGAAGGCTGTGGCAGGAGGATCGCTTGAGGCCAGGAGTTGGAGACTAGGCTGAGCAACATAGGAAGACCTCCCGTCCCTACAAAAAAAATTTAAAAATTAGCCAGGTATAGTGGTGACCTTAGACAGGAGGACCCCTTCCCTTGAGCTCATGAATTGGAAGCTGCTGCAGTGAGCTATGATCAAACCACTGCAGCCCAGCCTGGGAGACAGAGCAAGACCCTGTCTCAAAAACAAAAACCAAAAACCTATCACTTTTCACATACTAGGTCATATTTTATCTCATTTAATCCTAAAAACTGCCCAGTTAAGTAGATAGTATTCTCTGTGTTTTGTATGAGAAAACTGAGGCACAGCTGAGTTGTCTAAATTGCCTAAGGCCACACTAGGCAGGGATTGAACCCAGGCAATCTGGCTTCTGAATCCATACTCTTAACAACATTAGACTGTCTCAAATTAATAGGCTACCGTGCACTCTTTTCTCCTCATTGCTTAGGGGAAGTAGTCAATGTGATTATCCTTTCAGTAATGCTACCTATTATTTTTTTCAGGTATGTCTAACTTCATGCTCCCTTTCTCATCACCCAAAATCAAGTGTTAATAAACGCTTGTTAATAATAAAGGATATATTACTCTGTTCTTATACTATTAAAAATAGCTTGTAAAGCTCTGTTCAACTTTCAAAATCCTTACAAATTTATAGCTGATATTTTTTAAATTAGCATCATGCATAATAATGGACTAGACCCTTGGGCTACATGTAAAAATTGGAAAAGCAAATTAAAGGATAATTGTTCACTTTGCAAAAAAGATGATTTTCTCTACAAAAGGTTTAGCTTCATACTCACATTGGCAAATTTTCCTTGTGATTTAATTTTGATTTTATCTACAAAAATTCAATTTAGGCCGGGTGCGGTGGCTCACGCCTGTAATCCTAGCACTTTGGGAGGCAGGAGGATCGCTCAAGGTCAGGAGTTTGAAACCAGCCTGAGCAAGAGTGAGACCCCGTCTCTACTAAAAATAGACAGAAATTAATTGGCCAACTAGTATATATAGAAAAAATTAGCCAAGCATGGTGGCGCATGCCTGTAGTCCCAGCTACTTGGGAGGCTGAGGCAGTAGGATCACTTGAGCCCAGGAGATTGAGGTTGCTGTGAGCTAGGCTGATGCCACGGCACTCACTCTAGCCTGGGCAACAAAGTGAGACTCTTAAAAAGTGGGCAAAGGACTTGAACAGAAACTTTTCTAAAGAAGACAGAAGAATGGCCAACAAACATATGAAAAAAATACTCATCATCTCTAATCATCAGGGAAATGCAAATCAAAACTACAATGAGATATCACTTAACTCCAGTGAGAATGGCCTTTATCAAAAAGTCTCCAAATAACAAATGCTGGCGTGGATTCGGAGAGAGAGGAACACTCCTACACTGCTGGTGGGACTGCAAACTAGTTCAACCTCTGTGGAAAGCAATATGGAGATACCTTAAAGCGATACAAGTGAATCTACCATTTGATCCAGCAATCCCATTGCTGGGCATCTACCCAAATAATCCAATGACACTCTACAAAAAAGACACCTGCACTCGAATGTTTATAGCAGCACAATTCATAATTGCAAGGCGGTGGAAACAGCCCAAGTGCCCATCAATCCAAGAATGGATTAATAAAATGTGGTATATGTATACCATGGAGTACTATTCAGCTCTAAGAAACAACGGTGATATAGCACATCTTATATTTTCCTGGTTAGAGCTGGAACCCATACTACTAAGTGAAGTATCCCAAGAAAGGAAAAACAAGCACCAGATATATTCACCAGCAAACTGGTATTAACTGAGTAGCACCTAAGTGGACACATAGGTACTACAGTAATAGGGTATTGGGCAGGTGGGAGAGGGGAGGGTGGCGGGTATATATATACATAAGGAGTGAGATGTGCACCATCTGGGGGATGGTCATGCTGTAAACTCAGACTTGTGGGGGAAGAAGGGCATTTATTGAAACCTTAAAATATGTTCCCCCATAATATGCCAAAATAAAAAAAATAAATAAAAAATAAAAAAAAAACAAAGTGAGACTCTGTCTCAAAAAAAAAATTCAATTTAGGTATAACTTTTCAGGGACACACCCATTTTTTAAGTCAATTATGCTTATAAGTATTAAACAGAGTGTATGCTCTCAAAGTAAGGTAAGCTGAAGTTTGAAAATAATTCCTGTGAACGAGATAAACTCTTGGCAATAAAATTCAAGTCTGTTCCTAGATGAAAATAAATGTGGAGAGTGAGATACTTTAACATTTAAAAGAGTTCCAAGGCCTGAGCTTCTAGGTTATCCAAGGTGAAAGAAGTCATGAGAATATGAAGAGCGATAAAGACTGAATGTAATATATTGTGCACCTGAGGCTGTTTCTTCAGCATCATGGTACCTTAAGGGTAACTTTTCATGCAATTTCCTTAATACCAATTCACAGCATGTACTTTAATTTCTTCACAGAAGCCAAGTGCATTATTCTCTGGTCATACTCTATTAACCAAGTTTTTGATTATTCATGGGACTTTTGGTCCCATTTACTTTAAATAATCAGCACTTTCCTTTGTACTTACAGTTAAAAGGTTGCATTGTACCTAATGATAATCAGTTTTTAGAAGGTTAAAATGGTATTTGTTCTTTAATCTTCCAGATAAATATATAATTCCGTAAAGTCTTTATGATTAAAGAGGTTTCTGAATTGCTAGTGACTTTTGGAGGAGCAGGTAAAGGGAGTGTCTGTGATTCTGCCCTTCCTCTGCCACTGATAATAGTCATTTTAAGGATGTCTGTGAATGTGTGCATAAAGAAAGAATACCGCAAAGTTTCTAAACTTTGACATTATTGACATTTTGGAACAGATAATTCTTTGTTGGCAGAGGAAGGTCTGTCCTGAGTGTTATAGGATGTTCAGTAGCATGACCTCTTCCCACTAGATCAGGCGTCCTCAAACTACGGCCGGGGGGCCACATACAGCCGCCAAGGACATTTATCTAGCCCACCAGGTGTTTTTGCCACAGCTGGCTGTCCTGCTTAGCACCCCACTCGTCCTGGGCCCACAGTGCGCATGTGCAGAATGTGCGCCGCACTCTCCAATGGCCCTTCAATGGTCTGAGGGACAGTGAACTGGCCCCTTGTTTAAAAAGTTTGAGGACCCCTGCACTAGATGTTAGCAGAATCCCTCTCCACGTTGTGAGAACCAGATATGTCTCCAAACATTGCCAAATATCTGTCTTGGGGGGCAGGGAACACCAAAATTGCCTACTAGAATGCAGGGAAATGAGAAATGCTGGAAGACAAAAGCAATATCCATCCATGACATTTACTTCTACAAAACAGCAAAAGAAGAAGTCCTGACGGTGAGTAGCCCTGCAGGTTAGGGAGTGGTCACACCACAATCTGGAAACTTTCAGACGTACACAGGGACTTCCCCTTGGCGTTGTGGTTGTTCTGGAGACAGCAAGCTGACAAAAGATGGTCATGGAGTTCTTCCTCTACCTTTTTCAGGACTCTGAGGCTTGTAAGGTACAAGTGGACTTCACTTACTGGCCACTCTGCATTCTGCTGACCTTAGAAAGAAGTGAGGACATATTTGATGTCCTTTTATTTAGCTAGAAACCAGAGGCGACCTTTGGAAATACAAGGTCTTAACAGGATGGGGATGCTGTGACTTTGGCATTTCCATGATTAGGTGAGTGGAAATAGATAAGAGACACTGCAGCCACCTTCCATCGCCCATAATATAATCACCTATTATTTATCCTAAGAGATTTCTTCTAAAACTAGGTGAAGGCATCATGGTATATCTTGGGGCAGGATGTTAAAAGAAGGCAACCAGTCAGACCAGCAAAAATCCAAATGTTTGACCACCTACTTGGTTGGCAGGCTGTAGGGATGGCACACATTGCCATTGAGAATGCAAAATGGTACACAGTACCTATGGAAGGGAATTTGATAAACCCTAGCAAAATTACCATATACATTGCTTTTTGACCCAGAAATCGCAATTTTGGGAAGCTGTCCCAAATTACAAAATGATTTACATGCAAGATTATTCATTGCAGTATTATTTGTAATCAAAAAGGATTGGAAACAATCCAAATAACCCTAAGCAAGAGACTGGTTGAACAAACTAGGGTAGATCCACACAATGAAATACACTATGCATCTGTGAAAAAGAATGAGGGCCATCTCTTCACACTGATATGGGGTGACCTCCAGAATATATATTGGCTTAAAAAAACACACAGTACAGAACAGTGTAGTATGCTTTGTAAGATAGATAAGCCATAAATATATATTTGTACATATTTAGAATGGAAGGAAAGAGGTAGAGGAGATAGGCACAGAATTTAGACTGTTCTGAATATACCTTGGCTCTACAGCTTTGATTTTAGAATCATGAATTTACTTTACATATTCAAAATAATTTTAAATCCAAAATAAAAATGTAATTTCTAAAATTTGAAAACAAACTGAAGCAAATCATATAACTGTCTATTAAGTTAGTGTCTTAACCATACCAAGTAGACAAATGACTTTAGAAAATAGTATTTTCACTGTACAATCATAATAGAATATATTCTCAGGGTAAATAGACCTACAAAGAAATCTTAAGCTTTAATTAATAGTCTCAATGCTAGTAGAAATATAGATATTATTATATTATTCTCAAACTATTCTTGTATATTATAGGTAAAAACAATTATTAGAGTTTTTAGAAACAGTGATTTTCAGAGTAAGTAGAATCCATGTAATATGAAAGTTAAATTGAAAATAGTGTGAACTTAGGATTTTTTTCTTTTCAAAATGTGTTTCTTATATCCCAATAAGAAAACTTTTACATTTATTGGAGAAAAAAAAAACATTAACTTGCTTTATCCTTTGAAAAGGCTTAGAAATAATGACAATTTTGTAGTAATAAGTACCTTTAGCATTTATCTTGTACTTTCAATAAGTCATTTCCTATAATAAGGAACAACGATCTTTGGCAGAATGGCAGATTTTAGTATGGGGCAAGAAATGTGTAGGATGAACTGGAACATTTTGTTGTGCCAGAAATCAAGGAAGCGATTACAGTCTAAAGGGACAGGTCAAAGGCACAAAAGGGTCAGCATAAAAGAGCTCCCACTGCCTGAAAAGAGGACAGTCTGAACATCAAAAAGAAGTTAGAACTATTAATATAACTGATTGGAATTCGATCATTAATACAAATCCATAAGTTCCTTTTTAGATGCATTAATAATTAGGACAATACTCTGAAATTTTTCAATGTAATGAGAGAATTAAGCATTTATCCTGTATCTCCTGTATGAATTATATTTAGTGGTGTCTTAGCCTGGCTTACCCCCCTGAAAGCTGAACCTGAGACAAGGGCTTGATTTTTAGGTAATTTATTTGGGACAGTGATCTCAGGAAAGAGTAGTGGATGACTAGGAAGAGGGAAACAGGGTAAGTCAATACAAAGGTGTTCTCTAATTAGTTATCACTGTGGCAATGAGACTTTGAGCCATGTAAAGTATACTTCATAATTGTAAGTTTGGTACAGGAGGAGAGCAGTTATTTACCAGCTCCCATCTTCCATTGGTCCAAGTTTCCCCCTTGGGACCTTAACCCCTTCATACTTCGAATCTATCCTGTGTGAGTGATAAGCAGATATCCCTCCCTTGTGGAGTCAGAAGAACTCAGGGGCAGAAAGTGAGATGTATGCAATACATATGAAGAGAGGTGCTGTCAGTTTATACCTACTGCTGCAATGGCCATAGTATAATAAAAGGTGGGCTGAGAGGATGTGAAACAGGGAATAAGCCACTTCTAATGGAATAACTAAATAGCCCAGTTCAATGAGGGAAAGTTCTTCTTTATAAAAATAATTCCGTTAAATAAAAGAGAAAGAAATGATAGAATTAGGAAGTCACCATTTTCTAATTCCTTACGAAATTATTTGATTCAGATTACAGTCATCAGTATATGAGAGGCTGTTGGGGACCTTTGCAATGGAGGCCTTGGGCTGATACCACCTGCAACTACCAAATCAGTCTCAGCATCACTGTGAGTGGGAGTCCACACATATGTGCCTCAGAATATGGTATATTATGAAGTACACGACACTATCTAAGAAATATGTTAGCCAAAATAGTTGAATCTAAATCTCATCAAATGTTTAGGACTAACTTCCTTCCAATCTCCTAGAAACACAGGAGGCAGTAGAAACAAGTAAAATGGTATCACAAGGAAGCCAACAGACACATCCAACCTACAAGCCAACTGTCTGGGTATCTTCAACAGGACAAGTGAGTAAAAATGGAGTAAAGGGATTACTCTAGATTGAAAGATTTTAAGAGATATAACAAACCAAGTGTAACGTGTAGACCTTGTGTGGGTTCTAATTCTAACAAACCAACTGTTGCCTGGTGTGGTGGCTCATATTTGTAATCCCAACACTTTTGGACGCTTAGGTGGGAAGATGCTTGAGACCAGGAGTTCTAGACCAGCCTGGGCAACATAGCGGGACCTTCATCACTATAAAAAAAAAAAAAAATAGGCATGGTAGCATGCACTTGTAGTCTCAGCTACTCAGGAGGCTGAGACAGGAGGATCACTTGAGCCTAGGAGTTTGAGCTATAATGACGGTGAGCTATAATGACACCACTGCACTCCAGAGCAAGAACCAGTCTCTAAAAAATAATTTTTAAACTTAACTCTTAAGCGTAAGTTCTGAAACACCAAAGCAATTTGAATACAATTGGGATATATTACATTAGCAATGGAGTTATTAATTTTATGTGTGACTCTATGAGAAAATGTCCATACTTTTAAGTGATGCAGACTAGAGTATAAAGAGATATAAAGTAACACAAAGTCAGGAATTTGCCTTAAGTCACTTAGGAAGGAAAAAGTAGATGAAATAAATATGCTAAAATCTAGAAAGTCGTTGATTCCAGATTATAGGTATATGGTATTGATTATACTATTCTGTGTTGTGCATTTTTGAATTTTTTCTTAATAAAAAAAATTTAAAGAGGCAAGTAAATATCTTCACCCCCATTTTACAAATGGAAAGAAGTCAAATGACTTGTCCAAAGTCAAAAAGCTAGAAATCAGTAGAGCCAGAATTAAAGCTAAATCATTTCACTCCTTCCCTATGTCCTGTTGCCTCCAGAACTAAGTTGACTTTATTTATTCATTTATTTTCCAACCTCAGATATGCATAATTGCTTCTTGACACAGTTTCATTGTTGGTCCATGCATTGATTACTCTTTTATGTTATATTATGGTGTAGCCAGCCTCTAAGATGGTGCCAAGTGATCCCTGCCTCCTGGTGTTCACAGCCTGAGTCCCCTTCCACATTGTCCCAGGGTTGGTCTGTGTGATCAATAGCATCCAGCAGAAGAGATAGTATGTCACTTCTGATATGAGCTTTCTAAAAGACATTGCCGCTTATGTCTTGGGCATTCTCTTGCTTGTTCCCTCTCTCTCTCTCTCTGTCTCTCTCTTTCTCTCCCTCTCTCCCTCCCTCTCTTCCCCACCCTCATTGCTTGCTATGGGGGAAGCCACATTATGAGCAGCCCTTTGGAGAGGCCCATGCCAACAGCCTTCTTTGAAATGGATCCTCCAGCTCCTTCAGAGACTGCAGCCCTGTCTGACAACTTGACTGTATCCCCATGAGAGACTGGGCCAAAATCACCCAGGAATTGTGAAATAACAAACGTTTATTGTTTAAATTACTAAGTTATGAGATAATTTATGTTGCCATAAATTACTAATATAATTATCTATTAATCTTTGTATAATTTAATACATAAAGTGATTGTTCCACTAACACAAGAACTAGAATATTGACAATAGCCTACTTCTGTCCGTGTGGCCAATCCCATTCCCCTTACTTCCCCCACCCAAAATTATCTTTATCCTGCCTCTTATATTTATCATTTTCATTGCTTTCCAAAAATATAGTTAAAAATATACTTATTACAAAAAATATATCATTTAACACTGGGGTCTCCAACCCCTGGGCCGAGGACCATTACTGGTCTGTGGTCTGTTAGGAAACAGGCTGTGCATCACCTCCTGAGCTCCACACCACACTCTCCCTCACCCACAACACCCCATTCCCCCATCCACACTGTGTGGAAAAATTGTCCTCCATGAAACTGGCCCCTGGTGCCAAAAAGATTACAGACCACTATTTGTTATTGTTAACTTAAAAAGGAGGTTCCATGCTGGATGTAATTTTCTGTAGCCTTTTTTATTTACTCAACATTATTTTGCTGAGGTTCACCCATATCAATGTGTATAGTGGCAGTTCTTTTGTTTTGATTACTGTATAACATCCATTATGTGAATATAGCACACTACCACACTTCATTTATTCTCCTGTCAGTGGACATTTGGATTGCTCCCAGGATTTTTTCTCTTACAAGGATGCTGCCATGAACAGGTTTACAAATGCCTCCAGGTACACATGGCAAGAGTTTATATTTAGCATTGGAATTGCTGGGTTGTAGGGTATTTGCATATTGAACTTTGATAACGTCAAATAGCTTTCTGAAATTGGCTATGCCAATTTATACTTCTACCAGCCATTTATGAGAGATCCTATTGATCACACCCTATCAGCACTTGGTATTGTCAAACGTCTTAAAATTTATAACAAATGGATATAAAATGAAATCTCAGCATGGTATAGATCTGCATTTCCCTTACCACTAGGAAGATTGCTGAATGCACTTTCCATCTTGCAGATTAGCCCTCAAAGGTGGGGAAGATATATATAACAATAATTCTTCATTATAATTTTTGTCTTTGGTTTAATTTTTAAGTCTTTACTTCTCAGACCCTTACTCATATTCACAATAGCCCTTTCTTGCCATTCCCTTCTAATGTTCTAAGTGTTTGACCTTAGCACAACTGTAGTTAGGGAGGAAATGGACCAAGACCTACTCTCCTTTTTTTCAGTTTCTCTCCCTACAGGGCAATAGTGTGGAATTGACTGGCAGTGCTGCTACTTAATTTTACACTAGGATTAGCTCAATGCAGAAAGAAGTTGGTCCTTTTCTTTTACAAAGACTCTTTCCAGGGGACTGTTTTCTTTTAGAAACTTGGAATAAAAAAAAATCTGCTGAGAAGGCTTCTATTTGAACATAGGCAGTATAGTAATGGTCAGCCATCTGGGTTCTACAGCTCTGTCCTGAATAACTGTGATCATAGGCTACTCATTTAACCTATATGAGTTTAAAATCACTCATCTATAAAGCAAAAGTAGATCATCTCTTGGGTCTGCTTAAGTGCCAAAATGTTTTTATTCCATGAACAAAATTAACTAGTAAACTGTAGACTGGCCTAGTCCTTATGGTCATGTTATTCTCTCTACTCACTGTCTATCCTCCTCTCCACACGCACACACAACCTGATTGATCTTGGCATTGGCATAGGTTGAAACTTGAGGCCCACAAGGAAGATTTCAGATAGGGCTCTATCATGCTTCTTTAATCGTTTTGTTTGCCACTACATCCCAGCAGTCAATACCGTGTCTGCTAAAGAACAGGCACCACATAAATATTTGTTGGTCAGTTGAATGAATAATTAATTAATGAGCTAGGTCTTTATTCTCCATTCCCATCTCCGCTGCACATCACACTCACGTTCAGAAGTTGGGTTGTATTTTATTTATGATGAGAACATTAGGAAGCACAGAGTGGAGAGTGTCTCCACCACTACAAGTTTAGCTAGCTCTCCATTGCTGCTTAAATATTTCTTTTTCAGTTTTTTTTTTTTTTTTTGAGACAGAGTCTCGCTTTGTTGCCCAGGCTAGAGTGAGTGCCATGGCATCAGCCTAGCTCACAGCAACCTCAAACTCCTGGGCTCGAGTGATCCTTCTGCCTCAGCCTCCCGGGTAGCTGGGACTACAGGCATGCGCCACCATGCCCGGCTAATTTTTTTTATATATATATCAGTTGGCCAATTAATTTCTTTCTATTTATAGTAGAGACGGGGTCTCGCTCTTGCTCAGGCTGGTTTTGAACTCCTGACCTTGAGCAATCCGCCTGCCTCGGCCTCCCAAGAGCTAGGATTACAGGCGTGAGCCACAGCGCCCGGCCTAAATATTTCTCATGAGGACCAAAGTCACCACAGCCAGATGAATAAAAATTTCTGGATTTGAGGACCAAGTATCAGTATTTTTCAAATACCATCCCCCACCCCCAGGAGATTCTAATATGCAGCCAGATTGAGAAGCACTATTCTAGAAATTATAATCTTGTCTTTTTTCTACTATTGCTTGTTGGTGCATTCTCTCCCCCCCCCCATCTCCTTCTTTCATTTCTTTATTTTTCCTTATTTTAAAAGAAATATTACTCAGACTCCATTTCCTAGGATTTTAGAGAAATTCTGATAGTATTCTATGTACAGAAAAACCCTCCGTTTGTGGCATAGAATCCATACATACATAATATCAGGTAAAAGGGACTCAAGATATGCAGCATTTATTATATATTTATAGACTGACAACTTTAAATTATACAGTTGTCAAGGCATCTTATCAGTAACTGTTGCCCTATAGCAATGTATATAACCTCCTAAATTACATGAAAATATTTCCTCTGTCTTAAAAATACAGTTTTCCTCCAAAATTGGAAAATGTGTCATTCAGAGATGGATGTTTCTATGGGTGAACAAACAAATCAGTCTGGTCAGTTAATTCTAAGAAATCATTTTTCGCTGATTTAGAAAAAAAACTCTGTCAAGTCATTCTGTTTATAAGTTCAATGACCTATTCGGTTAAGTCCAATTGAAGCCACATGTGGACTCACCCTAATTCCTTTCTAGACATAGCTATTAAAAGTTCCCTGATTTAAAGTTACCATATTTAAAGTCTATTATGATATAATCCATAGGTAAATGGATCTTTTAAAACTATTTCTTTCCAAATAAAGCAATGTGTCAGACAAATAGAGAAAGAAAGAGAGAGAGAGAATCCTTTATTAACCTTGGAAATATAGAAGCAGTGATAACAACTTGCTAAGCTGCAAAAAATTTGCAAAAGACCATCTGAGAAAATCAGTTGATTAGGGCAGATCATATAAGGTCATCGCCAAGCTGACACTCATACAAAAGAGTTGTCATTGTCAACTACTACAGTGTCAGAGCTGTTTCTCAAAGTTGGTCTGGTTTAAATCAACCAGAAGAGCTTGCTCTCATGTTTTCTGTCCTATGAAATCATGCCATAAATAAACATCTGTAATAAATATGTTTGAACATTATAGGGCTGACATGACTATGTTGGGGTAATAGATTTGAAGTACATGACAAAACAGAAGGAATATACTGATGTCAAAGGGAGTGACAGCTGCTTTATTTTTCTAAAAAGAAAGAAACTGGGTCCCCAAAGCCTAAACAAAGAATGACTCTACAAAACATGCTCTTCCCTTGAATAGGGACAGGACTCAGCGATTAAGGGATTAGACATGGGAGATAGACCCCCTGTGTTTGAATCCTAGCTTTGCTACTAACCAGTAGTGCAATGTTGAGCAAATTACATAACCTTTCAGAACTGTAGTTTTCTTATTTGTAAAATGGAAAGAACAATAATAACTATATCAATGGGTAATTTTGAAGATTAGCAGGAGTTCATAAATATAAAGTACTTCAATCAGTGCCTGGGACATAGTAAGCTTATAACACTAACCTTCATTATTATCCACTATTCAAGGGAAGGTTCTCCTAACTTCAAATCAATTTTTTAAAAAGAGCTATAAAGTGCTTTTGCTTCTTATACCTTTAAGATAGAGCTGTTTTTAATTCTAGTACAAATCATACAATTTACTCACATAGCATAAGCATGCATGTGGTATATACATATAAAAAACAGATGAAGGCCGGGCGCGGTGGCTCACGCCTGTAATCCTAGCACTCTGGGAGGCCGAGGCGGGCGGATTGCTCAAGGTCAGGAGTTCAAAACCAGCCTGAGCGAGACCCCGTCTCTACCATAAAAATAGAAAGAAATTAATTGGCCAACTAATATATATATATATATAAATCAGCCGGGCATGGTGGCTTGTGCCTGTAGTCCCAGCTACTCGGGAGGCTGAGGCAGGAGGATCGCTTGAGCCCAGGAGTTTGAGGTTGCTGTGAGCTAGGCTGACGCCACGGCACTCACTTTAGCCTAGGCAAGAAAGCGAGACTCTGTTTCAAAAAAAAAAAAAAAAAAAAAAAAAAAAAAAAAAAAAACAGATGAAAAGCTGTGTTGCTTGTGAATATTATGGTGATGTTGTTTTAAGGATGTTCCTAGTTACGTGGCTTAGAACTTCACTATTGAATGTATCTTTTGAATTAAACTTCTCTTACAGTGGCCTCTTTGTGGCATTTTTATAAATGGATATTTTTTTCTTTTTACTTTTTATTATAGAAGTTTCAAAATTCACATAACATTGAAAAAACTAGCATAATGAGCCCCTATGTCCAATTTTGGTAATTATCAACATTTTGTACTCCCCTTCCTAACAATGCTGGAATATTTTGAAGCAAATCTCAGATATCATAATATTCTGCCTGTAAATATTTCAGAATTCATAAGAAATAAAGACTTCTTTAAAAAAATAAGTACAATACAATACCTTTAAAAATTACCAAAATTCTTAATATTCCTATTGTCTCAAAAATGTCTTGCTATAGTTGATTTAGTTATATCAAGATCCAAACAAGGTTCAAAATTGTAACCATTTGGTTTTATATTTTTGGAAGCTGTTTCAGCTTTATACTTATTCTAAAGGGAAATGAATGACTAAAGCTGCAAGTTGAAATTGAAATCATCATAATAATAGAGAAAACTAGATTGAGAAATGGGAATCTCAAAGCAAGTTTGAGTTTTATTTGTAACACTGACCTGAGGCTCTATTACATGACATTAGATCCTTTTGCTACTGCAAAAATAAGAAAAATAATGCTTCTAAAGTACTTGTGGTGTAAGAAGCATAGGGAGTTCAAAAATAGCCTGTCTGTGGGCATGGCAAGACCCTGAAGCTGCATGAATCTGGTCAACATCTCAGTCTTTGGAAGTCCTCTGGGTGTAGAACCTGCTTCTCAACTATCCCATGCTCTCTCTTCTCTTCCTTAAAAATATTTTCAAAGGACTTGTTTGTGACATTTGTACCTTATTTATCATATTTTACAATTGTGCTTTAGGCTTTCTTTTTCTATACAGGGTTATTTATTGGAATGCCTCTTAAGGCTTGAATTTGATGCTTTTATTGGACTTCATTGTTTTGTTCTGGTGGTATTGGTGGTTGTTTTTTGGGACAGGGTTTACTCTGTCACCCAGGCTGGAGTGCAATGGCCTCATCACAGCTCATTGCAACCTTGAATTCCTGGGCTCAAGCAATTCTCTTGCCTCAGCCTTCCGAGTAGGTAAAACTACAGATGTGTGGCACCATGCCTGGCTAATTTTTCTATTTTTTTGTAGAGACAGGGTCATGCTCTTACTCAGGCTGGTCTCCAACTTCTGGGCTCAAGTGTTTGGCCTACCTTTGTCTCTCAGAGTGCTAAGATTACAGGAGTGAGCTACCGTGACCCGCCCTGGACTTCATTGTTTTTAATGTTAATTTAATATGACTGCTGCTGCAGCCCCCAGGTGTTTTTACAAGGAGACATTTTATAATTACTTTATAGGTTACTCATAATTATCAGAATATATGAAGTTTCCTTTTCAATGTAGGTGAGTAGGAAATAAATAGCAAGGGTAATATTTATACTATAAAATGTTAATATGTTTGTATTGGGGGCATTGGAAAAATAAATGAACCCACATCCTTCTGTGGATTTCTACAATGTACTCTCTTATAGCTATGAAAGCTAATGAGAAAATCATCTTTATTGATTAGAACCTCAAAATAGAGTCTTTTATCTTGGCTACTTCTTTTCCTCAGGTTCCATTTATTATCATAAAATTACCACTGCTATTTTCTTTGTAATGCCTTCTGGAGTCTGGTTTGTTAAAACCATATAGAATAATAGTTAAGATCCTAGGCTGTGGAATCAGATGGCCTGGATTCAAATCCTAACTTCATGACTTCTTAGATTTGTCTTTGGGAAACTCATTTAGCTTTTATGTGCGTGCCTTGGTTTCTTCATCTGTGAAATGGATGTCAAATACCTACATACTACTTTGTTATATATTTAATTGTTATATATTTGATAAATATTCACTGCTATCCTCCTTGGAGTATTTTTTCCTCCCTATAAATGTTAGTCTAGGTCATGGAATTGTTTTGGAACTGACGATGTGCCATTTTTAAGCCTGGCATTATGTGTTTCCATTTGCTCTCTTACATTCCTACCATCACCATGAGAAGAACGTGGCCTAGGTAGCTGCTTGCCCAAATGATGAGAGGCGTGGAGCAGACCTGAACCCAACATATACATTCCATGGAGCCAAGTCTATCCTGCCCACAGCAGACCCTGCAGCAGAGGTATGCAGCAGAACTCAGTCTGCATCACCCAAACCATAGTTGCCCTGAAGACTGATGAAAAAGATAAGTTGCTATAAGTTACTGGGTTTGGGGGTGGTTTATTACAAAGCATTATCCTAGCAAAAGCTAACTAAATACATAATATCATTGCAAGGAATAAATGAGATAATTTACATAAATCATTTAGCATAAGTGCTAGGCATATAGTCAGTGTTCTATTCAATTATTGTTATTATTACATTATTGCCATTATTATTTTATTTATTAAATCCAAGTTATAGATTGTGATTAATGTATAACACTGTTAGACCATCTGCAGTGAGCAATGCTCCAAATTGGCTTCCACACAGCTCTTGATATTGACAGTAGACAGTGCTTGATCTGGCAGATGTAGACATCTTTCTATCTGACTCTGCTTGTGGTTCATGTGGTTCCATCCTTTTCATCCTTCACCCTATTCTGTATCTAATTTGTGCAGTGTGAAAACTTGTTTCACAAGCATATATCCAAATATTTAGTCTTATATGTTTATGCCAGTGGCCATTGTACTTCATTTTTGCTACCTCTGTTCCCCCAGTGGAAGACCCATATCTAGCAATACAGGCTAGTAGGATGAGAGAGAGAGGAGGAAGTCCTTTGGAATATAAATCAAGAAATTATATGAGGTAGTAGGTGAGTAGAGACAAATGAGAAGTAATGAAAAGTCACTACTGGCTGGGCACAGTGGCTCATGCCAGTAATCCTAGCACTCTGGAAGCCTGAGGTAGGAGGGTTGCTTCAGGCCAAGAGTTCAAGACCAGCCTGAGCAAAAGTGAGACTCCCATCTTTACAACAATTAGAAAAATTAGCTGGGCGTAGTGATGTGCACCTGTGTAGTCCCAGCTACTCTGAAGGCTGAGGCAGGAGGATCCCTTGAGTCTAGGAGTTTGAGGTTGCAGTGAATTATGACAATGCCACTGCACTCTAGCCTGGGCAACAGAGGCTCTGTCTCAAAAAGAAAAGAAAAAAAATAAAAGTCACCACTAACCTTTTCCTTAAGTTTGAACTTAGTTTGCCAAATAAATTTTAGTTTCCATTACAGTTAATATGTGACGTTACACCATTTCATTCAATATGCTAAGGAGGAAATGTTTTTATCGAGAAGACTGTCACTAAAAACATGAACTCCACATCATCATGTACATGATATCAAGTCAACAAATATTTATTGGGCACTTGCTTTAGATCTTGTCCTGAGATATGATAACACATATAATACATACTGTATTTTATTGATTCTAAGACACACATTTATTCACATTTAACATCCCTGAACTCAAGGTACAGCTTACAATTGATGGCATGAAGTAATATAATTGTCATAACTTTCATTGTGATTACTGATATCTCAGTGGCTTCCCATGACACCTATTTTTTACTGATGTTATGTGAGCGCTGTGGGTTGGCTGTGGCTTCACTGGCCTTTGCTGTGGTCAGTTTGGCTGGTTTTATCTTAGCTCTGCACAGCTACACATGTTATTCTATTAACAGAACCCAGGTGGAAGGACTGGCCACTCTCTGGGACTATCCTAGGATGGAGTAAAAACTGATTTGAACTTAGCAAACACATTTAAAGCTGCTTGGATCTGGTCTTTGTTACATACACTCACATTCAAGTGGCCAAAGCAAGTCACATGGCCAAGCCTGGCAATGGACTGAGGTTGTATACTCCACCCACTGTGAGGCTGGGAAGGGGGGTGGTAGGCACAGAAATTGGGAACAGTAACACAGTCTACTACAGCAGCATTTCTCCTTTTCCAGACAATGGCATGTCTCACAATAGTTGATACCTTAGAATAATGTAATACAGTAATCTATTTTATGGCTTAAATTAATCTGTTCTTTAGGTATAATATTTTTACGAGTTACTGTTTTTTTTCTAGTTGAGATTTATTTGTTTGTTTGTTTGTTTATTAGAGGGGCCTCATTCTGTTACCCAGACTGGCGTGCAGTGGCCCAATCGTAGCTCACTGCAGCCTCCAACTCCCAGGCTCAAGTGATCCTCCTGCCTGCCTCAGCCTCCTGAATAGCTGGGACTACAGGCACGCACCACCAGGCTGGCCTTCTACTTCAGCTTTAAAGACTAAAAGCAGAGATTTATTTAATGTTTCCTTGTTTTTATTCCTCATCAAATCAGAATACTTGATAATGGAAGTAAAAGAAATTTATTGCCATTCTTTTGTTCATTCTGAGTTAAGTTGTTATTGTTACCTAATTTTGTGGGTAAAAGAGGCTGAATCATAAGGAAGTGACCCAGGGACTTGGTTCTTGGCATCATTTATTATTAATTTATTTATTAACACAACAGATGTTGCCCACTATGTGCAGGCCCTTTCTTGGCACCGGAAATTCAGTAGGAAATAAGGCAGCCAAGGTTCTTGATCTTGTGCAGATTGTAATCCAGTGGAGAGTGACAGACAATAGTAGACAGATAAATGAGAAAATTTCAGGTGCTGATGATAGCCATGAAGAATAGAGCTCATGATTATAAAATAGAGAACAACTGAGGGGAGGGCACTTTAGATGGAATAGTAAAACCCATTAGCAAGGAGTCAGCCATGCAAAGATCTGGGGGGAAATATTGCAAACAGTCTAGCAAGGGCAGAAACCTCAGGAAAGCAGAGTAGTAGAAAGAAAGGCTGTTGTAATGAAGAGACAAAAGATACAGTGACTTACATACAAGATAGAGGCCTCCTGTCCTGCTTATGTAAAGATCAGCCAGACAGTCCTGGCTGGATGGTGCTGGGGATCTAGGCCCTTCCTGTCTTACCATGCCACTTTCATCTTGTGGCTCAAGATGGTTATTCCAGCTTCCACCCTTTCACCATCATACTGCTAATCCAGTCATCAGGAATGAGGAGAAGGAAAACAGAAGGCATAGCCCTTCCATTTAAAACCCAACTTAGAAGCTGCACACATCTTTCTGCTCATGTCCCATATGCCAGAACTTTGACATATGACCGTATGTGGCTGTGGGGGAGGCTAGGAAATGTAGTCATTAGCTGGGATTCATGTGACTGGATAAACTTGCCGGCTCTATTTCTAAATAAAAAGAGAGAAATAGTTCTTAGGGGACAACAAATAGTCTTTCCCACAAAGTGAGTAGTAACCAAAGTTACCCTTTGTTTACTATATGGGCAGAATGCTGAGTATGTAGGGTCTTGTAAACTATGGTAAGGAGAAGCTTAAGATCAACATTTATTACCTCATATTTTCTCTGGATCAGGAATTTGGAATCTGTATAGCGGGGTGATTCTCAGAGTCTATCAGGAAATTGAAGTCGAGATATTGGCTACAGTCATATGAAGGCTCAACTGGGGCCAGAGGATCTACTTCCAGGATGGCTTATTCACGTATCTGTTGGTGGAAGGCTCAGTTCCTGGCTGGCTGTAAGCAGGGGCCTTCAGGTCCTTGCTGTTTAAGGACCATAAGGCTGCTTGAGTGTCATTATGCCGTGGCGGCCAGCTTCCCCTGAGTAAGTGATCCAAGAGAAGAGAGCAAGAAGGAAGCCATGGTGCCTTTTATGCCCTTATCATGAATATGACACACCATCACTTGTATCACATTTTGTTTCTTACAAGCGAGTCACTAAGTATAGTCCACGGTCAAGGAGAGGAGAATCAGTGAAAGGGGCAGCAAAGAACTTATGGACTTACTTTAAAAACATCACAGTATAATAGGAGGTCACTGGAACATTTGAAGCCAGGGGCATGGTCTGTTTCACATTTTAAAGAATTGTTTTGGCTGCTTTGTGGCAAATGGATTGCACAGGGGCAAGAGTGGAAGCAGGGAGCCCAGGTAGGGCTATTACTTAGTTCTGGCAATTGATAAATGTATTCAAGATTAGAGTGAGTGAAGTGGAATAAAAGAAGTGTAAAATTCAGACTATGTTTCAGAGGTAGAATGGAAAGGACATGATAAGATTTTACTGAGTCTGATGTCATTGGGTGTCACTTCCTTTTCACATCCTCGACTGCAGTGCTTTCTGAAACTGGCTAGTTATCAGAATCCCTGGGGAGCTTTAAAAATATGGATTACTGGTTTTCACTTCAAGATAGTCTGATTCGGTAGGTCTAGGATGGGAAGATGATCAATCAAAGCTGGAAACCACTACCCCATTCATTCAATAAGCTAATTAGAAGTGTAATTATTGTTGTTGTCACAAAGTGAGATCATTATTATGCGATGGGATCTGTTACCTGAAATTTTTATTTCTTCACACACACACAACACCATGTACAATCAGATACCAATTCCTATGGAGTCTGTCTATATAATAACTCTCAGAGAAAGAATTCCTCCCAACCACTACTGCACTGGTCTATGCAATCATTTATTACCTCTTGGACTATTGCAAACCCCTCTTTTATAATTTCTTACCTCTGGTCTCTCCTTTTGCCTTTTACCTGTTGTCAGTATGATCTTCATATCCCACATTTATTATTTTATCACTCCATTATTTAAAAAGACTCACTATCTTCAAGAATCCCCAGAAAAAAAGATCTGTGCTCTTTTAGCATGGTGTTTGAGGCCATTGACAGTCTGGTCTTGTCCTATCTTTGGAGTGACCTCATAGCCCCCTTTTACACATTCATCCTAGCACACTGAATTATTCACCCTTCCCTTAACTCTATTTGTACTTTCATATCTTGACACTTTTATTCATATTATTTTTTCTGCGTAGAATGCTCTTCCTCCTCCCTCCCTCACCTGAAAATATCCTACACATCATCCTTCAAGGCCCAACTCAGTTGATTACTGCCTCTATTCCTCACTCAGAACTAGTCATATGCTTTTCTTAATTTCTAGCCCACTTTTTTTTTTTGAGACAGAGTCTCGTTGTGTTGCCCAGGCTAGAGTGAGTGCCGTGGCGTCAGCCTACCTTACAGCAACCTCAAACTCCTGGGCTCAAGCAATCCTGTTGCCTCAGCCTCCCAAGTAGCTGGGACTACAGGCATGTGCCACCATGCCCAGCTAATTTTTTCTATATATATTAGTTGGCCAATTAATTTCTTTCTATTTATAGTAGAGACGGGGTCTCGCTCTTGCTCAGGCTGGTTTCGAACTCCTGACCTTGAGCAATCCTCCCGCCTCGGCCTCCCAGAGTGCTAGGATTACAGGCGTGAGCCACCGCGCCCAGCCTCTATCCCAATTTTAAAACACCTTTATGTTTATGTTCACAGTACCTAGTAGTGTGTTTATACTTAGGGGGCTCCAAATAAAATGTCTATTTAAATGGACAGAATTTATTTCTTCCACTTTACTCATTTTTATGTAATGGAGAAAACAAAAGGCAAATTCACAATAGAAGATTGATTAATGAAATGTACATGCCACTGAACATATACCCCAGGATCTGTACACATTTAGCATAGTCCATACCTACTGCACTTTGCAACCACACATTGTAGCATTGATAATTCTGAGGCATTACAAAATCTTCACAATCCAAATATTTCATTAAGAAGTTCAGTGGCAAGATCTCAAATGCAAAGGTTTATGAGCATTTATTTATTTATTTATTTAATGACAGGGTTTGGCTCTGTCAACAGGCTGGAGTGCAGTGGCCTGGTCATAGCTCATTGTATGCTCAAACTCTTGGGCTCAAGCAGTACTCCTGCCTTAGCCTCCTGAGTAGCTGGGACTACAAGCATAGTGGGTCATTTTAAAGGCTTAATCACAGCTAGTTAAAAATTTAAGTTAAGGACATCCATTTCCTAAACATCCTAATTAATTGATATTTAGTGTATGAGTTACCAAATTTGCCTTTTAAAGTTTACATTTAGAGATTGTAAATCTATCTATTAGGATGAATTTCTGGGTCAGTCAGGTTCTGATCTGCAATATTTAATGTTTACACAACTTAACCTTTGCCTGATCTTTCAAAAATTGTTTTATAGGCCTACATTTACTTTCCTAATGCAATGATTTGATAAAAAGTGGCTACAGTGGATAGTCTGGGAAAACATTGCAGCACTCCTTTGGGTCTTTACCTTTAGGGGAATTACTCATGAAGTGTGGTCTTGGGATACAGGACCTTGTCTCTGGAAACTAGAGACTTTGAATCTTGCTCTCCCTGTATTGAGTCATATGGAGCAGGGGCCCTGACCTGCACCCAGTCATATGGAGAAGGTCCCTGGTAGTGGACCTTCCCACCCACATCTGTGCATCCCAGAGATGAAAGAAGAGCATTTGGGGCAGCTTGTGGGGGCAGCATGGTGTTTAGTGGAGGAGCGGAGATGGCCACACCTCAGATAGACTCTTCCTGTGGCCTGGCTTTCTGAACCCCTGGGGTTGTACCTGTTTCCCCAAGCCTGCTCTCCCAGCCTTCTGGGATCTATGAGCTCTGCCTCTCCTTCTTCCAATGTTATTTTTCTTTACATAGACTTTATTTTTGTTGCTTGCAAGCAAGAACCATGACTGATACCCTAAGTACTGTAAGAGAGCAGGGAGAGTTCTAGACTGTAGAATCAGATTGCAGGCCACTTACTAAGTGCATATCCTTTGGCAAATGTTTAATCTCTTTAACTCTCCATTTCCTCACCTGTAAAATGGGACCAAAACCAATAATCGTGTCACCGGGTTTTTGTGAGGATTGAATAAAATGATCCCTATAAAGTATTAAGCACAGTCTTTGGTGCATAAAGAAGCATTTGATAAATAGGAGGTTTTGTTATTACTAAAATTCTATGTAATTGTCCATGTGTTTAGGCCACAAAACTCTACTGCTCCCCACATGAAAAGAGCACCCTAGGGCATACTCTGTGTTCAGTGTTGCACTTCATTTTTTCCCAGGCTGGGGTTTTGTTTTCTTTTGTTTTGCAGTTTAGGATTTCAGCACCTTCCCACACTGTATATCCTGACACTATTTTGGGGGGCGCAGCTTCCGGTCACTGTACCTGTATTCTCTCTCTTCATTCTGTTCTACCAGTGCTCCCCTGCCCCTAGGCCACCAAAAGGAGATCAGCTGCAAGTGGAAAGGGCAAAACTGGTTGAAGCAAGAGTCCTTCTTTAGCATCTGGTATGCAGATTTAGCAGTTTTAACGAAATTAAAAAAACAAAAACAAATGCACAGCCTATATCCCAAGACTTATGAAATCCTTAATTTATCTACTTAGCTTTTGATGGATTTTTTTTCTTCCACTGAAATGTATAATGTCCTCTCATAGTTAAACTGCAGAATCTTTTCCACTCAACTTCCTCCCTCTGGGATGTAATAAAGAGACAGCTTATGGCCCAACAGCACATTGGAGACAAATTTTCTGTGATAGAAAAATGTTTTTTACTACACATAATGTTTCTCAAAGGAGGTAGGTCAAAACATAGATATCAATCCTCTGTAACCATTTACTGAATTCTGTTTTTGGTTTGAGAATATTACAATGTAATATGTTACTTTTGAAAGGTTGAGTATTTTGTTATGGCTCTTTTAATTTTCATAACAGCCATATGTAAATTAGAATAAAGAAGAAATTAAAATAACTTACCATCTCTGCAAGCTCTATTTTCCAAAAAAAAAAAGTGATAAAAGGGCTGAGAAGAGGGGAGCAGCAGGGTAGTATAGGCAAAGTATAGCCCACCTGTGTGGCAGTCAGCAAACTGGGGACTGTCATACTGGGTCAGCCACTTCCTGGTGTGATCCTGTGCTCAGTCCCACTTTCCTAAGCTGTAAAATGAGGACACCTGTACTCTCAAGGATGGTTGTGAGAAATAAATGACCTAATGTCTACAAAAATCTTGGCTCATAGAAGGAATTCAATATCAAATAATTGATATTATAGCTCAACAAAGGATTGTCAGAGGTTCGATGGCATTTGATTATTTAAAACAAATATGATATTTTCTAAAGGAAATATATTATTGTACATCTACACTAGTATCTATATAAATGAGACCTCTGATTTCATTAGCAGATATCAAGGAAGGAAATGGTAACTCAAAATAACTCATATACTAAGTTAAGTTTTATATTTATCAGAATTTTGATTAATTACTATAAAACATTCTGTGGTTTCAGTTGGTATTATTATAATATTTCTTTGGTGCCATAATCCCAAAGAAACTACATTTGTTTGGGTGATACTATTTATATATTAAATAATTAGGCAGATAATGCCTCAAATTTACTTAAGGAGCCAGAAAACTCCATTTATTAAAATGTTTAAAAGCAAATTTGAGGCCAGTCATGGTGGCTTGCACCTGTAATCATAGTACTCTGGGAGGCCAAGGAGGGAGGATCACTTGAGTTTCAGAGCTCAAGATCAGCCTGGGCAACATAGTGTGACCCCATCTCTACAAAAATAAAAAAATTAGCTGGCCATGGTGGCATGCACCTGTTGTCCCAGCTGTGTGGAAAGCTGAGGCAGGATGATCGCTTGGGCCCAGGAGTTTGAGGTTGCAGTGAGCTATGATGACACCACTGCACTCTAGCCAAGGTGACAGAGCAAGACTCTGTCTTAAAAAAGAAAAAAAAAAAAGAAAAGCAAATTTGTGTCATAGGGTAAATATATATATGTATGAGCTATAAGTATCAATGTAAAAACCTCAAGTATTAGCTACATGTAAGCTTCTTTATTTCTTTATAATTGAACTCAATCTGTTTCACAAGACAATATGCTAGGAGCCAGACATGAAATCTTCAGATAATCTCAGTCAGTCTGAAAGTTCTCTTGTGCTGTTCTCCCATGCTTTTCTCACTGGGCTGGCATGTCCGTGGGGGTGGGAGGGCAGGGGCTGTTGACTCCACAGCTGCAGTCATCTCTCTAGCTGGCATCCTCTGAGACAGAAGTCCTCCTGGAGTCTCTGATCAAATTGGGTGCAGGCCTACTCTACTTCTACGGTCTGTCAGAGCCACATGTATTCCACTCTCAGCTACACGTGAAACACACACATTATGGTAGGTGGCAAGTACTCATGGCCACCCCAGGACCTTCCACCCAGGCGACTTCATACCACTGTGTCTACCCCACTGTGCCTGCCTGCGCCATATTGGGCTGGTCTATTCCATAATGTTGGATGCTGTTCCAGGCTCCATCTCAGAAGGGAGGTGCAAATCACCTCTGCTCTCTGCCTGCTGGCTTATGCCTTCAGATTTCTTCAAACCTATTCCAGTTTTTCCTCTGCCCCATCCCCCAAGGCACTGGTCTATGGTGAGGCTCCTTCCCATGTCTAAGCTCCTTTGCTCTTTCTTTCTCCCAACCCCCACAGGATCATGATCTCTTTATAGACTGGGAAAATTCCCTGGCATTTATCATTTCTTTTTCTAAACCTACTTTTTATGGCATAAACTTTATAATCTGAATCCTTAAGGTCATTGGGTCTCAATAGTCAAAATCTAGGCTTTTCAAACTCGAAGAAAAACGTTTTCTCTCAAACTATTGTTTTTGTCTTGAATTTCGTAAGTCCATTTTAAAACTCAAAATCATGGGCAACTCATGTTTTCCTGTGAATTTGTCTTGTATCATCCTCTTACCCTGGAGCAATGGATGCCAAAATCTAATATGAATGAATGAGTACATGGGATAGAGAGAAACAAGCAAGTGAAAACAAAACAAAACACAAAAATACTTCTTAACATATCAAAATATTATCTCATTGCAAATGGAAGCCGTCTTACAGCTTAATTTAGTTTTTCCTTAGTTGTTTGGCCTAAATCATTTTCTAGTTAATCACCTGAAAGACTGACTATACAAATGGACAATGGTCAGACTATTTATAACAATAGGACTTTGATCCACAACCTCTGCAGCAACAAGCTAAAGAAGCCAAACCACCATCTCTGGCTGCAATCAGAATGATTAGGACTTGGTTAATGTCTGCCAGCTTCCCAGTCTCTTACTAACTGCCTCTCTTCCAACTCAGGACCAACCAGAGAAGTCTAAACATGCTCCCCATACCAATTACTTAGGACACTCTGCTTCTAGTTGGCTGGCCTTTGGGTTAGCTCTCCTCCAGGTCCTCTAGGCCAACAACCTCCAATCAGAGAGCACCTGAAGCCTTCCTTTGTTTTTCCACTATGAAGCTTTCCCACTCCCACGCCTGCCTTTGAGTCTCTGCCAAATGCAAGTGATGGTGGCTGACTCCCTTGCTCTAAATAAATAGCCTTTGTTCTCATTTGGGTGGTCTTCTTTTATTTCCACAGGCTTAATACACATAAAACTGTTACATTCAGACCTTCACATTGATAGTTGAGCTTTACATATTTTTTGAGTATAAAGATGGTTGGAGTGAATAAATACTTGACTTTGATTTCTGCTTTTATGGATAAGAATTAAACATTATAACTTTAAATGACTTTTTCCTTAAATTTACAGGTACTGGTATGCTTGCTTCAATGGGTATAATTGGAATGTTTTTGGAAATATATATAAAAATTCTATTTTTGTAAATTAAAATGATTATATTTTGGCAAATTACTATTAAAAAAGACCCTTTTATACATTAATTTGAAAATGAAGACCATTTTTACTATGCAGGTGATTGCTCTTCATGTGTCAGGTTTCCTTAAATTGGCACACATCTGTATTAATATCTACATATAAACCTAAGTCTATAATAAAACAATAATGATACTTAGAAGAGTAAATAATGCACATTTATACATAGAAATTTGTGCTGTTTTATTTTTAGTTCACTTTAATAGACATTATGTGGTCATCACAACAACATCCCAAAGTTTAAATTACTATTCTAATTTCACAAGTTGAGAAATGAAGAATAAGGTAAAATGACTTGCTCAAGGCATTACTAGTAAAGGATGAAGCCCTTCATTCTGCAAAGAACCCTGAGTCTGTTCAAAGCCACTAGCCGGGAAGCTTCCCTATATCCCTGTGACTGAAGGAAGGTTCCCATTCTTCTGTGAAGGCTGTGGTCTTTATCTTGCATGGCAAAATGGGGTGAGGATGCTCTTGGAACAGCAAGGGGGAGAAGGGGAGCCCACTCAGAGGTGTGCCCAGCTGGGTTAAGCTGGTGTTTAATAGCAGAGCTAATGATGGCCAGATGACTCACAGATACAAATAGTACAGTCAGAGAGAAACGTAGGCCTTCCCATGCAAAGGAGGGCATCTTTCCACTGTGCATTTGTCCACATTGCCCTTAAAATAAAATCCTGACCCTAACCATGGCCTACAGGCTCCTTATAATCTAGCCTCTGCACTACCTCTTTTACTACTTCTCCTGCTGTTCTGCTCATTCTCTATACTCCAGATACTTTTCAATTTCTCAAACATGCTGAGCACATCCATTCTTCAGGTCCTTTAAAATTCTGACCAGAACCCAGGATTCCAAGATCTCTACATGGATAGTTCCTTCTCATCTTTCCTATTTCAGGTCAAATTTCTCCTCCTAGAAGTCTTTCATGATTATTTTAGCTAAAGCAGACCCCCTAACCCTATACCTCCCTTCTATCATGTTGTCATTTTATGTCATCTGTCTGGATTTAAAATTCTCTTCTTTATTACTTGTTTGCTTGTGCATTACCCCCTCTCCAAACTGCAAGCTTTGTGAGGTTTGGGAACTTGCCTGTCACGTTTGCTGCTGGATTCCAAGCAGCTGGAACAGTGCCTGGGCCCTCAATACATATTTGTTGAATAAACAAATGAATAAATCATGAACCCCAAATGTGAATGTGATGACAGATATATATTCATTCTCCAGAAAAAAATTCACTGAAAGTTTTGTACATAACTTTAGGAGGTTTCAGAGCCCTGGAAGCTCATCTACAGACACCTGTTTAAAACCCCTACATTATAGTTATGTTGTTTCATAATGTTCTTTTTGAAATTGATTCTGGTATTTTTTTCTTTGCAATTAAACATGAGCATGAATTTTGAAAGTTTATTTTAGGTGGAATATAACAAATCACAAGCCAATTACTGCTCAATGGCCTTGAATAAAATAGACCCCTCAATATTTATATTAATGGGTCCTAATGACCACATTTTAATGAATTGAAGATGCTTTTGTGATACAAACATTAAATGCTCACCCATATCCAATATTTCCTCCTTTGTGGGACTTGGGAGGATTAACTTTCCAGCTTCCATAGCAGTTGGGCAGAGCCTTATGACTAATTCTAGCCAATGGATTGGAGGGAAAAGTGGCATATGTTACTGAAAGGTTGGAGCATTTAATTGCTGGTGTGAGATCCTCCAGGGCTCTACCTTCCCTTAGAGTAGTGGCTGTGAAAGCACCTGTTGATATGGAAGGGCAGCACCAAGCCATCACATGGAGGATAGCTGCTCTGGAGAGTCACAGAGATCTTTAGCTGACTTTGTTTGAGCAAGCAGTATAAACCTTTTTTTGTTTTAAGTCCCTGAGATTTTCAGATGATCTGTTATTGCAGCATATCTCAACATAATCTAACACACCACTGATTGCTTGGAAAATGTACTGTTACTTTTATATACCATTGAGAAAAAAATATGCCATTTATAATTGTAAGAATTCAATGTAAGATGCATCATAATCTTAGAGATGTTAAAATGTGAAAGGGACTTAGATTAGATAAAATACAGATTGTTAAAGGAATTCATTAAAGCAGATTAGCATAGTATCAAGAGCTCCAAAGCTAGAGTTGGACAGAAAGGTATGGATTCAAATCCCAATACTTACTAGCTTGTGTCTTAGTAACTTGTGTAAGCCTTAGTTCCTCATCTGTGAAATGGGGATAATAGAAGTGACCTCATAGGGTTTTGTTAATATTAAATCCAATAATTCCTTTAATGTGTTCAGCATAGCAATTATTTTACATATTTTAGTCACCATATTTGGTTAGATCACAGAGCTTGTTTAAGATAAACATTAATTTCAAACAACAATACAGGAAAACTTCTTTTTAAGTTTGTTATTATATCATACTAATCATTCTATCTAACTAACTATATTTTTGTACCCTTCCCTACTCTTCCTAGCCTCTGGTTACTATCATCCTACTCTCTGTCTCCATAAGATCAATTGTTTTTAATATTTAGCTCTCACATATGAGTGAGAACACGTGAGATTTATCTTTCTGTAATCAGCTAATATTTATTAATTCCTCACCAGGCATGAGGACTGGGTCTCTGAGTTAAGTGCTCTTGGAGATAACAGTGAAACAGATCTGGAGGTTGAGGGCCCAGGGCGGACCACCCTGGAGTCTTTCCACCTTCTCTCTGTGTTTTCCAGGTGAATCAGGGTGGAATGAACATCAAGCCCAGCCTTGAAGAATAAAAGAAGTCACAAAAATGTATCTGAGGAATGTGTGAAGGATCAGTCCTATACTTATGTTGGTGACTGGTGGGTGTAATAGAGGGAAAATTGAGGACTATTTGTATGCCTGGAACCTTGGGTATGGGGGCTGTGTGTATGGAGAGAGAGAGAGAGAGAGAGAGAGAGAGAGAGAGAGAGAGAGAGGGAGAGAGAGAGAGAGAACATAAGCTTTGGTGGTTGGCGAACATAAGGGTAAGTCACTGTAGCAGAAGTGTGGCTCTTGGAAGATATGTAGATGTATTGTTCCTGCCTATGTAGGGTTACACTTTTATGGATTATGAAGTTATCCAGGGAACATTTTTGACTCATGTCATGTCCGTATTCATAAAGCAGCAACTCTTGTTATAATTGCCTTTATCTATAGTACATTTGAAAAAAAAAAAAACTAAATGTAGAGCCAATAACAAGGTTTAACAGTCATTACTTCTGAAGTTCATTTTGGACTAAAAGTTTTCCTCATATATACTTTATGAGCTTTCATTCTGTCACCAAAGATGAACATCGTGGATTCCAATACAATGCTCTCACCTCAGTTTTCTGGAGGACATATGCTTGTGAAGGAACAGGTGGCTGTTTAATATCATTATTTTTATTAAATGCCTGAACCATCACAATATAAGTCATTTTCTTTAAAGGAAGTATAGCTGCCTCTAAATATAACTCTGGGCTACAGTTTACCTTTTCTGTTTATTTTATTCTTAACTTGTGGAACTGTATTTCAGGAGTATATAACTTATTTTGGAGTATATAACTTACTATTTGATATCTGCTAACAGTAAATCAATTGTAATGATTCTAGCACCAAAGGAACCAGAGGAGACTTAAACGTATTTCTAAAAGACGAAAAGCTTCTTTTTGTATACAGTTTATAGCATATGTATGTTTCCACAGTTTTAGAATATTCAAAAGTCCAAAAAAAGTTTTCTCACTATATTCCTCATTAAAGACCAAGAGGACAAAACAGAGAAAACAATTAACTCCAACCTACGTATTATTTATCAGATGTTTTGAGTGAAATTCAGATTTAAAAACCCAGAGACTCTCTCTTCCTCTCCTCCTCCCAGCAACAGCATTAGGGAGATATTCCCTACTGCAAAACACACCCACACTCATGTGTTATCATTCCAGGAGTGGGGGGAGTGTTGGTGCCAAGAGGTTTGGGCTCCTCTCCGCATCATTGCTGTGCGGGTCCTCATAGGTCTGCTGTGGTCTACTGAGGTCTGCGAGACCCCGCCAGAGGACTTGGGGCTCACAGCCTGGGTGTTCTGGGGGACGCTCTCAGGGACTCCTGGGAAAATCTGAATAGAGACCGCCTGTACCGCAAGGCGCTTCCTAAAACCTCATTAATCTCTCTTCACTCATCAGCGTTCCTGCAAAACGTCCCAGGAATTTTAACTTTTCCTTGGCGCAAGTGTTTTGAGCCGACCCCTTGCAGGCGCAAAGGAAGCTTAGCTCATTCTGGCCTCCTGGTTCGCCCGGGATCTAGGGAGTCACGCAGGGCAGAGTGCGGCTTCCCTTCGCTTCCCCGGGACAAGCAAGAGATGAAAAGGGGAGAGGAGGTGCTCCACTCTCTTGGATACCCTCCCAGATATTTGTAATTTGGCGTTTACAACACAAAATGATGCTGCAATGTAAAATAAGCAACGTGGAGGTGCTCAGCCCTCCTGGGTACACTCCCAGATATTCCTAATTTGACGTGTAAGAAACAAAAACAATGCTAACATGCAAATTAGGCAATGAAATATCCAGAATGAGCCTCGTCTGACAGGCCAAACTGAGATTTTAATGGAAAGCTTACTCATATCCCCACACTGAATTCATTCTATCTTTTAAGTACTTTAGAAAATTGTGTAATTTTAAGTTCCACCACTGTCATAACGAACACTCCACAATAACACGCAGTGGAACAATGGACACCCCCATATCGCATTGTGTCAGGTAATTACGAAGTGTCTCGGCGCGGGAAAGCAAAGCCGGGAACATCAACGTGTCCTCTGCAGCGAGTAGGAGCGTTTGAATCGCTAATCTCACGGAAACCCCATCCAGCAGTTCACACCAGTACCTCAACCCAGGGACAGTGACAGACGCAAGCCGACCTTGGCCCCAGGCGTGGACGGAGAGGGCCAAAGAGGGGACGTGCGAGCGCAGAGGGACCGAGAACCGCTCTGTGGAGGGCAGATGCGAGCAGGGAAATCGTGGGGAGAAAGCGCAACTGGGCAGGGAGGGGAGGATCCCACCCGGGGGTGGCGAGGGTGTCCGGGCTCCCGGAGAGCGGGACCCTACGCGGGACCTTGCGCTCTCAGCAGCACCCACTCAGCTCAACCTTTCGGGCTAAACGCAGGACACCCGGATAACGGTGTTTGCGGGGTCAGGGATAAAGCTGTTACTTTGTAGGAGAGAGAGAGAGAGAGAGAGAGAGAGAGAGAGAGAGAGAGAGAGAGAGAGAGAGAGAGAGAGAGAGAGAGAGAGAGAGAGAGAGAGAGAGAGAGAGAGAGAGAATACTAGAGGTAAAAGAAAGATCGGGGGGCTGAAGGCCGAGATGTCCTACTTCTAAGTGGTTCTTTGAGAGGCAAAAGCTTCCTTGCAAGCGCGGTCTGAGGCCGCGCCACGTTGGGGAGCGGCCGGGCAGGGCGCGGGGACCTCTCCAAGGGGCCTCCAGCCTCCGTGCACTCTGCGGTGGCCCTGGGAGGGGGGCACTCTATCCTGGCCGCTGGGGGAGGGGGGAGGGCTGTGTTTTCCTTCCCCCGAGACCCCAGCGCTGCAACCCGGAGGCGGCGAGCTCAGGCTGCCTTGCCCGGAGGGAGCGGCCCTCTCGCGCCACGACCTCAGGTCCCCGCGCCCTCCCACCGCACAACCTCCTCCCTTCACCCCCATTCATTTTTCCTCAGCAGCTTCTAGGACGGGCTCAAAAGCCAACTCCAACCCCCTCGCCGAGCCCACGTCACGGAGCTAAGGAGAAGGGCTGGGGTTGCAGCGGGCGCCGACGGCCGGGCGCTGTCGCCCAGAGGGGGCGGCCGCGGGGGGCGCCGCGTGCGGACCGTGCCCGCCGCGGATGAACAGGCGGCCGCGGGCGGCCCCCAGAGCCGCGCAGCACCCGCGTACACAGTGACGGTGGAAGCCACGCCCGCTCGGGAGCCGGGGGGCTGTCCTAGCCCCCCCCACCTTGCCTCCTCGCGCCGGCCCCCTCCCGGCCCCCGCGCCCTCCCTGCCCCTCCTCCCCGCGCCGGCCCCCGGCCCGCCCCCGGCTCGGCTCGCGGGAGGCGCTGGGCGCCCGGGCTGGCGCGCTCTCCCGGGCTCACACACCCCGGCGCTCGCACGCCCAGCAGCTCTCTCCGCGCCGGCCCTCGCTCCCCTCGCCCATGCCGACGGACGGAGCGGCGGAAGATGGCTGACGACTCCGCGGGGCCCCGAGGATGCGGGCTGGCGGCGGCGGCGGGAGCGGCGGCGGCAGCGGCGGCGGCAGGGGCAGCGGCAGCAGCGGCGGCGGCGGCGGCGGCGGCGGGCGCAGGAGCAGGAGCGGCGGCCGCGGCATCCCCGAGACTCCCCGAGCTCCCTCTGGCTCTGACAGCCACTGACGTCCTCCGCCGCTAGAAGAGACCCCGCTTCCCGGCGCCCGCCTCCCCCGGCCCGGCGCGGCCCCGCCGGCACCGCTACCTCCGCCAGCCTCGCCACCATCAGCACCACCTCCGCCACCGCCACCGCCACCGCCACCGCCACCGCCGGCGGCGGCAGCAGCCATTTCATCTCCACAGAAACCAGACACAAAAACATGGCAGAAATGGAGAAAGAGGGGAGACCTCCGGAAAATAAAAGGAGCAGGAAGCCGGCTCACCCAGTGAAAAGGGAGATCAACGAGGAAATGAAGGTATTTTTGGACCTCGGGGGCTGGGGGACGGAGCTCTTTCTTCCGCCCGCTCCCCGTGCGCCGTTGTGAGGATCGGGGCACAGGGGCGCGCTTGTCAGTTTCCGTAGGATGCCCAGGACGTCTCGGCTCCCCCTCCAGGTGTAAGGCGGAGGCCAACTCGCGGTCTGCGCCCCCGAAATTCGCCAGCCTCAGATTTGATTGTGGGGGGAAGACCACACTCTGTTTGACCTTACAAACCCCAGGCTGGCACGGGCGCGTGTCAGGGGAGGGCACCGGGGGCCGGGCGGCCTGATGAACAGGCTTTCCTAGCGGGCGGTGTAGTTTTCCCCCTTCTCCGGGAATCAGCCTTCGGGTCCCTCCAAAGTTAGGAGCCGCCCGGCCGAGGCACCCCGGGGAGAGCCCGATGCCACCCTCCTTCCCAGTTCGCCCCCCTGCTCCGCGACCCCGCTTCTCCCCAGGCAGTCCGCGGCAAAGGTGTGAAGAGGCTGTCAGTGCCCTGCGAGTTGCGGCCCGAGAGGCGCAGGTCTGGGTACCGTCCTGCCCGCCCGCCCGCCTCGCCCGCCCCCGCCCGCTCCTCTCCCTGGGCTGCCTCCGCCTCCCGCTCGCCTCTGCGAGCCTCACTTCCCAGTTGAGCAGACCCCCGCAAGCCCGGCTGAAAGAGAGCCGTCCGAGCGCCGGCCTGCGCGGGGCGCCTGCCCATTGTTCAGAAAGGCAAGCCCCGAGTCCTCCCGGCGAAGCCGGGCTCCCCGCCAGCCCAGCGGTGCTCCAGAGGTGGCGAGCGCAGCAGCCTTGCGCTCCAGCTGTTGGTGTTAGCGCCGTTGCACTAGGGCACAGCTCAGCTCCGGACCCCTTTGTCGCCCCCCCCTCTTATTTTCCATGAAGTTGAGGCTTTTGCCTAGGCAAGAGTTTTATTCTGTGTTGATTTTTTGAAAAAATTATTTTATTTATCTATTTTTCTTTTTGTGAGTTACGAAAAAGTAGCAGGTTTGCATTCTGCAGTCTTCTTGATGTTCCCCATCTGCGTAGAATCCTTAATACTGCTAGGTGACTTGGTTAGTTTTGGTTAAGTTTGTATTTAAAAGGCAAATTAGATGAAATGGTGTGCACGTAAGTCAAATTTATTGCACTTTGACGTTTTCTTCATTAGAACAAGCATATTCTATGATAGTGTCTCTTGTGAAGCCCAGGCTTAGAGGGGGACGCATCTATATGTATGTGTACCTAGGTGCATATGTTTAGCTTTGTCTTCCTCCTAGAAATGCCACTGGCAATCTAAGTTTTGGAATTAGGGCTTTTATTTTGGGTGAGGAACTTAGTGCCTGGAAGCATGGTGCAGCATTAGACCAACAGAGAGTTAAGGAAATCAATGTCATTTGTTGTGATGGAAACTACCACTGATTCCAATGATAGGTGTTTTTTTTTGTTTTTGTTTTTTTTTAAGATGAGAAGTTATTGTCTTTTGAGATGGGGGTGGAATTCAAATAACTATTCTTCCTCACTTACTCTTCCCTCCCATCCTGCGTTTCCAGATTACTTTTCCATTTCATTTTAGATTCAGGGTGGGGGAAGGGGAGAGAGGTGAAGGCCACTAGGAAATCATAGTGTGCTCTGGCCCTTTAAAATGCTGCCTAATGTGATCTATATGGATGGCAGCTTTTAAGTTTCATAGGTTCTAGAATTACAAATTAGCTAATTTTAATCAAAACATGTGAAATGTTATCCCGGCTGGATATAAAGGCTGACTGTGCTCTATGCTTGGGGCTCACGTTGTTGACTTTGGCTGCAGGCGCACTCCGTGGTTTGGGAGATAGTTGTCCTTCTACAGTATAACAGATGTTTGTCTGAACTGGTGAGGAAGAAACAAAAACAACATTGTGTGAAGGGGAAAAATTACACAATTTTAGCCGATGCTGCAGGACTAAGTATGAAATTAACCTTGGTGCACAGAATTTCCTCTTTTGAAAATGTTATTTTTCTTCCAAATCACTACCTACTATTAGAAGTTTTAATCCTCATCGTTTCAATCCAGAGTAGCATTAAATAAGAAGTTTTATGAAGCAAATAATTCAATTGGTTATAGGATCAGTATTTTCTCTCCAATTTGGAACAATGTGAAGACCCCTGAAGGAAATTTTCAGTCATGTTCACTCACACCATGCCAGTAGGCCTAGTGGAATTGTTTAGTAGGCATTCCTCAATATAATAGCACCAAAAGTCATCATTTAAAAAGTGGATTCTCAAAGTCAAAACATGGAAAGGTTATTTTTAACTCATTAATATTTTTCTGCTTTTAATATTAATAATCACATCAACAAGACCCCTCCCCAAACCTCATGATATTATTACCCCTCCAGCTCCCTGAACCTGAAGTATAGAGTAACATAACAAGTTGGTTGCCCTGTATAAAAATGTGTGCAACAAAATGTCACCGAGAACACAATGTGGCCTTGTGCAGCTTCATATCGGTGCCGCTGGAGCTGCCTGGCTGTGTTTGCCTTCATCTGAACGGCTTTCATCTGGACCAGTGTAAACTAAGCCCTGGTAAGTAATCACTGCCCAGCAGAAAGAAAGGAATGTATACAGCTAGCGTGGCCTAAGCTGTAAAAACGGAAACCTGAGCCCCCACCTCGGATCACATATCAAGGCTTGAAGGTAGGGGAAATGAAAGGGGGAAAGAGGAGAGAGCAAATGGAAAAGTCAGTCTGGGAAGTGGAGGGTCAGGAGGAGGCCCCCCTTAGGGAGATTTGGCTCAGGGATTAGGGAATTTTATCGTGGTGTACAGTGACCTACTCAGGTTTCAACACTGGTTGGATTGAGTTGCTTCTCTGTGAGCTGAAAGAAAAAGGACTGGTGTGTATGTGATTTTTTTTCCCCTTCGGGTAATAGAAAGGACATTGGTACAAGTGTCTATTTTAAGTACAGCAAATGCAGGGCACTGAGAATGAGCAACAAAATTGCCTCATCACAGAGACTTCCTTCAAGATTTCCTAACTGAGATAGTCACATATTTATTTAAAAATGGAGAAGACAAACTGGCTGAGGTTTAGCTGACACCAGTAATGGCATTGGAGATTGTCTTCATGTGGCTAAGAGCTAATGTTGGTTGCTGTTTCACTAGATCAGATATTGAGTTACATTTTCGTTATCACTGGTTTAATGTACATGGAAGTTGTAACAAATTTAAATTTGATACAATATAATTTTGTGTGTGAAAAGTACATGACTTGGCATAGCTTGCTTATAGTGTACTTCAGTGAAAATATCTTCAAGAAGAAATATTTGGCTCACTATGACCTTTACAATGTTTTTTTTTTTTTTTAATCTTTTCTTCTTCCTTTATTCTGTTTTTTTCCTGATTAAAAAGACTGGTTATCTTACTGTACTTAGAATTAGTATGCCATATTTAATTAGTGACTAATAGGATTTTAAAAAATCTGACAGCAGTGCAATTTATATTTGGACTGTGTTTGGTTTCTCAAGTAAATATTGTGATTGTATCTAATGTAATATTTCTCTTATATACTGTTAGCTAACATATTTCATAATAAATGAATGTCAGGAGGGGCTTCTGACTTATGGAAGGGTTAAGTAGCTTCAGTAGTTCATCATGAACATGGTAGATACAATATAAAAACCAGTTTGTACTAGTAGATGTGTAAGTGTAAATATTTGTGTAAGGGAAATATTGTTACATTAGAGGATATATATTTTGTGCACACAGATCTTTTGTGATCAGTAACTACCGAACAATAATACAACTAAATAAATCTAAACTATGAGTAGAGATAATGAATCAGATTTTTATCTTTTAGAACGCTTTAACAAAACCAATGTGATTAGATCAAGCACTCCATCCTGGAAACTTTCCTAAACAAACCATAATTAATGCACTTACAATGTTTGACTTCTTTATCAATTGCTAAACTACAGGATAATCTGTTTTAAATGTCATAGGGTCTCTGCTGAAGAAGTTTTCTGTCTATAAATATTCTTAGTAAGTAAGTTGTACCTAAAATTATGCTTCAGTCCTGATGCCTACAGTTTGAGTCAGGCACATCTGTTAGAGTTTAATAGTAACCCTACCACAAGATTTTCTAGTTTGGTTTCTGATGATTTTGATTTGGTATTAAAAATGACCTGTGTCAATAGCGTAGACAGTAAAGCAAGTTGTGGAGCTGAGCTGGTGAGATAAATAGCTTGACATTAAAAAAAAGTTGGGGGAGGAGAGAAAGGAATCACAGTGTGGATTGGAAAAGTCAGCATGTTTAAGGTTGAAATCAGTTCATTACTAAAACAGGTATACTTTAAGTTTTGCTGCTGAAACTCTATCCTGGTGTCAGAAGCAGTAAGTCTAAGGAACTTAGAAAGTGGCCTTGGGACCAGACCCTGCTGTGTTATTCACAAATTATGTCAGACCTCCTCTGCTGAGCTGTGGCCTCAGGTGTGCCACGTGGCAGTCTGGGGCCTAATGTCAGTGGAGACATAGCCCTTGCCCCTTGGGAGCAGGTATAGGATGTTCCTGAGACCTTGGCTTTGCTTTCAGTTGTCCTTCTCAAGGCTCCAGGCTAACCCCATGGGTCCTGAGAGGGTGTGCAGAGCTATGCATTATGCTGTGTTCAGATGAGGAAGTAACGGGGGGTGTTTCTGGGAAGAGTCTCTTTCTCCATCTGTGAACTGGTATGATGTGTGGTAGGCGCCATTCTCTAAGCCTTATACAACTCGCAGGTTCCAGAGACGAGGAAATGGAAAGGAACCACTCCACTTCCTCCCGAATCTGAAATAAACATTTGAACTAGAAGAAAATGAGTCTGACAGACTCATTCCCTTCTGCGTTTCCTGCCTCTGTGCTTGCCAAGCACTGCTCTGAGAAGCCAAGCCTTACTCTCCTTGTGTGAAAGACAGACTTATAGAAACCAAGAGGTAACAGAATTTTTAAAGCAAAGTCAAAAACAGGACCTCAGAAAAGGGCAACTATGAGTGAGCACAAGTGGCTGTTTAAAAAGAAGAGTCCCAGGAAAAGATAGTCTCTTGTTAGGGTGACCAGAGTTTTTATGTCTTTGTATCTTCTAAGGAAAGTTCCTTTTATTTATTCAGTTTTTATATTTAAAAAAATATTGGAAGTAGTAGAAGGTGAATCATAGAAATCCCTGAAGTCTAAAACTTCCTCTTGTGGAATGGGAAGTCAGCCACACTTGCACTCTCAAGCTAATAAGATTATCGAATATTTTCCTAAAAGAGAGGGGATATTATAGGATAGAAGAAGGAGGAAAAAAAACCCCAGAGTACTTTGTTTTTCATAGTGACAACTGAAACATGTAAACAGACATGAAAGCATGTGGTAAATGAGATTTGCTGAATGTATATTTTAGGATCTGTGGACTGATAGGTGTTAATATCTCTTATATAACCAAAGGCTGTGGAACTCTGTATGCTTTAAGGCCAATGGCTTTGGCACTGACAGGAAAACAATGTAACAAGTCTTGAGGATTTTTAAGGCAGTTCTGCAGCTGTGAAACGACACAGCTGCACACAGCTGTACACCTGCCATGCCTGCCACAATGTTAGCCTGAGGGCCAGTATTCACAATTTCACAGTATTTGTTGACCCTTTTGGGACATTTGATGTCCTGGCAGCAGACATCAACATGGGACATGGTTGTCTGCTCTATGTCACAACAAGACAATAAAACACCATAGATTTTATATGCGGAACCACATGATTTTGGTTTCATCTGCCAATTAGATAGCCATCCAATTTAGAATATATCAATAAGTTAACGAGACTTTTTTCTCCAGCCTGTTCCAAGTTGGAGTTGTGTATTAATGTTAAGAGTGTACTTTGCATTAAAAATCGTTGTGCTGTGGCTGAGAACAATGCTGCAAAATGAACCAAAATGGAGTACAGAGACCATCTTCATTGGATTTCAAGCTAGAAAGCTGTAGTTCAGGTAACAGCAGCAGGGTTCAATGTATAAAGTCTGCACCAAGAATGGGAAACGGGCCACTTTTATTATTTCATGCATATTGATGACCCTCTAGTGGGTCATCCATGGGGAGTGGTTCATCTCTACTATACCATCTGATCCAGTGGGATCATGAATGTGGAAGTACTTTGTAATCTGTAAAGGGCTCTTCAAATATTTCCTTTACGTTATTTGAATTTTATCGCATGACCTTTTGCTTGGCAAAACCATAAAATAAAACTGATCCGCTGGGTCTGTGTTAAGAGAGACAACTTAGACTCAGCCCTGGGCCAGGCCTGGGAATAGAGCTGGAAACTGACATGTAATCAAGTTCAATTCCTGCTTCACTATCTGGAACTTAAATAAGGCTCTGCCTCTGTGTGCAGATTCCCTTTCTTTGTCTCCACCAGCAAGTTCATTGATGCTTAATAGTAGTCTAGCCCAGGAGTTAGTCAGAACACATAGAGATGGAAAGGAAGATAAACTATTTTCCAAAAATAACCATTCTATTATTCATAACCTTGACCATCAGAGATACTAGCATTTTTTCCCCCTGCTTTGTAAATTGGTCAAAATTGGGAGTTTCGTTTTCCTTTGGAAGTATTTCTCATGTGCTCCACTTTCTTGGATGATGTGTGTTAGAATGTTTTGAAATTACGTAATGTAACTAACTGACAGATCCTTTTTATTGTCATTAGGACTGTGAATATACCTTACATGTTGTTAGTGAGACCATGTAGATTAATTTCTAATTTAAAATAGTTTTATTTTTATAAGAATAATACATGGATGTGCTAAAAACAGAAGGATAAGCAATAGAAATAAGCAAAAAGAAAAACAAAGCCTATAATTTTCTCACCCAGACACACTGCCAATACTTTGATGTACGTCTTTTCATGCCGTTTTCTGTGTGTGATATATATGTTTTTATAAAAACAAAAATGATCTCATTCTGTAATAACATTCTTTTTAAAACTTAATATTCTGTTAATAGCTTTTCATGTCAATGAAAATTTATCTGCAGCATTTATTTTAGTGGCAAAATAGTTTTATATGACTAAACTATCATTTATTTAATCAGATCCCTATTTGGCATTTAGTTTATTTCTAAGAAAACAGCACTGTGATAAACTTTCCTGGACATACAAATTTCTATATCTATTTTCCCAGGACAGTTCCTATAATACCTAGAAATAAAATTGCTGAGTCAAAGGGTATATAAAAACTTTAAGGCTTTTAATGCATAGAGTCAAATTACTCTATCAAATTTAAATTCCCACTAGTATGAGAGTGCTCACTAGCACTACATATTATATTTTTTAAACTTTTAGATATTTATTTTAAGAATCAGGTTTTCCTGCATTTTGTTTGATCATTTCTCTGTATTTATGCATTTGGAAAAATATTTGTGAATGTATCCAAATGTATTACCACATTTATTGAGCGCATTCTATGCCAGGCATTGTGCTAGGTGAAGCATAAAATGAAATAAAAAGTTTCTGCTCTCACATAACTTATAGTGTTATAAATGTTATAACTTATAGTGTTGGAATAGATGACATATTTTACCAGAACTGGGACTTGGATCCAGTGAAAATGAGAATGATGTTCGTACGGTTTGGAGAAGGCATGACTTTCCCCTCTTTTGAGTGAATGGGAGTTTTTTTAAATACTTCCTGCTCTTTTGGGTAGGATATAACTTTGAAAACACATTGACATGCACTTATGCAAGGCCTGGTATGAAACAAATCAGTGGTGTCTACCTATGTTTTAAAATTTGTTTGGTGTTTTCAAAATAAATAAAATTATCTGTCCTTTTTGAAGATCTTGAAGTACTTGTGTTTCAGAGGTATTTTGAGCATGTATAATTACTGCTATTTTAAAAGTCCCTTGAAATCGACTTTTTATTATTCACCTGGTAAAATATTCAATTAAAAATCATTTAGATTGAACTTTGACATTTGTATAGTACTTCCAGTTGAATAAGGAGGGCATCAAATGAATGTCCTGGGAATTCAGCGCCAACAAAAATTATTTTGCTGGTATAGAAAAACTCAGGAGGAGTGAGGAAATACTAAAATTTCCTTTCTACCTATCTTTCTGTGATCTTATTTTTTTTTAATTTTAGGAAGAGATCATGCTTTCAAACCAAATATTGGGATTTTTTCAAATCCTAGAGCAAATAATGTCTCAACATCAGTAGCTATGTCCTGGTTAGAAACCTCATGATATGATATTGGCATCCCATGATATGATGGCTTTGCAACTCTTTGATTGGTCCAGGGATGTAGCTTCTTTGGAATTGCTGACATATTGGGCTGTACAGAATTTATAATAGAAAGAGACCTGGTATGAGAATCAGAAGATCTGTATTTTAGTTCTACCTTTACTGGGTGATCTCTTATGCCTATCTTTTACCTTTTTGATGCTCTAATTTTCTGTTGTAAAATGAGGATGTTACATAGGTTCACCAAAAGTTTATTGCGGAAATCAAATACCTAAAACATAGGGTTATTGAAAGGAGCAAGAGAATTAAAGGATGTGGAAACACTGTAAAGTGCTGTGAGAGTGTTAGACATTATCATTATAATTATAGTGACCTATTTTCCAAACCCAAATTGGACTACATGGTATGAGAGAGGATTTTTGTGTTACTTCCAAGGGCAAGAGGCAGTCTGCAAAATGTAGTTCAGATGTCAAAATATTGAAATTTCTGACACATTTTGATGGTTTATGGGAGCAATGATAAAATATTTGAAATAGTGACTCAGTAAAATTCATGATGTATGATCACTATAATTATGAAATATCTTTCCAAAAGGTATTTTATTTCTCGTATAAGTTCTTTGATTTCACAGAATCCTGAAACTGAGAGGGAGTTTTAAGAGACTCAACTTCAATTTCCTGTCCTAAGTCTTCAGGAGAAAATGCTGGGTGAAGATTTTTGGGGAAACAAGTGTTATAATCTGTCTTGTTACAGTAGCTTGCTTTATTATGGAATATTCTTACCTCAAAAATCTCTCTGCATTTTAACTCTTATTACTTTTTTTCACCTTTAAAAAATATATATATAACAAATAGGAAACTTACATAGGAAAAGAATTACTCTTTTAATCGAAAATTCTTTTTTAAAGGATAATCATACAAAAAATGCCGAAACAATAACACTTAGAATTTTCTATCAGAAAGACTGGAAAACCCTTATAGGCCATAAACATTAAATTCATTTCTTTTAGAATATATTATGTTTCTTGTATGATAAATGCAAAAATCTATTTCATTTGCTTTGATTTACCACCATAATGAACCCACATGATATCTAGCATTAAACGTTACCTAGGAATTTAAAAATTTAAGTTATTTGTTCCTTGAGGGTCTTTGGCTTAATACAGTAGTGTATACAACAGAGGTAATAGTCTATTTCTTGTGGCTATACTAGAAAAACTTTGGTGTTTGTCTTCTCTCTTTCTTTCACCTTGCTTCTCCTTTCATAAAAGGTTTAAGATTTATGGCCTGAGGCTTTATAAACCTTTGTTTTCTGCTTTTGCATTCATATATCAAAACATTAAAGTGTTTATTTTTATTTTCCATGACAAGAAAGGGAATATTTTGGAGTTTATTTTCCCTGACATTTATAGTAACTCAAAAATCATGGAATAGATCAAGTTCATATTGATTGTTCCACGAAGCCTCTGAATTTTCAGCAGAAATCATAAACTAAACTGATGCAGTTAAGATACCCAAATAGTCTGAATTTGGTGTTAATAATCCAGTTGAGGTTTCAGTTTTTACCCAAATGTCTGAAACTTCTGGATCCCATCTCTGGGATTGGTTCTGAAAGGCTGAATGGATTTGCAGCTGGACTAAAACAAACAAATCTATATCCTTGGTTGGAGGTTGCTCTATGAATTATGCATCTGTAGCCTTTGTGTGACTTCAGAGGTTAACCTGGAGAAAGTGGCACGCAGATATACACGGTCTACAAAACTGGATGTGGTAACCGGGAGTTACTATGCAAAAGATATTCTGTCTTGTCGGCACAGTTCCCTTAGAGATTGGGGCAAACAGCACACAAACCAATAGGATGGCTTGAAACTGGCTGTTAATGCTGTTGGGAATTGTTTTTTTTTTGATGCAAGGTGTAAGCCTCATCCTTGGAGATTTCTGCTGCCAGACCACTGATGTAGGACCTTGATTTGTGGGCCTAGGGACTGTCATTCTTGAGCCAGGCACTCAGCTCAGTAAAAGAAATTAGGTGTTAGGGGAGACTGATGCCTCATTAAAGGGATCTCTTTTGATTGAGTAGAGCAGCATTTAGCCCAGTCCTCCTCAGTGGTATTCCTGAAGTTGCCGAGCTTATTATTCGTATCGATCATATGATCTTTGTGCATTCATGAAAAGAATGTCTATTTAATGTGGACATGACCAGCCATCAGAGAGAATAAGTGCCTCACTAAAGCTTAATATGGCTGACTGTTGGCCGTGTGGATGGTAACACTGAATCAATCTGGCTAGATTTTTTTTTCATTGCTGGTATACTATACCATCACAGATTGACCCAGCTGGAGTTCAGAGTTTAAGTGGGTACTAAAGCAAAAAATCTAGCATCCTATGGATAGTTTGAAATGCCAGGTCTGCTTTTGTGGAGTCAAAAGTGTAATATCTTTTATTTTTTTATGCAACTCCTGCTGAAATCTGAAGTCGTGAAATTCAAGAAAACATGGAACTCACACGTTGAGGCTGTGCACACTCTGGCTTAGCTTTGGTGCTTTGTTTCAGGAATATAAATTATATATCCCTGTGTAATTCAGAAATGACAGCTTCTAAGGAGAATAATAAAAGATTCTTTGAGCCACAAAGAAGGTTAGAATATATAGTTTTTTCTAGCTCAGTCTAGGAGGCTCACGGTACGCTGCCAGATAGAGATGTTTAAGCCACACAGGAGTGTAAAGATCACTAACACACAGTGTCTCACATCTTGTATTCAGATCTCGCAATTGATAAGTTAATAAACAGTAGTCATCTGACATAAGATATTAAATCTGTCCAATTATACTGATTATTTTCAAAGTTTGATATCCATAATAACACTAGTAATGCCTTATATCTGTATGTTGATTTATAGTTCACAAAGTGGTTTCATACGTTTTCCAAAATCTGGGCTGACTGTAGTCTTATAGTTATTTGGTACTTTTATGTTACTTGCCAGAAGATAATCATAGTGACCTTTGATTTCATGGAGAAAGAATCTGTCACTAATGAAATTATATAAAACAAATTATGCATTAATTTTTAAAAAATACTCTTACAAAAGGGAAAATTAAAAAGGGAGACCCTTGTAGCCTATTCAGCTTTCCGTATGATAGTAGTTGACAATTGAGAAATTATTTCTTTGTTGAAATTTCGCTTTATCTGAGATAAGAGTCAGTTAAGAAATAACACCTGAATCAGAAAGCAATTCTAATTTAAATTAATCTGAACCACAAAAGGTTGATTGTTTTCATTTTCAAAATCTTTTCTTAGCTGTTTTTGTGATTTACCTTTCAATATTTTTGTGCTAGTGTGGGATACAGACCTTGCAGAAGAATATGCTAAAATATGACTTCCTATTTCATATTCATAAGCACAACTAACAAATACCTTTTTTCTTATTATCTTTAAATTACAAATGTCTGAAGGCCTGTCATAATTGGATGCGTCATCCTGAGATTTAAAAGCGTTACAATTTTTGAACGTGATGTGAAAATGAACACTACTCTAGGGGAAGTGGAGCAGTGCTCGCATAAATGGGGTGGGGCAAACAGAATTCAATTTATGCATTCTTTTCAAATAGTTATTGATTGTAGAAATAAGTAGGAGCCTATGCTTCTCTTTCAGAACTTTGCAGAAAACACCATGAATGAACTCCTTGGCTGGTATGGCTATGATAAGGTTGAATTAAAAGATGGTGAAGATATTGAATTCAGGAGCTACCCTACAGATGGAGAGAGCCGGCAGCACATTTCTGTTCTCAAAGGTAATGACATTTAATGTCCCTTTGTTCATGCAAAGAAGGATTAACTATCTCAACCTGCCAGAATTGCGTTGCTTTGGGACTCTTTGTTGATTATGCCAATGGTTGATTTAAACATACATCCCCTGCAATGCTTTCCCATAAGCAGAATTCCACAGAATGTAAGAGCACAATGTAAAAGAAAAACAAACACAGCTTAATCTCCTTCCACCAATGGGAGAACTAGACAAGAGCTAGGGACCTTAGATGCTGTGGTCCTGCCCACAAATTTATAGAAAGAGACAGTGTTTGCTAGCTTCTAGTTTCCTGATCTCTTTGATATATCATCATTTGTTGGGGACTGGGGCTTTCTGTTAAGTGAAATGTTAGGTTTAGATTTTTGGACTGCAAGAAAGATTCACTGCTCATTTGGTAATCCCCTTCCTTTTTTTTTTTTTTTTTGATAGGAATTCAAAATAGAAGCTCTATTTTTGTTTGTATTTAAAATTTTTACTCTTCTCTTGCCCCTATACTCTTGAATAGGGTAAGAAGAGCAGTAAGAGAGTAGTAGATGATTAGATCCTTATTATTCTATAGGAATTTTCATCAAAGCCCAGCTAAAGAGTAAAAATTACAGAGGCTTGGGAGAGCTGAATTAATACTTATTCTACTAGTAGGTTGCAGTGCCAGATATCTCATGGGGGAAGCCTATATGAATACTGAATTTATGAACCTAAATTTGGAATGAGAGTTTGCTTATCAAAGAAAAGAGGAGGAACATGTGAAGAAACCCATTTGAGGAACTTTAATAAAATGTAGGTAAAACAAATTGTGCATCATCACTGGCAATTTGATCAGTATTTGCATTGCATTCAAAATCTACTGGCATAAACTACCTGTTCAAACATTTTATTTCCAGTCTTTAAGATAGTGCTTTCCCTTCTTATATGCCAAGCAAGGAAATGTAAATGAGCTGTCCCGTAGGCATGTGGAATTGAATGTACATGACAAATTTTATGTTAAGCTTGCTATGAAATTGTACACATCATGTTATGGAGATAGTATCATCAATTTCACTGTAAGTGAAAAATGGAAGTCATGAGTTTATGTTCTATAAACTAATAGCTCGTATAATACTTGGCCTAGGTAATAATCTTTGCCTCTGGGGAATATGGAAAGAGAGAATGCCAGGATATGCTATGAGAGGAAAAAGTTGTTTTCCATGGTTGAGGTTTTTTGTTTTGTTTTATTTTTTAATGATTCACATGCAAGGATAAAATGCACAAAGTTCATATCATTGTAATTTTTTTCATTTTTGTTAATTTTTGATGGATATTATCAATACCTTGTGAAACATCAGTTTTCTTCCCAATGATCTGTCTCCTTCTCATTGGCTCATGTGATTATATTATGGTCTGAGTTTATAAGACAGTGAGACCTAGTTACAATGCTGGGTGGCACGTTTTAGGCTTTCCCCTGGTAGCCAGAGAACGGTGTTTGCTGTATATCACTTTGTAGATGGAAAAGGTTAATTGCCTCTCAATTTTCTATGGGATTTTACAGTGCTAAAATTTATCACCATGATTCAGCTGGGATATTAGCTATCATAGTGGAGCAAATTATAGAGTAGCCCATTGGAAATTTATGGTAACAAGACTAAAAAGGTTCAGGATGGACTGTGGATTTTCAGTGAATTGTTTAAAGATTTGCAAGGAAAATTTTGTTTTGTTACATGGCCATGTTTCTTGAAATAAATAAGGAAAATTTAAAGTCTATTGAATAAGTCCTTTTGTCGTATTGAATATGATTTTTTTTTTTTTACAGAAAATTCTTTGCCAAAACCAAAATTACCCGAGGACAGTGTTATTTCACCATACAATATAAGCACAGGCTATTCAGGGCTTGCCACTGGAAATGGACTCAGTGACTCACCTGCAGGGTCAAAGGATCATGGCAATGTGCCCATTATTGTACCTTTAATTCCACCACCTTTCATAAAGCCACCAGCAGGTAAGTTGTGACTGGAGTTTTCAATGATTTCAGTGTTAACGATTCATGGAAAGTTGTTTTAACTATCTTATGTATAATTATTAAATGCTCAAGTTAACTTTAGTAGAGACTGTTTTAAGAACTTTATAGGTAAGAAATGTTAGAGCATACATTATTTAAAATGTTATTGCTGTATTAGGAAAATTCCCCTGTCTATTACTGCTTAGGCTATCAGCTTTCAACTGATAATATACCTTTCCTACCACCAGCTACAAAAAAAAGTTATTTTCCTTCTCTGAAGTCACCTGTTTAAAATTTTGAAAAGGATAAAAAATAATTTAAAAAACTAAGATATATACAATGAGAGGTTAGTAAGATTAAAAAGTAATCATGGTTGAACTGGGTGGTGCACAAGGAAGGCCGGGTCTCCTCTGGGTTTACTTATAAAAGGGCATGGCAGGCTTGTTCCTCAACATGCCTTCCTCTAAATCGGTTCAAGAAACAACTTAGATTATACATCTTCTCCACAGAGCTCTTCCTAATTCCTGGAAAGCTCTTTTTGAGAACTTTAAAAAGAAAAACAAACCCAAAAAACGGAGACCTGAATTTCATTTGTGTGAAAATGTAATCGGTTCTTTTATATTTCCAGAAAATTAGATGGCACAGTAGATCTAGACGGCAGTGGGCTGAGCATTATGTGATATTGCAAGCTAGGCTATAGATACATTTCACACAGAGAAAGAAGTTAAGTAATACTGTGTCTGGCTTGCTGTAAAATGTCAGAATCATGCTAGAATGCTTAATTGCAACACTGGTTATTTTTCTGTATATTGAATTAAACGATGGTAAATACTGAGCTTCAACAGCAGTACACACTAAAGCTAATGCCCGTATTTTTATTAGGGAAAATAAGTATTTGGTTATATTTCCATAGCCAGCGAAGACATTTGTAAATGTAAGTTCCTAGGCTTATGTTATAGACATATTTACACCGTATTTCTAAGTGTTACTCACATTTTCCTTCATGGTTATGGCCATATTCTCTTGCTTGGCCTACTGCATTTTATCAGTAGAAGTATCCTTAGATATGTCAAGGATACTTAAAAATCCATTTACCTGTCAAAATCACTTGTGATTGTGTTTGTCTACTAATTACTAAAGTAATTGGTGTATCATGTAAAGTTTGCCGTATTAATGACCCTATTTTCCATTGGTTGATTGTTTTGTGATACAGAGGGGCCCACATTTATCTCCCAAGGACCAAAGACATATTTTACAAAGGCCAACTGGGGAAAAGGGGGCAGGTAACTGATTTCGTAAATGTAGAGTTCATGTTTGAATGTATGTCCAGTGGCTTAGATGAGGGGAGATGATGATGAGGGTATCAGTAAGACAGTACAACGACTAAGTGACAAGTACATAGGGTTCAGATTCAGACAGATTGGCTGATCTGTCTGATCTAGGCTTTGCCACTTACCAGCTCTGTGAACATGGATGAGTACATAAGCTCTCTTCTCTTCAGTTTTCCCATCTGTAAAATGGGGATCTCAGTGCTGCCTCATGGGGTTGTTGTAGAGATGAGGTGAGAAAAATGTATGTAAAGCATAGAGCCTGCCACACAAAGGTCATTTAGTAAACACCATACCTCTTTTTCTCTTTTTCAGTCCTTATTCTGCCCTAGAGTCATCATGCACATAATTTGTGCATAAAAGGTGTGCATCCAAATGCAAATTCTTCTCTAAGATTTATTTGAGCAAAGCAAACAGCTTTAGAAATTAGCATAGCTGAGGCTAACATGAGTTCGGCATGCCAAAAAACCTGCCCTGGAGTTTCCTGCTGAGCCAGCCACGTGGAATTTGAGCACACAGCTCCTATTTAACTCTAATTCCACATCAGATCAGGAAATAAATATGCAAAGGGATGGAGGCCAAAAATTGAGCCTTGGAAGTCTTAGATGTAGGAACTCTGAGGAATTAGAAGCCAGAGTAACTGAACACCAGTGGTTTTATTGGTTTTATACTGTCTTCCATGGAATTCCAAGGCGCTCATCTGTTGAAATTAAAATGTAGGGAAGGACGTGTTTAATTTTCTGTATCTGCTATAAACCCTGACTCTGTCCTGCTCCAGAGTTCTATGTGAAGACACAAGAATACAGAAAGGTTCTCTACTTTGAAAGAATTTATTCTATTAAGTCCCTAAGCAGAAACCTTCAGGAGAGATGAATTTTGTTTTAATCATACTGTCTAGGGCAAGGGTTAGCAAACCTTTTCTGTGAAGGGCCAGATAGTAATTTAGGCTTTGTGGGCCATCCTGTCTCTATCACAACTACAGAACTCTGCAGTTGTAGTAGGAAGGTAGCCATAGATAATACATAAACAAATGAGTATGGTCATGTTCCAATAAAGCTTTATTTATAAAAAAGGCAGTGGGCAGGGTTTGGCCCAGGGACATAGTTTCCTGCTTGTGCTAGGGTAAGATTAGCCAAGGTCTCATGATAACAGGAAGGTGAACAGAGTTTCAAAAGGTCAGGCTGTGGACTTTGCCAATGTGCTCTATATAATATTATATGGAAGGGACACCAACAAAGGCAGGAAACTAGTGAGTTTTCAGGGTACATGGTGAGCTCTGTCACACCAGTACTTGTTGAGTGCTTCCATGAATGAATGATGTTCAAATCTTCTTGCACATATGTAAGACAAGTACAGGCTATTTTTGTTGTTCACCGAGAAAATGCTAGTATTTTGTCTGGATTAGTCCCAACCTGTCTGACCTTGACCACAGCTTCCTTGATAGTAAAGTGAGGATTTCATCACGCTTAATTATCCATGGATAAAGTCCACACATTATCCAAAAGCTTCTCTATCTAGCTGATTGTTTCAACTCTTTCTTTGCTAAAACTTTTGTCAGAGTTGTTACTCAGGGTAATCGAGTCGAGGTACGCTCACTGTCAATTTTCTAACTAATTAACATGGCATTTGTGAAGGGAACTAATAAAGGAATACAGTGGCTAGAAGCAAAATGCCCTGAGTAATCAGCCCCTGAATAATTTAGAGTTGACTGTATCACATAAATGTCCACCTCTCAAGATAGGGAAGCTGGGGATCATGTGTATGCTTTGTATTCCTATGTTAGTGTTCATATTCTTCCTATTCTACTGTAAACTGGCTATGTGAAAATGCTAATAATAATAATACCTTGTATTTATAATAAATCTTTTACATTATGGAATTCATTCACATTCATTATTTAATTTTGTCTTTATAATAACTCTGGGAAATAATGTGTTAGATATTAAATAAAGAACTGAAGCTCAAATAGGTTAAATGGCTTTCTCATGGTGACATGGCTTCTAAGTACTTGAGCAAAGACTAGTGCTAAGGTTTTCTGTCTCCTAATCCAATATTCTTTTTTAATATAAAGTTACCTTTTCAGTATATTCCTATAAAACTTCCCTAATTTACAATCAGAATAATAATGCTTATTAATATACTATTTCCAGATACCCCAGTGATAAAAGATACAACTTCTTCCTGCTAAAGGTTGTTCTGTAAAGTCAACATCTTTTGGGAGACTCGATAAATTCTTCTCTAACCCTGAGAATCTGTGTTTCTATTAACCTGGATGGGCTGGTAGGGATAAAATCCTAGCTTGGTTTTGGAGTGCTTGCCATCATAAGACAAGTTGCTTCTCTTAGGGGGTACCAGAGGGCTCCATCTGGTCATGCACTAGTTCCCGAGCATGTGTTTCATGTGCCTGGGTAGGTTCTCCACTAGATCCCATCCATGTCTTGGCAGCTAGTGGGCCAAAGGGAATTCGTGATTGGGAACACGGTAATACTGCTTTTGCTTGGATTCCCACTCTCTTTGCAGAGCTGCATAAAGAAGTGTGGGTTTAGCTTACTTCTGGGCCTGGAGAACTGCTGTTCTGGCCCTGCCTCCACTTTTCTCTGGAGAAGGGGAGCTCCCCATGTTTTGGTGATTACCACAGCATTGACCCTGCTTTGGCCCCATGTGTTTGCATCCATCTTCCAGGGCTAAGCTGCCCTTCCCCCCTCACAGACAGCCTCTGGCCTTTGGTGTACAGTTTGTGGCATCACAGGTGTTACTATGATAACAGAGGTGTTATAAATGCAGGATAATAGCCCTGCTTTTTTCTTTTTTCTTTTCCTCATGCAGTCAAGGGATGATCACCATGATCCATAAATAATACTCAAACACTTTTCTGTAGACTCTAGGAAATGAACAGAATAAGGCTTTGCCACACAGGGCAGCCATTTAAAAAACTGTTTTGAGGATGTTAGAAAATAATAAAAATAATAAATAATAAAAAGGATTGACCAACTCTTTCTTTTTATACAAACTATATTCTTTTAGTTTGAACAAATGTGAAAGCCTCTTTCTTTGCTAACTTTAAAAATCACATGAACATAGTCTGAAATGGCAAAAAATATATTAGCGGATATTTTGAAAGATAACAGATTAATTACATTGTAATATTGTTGTAATTCTTCTCATGTTAGAGATTTTAGTATGGGCTCAACCCTTTGGGACTTCATTCAAAGAAGGTTGTGCTTGTAAAGGCCTTTTGGCACAGATTGTAAGAACTGCGCTGTAGTGACTCGCCATTAAAATACTTGTCCCTGTACTTGGTTCCATTAACTGGATGTCAGTTTTCTGCAGTGGTTGGGCAGGTATGGGTCTCCCTGCCTTGTCGACTTCTGGTCAAAGTAACCAAAGTAGGCTGTGGCCCAGTTGGAACCCAAACCAGGATTTTCCCCCTCCTAGTCTTAGGCTTGCTCCATGACAACATTTTGCTCCCAAGAATTAAAAAAAAAATCAGTTGATAAAACTCTTGGTGTAATTGTTTTTGTTCACAAGGAAAGATGAAAGATGTTCAAAGGGCAACTTTTTCTAGAAAGATTCTGTGCTGCAGAAAACACTGTATATCTAGGAAACCACATTTTAGATCTGGGTCTTTTGACAGGTTTCCCCAGAGGCTTACAACTTGCCTATTCCAAGTCCAGAATCCCTGTAAATCTCTGAATACATTAAGGTGAAATGACATGTGAAAAAAGGAGGGAATATACTTCTCTTGATGCACTTATGGGGCAGTCTTGAATAAAATGTCTTTTACCTTAGATGATAAGGGCCCTTATTCTTATTCCTCACCATGGTCCCACGTGTGAGGTTAAAGGACAGGTCTGTCCACACGGCACACATGGGTTTGTGTGGAATGAGATGAGATCAATCTCCTATGACCAGCTTGATTTCCTGTGTGCAGAAACATCTTGCTTTTCTTTGAAAACAATGACCATTTCCTGTCCTCCAGGATAGTTTGCTTTCAGTGAGCTTTCCAAATTCGAGTTCAGTTATAGTCATGGAAATATGATATATTTTTTCAGGCAAATCTTGAAATTCCTAAGGGGTTATAAGAACTGGGCTCTAAAGAACCATTAGCTTAACTGAGAATATGGAAACATTCACGTGATCTGCTAAGCTCTATGTATATAACTGAGTAACCCACAGTTAATAAGCATGTTACTTTTTTGGCTCTTACAATTCTTACATGGAGTTGTGCTTGCAGGGAAGTGGGAATCAGAATGTGGTTTGCATTATGGTCATTATTTATTTTATCTGTTATTCAATATTCTTGGGGCTTGCATATGATGATGTATTCCAAATAGCCATTGAGAAAACAGGATTTAATCAAAATTGCTTTGGACTTTATTTATTTGTCCAACTTTTAAAATGTGATTATTAAATAAAATTACCTAGAGTTAATGGGATTTGGATGACTTTCTATTTATGTACTAGATACATTTCTCAAAAAAAAAAAAAAAAAAAGAGAAAGAGGTTCATTGAACCCTCAGTTTTCCAAATCACTTAGGGTAAGGACAAGAGGAATTATGATGAATAGCAGAAATAGGAGTAGTTAATAATATAATGATATATTCTCATCATAGCTAATATTTTTTGAGCATATATTATGGAACAGCCATTATGCTAATAGATTTCATTTAATTTCCACAACAACTCTATGTGGATGCTGTTAATAATCTTGTTTTACAGATGAGGAAACTGAGCCCTAGAGAAGTTAAGCAACTTGCCTGAGGTTACACAGGTAATAAGTGGCAGAGCTGATATTTGAACCTGTGTATTATGTCTCCTTAACCTATATTCTTAACTAGTGGGTTATCCAAAACGCGCTGTTAGTCGCTCAGTCAATTAAGTACTTACTGAATGTCCCTTATATTGTACGAGACAATACAATTATATATCATCATCCTTGACTACCAAGAATTTACAGTGTAGCTGGCATATAATCAAAACATCATTCTAGTGTGACTTTGGAATGTATGATATAATTTTAGCTGCATTTGGAGAGTGCATGGTGGGAATACGAGGATAGTTAAATTGGAGTAGCAGAAAGATAATCAGGAATTGTTATAGTTGTGCAGTTGAGGAGAAATGACACCTGAAACTTAACGTAGGCCAGGGGATTAGTCATTTGAAATTCAAAGTGATAAAAAAAGATCCGAAATGAAACCAAAAAAACATTAGCTACTATGATATGGGTTATGTTTTGTTGTTGTTTATACAAGTAAGTGTTCTTTAAAAAGTAGGAGGAAAATGTTAGTATGTTCAATCATTCTTAATGTCAGATGGAATGTTTAATTTGAATGGTGGAATGATGTGGTGAAAAGACTGCCAGAGTGAGAACGGGGTGACCTTTGCCATTAATGTCAGCTCTGCCACTTATTGGCTGTGTAGTCTTGGATAAGTCAGTCTCTTTGAGCCTTAGTTTCCCTGTCTGCAAAATGATGTGGTTAAGCTTGGTAATTTGCAATTTCCCTAAATTTATAAAGTCCTGATTTTGTGACTCATATGGTTAATTGCTCACCAAATTATATGATTTGAAAGAGTATATTTTAATATACTTTAATATATAATTGTTAATTGATTGAGCAGACATAAAGCAAACTCATATATATGTAGTTACAGCAGCCAAAAGCCTGATGGAAGATTTATGCTACTTGGGACTTTTAATGATTGTTAATTTTTACTTTGAACAAATGATTGACTTGAAATAATAGATTTAACTTTTTTAAAGATAAAAAGTACTAGAAAAAATGAAATGTCAGTATATAAAGGACTATATCATCTATATGTTATTAGAACTAATCATATTTTGTCATTTAGTGTTTTATTTAACTCTATTATAAAAATCTCCCCTAAAATGTTTCTTAATCTAACTAGGGATTTGTTTCATATAACAAGTCCAGAAATGCTGTCTATGGCAGCCATGGACACCCAAAAACATGCCACTGGGGAGCGAGAAATTTTGTATTTTGAGGATTGTGTTACTGGGACCATCATCATTCCAATGGTCCTCAAGTTGCGCAACCCAACCCAGGGCATTTCGTTCAACTGCCAGAGAACAACAAGGAGACAGGACAATGGGAACTTGGCTAAGAGAAAAAGAGCAACAATAACTTCCCCTTTCCAAACAGATTTTCAGAAATCCAAATGAGTGAATTATGTACTCCTCATTGGCCAGGTCTATAAGCTCTGCCCGCCATCAGTTACAAGGAAAAACTGGGAAATTTATTTAAAGACATTAAACAGTGCTTAATATGGAAATGTGAACATATCGAATCCATTTACCTTTGTAAAGAAAATGAGAAGAATGAATATAGTAGGGAAATTGACAGAATCGGGCACATTAGAAATGAAATGAAAGCTATAACAAGTGCCTCAAATAGGTATCATAGACCACACACTCTGACCATAATGCAGTCAAATAGTGACCAATAAGAACACGCTGACAAAAATGGTTTTTTGGAGCATACCAACCAAGTCTACATTAAAGCAGCTCAAAGAGGACTTCGCATTGGAAATGAAACCATATGCACCTAAGTGAATTGAAATGGAAGCTACAGCATATCCAAATTTAAGTGGCAGAGCTGAAAGGGTGCAAAGAGGGATAGTCATCATCTTATAACATTTGTTCCAATTTAAGGATGAGACAATGATAACAGCAATGATCATTAACATTTATGGTGTTTCAGTCCTACTGTGTACTCATTTGTTTGCAGTAAGTGGAGAGCTGGAACTGAAGGCTTTCTCATATCTATTCCAATCATAGTCTCTCTCTCCAGGATGTGGTCTCATATGTAATATAAGGGATATGTTTTTAAAGGGGTCTTTCCTACATTCCTTACTCCCATAAGGAGTCTCTGCAGTGTGAGTTCTTATATGGACTATGAGTTTGAGACAATATTGAAGCCTTTTCCATATTCCTTAGATTCATAGTTTCTTTCTAGTGTGAGGACAAATGTCTATCCAAGATGAATGGAGATGAAATGCCTTCCATAGATCTCACATTCAAAGGATTTCTTTTCAGTGTAAATTCTCAGAACTAATGATTTTTATGTTACACATAAATAGTGATCACTGGAAATAATTCCTAAAATTTCTGCAAAATAGAAGTCATATTACATTTAATTTAACTTATCAAAACAGGCACAAAAAGAAATAGAAAACCTAAGTAGTCTTACATCTGTTAAATAAATCAAATAATTAAATTCTTCTACAAAGAATATTCTAGGCCTACATGGCTTCAATGGTAAATTCTATGAAACACTTAAGGAAAAAATAAAATCAAACTTGAAGAAACTCTCCTAGAGAATAGAAAAAGAAGAAATACATTCAATCATTTTATGCTGTCAGCATAACCTTGATCACATTACATGCCAAGAGCATTGTAAGTAAGGAAAATGATAATTTAATTGTGTTATATTAAAACTGAAAACTTCTTTTCATCATGAACATTAGATATTAGCTCTTTGTCAGATGTATAGTTGGAAAATATTTTCTCTCATTCTGTAGGTTGTCTGTTTACCCTATTGATTATTTCCTTTGCTGTGCAGAAGCTTTTTAAATTTAATCAAGCCCCATTTATTTATTTTTGTTTTTGTTGTATTTGCCTTTGAGGTCTTAGTCATAAATTCTTTGCGTAGGCCAAGATCTAGAAGAGTTTCTCCTTCATTTTCTTCTAGAATTTTTATAGTATCATGTCTAACATTTAAGTCTTTTATCCATCTTAAATTAATTTTTGTATATGGTGAGAAATTGGGGTCTGGTTTCATTCTTCTGCATGTGGATATCCAGTTTCCCCAGCACCATTTATTGACTAGAGCTTCTCTTCCCCAGCGTATGCTGTTGTCTGCTTTGTTGAAGATGAGTTGGTTGTAGGTAGATGGATTTTATATCTGAGTTCTCTATTCTGTTCTATTGGTCTACATCTCTACTTTTATACCAGTATCATGCTGTTTTGGTTGCGATAGCTTTGTATAATTTGAATCATGTAATGTGATGCCTCCAGATTTGTTCCTTTTGTTTAAGATTGCTTTGGCTATTTGGGTTCTTTTTTGATTCCAAATGAAGTGTAGAATTATTTTTTTTTACATCATAAGCACTGATGGAAAAATCCTCAACAAAATTATAGCAAACCAAAACTGATGATATATACAAAAGGATAATACATCATGACTAATTTTGATGTTTTCTAAGAATGCAAGGTTGGTTTAAATTTCAAAAATTAGTCAGCATCATTAATCACATTAACAGAATAAAGTAAAACCTCATAAAATCTTCTTAATAGATGCAGAAAAACGTGATAAAATTTAGCACAATAAATGATAAAAACTCTTGGCAAAGTAGGAATAGAATAGAACTTCTTTAATCTGATAAAAGATGTCAACAAAAATACTTACAGCATTATACTTAATGGTGAAATATTGAAAGCGTTCCTTTTGATATCAAGAATGAGATAAAGACGACCACTATCACTTCTATTTTGTACTGGAATTCACAGATAATTTAATAAGGCAGTAAAAAGAAATTAAAAGCTTAAAATTCAAAAGATATAAATGACATTTTATATAGATTCTCCCCAACCAATCTACATGTAAACTATTATAATTAATGAGTCAATTTATCAAGGTATCTAAACATAGTCAATATCTGAAAATCAATTCTATCTCTATATACCAGCCACAAAAAAAATTAGGAAACAAATCTTAAAAATATCATTTAAAATGGCATCAGACCCATAAAATACACAGGAAAAAAATATAACAAAATATGTGTAAGATTATTACACAGAGAACTATAAACATTGCTGAGAGATGTTAAAGAAGGCCTAAATCAAGGGGGAGATGTATGGTGTTTATGGATTGGAAACCAAATATTGTAAAGAAGAAAAATTTTTTTCTAAATTGATCTATATATTTAATTTAATTCAGATTAAAGTCCCAGCATAAATTTTGTGAAAATTAAAAAGCTATTTAAAAAATTTTGTAGAGATGCTAAGGGGCAAGAATAGTCAAAACAATCTTGATAAAAAAAAAATAAAATTGGAAGACTTCTACTGTAGGATCTCAAGATTTATTGTAAGGCTAGAATAATTAAAACAATAGATAATGGTACAAGGATATACATATAAAAAATTGCAACAGAATCCAGAAACAAATCTAAATAGATACTTGATATATGACAAACATATTACTCGGCTTCGGCTGACATAACAAAATGCCATAGACTTAGTGGCTAAACAACCAAAATATACTTTCTCACAATTCTGGAGACTGGAAGTCCAAGATCAAGGTGCCAGCAGGGTCAGTGTCTGGTTAAGGCTGTCCTTGGATTGCAGATGGTTACCTTTTCACTGTGTCCTCATACAGCAAAGAGAGAACAAGCTCTCTGGTGTCTTTTTTCATCGGGGTACTAATCCCATTGGACCATGGCCCCATCTTCATGGTCTCACATAGCCCTAATTATCTCCCAAAGACCCCATGTTCAAATATAAGTACATTGTGGGTTAGGGCTTCAACATATGAATTTTGAGGGGCCAAAAACATTCAGTCCATAACAACAGAGATGAGCAGTAGAGAAAAGATAGTCTTTTCAATAAATACATTTATGGAAACAATATATCTTGATTCTCTACTTCACACCATTCACAAAAAAATTCTAGATGCATTGTTGGTCTCAATGTGACAGGTAAGACGATAGACTTTCTGGAAGAAAGCCTAGGAAAATATATTCATGATCTTGAGTAGACTGATATTTCTTAAACTACACACCAAAAGCACTAACCATAAAGGAAAAGTTTGATTAAATAAACTATATTACAATTAAGAACATTTATTGATTAAAATAAATCTTTCAAAGGAATGAAAAAGCAAATTGCTGAGTAGGAGATGATGTTTATAATGCATTTCCCAACAAAAGACTTATATTGACAATATATAAAGAAACACTATAATAAAAAAAGAAAACAGCTCAATAGGAATATGGGCAAAAAAATATAAATAGGCACTTTGCCAAAGAAAATATCCAAATTGCTAATATACATTAAAAGTTGTTCAATCTCATTACTCTTAAGGGACATAAATTTTAAACTCATGAGAGATCAGTACACACATATGAGAATGGCTAAAATGAAAAAGACTGACAATGCCAAGTTTGAGGAGGATGTGGAGCAACCGGGACTCTCATGCATAGCTGGTGAGAGTGTCAATCAGAGTAACCACACTTGAAAGCTAATTGGCAGTATCTATTAATGCTAAACATACACATATACTATTACTCAATAATTTCATCTTATGTATGTTTGTAGTCAACACAAATGTGTATATGTGAGCCAAAGATACAGAATAATCTTCATAGTAGCATTTATTCATAACAAGTAAAAACTGGAAACAGCCCACCTGTTCAACAGTTGTTGACATGGACCCCTAGGGGTTCCTTGGATGGGCTTAGTGGGGTGAGTGTGGGCCTTGAAGTTTAGTGTGAAATTGTGTGTATATCATATATGTATAATTTAGGAAAAGCTGGTCCTTTTTTGTCAAAAGATCCTTGCCTCAAAAAATACTAAGAATTCCTGCTTAAGAGAGCAAGATTTTCATAGTCAAAAAATTTTTTAACTCCTCCTAATTCAAACAACTAAGCCCTAGAATGTAATTTTTTTCCTCTTTTAAAGAATTTATTTTACACATATCATACCACATAGCATGTTTTAAACACTGACATATAACTCCCTAGTAAGATAAAGCAAAGACAAAAAAGCTTATCTTATTAGAAACAAGATACACCATCACTTATAGTCTTCAAACATTATTGCACTTTTAACTTCATATTTGACAAAGCATTCATCAAACAATCTGCAGACTAGTTTAACAGACAAATAACACCTTTATGCAGACGTGACCATCCTAAATTGTTTACTAGGTATGAATTTTATAAACATTATTTATATTAGTGGTAACGGTAGAGCTGGAGAGTATTGCGCCTTCTCCAAGCTGCATGCGAGAACCACCAATAGTGTGGTGGAACTTATGGCCCTTTCCAAGGCCACGGCTCTTGAGGCCTGCAGATGTCAGCCCACGCATCTCCCTGTGCTTGTGCACCAGTTTGGTGATCCACTGGGTGTCAGGATTTCTTCTGATAGCTTTATGGAATGGATCAATGAGGAGAAACCTCAAAAAATTTGTACGTGGAATCTTCACCTACCCAGTAAGAATTCAGGACTCTTAGAGCCCCACAGTGGCGTCCACCTCCCTCCTCTGCAACAGACTGAAGGCTTCGAGCAAATTTTAGCTGGTTAACACCATGATGCACAGGCTTGCCATAGCTTGCACCCTTAGGAACTGGGCGTTTGCAGCCACTACAGCGCACATGAATCCTATATATGACATAACCTTGCTTGGACTTGTATCCCAGTCTGCGCGCTTTATCCGGTCGGGTGGGGCAGGGAGCCCTGTGGAGCTCAGAGAGCTGCCGGTATTGCCAGCAGCGGACTCTCAGAAGAAAGCGCATGACATCAGACTGCTGCTTCCTCCACAGCTCCTGGAAATACTTGTATGCACCCATCTTGGCTTACCTGATGGCTGCCGCCAGACGGAAAGGAAGGAGCCTTTCCTAGAATGTAATTTTAACTTTTTTTTATCCTATATCCTACCTCTAGTCTGTTCATAGCTTTCTCAAATCAAGTAGAAGATTTGAAATCTCATCATTCCTTGTTATTAAGGAATTATCATCTAGTGAAGTCCAAATGTATCATAGGGAAGCCTAAAAGTTAAGTTAAAGGCATAAGGCATAAATATCCCCCACTGTGGTCTACTTGAGAGCTGCTTTTGATACTGTGTAAAGTGGAGAGAAATTACTGGGCAAGTGACAAAGTAGGATATACAATATTTCTATACCAGTGGTTCTTATCAGGAGGTTACTTTACCCCCCAGGAGAGATTTTTGGTTGTTACAACTGGGAGAAGGGTTGCTATTGGCATCTAGAAGGTAGAGGCCAGGGATGCTGCTTAATGTCCTACAATGCACAGGACAGCCCAAGACCAATTATGCAGCTGAGAATGTCAGTAGTGGCCTGCTGAAACCAGGCTTAACAGCGATGACAGCTCTGTGTATGGGACATCTCTTGTGCACCATTCCAAGTCCTCTGGGCCCCACCTCTCACTCCAGTGATTGCTGTAAGTATGTGTGAGTTCTGAAAGTGCCTGGGTTCAGACCCGTGGTGTATGTCTCTAGCATCCTGTTCCGGGGCTTCTCTGACCCGGCAGTATGGGCATCCCATGTAGGTCCTTGTAGCACTCACTCATATGTGTGCAAACCAGAAATGCAGGGGATTAATATGCTAGATCAATGGGGGGATGAAAGTTGATGAATAAATTCTTCTGTCCCCTCGGTGGATAGTTATGAAATGTTTTCATGAACTCCAAAGAATTAACTGTGCGATTAGACACCAGTGTCCCTTAGCAGTGACCAAATCAAGAACACATCCCTATATTGGCCCTTTTTCCTATCACAGTCATTCCCCTTGTCCCTCACTCCTGCTTCCTGGAATCACATGCCCAGTAATCAGCCTGTATGCAAGTCTTTGTCTCAGATTCTGTTTTGGGGAAACGCAAGATGAAATACTATGTATGTGGAAGTCCACAGTGAGAGACCAGAAGTTAATGGAAGAGAACATAAAAAGTTAGAATTTTGTGAACATTTATCTTTTCCCCTCTAAAGTCCAGCATGAATATATAATAAAAAAGTAAAAATGAGTAAAAAAAAGAGTTAAAAGAGGGTAAAATATTGGAACACTCAGAAAAGGCCATTTCTAAAATTGTCCCATTAGCCAAAGAATTTTCTGAGCCTCTTACAGTAGGGGTAAGGGAGAACAGTGGTGGCTGTACAAAAGGAGAAAAATCAAAGAAATTAAGTCAGGGATTCAAGAAAAAGAGCAAAGAACAAAGAATATCCTCTGCCTGCACTCCTTTAAGTAGATCTTGTTATTAAAGACTTGAATCCTAGAATTTTATTTACAAGGGACCTAGCAGACCGTCTAGTTAAAAATGCTGTCTTTGGCCAAGCGAGGTGGCTCACGCCTGTAATCCTAGCACTCTGGGAGGCCGAGGTGGAAGGATTGCTCGAGGTCAGGAGTTCGAAACCAGCCTGAGCATTTCTTTCTTTCTGAGCATTTCTTATTTCTTTCTATAAAATAGAAAGAAATTAATTGGCCAACTAATATATATATAGAAAAAATTAGCTGGGCATGGTGGCACATGCCTGTAGTCCCAGCTATTCCGGAGGCTGAGGCAGTAGGATTGTTTGAGCCCAGGAGTTTGAGGTTGCTGTGAGCTAGTCTGACGCCACGGCACTCACTCTAGCCTGGGCAACAAAGTGAGACTCTGTCTCAAAAACAAAACAAAACAAAACAAAAAAAACACTGTCTTTTACAGATGAAGAGATGAGGTCTAGAGAGGCTAAATGAACTTTTCAAGGCCACTCAGTTACATTAATAGCAGAACCAGGACCAGAACTCACTTCTGAAATTGGGACTCCATTTACTCATGGATTCTAAATTACACACCCCTGTGATTTCTGAGGCAGCCTGGAACCTCTCTTGGCATTATTTAAACTCTTTTTGGAGTCATGACCTAACTAGGATAATACTTTCAGGATACCCTGCCCCAGGTCACCAAGCAGCTAAGGTGCTAACAGGAAATACGAGGAAATGTCAGCTGTGCCTTCCTTTGCTTGTCAGAGAGGGGCTATGTTTCTGGAATTTCTTGTTATTTTAGGGGCATTCCCAATGCTGACTTCTCAAAGTTCCTATTAAACTGAGAAGACTTAGTCTGTGGATTTGGCCAAGGAGAGTGGAAATAATGATCCCATTCTGTTCTGGGGCTTTTTACTGGTGTTTCCCTCTAAGGCAACTTTGTTCTAAGTGGTCACCAAAGATAGTGCCCTTGGCTTTCTCCCCCCATTCCCCTTGGGTATCCAACCAAGATGTACCTAGTAAGGGTTCTGCTTTTTCTCCTTCTTATGCTGAGACCTGAGGTAAGACATTTTATACTGGTGAATAAGACAGATATGGCTCTTGCCTTACCTGGCTCACAGTCTGGTGGAGAACACAGACATTTATAAAAAAAAATCTCAATCACGTCTGAGGATTGTCAAGTCCAGAGTGCTGTGAGATCTGACCAGGTTTGGGGTCAGGGAAGGCCTCCCTAGGATGAAGTTTAAGATAAGATACAAAGGGCTAAATTGGTCAAGGATTTGGGAGTTGTAAGGAAGCAGCACATGGAAAAGCTCAGAGTGGAATAGGAAGCTTAAGGAAGTGAAAGAAGCCAGAACCCAGAAAGGCAGGCTGAGAGGTTGGCCTAGTCATGGGAGCTGTGGAGACCATTTCAAAAAGTTCTACCTTCTTCTCCAGTGGGTGCCGCTGAAGAGTTTTGAGCACGTGAGAGCAGTGATCAGATTTGTGTTTCGGAAGAATTCCCCAGATACAGAGTGGAGAGAATGAATTGGATGGAGGTGAGATAGGAGGCCACTTGTAGTGTGGGTAAGAAGTATTGGTGGCTTCACTGGAATGGAGAGCAATAAACTCCATGAGGACAGGGCACCTAGCATAGTGTTTGGCACATAAGTAGACTTGATAAATATTTATTAAGTGAATGAATGAGTGAATATACTATAAAAATATTTAGGAGAACCTAGTGATTAATCAGAATGTGAGAGGTGAGAGGGAGGGAGGAGGCAGGAAAGATGCCAGATTTCTGCCATCAGGTAATTAGGTGAATGCTACGGCCAGGTACTGAGATGAGAAACACAGTGAAGGAGGATGGTTATGGGGAGGGGTATGTATGAAGCTTTGGATGTAGTAGGTCATGAGAAATAATTCTATTGATTTGGCAATAATCATCTTACGTATGGTAACTGGAGTAACAAGAATGCATAGATGGTATGGCTCAAGAGGAATATGTAGAGGGAAGAGAGAACTCTGAAGGGTTTCCAGTGGGTGTTGCCATCCACCTTTCCCATAGCTGGGCTACTTTGGTATGTCATGTCTCATCACATTCCAGAGTAGCGATTGGCATGGGGCCCCTTCAGAGAGTCCCTTACCCATTCACTGTTCAAAGAAATCTAAATAAATACTTTAAGGTGGGAAGGAGAAAGAGGGAAGTAAATTATTTTGTTGATAATGTTTTAGCAGGTTCCTATTGGTTCTTTTAACAGATTTAGTTGAGTGAAATTCTTCATACCCTTCAATCTTCAGAACTCGCCTTTCTGGGTGTGACTGTAGTTCAAGGCTTTAAGGGAAGAAGTGGGCTGAAGAGAGAAAAAAAGGTGCTTTCTGTGAATGCCTTGCCCCTCCCAGGTGGCCGTTTGACGCCCAGCCTCTAACCTGTCAATTTGCCTCCCCTAGGAGGTGGCCCCAGCATGCCAGGCTGCTTGGCAGGACCATCTGGAATGCTAAGAGTTGGGGTTTGGCTTCCTGACCAGGTGTGATGGGGCTGCTTATGCTTATACCCACTCTATGGTCACTGAGACCACCTGGCTCCTGTGACCCCCTGGTGGTGATGGAGCCCTAGGAGCAGGCCAGGCTTTTCCTCAGTCATTTTCTATTGCATGTTGGCATCTTACACTGGGGGCAGCCATGGAAAGCCCTTTGAGGACTTGGATCGTATCTGTCTTGTCTGCCAGTGTCTGTCCAGCCCCTAGTACAGTGCCTGGCACAGAGTTGAGTAAATGAATGAATCCTTCGTCTACCTTTGGGGAGCTCTATCAGCCACTCTGGATCCCATTAAGTATAATGAAGGGGACAGCCAGGTTTGAGAAGGGGAAATGAGCCCTTCAGGTAAAGAGCCGGCAGTGGGAATGCTTTTCTTGCTCTGAGGTCCTATAGGAAGAAGCTTGACCGTTAGTTCTCATATGCTGCCACTTGTATTGCTTTGGAGATAGTGCCCTTCTAGGCAGGGCAGGGGCTCAGAATGGGTTTTCTAACAGAGGTGGATTGGCTGAAGCACATTTTGTGACCTGACTCCCTGTCCCTAATCACGTTTATTTGTGAGCTAGATGCTGAGTGGACTTCAGCCATGTTGGAGAGAGGAGTCCAGACAGCAGCCTGTGATCGCAGCGTCATTGTTCCAGGGCATCTTAGATGGGTCAGTGGGTCCGATCCAGGACTCAGGGATGGGAGACAAGATTTTACTTGAGCTCCTTGTCTATGGCAGCCACCTAGTGAACATCAGTTATTTAGTCTGTATTACTTTCCCATTGCCTTATTGTTGATTTTTGTCATTTTCTCTGTAGAACTTTATAGGAAAAGGGTTGCCTTCTCTGTATTTAATGCATGTAGCAGACACCATGGGACTTTGTGGACCATCGGTGTCTTTGGTCAGTCTGGCGGTGTTTATTGAGGACTAGTAGGTGTTAATCAGCATGTCCAGCACTGGCCACATGGCTGCAGGCCTTGTCTTTCTGCCCAGTGCAGACAAAGGAGGCTCCTGGCAACCAAGGATCTGGTTCTGGGCAAAAGAGGAGAAACCTTCCTGATAATTAATGACCCACATGGAAATGCTTATGCCTCAGTGCTAATATAGGGCAGTGGAGCAGCACGATCCAGGGATACTTCCTCAGAAGTCCAATCTTGGGAATTTTCTGTGAAAAGGATGTCCACTGTCAAGCTTGTGAAATAAATTTAATACATTCTATCTCCTTCTTGAAGATTCTTAATTATGCATTGGTGGAACCAAAATGTCTTGCAGTAAAAAGCCTATTGTTTAACTTTGTTTTGTTTGGTATTATCCACACATATAACCATGGAAGTCTTTTTAAAAATAACATCCATTCTCATTTTAAAAATTGAGGCATGATGGCACATACTTGTAATCTCAGCTACTCGGGAGGCTGAGGTGGGAGGATTGCTTGAGCCCAGGAGTTCCAGACTAGCCTGGGCAACAAAGCGAGATCTTGTCTCAAACAAAAATGACAAAAAACAAAACAAAAACCCAAACACCTTTTTAAGTAGGATCAGTGTTCTCTGGGATGTGCTTTGGGACATGTTGCATATAGGACTCTGGGTTTTCTTTACTCTGAAGTTCTACCTTTCTCCTTTCCTACCCCAGTTTCTTAGGGTGAGCACATAGGAAGGATAGACCCTCTACAGAGGTACTGAGAAACAGAGGCGAGGTTGTCAAAGAGACTTAGAAGAAGCAGCCCCTTCCCTGGCAAATCATTGAAATTATGGGGAGATGCTCAAATTAATATCAGGGAGCCGGAGGCACGTGCGGGAGGCACTTAATAGTGACATGTTAAAGAATCCCAGTTCAGCATGGTATTCAAGAAATAATTACTGTTTTGTGGCTTCATGGGTCTCTCCTTTTATTTTCCTTCTTTGAGCACTGGGAAAATACATGAGGAAGGGACACTGGATCTCGATGTAAAGCAACTTCATTTTGTTTGAATTGGACTCTCGAGTCAGTTTCCACAATGATTGCTTTGCACTTTTCCCTGGTCTGCTTTGACTAGAAACACAGGGAGATGAACTCTGAAATTTCAGTTATTTCTGGGTCGGATGCATTTTGGTAATTGTTTTAATTTTGTTCTTAAGTCTGTCATCTTCATTTCCACCATAGCTCTGTACGTTCAGGACTTCCTCCCCTTTCCTTTGCAGTTGTCCATTCGTCTGTCCATTTATCCCCTCATTCGGCATGGTTTGAGCTCTGCTGTGTGCTAGGCACTGAACACACGGCGGTGACCTAGATGCGGACACTGCTCTAATGGTGCTTACTGAAGCGTCTTGATGTGGAACTGGATTCTAATATTTCCCAATTCTGATCCGTCCTGCTGGAGTCACATTTCTCAACACCCCTCTGATCCTATCATGTCCTACTGAGGAACATTCAGGAGCTGCACACCCCCCCCCCCCCAGCAAAATGTCCTCCAGGAGACTCCTTATTCAGGTCCCACTGGCCACAGTCTAAGCCACTTTTCCTATCACACATCTTGGTCAACTGGGTTACTACAGGGTCCATGCCGGCCTCCAAGCCTGTCTGCCACTCCCTGGCTCCTGCAGTGCCTTTGTCCTTCTCCTTCTCTTGAATTTCCTCCCCCTCCAAATTCTTCCAGACCCAAATCAAACACTGTGATGGCTCTAACAGCTCTCCGAACCTCTCCTGCTGCATCCTGCTTGTCACATGGTGAACCACACACTTCTCTGTCTTTTCTCTCACCGGCAGGACTGTGCCCCATCCAACTCGGCATCCTTGACCAGTTACCCAGCACAGGGACCTGAATGTAAATGCTTAATTCTTTCTGGAATCACGTTCTTTATATCTATGTCTATCTATGTAATATACATATATATAAATAATTAAAGTTGGCTAGAAAAATTCCATTAGGAAATAGAAAATTAATTTTAAAGTCTATCATTTTTCTATAGTTTTATGTAATATGTGCTCATTTCTTTTACTTATTGGAACTAAATTTTAGTTTATGTATAGAGATTTAAAATTTATTTTGGGGTTAAGCACTACTCTATTTAGAGAGATATGGACTATTTAAATTCTGGAAATAACTTCACATCTATTTTCAAAAGAAAATTAGGGATAATTTTAGGTACTACAAAGACTTATATAGTTGGATGGGCCTCTATCATTTAATTGCATCTATCCTTTTAATGAGAACTCGGTACAATATAATTTTATTATTTCAGACTCTACCATTTAGGAATTCTTGATAGTTCAGTTACCAAGGTGGAGAATATTTTTAATTGTTACTCTGATACTTTTAAAGAAAGCAAATTTTTCAGGCACTTAGGAAGATCTACCTATGTGTGCATAGTTAATATAATAATTACAAAGAATTCCCATCTATTAATTACAGAATATCTGGCAGTACAGTAATATATTTGGCAACATCTTGTCAAGTACTAATTCGAGTTAAGTAATTTTTTAAAAGAATAACTGTAAGTGAGGCCTCTATTAATTCTAATGGCTTTACTCTTAAATAATCTGAGTTAGTGAAATTTAACCAATTACTGGGTTGTTCTTTGTATTCAAGGATAGTGGTTCTACACATGTCATCCATGGGAGCAGATGTGATCGAAGAGACTGGTACCTGGTCACCTGGCCTCTTCAGATTGCATACAGCTGACATTGTGGCTCTAATTGCTATTAATTCTAAAGAAGACTCATTTACATATGGAATATGCATATTTTTCTTATTTTCTCCTCACCACAGCTATGGTTAGGATGGGCATTACTATCCCCTGAGTGACTTACTCATGTCGTATAACTAGAAAGGGCAGTATTAGTACTTTCACCAGTGTCCTCTGTCTCCATCTCTCTGCACTCCAACACACTATCTTTCAAATAGTAGTGACTCAGGTTTGCAAAGCAATGTACATCTGTTACCTAATTTGTTTTTAAAAAGTCACCTTGCTGAGATTGTTATATAGTTATCTGCCTATGGCTTTTCTTTTCCACCAATCCCTAGCTATATGCCATTCTTCCCCACTTCTTTCAACATCTATTGTGCTTAATATTCACACATAAAAGACACTCTGAAAATATTTGACATGAGATACAGTGTCATTAGACAGGTGTTTTTTGTTTTTTTTTGTGCACTCTGCCTTCATTTGGCTGCCCTCAAGTTGCTCTAAGCTATATGCCCAAGGCCAGACATTAGCTAAGTAGTGTGTCCTACCTTTCCCATCTCTGCCCTGCACCTTTCTCATTGGAACTCTATCCTCAGTCCTTCTCATTTCCTAAGCAAACTTGTTCTTCAGAAAGAATCATTCATTCTAAAGCGTAAATCATTATTTATAAACAGATATTGAACCTACCTGCTTTCAGAGAATTTGTATTTCAATAAGTTATAAGAAACATTTAGCCAAAGAAATGACCTTCTAATGGTAGAATTTAATCTTAGTGAGCAGCTGAAGGATAATATTTTGAAGCTCAGATATTTTTATTGGCACCTTTGAAATTATAGAGGCAGGTGGTCTCCCACTTCACTCACATGGGAAACCAGTCTTGTCCACGTCCTGCTGTGATCCCCCTCCTTATAAAAGAAAAGGCTGGCAAGGGTGTTGCTTGCCAGTGGGTAGAATAACTGCTTCCTGAAATCCAAGTATTATTGGTTCTATCTTACCATTTAATGTTTAAGTAGCACTTGCTGGTGCAGTTTAGACAGAATGTTTGCAGCAGATCCATGCCTTATAGTTATAAAGAAGTAAAGGCTTGCATTATGGTCCTTTAACTTGTTTTTTAAAAAAGCAATCAACAAATATTGATTAACACTTCAACTGTCTCCTCAAAGACATTTGACCTTTTTGATTCCATTTTCTTTGTCTATTGGTTTGTCACTGAGCAGTGTGCTGTGTCAGTAGCAGAATCTGTGACAGCTTTTAGTTTCTTTTCTTTTTTATTTTTTTCTTGTGGAGCGAAGTCTGTGTGGATGGTGTATAATCTTACATGCTTAGAAAAGCCCTGGTCTCCAAGGTGTAGTGGTGAAGAGCTTGGGCTCTGCAGTCAGATGGCCTGAGCGTCATTCAGGCTTTGGTGTGTACTCAGTCTGTGATTTGGAGCAAATTACTTAACCTCTAAATTCACTTTCCCTATCTGTACAACAGAGATAATGTTAGTACGTGCCTGGTTGTTAGTGGTTGTGAGTGAGATTAAATAATTTTGGAATGAACCATGCACTATGCTTGGCACCTAATAAGTACTGAATGATAGCTAGCTATGATTCTTTTCCTTTTGGATCAGTGGTCCAGGTTTTCTTTGGGTCTTCTTGTACGTTCACTTCTAAAACACAGGGAGTTACACAGAAGCTTCTGTAGGACTCTGTAGGGACTTTAGCTTCTATTGCTTTAAAGCCTTTGGAATTGAATTATTTCAAGAAGAATTTCTTTCTTTGCAGAAGGACTGTGAAGGAAGTAAACTTTAACTCTAGATTCTTGCCTGCCTTCCAGGCCATGTCTTTATTCTGTTCTAAAATATCGCGGCTCCAACAAATAGATCAACACAGTACTGTCCGTGCCACACTTTTATTTCACGGCACGGGGAATACACAGGAGTCTCCTCAGACTGCCTTGCAACTTGTCTCAAATATAATTCAAGTCTTGAAGTGATTAGCTGGATGTGTGCATTCTAGGAACAGTTGGAGGAGATAAACATCACTAGCAAATGCTTTCAGAATTTTCTGTCAGTCCCGGACTCCTGTGAAAGTTACAAATGGGTGGTAAATCTATCGTTTAATTGCTTGGGGTCCATTAAGGCCCTCTGGATTTTCTTTGGGCTCTGGTCAGGTAAACTAGTATGCATATTTATAGCCAATTCAAATGCCCAAGAAGATCACTGACCAATTGCTATCCTTATTTTTAAAAGTCACCAGATAAGGCAATTTCTCAAACAACTTCAGCAGGGCATTCCAGAAATGCTTGATCTCGTACTTCTCTGCCCTATAATAAATAAATACAATTTTGATTTCATTTTAGAGTAATTAATCTCAACTTCCCCTTCTGGGATGTAAAGTAGAAAAATGTTCTATAGCTCTTTGAACATTAGATTCAGAAGAATATGCCCTAAACATTCTACTTAATTAAAGCCTAAAGAGGTGGTACAAATTTTTCATGATTAATTGAAACATGCATATTTTGACTGATACATATTTATATGATTTTATCATATGAAAATTTTATATGTTATACAAACTGTCCGCTTTAGAAATGTGATTTAATGCTGTAAACATTTTGCCTTTGTTGTATTGTTCATCATGAAAAATATACAGGCTAATGGCTGTAAGATAATGTAGTATAGGAATTTGTTATGTGAATCTTCTTTGAGATAATTTCAACTCTCTAATGGCACAGACCTTTAGCCTAAATATAAGATAGGTAATCAGGTTTTCTCTAGTTTGAAAAATATATTTTAAAGCAGATGAAATTAGAAAAGTTAAAGTGCTGAAGACTTCTATTTTTCCAATGTAAAGCATGCACGTTATTCTCGGGCTTCTGTTAGAAAAAAGATGTGGTTGTTGAAATGAACCAATCCCTTTGGCTTTAAGCACTTAAGAAAAGTTCACTTTTCTTACTGTTAAGAATGGTGACACTATCTCATGTTTGGTGGCAGAATTTCGAGCTATATTTTGGCTGACAAAATTAATTTAGATAATCACAGTTCTTTTTTAGTTTCTTAAGTATAATATTAATATAAATGACTTTTATAAGTCTAGAATACCTGGGATATCTGAAAATGTTTTCTTGAATTTTTGGAATAACCCCTTTATCAGATTCATCTTTGGATCGTTAGCTATCGATAACAGTTTGATGACAGGAAAAGCAGAAACCTGATGGAAGTTTTCCAAAGTGGTTGCCTTTATGAAACAGAATTTTATGAAAAATGGATGGGAATATTGATCTATTTAACAGAACAGATACTAACCACTATTCTAAGAGTTTTCCGGCGGCCAGATACAGAACAATAACGTACAATTTCTTTGGTCTCACCTTCTCATATTGCTACTTTGTAGTAACAATGATTTATAAAATTAATGTTTTAAAATTCTACTTTTTTGTTTATTTGTTAGGTCTATTATAAGCAAGTATCCTTGTCTCCTTTTAAAAAATGACAAATGGGTCTGTCTGGTGATGCTGGAGTGAAGCTTGGGAGAGACACGGGACTGCCCTTTGGCTCCAAGCATCATTGCTCCAGGCCAGGCGCGAGTGGCATGCTAACTAAGCCCCTGGTCTTGTGATAGTTTTATATTATACCTTTTCTCATCTCATTGTTGGTCCATTAGAGTTAAAGATCTAGGACTGAAGAAATCTTATGTTTTGTTTCCTAAACCAGACTATTTAAAGGAAGAAACAACAAAGGGAATCTAATGCTTGTTCTCAAATGGCTTCTTGGGAAGTGGGGTCTCCCCATTAAACTGTGAGGCCAAATGATTTCCCCCGTAAAATTTTTTTTCTTTACAGATTTCTCCAGAGTCAAGCTTATTGTCAACGGATCATTTGTGAGAGTTCTGCTGTATCATCTTCTTTTTCAGGAATTTAAGATTTTAAAGCATCTTATTGATTGGGAAAAATAGAAACTATTAGTGCTAGTTAGTTTAGTAATGACAGCTGATTGTTTTAAAAACTTGCTATTTCTAATCTAATTTAAGAAAACTCCATATTCTAAGGTAAATTATAGATCTTTGTTAATTCTTTGTACCATGTAAAATGTCTCTATGTAGACAGATGCCATATTAGAAATCATGTAAAAATATAAATAAAAGTTTTCTTTGAATAGAACAAATTATTAAATATAAACATTTGAATTCATATCATGACTCCATTTCAAGAAAATTTTGTTATCAAAAATGTTTAGCTAACATCAGAGCTCATTTTTATAGTCTCATTTGACAATTAAAAATAGATAACAGTATATAATATGTGAAATAGAAAAAGTCACTAAAATGACAGTATTTATCCCATTAAGGTAAATAAAATGCTGAAAGTAGTTGTGAGTGATGATACCCGAGAAAAAAAAGCTGTCTCACTGCACTACAAATCAGTTTGCTTCTAATTTTGCAGGCTGATGACCACACTGCCTCAAACCAAATCTTTTCCCTAGAAATGGAGTGATTGCATGACAGACTCTATAAACCATGAATATGTCAACAGCTCATGGACCAGGCCTTGCTTAGCAATTAGTCTTTGGGGGATTTTATTTAGAAATCAGAGAAGACTATACTAGAGCTTGTTGGTGATTTTGTGATTACCATTCATGTCTGGAGCATGAGTATGGGTTATAAAAAAATTCCATAAAGGAAGAAGAGATGTGGCAGCCAGTCTTTCTCTCTCTCTCTCTCCTCCTCTCTCTCTCTGTCTTTGTCACACACACACACACACACACACACACACACACACACACACACACACAGTCAATTGGGAGGACAGAGAAAACTTAAGGTATAGCAAAAGTCCCTAGGAGGCAGCAAGGAAATGTTTCTTAGGCTTCTGCTTAAAGTTTTCTTTTATTCCCCGCTCCCCCCCCCCACCCCAAAGAGGCCAGTGTTTCCTAAACTTCAGTTATTTGAATATCACCATCATAATTTTTATCACTTCTTACACCTGCACTATGATTTACTCAATATATTTTACTAAATGACACTTTAAAAGCCTATCTTTGTTTTAGGCAGTAGTATTTGTGGTATCACAGGCTCACTGTGCTAGTTAAATTTGTTTTCTTCTTATACAAAGGAAAAGAAACACAGCATTTTAAATAGTGGAAATATTTGTATACTACCTACAACCATTCTGAGTATCCCCATGACATGAGTAATGGGTCCTCTAGGAGCTGATAGGACCATCACGCTGGCTGAGAAACATCTGACACCCCCATTGCCATCCATCCCTCCATCCAGGGCCCATGAATCACATCACATGGGGAATTGAAATCTGGCCTGCATTTCCCTGAGCACACCAGTGCTGGAAGGCTGTGTTGTCAGAGGCTGCCCAGTGAGCCAGGCTTGTCCCTTTCCATTGCCAGAACCTGGCCACTCACATCTCTCCTTTTATGACTAAACACCTTGCTTGGGAATCATTATATTGCAAGAGTAGACAATAGCCCATATCATTTAACAGTAATAAGGAACTTGCCATGGTTGAGCCTGGCCCCTCACTGTCAAGGTTCATGTGAGGGCATCACATTTGTAGGTTATCACCCCACAGATTGTCCCACCCAATACAGATCTTGTAGGCTTTCAGCAGAACCTTTGAAGAAATGGGTCATTTTACAAGCTTCATTAGCACTAGGACAGGTTTTACTAGGCAGCTTAAGCATTTTACCAGGCTATAAGAAGCCCTGAGAGCCCTGGTGGCTCTGCAGTCATGCTCTGGTTTTTTTAAGTAAATGTCTTTTAGAAACATAGGAGCCACAAAATAAAAATAAAGAGAGAGAGAGAGAGAGAGAAAGAAAAAGCAAAAAGCCTTCCCCTCCAAGAGCTGGCTGTCCTACTCAGTCAGAAAATGGTGAGGTCAGGAAACTAAAATCAGACCTCAGTAGCTCTGTCAGGGTCAGGGTGTGTCTAAGTTTGAAGGGATGTTTGCTTCTGATATGAACATTTTTCTTATACTTTTATTATAGAAGATGATGTGTCAAATGTACAAATAATGTGTGCCTGGTGCCAGAAAGTGGGAATCAAGCGCTATTCCCTGAGTATGGGAAGTGAGGTGAAAAGCTTCTGCAGCGAGAAGTGCTTTGCGGCCTGCCGGCGAGCCTACTTCAAGAGAAACAAGGTAAGAGCACGGGAGAGAGAGGCGGCCCACGCAGGCCTCACCAGCCCACGCGCATGTGCCTCCTAGCTTCTAGCGGAAAACACTGTGCACCTTTTTCTTTTATACTTTTATTCTTTCTGTTTTGTCCGTTCCCTTTCTCTGTCATGCTTAACCTTTTGGAATAAGGAATCCCCTTCTAATGTGTTTCTCTTGGCTTGGTGTTTGAATTCTGAGAGGCTGAGTGGATCTGGTGAGGACAGGGCGATTGCAGCTGGTATTCTAATCGGCAGTGTCTCTCCAGCAGTAGAATACACAGACTAGACCGGGAGAGATGAGTGGCAGAGATTTCCCATGAAAGCCAAGAAACTAGCCACAGAAGCATGGCCAGAAAGCGTTAGTCCTCTCTGTGTAATCCTTGTTCCCAGTGGGAATATTTCTATTGCTCTTTCCAAATTCTGACCCACAAGTTCTAGTCAAGAAAAATGTCAAGTCTCTCTTGACACTTCCTGTTAAAGTTGATTGATACTGAGAAAAAGTGAAATGATGAATACACGAACCAACACTGCTTGCACAGCCGAGCATTTTCGAGAAGCATGGTGGGTAAACACAGGAACAGCCATGGTTATACTTTTTTTATTTTTTAAAAAGAAATATCCCAGGTCTGAAAATGTCCTTTTATAAGAGTTTTAGCCATCACCGATGGGAAATGGAATGCATGATGTTTTTACAGTCACACGCACACATACATGCACAACTGCTTTCTTAAACCTCAAACTGTTTATAGCCTTTTGCCACCAAGTACTGAGGTAAATTACTAGTCCTCAATTATTTTCCATTGATCTGTAAAGCTTCCTTAATTCATAAAATCATCCACATTTTGCTAAGCATTTCCATTTCTATAATACAAGATCAAAATCTGTTCATTCTTAAAGCAAACAGTATGATTTTTAAAAAGTTTGATATTTGCAATCCCGAAATGCTAATCATGGGCTCACTGCATTGCAGGAAGCACTGTTTGCAGCAAACTATCTCCTGCAAATTTGGGTCACATTCATTCTGCCAAAAAACATAATGCCGAAAGAATTAGGCTGCAGAATTCAGCAGGGTGGAATTTTAGTAGCAGTCTCTAAGAATTAGGCTCATAATCTTCACTGGAACAGAGGCAAGTAAGGAAATTGTTTGGAATTCTTTTGGGACGGTCAGTGGTCAAGTTCACTTTCCCTTGGGAGGGGCCCGTGAGTCTGGGGAGGAGGGTGGGAAGAACGACACATGGGAGACACGTTTTGTTTTAATATAGGGGGATTAAAATGATCTCCAAGACCCTGGGGCTCCCATTTTGAATGCTGAGCACTGGGGTAACAATCCCAGGAGTGGGCCCAGTGCTTTCTTCTTCAAAGCCCTACTTACCACAACAAAATACTTTGCATTCCATCCTGGAAGATGGCTGTAGAACTGGGCTTTTTGTCTTTCTATAATTCAGAGGGGTTATAGGTCTGAATCTTGATGGGCTGCCTGTAGTGAATAAAATCAATCAAGATGGATTTGTCACAACCATGGCAATGCATGTTACACTTTGCAAACTGATTTTACTTTACAGTAAGCCTTTGAAGAAAGGCACCTGATTCCATTTGGAAAAACTATCTTTTACATCATTATAGAGTATAAGGTCAAATTGATTTTCAACTTCCATAACATATATTTTTGAAAAACGGATAACTAGGAGCCAAGATAAGAATTAGTATTTGGAATTTACAATAGGTAAAATCAGCAATGGGAGGAGGACCACCAGGAGTTAATTGGAGTAGGTCTTTGAACATCTTGCAAAACCTTGGAGTTGCAGTGGTTTGGTGGTTAGCCAGCGACTGCTGGCTGATTTTAGTAGTCTATTAGTGTGCATACAATACCTGTCTTCTCTGCAATCTTCACCTTTGTTTATGTATCCTAAAGCTCTGCCATGCTATACCTTCTTGTTTTTTTTTTTTTGTTTTTTTTTGAAATAGAAAAAATAAACTGGTCATATCACCTGCTGGATTCTTTTTTTAAAAAGAGTGTTATCTCTGTAACAATATTGTATTACAATAAACATGTACTGCTGCTGCATTTCTGTTAACTGATAGGATTTTGTGGTCATTTCATTTAGGGCTTGGGTTTCCTAATGGATTATATTAGATACCAGTCTCCATCCTGCCATTTCTAAGAACCGCTGTAATAAGCCCCTGGGTGTTTCCCACTAAAGACAATAGCAAATAGCTACTTCTCTTCTTGTATCATTTAACTAAGTCCTCAGTCCTCATTATTAAAATTGTGGACTTTCTTAATCTTAATAAAAAGGGCAAAATTCTTCCCATTCCTATATAACAGATTTTTCTAGCTAAATTCTACATTTTTAAATATTGAGAAGTAGATGGAAAACAGTGAATAATGTGTGTGCAGAGCAGAATTTTGCCTTAGGTATAGTGTAGATTTTTAAAAAAACATAAAATTAACTATGCTGTAAATTATCCTTTATAATGACAGCCCACTTCTTGCTGGATGGCATGCTGGGATCTAAAAATGGTCTCTGAGTTGAACTCAAATTGCATGCATAACTTTACAAAGAAAAATCCTAGTAGAAAAGGTAGCTAATTAGGAGCAGTATTCAGCTGACCTCTGTTTTGTGTCTGAGCAACACCTGCATTTGTGAATGTAAATTGGACAGCTGTGCCTGTGGTCCTTGTGCTTTCCTCTTCACAAACGCTTGGGTATAGAAGCAGGAATTGATTTGCTGCTAAAAACAAGGACAAAAATAGCCCAACTCTCAAAATGACGGCCCACTGAAAATGGGCTTTTCAAATTTCGTTTGCTTCCCAAACCTTCATTTCTCTTTGGGTCTCTGTCTGTTTAATGGGAAGGTGTGGGGTTGGTGAAAATGTCATATACATCCAAACCCTGTCACTATGCAATAAGGTGGGATGTATTGAAGCTAAGTTAACCCTTGATAGCATGTAAGTTATATATTTTAGCTGAATTTAAAATTTTATTTCAAGAATTGTTTGGATTGCTACAGATATGTAACCCTCCTTCAAAATACTTCTATTAAACACTGCTAGGAGAGCGCCATGAATCACAGCTGTATTCACTTAAGGAATCTACTAGTTTACACATTTCAGGATGTTGGCTCTAAGAAGTTTATACTGTTAATTCATAATATATTTTGTAGAATTCTTATCCCAAAAGGCTCAATTGCTGGCTCAAAAGTGTTCAAAACAGTGGGTAAGCAAAATCCTCATGTAGTCAGTGGGCATCGGATGAACAATGGGATATCAATCTTGTTGCTTGATGCACTAGAGATTTTTCAGCCTACTAATAGCTCATTCTTTTCCTACCCGCTTCTAGGACTTGAGAACATTTCTAGCCTTGTGATTCACCTAGGAGTTGGAAAGTTGCAGAGACTCCTTAGTGGTTTTGCACTCTTGTACATTTAGTCCAACTTGCCAATGCCAGTTTTACTTTGCATAATAATCGACTCTTAAAAATATTCTTTCCTAAGGGAGTAATTCTTTGTAACCATTATATCTCTAAAAAGGAGAGTAACAAACATGACCACAAATAGTAGTCATTTCCAAAATAGCCTGTGTTTGATCTTTTTCCTTTTGCATGGGAAATATCCTATTGTCTAAATTAATATCCAAATATTGAGCAGGAAATAAAAATTAAAGACAGATGGCCAAAGCAGGCAATATAAAGAATGATTGTTAACTTTTCTTGTTTGGTCTCAAGTTTTAGTGTTCTTGATGGATTAGTAGCATTGATAATTTAGGAGTAAATGCACATTCCTAATAGCTCCAACGTTTACCTTCCTTGTTCTAGCTTTTCCATGATTTGAAACAAGAACAGATAGAAATAATTCCTCAATATCATAATGTTGTTATTTCCCAGCAGACCATAGTGGGAAGAAAGCAACACGAATCACTGATAAAGATAAGGATGCATTAAAAAGAAAAGATGATATAGATGGAAACCACATCTGCAAATGATGCCATTAAGATTTCCTAACAATCATTATAATAATAACATAAATATTCAACAGGAGGAATATTGTATAATAAGCATTTCTTTTACTTTCAAACTATATCCCTGGGTATGTAGCAATCTCTTCTTAGAAGAGATTTCTTTTGGAAGAACCCATCTCTAATTAGCATTTATCATCATTGTATTTGGAGTTATATTTTATTTAGACATAGACTATTTGTCTTTTTATTAAACTTGACTATTTCCTGGGAAAGATTTTTCAGTTTCAGACTTAATTATAGAACCTGGTAGTACAGAAGAAATGTGTAACAATTTTTCTGTTAATCTAGCGATTAACCTGTCTACTCTTTTTCCTTTAAATACCTGCAAGATTTAATTTGCAAAATGGCTATCATTCATGAAGGTTTGGAGAAGGACATTAAGAAATTACTTGCAATTACTGCCCCCTGACCATCTGAAGCTCAGGCCACAGACTTGCTCTTGCCATTTGCTTGCAAATATCCTTGGTCCACAAGTAAATGCACCCAGGAAGGCCCAGGATTCTTCTTGTGGTTGCCTCTTGTTTTTCTCAGGCATCAGTGAGCCTGTTGGGTCTGCCTACTTGCACCTTGGCCTGCTGGACAATTGCTTTGGTTCTGCAGTGTCCCTTGGTACTGTGCTGTAAGCCTGCCCACTGCCTTGCATGTAGAGTGGCCTCCTCCTCTCAGGGCGTTCGTCTGCAGGCCAGCAGCTGAGTTTCCTTTTGGTCACAGCAAACAGGGGCGTCCTCAGGAAGCTCTAGGGAAAGAACAACAAACCCAACTGTTTTCTTGTTCTCTCGTATTTTGAAATATGGAATGGAATATTGATGAGCTGCTGCAAATGAAAGCCTGTGAGAAGCAGTAGCAGAGAAGGGGGAAAATGAAACACATTTGGGATGGGGCTAGAGCAGAACAGTTCTGCCTAGTAAAGTAAGGTGTAGGTCAGTTTCAAGTGACACACAGACCCTTGAGTAAAGCCAGCAAGCATTCCAGGGCAGAGGTTCTGCAGGTGGCGTGGGACACAAGGCCCTGGAAAGCCATCAGAAGCTTGTGGGGGAGGGCATGTAATCTTCATGTTTACCAAAATGCTTGAAAACCACTTGAGAAACACTGGTTCAAGGGATATCTGGAACACAAACAAGAATGGAGCAAGTGGCTTTGTACTGGAAGAGAGGAATAGCAAGCGCTTCTAGTTTTTAATGGGCTACATTTCAGGAGATTGTGGAGGAAACAGAAAAATTCTAACCCACTACCCAGAATGGATGTCGATTTCCAAATAGTATTAGATAGTTTAGATTAAATGTGAAAAGATGATCAAAACTCTAAATGGCTTCAAGCCCCTCTCTGTGTTCAACATTTCTTTTCAGTGAGCAGAAGGAAGAGGGGGGATTTTCCATAAATCCGAATCCGGTCACCTAGGGATCAATACCCAGGGCTATTGGCACATGTTAATTTTCAGACACAGTAAATCTCTGGCCATCCTTCTGGTGATAGCTAATGTTATTCACTTAAATCAAGTTTTTCTCATCTGAACTGCCGGTAATTATCCAATCCATCTAAAAGGCACGCTCCCTTTTAACATTAACCACAGTGTCAGATTGCATCAGCCACATTGTGTTCTGGTGACTGCTGCTGCCGAGTGATGAATGTGCGTGTTTGGAGTTCATAGTCCAACTGTCTGTTTGGGCAGTGGGCAGTCCAGTGAAACAAATGATCGGGAAGGGATCTATTCATTTGAAACGTACGTTCTCCTTATCGATCCAGTCACTTGCATTGCCAAGTTTCTCACCTTGCCACTAACAGTGTTCAGCTTTATTTGAAGAATGAGCATTTGAAGAATTATCTAATGGGTCGTTTTGATGTGCTCTCCCACCATAAGCTGCATTCAGCCCAGAGTTACTCTTTGTGCCCGACTTAAAAAGGGAGGTGTCATGAGACCTTATTAATAACAAGCAGAGGAGGGAGAAGGTTCTGCGAGTACTCGGTGAGCTGTCCAGAGAAACCAGGAGAGAATGATTATGCATCTTCCTGGGATAGTAGTTAATACTATGTTAATTCAGATGCTTTGTTAAAAATGTTAAATATCTGAATAAGTGCATACATAAGAGGGCAGCTAGTTGCCTTGAGATATTTTAAGATAGTAGATTGAATCGAGAATTTGTCTTATTCATGTTTGCAATATCTGGTCACAAAACCGAGTATACTCAAGAGAGCTATAAATGGGAGAGCCACGCTGTAGGCATTCCTGTGCTTATTCTTATTTTTCCTCCCTTTCAGTACCTCTGGATAGCTTTCGTGCACATGGGCGAAAGTGTGAACTGGGCAAGCCGCGTGTAATTCTTTGTTCCTTGGGCTCTTTGCTCTTTGTTCATATTATCACAGATTAGGATGGAATAAAGAAAATCTTGCTGCAGATGGCCACTTAATTTCTGCTCCAGCAGTTCAGACTGAGGATGGGAAATTCCTGTGTTACAGTCCACTCTTGGGGTGGCTATGCACACAGTGGAATCTAATGTCTACTGACAGACTGCCTTTGGAGGTTGCAAACATCAGGCTGGTGCATTCTCTGTAAACACAGGCTGTGGGCCAGAGCTGGGCACTACTACAAGCACTCGAAGGCAGATCAATGGTTTAATGAATCCATAAAGATGCTTGGACTCTGCTGCAATTTACTGAGCACTCTAGTTAAATGAAACTCCTGTAGTCTTTAACAAAGATAGAGATAATCAATGGCCGGGATGGAAGGCAGCGTCCAATAATCACGACCTCCCAGAATTTGTGTTGGTACCAGAGGGAAAGTCAGCTTCAGACTCTGAGGCTCACTGTATGTCTGTGTTGATATTTGCTCAAAGAGCTGAATTTGGCCCAGAGATAACATAATCTTAGTAGTGTTACTTCTGTGAGGACTATTTTTAAGCTATGGAATATTATCTAAAATAACATTTCTTTACAGTGACAAGATGAAGCTCAAGAATTAAATTTGCTTTTAACATGTAGTGTCTTTGTAAGTCATCCCCATGAAAAGTAAATAGGGGAATAAAATCCATTCATGATTAAGTCCTCAAAATGTCAAATTGCATAGTGTTGGAGAGCCCTGATTAATCCTTCCATGGTAAAATATTCCTCATTAGTTTGCTTTGGTTAGGAGTTAGCCACTCCTATTATAAATTCAGACATTAATGTATTTTCTGCCTAATTCATCTTCGAATAGAGGAAAATATAGTTAGTAGATATGAATTTTTTACTTCCAAATGTGCTTTGGAAACACTATCATGATTTATGAGAGAGCTTTGGAGGCATGTAGGAGAATTCCTTCATGAATATGTTGAAATGTATTTAAAAGTATTTAACCATTTTTGATTGTGGAAAAACAATTGCCTTGACTTTGAAATGATTATTTTTCCACAGAAATAGTAGAACTTATGACATTTGTCACACAGACTAAAACTTTTTTAATATTTAACTTTCTTGATTAGCAAATTAGCATTAGGAACTAGATCCCACCCCAATAAGTGTATTTTGGGGTTTCAATGAGTTATAGGAATGTTGAGGTATTGTGACTGCTAATCTTTTTTCACAGGCCTTTTGCCAAACATTCCATGATAAAGTGGGGATTTCTATATGGATCCAATAAATGATATGTTATAATCTCTTTTGGTAGAATGATTTCATATTATTTAAAATATGGTGAGCAGATCTGTGACTGTACATCTAAATCTTTGTTATAAGAAGAATCTTTGAAGTCCCTGACACTTTCTGTGCTAATCTGTAGGACTGTATATCTCATAAGTTGGAGCAGTCTAAGTTGTTGATATCAAAGAAAAAGGGGGATTTGCCCAATAGGAGACAAGTGCCTCTCTGTATCTTTTTTGTTTGTTTTTAGCCACGCTTTAAAAAAACCCAAAATCTTTGTTATTTATTCATCCATTCATCCTTTAAAAAATAAAATAAAAAGCTCTATCAAGCCCCTATAATTGTGCGAGGCATATTTTAGATTTGGTGGATGCACTGTTGAACAAGAGAAAAAGTCCCTGCCTTGAAAGACTTACATTCTAGCAGGGGAGATAGATAATATACAAGTTTTAAAACTATATATGGCATACAATTTCAGGTAGGGATAAGTGCTACAGAGAGAAAGCACAGTGCAGGCAGGGATGGATAGTGAGAGGGTACTGTTTTATATCTGGTGATCACAGAAGTTATTTTTGAGGAGGTGACATGTGGGTAGGGACAGAAGGAAGTGACGGAGCTAGTTGTGTGAGGAGCTCATAGCAGAGGGTCCCAGAGAGAAGGGGGAGTGAGACACAGAGGTCCCGCCCAAGGCAGGAATAGGCTTGGGATTGTGGAGCAGGAGCAAGAAGGACAGAATGTCTGGAACTGAGGGATCCAGGTGTGAGGGCCACATCGTGAAGTTGGAGAGGCAGTAGTTTGGCGAAGGTGGAAAGGCAGTAGTGTGGTGGCTGCTATTGGAAGCTGTTGAGCAGGGTGGGTGATAGGATCTGATTTTCACTGTTGATCAGACCTCTCTCAGGGAAGCAATGCATTTCAGATCCTGTATGCAAAGGGGACCTGGAGAGTAAGAAAGGCAATAGCATTCCCATCAAAGTTGGGTGTGTCTGGCAATAGAAAACTTAAAATATCTTTTTCACTGAATTATTCATTAGTAGTTATGAAACATTTCCCAGTAGCAAAAGTGTGCTGAACCAATTTTATTTTGTTTTTTATTTTATTGTGTGTGTGTGTGTGTGTGTGTGTGTGTGTGTGTGTGTGTTTGGAGGGGGCAGGGAGGAAGGTGTAGGAAGAAAGGAACTAAGGAGTGATAGTGCTGGTTCTGACACAGTGATTTTGTTCTATAGGGCAGATTGGGCTTATCCCAAACCCAGTGGAGAGGTTAGGGCCTTAGAAGGCAAGCTCCACACAGAACCCAGTTCTTGGGCTGGGTGACCACAGGCCTTCTCAGGCTCTGCCCTTAGAGGTAGCATCATGATAAGGAGATGGTAACTTTGAAGGGACCATCTTTGGGTAGAGAGATTATTTCGAAGTCTATTTATTCTAAGAGTAATCATAGTTTGGTGATTACTTAGAGGGTATATCAGGATTTTTTAATACAAGTAACAGAAGACCCAACGAAGACTTGTGCAAACACTAAAAGGCATCTTTTATCTGATAGAGCTATAAAGTTCTGCACTAGTGTGTACTTTGGGGTAGGTTGGGGCAGCGCAGTGGTCTTATCATGGTCACATTTCTTTCTACCTCTATATTCTTCTGTATAGAGCTTTGGCCATGTTCCAAGGCAAGCTCCCTAGAGGTTATGGGAAGCCTGCTAGCAGCAATGAGGGATACATTCTTTCTTGCTCACATCCACAAGAATGAGCTCTTCTGTCCTAGCATTCCAAAAAACTGTCGGGAAATTCATACTTGTCTATGCTTATACTACATGCTCACACCTGACGATGACCAGAGAGAACAATGGAATCCTCTGACTAGCGTGTGCCAATCAGGGCTTCCCTCTGATGCTGGACTTGAGCTCGTTTTCCTCTAAAGCCCATGGGCTGCACAAGGAAGGGTAGCTATCAGAATGAAAATCTGGGACTGTTAAAAGAGGGAGGGGATCAGAGTGGTGGCTGATGGTAGGTGCCAGCAAATGTCCCCTAGAGAAAAAGAGAGGTGATCTCATGAGCTTATTTCATGAAGTTGAATTCTTTACACAATGAATGTGTCACGCCTATTTACTCTTGACATGTGGAAGAAGTAATCTGGAATCCAAGTGTGGATTGAAGGAGAAAAATGTGGTTAGCATTCATCATAGGGTCCTTAGATGAACTACCTCTTCTACTCAGGACCAGCTGTTTTGAGAAACCTGATCATTAAGGCATTGGCTTTCATACCAGGACAAATGTGCTCACTCTTTCTTTCCACTCTTTTTGAACTCTAGTACATGAGATTGCACAGAACTAAAACAAAGGGATTGTGGTTAGCTGTTAGATAGCTCCATTTATGGAGAGGAACGATAGTACAGTTAGAGCAGCAGAAGCCCCATACAGAGTTTCATCAGTGTCCATGGCCTGGGAGAGGTTGGCCAAGAACCATATTGCATGTGGGGAGGCAGATGTTTTGGACCACATGTGGATGGGATGAGGCTGGTGTTATCTATCAAGAGTTAACCTGCCCACACATTGAAGCTTCTTTCTTTATGGCTGGAAACTGTTGCTAAACAGAAAGGAAAGGGAAGTGTTCAAAAGAATTGTGATGTAGTCTAAGGCTGAATACATCAAGTGCAGTTGGCCAAAGGAGTAGAGGTCTTGAAGGTTGCAACTTTCGCAGGTATTAAGTAATGTATTTTATTTGACAAATATTTGTTGAGCAGCTACTGTATGCCAGGCACTGTGCTAGTCATTGGAGTTACAGTGGCCAACAAAAACCTAGTCCCTGTCCTCATGCCGCTTACAGTCCCATGGGGGACAGGTGTTTATTTATTTAAATAATAACGCAAATGTGAAATTGCCACTGTGACAAGTGTTGTGATGGTGTGGGCACAGTGCCATGAGAGCCTCTAACGGGGAGATTTGAATAGTCAGAAGATCTGGAAGTTTCCCTGAGTAAGTGGTGCCAGAACTGAATCTGAAGGATGAAGAAGTGTTAAGTAGGGAAAGAGGGAAGAAAGAGCTTATTGGGCTGAAGACACAGCCGTATGATTTCTAATTCTCGCATTGATTTGCTCCTTCTTGGGTAATTTCATGTTCTTTGTGAAGGAATGGAGCTTTACCCACAAACAAGAAAACAACTGAACAAACAAAATATTCCCTGAAACGATAACACCATTTATCCATTTGTTTGTAAATTCATTCATTCATTCATTTGTCTGTTTATTCAACCAGCCCTTGGGGATTCATTGCTTGCCTGCTGTCCTCTGCCTGTCCTGACTTTTCACTCAGATTCACAGACTATAGAGTTAGCACATTAATACTAAATCATGTCAGCGAGTATATTGACAGCTTGCAACTCCTCAAGGTAGAAGTATTTCGTAAATACATAATAATACTGTAACAATAACAATGATAACTGTAAGAGCTTAAGTGTTTTCAGTTATCAAATGCATTAGAAAAACTACAAGGACAACAGATAAAAGATTGGGTGAAAATGTGCTGATTTGGGAGAGGAGAGAATAGTGTAATTACTGTCTGATGAATGTAGTTGAAAAATAAATGGGATAAGACTTTTTGATGTAAAGAGCCACAGAAAGGGCAGATGCTCACCCCCCTTCACCACCACTACATGTGGAGAAGAGATGGTTTTGTTATATGTAGAGAGAGCTATGTGGTTATATTAACATTAATGCAAAGGCAGACAGGAAGTTTGGGTAATGATAAATTCCAGAACAGAGGAATGCCTATTGACACTCAGGTCCCCAGGCTAGACAACTGTGATAAAGTGGAAACAGAACAGCATGTCTGCTGGCACGGTAACAGAGGGCAATTCTCATGGCACAACGGTGTGGTGAGAAGGAAGGGATTCCCCTCCCTTTCTTTGTGTTCTTTGTTTCAGCCTAATTTTAGTGCCTAGGCTCATGATGACAACTCACTAGAAAGTAGTGACAAACAAATAAGCAGGTAAGTAATTCAGATTTTATCTTTCTGGGTCTTAACTGGGTGACGTGGACACGGGTATTCTAAACGAGAGGTGTGTGCATCACTCTTCAGGATGCCAAATGGAGGAGATGACCCTTACCGACCCTAACCACACCTGGACCTGCCTCAGGTGACCGTGAACCAGGGACGTCCAGTTCAGCTGGAGCCGGCAGCCCCCTCTCCAGTTCCAGTAGCTCCCGAAAACCACACATAATGACAGCCATTTCAAAAAGAGGCTGATTTTAAAACTGTGATGAAAATGGCTAACAGCAGGCTGAAGGTTAAAGTAAAAAACTTAAAAACCATAAAATCTGCCTGGAGGCTATTTAAGCAAACTGTTTTAGAGGCACAGATGGTTCATATACCTCTGAGCCAAAAACAAAAAGTAAAAAGGGGACAGTAAAGCTGGCGTGATTAAGCAGACAAGTATGAAAGTTTTATTAGTACTAAAAAGGCATCCTTTAGAAAAGTGAAAAATCTGTCTCAGGAAATTCGGAAGACATGTTAAAGACCAACGGGAAATGGTGAGGGCACACAGATGACATTTCAAAAAACAACTAAAGATAGTGAAGACACAGTTATATACTTATTGTCCGTTGGATATCAAAGCTGTGTTCTAAGGACATTAGAAAGCCATGTAAGAGAAAGATGCAGTCTGTGGAGAGCTGGGAGTGGCTTCCCTGTTCTGTATCAGTTTTTGATGTAGAGAAGTTTTTTTATATTGGGATTTGGTGCAATTTAATTGGTGATCTGAATCTCTAAGGAAAATCAGCTGAAGCAAATTTGAGAAGCTTAAGTGCCATAAATCAGAGGATCCAAAGCATAGGAAGGAAGTAAAGTATGATCTTATTGACGGTAATATTAAAAATAGTGAGTATACTAGAGGACTGGGAAGTCAGGGGGGCCGAGCGCATCCAGCCTCTTCGGAGGGTACCCCTTGGTGGCATACGTGCAGGCGTGTCCCTGTGTGCGTGAGATCCGTGAGCTTCCGTTAATTTGAAGAAAAGTCAGACTCTTAAGAATAACAGAACAGTACAGTTTGCAGAGTTGCCATTTGAGAAGCCTTCTCTGAGAAAAGGAAAAAAAAAACAAACAAAAAAAAACCCCACCAGTACTTGTGTCTTGAGTTAGCATTCAATATAAACCTAAATAAAATTGACCAAATATAGCCTTGCAAAAAGTAAGGTAAGTTGTTTGGATTTTCAGAAATCTAAGTAATTCGCTCAGAGTTTGGCTGACTCTCTCTGAAGGGGACCCTTGGGGAAAATAAACAACTGAAGACAAGGAATAAAGCCTTGCCTTGGATTAAGAACCTGGTAAGAACTGGATGATATTCCTGGGAGTACAGAAAAATTAATAGCGTACCATCCCAGGGGTTTATGTTAGGAGTAATGTCGCTTAGGATCCTGATGGCTTATTTGGACGTATATGACAGGAAGGAGGGGCATTTGCTACTTTCTCTTAAGCTGCTTTCATTTTAAAACCCACGGAAAATTACTCCTCCCCTAAACGCTTACAAATATATACATACAATTAGGTAATCTGCTTTATAAATATATAAATAAAAATGTAATGAGGTAACCTGGTATCAGATGCAATTCCGTACACTGAACTGTCAGCCAGCACAAGGGAACGAAATGTTTTAATCCTCATGCTCTCTGATACAGGCTGACTCTCAGCATCCCCAGAGAGGGGAACTTGGTCCAGTTTGTAGTGGGCTCATTGTGTTGCCTGCTGAGAGGGAAAAAAATTAACTTTTAAATGCTTGACTGCATTAAAGGCGATTTTTTAATCCAGACAAAGGTACGTCAAAAAATATGCTGATAATCAAGCTACGTCCCATCTTCACTGGAAATGTGTACTCCATTCTTCTTTAACCTGATTTTTATAAAAGGCTAATGCTGAATTTTAAAAGAGTTGACATAGAGGATTAAGTATATTTTCATTATACTCCAGGCTATCCAAATATGGCATATAAAAGCCTGGAAAGGTATACTGTTGAGGACAAAAGAACCAATAATAAAACTAAAAATTGGTAAAGATAAATGTAATCAAAGTGTACCCTGCCTCTTAACGCTCAGGGGTAACCTTTGTAGTTGGCCACTGTGGAGAAAGACTGGGTCAGTCTCTGTGGCAGATGGTTTAATACGTAGTGCATATATTAATCCATGGAGGCAGCCCTGGAAAGGCAAGCAGGTTGTTAATGGTCATGGATAGCACTTGCGAGCTGCTTCTGCTCTTGCAGTTAGGTATTCAGATGTCATGCTTCGGGGTTCAAGTTGATGAGTTTCTGGGTTGGGAAAACATTTCCCCCTTTGTGCTGCACTGCACAGATGATATGGCATGCTCCAGGGAAGGGGTAATTTAGACAACTTCAGGTGAATGGAAGAGAGAGAAGGTAGACATACATCCCAGTTTCCTGATGTAGTTTGATGACTTCTTACTATTGGTTAAAGTGGTACCATTGAGAGTTCCTCGAGTATGAGGAGTTTGTGAATCAGATGTGAAGGCAGCAGACACCAATTGTTGTCAATAGAATGGAACTTCAAACCTGACATCAAATCAATACTGATTAAAAAGAAAAAAGAGAATCCCCAATTTTATGGCCTGTTGGGACCAAAGAAAACCTTGTATGCAGGACATCATTTTCAATTTTATCCTGAATTGTTTGATAAGTAGAAAAGAATATTGGCTTCCTAAGTTCTAATGCATCCAAACTTGACTTAAACAGTGAATTATTCTCAGTCAGGTGTGGTGGCTCATGCCTAGCACTCTGGGAGCATGAGGTGGGAGGATTGCTTGAGCTCAGGGGTTCAAGACCAGCCTGAGCAAGAGCGAGACCCCATCTCTACTGAAAATAGAAAAATTAGATGGGTGTGGTGGCACGTGCCTATAGTTTCAGCTACTCAGGAGGCTGAGGCAAGATGATCGCTTGAGCCCAGGAGTTTGAGGCTGTAGTGAACTATGACAATGCCTCTGCACTCTAGCTAGGGTGACAGAGTAGTACTCTGTCCCAAGGAAGAAAAAAAAGCGTGAATTATTCTGTCCAAGAGCAGTGTCTCATGCCTGTAATCCCAGCAACTCAGGAGGCTGAGGCAGGATGATCACTTGAGGCCAGGAGTTTGAGACCAACCTAGGCAACATAGCAAGACTTCATTTCTACAAAAAATTAAAAAATTACCCAGGCGTGGTGGCATGTGCCTGTAGTCCCAGCTACTCAGGTGGCTGAAGCAGGAGAATCACTTGAGACCAGGAGTTAGAGGCTGCAGTGAGCTATAATTATGCCACTCCAGCCTGGGTGACAAAGCAAGACCCTGTCTCTTAAAAACAAAAATAGTGATTTAAAACAGATAAAACCCAGAGAATGAATTATGAAGAAGCACACTCTCACCCCTATACAAGGGGTGGAGCTCAGATAAGTAATTTGTATTATTGAAGCTTAAAAGTGAATTAAATAGAAATTCAAGAAGAATTGGGCAAAAAGTTTAGATGTCTTATAGTGTTTCATCTAGGGCGTCATTTCACATTAAATGTGATGAGAGAATAAAATTAAAGTGTACCAAAGTAAACAGAGGTGGAGCTTAAATTAACATTTCCATTCCCCATGAGCACAGCTCCCCTCTTCATTCAAGCCCTTTTGCTCACTTTCTTTACATTTGTATTGCAGCCATTTGGCACTAAGTATCAGTTAAATTTAATTTTTTATGAGCATGTAATTCAGGTCTGGACAAGGAAATGTTTGACATGTCCAGGCCTAGATATTTGGCTAATCGTTTGGTCAGGGGCTAGTAAAGGTGATGTAGACCTCAATTTCTTTCTCCTTGTGTATGCAGGGAGATGGGTGGGGTATTGACTAAAACCCATATCAGAGTGATTATTACAGCCAGCCCCATCACTTGTACTCTCTGGGGACATCCAGGGGCCAGGCAGGTGGTAGCTGTGGTCATGTTGCTCTAAACCAGCTGTGCATGGGAGGAGATGTGGGGAGATGGGCCCTGCTCACCCCTGGGCTGCCCATGTGGCCCTTCCTCTCCACACCTGGAAGGCCAGTGGGGACAGGATGGCAGTTGGTTGTTGCCACTTTGGTCTTGGGTCCTGAGGCTGGAATAATCCTTTCTATCCTTCAGCCCCATTCCAGGGGCAGTTGCCAGCAGAGACGGGGACAGTTTGACTTGGCTTGGGCCAGGATAAGGGTATAGTCTGGGGAGTGAAAGGCTGGAGAGAAGCACAAGTGCATATTTAGGTACAGATTGGTGTCTGTACCACAAATGCGTGAATCAGCAACTCAGTGAGGTCTTCAGAGGCTGGGACATGTCTCAGGGCTGGGGGCAGTGGAAATGGGAAATCTGAGACGTGGTTTCTGTTCAGAAGAAATGTCCATCTGAGTGTGTGAATTTCCCAGTGCTCTTGTGGAAGTTGACCTCATGCCTTGCGTTTGTTCACGTACTCATTTATTCAGCAGGCAATATTGAGCATCTGCAGCATCGCTGCCAGGCATTGTTCTGTGGCTGGGGATGCAAAGATAAATAAGGAGAGGTCTTTGCCTCTAAGGCTTTCACAGTTGAATGGAGGAGACGGACAAGTAAACAAACGACACAGTGTGAGGCCTGCTGGAACAGATGTGGGTAAGAAGAACGGGGATGTAGGGTGACTTACCCAGGCCAGGGGCCGGGCTCTATGCATGAGTGAGCACATGCTAATCTAGAGACCAAAATGTAAATTCAGTAAACGGGATGGGGAGAAAAAAGCTAAGGATGGTGAGGCTTAGAAAGGATGTGAGTCAGGAATGAGAGTGCCACATGTCACACATTAAAAAAAAAAAGTATAATCCTTATTGTAGTTCCCACACTGCATTTTAACATTTTAAGACATCACAAACTTTATCAGCATACATAAAACAATATTACATGACTTAAAAAGATTTATTTTTGAGATTATTTTATCTTCGGGTTGTTTTATGAAGAAGTCTTTTTCAGAAGGTACGGGAGGCAGGGAAGTGTGGAATAAGACAGACGGGGCCGTGAGGACAGTAACGCAGAGACAGACAGACATGGGAAGAGTTCAGTCCCCATCGGCGCACTTCCTGAAAGGTCTGAACCTCCAGTGATATTAGAAAGCTTCCCCAGCATCCTCCCGGAGGATGAGAAAATGTGGCAGTTAGTGGGGGTCAGAAACCACAACAGGTACGTCATCCCTGAGGAGGTCTCTGAAGTCAGTGACACGAGGAGAGTTGTAACTGCAGTTGCCTGAAGAGCAATAGAAACTGGACTCCTTTTGATTAGAATGTCAATATTTAGTAAATCTATAAACCTTATAAATTGGCTAGAATGCCATTTTCCAAATTTTTACTTGCCATAAACTGGTAGTTAAGAAATATATTTTGCTTTGTAATTTATTACACACACACACACACAAACTCATACCCCCTCTCATAGAATTTAAGTCACTTTGATGCTGGTGTTTTTTTGATTTTACCAGAAAGCGTCAACAGATTTTCACACAATTATGTCACAGCTGCAACCTGGCTAACAACAATTGTAAAATGCATCATGATTTCAGAAGTGTTAAAATGTGAAAAATGTTTGGGTTTTAGACGACACAAAACAGGGCGTATCTATTTAAAACTGAAATAAATGTTTCATGAAACAATATAGTACGTGTTTTTCTACATGATGCATGGTGATATTTTCTGTTTTGATCTTTTCTATTTCATTAAAAAAATTGCTGTTGGGACTCACTAATGGGTGTAGAAGCCAGCTTGAAAGTAGTAGCAAGGCCGGGCGCGGTGGCTCACGCCTGTACTCCTAGCACTCTGGGAGGCCGAGGCAGGAGGATTGCTCAAGGTCAGGAGTTCGAAACCAGCCTGAGCAAGAGCGAGACCCCGTCTCTACTATAAATAAAAAGGAACTAATTGGCCAACTAATATATATATGGAGAAAAAATTAGCTGGGCATGGTGGCACATACCTGTAGTCCCAGCTACTCGGGAGGCTGAGGTAGGAGGATTGCTTGAGCCCAGGAGTTTGAGGTTGCTGTGAGCTAGGCTGGCGCCACGGCACTTACTATAGCCTGGGCAACAAAGCGAGACTCTGTCTCAAAAAAAGAAAGAAAGAAAGTAGTAGCAAAATAGATATATTTGTACGAAATGTCAGTTGTTATGGTAGGTTAAGGGGCCTTTAAGTTCTCACCATTGGATTCTCCTTGACCTTAACTCTTCAGTTTCACCAAGTTACATAGAAGTATTATCAGTTATTCTAAACTTTCATTGTGGGCTCTCTTAACAGAGTCATGTTTATCTCTTAAAGTGGCCAGTGGCTGCTCCATTTATAATTTAATTATGCCTTACTTCAATGCAGAACTGGAGGCAATGGGTGTATTGATCAGACAGTACAATGGAATGCCCCAATTTTAAAATGTGTTCAACTCTTGTATCAGATGAAAATGAATCAAAGGAAGGCATAGGTGACTTGGTGGGGCAGGGGCACGGGTAAAAATGCCAGGGGAGTGGAGGAAGACCAGACTGGGCGCAGGGGCAGCCTCCCAAACAGCTTCCCACTGTGGCTCTGAGCCTGGGCCAAAGAGATGAGGCATTGAATGGATGGATAGACAATCGCCATATGGGGCCTGGTCTTCTCAGATGAGATGAGGCCCAGGCCTGTTCCACAGAGCTGTGTTGCTAATATGGCACTAGGCTCATCCTTCACAAAGACTGGCCAACATCGGGGAGTTGCTTGGGAGGACAACTTGGCTACCAAGGAGAAAGAGTGGCTGAATTTATTTTAAAGTTGGCTGATAAATAAATGATAGCTAAGGTTTCCCCATTTAAATAGTTTGAAACTCAAGGCTAGATTAGAGGTGGGGTGGAGTGGGGAACAAACCTGGGTAGAAAACTGTCTGAGGTGTGGGTTCTTAGCCTGGTGTTTGAATCATGGCCTTCTTTGATCATCTGAAGAAAGATTCAGCTTGGATTCTCTCTCCAGGGAATAGACATGCACACAGAATTCTATAGAACATTTCATGGTGTTCATGGACTGTCTGAAATCCATTCATGGGCCTCTTGAATTCAGATTGAGAGTCCTCACTAAGAGTTATTGGATGCAAGAGAATTCAGCTCCTCTCTGTTCTTTTACAAACCAGGTTTCTTCCCTTAAACCAAAGATAGAAGAGGAAAGGTTTTCAGACTTGTGTAGCCTGGAATGGGGGTTGGCACAGGTGGGGGTGAGCATGGGCACAGTGTGGCCAGATTGTGGGTCCACTGGTACTGCCTGGTGTGCCCAGGCAGAGTTTTTGAGGAACTGTCTAATAATAAAGTTTAGAGTGTTAGGGGTGGGGCAGCTTTAGAGAGAGAATGCTCCTTCTGGGGTGTAGGCCTTGAGATTCAAATGACACGATTTTTCAGCAGTTTGTCTAATACTTAGAGCGGACACTTAGAGCATGGCTTTAAAGTTACGCATGGTGATGTTATGGAGAGATTCTTCCATTTGCATTACAGAGACTTAATGGATGTGGGGAAGCTCCCAGTCTTAGTAAGATGTTAGATTAAATAACGCTTGCTGCCCAGATGTCCTGTCAGATGCAGTGTAATACTTAACTTCTTGCCACCTCTGAAAGGAATTTAAACTGTCAGCCCATTAAATGTTCATCTCTAATATGAAATTGTTAGATGAAGCCAATTTAGCTTTATTTACCAAGACATCTCTTCTTGTCTGAGAGGGCTGGTGGGGGAAGGAGGACTGGAGTCCACTGGAGCTGCCCCTTTGCAAAAGCCTAGAACATACAGGACACAGAATGGCTTCTGTGGGTCACTGTGGTGTTTGTCAAGGAAAAGCAACACCAGCCTCCAACTCACTCCCACTCCTATTCTGGGGGGAAAAAAGCATCATTCCTACTGCTATTCCAATAGATGTGGGAATGATCACAGGAAGCAATTTCTCCTGAGTTTTTGGAATGGTCCAAGCATTGACTGTTCTTTCTACAGGGGGCCAGGCTGGGGTGGGGAGAAACTATTATCTTGCAAGCCTGACTGGGACTGCAGATGGAAGGGCTTGTTCAAGCACAGCGGCGTCTTTGTGCTGCAGTTAGTGGTTTTACATTTTTTAAAAATCCCCTTCTGAGGGAAATCTGTGATTACATTTTTTTCTCTGCACAGGTGCTAGAATGCATTGCGCAAATACAAACATATCCCACTTCATGAGAAAATTTGGAAGTCATTTTTCTTCCATCTGCCTGAAGTAGACTTGCTCTAAAACTGGCCATCCACCCACCCATTCTCCCACGCACCTTCTCGGTGACAAGGAGGAGATGGCATTGTAAGAGAATAAAAAAAAAAAAAAAGATAAACCCCGCAAGGCATTTAAAAAGATGGCTTATTAGTATCATTTGGACAGCTATGAATAACACATGATAGCTTCTGGGGTGGCATATTATTCACAGAAGAGTAGCCTTAATTTTCCCTCTCTCCTCTTTCCCATTCCAGCGTCCCTTTATTATAGACACTCTTCTCCGTCAAATTCCGAATCCTTGCCGAACCAGAGTGTTTTTTGATCACAGATCATTTTCCTGTGTCCGCAGTGAGCTCTCGCCCACGTAGGCAGGTAGGCAGTGTTCCTGCAGAAAAGGGAGGCAGTGCCTGTTTCCAGAGGACGGTGCAGCTGGAAGCACGCTCTGCACTCGACAATCAGAGGCCCAGCAGGGCACCTTCCGAGCGCAGCTGCACCACTCTCCAAGGCACTGCGCCCTACGTGCAGATTCCAAGCTACATTTAACACAATTGCCCATCAGCACTTAGGAAGCAGTTACCACAGAAACCCAGCAGAGACCAATTAGTCACATGATTAAATTAATTAAAATAACCCAGGGCATCTGCCATCTTGCCTCTTTCTGCCACGGATAGCGCATGACCCAGACAGAGCCACAATTGGTTAGCAGTACTGTTGTGTGTCTTAATCCTGGGATTGTCTTCTTACCTCGAAAGGGAGGGTCTCCTGATTTGCTTTTCTTTCCTTAGGAACTCTCTTGGGTTGTTTTGAAAGATATTCCTCCCCTATAAACCAGGCAGTATCAAATTTACAAAACATCGGATTTAATAAACAAGGGGATTTATTATGTTGGGGGTAAGAGGATTTGGAAACATTTTCCAATTGCATAGTTGAAGACTTTTGGAGATTTTTTAATGAGGACTCTAACAATACATGCCAGAGGGTGCTCTGTAATATGCATTTACACTTGACCTGAGGATTCTGTGGCAAGTTGCAGAAACCAGACCATGGCTCTCCTTGTTAACGTAATAGGGATGTTATAACAGGACATAGGCAGCCTGTGTTGGAAGATGGGCCTGACTCAAGGATGGTGTCTAATGATCCCACTTGGTGGCTTGTCATGTGTAAAAAGCAGAAATGCATACTCTGAAGCTAACCCACTAAATCAGTGCTTTATCCTTGATATGCTGAATGACCTAATAATGGCCTCTCCAAAATCTCCATGTAGTCAAAGATTATCTATTATACTAGCGCCATACTTCCATGCACACACACAAATCAGCTTACCTGAAGTCTTATAATGCTCACAGCAGCATGATTCTCATCACCTCAGACACTTTCTGGAGACCCCTCTGATCCATCACACCTGAGAACAAATGACTGACTACAATTTGGAGGTATCAAACGAGGTAATGGTGTGGTTTTCCAATGCTCTTTCTTTGTGAATTAGCTTGACAAAATGGCATGAATTAATTATATAGTTCGACTGCATTAATTTGTGTCTAACAAAGCAAGTAGCACAACCTCGTCTTGACTCTGAGACAGGAGAACCATGGTTATACGTGAATAAGAGGTAGCATGTTAAATAATCAGCTTGGATGGATCTTTCAGTAGCTGCAGGCATTGGGCTAGTTTGAACCTTACTTCCTGGGTGAAACAGAGTCTAGTCAGACCGAACAGATGTGTCCATCTGGCAATTCTGAACATCAGGTGACTGATAAAAGAGAGCCATGTGGTAATTTAAAAAGCTGTGGCCTAACATATTACATAATGACCCTCAAAGGAAATTAATTGATAGCATGTCATCAATAGCAGTAATAAGAAGAATACATTTGTATCACATTTTATAATTTGTAAGGCATTCACATACCTTCAGACTTAAACTTAATCTCTCCTGCCTGATCTTTACCAATTCTTATATTTAATGTACATACATTTTGTGTGCACTTGGTATGCTCATTTTGTTGTTGGTGCAAGTGACTATTCTGTGAAAAAATAAACACAATATGAATGCAAAACAGAACTAAAACTAAGGAAGAGAAAATATATTTCTTATTTTAGAGATGTTTTCCTTTGAAATCAACAGAAAAATGAAAACATATAAAACTTTCTTTGCATAAATAATTAATGATCACCTCTGGGTAAAGTTGATTCAAAAGGCAAAAATATATTTTAAATATATACCTAAAGTCAAATATGAGTGCTTATGTGAACTGTAGGCTTGCTTTGTACAAGCAGAAATCTCTTTCTGCTATCTCTGTATCAAATTTTTCTCAACCTATTAAAAGTTATGGAAGATATACTGTTAATGGCTACCCTTGAGAATGGCAAAATGAATCCCAAAGTGTATCTGAAGTCCTTTAAATGTATATCAGACTTGGTCAAAATAAGTCAAGCATTGGTAAAGTTAATATGGAGTGTTTCAATGGACAGACACTGAGTGTCAAGTAGTGGATTTGAAACAGATTTCACTTTATTAGGTCACATTTTGCATGGATGACATTTGATTATTCATGAATTGAATTCTCATACCAACACAAGAGGTTTCCTGTCACCATCGTCATTCTATATTTTGGCTTTTGTGGGGCTGAGACTGGTTATGGAGGGGATTACTGTTTGTGCAGGTTCTGTTGCAATTTTAAGGTTATCCTTTGTCTTGTATCATTTCAAGTTTTTCCATTCTACCAAGGAGGATCAGCAAAACATGACTCTGCATAATTTGTGAATAATTTTCCCCTTCTTTCTGCCTCTACCCTCTCATGTTATGTTGACACTTACTATATATAAACAAGAATGCAAAATTTAGACATTTTAGACTCTGGATGCTGATTTACAAGATTAATCTTGACATGCTTCTGAGACTGACGCATTGCGAAAAAAATCACAAAGTTAAATTTCTACAAAATTTGTGATTATAAGATATAGTTGCTGCCTGTATTGATTTTTAGCCTTTTCATTTGACCTTCCTGGCAAATCTTGGTTCTGAGTACTTACTGACACACTTAAACTGTCAAAGAAATCAACTTGAGGTGAAAGAAAATAAAATACTTTGGAAATGAGTTTGTGTTTCTACTATTTTCATAAAGACTGAGTTTTTTAATAGCAAAGAGGTAGGGCCATTTGTGTAATTGTATAGTAGTTACCATAAATCCTTTCCAGAATGAGGCAGGGTATAAGTAAATTAATAAATAAAATATAATAAATAAGTAAAATTGCAGAATACCATGGGTAGTATGTTAGTTCTAACATGCTAATTCATAACATACTAGGGAGATCAGAAAAAAATTTAAAAGTCAGTCTAGTTATATTAAAAATTGAGCACTTCTTATTTTATTCAACAAATAGCTATTTAGATTGGCAGTCCCCATCTTCTTTAAATTCTTACAACTGCTTTTCTTTTTTCACAGCATATAATACTACTGGATATCATATATTTTTTATAGATGTGTATTTGTCTATTGTCTGTTTCTCATTATAAGAAAAACCCCATGAAGACAGTGACTTTCTCTTATTCACTGCTATATCCTTACTGTTTAAAACTTTGTTTTATAAGAAGTTCTTGATAAATATTCATTGAATGAATGAATAAACTAGGTCTGAACTAAACAACGAATTAAATAAACTAGGCCTTGCTCTTTGAAATAAGGAATATTGAAAGGAATGTTAATTTGTTTACCAAATAAGATTAATTAAATGTTTTTTTAAAAAACCCACTAGTTTGTAAGCTAGTAGATATTCTCATCTGTACCATCAAGTGCTGGGTGCATTTTTTGAACCTGTGAATCCATACAGAGTATGTGGAGATCTGCACAACTAAAGGCTATGCTAGTTGATCAGCATATTTTTTCTGCTTTCAATATACAAAGTCTTTAACACAAATAATCAAAATGGATCAGAGATGAAAAAACTAATATGAAATTTATTTTAACTAAGAAGAGAATACAAACAGGCATGAAATAAGAAAAAGAGGAAATACTGCAAAAACACTGAGAGCTACAATGTTTGCACAATCCTGTCTGGGAGTAAACGGATACACAGTCAGGGGATCCTTAATCTCCTGATCACCCAACCACATGGCTTTGTCACTGAGTCACCAGGTGACATAAAGCTTTTGCAGATTAACTAATAGGTATTCCTAAATTTGTTGTAGCAGGAATAACTATCTTATTTTCAGCCATAGTGGTATCATCATATGAGATCTCTTATTTTGTGTTGTGTGAGAGAATATGGATTTGTATGAGGTTTGGGTGACAGATAAGATAGATCTGATTGTCTTCCTTGATACATATGTAGTTTGTACCTTGCAGCAAACACAGATTCTTGTAATCTAAAGTAGAAATCTCAGTTATCCGTCACTCAGTGGTTTGCAATATACATGCCAATTTCTTTCTCCCTTTAAAAGGAACTGTGTTCAATACATTGCATAGAACTGATTTATGACCTTACGGGGGCAGTGGTGGAGAAGGAGGTGGTCTGATGCCCTCGTATATATCAGATGGAGCCCAGAATAAAAGGTAGAAAATAATTCAAAGTGACCTTTTCAACAGTTGAAATCATGCTCTGTGCCTTAGAAGAACCTTTCTTTTTTCTCCTCCATTTTATCTTGTGGTTTCTGCATTCTTAGCAGCTTCCTGCCTTCACCTTACCAATCTGTTTTTTAAAAACAGGATTTTAGGAGCCTTATCTAACCTTCCCCATCCCAAGTGATGTTCAGGTATACTTCATGCAACAGTCTCCTTGGTCTTCTATGTAGATCCTCATGGTAAGGATAGGAGCAGCCCAGGAAAGATTTGAGACTTTTCCTAGGAATCTACATAAGGACAGTGCAAAGCCAGGGTGAGAAGTCAGCCAAGTGTGACCCTGGAACTCCGCCTTCTCCCTCGACAGAGTCTCACCTCTGCACACCTCACAAGGGGTTCCTTCTTTTCCAGTTCTTCCCCTTTGAGTATTTGGACCTCTGGGGCCATCATCCCTTCCCCCAAAACCTGGCTCCAGAAGCCCCCATTAGCACCTCTTCACACACCTGTGGATATGGTGCCTCCTGTTTTAAAAGTTCTCAGTATTATCAGCCACTGGGCTAGGAACGTTATGTTGTTTAATCCTCACAACACCCTGATGAAAAAGAAGCTAGCATCCCCATTTCACATGTAAGGCAGCAGAGGCTCAGAGAAGTCAAATAATGTACCCAAGTCAGATGGCCCATGAGTGAGCACGCTGGGAATGGACTGTCTCCTTCCCCCCCAGACTCTGCATTTTTGACTATCCCTTTATCAGGCTGGAGGTGGTTACACATGGCCATGTCCACGGCCCTGTTCTGTTCTGCTCCTCCTCTTGTCTCCTATTAACACAACTTAAATCCCTCAAAGAGCCCAACCACCTTTTTGGGCTATTTTTCTTGGGAGACTCGGAAGTGTGTGCTTCCATCTGGGAAGCAGCAGTGCGACCCCTGTCAATAATATTCTTGCTTTCAGTCTCATAAATACTTCTGATGCCCTCTCTGTGCAAAGATCTGTCTCTAGGGTATTTGACCCCCAGAGTGAGATGGCAATTAAATCCACGTGGAATCTAAGCATATCCAAGTCATGACTGTGCTAGACTCAGCGTAATGATTCTGGGTGTCATCAACATCTGTCTGAGGTGGTAGATGGAAGTTGAGGTGAATGCTTTCTTCCCATCCTGAAACATTCCAGCTAAATTTGTGCTGGGAAGACACTATAGAAAAGGAAGCAAAGAGCATGTACTTCATAGGGTTTCTTTAAATTAAAAAAAAAAATCCAAACTAAATATTTTTTCATTCTCTGGAGGGAAGTTAGACTTAGGAGAGGGGAGATTTCCAGCCAGATATGTGGACAATTTCTCCAACCATAGCCCTGTAATGGGAATTATTTTCCATAGCCTTTCATTTCCTTGGATATTCTGTGCTTGCATAGATGGCTCCAAAACCCCTTGCCCTGACTGAGGAGGCTTTCTCAAGAAGTTGAAGGACAAGACATTGGGACTGGGCTGGGCCGTGCTCTTTCTCTGGGAAGAGGCGCTTTCCCGTTGGCAGTTCTGTGCTTGCGCTGAGCTGCCTGGGGGGAGTTCTGAATATAATAATGGAGCCTGGCTGGTCGGATTCCTTGTCAGGTGAAGAAGCCCTTTGTTTCTGTTTAGTTTTCTGAAACAAGACAAATTATGATATTTTCTGTTAATTTCTTCCCTTAATGAGTTTCATTAAAATCAAAGCTTCCGGAAGACTGAGCCTTGACAGCTGTCTAAAGGCTGTTTCATTTACTGGGGGCTGCTTAGATGGAATAATTATTACAGCTTGATAATTTAAAAAGAAGTAAGAACAACAGAGAAATAGATCCCTTGAATGGTGTGTCATTCGTTTCTATTTTTCCTGTGTCTGGGATTCTATGGTGTTCAAAAGAATCACTAAAATCATGTATTCTTTGAGCTGAAATATTACTAAATCATCACACGCTTGCTTCTTAGTGGCTCCCTCGTTCTTAAATACTGAATTTCACTTAATGATGGTATGTTTTTAAACAGCATATTAGAGATTAAAAAAAGAAATTAAAAAAATCTTGTCTTTAGACCCTGGCAAGTCATTTGGTATAGGATGCTAAAAAGTCTTGATGGGATTATGGGACTCATATTTCATATTTCATTGACCAAGTAGTACATATAGTTAGCACATTCACTTGTCTTCCCCAAATAATTTTTATATGCCAATTTGGCAGAATGAAAGAAACTTTAAATTCATGACCAGAATTCCATATTTAATGATAGAGGCAGAAGTGTTCCTGTCTGGGGGCAAATCTTTCTTTCCCCCTCATCTTCCACCAAGTAGAGGTGGCAAAGTATGATTGCGACTTGTTCAGATGCTGAGATCAATTGAAGAAGGAACTGAACATTTTGAGGTGGTTTCCCTGAGGGCCAAACCTGGAAAAATCTCATAAAGGAAAATAGAATAATATCAAAAGGATGTAAAAACTGATAAAATGAAATGTATACTCCTGTACAGGAAATGGCATGATGACACAGAATTTTCAGCAAAGGAAAAATGATATAAGAAGGGATAAATGAAAGAAGTAGGGTAAAAATTTTGAGAATTGTTGAAGCTGAGTGAGGAGTATTTGTTGATTCACTATAATTTCCATTTTTGCATATATTTTAAAAATTCATAGTAAGAGTTTTAAAAGTGATAAAATGGTAATGGAAGCATGATATGTAAGTGATGATAGAAAAATAATAGAGTGCAGGACTTTGATGATTCAAAATAATTTCATAAGAAAATCTTTATGTTATTTGAAAACAAAATTTGTATCATTGGGAAGTTTACATCATTTAATAAGAAACTTTTTATCACTAGGAAATTAATATCCTTGAGAAAAAATTAATGAGATGCAATTCTGTAATCACTTTAAAGCATTCTGATTTTCTCTGCAGATAAATTTATCAATTTAGGAGAAATTAAACTGGGGGAAAACTCTGGATTTTAGGGAAGGATTTCTAGGAGCAGTTTAAAATTTTACAAAAGAAGCACCATTAACAAAAATGAGTTTAGTAGCTCATGTGCAGGAAAGGAAAGTGAGATGTAGGCTGGGTGCAGTGGCTCACGCCTGTAATCCCTAGCTCTCTGGGAGGCCGAGGCGGGTGGATCGCTCGAGGTCAGGAGTTCGAAACCAGCCTGAGCAAGAGCGAGACCCCGTCTCTCCTATAAATAGAAAGAAATTAATTGGCCAACTAATATATATAGAAAAAATTAGCTGGGCATGGTGGCACATGCCTGTATTCCCAGCTATTTGGGAGACTGAGGCAGTAGGATCGCTTGAGCCCAGGAGTTTGAGGTTGCTATAAGCTAGGCTGGCGCCACGGCACTCACTCTAGCCTGGGCAACAAAGCGAGACTCTGTCTCAAAAAAAAAAAAAAAAAAGAAAAGAAAGTAAGATGTAAATAGTGAGGAACAAACCACAGAGAAGAATAAGCATTTTCATTTTTCTTGTTTTATCCCTATCAAAAATCCCACCTGTAATAGACAACAGAGCACCACTAAAGGATTCGCCAGTACGCTCAGAGAAACAAAGGACACTCTTCCCACAATGGGAATCAGTTGGCTGTGACAGCCCTTGATAGCAGCCCATAGGGCTGCCAAGCCCCTGTGGAACATTTCCAAAGGCAGGTAACTAGTTTCCTGCTTTTTTTTTTGAACAAAAAGATCTTGCTCTGCCCCCAGGGCTAGAGTACAGTGGCATCATCATAGCTCACTGCAACCTCAAACTCCTGGGCTCAAGCAATCCTCCTGCCTCAGCCTCCCAAGTAGCTGGGACTACAGGTGCGCACTACCACACCCTGCTAATTTTTTCTATTTTTAGTAGAGACAGGGTCTCACTCTTGCTCAGGCTGGATCGTTTTCATTTTTGTACTCTTCTACTTAGTGACAGAGTTGGATGGGTCGTTGGACCAGAGAGTCTCTAAGTTTCCTTCAAATTCTGAGATCGTATGATTATATAAGACAAAGAGAAATGGAAACATTTGGATGTAAAATAGGTATGTCTGTGTGAATGTGACTCTGCACACCCAAATGTGCGCACATTTCCCTATAAAGGAAGACGCAAACATATTGTGAGCTGTAGGCTGGCTGCCCACCAAGTAGCAGACTGAGTGTAATCTGGCCCTTCTATTTCTTAAAGCTTTTAATACTGAGGAGCCTGGTCTCTCTCAAGAACTCCTCATTAAAGTATAAAACACTCTCCTGTAGTTTCAACGCTAGGAAGGCGCTCTCCTTCCATAAAGTCTATCGCTATCTTATGGAAATCTCTCCCCCAGGAGGTCACTGAGCCCAGAGCTGCAGCTGTGTTTTAATAAGGACTGGATAATTTTATGACCAATAACATTTGTCGTTACACATGCTACAAGAAGGTTAATCAAATCTCAGCCTTCGGGGCATAATCTGGGTTCCCACCGGAATTTTCCTCCAGAATTCTGCGTTTGGCGAGAGGCTTACTTCCCTCCTCATACATTAGTTGCTGACTGTTGCCTCATGATTCTGGATTTGTGCAACTACTCTTTCTTTTACTGCCACCAGAATATTTCAGTATTAAAACCGTATGTAAGGGCACAGACCTGAGTGGCGTGGCTTTGGGTTCCGGCTTTCAGAGATCTATGCTTTCAAGGCCAATACTTTATTTTTCAGCTTGAAACTTTCGTGAGGCTGGAATAGTCAATCTATCTGTTTCATTTGCCTCAGGGAGCCAAAGTTTAAGGCAACTTTGCAGACCTGAGATACCAAATATTTTTCCAGCATTTCTCTGTTGCTTAGGAAACCCATAAACTGGTTCAAACATCTCACTTGGGGAAATATTGAAGTGACATTTAACTCAGAAACAAACTGCCTTTGGTTTGCTAAAGAAAACAGCATCACTGCCTGAAAGGGCAGCAGATCAAAATAAAGAGGGCAAGAGGGAAAGAAGAGATGGCTATTGAAAGCTGAAGTTGGGATGACTGCAACACAAATGCGAGACCCGTAGTGGGTTTTTTTGTTGTAGTGTTGTTGTTGTTGTTTTTTTTTTTTTTGGTTTAGATTGTATGCCCAGATCAATCTATGGTATTTCAACTCATGCAGTAATGAAGGAGTAAAGTCTCCTGGACATTTGAAGGGTCAAAAGACCCCAAGAAATTGTCTTCTTAGGACTCAGTGTTATTTAACACTGAGCCACACTAGGAAAAAAATTTTGTTCCCTGGGGCCACGGTGTTTTATTAAAACAAAGTGATCCTTTCTAATTTGCTATTTTTTTTATTATTTTCTGTGCTTGAGTTATACACAACACGATCCAAGTTTTTAGAATTAAGTTGTCAATATTAATTGTAATAATAAGAACATCAATGATTAAGATTTTCATGAACCAACTGCAGGGCTTTGCTTCACATAGCCCCAGGCTTAAAACTAGCTTAAGTTAAATACAACTCACATGGCAGTCAATGTGTTAATGAAACAAATATGGTGGCATAGACAATCAGAAATAAAACCTCGTTATCCTAGAGTCTCTGCTAGGTCCCATCGAGGTCCTCTCTGTCTCGTTCTGCTGTGGAATCTGTGTGCACAAGGCTGCCCTTGCAGGTTCAGTCTGACTGAAGCTAGAGTGCCTCAGAGTCGCCTCCATGACAGGAGTTCTGCATTTCCTCACCCCTTCTCATGCTGGGTTCTCTGAATCCAGGGCAAGGCGGGTACAAAAGGTCTGAGGCAGAGTGGATGATTTTGGAAGGAGTGTGTGTGTGTGTATGAGAGAGAGACCTAAAACTGACCCACTTCCTGTATGGTCGTTGGGTAGGAGCTACTTGGACCTACTCTAAGTTCTCAGGGCTCTTGGGCTAAGTACCTCAGGAACCAGGTAGGTGTAGGATGGGTGGATGGAGTCCAAGGAGAGGAAGCAGAGTTCTAAGGAGTGACTGTCAACTCCTTAGCACTTTCTTGGACTTTGGCCATAACTGTGGCAGTATCCAGAGAAAAGTGGAATGAGTAAAAATTAACTAGAAAAAAAGATTCCCAAACCAAGATTCTGTTAAATTGTAAAATATACACCTCATCCCTAGGCATTAATGCAGAGCCAGAGAGACTGACAAATCAAAATGAACCTAGAAGTCATCTGAGTATTCAGACTAATTGGCCAGTCTCTGCACCTTCCAAATCTGTAAGCAGGAACATTTTGGGAAATACAAAAGGCAAAGGAGTGGGAGGGCGTCCTGGCTAGAGCCACCCCCGCTGTGCAGGGAAAGCAGTGGAAGCCATGTTCTCCAGTTGCTTCAAGCGTAATGTTGTACTTTCCCCCAGTGGATTTCAGCTCAGTTTGTGTCAGCTTATGTGTACAAACAGATTTTAAAAATTTGTCCCTTGCTAAGGGAGCTGACATCTGCCACTCTTGGAAATTAGAAATGACAGACACCCCGAAGGGTGAAAGGCTGTGAACTAATCAGCTGATTTTCCATCAAAAACGGAATCCACTCAGACTCCACTCTTCACCGAACAGACAGCGCCGTCTAATCCACACATTTCGTGGAGATTTCAGGTGATGGAGGAACGTGGGCAACCTCGTTCTGCTCATTAACACTGCCATCTTCTCCTGCAAAACAAAACAAAAGCCCTTCTCACCCATGTTCCCCCTTTCTAAAATTTAACGGAGTGTCCAGGCCACCTGACTCAGCAGGCGATGGAGGTTTGCGATGATGAGATTCTCGATGGTTTCAAAATCTTTGTGTTTGTTCATCCTTTGAGGCTCCTTTCATCTACAGTAGCCCCATCCCCTCTCTGCCAGGGGGAAGAAAGAAAACAAGCATCAAGACTTGTGAAGGGGAAGACAGGGGAGTTAAGTTGAAGACGGAAGATGTTGCTGTGTGTTTTAGCCAGGCTCTTCAGGAAAGGGGGCTGGAGTTGGAACCAGAAAGCAGTGAGAACTGAGGCAGCTTTGGGCTTGGCTTCTCTCCACCCCTTCCTCTCTCACAATGTCTCTGATTTTCTCTGGCTCTCTGCTCCATCTTTTTCTTGCCGTCAGCCAGACCAGCTTTCTTTGCTTCCCCATAGTTCCTGGTCTGCATCACGGCGGTATGTGCAGATGCATCACGGCCTCTGCAGTGCCTCTCAGCACTGTGCCCGTTTGGTCCAGCTCCCATTGTTGTCTGCCCCAGTCTCTTGAGATTAATATATTCTAGTTCACATACCTGCAGGAGGAAATCTGATTGAATGAGTTCATCTTTTTGCAACAGGCCGCATCAGGGGTTGTTGGGCACCTCATCTACTCGCGTGCCCAGCCTTGGACCTATTAGCTTAGTCTGGGTCATGTGGTACAAAAATGACTACAGGTCCCTTAGAAAGGGGTGTGGCAGGCAGACACCTTGATTGGTATCTCAAGTCCACTGTCCAACATTTATTGAGCACATGTATAAAGCAGCACTGTGCTAGACATCCAGGGTGATCAAAAGCTCTGAGTCTTTCATGTTTTAGAAGGACTCTCTTTCTGATGCATTTCCTATTTCTATGGAAAAACTGACCACAACTTGAAATAAGGTAAGAAATGGCAGGGAACACATTAGGAAGACTGTAAGAAGTTTAGGGTTTTTAATAAGCCATAACCAGATTTGTGGTTTTGATCAAAAATCCAGAACACATTTCCTTCCTTTTGGTCTTTGAGTGTGAAATTGAAAGATGGACATATCCTTAAAAATGACTAAAAATCTCATCAAAATCCTTCCTATGGGACTCAGCTAAAATCCCATCTTCTTCTGACCACTCTAGCCTAAGACGATCAATAGGTCTTTTCTACTGCCTTGGCTAGTAGGGCACATATTTAAACAAGCATCTGCCACTTATTTATTTTATTTTCCTTTAATGTAAGTATATCTAATCTTAATCAAAAATTCCTTGAGAGAAGCAACCAGATCTTGTGTGTGTCTTTCCCATAATTCCCATCGTTGACATTCTATGAGATAAGGTAAAATGAATTCAGAATCCTGGAAGAAATTCCTCTGGGAAGAGCCTCGATTAATGATTAAATATACTCTGTGTTAAAATGCCATCCAATTCCAGAATTTGGTTAGTAAAATATGCAGGAATTTCGATGATACAAAATAAAAATAATAAATAAATATAATAGATAAAATAATAGTACTCGAAATGCTCAAGACTTTGAGGAGGTCATTTTTTGACTGAGTAAGAAAGGACACGGTGTAGAAAGTAGCTGCTCGTGTCAAGGTGAACCGTGACCCTGAAGGTGTGCGTGCCCTGGGAGGCCTGGCACGCAAGGGAGCTTCTAAAGGAAGAACCAGAAAAGGGACTCTGAAAGGAGCCAGTGAATCTCCCCCAGCTCCACCTCTTCTGGCTCCAGAGAGGGTGTGTGGAAGGAGGGGCAGTATTTAAACTCAACTGGCTGGTTCCCCTGTGACCTTGTTAAAAGGTCCATTTGAAGAACCTGGGACTGTATCCAAGCATGATTTCTCTCCCTTAGGTTTATATATACTACTTAGAAATCTCCATTAAGAATCTCAGATGTACCAGTAATAATTATCACTCACCATTGTTAATAGAGTTAACAATGGAAAAGTCATTTCCCATTACTGACTTTATTGTATTTTGGGCATATTTCAAACTCATTTTTAGAAAACCATCCACAAAAACAAAACAAAGAGAAATAAACCTGGACAATGCTAGTTAGTGCTCAACAGTGGGGAGTGTGGTAAAGTTGCCTGTGGAATCCTTATAAAACACAATCTTTTAAATATGTATTTTATTGTTTCTAGCAATGTGACAAACTAAAACCATATTGAAAATGAACAACTGACTCAAATGAGCCAAAGCATGCCTCAGGCAACTCTAAGCTTCCCACCAGTTTGGGGCTAACTCCCATCACTCCTAACATTTATGAGAGTATATGATTCTAAATAACATGGAAACTAAATCATGAATTCTACACATAGAATAAATTAGGTTAGGAGCAATACACACTTCGGTGTTATTAAGCCTACTGCTCCTTTACAAGCTCTGATGTGGCACCAGACAGAAGGGCTAGGAGGGGAGCAATGGGTCCTCAAGTGAGAAGGAGCTGCCAGGAGGTAGTTGGGACACTGGCGGGCATTACTCTGGGCGCCCTCTGCCCTTTCCCTTTTTACTCTAACCCATCTGTATCTTGTGAAGAATCCTGTGTTATTATCCTCATTCTATGCCTGCAGTCGGATCACCTGGCTACATGTCGGTCTCTTCATTTGTGATACCACGAGGCCTTACCACTCTCAGCAGGCTGAAAAAGAGTGATGGAAAGCATGCATTGACTGTGATTCAAGCTGTCTGCATTTATTAATGAAATTAAAGCCCCACACTTCGTTCTAACGTATATAAGGCTAATAGAAAAGAAAGGAAGATCTGCAGTTTGAAGTCAGAAAGGATTTTTATAGCACTCTCCTTACCTAGGGAGCAGTTGTTTTAAAAGGGTTATTTTAAAAATCATTATTTAGGGGTCAGGTAAAGGAAGAGTGGGGGAAAGAAGAAAGGTCAGAACAATCCACCACTTTGCCCCTTTTATATCCCAAATATACAGGGAGTTCTGAATCCTGAGCAGTATCAGATTTTGCTTTTAGAAACACTTAGGAAGTGAAAACGATGCTGGTGACTCTCTAAGGGCAGCGGCATCCCATTGCAGATCAGTAGGCTGAAGACTTCAGGATGAAAGGACAAAAATAACAATTTCATCACTATCCTCTAACAAAGCAAATCTGAGAAATTTCGCTGAAGTTGTTTCTCCATATAGATTTCAAACATTCCAAAAAATAAAGCCGCAGTGGATACAGGCAGAGGTTCCCAGAGGGCACTGTGTATGTGGAAGGGAAGCCCATTCACTGGGCCTGACACCACAGGATGAAGGGGATGAGATAAAGGCTGGCTGTGAGTCCCCACCTTCCAGAGCTGCCTTTGTTGCAGCAAGTATGAAGCACACGCCTTAACTTCTCGTTACTTTGGCTTTTTTTGGCTAGTGTTGCATCTTATAAGTCACAGTCTAGCTTCTCCTGTCCGTATTTTTACTGCACAGAAGGCTTCCCAATTTGCAAGCGTTTGCAGCACGGCTGGGCCCGGAGATAAAACAGAATGTGTATGTAGTACAGTATGCATTCAACTGATGCACAAGACTCTTTCCACCATATGTGCAAAGTAGTGTGCTTTTCACTCGGGGTGCCACTGCCAAAATTTCCAGGAGCACATGAATAAGTGGAGGAGAGACACCCCATACGTAATGCAGCACCAAGCCTGGCCCCACCTTCGGAGGAGACCCTTGCATTCAGCAGCTGCCTGCACGCTTGTGCCCCTTTTCAGCTCGTCTCTCGCACAGTTTTCCACTTACCTTTACACAGCCCGAACCTCATCCTTCTGCCTCAGCCCGGGCCCAGGATGCCAGCCGTCATTAAGGCAAGTGTGGAGTCCCAGTTGCCCTTCCAGTAGGAGAGAAGAGGGGGTAATTAGCACTTGCGCTAATGAGGATAACAAGACTGTGGTTAAAAGCTCATCAGTTACAGAGGCATGACACAAGGGGAGAACCAGTTGATGGTTTTTTCTTCCCTGTAAACATTTATTGTCCTTCATCTCCTGCAAAGTGTAGCTTACCAAGCATTTTATTGGAGAGTCATATGGGTCTGGTCTTTGTAGGTAAATCTTCCAGTGGAACATCTTTTGTGATAAGAAAAAAAAAAGGAGGGGAAAGATATAAAAGAATTGTACTTTCCACTTCGTTCTTTGAATCTATCTTTAATCTTCTTGCATCCTTTAGTCTAAATAATCCAATTGAAGAAATTTTTACTTTGATATTTGTTGTATAAAATTTGAACCACCACTTCCTTGGGCTTTACTGAAAGCTTAATGTTTGTTTGAAAACATACAGTATTTCTGGCCAAAAGATGTCAGTGGACACACAACTCTAAATATTTTGTTGAGTTATGCTATTGATGTTACGTGGTGGTTATAGCCACTCTCTCACTGAGCCAAGTGTGGGTAACAAGTACTAGCCCCACTTTACAGATGGGAAGCAAAACCACAGGGCAGAAACTTCCTTGCACTTGTCCTTTAGCTCTTTCAGCCACTAGTCTGGGAGGCCGGGCCCCTCCACCACGGGCCCTGCAGCAGGGCATGTCTGATGGAGAGGAGAGGTTGGTCCATATTTGATGAAGAGCCACACTAAGTGTAATAACAGTGCTATTATAATCAATCCATTGGAAATAAGTCAACTTCTCAACTTTCTTCCTTGACTTTACCTGAGTTACTTGCAGGCTTTCTCCCCCAAGATATTAACAAATAACTTTTGGGCCAATAGAAAGCAGGGTTTTCATGCTTATGTTTTTCATGAATGCTAAGGGATTCGCTGCTCTTGACCGTATCACAACCTAGAACAACATGTGGCTCCATAGGCTACTTGTGTGCCACCACACCTTTCCTAACCAGTGGATCTGGGGGTTCCTTGCTGGTGAGGGTACACTTGGAATGGGGGGTGGCGCGTGGGTTTCGGCATTACCCTTTGCCACTGTGGGCTGGTGGAAGGTGATGTAGGCCATGAGTGAAAGATGCAGGGGAAAGATGGCAGGCACTGCCCTGTCACGTGGAAATCTGGGTGGGCAGAGAGACAGCTGTGCCAGTGGGTGCTCGATGAGAGGTGAGGGTGACGTGTTCTGGGAAGGTCGAGGACAGGAAATGGTAGAGGTGGCGTTGAGTTGCCCAGGAAACCCGTCTGACCACCCACAGTGGCTCTGTTGAAATCTCCCTTGCTGAAGGACAGGGGTAAAAGGAGAAATGTCCTGCATATTATCAACTTCGTTGTAGAGTAGGAGACGCTTCTTGCAACCCCGGAGGACATCCCTGGCTGAGGGGAAGCCCAGTCAGGGCCTCCCCGTAAAGCCTGTGCTCTGGATGACACATCATCACTTTGCAGTAGTAGAGCTCAATTCTCATTCATTTGGTAATTGGTTATTTCAACACAAACTGTGACTAAGGAACATGATTACACACCTGTCAGCCATATGATGGGAAAGAGAGCTGTCTGCGAGCAGAGGAACAGGCCTCGTTTCCACCCGGGTCTCCGTGGAGTCTTCTCCATCAAATATGTCATTTTTCATTTTTACCTTGAAACAAGACAGACTTTATAGCTGCTGCCTTGTCTGTATCATTTGTAGGAATTGCTGCCACAGATGCTAATCTAAACTAATACAATTTCATTTTGATTATATCTTTGTAGGCATCAGATCCTAGAGCACAGGAAGGCAGGATGTAATATAAAGAAACAAAAGAGCATAACATTACATGGTACCTGTGGAGCAGCTTCCTGTGACAAGGGAAGGGGTGGGGAGATATAGAAATTAAGATGTTTTGTACCAGGAGGACATTTTACTGTAAGATGAAATAAATCAGTAAAATAAAAGAAAGCTTTTTCAGGTTGCACAGCTGACTAAGGGAGGGAAGTTCTTACTTATGCAGAAGAAATTAGCAGGTGATGAAGAATCATGTCTAAAGGTTATAAATAAGAGAGGATGTGTCAGAAAGATAGAGATGAACACATTTAAAAAAAACCAAACCTCAAAGATAGCAATTTTGAACTGAATTCTACAATGAATAGGGACCTAATAAATTCTGCTGCGTTTACTTAAAAAGAAAAGCCATAGCCTTTTGAATAAGAAAAGAATACCTGCCAATTTGTACACTTTCTGAAAATGGTGAGCCAAATATCAGATTGATCCCTCTCGTTTATTTTCTCTGCTCCTCTGCCTTTGGTGAGGATATTCAGCTTGGAAAGAGCGTGTGGATTACAATGTCTGTGTGCCCAAGCTCTGCTGAGCGCTTAAATCAGCAAATGGTGAAGGTGTCCTCTGTTACTAAGTTAGAAACAGAGTTCGCACAGGGCTAAGTTAGTAGCTGGAAAAGAAGGGATAAAAAGTGTTAATGTGAATGGTAATCAAGGGGTCTAGCGCTAAAATCTTGGTTGAGCTCTTTGGCAGAGGCGGGGTGAAGACTGCGGAAGTCAACATAGAGCAGTGCCCACGGATCCTGGGCTGGCACCTGGGAACCGCTCAGCGAATGTGGAATGTTTGCTGACGGAGATGCTGCTCCGGAAACATACAAGGAGTGGAAAGATAAAAAGAAGAGGGAACGATACCTTAGTTGCAGGGAGCAAAGTGGGTAGTCAGGTGGTGGGAGAGAGAGAGAAATGGGCATTAGGTATCACAGGTGTCCAGATCATGTATGGGATTAGGATCCAGATGAGTGGGAGTGTTTATGCATTTTAAATTCCTCAAACCTTCACCAGTGTCCTCTGACTGGCATTTGCTTTTGACTGCTGAGCATATTCTCAGAGTTGCATGCAACTTAATTTTAATCAAGACTTTAATGATAAGAAAAGATAGTGAGTCCTTATTGCCTTCTTGCCAGCTGAGTTTTTGTCTCCAGAAAAGAGGCAGATTTGTGAAATTTAAATAACTGTCATGTACTGAGTACTTATTCTGTGCCAGGCATTGTGTGGGGCACTGTGCCAGGCATTGTGTGACGGATTGTCTCATTTAATCCTTGCAACCAATTTCTAAACGAGATGTTCTGTTCCCAACTTTGCTGATGTTTAGGTCCTCCCTCCCTTAGCAGTGGTGGCATCAGGAATCAAATTCAGGTTGGGATGGCACCGAATGGCCCTCCTCCCCCCTTTCTGCACTAGTGTCCTCAACTCAGTGGCACTTGGGGTGCTCAGCCCCTAAGAATTTGATCTTACTTTTTCTAGCATTTTACTTCTTTATAATTCTTGCCTGCTTACAAGGATATTTTCTACTTCTTGCCTTTTGTAGTTTACTTTTATTTGGCCTTAAAAATTATAATTATTTAAAACTCTAAATTTTAAATAGGATGTGAATACATGATATTTGACACTACAAATTGTGTATGGATAGACCTTGGCAAGGGCCATTTGCTTTATTGTTATCATTGAACTTAAAAAATTAAAATGTCTTGAACATGTGGGCTGATTACTGTTCATTTTAGGTTCTTAGTTCACTATTGCTGGGCACATAGTAGATGCTCAATAAATGATGAGCAAATGAATGAATGAAGGCATGTAGACCTAAGAATAATATTGTGTAGGTGCCCTCACTCCCGCTGTCTGCTTTCTATGGGGTCACAATGCCACAAATAGTGGTTTGGTATAAATATAGAGTAGTGCATCCTACAATTAATGGAATTGGGCAAGACATTTTTGTACTTCAAAGGCAAAGGTCCATGATCCCTTAAGGCAAAGAAATGAATGAAATTTATTTATTACATTGGAATATTTGACTGCATGTAAACACTGCTGTTTTTATTAAGAAGGGAAGACTAATATTATTAATAATTTTATCAAGTGATAATTATTCTTTCTCTTTTAGTATTTTCCACATCAAACTATAGCAGTTTCTGTTCTATGATTAAGCAAGAACCACAGGAAGAGGTTTATGAATATAGAGTCTGTGTCCTTGAAAACATGTTTTGTCTTTTCTCTTTTCTTTTTCTTTTGGTTTCTTTTCTTTTCATGTTTTGAGACAGAGTCTTGCTATATTGCCAGGCTGCTCTCAAACTCCTGGCCTCAAGCAATCCTCTCGCCTCGGCCTCCCAAAGTGCTGGGATTGCAGGTGTGAGCCACTGTGTCCTTGCTGGAAACATGAAAAGATTGGACCTCTCTACTTTGATTCCCTAAGGACTCCATAATATTTATTTACTTTGTGGAGTGTGCAAGTGAAACTGAAATATAGGAGATTTCAAAGTGAGTGGGCTTCCTAGTGAGAAGTCTGTCACCTTGAGGGATGTCTCTTTCCGTGCCCCTCTGCAGGGTTTCTCTCAATGAGGCACAGGACTCTCCCAGCACGAGTCCCATTTCCATCAGTAATCCCCATTCTCGCCTCTGTCCTGTACCTCAAGCGCAGAACAGTCGGAGAGGCCATTCCCCTCCGTGCTGGTGGGCTTAGGGTATGGACCTGCTCCGCCCTTGGCCTACGATTTGGGCCTCAGGCCCTTGCTGAGGGGCTGGCCCCTTGCCCACACCTCCACTTGAGCTGCGTTGGGCATCAGTGCCTCACCATGACGGGGAGAGGCCAGAGGCCCCGCAGGGACGTGCGCGTTTGTGCCGTGGCCTCTCTGCCTGCTGTAACAGCTGCAGCTTCTGTTGCTCTTCGCCCCAGCCCTCCTCTGCTGCCTGCACTTGTGGGCAGCAGCCGGGGGCTTCAGGGGTCCAGAGCCTGCGCCTGCTGTCTTGACAGCTGCATTCAGGCCCCAGCTTTGCCTTTCCTCAGCCCTTTGGCCTTAGACAAGTAACTTCACTTCTCCACATTTCAGTTTCCTCACTGGCAAAATGGAGGTTGCATAGTAATAGAGACTTCCTAAAGGCTTGGGAAACTTTAATGAGCCAAAGTCTATAATGTACAGTGTCTGGCACAGAATCATCATTACATCTTATTGTTATTGTCAAAGTGACTTCCATGTTGAGTTTTCTTCTTTTGTTCTGGTGACAGCTCTGGGAAGCAGCCATTAACTTGGAAGGTTCTGGAAGTGGTGATTCCCCCCCGAGTCTGTGGTCTGGGAGCCTCCTTTGGGTGGGGCTCCTGGTTGTCTCTGGGATGCCATCCACGGCAACACTGGGCATTTGAGATACCAGAGTCCAGAGGAACTGGCACAGTTTGGAAACTTGCGTGAGGGAGGGAATGGAGCAGACAGAGGGGCCAGGCTTCAGGCTTCTCCCTGGGCAGGCAGGACCACACGTCAGTGTTCTCAGCTTGTACGAGAAAGGGAGAGGATGTACAAACCCAGGTTACTTTTTATCTTCCTTCACCTGGGCTTTGACCCCAAGATATACCTCCTGGAGATGTAATAATAATTAATAGTAATAATAATAGAAAGGGGGACAGAAGAGAAAGAATAACTGAAGTTGTCATCCAGAAATGGACCTTGACCTGCTACTCAGCTGTTGGCCTCAACAAGCCTGTCCCTAAATCCCAGGCAAATTCTGCTTAAATGATCACACCTTACTTAAACATGCCACAAAGCTACCCCAAGTCACCTGCACTCGTCGTCTGCAGAATGGCTGGGATTTAAAGCTAAGACTCCAGAGAGTGTCGTTTGAGCAGAGGTTGTTGTATATGAAGTCCCCTTTGCTGCCCTCTTTGCATTTGATTTCTCAAAGAGGTGGATTGGTCCTGGGTTTGGAAACAGGATAATTTAGACTTTTTTTCCTTTTTAAGCCTGATGGCACCTCCGCTAGCATGGTAAGTGGCACACGGATTGTAATTGAATCTGTCAGGAGGACCGTCCAGTTCAGACTCACATTTGGACTTCACACTCTGAAAGACCTCGGGGGGCAGAGCCGAACAATGCACCCCCCCGTCTTTCTCCTTGGCCTACGTCCGCTGGCTTAAATCGCAGCATCACTGCGTGTTGGTCAGAATGGTTATGTGGATAGTACACAATAAAAGTCAGGATTTTATCTCAGTCCTGGGATTTCTTCTTCATGTTCACACTGATTTTAGATCTTTACGAACATTGTCTAATACTCACATATATTTCTTCCTAAAGAAATATTTAAGACAAATTGCATCTGGTGCACCATCACATGATGCTGACTATGTAACTCCTGTGACTGTCCAGAGTGAGAACCAGAGTGAGGGGACTATGGCTGTAGCCAGGGGGACAGCAAGCTCCAGCCAGGCCAAGTGCATAGATCAAAGGGCCCAAGGTGGGGCCAGAGTCAGGGTGAGGGTTGAGAGCTGGGAGTGGTAGGGAAGTGGGCTCAGAGCCGGAGTTGTGGGGAACCAGTGACAAGAGTGCAGAGTGATGGCTGAGAACAGCCTTGGAGCATGCGTAGGCCCGCTGTGCTGGTTGGAGGGCACCCAGGGGATGGGGTGGACTGAGGCTTAGCATATGAACTGGGCAGAGAAGATGTAGGCAGCCCTGTCATATCCGGACCCTGATTATGCCACTTCTGTATTTGCAGGTAGGAGGCAGGAAAGTGAAGTTGGTCTGAGTGCTGAGCCCTTATCACAAATAACAACTGTGACATCATGTCTTTGACAAGTAGTGCTATTAGTTCAGAATTTATAGTCCGTGACCTCAGAATTAGTAACTGAAACAAATGGTGTCCTTCAATTAGGACACCATTTGTTTCAGTTCCCGACTCATAGCTATCCATGACCACCCTCACTACAGTATGCCCTTATTTCTTCCAGAAGTAATGAGAGGTGTGCACTGATTCATCGACATCCTTTTGCATGTCTTCTGGTGTCCATCTCCCCTCTGCCAAGACCTATACATGTGTGACGTGGCAGGTTGTGATGCAGGGTGTGTTCTATGACAGTGACACAGAGCAGGCTAACTCACCCAGGACTGTGCCCCGAGCGTCTGGCATTGTGCTCCCACCAAGTGAGCTAATCGGCCATCATCCTGCACAGGGCTGTGTCATTGCATCTCTGTGTTAATCATTCCTAGGAGGCCTTTGGCACTCCCTCCGTCCCACCTTGAACAGCCACCACAATGCAGGCAAGTTTCTCAGCGGGGCAGATCCAGGGACTCAGTTTCACCAGTTCATCCAGTGATAGCTACTGCTTTGATGAACTGACTCATGTCAACCCAAGTCACAATCTGCATTTACGCAGTGGGGTGCCAGGAATAAAGGAGATAACACAAATGCCCCTTGAAGTCTGAACAGCACCATCCACAGGACGAGTGAAACATAATATCATAACATTGATGATGCTGTTAGAAATTCACTAAGGAAATTACTAAAGGGTCTGCATAGTTGAGCGAGTTCAGTAGGATAGGTCTTTTTCAGAATTGAGGAGCCTAGGTGTCATAATCGATGATCTGAAGTCTATTTAATAAGAATCAGGTTAAAGAAATTGGTGTAAAGATGAATTTTATAAATTTTGAAGTACCATATCCCTCAGGCTCTTCCAGAGACTTGGCAGGCGCTGCTCCCGCCTCTCTTTCCTGGGCTCTTTGCAGACTTCCTCTCCCCACCCCCTCACTTTGGTATATTTGTCATTAAACACCCTTTTTCCTAATATGCTTGGTATATTCAATCTTGGAACACTAAAACCAAAGAATTATGAATACTTCCCTTAGTAATATATTTTTAAAATTTAATGACACCAGTATGTTCAAGTTATTGTGCACTGATTTACTTTTCCCCCTAGCATAGGGGCTGTAATTGTGAGGTATAGAGTGGGGATTCTGGAGCCAGACTGCCTGGGTTTGAATTCTGATTCCACCACTTGTTAGCTGTGTGATTTTGTATAAACTACATAACCTCTCTGTGCCCCAGTTTCCTTATATATAAAATGGAGGTAATGAAAGTACCTACCTCATAAGTTGTTTTTTTTTTCTGTTTGTTTTTGGTGTGTGTATGGATGTGTGGTATTAAATGGGTTAATACATATAAAGCACTTAAAACCATGTCTGGTGCATACATAAGAGCTGTAGAAACGTTAGCTGTTGTTATTAATCCCTGATAATATTCAGAGCAGTATCCTAATCTAGTGAGGAGTGTTTCCTAATCCCATTCGAGGCCAGGTTATTTCTGGGGAGACATCCTATAAATAGTACATCTCCTCTATAATGTCTGGATCCTTTTCTAGCCTTAGAGATGGGGGCTTGGAGTCTCCTTCTAGCCCTTGCCTGTTTCACATTTTGTTTGATTTCTCAGTTCCATCATGAGGTCTGTATAAAATGATATGAGCCTAGCCCCTTCTGCCTAGTGATTTCAGAGAACAGGAATTAAAGGACTATGTGAAATGCCCAGATTAGGCCAATTATTTTAGCATCTTATTAATAAGTGTGCCAGCCAGTGGCAAAGTGGAATCGTTTGTATTTCCCTGCCTTTTGTTTCCCCTTACAGGTCCCTGGGTAGTAGATGCAAATGAATAGTGAAAAAGTCAAAAGGCAGGCGGTGGGCGGAGGAGGGGAGTGGGGGATGGGGGGAGGGAGCAGTCCAGGAGCCTGGCTAATCCGGTGTGGATTAAGGGTCCCAGGATAATCAGAAACTGCCTGGGGTGTGATGGTGGCATGGCCTTAGCAAAGAATAAAAATGAGGGCTGCGTGCCCCTAGCCGCTGGGCCTTACCTGTGGACATTTTGAAATAACAATTCTTACCAAACAAAGACATGCAGGTGACCTGACCAGGAATGGTGCAAGATAAATACAGGAGGGTGACCTGTCCAGTAAAGGAAAAATAGATTTAAAAATAAAAAGTAAAAACAAGGATTTTCAGAACCACTTAGCAACCACTCTGATTATTCCAGACACAGTCGTAATGTGCTGGGATGAGCATGATATATTTTAGCTCATGTGGAAGCTGTATTTCAGGTTGATGTGGAATCTGTTGCCGTAACTGTCATGCAATCCATTAGGGCCCGAGCAGGGGCAGCCATTAATCAGGCCCGAGATCAGCCCTGCAGCCTCACTTGCATTCGGCTCCGAGGGGCTCTGACCTGACATCGTTTAAGGAGATGCTAGTGGAGGCCATAAACATGATTTGATTCCCATTATCTTCGTGTTGCATATTTGTTACCATTATTCTTTGAAGACTCCAAATTGGATATCAAAAATTTATGATATATATAAAGGTTTGCATGGAGTGAAAAAATAGCTGCAGCAAATAAGTCCGTCTCATCCATCAGAGGTGTGTGAGCTGTCAGAGAGCCTGAAGAGGTATGGAGAAAGCCCCACTGCTTGCCAGTTAAGGAGGATGGAGAATGAGGAGGAACTTTGCTGGTCAAACAGCTTCTCCTTCAGCCTACTTGCTAAATGGGAATTTAAATACATTTTGTTAAAAGAACAAAGTAAAACAGCACCACGGCAGGAATCCCCATAGACAGTCTTTGACAAGCAGATGAAAGGGAGAGCAAGGGATCCTGATGCAAAGATTAGTAGGAACGTGAATTTAGCAGATGCCTGGGTCCAGAGATTGATGTTTCTGGGCTCCTGGAGTATCGCCAGAGGAAGGAGCCTTATGCCAGGTGGGAGTCCTCTGTCCAGAAGAGAGCTCTCTACCCAAGCTGCATGCACACATAATCCTGCCTGAGAGCCATGCAACTCTCTGCAATCTGTTCAGTTACTTGAATGTTTGCATAGAAACAACTCATATTTTAGGGGCATCCATTTGTAGAGGTAGGCAGTTCAAGTAGAGAAAAACAGAACACTCTAGTCCTTGGCTTAAGGAAGAATGAAGGGTTAGTGAGTCCATTCAATATATATTAATACTTACAGAGTTGTTTGGTATACAAAGTACTCTGCTGAGCATCGTGGGGGCTTCGTACATCCTGCATGGTCTCTGCCCTCAAGGAGTTTCCAGCCTGGTAGATAAGACATGAATTGTAACCAACATGAGTTACACGAAGGAGTCCTAGACTGACCTGGGACTCTGGGAAAAGCTGAGATATTACCAAGAGGAACAAGGTACCCGGTTGTTTAATCTAGGAATGGACTTTTAGGGATGAGAGTTTGTTAGGCAAATACCAGAGGATCAGAGTAGGGGGAGGAGGAGTGGGAGGAGAGAAACGTGGGGCAAAAAGATTATTGGCCAAAGTCCAAACTGAGTGTAAGATCTTCAGTAAGGCTAAAACTCTGGTGTCTAACCAAATAGGAGGGACAGGTGTTGGGCAGAAGCATGTGGCATAGTCACTGAAGGTCTAGGTGAGAGGCAGATGTGATCAGACAGCTCGGGCAGACCTCTGCTGAGACTCAGGTATGGAGAAAACTGAGGTTCACAGGCAGAACGCCCAGCGCTATGGACTAGTGTACAAGGCAAAATGTCCATACTGAGGTTAAAGGATAGGGACCCTTTCATTTATTTATTTTTTTGAGATACAGCCTTGCTCTGTTGCCCAGGCTAGAGTGAGTGGCATCATCATAGCTCACTGCAACCTCAACTCATGGGCTCAGGTGATCCTTCTGCCTCAGCCTCCTGAGTAGCTGGGACTACAGGCACATGCCATGGTGCCCAGCTAATTTTTCTATTTTTTCTAGAGATGGGGCTTCACTCTTGCTTAGGCAGAACCCATTCATTTATTCATTCATTCACTTACTCATTTACAGAGCCCTTATAGTATGCCAGACGCTAGTATGGGATGCGAACATTTGAAGCTGAACAGAACAGAGTGTCCACATTCAAGGATCTCACTGATTAGTGGAGGAGGCAAATGCACTGATGGTCATAATGCAATGCAGTAGACAGATGGAATGGAAATATATACGGGAGCGAAGGGCACAGAGCTCAGGTTAGGACCAGGAGGAAGTTCACGGATGGCTTCCTAAAGGAGCTGCAGTCTGCATGGAGGCATAAAGAATGCACATGCACAAGAATCTATCAGAAGAGGTGAGGAGGAGAGATAGAATCTAATTTTACCCCAAGAAAATGGGGGTAAAGGACAGGAAACCCAGTTGAAGGGAACTGGGATCCTGGCCAGAGGGGTTGGGCCACTGAAATGAGAACAACCATGCATAATTCCAGGGACAGCAGGGAGCTACTGCAAAGACCTCCCTACGTTACTCCCAGTTGAGCAGAGCTTCCAGGTGTCTGGTCCTCGAAGGACAAAGAAGCAGGACTGCTGACCTTTAGGTCAAGTTCACAAAGATGTTCACAGCACATTGAAAGGCAGTGTGCAAGGGCTGCTGTTTTTTCCTTTCTGAGCTTCCTCAAGAGAACGTGTGTATGTATTTGAGAAAGGAAGGATAGGCCAGAAATAGGATATCAGAAAATGAAATTCCAAGAGTCTTCAGAAGTAGTTCCCCATGCTCTTACCTTGAATTTTGAAAAGAAATTATATTACTTCTGGTTGAAAAAAATTATTTATAAAATATAAAATTGATGTTTCCTTTTTTTCTCTCTGACTCTTAATCTACAAACTTAGTCCCACAACTTTGAGATGAACTATTTTTGATGTTCCCGAGTCTGGTAATGACACCACATGTGTGAGCTGACATGTGCTACATCTGCTGCAGCATCCGAAGGCTAAGTCTGGAAGCTGTGCAGCACTCTCTCTACCTCTGGCTCTGGGCAGAATCTTTTCTTGTTTTCAAAAGAAATTCTGAAATCACAATGACACAGAGGTGTAAACTCCCATTCATCACAGGGGAGGTATGAACTCTAAAGCCTAATTATCTTTCCACTTAAATGGCAACAATGTTAAACTTTTCATTAAGTCAGAAACATCACACTTCTCTGGAGTAGGCAGGAGGAGCTGTTTCTAGAACATTCCATCTTTTCTAAAGGCATTCTCCAAAGAACAAAGAACACTGATCTTGCTCCAATATGCATGTGACACCAATACTTTGGCCCAAAAGAAGAAGTGAATTATTTGAGGTTCGAGAACTGAAGTTTGATGTATTGTAAGAATCAAAAGAAAAGAAGTGAATGAGTGATGATTCATAGGGAAAGAGAGGTGAATACAAAGTTTGTTCAAGCCACAGGTTTTTGAAGGAGAGAGAGAGTTAGTCTAAATTTCTCACATAATATTTATTTAAATGCTAGGCACAGCATGAAAATGGATACATGACTGTCAGCAAAACGGGGAAATCTAGCAGTTGAACTGAAAGATTTTTATTTTTGTTTCTGTTATGGGAAAAAGTAAAGGTTTTTTTTGAATAATAGGTCAAAAATGCACCTTTGGTCTCACAATCAATCACATTTGTAATAAAATGCAAAAAACAGTCTCCCATTTGCTTTTGCCTGTAGTTGGCATAAATATCTGGCACATTAGTCAGAATAAAGCTGTTGAGAATAAGACACAAAGAGAGAGTCATGAAGTGTCTTGACGTTCCTTCTTCTGTCAGAACTTGTCACTTCAGAACAAAGTCAGACATAAATACGATTCTGGCCCTAGTGGATACCAAGAGCCGGCTGTGGGGTGGTCCACTCTGAGACAGGCAATTAGAGAATGCATTGTCTGTAGAGAATTTAAGAAAAATAAAACCAGTTAAAAGTCAGTCTGCCTTGTGTTATTACCACGAGCTGTTAATTCTGAACAATGTCTATGTACACATACTCCTCCCTGTAGGGGTGGTCAGCTTCCTCTGTCCACCCGCCTTGTTAAGCTGTTATCTGGGACCCCAAATGGGACAGATGTAGGATTCGGCACTGGCTTCAATATGCAAGAAGTTATAAAACATTCTAAAATGATTCTTCATGTAGGGTGAGGAAGGACCTATGAATTTTTCTAACATTGCCACCAAGTTGCTATGAATGATAAAGCTAACTCTTACAGAGCACTTACTGGGCACCAGGCAGTGGCTGGGGCTGAAGATACAATGGTGGGAAACTAGATTCCATCCCTGCCCTTAGGAAGCTTGCAGCCTAGCATGCGAGGTGTCAATCGCACCAGTGATCGCAAGGTTGCACCTGCATGAAGTCTAAGAGAGGACAGGGGGGAGCTGTTTGCCTTGGTTAGAGAAGTTCAGGAAGGCCTTTTCGGGGAAGTGGTATAGTAGTTCTTCCAAGATTATTTGTTATACCAGAAACTAAGAAACAAACAAACAAATAATGAGAATTTTTGCCCACAAGCAGCTATTTATATAACCTGTTAAATCTTTAGGATAAAACTCATCTCAGGGGTCACATCCTACAGGTTGAGTAGCCCTTATCCAAAATGCTTGGGACCAGAAGAGTTTGGGATTGGGGATTTTGGGATATTTGCCTTATATATACTTACTAGTTGCGCATTCCAAATCTGAAAATTCAAAATCCAAAATGCTCCAATGAACATTTCCTCCAACGAGCATTTCCTTTGAGCATCATGTTAGTGCTCAAAAAAATTGTATTTTGGGGCATTTTGGATTTCAGATTTGGGGATTTGGAATACTCAACCTGTATATCCTCCTCACATTGCACAGTGGTTCATGCCAGTGGGCCTGGGACCTGGTTAGAGACCATTCTGTGAGCTGTGCCAAGGACCTCCCCCTGTAGGTGCCCTCCTAAGATTAGAGAGGTTCTCAGCCCTGCCTGTACATTACAATCACCTGAGAGCTTTCTTTACAAAAAAAAAAAAAAAAACCCCCAAAACAAAAAAACCCACGCATGTCCAGGGCCCATCCTGGACCAATTAGATCAGAATCTTGGAAAGGTTGCAAGGGAGGGGTGGGTGGGAGGGGTCGGTGGGGGGTAAGTCTGGTACCACCCAGATGAATCTAATATGAAGCCAGGGTAGAGAATTACTGCCTTTGATGAATGCATTTAATTCCACTTAGTCCTATAATAGTAATTTAAAATTACACATTACAAACTTCAGAATGCAAAGGGGATTGCTCTGGTGAGAGGTGTGTGTGAGTGCTTATGTGTGCACACACGTACATGTGGGAGTGATGGTTTGGGAGCTCCTTGCTCTTTGTGTCCTTTCCATTTCTGTGGAATGCAGTGGAAATGCAGCAAATGGCTGGAGGACGGAATTTCTTGGACTCTGGAGTCAGATTGGGTGTCAGAGGGCAGGCCATTCCCAGGGTCATGGGAGTTTGATGCGAGGTGACCATAATGGTTTGATAAAGATGCACATAATGGTTCAATAAAGAAGCTTTCTCCCTCCACTTCCTAATTTCCCTAATCCCCCTCTTCTTTCTCTTCTAATGCTGCTTTGTTTAACCTCATGAATTATGAGGTTTTATATGCAATCTATAGCTTTTTGGAGGAAACACATTCAAATCTTAGATAATGGGATTTTTTTGTCCTTTAAACACATAAAAAACATTGTGTGCACCTTACATGTAAGTGGAATGAATGTATTTTTACCACTAATGTTGAAAATATCCCTAGGCATCTGGTGTGTATGAATGTGTATACATAGTACATGCATAATAAACATATTCCACCTTATGAATATTTATACACAAGATACATATATATTGAATATAGACATACATATGTAAATAGTAGCCCTTGCAAACTATATGCAAAGTGTGTTTCCAAGCATATGTATCATAGTGCATCAGGAATATAAGAAAACTACTACCAACTTTAGCATATTTTGAGGTGGCATTTTCTACAGAGCTGTTTATGGTAGGGTCTAGTTACTATCCATGTATGGGTTTTTTCCATCATTTAAATGTTTGTTAACTACCAACTAAAAGAAAGGCACTGGGCATGGCAGAGTATGAAAGATGACAGAGACGTGATCCCTGTCTTTAAAAGACCTTTACCTCACAGAATGGCTTAAAAATTTTTTATGAAGAATCTACTATTGTCACTGCCCACTGGCATCTTACTGGTTTCTTATGACTGCCTTTTATTTATACACTCCACTGCTACCATCACCAGTGGGGACTTAAAATGGGTCCTATTTGAGCTATATTTGCTTAAACCCTGATGTAGCTGTGGAGTAGTGCTGACGTGGGGGGAAGCAGCAGCCCTGGTTCCAGTGACAGCCACTGGACATGAACAACACTTACACTTTTTTCTCTGTCACATATAGCCAGTCCTATAACTGCATTTCTATTTTACTCTGACTTAGTGGGGGGGGGGAGGTACAATAAAGGGCACCAAACCCCAGAGATGTTCATAAATCTCAAAAATGAAACCCAAACAGAGAAGTCTCTTTTGCCCACAAACTTTTTGTAATCCAAATATTATTGACCATGACATTCCACTTCCAAATTCCATCTACTTCTCTCCCTGGGATAAGTGGCAGAAGCCTTTATTAGAAACAAGCGATACATTCTAAAATGTGCAAAATATAGAACCCTTTCTAAAATGACAATACCCAGTATCGCCGGGGAGCTCTGAGTGACACTCGTCAGGGCAGATTTTTCTCCATTAAAGGAGAAACAATACATACGAGCTGTCACCATGATGCCACAGAGTGTGCTCGTTGTTTCCTCCCCCCCCATCCATACATCACAACAGGTAGTTCTCAGCTGTTCCGTTGGTGCCAGACATACATTTTATCTAAAGAGACAGCAGACAGAACTACCTGCTGCTTCCTGTGCGGCTCTCCCTGTGTTTCTCTCCTTTTTCCTACTTCACTGGGGCTTTTTAAAATCAGCTGGCAGGGAGCCAGGAGCTCATCATTTTAATGCAGTGTAAAATGGAATATGCATAATTATATGCAAGCCATATGTGAGGGAGACAGCTCAGCTGTGAATTTCAGGAGGCCAGGAAAGAGAGAGCAGTTAGGGCTAAGATGAGATGAGAGCAGAGCGGAGTGCAAGTGTCACCCAAATGAATGGTTTAATGAGTGTGCTGCAGACACGCCCCCTTTCACCTACCTCTCCCTTCTCTCCAACTCCAAACCAGAACCTGATGGAGATTAGAAAGAGAAGACTGTATGCAAGCGGTATTGCTAATGGGTTCTGTTAATGTCTCCATTTAAACGTCAGCTTTCTTAATTAACAGTGTAGATCAAAATAATCAGTAACTTTTAATGCAGCTTCTTAATTAAATCTATTTTTTTTTACTACATTTGATTGAAGAATCATTGTTCTTACTAGATCATCGCTCCTTTTAGATCATTATTTAAAAATGGAGGGGGATCAGTTTCTCTCTAATAGTATTACAATGCAAAATATAACTATGCAAATTGCTTTTCTTATGGCCTTGCTATTAGAATTTTTTTAAAGTGCATTATCTAGAGATTGCTTAAGCATGCCAAAAAGTTTAAACACGTATGTATGTCATATAATCCTAAATGTGCAATGAACAATGTGCACTGGAGGACTAAAATGGTGATAATTTCCAAAAAAATTATTGGAGTTTGATTTGCTTTCATATTGTTTTAAATATTACACCACAATGAATTTGCATGTTCAAACTAAACAATGTAAAGAAAAATAAATCCCAGATTTTGATATCTAAAAGGTGTACTGCGTATTTAAACAAACTTCTTAATAATGTTGTTATATCTGGATTCCCGTTTGTTTAATGATCTGAGCTGTTATGCTTTTAGCTTTTTTTTCTTCCATTATTTGTAAGTCCCTAAATAGGCCATTATATTTCCCTTCAGGCTAGAGATGAAGATGGACATGCTGAAAATTTTCCCCAGCAGCACTATGCTAAGGAAACTCCAAGGCTTGCCTTCAAGAATAACTGCGAACTACTTGTAAGAATAACATACTTACAACAAGTCTAGAATGTTACTTTAGCACAGTGAAAAGAGTTTTTGAAAGGGTTTGTTCATTATTACATAATTTATGAAATATTATAGTTTTTCTGTATAGAGTTCTAAATGCTAATTCTGATATCACTGAATATTCATTATAAGATCTCAAATTGTTTGCAAATCTTTTATATCTGATTATAGAGCTTGAATGACCCTGTCTTTATTAGCTTGTTTTGTATGGTAGTTTATAAGCAGCCACTTGGAGAATGGCTAGTAATGTTAAAAATATAGAGAAAGACAGTTGATATATGTAGCTTGGAATAAAACCAACCCCACCCTTACCCCTCCTCCTGCGTCCTAATTGTACTCTATTTTAGGAGACAACATTGTAATATTTTGTTCTGCTAGGAAAGATAGCAGAGTTGACACGCAGTACTCCCTTTAGAATTCAAGTATTCCTTCACTCTCTTGCCAAACTCAACCGTCTCTCCTATGTAGAAGGAGTCAAAGCAGTGACAGGGTGCGGGGATGTTTATAAGTCGTGAGAGAGAGGATATCAGCTGTGACAGAAACTCTGTTCCAATGCAGGGTTAATTTGCTGTTCATTTTAGCATTTACAGCGAGACAAGATGAAAAGCAAGCAGGAATGCCTATTATATTTCTATTAAATGAATCTGTTGGGACCTAATGTTCTTGATTAGCTTTTGAAAATGAGTGCTCTGCAATGCATTTTCTGTTTACCTAAAGTAAACAGAGAATGAATTGTCATTTATTTAGAGATTCAAACACTGCTTTTGAAAATGAAGCTTTATGAGGGATCTAGCTATGTTGTCCCTAAACGTTCTTTTCTTTTCAATTGCATTAAAGCAAAACATTTGCTCCAACTAAATGAAAACACTGAAAGAGAATGAGGTTGCTCAGTTGTTACATTTTGAGGTAGTCTAATTTCTGTTTAGTTTTTTTGGCCGAATACAGTACAGCTCTGCCAGGTCTCTGCATTAGGAAATCCCACATGTAACAGTCTTTGGATTTAGCTCTGATACCAACTGTTCATTAAAAACAGTGTCCAAAGAGCAGGAGAGGAGAGAAAAATACAGTTCTTACCCATTCTAGCTAGCTACATGTTGACAGCAAGAACCTCCTTTTCCCCGCCACACTCTGCACAGTCACAATAGCACTACTCATTCTGTGTGTGTAGTCCCTTGACCAACCAATCCACAGGCAAACATGCTGCTTATAAATGCAATTTTTTCCCTGAAAATTTAACTTACCTTATATTTTATCTTAGGACTCTTAAACTTCCAGACCTGCTATCGTTACGTATTCTGGGGCAACCCTTTTTGCTCATTGCAGTTTAAATGTTTCTCTCTATAGCTGGTGTTACCCAGCAGAAGAGCACAGGGGCCATTTAGGCTATGTTTTGGTATCAGAATGCTTTTGGGAGTTCTTTTCAGAGAAATTGTTAAAAATAATGTGCCATGATTACTTTTTTTCTATTTATTGGAAAAATGAACGTGCTTGAGTCCTGGTTGTGGTCAGTTTATCCCGGAGGAAGTAAAACATATATGTGAACATCTTTTACAGCTATCTTTAGAGAAAATAGGTATTTCATCATTGGTGTGCTTAAGCACAGTATTGTGTTGGCAGTGGTCTTGAGAGATTTGGTACAATTTTTGTCCTTCTAGTCACTGTTAGAAATGCTTTATTTTGGTCAGCATGCTTTCCTGTGATCAAAGAAATAGGAGAATAAAGAGAAAACACAAGCTTATTTCTCCAAGGAGAAATTTTATTTTTTTCAGCTGTAAGAAAAGGGATGGTGTTTGGCTGATTATGAAGCCTTGAGAAGTTATGCTTCTATAGGAAAAAGACTTGTTCATTCATAAGAGAGAAATAGGAAGTCCTTGGAGTTTTCTTAGTGCAGCTTAGAGCAGATTTTTAAAGAATCTGTCAGAGAAGATTGCAAGCTCCGCTCCAAAGTGCTTTTTTAGCTTAAGGGTGGCTCTGCCATCTTCTTGCATGGTTTGCTGCAGCAAGAGCAGCAGCCAATATAGATATGGGAGCTGGGGGGGGGGCACTGGGGGTGCAGGTTACTTCTGGGCTCCTGCATGATCTGGAGCACGTGGTTGGAAGGCTAGTCCTCTAGGCCACAGGCACTGACAGAAAGTGCCCTGGCCAGGTGCACAGGACATTGCCTTGACTTTATTACCGACTCTCTAATGTCTCTGCCTGCAGCCCTGTCTTCCTGCCCCACCCACCTCTGCTTCTTGGAAGAGGGAGGAATATTAAATAACCCAAACAAAAGCAAAGTAAAATCAATGCCTGGAATACACAAGTATGTGTAATCAGAAGGCACTGACAAAGAAAGCATTGGCTGATAGAAAAATCTGCTATGCAACTGTAGATTTCCTGTAGGGTATTGATTTTTCCATTTAAATCCCAAACTGTGATATGTGCCTTCACACTTAATGTACAACACAGATGACTAGATATTTAGTTTGGTGGCCAAGATTTTTTAGTTGGTAGTAGTGCAGCAGTTTCCTTATGCTTTTTATTAATTTTGAAAATGCAAGGCTGTCAAGATGAGTGACGTTAGATAAAACGAGTACTGTTTGATGCATCACAATTCAATTTGGCCCTACCTACCCCTTTGTAGATAGGTGTGTACACGAATATACACACATGCACACACACTCACACACACCAGGGTATTTTTCTAAGCTATGACCAAAGGTAACAATTTTGAATAAAAGAAAATGCAGGAAATTTATATTGTATTAACACTATAGCGACATAGTTTACAAGAGCCCAGCAAAGAGAATATTTAGAGCCAGCCACGGGTTAGACTAGCCTTTGCCCCAAATTCCAACTCCATTGCTGGTCCTTTTATCATTATTGCCTTATTCTTTGGGGACCGGAAAGCTTCTCATTTTCCCTATTAAAATGCTTATATCACTGGTGGAAGTTGGGTTAAAAGGTAGAGTGAGGAGGACCTTAAACATGTTATGAGCTCACACCTTCTTATCAGCCAGTACTTTCTCAGTTCTTGAAAGCCCACTGAGTAAGACCTTGCAGAAATACAGAATAGGCTCAGTCATGGGAGGGGAAAGACCTATGGCTAGAATAAGAGGAAATGTGGAGAGGGTTTTGAGAAGGAACTGAATACTGCTGAGCCTATTCCCCAAGTTTTCTTAGGACCAGTTCAGAGAACATTGCTCTATTCAGGAAGAAGGTCAAAATATAATCAAAGAATAGTAGCAACTGATGTAATATTATTTGGCTGGGGGGAAAAACAGGTTTGGGAAATCTGAAAGGGAAAATAAGAGAAAGGAAACTTGGATTGGTAGTAGGGGCAGTGGCAAAGCAGCCTGCCTTCCTCAGTTCCAGACTCCTGAGTCATCACCTAGACGAAGTCTGAATCCCTTCGCCGTTTCCTCGGGGCTGTCAGGGGTGAGGGTTTTGCAGAGAGAGAGGAGGGAGCCCACAGCTGGGAGGCTGAATAAAAATAGCATCAAGGAAGAATTCTTTCTGGTCACTTACAATGCCAGGCTAGGGAGAAGATGAAAACTATTTTAGTTTTGTGGCCTCGTGAACAGAGATGATGGGGAGGAGAGATGCTTAGGCTATTCTTCTGTGGGCTGGCTTTTCCGTCTCATTTCTTTGTGGAGGCAAAGAGGTGGATTGTGAGAGTTGAAGGTAGTTCTTCAGCAGTAGAAAGGCCCCGTGTTGATGCAGTGTTCAAATAACAAGACATTACTGAGCATCTTCTATGTACAAGCATCCTACTCGACAATGCAGGTAGGGACACAAAACAGAGTGCTTTCCCTGAAGGAGTTCACAGTTCAGTAGGAGAAATGAGGCATGTACAGTATCATGGTCATCAAGAATGTGGGCTCTCAGGTCTTCTTGAAAGTCAGAAGTTTGTCCCAGCCAGATTTTAGTTTATACCACATCACCCTGGTGGTATAGCTAAGGATCATAAGCACAAAGGCTTAAAATTTATTGTGATATCTCTGATATCACATTACATCACACTGGATCTCTGTTTCACCCCTGGAACCTCTCTGAGCTTCAGATCCTCATCTGTAAAATGTGCTAACAAAATGCAATAACCTCAGAGCATACTGCTAGGATCAAAAGTGATGGCATATTTAAAGAGCGTGGTACATAGTAAGCATGCAGTATGTATTAGCTGCTGCTGCTATTATGATTATTCACATAATCATGATTGTTATCATTTCACAGTGAACTGTGCCCCAACAGAGTACTAGCAAAGTTCTGGAGTACAAAGGAAGAAGAGATCATTTCCATATGTGATCATTAAAGACTTAACAAGGGAGGCTACCTTTGATCTAGGCCTTACGTGGGTTGGATTTGGACAGCTGGAGCTGGCATGTAAGGGTGTTCCAAGCAGAGAGAAAAGCATGAGCAAAGGCATGGAGGCGAGAAGTACAGGCCAGGTGCCCCATGCCCTGGTTGGTATCGAAGCTGACCAAGCGTAGAGTGCCCAGAGGCTAAGGGGTAAGCAGTCAAGCAGGCCCATTTGCAGGGGTATTAATAACACCAGCCTATCAAGTCTGGAAATCCTAGTACTTCTGTGGATTGAAAAACATATATTATGGAAAATTTCTAATATGGGTAGTGAGAGCCACATAATGAACCCCATGTACCTTTCACCCAGATTCAGCAATTATCAACTCAGGGTAGTCCTGCTTCATCTGTCCCCTTCCCCCTACCCCTTTTTTGCTATGAAGTATGCATGCTTTTGAGGTGGGCAGGTTGGGGTTTTTTGTTTTGTTTTGTTTGGTAAAGACTGTAGCATCCCTCTTCCCTGGCTAGAAAGAATCCACTGAAAATGATTACATTGGGAATTGGAGCTTTGGGACCATGCATGTATAAAACAAATGACTCTTGGTTATGCACTGTGCTCTTCCCTCCCTCCCCAGCACAACCTCATAAGGCTTGGGCATCAGACTGAGTTTAAAAAGACACACCACAGTACCAGGGATGACTTGATTCTCCTTTACTCTCAGGCCTCTGGTTCTAAGTGTATTTATTTTAAAATAATGTCAGAACTCTTTGCAGCCCACCCCAGCTCACTAGTACATGGTAGCCTCCTCACAGTAGGGAGGGGAAATTCGGGATTGCTGCTATGCATTAGCCATTGCTAGGACTTTCTTGCTAGATCCTGGAGATATAAGGAGAACTCCTAAAAGGTGAAACTGCCACATTTCATTTGAAACTTGATATGCTTTTCAAAATACATGTAATTGACCAAAGACCCTCCCCTTACTGCTGTTGGTCTAGAAAGCCAGATTTGTGCCCAGGTCAATGTGAATTTACATACTATTGCTTTGATATTACAGCTGGGCAGCAGATCCACTAAAAATTAAAATCATAGTGACACATTTGAACTCACATCATATGAAAAAAAATCATATGACATTTGCATACATAGTATACTGTACACCAATTTCCTGCAATAGTAGTTGTAGTAGCTCCAAAGGTGTAAAAATGACCTAGAAAACCCCAGGGACTGGTTGCTGTCTAGAGAGAGTTGGCCTGTGTCACCACAGTTTTCCCCACCTATGTTCTATATCTCTTTAATCTGGAGCTATTCCTGTGAGCCCATAGTTTTATAAACTATCTTTTAGAAAAATAGAACTTTCTGGATATAAGGCAATGATCTTAGACTAAGCAAGAGTCAGTTTCAATAGAGGTGACACAATTATGCTCTCTGGCAAGATCATCTAGACTTTAATACAAGTAGCAGGGATGGATTCCACTTGAGTAGTATTTTACCTGCACATCCCTCTGTTCCCATCTGTGCTATTGTTTAAATTTCTTCTCCAGCTGTGTCTGTTGCTTCTCTTCTCACTCTTTTCAGCCTCTTGGCACCCATTACTGCCATGGTCTTATGGTTCAAGTTCTTTCTCTTTTCTTTCTCTTTTCTCACAAAGACCCTCTGGATTACAGTGGACCATTTCCCCTCCTCTCCCGCCCATGCAAGCCCTATTTTAACTCTCTTTGTAGCTTCTTTATCTGGGAGAGAAGCCACCTAGGGGAGGGCTAGATTTCCCCAGTTTCTGCTCTAATATAGGGGCTTTGGGGGGAGTAGAGGGTCTTGATTTGATCAGAGGCCCTTAGTCCCCAGCCGGCTCCCTTTTCCAAGGCATGGGGCATCTTTGCCTTTCCAGTTTCAGGGCCATGGCACAAAAAGATCAGAGGCATAATGGTTTGTTTTTTATGCTGGCTTCTCACGCAATACATCGCAGTGGTTCTTGGGGCCAGAGAGAGCTATGGAAGACCATGTATTCTCCAGGGGAGACACTGTGGCCTGGTGGATAAGAGTGGGAGTCCCAATCTCTGCTCTGCAGACATGCCAGCAGTGCACCCTGGGAAAATTTCTTACCTTCTAAAACCTCAGTGTCTCTATCAATATAACGAGGATTAATACAGTACCTACCTACCTCAAGGGATTGTCCTGAGAAGTAAATGAGATCATGTGTATAAAGCACTTAGTATGCCTGGCACATAGTAAAAGCTCAACAACCAATCTTATTACTAGTAAAATGGAGCCATTATAGAAAGATGCATTAGCTTAAACAACATCTTGAGGCAGATGCTGGGAGTACCTGTTTTTATTCTCTAACTTGAGTTTCTTCCCAGTTGGTTTGGATAAGAGTCCAAATGTAGCATTTTAATTTAGGTAAAAGAATTTCAGAGAAATGCTTGAACATCCATCCACTTGCTTTTTATGCCCAGGGGACTAGAGATGCCTGTTGGCTGCATAGCAAATGCTGCTGACTTGTGTAATGTCTGAATACTTTTTTGAAGAAGAATCTAGAACTTCCAAAAAATAGTATGGCATTGTGATGAAGAACATGGTCTCTTGAGCCAGATTGTTTTGTTCAGATTCAGGAATCCTCCTCCCTCTACCCACTGGCTGTGTGGCCTTGGGCAAATCACTGAATCTCTCTGTATGTTTCCTTGTCTGTTAAATGAGGGTAATAGTAACTATCCAGTAGGGTTGGCATGAGGTCTGAAAGAACGAATACCCATAAGGTGCTTAGAATACTATTTGGTGAACAATCGGCACTCAATCGATGTTGCTGTGATTATGATTATGATTATTTATTCCAAGCTCACTTGCTTTCAAGCATATCATGGATTAGCTCTTGACAAAGTTTTCTAGGAATAGATTATCTGTAAGTTTTGCATATGTACATTTGCATGCAAAAGCCACAAAATTTCCTTGTGAACAATGAATGAAGGGGACAGAGCACAACGTATATTATGCAAATAATTCTTAGAGATAAGCTTTTTTCTTTTTAAAAGAATGTGGCTCTCAAGAAATATTCTCTACATCTGCAGTCCCCAAGTCCTGGGCCGTGGACCAGTACTGGTCTGTGGCCTGTTTGGAACGGGCTGCATAGGAGGAGGTGAGCAGTGAGCAAGTGAGCAAAACTTCATCTGTATTTACAGCTGCTCTCCATTACTTGCATCACTGCATAAGCTCTGCCTCCTGTCAGATCAGCGGCAGCATTAGACTCCCACAGGAGTGCAAACCCCACTCTAAACAGTGCATGCTGGGGATCTAGGCTGCGTCTCCTTATGAGAATCTAGTGCCTGCTGACCTGAGGTGGAGCTGAGGCGGTGATGCTAGCGCTGGGGAGCGGCCGCAAATACAGACTATCATTAGCAGAGAGGTTTGCGTACACAATAAATGTAATGTGCTCATATCATCCTGAAACCAGTCCCCACCCACTGGCCATGAAAAAGTTGTTTTCCATGAAACCAGTCCCTAGTACCAAAAAGGTTGGGGACTGCTGCTCTACATGACCCAAGACCTCTTTATCCTGCCCAACCATTTAATAGTAAAATGGTTACTCTTAGAAATATGCAACTAAGAAAATGAATGCAAAGCAAAGAAAAAAAATGTAATTTACACAGGGCCTTATGTGTAGTAGCAAATGGATGTGCCTCTGATTGGGTTAAGGGAGGGAAGGAGACAAGAAACTCTCCTTTGTGGGTGTCTCCAGCGAGCCAGTACTGTCCTTGGTGTTCACAGACCCCTCTTTTAGACCCCGTACACTCGCCATAACTTTGCTAAGTAGATATTGTTTTTTCCATTTTATAGATGGGGAAATTAAAATGTAGAGATGTTACATTCCTTGCCCTGGGGGATGGGAGAGAGTCCAGTGAGCAGGTTCAAAGCTGGAGTTCGACCCACGTCTCTCCTACCACACGTCCTAGCCAGTGCTCAGGCAGACACATGCTGCTGCAGTCTCGGGGTAGGGGCCAGGTCTTAGACATTTGTTTCATTCCAGAGCCAGAGAAGGAGGTCAGTCTATGGCTGTGGAATGAAAGAATTAAGAAATTAATTCAGAATCACTCTTTCTAGCTTCTTTATAGTAACAATTCTTTGGTAGAGATCTGAAGCCCAAAAGAACATCTGTGGGGAATGTTAGGAAGGGCAATTTATTCAGAAAGTCATGTCAATGTTTGAGGATTCCCAATGCATAATAAAGTGTGGGGAACAGAGCCAAAATGTATAGTTTTTAATTTGGTAGACTTGGGGACATTTACAGAACAGCTGTAGACTATAGAAAATATATTTTTTCAGTGTGATATAAGCATTCGAGTGTCTTTTTAAAAAAAATCTGACTGCTATAGATAATGTATAAGTGCTAAGCTTTTGTTGGATGATTTTGATACTTTTTTATGATCACTAAGGCCATTTTTAAAAGGCTGGAGCTATTTTGATTTGGTAGCATTGCATTCTTCGGGGTGAACAAATCCACTTCCTTTGCAACGTCCGCTGTTCCGCTGTCAGGCAGCATTGGGGAGCCAGGTGTCAGTTGCGTTCTCCCTCATTGTTTTAATTGCTAGAACTGAACAATCGCCTAACATGCCAAAGAGAATTCACCTCTGATGGCTTCAAGGAATCTATAGGTCATATGTCAAGCAACCAGGAAATCAGATAGGATATCAATTATCAATGTAAACGTGCAGAAGTAACCAGCCAGAACTAATATTAATCATATTCAGTCGTGTGCTCAGTTGATAGTTAGAAGAACAAGCTAATGAAAGTCTCTTGGGAGAAGAAAGGAAAGAGTATAAAAAATATTTGGAGTGGAGAATAATGACAAATGTGAGTAATAAGAGAGGCAAGAAATTGGAGATGGGGATGTGGAGATCGCGGAGGGCTGGCGAGAGGGAATTTTATAGGAAAGAAGGAAGATAGAAGCCCATGATTAAACTGTAAATGTTTTCCTTGTCCAGGAGAACAAGAGCCTTTAAAGTAATGTGCTTCATTGCATTTTGGTTTGAAATATCTTTCCTAATTGTGTTTTTTGGAGACTTCCTACTCTTCTGCTCTGAGGCATCAGGCTTTCCTGGAGAGCTCCCTTTCCAGCTCCTCCTCCCTGCTGCAAGGCTACAGGCAACCAGGAATTGAAACCTCTGCCAGGGGACAGCACTCTTTCTCCTCTGAGTCCAGATGAGTCCCCTGGCTGAGAGCTCTATGAGAAAGGAGGCCTTGTCTGTCTTGTGCATTGCTGGACCCCTGAGAATCATGCTTGGCCCACTCTATTTTTCATGGATTCTAAGATGCACTTTTCCCCCTAACATTTGAACAATCTCAGAAATGGGAGTCATCACATCGATGACCTGTCATTGTTTGACTGGCAGTGTTTTTTCCCTTGTGGTATTAAAATAAGGGCATCTTAACAACCAACGGTGATATATTAATAGAGTCAATGAACCATGGAGGTGGATGCTCAATAATTATTTGTCGAGTGAATACAGGCAGTAACATATCCCCCTGGCTCTAGTTCAGGTAAAAAATGAAAGTTGGTACTGGATTGCATGTCTGCCGCTGGCAAGGTGGAGTGGAGGGTGGCCTCTGGCTGTCTTGGCTGAATATTCTACCGCTGTACACTTTCTCTTTAGTGGAGCTGATAGATGACGTGTTCATTCCTGCAAGTGAAATGTTGAACCAGTTAAGACCTACCCCAGATAAGCAGAGCTTAAAAATAATAAACAGAACTTTTGCCTTAATTATCCATAAAATTGCTTAATGTTCTACTTTGGGTTGCATAGCCTTCAATATTTCTCTTAGAAATTCATAAAGATACATTGGTAGAAGAGCGATATTCTGTCTTTCTCCATAGAACAAGCTGTCGATCTCATTAGGATAAAGTATGTTTTTATAAATTAGGATGCTCTTATCCATCATCATCATCATCACCACCACTATCATCTCTTAGAGAGGTTCCCAACCTACATAAGGCAAAAAATATACCTAGGTATATTTCCTATATTTCAGAATTTTATAATGCACATTCAGGATGTCAAATTATATAGGTAAACTTACTCCTCAAACTTAACTGTGTGGAATACTTTGCTGTTTTTCTGTGTTATGATCTCAATGTAGTTTGGTTCCTTTGAATGGAAAATTTGAATCTGATTCTCACATTGTAGTAGGATGTGCTACACACTCCTTTGTGTGAACAAGGAGGGGGAAAATCACATAAACATTTTTAAGTGGTAAAGTCTGAGACGGGAAGGGAGGCAATGTTTAAATATTTAACATGTGCTGGGATAAAGGCTTCACATGACAAGTGTCGAGGTTAATTTAAGATATGTGAAATATTTGGGGGGCCTCCATCATATAGCCATTTCAGTCAGTGGTACTATTAATTTCTAAACTGTCGATAAATGCGTAAAGATACTTCCAGTAAACTAAACACCATTTTTGTCTTAGAGAAATATTTATGTATTTACCAGATAGCTTGAATTTTGAAAATATGCAACATCATTGCATCTGTATACATATAAAATATAATATATGAAGGCAAATTTATATATCCTATGTAGAAATGTAGGCATATATATATAAAGGAAAATGAAAATAAACTAAAGCATTATTACAGTATTTATGATTCTATGGCATTTAACTCATCTCAAACATTTATGTAGTATTTTTATATACTAATTTGATGTTTACATATGAATATATAAAAATAAATAATATGGAAAAATCAAGTTGTAATGAAATTTTTATTTTCATTTCTCCTTAGCCTTCATGCATTTTGATTTTTAAACAATGTTCTGACTGTCATCAAATCAGCCAAGCTGAAAATTGAGCTGCATCAGTGGAGACAGCCGGTCTTGATAATTCAAACCAAAAAGACCATTTCTCAAGAGATATATTCTCCCTGGTTTATCTGGTCTGAATAGTTTCTTATATCTCTAATTTATTCTTTTGTATACACCGCATAAAGACAATGTCTATAAGGATTTTAAACCTTTAAAAAATATCTGAGTATTTAGTGTTATAGACACATCTCAAAAAGCGGAATTAACATGAGAGCAAGTAGTTATGGGTGTGTGTGTGTGTAACCCAGATTTTGAAGACTTTTGTCTGACAATTGACATGCATTTATCGGGTACCTACTGTCTCCCCAGTGTTGTGCTTAAAAGTCATGTGTTAACAATGCAAACAAAGTATAAAATGTGGATCCTTCTCGTAAGAAATTTACAAACAAGCTATGCTTTTATGAACAATGTACCTCCAGTGTATAGTAAAATGCCAGATGGGATGGTATGGTGATTAGAAAATAGAAATATATATTAAAATATGCATGTGTGCAATAGAAAAGTGAAGGTCATTTAATGAGGAAGAAATGATGGCCTGGAGTCATCAGGATAGGTCCTCAGAGGACATGAGGCTTGTGCTGGTCCTTGGAAGGTGGGTGGCAAGAGAAGGGCATCCTAGAGAAAGAAGAAGAGGTGTGGAACGGTGGTGAGGGAGGTGCGTGTCATGTACATGGGGACCACATGGGAGACTGCCTGGGCTAGTGTCACTTTGTGAGTGATAACAGAATTAACTCAGTAAGTTGTGGTCAGATGATAAAAACAGTGAGTGCCAAGCAGCTAATTGTATATTTGGTGTTTGAGGCTATAGGGCTCTGTATTATGTACTTGAGCCAGGAATTACCATTATGAAAGCAGTGCTTCACAGGTTGGAGGACGGGAGCGGGGAGACTTCTAGAAGGTGGTTAGAGCTATCTAGGCACACTGTGATGGGGACAAAGACTTATGACAGCTGGAAAGGCAAGAAAGAAACCCTGACAATCACTGTCCAAAAGTATTAGTCATCAAGTTTTTATGACCATCTGAGTATAAATAACCGGCAAAGATTTCATCTCAAGCCAATTTTCTTGTAAATTTAGATTTTGAATAACAGTGTTAATTAAGTTACCAGTTGTATGCAGTAGGAGAAACAAGATTAACGTAGAAGCAAGACATTGAAGTTTAAAAATATTTGTGATCCAGGATGATTCAGGGATCAGTGTGATTTAAACTATAAAAATACAAAGTAGGAAATAAAGGTTCTTAAATTCAGATTATTTAAAGACAGAATCTCCATTCACAGAATGCAATGACCCCTTCCCTCTGAAAACAGCATAGAGGCCAGGTAGCCCTGGAATCACTTCCTGGCTATGTATGTTACTTGCTTTGTGGCCTTGGGGAGGTCAGTTTCTGTACTTCTAAAACAGGAATAATAACTGTATATGCCATTTAGTGTTGCTGTAAAAGCTAAATGAGATAATGTACTTGGCATATAATAGGTGTTCAATAAAAGGTAACTAATAAAGGGAAATAAATCCCTCTTTTGTACTCAACATTTATGAGAAAAAAGGAAATGCTAATAAGTAAAACTCAAATGAGTGGTCAGAATCCTTGTTTTTTAAAAATTAAGGGAGAATCTTATGATACCCAGCTTTTGATCATACAGATTTAACCTATTCTTTACACATGCACACGACTCTAGACAGAGAACTGGTGTTTATCCAATAAATATTACAAAAGTTTTCAAGATCTTCATCAAAGGAAAAACATTTTATTGAATTTACTGGGTTTACTAAGGTAGAACATTACACTAACATAAAATGATTTTTGAGGAAAAAGAAATCTCATACAAAAATGGTTTGCTAGTTAGTCCCCCAAATTAAATTTCTTATAATCCCACATTCCCTGATTATTCTAATAATATGACCACTTAAAATTCCGTTTTTCTTTTGGAAGTAAACACAATCACCCACTTTTTTGGCCATCTTCTTAATTCATGTGCTGATAAGTTTCACCATATATCAATTAGGTACTTAATTATTGATGTGATAAACCAGTTTTTCTTTGGTCTGTCTTAGCTGTCTGGAATGTATTTGGGACTTGTTACAGTTGTAAAAAAATGAAAAAAAAAAAAAAAAGGAAACAAAAATCCAGAATCTCAGCAAAATGTCATTTAATAGACTTGTTAAAACTCAATGCATCTCCCTTGATCAGAGCTCCTCTTTGAAATAGTTGGGCTGCCCATACACAGATTATCAAGGTCATATTTAAGATTAAAATGAGTTACAGGACAATAAGGTGCCTATTATGGCAGGAAAACATGCAAACAGAAAATGAGACCTAATGTCTTTCCTTTGCCCTGGCCTTTTTTCTTTCTGAGCTTAATATACCTATTTGGTCTAATTTAGTTTTAGCTTTAGTTATGCTTTCTAAAATTACTGTGTGTGTAAGGATTGGATTTTTTTTTCCAGTAGGAATTAGAGTATACATAAAATGCCTCTCTCTCCTCCTGCGGGAATGGTAAGAGCCACATGCCTCCCTGCTCTCTGTGTCTAGTCAGGGCTGAGGCGTGGAGCCTCTAACAGGGCCCACCAAGTGAATGGAGCCTCCTAGAAGCAGCGGCCCTGCAGCCGAGTGTCTGATAGACTGGATCTCACTTCATCAGAGTGTTAGCCCCAGCAAACAATGAAAATACAATGATTACTTTTCAGATTGTGAAAATAACCATGCAAAGTTATGTTTAGATTTAGAAGTATGAGTTTTTAAAAATATGTGGTTCAATCTACTGTTTAAAAAAAAAATGACCCCAAAGTTTGTGGGTTTACATTGTAAGTTTTCTATTGCAAGAAAGAAATGACAGCACTATTAAGGATGCTGATGGTTGGGGCTGAAGCCTGGGGATAAGGGCTCTGGAATCGGTTCTCCTTCACTGTCAGCTGCCATTATCACCATCTCTTTGGCTTATCCCGGCCAAGACATTAACATTTCTAGTCTTCACTGTCTGCATAAATTAAATAGAGAACTTCGTGCAAGTGCCACACACCATCACGCTTTACTCAGAGTCTGCACCATCAATTCTATTATCTAGTTGGCAAGCTTTTATTGAGTGCCTACTATGTGTGCAGCACAAAATCATCTTGGATGGGTACAAAATGGACTAGATTTTTTACAGAATTCCACCCCTAGTCTTTATAAGATCATTGTCCATTTACTTTATATTATTAAACTATGTATAGTTCTATTGTTAAGCCAAATATGTATATAAATCATCTTAATAAAGGCTTTGAGTAAATGCTCAAGAAACACTGTATGAATGAGTGAACAGACCATGCTGGTGTGGCTCTCCACTGGCAGTTTTCCACAATCAGCTCAGACTCCAAGGTCTTTCCTGTGTCTAGGGAGTTGTCAGGAATGTCTGGAATGTGGCAGCTTGGGCTGAGTTGTCTCTGACACATTTCTGAGTTGTCCAGTGTCTTGGGCAGGATGAGTAGTGGTAGAAGCTGTGGGAGCCACCTATGGGCTCTGATAGGTCTCTGTGGACCCAGCCCTAAACTACAGCACCCCTCACCCTCTCCCCCACCCTAATAGGTTTGTTTCCCAAATGAAAGTAGTAGGGCCTGGGATTTTCTCCAAATTGCACTCAACTTTCCATATCCATGTTTATGTTTCAATTTAGCTACTAGAGAAGGTATCAAATATTGTAGTCAAGGCATTAGATTTAAAAATAGGTATTGTTTCATTCTTTTTGATCTATTTAGATTAAGATTTTAAATGAAAGAATTACTTTGGAGACACTACTTCATTCCCGGGCTTAAGTGATACACTCCTTTGATTGGTCTCAGGTGGCAGGCAGTGCTTCCAAACCTTCTCCCCTTCTGTCTCTTTCTCCCTCTCTCTAGTGATTTCCACACAGAATGTCAGTGGATCCAAGATGTAGTTTTCTCTGGAACTCTCATTCTGCTAAATTGGCCCCGTAGAATAATCATACTTCTTTTTGAAATGGAACTATGCAAAGTCTTGAATTTTATTACAGAATTTAATACCAATAATTACTTAAAATTTAATGAATTTCACTACTGACTTAATTGCTTTTGAGTAGTTCCACTTAACTTATTAAAGAGAAGCAAGGACATATTCATTTAATGAGCAGCAGAAGTCTTGCCCTCACATCTGCCTATATTCTCTTTTCAATTAATCAATTATAGTCTGATGGTGTGTAATTACACATTAAGAAAGTTATTGGATATCTCAGCATGCCTGTCCCAGGGGGCTCATGAATACACTAATATAACACACCTGTAATGACCTGTGCTCAGCTCTGCAAATTACACTCATTTCTCTCTCTCTTTCTCTTTCTCTCTCTCTCTCTCTCTCTCTGCTAAATTAAGATGAGGGCAATTACCATTAACTTTTGGAGTCACTTCTAGTCAATGTGATGTGGAGAGAGAAAGTGAAAAAGAAAGACTGAAAGAAAAGTAAAAATGGAAGAAAAAGACTTTATCTGCAATTATAAGTAATCTGCCTTTTGAAATTAGCTTTCTGAGACTCAGTTCTTCTTGGCGAGCTATTGCAGAGTTCCAGAGGCGTAGGCTTGTCCATCTGAGCTGTGTCTACTGAATCATACCAAATACTTGAGAAAATCAGGCCAGCTTTATTTGAACTCAAATAGTGACTTGCTTCTCAGCTTCCTTCAATCTCCTGATGAGAGAAATAGGAAAACAGGAAAACCTTTTGAAATCACATTCAGGCAAATTTGCTTGGCTTGTTTCAAATCAAACCAAAGTCTGGAACTGATCCGCACACAGGAGCGCTAAGCCTCTGCATAGCAACTAAGCTGTGTTAAAAAAAAAAAGAGAGAGAGAGAGAGAGATGGGGGAGAAAGAAAGAAGGACCCACTAAAAATGCAATACAAACAAAGAACAAATTTTGCTTCATTAATGGCCTAAAGGCTCTGGTTATGTGAAGGGGTCTATTCCAGTTATGTCCTGATTTATGCTAAACCGGTAAAGCCCAACAAGAACCTCTTAATCCAAATTACATAGTCAGAGACATTCTAAATGCCTGAACCAACCAAGTGATTTTAAGCAAAATGCCCTGTTAAAATAAGCTTTGATGTCTGCACAACTCAAACTCAAGCAGCAATCTGTTGACATTTTCAGCAAATGCTAACTTAGTCTAAGACAGAGGCAGCAGTGGCTTCTTCACAGTGTTCTTCTGGGTAAAGTGTTTCTTCTCCTTTCCTCCCTCCCCGCCTCCACCAAAAATACCCTGCTTCCATTATCCATTGATTGAGGTACTGACAGGGTCAAATCTACTGTGATTAGTGGCTATCCATCAGAATAGAAAGAAAGATATATTGATACTCAGCTAGCAGATGCTCATGAACATGCAAATGAATGTGGTAAGCCTTCTTGGTCGAGAAGGATTTGCTTTGTTGATGTTTTAAACTCTACAGCCAATTTTGGGCATCTTGTGTGCTGTTTTCCCTGCTTACGGCCACTGGCCATGCACATTCCACCGTCACTCGGGCAGAGCCTGGCACCCAGTCTGCCTTCTGGAGATGCCCGAGACCCCACTGGCCCTGAGAGGAGGAAGGGTGGCAGCAGCAGAGGTACCCTGTGTACTTTCAGGGTGTGTCCCTTCCTGGCACTCCTGGCCTGTCGGGACAAATGTCTCTGCCCGAGGGGGCTGTCTTCCTGTGTGGGCTACATTTGTGGCATCTCATGGGCCTCCATGGGGTTGAACTGTAAATAGTGGCTGCCACATAAAACATGCCATCTGTACCCCTGTGGGTAGTAGGATGGAACACAAAAAAGATTTATTCCAGGAATATGAACTGATGTTTACAGACATGCCAGGACTGGCTTTTAAAACACAGTGGAAAACTGTCTCAGAAGCAGTTTGAGTACCATGTAATCAAAGCCCCCAAAAAGTGCTATAGGGGCATGAAGGAAGCCTCTATGCTCAGAGAGATGCAGCAAGCTGGCATACTCACACCAGACCCCTTTGCCCAGAGATGTGAGATACCCTGAGGTCTCGTCCCCAGTTTCTGGGAAAGCAGGGCCAGAGGCAGAGGGTGCCTGTGGCCCTCATGCTTTGGGGGCCTAGAGTTTCCCCAACCCCTGGAATAATTTTAAGTAAGTGAAAGGGAAGGAGATAAGTTTGCATTGAGCAAATTGGATCTCCAGGGAAACTGGATCTTCACTTGCTGGGCTGGGACTCAGTGCTGTGTTTGGGGAAGCCTTTGCTGAGGGCATTATACCCACAGGCAGGCACTGGCACCTTGGCTGTGTTATGGCCACATGTCCCAAGGTTTCCACAACCTTTTCCGTTTCACCTGTTTTGTTATTTTGTCTGTTTTCATAAATCAGTGGTCTTCAGATGAGTTCAGATGGCCTGGCATTTGGAAGTGGTGTCACTCTTTTGGGAAAACCATGAATTATTGACATATTTAATTCTCAATTATGTGAACCGGGAGTAAATTTTGCCATCTGCAATACATATATGAGACATAAAGTCATAAAGAAGAGGCAACAGGTCCACAAATACATAATGAAGCTGTGTAAGCTGGGTTGACAGATTAGTATTCCTTTGCCACTTGCTTGTTGGTTTTGTCATCTTTGAATGCTTGTTAGCAGACACAGCAGCCTCAGTCTGTGAGATAAGTCCTTGCCTACGGATTTGGGTAATTCTTGTTTATGCATGCTGTTGTTATTGTCTCGTGATGCAATTTAGTTTTCACTGCTCTTCCTGCTAGAGACCTGGCTGCTCCTTGTATGAAGAGAGTGGGTCTCACCTGAAGGAAATAGTGCCTCCTATTTCTACATCAACTTCATCTCCTGCCCCCCAGCCCTCAGCTTCCATCCCCTCTGCCCCATACCCCACCCCATCCCTGTGCAAATGAAGAAGGTGAGGCCGGGGGAGACCCAGGCTCTCTTGGCCTTTACTGCAACCTGCCCATGACAGCGCCCCCTAGTGACGGGTGGTATCACAGCACCCTCCAGGTTGGCCCTGAAGCCCGGTGAGGCGTGCCAGCACCTGGGAGCCTGTGAGTTGGGAGCCTCTGCGCTCTAAGCCAGGCAGTGGAGTGTGTGTGTCCCCATGTGTGTGCGCATGTAGATGCAGAAGCTTTCACTGGAGATTCAAGTTAGTGAAAGGCTTTTGTATTCCAGCACTGTGAAAAACTTAAAATTAAATACGACATTCCAATTCATAAAAACTCTTTGGCCACTTGGCCCCAGGAGTTTCTCCCTGGCCACATTCCCTGCAAGTCTCAGTCCCTGTCGTCTGCTCAGAGGCTCCTCTGCTCCTCTCTCTGCATGTCTGTCCCCCATGCTCAAATTTCCCTCAGGTTCTTATGCCGAACAGATCAGCCATCAGCCAGACAGCCTGTGTGCTTCCTGTACTCTCTGTGTACGTTTCCCTTTTGTTCTCACATATTGTATACATACGACGATATCTCCTTTTCAAAGTCCCAGTGGGGATATGGCAAGTCAAAGGAGGGCTGCCACTGTGCCAGTGTTAAAGACCCATATGGGCCAGCAGGCTGAAGCGGGGAACCCAGGAGGTGGTGGAGTTCAGGGGTCACTGCCTCGTGCTCACGAGCTGCCCTTCTCTACCACGAGATTATCCTGCCACAGCTAAATGTTGAAGGCTTTTAATTAAAGGCGAGAAAAATATATAGGCAGAAAAACATAAATTTGCAAAATCAGTGCATTAATATTTCTCCCCACTGGTCTGGCAGAAAACAAAAGTGAACTGATTGCGGCAGTAGCTCCAGCTGATCCAGTTTACTGACAACAGTGTGTCCTCAGAAGCTGAGTTTGAGACCCACTGCCCCTAATCTCTGAGAATGTCCCAGGAAGCATAATAAAGCTTCAGCACCCTGGTGTGGCTCCCGGACTGCCTCTGGCTCCAGGAAGCAAACATGCCCTGGACCCACATGTTCTTGTGCCCTGGGTCCAGATTCAGAAAATATACTCACCGAGGCCATGGGCTGATCTTTTAATCTCAAGTTGCCTGTAGCCCCTCACTAATCAAAATGTGGTCCATTTGCTGGCAACGTGGACACTGTCCGGACCCCTGCTAGGAACGCACACTCTCAGGGCCCACTCAGCCCTCCTGAATCAGAGCAGCATTTTAGCAAGATCCCTCTGACATTTGTGTGCAGATTGAAGTTTGAGAAGCTCTGGGCTGGGGGATGATGATTGAGTTTTAGCCTATACATGTGGGACGACTTCAGTGAGCTCCTTGTCATTATGAGACACACACCCACAACTCATTCACACACACCCCATCTCCTTCACAACCATTGAGAAGCTTTCTGTGTCTATCAGATAAACTTCTTATCCACAGTGGAGAGAATATCTTCCTGCAGTCTCAAGAAGGAGCCTCTTGCTTGGAAAAGTCAAGGCAGCCAATGGAGACTATAGGAGACAATAGGAGACTAAATCTCAGACTGCCTTTGTGTGCTTGGAATTTGGGCTTCATTGTTTAATCCCTGGAAGGACAGGAGAGGTTCCCCCATGGCAGGCCTGGGTGGGGGATGGGAGCGGCAGTGCCTGCACCAGGACCCCCCCCCCCCCAATCCTGCTTTACCTGCAGGAGAGGAGAGGCTGGGCTTGGCAGGCCTCCCTCTGCCCAGGCAGAAGAACGTGCAGTGCAGGAAGGGTAGCAATGTTGTCCCGCCCCATGACTCCAGAGGAGCTGCCTGTAGGAATGCCCAGCTTGGAGCTTATCACCCCCTCCATCCTCTCTCCCTCCCCTCTGTGCCCACAGACATCGAACAGGTGAGGGAGCTTCTCACCTGCTCCCCTGGCATGCTCTGGGGAGGGAGTCCTGTCGTTTTACTCGGAGAAAGGGGCCTGGGGAGAAGGCGTGTGGCAAGGCATCGGAGCTGGTGCACATTTGACCTTAAGCCCAGCACCAGGGACGTGCTCAGGGTGATGTTATTGATATGGCTCCTGTACATTTTCCAGGACACTTGGTTTTAAATGTTCTGCCTGTTGTCACACTATAAATCATCCCGGTGACTTGGGGCTCCAGCTACGCCTCCCAGTTGGCCTTATGCATCCCACCCACGGCAGAACAAAAATTGGTCAGATAATGTGTCCCGATTCTTTTCAGGCAATTGGTGACAATTTGTTGCACAACAGGAAGTGGACAGTAACTTAAAGGATCATGTCTATGGCCACCTGGAATTTCTGGGACAGGCCCAACATGAAATATTCTGGTCTGTTATCATTCAGCACCCAAGGAACACTGGTGGGCCTCCAGCTGGCCCCTCGTGCTTTGCTGCTGATGTCAAATGCTGGCATTGTTGCCGAAAAAAATTAAGTTAATGAATATAATCTTTTTCCATTTAAGAGTTTCTCTCCTACTTTTTCTTACACATTTGGCACCTGGTACATATTGTAGCAAGCATATGCTAGCACTTGTCAAACTGAATAAGCAATAGAAAAAAAATGATTGCTGATGAACTCAGAAAGAGCTGATCTTGTGTCGTTCAGCAGTCTTTCGTGTGCATGTGAGCATTGTGTGGCCTGAGGTTGGGTTTTCTTGATTATGTATGTGTAATATAATCGATATAATCATGTTTTGGGAATATAACATTGTTTTTAGTTCAGATGATAGAATGAACCATTATCATCATTTCATGGGGTTCTGTCGAGAGCTTTGCCCTTGATCAAATGTGAGACACTCTGTGTCAAGCCCAGGGTCCTGATAGCTGTTGGTGCTGTGGGCCTCTCTGTGGGTTGGCCGTGGAGAGACAGGTGTGTGGCTTTGTAGCCATGAATGTGCTGAGATTTGAGGGGCTGCTCAGGTGGAAAGGGATAAACCACCCACTCACATGAAATTTCATGATTAGAGGTTACTTTCTTTGGGTTTTAAATGCTATCAAAGGTGAAAACCTTATAAGCATTGACATTTTGGGTTTCATTGGCTTGGGACCAGGAAGGAAGGATGGGTAACTGCAGGAGAGACAGACTGACGGAGGAGAAGGCAGGACAGCCATCCCACACGTTACATGTCACGGTTGTGCCTGGGCTCTTCTTTTCCTTGACCACCCAGGGGAACAAAATGTTGGCAGTGATTGAGCTGGAATTTTCATGTTGTTCCTAAATGGTGATGCATGGCCTAGGGCATGGCGCATGCATGAGAAAAATGAAGGTGCTGTGAATATACTTTTTGTGGAGGCTTAAGGTCCTGGCCCTTTCTTGGGTTATCTTTTCTTTCTGAGATGATGTCTTTCCTAGTTGTGTGCTATTAGACTGTCCTTTTTCTTTTCCTTTTTTAAAAAAATGAAATGGGGTGATACTCAACAGTAATTTCCAAAACGCCTTTAGGCAAAAATAATTTAGGGGACTGACGTAGGGTGGCAAGCTTCAAAGCTGTTTTTGAGTTTTGCCTCTGATGGAATCTAAAGCCAGGTAAACGCCCAGTGACCTCGCCATAGACATGGACATCTCTTTGAAAATGAAAGCTTTGATTATGTTTCCAAGTATTCTCCATCCGGTACTACATTCAAGGTCTTTAGGAGCTGAGTTAAGAGACAGATACTGACCTCAAGGACAGATGTGACAAGAAGTCAAGTGACATCAGAAATGACAGTGACCTGTGCTATGAGCGAGGGAAAAAGTGCCAAAGAAGGGTCCCAGGGAGGGACAGGTCACAACCTCCTGGGGAGAAGGAATCAGGTCTGTCTGTGAGGTTTGGCGTCAGAAAGTTCCTTAGCCTGACACAGAAACACGGGGCACCCGGCCCTTGTGATCTGTTCTTCAACACCCCGCCCGCCCCCAACACCACCACCAAAAAACCAGTGTGTCTCTTCCAACATGTGCCTTCTTCCCCCAGCTATTCACACCCTAATCTGAGACATTCAGTAAGTGAAAATGAGGCCAGACTGTGTCACTTACACCTGTGATCTTGGCAGGTTTTTGATCACACACCCCACCAGTAAAAAGAAAAAAAATTGAGCACACACACAATTTATTTATTTGTAAATTATATACATGTACTACTACTGTACTAATATCTTTATGTACATTATAAGTTCCCACACAGAAATGATTAACAATAACCATAAATAGACCTTCTAATATTTTCTTCCCTTACTTCAGTGGATGACCTTTGCACCCTCTGGGGTATCCCACCCCCTCCTTGAAGACTACCGCTCCAGAGAGGTAGGCATAGGCTGTCGAAGGAGACTGGATTTTGTGATAATAGCTCTTAGGGACAAGAAAAGCCCCAGGTTGTATACTGTCAGGCTACACGCTTCCTACTCCTGCGCAAATCCCAAGAGTAAGTTGGTGTCTATGGATGGTAGAGAGAAAATAGGGAACAGCCATGGAGCACCGTGCAGAGGTTCTGTCTTAACTCGTAGTTCTGTAACGACTCATTGTGCGGAATTGTATTTAACACGTCAGTAATGGATGCGTTTCCCGGGACCTCCCCAGTTGGATGTTGAGGAGTTTTCCAGCTGGGGTAGTAGGTGGTGATCACAGCCCTGGTGAGTGGGAGCTAGACCTTGCTGTCTAGCTCCATCAGGTATAAGTAGTTCCAGGTATCAGGAGGACAGAGGGAAGGCCTGTTGGGGGCCCTGCACCCCCAGGTCATCACTAAACTGGGAGGGAAGCATTGAGTTGGGGCTGGGCAGTGGGAGCCCAATCTTAACGTGATGCCCAGGCATTTCCAGCTCTCAGTCACCTGCTGCTCTTTTCACCCTTTCCTGGCCCAGGATTTCCAGTTCTATGAGGACCCTTTCTTTCCACCACACATACAAATCTCCAGTTGCTGTAAGCCATGCTGGGACCACATAGGGCTTACTGCATAAGAGCCATTTACAGCCACCTCCTCTTAGTCACATCTCCTTTCCCAGTTGAAAGCCACCGGTGCCACCATGTAGGCTGAGAACTCTGGGGAAACTGAGAAAACACTTAACACTTCAGCAAACCTCTCTCAAGCACATGCGCGGTGACAGGCACTTGAGAGGAGCTGGGAGCAGAGGGGAATGAGACAGATTCTTCCCTTCCCACAGTGTTATCTGGGGTGTCCTGAGCAAAGCAGCCTGTCCAGGGCTGCAGAGCTGGCTGTCCTTCTTCCCAGGCCCCTCTCTGGACTGTCTCCAATGGCTCCTGAAGAGGAGGGAGCATCGGAGGGGACTGACCCACAGAGGTAGCAGGGAATCGGGGGGCAGTGGTCTGGGAGAAAAGGGACACAGCAGCAGGTCTGAGCAGCCAAGAGATCCACGTGCTGTGTGGCCTTTGCTCAGGAGGCCCTGGCAGACGCTACCTGGCTGCCACGCGAGCCCTGGGAGGCCCCGCCCGTTGCAGAGGAGCTGAGTCAGAAGCCCCAAGAGCCGGAGCCTGAGAAAAAGCTCATCAGGTGGGTTCTGATGTGTCATGAGGCGCTGGGAGCCTCTCAAAGTGCTCAGGTCTTGTTCCAAGCGTGATCGTCTGGGCTGGTTCTGAACACACTTGAAGCAACGTTGCCATTTGGCCAACCCCACGCCCATCCTCCTCCTCATCTCCTTTTCTCTCTCCACGCACACACGCACACACACACACACACACACACACACACACACACACACACACACACCATGGGCAGGAGATAGGGAGAATTAATAAAGGCAATTGAATACTTGCCTTGAGAAGGGTTGAACAAATGTTCCACTGGTGATTTAAAAAAAAATGCATCATTACTATAGTTATGATTTGTAGAGTGTGAATTTAGTACCTGGAGAACAAAATGATTGCAGCAGGCTGGAGAGCGAGCTGTCTGCTGGGCCAGTGCTGCCTGGTGGCTCCCAAATGCAGAGCCCTTGGGGTCCAGTTGTGCCTGCCACCTGCCCAGCCAGCCTGTCAGCCTCCAGTCCTGCACTTCTGCAGGTCGGGTGGTTCTGCCCCTTGTAGCTGCCCCAGTTCCCTTTCCGCCAAAGACTTCAGAGGCAGGGGCCTTGCTAATAACTGAGAACCCATGTGAGGCCTGTGTGGGTCTGTCTGAGCCTGGGGTGTTTATTATCCTTCTGAATGGCGTTCTCCCGGGGAGGGAGAGGGGGAGGGGCCCCTGGCAGAGCCAAAGAATAGTAATCTTTGGGAAAGAAAGAAAAAGGCCAGCAACAGCAACAAAAACTTCCTGCAGATGTGGAATTTGAAGGAATCCAGAGAAAGCAGGCCTATTTTTAGCAGGAGTAAGAGTGCAAACCGTGATAGACGCCACAGGCTGCTGTCACTAACATTTGGCTATAAGCAACATTTTCATATTTAAACATGACAGCCCTGCAAATTGAAAGGAACCAACACTATCTGCTTGCTGAATAAAAGTTATCACTTGCCCTCAGCCTACTGGGAGGACTGGCCCAGTGTGCTGTCCAGTCTGGCCAGCACTGGGTTCACCTTCGTTGCCATATTTATTCATCAGCCACTGGCATCAGGCTACTCAGTGGTGGTGACAAGGATGCCGTTCCTTCTGGGTGACAAAGCTGTGCAGTGTTTCCTCTGTATCGAATATGTCCAGCACACTCTGCTCAATTAAGCGTGCATGTGTAGGAATACAACACCCAAATGAGCAGGAATAAAAATATATTAAATTTGAAGAAGTTAAGTAATACCATTGGGAAAACCGGTGAACTTCAGGTGAACCCAAGAATATAAAAAAAGAGAATCCCAGAAACATGAGCTCTAGAGCAGTTGACAAGCCCCCAGATGAGACATCTGTATTATATCCTCTATTCTCCTGCACGAATATTTCGCCCAGATCAATATCAAGAGGGCTGGCACACAAGTTCTTTTGAAACTTTAAGCAGCAAGCACTTTTTTAAGTCCTAATAGAAATAGCTTATGGTTGGTGTATTGAGTTTGGATTTGGGGGGGGGCGAGACTTCTGAGGACAGGCCTGGAGGATGACTTCACTCACCCACTGCCCATTCTGACTTGCACCTGTTCCTACCCTGCTTGAGTGGGTGTTAATTATTGGCATTCCCACTGGTCAACAGTGGCTCAAAACTGAGTGAGAAGATAAAGCAGAAGAAAAGCAAAGGGCAGCACTGGTAGCCTCAAGTTGGCCCGAATGTAGAATGACAAACTCAGCTGTATTCATTATTTCCAGCCTGCGTTGACCTTGCTATATATGCATAGAAGTTTGAGTTTTTCTAGACAATCAGCAAAGCACAGCAAGATGAGAGGAGAGTTTGAAGGATTTGTTTGGCTCCCTTTTGTAGGCTTCGAACAGTGGTTTCAAAAATTCTGTTCCAACAGCATCAGCACACCTGGGAACTTGTTAGAAATGTGAATTCTTGGGCCCCTCCCAGACCTATTGGTGGTAGAGACCAGGAATCTGTGGGTTAAAAGTTTTCTTTTTATATTATGGTAAAATATATGCGACATAACATTTGCTATTCTAAGTGTGCAGTTTAGTGACATTCACAGTGTTGTGCAACCATCACCACAATCTGTTTCCCAAACTTTTTTACCACCCCAAATAGAACCTCTGTTATCATTAAGCAGTAACTCCTCACTCCCTCCAACCCCAAACCCCTGATAACCTCTAATCTACTTTCTGTCCCTATGAATTTACCTGTTCTAGATATTTCACATAAGTAGAATCATGTGGCTTTTGTGTCTGGCTGATTTCACTTAGTGTAATGTTTTTAAGGTTCATCCATGTTGTAGCATGCATCAATACTTCATTCTTTTTTATGGCTGAATAATATTCAATTGTATGAATATATCATAATTTGTTTATCCACTCATTTGTTGATGGGCACTTGGGTTGTTTCCCCCTTTCGCTGTTGTGAATAATGCTGCAGTGAACATTAGTGTACAAATATCAGCAGTCTGTTCTTTAACAAGCCTTCCAGATGACTTCGATGCACACTCAAGCTTGGGAAGCCCTGGCCCAGAGCCCTGGCGCTGAGTTTATGCAGGAACTCAGGCTGCCTGCCCCCCTGCAGCGTCCTCCGTCCCAGCCAGGGCTCAGTGCTTTGGCCACTTACATTTTATTTCTGCTGCTGAGATCAATATTTAGAGTTTCTTAGAGGTCTTTAGACTGGGCATAGGAGAAACATGCCTTTCTAGGTTAGGGATTCTCTTTGATCTTATTTCAAGGTGATGTCTCAAAATATTTCAAAGGGATGGCAGAAAAAAACATTTATTAAAAACATAACCATTTAATTGTTGTTGACTGAACTTTTTGGACCCAAGTTCAGGTGTTTTATGTCACTCCATGACTACCTTGATAAAAGCTACAGCAATGACTCACTCTACTCATGGATAGAAATCAGGCCTGTTTTCTGAGAATTGTAGAGCTAGTAAGTGAGAAGAAATGGAGAAAGAAAAAGGGGTTTGTTATAAGTTCACAGGGGCTTGGTTAATGTTTGATGGATATTATCTTCATTTATAGACCCCAAAACCTTCTTCTTAACTAATAAATTCCTTCATGTTCAAAGAGGTTAACTAACTTGCTTGTCACATGTTGTACAGCTTGGAAACACCAAAATCAGGATTAGAATCCAGGTCTAAGTCCAAAGTTGCCAAATAAATCACTTCATACAAGCTGCTGGGGGCTTCAAACCATGCCCCTTTCAGGGATATTTGGAGTTTTGACAGGGGACTCCCAGGTATGTCACATTTCAACCTAAAGAAGTAAATCTCAAAAGGTAGACTGTCATACCTGGGGAATAGGGAAAGAAGACCTTTTGAGCAATCACAAAATCACACCACATGACCTCCTGCAAGCTCAGCTCTAGCGATCTCTGAGATGCAGGTTCAAAAGGGTGTTGCGTTTCATCTTGTGTCACATGCTGCGAATGAAATGGAGGTGTGAGACACAGCAGCCGGACTGTGATGGTCTGGATGTTACTGCCTGAAGGACAGACAGTAAGAGTGAATGAGAATGTTCCGCCAGGGAGAAAAAGGCCTAGGGAGCACGTGCCCCTGTTGCCAGGTATATGAAGGACAGTGGTATGAAAGAAGATGCTGTCGTGCTCTGAGTGCCTCTGAGAGAGCGGGCCAGGCTCATGGGCAGGGCTTGCAGGAAGGCAGTTCTCTTCTCAGTGCTATGAAGAGTTTGTACTAAGAGGAGGATGAGCACTTTGTAAAGTAGTGAGTTTCCCATTGGCAGAAGCATCACGGTAGACTCGGATGAGCAGCCAAGCCTATTGTGGCAGGCTCTCTGCACTGATTGGAAAGCGCGATGAAACGACCCCCTGGTGCCAGTTCAACTCCAACGCATTATGACTCTGAGCTTCCAAAAATTGCTGAATTGTTATTTGCTGAATGTAAAACTGGTATCAAAAGGGAATTTGATATGAATCTATCACATTAGCGGTTTCATGTGTGCCCCTCCTTTTAAAAAATCACTATGGAAATTTCATCGATGGAAATTTCTGAGATATTTAGAGTTAATTACTGTTTGGAGGTTTGTCTCCTTCTGGTTATAAATTCAGTGGGAGCATCAGTTTGACTGTTTCCTGCTAACTGTGCACTGTTCTGACCTAGTGGCATTTCCCTTTTTATGCTAATAATTAGAAAACTCTCCATGGGTAAGGATCCTGGGCTCCAACAAAGCAGGAAAGACCCAGCTGGAGTCTGAGGCACACGTCAGGCCTGTCTGTGTCATCGCTGTTTATAGTTCATACAGCTCACATTAGTGAGGTCTGAGGGTTTGGGTGGTTGGCACGATCATGGTGTTCAGACATCTGAAGGATATAAACACAGAGGAAGGAAGGAATTCATTTAGCTTGGAACAGGGGGTATAATTAGGTAGGAGTAATGGAATAAAATTAAGGAAAGAAAGATTTAGACTGAATATTAGTGGGATATCTCTAAACAATAGATTTATTAAGCTTTTAGGTATTTTCTAGGAATTATTAGTCTACGCTTTCCAAGTCACTTGAAAATCAGAGGGACAAAGGCTGAGATAATCTCCTTGAGGAAACCACAGGCTTGGAGGATCAGGTGAAACAGAAAGCGCTTAGCTTTCTCTGCCTGCTTTGAGTCTGTCTCATAAATGTGAAAAGCTCAATGGGCATTCCCTCCCGAATTACTTCCGTCCACCTATAGCATGTGCTGCTTTTTTTTTTCAAACCAGGAATTATCCAAAGGATGGGGTGTTCCCCAAGGGAAAGATCTGGATGAGAGAATCAGGGGAGATTTCCTACTTTTCCACCTGCTTTGGAGTGGGGCAGGCTTACTTCTGCTTGTTAGTCCTGGAAGAAGAGGAGAAATTAAGTGAATCCCTGTCACTGATGGGAAAGGATGTTGAAACTCTGGGTTAGACGAAGATGCCTGCTTACTGAGGAAGAGGGAGGCCTCAGCCATTGTGGAATCCACCCAAAAAGCCTGGAGCTTTGTTTGCCCTCTGGAGCCTTTCCTCTAAACTCCAGGATTCCATTTGTCCTTTCCTAAGTCTAGCAGAGCCAGTTCTTCCCCAGAGAAGGAGACACCCAACTTCCTGGGACTACCAGTCACAGCTTTAGGACTTGCCGCCTTCCTGGACCAGCCCTTCTGGGCACCAAGCATTGCCTGGATGGTACGGGCGGGTGGACCCAGGCTCCTTCTGAGACTAGTAATGGAGACATTTGCATTGAGTTATTTTGCAAACGCCATTCCCTAGCACAGAGAGGTAAAACAGAGAAAGATATGGTGACATCTGGGGAAGACTTTTGTGTCGAAGCTCTTGGGAGTTTCAGACATCTAGCTCCCTGTGTGGTCACGGGTTGGGCAGCTGGGGAGACTCTTTTTCGATTACAGGGGTAGCTCCCATGTAATTTTCCGCTTCGAACCCTACATCTTTTTGTATAAAGTAAAATGGTGTTTTGCTCTTTAAAATAGCCTCGTAACACGTCTGGTCTGCGCCGACAGCTTTGTCTTAAAAGGGAATAAAATCCGTAAATTGAAACCAAATTGGAGACTGTTCTGCGATGCTCTCTGCGAGGGGCCGAGCGCAGATGTGAGCCCGATGGTTACCTTGACTGTGGAGACAGCGGGGCCACGATCTCCCAAGCAGTGGACACCCGCCGTGCTGCTTCTCCCTGTCCTTTGATTTAGACAGCCCTTGCCTCTCGTGCCTGGCCCAGAATCCCACGTTCCACTGAGGTCTGGCCTCGGGCTGTCTTCTTGGGGAGCGCCGTTTGCGTCCAGGCACTGGGGCAGGCCCTGCCTCTGTCCTGGGGATGCTCTGTGCTTGAGGCGGGAGAGGCTGAATAGGCGGCAGAACCTCAGAGCAGGAAGGGGGGCACCTGGGGACTTGCTGAGCTGCTGCTGTGTGAGTGTGATGGGGATGATGAAAGGGGAGGAGGCAGGGACGCGCTCAGGAGCAGTGCAGTCACCCAGGAGGGAGCCGCTGCCGAGCACCTGAGGGGAAGTCCAGACGCGGCGCGAGGGCACTGTGTGAAACAGGGTTAGCCCTTAATGAGGTTTTTATGTGTGCGTTCAGTGTTTGAATTTTGTGCTGGAGTCTCAGCACAGTGAGGGGTAATGCCCACGGCAGCCCTCACGTACCCTCCGCATCCATTTTCTAACCCTGGCTCTGAAGAGGGCAGGGTGCCCCAGTGATCTTAAGGGACATTCTAAAACTCTCGAGATAAGATTAATTTGGCTGCTTGCTAATTTAAAAAGGAATGAGAGTGTGCTGCAAAAAAAAATGGCACAAGGCACCTTCTAAAAGGTGGGGTAATTATTGTACAGGGTTGGGCTGAACAGAGGGTGAGTGTCGCGTTTACTGTCAGAGAACATCAAAGGTGTCTTAAGCTAAGAACACAGTAGTCTGTCTCCATGTGCCTCCCATTTACTGTGTGTCTAGCTGCAGGAAGTCCAGCTGATGTAAATAGATTAATATTTAAAAAGTAATACAGAAGAATGAGGTCCCAAACATGTAACGTTTAATTATTAAAAACCCATAATGGAATTCCAATCCAGATTCATCTCTCACATCTCACTGGGCTCAGCAAAAAAGCCCAATTAGCTGGGGAGCCCACCCACTCCGCAGCCCATTCTGATGGTGCCAAGGCCACGCCTAGCCTATGCTCTCCTACAGTGTCCAGCAATATAGATGAGAGCAGCTTAGGTAGTTTTATGCTTTCTCATTAGGTAGTTGTTACAAACCCTTTGTAGTTTGTGCCCATCCGATTGATGGGTAAATGACCATGTAACGTTAACAGGACTTAGAGGAGTATTTGAGTTACTTCCAACTGGTGGGACTTGGGAGAGTTAGGTTACCCTCCAGAAGTCACAGTTTTAAGGGCATCCATTCCACCTTTGGGTTTATCAGGCCATGAAGTATGTATTACAGGATGCAGGGGTACAGTTAGAAGAGTTTACTTAGTCCGGGAGTAGTGAATCATCCCTCTTTCTCCTGAGATCATAGTTCTTCTGGCCCTTTAGGATATATGTGTCGCTCACTCTTGGTAAGACTGAATTGGCTCAAAGGCCTACAGCAGAGAATGACCAAAGCAAGAGATAAAATTATCCATATAACTTGGAATAGAAAAAAACTCTCATAGACCAATAGAATTTATTTCAAAATCCGTGTGTCAGCAAGGCTGATTTAAGTAGTATTTCCTGATCTTACGTTTTTGTTTGGCCTGACATATAAGGATAGTTCTTTGTGTATAAGTATGAAAATACTGATATACCATTCGTCATCGTTGTTGTGCTTTAAGAGCACTTGAAGAGTCCACTCAATTATGGCAGCTCATTGCCCATGCAATGCTCATGAACTCATCAGTCATGCAGAAAATGCAGTGGTGTGACCTAAAATGCTCCCAGGTGGAGCCTCAGGGTTTGGAAGGTCACACCATAGGTAATGGTGTTCGTGACATCCTGTCAGCCTTATGGGCTGTGTATGGTAACTAGAGCTGAGAAGACAGAAAGTGGGTTCGTAGTGACTGCAGAAGCTGAAAGCACAGGGTGAAATGTAATAGGTTCCAGGCTTTGGCAAGCACAGGAAGTTGATCAGAGGCGAGGGGACGCAGGGGGCTGAGAAAAATGCCACGAGGGGAAGAGTAACTTTGATTCCTGGCAGGACAGAGTCTACTGATAGCAGAGGGGCCCAAGCGTGGGAATCACCTTCACCTTCTCCTACAGTTCATTTGCAACCAACGGTTGTGTCTTGAACCCTCCCCATGTGCAGGACGGTGCTCTGGGGTGTTAAGGAGCTATGAGACCCAGGCCTGATACCATGAAGCAATTTTTAATCAAAGGGAAAATGGTAAGGCTTAAGTGTCCTGGACCTGTCTTATATGCATTCAGATCATTAAGGTAGCATTTTTCAAAGTGTTTTCCTACAGGATTCTACTAATAAAAAAGTTCTATTTTTCAAAAGTTGGGGTAACTCTGGGTGAATGAAATTAAACATGCTTCTTCTCCGCAGATCTTCTCAGAGGCTTAAGTACAGCAGTGTGCACTGAGCACCCCCAAAGGGGAACATAGGGTGTACAACATTTCCCAAGCTTAGTTGACCACCGAATCCTTTTGGAGGGCAGAACATTGGCAGATCTGGTGTTTCTCAGCATGCACCTTAGGCAGTAGAGAGTTGGGGTGTAGGTGGTCAATGAGGAGGGGACGGTTGCAGTGGGTTTAGAAGTGGGCAAGGACCCAAGGGACCATTCACATTTCCTTTGTGTGGAGCCCTCAGAAATGGTAGTGCTGGTGTATGTAGGCGTCTATAAGAGGCATGTCCTGGTGTCAACTTTTGGCTTCTGAACCTTCAGAAGACATGACCTCCCAGCCCTTGGGTCTGACCTCCCAGCCCTTGGCTTACCCCACCTCTGAGGCTGGCCTGGGTACCCCACATCCACAGCAGGGTACAGGGTAATTAACCACAGGGAGGAGATATTGTGCGATAATGCAAGGACCTTGAAGTCACCGCCCCTTCCTAGATTTTCCTCAATGTTTTTTTAGCGAAGAGTAATGCGTGCAAAGGATTGTGTTAAGGATTAAATCAGAGAAAGTATGTCAAGCTGGGTTGGACTCTTGGTCTTTGTAACATTGTGGAGGCTTGCTCCAAGAAGCCCCAAAAAATCAGGAAGCTGGGAATAGCCACGGCTGCTCATGCCCGTGGAGCCTGGGCCATTGATCCTGCAGTGAAGATGGTCCCACAGTGCTGTAACTGGGCAACGCAGCTGTCGCATTGCCCCAAGGAGCAGGCATGCTTGCTTCCTGATTTAGCACAGCCAGTGAGGATTTGCAACCCCCTGCAGCTCGGCTTCCAGGCTAGCCTCTTCCAGCTCCCTTGTCCCCACTCTCTAGCTCCTGACCTGTGCTGCCCTGTGGTTTCTGCTCCCCGCCTTTCCTCTGTGCTCCTCTGGCTTTATTCCCACCACCACTATCCACACCGCTACTGAGTCTCTTGGCATTATCTTGATTCCAAACTTCCCAAAGAAGAAAATCTAATTGGTTCATTGAGTTACTCTGTTCCTATCAGGCAGAGAGCCCACACTGACATCCTGAAGTGACTTTGGGCCCCATCAGCTACAGCCAGAGGGGCTTCTCTGGCTCTGCTCTGATGCAGAAGTAGGCAGCACATCACTCTTTTCCTCCTCCTCTTTCTTCCCTTTCCTGTCCCTCCCCCACTTCCGCACATGCCAATCCACATGGCAAGCACACTTTGACATAGCAGAATAAATGCAGTAATGCCTTTCATTTCACTCTTAGATACTAAGCACACAAAGAAGGCCTGGCCTCAGATATTTAGATTGTCCCCCAAATACTCCTTTACTGGATATCTCACCAGACCCAGCGCCCATTTTGCAGGCTGTTTGGATCAGGCAGCTCTGTCATGCTCATTTCTCCTTTTCCCAGGAGCAGAGTCCAGTTGCACGAAGGGTTAAATGGCAGCGCAGTGTTCCTCTGCACCTCATTTGCTCCTTCAGAGTAGGACAGAGAGTGATGTCGTTAATCATCCAGGGGTTATGAGAGCAGGGGCTTGTACCCAAATACTGACAAGTGATATATAATTGTGGCTAGTCTTAATTTACTTATCTCTAAAATAAGGTATGTTATCTGGCTGCCTGTCTCTTTACAGACTTCTGGTGAGTGGTATCATAATAGTGTCTGTTGAGCCACTTGAATTTATTGGAAGGAAAGAGCCATATAAATGACAGGTGTGTTTCAATATATATGAATACATATCTCTGTCCCAGGTTGTCTCGCCTCACACCATTTAGCAATGTGGGCATTCGGCCTGGATGAGGAGCCTTGGTTGGGCTAACCCAAGATGTGCTGGTGAGGATGGGATTGTAAGAGGGATGCTCAGTGGAGACTCTAGCATTTGTGCAGTGCTGGTTTTTCAACCAGGTAGTTAGCACAGCAGGATGGCTGAATCCACAGAACAAAGGTGGAAGAGAAGTAGGCAAACCAGCGGTCCGCAAACAGCCAAAAAGCTTTTCAGAGACAAAGGAGCCAACATGTAGATCCGAAGAAATCAGAAAGCAGTCCAGCACATCCTTCCCGCATACCTAAGAAATTGTCGTGAGGCAGGCACGCTCACACAGGTGTTAATTAACTAAATGACACAAGACAATAGACAACCCAAGTTATTCCTTCTCCCCCAGTTTGTTAGCCCAGCACACTGGGCCTTTTGAATTTGTAGCATTGTGTACCAGATGCCATAAATGTCACATTTGTGTGTGACTGAGCATAAGGGATTCCAGTGGTGGCTCTGGCCCGGGTGACTGGTGCTGGCCTGAAGCTGAGCCTAGGGCTAAAACATCCTAGTGAGCTTAAGACCACAGCCTGGCCTGAAAATCTCCTCATTATTGCAATTATATTGCTGTCAAACACTCCACAAGCCATTGGAAACAGAGTAGAGAATTTGGGGGTCAAATGTTTTGTTGATTTGGGTTTCTGGGTTTTATTAGTATTTTTGTGGTGTGCTTTTTACTTCAAAGTACACATCATAGGAAAATTTGTAGTAGGAGATTTTCTCTTTTTTAAATAACAGATTTAATAGTAAAATAATGGGGAAATAAGAGTATAGGTAAATCCATTGGCCCTGTTTTTAAAAAATATGAAAATGTTATTACTGTACATTTGTAACAATAAAAAATCTGTATTTGTATGGCATTTTTTATTTTCTAGAGTGCTTGCATTTGCACTACTTGTTTTGATCTTCACAGCAGACCTTGAAGGTAGGCAGGGGGCAGAGGGCATGGGAGCAGGACCCAAAGTGGCAGAGTGGGCAGCACGTGGGTCTTTTGGTTCCTGGCCCTTCACTTTTCTCACCAAACCGTGCTGCTTCCCAAGTGAGGAGTAAAAGCCTGAGGCGTTGATTGAAATTGGGAAGAATGTAACTAGAGATTTCTCATCAAGAAAATTTTCTTCGTTTCTCATCAAGAAAACTTTAAATTGTTAGGTGGGGAGGAGAGGAAAACCATCCCAATAAACTTGTAAAACCGGACATGATAAAGGCAGTGGGTCCGACACAGGAGGAGATGGCATAGTGGAGATGGGGCCTGATCTTCTCTAGAGTAAACCAAGCCTCAAGCAGGAACAAACAAATGGCTTGCAAAGTCTCTCTACCAGCAAGGAGAGTGGGAAGGACCAAGTTACCCTGGATCATGGACACAAGAGGAAAACAGTCTCAGCAATCCCACTGACACTTGGAGATGTCTTATGCCTAGACAAGAGCTAAGATAGAGAACTAAAACGTAAAATGGCATACCCCACTAACATATCGAATAGGTTGATAAAATTCAGGAAAATATGCCGTTGTATAGCAATCCACACACTTGAAGGGAAATGCAAGAAAGGAATTTTAGGAAAATAAAAGGAAGCATCAAAAGGATAATTTGGGGTATTTAGTACAAAATCTGGAACACACATTAAAAATAGACTGATTAGCAAAGAAGAAATATGTGGGATAATTTACGTAGATATCTACTAAGAATATTCTCTTCAAAACAGAGCAGTTGACAGTCCTTCCTGTGCCTGTGAGCAGTCCTGAAAAGGCAGAGAAGCAGTGGGGAATAATCCTCCTCTGACCACCGTCTGAGTCCTGTAGGGTAGAGTGGCTTGGTATGTGGCTGTAGAGGGGAAGTGACAACTGTCCGGGAGTGAGCAATGACAGAGAGAGAGTGAATGCTGGATATGATCAGCCATGTTCCCTAGAATTTAAAAAAGCAGATTTTTTTAAATGCCAAGGAAAGGTGGATTTGGTCCCACAACCAGAGGCTCGGTGCAGTTGGGAAGGGGTGTGTGGGAGAGCTTGAAAAGTTCTGAAAATGAATATTATACAATGAAAGCTAGAGTGCAAAAGAGGCTGAAAACTTGGGGAAATGCCCAGGTTAGTAAAAGAAGCTAGTAAAGCTATGTTCATCATAAAAAAAAGAAATGGATACATCAGTGTTTAGAGCAAATTGTGTAATATATAACAAAAGAGGATGAGAAGGCAGGGCTGGGTAACTTTCATTTGGTTTCTGTTGTCTCCATAAAGAGAATATTGTCTATACTGAAAAGGGCAGGACAAATACCATAAAGAAGGCTATGAACGCCAAGCAGGGGGAGAGAGATAGGCAGAGAACACCTTCTAAACATATTTAGATCCTTCACCTCCCATATTTTTCTGTAGATAATTTCCTATGAACTTCTGGATAATCTTTGCTCTGTCAAAAAGACAGAAATGGACACATGTTGACCAAATTTTCAAAATTGGGAAAGGGTTTCTGATTTCTGAAACTCTAGAACAGTAGGTTTGATGGCTTACCCTCAAAAGACCTTGAATATATAATTAAACAAATAGTCAATGAGCACTTAAGGAGGAAACGGTTTTGGCTGACCAGAAACTCAGAGTAAAGCAGGCAGCATAGTAAAGCGAAAAGAGGATGGATGGAAGTTCTGGATCTGAATCCTCGCTCCACTATTTGCAGGCTGTGAGAGCTTAGGGAAACCACATCATCTCTGAATCTTTGTTTCCTCATTTTCAAGTAAAATGGGAAAAACATTAGCTCCTTTATAATTTTGTTGTCAGAATTAAGAGAGATAACAAGTGAAAACGTCAAGTCTGGTGTACAACAGATATTCAATAAATGTTTTTTTAAAAAACAAAGACTTAATAGCAGGATATGACTGCTAAAAAGCACATGCATTCTTAGGTAGCACTAGCAGAGGTATAGTGTTCTGTATGAGGGAGGGGAGAATTCCTCTGGACTCTGTGCTGCCTGGGCTACTTCCATTAAGCTGAAGTATACAACTGGATAAAAGGCAGGTGGTCTCACTGTCATGTCCACTGCAGAATAGATAGGACAGGAGGGCTCTGGGAACTTGTCTCCTAGGGACTGGATGCAGGAGTTGGGGATATTTAAAAGTAACAATCTGGAAGAAATATGATGGCTCTTCTTAAATATTTAAATGAGAGGCTGAGATTTGGGAGGGGAGTTGATCTGTGCCAGGAGGCCCTGGAGAACAGAACTACCATCAGTAGGTGGAAGTGACAGGGAGATGGAGTGGTTAAACGTTCTAAAAATCAATGTTGCCCGCCAACAAAATAGGCTGCTTCAATTATATTGCACGGGGCTGTGCAATTATATGACAGCCCTCTTTAGAAAGGCCACCATAAAAGTCAGTGCAAAGGAGAAAGATCACTGTGGCCTGACTCACTCTTTGGCTGTGTAAATGGATATGGATGGATGTCCCTGTCACAGGAAGAGTGGGTGCCACCTGGAAGACCACGTGTGTGTAGAAGGAAAGCTAAGCTTGCTGTGGGACAGAGGTTGGGCTTGACCTGTGAAGTTCCTTAGAGTTCTAAACATGGGTGGTTCTGGGGCAGGGATGGGCTTTGAAACCAGACAGATCTAAGTTAGAATCTGGACCTGCCGTCTATTATCTGCGTAGGCAATCTTGGGCAAGCTATTTAACCTATCTAAACCCCAGTTATCTATATGATAAGGTACTTGTGGAGATTAAATGAGGTAATTCATGTAACATGCTCAGCATGGGTACTAGTACTTAAATAATGCTAGCTATTGTTACTAGTATAATTTTTAGTGTTACATCAAATTGGGTAGGCTTGCAGTAGGCTCTATAATAAAAAGCCATGACTTTTGACAGAGTGTTCTAGAGAGATTTAAGGGCTGAGCAGAGATGGGTACCAGAGGCTGAAGAGGGACAATCGGGAGTGCCCACAGCAGGTTCAGTCTATAGCCTCGGGTGCAGAGAGATGTGCAGGAGACTGTCACAAGAGGACTGAAAGAGGCAATCCAAGTAAAGCCAGTAGGTTAGGTGAGTGCCTTTCGAGAAGCAGCCGGAGAGTGGGATTGTCAGAGGGGCCATTAGCTCTGCCCAGCAGTGCGCTGCATCTGGGCCACCTGCACACATGCGGCCTTGAGCCCGTGGTGTTTCAGGGGCGTTGCTCATCGTCAGAGACGAGATACAACCCAGGTGGTGAGGAGGCTGGGAGCCAGATTCAAATAAAGTCCCTAGAAAAAAAAGATTGCTTCAAGTATCACTGATAATAACTGCAATCTTTCCAAAAAGTCCTCTTATTGGTGTCTGATAACTGTATTGTAAAACTAAACCGACATATTTTGAAATGTGATTTCTGCCATTTTCTGAAAAAGTTGCACCAAGGAAGAAATGAGGTGAATGGCCACAGATAGAAGCCGGGCAACTAGCACACTTCACTTTTTAACACATTAGTTTGATGGGTCTTCCTTATATACAAGCACAATCCAAAGTCCCTCTCTGCAACTTTTTTTGTAACTCTTATAGTCACAAATAATGAAACTTCAAATATACATTTAGAAAACAGGGAGAGAACAATAAATAAGATCAAAGATACATTTGAAAAGAGATTCAAATATATATTTGGGGGGGAGGAGAATTACAGTAAACAAGGTAAATATACATCTGTAGAAAGATTCAGACAGACATTTGAAAATAAGAGGAGTCCTAGTATTAGGTTAGAAGAACAAAGGGAAGTTTGACATTGAAAGAGTAAAATATTAAGGATACATTTTAGTTAAAAGCTGTTAGTAGCATTTTTTTTTTTTACCTTTGGAACAAATGTATTGATGTTGGGGAGGGGGGTAGTATGAGCTAATTTTCCCTCTGATTATTAATAGAGAGATTTTGAACTCCTTGAGGGTGGGTGCTAACTCTTCCCTGCACTGTTCCACAGTCCAGTGCCTTCCTGAGCACAGCTCAGTACTTATTTTTGAAGCAATAAAAGCACTACAAATAGAAGTGCAGTGTTCTTGTAAGCTTCAGTTTGAGAAGCAAAGATGTTTGAATGAAAACAAAACAAAAACTTGCAGCCTCCATTGCCTGCAGTAGACTCTACCCTGTTAGGAGGGCAGCGGCTACATTTTGCTCAACGCGTACCCCCAGCACAGCGCCTGGCACATGATGAGGCCTCAATAAATGTCCACTTTGGAAAGAGTAAATCGGACTATGTGATGGCAAGTTTTTCAGGGCAGCTAGTAGTTATAATATCTGGTGTTGATAAAATGGAGGAATTCGAGTCACTGGGCCTGGAGCAGGATGGCAGTAGGAGACAGGTTAGGACACCAATCTCCATTTTTATGTGGTGTGTTTTCCATGTCTTAGTCACTTCCAGGTTTCCTTTTTTTCTCACATGTTTCATGGACAGGACTGTCCCTGTCCACAATCTCCTTTTACAGCTGGGCACCTGAGGCTCAGAGTGATACATGCCTGGCCCCACCAGGAGCTGGAGGTTGGAGGCCAGGAGGAGAGAATAGCTAAGGCCCCTTTCAAGGCTAAATGTCAGTGCTCTGAGATCTCTTAGGCGATTTCTGTGCCTTCCCAGGGCCAAGTAACTGGAAAACAGAGAGGCAGACATTTGGCACCAGGTAGACCGGGTTTTCTGATGTTTGACTAAATTTTTCAGTTCCCATCTGGATGATTCGTGTTCTGGAGATGTACGTTGAGTTTATCCAGCTTAAACGAAGCGGAGAGTTTTGTGATGATATGCTAATGCTCTTAGGCAACCTAAAACGTCAGGCCAAAGAGAAAAATCATCTTCTTTTGAATCGTGTATTTGGCTGTCAGTATGGACCCGCGGTCACTGAACATAGGCCAAGATTCTGTCTCTTGCTTTGGCTGTGGAATCAGAGTAGGGTCAGTCATGAGCAGCCGTTTGTCAAAGCTCATTGAGGTTCTGAAAACCTTGCCCATCTCTGCTCTGCCTTACAGAGCTCATGGCACATGAGAAAGAGAAGGATCTGCCCTGGAGACCTGGGTCAAGATTTCTGGGATCCAGCTTAAAACTTAAGATAAGTAGAACTTGAGTCATGGTATAAAGTTCCTACAGGGCAGTTTTCTAATGAGATTTTTCAGTTCTAACAAAGATGCTGTTTAGCCTCTCCTTGAGTTCCAGATCTTATTTAAGAGAGGAGAGAGAGCAAGAGAGTAAGAGAATAAGAGAGAGAGAGAGAGAGAGAGAGAGAGAGAGAATATGAGAATGAATAAAATCCAAAGTAAAACCAAAAAGCCAAAGACCCTTAAGTAAAAAAGAACTATGTAGCAAACATCATCATGTTGGAATCTAAACCTGCAGGAAGTTTCTTATTTTGAAAATGAGCTGCTTCATGAATTTGCCTTTTTGTATAAGAGCCCTTGCTATTTCTATCTAAATCCCTCTCCTGATTTTGTAAAGCTTTGCATGTCTACAGCTAGGTCATCTTTTTCTTTCCTTCACTCCCAAATCCAACTTTGCAAGAAAGCTTGGAATGGTGAGCTGGCCACCCCACTCCTCTGGTTTTGGTGTGCCCCTCCCCTCTTTATGGGGGCTCTTCCCCCTGCAAAGACATTCTACCGTGGCGGGGTGGGGTCATCCTGTCTTAAAGGCATCTTGATACTGTGGCTTCTGGGCCTTCCTTTGGAAGATAGTTCTGCCATGAAATGAGTGAAGCAGATTGTCCATCAGCTCTGTTTTTTAATAAAACATGAATAGCACAGTTTATGGCTTCCACTATTCAAACAGCAGTTGAGCCTAAGAGGAATTATTCATCTTAATGGTTCTAACACTCATTTCCAAGCAGCCATGCTGCTTTATCAAGCTTTTGCCTGAATTAGAAAATGACTGGCCTTGGAAAAAGAGGCAGGCTCAGCAGGAGTTGAATAGGGGCTTCTCGGGATAGTGAGCAGCTGGGATGTGCATAGAATTGTGGGCTGGTTCCTGGTCCCTGCAGACAGCCCCTCTGTCACCCTTGGGATAGAGTCTTATAGGGAGCAGGGTTGGAGGCTGGTGTCCATGAGGCACAGTGTGCATTTGCCCAAAGAGAAACGTGCTCCATTTTATCTCAAAGACACACAGGCTCATAGGAGAGCCTTTCCCTTTCCTTCTTCACACTGCTCTAGAAGCATTCTTCCTACAAAATAAACTTAACACATGAGACATCAGTGACCATGATGGGGGAGGGCTGGGGATTGAAAGTATATACTCTGTAATAAGCTGAAATGATAGGCCTGGCACACTTAGCACTATTAGCTCCATTTTAGAGATGAAGAAACTGAGGCTGGGATTTTTTTATAAGGTTGCACTGCTAATAAGTAATAAAGCCCAGACTCATGCCCACATCTTCTGGTTCTAAGTCCCATGTGATATCCATAGCATCCTTTGCCACCCAGGTACACTGAACTAGGGCCCTGCTGGAGGCACTGTCTAGACCCAAAGGGACAGTTGATGCTGGGCCCATGGCACTCCAGGGTAGGACTCAGAGCAAGAGTTCACATGGGGTCAGTCTGAGGCCCTCCAACTCATGCCGTGAGCTGACTGTCTACAGGTAAGGCAGACCCCAAAGCCTTCAAAACACTAAGCACACCCGCCCATGTCTCTCCATCCTCCTTTGGGTCACTAAAATGAACCCATGATTTTTTGAGCTGGCCTGACTATAAGATCAACGCCACATTTAACATACCAAGGCCTGTAGAACCACCCTCTAATGACAAACTAAACATTTTGTTTAAGGAGCTGCAACTTCTCAGCTGTTCCCTGGGTGCTAAGTCAGAAGCATGTGAAGATTCTTCCCTTTGTTATTCAAATTGTTGATGGCGTTCAAGGAGATGTTACTATCTTTTTACTCTTCCATCGCTACAAATGTCTTTGCCCAGATAAGAGTGATTTCAGCAAAAGGGTTTAATTAAATATTGCCTGATGCCAGATTACCACTCAGAAGGCAGCGGTGGGTTACATTAAAGGATGAACTTTACTCCCACAGCTGACAGCTGATTAATGTGTTAATTAGAAACCCTGTCCCCCTCCCCCAGTGACTCTAGTCTTAAGCCCAGCAGAATGTATATATTGTGCCCATGTGGGTAACCTCATGGCATACTTTGGCTTTGACTTTGGACGTTTATATAAAAATAAAGGCTCAGTTGCCAACATGAATAGCTTTCTTTCTTTCCAGGGGAAATACAAGATGGAAAGAGTTATAAGAACCAGAAGTCCTGCCTTTCGGTTTTCTTATATCAAGAGCAAGTGATATTTTTGCTGAGGCAGTGTCTTTGGAGCAGTTTAGCGGTGTAGGTTGCCACACATTTATTTCACAGGAAAGGAGTGAATCCATCAGGCCACTGAGCTTATAAGTACTACCCTGGCAGTCAGCCACCAAAATATAAATACTCTAAATGGACTAAAGGAAATGTTCATTTTGTTGTTTAGAATTGGACACATCCCAGGAAGGTAAATTTAATCTTGTTGAGGACTGCTGTTATAGGGTTGAATGGAATACACATTTGTTTATCTCCTTTGTGATCTTTTTGTCTTCCTGGTGATACATTATGTATTTGTGATTCGAAGCATTTCAGCTGTCTTGCTCAATGGCATTGCATTTGCCGATTGTTTGGTCCCCAGATTGGCGTCGTTAAACAGCTTCAGCCTCTGTCCAATCTGGGACCTGTTAGGGAGAGAAGTAAAACTAAAGAGGCCAGATTCCAACAGAAACAAAGCTGGGGTGAAATTAGGGGGAAATCATTCCAGAACCCAGTGAGTTAAGCTCTACACTTCTTAATCTTTATCTTTTAAAAAGTCTTAAGGAACTTTGGTACTTCTTGGCATACAGAGGAAAAATAATGCATCAAAAAGTAAAAAAAGAAATTAAATAAAATTTAAAGCTGTCATTGGAAAAAGAAGGGAAGAATACCTCACAACACCACAATTCAGAAAACCACAGTTTATGAGTCATATGCTGTGTGTTTCATGGATATGCAAATGTTATTTTATTAAAGAGAGAGAGAGACAGTATATATTTTCACCTAACTACCACATCTTAAGTAATCAGCTCAGGCTCTTATGATGAAATATTTCATTACTAGAAGTATGTCATTAGTTAGATGTAGAATGAATGATGGTACTGTGTTTTATTGCCTCACATGATATAGCCATTTGTGCCATAAATTCATTGACCTCATCTTAAAATGATGAGTCCTATAAGACAGATTTGATTCATTATTTCTTAAGTGACAATTTTTTCCTCTAATAATTTTTTCCTTCATCAGAAAGATTGCTTTTCTGTATTTGAGATCAGCATTCTGAATTGAAATGTATTAGGGCAAGGAAACACTCACGCGCGTGCACACACACACACACACACACACACACAAATATACTCACACACTTACGTTACCCAAAACAAGATAGTCATGACTGTCACACTACACGCTACTACGTAAACACTTTGAAATGTTGCAGAAAATCAAGAAGCTGACATCAGGCCTTTGCTTTAAACAGGAAAGTTTGATGAGATAGGATTTTGCTTCTAACTTTGATGTCTGTAATCCTTTTTTCGTGGAAATGGATAAAATATAGTTGAAAATTCTCATTTGATAATTAGGATCTATGAGCATTTGTTATTCGTCAATGAATTATTGACAGTATAGGAAATGAATGAAGATAATTTAAGTTATACTTAGATTATTTTTTTTTACTCCATTTGAAAATATTTATTTGGCTTGAGGAAACAGGAATCCTCTGGAGGCAAATAATTCAATCTGGCAATTTAAAAACCAATTAAGGATTTCAGAAAACTCTTCCCCCTTATGGTTAAAAAATAAGATCCAAAGAAAATATGCCAGAAAATTTGGTATATTATTTTAATTAGTTTAATTCATTGATAATATTTTTTAGTCAATGATTAAAGCAGCTGTTTTTGATCCCTCACTTCAAGTTTATAAATTTACACTTTCGCCTTTCTATGGATGCCTCATATTAAAACAGAAACAGGTGGCTTTATTTCATAATGGAACTTAAATGCCACATCTTTATATATTACCTTTATTAAAATGATCAAGTTTTTAAAATAACAACATACCATGTTTTCACTACCAGTTTACTTAACCTTTCTCTAGATGAGAATTTTGAGGGTCTGATGGCCTCTGTGGGCCTCTTCTCAAGAGAGGCAATTCTGCACTTATTTGTAAACTGGGTATCTTAGTTATGACAAAAACTTCCCTTAATTCTGGAATAAAACACAGAAGTATATTAGCATTGAAAAAAAATTTTTTTTTACCACTTTAACAACTGCTACAGTTTTGATAACTAATTGGAAAGAATGCCTCTGTGATCGTCAAAGGTCGCTCAGCAGTGTTCTCACTCTCCTCAGATTTTTGCAAGAAGTATTTTGAAAGGGCAATTTGATGAGACCAAACAAAAAACCCATGTTCCGTCTCACGCCATCAAGTTTATTACCTGGAAAAATATCCGTGAAAAAAAAAAAGCGAGAAGGAAAAGAGAGGGTTTACACATACAGACCCACATCTGCCGGGCGCATGCTCTCCCGCAGTTGCATGCTAGCATGCCACCACTGTTTACAATCAAGGAAAGCTGAGAGTTAAATGAGATGAGTAATCAAATGCCCAGCATATGTTGTTTCTGCATTGTTTATGTGACCAATCATTATTAAAATTTATCATCTTTTAATTATATCAGTTTACGATAGTTACCAAAAAAAAAAAAAAACAAACCAACACACATTAACAACAGAACAACAGACACCCTCTTCAACAAAGCAGGGTTTCATTTACAACAATATTGGAACCAGTGCTTTATTGGGGGAGAGACTTGAATTCAATAAACTCACCATTGCACTGTGTTTCACAATTCCTCTTCTGCTGCTTTATGGCTTGAATGCTAAGAAAATGACCAAAAAGGGAAAAAAAAAGAATAAGAAAAAGAAAAAAGATTGTGTGTGTAAAATTCTGTCAAAAAAAGTAAGGCACTGAAAGAACTATTGAAAATTTTGACATCTGTTTATCTGTTTATAGCTATGGCAAGATTACTCATATTAATTCTTGTTTAAAATGCCATATGAAGGAAAGACATTTGTGCAAACAAGAGTCATATTTGAATTGTAGATCATGTCTTCACCATCTGTGAGAGCTGATGGTGTTGCAAAATTAATGTGTTAATGAAATCACAATAATTTCTCCAAAGTAATGGGTTCTGAAGCTGAGAATGAGTATTTTTTGAACTTTGATGTCTAGTGACTTCCAATTGGGAAAAGCTCTCAGCCTTTAATTAGTTCTGCAGCCCAACTTTAAAATAAATTTGGTGATGTCTTTCTTTTGCCAGTAGTAGATCTGAAAGGGGGAAAAAGCCATAACAACTTTTGGAAAATGTTCTCTGGTGTTTGAAAAGTTGTTAAATAAGACTGCCTGCCAAGAAATGTCACCAAAAATTCTGACTACCGAGAGAGAGTGGGCAAACAGCTCAAAAAATAATTCTAGCTTGCTGCAACATCACAGGTTGGGAATAGCTAAACCTCACACAGACTTCATGATTAATTCCAAGTTTCTTCTTGGAAGCCAGACATAATGATGTTCAGTGCTTTGTGTTATTGGTTAACACAGCACACCCTTTCCAACTGCATTATCGAACACAGTCAATAGCATAAAGTGACTTTGCATGAGGAGAATTTTAAGGGGTTATGTTTCAAGCCCATTGGACTTTCTGGAGAATCCTTCCCTTCAGAACTATTTAGATTTGCATTTACAATGAGCCTCTTTGACAAGTGAAAATATGTGGGCACGTATATTGGACAGGTATATGTATTCCTTTTTCTGAGAACCATCTTTAAGTCCTGCTTAAGGACAACACAATTCCTTTAAAAAAAAAAAAGAAAAGAAAAAAAAATAAGAAGTTTTGATAATTGCTATCCTGAAGAGTTTATATTTATAAGGCAAACCCATCGTTTTACAAACATTTGGGAATTTTACCTTTTAGAAGGAAACACTTCAGCCTGTTTGAAAATTTGTGATAAAGTTTGAAAGAACCTTTATGTGAAACATGAAACACCATCTATCCAGGGAAATTGCTTATCTTACCTGTTGTGGTTTTTTATTGCTGTGTTGTAGGTATGTGACTGGTGTAAGCACATAAGACACACAAAAGAATACCTGGATTTTGGGGACGGGGAAAGAAGGCTTCAGTTCTGCAGTGCAAAATGTCTCAATCAATACAAAATGGACATTTTCTACAAAGAGACACAGGCCAATCTTCCAGCTGGGCTGTGCAGCACATTACACCCTCCCATGGAAAATAAAGCAGAAGGCACCGGGGTGCAGCTGCTCACTCCAGACTCTTGGAATATCCCGCTAACAGATGCTCGGAGGAAGGCCCCCTCCCCGGTGGCTGCAGCTGGCCAAAGCCAGGGCCCTGGCCCGTCGGCGTCCACCACCGTCTCTCCATCTGACACTGCCAACTGCTCTGTCACTAAAATCCCCACGCCAGTGCCCAAGTCCATTCCCATCAGCGAGACTCCAAACATCCCTCCTGTCTCCGTCCAGCCACCTGCAAGCATCGGGCCTCCCCTTGGCGTCCCGCCTCGCAGCCCTCCCATGGTGATGACCAACCGCGGCCCGGTGCCGCTGCCCATCTTCATGGAGCAGCAGATCATGCAGCAGATCCGCCCGCCCTTCATCCGCGGGCCGCCGCACCACGCCTCCAACCCCAACAGCCCCCTGTCCAACCCCATGCTCCCCGGCATTGGGCCCCCTCCCGGCGGCCCCAGGAACCTGGGCCCCACTTCCAGCCCCATGCACCGGCCCATGCTTTCGCCCCACATCCACCCCCCGAGCACCCCCACCATGCCTGGGAACCCGCCGGGCCTGCTGCCTCCGCCGCCACCGGGTGCGCCCTTGCCCAGCCTTCCCTTCCCGCCGGTGAGCATGATGCCAAACGGCCCGATGCCGGTGCCCCAGATGATGAATTTCGGGCTGCCGTCGCTCGCGCCGCTGGTGCCGCCCCCCACCCTGCTCGTGCCATACCCCGTGATCGTGCCCCTGCCCGTGCCCATCCCCATCCCTATTCCTATCCCTCACGTCAACGATTCCAAGCCCCCCAACGGGTTCTCCAGCAATGGGGAGAACTTCATTCCGAGCGCCCCTGGCGACTCCTCGGCGGCGGGAGGCAAGCCAGGCGGACACTCCCTGTCCCCCCGGGACTCCAAGCAGGGCTCGTCCAAGCCCGCGGACTCGCCGCCCGGCTGTTCGGGCCAGGCCCTGAGCCTGGCACCCGCGCCCGCGCCCGCGGAGCACGGCCGGAGCGAGGTGGTGGACCTGACGCGCCGCGCCGGCAGCCCCCCGGGCGCGGGCGGCCCGCTCGGCTTCCCCGGCGTGCTGCAGGGCCCGCAGGACGGCGTCATCGACCTGACCGTGGGCCACCGGGCCCGGCTGCACAACGTGATCCACCGCGCGCTGCACTCGCACGTCAAGGCGGAGCGCGAGCCGGGCGCCGCGGAGCGCAGGACCTGCGGCGGCTGCAGGGACGGCCACTGCAGCCCGCCCGCCGCTGGCGACCCCGGCCCGGGCGCCCCAGCGGGCCCCGAGGCCGCCGCGGCCTGCAACGTCATCGTGAACGGCACGCGCGGCGCCGCCGCCGAGGGCGCCAAGGGCGCGGAGCCGCCGCCGGAGCAGCCGCCGCCGCCGCCCGCGCCCCCGAAGAAGCTGCTGTCGCCCGAGGAGCCCGCGGTGAGCGAGCTGGAGTCGGTCAAGGAGAACAACTGTGCTTCCAACTGCCACCTGGACGGGGAGGCGGCCAAAAAGCTGATAGGTGAGGAGGCCCTGGTGGGGGGCGACAAGTCAGACCCGAACCTTAATAACCCCGCGGACGAGGACCACGCCTACGCTCTGCGGATGCTGCCCAAGACCGGCTGCGTGATCCAGCCTGTGCCAAAACCCGCGGAGAAGGCTGCCATGGCGCCGTGCATCATCTCCTCGCCCATGCTGAGCGCCGGGCCCGAGGACCTGGAGCCGCCGCTCAAAAGGAGGTGCCTCCGAATTAGAAATCAGAATAAGTAAAAGGTTTGTATGTCCACCGGGCGCTCCTCCACACCAGCCAGTGCACCTCTCCTTGCTTCTTACAGGGCAGAGGCGAGAGCTGTATGAGAAATCCTGGTTTTGCCTTACGTGTTTTACGGTACACCTTGTGTGGTCACATACTGTCAACATTTGATCCAACAGCTATGACACTGAGCAGTTGTTTCAGTAGCATCATTCCCATTTTGCGGCTGAGGAAACCAAGCGACAGCGTGTAAGTGCCATGCCCCAGGTCACTTAAGGGTGTCAGTCTTGACCCTGTTGTGAAACACCATCTTCTTAATTACACTTTTATTTTTATTATTAGGCTCATCTCTGTAATTCACCCTTTCGGAGAAGGGAAGGATGTGGGAAGGAAGGAGAGATTACTCGGGACACCTAACTGTTCAGTCATGAGGTTGCAGGACAGTGGTAAAAGGCTCAGTAAACCCATGAGCTGGGCCACCTCCTAGAGCTGGTAGCCTCACTGGCAGAGTGTCCCAACTCACCATAATTTCCTGATAACCATGGGATTCCATTTGTAAAATGAGAATAAATATGAACCTTCTTACATGCATATGCCTAGTAAACCCAGGCCACTAAGCCGCATTTGCCTGGCAAGCTGTTGGAATATCAGCTCACAGCTCCTGTTCATGGTGTCTCTTCCTGCAGTTTGGCCCCAACCAGCATTCCCAGGGTAGGCCTCAAGCACCAGTGGCCACCTTTGCTTTCTCCCCCTTTGGGGGCTCAGCGGCTCAGCAGCTCAGCTGTGGGTGGCTCACCTCTGCAGACAGTGTGAGGCTTTAGTAGGGCAAAGGGCACAGTGTTGCTAAAGTGGTTGACAATGCATATCTCAGACCTTATAGGGAGGATCCTGCTTAATGCCAAGTGAGCCACTGGTAGACAAAATTTCAATGAAGGTAAGAGGAACTAGTAGTATATGTGCCTTGTAGCCAGATGTGCCCTCATTTGCTCCTCTCATCACTCCTGGTGGACTAGGCATCATGCACATCTTAGAAGGGGATAGATGAGGCTTAGAAACCTTCCCCAAATCAGCGCTGGGAAGTGGGGGAACCAGAATTCAACTCAGGCCTATGAGCCCCAGAGTGTGTGCTTTCCCCCATCCGAGTGCGCAGCAAACAGACCAAACTTCTGTTGGGTTTATTAGCAGTTTATGGAGAGAACGAGGAGAGAGATACACACTTACTGTGCACCTGGCTTGTGCACTGCTCTGTTTGGGGGTTGAAGAGAGGCAAAGGTGAACATGATGCTGTGCCTTAATGCACTTTACTGTCTGGTGGGGACACAAACCCTGGGAAGGAGGCCTGGGCTAGGAGAGGCAGACCTCTGAGCATCAATAATTGCTCATATTTGTGTGTACAGTCTCTCTTCTAAGTGTTTTTCAGTAGTGTTTATTTGGATCTGGACCCATAGGACAGTTACTATCTTCCTTTTACTGATGAGGAAACCAAGACAGAGAAATTAAATAACTTGCCCAAGTTAGTCAGCAGAACTAAGATTCAAATCCAGGCTATCTGACTCCCAGAGCTACATTTTCTTTAAACCAGTGTAGGAGAATAGGCTAATTAGTTTCTTTATTACCCTACTTCCTAAAATTCTTTTATCCTCCTCAGTTGTCTTGGAAAGTTCCTAAAAACAAAACGAAACCTAGTTTTAAAAAACTGAGCCTACCTACCAACTTCTCTAAGTCTTCAGACAGTGTTTAAATCTTGTTTTTACAGTAAGAACTGTAAACTGTATTACCAACCCATTATTCTTCAGCGGGAAATGTAAGCATGAAGTGTAACACTTGATGTGGTGTGTCCAGCCTTTTGTCTCCAAGTTGGCCTATTTACATGGGCCCCTACGTTATGGCCAGAGGTTTGCTCAGGAAGCACAGAACCAAAGCAAGACTTGTTGGGAGGTGCAAGAAAGGTTTCTCAGCCACCAAAGTTTGAGGTTCCCTTTTCCACTGATGGCTTTGCCAGTAGGAGCAGAACACTAAAAATGAGTTCACCGTTCCTTCCTGATTTTACATCTACAAGTTCTGCTGTGCTGAAGACAGATGGTCTTAGCCTTCTCACAGTCACCTCAATTGAAAATGCCCCTGATTTCTTCACAAGAGTAATTTAATCTGGTTGACAAAGCTTTGAGTAATGGGAAAGTGTGTGACAAAAAGTGGCGGCCTTCAGAAAGTCAGAAAGCATTGGGAATTGCCATTTTAAACACATTCTAAAGTCACTGATTCAAATGACATTAAAGAGAGGGTGAAAGATTTTACTCCTATCACTGGAGTGAGAAGTGACCCGGGTCAAGAATAGTGATGCTAGCCCGTAAGTAGCATAGGACTGAAAGAACATAAAAACATAAAATATATGATGGCTATTTGGATGATATATGTTTCTGAATAGAGAATCAGGCTGGGGTCTTGTATGTGGACCAGAAGCATTACTAAAAATATTAACCCAGCTTCAGCCAATTTCAGATGATGCAGTGATGAAATTGCCCAATACCTCTTGAGATTGGAGAGTTCATTTTCTGATGAGTCCCCCAAGAAATTACAGCTTTTCTGTAAAGTCAGAAATATTCAGGCTTTGTCAGCCACAGAGGGGTGACAAGGCAAGTGATTTAGGATGGGGGAAGAACCACCACTCTGCCACTAAATAACATTTTCTCCTGCCCTCAGTCGCTCCATGTCACCTCACAGTGCAGTCTCAACCTGCCATAATTTACTCACATCCTCTGGCCCTTCCTGATTTTCCTGCACATGTGATGCTGTTTTTCTTCTATGCCTTTAGAAACACAGACCATTCATATGGTCAGGGGAATTGGAAATGCATCCATTAAATAAAGGACTGCATGGCTTTTGTGCCCTGTTGGTGAGCACTGTTTGGTGATGAGTTAGAGCCAAAGTGGAAAGCATTAAAAACCAAAAGCAAAACTCAGGCTGAGATGTGGTGGGTGAGGTGCAGGTGAGTGATTTCTCCATGTGCTTGTTGGTGATTCATTATATTATTTCACAGAGGAGAGTCTGTCAGTAACTTCAGTCAGTGTTCTTCATTCTTCCCACTGTCTGCCTTTCTCATACTGTCTTACTATTTTAAAAAATCATTTAAAATAGATCCAAAGCAGACAAAAGTATCATAAAATCAGCAACCCAGGCAGGTACAATTGTCTTCAAGGAAGTCATCATATTTGCTAGTTCTTTGCAAATTGTAGGGTTTTTTGTTGTTGTTGTTCCATGTTGAAATTATTCTGTTCCTGGTTACCTAACTTTATGCATTCTTGTTTGTTGACATAATTACAAATGATTTCAATGGACAGATATTGTCCCCAGATGCAGAACTAATTAAGTTTAGCTGAAGATTTTAAAAGGTTGTAAACTCCTTTTAATCTTCAACTTTTAAGACTCCAAATACCATTTCTGCAGCTTCTGTAAACTAGGAAAAAGAAATCGCCCCCAAATAATAAGGAAAACAATATATAAACATTTTCCAAACTATTCTATCCACAAAAATTCCATTTATAAATGGAATACTCCCTCTTTGTCTTTGCCTGGGAACTTGGGGGATAGCTGTTTGTATTTGTACATTTTCTGAATTTCTACAGTTTATACTTGTTTATGGTACATTGGAGAGTTCAGATTAACCATTTGCAAATGTTTGAAGATATTCAAAAGAAAATATTCCCCCTCATCAATTTTCCAGGGAAATGACATATTCTCTTTAAGTAAAATAATCAATGGAAAAAATGTGTGCTAGGAGTAACCCTTTCGCCCTTACTTTTTCCATTCTTAAGGAGCAATAGGTCCATACAACATCCCACCTTTGTGGCTCCCAAATTTCTTATATGTTTCTAAAACCAGACAGAAAATATGAGACTCTTCCCTGGTCTCAATTCCATGATGCCACTCCAAGATCAGCAGGGGAGTTTGACTTTTTATTTTCTCGGGGTGCCTCTGTAGTTTTGGCTTCTTGGAATTTAATTATTATTTTCTGGTCATGGAGCCACAGTCCCAAAAACAACTGTTTCAAGACAAGGGTTCACCTTACTGGGAAAGCCTAAAAGGTGGAGGTGACAAGTAACTTTTACCAATTTAGTTTCTAAGACTGAGAGAGAGTTGGGAAGGAGGTTGAGAAGTAAGTCCATACATTCAAAACCATACTGTGGGTGCCCACTTTTAAAGCAAGGAAAAGAACGAAAACTGAGAATGAGAAGAAGAAATCGGTGTGAATGGAATGTGTTTAGATCCTATGCCAGACTTGAGCTAGCTAATGGTTCAGTACTTGATCATTGGAAATGTTACTTGGTGACAATCCCTAAGTTAAAGGTTAGCCTGTCTATCAGGTTGCAGTTGGTGCCTATAGTTCTAGGTAGAGGTACTTCAAAGCGCCAGCGAGAAGTCACCAGGTCTGCATCATGCACATATGTGAGTGGGTAGGACCTGGGAGAGTGCTTTCTGTGACCATTTCAGACTTGTAAAGTTCTCTGGAATGAATGGTGTCAAGATGGGCCTTAGACATGCCCCATTCAATGCTGCTGGCTCCATGTTAACCCTTACCACTAGGGGTTTGAGGGGAGGATTTTAATGCGCAAACATCTGATTTTTGGATATTATGTCAATCAGATTATGATGGAATATGAAATGACATATGTGACCGAGTATTTATTGCTTTCGGATGTACCCATAACCTTCCAACTTCAGCAGGGCTGGGACTTGGGTTGGGCCAGAGGGCTGCTTAGTGCCAGACTTTCAAGAGGGACTCACTTGGGGTTGTGCTGGTGCAGCACTGGTCCTAGCTCCGGTCTCCAGACCTTCTGATCCATGTGGCAGTTCCCTAATGCTGATCTCCTGGCCCCCTGGACTTGTCCATGGTTGGCTTTCAGCAGCTCCCCCTGGAATTTCATGGGAAGTTTTATGTGCTTATGCACAGAGGCATTTTCATGGGAGGAGAGATCCATAGCTTTTGGTTCAGAAAAAGTATGCTCTATATCTCTGAAGGATTATCTTACATTATTACCCTGAGTTGGAATTTTTCTTATTACTATGAGGAAGCTGAATTACTGTTAGTTTCCCTTAAAACTTAGAATTTATTGTTTGGCAATTTTTGCTGTGGACTTGATATTTCAGAATCACAGTTGCAGCTACATGATGTAGCGCTTGCCTCTCAGTAAGCCATGCTTTAGTGATGCAGTGCAAAGGTTATAGACTTTTCTTCAAGCTACCATATCCTGCAAGTGCCTGTGGTGAAAGAAGAAGAAAAGGGAAGCAAGAAAAGAAACTAGCTAGATATGAATCCCAGCACTTGGACTTTCAAAATTTATACTGTATAGGGAGACACTGTCCTGTGGGAAAACCTTCTGCCCTGCCACTGAGGCCAAGAAAGTAGAATGGCTGGAGTCAGAGAAGTGGACAGGTCAGTGAATACCAGGGCATTGAAGTGGCAGTGTCTGGGAGCACTACCCATCCTCTTAGTGCCCTGGTACCTTTCTTCACCTGGAAAGAGTGTGCTTGGAAAGGGGGGAGCGTTAGACCTGCTAGTAACAAGCAAGCTCCCCGACTGGCTCCCAATGAATCACTCCCTCGCCAGCCCGAGTGGCGGCCTGTGCATCATGGTTCAATCATTGACACCTACCGTCGTGCAGACAAGCACTGCGGACGGCCAGAGACGTCTGAGGACCAAAATACAGGGCAGCGTGGAACACTTACCTCATGTCGTGGAACACTCACCTCCACCCTGCCTTTTCCAGACTTTCCTGTCTAAGAGACCGTGCCAAAGGGACAGGGGTGGCCATTCTATTTTCTTCCACCATGTCCCGCACAGAATTATTTTATAGCCTTCAGTTGCCATTTTAAGTGCATGACACTTTCTATGTGGATGGATGTTAAGGCACATGTAAACTTTTTTCTTAATACCTCAAAAAGCCTAAAAGGAGTTCATTTGGAGAAAGAAATAAATGAACTTAAAAAAATAAATAAACAGTTTAGCATTGGCATCATTTAACAGGGTCCCATTCTGAAGGAAATGGAGTAAATGCCATGTCAGGGGCCAGCTCTGAAGACTAACAGTGTAGCGCTTTTCTCCGAATGTGTGGATTCCCACAGCATTCTGCTTGAGAAGGAGATAGGGTGGGTTCAGGGTTGAGAACACGAGGCCATCGACAAGGAGGGGAAATACACACACTCACATGACTCGTTGCAGGGATCGCTCAAAAAATTATCATGAAAACGATTGGAGCAAAAGCAAATGACACTAGCTCTCTGGGAGGCCGAGGCGGGCGGATCGCTCGAGGTCGGGAGTTCGAAACCAGCCTGAGCAAGAGCGAGACCCCCGTCTCTACTATAAATAGAAAGAAATTAATTGGCCAACTGATATATATAGAAAAAATTAGCCGGGCATGGTGGCTCATGCCTGTAGTCCCAGCTACTTGGGAGGCTGAGACAGAAGGATCGCTTGAGCCCAGGAGTTTGAGGTTGCTGTGAGCTAGGCTGACGCCACGGCACTCACTCTAGCCTAGGCAACAAAGCAAGACTCTGTCTCAAAAAAAAAAAAAAAAAAAAAAAAAAAAAGCAAATGACAGTAACAACAAAAACTTGGAATTAGTCTCTAGTGCTTTAAAATAGTTCTTAAATGTACTAAATATTCTTAAATTGGAAACCAGTCAAGCTGCTCCTAGGACTGAATTATGATCATAAGCAAAAACTGCTCATGCAATTTTGCCACGTCGTCCAAATGCACAACCCTGAGCAGGACGCTAGGAGCCCAAGAGCAGAATTGCCTTTCCAGGGAGCGGTGGGGTCAGGATTGAGCCACATCGAAGCTTCCTGTGCTCCTCGGCTCATTCTCATCCTGATATGAGGCTGTGCCAGCACTGGTTGTCTCATCAGGTCCTCCTCTGAACCCCTGGCTGTTGTCTTTCTTTGATATAATAGCAAGCTGTGGGGTAAAAAGGAAAGTAAGAATGTGACTGCTAATATATAAAGAACAAAAGGGAGAAACATACTTTATGGACTCATTTGATATGAGACATTGACCTGAAGTCCAAGAAAAGGTAATTAAAAAGTATATCTCTCCCTCATTTGCATGGCTTATTTCCCCAGACATGTTTTTGGTATTGAAAATGAATCGTATTCCCATACAACATGTGTCTCAATTTGTAATGATATCCTACTTGCAGCTGGCTTAGTTCTCCAAGTGTTTCTAAAACGTTACTGTCTTAAATTTGAGCCAACCTACAATAACAAATTATCTAGAAGCAAAGTGGCTAAACTGCATTTGGTGAGAGAAGAGGAAACCCTATATTTCATCCTTCTACTCTTGTTTTGGAAATTCAGACTGTAATGTGATCTTTTTCTAAAGAAATCTACACACGCACACTTTAAAAATTGTGCAGATTGGGTGTTGTGGGAGCAAGAATGATCAGGTTTAAGTTTCTCTGCAAAGTTCTGCATCCCATCAACAAGCCCTTTTGATATTTTAAACCCATATTTAGAGTAATTTCAAGATATTTGGAGCACATGTGGTCAAATGTAAAACTTTGTCATTATGATTTGTTAGATGCTTATACTTTAAATATTTATAAGCCATTTTTAAGTACTTTATCCAAAAGCCTTCCCCCACTAGAATACTGTAATTGAGTGGTATCTGAGCATCGTTATAAAAGATACAGGGTGAAGTCACTGCGGCATGCATGCACGTTCTGCTTGCTTTTCTGGTTTTAATTCAAATGTCACTTTTAGTAAGTTCAGCTTACTTTAAAAATATATTAAAAAGTCATAAACAGGGCTGGTTGTCTGTGATTTAAAAAAAATTCCCCAGTACTCAAAAGATAAAGTGTTCTAACTTAAACTGTGTCGAGTCCCACTTCTTTTTCTTATCCTAAAAGTAATTAGTAAAACTTCCCATTAGAGTGTTGGATCTCAGTCTGTGTTTACAGGAACTTAAAGTGTCATATTGTTCCTCTGAAATGTCTTAGGGACAACTTATTGGTGGTTAGATTGAATTATTTCCTATTCTCCTTCAGCCATCTTGGAAGCTAAGACATAGGATGCTGTCTTTATTGTAGGTAGCCTGTTTGTGCACTTAGTATAAAAAGAGGAGGAGGGAAAACCTTTTCCAAACTCAGAATCCATTTAAGCTTTGGAGGTAATAAATTTCAAACTTATCACAGGCCCCTGGGGCTCACCTCTTTTATGGCTGGCAAAATACAACTTTCTGGTAAGAATGGGGGAAAAGAAGGCTTTAAAAGGCTCATAAACTTACTTGGACATCTAATAGCTCTTACCAAACAGCATTTTCATGAGTTAAGTGTAAATGAGTCAGAAACATATAGATTGAATTTCTCTTAAAATACACATGGGTTTAAAAATTAAGGCCAAAGTGCTTGGCAAAATAAGTTTTGGTTTTAGCCAAACCCCACGTTTGAAAAAATAGTTCTAGGATTTGCCAAACCAAAAAAAATACATCCAGGTCCCTCTATTCCTCCCATTTACTAGGATGGCATCATAAACTTGGGGCTTAATGGCTATTTTCATGCCCCACAAGCTTTGAGCAACACGAATCTCAAATACTAATTGTAAAAGTATGAAAAAATTTTGGTGGAAAAACATTATGACCCTGCAAATGAAGATGAGGGTCACTGGTTGGGGTTTGAATCCTGATTTTGACAGCACTTCTCACTGTCTAATCAGCTGATCAGCTTCTCTCTTAGCTGTGTGTGTGTGTGGCCTGTGCACAGTAATAATAACCTTTAGAAAAATCCTACCTTTGGATTTTATAAATCCTTAATTTACACTTAATTCATATATTACAATCTACAAATTTAATAACTCCTAATCTTATCCAAACAGAAGGAGGCAGGTCTCTTTTGCTCATTCATTTGCTCATTGGTTCAGAGATAGTCCTCATTTATTTCCCTAGAGGATAATACATATCCCTTTTGCACTAACAGTATCTAACACTGACTTTGCTCCGGTCACTGTGTTATTAAGAGATAGAAAGAAAGAGAAAGGAAAAGAGAAAAGATAGAGTGGGGAAGGGTGTGGCCGGGGTCTGTGACTTGATTTGAACAGCTAAAAACCTCCTGAGAAAGACAAGAAACAGCCAAGGTCACTTTTATAAGCAACATGCAGAACCTGCAAACTGCAGTGACACTGGATCCAGTTCCCTCACTGTTGTCACCAACTCCCAGCACAGGGGCTGGCAGAGTGGGCACACATGTATTTGCCGAGCTAACCAATGAGAAGCATCTCCATGGAGAAAGAGTTAAGGGATTGCCTTGCTAGCGAGTCAGGCTCTGAACCTCTGCAGGGCCGCGAGCTGGCAGTGGGGCCTGGCGGGTGAGGGGTGCAATGGGATGGCAGAGGCTGAGGTGCAGAGGAGAGCAAGCTGTGTTAGGGACCACCTTCCCGTTCCTTTGGCTGGAGCAAAGGGCTCAAAGGTGAGGAGCGTGAGGCTGGAGGAGAGCGAGGAATCTGTACTCCACACATTGGGCAGCATCACCGTGGCCCTGAGCAGAGGAGTGACAGGGTGAGATTTGTATTTGAGAAACATTTCTTGAGCAGCAATTCATAGACGGAAGGACTGGCATTGCTAAAGCTGATGGTTGCGTTCTGATGACAGGCCACTTACCAGAGGTGGATTCTAGACATTGTGGAGTGTTACTGCTGTGGGCTGCCACATCCATGTGTTAAGTGTGTAAAGCCATTGTCACAGTACAGTGAGAGGAAGAACTTCTCAGGCCACAGGGGACCTAAGGAGACATCATAGTGCACAGTGGAAGAAAACCTCACAACCAACGGACCATTCCAAAGTCCAGTGGCAGAGGGCGCTGGCTGGCCCCGGTGACCACGGAAGCAGCGCCTGCCCTCTGCTGACCACCCAGCAGCTCTGAGCCTTAGGCCAGCGGGGGAGGGCGGTGCGGCCGCCTCGTGGGCCTGCAGAGGCAGGCAGGACTTTCCCTGCCCCAGATGTCACCAGGGAGGCTGCGCAGTGATCCGCAGGGACGCCCAGACTCCCTGTCCTTGCACCGAAGAGCAGCAGGAAGCCCTGGGTGGCTTGCTGTATATTCCTCGCGCACCTGCAGAGATGGGCTCAGAACCTCTAGGGCCTGCAGCTAATTTTAAGGGCGTTTGGCGGCCTTTTGGAGATGGCTTTTTGTCTTTTTTGACTTCCCCGGCTGTAAACCTTCTGAAGCTTCCACATGTGTGGCACCAGCCGGCTCCCGGTAGTGAAGGAAGGTGGCAGTGTGTTTTAGCGTAAAAGAACACCCGCTTTGGAGTTGGGCTGGCCTGGGTTCATGTCCCTACTGAGCCACCTACTAGGTGAGGGAGGAGGGGACTTAATCTCCCAGAACCGCAGTCCCTATGTCTGAGGACTGAGAAGATTGCTGTGGGAGACAGGTCAGGAAACTGTAAGTGTGGCTCGTCTGGGTGCCTTAGGGAGGGAACTTACTGTCCTGTTAGAAAGGCCACATTGCCTGGGGCAAGAGCACAGGGCTGGAGTGAGACCTGGATTTGAAACTGGCTGTGTCGCTTCCCACTGTGGGGATTTGGACAAGTTTTATCACCTGTCTGTATTCTCTGCATTTTCTCATTAAATAATTATAACAGCTAATGTTTATTGAGAACTTTCTACATGTAGTCAGTGTTCCAAATGCTGCATAGCAACAATGCTATGGGGTGGCATCAGTAAGCCCATTTTACAGATGAAGAGACCGAGGCCCAGAGAGGTTGCATGTCCTACCCAGAGTGACGTGGCTGGGAAATGGCAGTGTTGGGATTTGACTGACAGCCTGGCTCCAGAGTCTCCACGCATGTCTTACATACAAAACATGAAGATAATAGTCACTACTTCACAGAGTTATCAATAACGTAAGTTAAAATGCCCAGGAGCTGCCTGGCTCATGGAAGCAGCTTATTTTAAGAATTGTCATGGTAGCCCCTGCAACCCAGAACTTCTTCCCTCAGACGTGTAACGGAAAATAATGAAACACTTCCACGTCGTCAACCTCAGAGGTTAGGAAAACCATTCCAGAAATTCTCATAAGATCTCTGGTTCCACTTTTACAAGGAGAGGCTGCGACGAAAAGAGCAAATGCCCAAGGTCACGGAGTGGCGCAGCCAGGAGGAGAACCTGAGTCCTCATCTGCCTTTCCTCGCAGTGGGACGTGAGATCCAACGGAAGCTGCTTGAGTTACACGCCCTGTGCCAAGGAGTGGAGTCTTGTTGTTGCCACCCACCACCGGCTTCCTCACATTGGGCAGCTGATTTCAGACAGAAAATAGGTCTTACCTGCACATCTGGAGTGGATGGATGGGCTAACGGGCTGCAGAAAAGCAATTATTAACCACATTCCTCATCCTCTTTGCTGTTCAGGGGAGAAACCAGTATTCTTGCTCTTACTTTTTCCAGTGGAGTGTGCACTAATAGGGAGCTTTCTCTCTTTCTCTGTCTCTGCTAATGGACTAGGGGCAAAGCATAAATAAAGTATGGGAAAGACTGCTTTCCAGACCTCACCGAAAATCTTAAAATCTGCTGTTGACCCCCAGGTCATAGCCACTTGTCACATGAAGCTGCTTTTTTCTCTGCGTTCCTATAACCTAGAGAAGTAACAAACTTGATCTTAATACAATAAACATCTGGTTTTTTGTCCAAGGCAGAATTTTTGGAAGGCGGCCGTCTCGAGAGACAGTGTGGTAGAAATCAGAAGAGGAATATGACCCTGGCCTTTTACTGACCCCGTAGACGAGTCACTTACTTCATCGAGGACTTAGCATCTCCCACTCTAGCAGGGACACAGTGACACTGCTCCTGTAGTCACAAAGGGGGAGTGGGGCTTAGAGCTGCCGGGCAGGGGCCTGCTGAGTCACATGAACTGACATCAGTGTGTGTACGGGATGGGACTTGAACGAAAAGGCATTTTTTTTCTCATCAAATAACTTCTCAGAGTTCTTGTTTGCAAAGCAAGGGAGTTAGACTGTGTATGTCTCTGAGGCCCCTTACAGCTCTGACACTGTGACCCCCCTCCTCCCCCACTGTCAGGGTCAAAAGGGTATCAGCACTCCCTAGGGGGGCCTGGACTTTGGGGTCCTAGAACCTGGGCTTCCAGCCAGCTTTGCCCCTTTCTAGCTGGTGACCTTGAGCAAATAAGTTCCTTGACCTTCCTGGCAAAGTTCTTCATCTGTAAATTGGAGATGATAATGAATACTTCAGTAGCATTATTGTTTCCATGCAATAAGTGTATAAGTGAAACAAGTATATAAAATGTATTTGTTTTCAAGCAAAATAGGTAGACAAAAATGCATAGCACTGTGTGTCTCCTCTCTTGGAAGACACAAACCATAAATTGTTTAGTCTTGAAAGCCAGGGACATAGGGCTGGAAATGTCTTCAAAATTGCCTGCAGAACAATAGCTATATCATGTAATTCTTTATTCTGTTTTTCCTTTTTGGGAATGGACAGAGCCACCTGCTTTAGTGCCTTTGTAAACAAACAAACAAAAAAGTACATGAAATGTCATGAATCCCTTTCTGCTTTTAGAAGAGGGGCAGAGGCAGGGTCATTTGGTTTGCTTGAATTGCCAGGTTCCAGAAGGGACGTGGGGTAAAGAAGACCAGTTGTCCAGGGTAAAGATGAGGACCCCATGAGTGCACAAGAGGGGGTTCCATGGTCCAGGGTTCTTTGTCCCTCAGGAACTGTTAGAGGTCAGCAAGAAATAGCAATGACCACGTGTGAAAACAAGCAGAACCAACTAAGCAGAGAAAAATGAAATTTTCTTTGTAAAACAAAGAATTAAAGATGGAGTTTTTCCAGCAGGGGGTCTTGTATGGTTGTGTTTTTGATTGATTAAAGAGTAAAATAAGCCGGGCGCGGTGGCTCACACCTGTAATCCTAGCACTCTGGGAGGCCGAGGCGGGCGGATTGCTCGAGGTCAGGAGTTCGAAACCAGCCTGAGCCTGAGCGAGACCTCGTCTCTACTATAAATAGAAAGAAATTAATTGGCCAAGTAATATATATATAGAAAAAATTAGCCGGGCATGGTGGCGCATGCCTGTAGTCCCAGCTACTCGGGAGGCTGAGGCAGGAGGCCTGAGCCCAGGAGATTGAGGTTGCTGTGAGCTAGGCTGATGCCACGGCACTCACTCTAGCCTGGGCAACAAAAGCGAGACTCTGTCTCAAAAAAAAAAAAAGTAAAATAAGGGAGAGTTAAAGTAGAAAATTATAAAAAATGAAAAACAAGGCCTTTATAATTGGTTTAAAAATATTTTAGTATACGTGAGCCTTAGCTTATCAGAGCCACGGGCTGAGTAGCATGGAGGTGGTAAAGTTGCGATTCAGACCAGAGCCTAACACTGAGCTAAGTGGAAACTCAACCTTGGCCCCCATACCCCTCTGCCTACCATGACTTAGTTCCCACCAGAATCACACTAGAAAGGAGAAGGGATTTTTTTCAATTATAGGCATGTGTAATTTTACTGTGCTTCACAAATATTGCATTTTTACAAATTAAAGCTTTGTGGCAACCCTGAGTCGAGCAAGTCTATCGATACCATTTTTCCAACAGCATGTGCTCCCTTCTTGTCTGTGTGTCACGTTTTGGGATTTCTCACAGTACTTCCCACTTCTTCATTATTATCATATCTGTTATGGTGGTCTGTGATCAGTGATCTTTGAGGTTATGGTTGTCATTGTTTAGTGGCACCATGAACCGTGCCCATATGAGATGGTGAACTTGACTGACACATGTTGTCTGTGCTCTGACTGCTCTACTGATTGGCCATTCCCCCATCTCTCCCCCTCTCCTTGGGCCTCCCTATGCCCTGAGACACAACAATATTGAAATTAGGCCAATTAATAACCCTACCATGACCTCTAAATGTTCAAGTGAAAGGAAGAGCCACACATCTCTCACTTTCAATCAAAAGCTAGAAATGGTTGCGCTTAGTGAGGCAGGCATGTCAAAAGCTGAGACAGGCTGCAAGTTAGGCCTCTCGAACAGAACAGCCAAGTTGTGAATGCAAAGGAAAAGTTTTTGAAGGAAATTAAAAGTGCTAATCTAGAGAACACACAAATGTAAGAAAGCAAAACAGCCTTATTACTGATAAAGAGGAAGTTTGAGTGGTCTGGATAGAAGATCAAACCAGCCATAGCATTCCCTTAAGCCAAAACCTGATCCAGAGAAAGACTCTAACTCTACTCAATTCTGTGAAGGTTGAGTGAGGTGAGGAAGCTACAGAAGAAGAGTTTGAAACTAGCAGAGGTTGCTTCGTGAGGTTTAAGGAAAGAAGCCTTAAAAGTGCAAAGTGAAGCAGCAAGTGCTGACAGAGCAGCTGCAGCAAATTATCTGGTAGATCTAGCTGAGATCATTGATGAAGGTAGCTGCATTAAACAAAGATTTTCAGTGTAAATGAAACAGCCTTATCTAGAAAGAAGATGCCATTTAGGACTCTCATAGCTAGAGAGGAGAAGTCAGTGCCTGGCTTCAAAGCCAGTCAGACTCTCTTGTTAGGAGCTAATATTAGGAGCTGATGACTTTAAGTTGAAGCCAATGTTCATTTACCATTTCAAAAATCCTAAGGTCCTTAAGAATTATGCTAAATCTACCCTGACTGTGCTCTATAAATGGAACAACAAAGCCTGGATGACAGCACATCTGTTTACAGCAGAGTTTACTGAATATTTTAAGCCCACCATTGAAACCTACTGCTCAGGAAAAACAATTCCTTTTAAAAGATTACTGCTCATTGACAATGCACCTGGTGACCCAAGGGCTCTGATGGAGATGTATAAGGAGATTAATGTTGTTTTCATGCCTGCTAAAATCTATTTTGCAGCCCATGGATCAAGGAGTAATTTCAACTATCAAGTCTTATTAAGAAATACATTTTGTAAGGCTATTGCCATCGATAGTGATTTCTCTGATGGATCTGGGCAGAGTAAATTGAAAACTTTCTGGAAAGGACACTTCTAGCTGCTGTTAAGAACATTCATGATTCACAGGAGGAGGTCAAAATATCAACATTAACAAGAGTTTGGAAGAAATTGACTCCAACTCTCATGAATGACTGACTGGTTCAGGACTTCGGTGGAGGAAGTAAATACAGATGTGGTGGGGATAGAAAGAGAAGTAGAATTAGAAGTGGTGTCTGACGATAGTATTGAATTGCTGCAATCTCATGATAAAACTTGAACAGATAAGGAGTTGCTTCTTATGCATGAGCAAATTAAGGGGTTTCTTGAGATAGAGTCTACTCCTGGGGAAGATGCTGGGAACATCATTGAAAAGACAACAAAGGATTTAGAATGTTGTTATGTAAACTTAGTTAATAAGACAGCAGCACGGTTTGAGAGGATTGACTCCATTGACTTCTTTTGAAAGAAGTTCTGCTATGGGTCAAATGCTATCAAACAGTATCAATATGCTAGAGAGAAACGTTTCGTGAAAAAAAAGGGTCAATCAATGCAGCAAACTTCATTGTTGTCTTATTTTAAGAAATTGCCACAGCCACCCCGTCCTTCAATCACTACCCCCTGATCCGTGGGCAGCCCTCAACATCCAGGCAAGACCCTTCACCCATAAAAAGATTACCACTCAACTGAAGGCTCGGATGATCATTACCATTTTTAGCAATAAAGCACTTTTCAATTAAGGTATGTACATTGTTTTTTCAGACATACTGCTGTTGCACACTTAATAGACACCTGTGTAGTATAAACATAACTTTTATATGCACTAGGAAACCAGAAAATGTATTTGACTCACTTTATTGCAATATTCACTTTTTTTTTCGGTGGTCTGGAACCAAACCTGCAGTATCTCTGAGGTTATCCTGTAGTTTCAACAATTAGTGAGCTATAAGAAAAGAGATGCCATCCACTTCAAAAATGAAAACAGTCTCTATCCTGGTAAAAGTCATTTCAAAACTCTTTATGAAGCAGTAGTTGACAGGGGAGGGAGGGAACCACTTTTTGGCAAAACTTCCCCAAGCTGTAGCCCTTCCTGGGACGGGCCTGGTGAGGGGACCACTGTCTGGCATCGCACTCAGGGTTTATCAGCGGTGCCAGCGGCACTGTTCATTGACCACAGAGCTCTACCCTTGTGAGTGTCCCAGAATAGCTGCGGCTACCTGAGAGCAGTCCAGTCCTCAGGGACTCGTTATTGTCCCAGATAAACAGCGTTGCCGCAGCCAGCACGTAATGGCTGTATTTAACTGTGATAAGTGATGGGCAGGCGTGCCGGAGTGAGTGGATCTCTGCTAGGGCCTGGGTAATTGGACAAAGGCGAGCTGGCTGGCAGCAGGTATTTCTTGCACATCATAGAGCCGATGCCACTGGGCTTTAGACTCCTGGGAATAAATATGACAGACATGGGGAGTGTGCCTTCTAAACGAGCAAGACAGGACAGACCTACCGAATTTTGATTATGCTAATCACAAAGGTATTGAGGGAAGGAAATTTGAAGGAAAGTTTGGAAAATGGGTTACATTAATAGAGGCAGGCCTCATGGTAGAGGGCGAATCTCACACCACGGAAGGGCTAGTTTGGAGATATTGGGGTGTAGAATAAGACAGACCTTTTTCTCTGGGCACACATTTACTTTTGAGAGTAGGTGCCTGCACATTTTATGAAATGTAACCAGTGTAAGTCTTAGGCTGTAAAGGTCAGAGAAGTAAAGGTGAGAATGGCTGTATTTTGACAGTTTCAACATTGAAAGAATTTATTAGTATTCAGATATATTTTTGTTCTCTGTAATTCTCTAGAAATCTTTGCGTGATAAATGAGGATGAGTAACTAAATCCCATTCTTAGCAAGGCTTCCCTGATGACATAGAAAGGGGATTCACCAGGTGGACAAAGACTCTTGCAATGCATTTGGTGTGTAGCTTTGATTCCACAAAAAGGAGTGTTTCATTCCTCTGGTCAGGAGGGACAGGCAGGCCTGGAATTCTGAAGATACCCAGCACACATATGAGATGGAGACCACACATTGTGGTGCTAGTCTTCATACATGGCACATACTGGTACATATATGGTATAAGAGAAGGGCTTATTTGCATGTAATTGTGTGAGTGTGATGCTCCATGTAACGGGTGAGTTATCCTGCTGTCAGACAAGCCCTCAATTCGGAGGAGAACCCAAGTGTGAGGCACAAGTATGGCCACTTCTCCAGAACCCCCTGATTAAAGGGGTGCTCCAAAAATCTCTGCCATAGATGTGTGTATGATTAATAGAAGGAGACTTATTCTGAAATTTTGGACTTCAGAATCCAGAAATTAGGAGGCTTCCTTATATACTGGTAACAGATTAACATCCAACCGTTCAAGTTTATAATTCTGCACATTATATAATGGAGTTTGTCCAAAGATCTCACAATCACAACATGAGACAGATGGAAGATATAATAGAAAATCTCACCCAGGCCCCTGTTTCATAAAGGAAGAACCAAGTGGGTGCGGTGGTCGGGATTAAGAAGCAGGGCCAAGGCCACACAGCTGGTCAGAAGCATGCTGGACTGTAACTCGGGTCTCTGTCTCACTTAGTGTGGGAATTTTCCCTTTGCACAGATCAAAAAATTTAGGACAGATCTTCCATAATCCCTCTGCTTGACAAGGGCAAAAAACAAACAAACAACAAAAAAAACCTAGTTGAACCTAAAAATCCAAGCTCACTTCTTTTCCACTCTGTTGAGTTTCACACCTTGCATACCAATAAATATCAGGACAGTGAAGCCCAAGCTTGGTTCTTCATTTTCATTGATTCCAGAGTCCATTCCTGTGTCTCCAACAAGGGGGCCGCCCTGAACCCGTCAGAGCCAGGAGAACAAATGAGGGGGACTTCACTACCGCCCCCTCCTCAAATGGTAGCAGCAGAAAGGGACTTGTACTGCCACCATCTGGCCTTTAGGGGTGTCCCAGACACGGCAAGTATGTGGTGAGAGGAACGGAAACAGCACAAATTGTCTAGTTTATCATTCTCTTAAAATAAGCTTCGTGTGAGCAGGCTTTCAGAAGAGCAGGAACGGGGCTGCGAAAAATAGAGTGTGGTGCAGCTGCACCCTTTAGAACTTTGGGGGAAAACACATATTATTTACCAGACAATAATAGATACCAGAGAATAATAATGATTATTATAGTGTTTGGGATGGCGAATGCTGTAGTTAAGGTTCCAGAATGGCTCTCATTATAATCCCGTTTTCCCCAGGCTCTTGTGAAAGCCTGGAAATTTTCTTCAAGTAGGCTGATGCTGTCCATGTTTGGTCTGTGTCCAAAGGTGATTTGAATATAAAGAAACTTATTTGAGAAATATTCCTTTTTTGTTGTTGTTGGTAGTGATTACATTAAAGAAAAAAGCTACCTCCTTGAGGAAGCAGTCGCCGCATTCTTAAGTAAGCAACTCAAAATGGTGGTGTTTCCAAGTTGCTGGAAGAAAATGTTAAACACTTCCCTCCCTCCTTTTAAAGAAAGAATTTGGAGGTCCCCTCTGACTACAAGATTCGGTCACTCTTGGTCCCAGGCCCAGAGGTGGGGATGGTTTTCCTCCCTGCACAGCAGCTTCCAAGCTGTGCTTGACAAATGCAAGAGAATTGTCCCCAGGAGCTACCCTGTGTCCTTGGATTCACTTGTCGTTTCTGCAGCTTCTTCCCAGCCCCTCATTTGATGGAGGCTCTTGGTGCTTTTGGTTTTGTATGTCTTCTCTCCATTGTCTCTTATTCTCAAAAAAGAAAGCAAGAAAGGAAGAGAGAGAGAGAGAGAAATCAACTGTGAGCTCTTTATTCAGAGATAAATAAATACCCACATTTCCAAATCTGACCATGCCAAATGAAAAGGTTTCCATGGCCTTGTAATTCCACCCCCATTGCATATTTGTGGTGTTTTGCATTTTCACTTTGGTTATTTAATATACATATTAAATACACACAGATCTGGTGATTTAATGTGATTTGGGGAACTCAGGCATTTCCTGTCGTGCACATTGAGATTTTCAAACCTTGTTTTTGGCTGGTGATTATTACCGTTGCCATTAACACCAAGATTTGGATAGCAGCGTTAAAAGCACAAGCTTCTACTTAGTCCTCCCGATGGGCATTTTGACCTCATCATACTCTTGCTAACTTCATGTTGCAAACACTCCGAACAAGTTTCCAGGTCCCTTTGCAGCCTCCATTTTTTTCATCTATAAAAGCAGGAAATTATACTGTATTCTCTCTGGGGTCCGTTCAAGTCCTCAATTTCGTGCCCTCTCTGAAAGTATTTGTTCATTGTTCTAAGAATAATCTCAACAGTTGTAAAGATGCTTACAAGTCCTCTGTCAACACTTCACCTTAGCCGAATTTAACCCATTCACATTTTTGATGTGGCCATTTGTTGGCAGGAAAAAAGGGTACCGTCTGGGGACATGGCAGAAGGGAGCTGCTTGACTCTTACTTGACAAAAGTGTGCCGAGCACCTACAGACTCTGAAGTAGGGGCTGGGTGCAGAGACGTGAGCAAAACACACAACCTCAGCCCACAGGGGCTTTACGGTTGGGTTGGCAGATTTCTAAGTGGCCACTTCCCAGGAGTGACTGGGTGTCCTCAGGAGGCTGTATTTCAAACCAACAAACTGGTGACAAATGAAATACACCAGCAGGGACAAAGAGGCAGAGCCTGATGTCTTGGCAAATGTGGGGATGGTTGTTCCCCAGAAACTGACTTTTCTGGTTCAAAGTCCCGTTCCGACCCTCTGCCCTGGGACCGCAAGTTTGGTTTGTTGTCTCCCAGTCCCCATGCAACTCTTTGTTTTGGATGTGAGGAGATGTGAATGGTCCACCTTTGACAGGCAAGAGCCACAAACAGAGAGGAGCAAGCATTTCTTCCAGCTTAAACTGCCTCTGTAGGAGACTTCTGAAGAGAGGTGTATGTGTCCATGGTAATTTTTATTTGCTAAAGAGTGAATCTCTTCACCCTCCTTGCAGCAAACGCCAGGGCGTACACGGGGGTGAGAAGTTACGTGGAGTACAGGGCTGAGGTCTGGAGCTTCAGGGTCCTCCCCCCACCCCTGACCTCACCTGGCTTTCGGATGACCTTGGGCGACTCAGAGACCTCCTGCTAGTTAAGCGTGCAGTAATGTGGAGGGTGAAAGTCGCTGGGCTGCAAAGGATGCTGTGGTCTTTGGGCGAGGGCGTGGTGCACCGTGCTCACGATGGTATTCCAGAAAGCAACTCGAGTTTCATTTCCTCACACAAAGCTGGCAAGGCTGACCCCGAGCAGACCGTGAATGAAGCTCCTGTTGCGATCCCACTGTGCTGCCTCCGCTCTGGGGCTTGTCTGAGGTCTGCGCTGCGGCCGGCCGGGGAGCGTGCTGCCGTCTGACTCACGCCTGGGTTTTCCCCGGCTGGGCGGAGGGGGGGATTTGGTCCAGTAGATTCTGACGGCCCCTTCTCCTCTTTTTTCAGGAACGCTCGCTCACGGAGAGAGGGCCCAGAGCAAACCATGTCACGCCATCCAATGACACCAGCTGGTCAGCTCACCACCCCCTCTGGCTAAAACTCAAGCAAATAAAGCCGCTTCCTGTCATTAAGCATCTCAGAGGAAGCAGCCCTCCCCTGGTGGCCTCCAGCCCAGAGAAGCCAGCGCGCCTTGGACCCACCAAGCGGGCCCAGCCTTCCTGCTGCCACCACCTGTGCTTCTCCCCAGAGGAACTTAGGGATCTCACCCCTGGTTTTAAAAAACAAAACAAAACACCAACAAGCCACAAGGACCAATGTAGGTATTCTCCCCGCTCCATCTTCAAGGCTCAGTGGCTGAGGCTGGAAGATGATACGGATTGGAAAACGAAAATCTTTTTTTAATCTTTTTAAAAACTGCTGTGGTTTTGCTGCTACACTAAGAATTGTGATTTGCATTGTACGGTTTTGGACCTATACTGTTCATGTTTTGACGGCGGAGAGGGATGGTGCTGGAGTCCCAGCACTTCAGGTTCGTCTCTGTCCTGCCCAGGATGCACTTTTAAATGAAGAGTTAGAATATTTTATTGGCTAATATACTTTTCTTGTTATTTTTACAAAGGCCACCTTTATCCTTTTTGATGCCATATTTTCAGTGTTACACTTTTATGGCTTTTAATTTTCGATTTGACAGATGTAAGAAGCAGCATGAATAGTTTATACTGTGGTTTTTCAGAGACTGAATGCCAAGAGAACTCGGTAAATGTTTATTCTTCTCAGCTTTCTCTTTAAATTCCCCTAAATAGCGCCCCATTTGGGAACAGAGCAAGAGTGTTGAACTGAAGACCAAAATGCCCTCAAGGTGTAAAATAATCCGAGGGGGAATATTTGCTGGGCGTCACGAAAGACTCAGATGAAATTTCAGCCCTGATGGTTTTTGGTGATCCAGGAAGTCAGTGAGACAATCTCTCTATACGCAGAGCCCTTTCATGATAATTAGAATAGTATGGACAAACCAATGAAAACAAGAGGGAAAGTGAGAAAGATCGCCCATGATTCTGTTTCACTGTTTGCTTTCTCCTGTCATGGTTAAGAGAAATGTGCAATTCGATCCTCAATCAGTGGGTGGAGGATAACAGGGTAGATTCACTTGTGTGCACTTGTACAGTTGTAGCTGCGAGTCCAGAAGTCCTCTAGAGCATGTGTACTGGCACTGAGTTGGTGAGACAGTTGTGGAGTATCCCATTCTGATGAGTACAGAAAAAAAAAGAGAGAAAAAAATTAAGAAAAAAATCAAAAAAAGAAGAAAACTAAAAAAAAAAAAATCAAATCACCTTGTGATTCAGTGTATCTGTTTACTAACTCAAATAAAGCAATTGTTCCCTCTAGAGGGGTCCAAGTGCCCCTGTCCCAGGAGGCCGCCTGGCCCCAGCAGGAGGGTGGCGGGGCATGGGCGGGCCGGGCCAGGTGGTGTCATGCGGCCTTGAAGCGCCACGGGGCCCGAGGATGCGGTGTACATACTGTATTTCTATATTCTCCTTTGTACAGAGTCACTTAACACGTCAAGCTACTGTTTTACAGGTGCTCCTTATTTATTAGAGCTGTGAGAGCTTAGGGGACACACCTGGCGAGCGAGCTCGCTTTTTAAAAATGAAATTTGGGGGCAGGGGACGGGAGGTGGGAGGGAGGGGAAGCTCGCAAGCCCGGGGAGAGATTTATAAAAGTAAACAAAAGAAACATTTCCAGCAACAAATTTTAAAAAGACAGATAAACCCCAGCACCAAACTCACCCACGCAGGAAGAAGCAGTCCCTCTTCTGGGTGCTCGTTTTCCTGCTGGGCTCACAACATGCTCCTCTCTCCCTGACTGGTGTCAGATTCATCAAACAAAAATAAATCTCTAAGAAAAAAATGCACTTACACGTGCTTATTTGGCTTTTCTCATTATTATGACTATTGTTGTTATTTTCCTTGTTACAGAAAGTATTCATTTTTTCTCCCACTGGGAAACATTTTTTGCAATAGAGCTAAAAAGTTTTCTTAGAAGATGGTGCGCTCCAGGGATGGCACTGACCCTGAGCTGCAGCAGCCGGTGCGTGCCTGCAGACGAGAGCCCATTCGGCCCATTCCCGCCCACACCCATCGTGGACAGCACGAGGTGCGTGGGAAGTGAGTTTGGGGCCTGTAGACCCAGGTGTGATGTCCTTTCCAAGTGCTCTCCAAGTCCTGATCCTTTTTGGCTCCAAGGGTTCAGGTGGAAGGTTCAAGAAGCACCAGTCAATGGACGCCAACATCCCCCATGGGTTCTACTCACATCCATACACCATCCTGCCACATTGACCAGGAGAGACTTTTGTTTTAGCTTCATGTGAATGTGATGGGTCAATCTGGCTCTTCTTTGGTAAGTAAGTCGAACATCAGAAAGTTTCTAAGGTGGAAAGTACACTAATATCTAGTTCCAGTCAGTGGAAAGCTAGCCCAATCCTATTGTGCCACATGAGGGAAAACTGAAGGCTAGAAAAGAGAATTGACTCATCCAGGGTCCCACACTTACTTGATTTAGATTATCAAAACATGAATGTTCATTGAAATCTGAGACACCCTGAGCAGTTCCCTCCAAGTGATCGTCTTTGGATTCTGGAGACCCGGTTTCCTTCTCCTTGCAAGGAGCCTGAGAGAATCTCGGAGGCTTCCCGGTAGGGGCTCCATTGGTGGTGGTGGCTCATCTGCACCCTGCCGAGGCAGGCCCCGCGGGGGACGCGCCAGGGCCGGGGCACCCGGCTGTGGGTGTCTGGTGCACAGTCCCCGATAGCATTATCCATCTCAACTTGGCCATAGAGGCAGTCACCCAGGATATTGATTTTACTTTTGTCTGTAGTCCAAGATTGTCGAGCAAACATTTTGACCTTTCTGGAAACAAAAGGTGCCTTTGTTCCAACATGAAAAGACTCCGTGGCATCTCTTCAGCCGTGAGCACCCCTTTCCCTTCCTCTTCCTTCTCCTGATCTTAGTGCCTTCTCTTAGTGCTCCTGGAGTGCAGAGTTCTCTTGGGCTATCAAAACTACATATAAAGAGAAACAGAAACAACAACGTAGGCAAGAGCTAGTATGCGCGGAGCATGTGTGCATTCGTCTCGCGAACTCTCCACAGTAGCCCTGTGAGGAAGGGCCTGTCACTTTCCCTTTAAATAAGAAGAACCTGTGGCTCAGTGGATTTAGTAATCACCCAAGGTCACGCAGCCAGTGAGTTGCAGAATGGGACTGAAACCCAGGAGGTTTGGCATCAGGGCCCAGGCCCCACAACCAGTCTGGAGAAAAACGAATGACATCTTCACGAAGAGGAGTTTTGACTTTCTGTAAATTTGTGGCAGTGGTGCAGTTTTATTCTAATGTGGCCCTCATTTGAAACTAAGCCAGAGGGCTGCATGTTCATGGTTAGCGCCCACTGCATCTTATTGGATGTGGGGAAACGTGGACGACACTCCACTTTTTGAGAAATAAACCAGGCAGTGTTTTCCTTGGCAGTCGTCAAACCCCCACTGAACACAAGGCCCCATGCCTGATGCCGGCCAAGGGGAGACCAGAGTAGAGAGCTCACAGCCCCTGCCCCAGTGGGCTGTGGAAAAGATGGACCACTTCTTGGTCTCACCAGCACTCTCTCAGTGTTTTCCAGGGTTTACATATTGCACACCTGGAGCCTGGATTTACAGCTTTGCAAAGATGTCCTTCCCTTGCAGGTGTATCCCCAATACTGGATGGACAGCTTGAGCTGCAGGCAGGCCTGCAGGTGCCAGCTCATGCTGCCCATGTGGCATAGCCAAAGCCACTCAAGACTGCTGTTGACTCCCTCGGCATCCTCCTCCACCCCAAGGAACAGATGCTTAGCTTCCTTGACCAGTTTCAATAAGGACCCACCTTGAGACATTTCATACCTACTTGTAGCTCTTCATTGGTTCTCTGTGGCCTACAAAGTCAAAGTCAAGGGCAGAGTGCGGCATGCAAAGCCGCCCTAGCTCTGGCCCCTGCCACTTCTCCAGCCCTGTCCACTCCTGCTCCCTGCCTGCCAGGCCACCAATCCTGAATTAGGAGCTGGTTCCTGGTGCTCCTGCTCTCTCCCACTCCTGTGCCTCTGCACATGAATGTCTTTCCTTCCTCCTCCCTGTGCAATTTCTATAGCCCAGCTGCTGGGGTGAGGCTTCCCCCGGAGTCTGTATGGACCACCTCCTCCCCTCCCCCATTGGGGCGGGCGCCGCGGCCACGCTGTCCTCCAGCCCGTGCACTTTGCACTCGGCTTATTCACCTGCCCGTGCCCTTTACTAGTCTGTGGAGTCCTTAAGGACAGGGACTGTGCCTTATTTGCCTCTTATCTCCTGCAGCACATGCCCAGCACATGGAAGGCCCTCATTACTATAATTATGACTTTAAAAATTAATAAGCCATCCCCTTCAAGGATCAGTTTACATGCCACCCCTCCAGGAGGCCAAGCTGGAATCCCTGAGGTGCAATTAATTGCTTCTCCCTTGGGCTCCCGTGCCCCTTGTTTAAATTGACCGAGGCCACTTCTGGCACTGTACCGAATGGTCTTCCACGTCGTCCGGCTCCTCGGAGGTAGACACTGTGGCCCTTTTAACTTTGCATCCTTGCAGAGCTCCCCACCACTCTTGGAACTGAGCAGTTGGCTGGGTTGAAGCACTTTTATCCTACTAGCTTAGCGATAGAAGAGGACAACAAAACCCTGAAAACCAGAGCATTTGTGCAGCAGACACAGAAGGACTCTAGAATTTCATTTTGTGCTTCTGGTGCCCAAGGGAGGGAGGTGCCAGAGCCACCGCGGGCAGCCGGTCAGCCAGCACGTCTCTGGGCTTCTTCTAAACGCAAAGCCAGTGCAAAGCGCTGGGAGCCGCACAAAGGGGATAAGGGACAGTCGCTGCCCTCGTGCTTCTGGGCTCAACACTGATTCCAGGTCACAGAACTGTTACTCATTTTACCCAGAAAAGTCTTAAATATGAGATCGTTCTTTGACCCTTGGACACACTTAGAAATGGAAAGATAGTCTTTGATACCCAGAACGTGTCTCTTATTCTATCTCTTGACTATGGGTGGAAGGAACAGTTGCCACCTGGGTATGTCCTTCTTCTAGTGAAGGAGGGGCCTTGGCTGAGAAATGGCTCCCATCCATTACATGCTTCACACTGCTCAGGCCCTTCACCTGGGAGTGACAGAGCCAAGATTTGAACCCTCTGCCCCCAAATGCAGTGTTCTTCTGGTGGCCGCAGAAATACCAGCGTCAACTCAGCTCATAACTCAGTTTGACTCTGAACCAGCCGACGGGACACAGGTCTGATGATGTCATTCCAGCTGCTTCCAGACCTGGGGCAGCGGGTGATGCTCTCTTTTCCCAGCTGTTTCTCACATGTAGGTTTAGGCCAAATGAGCCAACAATAAACCCCTCCCAGAAGGAATAGACACCACAGTTAATTTTAATGAACACTTGTCTAAAGTTTACTAAATGCCACTTCGTCACGTTATTTCATTTATGCCTCAGTATAACCCTGTGAGGTCAGTACTATTATCCCCATTTTACAGATGAGGGAACTGAGTACACAGAAGCTAAGTAAGTGGCAGAGCCTGAAACAGCGTTCAGGTAGTGTGATCCCAGGGCCCACACTTCACCAGCACACTCACATGGGCGCCCCTCCCACTTGTCTATGGATAGATGCCTGCATGCATGAATAACATGTGTGGCCAAAGCATACACCAGTCCCCTTCACATATGTCATCTCGTCTTTGAGAGCATCAAGCTCAGGAGTAACGTAGAGCAGAATAAGAGTGCTTCCCATCTCTTGAGTTAGAGTAAAAGTCAATTGCCCATCTCTTCTTGACCTCACAAACTTCCGATAAAGTCCTATCCTGGTGAGAACTCTTCTTCACAGCAATTGCCAGCTTCATAATCTAGCACGGAATGCCCAGGAGATGCACCACATAGCTCGTTGCTGTATGTATTCCCAGTCCTCTGCTCTCCTCCGACCAGTCTCGGAGTCCCCGCAGGCAGGGAAAGGGCTAGCTCATCTTTGCATCCGGGGGGATGGGCTGAGTTGTCTACTGTACATATCCTTGGCTGCTCTCACCACTGCTCTCACCACTGCACTCACCACAGCCCTCATCCACTGCTCTCACCACTGCTTTCATCCACTGCTCTCACCACTGCTCTCACCACTGCTCTCACCACTGCTCTCACCACTGCTCTCACCACTGCTTTCATCCACTGCTCTCACCACTGCTGTCACCACAGCCCTCATCCACTGCTCTCACCACTGCTCTCACCACTGCTCTCATCCACTGCTCTCACCACTGCTCTCATCCATTGCTCATCCACTGCTCTCATCCACTGCTCTCACCACTGCTCTCACCACTGCTGTCACCACAGCCCTCATCCACTGCTCTCACCACTGCTCTCATCCACTGCTCTCACCACTGCTCTCATCCACTGCTCATCCACTGCTCTCATCACTGCTCTCACCACTGCTCTCATCCACTGCTCTCATCCACTGCTCTCACCACTGCTCATCCACTGCTCTCATCACTGCTCTCACCACTGCTCTCATCCACCGCTCTCATCACTGCTCATCCACTGCTCTCATCACTGCTCATCCACTGCTCTCACCACTGCTCTCACCACTGCTCTCATCACTGCTCTCACCACTGCTCTCACCACTGCTCTCATCACTGCTCTCACCACTGCTCTCACCACTGCTCTCACCACTGCTCTCATCCACTGCTCATCCACTGCTCTCATCCACTGCTCTCATCCACTGCTCATCCACTGCTCTCATCCACTGCTCTCACCACTGCTCTCATCCACCGCTCTCATCACTGCTCATCCACTGCTCTCATCACTGCTCATCCACTGCTCTCACCACTGCTCTCATCACTGCTCTCACCACTGCTCTCACCACTGCTCTCACCACTGCTCTCATCCACTGCTCTCATCCACTGCTCATCCACTGCTCTCATCCACTGCTCTCATCCACTGCTCATCCACTGCTCTCATCCACTGCTCTCACCACTGCTCTCATCCACCGCTCTCATCACTGCTCTCACCACTGCTCTCACCACTGCTCTCACCACTGCTCTCATCCACTGCTCTCATCCACTGCTCATCCACTGCTCTCATCCACTGCTCTCATCCACTGCTCATCCACTGCTCTCATCCACTGCTCTCACCACTGCTCTCATCCACCGCTCTCATCACTGCTCTCACCACTGCTCTCACCACTGCTCCCACCACTGCTCTCACCACTGCTCTCATCACTGCTCATCCACTGCTCTCACCACTGCTCATCCACTGCTCTCATCCACTGCTCTCATCACTGCTCTCATCACTGCTCTCACCCACTGCTCATCCACTGCTCTCATCACTGCTCTCACCCACTGCTCATCCACTGCTCCCACCACTGCTCTCATCACTGCTCTCATCCACTGCTCATCCACTGCTCTCACCACTGCTCTCATCCACTGCTCTCATCCACTGCTCTCACCACTGCTCTCATCCACTGCTCTCATCCACTGCTTTCACCACTGCTCTCACCATTGCTCTCACCACTGTTCTCATCCAATGTTCTCACCACTGCTCTCATCCACTGCTGTTATCCACTGCTCTCGCACTGGTTGGGTTACCCAAATCTCCACCACGTCCTCTGTGTCCCTCAAAACCCCCCTCCCTTTTCCTGCTCTGGGCTTCCCTACAGATTCTCTGCAGCTGAGACTATTGGGATGTCCTGGTACCCTGTGCATCAGGTGCAAGACCACCTCCCCAGCAGCGAGGACAAGGCCGGCTCACAGAAGGACACCGGAAGAGCAGTGTACAAGGGTCTCAGCTGGAAGGCACCAGGTCCTGGGATAACAAGGAAAACCTCACGTCATTTCCACTCTCCTACATCTCATGCAAAACATATCACATTCCATCTTTACATGTCCCCTGTAAAATAATTTCTGGTGTTGGAAATACTTGGAAAAAAATATTTTTTTAGGAAAAGCTAGGTTGCGAGTGAGTGAGCGCTGGAGGGCATGCACTTGACCTTGGTAAAGAAAGGGAAGGTCTTGAGGCTGAAGCATATTTAGCCAGAACCTTCAGACGATATGGTATTTTTTTTCTTCTTTATAGGTTTATTTAAACAAAAGTGAAGGTTTATTATAAAATAAAAGCAATGAAAACATTACAGGTAGGAAAAAGGAAGAGTTTTAGGAAACAGCAGGACCCTACTGAACCCCTTGAATTTCACACTCCCCAGGACCCTTGAACGCCCTTTCCGTCTCCACTGCGTGGTTTAGAGTATCCCCTTCACGTGCAGTGGCTGCACTAGGCTCAGTCTGCAGGCCAGGAATGCAATAACATTCTCTTATACTTATTGATCCCTTAAAACAGAATTTGTTTTCATGAAACTTTAATTCACTTTTTTTCTTTTCCTTTTTTTTTTTTCCTTCTTTTTAGCTTTTTAGCTTAACTGCTACACATTTTATCCCTGTTCTTTGTGAAATGCTAATCCAATCCAGGGTTTTCGTTTTCTGGGTGTAACTTTTCAGAAATTGTATATCTGCATAGCAACCCCACAAGGGCTGCCGATGTCATGGTATCACATGTCAGAAAGATGAAAAGGACTCCAAATCTAAGCTCTCCACAAACTTGGCCCTCCGATTCTGGGGCAGAGAGCTTCTTGGCCTTAATATAAATGGCAGGAGAGACATTTCAGGGCCAGAGAGGTGCAAACTTTTATCTTGTTGATGACAGAAAACGACACATGACCTCAGTTCGGCTCGGTGGGGACGATCAAACCAGAAACAAAGGCCGTATTTTTCTCTGCTCTTGTCCCTGCTGTCAGCTTCCAAGTGCAACCTGAGCCTGGATTCCGAACCCAGTGTCCAGATTAGAGATTGTTGACTCAGATTTAGTGGTGAAACGTGAGCCAGACCCTGTTGATGGCAAGCCTTGAAGGAGCAAGTTTACTTAAGCCAAGAGAGAGATTGTATGTCAGGCGAGAGCCTGGCTTTTCTTTATCACAAACTTCCTGATCTGCCTCTGTTTTAATAGTTTCCACCACCATCACCAGCAAATGAGAGAGAGAGAGAGAGAGAGAGAGAAAGAGAGAAAGAGAGAGAGAGAGAGGAAGCACCCCTCTCGGTTCCATCTTCTCAGTGTCATAAATCAGGAAATTAACAAGTGTGTAACTGGCCTTTGCCACGGTCAAAGACAATGAGCCTTTTGTGTTTCTTACCAGGGGCTGGCACTTAACATAATCAATGAAGAGCTCCACCAAGAAAGAATGAAATATGGGGGCTTGATATAGCCATTTAAAGGATATTTCCTCATACTCAGGCCCATGACATTTATGAGACTCAAACACGGCTTAGAAACTCGCCTTTCGGTCTGAAGGCAGGTCATTAAGCGAAATCATTACATCGCTTTCCTTTCTCTGTCTCTCTCTCTCTCTCCATTTTTCTTTGGCATCCACCCGGCTTTTCCTTGGCTTCTGATTTCATCCCTCTTTTAGATTCTCTGTGCCTTCAGTAATTTATGTGCAAGATATTTTCCCAACCTCCAAATGTTTTTCCATTTGGCAAACCGTGTCCCGAAGCCTCCACACGATGTAACTGTAGAGTTCATTTATGCTAGAAAACATACGCTTGGTTAATGGAAACGCCCAGGCGGCCAACGTCAGTGACCTGCGGGCCTGGGCTGGCGCAGACGGATCCTCCGGGCCACCCCCGGGGATGCGGCTGGGGTGGGTGTCGGGGAGGAGTGTCTTTTCCAGGTTGCCACAGATGCTTGGCTTCCACCCTCCTTGTCTCCAAAAAGGAAAGGATTCCTTCCAAGCCCCTTTCTCGTATAGTTTTTGGAAGCTACAGGGCACCATATGGAGAATCATTTCATGACTCTCCTGATGGCTTTTACGTGAGCAGCTACAAATTGGATGGTTTCCTTCAGGTCTGACATCCGTACAGTACCTGCTGTGGATCAGGAGGAGCGGTCACTGCTTGTGTCCGTCCTGCGCCGTTCTGGGCAGGACAGAAGATGCAGACCCCTCCCGTAGGGGCCGCTGTAACTTGGGGAGATGGAAGCTGGGGAAGGAGGGTGGGGTGGGAGGTGTCAGGAAAGCCTGTCCCCGGGTCACTAGGGTGATTTACCCCACTCACTTTTCCATTCCCAATCACGGATCTAGGACTCAGGCTGAGGCTGGTGCTTCTTCCCAAACGCCACCGTCAGTCACCGACTTCTCCCCCAGGGCTCTTCATGAGCCTGGCTGGGCAGGGCCACCTGGAGATAGGTACGAGGTTAACGGGCTCAGTTCAGGTCCGGTCACTCACAGGACGTAGCTAGGCAGCAGTCAGCTTCGGAAGTATGAGCTCCATTCATTGAGTAACTGGCACTTTTTCTTTCTAAACAGTCGCAATGATACAAACTCTCTACATTTTACTTCTTTAAAAGGTGGCATGTCAAGCGCTCTCCCAACTCTTGACTCAATAATCTGTTGACTTCATAGGCATATCAAAGGCAAAGAGTCATTCTAATAAGGATAAGCCTTTAGATAAGTTTTTTGTAGGGAGTCTACTTTGCTTGGATGGCATTACCTTAATTCACTGAAGTCCTTTGGTCTTATATGCGGGAGCCAGGAGGGCAGAGGTTGGTAGTGTATTCTACTGGACCACCAATGAATGAGGAACTAAACCTTTCAACTGTTTCCCAAGCATCTCTGTAAAAAAGAAATTTAAAAAATCCTAAAAATCAAAGTACTAAAGATTGACTGGCTCTGGGAACTCATTCACTCAGATGTATTTTTAGCCTTTTGTTTATCTTTCTTGATTGATAAAGTAATTATCAAAATGCGTTAGAAAATAATAGCCAACTGGTGAGAAAAGGAACAGTTGGAGGAAACACACCATGGAGGAAAGGCATCCACAGATTCTACCTCCGGCTTTCCAAGGAAACTCATGAAAATTCATCTTCCCTTTTCCTTTCCCTTCTTGGGGGGCTGATGAAGGCTCTGGCTTGACAGCGGCTCCCGATCACACAGTGCCTCATTATCTCCCCCAGAAAGGCTGTCTGGTCCTCCTCCCCTCTGCTCACCTTTCTTCAACCCTCTCGCTCTGCAGTCTGCCCCAGGCCAACCAGAACCCCAGCAGATGTTTGTGATTTATGGGCCAAATGGGAGCCTGAAGGATCAACCAAATACCAGCCCCAGCGAGAGGGGAACCAGGCCATCTGACATCGGGAACACAGAACAGTGGCCAGTCCAGCAGGGCCGGGGCTTCCAGGGAGCAGAAGGAGGGCCGGATAATGAGCTGGCATGGCCCCCGTGCTGGCCCATTGCTCTGTCCTTCTGAAAAGCACACAGCGGCCTTTAATGGAGGCTCAGGGAGGTTGGGTGAGACGCTGCATGAGTCCACCTCCCTGGCTGGCAGTCCTGGCCCACCATGGCCCCCCGCCTGCCAGAGCACCATGTGGCGCCCTGACCGCAGCTCCTGGCACAGGAAAGGGCAGGCGGTTGAGGACGCCAGACGTAGGAGCAGCATGGAAGTGCCATGCTGTCTCGGTAGATCTCCCTGCCTCCGCACCACTGCGAGGCCCGGTCAGGAGGGTGGACAGAGTGTGGGTGTGCAGATGGGAGAGCACAGACTCCCTCTCAGCCTGGCCACTTACTGTCATGTGCCGTTGGCTGTGTTGGTCTTTAACGTCTCCGAGGCGAGATTTCTCCATCAGTGAAGGTACCTATTCTTGGGGCTACTTCCAGGACTATGACAGTACGTATGCTGGCTCTGCGCCTGTTGGCTCTGGAATCTGTCCCTCAACTGCCCCCGCTCTGCTCCATGCGCATGGCAGGGACCTCACCCTGGCTGAGTTCAGCCACAGGAGACTGGGGGAGGGTTTCTTCCCTCTCTCTCTGCCTCGGCACCTTCTCCAGCAGCAGCTTCCACTCCTCTCCAGTCCCCCCGGAAAGCCCCTAGGAACTGTGGCTCCCTAAAAGCCTCTTTCCTTTGTCCCTTCAGCCTTAGAGTCATCTCGCTGTCCCCTGTCCAGCTTCCCAGCTCTCTGTCACCTGTTGCATTCCCTTGGCTGTAAATGCCTGAGGTGTTCTGATTTCCGGCTGGACCTTGGCTGAAAGAGTGTGTGAGTAAATGTGCTGCACAGCTGGATGGACACAGACCTCCTGGGGCCCCCACTCCACAGAGGGGAAGGGGGCAGGGATGGTCACCTGGTTCTTCCTACCTACGCATCAGATCCCAGACTCAAACCATAGGGCGGGATGCTCCCGGGCCAGTTGTCCACCTGAAACAATTTCCGGGGGAGTTCTTCAGCAGGATATTTTCTAAAGGAAAAAAAAATGGAATAAGAACTGTATATGTTTGTATCACGTATGAGTTTAAGTGTATATACCATCATAGAAAATACCCCATGGACGTCTGGTGTACCTTCCTCTTCCTCTTTGCCAAGGCACCTGTGGGCCATGTGGTCTGGTGTGTCTGGTTCTGGGTTCTGCAGACATTTCTCTGTGTCTCCTGCTATTCCCATTTCACAGCAGACGGCATTTTCGTGCTTCCCTGCCTTATCCTGTGTTTCAGTGGCCATAGATCGAGAGTTGTCCCATCCCTGGACTACTAGGGATGACTGTCTCCATCAGGCTGCCGGCTCTGTCTGTTGCAAGTTTCGTGGACCATTGGTGCTGCTTCTCTCTGTGTTCTGTCTTCTGGTTCCACGCTCTGGGCGTGGGGACGTTGTATTCCACTCCTTTTGGCAGGAAGAGTAACTTCCCTATTGAGGTCAGAATTGAAAATGGATTTCCCCATTGGGCAGAGAGATGGAGGCCTACACTTCCTGTGCAGTGTAATTAATCCCTGCCCCTCCCCTGCCTGCAGCGCCAAGCACAGGGCCTTCCCTGCTTAACCATTTCCTGCCTGACACTGTGAAGGCTACAGAGGAAGTGTGTGAGCTTTAGAGTGCTTCCTGCATGGTAGTTATGATCTTGCGAAGGCCATCACTCAGGTCATTGGGGGCTGCCTGCTGCCCCTGCTACTGTCTTGCTGGAGAACTCAGTGCTCAAGATGCTCCAGGGAGCAGCAAAGCCTGAGCCCAGAGGAAAAGGGCAGGGGCTGAGGAAGCTAGGACGGCAGGGCCCTCACTTATGGGGCAAAGTTAGTTCGCCTTTCTCACTTTCTTCCCATCCCCACAGTCCTGTCATCGCAAACTGACAGGGCTTGAAAGACACTCTTCATGGGTAAGGCTTCTCTCCTTCCCTTTGGCTGCCTGATTTTCATGTAATTCCTATTGAAAGTGTAGTAACCAAACACCATGACCTCACAGATGTCATTGTGCACTGAAGTGTAGACTTGGAAACCTTTAGGGTGGTACGTTTGGGCTATGAAATCCTCCTGATTTGCATTCCTGCAACTTTGGAATTGTCCCTTTCTCCAATATGCATAAGTCATGGCACTGAGAGCTGAAAAGGACATGCTGGTTCGTGTTGTTCAATGCCCTCATTTTTGCACAGGAGGGAACTGAAGAACAGAGAAAGGCTGAGCGTCCAGTGACAGATAGCTCATGAGTGCAGGGTCAAGGTGAGGAACTGGGTCTTCATGGGCTCTCAATCTAGTGCTACTTTCAGCAGCCACCTTGGCAATTAAAACCAACTAAAGCTTTCGCTGCCTTGATGAGTGTGGGTTCTCAGATGCAAACCTCAGAGAAGATTACTGGTGTGCTGGTGCCTATTTAACTATGTTTAACTATGGACTCTCCAGGGGAAAAAAGTGTGATTATAGATATATACATAAGTTTATTATAAATTTTACTGTTATGAGGAATATGTAGCACACAATTTACAAATAATAATAAAATATACAACAGTCTTTATTATAAATTCCATGGAACCAATTGATTTTCACAGAATGCTTTTGTTGATTTTTTGCTGAATTCTTGTACCTGTACCTGGTTGCAACTGCTGAGTGAATATAATTCTGACATAAATGTTGGATGATATTTTCTTATATGTTAATGTGTTACACAAAAGTAAAACCATAAAGACACAGGTTGCAATGTCATTCATTCATCAATGACATGAGTGACATCTTTTCTAAATCAGATAATGATTTACAAATACTGGGAGCATATTTCCTCAAATTTTTGCATTATCCACAATGTAACAGCCACAGATATGACAAACATTTTAAGTTTAATCCTCAGTATTAACATTTTCCATCACTTTCTTTAGTCTAAACAAGCAACAAAACAATGAATCAAGACCTGATTCCTAGCATTTGCTAATTTACATCCACGGTATAAATATTCTCACCATGACAGATTTCAAGCCCACCATGTGCTGTCACTGAACCCAGAGTTAGTAGACCTGTGTGGCAGCATGTCATTGTGTAAGATTCCTGCGATTCAGATATCATAGGTGTAAATAGCCTCAAGAGCCTAGGTAATAACATAACGTAGTAAAATAATTGAAAAGTGGTATGTTTTTGGCATTTATTACCTTTGTTTTTAACATAACTTATTTAATTTTAAGTGTGTATAATTTAATTTTTAATCATGTTTGTATTTAACAACTTCTCACAAAATTCCTCAAATTTTAGAATCAGCTCTTCCGAGCTGATGGAAGTAGCCATCACTAGCAGAGGTGGATGGGATGGTAGCTACCTTGCCTCTGCTCAGTGCATACCCAAGACCACAGGCAAAGGAGACCAGGAAGATGGCTGTTTGGGTGAGAAGGCATGGGCCAAACTCACACTGAGGGGTGACAGGTAAATTTAAGAACAGGATGAGACCCCATGTAGCAGGTGACTAAAGGTGTTTGGAGGGTTCGTTTTCCAAATGTTACAAAAAATAAAGTTTTAAATATTAGACAGTCAAGGAAGTTTAAAGGAAAAGGGGAGAAGGGGAAAGAGAAATAAGAAGGAAAAGATTAACTATTAATTTTGAAATGTTTTTCATTAAGAAAGCGATTTGCTGGCACAAAGCTCTAGGGCTGCCTGTGTGGAAGCTCCCGGACTCGTGGCTTGCATGCCCTCCCCGTGCACGCTGGGTGGACACGGTGCAGGCGCCCCTTGGGCCGTCCCTGTTTCAGGACCTGACCTCTCACTTCTTTGGAAGGAGAGGATGAGATTACCAGAGCTTTGGATCCATTTTTGGATCAAATGAAAGCCACAGGCTAATCCTTAATGTGTCCCTCTCCTCTTACAGATGCTGGCCTGGCTGCAGGGGTGAGGCTGCAGATGTCTAGCAGGCCCGGCCCCAGGGCGGAAGGCAGAAAGTCACACACTGCTCCCTGAGGTCTGCAGCACCCCTCCCACCCATCTTCCCCCAGCAGCACTCTGTGCCCCGGGGAGCCCTTCTTTCCACACTCGACTCCAGCCTCACCTCCTCTGGGAAGCTGTCTTGGTCCCTTGTCTGTTGCTACAACTGAATACCCGAGACTAGCTAATGTATAAAGAAAATAAATTTACTTCTTATGGTTCTGCAGGCTGGAAAGTCCAAGATCCAGGGGCCACATCTGGTGAGAGCCTTCTTGCTGGTGGGGACTCTCTGTAGAGCCCTGAGGTGGCACAGGGCATCACATGGCAAGGGGCTCAGGAGAGAGCCGAGCTGGCTTTTATAGCAGACCTACTCTCGTGATAACTAACCCACTCCTGTGATAATCCATTGATCCATTAACCCATCAACCCATTGTGAGTGCAGGACCCTCAAGACCCAATCACTTCTTAAAGGCCCCACCTCCTAATGCTGTTACACTGGGAAATAAGTTTCAACATGAGTTTTGGAGGGGACAAACATTCAAACCACAGCAGATGGGATGATACCCCAGTAACAGTTAGCCACTCTCCTCTCCTTCTTCTTGCAGCATTTGTAGTAATTTGCCATGCCTTTTTGTTCACTTGTCTATGCTCTCAACAGAACTGTGGGCTCTTCAAGGGAAAAGATCTTCTTTGGTCAGTGCCTGCTGCAGAATAGTAGGTCTCGGTAGATCTTAGACCCCACATCACTTTGTGTAGTGATTCTCAAACATGTGTGCACAAGAATTACTTAAAAATGGGTTAAAATGCAGATCCCCAGATCTTGGACTAGTGATCTTGTAACCACATCTTTGAATAAGAGCATGTGCTGTTGATGCACAGATGTTCATAACCCATACTTTAAGAAATACAAATTTGTTCAAACTTTTCATTTTATAGGTGGGGAAACAGAGAGCCAGAGATTAAGTGCCCTGCGTCAGGACCCTTGGCTACTTAATGCAAGAGGAGTAATAGTGCTTTCAGACAGAGCCATCTTAAATTTTTATTAATCTGATTAAGCTAATCACAGACACACTGATGATCACCGTTGGGAATATTAAAAATGCCTTGAACGGAAATCATTGAACACGACATTTTAAAATAGTAACAAGACTCTCCGCAGTTGCAGCTCCTGCTAAAGGGGTGTGCATGCAGACATTGCAGCCCCTTCGTGTTCCTGCCACCAGTGGCTCCTCCTTAGAATGCAAATGTTTTCTGACAACAGAGCAAGTCCCTGGTGGCTTCTGCTTCTAAAGTGTCATTTGCCTCAATGGCTGTCTCAAGAGGCTGTTTGCCACAAGCTCTGTTTCCAGCAGGGTGTCCTCTGACGCCTTTCCGATGTTCACACTTCATGGTGGCCGATTCAGGGCCCAGAGTTGACCCAGGGTTCAGGTGTCTGGTTCATGCCTATTTTTATGAGCAAATCCTGATTTCGTCTGTCAGTTGTTTGGCGGGCACTGTGCGCTGGCTCCTGCCTCGGGCGGCATGTGCCACCTAGCGGGCCCTGTGACTGCCACCCTGGCTTGGCAGGAGCTGGGCAGCCCAGCCCTGAGGAAACTCAGCAGACACCCACTGAGGGTTACACCAGCCCCCAAGCAGCCCGGCCACTGGGGGCTCAGAAGAGTAGCTCATCAGGGGAGCCGGGAAGGACAGAAGAAGGAGGTCTGGCGGGGTCCTAGCACTCTGCCACCTTGCTTGACGGAATTCTGATAGTGGTGGGCAGGAACTCTGCTTCTCGGCCACAAGGTGTCAGCAGTGGGCTGGCCAGGTGATGGCTGTGTGCGCAGGCCCTTGGAGGAAGGCCCGGGCAGGCAGAGATGCTGCTGGTTGCCCTTTGAGATTCCTAGTTTGGAGAGACTGCTCTTCTTCTTAGTGGGGGAGTGATGGTTACGTTACCAAAGGCCCTCCCTCGGCTTTACAATGGACCAGCCACATGCCTCTCTGTGCCTTCAGCCGAGTGTCACTGCCGCTGCCAGGCATCTTGACCACACCTGAACTGCAGCTTGGAGAGGCTGATGCAGGTGGACATTTGGGGATAATGCCAACGTTGTAGGAGGTGTATACAGACAGAATGGCTCAGGACACTACTTTTTTAAAAATCTGGATGAATTCTGGCTCCTCTACTTACTAGCTGTGAATCTGAAGTCTGGGTTTGCGTCCTCATGTGGAAAAGGACATTTTGCCCATTTTTCAAGCGGCACTTAGTCATAGGGTTGTTATGTGGGTCAAACGAGATGAAATGCTTTGCAAACTGTGGGTACTAGGTACACATGGGTACAGTGCTCGGGGCTCCTCTTCTGGCCTGAGCTGTGTCACAGAGCTTCCTTCAGACCAGAGGGACAGACACCGCGGCAGGAACAAGTGGCTGACTCTTCTCCGAACGGGTCATGTGGAGACTCCAATGTGAGCTGCCAGCCATAAACTTCTGATCCAGCCTGATAGAGTCATCTTCCAACTAGATTCTTCCTGGATGCCTTTCCGCGGCTTGTTTCCAAGCGGAAAGCTGGCAGTGCATGCATGCTCTTCCTTCTCCACTGAGCCTGCTTTTCCATCCTGGAAGGAGATGAAACACACGTTGTAGAATGTAAGTTTTTCCTGCCGGACACTATCCCCAGTGCAGTGATGGAGAAAAATAGCAGATGAAGTCAGGGGATAACTGATGAGTAACATACTGATTTATAAACATTTATGAAATCAAATGAAGGCTTTTTTTCCACTGGTGGGGTTATTTATTATGTCCTTGCTGGCCAGATCCCAGAGTAGAAGAGGTTTTGGTTCCTGAGCAAGAGAAATAGCAGGGACCAATTTTCTCCATTGCTCAGCTGATGTTGAAATGCAGCCCAGTCGCCGGCCTGACTCAAGACTGACCTGCTCATCACCGTCGTGGCGAATGGGGGCCGAGGCACAGGCCCCATCGCACTGGCAAGATGGCAAAGACGAGATGAGGCTGTCGCGATGGATGGGTCATTGCTCTGCGGAGCTTTTCCTGTGGCCTGTCCCTTGCTGGAAACGACCTACCCTGAAAATATCCTGTGAAAAACTCAGATGGGATTTTGATTGTAATTTTACTAAGTTAGATATTAATTTGTGGAAAAGTGAGATCTTATGACATAGAGTTTTTCCATTTATGAACATGTTGTATCTTTCTATTTATTCAATTTCTCTTTCATATCTATCTTTCCAAATAAATTTTAGGTTTCTGTAGAAAGACCTTGGGCATCTTATGGTAGATGCATTCCTAGATAAATTATAGCTTTTTATTACTATCCTAAAGGAATCTTTAAGAATATCTACATTTTCTTGTTGGTGTGTAGGCAAGTATTTGTGTATGTGTGCACTAAGAGAAATAGACTAGAGCCTTATTGGTTCTAATAGTTTGTCTGTCGTTTTGGATTTACTGTGTGAACAATGATATTAAATAATGCCTGTTTTAGTTTCCCTTTTTTAATCCTGTTACATTCTGTTTCTTTTTGTTTTCTTACAGTGCTGATTAACACCTTGAGGTCATCCTCCTTCTTGTCATGATTTTAAGGGAAATTTTTTTGCATACATGTTTTATTTTGAAATAATTTTAGATTTACAAAAAAGTTGCAAAGATAGTACAGAGAGTTCCCAGATGCCCCTCACCCAGTTTCCCCCATTGTTAACATCTTACAGAACATAGTACCTGTGTCCAAATTAAGAAACAAATATTGGTACATCAATATTAACTAAGCTCTAGGCTCTATTCAGATTTCACTTGTTCTCCCACTGCTGTCTGTTTTCAGTCCCCGAATCCCATCCAGGACGTCACATTCTGTCTAGTTGTCATGGCTTCTTTTTTTTTCTTTTTGAATTTTTTAAATTATTTTTTTAAAAAATTATAATTTAATTTTCTTTATTTTTTCCCCCATGATTTTCATGGTAGTCATGGCTTCTTAGTCTTCTCCGGTCTAAGGCAGTTTTTAGTTCTTTCTTTGTTTTTTATGACCTTGACAGTTTTTGAGGAGTATTGGTTAAAAGTATTTTGTAGAATATTCCTCAATTTGGGGGGGTGCTTGATGTTTTTCTCATGAATGGCATGAGGTTATGGTTTTGGGGGAATAATATCAGAGAAGGGCCCTTCTCATTATGCCACATCAGTGGGAACATACTGTCAACATGACTTATCACTGGTGAAGTTAAACTTGGTCACCTGACTAAGGCAACATTGGCCAGGATATTCCATAGTAGGGTTTCCTCCCTGACACCCTCTCCATTCTCTACCCTAACCCACACTCAAGGGGTAGAGGGAAGGAATGGGAGGATAAAGATTAAGTCCCACCTCCTGGAGGATGGCATGTTTACATATACTGTATTATCTGGAATTCTGTAACAAAGACTTCTCTTTTCTATTTATTTACATGTTTGTTTATTCAATCATTTATTTATATCAGTATGGGCTTTTTTATATGCTTTGGGTTATATTACATTATTTCTTTTGTTGCTCAAGTTGTTCCAGCTCGGCCATTGGAGCTCTTTCAGTTTGGCTCCTGAATCCCTTTGACATGCCCCCATCCTTTTGCTTTTTCCTATTTTCTTACTTTCTGGTAATATGACATGGTCCAGGCCCATCTTATATTTTCCCTGCCCTAGCCCTAGAATCAGACATTGCTCTTAGGAACACTGGCTCCTTTTATTAGAGAATGAAATTTGGAAACCAAGATCTGAGTGAAGTGTGTACTCATCACAACTGGGATGTCACTGTTTCTAGTCCTCTCGGCAGATACAGCTAAGAGTGTATGTGTATATACTAGCCCATGTAAACACATGTAACTATAATTATGTCTGAATCTATCCATTTGCATCCTTATTAAGTTCAACGTGAGTTCATACTGATGTTTCTGATTGTAATCCAGCACCACATGGTTCATTCTTGGCTCTTCTGTTATCTGCAAAATTCCTCTCTAACAATAAGAAACTTAGCTTCCACACCACCACCCATTTACTTATAAAGAGAGTCGTTTTAATGTTCCTTCATTAAAATTTGATGTAGTTTTTGGTAGCTATCCTTACCAAGTTAAGGATGTTTCCTTCCATTCCTAGTTTGTTCAAAGAAAATTAACCTTGAATTATTAAATGATATATTTTAAAGTCAATCATTTATTGAGATGATACTATGAAATGTTAAAATGATAATATGAAATGTTAAACTCTGTATCTCTGGGTCAAACCCAACTTGGTCATAGAAATTTTTTTTTCATTGGATTGAAGTACATGAAATTGCTGTTATTTTTTAAGTCAAAATTGGTTGACTATTGACAGCTCAATACATTGCTGGGCTCTATTTGCTTGTGCTTTGTTTAGGATTTTTGTGTATGTGAACATAAGTGAGACTGGCTTATAGTTTTCCTATCCCTCACTGCTCTTCTGCCCCTGAAATCCAAGGACTTGCTCTCAAGACCCAGGCTATCTTTCAATGATTACTAGAGATGGTTATAAGCATGAAGGTTATTGCCTTTAGAAAGAAAGGAGATGAGTAAAAGAACAGAGGAGCAAGGGAAGGGAAAAGGAGGAGGAGAAGGAGAAAGAGTTGTTCTGGCTAATTCTAGATGAATCCCCCCAACCTACCATACAGCTGCAATAACCTATGTCACTTTTCTACTGAGGCCCTCCCCACACCTCACGTGCAATCCACACACATGCTCAGAATGATGCAGGGGACAAGACGAACTTCACTGGAGATGGCTCCATACTGCTTGCTTAAGAGACTTGGGGACAGAATAAAAGCTCTGTATCCTATGGGCACTGGGTGGGCATTTATTTTTGTTTGCCCAGACTGCTTTCCTCCTGTCTTCAGATTACAGCACACTTTGTCCTTAGGGAACTGCATCTCCCTGCCTATGTCATAGATTCAGGCTCCATTCCTGTGCTCTGCTCCATTCCACAGCTGCCCAGTGATTCCCTCGTCTAATGACTGGTCCAAATGGTGGACAGGAGACTCAAGTTGGTCCAAGGAGAGTTCGTCCAAGAGATTAAATGTGCTGATGGTGTTAGACAAACTCACCCTCTTTCCCTTAGATTCTAAGCTGGAAGAAGGCAAGTTTGGAATTGCCTACTGCCAGTTTTCCTTTGCTCTGTCCTACCCATTAGAGGGAGTAGTTTGAAGAAAGATGGAATGAGGTCAGCCCGAAGAGAGAAGCTGAGATGCAAACTGAGAGGCGGTCCTGAGGTTATCCACTGAGACCCTGCCCTGAATCCATCCTGTTCAATCCAATTGGATAAGCTATAAATAACACCCCTGTTTTACTTAAGCTACTTTAAGTCGGGTCTTCTGACAGATTTGTGGTGAAATCAGCTGAACAAAGTCAAGGCTGAGAATATTTGTGCCGCCTCTGTGTTCTCAGTTTACGAATATCATCTATAGGGTGACACCACTGTGACAGATGGAAGTGGTGATTTAAACAAGGTGTCCTCATTCACTGGTGGGCAGGAAGTGGACAGGACCCCTTGATAGAGACCCCAGCTCTGTTAGTATTAATATAAAAAAATTCCAAAGTCCTGTGCCATGAGAGTGATGAATGCACCAACTGATGGAAAGAGGAACTGTAAAATCAGCATGTGGGTGAGGAGGTGTTTACACTTCAGTGCTCCTTTATTCCTTGCCTGATGCACTTAGAAAAGGATGGTATCTTAAAGGGGGTTCTCCCTCAAAATAGACCCTTGTAGCTGACAGTTATTTGATAAAAGAGTAGGGTGGGTGTTCCAATTTTCACTGAGGTAGAGCCTTGTCTGCTACATAATGTCCCCGTCTCTCTACCCACAGTAAGTACAGCCATGCTGGAGTACAGCTGGCTTTAATGTCCAGTTGCACATACTATGTGCAGAAGAATGATGTGAGATAACAAAGGCCAAGGCAGATGTTCAGTAAACAATATGGTAATTTCAATTTATATTTTCTTATGATGCAGAATGTGGCTTTAAAGACTGCACAAAGTTACCAGAAGAGTTGAGTGATTTATCTAAGACCAAAGGATAAACTTTTAAAGAAATATCTTATTGTTTTCTGATAATAAAAAGTGCAAGCAATTCTTTAAAAAATGCAATAAAATTGAGAAAACTAAGATCACCTAAAATCTCATCACCCAGAGAGAAGCATCATTTACATTTTGACGTGTATCTCCCAGACTTATTTCTATAAAAGAGCAAGCTTAAAAGCTGAATCCAAGCCGGGCGCGGTGGCTCACGCCTGTAATCCTAGCACTCTGGGAGGCTGAGGCGGGCGGATTGCTCGAGGTCAGGAGTTCGAAACCAGCCTGAGCAAGAGCGAGACCCCGTCTCTACTATAAATAGAAAGAAATTAATTGGCCAACTAATATATATATAAAATTAGCCGGGCATGGTGGCGCATGCCTGTAGTCCCAGCTACTCGGGAGGCTGAGGCAGAAGGATTGCTTGAGCCCAGGAGTTTGAGGTTGCTGTGAGCTAGGCTGACGCCACGGCACTCACTCTAGCCTGGTCAATAAGCGAGACTCTGTCTCAAAAAAAAAAAAAAAAAAAAGCTGAATCCAGACCAGAATTGAGATCTTATGTTGCCTCTTAAAGAATATTTGTTTTCATTTATTATATAGTTTCAAATATATGATAACTACAGAAGATAAAAATCCATGGACCCAAAGCCAACATGAATAAAAGTTAGCACTTTCCATATTTATTTCAAGATACATTTTATGCCTTTTGTTTAAATAAATATGCAGTATTTCAGATTGTTTGGCACATACCCCCTGCCCATACTCTTCCCTGATCCTTTTTTCTTTTCCTGGAGATAACCACTATCCTGAAGTTGGGAGTATCTTTCTGTATATGGTTCTCCAGTGAAACAGAAGCAATAGGATCACACACACACACATGTGCTGCAATGGGGCAGGAAAAAGAGGGGAAATAATTCCTCCCCCCGACCCCCCCCCCCGGGCCTTTTGTTCAATTCAGGCCCTCAATGGATCTGACAGACTTCACCCACTTGTGTGACTTCTGAGCCTCAACCGCAAGACATCTTGCAGTGTCTTGTTACCCTGTCTTAGAATGCAATGCTACCATGTCAGGAAGCCTCCATGAGGGTGAATAACTCTATGAAGATAGATGACCATGAAGGATGACCACAGGATGAGATGGTGCCATCAGCAAGCACCAACTGCCCAACATGTGACTGTGGCCATCTTAGACCATTCAGCCCCAAGTAAGCCCCTAGATGACTGCAGCCATATGAGTAATCCTGGAAAGATCAACAGAAAAACCACTAGGCAGAGCCCAGCCACAATTGCTTACCTGTAGTACTGTGAGCAAAAAAAAAATGATTTACTCACTGGGTCTGGGAGTGATTTGTTCCATAGCAATAAGCAACTGATAGGCCTCTCCTCACTTCCTGTGCCACAGACCTCTTGCCTCTCATTTTCTGCCATGGAGCTTTCCTTTTACTATTGAGATGCAAAGCGCTATGGGACCCACTTGGTACCCATACACACAATCCAGGAATGGCACTGACAAACTATGACCGTTGGAGAGGGGAGTTAGAAGATAAATCTTTCTCCCTTTGTCCCATGGGAGGTATTTGAGGGTGGGTATATGGTCTCTCTGAAGATATCCTGCAAAACTGAATCAATTTCTCATGAAGGTATTGCCAGCTTGGTAATACACTTTTTTTTATATATATTTGCTCTGTCTATTTATCTAACTCTTCAGCTCTTTTCTTCACTCCTTCTTCCCTGGAATTTCATTCTCCAAAGAAGTCCTAATATATACAATTTGCTCATCTTCTGTTTTCTAGGGAGTCTGAGAAGAGATAGTTCCAAGAGTGGTCTCAGAAAGCAAATCTTCAGGATGGGGTTTGGAGTTGAATCACCCAATAGTCTGAAGGCACAGGGCCCCCATTGCTGGTGGTAAGGTGACTGGTAACAAACCCTGAAGTGCAGTGGCCTCACCAAGGCTTCCACCTGTGGTTAATTGTGATGAGGTACAGGTAGAGGTGAGGCATTGGGATACACCAGTAGTTTCTGAACTGCTGCACATTAAAATCATGGGGAGTGGTGAGCTTTAAAAAAATCTCCATGCCTAGGTCTTATCCCATACTGATTAAATCAAAATGTGTATGGGTGAAAGCCAGGGGGTATTATATTTTTAAAGATCCCCAGGTGATTCTTATAAACAGCAAGATTTGTGAACCACTGAGATATGCAATGAACATAGGTCTTCGTTGGTAGAATGTGATAATCATAACTATAAGGACTACAGTGGGTACTGGATGCTTTTGATAGCATTGGAATTCTTTATTTTAAAAAATATTCCTGACAGCTTACTGCCAACTTAGGGTAGGCTGGGAAAGCCAGAGATCCTCTATGGCAGCCCTTAACTCTTACCTGAAGGGGAAGGTGAGCGCATCCACAGGACAAACTGTGCTGAAAATCAGGCTCAGGATCTGATAATATATACTAGCAAAGCTGCCAAGGATAGTGAATGTGCAGCCTTAGGTCTCTCATGCCAAATCACAGCTCTCAAAGTGAAAGAATAGGACCCTGAGACTGAGGATAGGAACATTAGGTTGGAAGGGCTTAAGAACCTTTAGCCACCCTTTCTCCATACTTCTCCAGGCCAGCAAAGGCAGGACTGTCTTGTTCAACACAGGAAAACATCTTTTGGCTTGGAGGCAATGTAATAATTTCCTCTGAAGCCTCATAAGATGGTGCGTGTACTGTTCAAGGTCTGCCTCCCCGTTTCCCAATCCCTTGCTGCCTTCAGGCCAATTAGGGTCAGGTCTCAGCATAGAGACCTGTGGTCTCTGCTTCAGGAGGGAAGCACTGCATGCCAAGGCATTGCAGGTCCTGGCTAATCTGTGGCAGAAAGAACAGAAGCACATATGAAAGTAGATTTTTAAAGGGTGGACTGAGGAAGGTGGACTATAACATTGGATATGGAAGACTTGGGGGATCTGCGGGTGAACAGCCCCAGCCTCTCCTTTGAGGCTCCAAACACAGTAGAGCTGGGCTGGCCGTTCCATCATTGTCATCAGAACCATACCGATGGGAATCGGGTCCTCTCAAGACCAGACTGCCCGGCTTTCTGTCCTCATGGAGGCACGGAAGCCTTGTAGACAGGGGCTCCTGCCAGCCCCTTGGGTGGCCCCTGCTTGCCCAGTAACATGCACTCACCTTCCCCTTTGGGTGCCCACAGAGCAAGGACAGGACGTTGCCCCTGAAGCATCCAGTGCCCAGCCTGTCTCGAAGGGGGAACAGGCCTCAGTGCCTCGTTCTCTCCTGCTTTCAGCCAGAGGTAGACAACCGCTTTCCCAGGCCCCAAGTTTCCTAAGGCCCTGCCCAGGATTTTCCTCCTAACTGGGATTGTGCTCTGCTGGTCCCTTACCTCCCCCTGCAGGGAGCTGGCTCGGGTCTAAAGCTGCCTTTCAGAGAGGACACCGCCCAGCTGCATAATCAAACATTAGAAGCCCAAATGAGAAATCACAGCTTGGAATGATGTCCAGAGCGTTGACCAGTTTCTCAAGTCATAAATCATATTCCTTCTCCAAGAACCGCGGGTCATGAGGACCTCCAGGCCCCTCGACCCGCGCTGCGTCAGCCGCAGTCACAGTGCACGCGGGGAGAAAGTGAGCCCACCGCCCGTCAGGCTCAAACCCAGCCGCTGGCCTGCCGAGGGGAGGGATTGTGTGTCACAAAGAGTGGGGACTAGAACCCCAGAGTCCTTTGTCCCAGCCTCTTTCCGAAGCCCTGGCCTCTATCCTAGCGTCCTCACCAGCACGAAGCAAAGGCTCATTGGGGATTTTCAGAGCTTTCACTGGCTGCCTCTTTAAAGTGTCTAATTTTAATGAAGAAATCTTTCATCCACCATCCTGTTTCCAGGAGACAGGTTTGGAAGGAATTTTCACAAGTCACTAAGGCCCTTGGAAATGTGTTTTCTGGTGGAAAATGTAAGGCTGTAAGACATGCACAGAGATGTTCTCACTGGGGGTGGGAGTGGAGGAGGCAGGAGCAGGAAATAAAACACCAGGGAGAAAGCGCTTCCCGCGCCAAGTGGAGGAAGGACGCTGGTGACCGGAGGGGCGCAGCGTTTGACTGGGAGTGCGTAAAGAACAGTGCAGCCAGGAGACACGGAGTCCCTCCTGGGGGAGATCACGCGCAGTTCCAAGAAATGCTGGGGACTGGAACATGCATGGGGGGGGGAGAAAGGGCAGGAGGGAGAATGTCATCAACAACCGGGATGAGGTGGAGCCTCGGTACACACATACAGAAAACAGGCCAGGAAAAAAGAAAAAGCAACTCAAGTTCATCCCCTCTGGAGCTTTGTGAGCCTAAAAGAAAAAATAAAACCAATAGCAACTGCTGAACTGGAAGACTATGGGGCTGGAATAGCTGGGTGACACGCAGTGAGTGCGGGGGCGGGGGCATGCTCAGTCATGGCTTCGCCCCTCTGGAGGTGATGCCGGGGTAGAAGGTCTCCACCCTTCTGCTCCTGCTTCCCGGATGCCTTTCTCCCAAGCACCTCTTGTCCTTGCCCCCATCTCCAAGGTGCTCCATAGCACTTTCTGTCAGCTGCATGACACACCCTCTGTCACACTACATGGGACGTTGATGCCATCTTGGTAGAAGATCAAGGCTGACGCCAATGAGTTCAGCACCACTTGGTCCTTCTCTGGGGTTCCTGGGCCCCGTGGGACAAGGGCTGGGTGAATATGCATACACTCATGCAGAGGAAGCTTGGTGGATGCGGCTGTGGGATTTAAACCCCAGCAGGAGCCAAGGGGTGGGGTGGGGAGAGGTGAGAGGGCACAGGGGCACAATTCATAGACCACTCTGTGATGAAACGGCAAGTGAGAGTGACAGGGGTTAATGGAGGTGGTTTTATTGAAACAGTGGCCCTCCTGCATCACTAAATCACCGGGGCCGATGAGCAGAGCCACCTGGGGCTGCTGGTGACTTGAGTTAGGCTTTTGCAAGCCTACGAATTAACTCTCAGTGGACACGACAGGGTGTCTCCCGCAGCTGGTGGTGAAGAAAGCTGCATTATCCTACCCATTTATGCCACACAGTCCAAACCAGCACCAAACTACGGAGCAGAAGAGAGGCAGGCTAACATGACTCAAAGTTTTGGATAAAAACATCTGCCTGAATCACACACAAAAAGCATTTTCAGTGTGCTTTTGTTTACTCAGTTTCTGCTAAGGAGGCACTACTTATAGATGGGAAATGTTACGGATGTTGCCTTCGGCCTGGAGAGAAAGTGTAATTTGCAGCTTTTGCTAAAAGTGATAACCTTATTAAGTAATGGGATTCGCTGATTAACTGCTACTTACAAAACATTGTTGTCAAACCTGTTAGTTTGACACCAGTGACAGAGCTACTATCACATTCACTTCTCCATCCCTCCAATCCCAGGGGATTTTACGGAAATATTTCTCATTTAAATAGCTTTCATCTTCCAACATTTTTTATGGCTTCCACTAATAGGTGAACAATAAGTCAGCAGCCACTCCTAGATGGATATCGGATCAACCTTGGCGAGGAGGTCAAGGAGAAAAGCAATTCTAACTTAAAAAATGAGTTTTTTATGAAAGAGGTAATGGGAAAATGTGCAAGTTCATTGAGCACTAGAATGAATGGAAGTTCTTGGTCAGAGATCAGAAGCTAGGATCCCTCTATGCTCAGTGTGTGTGATGGCACTTTAACTTCCTAGAATGGAGCAATGTCTCTTTCACAATGATTCACACAGTGTGCGGGAAAGTCTCTTTTCTGGTAACTCGCCTAAGAAAAGCAACTCCATCCTGGTCTGGGCTGACCCCATTTCCAGTGATGTCTAACCATGCACACCACACAACGCTGCCTGGGACCCCTCTCACCTGGATGTGCTCTGCACACCGGGACAGCCAGCCCAGCCACCACACAGGCTCAGGAGTGACCTACTCGTTACAGGAGCCCGGGGTTCTCTATCCCGTCTCCCTGCCCTTCCTATTCCAGCCTGTGGCCACGGAGGGGCAGCCTGGCGCAGTGGAGGAGCCCTGAGCTCTAATGCAGGGCAAAGTGCTTTCCTTCACCATGGGTTCCCAACTTCCCTTCTGGGCTTGACCACGTTCGGGGGTTCAAGGTGGCCAAATCTATGTTCAGATTTGACAGAAAAAAAGAAAAAAATGTAACATTTGCATCAGGATTTCTTTCCCTACTTGGACTTTTTATAAATAGACTATACTACTGTTTGTACAATGATAATGAGAAAAAAATAGTGTTAATAATAAAGGCTGTGTTTTCAGAGCTTACGTCTGCCTGTGGGAGGAGAGCAGGCAGTGAAAGCGCCTACACCTGGGGAGGGAGCGCACCTGTAGGTAGGTGGGTTTGCTTGTGTTGGCTCAGGGACTTCATGGACACATGAGAAAGGCCACCCAGTTTGGACCTGTGCTGGTGGAGAGAGGAGAGAGATATGAGCTTGGAAATGGTTTTGCTCGAGGTAGGACTGGCAGCAAGGTTAATGTTTTCAGTCTATTAAGATTTAAGCAAACCAAGGGCAGATGGTGAGAGAAGGCTTTGGAGGCTGCACCCCAGCTCTCCCCAGGAGCTGTCCCCAGGCCTGACTGGCCGGCCTTGCCAGCTGGAGAGGACACGGGCATGGGATGACACCTCTCTCCCCACTCCCATAACGGCTTTCACTGAGAACCACGTTGCCTTCGTCAAGGATCATTGCTGAGCACAACAGACAGGACCGTGGCCTCCGGGCAGGAAATTGTCAGATCAGGGTTAAGCTGGGTCAAAACCCAGAAACGATCATAACCCCCAAACTGGAGTCACAACCACGCAGCCTCAGAAGTAGACCACCAGGAATAGGGTTCCGGATTCCACAGACGCTGCGTGAGGGGCTTTGACAGGCACGGGAATGTATTTTAATCCTCCTCGACTCCTGCGGGAGGGAGGCCCTCTTGCCCCTGATAACTGACCAGGAAGGAGACCCCAGAGGAGAGACTGGCCCAAGATGACCCTGAGTGGACACTTCCTGGGGGCTCTGATCAAATCTCACATTCCTTCCCTGCGCCAGGCTGCCCCTTCGTGGTCACAGGCTGGACTAGGAAGGGCAGGGAGACGGGATAGGGAACCTGGGCTCCTGTAATGAATGAGTGAGTCACTCCTGAGCCAGCGTGGTGAGTGGGCTGGCTGTCCGAGGTGCAGCGTGTGGCCAGGTGACAGGGCTCCCAGGCAGCAGTGATCAGCCCGAGCAGCCTCGGCTGTCCAAGGACCACCTTGGAAAGGCTTTTCCTTACTCTCTACCTGCAGGAACTAGTCCTAATTAAATAGAAGCATAGAAGTTGATCATACACAAGTTCACGTAAATTCCATTCTTTATTAGAAATAATACAGGAATACTTTTCACAGCAGGAACGCAGAATACTACATTGTCTTGAATTCTTAAGATTTGGAAATCTTATTGAATCTCACCCAGGCCCACAATACACTGTACTAAATGCAAATGCTTCATCAAAAATGAAAAAAAAAAAAAAAAGCCAAAACAAAAAATACCCCCAAGCTATTAAAACCGTAAGGCAGCAGTGGTTATTTAATTAAATATCTGACTGTAGTGTACCTACCTGTCACTGTTTAAGAGAATACATTAAAAATAGAAAAATAGGCCTCTAACGAACAAATTTGCCCAAAGGAAAGTTACAAACAATAACAGCTAGGCTTTGAAAAATTAAAAGCATATTTTGATATGACGTCTTATATATAAAGGTCTATTTATTAAAACACTATGTGTTACAAAAATGAGTACATCCAATTGGCTTCTAAAGAACATGCTACACTTGGAGCCTGCTTATTACAAATGAGAGATTTGTAAATATATGCAGTAAGAATACATGTGTGTTCACACAGAGATAATGTATCTGTCTGAACAGTATGTGATGAAATTAAACTAGAGGATAAATAACTTTAATAAACTCTACATTTTGAGGCACCTGAGGAATAAAATTCATGTTGTTTCTAAATTATGGACACAGCATCTTTCCCCCCCATCTTCTGTACCTTAGTGTAATGCCTATTTGCATTTAACCTAGTTATCTTATGTTTGCATGCTTTGCAAACTGAATTACAGAACCAAATTGCCTATTACGATTGCCCATTATATAACACAATTACATAGGAACACTTTGAGGTGAGAGGATTGTCCCAATATTAGGCAACACTGATTGCATCATGCTTGCAAAGAGCAAAAATTAAGGAGAGGCTCTTTCCCCAGGTGACAGGGCTTACTGCTCTTTTTCTCCAATGTAAATGCTGTTCACCATTACAATGAGCTCTATTCACTGATGTCTAGTTTGCAAAATTAGATCTGTTGGTATTTTTTAAAAAATAATAAAGCTAGGACTTTAAACTACACCATTTCCTAAGTTAAAAGCTTCGCTCCTCCGAATACTAAATAAAACATAGAATTGAAGTAGTGTTCCAGGATTCTATTATGTCTGTAAAAAGTGAAAGCACAATGAATTTTCAAGTAATTAGAATATCTGTACACTATATACCAGATCCTTCCTGCACACATGCAGTGGCACAAGCAAATGATGCACAAACTTTTAGTGGGTAAAATTTCTCTCAAATTCCCAAGCCCAATCATAGAAACACACACGAACACACACACACACACACACACACACACACACACACACACACACACACATCCTCTCTCTCTTTAAAAATCTTTAATTAGGAGGGAGGAAAGGCCATCTTGGTAGAGAAAAGGGAATGTAGCCAACCCTGTTTTTATCTTGCCAGGATAAGGAAATGACCTATTTGCACCCTTGGTGTCTGGCTGTTGCATGCAGTGCATGATCAAAGAAAGACACTTTACCAGGGAGAAGGTGCAGCTGTCTCTCTCCCAGACGGGGTGAGAGCAGGGGCCTCCTGAGCAGGCATATGGGGAAGAGGAGTAGCATAAAGAGGTGGAAACATGAGATTAACTAAGGCTGAGTTGAAAGAAAGAATCTGAAAATAAACTCGTCAATTTACAAAACAAAAGGCATAACATTTCAATCACCATCATTCCACCCTGAAAGCAGAGAACGAGGATTTCCACTTCCTCACGTGTCTTCCTTGTTTAGCAGGAGCCTCGTCAGCTAACGACAGCCCAGCCTGGCTTGTAAAACACACCTTTTGGCCTCCTGCTTTGGATGTTACAATAGCACTTAATTAACAAAAAGTTTCCGCCGTTAGTGAAAAGAAAAAAATAGCAGCAGAAGCCAATTATGATGAAATGATTTTTTTCAATCCATTTATTTAGTTCTCTTGTCTGTGAACAGAATAAAAAGCCAATTTATCCACAAATGTATTGAAAGTATAAAATCTTTATGTTAATAAAATTACTTCTAGGTATATACAGAAGAGAAACAATCTATAAACAATGTGTATAAAATGGAAATATTTGCTACATAACGTAACTGATAGTTCAAGTTTTCTCGAGGATACAATGAGAGGAGCTCTTTTTTTTTTAATCCTTAAGGGATCAAAGGTATAGCTGGAAAACGACAGCAAATTAGATATTGTGGCTTAGAACACAATGGGTAATAAAAGAAATCAAAGTCCCCCCAACCCTCTTGTACATTGGCAGAAACACTTTCAGTTCCTGAGGGGGAAATAAGTGTGACTTCTTGAAAGACCTTGAGGGCGTGTGATTGTGCTGGATGAAGGCCAGGAACAGTATTTCTTTTCCAGAGTTGAGTTGCCTTTCTCAAGCCTCTAAACCACGTTTTCTTTTGGGAACTATATCATCATCTCCCCGTACGCAGACACAAGCCACTTAATAGTGCACACATCTCAGAAGACTTGTAAATGTCTAAAAGCAAAACCCCAGACACACTTCTGTTGCAGGTCACTTTCCCACTTCTTTGATGCTGGCTGGGCCGTCCTCACTTCAACACAAGGCTGTGGCCTGGCTTTCGCCACGAGGCAATGTGGTCAGTGCTGAGTGGGCCTGGGCAATGCTCTGTGTTCTGTAAAGAACTGTGGCATTATTGGAATTGTTAGTGGACATCAGAGGGACTCCCTGCAGATTGCAGGAGGCAGTGTGACGGGAGAAGCAGCATGAGCTTCTCAAGAGGTACATGGACTTGGCTCCAGGTCACTTGACCTTCAAGGGCTGAAGGTGTTTAATTTAGGTTCAAGAGGCCCATCTGCAGGACATCAGGGTGAGTCACAGAATGGAACACTCTGAAGGGAGAACACTCTTCTTCCCAGTCTTAGGCCCAGGGCTGAGAGGGGTGGACCTTGAAAAGCAAAAAGAGCAAGTGGAGATGGGGCAGGAAGCGTGACAGAGCCACAGGATGCTGTGGGCGGTGACAGCTGGACCGTGGAAGCCAGGCAGAGGTCAGAGCTGCTGGGCTAGGGGGCACTGAAGCTACTTGTTAGTTCTTTCTTTCTTTCTCCATCTCCTCACCTTCCCAAAAGGCATGTGAGCTAGTGAAATGGACAAAGACAGAAGAGCGGAAACAAAGAAACATGGAGGCAGGAAGAGAGAATAAAACAGGAAGTAAAAGGTAAAACGTAAAAGGAAAGGAGGGCAAAGTGGTGCTCACGTGGCTTTGAGGAGGAATTATGGCCCATGCGAGAGAGGGATTAGGAAACACCTGGATGAGTCAGAAATGAGGAGAAGCAGAAGCTGGAAGTCATCAGGCAGAAGGGGAGGAACCAGTAGCCCTTGGAGAGCTTGTTTCTTTTCATTGCACCATGTTCTGCCCCCCACAGAGTGATGTGGACCCCACAGGGGATGGGATGGAGAAGGTTCTACACTGGAGGTGAGCTGTGCAGGTGTCCCCCACGGCTTATACCCCCTAACTCTAGGTTTCCAGGGGTCTGGGTGTGAGGGTAGTCTCTGTATATTTGCAACATTTGCAAAATCTCACAGTATCCTCAGCTTCCCATGCCTAAAGATGCATCAACAAGATTACCTTAAAACGAACAGGTTGAATGTTATATACATCCAGATGATGTTGCCCTTCAAGGTAGTCTATATATTGCAGCTCCTTATGCTGATACCTGCCTAATATATAACATTTCCATTGCCATCATTCCACCTCACAAGCTCAGATAACAAGTTAGCAAATGAGTTACGGCTGTCATTGTTTGAACTATTTGAACCGAGTAAGGAAGCACACAAGAAAAAGACAAGCTAATGTGCATGAAGATATGGCCATTTTAAGTCTCAAATTGACTACCCACATTATTCCCTGGACATGACCCCAGTGGCTTTGGCTTCCTCTAAAAAGAAAAATATAATCCATCCCCAAAGGGATGATGATGGGCTTCCAACACCACTTTGAAAAAAATGTATCCTAGCTTTTAAAGATAACCCCAAAAGAGATGTACTAAAAATATTCTGAGCAATGACCTCATCCTTGGGACATGTGTCCAGGCTTTTGAGGTAATTTCTTTGAAGATGAAACACTCTAAGCTTTTTGGGGAAAAAAGTTAGTCACATCATTCTGTTCTTAAGGCTCGTATGTAACCATCTGGAGGGAAAAAGAGAACCCCCTGATATTTCCAAATCTACTCTCCGGGGAGGAGAGGGGTGAAGACTGGGAAAGGACAGGAAGGTTCCCTTTGCTCCACCCGCCGTGGGCTGCGCGTTCTCCACCTGCACGCGAAGGCGCTGTGCCGAGGGCCCAGCTCGGTGACCTGCCTCTCCAAGGAGAGCAAGGCATCGGAGTGCAGAGCTCAGGGACCCTCGCAGAGAGCAGCTTGCCCTCCGGGCCCAGTTAACCAGCCACTGGAAGCCTTGGTCTTATTTCTGAGAGGTGTCACGGATTGAGAAGGAGAAGGAAAAGATGGTTTAAAAGCGAAGCTGTAAATAATCAGTTCTTACCCCCTAAGGCTGGCAGTAGAGCGCAAGGCCAGGCAAGGCAGAAATGTGGGAGTGAACTGCAGGCCAGCGACTGAGGGGCTGACCTGCTTGTTGGAGCGTTTGCAGAGCCAGGGGGAATGGAAGGCCTCACGCTCTTCTGTCCCTTTGGCAGTTCTCCTTGCAATAAAGACAAAACCTGGGCGTTAAAAAAGAAACTGGTGGCTTTTGGGGGAAAATATAAGGCCTGGTTAAGCACTCCATCATTCACTCAGCCAGCTAACGAGCACTAATGAGGTGCCTTATACACGGCAGGTGCTATGCAGGGTGCTGGGTAGTATCTGCTTTTCCCAAGTATCGCGATTTAAGTATTTTCACAGAGAATCTCTCCATAATCCAAAATTCTGTCCAAGCAAGCTACGTAAACTACATGGCACGTGTACTTTTGGGTCTGATTTCTGAGTCACTGCTGGATAGTTCTTCTGAACAACCAGAGGACACTCCAGGAAGCAAAATCTTCCTTTACAACCCTTTCTCAACCTCCCCCAATCCCCACTTTTTGTTGCATTTACTCACAAACGCACAAATACGTGCTCACTCACGCATATGCGCACACAGGCAGGAGAGCTAACTTGGGCTTGGGTTCATACACTGCATAACTCTTTCACAAATTCACGGCAGATTGTGTTTACTTTTCTATCATCAATCATAACTTGTTTTTGTCTAAACGAAAGCTTCCTTAGTTCGTTATATCACAGATGAGTACAATTAAGATACAGGCCTTGAACATCTCAGAGTGTCTTTTTCACAGTTGTTAACGAGGCGTGGGACCTTATAGATTTATTCATGCCAGTTTATATCACTCATATGCTTATGTGACCACAGCCAGATTTATAACTGCACTGAAAATTATCCCAGGCCACTCCAATTATTTGTGTGTGTGTGTGTGTGTGTGTGTGTGTGTGTGTGTGACCACAAAAATTTCACTAGAGTTTCAGGACAGGGCTGATGAATCTGATGGCCATGACCTGCCTGAGTCCCACATTTATATAAAGTGTCCACCCTGCCATCGTAACCCAGCAGAACCTATTGCTGGGATCTACTCACCAACGTCAATTTGTATTATAGGTGTGGTTACTGCACGGACAAGCTCTGTCAAAAAGAGAAAGATTTCAGAGTTGGCTTCATCTCAAACGTCTGTGTCTGATTCACAGACATCTGTGTCTCCCTGAGAAACAACTTTTTTACAACCAGAGCCATCCAACAGAGAAATAAGCCACTTCCTACGGGGGTGAACTCCGCACAGTGGGAAGTGGGCAGGCACTGCGGGGAAGGGTTCCAGCCCCGGGTGGGGAGCTGGAGCCTTCCTGAGAGTTGAGGATGCTACGTTTATGATGGAGGTAGCCTTCGGTCACACAGGATTGTTGTAAAATGACACCTAGGGAGGGTCTGTTGTTTCATAGGGAGGTGTTTGGAGAAGCAAGGCTTTGGGTGTATTCCAAAGCTGGATACGATGGAAGATGTTTATGTTGGCCTGTGCAACAAGCATCTAGTGCGTGGAACCAGCCCTATGCCCCAGGCCATGTGGAGCACCATGGGAGCAGGTCCGAATGGCATGTGCAGACCCTTTGAAAAAAAGATGCTGTTGTCCCCACACCGCTCGGCATCATTATTTACACGCCTCCTGAGCCAGCTCCATGGCTCTTGGCTGTGTCTCTACCCTGCTAGTCCTCCTGTCCTCTCCTCTCAACACCAACCCGCGGTACAGCACCCTCGCGGGACCTGGGAGAGGGCCCCTCTGCAGCTCTCCCTGCCGGCTTCTCCTCGGGCGGGAATCACCACCAGTGCTGAGCCTGACGAGAACCTCCACGCTCTTTATGTGGGACTTTAAAAGCACAGATCTGGGGGCCCGGCTTGGGAAAGCAAAGTGAAGAAAAGCAAATCCTCCTCTAAAAGTGTGCTTTTGCCCAGAACTGCTTCTAAGTGAGGGGAAATTGTTGCATCCTGGGAGAATCGCAGTGAGCGTTCTCGTCCAGCGCGGGGTTTTGGTGAGGGCTGTGTGCGATACTGCGACCGCAGAGGAATGCGCCACAGGAAGCGTCCCAGATGTTGCTCGTTAGCGTCAGAAAAAATTACACACAGTAAATTGTTAGCAGACATGTTTTCATAATGGTTAACTGGTGGTAATAAATGAGAGCGAGTCTCTTTCAAGTAAATGCTAGATTTCCAAAAATCCAGCTTCCAGTTGCCCGTGAGGGGATCATCTTGGACACGGATACCACTGGGGGGGACACTGCTCTTCTTGCAGCGGCAGGGCGGAACGCACAGGTGCCGTGGGGGGGGGGGACTCGGCATTGCTGCTGCGCGGGACATCACACAACGGAGCAGCCATGTTTGTACCTCTGGATGTGGGACCGTGCGCTGGACTCACCTCTGGGGTTCTCAGTGTGGTCCTCTCATGCCACAAGGGGTATGGGCACATGGCAAGGCAGCAGGAGAGCCAGGCAGGTACTCGGTTCTTGGAGGGTTTATGATAAACAACAACAAAAAAACCCAAATCGGACCCATGGACAGATTTGCACCACTATCCTTAACAAAATATTTCAATTTTTTAAGAAAACTCATCTACTTCACAATCCCATGTCTTGTTATCTGAAGTTTTAAAAAACGGGCTGAGTGCAGTGGCTCATGCCTGTAATCCTAGCACTCTGGGAGGCTGAGGCGGGCGGATTGCTTGAGGTCAGGAGTTCAAAACCAGCCTGAGCAAGAGTGAGACCCGTCTCTACTATAAATAGAAAGAAATTAACTGGGCAACTAATATATATAGAAAAAATTATCCGGGCCTGGTGGTGCATGCCTCTAGTCCCAGATACTTGGGAGGCTGAGGCAGGAGGATCACTTGAGCCCAGGAGATTGAGGTTGCTGTGAGCTAGGCTGATGCAACAGCCCTCACTCTAGCCTGGGCAACAAAGCAAGACTGTCTCAAAAAAAAAAAAAAAAAAAAAAGAGTCAAACCGCCTCCCCCTGTACCCCTGTACCCCCTTGGGGAAGAGTGGAAAAGGTGCCCTGCCCAACAAGGTTCAGACAGTGACACCTCCTGCCGCTTGTGCACATGGAAACCTGGCTACTGCTTTAGTAAGAGCAGCATATTTCCATTTCTCAGGACCTTCTGACAATGACTAAATCGGAGTCCCTGGCCACCTCTCGGCATTTCCAATTATCTTCAGAGATTTGATAAAATTTTCCTAAAAGCACCTCAAAAATAATTTTAAAAATAGTTTTAATTGAAAAAAATAAGAAATATTCCATATAGCACATAAATACAAAAATAGGTTCTTGCAGCACAGAGGGCTGTTAGGATAGCTGCTCTTTCATTGCTTCCCTAAGAAATGTATGGCTTCGTCCTCCCTCACTGGTTTCCTTCCCAGGCAAACTGGTCTTAGCCCAGTATTCCTTCCCAGCAGATTTAATACAGTTGGTTCTCCTGAGTTTGTCACTCCTTTTTCCTGCTGAGAGGGGAAAAAATTGGCAGCCCTGCTGAGGGGAAATGATGGGAGCCCGGTGTAGTCTCCAGTAGGTGCTGCACGAGGCCCCCAGGACAACTGTTCCCACTGTCACCCGCAGCTGCTACGGGCTTGGCCTGTCCAGTCAGCGCCGGAGGGGGTGGGCCCAGGAGCCCAGAGTAGTCCGGGTCACCTGGCTGCCTCCAGGGCACACCCTGCTGGCACAAGAGGGGACACCAGGTAGTGGCAACCAGTAGGAAAACAGAGCAGGTTCTGCCTCTGTGTCACAAAGCTGGTGGACATTTGATACCAAGAAACGCAATAGCTAGTACACTCCCAGCCACTTCCTAAGGCTCTTCCAACTACAGTGTCAGGACACACACACACACAGACAAAACCCACATCTTTCACCTAAAGTCTTTGTGAAGGGAATAATGTGCTTCATAAAATAAAATATTTGAAAGGCCTTAGGCAATAGAATTGTCTCTTGATTTTTTAAAAAAGCATTTAACAGACAAGTGTAATTGGAAATGTTTGGAACATGAACACATGCGCTAATTTGGAATTATGCAAAACTATATTATCATTCACTACAACCTGAAGCAAAGCTACTGCAATGGAATGACAAGTACCCTGTCTGTACAAGCGTGAGGCCCCCAAGTAGGCTCTCGTTTGGACGAGAGTGACCCACAGGGCCTGATGCTTTAAGGTCCGTTTAAAGGAAATGGCCTAGTGTGTTTTACATTTGTGAAGCTATTTAGCCTTCTGGTTTGACAAGATTTTTGAGAGGGGTGAAAATTAATTATAATTGCAGTAATGCCACGATAATTTGGTCGGCTAATTGCATCTCAGTGCAAAAACAGGCAAGGAAGAATTTCCTCCCCAGGTTATTCTCTGATATGGCACCATTTATTTTAAGAGTAATGAGATTTTTAAAAAGTCAAACCTTAAATATCATGGCTTCAGCAATCTGTCCTGCTTAAAGTGTAACGCTAAATTAGATGGCACCTCTGCGAGAGCAGCTCCGCGTGAACAGGGATCCGGTTTTCTCCCATGCTTGGAATGGGAGCATGTCTCTCCCCGCAATACTGCTCGAGGCATCTCTTTGACATTGTTTGGGGCTGATCTTAATTTGGGGGAGGGCACCAATGTTCCTGACTTTTCAGTGAGGGAGGCACTGGTGGGGGTGGGTAGGAAGTTTTGCAAGCTTAGTGTTGGGAGTCACTGAACAAAGCATCTGGCGATGGAAGAGGCACCACGAGCGAGCGCAGGAGCACTGAGCAAGCACCACCTGGGTCGTTGTGGGATTTTCTCATTATTTTCACACGGGCAGTTCTAAATACACAACCTGGGCATGGCTTTTTGAGGGAAATTATCTTAACTCTAGACCAGCAGTGAGCACTTAGGATTAACAAACTTTTGAGGGACAATGTCTATTGCTTTAAAATCTTGAAGACTCTGTCCCAAGGTAGTTTTGTCATGGGCTGAAACCAACAGAGCTTCTGCAATCTGACAACTCACGCTCAATTCAGTGGGCAGGTTTAGGACTCTCTCCTCCTGCCCTTGTCAGGCTCTCTCTAGACCTTGTCGGTCTAGCCGCCCTTCCTGTGTCTCAGAAGGAGTTTGCTATGATGTGCTTTCTTAAAGACTGCACATCAAAGTGCGCCTAAGAGCAGGGCGTGGAATATTTCTCATAGTCCTCCTCTACACTCTAGCTGATTGGTAGGCAATCGATTTGCAGATCTACCCAGGGCTGCCCGCGAGGTTGCACAGGTCATGTTCTGCACGAGGGCAGTCGGTCGAGGGGGTGAGATCCCAGCCGGCTCCACTTGCCAGCTGAGACCCCTGCTCAGGCTGCAGCCTGGGGGAGCCTGTGCCTTTCCTGATTCACACATGGGCCAAGAGTCAGCCTCGACCCCCACCCTCCCTCCCGGATCACAAAGTCTGACATTCACCTGCTCATTGCCAACACTCTAGGTGTTCTTCCAAGGACGAGGTTACGCTCAAGGCAAAGGTGAATTCATTTTGAAGATATGTTTCCTGTTCTGAGAGAAAGAGGAGGAAAAGAGAGAGAAGGAGAGAAAGGAGAAGGATGAAAAGAGCGGTGGAGAAGAGGTTTCCCTTCTGCCTAGTGAATTGTGGATTCATTGTCCGGCTCCAGACACAGCTGCAAAGGGGCAGAAAATCAATTTTTTCTATTACTCCACGGTGAGGAAGGAAAACCTATTTGTAAATTGAATTAAACCCAATAATAGCATGTCTGTATATTTGTTGAGGACTAGAAAAATTAGCCACAGATACAACTACATAATCTAGCAGTGTAACTAGAAATCAGCACTCTCCCATTTCAAAGCTTAATTGAGACATTTTTTTTCTTTTTCTTTTTAAAAGAAACACCCATGGCTAAATGTCACTAAGATTCTTCGGCATGCCAACACATTGACCCCTCAGTAAGGACTCTGGAAGGGAAGGGGCTCCAATGCCCCGTCTGGGCAGAGCGTGTTTCCAAATTCTTGCCTTTGCTGCTTGGGTATCAGTCAGTCAGTCAGTGATGACTGGATGTGAACTAGAACCGTCTAGATGATGGTGTCTTCCCAAGCTGTACTCTGTGGTGCTGAGTGGGGAATAAATTCCCTGTTTCTGTGTAGGCTAGATCTTGTTCACAGCAACCAACCCATCCACTGAGCACCGTGTAATCAACTGCAGCCAGAGAGGGTCCTGAAGTCTCATTAGCAGTCTGCCCTCTAGTGGGGCAACACGGAACTTCAGATAACCAGGAATAGAAAAGATCTTTTTTTTTTTTTTTTCATTCTCTTTCAGAGAGCAAAAGAATTCAAGTTTTCCGGATAGTGCAAGGTGAGGCAGTCATCCCCAGAGACAGCTTCCAGAGCTGAGTCAAGCAAGGCTCACACTGGTAGGTACCCAGGTCAGAGTTAGAGGCAGGTGGTGCTGCGGTGTGCGTCCCTATAGAGCCTGCAGGACAAAGGTCCTTCTTACGTCCCTTGAGGCTCTCCTTGGCATTAGCCTTCAGTCCCCGTTCTGTTGCTATGCAAATGGGACCAACTCTACGAGCAACCAACATGTCAGGGATGTTATAAATAATAGGCTTTTCATAATTTTTCTTTTTTTTTTTTTTGGCAAATCATTAACACAGACGGGCCTTTCGAAAAAGGCCGCATTAGATTTATAAAAAGGCAAAGATGCACAAGTTGTATAAAAAGACCAAGTCTTTGTAGCTGTTAGTTTTAGGAGGAGAATCTATTTTGTGATGTTGGCTGGCTGTTGGTAAGGCAGAAGATAATCTTGATATCTGTTGTTTTGGATTTTGCTTCTATCTTTTGAAAAACTTCAGAACTTGCCTTGCTTCAGTTTGTCAATGTGGTAGCAGAGTTTCAGTGCAGGTCCCAGCTTCAGGCCCAGGTACTTCATGATCATGTCACTCTTCAGCAGCAAGAGCGCATAGCCATCAATCTCCTGGTGGAACAGGATCAGAGAAAAGAAAGCCCAGAAGACGGTCAGAATCATCAAGCGGTGGCCAAGGTTACGGTGGGGTCAGGGGACGTGGCAAGGGCATGTGGATTTATTTAGATAGCATATTCTGTCTCTTTTAAAATGTTAAAGCAAACAAATACAATGTGCTCCTCTTCCGTCCTCTTCCCTGTCTCCCGGGAGTCATCCGATACACTGGATCTTTCCTATTCCTTTCCCTCCCTCGACTGAAGGAATCAGACATAGCCCCACCTATGTTCCCAATATCCCACATATGAGGTTCATTGCCTCATCCAATCTCAGCTAAAGGAGAAGTATCATCCCTCAGACCCTGAAACTAGAGGTTACCTTTCTATTCCAGACTTTTCATCTGTCATCCCACTCTCTTGTTTCTTTTCTCAGTGGGCCCAGCTACCTTTAGCTGATTACGAAACTGCCCATTACACTCGATGAGGGATTTCAGGTATGTTTAGCCCTGTCAATAACACCAGGTGGAATACACTGAGTAATGCACCTGCTTCATCTCAGCATTTAGCACGAAGAACTGCTAATGGAGTGAGCCGATCCTCTGAGGTCCTGTTACTGCTCCTACTTGTGTCTGAAAGTGGCAACCCTCCAGCACGCATGCTGGATTCACAGACCTCATGAGGCTGGGTTTCCTCGCTCTCCTAGAGTGCTACCTTCAGGTCACTGGAGGCGAAGGGTAGAAATGTGGGGTGCTCAGGTGGGGAGAAGAGAAAAAGCTACAGGACTCAGGGAACTGTGAAGCCCCTCTCATTCACCTATCCAGCCAGCCAGTATGGACAGAGCACCTGCACTGCACCACTCACTCTCCATGTCTTTGGCAAAATGGCGGAGTGGGCAAAGCTCATTGGCGAGCCCCTCCTAGGTGCCCCGTTTCCTACTGTTCCAGACTCCTACCGTGTCCTACCACCCTGGAAGAGAGCTAGACTCCCCCTCTCCAAATCTGTCTAAACATAACCCTCTCTGTGGTCCTTGCTTGGTCTCAAGGCCCTGTTGTTAGGAAAGGTCAAATATGTGCCGGATTAATGTGAGTGTTGAGCTGGATGAGGATTCTCCCGGGGTCTGAGAGCATGATTTCTATGACAGAATCACCTTGTAAAATGGGAAAAAAGAAAGAAAAAACGATGCTAACTGGTAGGCAGAATAATGCTCCTTCCACTCCCTACAGGACGTCTACAGTAGAATCCTGAGAATCTACCAATAAGTTAGGTCACATGGCAGAGGGGAATGAGGCCGTCATCAGCTGACTTTAAAGTAGAGAGATTAGCCTGGATTATGGGGGCGGGTGGCAAGATAAACACGAGGGTCCCTAAAGTGGAAGGGAAAATCAGCGGAGAGAACCAAGGGGGTGGCAGCTGGAGAAGGACGCAGCTTGACGTCACTGGCTTTAAAGATGGGGGGGGGGGAACGTGGACCTAGCAGCGAGAAGAGGAAGGCAAACACGGGCTCCCTAGAAGTCCATAAAGGAATGTAGCTTTGCGGACACACCCAGCGCCTCCACAGCCCTCCGGGTGGGTGACAGCAGTTACCCTGACCTCCCCTACTAGCCTGTAACTGAGCCCAGTGAGCCCGTGGCAGACTCCTGACCTACAGAGCTGTAAGGTAAACAATTTGTACTGCATTAAGCCACTACGTTTGGTTAGTGGTGATTTGTGATAGCAGTGATAAAAAGCTAATATTGTAAGCTTGTCAGGTAAAGTATTAATTCTTACCTTTAAAAAAATTTACCATCTTTATATACTTCAGAGTCTCCTAAATAAATAGAATAATATCTGATAACTGAAGGCTATCTATGAGCTGGGCACCATGCTGAACACTTTATGTGCATTTTCTCATTTCCTCCTCAAAGCAGTGTGGGAATAGGCACTGTTACAGTTTGCCTGGCATATTGTAGGTGCGCTATAAATGTTTGTTGCATGCACAGACAGACGCATGGATGGGCAGGAGAACAAGCACTCCTGATGAAGGCCAAAATGAGAGAACAGATGGGACAAATATCTCTTAAAAATAAAACTAAGTGGTCGTTCTGCTCTGAGAAGCCTGCGGTTGCATCTGCCCCTCTCATCTCTGGCTCCCTTGTGTGGGGGGTTGCCCCTAGGGCTTGGTTCATGTCCCCCAGCATGCCGCAGCCCCCAAACCTCACCTCCCTCCATCCCTGTGCCCCCGGCCCCTCCCGGCCAGGCCCCCACTTGCATACGTGCTTCCTGAAGAGCTCCACGTGGGGCCCCAGAGCCTGCGGGTCGGCGTCTTTCACGAACCTCACCACGTCCTCCACGGTCCAGTTGTAGGGGTTCCTGCTCCGTGGCCGCCTGGCGTCCTGACCATCCAGAGAAGGGCTTGAGGCTGGGTGGAGTGCAGAGAGGGAGCCATGAGTAGGGGGACAGGCCCCCGCACCTCCCCGATGCTGCCTGCCCCACCTGGCCTGGGCAGGGCTCCTCAGTGCCCTCAATCCAAGGAGGTGGCCCAGGTGACCCCCTGTGACAGGGAAAGGCTGCTCTGTCAGCAGCCTGGAGCATGGAAAGCTACCCCCGGAGGCAGTGCCCACCCACCCTTGCAGAAGCTCTCTGCTCTCCCCGAAATGAAGCATTAGAAGGTGGATTTCCTTCAACAGGCTGAAACTCTGATCCAAGCTACAGTTTCCAAGATCCTTCCTGCTCAGTTGTCTCTCAGTGAGCCCAAGGCCTCCTGTGACCAGGTACTGGGGGACCAGGGCAAGTGTGCTAAGTGAGTGTCCAGATGGGCCTCGTGGTGCTGGGAGGCCGATGACTTTGGGTCCTTTCTGCCTCACTGGCTTCACACTGAGATGATAGAGACTTGGCAGAATTGAGGTGAATTTTGGTCCTCATTCTCAGTCTCTGGAGAGTACAAATCTGCTACATCATCCTCGGAACTACCCCTTGTCTGCACATGTCCCAGGTACACACTGAGCACTCCACAGCCGCGTGGGTGTGTCAGAGCAAGTGCCCTGACCTCCCCCTCTGCACTGTGAACTCCCTGACCACAGGGCCTGACCCTGTGCCTGGTCCACAGCTGGTTGCATGAGCGCCATTTCCCATGCAGCAGATGAAAAGGCTCAGGGCAGGTGAAGGAGGAAGACAGTAAGGAGTTCTACGCCTGGTAATATTTAGGGGCTGAATTTTTGTGTGTGTATGTCCCAAACTAACTCTCCTTCTTTCCCTAGAGCCAGCTTCTCCTCCTATCTACCTATCTACCTCCTCCCGTTCCTTTGCTCCCCACATTAATGATTCTGAAGCTCTTGGGAGGAGCCTCTCATGTTGGTCTTCCGCCCCTGCTGCCCCAACCCCACAGCCTCTCTCCCAGCCCCCCGCAGTGGTTTCCCAGTGGGTCTCTTTGCACCATGACTTTTTCTTCTAGCATGCACAGCTGCCACTGCCTCGTGCTCTCCCCGAGACTCAGGTCCATCTGTGCCCGTCTCCCGCTCACACTCCCCACGATCCCCCTTGCTGTGCGCTGCGTCCCACTCTACCTCAAGGTCAAGGGCTCTCTTTGGTCTCAATGTATCTTTCCTTCCTAGATGGAGGAGGAGGAGAGCTCTGGAGCCAGAGAGAGCCAGGGACAGACCCTGGAGCTGCCCCTGCTGGTGGTTTGACCAGCACCATCTCAGCAAGTGTGAAGGGCGGAGCAGCCATGAGGCTGGGATGTCAGGGCGCCCTCCCTGCAGCCCTGCTCTCCTGTGCACCCTGTCTGGGAGCGCTGGCTATGGCTGCATGTCTCCTGAGCTTCCCTCTCCACCTTCAGCTGGTGCTTTGGCCTCTCTCTAGAACACGTTTACCTTCCTCCTTCCCGCCGGCCTTCCATCAGCCATCAAAGCCCAGGTAACACCCGACGCCTTCATGAGCAACTTTGCTGTCTCTGCAGCCTGGATATCACCTTCCTCCCCCTTTAACGTCGAATCTTTGTTCTTAAAGTGCTTCCCACTTGTAATACAATTATTTATGTCCTCCTCTGTAACCCTGAGTTAGGTTCTAATTTCCTGAGTATTCCTGCCCATTCACTCCACAGACGTTTACTGAGCACCTCCTCTGTACCAGGTCCTGGGCGAAGTGTTTGGTGAAAAATGCAAATATGATCCTGTCATTACAGGGGTTATAACCATCGAGTCCTCCATGGTTCTGAGCAAACACACTGTCACACACCACATGATGACTCGTTGGTCACTGACAGACCCCATATACAACTATGGGCCCATAAGATGATTATGGAGCTGAAAAATCCCTATTGCCTCGTGGTATGTGCTACAATTGCCTGCATATCTGGTACAGTAACATGCTGTACAGGTTTGTAGCCCAGGAGCACCAGGGTAGCCCGTTTGGCTCAGGTGTGTGGTAGGTTACACTATCTAGGTTTGTGTAAGCACACTATGTGTGTTCGCACAACAAAATGCCCAGCAACACGTTTTTCAGAACATATTGCAATCATTGAGTGAAGCATGACTATATTTGTAAATATGAGTTCGATAAATGTGAAATTAATCAATATACTTTGCAGAAACCGTGTAGGTAATGTACACTGAAGCCTTGTGTGGGTAATTGTTAATCCTATCGTAAGGCTAGAATAGCGAGGCTCTGAACAATGAAGCAGCTTCCCTGCAGAATAATTCTAAGAAGGTGAGAAGTCTTCACTTTTGTTTCCCTTCTTTAATCGCAGGGTGTTGTGGCTTTACGGTCTCTTTTCCCTCCTGTTTTTAACATGCTCGAGAAGTGCACGGTGCTGTATTAGCGCTGAGAGAAATACAGCATCACATTTCTGAGTCCGTCCTAAATACATAATGGTTCAGTGGAGAATTGCATTTACTTTGAGATTTTTCCCTGCCTTTTCCCCATCGGACCTGGAGGGGTCCCATAAGGTGGTTTGGCACGGGCCATCTTGCTGGGAAACTGTTAATGCACCCTGGAGCCCTCTGAATGCTGATGCATGCTTATTAAGGATGATTTCACTCCATTTAAAGACATCTGCACTCAACATGAGGACGAGGAATCACGGAAATCGCATTTGCCTTTGGATCCCGCCCCATCAGAACGTCGGCGTTAATCAGAGTGATAATAGATGCTCTGATTACAAAGGCTGGAAGTCTCTAGTGCCAAGAATAATTTTAGAGTGATCAGAGCAGAGGTCAAATCTAATTTCCTGCATTTGACAGGAAGGGGAAAAAACCCAGACCAATTAACAGGATCAGCCAAGGGAGCCGAAGGTCCTCTGCGCAAGGTCCGGGAATGCTCTCCCCTCGGCCACAGCTGCGGCTCAGCACAGGGCCTGGCGTGTCTTTCAGGCGGAGGATCTCAGGTGACCTCTGTGGAGAGGAGAGACAACTGAGTCGGCAGAGCGGGCTCCGTCCCTGGTACCTGGCGCTTGCTGTGGGCACTTCTCGCTTTTCCAGGACGGAGCGGCCGCAGCCAGGGCCTGCAGAGTGTTTCCGAGGGGCCTTTTAGTCACACAAGACAGAGAGCAGCAGGAAGCCCAAGCCACATCTTGGGAGATGTTCCTGAGCCAAAGCACATTAAGTCACTCTAGAAGGAAGGCAAATAGGACTTTCCAGCGGCAGGCTCGCAAAGCCTTTGCAGTGATCCGTGCTCGCAGAGATAATAAACACACCGGCCCCTCCCCCTCCAGCTGCGGCAAAGGTGTCCGGGAAGACAGATGGGTCCGGCCTGCTGTGGCCGGGGCAGGCAGATGTGACAGGCCATCGGTAAGACGTGATGGATGTGAAGAAGTCTTGCTCCCAGGCACACAGAGCTTGCTAAGCACTGGCCAGACACGTTTCAGAGAAGGTGACATTCTCCATCCAGCAAGGAGAACTTTGCTTGGTCATGTCATTCTCTGGGGGCGGCCGGGGACATGTGAAAAGTGAAACCCGGTTATGAATGGATGGATAATTACATGTTGTTGTTGTTTCTAAAGCTGAGCTCACATTTACCGGAAACAGGATAACCATCCGTCGGTGTTTAAAAGCAGTCCTGGGTGTTTTCACAGCATGGTTACTTGTGTCACTGTCTGTGAATCTCTCCCTTACACATCCACAAGTACATACATACACATGTAATTTGCTTTTGCTTGTTCACAATTCAGGAGAAAGGTTTTTGCTACCAACGGAGTCACGTGGGAGGCTGGAATGAGCCAGGAGCTGGGAGTCACAGATCCCTGCCACCCACCAGCCGTGGGACCTCTGTGCGCTCCTCCATGTAAGATGAGGGCCTTCGCACGGTCTCCCAGGCCCCTTCCTCCTACGATGCCGTATAACCGCTGTACCCCAACAGGCTGCTGACACTGAGGGAGTTGCCTTCTCGCGCATCTGAAGGCCTCGTCAGTGTGCCCACGTGCAAAACACACCTGATGAGGAGCCATGGCCGAGCCAGGCTTCTAGTCCCTTCCTGGCTCTGCTCATTCTCTATGGGCCTAGTTTTCTCCATCTATAAATTGTGACTGCCATTTGTTGTTTCTTAAGAGCATTGTAAGCATCAAGTGACCATGGGGCTCAGGGCTGGAGCCCGACAAGAAGTGTCTTGAAGGGAAGGCTGTCATCTTCCGTGGGGACCCGTGTGTCCTGGGGCTGCCTGTGAGCTCCTGAGGCCTCTCAGTCTCTCTGGCAGCTGGGCTGGTTTGGAGAGGGGCGGGAAGGGGAGGGGATGTCTTCTCAGCGTCTCCAAGTGACCCGGTCCCCCTAGAGTGCACCTTCCTAGAAACAGGCCATGTAGTGTGTGTGCGGAGCCCTGGCTGGCCCGCGATCTGGGCAAAACTAGATGGTTTGGAACAGACCAGGTGGTTTGTTTTTCATTACTTGTGTCCCAGAGTTTTCAAGACACCACGAGGCGAGAGAGACAACGGAGAAGAGAGTGTGGCCAATCCTTAGATTTCAATCAGGTTTTCCTTTAAATTCTTCCAGACCAGCTGGCCTGCCTGCGCGAGGAGGGAGGGTGCCTCTGGTGACAGGGAGAGACCCCGGGCTGGGAGTCAGGCTGGGCTGAGCGGGATTCCTCCTTGGCCACCAGCAGACACTGCGACCTCCTGGCACGCAATGTACTCTCTCCCAGGAAGCCTCTGGCCACCCCTCCTCCCATGGCCCCTCCCTGGCCACCTCCTGCCGCCGTTCTAGGCATCTGCATGACCACTTCTCTGGGAAGCCTTTCCTGTCTCCCAAGAGCAGGCTCAGCAACCCGCTGCACCCCGACTCAATCACAGCATCCACACTTTTCCTTTGAGGCAGTAATTGTAATTAAATGTGTGCAATAACTTGTTAGCGTTTGTCTCTCTGGAATTGCATGCGCTCTGAGAACAGGGCCCATGCCTGTCTTGTCTGAAGCTCCATCCTCAGACCTGAGAGGCACCCCTGGCATATTGTGCTCGTATCTGCTGCTGCCTAGGACTGACTGAAGCCTCTGTCAGTTGCCTTGCCTCTAAAACCCTTACCTTGTTGGACGGTTGCTAGGATTAAATGGCATAATGTAGTAGAGCACTAAATGATCAGAATTCATCATGATGTGTTTGCTATTCTTCTAGTTATTATTATTATTATCGTGCCATTCCACAAATGGCCAGGAGATCCATCGTCCTAAATCCTATGGCCATCGTCTCACTCACCTGTTCAGAAATGTCTGGTTTACAATTACTATGGAGTGAAGCCCACTCTGCTTGGTTGGATCCCAAATCTTCCAGCATACTTTTCCTCAGTGTCCCTGCACAAGCTCTTTTCTCTCCCCAAAACTAATCAGTGCTTGTCATACCCTTGCCCATGCCACCTCCTCCCTAACAGTGTAGTCCTCATTCTTCTTTTTCTGGCTGACCTGTCTCTGTCCCTCACCGGGTGCCATGCCCAATGGAAGCAGAATCCAACCCACGGGAAGCTTTTGGCTTGTATTAGCAATGTCAGATTTACTTTGTTTCTTGATTCTGAACCTTGGACCTCGCTGTGGTTGGGAATTCTACAGTACATCCTGCTAATGCAAAAGTCAGGAAGGTTTTGCCATCCAAAACTTCTTTATATAAAAGCTCTTGGTGATTATATCTTGGATGAGAGACAGGGAAGAATTCTCAAATTTTCACCAGAGCATCAGCAAATGCCGAGGAAGTGTGCCCTGTGAACACCTCCCTTCGGAGGTCACTGGCAGCGGAGAGAGGCACAATAAATCAAGACTGCAGGAGGCGAAGGTAAGTATCACGTGAGAGAGAAGGATGAGAAGTTTGCCATGTCATCAACACTTACCCCCTGCCTGCATCCTTGTGTAGTTTTCTGCCTTCTGTGGTTTTAAACTATTTTCTTTAACACCATAGGGGGGAAATCCATTTCCAGGTCTTTCCCAGGGTTTATGACTTGAGTCAAACCCTCTTACAGAGGTATGGTCTCTTGATGACAACTGCTTTTACGTGGGTTGCAATTTCAGAGCAATATTGAGCAGTCCTTTGGGCAGGGGGTTGGGGGGTGTGGGGGGACGTAGCCTTCTAGAGGGCCTGCCGCAGGCACCAGGCTGACAGCCAGGTGAGAAATGGGTGAGTGGTTTTCTTTCCCACTTTAATATACTGCCACTCAATTTGCCATGGTTAATCTCCATGGTTTCTAAACATTTTAAGCTGTGCCAATTTTGTTCAATCAAAGCACACATAGAACCCCAATTTGCGCATGTGACAAGGCCCTGGTTAAAGACAGACAGGCGTCCTGGAGTCCTACATGCTCTCGTCCCTTCTTCCCCATCCCCTAGAACCTCAAAGGAACCCCTTGAAATCCATCAAGCATGGTTTGAAGATCCCTGATATGGCTTTGAAAGACACAGGCCTGGGAATCAAATCCTGGCACCTGATTGACTATTTCTTGATCCTTTCTTTATCTTTAAATTAAATACAATAATAACTTCTTCTTATAAATAGTAAATTAGAACTGTAACAAATCATAAATAATGTCTGGAAAGTATCTGTTCCCATAGTAGGTGCTCAATGAATAACAGTATAATCCAGGCCTCAAGCCCCCTTTGCTGGGGCTATGGGGTCTCAAATGTGAATGATGGACCTCACAAAGCTGAGAGTCTGGTCCTTCTTGTAGGATGGGACACAGCAAGTCCTAGAGATGAGGAAACAAAGCGCCATGGGAAGGAAAGAGGAAGGACTGAACATTTCCAATCAGGAGGTGTGGCTGGGCCTTCCAGTTTTCTATCCATTTTTTTCCCACTTCCTCATTTGTAATAGAATCCCTGATATCCACCCGGAATCATGGTTGCCTGGAATTAAAAGCACATTTCCCAGCTTCCCTTGCAGCGAGTGGCCAATGAGATGTAAGCGGAAATGCTGGTGCTACTCTCTGTCCCCTTCTCCCCACTTCCTTCATCTTGCTGCTGAGAATGTGCATGGCTAACTGGCTGTCTGGTATCCTCGGCTTCATTTAGCACTGGTTAAAAGGAAACTTTGTGCATTAAAGAGTTAATGCACCTACAAAGGGTGCATAATTCCAGTTTTCTTCAGTGTGCCACAGAGGCTCTACCATGGGCATGTAGCAGCTTTCCTCCAAGGAGGTTGGGTGGCTTTTTGATTTTTAAACATGCCACAGCCCTATGGGGTCCTGCTGATTATGAACAACTCTGATTTTCAGGATCTCAGGCAAGGTTCTCTCTAATAATTCTTATTGATGTGCTCAGAGTGGAGGGTAGCGGGCTCTAGTGAGATATTTTCTCTGATCTCACCAAGATCCTGAGAGGCAGAAGGCCTGAGCTAGGGGGGCTTCATGGGATGTCACCAGCTGACAGAGAGAGCTTTCTCATGGCCAGTGACTGAGGGAGGGTGAGGGAGTAATTCCAGGAGAACGAAGGGCTGGGCTGTGGGTAACAGTGAAGGGCAGAAGAACATCCTAGGACTCAGCTGGAAGGAGGCAGTGAGGGACTCGGGGCACAGGAGCTACACTGAGCCTCTCTGAAGGTGACCCTACCCCAGGGTCACCAGATAGACTGAGGTAGGGAGACAATTCTTGAGTGGGTAATAGACATTCTCTCCAACCAAATCGTGCCACCCTCTCACTGCTTGCAATCCTTCACTTAAGACATAAGGATTTTGCCAACATGAGTGGGAGAGAGAGAGCAAATATCTCCTTTTCAAAAAGAGGCATCACCTTCTGGATTATAAGTTAACCCAATCCGCACAGTGTCCTGTGATCGCCACCCCAAGAACATGGGAATGGGTTGAGAAGAGGGTAGGAGAAAGAGACACTTAAAGGGCAGAGGGACACCAGGATGAGGGTTTTGACAAGCAGGGGGCGCCGGGAGGTACAGTCATGATGAACGTTTATTTTACACCTAGCACATGCCAGATAACTGCACTCACTCTTGGGACAAACCTATGAAACAAATCCTGCCCCCTCATTTACTTGAAGACGTTGGTTAGTGCCAGGTCTTGTCCCTTTCTCTTGTTTTTAGAAATCGGATGAACAATGTCTCTCTGCTTTGGGAAATGGTGCTCTGCCCACTTAACTTCCACCTGGCCCATGGCCCCGTATGGCAACGTCCGGGACTGGTCTGCAGGGAGCTTCTTCACCTGGCAGTGCTCAGCCGCGGAGCTGATGGGCAGGGATCTGTTGGGGTCGTGTTAAAGTGACCCACTCTGTGACTACTAACATTTATCAAGCTCTTACCACGTCCTAGACCTTGGGCTAAATTCGCGTGTGAACTTATTTAATCCTCCTGCCAATCCAGTAAGGCAGGTGCTGCTATTATTATTATTATTATTTTTTTTTTTTTTTGAGACAGAGTCTCACTTTGTTGCCCAGGCTAGAGTGAGTGCCATGGCGTTAGCCTAGCTCACAGCAACCTCAGACTCCTGGGCTTGAGTGATCCTTCTGCCTCAGCCTCCCGGGTAGCTGGGACTACAGGCATGCGCCACCATGCCCGGCTAATTTTTTTATATATATATCAGTTGGCCAATTAATTTCTTTCTATTTATAGTAGAGACGGGGTCTCACTCTTGCTCAGGCTGGTTTTGAACTCCTGACCTTGAGCAATCCGCCCGCCTCGGCCTCCCAAGAGCTAGGATTACAGGCGTGAGCCACAGCGCCCGGCCTCTGCTATTATTATTATTATCCCAATTTTATAGGTGAGGAAACTGAGGCACAGAGAAGTTCAGACTTGCAAAAGATCACAGGGTCAGTTATCCACTAGGTTCTATGGCCTCTATTCATTAACAAAATACTGAAAATGATTTTTTAAGACGTCAATCAGAATGGGCTCCAAGCTATTCCTGTAATCCTGTATCCCTCTGAGCACGTTCATAGGCTGCATGCCGACAAGCTTTCTTCAGCAGGCGAGACCGCAGTGTGTGACAGCCAGCACCATGGGAATTTCGCCGCACTCTGCTTGTGCCCGTGTATCTGTGCACTCTGCTTGTGCCCGTGTATCTGTATCCTGCAAGTGTCACCCATGATGCAAGAGACAGTTCTTTACCAAATCTGATGCTTCTTTTTCCTGAGCACAGAGCTGTGGGCCTCCCAGACCCCCTTCCAGTTCAGTATGGCAAAATGACCCGCTGTTGACAATGGGCAGCGAGTGGGAGTGACACGCATCATCACTCCAGGGAAGCATGTGTGCCGTCTCTACTTCCTCTCCCCCTTTCTATTCACTAGATGGGGCAAGGACACTGCAGGGCATGGCAGAGCCACTAAATGCACAGAGCCTGGGTCCCTAAATCGAGTTGCACCCACCAACTAGGAACATCTACCTTGGACACTTGAACAAAACTTTCTCTGGTATCTGAGCCCATATGGATTTGTAAATAAGTAGATTTGGAGTCTACTTATTCCTACAGCCTAGCCTACCCTAATATATCATTTTCTTTGCTTATGGTCAAAGGTTGAGATTGGCTGTTTTTGAGAGCAACAAAAATCCACGAAGAGGCTAATGGAAACTTCTAACTTCCCGGAGGTCCCATGTTAAGCAGCCACACCCCCCTCCCCCATATGCCGTGGTGCCAGGGCAAGAGCAGAGCAAGTTGAGTCAGAGGGAAGCTGGCGCAGGCATTACATTACCACATTTGTTTCCTTCCAGAGTGGTCCCGTTTCTCTTGGGGCTCGAGGCTGGGGGCCTCAGCCCCAGTGCTGGGGGGCCTCCAGAGGACATGGGGCTGATGCGGGGGCCACCAGCGGTCGTGGCAGGGCTTCCCCCAAGGTGACCGTCTCCAGAGTTCTGCCTCTTGCAGTACAGCGAGGAGGAGGAGGGCAAGGAGCCCCTGTGGTTAAAGGCGGAGGCAGAGAGGTCCACGCCGTAGCGGTTCATGCCCACAGGGTCCACCCGGCACTCTTCGGTGGCGACGGTCTTGGCTAAGCAAGAAGGCAGAGCAGAGAAGCAGAGGTCAGAGAGCAGTTCAGGGAGCTACTTGGCCCTCAGTCTTGGCAAACCCTGCCCTGGCAGCACAGTCCCCACTATCGGTGAGGATGGGAGGAGAGGAGAATGAACCCCACCGCATAATTGCAAATAGCACACCTGCCAGCAGATTGAGCACATTTGATAGGAACTGGGAGACGTGCCCCTCCATGTTTAGAGGGAAAAGTGATAATTTTGGCTATAGATGACTTGAAATTAAAAACAAAACCCAGGCCGGGCGCTGTGGCTCACGCCTGTAATCCTAGCTCTTGGGAGGCCGAGGCGGGCGGATTGCTCAAGGTCAGGAGTTCAAAACCAGCCTGAGCAAGAGTGAGACCCCGTCTCTACTATAAATAGAAAGAAATTAATTGGTCAACTGATATATATATAAAAAATTAGCCGGGCATGGTGGCGCATGCCTGTAGTCCCAGCTACCCGGGAGGCTGAGGCAGAAGGATCACTTGAGCCCAGGAGTTTGAGGTTGCTGTGAGCTAGGCTGACGCCACGGCACTCACTCTAGCCTGGGCAACAAAGCGAGACTCTGTCTCAAAAAAAAAATAAATAAAAATAAAAACAAAACCCAGCTCTTCCTCCCTCGGTGGCCTGCCCTCCTGGCAGCCTCTGCCGCCTTCTCTTGCTCACCACTGCCTCCCTCACCTGGCCCAGGACTCCGGGGGGGGGGGGGGGAATCAAGCAGGAGTCACAATGCCCCAGAGTTAAGAGAAACAACTTGGGCCTGGGTGGTGACACAGGGTGCCATGGTGCTTTCTCCCCACACTTTTAGTCCCAATACACATGAGGGCAGCCACCCTCCGCCACAGCTAACAACCAGGGATGCAAGTGCTGATCGGGACAGCCCCAGAGTCCTCCCCAAACCCTTCTCGTGAGAGCTAAAGGGCCAGTCTAACGTGCAGGGAAGCAGAGGCCCTGAGGAGTCTGCCATCCTCATCATCACCTCACCGCAAGTCCCAAGTAAATTTAAAATCTACACTTGTAAAGCTCAACTTTGCAGCCTGTTGAACTCTATGAGCTATACCTGTGGCCAAATAGTGGTTTTTGTTTGTTTTGTTTTTATGGTTTTTTTTTTTTTTTTTTACAAAGTCCAGAGGAATTAAGGGGATCAAAAGAAAAAGGAAACTATTCCAGTGCCCTCTACCTCAGACAAGTTCATGTCTACTTAGCCACATCAATAATTATCTGTATGCTAGACACTATCAAAACAGATCTTGATATTCCCAAAGAAAATGCAATCAGCCACAAAAAAAAATCAATGGATTCTCAAAGATTAGCAAAGGAAAATACATTTGAGGCCCCTAGATCCAGATGTTCTCTCCATGTGTGGATTCTTTCCACAATGTAAGTATGGAAGATTAAGACTTGATTTTATCAGGGGAGCTAGCAGATCTTCTCATAGTTGAGGACAGACATGGAACTTGCCTGGAAATAAAAGCCATTGCAGATGGGCTACAACTAAAGCAATGCTTAGAGGTAAATTTATAACTGTAAATGCTTATATTAAAAAGGAAGAAAGATCTCAAATTAAAAGCCTAATCTTCTATCTTGACACTAGAAAAAAGAGCAAATTAAAGCAAGCAGAAGAATGAATAGAGAATTCAGCAAAAAGTAATTTAATAGAAAACAGAAAGAGAATGGAAAAAAATCAATAAAATCAAAAGCTGATTCTCTGAAAAGACCAACAAAATTGACAAGCCTTTAGCTAGATTTTTCCCTCTCCTCACAAAATAAGGAGAGAGAAAAAGGGAGAGAGAGAAAAAGAGAGAGAGAGAGAGGATTCAAATTAATAGAATCAGAAATGAAAGAGGGGATATTACTACCTATCTTACAAAAATAAAAAAAATATTATTAAGGAATACAAATGCTCTTTGAGTTACAATGTGATTATGACTGAATAAATCTATCAGAAGTTAAAAACATCATGTCAAAAATATATTTAATATACCTAACCTACTAAACATCATAGCCTAGCCTACCTTAAACATGTTCAAATCCTTACATTAGCCTTCAGTTGGGCAAAGTTATCTAACACAAAACTTATTTTATAATAAAGTGTTAAATATCTCATGTAATTTATTGAATACTATACTGACATTGAAAAACAGAATTGTTGCATGGCTTCTTGAAATATGGTTTATACTGAATGTGTATTGCTTTTACACCATCATAAAGTCAAAAAAATCATAAGGCTAACCATCTTAAGTCAGAAACTGTCTGTACTATAAAACAACTGTATGCCAGTAAATTAGATAAACTTAGATAAAATGGACAAACTACTAAAACTGATTCAAGAATAAATAGACAATCTGAGTAGACCTGTAACAACTAAAGAGATTAAATTAGTAATCAGAAAAGTACCCACAAAGAAAGCCCAAGCCCAGATGACTTCTCATGTAAAGTCTATCAACATTTAAAGAAAAAGTAATACTAATTCTTCACAAATTCTTCCAAAAAATAGAAGAGGAAGGAATACTTTCCAACTCATTCTATGATGCCAGCACTACTCTGATACCAAAACCAGACAGACACAGCACAAGAAAACTATAAATCACTTTCTCTTATTTATATGGATGTAAAAATCCTCAATAAAATACAAGAAAAACTGAACCTAGCAACATGTAAAAAAGATTTATACACCACGACCAAGTAGGATTTGTTCTAGGAATGCAAGATTGATTCGACATTTGAAAATCAGTTAATGTAATATACCATATTAATAGAATTTAAAAAATAAAGATCACATCATCATCTCAATAGATGCAGAAAAACATTTGACAAAACCCAACACCCTTCATGATAAAAATCACTCAACAAACCAGAAATAGTAGGGAATTTCCTCATCTTGACAAATGGTATCTGCAAACAAGCTACAGCTAACATCATATTTAATGGTGAAAGACTAGATACTATCCACCTAAGATCAGAAACAAGACAAGAATGTTGTCTACTTATATTAACTCTAGGTGCTTATATTATTATTATACCGGAGGTTCCAGCCAGGGTAATTAGGTTAAAAAAAAAGAAAGAAAAGGCATCTATATTGGGAAGGAAGAAGTAAAATTGTGTCTTATATGTTCAAAATCCTAAGGAATCTACTTTAAAAACTATTGGAACTAATAAATAGTTTAGCAAGGTTGCAGGATACAAAATCAATATACAAAAATCAATTGTATTTCTATACACTTACAATGCATAATTACATAAAATTAAGAGAACAATTCTATTTAAAATGGCATTAAAAAGAAAATATTAATAATTAGGAATAAATTTAACAAAAGAAGCTCAAACTTATACTCTGGCAACTATAAAACATTGTTGATAGAAAATATAAATAAATAGAAAAAAATCCCATGTTCACGGATTGGAAGACTTAGTGTTAAGGTGACAATACTCCTCAAATTGATCTACAGATTCAACACAATCCCTGTCAGATTCTTGACTGATTTCTTTGTAAAAGTTAACAAGCTGATTCTAAAACTTGTATGGAACTGCAAGGGACACAGAATAGCCAAAACAAGAAGAAGAACAAAGTAGAGGACTCACTCTTCCTGATTTCAAAATTTACTACAAGGCAATGGTAATCAAGACAGAGTGGGAGGTCATCATGTTAACTGAAATAAGCCAAGCACAGAAAGACAAATATCACCTGTCCTCACTCACATGTGGCAGCTAAAAGAGTGGCTCTCATAAAGATAAAGAGCAGATTGGTGGTTACCAGAGGCCAGGAAGGGCAGCAGGGAGGGGGAAGAAGAGAAGTTTATTAATGGGTACTAATATATGGTTTGATAGAAGAAATAAAACCTAGTGTTCATAAGACTAGTAGGGCAACTATAGTTTACAATAATCTACTGTACATTTCAAAATAGCTAGAAGAGAATAATTTGAATGTTTCGAGCACAAAGACAAATATTTAAGGTGATGGATATCCGCAAGTACATGGATCTGATCCTTACAAATTACATGAATGTATTAAATTATCACATGTACCCCCAAACCATGTACATTTATTATGTATCAATTTAAAAAGTTTTTTTAATAAATAAAGCCAATGTCCCTGATAGAAAAAAAAAAGACGGTGTGGTACTGGCTGATGGGTAGACATACAGATCAGTAGAATAGAATTCATAGTCCAGAAATAAAACTATGTAAGGGTGCCAAGACTATTCAATGGGGAAAAGAACAGTCTTTTCAACAAATGGTGCTGAGGCCGGGCATTGTGGCTCACGCCTATAATCCTAGCATTCTAGGAGGCGGAGGTGGGCTGATCACTCAAGGTCAGGAGTTTAAGATCAGCCTGAGCAAGAGCAAGACCCCATCTCTACTAAAAATAGAAAGGAATTAATTGGCCAACTAAAAATATATATAGAGAAAAATTAATCGGGCATGGTGGTGCATGCCTATAGCCCCAACTACTCGGGAGGCTGAAGCAGAAGGATTGCTTGAACCTTGAGGTTGCTGTGAGCTAGGCTGACGCCACGGCACTCTAGCCTGGGCAACAGAGTGAGACTCTGTTTCAAAAAAAAAAAAAAATGGTGCTGAGACAACTGGATATCCAGATGCAGGAAAATGAGGCATATACAAAAATTAAAATGAATCGAAAACCCAAACGTAAGAGCAGAAACTGTAAAACTCTTAGAATGAAACCTAGGGAGTCAATCTTCATGACCTTGGATTTGACAAAGCATACTCAGATTGGATACCAGAAGCACAAACAACCAAAGACAAAATAGATAAACTGGACCACATCAAAATTAAAAAACTTTTGTGTTTCAAAGGACACCATCAAGAAAGGGAAAAGACAACTCAGAAATAGGGAAAAAATATCTGCAAATCATATACCTGATAAGAGATTTGTGTCTAGACTGTTAAGGATTACTTTAACTCAATACTAAAAAGACAGCTTAATTTAAAAATGGGCAAAGGACTTGAATAGGTATTTCTCCGAAAAGGCATACAAATGGCCAATAAGCCCATGAAAGATGTTTCATGTCATTAATCAAATTAAATCAAGACCACAATGAATCACCACTTCATACCCAGTAGTATGGTTATAATCAAAGGATCGGAGAATAGCAAGTATTGGTGATGCTGCAGAGAAACTGGAACTCTCACATGCTGCTGGTGGGAATATAAAATGGTGCAGCCACTTTGAAAAACATCCTGACACTTCCTCAAATGCTTACAGTAGAATTACCATATGACCCAGCAATTACACTGCTGGGTATGTACCCAAAAGAAATGAAATCATATGTCTACATAAAAACTTGTACACAAATATTTACAACAGCATTATTCATAATAGCCAAAAGGTGGAAACAACCCAAATGGCTATCAAATGATGAATGAAAAAAAAAAAAGACATGGTATATCCATATAATGGAATATTATTTTAGCATAAAAAGGAATGAAATATTGATACATGCCACTATGAGAAAGAACCTTAAAACAGTATACTAGGTAAAGAAGCCAGCTACAAAAGACCATATACTAAATGATTCCATTTGTATGAAATGTTCAGGATAGGCAAATCTATAGAGACAAAAAGTAGATTAGTGTTTGCTTAGGGGCTGGGGGTATAGGGGGTGATAGCTAAAGGGTATGTGGGGTATTTTTGGAGGTGATGAAAATATTCTACAATTGGCTGTAGTGATGCTTGCATATATCTGTAAATATACTACAAGCCATTGAATTGTGCCCCTAAATGGGTGAATTGTATGATATATAAATTATACTGAAATAAAGCTGTTAAAAAAAAAGTTGTTTGCAGAAGCCCAGTGTTTTTCAGACTGGAGGCCGTGAGCACATTCTCAAGAGTTTTGTGCAGTTAAATCTGGCAAACATTGCTTGGCCAGTGGGACCCAAGGAAGCTGAGCAGCCTGGGGGTATGGTACGCAAGCTCTGTGCCCAAGTCTGCCTGGCTGATGAAGTCATGCAAGGGGACTTGGGGAAGCCGGAACTCTGCACCTTTGCCCCGATGGCCTCTACTGCGCCTCTTCCCTCTGGGTCAGAAGCCGTGTGAAGGAAGATTCCGAAAAGGACCTGGCTGTGGAGCTATATACTAGTCTGCGTCCTGAATGGAGAAAGGGAAAGGAAAACTAACATTTATTGAGCATCTAGCATAGGCCAGCCTCATTCTAAAGCCAGTTAGCAGTAAGGCTGTCCTTACGTTCCCTTCATTGGAAAGTTCTCACAGTCTGGGACACTGATCCTTTTTGTGTCCCACATGGCAGTTGCTTTGGTGTATATGAGGAAGCTACACACAGTATCTGGCAGTGCTTGGAACAGAGGAGGCGCTCGATAAATATTTACTGAGTAAACATTTGGGCCATTGTTAGCAGTAAGGCTGCCATTACACTGAAGATGCATTAAAATTTATAATATAAAGGGTGTACATATAAATTCTTTATGTAGATTTGCGATAAACAATGAAAGCAAGACTTAAATGAAAACGTTTTATTCTGTCTATTAAATATTTTAAATCTAAATTAAACGTGCCTACACAATGCTGCTAGGGGAAGGTAAGGATGCAGATAATCTGCATTATGCAGATTGAGAAATACAGATGCAGATGGAAGATCATTCCCCTATGACAGACAGTGGGAATGGGGAACAAGGGAACTCACATTTTATTGGTTTGAAAACTGCTGACGAAAAGACCACGGGTGAGATCATAGGTAACAAGAGCCAGCCCCTGGGCTACGATGCAAATGAATTAATCAGAAGGGAAAACCAACTTTAGAGAGCATCAGGCAATAGCCCCCTGCCCTGCAAAGGATGAGCCAGTGATTCCAAAGTCTGCCAGGTGGACAGCGGCGACACAGACCGCCAAGCCCCCGGACACGGCTCTGCAGAGTGGCTCCTGGGGAGACCACGAGTGAGCCACACCTTCAGATGCACACACCACAGTGGCTTTCAGACCGATGAAATTGATCCATTCAAACCTGACTATAACAGCATTTTACTCACTTTTATAAATAGGGCTGCTGACACATCGTATCTGAGCATAAAAATGACTGATGCGATGATGGCCATCGTCATTCAACTAGAGGAAGTAGAGGGACCTCCACAGGGCACCCAGCCCAGCATTTCCCCAGGCATTAAATGTGTCCCTCTGGTGGGACAGGGGACGACCTTAGGTGGAACACAGGTGTATTCATCTCTTAGGGTTGCAGAAATTACCATAAACTGGGTGGATTAGAACAACAGAAATTCACTCTCAGTTCTGGAGGCTACAAGTGTGAAATCAAGGCATGGACGGGGCCAAGCTCCCGCTCAGGGCTCTAGGCAAGGATCCTTCCTGGCCTCTCTTTCGCTCTTGGTGGCGGCCGGCAATCGTTGGAGTTCCTAGGCTGTAGACACATCACTCCAATCTCCCTGCATGTGTCTGCGTTCAAATTTCCCTCTTCTTCTAAGGACACCAGTCATGGGGTTCAGGCCCACCTTAATTCAGTACAACCTCATGGTAACCTGACTATATCTGCAAAGACCCTATTTCCAAATAAATTCCCATTCACAGGTACCAGGGATTAGGATTTGAACATATTATCTTTTTGGAAGACACAGCTCCACCTACAACAGGCAAATGGTTTTGTATAGTCATATATATTTTGATATACATCAACACAATACAATTAGCACATCAAACAATGATTTCACTGATACGAAATCATTGCTACAGCTGTCTAAAGGCTAAAGTTAGAAGAAATGGACCAACTTAAAGGAATACCTCTAGCAAACAGTTCTACAGGTGTTACTCAGACATCATAAAAAGTGTGAAGGTGGTAAAGCGAACATTTGGAAGGCAGTGAGCTAACTCCAACCCCTCTCTTCAGGCAGGCTGGTGTCTAGAGAGGAAATTAAAGTAGAGAACCAAGTCTCTTATTTAGAAGCTCCACAAAAGAGATTTTACAATCTCCCTCACAGGTAGGCCATTGTACTACAAATCTCATTGCCTGAAAGTTCTTTCTGACATCTAATCCTAGTCCCTCATGCTTCATTTTAAAAAATGACTGCTACATACATATTCTTCGTACTACTCAAAATCAATATATCATCCAACATACACGCAGATGACTTATAGGTATGCAGAACTTGTAGTAGATTAAGAATTTAATTGAATTATGACATATGTTTGTTACTTAAATCCACTACTTAAAAAAAGAAAGGTAAAAAAGAAAGCACCAAATTTGCGTTCAGAGAGAGAACCACACGTTTCGAGCAGTTTTGTGGCTTGACTGGCGAGCGAACAGCAGATGGGGCCAGCAGACCTCTCGGAGGATCCAACTCCCAAACTCCCACACACAGACTCCCGGCAAACCGCAGGGCTGACAGGTAAAGATCTTCACGATCATTTCCTCCTGGACCCCTGCAAAATCCTTCCTTATCTGAAATAAGCTGTCTCGTTACCCTGGCACCTCCCATAAACAAGGAGATCCAACCCAGGCTCTATTTAAGGCCATTCGATTGCTGCAGAGAACGCCGCTAAACAAAGCAGGGTAGATGACAGGCTTTTTATAACTCTCTGTGTCCATCCAAGAGACTAATGTTGCCACTTGTAAATCATTAAATCTTTCCTCCAGGAAAAAAAAAAAGAGAATAATCTGTTTTTTATACAATCACAACAACATGCTTAAATAGGCAAATGCACAAATGGCGCGTTCAAAGAAATCTGCTGCATTTTTAGGGTTTAGTATCTTCGGAACTTTCGGGAGAGCCTGATTTATTTTTTCACCATTGCTAATCTGTCTGTGGACCGTGGTTCCCTCTGGCCACTGCGTATAAAGTCTGCCTATTAGAGAGGCCAAAGACCACTCTAGAAGAGTTCAAGCCCACCCAAGTCTCAGGGATGCCCTTTGCATGTGAATCTGAACCACGTCTCAGCCTCCTAGTTTGGGGAACAAAGCTTCAGCGTTCTGCATCCAGAGTAAGTGGACTCCCCCCACCCCCCTCACTCCTGCGGAGGCCCGGGGCAGAAGGTGGGGTTAGAGGATGCCCCTGCACCCTGGGCTCCCAGGACACCCACTGGTGCAGCCCATTCCTGCTGCAGTCCTGGAGGGTCAGTTGTGAACCTCCAAAGAGAGAAGCAGAGAAAGGAAGAGGGGGTAGGAAGAAGAAAGCCAAGAGCCAGAGAGAGAAAGAGAAAGTCCCAAAGCACAGAGAGCACCGATAGGGAAAAGGGGCTGTGTATTAAACTGTAAACACTCCACAAAGTTTTAGTTCTCTTCTGATTTAGGACGCAAGACTTAACTGCTCACAGTTAAGTGAGCTTGGACTATTGATTGTATTTTGAAAATTAAACTGGCATTTTACTTAGATTCTCTAACCAAATGGAGCCTTGAAAAGCAACATCTGCAAAATTATTCTCATATAATACCTATTTAGCCGATAAAGAAAGAACCCCAAAATTCCAGAGTCTTAGATACTATTCTTTCTTGTCTCTAAACAGTTCTCTCTGTCTGTCTCCTCTGTCTCTGTTCCTCTCTCTGTCTCTGTCTCTGTCTCTGTCTCTGTCTCTCTCTCTCTCTCACACACACACACACACACACACACACACACACACACACACACACTCTCCCGCTCCTCTCCCCAGCTCATTTCCAGGCACCAGTCCTAACTTCGCAGTTGAGGGAGCAGCTAGCTGCACAGTGACTCTTTCCGTAGTCAGCACTGCCACCTTCCCCCAGGCCGCCAGCCTCTGCCTTTCTCAGAGTCGGTCACCAGCCCCTTAGCAGGTCCGCCCAGCCCAGCCGGCCACGCAGCTCTGCCCAGGCTGTGGTCAGCGTGCAGAGGGCTCCACGTGTGCTCGGCTTGGCTTGGCTGCTGAAGAAGGTGGCGGCACCACAGGTCCCAGCCCTGACACCCGGATTAGAAAAGGCAGGGATGCCGTGGGCAGATTCAAGAGCTGTGGGGTAGCCACCATCTGGGGCTTAGCCAGCTGCCCACTGAGAGAGCCCTACCAGCGAGCTCGGGACTGCAGAGCGGCAGACCTGTGGGAGGGGACAGAGCTGCAGGGCAGGACAGAGGGCCCAGGAAGCGTCAGCGCTGACCGGGAGCCTGCACCTGTTTCGCTCAGAGCGGACACAGGCGCGTTGGTGCCTACCTTGGAGGTTTTGTCTCTGCCACCTGGCAGCCTTTCCCACTCTCCTCTGGGGGACCGCTGGCTCCCAGCACGTGCTGGTGCTGTTGGACGCAGAGGGGACTTCTGCTGCAAACCTCTAAGGGACTTGTTGGTGGCAGAAACCAGAAGATTTCCTCCCTCCCCTCGGGCAGCCTTTCTTGAGGCTGTGGTGGAGGTTTGCAGGTTTTCTATTCTCAGGCTCGGTCCCGCCCCTTGTTCTTGCAGATAAGCTCGTTTTCCCTTAGGGCCCTCTGTGGCCTCTTGGCTCAGCCTTTCTGGTTCAAAGGGCACCAGGCCACACCACCTATGAGGCTGAGCATTTCATTCGCTTCAATTAAATTTTCCATTAACTTGGACTCTGGCCAGTATAGATTTTCTCTTTAAGGTTGTCTCTGATGTTCAGATCACTCAGCCCTTAGGGTCCCTTACGACTCCCCTCTGGTCCATTTAAATACATTTATATTTTTTCTCCTCTAATGAGTTGCAGAGAAACCAACCATAATTTTAATGTCTGACACCTGAACATCTTTAATCCTCTTGGATGGTTCTGGTTTGCCTGAGACTTTGTTCTGAGCCTGGGGGTTGATTCCCTTCTGTGGAAATTTTGGCCAAGGGCAGTTTTGACCAAAGTCAGCTGTTTGGAACAGTGAGTGCTCTGGCTGACTGGAGAGGAGGGCAGGTTCCAGAACCAGTCGCTAAATGATCTTGCAGCTTTGCCAAAGCTGATGAGAATTCCCAAGAGGTGGGGAAAGGGGAGGGGGACATCCTGCAGTCACAGCTGTTTTCTCAACAGCCCCCACATTTTTTGGTCTTTCATAGAACTTTGGGGAAATTAAAAGTGGTCCTTAATTGGGAAAATGTTGAAGTCCCTGGAAGAGAGGACACCATGCAAGTTTCAGTTCTAAAGGGACGTGTCGACGTTGAGGAAGGCCCACAGCACTTCAGTCCTGCTCCCTCCGGTGAAGCAGCCTGCTGTGTCGTAGATGCTTGGTGGAGAGGCCACCTGGCAAGGAACCAATAGCCCGTGGGAAACTGGATCTGGCCAACCACCACGTGAATGAGCTGGGAAAGTGGGTCCTTCCCCAGCTGAACTTCGAGATGCTTGTAGCCCTGTGACAGACCCAGGGCTAGAGGCCCTGCTGAGCTGCATCTGGACGCCCGACCCACAGCAACGGTGATGTAATCAATGTTATTTTAAGCCACTAAGTTTAGGGGTGTAATTTGTTACACTGCAAAAGCTGACTAATGCAGGCGGGAAAAGGGAATTTGTTTCATTCCTCTTGGCTCTACGTGTCCAGATTGGAAGTTGTCATTGTTAATTCAATGGTAGCTAGGATGTATCTGCTAAAGAATATATGCCCAATTCTCTGCCAGGACATATAAATATATATTTTTTGGCAAAAAGTTTATTGCTTATGAATAAGACCCAGAGAGCATACACTAATAGGAGTTTATGAGGTTAATCTTAGAGCCTACTGGGTTTCCTAAGCTATTTCAGTTCTTCTTGGCATGGTTTGCCATTTTATCCCTAGTTCTGGTGCACAGCCGGCACATAGGGATGTGGATAGCATGCAGATATGGCCTTAGGGCTCCCAACGGGGGCTCAGGGTGTCATTCCAGGGTGATAACCCAAAGAGGTGGCTGGAGTCTCCAGTACAACCACTGTGGGCCCTGGCAGTTTAGAATGCCTATATCTCACATACTCCCTCTGTTTCCACCATCCTAGTGCTTTCCGTGCTCAGATGTATAGATCAGAGAACGCGGTTTCTATCCCCTTGGATCATCTTCGATGCCTGGGCTACGGATCTACTCTTCTACCAGAGGCCAGAGCCCAGCAGAGACACAGAGGACGTTGTGCAGTGGCCTCGGACACAGCTGGTTGGCAGAGAGGCCAGGAGCCCCAGCTTCGTGTGGCCAGCTCCAGTGGCTGGTGGAGAGTTGAGGAGTGGGGGTGTCACCTGGAGGACCGTTAGCCTCATGGAACAAAGGAGATTTCCAGTAGATCTTGTTATTTGAGGAGAAGGCATGGGGTAGAAGGAAGGGTGTCTTTCAGAGAATTTCTGAGGTCAGCCTTGTAGGAAGAAAGGCCCCATTTGGCCTTTTTTCTTTTTTTTCCATGGGCTCTTCTCACTCCTGTAGCTTCTCTGAGCTCTCCCGAAGAGTGGAAGCCTGCCGGGGAATCACCACATCACCACTCTGCTCCTCACGTCTTGGGTGCTGGCATCTTTAATCCACAAAATGGTTTTGCTTGGGATCTTTGACAAGAACAGTAGTCTCTTAATTTCTTTTTATTTTATTTGAATATAGATACTTCCTATTAAAATATTATCAAGGTGGTCAACAGGATTCAACATTATACTATTTATCCCATATTTAAAGTACCTTGAGCAATGAAAACAACTCAACTAGAACATGCATTCATTCATTCATTGGTTAATTGTTATTAAGTAAATAACTTCCTCAGTATCTACAGGACGTGGAAAAGGACACGAGCCTTACAGTGCAAAGGGATCCAATCAGTAACTGCACATAGTAAAAACCTATTTCAAATCCTACAAATTTTCTCTAGAGGCTTTTTTTTAAAAAACAGATTACACTTTTCTCTTTTAGCTCAATATTTTAAAATATGTACAGATATCATAATTTAATGAAAGAAATCATTGAAAATACAATAAATAGTTTTTCTTAAGCAAACTTGTTTTGGCACAAAGGGAGAACTAGGGTTGGAAACCCTACTTTGGAGAATACGCCCTATTCCCTGCTATGAGGGGTCTAGTGGCTTCTGGCCGTGTCAGAAAACATCTGAAGGCTTTTGTATTCCCTACAGAATTTGTGGGCACTCTTCTTTAACCTCTCCATCAAAGCCTTCTGCAAGGATTCTTATGACCTGAGCTTGCCGCTGATGGTTTATTCTCCTTTCAGATGACCCCCTTTCCAATGCTCAGCTTGAAAACCAGAGAGCTCATTTGTTCACGTGGCCCTTGGCTGGCTGTGACAGGATAAACAGAGCTGCCCAGCGCTGCAGTCACATGGCCTGCACTGGGAGCCAGGCAGCTGCAAGGGGATCTGGAGTAGCACTTCTTCCTTCATTTCTTTTCTCTTTTTTTCAAGGGTGAGGGGAGGTGGTTCTAGTTCCTTCTATTTTCTCCAGTTTTTTTTTATTGTGGTGCAATACACATGATATAAAACTGACCATCTTGACCATTTTAAATGCACAGTTCAGTGGTATTAAATACAATCATGATATTGTGCAACCATCTCCACCACCCATCTCCATAACTCTCTTTGTCTTGTGAAACTGAAACCCTATATCCATTAATCAATAACTCCCCATTCATTCTCCCCCCCCCCTCCATCATTAATTAAGAGATGAGGTCAAAATATGCCTGCTGTCTGGTGGGGTGGGCTGTTTCGTGTGGGCTTTGAAGATACGAGAATGTTCTCCTGGTGGCTGGAATGATGGGCACTGCCTGCCCTGAGGCCACCATCCAGCGCTGATGTCGCCAGAGTACAAGGACAGGGATAAAACACCCTTGTGGCAAAGGCAGGAAGGCCAGGAGGAGAAAAAAGACTTGATCTGCTTGGAGTGCAGGTTCCTCCTTGATTTTGCTGAACGGGAGCTGGGATTTGTTTCGTTCTTTTGCCTCTTTGCTGGAAGTGACACACGGTAAGCCACTCATGAACATGCATTTTGTGCAGGTAGCCCTCTGGGCTGGGAAACAAGAATGCACACCCCACCCGGCCAGTGCTGCGACCTTACAGACAGCAGAAAGGGCCCGGATGAGAAGACCTGCATTCTGTTTCCTCTCCACTGCTGCCTTGCTGTGTGGCCTGGTCTCTGCGCTCCTTATGCCTTTCTGCATTGCAAACAGGAGGAGCTCAATAGATGTCTGCCAACTCACTAAACAGCTGGATTCATGGAAATGGAACTCATGTCACTTTATAAGCCCTATTTCCTTTTAGAAATAAACGATCTTTTGCAAAGGTAGATAGATATTCTCCATACAGTTATTTTCTGTAATGCTATTATAGTAGATAAGTTTGTCGTTGAACAAAAAAGCAGATAATTTCTAAATGCTGAATGTGTAGGTTCAACCATAATGGAACACATTGTGAGTGACTGTTACTCAGATAGTTTCTGGTGCCTGGCTCAAAGACCACCAGCCAAGGAAGAAAACAGCAAGCCTCAAGAATAAATGTCCCTCTTTATCTCCCACCCTCTACCATCTGTGTATCAAAGAAGCTACTCAACAAAAAGTAAACAATTTGTTCCCATTATGCTAAACCTTCAAAAGGCAGGAAACCAGCTACTAAATTAGATCTTGCAGAAGAGTTCAGCTATCACATTTGTGGTTTCCAAAGAAGATCTCCTACTCTTGGTGAGCAGACAATTTGTTCTGTTGTGTTGCATAAAATTCAAGTCATAATAACATAACTGCATACTTGTTATGTTCCAGGCCCTGCTGGGGACAGCATGGCCCTGTCCCCTGGCCTGTCTAGCAGAGGAGATGAGGTGTGGACCCAGAGTCCTGCAATGCAAGGCACAATCAAATGCCATTGTGGATGCAGTGACAAGGCTCTGGGAATAAGAGATGGCATCTTCCCAGGGCTGAGGGAGGTTTCAAGGGCACCAGAGACACTGCTGTGGGTGGCTACCAGGCCACGCTGTCTTGGTGTCCTTACTCCTTTCTCTCTTTCACCCTCCTCCCCAGACCCACCAGCCTCTTTCTCACCTGAGTTTATGCAACCACTCTGCCCTATGTCCCTTCTTTTCCAGCCCGTGGACCTCCCTCCACTGCACACTGGATCGTCTCCTGTGTCAACACTTGCATACAAGGGAAGAACCTCCTTAGTCAAGATAGATTTATTTTGCTGAAAACCCAAAATAAATTCCCCTCCGTGAGCAGGACTCCGCCAGCCCACACTTCATCACTCAGTGTGGTCCCCGCCTGGCCAGCAGCACTGACATCACCGAGGGGCCTGTTAGAAATGCAGACTCTCAGGCCCCACGCCAGCCCCGCTCAACAGGAATCTGCGTTTTAGCAAGATGCCTCGGTGGTTTTGCACATTAAAGTGTGAGAAGCACTGAGTAAAGCATACATATACTTGAGCCATCTTAACACACAAAGGTAAGATAACATTTTCCCCATCGTGATCTGGTGACTTCTGACAGAGCTGCCGATGAGCTGCTCTACCACGTACATAAAGAGCTTTGTGTTTTAGGAAGTAGGCCTGAAGGTTTTTTTTCTCCCTAAACACAGGAAAAGAAGATCATTCGGAAGGAGAGTGTATGTTTCAAGGGTGTGAGGAAGAGATGTGGAAGGAGCCCTCCTTCTGCTTCATGGGAAGAGGTCTTGCTTCTAACAGAGCCTCTTTTTGTCTTGGTGTCCTCACTGCCACCGCTGGGAGGCCCTCGAGAGCTTCTGGGGCATCTGTTCTCCTGCTGTGCAGGGCTGTCCTCTGCCACCTCCAGGCCATAATTCTCAGCCTGGAAGGGACCAGAGAGGACACCTTGGTCCTACTTCTCTGGGTTGCCAAAGTTCCTGCTAATGGCCCTAACAAGTGAACACATACTTGTCAGCAACAACGGGGAGATCATGACCACCTACCTCTCCACCAGCCCCTCTGCTTCCCAGTGGCTTTGACTTTTCAAAGCTCTTCAGAATGTCAACTCCACCTGACTCTGTAGGGAACTATATTCTGAGAGCTCCACCTGGTTCACTGCCAAGTTCCCTCTCTGAGAGAATGATCCTTAAATCTATGCTTCTCAAACTTTAATGTATCTTCACAACATCTGGAGGTCTATTGCTAAAAAGCATGGGAGGGCCACTGAGCCTTTGCTTTTCTCCGGAGACAACGATGTCCCTGCAGTGGAGTTAGAGTGGCAAGACCTCAGACTTCATTAAATCTACCTTCTCTTTACTTAGTCTCAGTTCTGCTCTTCAGGGCCACAGAGAACAAATCCACATGACTGGCTGTCATACACCAGAACAGAAAACTGTGTCTTCCCCAAATCTTCCTTTTTTTTTTCCTTCCACAAACATTCCACTTCCTTCCACAGTTTTTTTGTTGTCATGGCTTTGCATTTTCTTACTGTCTCAGTCCATTTTTGTGTGGCTATAAAGGAATACCTGAGGCTGAGTAATTTATAAAGAAAAGAGGTTTATTTGGCTCACGGTTCTGCAGGCTACATAAGAAGCATGGCACCAACGTCTGCTTCTGGTGAAGACCTCAGGAAGCTTCCACTCATGGCGGAAGGAGAAGGGAGCCTGTGTGCGCAGAGATCATGTGGCAAGAGAGGAGGCAGCAGACAGGAGAAGGTGCTGGGTTCTTTGTAACAACCATCTCTCATGGGAACTAATAGTGCAGGAACTCACTCACGCCTACCCCTACAGAGCCTTAATCTATTCATGAGGGATCTGCCCATGACCTAAACACCTCCTACTAGGCCCCACCTCCAACACTGGGAATCAAATTTCAACATGAGGTTTGGGAGGACAAATATTCAAACTATAGCACTTATTGCCTTATTAACTATCTTCTGAAAATGTTCCAGTGAGTGTTAACAAACCCTCTTAAATGTGTGGCACCAAGCTGGAAATACTCCAGCTTGGACTAAAGAACCTAAGAGCAGAACAGGACCAGGCATTGATTGTCCTAGTTCAAAGGAGCTCAAGACCTTACACTCTTGTTTGGGAATGTTGTATGCTATGGCTGGGTATGGAGCCCCACATCAAAAAGACCTGCACCCCTTCCCTCATATAAAGGCATGTGCCTTTCTTGTCACAATGGTGAGAACGTGGAGGATAAACCACTAATTCATTCTCTAACAGAATAATAACTTGATGTGTTGCCCTCAAAGGAACTTTGACAAGGCAATCCTGAAGAGGCAATGTCTTACTCCAAAGGCAAACTCCCTAATGGTGTTGTTTAGGACTCGTGGCAGACTGGTGGGAAAGCCATGTGAGGTGGGGGACAGCTCAGACCATGCCATTTGTCCATGTCAAGGAAAGTGCAAGTGAGAGACGGTAGGATCCCCAAGAAACCAACACAAGAGCCCACAGGATGAAGAACCAGCTTTAAACACCTGCCAGAAGCAGAGATCACGGTGCCAACGCACAGCAGGATTCATCGGGTGAAAACTCCCCTGCCTCTTGCCTCTCCTCCTTCCTCCATCTGCCACGAAGGGTCTGACTTCGAGGCTATGGGAGGGGACAGTGACACAAGAGCGGGGGCGGGGGGAGCAGCCAACTATGGCCTCCTTTACCATGACAGACAACTGTCCTGAACCGAGCCTGAGCTGCCAATGGGCAGGAGTTACATCTCTGAGTGAAATTTCAAGTTCCGAGGCAGAGTTCCGATTCCAAGATGGCAAGCATGGAAGCAAGCTGGCTGCGCTCCCTCCCCGACCTCCACACACAGAAAACCAAAAACAAATATAAAGTGCTGCGACGGTCACCAGAAATATCCTCGAACTCATATGGGAAGATGAGACACTTCCCGGGGCCACAGAGAAGTGAAAAACCTTGAGCAGGTGGTAAGACAGTCGCACCTGTGCGTCTGTGACGGCCACCCCCCCCCCGCGCCCCCCGTATGTGTGGCACCTGCGTGCGGCCTACCTGACTCCACGCGCCCCTCCTCTTTCTCCCGGGCTTTCTCAGACCCGCAGGAGGCCCTGGGGAAGGGCAGGTGGCTGAAGAGGTCGTCACACAGGAGGCTCCGGCACAGCTTGGCGAGGAAGTGGAGCACGTAGCCCACGCTGTTGACCACGGGCAGACTCCGCAGGTGCTGCTTGCCGTCAAAGGAAGCCGAGACTGGAAAACCACAGAGATGGCAACTCAGACCCGGCGCTGGAGAAAACCGCCGGCCACACAGCCCTGGGGAAGGGCTTTCTGTGTGTTCATTTTTGTTTTGTTTTTAAGTAGGCTTTATTTAAATTTCACCTGTTTCCCCACCAATGTCCTGTTTCTGTTCCAGGACTGTGTCTAGGATACCACGTTGCATTTAGTTGTCATGTGTCCTTCATCAACTTGGTCTGTGACAGTTTCTCAGTCTTTCCTTGTTTTTCATGACCCTGACAGACTTGAAGAGTACTGGTCAGGTATTTTGCAAAATGTCCCTCCGTTTGGATTTGTCTGATGTTTTTCTCGTGATTAGATGGGGGTTATGGACTTTTGGGGGGAGGCCAAGTGCCCTTTCCGTCACAGCAGATCAGGGACACATGATAGCCACACGACATCACCGGGGATGCCAGCCTTTGTCCCCTGGGCGAGGCAGTGGGCACATGCCACGTTCCTTCACTGTACTCTCCACATTCTGTTCCTGCAAACAGGCCGCTAAGTCCTGCTCACACTCGGGGGTGAGTGGTGGGGGTGGGGATTAAGCTCTACCTCCTGGGGAGGAGAGATCCGTGTATGGTTCAGAATTCTTCTGCAAGGAAGGGCTGTCCCTTCTCCCCCATTTATTTCTTCAGTCAGTTATTAATCTTAGTACAGTCTCAATGTATTTGTTTTGTACCTTGCTCATCTAATACTTCATTGTTTATTTTGTTGCTCAAATTGTTCCAGCTTTCGTCTTTGGGAGCTCTTTCAGGTTGGTCCCCGTGTCCCTACGAAATGCCCACCGCCCCCCCTCTTTCAGCAGCTCTTTGGTTTCCAGCACTTGACTATGCCCCAGGTTCATCTGATATTTTCCCTGCCCCGGCCCTAGAGTCAGCCACTTCACCAAGGGTCCTGCTTCCTTTGATTAAAGAGGGATATTTAGAAACCAAGATCAGGTACTAGATGTGCTCATTGATCCTGGGGTGTTGGTGGCTCTGGGCCCTCCTGGTGGACAGAGCTAAGACGTGTATCTATGCATGCTATCCCTTTATAACTATTTCTCTGTCTGCATATGTTTATAGACAGATAGAGCCATCTATATCTACGTCTGCAGAGAGTGACAGACACAGATATCTAGATACATTCAAATAAACCTGAGTGTATGCGGATGTCTCCAACTCTAATACAGCTCCACGGAGTTCAGCAGGAGCTGTTAGGGAAGCCCTCAGGGGAATAATCTCTATAAAAGGGAAATAACCTCTCTGCAGTGATGCTAGATTAGAGAATTGAGAAGCAACACCAGTTTCTTCCAGCCTAGGCCATGTCCCCTCCTGCATTTTGCTCACAGCCCTCTCTCACTCTAGGACTGGCTGAACTCCACCTGAGGGCGGCACAAGGAGACCCCAGACAGGACATCCTGCTCCCACCGCGGCCCGCACCACCTGGCAGCAGCACCTAGAAGGCAGCCTTCGTTTTCACTTTACATCTGACAGACAATGGGGACAAGCTTAGCTAGTTTTGCTTTTAGAGCTCAAAAGAAAATATCCATGTTAATTAGAATAAGAACTATCCACTTCTGGTGTGTAGCTCTGTCTAGCTGGACAAAAGCTTTTGCATTCATCACCTCACCAGGCCTCCTGACAGTCCTGTGAGGACCGTGGGCTGAAGGTTATCACCCCATGTCACAGATGGGGAAACTGAGGAGAGGGCCTGGCGTGGTTTCCCCAGCTCAGATGGCCTGTATGTGACACTTGCCTGTCATTTTAACACCCCAGGTGACTCTGCTTGGAAGAACCAGCCAAAGAGCTGCTGAGATGCTCATGAACCGGTCGTCCGGCCACTCTGGAAATTCCCTTAGTGTGGCCACTGCCGCTCACTTGCCGCTTCAAAGGCTGGGCAATGTGGAGGCTGCACCCCTGGCAGGGGGGCCCCAGGGCCTTAGGCCTGTCCCGTAGGTCAATGTGCAAACATTCCTGAGAGATCACATAAGTGGGGAAATTCCACCTCTTGGATGGTTCATGAGATCATAACATCTACCCCTCCAGGAGAGTGGCTAAGGCAGAGCGCCCCAACAGCTGTGCTGGGAGTGGCTTGTGGGGCTCTGCAGCACTGTTCCCCTCAGCCCTGGGGTGGCTCCTCTGGCCACAGGCAGTTCGGTTCCTCTACCCAGGTGCCAGCACCCAGGCTGCCATGTTCTACGTGCTGTGACATTGGAATGTTTGGAAGGCAGTGCCCTAAGGACAGGAACCTATTTCTCCTTGAGTCTCTTCCCTCCCTACACCACCTTGGTGCTGTTATGTCACCTTGCTGAGCCTCCATGTCACCTTCTGTAACATGAGAAACCACCTCACCATTAGCGACCCAAGGCGGCCGTGTGAGGGGCGGCCAGTGCTCCCGAGTTCTCCAGGACGCTAAGCTTCCCTGCTGCCCTGCATGGTGGCATTTGATAAGGTGGCATTTGAGTAGAAACATAAAGGACATCCAGGAGCGAGTCAGGACAGCTGAGGGAAGAGCATTCCAGAAAGAGAGAACAGCAGGTGCAAAGAGCCTGAGGCAAGAGTACAGTTAGGGATACAGGAGACCAACGAGGAAGCCACCATGGCTGGAGCAGAGTGGTGGACAAGAAAGTGACCAGGAAATTGAAGAGGTAGCCAGGGCCAGGTTGCATAGGAACTGTGGGCCTTGTAATGAGTCGGCTTTTACTCTGAGGGACACGGGAGCCATTGGAGGGTTTAGGGCAGAGGAGGGCATGATCTGACTTAAATTCTGAAAGAAGCAGAGTGGTCGCTGTGGGGAGTGAAGGTGGCTGGATCCTGGGTTTGTGCTGAAGGTAGAGCAGTAGCATTTACTGATGGGTTGGAAGGCAGGGTGGGAGAAAGGGAAGATTCAAGGGCGAGGATTCAGATATCCAGGCTTCCTGTCTAGGACTTCTCCTCCAACCCTGAGAGAGACCTTTAGCTCACAGGCTCCTAAAGGCCCCTGGAGCCCAGCAGGTGGAGGCCAAACCCTGGCCACACCCACTGTCCCGAAGCCTGAGTGCCCATGCCGCCCTCTTGAGGGAGACGCCTATGGCCCTCCTCATGCAACCTACCCCTCACGGGCCTTACCTGACACCATCTCGCCACCGTAGCCCTGCTTGACCAGGGAGAACACCAGCTTCTGCTGGTGGGCACAGTCGATGCACGCCTGGACAGCCTGCTGCAGCACCGCCGACGGCCTCTCGGGCCCGAAGTGCTCGGGGAGCTGCTGCACCTTCCTCCTCTCCAGGAATGGCCCCGCGTTGGCCTGCTTGTTGATGTAGAGGCAGACTGCGGAAACAGGCCACAGAGCCCTCAGCACCGGACACACATCCGGCCCGAGGGCTGCTGCTGTGTGCCCCCTGGCCCTGGCTTTGGACAGCTGCAGAGGGCAAAGGTGGGACGGATTCTTCCCAACTTAAGAAGTAAAAGAGGCAAAAGAGCCAAACGCCCCAACTGCCAGGAACTGCTCTTGGGGGCCTCCTGCTGGGGGACAGAGGGACAGCTGGGCCCACTCTGGCTACTCAAATCCGAATTAAACACAATACTGGCGGCCCATGTGGGCCATGTATAAATGGATTTCCATGCTGAGAACTACACATACAACTTCTCCCCTGCTCCTCCAAGGAGCTGGCAGGCTCCATATGAGGTTTGTTGTTTCTTTGTTAACCTTCTATGAATAAAAAGCCAAGATGATGCTGATCACTCCAGGGACTCTGTATTCAATGGAGTGCTAAATACAGTGCTATTTATAGTCTCGGGGAAAACAAACACCCAACAACCCATTTAGGTGAGACTAGTCAATGGCGCCCACACTGTTAAAGGTAATATACCTCATCAATAAAAAATTGTTTCGCACATGACTCAAACCGTGTTTATTTATTTACAGGTTATATGCATTCTTATCTGTCATAATGCATTGTATACTTCTTTTTTTACAGGAAAATATCACATTTATATAATGTAAATCTTTAGAAAAGTTAGAATGACTACAAAACTGGTTTTTGTATACAATAGATTTCAGTAAATCACAGTGGAATCTTTATGAATTTTGCAATTAAAAAGAAAAAGAAATATAAATCCTTTTTTAGTAGAAAGATTTTGCACTGAGAGGATCACCCTACGAGTTAATTATCATCAGTATAATTAGCTTGGCCATTTGGGTGAGGGGTTCAGACCTAGTTTATATTATAAGTTCAACTTAACTATGCATCCCACCTATAATTCAGCAATAGCTGCCTAACTAGTCAGCCTGTCTTCAGACTATTTGTTTTAGGATTCCTACTGACATCAAGCCAAGCTGCTTAACAAGTGAAAGAGTGTCCTAGCCTATGTGTTAAGAAAAACTACCCAAACTTGGAAATAAGATAGAAAAGTTATTTCCTTCCCTTTCAATGACACAGTAAAGCATTGTCTAATAAGTATGGTAGACATTTTAAAACCCCTCACCCAAATGACCAAGCTAATTATACTGATGATAATTAACTCACAGGGTGATCCTCTCAGTACAAAATCTTTCTACTAAAAAAGGATTTTTATTTCTTTTTCTTTTTAATTGCAAAATTCATAAAGATACTCAAGAAATAGCAATTTGTAAAGGATGAGACAGAAATGAATAGTAATAGCAGGTGTCATATAGCTTATGTGTCTGCTCTCCCACCCCCTCCTCCCCCAGCCCCAGGCCGTGAGCATCTTACCTTGGAGGCCGCTGGTATAAGGGAATGTTGAAGAGGGACTTGAAGAGGAGACCAGTAGCATTTTGGAAAGGTTAAAGATGAAGAAAGAGTTTGACTGGGCACCTACTGTACTCTCAAGACAAGCCCGCTTTATTAGCACTGATGAAGAAACTGAGGCTGAAAGCAGTGAGATGGCTGCTCCCAGTCTGCAGTCAGCGGCACAGCAGGGACATGGACAAGGGCCTTCTGATGACAAGGGCTCTTTTCACTCTACCAGGCTGCCTTCTTGGCCTCTCACGCCAGGTGGTGGGGAAAACCTAATGAACAAGAGACCTTCACACCAGGCCCTACGACAGCCCTGTAGGGAAAGAGTGAACCAAATGAAGCAGCTGCTGCCCCCACAGAGCTTAAGGCCGGGTGGGGAAGGCAGACCTGTTCAGGTGACGCCATGAGCTGCTGTGGGGCCTGTGCGCCCGTGGCTGTGAGAGACATGGGGGATGTCAGGAGACCCCATCCTGGGGGCCCTGGCGGGAAAGTCAGGGAGACCTTCTGGAGGGAGGGTGCCTAGCTGAGATATAAGGGAGGATCAGGTGACCAGAAGGGAAGATCCCTCCAGAAGGAGGGAGAGACTAGGCTAAGACCCTTGGGCAGTCCTAGGGGCTGAATGAGGAGCAGTACGCTGGGCTACAGGGCCCTTTCGGCTGTATTAGCGAGTTTGGTCTTTACCTGAGAGCAGTGGTGGGGACTGCGGCCGTGGGTTGTGACGGGGGGACTCTGTGCACGTGTGTGTGCGAACATGTGCATGGCGCCACTGCTTGTTGTTACTGTGATGTTGACACTGCCGGTCGGTGGGTGCCCCATGAGAAAGAGACTGGGATGCAGCCTACCCTGGCTGGACTGGAGGGTTCTGGGAGGGACTGAGGGAGATGAGGATCCTTAGGAGATCCAGGAAACGGAGCGGGAGCACTGCTCAAGGCGAGCAGGCTTATGTCGGTGCAAAGGGAATCTGCTCTGAAAAGGAACATGTCCGGCCACTCTTGTCCACACTCCCCCTGCCACCCAAAGCAACCACCGAAACTCAAGATGCATTGAAACCCAAGTTTCAAATAATCCAAGCTATGAGACACATAAATTCGTGTTTTCAGAGATCTGGTCGTCCCATCGACTGTCTGGCTAACACACTAAATCCTTCATTACAGCCACTCATCAGCAACTCTTTAGCTCACAAAGCAACTGCTAGGCAGCAGCTGTCCCGTTCTTTGCAGGCCTTCATCCTGGGGACCTACCTGTGACAGCCTGTGGGGCCACCAGGCTGGGGACGGTGGCTGCGTCCTGAGGGATGGAGCTGAGGTCGGGCTCCGGGGTACTCCGCAGAGGTGAGAGGGATAACGGAGTCATGAGGACCCGAGGCTTGAGCTGCAAGAAAGAGTCCATTTGGTCAGCGAGAATCTAGGAATGCCCTGACACCTTGCCAGAACCTTTCCTGGACATCAGTTAACCGTCACCGCTCTACTATGCTTCCATGCCCCTCTGTGGTGCAGCTTTGGGGCCTGAACCTCAGGTTCACGTTCATGGTCAGGTTTCATATTTGAGGTCACATTCAGCGGTCAGACTGTACCCTACCCTTACAGTGGAGCCACCCACTAAATGAACTGTCATTCAGTGGCAGTTGGTCTGGGAGCACGCAGAGATGTGAACGGTTGAAACCATGAGCTCTTTGAGTGCAGGATGCAGGATGGGAGAGACGGGTTCCAGCCTGTACTTCCCCTCCCACTCCCTGCTGTGCTCCCTAAAATCCTGTGGACAGGACTTTCCCTACACCCACCTGGAGACTGACCTTGAATCTCTCCTCCCTCTCTGCCAAGCTCTCTGCTCACAAAGAGCACTGAGTCTTACTGGGAAAGAGAGCAGGAGCCACTCCCCCAAGGGCTGACATACTGCTCAGTGTCCCTTTCCTGCTCTACAAATGAGGAGCTGAAATGTGCTCTTCTGGAATAAGGGGGAGAGGGCTGGTTGATGATCCCTACATCAACAAATCATTCTTTGTACCAAGCTTGGTACAGAGACAAACTTTTACTCTTAGCTCTTCACCCCAAAACAACGACTAAGTCAGGCGCTTCCCCTTTTCACCAGTCTCTGGGAGGGGGACCCAGGCATCAGGAATTTTAGAAGTTACTCAGATTCTACACAGTTAAGGCTGAGGACCATGGCTCTACACCAGAGCTTTTCAACTTTTGCAATCAGCCTCCTGGGGGTTTCATTAAAATGCAGGTTCTGATTCAGGAGTTCTTGGGGGGGGCTGAGATTCTGCATTACTCGTGAGCTCCCGAGTGGCACTGACGCTGCTGGTCCGCCGACCGCACTTTAAACAGCAAGGTTGTGCATTCTGTTAACATATGGCAGTCCCCACCCGTATCCTAACTTTCTTCCTGGATTTTTAGGATAGGATAACAATAACGGTCATGAAGACATAGTATTCCAACTGCTAATTACTCAATCATTCTGTATTCATTCATTTATTTATTTAACAAATATATATTGAGAGCCTGTTTCATGCCACACAGTCTTGTAGCTTCTGGGACTACAACAGGGAACAAAGGGGACAAAAATCTTTACCTTCGTGGAACTGATATTCTGTTGAGGGGAGACAGACAATAAATAGAATAAACAGGTAAATTATATAGTACATTAGAAGGTGGTAAGAGCTGATGGTGGAAATGAAGAGGAAAGGAGTATGGGAAGTGCAATTGAGGAGTTTGTACTTTGGGTTGGAATTTTAAAGCAGAGTGGTTAAGGCACTGCTTGGGTGACATTGCGCAGAGATTTAAAGGATGTAAGGAAACAAGTCATATAGATGTCAAGGGGAAGAATATTCCAGGCAATGAGACTATCAAGTGAGAATGTCCTGAGGCAGGAGTATACCTGGAAGGTTTGTGCAGCTGTAGGGAGGCCAGAGTGAGACTGGGGTGGCAATGAGGCTAGACCAGGCAGGGCTTTGTAAGGCCTTTAGCTATTACTCTGAGCTCTTTTGAGCAGGGAAACAATAGGATCTAAACTAACATTTTAATAATCTTTCTGTTGTGTTGAAAAGGAACTGAAACAAATAGGATTTACCAACACACTAGCTATTGTACATAAGAAAAAGAAAGAAATCAAAGATGACTCCAAGGTTTGGGGCTCAAAAGGCTGCAGGTAAAGTTTTCTTTTTGGAGGGGGGGAAGGGGAGAGCAGAGAGGTCTAGAGAAGAACAGAGGTTAGTTTTGGACACGGCACGTTTAAGATGCCTACTGGACACCCAAGTGGAGATGGCAAGTAGGCAGATGCATATAGGCTGGAGCTCTGGGGGAACGTCTCAATGGAGATATGCATTTGGGAATCATTAACACGGAGTTGATGTGTAAGGCCACGATAATGGATGAGCTCATCAGAGAAGTGAGTGTAGCTGGAAAAGGAGCCAAACATTGAGCCTTGCATGACACCAATACGAACAGATTGTAGAAATGAGGAAGAAACAGCAAAAGAAACCAGGAAAGAGCATTCAGTGGAATAGAAAGAAAACTAGGGGAGGGTGGTGTGGTGGGAGCCAGTTGGAGAAAGTTTTTCAAGGATGAGAGAGTGATTAACCACGTTAAATCTCTGTGCAGACAAGACTAAGAGTGGCCATCAGATGTAGCAACTTATCAGTAAGAAAGGTTATGGTACAGTGGATTGGACTGGAGTCAGACTACGTCTTTGCCCTCCTGGAATTGACATTGTAATGAAGGGAGGTAGAAAACAAACAGAATAAATAAGAAATGATATATATGTTAGAAGGTGATAAGAGCTGATTGTGGAAATAAAGAGGGAAGGGGCATGGGAAATGCAATTGAGGAGTTGTACTTTGGGATGAAATTTTAAAATAGAGTTGTTCCTGATTGGAATAAACTTAGGGAATGATGGGAGAGAAGCACTGGGACTGGGACGTAAAGTCAACTCATTCAAGGAGTTTCGTCATAAAGAGGAGCAGAGAACTAGCCCCAGCAAGAGAGAAAAACAGGACAAAACGATTGTTTGCCCCACTATGAGATACCATCTCACCCCATTAGGATAGCTACTATAAAAAAAAAAAAAAAAAAAAAAGACCAGAAAATAGCAAATATTGGTGAGGACCTGGAGAATCTGGAACCCTTGTGCGCTGTTTGAGGGAGATATAAAATGGTGCAGCTGCATTGGAAAACAGTATGGCAGCTGCTCAAAAAATTAAAAATAGAATTGCCGTGTGGCTCAGCAATTCCATTTCTGAGTATGTACCCCAAAGAATTGAAAGCAGGGTTTCAAGGAGATATTTGACACCCACGTTCATAGCAGCAATATTTACAATAGCCAAAAGTCAAATTTGTAGAGACAGAAAGGACAATGGTGGTTGCAGGCGCTGGGGAAAGTGGATGGAGAGTTAGTGTTTAATGAGGACAGAGTTTTAGTTTTGCATGACAAAACATGCTGGAGATTGGTTGCACAACAATGTAACTGAAAAGTATACTTAGAAATGGCTACAATGGTAAATTTTGTGTTATTTTTTTTAGCAAAATTAAAATTTTTTAAATTTTAAAGATATGTTTGTTTTTGAGATGGGAGAAATAACAGTGTTTTAGCACTGATGGAAGTAATCCAGCAGAGAGAGAAAAGTTGATGATACAGGAGAGTGTGTGGAGAACTGCAGGCACCGGGGCTTTGGGTAGGGGAGAGGGGAGGAGATTTAGTGCACAGGGAGGCGGCAGCCTAAGAGGAAGCATGTATATTTCATCTAGTGCAACAGTAGCGGAAGCAGAACATGAAGGTTTGGATGCTGGGGAGGGGGCTGGATGTGGAGGAGGAGCTTGCAGGTCTCGTCTGATGGCTTCCAGTTTCCTCCTGATGCAGGAAGCTGGGCAGGAGCACGAGGAGGTGAGCCTGTTAATGAGCTGGGAAGGTAGGAGGCCTGGGGAAGGCAGCATGGCTGCCAGCAACACTGGCATGTGTGGAAATGAGTTTGAAAAGAGCTCAGTAGGCAGTGAGCATGTTGGCTGCACAGTGCTGTGTGGGTACTGAATTGGGGGCTCTTGAGGGAGCCCCTGTATTAATCAGAAGCTCCGATTAACAACAGAGATCTCATCTCACTCTGAGTGTAGCATTTGAAAAATGAAAGGGCCTATCACGTAGCGATACACTGCTAAATATTACACAATAATCTAAAAGAAACCTCAGTAGTGGGAATGAGTGACCGGAAATCTTCCGTGACTCAGTCACTGTGACTTTGGTGTGGCTTCCTCAAGTGCCAAGTGTGACGAGGGCAGCAGCTGCCCTACTGTTCTTGGAGGTCAGGCACCCACGGTCCCACGACTGCCTTTCTGGGAGTGATATCCTGCCTTGCATGGCTTGTGATGGAGAGGCTGAATGTCACAGAGTCCCTGAGGACTTCAGGCAGCAGACTCTGGGAGAACCTTGGCGAAATCTTCTTTTTAAGCTTGAAGCCCCCCAACCCCCAAAACAGAGATAACGACGCTCCTTGGGGGAAAAACGGAATTGGCAAAGTGTCATTTTCCTTTATGGACTTCAAGTAAATCACACAAAGATCCTTCCCTAGAAAGATGATGATGATGGCTAAAACAAATATCCAGGCACTGTTTACTATTCATCCATCCTAACGATCCTAATGTCTAATGCTTGCCACTATTTTAATGTTTATTAGAGAGGAATGTGTTCTTTGAACCCATCTCAAATGAAGTAATAGAATTACAATTGGCTGTCACTTCTGCCCATGTCTGCCCAAGTGAAGCAATTACAGGCGTTAGACTAAGTCAGCTGGTTGCAAGGAAAACCTTCTGTATTCACCCAACCTCTGAAACAACTGCTGAGACTCTTGAACTTCATTCAACTATGGGTAGTACATGGATTTTTAAAAACATCTTTTTTGCAAGAGAACAAATCATCAGTAGATATACGCTTTTGACTTGACACTTAGAAATTTCTATCTTGTTGCTTAACATAATAGGAAATAGCTTAGCAGAGGACAAAGAGCCGCCCATGATTTTAGAAAGGTCCTGAAACAGACGCACAGACACGAGCCCAGGGGCTGGAAGCATTCCTCTGCTGTGACGTGGGCCAGCGTGTCAGCGCAACCCCCTCCCACACGTGCAGTGGGGGGCTCCCCCTCGGCCCCGAACCTATCCAGCTGTTCTCTGGCGGGGCATTTGTCTTTGTGTCGTTGCCTTGGGTTTTTAAAAAATTTGCTTGTTTGTTTTATTTTGTTTTTTAAATGGACAAAATAAAACATAATGTTCAATATTGGCTTCTATTACCATTCTTCAATAAAAAAACAAACCAAAAAACAAAAAAAACAGGGCTCCTTACAGAAATGGCTGCTTCTAGGACAAGGTTAGGGAATACACATGATGAGCCTCGAGCATCTTGTAGTGCCAGGAAGTAAGAAAGTACTAAATAAAAAAGACCACACACGATGGGGGTTGGTTACAGGGACACAGGTGCCAGTGGAAAAAACTTCCAATGGCCAAATCTAGACCCATATAAGCAACAGATAAATAATGTAGTAATGGATAACTCAAAGTATAAATACCCATGAATCCACACTGACATAAATGGCTAAGTTAATATATGGGGGAGAATAGATGAATCTCCAGTGCATAAAAATCCCAAATAACTTATGTCGCTATTTCAATCTCAAGTAGGTGAAGCATAACTCCCCACTCCTTAAGTGTGGGCTGTGCATAGTAACTTTCTTCCAAAGAGTATAGGGAGGACATGGAAGGAAACGCAACTTTACAGTGGGAAAACCTGATAAATAACCACTTCACCCATAGGATCAAGGTCAACATCAACGGTGATATGTCATGTTGATAGTATGTGCTCTTATTATGATATAATGAAAGCCACACTTTACTTCTGGGATCTTCTTCCCCAAAACCCATAGCCCCCTCCTAATCCAGAGAAAAACATCAGACAAACCCAAATTGCAGAACATTCTACAAAATATCTGACCAGTACTCCTCAAAGCTACTGAGGTCATCAAAAACAAGGAAAGTCTGAGCAACTTTCACAGCCCAGAGGAGCTTAACGAAACATGACAACTAAATGTAATGCGGGATCCTGGGACAGGACAGGGAAAAGCTAATGAAATCCAAATAAAATATTGACTTTATTTAATAATAATGTATTATTATTGGTTTACCAGTTGTGGCTACATACCATAGTAATGTAAGATGATAGCAATAGGAAAACCAAGCTTAGAGTACATGAGAATTCTCTGTTCTATCTTGGCAACACTTCTGTAAGTCTAAAACTATTCTAAAATAGAGTTTGTTTCAAAATATTAAAAATGGAATCTGGCGGAATGAACTGGGTGGATGAAGAGGAGGAGAGAAGAGAGTCCTCTTCTCGGCACGTGAAACTGGAAGACTTGCAGCCCAGGATGTCTTGTTGTGACATACAGGAGCTAATTCTTGGCCTTTGAAGCCAATAACCCTGTACAGATTCTAGTACAGTCGGTACCTTTACCTGAAATTCGAAACCTCAGTCCAACAGGTAGGTGACTCCTCACCCAGGGCCAGGCTCCCACGCCTGCTGCAGGGACTGCTGTCTTTGTTAGAGTCTCAGGGCAGGGGCAGGCCGAGGAGTGAAGTGTCAGTCCTGCAGCTGCAGTCGCCACCAAAGGGGCTGGAAACCTGGAACCAGCTCATCTTTCTTTTCCACTTACAGATGCAAACAATGGGCCTGGAGAACTTCTTGGCCCCAGCTGTCTTTGGGGGTGACCTTCTCTAAGACACTTGCTGGAGAATCACTGGAAAGAATTGGGAGGGGGTTTGTTTGCAAACTGAGAGTGACCAGGAGAACATTAAAGGGGTTGAGGCCAGGTGATGTAAAATTCGAGTATTTTTCTAGAAATATGTGAGTTTGACAGTAACAGAAATAGTTTAAGAAGTGTCTGGCAGACCGGCAGCAAGAGGTTGGTAACCCGAGGATGGAGAATGTGGATGGGCAAGTATGAAGACAGAGAGAGCCGCCTGCCCACCAGCAGAGGACAACCCAACAAAGCAGAACTCAAAACTGAGTTGGGAGTAACCACAGGCACGTATGACGGAGCATGAAGTTTTGGGCCCGGGTTCAAGGTCTAGCTCTGCTAGTCACTAACCCTGTTCTAAGGCTCGTTACTTAGGCTCTCAGAGCCTGCCTTTCCTCACCTGTAAAGTGAAGATAATAATACTCTTTCACAACCATGTGGTAAGGTTTAAATTCGAATGGTTAGCATCATGCAAAGTGAGAACTCAATAAATGTTCATTTTCATTTTTGCCATTAGTATTATTACTACTATTAGAAATTCCAGAAATAAGCAATAAGCCCCAAGTTTCTTGTTTATGCAGCCATGGCAGGAGGGGGAAATTGCCCATCTCTCCTAAGACTCATCTACATTTTCTTCACTTGTCACTTGAGATCACCTCTTCTCAAATCCTTGCAAACCCACCCTCCTGCCTCACACCTCACAGATGATCCCCTCGGAGAAACATGCTCCCAATACATCTTGAATTGGTTCCAAAGTATTACTTATGCAGGTGCTGTTCTTTCCAAGTGGCATCATTTTTAAGCTACATCTAAAAAGGGGAAAAAAAGTCACTTTTCCAGTCAGGCAGTCCTTTGTTCAACAAATACTTCTTAAGCACCTAGTGTGTGCCAGGAACTCTTCCAGGTGCTGAAGCTTCAGCTGCACATGGGGAAGACAAAGTCCTTGTTCTCAAGGAAAACTGCCAGGTGACCAGGGTAGGCCTACAAGGATCTGAATGGCAAGAGGTCACCTATCGTGACTAGAGAAAGAGTTTTCTAGGCAGACAGAATAGCTCATGAAGCCAGAGTGGCTGGAACCACGGGCAGGAGGCAGGATGGTGCCAGATGAGGCCAGCCAGGTGGTGAGGATCAGATAATGAAGGCTGTCTAGGTCAGTATTGGGAGTTGAGTGGCGTCCCCATAAAAAGACATATGCTCAAGTCTTAACCCCCAATACCTGTGGATGTTGACTTTAATTGGAAATAGGGTCTTTGCAGATATAATCAAGTTAAAATGAGTACATGCTGGATTAGGATGGGCTCTAACCCCATGACTAGTGTCCTTATAAGAAGAGGGAAATTTGGTACAGATGCAGACACCTGGAGAGAACCATGTGACAGCAGAGGCAGAGATCAGAGGGATGTGTCAACAACCAAGAAACACCAGGATTGTCGGCAACCACCAGACGCCAGGAAGGGGCAAGGAAGGATGCTTCCCTGGAGCCTTCGGAGAGACCGTGGCCCTGCTGAGACCTTGACTTTGGACTTCTAGCCTCCAGAAAAGTCATCTTTAAGCCACTCAGTTAGTAGTAGTTTGTTACAGCAGCCCTGGGAAACAAATATGGTCAGGATAAGGAGTTTGGATTTTATTCTAAGAGTTATAGAAGTAGTTAGAAGATTTTAAGCTGGGACCCATGCACCCCAGTTTTTGTTTTAGGAAGATAAATGTGGCTGCTGCTAGAGACAATGGATGGGGGGCTGGAGGCAGAGTGGAGAAGAGAACACTAGCTAAGGAGGTATCTCGTGGCCCAGCTGAGAGATGCTGGTGGCTGAGCTACGGTGGAAATGGGGAGGTGGAAATAACTGGTTGGATTCAGGGTGCACTTTAGAGATAGAATTGAAGTGGCAGGTGAGAGAAAGCACAAAATCTAGGATAACATCTAGATCTATCCACAAAACCTTGCCTTTCACAATATATTTTTGTTATGTCAGTTTTAAAACATTACCATTTGTTTACTTATTGCTGATTTAGTTAAATTATTAACTACACTTTTTATTGGGGGAGCAATAACACTAGCTCTGTCTCTAAGTTTCAAAACATTCCTTCTCTAATACTCAAGCAGTAAACTCTCAGAATGGAACAGGAAACGTTCTGTGTGGAACGTTGGGAGTGGACATGAAGAGAAGGAGAGAATCTGTATCTCCTCATTTGGGAAATGGGCGCTGAGAACTGGCCTGGATCCACTCATCAGCTATACACTGCCCACCGCACTGCAGGGCCATGGCAGGAGCATAGGACTCGGAGACAGTGACTGGGGAGAGCTTCTTCAAACAAACATGGACTAAATGCCTAGTTGAAAGGCAAAGACTGTCATACTGGAAATTATGGGTTGAAATGTGTCCCTCAAAAAGATGTTGAAGTCCTCACGCCTATAATCCTAGCACTCTGGGAGGCCAAAGTGGGCAGATTGCTCGAGGTCAGGAGTTCGAAACCAGCCTGAGCAAAAGCAAGACCCCATCTCTACTTTAAATAGAAAGACATTAATTGGCCAACTAATATACATATAGAAAAAATTAGCCAGGCATGGTGGCGCATGCCTGTAGTCCCAGCTACTTGGGAGGCTGAGGCAGCAGGATTGCTTGAGCCCAGGAGATTGAGGTTGCTGTGAGCTAGGCTGACGCCACGGCACTCTCTCTAGCCTGGGCAACAGAGTGAGATTCTGTCTCAAAAAAAAAAAGAAAAAAGATGTTCTAACCCCTAGTAACTGTGACCTTATTTGAAAATAGGGTCTTTGCTGATTGTCAAGATGAGGCCATTAGGCTTGGTCCTAATCCAACATGGCTGGTGTCCTTACACAAAGAGGAAATTTGGACACATGGGTAGACACGTACAGATGGAAGATGATGTGAAGACAGAGGGAGAAGCCACCTAGGAGCCAAGGAAAGGCTGACACCGTCCAAAGCTAGGAGAGAGATATGGGACAGATTCTTCCTTAGAGACTAGAAAGAACTGATACTGCCGACACCTTGATCTTGGACTTCTAGCCTCCAAAACTGTGAGACAATACATTTCTGTTGTTTAAGTCACCTAGTTTGTTGTATTTTGTTATAGCAGCCCTAGGAAGCTATTAATAGTACACTAGAGTTTTTAAAAATTGCACTCTCCCTCCTTTCCTTCCCCTCTGTTATGGACTGTGTCCACCCCTACCCCAAACTTGACCATCTGCAAACACCCTATTTTCAAATAAGGTCATAGTCACTGGGAACTAGAGGTTAGGACTTCACCATCTTTTTGAGGGACACGTTTGGAAGCTCTGACTCCCAATGTGAAGGCATCTGGAGGTAGGGCCTTTGGGAGGTGATTAGGTTTAGATGAGGTCATGAGGGCGGCGCTTCCATATGAGATTAGTGTTCTTTAAACAAGAGGAAGAGAGACCAGAGCTCACTCTCTCTACCATGTGAGGACACAATGGGAAGGTGTCCATTGCCAAGAGAGCCCTCACCGAATCCTGCTGGACCTTGATCTTGGGCTTTCCAGCCTCCAGACCTGTGAGAAAATAAATTCCTGTGGTTTAAGCCACTTGGTGTATGGTGTTTTGCCATGGCAGCCCAAGCTGATTAATACGCCTTCTCATCCCTACATAAGGGAGAATAGCCTTGTCCATGTCCCTGCCCGTAGCTTTCCTTAGGGACACATTTCTCCATTTCTCACTCATATTCTTTCTTCATTCAAGGCTCCCCTAGGGTGCTGAGGAGATGCTGCAGGGAGCAGCCTTAGGGGAAATTAAGTAATTCACTATGTTTAATCTCAGACTTTAGTCTAAAAACTTGCCTGTTGAAAATAAAACTGGTTCCAATAACAAGAAGTTTGTGGCCAATGACCTAATTTCGTTCCTGGGAGTCAGCCCATGACTGGGTCCATTCATACTGTTTTCCTTCTGCACTTGGGGGAGAGATGAAGGGACCCATGTCCTTTGGCCTTGAGGCCTGCTGTGGTCAAATCCAGGTTTCTGTTAAATCACCTTTGCACTGAGACTTCCCCAGGAAAATAAAACTGCCCAAATAAAATATAGCCCCTGCATCACAATGACAGCAGAGGGGCAGGAATGAGTGGCGGGGCGGGGAGAATGGTCCAGCTTTTTTGTGCCTTTCAGAGCTGCAAAGGAGATGAGGGTAGGATGAGAATGCTGCCACTTTCTCCCACCAACGCTCTGTTGAGTTCAGATTCCCCCCTGGGTCCAGAGATGGGCTGACACCGGTGAGGAAGTAGGGAGCGCTGCTGCCCTACCTAAGTTGGGGAGAACAGTCTCATTTCCTCCTGACAGAGGAGACAGTGAAGCCGGTACCCCATGGGTACCAGGAAAGAAAAGGAAGGAAAAGGAAAACAAATATTGCCATCCCTGAATAAAGCAGAGTTCCAAAAAACAGATCTGTGAGAATTTTTTAAGGGAATGCTCACTGTGCCCTCTGACCCAGCAATCTTTAGTAGAAACCACATGTTTCAAGGACTGCTTGGTGTGACTGGGTTTCTTACAGAAACTGGTGAGGGGCTGAGTTCCGTGCACCAGCAGCACGGGTTGAAAACAGTCAGCCACGCTGATGACAGCACAGGCGGTGGACAACAGGCCCAGGCATTGCAAGCTCAGCAGAACCCAGAGCAAGGGCTGCTGGAGCCGGCTTAGATTAGTCAATAGGAGAGGAGTGTTAAATTTTCAGGACTATTGCAAGTTGATTGTTAAACGCGGCCATTATTAAAAATTAAAGTATACACATTTACAAATTAAAGTTCATTAAAAACAAAGGTAATACTCAAAACTCATCACTTTCTCATTGTTTTACTGTTGCATCCGTATTTCGAAGGATGTGCTGCTTGCTGCACATCTTTTCCCAACTCCATGTTCAGGGATGTCACATGGGTTGCTCAAAAATTGGCCACATTGGGAATATTTACACCTTGAAATTTGGGAAATGCTGCAAATTAGGGTTGGATTTATTATTTTGTTGATTTATAAGAAATCAACTTAAGGAAATCCATCACTTAAGAAAATGATGGAGAACCTGTTTAAAAAGCAGATTAATCTTGAAAATGTGTCATGTCAGTAGTTGTTACACTGTGAATAACACAAAAACCTGAAATTCTTTTTTATATTCAAAAACTATTATCCAAGGTGGGGGAAGTGACATGCTCCTGTAGTCTCAGCTACTCAGGAGGCTGAGGCAGGAGGATTGCTTGTGCCCAGGAGTTCAAGACTGCGGTGAGCTGTGATCGCACCTGTGAATAGCCACTGCACTCCAGCCTAGGCAACATAGCCAGACCCCATCTTAAAAAAAAAAAACAAAACTATTATCCAATTCAGCAGTCATTCACTCTCTTAACAAACAAGGGAAGCTCCGACATACCCCTTCATTGTTTATTAATACATTCATTTTACTCCTTAACATAAATGAAACTATCAGCTAACATTCATGTCAGAAAAGCTACACTCAGAGTGCTGGCTGTAAAACACCTACCAATACACCGCAGCTCCTGCTGAGCCCCGCTCCTAACCCCTGCTCCAGTGGGGTTTCAGGGGCAACAGAAGACACAGCAGAGAAAGTCCCTACCCCATATGCCACACAATGTTCAACCCAAGAGAATGGCCCCTGCCTGGTGACAGTGTCGTCATTTACTCCACTGGCCATAGGTGGCATTCCACACCTGCCATCAACAAGAGAAAGACCTTGGAAATGGGCACAGGAAGAGTTGCTAGGTAGCCCCTCCCCATCCATACTATTTAGCGACATGTGATGTTCATACATGCAGCTCCAAGGCAACACAAGATCTGGATCACCGCAGAAACAGTGACGCCAATTCAACGGTTCTAATGAAAACACACATTTTAGAAAGAAGCTTTAAATACATGTTAAGACAAACAAACACCCTTTCTACTTAAGTTTGAAAATTCTCTTACTTGACATTTTTGTGGTCTTGACTTCCTTGTTACACAGAGCCAAGAACACCTACTTTTTGGGGAAAAAAAGGATGACAATGAAAAAGAGAGAACAAAACAATTCAAAGTACTGAAAGATTACAAAATATTGCATTTATCCATATTAATTAGAAAATTACTTTATCAAGTGAATTTTCCAATTAATAGAAGACTTACATTTTAACCATTTTGTTTTTCATACTTCGAGGATGATAGCCTTTCTAGAACATGCTGCACTTTTCTCAATTCATGAAGCAGAGCTTAATGACAGGACATCATTTACTCTTTTTTGGATGTGGAAGCACAATTGCTATTCTGAACAATGACACCAGGAGATTGCTGAGGTGTACAGGCCTTGGTTCCTTCATGCCTAAGTCCTGCGGTTTTTCTGACTCTCCCCTCACTATCAAATTACCAAGGGTCAAATAAGAAAATACACATCCAGTGCTTTCATCCAGAGCCTCAAACATAAAGGTGCTCAATAAAGGTTATGTGTGACTATTATTGTTATTAGTATTGTTATTACCACATACTGGGGACATATGGCTATTTTTAAAAGCCAGCACTTCTTTCTTCCTGCTTAAATCAGAATCCCAAACATGAAGGCACAGAAGATGGAAATCCCACTATTCGGAGACGTCATCATCAGCTGCATCCGCAGAACGGAAGCCAGGATTTGTCTTTGGTGCAGACCCTCTCTGTCTCTTTAAAAAAGACCTCAGTGTCACGGCATGTAAGGAAAATCTACCTGTTGAAATTGGGGATTTTCTGATCTAAGGACCAGCATCAGGTAATTCGAACTAAGAGGTCAAGGTTCTGTTTGATAACGAAGAAGGCTCTTTTCATGGCAGTCAGAGTACGGCTCTTTACAGAACGCAGGTTTTGCTTTCTTTGCCTGGGGTCAGAGGGGGCAGTAAGGCCATAAGATATGACGCTGTCCCTGCCTGGGTGTGTCCCAGCAACGTGGCTGCAGGCCTGGCACCCAGGGGAGATGGCCAGATGGGCCCTGGGAGGGGCCTGACCTATGAACTCTGGAGTACTGACATCTGACCGCCAGCTTACCCTTCCTTTTCTGCCTGTAATTCACTCGTGCTATCCTCAAGACTCAGAGAAGCACTCAAATGTCACAGCTTGTGTTAACTCTTCTTGGGTCTTGAAGGGAGGTCTCGGACCGGAGGGAGTTCCCACCTGCACACAGTGGTGACTGGCAGAGCAGCTGCGCAGCACCAGGCGAGAAGTAGCAAATGTCAAGCAGCACAGCCCTGTGATGCCGTGAGCATAATGAGGTATCCCCAGATTCTCCTGGAGAGGAGCCAGCCAAAGGCTCAAAACCGTGCTGTTTTACTATGATAATATTACCGACATCAACATCCCATCATAACAGTGTTACTATTGCTATAACAAAATTATGTTGTTATTTATCTTATAATATTGATGTTATTGTTGTATTCTTTCATTGTTCTCTCTTGTTAATATAGTATTATCATATCACTACAACAATAATTATCATCAGTCTCTCAGTGTTTAATTCTGTGTGTAGCCCTCCCCGCCAAAATACCTTCTCCTTCAAATCTAAAGCTACTAAAAAATTAATACCTTTTGCAACAATCTGAATGGAACTGGAGACCATCCTCCTAAGTGAGATATCGCAACAACGGAAAAAAAACACCACATGTACTTACTATTAAATTGGAACTAACCAATTAGCACTTCCGTGCACAGATGGAAGTAAAACTCAGCGGAAATCAAGCAGGTGGGAGGGGGTGGAGGGGATGGGTGAGATCACACCTTAACAGGTACGATGTCCACTCTCTGAGTGATGGGCACACTTATAACTTTGACTCAAGCAGTACAAAGGCAATCCATGTAACCAAAACATTTGTACCCCTGTAATATTCTGTAATTAATTAATTAATTAATTTAAAAAAGCAAATCTAAGGCTACTCACTGGCTATAACTGAGCTTGTAAGAAACATGTTTACAATAAAGGTAGACAGACTCTGGTGGACAGCTTGGAAGCATTTTCTTAGTAATGGAATACAAGATCTTTAAGGTTAGATCAAGCAATATCTTATTTCACTTGGTCAGGATTTTTTTTTTAAGAACTTCTGACTCCCTGTGTCCCAGATAGTTAAAATTGCCAAATTAGTGGCCATTTGTTAAATGGACTGAAACTGTACAATTTCCTTGCTGGCTTCTTCATAAAGTCCTTTAATTCATGATAAAATGAGATGTCAGGGTCTAGGAAATTATCAAAATAAAACTGACAAGACAATAGGGTACCAACTTTATTTTGCCAATTAAGAATAGTTTTTAAATTACCAAATCCTATTAGCCTACAACACGTAATAAAACAAAGAAACGTTTTACCATCAAAATAGTAGGAAACACACATTTCAGAATAAAGGATGGCCTTTTAAGTGGAATCATTTTAACTTTATGGAAACTTTCAATGGGTTCTTATTTTTCTCATGTCATCATGGATGGGTAGGAACTGCACGCAGACTGGTAGCAGGTTTGGAACACTTTTAGAATACTAAGCCCATAGCTTGGGGAGCTGTCTGGGAGCTGTTGGCCTGAAATGATTTCCATACATTTTTCTAAATATGTGGGAAGTGGATTCAAGGAAGAGCTGTGGCCTGTTGACCCCAGAAAAGAAGCCGTGTGAGACGCCGGGAATAGACCTGCCTGCCGTGCGCACGGCCTGCGTTGTCACCCAACCAACCCACGTGCTTATTTCCCGAGCCAGGGTGTCTCTGGGTGTTAGGAGCATGAAAACTGCCCTTTTTAGGAGACAGGAAAATTGCAAAATCAAGTTCATTCCATGGAGTGAATTTCCATTCTTCCTGGCCCCAGAAATGCTGTGTCTGTTGGTAATTTTCATTCTTGGGTCACAGCCCCCAGGAGAGTAGGAGACAGGCCAAATAGGAGAGAGAAGTTTTCAGTGTTTCCTCAGACCCTGGATCTGCTCCCTGGATCTATAAATGGAAAGGCCGCCCTCCTTCAGCCCTCCGGATGCCATCCCAGCCCTAGCAACAGTGCAGGTAGTTGAGTGGGTAAGGCCTGCCCTAGGCCAGCTTCAGAGATACAATCGACAGCCAGCATGAACACGAGAAAAAGGAGGTTCTCTTTGTTAGAAAAATAACCAGTGACAGAAGATTTCACCTTAGGAGATGGCTGAGTAAAAGCTCCTTTTACTAAAACCGATGACCCCAAAATAACTTTGCCTAACCTTCCCCCACCTACTGTTTTTATTTTCCAGCATGTGGAAGAACTGTGGAGAACCAAAAGGGTAAAGGTCGAGTTCATTACCAACTCTTCCAGAAACTCTGCTTTTCTGATGACCTGAAATCATTTCCATACATTTTCCTAAATATGTGGGAGTTAATTGCCAATTTGCATTTGGGTTTCGGTGTTCAGGTCTCAGGATGGAAGCATAAGCCTTTATTTCAAGAAAAATAAATGAGGGAGAACTTTGGAAGCTCATTTTTGAATGCCCGAAAGGCTTGTGGAGAACAAGCTTCATCGGTTTTCTTCTAGTAGCCTCTTCAAAAACATCCTAGAGAAGACACTTTCCCTTGGGTTGGAGTTGGTTTATGGTTGTGGTTACATCAGAGGATTTATTCTCCCCTCCAGCCTCTCCAAATCATTTTTAATTCTTAAAAGGGTCACAGGATTTTAATTTTGCCTTATATGCCTCCTTGCAGCCAAACTTTACGTCAGTGCCTTTTGTAAACGGGAAACTGAATTAACACCCTGAATTTTCCTTACGGCCCCCTGTGCCGAGGCCCTGTTTGGGAAGACTTCTCTGTCCTTTGCTGCTGGCCTGCTAGCCTTGTCCATTTAAATGTCTCAGGAACATCATCGCTTCTACTAACCTAAATGACGAATGAGTTCTACAAAGTGGCTTTGAGAGCCGCCCTGGTAGGAACAATTGGGGGAAAAGCTCAGTGTCTGAAATGCTAATTTAGATGCGAGGTTTAATAATGTGTGTTTAGCTATGACCTTAAAATCTGCTCGCCTTACAACTTTCCCCATCTGGTGTAATTTGCTTTTTCCACTTGTAAAAATGCACACGACAGCATGCTTTGTGTGCCACGTTGTCACAATGAGGCCTCGCCTGTCACATGCTTCATCGAGACACGCTTCCTCCTCGTCCTGTCTCCCCAGGCTCCCAACCTGCCATTGCGTTTTGCAGCGGCTTCTGCCCACGCGCCCGTGCCCCAGCCCGACACCGCCGCGGAGGAGATGATGGAGCCGTACCTTGTGCCCGGGTTTCCGCCCTCTTTTCTTTGGCATCTTCACTGCTGGTAAAGAACCACCGGAAGCAGAATAAAGGTGATGAACTGCCATCTTCATAGGTGTGGAGTGGAGTGGGGGTCGGCCTCGCTTTCTCCCCGGGATCCTCTGAGACTGCATCTCTGCTGGTGCCAGTCTTACAGAATGAGGTGACAAATCGCTCACCGGCAGAGGAGGTGCTAAGATTAGTCCAGACACAAAGCAAAACAAAAACAGAAGTGTTTGTTGGGGTTGCAAGGCAAACACAGGTCCTGTTTGGTGATTCGAGCGATCCCTACCCCTTACTGGAGGGGAAGACCAAGTGCGGGGGAGCCAGGCACCACTGGGAGCATTTACAGTGCTATGGGGTCCCCCGGGGAGTTTACTGTCCCCAGTACAGTTTCAGGGAGGGTGAATTTCCATGGTGCTGTAGTGAAGTGGAGAATATACTGGCTGGGTGGAGAAAACAATAGATTCCCGGTCCCAACCCCAGCTGATAACATCACCAACAACAAGATAACTTTGTGCCTCAGTTTCCTCAGTGAGTTAAACTTTGAACTGGTATAATAATAGTATTAAATAAAAACAAAACCACTTTCTCAAATTCATTCCTATCTCTTTGGTTGAGTTATGAATTTTCCTTACCACTTTTTCCGTTGAAATAAATTCAATGGTACAAATCAATTGTACTAAAGTTGATGAAGTCTCTCTGTCAAAATGTGGAGAGAGATTTACATACACAGATGTTCCTTTTAACATTATTTAGAATTGCAAAAATAAAATGGATACAACCCAATAACAAACAATGGGAGAATAGTTCATATATCTACAGAGGAAAGCAATCAACTAGTTACAAATCTATAACAACACTCTGAATAACATGATATTGAGTGAAAAAAGCATCACACATAAAAATGACCCCAACTGTACAGAAATGTGTATGGTCAAGAAGTGGAGGCCACCAAGAATGGAAAAACAAGCACCAGATATATTCTCCAGCAAACTGGTATTAACTGAGTAGCACCTAAGTGGACACATAGGTGCTACAGTAATAGGGTATTGGGCAGGTGGGAGGGGGGAGGGGGGCGGGTATATACATACATAGTGAGTGAGATGTGCACCATCTGGGGGATGGTCATGATGGATACTCAGACTTTTGGGGGGAGGGGGGGAAATGGGCATTTATTGAAACTTTAAAATCTGTACCCCCATAATATGCCAAAATAAAAAAAAATAATTAAAAAATAAAAAAAAAAAATAAATAAATAAATAAATAAAAAAAAAAAAAAAAAAAAAAGAAGTGGAGGCCAGGCGCAGGGCTCATGCCTATACTCACAGCACTTTAGGAGGCCAAAGCTTGAGGATCACTCGAGCCTGTAAGGTTGACGTCATAGTGAGCTATGATTGGGCCACTGCACTCCAGCCTCAGTGACAGTGAGGCCCCATTTCTCAAAAATAAAAAAGTGGACGGAGACATGCTAACATGCTACCAAGGCAAAGATGGTAGAACTATGGGTAATTGTTCACCATGTACAATCCTTTGTATTAGTTACTCCACATACTATAATAATCTTAGCATAACATCAAAAATACAAGTAATAAAAGTTGCCTAAATCTTGAAGCAAGAGGTAGTTGATCAACTCAGACCCAGAGAACATAGGGGTATCATGAGCTCAGGTGTCAGATTTCTGAAATGTTCAGGAATTTGACAACTGCGGCAGAACTTTAGACTTTAAGTCAGGGGTGATGTTTGATGATATAATTCATTTCTAAGGATTAGTGGTAACTTCCCATGGACATGAAAGACTTTTGCTCAAAGGACTGCAGAAGGAGTTGGGAAAGGCAATGAGAGCTGTCCCTACACCCTGGCCTAGGCAGTACCACAGGGACTAGATTGCTTTGCTTAGGAAAGAAAATACAAATAGTGGAAATGCTTTAAAACACGATAGGGGAAATTTGGGGCATCCTTTACAGATTTAAGGTCACTTTGTTAATTCTCTGAATATTAACAGTATTCTATCAATAATCTTGATTGTTCTTGGGAAATCATTGTAGTAAATAGAATTTTGAAGTATAAAGATATTTATTGAATGCACTGTTAATAGTTCAGATAAATGAACAAGATGATTTGGATGTCAATTTTTCCAATTCTTGTGAGTTTAAGAAAAATACCCTAGCTCACTGACTCTAAGATCATGTTTTTTCACACTTTAACATCTCTGAAATCAGAGTGTACCATACAATACTTTAAGCAGCTCAGAATTCCACAGGGAGCACATTTTTTTCTTTGTTAGTAGTACATTAAAGGATGACGTGATATAATTAAAGGTATCTTAGAATCAGTCAATGAATTCTGATTAGGGAACATAAAACTCACTAACACATGAACAAAAAAATCATTCTATTTCTAGACTCAGTGTGTCTGTACTCCACAGTACCAACACATATCCAAAGTGTTCATTTTCAAAATGAGCCTACCAAATACATTAAAGAACTACCAAAAATTATTTAATAAGATTTTTACTATGTGAAAATTGGCCTGAGTCCCACTTTGAACTACAGTATTGTTATCAAGTTTCTGACTTTACTCTCAAAAACTTTTCCTAGTTTAAGACAAGTTTCTCTACCTTTCTACTCTGAAAGTGAGGAGGTCAGGAATGTGTCCACTAAAGTCAAGATCAAAAAAGAAGAGAAAACCCACGATCAGAGAAGGCATTGAATCTCTCTCCTCTTATGAAAATGGGAGTCCCCCTTGAAGGGGAGATTGGCTGTATTTCTTCTCTGGCAAGTAGATGTGCTCCATTGAGATACTTCTTCACCAAGTCTCCTTATGAGTAGGTTTTTGTTTTTGTTTTCATTTTTTTAGGGTCTGGGTCTCATTCTGTCACCCTGTCTGAGTGCAGTCCTAGCTCCCTGTAACCTCAAACTCCTGGGCTCAAGCGATCCTCCTGCCTCAGCCTCACAAGTAGCTGGAACCACAGGAGCACACCACCACACCCGGCTCATTTTTTTTCTTCCTTTTTGTAGAGACTGAGTTTCGTTATGTTGCACCAGGGTGGTCTGGAACTCCTGGGCTCAAGCAATCCTGCTTCAGCCTCCCAAATTGCTGGGATTACACACGTGAGCCACCATACCACCCATTAATAGGTTTTTAAGAGTAAAAGAAGGTAACAAATTGGCACATTATCCTAAGAATTTTATTGCTTTTCTCTCTTTTTTTTTTCCCTTAAGCATTTAAGATTCTTCAGGCTAATATCCTAAGACTTTTTATCATTCAAAATTGAACTTGACTTTCCAAAAATTCTTAATATGTCAAAAATTTTCCTAGGTAAAAAAAAAACATCTGTTAAACTGGGCTTCCTGTTGTTTCACTTCCCTCTCTCTATTGTGAGGACAAACTAGGACTTGTGCTACCCTTTGCTTCTAGCCTTCCATAGAAGCACAGTCTTAGAGAGGGTGAAGGACCTCTCCAGACAACTATATCTGATAAACGAATTTCATGCTAATTAATGAAGCAACAACGAACTGTTATTGTTGGAATCCTAGGTGCCACAGTCATTGGGGAGCTATTTAGAGATAGGAAGTCTTCCCAGTTTTCTCAACTCCCCACACCTGGATGATTGCATGTTTCACCCATTAATCCTCAATTGCTCATCACAAGTAAGCACAATTTTAAGGAATAAGAGAAAAGGCTATTAAAAATTGAAGAGGGCATTTTAATCATGGAAATTCTCTCAATGTCTCATTGGAATGACTCATTTTAAAGAGTCTGGGGAAAGCACTTATATAAAGTAGCTTTTTAATAACAGACCCAGACACGTTGGTAAAGATCATGGCAAAAGTGCGCATACCCCCAAATCTCCCTTTCCAAAACTAAGACATGAACAAACAAGTAAAAATAACAAATATTGATACTAAAAATAAGGAAGAGTCCCAATCTTGGAATGCAATGGAAACAAAACAAATGGGCTTGTTTTATCTTGTTTTGTTTTTAGGGTGAAAATAACTGTGGAAGATAAACAATGGAAATGTATCATGTGTTTAAAGAAAAGCTCAAAACTAATAAAAAAAAAAAAAGGGAAACAGTCAAGGACATGTTAAGAGGGTATCTTCCAAAATGAAGAGTTCCTCTGTGTCTTAAAAAAATTTTCTTTAAGACCGATCAACAAATCCTAACGAAAATAATACAGTCATTGGAAAAGTAAAAAAAAAAAAAAAAAATTATAGGCATTTAGGCAGAACAAACAGGCCGTTACAGTGGGAAGAATGAACAGGCTAGTTCTCTTCGGCACCAACAGCCAGAAGATGAGGGCGTCATCATGGTGGCCTTTTTTTACAGTTTCTTATCGTTGTTGCCACACTTCTACCCACCACAGGCCTTTGCAATGGTAGTTCCCTTTGTCTGGAATGCTCTTTTTCCCCCTCTGGTTTACTCCTTTCCTTCTTTATCAGTTAGCTTAAGGAAGTTGGCCCTGACCGCATTAGGGTTTCTGAAGCTTAGAGTTCCTCAGCTGAGACACAAACCCACGGCCTGTGCAGTCTCCAGCACGGAGCACGGACAAGGGAAGCCCAGAGAAACAGAAAGCGTCTACGACCTGCTGTGCCTCTAACTTCAGAGTTATCTGACTTCTGCCAGCATCCATGACTCGGGGGCAGGCTCATTTGTTTGCTTTCAGAGAGAGTAAAATCTTACACCCTTCATATAGATTTAATAAGAAGTAGAAGAATTCAAATGAAGAAAATAACATTTTTAAAAATTCTACTTATGCCCTTAATATGACTTGAATAAATAAAAAAGATCATTCTATTATTGGACAGATGGATATTTTTAAAATGTAATTTTCACCTAGTCTATAAGTTAAATGGCAATCATATTAAAAATCTAAAGTGGTTTTAGGAAAAGAAGGGCCAAACGAAGGCCAGCGAGGGAGTCTTGCCCTCCTGGTTACTAAAATGTATTATAAAACTCCAACAATGGCAGCAGTATTGTACAGGAGTAGCAATTAGATCAATGGAAAAGTTAGTCAAGAAATTAAATACATATTAAATTACTATTTTTTACAAAATTTAGGAGCATTTCACTCCAAAACAAGAAAATTCAATAAATGATGTGTAGACAATTGGTATTTAGAAATAAATAAGTTTAGCTATATTTCAGCAAAAACATCCAGAAGCCAAGACTTACATATACATTTTAAAAAAGAAACATTAAAAGATATTGAAGACAATATAGGTCAACATTTTTATATTCTTGGGACGTGGATGGGCTTTCTAAGTAATGTGTGTTAGAAAACTCAAAAAGCAGAGCTAGAAAGATAGGTAAACACGATTACGTAAAACTCAAATGCTGTCATAAAACAAAAGTAAAATCATTAAAAAATTGGAAATAAAATAAGAAAATTATTTGCTATATATGGGACCAACAAAAGGTTAATACAAAGAACTTCCTCAAATTATTAAAATAAAAGTGGTCCCCACATACACACACAATAGAAAAATAAGCAAAGGACACAGAAAGGCAATTAATCAAGTTAGAGGGAAGGAAAGGAGGGAAGAGGAGGAAGGAAGGGAGGAAAAATGGTCAATTATCACAAGAGAAGATTCTACACTCTACTGGCAACTCCCCAAAAAAGTAAATTGAGGTATCATCTGTCGATTATCAGATCGATAAATGTGAAAAATCTTGCCCATACTCCGTGTTGGCGAGGGGTTGATGGAATGGACATTCCCACTTATTGTTGGAAAGGGTACAAATTGGCTAAACTTTCTGGAGGACAACATGAAAACCACTTAAAAATTTATACATGCTCACTTCCTAATCTAGCTGTATCACTCTTAAGGCTTTATACTAAAAAAAAAATCTAAGAGCACAAATACATATAGCCAAGGATATTCTTTGCAGCATTATTTACAATAGCAAAGTACTGAAAGCAATCAAAATGTCCCACAAAGCAGCCTGAGTTTAGTATATTATTTCACATGCATAAAATGAAATATTTGGTAACTTTGAATACATGTGTATGCACATACAAACATATATACTTGCACATATGAAGGTTGCAAGCTAACATATAGTATGATTCTGTACGTGTACTTTTCGCATATGTAAAGATAAAGCTGCACGTGTTTCAGCATAGAAAAGGGCTGGGAAATAGCTGACGGTGGTTGTATCTGGGCAGCAGAACACTGAAAGATGCTTTTTCTTTCTTCTTTGTGCTGTTTTGCATTGTTTGAATTTTAAAAATCAGAGGTAGAAAAATAGTACAAAGAGAAAAAGAAGCAAAGAATGAAATGATACCTAGTCTCTGAAGTTTCTAGTGGAAATTTTTGCTTCTTTAAATGGCCTTTGGTTTTCTTTTTTATGGTTCTGGCTCCTGAGCCACAGAACTTCACTGGCCACTGAGTTAATATCGCTAACAAAAGTAACGAAAAGGCCTAAAGGTTTTTATTTACAAAAATATCAGAGAAGGTTGTTTCAGGGCTAAGAAGAATGTGCATAAACAGATGGGGGACAGGTCTGCTTCTCTGGACCCCTGAAAGAACCAGCTGCCTCCATCACCTGCCTTGATGTCACCTCCCTATGGGTGGCAGCTGGGTTACTGTCCTTTTCCCAAAGATTTCCCACATTTCCAAGGACCTTCAAAGACCTGGAATGCTGTCCAAAGACATCCTATCCACAGATACATAATTCAATACAACCAAATCTATAAATCACTCAAGAACTCCCACAATCCTGGAGGCATATAAGATACCTCTGAATTTCTTTGCTTTCAACTGCAGACTTCAGTGAATACAGACTGCTCAGTTCAGGTCAGATTTGGAAGCCACGTTGGAGCAAAGATCTTTTAGTAAACATTAAAAGATTCTGTCCCACGAACAGCCTAATCATCAAGGCTCTAAATCTCCAAGTGATAGCCTTTAAGCAGTTGTCAAATCCTGGCTTGAAATTTTAAATCAAGTGATTTGCTGCTGGCTTCCTATGTCTTTGTCTCCTTATCAAAACAAGGCTTGGCTAGAAATACTATACCTGAAAGCAAGAGAAACTAAGGTGTGTTCTGTGAATGTGGGGCTGACATTTTACCTGTTAGCCTTGTGGATCTGATACATATAAACCAACGTCCTGGCTACTGGTGCTTCATCAAGATAAAATCAAGAAATGACCAAATCCAAAGCATACTTTAATCCCATGGGGCCATTGAGTCATCCAGGAGTTATCCCGAGACATTTATTCATGTATTCACTCATTTATTTACTGATTCATCCTACAAATTTCTGTTGCATATGCAGTGAGGGTCAAACACCATGCTTGGGCACTTGGAGGACAGCTGAGAGTAAATAAGACACGTCTCCTGAGATAGCCGCCGTCTATGGAGAAGCAAACAAGTAGAGAGGCAATAATAATATGCAAGATAGATGGTCTAACAGAGGTTTTGTATGAAATGCTATAACACCAAGGAGGAAAGAAATCAATTATTTTAGTAAAGTTGGGAGGGGTGAGGCGGGAAAAGCATAAGATGATATCAGCGCTAGGACTTCCCAGGCAGAGCAGAGCAAGCTGATGGCGCAGAGCTGCTGACAGAGCCGATGTGTGCAGGGATGTTTGGTGGTGGGTGGAGAAGGTTGGGTCTGCCAGACCAGAAGCCATATCAATGGCTTCCGTTGTTTCTAAAAGACTTGAGAGGAGGTAGTTGTTACAAGAAAGTCTAGTTTCCACTGGACTCTAAGTTAGTTCCTTTATTAAGTGCAAGGAATGGGTCCTCACTTCGGTGTAATGTTCTTTCTCACTGTTGTTTCAAAAACGCAACTGGAATCCTATCCTCTCTTGTGCTGGGTCACCATGTCGACCTCACTGTGAGCCAATGTGTCTAGCGTTATTCTTCTGCCAGCAGTCTTGTACGTACCCGAATACCACGCTTCTGCAGGCTGCTTAGTGCGGTGCGTGAGCTGGTTTCCAAGAATAAAGAAGCACATTGGCATCTGTCTATGATTCCACCGTTCTCCAAGATGGCCCAAGCCTCCTGCTTCAAAGACCTCTCCACCTCCACACTGATCTCCCAACCCTTAGCCACCTATAGCCGGCACCACCTGTTTCATCAAGCACAGATTCAATGATGGTTTATATACAGCAGTTTCTCATTGTTGAGTGCACATACATGATATCTGCACATTCCTGGAGACCAGGGACCATTCTCCACAGCACCTGGTAGAGTGCTGCACCCACACAGAGTATACCTGGCCCCTGTGCCGGGGCAACCTGTTCGCCATGGAGTCTAGCCATCCTGCTACCAGCTCACTGCTGGAGGCAGAGGTGCCTTTAAAATTTTAGATAGAAATGTATCAATATCATAGAATGCTTTGATGGTCAATGAAACCTTCCTACCATAAAAAGAATAGGGTCACCAATATAACCTATTAAATTTAAAAAATAAATTCCTTCATACACATTTATTCCCAATTCTGACACTAAAAGTGAGCTAACAGAAGCCAAAGCCAACACTCATTGTGTACTCATTTCTAGCACTCAGGTGTTGCTCTCTGATACTATTCTCCACTATAAACAAAACCAGGACTTCTTTGTGATAACTGGCTCCATATCTTGGGGACAGAAAATGTTCAGGATTAGCTTCGGAACATCTTATTATTACCAGAACAAGGATAATTTTAAGAATATCAGCGGGTGCTGCTAGAAGGACAAAAATAACAATTGTTGTAACAGTTTATGAATCAATAATAATAATAGTAATGTAGTGCATTGAAATAAATTGATAAAGGCAAAGAGTTCTTTTTGATACTCAGAAGACTCAGATAAGGTGCACCAAACTGTAGTTGCAATTGTTTTAATACAGCAGAAGAGTGAATAGAATAAAATGTAATTTAGTTCAGTTGCTTTTTCTCCCACTGTAATAAATTTTCTTTTTATTTGTATAAGTGTACAGGGTGCAAGTTACATGAATATATTGCATAGTGGTGAAGTCAGGGCTTGTAATGTACCCATCACCTGAATAACATAAATTGTACCCATTAAGTAACTTCTCATCACCCACCCCCTTCCCACCCTCCACTTCAGTTGACTTTAATAAGTATAGGAGAGCTTATGTATAAATATTTTGTTCCATTAATTAAGTTCTGATGTCCACTTGTCTCTACCTGTCTAAAAGAATGATAAATACAGAGAATTGAAAATAAGCCAACTTGTCCTGAAAAAATAGAAATTGACCCAGGAACAAAAAGTACTGGTTAGCCCAGTTGTCCCACATAATCACCAGGTAGAAAGAGGATTCCACAGAACATTCAAAGGTGATGAAGCCACCAAATGTCTGCAGAGGAGTTGCAATGTGCAGACTTGTTCCTCTAACCTGTAGGAGATGAAGCTTCTAGACGTGCCTAGTACAGTGTATGGAGACTTACAGACCCAACCTCCTCCTTCTCCAGAGGTAGAACTCTCAGCGCTATGTTGGGTGGGCAACAAAGAGCTCCCCAGGTCCTTGTCCTGGGCCCTCTGTGGCGAGGGAAGACTCTGAAAGCCTGTCAAGTCCATTCCACCTTGGCTGAACCTACAAAAGCTACCACCACTCCCAAATGCTGGAACCTTCCCTGCTCCCCGTAAAGGTACAGCACCAGGGGTAAGAGAAAGCCCGGATTCATATATGTAAGGGAACGGAGGAAAGATATGTAAAGCAAGACCAGAGAATATGCACACTGAAGTAGGAAAAGCACTCGTTCCAACCTGCAGGATTCAGGAAAACTTTATAACATTTGAAAGCAAGAGAGACAGACATGCCATAGAGGTGTGAACTATTTACTAGCTGGGTAACTATTCAGCTGAACCTAAAGCTACCTGTTTTCTGGGACCCATCAGTCCCCTCAGCCAGCACGGAAAGAGAAGGGAAGGCCACTTTTAACTCCAGCACTGCCCTCATGCACACCGGCCTGGAGCTGCCCCTGCGAAGGTGACATCAGGGAGCAAAGGAGAGGAGGTGCCAGGCCCTAGAGGGACTGGCTGTGCCACCTGCTTATTTCTAGTGTCCACCCCTTCTCTTAAAATCAAGTCCCCACATCGACAGGGTTTACCCTTGAGGTGGCCTGCTCCCGGAAGACAGTGCTCTGGAGGTTGCACGTGCTGGGCCATCCCTCAGCCGCACCCCTCATCTTCCCCTGCTCATCTCTCTACCAAAGAGGGCTGACCCCAAGCTGCTCCCTCTGTTCCTGTGACAGCTGGCTGCTGGCTGGGTTTGCCCAAGGGGAGGTGTGGTCTGAGTGTGGAGGGCGGTTGCAATGGGTGAAGACGAGGAATCTATCCCCCACTGTCTGCTCTGCTAGGTCTCTGCCAGGAACTGCTTCTCCTCTGTGGCTCCAGCTCCCCCTGGACAGGCCCGCAATGTCCCAAGCTCTGCTGGGTAGCCCGGCCCTCGCTTCTGCCGCACCACCTCCTGTCTGCCCCTTGAGCCTAGGGGAGGCTGCAGCCGCGGAGGCTGTGGCTGAGTGCCCAGTCTCCTGTTTTCTCTCTTCCATCGCCGTGTGACCATTTCCTGCATTAAATACTAAAGAGGTTTCCTAGTTAGATCCCAGCAGACAAACGGGAAAAGGACAGCATCTGCCTGCCCATTAGACAGGCCAGTTAATGACTGCACAGAAAGAGAAAACTTGTAAGAAAGGCTGCTTTGGCAATTTCCTATCTTTCCTGCTATTTCAAACCATAGAGTCTGTCTCTGTGGCCACACCTAGAGATAGACCCACAGGCAAAACCCACAGGTGGAGAGCAGGGACTGGAGGAGGGAGAAGGCGAGGCTCTCTCTGCAGTGGCGTGGCCGGCGGAACCATGGGTAAGGGAAACAAGAGAGAACGACCTTCAAGATAAATGTTTAAGTTTGCACTGCGGCATGTATGGCATGCTGTCATGTGTGGGCAAGGAGGACACATGTAAATCTATGCACATCCATACACGCATATACGTTTATAGATGCATAAAATATCCCTGGCAGTGTTTTTATGATGGCAGCAATTGTCTTTTGCTGGGGCCCTAGGGGATGGAGCGAGAAAGGGACTTTCTTTACATACTGTTTTCTAATTTTTGAATTTTGTATATTTTCAAAAAATGAAAGCAGACAAACAAACTCAATCTAATGCATGTGTGGCTCTGACATCCTCGGCTGTCTCTCAGCCGGGGCCAGCCATGCTAGCCTGCAGGAGTTGGGGGGGTCAGGTGCTTCGGACCCTGAGACACTGCAAGTCACAAGCCCATGTGTGGGGGCTCTGTTCATCGTGTCCAATGGTGGGTGCATCTGCTCAGACTATGCCTGATAACCCCAGTGACCGGGCTGACCGGATCCTGGGGCCAGGCTGCAGTGCTGGCTCTACTCCTAACCAGCTGAGAGAAGGAGACGAGTCACTTACCCGTTCTGGGCCTCAGCCCCCTCTTCTGTTTGGGGTTTGCTCTCTAAACTCCCTGTCAAGCCAAGCGGACAGATGTGGCCAGTAAAGAGGCCACAAACCCTTTTCAAACTCAAACACTTTCTTGCTGACACAGAAGAAGCGAGACGAGTGCCAACTCCCCATGTCCCTTGTCCCTCAAGACAATGTAAAAACAAAAAGGGCAAGGTGGCTGCCATATGAGGGGTGTGACACCCTGTTGCTGAGGAGCAGTTTTATAACCCTCGGATGTGGCCCCGAGGGAGAGGCAGAAAGCCTGGCAACTCAGCATGAAGGAGGCAGCGAGAAACTGTCTAGTGACAGCCCCCTGGGCAGACAGGGACGGAGCAGCCAACACCTTATAGCAGCTCCTCATGAGCCTGCCACACTCTCCGGCTTCGGGAGGCTCATAGGGCATCTGCCCGGACCTTGCCTACGTGGCCCAGGTAGAGGTGCACAGGGTCGCCCCGCTGCTGCGACAGAGCCAGTCCCCTATACTCCCTCCTGCCATTGGGAAGCCAAATGCTTAGTGGGGGAGAAGAGAGATTCATACCCAATATGGCAAGAGGATGGTTCTGAGGCAACTCCTATCACAAGGATGAGGACCGCAGAGCCCAGGATGCTCAGAAAAGAGGTCCTAAAAGGCTGTGGTTTTCCAGAGACACAAAACAACCCAGAGAAGACAGAGCCTGGGGCACGCCCAAGCCTGGCACCCTCCCTCCAGCTCACCCTCACCAGCTCCTTGCAGCCGGCACTCCAAGGGAGCCTTTGGACGCTCCCCCTGTGCCACTGACCCTGGAGGACGCCTAAGCTGAAATGTCCCCTGTTCGCAGCCCTGGATTCACATTCCCCTACCCCAGCTCATTCCAGAAGGTTTTCATGGACTTGCACATAGTAATGAAATGGACCTGCTTCCACTCTGAACCGAAGGTACAGTGAGCACTCAAGGTAAGTGAGTTGAATCATGTGTCTCAGAAAACTCTAATTTCTTTCCCCACTCACAGTTTTGTCTAAGGCTGGAGTCAGAGACGTGGCATTACTTGCTCTTTGCTCAGCTTTTCAAGAGAGAGTTCTATCAGCATCAATTTCTGCCCAAAATGTGCGTTCTTTCCCCATGGGGCCATCTTCAAAGACTTGTGTTCTTCAAGGAGGTAGCTTTCTGGAGGCTCCTCCCAATAGCTCTGCCTGGAAACTGCAACTTGGGCAGAATTTTTCTATTCGACATCTTTTCCTATGGTTGCCAGTGAACCATTTCTATCACAGCACCTATCACATTACTCCATGTATTTTCATCCATGTCTATCTCCCCCAATATGCTTGAACTCCTTGAAGGAGAGTCTATGTCTTCATCCATGTATCCTCTCCCAGTTGTGTCTGGCACACCTTAGGGACTGGATAAATGTTCTTTGAATCAATGATGAATGAATGAGCAGTGAGCCACCCCTCTTCCAGGACCCCTGCCACTCCCCAGCATGGAGGCATCAGGATCCCGCCCAGGGCATTTGACTTTTATTGTTTAACAGTGGCCACCAGGCTCAGAATTCCACCCATGGAGCTCTCAGTAGCCACTTCCCAGCAACAAGGAGGACACAAGCACATCACACGCTGCCAAGATAGGTCTTCACCCACTTCATCTCCTTTAATTTTCACCATGGTTTTGAGATAAGCCTTACTGTTCTTGGATTTATGGATGAGGAGCTGAGGCTCAGAGAGATCACCCATTAGGGGACAGAAGTCAAATTCCAACCCCTGGCTCTTTGCACAAATCCCTACAGCTGTCTCCCCAAGTCAGCCTTGGATAGAATCGCAAGAGCTAGCACTGGATCTGCACAGGGGGACAGGGGAGAAACCTGATCCTTCAAGCCACATCTTCACGTCTCTATGGGCTATGAAGAGACAGCACTGACATTAAGTGAAAGCTTAGACAGTATAAGGTAAACCAGTCAGCTCACTGGGCACGAGATGACTAAATGGATAGAACAACACAGCTATTTAGTCAACGCCTACAACAGACAGAATTGTTCCACATATTTTGTGAAGATTGCTAAAGAGGGGTTGCAGACAGTAGTGAGACAGCGCTGGCTGGAAGACATCTATCTCTGCTAAGGAGGCAGTGGCTGTGACTTTCTGTTATTCAGCCTCAAAAATCACTTTCTACAGGATAAGGAAAGGCACTTTAGACAGCAGCTACAAGTATTTCTTTCTTTCTGTTTTTCTGCAAACCACTATTTCCTGTTTTGTTCTCTATTTATACTTTACATTTAGTTTTGAGAAAGCGCTCGCTGGTGGTTTGGTGTTTGGGTTGTTTCTAGTTCAATCTTTATCTACAAAGCAAACTCCCTTTTCAAGGTGATTTTGTTTTGTAATATAAACAAACTGTAGACCTAAATTCCTTTCAGAGGCTTGGCTGATAAAAATCCTTAAAACTTCAACAAGAGAGCAACAAGATTCAAATAACACAACTCACAACTCTCCGAGTCAGCCTCTCACCGGGTGGGAATCCATTCCCACTCTTCCAGGGCATGGCTTCTCTAGACAACGGCCTTTCCAACACAAACACTGTTACACGCTTTTCTGGGCACATAGCTGTTCATCCTGAAGTACAGAAATGTGTAACTACATCTTCATTATGATACTTTTTGAAAATCATTGATGTATCTAAGACACTTTGTTGCCCCCATAAGACAACAATACACAACAAGGTCATTTATTTTTGTTTGCCAAGCACAAGAGATATTCCCAGATGCATCCAGACAACACCACGTTCCTCTTCTCTTCCCGCAGAGCATTGCTTCACTCCTGTCTCCCACCTGGACAATACCTACCTCCCAGGAGTGAAGCTGCTATGACGCCCTGGCACCAGCAGGGGTTCTAGAGCTCTCTAGAAAGCTGTGAGGCTGGTAGGAGAGGCAGGGTACTGGGTGCCCAACACTCATCGTCACTGTCAGGACCTGCAGTCACTGTACACTGGTGCCCTCTCCCCTCTTATTTCACAAAGAAAAATCCCAGGGTCTTCCGATATAAGCTGTCTCTGGGCCTGAGAATAGAATGGGGCAAGGGGTGGGAGCCCAGATCAAAGAGATTGGAAAACTCTCTCCCAGTGTTTGTTTCTCTAACTCACAGGAACAAAACAAAATGCAGCCTAGTTCACTTCTGATCACCAAGGACCACGAAGGCTTCTCAGTGGTCCTGCTAAGTGCAGTCGCAGCATCAGCAAAGAGTGGATGCATAAATAAATGAAGAAAACATATACATGCATATATTATTAATATTTTGTGAACATCTCTCTACAGGCCTTTAAGGCATTGTACAGATTGTACAGATGACGAATGTCAGATCTATAGAGATGGCAGCTCAGAAAGCATCCGAGTCTTGCCAGAGGTCGCACGGCTAATGCCGAGCCCAGCCTCTCTCCGCCAGCACCTGGCTAACAAGAGGTTAGCTGCTGAGATCCAAGGAGTGTCGTCTCCCAGGGCCTTTGTTTCTGGCTGGCGGTGGGGTGGGAGATGTTGCATTTTAAAAGCTGACTCCTCAAGACCAAAAAGTCAGGAGGCCTTGCAATCACCCTGAGACAAGTCAACAAAATTATTACCATGCTATCCGGCCTGGCCGAAAGCTACGTGACCTCTCCCAGCATACCGTGATTCCCCAGCCGATGTGCTTTGATTGACTCAAAATGAAAGGAGGGAGAGAGCATACAGCTGTGGACTTCCACTTCTTTGTTGCTAAAGGAAAGGTCAGAAAAGGAAAAAATAATGACCCTTTTGTCCTGCTCCCTCTCCAGTGGGTTAGCAGCCGGCAAGCAGGGGCTTACTGGATTATTTTCTAGATCTTCTCCCCTTCCCGAAGGTCTCCCGAGGCCATGCAACAGCAGTTAAATCAATTCTTAATTAGCTTTCAAAGTTTACCTTTTGAAAATCCATATCTATATGAATATTTATTGGGCACTTACTAAGCACAAGGCATTAGTGCCTGGCCCTGAAGATGCGAAGGGACGTCAGGACAAGCATACAAACAGAAAGGCACACGCAGCCCTCAGGAATGTCAGTCGAGGACAAACTGTCCATGCTTAATGCAGGAACCAGGAAGGAGAGGCTCACCGAGGTCAAAGCAAGGAACCAGCTGAGAGAGTTGCAAAAAGCAAATAAAACAGGGATGTGTCGTTGGGTTAATTTTTAATTTTCACAGCAGAAAGAACAAGGATGGAATTAGCCTACTGCTTAGCATATACTGGGGAGTTAGCAAGTGACAGGGAGACACCAGGACTGCTCAGGGAGTATTTATATTTGGGTTTAGTACAGAAAAAGGAAGGAGCTCAAACTGTAGGCAGCAGACAGGCAGTGAGAGATGGGGGCTGGGGGGCCGGTAGGAGGGAGGGGCACAGATAGTGACAGCAGTGCCTCACCGTGATGAGCTCAAATCCCTCTGAGCTCAGACAAAGCGTATCCTCGAGCACAGCAGGAGTTTGCAGATACTGCCTCAGGCTGCCTTTGGGAATTTTTTGAGAAATTAAGGAAAGAAGAGCAGTACTAGAAGACAGGGAGGGCCATGTTTTTATTATTATTATTATTATTTTAAAGACACTATCTCTCACTCTGTTCCTAGGATGGAGTGCAATGGTGCAATCATAGCTCACTGTAACCTCAAACTCCTGGGCTCACGGGATCCTCCTGCTTTGGCCTCCTGAATAGCTGGAACTACAGGTATGTGCCCTACAGGTGTGTGCCCAGCTAATTTTTAGAATGTTTTGTAGAGAAGGGGTCTTGCTATCTTGCCCAGACTTAGTCTTGAACTCCTGGGCTCAAGCAACCCTCCCACCTGGGCCTCCCAAAAGTGCTGTGATTACAGGTGTGAGCCACCACAACTAACCCAGACAGGAGCGTATTTTATCCCAATTTTCAAAACAGAATGGATTCTGGGTGTGAATAATCAGTTACTCAACTGACTATTAAACAAGCTAGCAAGCACTTATTTAAGAATGTGGTTACCACAACGAGTAAGATGTACAACGTTTGGGGGATGGACACGCTTGAAGCTCTTACTCGAGGGGGAGGGGGGCACGGGCAATATATGTAACCTTAACACTTGTACCCCCATAATATGCTAAAATAAATATACAAAAAAAAAAGAATGTGGTTATCACTAATATTGGGAGATTGACTCCCTAAAAGCAAATTACAGTACTTTAAAGTTTAAGGCTTACCCTAACTAGATTTACTTTGGGGGCAGGCGAGGGGAGACACATGGGTTAGAGATGAGAGGAATGCTATAACCACGGGCCATCTTGAATACTGAAAGTATTTGCCCAAAATTTCTCCAGATTATTTCATGGTGACATGAAAGTAGTGACATGTGAGCAGAAGGGTAATACTGTTGGATAGAATCATAAGTCATGAGACGCAACCACACAAGCTGCATGATTAACGACAGCACCAATCTGCAGTTGTCTCTATTGGCATGGCACAGGTCTCTAGCTTTGGTTATGTTCTCCCCATGACGTGGATGAAGATTTGGAAGGCAAGCCTATCAAATAAGCAGATGATGTAAATCTTCAAGGGGCAGGCTAATGCTATGGACTATAGAATTGCAATTCAAAAAAATGTAATTGGGTAGACCAAATCAATCAGATAAAATTTTAAAAGACAAAATAAATAAAACATCATTCACAAATGTACAGGAGAGACTTGACAAGAAAGTCTTCCTGCGTGAAAAAAGATTAGGAATTTTTGCTAAGCCTTATTTAGATTATGGTGTGGGCCATTTGGTCACAAAGCTCCTGGGAATACAGAGTGTATAGTGCCTGCATCAAGGGGAACAATCCCTCCATTGTCCACAGAACATCTGGAGTTTTGCAGTGGTTTTGGGGGTGAGAATGAAAATAAACGGTGAATCCAAAAAGAGGAAAGAGAAAGGCCTATGGAACGTTCCTTTGTGGAACAGCCAAAATAACTGAGGGCATTTAGCTTGGAAAGAGGTTATTCCATGTGGCACCACAAGGCAGAACCACAATATGACAGGCAGCCTCCAGAATGGCCCGAACGATCCATCTCCTGTGTAGCCTACTCTTATGCTGCAATGAGAATTCCAATTCGGCTGATAGCGGCGGCTGACACCTGTAATCACAGCACTCTGGGAGTCTGAGGCGGGAGAACCGCTTGAGATCAGGAGTTTGAGACCAGCCTCAGGAAGAGCGAGACCCCATCTCTACTAAAAAAAAAAAAAAAAAAAAAAAGAATTCAAATTAAATTGTTAATTAAAAGGATGATTACTCAGAATTCTCAGTGTCTAAGACCCAGTCTAACTCAATAGTGGGAAAGAAGTAGTTAATGTTCTTTCTTTTTCTTTTTTTGAGACAGAATCTCACTCTGTTGTCTGGGCTAGAGTGCCGTGGCATCAGCATAGTTCACAGCAACCTCAAAGTCCTGGGCTCAAGTGATCCTCCTGCCTCAGCCTCCCGAGCAGCTGGGACTACAGGCACGTGCCACCATGCCCGGCTATTTTTTTTCTGTATATTTTTAGTTGGCCAATTAATTTCTTTCTATTGTTTAATAGAGATGGGGTCTCGCTCTTGCTCAGGCTGGTTTTGAACTCCTGACCTTGAGCAATCCATATGCCTCAGCCTCGCAGAGTGCTAGGAGTACAAGCATGAGCCACTCTACTCGGCCCTTAATGTTCTTTCTTACCTTAGTGCAACAAGAACTAAATGAGATCCCATGTATTAGAGCCAAGAGGTATTTATTCTACAGGACAGAAGCCCCTGAATGCACATGGAACATAGAACTGATCACTGGGAAATGTATAGAAGAAGCAAATACTGCAAGCTGAGCAACCCCAGGACCAGGCACGCAGTTCATCCTTACTGTTCTAGGAGTGTGTGTTTACAGATATGAATCAGATAGAATCCTAGTCCTTCTGCTTTCATTCTTTCTGTCGCTTCTTCGTGGAATAAGTGCTGCATCTTTCTACCTGAGGGCAAATCCCAAACTCTAAGAAGCCCAATTGAGTAAAGACATTAGAGCCTATTAAAATAAAAAGAAAAATATTTTCTCCATCCCTGCCATCAATCTCTTTATTACAGTCTTATCACCAGTCTCTTGTGATATTTCATAACACGTTTTCAAAGAGTATCTTTGCTATGAGACCCAAGCAGCAGAGATAGTCAATTAAGATACAACCAAAAGGTGTGATCACAGCAGAGTGACTGTTACGAAGAAGGTGCTCAATAGACACTTACTGAATTGGTTTGGGCTGGATTGGATTGAATTGAACAGATTTAAATAGAAACGCTCAGGCTGAGACATTTAATAAACTTTCATCTAATTGAACTGGACTGGCAAAATGAATCATGGTAAACTTATATCCTGGAACATGGTGCCTCTTTTAGAAATAATCATTCCCTGGTCCCAAAGCAGCATAGGGGGGCTTATCTAGGTTTCTCTGGGTACTAACAAGGAAACGTCTCCAGGATTTATTATTCTGACAGAAAATTACAATAAGAAGTAGCTAGTGAATATGTATAGTTATTTTCTTTATATGTTATCCAAATTGCATATAAGAAAACATATATTTACACACACACACACACACACATATATATATATCTTTAGAGCACATTTTGTTTAGTTTATTGATGCAAATCTACCCGCATGCACCAGACAGATGGTTGAATACTTAAACTTTCTCCTTTAATAACCTAGTTAAGTCGTATATGTGTTAGTTTCCTAGCACTGTCATAATTACCACAACCTTAGTGGCTTGGAACAACAGAAATTATCCTCTCACAGGAGTCTAGAAGTCTGAAATCAAGATGCCAGCAGGTCACACCTGTAATCCTAGCACTCTGGGAGGCCGAAGCGGATGGATTGCTCGAGGTCAGGAGTTCGAAACCAGCCTGAGCAAGAGTGAGACCCCATCTCTACTATAAATAGAAAGAAATTAATTGGCCAACTAACATATATATAGAAAAAATTAGCCGGGCATAGTGACGCATGCCTGTAGTCCCAGCTACTCGGGAGGCTGAGGCAGCAGGATTGCTTGAGCCCAGGAGTTTGAGGTTGCTGTGAGCTAGGCTGATGCCACGGCACTCACCCTAGCCTGGGCAACAAAGCGAGACTCTATCTCTAAATAAATAAATAAATTTAAAAAGTGAGGCTCTGTCTCAAAAAAAAAAAAAAATTAAGAAAAAAAAAAGATGCCAGCAGGGTTGGTTCTGTCTTGAGACCCTGAGGGGTAATCTGAGAATCTGTCCCATGCCCCTTTCCTAGTCTCAGAGGCTGGCAGCATTTGGGGCATTATTCAGACAGCATCTATAGACATCGTTCCAGTGCCACATGGCCTTATTCTTTCTCTGTGTGTGTCTCTGTACTTCCTCATGGCCTTCTTGTACTGACATTAGTCATTGGATTTATGGCCCACCCCAATTTATGACATCATCTTAACCAATTAGATTTGCAAAGATTCCCTTTCCAAATAAGTTCACATCCTGAGGTTCTAGGTGGACATGAATTTTGGGGAGGACACTATCCAACCCAGTACAAACAGTATGCATCGGACTTTCAACTGAGGAAAATAATGTCTTTTATCTTATTAGGTATGGTAGTGTGTTAATTAACTCATATAAATTTCTATGAAAATCTTTTGCTATCATTTAAAGGCATCTTTCTTGCTACATCCTCTTGGGGAGATAAATAAAATCTGATAGCCCGTCTTGCAATATTGCAATTATCTTTTTTATGTTTCTGCTAGTTTGTGCAACTAAAAGTTTCCCTTTAAATTTAGATTTTCCAATTAAAAGTATTTGGGCCAGGCTCAGTGGCTCGCGCCTGTAATCTTAGCACTCTGGGAGGCCGAGGCAGGAGGATCACTTGAGCTCAGGAGTTTAAGACCACCTAAGCAAGAATGAGACCCCATTTCTACAAAAAATTAAAAACTTAGCCACGCATAGTTGTACACGACTGTAGTCCCAGCTACCCAGGAGGCTGAGGCAGAAGGATGGCTTGAGCCCAGAACTTTGAGGTTGCAGTGAGCTGTGATTATGTCACTGAATTCTAGCCAGGGCCACATAGCGAGACTCTGCATATATAAAAAAAAATTGTCTTAATTTTGAGGTATAATTTCCACACAGTGAGATTCACAGGTCTTGGAGGTATAGTTTGAGTTTTGAAAAATGTATACACCATGTAACTCATACCCCAAACAAAATACAGAACATCTCCATCACCTTAGAAAGGTCCTTTATGCTTCTTTCCAGTCAACCTCCTCCAAAGTCAGCCACTCTTCCAATTTCTATCTCTCATAGATTAGTTTTGTCTGTTCTTGAGCTTCACATAAATGGCATCATACAATATGTACTATCTTAGATCTGGTTTCTTTAGCTCATAAGCATATTTGTAGTATATCAGTAGCTCATTTAATCTTACTGCTGATTAAATGAGTATAGCCTATTGTATGTGGACATACCACAATCTATCTATCCATTCACATGGTGAAGGACATTTGGATCATGTTCAGTTTTAAACTATTTGGAAAAAATCTGCCAGAAACACTTCTGTACAAGTCTTTTGTGGACATATGTTTCTATTTTCTCAGGTAAATACTGGGGAGTGGAATTGTTGGTTCATAGGGTAGGTTTATGTGTAACTTTATCAGGTACTGCCTAACAATTTTCCAGTGTGCTACCGTCTTTACTCCCACCAGCAATGCAAGACAGGGACAGTTGCTCCATATATCCACCAGTATTTGTGCTGTCAGTGTTTCATTTTAGTCATTCTACTGGGTGGACTCTAATTTGCATTTGTTTGAGGAGTGGATATGCCGAACACCTTTTTATATGTATTTTGGCTACTCACATATCTTCTGTTTAAAATACCTGTTCAAGTCAAATTTTAATTGGTTCTTTGCCTTTTGTATTATTGAGTTGTAAGAGTTCTTTACATATTCTGCAGACAAGTCTGTTGTCAAATATATATACTGCAAAATTTCTCTCCCAGTACATTGTTTGCCTATTTGCTCTCTAAATATGGACTTTTAATGAGCAGAAGTTTTAAATTTTTGATGAAGACCAATAGAGCAACCTTTTGTATTATGATTAGTGATTTTTGTGCCCTCTCTGAGAAATTTTTGCCACCCCAAAATCATGAAGATATTCTCTTATGTTTTCTTCTGGTTTAGCAGCTTTGTGGTTTTACTTATTACAATTAAAGGTCTATGATTCATCTTATTATCAGGTATGATGTGAGATAATGTTCAGGGTTCACTCTTCCCCCATACAAATATGCAGTCATGCCAACACAATTTATTGAAAAGATTTTTCTCTCCCCATTGAATTGCTTTGGTGCCTTTGTCAAAATTGATTAACCACATGAATTTGAGTCTACTTCTGGACTCTTTTTTTTTTTTTTTTTGAGACAGAGTCTCGCTTTGTTGCCCAGTCTAGAGTGAGTGCCGTGGCGTCAGCCTAGCTCACAGCAACCTCAAACTCCTGGGCTCGAGCGATCCTTCTGTCTCAGCCTCCCGAGTAGCTGGGACTACAGGCATGCGCCACCATACCCGGCTAATTTTGTTTATATATATATCAGTTGGCCAATTAGTTTCTTTCTATTTATAGTAGAGACGAGGTCTCGCTCTTGCTCAGGCTGGTTTTGAACTCCTGACGTTGAGCAATCCGCCCGCCTCGGCCTCCCAGAGAGCTAGGATTACAGGCGTGAGCTACTTCTGGACTCTTGATTCAGTTTTATTGACATATTTATCTTTATGCTAATACCAAACTCTCTTGGTTACTATAACTTTATAGTAAGTCATGAAATCAGGTAATATAAATTCTCCAACTCTATTTTTACTCTTTTAAAATTATCTTATAATTTGCATTTGAATTTCCATAGAAGTACAAAATATCTGCAGGAATTTTGATTGGGAAAGCATTGAATCTATAAATCAATTTGGGGAGAATTGAAATTTTGCTAATATCGAGTCTTACAATCCATGGTATATTTCTCCATTTACTTAGGACTTCTTTAGTTTGCTCCAGAAATGTTTTTGTAGTTTTTGGCTTAAATGTCTTACACACATTTTGTTAAATGTATCACTAAGTATATTTCAGTTTTTGATGCCATGGTGAATGGTACCTTGACTTCATTTTCCAATTAATAGTTGCTTTTACATAGAAATACATTTGAATTTTACACATTAACTTTGTATCCTACTAGTAAACTACTTCTAAATGACCAGATCTAGAAAGGTTTTTCTGTACATTGCTTTAGAGTTTCCATATACACAATGATATATAATCTGTGAGTTAAAAATTGTGTTTAATTCTTCCCAATCTTTTGCCTTTTAATTTTTTTCAAAAAAAAATTTTCTTGCCTTGTTACAGTGGCTGGAAGCTCTAGGATAATGCTGAATGTAAGTGGTGAGAGAAGACATTCTTGCTTCTTCCTGATTTTAGGAGAAAATTTTTCTATATTTTATCTTTAAGTATGATGTTATCTTTAGGCATCCATCTTATCAGATTGAGAAAGTTTCTTCTATTCCTAGTATCCTAAGAGATTTTTTAAAAAATTATGAATGGACATTGAATTTTATAAATGCTTTGTCTACATCTATTGAGATGATCATATTATTTCTATCATTGTTTAAGTTTTTCATTTAAAAATATGGAATACTTCATGGATTTGCATGTTTTCCTTGTACAGGAGCCATGCTAATCTTCTCTGTATCATTCCAGTTTTAGTATGTGTGCTGCCAAAGCAAGCATGATAATTTCTTTTATTCTATTATTGTGGAGAATTACATTGATGACTTTAAAATGCGAAATAAACTTGCATTCCTGAAATAAACTCCATTTGGTCATGATCTACTATCCATTTTATGAATTGATGAATTTTATTTGCTAATAATTTTTTTTTTTTTTTTTTTGGAGACAGAGTCTCGCTCTGTTGCCCGGGCTAGAGTGCCGTGGCATCAGTCTAGCTCACAGCAACCTCAAACTCCTGGGCTCAAGCAATCCTTCTGCCTCAGCCTCCTGAGTAGCTGGGACTACAGGCGTGAGCTACCATGCCTGGCTAATTTTTTCTATGGATTTTTACCTGGCCAATTAATTTCTTTCTATTTTTAGTGGAGACGGGGTCTCACTCTTGCTCAGGCTGGTTTCGAACTCCTGACCTTGAGCGATCCTCCCGCCTCAGCCTCCCAGAGTGTTAGGATTACAGGCGTGAGCCACTATGCCTGGCCTATTTGCTAATAATTTTTTAAGAATTTTTGCATGTATGTTTGTGAGGAATATTGGCTTATAATTTTCTTTTCTTATAATATCCTTGTCCAGATTATTGACAGAATTATGGTGTCCTCAAAAATAGGGGGGGAGGGAAAGTGTGTCCTTCTCCTCTGTTTTCTCAAAGAGCTTATATAAGATGTATTATTTCTCACTCAAATATTTGATAGAATTCACCACTGAAGTCATCTGAGTCTGAAGGTGGGAAAGTTTTCAATTTGTAGGAAGGCTTTTAATTACAGATTTAATTTCTTTGAAACATAGAAGGCTATTCTGGTTTTCTATTTCATCTTATGTCAGATTTGGGTAGCTATGTTTTTCAAGAAGTTGTTTGTTAAATTTAGTAGCATCAATGGTCATAATTATTATCCTTCCTTATTATCATGTTAATACTTGTATTTTTCAGTTCTAGAATTTCAATTTCTACCTCTTTTTATTTTTCGAGTTTCTGTTTCTCTTCTGAAATAGGCATCTCTTTTCCCTAAGCTATTTAACATATTTTAAATGGTTGTTTCCTTACGAGGGCCCTCCACAGGTGTTCCTCACAGTGCAAGGGGCTCAATGTGACCCGCCCGGCTCCTTTTCTGCACCCCAAACCAGAACGAGAGCTTCTCTCAGGAAGGACTTTGTATTTTCCATCTTTGTACCCCAGGCCTTTCACAGGGATGAGCATGTGGCCGGCGCTGGATAAGTATGTGTTGACTAGATGAATAAATGAAATCAACCTGGGCACCTCCCCCATTTTTACATGACTAGAGGCCCATATCGCTTTTTTCCAAGTCTTAGCAAAAATGAAAAAGAAAACGAAAATGTCTGGGCATGTTTTCCAACTCAGAGGACTGTATTACTTTTTGGAATAATAAACCTCTTTATTGTTCTGTATCCACCACCCAATCCATGTATCCACCACCCAAGCCCAGTGAACCCCCTTCTCTCCCTGTGCCCATTATTTCCTCACCTGGAAAACAGGTAGCAATGCCTAAAGAACAGGCTGAGCGAAAGGATTAGCTCTGGCCACGTTAGAAACATTAGTCTGCACCCTCCTTTCCTCCCCCTTTCCAAGTTAGCCTATGCCCAACTCCTACTTGAACGTTTGCCCCAAGACTTTTATCCACTTAACTCTTTTTCTCAAACATTCAATCTTCCCCTGCTGCTTTGCTGCACTTGCCCACAACACACTTAGGTTTCCTCTATTTAAAAGAGGGATGAAAAGGAGAAGATGATGAAAAAAAACCAAACCCCTGTTCAGCTGCCTTACCACACCCCCCATTACCTGCCTTTATTAATTTCTGTTTCTTCCTTGTGCTTTTCCTTTCGGAGACAGGCTATGATGTGGAAGAGGGGCCATTGAGGACAAGCACATAGGTCCACATTACCATTTACAGTGGCACAGACCTTGGGCAACCGGCATAGCACTGAGGTTCTCACCTTTAAATGGAAACAATGAAGGAGGGAGTTAGGAGAATTCAAGGAGTGGTCATCAAAAGCTGAAAGCTCAGGGACCTCCTTCCTTGGGGAGGAGAGGTGGATATATGGATTGGGTGGTGGATAGAGAATAATAAAGAGGTTTATTGTTCCAAAAAGTATCTAATACAGTCCTCTGAGTTGGAAAACATGCCCAGACATTTTCGTTTTCTTTTTCATTTTTGCTAAGACTTGGAAAAAAGCGATATGGGCCTCTAGTCATGTAAAAATGGGGGAGGTGCCCAGGTTGATTTCATTTATTCATCTAGTCAACACATACTTATCCAGCGCCGGCCACATGCTCATCCCTGTGAAAGGCCTGGGGTACAAAGATGGAAAATACAAGGTCCTTCCTGAGAGAAGCTCTCGTTCTGGTTTGGGGTGCAGAAAAGGGAGCCGGGCGGGTCACATTGAGCCCCTTGCACTGTGAGGAACACCTATGGAGGGCCCTGGTAAGGAAACAACCATTTAAAATATGTTAAATAGCTTAGGGGAAAGAGATGGCTATTTCAGAAGAGAAACAGAAACTCGAAAAATAAAAAGAGGTAGAAATTGAAATTCTAGAACTGAAAAATACAAGTATTAACATGATAATAAGGAAGGATAATAATTATGACCATTGATGCTAATAAATTCAGCAAACAACTTCTTGAAAAACACAACTACCCAAATCTGACATAAGGTGAAATAGAAAACCAGAATAGGAGGGCGGTGGGAGGGCTGGAGAGTGAGGGGTGAGGAGGGGGCGAGGTGTTGCTGTGGAGGGTGATGCCAGCAAAACCACGTGGCTCCCCAAGTAGGAAAGGTTTGCCATCTGACCCTTCATAGCAAATGTGTGCCAACCCTCTGCTATACCATCAGGTACCACCATGAAGGCAGGATCACATCCTACTTATCTTTCATTCCAGGACAGTGCCTAAATACAAGGATGTCAACAGATTCTAAGAAAATATGAAGGCATATGTAAGATATTATCAGATACAATCTGTTGGGGGAGCATGCTTATTCTCACTGATTGTGAAGAGGATGGAGATTGTGGCCTTTTAAAAGCGTCATGTCCTGTCATTTTAATAGCCCCATTTAATAATGAGTGAAGTGAAGAATGGCAGCCACTATGGGAATTCTTAATGCAACACCTTGAATTTCTGACACTGGCCTGGTTTTATGGGCCCTGGTGTGTCTGTTAGATGAAAGTTGTCAAACTACACTTGAAAACCCCAATTATGCCCACACTCAGCCAAAGCCACATTTTGAACTTGACTCTGTGTTCTTATAAACTGTAAATTTTCTAACTTAGCTCAGCGAAGAGTGACGTAAAGTTTTACATATGTGTGAGCTATTTTATAGGTGCTCAGATCTAAGAGCTCATGGCAGCTACAATATTAGCAATGAGACCTGCTGAGAAACCAGCTGGTTCTGAAGTATAATATTCCTAACTATAATGAGAACAATAGTATTAAAATCTGACAGATATTCTCTCCATGGAGAACCAGGACTGGCCGGGCGTGGAGAGCGTGAGAGCTGAGGGGATCACACAGGGAGGGCCACGGTTGTGCGTTTCATCCCTACACTCCGCCAGCCTCAGAGGGTGGATGACATGGGCTCTCTCCCAGGCCAGGGCTGCCACGGTGGGGCCTGTGCGACTGCCTCCTCCACTCTTCCCACACAGTGACGGGCCAGGCACTTTCCAACCTCAAGAGCCCCTTCTCAACTTAAGGACAGACAGTCGGAACAGAGATTTTTTTTCCTGACAAGCAATGCGCAAGAGCTCCGCCTGATGATCCATTTCCTACTCAGGGCGTTCAACTCGTGCCTCTCTGCTCCTCACAGCAACCTGGGATACAGGCACCACCATCTCCTCCCTTACGGGAGAAGGCTGAGGCTTGGAGAGATGAAACAGGCGAGTCCCCCCACCACCCCAGGCAGTGGCAGGACTGTGGTTCAAACCCCAGCCCGCTGGAACACTGTGCTGCACCAGAGCCTGTGTGTGCTAGGAGGGGAGGCAGAAGCTGCCCTTGGAGAGGGGACAACAGACACACACACACACACACACACACACACACACACACACACACACACACAATGACTACGCTCCAACCAGAGAGAGCAGGGGATTAGGGTACATAGTAAGCACGTGGGCTAGAGGAGGAAGGGAGGCTTCCTGGAGGAGGTGATCCTTGGAGGGCAGGAGACCCAGTTCTGATCCTTGCAGACACTCGCCTGACTTTGTCTCTCTGCATGTCAGAGGAAGTTACTCCATGTGCCTTGCCCATCATCAGTGCTTAGTAATTTGTCAAGTTCACTAATTGACTAACAGATATAAGTAACGCCACCAACTGGTTTCTACTTCTCCACTGCCATAGTGAGCTCTGTCGACCACTACCCAGAGCACAGCAGTGGCTCTGCTCCTAGCGCTCCCCTGGCGGGCCCTCTGCTCTTCCCTGGGCCTCGCAGGACTTAGCATCGGGCTTCCAAAGCCAGCACTGAGCCGTCACAGAAGCGGCTGGTTTTGAGTACTGAGTTCGCATCCTGGCCTGGCAGTGAGCCCCTTCCTTCCCTCCAAATCATCCCACCATCTCCCACTGAAGCTCCCAGCCCCAGGACTAAAGGGCAAAGAGACGGGGTCGGAGGCCCAGGGCTGATGGACCCGGCCACTTCCAGGGATGCACACCTGACCCGAGGGCAGCTGCCATCTCTGTCTCTGGGTTCTTGGCTCTTTGCCCACATGGTGCCTGTAGCTGGGCAGAGTGTCAGGCCCACCCCGGGGCAGAGTCGGCTCCGCACCGGCTCAGGTGCCCCTGCGCTACAGAGCCGGGCAGAGCATCGGCACCACGGGAGGGAAAGGAGGGAAATTTAAATGAGTCTTAGGGGACTGGAAAATTATTTGGTGAAATGTTCTTAAGCTTTTTTTGCAGAATACCCATAAATTTCAGGGGCCAGTGTGCTAACAGCTTTTGATTTATGATGTCTTTATTCTTGCATTGTATTTAAGCCAAATTATGAAAAGGTGGCAGAGTAAAAAGAGCCTTATTTAAAAATGCTTTGGGATCCATCATGGGGTCGAGCCATTTCTGTCAATCTTTGCTGCCACGTTGTTAAAACGAGGGCTCTGGGTGCTGACAGCTGAGTAGCTAATTGCTGTTGGATGCCAGCCCTCCTCCTCCTCTTCCTAGAGACTTTGTGTCCCCTCCTTCAGATCTTTTAATGGCCCCTGGGGGCCAGAGGAAAGCTCGCCCTGGGTAAACTTTGTGGGGCCAGGTCTCATTCAGCTGCCACAGCACAGAAATTCCCAGGACCTCTAATTAAAATGCCTACAGTCCAACCAATATGCTCTTGTTTCATTGCTCAGGGGTTACAAAGCTCCCGACTAATACGGAACACAAATTAACAAAACGCTGTGTCAGCCTTTCTTGTCCCATTATGATGTTATTGTCATATTTATTAGCACAATTCCCTATAGGACACTGGTGGGAATATCTAAAAAGTGAGTTAAGCACTCTCCTCGCTACACGGGGAGAACGTTCTGCCATTTCCCCGCGGCACACATAAACTTCTGCGCCATCCGTGCTCACAGCAGCTCCCCGCGGAACACAAGACAATCGGGGGTGCTCTTGCACTGGAAGGGGCTACGCTGTCTCCAGCTGTAATTATCTTCCATTCACGCTACTGTAAAATGACTAGGTTGTTGTCACTGCTTTTATTTCAAAGAACAGTTCTATTATCCGTTCACTAAAATTTAACAACCTACAGCACTTGCATGAGTTAATTACAGTCTGAGGGGAGCATAAACACAAACTTCACTGATCATGTTGTTCTACATCACATTAGCCTAATTGCTTGATATTCGGAATTAAGTTTACTTTTGTGCATCTCGCCCCACCCTTTGTGTCTGTCTGACTGCCGGCTTCCACCTCCTCTGCAGGAGACACACTTTCCCCCTGAGTAAGTGGAAAGCTGAGCGGGGGAAATCTCTCTGGGATGTTTGACAAGGAAGGAAAGACACATCGCTGTCACAGTGTACAGCAACAGGGACATACAGCCCAGTACCTTCCTTCTTCCTCCTTGCCCACCAGAAAGATGCTCTCAAGCCACACTGCAAGAGAGGGTTAAGGATCTAAACACTATATAAAACGGTGGTGCCGAGGAAGGCTGTGTGGAGAGTCAGGCTGTGACGAGAGAAGTGTGGAGTGGTGTCTTGACAAACACAATTTCATCACATGGAGAAATCAGAGAAGAGAATTCCAGGACAGGGGAAGAGAAAGTGAAAAAAACACGGAGCCCTTGAGAATATATGAGGAAAGGCAAAAGGCTCATGTAGTCTTTTTCATTTCTATTTTTGCATATGTTTTTAATTTAATTTTTATTTATTTTTTTGCCCTACACCTTGATTTCAAATTTTTGCATATGTTTTATAATATGCATAGTGTGTCAATATAGTGGTATGTACATAATCTATGAATATATGTATAATCTATGAGCATACATATGTATACTCAAGAATTATTTATAATTAAATAATTATAAATAACATAAGAATAACATAAGAATGATATAATGGAGAACACAAGCAAAACATTTGGCAACCATTAATGTAAGCAATGGAGACTATCTGAGACTTTTAAGCACCTGAGTGACTAGATCAGTGCTATGGTTGGATGTTTTTGTCCCCTCCAAAATTCATGTTGAAATTCATCCCCAAAGCAACAATATTAAGAGGTGTGGCCTTTCATAGGTGATTAAGACACATGGGCTCTGCCCTCATGAATGTGATTGGCACTCTTAGGAGGGTAGAACAGAGTGCTCCCTTGCCCTTCCATCCCTTCCCCACATGAGGATGCAGTGTCCCTCCCCTCTGGAGGACACAGCAACCAGGGTCATCTTGAAAGCAGAGAGTATCCCTCACCAGACACCCATCCTGCTGGTGCTTTGATCTTGAACTTCCCAGCCTCCAGATCCATGAAAAATCAATTTCTATTGTTTATACATTATCCAATCTATGGTAATTTGTTATAGCAGCAGAAATGGACTAAGACAATCAGATCTGTGTCTTTAAAAGATAATCTTGGTGCAATGTGCAAAGTGGGTTAAAGGGAGGAGAAACTAAGGGCAGAGAAGTGGGGCAGAAGGCCATCACTGTGGGCCCTGTGAATGGCACTAATGAACCTCAGCAAGGGCAGCCAAGGGGTGATAGAAGAAGGCAGATGAAGGAAACTCTTTAGAAAGTAGCACCCATTAGGACCTGGTGTCCTATTTGAAGGCATGGAGTGCAGAGAATTTAGTATTCTGAAACTGTTACCCTGGACATCTGGGAAAGCAGTCATACCTTATATGAAGACAGGAGAAAGGAGAAGAAAGAGTCATGGGGATGGGGTCAAATGATGTTTTGGAAATGCTGAGTTTAGGATGCTGGTGGAACAGGTCAGTGGAGATGTCATTAAAACAGTTGAAATTCCAAACTGGAACTCAGAGGGTAGTCAGGCAAGTCCTCAGGTACATAGCCCCTCATATAATCATCCGTCCCCCTCTGTCCATACACCCACTGATCCATCCAGAAAACATGTGGGCACCTGTCTGTGCCAGGCACCATGCTCTCATGGTCAGTGGGGAAGGGGCAGTTAACAAGGAGAGGCCCCTCCTGGGCTAAGAGGGCACAGCCCTGGTGCCACTAGTGAGCACCGGTCTCTGTCATGGAGGCTCACACAACAATCTGGATGCTGTGCTCGCTTTGACAGCACATATGCTAAAATTGGAGTGACACAGAAAAGATTAGCATGGCCCCTGTGCAGGGATAACACACAAATTCATGAAGTGTTCTACTGAAAAAAATTTTTTTGATGCCTCAACCCTGGGTGGTGCAAAGGAGGAGCTGTCGCTATCAGGTAAGAAGCCCACAGTGAAGAGTGCTCACTCTCACTCTTCTCACTACAGCCCTCCCAGAAGCCCCTGGAAATCTTCAGTCATGTGGCATTGGGTGGCAGGCATGTGGATAACAAAAGTCACCAGGAAAACCCCCAGGAAAATCACTGGTCCCATGGCAAGTTGGTTCTCTTGGTGCTTCTTTGCAATGCACAGATGTCACCCACAACTGTGACAGGCCAAAGTCAAACTCAACTCACACTACCAAATGTGAGTAAGGAGAGTATTTGAGTCACGCATCACAAATAATGCATTATCAAACTTCTCCATGTTCCATAATCCCATCTTGCCCATCCATGTTTCATCATCCCATCTTGCCAAATTCAGGTGTCTAGGAAAACTTTACCGGCTAAAGTTGATAATGGCTCTGGCCTGGGACTGAAGCATGCAAGACTTTTGTGCCAACTCTGGCACTGTCCTGGATACCGCAACAATCATTGAACTTTGGGCACCTCGGTCTCTGTGCAACAAAGCTTGTTACCACCTCATAAGACAAAATCCAGTGCCTCCAAATATCAGAATTTTCAAATTCAGACCACAATAATTATTATTCATTTCAACAAGTTAATCTCTCAAGAATTGAAGGAAAACCCCAGGTTGAAGAGTTCAAGAAAACTTAATTAAAGGGATGAAAGTTAGATTAATAAATTTCATTCAAAAAGAGTCCTTAGCCTCAGGATTCTCCCTGAGTTGGCGCATGAAGCAGCTTAGGATGTCCCCTGACTTCTGGGGGGCGGGTCTGTGTCCCACTGGGAGAGTCAGAATGCACTGTGGGGCGCGGTGTTAACGCCATTGCAAGATGGCGCCGGCTTCCTGGTCACACCCATACTACAAGACTGATAAACAGGGTGAACCGCGCAGGTGTAGGGGCTTTTTCCTGTCTCTCATCAAGTATGCTAATAAGGGCTCTTGCGTGAGCCAATCAGATTCTGCCTAATGAACTTAGTGCCTATATAAGCCCGCTCCGAGAGCTCCTCGGCGTCTTCCGCACATAATCAGCTAAGCAATCCCCATTAAAGCGCTGTCAGAAGAACTCCGGTTGGTTGCCGCGTCTTCCTTGCTGGCGAGGCGGGCGTGACAATGCACACTGGGGACTGCCTCCAAGTATGAGCTCTGGGGGGCGCTAGACTATCAGCGCAGCTCTCCTTGCTGGGTTTCACTAGTTTTAAGGACTTTGTGAACATGCACTGCTGGGGGGAGGGAGGGGGCTTTTGGCTGGGGGTTGGGGAAGGAGGAAATAGGTAGAGATTCCAGTTTCCCTTTAAAAGGGATTTGGAGACATCAGATCCCCTCCTCTGCCCTGGGAGGGAGCTGGAACCTTTGTGAAGTCCCTTGGCCACCTGGAGTGAGTGCAGCAGAAATGTGACTGGCCTGACATTCAAAGAAATGTAGGTGTTTGCTAAGTGCTGAGAGGCCCACTATGAGGCATAGTTATGATAGTTTACAGGAAATGGATGAAAAAAGACGAAATGCTAAGATAAGCATTGTTCAGGAGGGAATTGTGCCCTCCACCCCACAAAAAATCACATATTGAAGCCCCAGCCCCCAGAGTGACAGTATTTGGAGACAGGGCCTTTAAGAAGGTAATTCAGGGCCAGGCATGGCGCTCTTGCCTGTACTCCTAGCACTTGGGGAGGCTTTCTGAATCAACCTACCCCAGGTCTCTCTCTAGTCCTGCCACAGCTCATCATTGTGGGGTAGGAGCAGCAACAAGCCACACTGAGCTGCAGCACTTTGAGTAAGCTGAGGGCTGCCCCCGAATGCCCCAATCAAACAGCATCAGCCTAGAGAAAAGGTGTGTCTTCTTCCATCCCGCTGAGCTCCCATCACTGATTTGCTGTTCTACAATGACATTCTAGTGACAAGAGGCCCAAGAGATAAAATTACTGACCTAAAGACTTTTATCCTGCTTATGGGGGCAGTGTGGACACAAAGTCACAAAAAGGAGGCCGAGGGTGAGTGCAATTGATGGTGCCACACAGCATCGTCCAAACAAGAGGGGCCCTTGCATCTAAACAAGCGGGGCTAGCGCCTGCTGGCTTTGAACTCAACTATGCCACAGGCTCTCCTGGGTCTCCAGCTTGCCAGCTGCAGGTCTTGGGACTTCTCAGCCTCCATAATCATGTGACCCAATTCCTTATGATAGATCCATTTGCACTTTTCTATTTGTTCTGTTTCTCTGGGGAACCCTAACTAACACACCTTCTGCATTTTTAATATTTAACTGAATCTTTAAATGGCCTATTTAAATAAATACCTTTTTAAATGAAACTTTATGTCATACATAAATTCAAATCACATATTGTCAAAAATGTAGGTATATAAACTAACTGTAAAATTAAATACACACTTATTAAAAGAGCACTCCCCTGAAAACACACACTTTTTTTTTGTTTTTACTCAGAGTCTTACTCTGTCACGCAAGCTAGAGTACAGTGGCACAATCACAGCTCACTGCAGCCTCAAACTCCCAGCCTCAAGCGATCCTCCTGCCTCAGCCTTCCAAGTTGCTAGGACTACAAGTGCATGCCACTGTGCCCAGCCAGATCCTTCTTAATTATGCATCAAAAACAATACACAATACAACAGGAAGAATGCCTTTACTATGTGTTGTGATTATCAGTTGCTACTGCATTAAAAACTACTTCAAACTTTGTGACTTGTTATATCTCGCCATTTTGTGGGTCAGGGATTCAGGAAAGGCTTGTGCGGGCAGTTTGTGGTCTGTGTGGCATCGGCTGGGGTGGCTGGGACTGGAGGGTCCACTTCCAAGATGGGTCTTCCCCATGCATCTGGTGCCTCCGTGTTTGCTGCCTTTTTCTCTCTGCCCCGGCATCCCACCCTCCAGAGCCCCTCCACGCATCTGTGGCTTCTCACAGCATGGCAGCCTCGGGGCGGTGGAGCCCAAGGCAGCCATGTGGTGGCTCCAGGCTCCAAGGCTGGGAGTTCCAAGGACTCAGGTAGAGCTGCAAGGCTCCATATGTCAGTCCTGGAATGTCACTTCTGCCAATCCTCTGAGCCAAAAAGTCACTTAGGACAGTCCAGAGTCGAGGAAAAGGGAATTAGATCCCACATGTTCATGGAAGGAACGTCAAAGAATTTGTGGCCACCTTATTCCTCTACCGTATTCTTATATATGGAACAAGGAGAAAGTCCTCAGACATGGGACTTCTACATCATAGACAAAAGTACACCGTGTGTCCACAACGAGTGCAGGAAGCAGGTCACACTGGAACACAACTGCATGTTTGGGAGTCAGACGGTCCAGTCATTGAGAGTCATTTGTACCACTTACAGGGTGACCTTGAGCCAGTTGTTCAAACTCTGGGTTTTTGTCTGTGACGTGGAACAATGATAATGTTGGAGGGCTATTGTGTGGACACCCACAGTGCCTGAAACATCCTTGTCCCTCAGTGTTAACACTTTCAAGCCAACTCATAGAACAGTAAAGATTTTACAAAAGTATTTTAGTACTATATTTGTATTAAAACCTATACATAATCTGAAGGATTATGATAGAAATGGTCTTCTCATTTAGCTTAAAGCTGCAATTTTTAGAGGAAAGTCATCAGCAAGGGTCTTCCTAAAGGGTATCCTGGAATTCCTGCCCTAATCTTTGAGAGGGCCCCGCATCATGATCATCTAAGGGAACTGGCAAAACAGAGCCATCTTTTTCCTAAGCCATAACTCACTGGCGTGCTGGGGAGCTCGGGAGGGTAGAATGAGTGGCCGTGCTGATCCAAGGCGCTCAGCAGAGCTGGTAACATCCTCTGTACAGGGGCATTTTGGAAATGTGTTAGTGTTGGCTTTATCTGGTATGATGTCCGGGGCAGAGTGGGCATTACTGGCACTTAGAAGGCAAAGACCAGGGGTCCTGGGTGTCCCACAGTGGATGAAGCAGCCCCACGCCAGGAAAGCATTGTCTCACTGCAAAAAGACCCCGCTTTTCTGAACCTAGGACTCACTTCAATTTACATATAAACGCTGTGTATTTCTACTCAGCTGTAATAGACCCTTTATTTTCCAGGAATACAGTTAGTGCCCAAATCGAGGAAGATTGTTCTCTATTTTGTTCAGAATTCCAAGAGTTCTTTACCATTTTGGAGAATCATGTCACCAACAGCAGCAGCAGCTGGTGTTACCTGAGCCACCAGCTCCCCTCGTCGGTTTTGGGCTATGTCGACGGGGTGGCCCGCACTGAGCTTCTGTGGCAGGTGCCAGCACCTGGCCACCCCACCGTTGTCCCGACTGAGGCCCCTGCACTGGAAGCGACGGTGAATCACTTTGCCTCCGTTCCTCTTTATATTTTGGTTATGACATTATATTCCGTTTTCTTAAAGTATGGGTGCGGGTGGGGAACATTACCTGGGCATTTCACTCAGGATTGTAAACAGGGTGCTAAAAAATATTTAATAAAAATAGGGCTTGAGTCTGACAGGACTGAGAGCCCATTGCTTTAAAAGAAGTTTACTGTGGATCAAAATGCCTTTCCAAGTGGAAACACCAGGGAACCATTTCCTCTCTGGAACCTGCCAGACATGGAACAGCCCAGCCGGGCCAAGCGGGAGCAGCTGGCCGTGGAGCATGAAAGGCCCTTTTCTCCTCGGCCCTCGCAGGTGAAAGGACACAGCGGCCCGTCCACGTCTCCAACCGGAGGAGGAAAGACGCGGCGGCAGACTTCATGTGGCCTCGTGGTCCTCAACACGTTCTTTAAAATAAGCCTCAGTTCCTCCACCTGTGTGTTGGAGATAAAAATGGCCTTTCCTGTGTTGGCTTCCCGTGTGGATTAAACAAGATAAATAAGCAAGATGAAGCATGTTCAGAGCGTCCCTCGGCGCCCCTGAGCATATAATGCTCAGTGGATGCAAACGTGTATTTATTACCATCCTACAGCACTTGCGGCTTACAACGCCCTCTTCCAAATACCGTTTCGTTTGAACCGCTCAGCAGTGGGAACTGACAAGGAATACCGTCCCCAGGTTGGAGGGGAGGTTCAGGGAGGCTCAGGGACGTCAGCGTACTTGCCCTGGGTCACCCTAGTCGCCATTCAACTGGCTTTTCCAAGTTGGAATCCAGGCGGCTCCATTTAGATTTATTCTGTGCAGGTCCTCAGAGGAGGAAGAAGTTACTGGAGAAGAAAGTTAGGAGAAGTTCTGGCGGGGAAAGATGCCTTTGCTAACAACTGGAGTTTCCTAACAAAGGAAGGACAGCGTCTGTGTGCTACAGAGACACCAGGGAAGCGTCTGAGCCTTGCGCTGGGAGGGAGGCCTTCGAGCAGCTAAGCAGCTGAGATTCACTTAGAGACCTCTTCTCACAGTACAGTTTTTTGCTTTTAGCTCCTCCTTTGAATGTTAGATGTTTTTCCCTCAAGCTCATTATTTTGGTTATTGTGTTCATTTTCCAGCTCTCCCAGAGGAGTGAGTGGCTAGAAAAATAGTCCAGAACTTCGGTGGATCCACAGTTTCCAGTAGAAATTTTCCTTACTCCACCCCAAATCTGTATTCTCCGGGATGAGAAAGAAAACCCCTGGAGTTTTCTGTGGAGAAAATTCTGTGGAGTTGACTGGTAGTCGATCCACAAAGCACACAGCAGAATACAGGAAATCTCTGCCAAGGGGTGGCTTAGGTTTGGGTAACATTGTCCAGGAAGCTCTGCAACCTACACTATCTGCTGTCAGAAATCTACAAGGACCAGCTGGGTCTTTGGTCCTACAGAAATCTTTTTTTGATTCGTGCATGAAAATGTCAAATAGAGTCATAAAACCAATGACATAACCCATACCCAGAGACATACATTTTTAAATGATTATACTTCCAGTTTATTCTACACTACCCTGGTCTCAAGCCAATTAATAAGAACACAATTTCTCAGAACTTGACCTGAGCAGATATTAGGGTGGCTTCCAGGGAATTGTGTATTAGACGCACCTCTCTGAATGGATTTTTTTCTTATTCTGCTATCTGAGCACTTTTAGTGGCTTTATTCTTGACTGGGCTCATGCCAAACAAACCTCTAACTAAAAGGGAGGGTACTAGACAGAAAGAAAGAACCAGTCCTCTACCCCATCGCATAACATCGGCCCCCCCACATTCTCACACACATCACCCCGCAAATGGAGTTGCTAACTTCACATCCCTGGAGAGAGTTTATACTCACCTGGGCTCATTAAGGCAACACACAGTTGTACAGCTTCTCACTGTGGGACCAATTAACCATGTCCACATCAGGCACCAACAGAACCCCACCATGCCATTTGCATTCTTTATTTATGTTAAGTCTTTACTATTAATTATGTTATAAACACTCAAAACAAGAGCTGTATTTTCACACTGTTGGTGGTGATTTCAAGCATTAGAACCAGGTTTTTTTTTCCCACTGTTTCTATGCTTTGATTGTAATTTGCACACCCAAACTGTAAGCTATTTACAGCCTTCTACTTGAAGATTTTTACAAATGAGGTCTTGAAAGTAATATCATCAAATATGCTTGAACATCTTTTTGGCATCTGAAAGGGAGAACTCCCAATACAAAGGGCAACACGCAGAGGTCCATGAGTGTGACCCCTAACTTTCAAGGCAAACTCCCCTGGCACAGGCCACAGTGGCAACAGCATGAACGAAACCTCGCTCAGTGACCACAGGTTTCTCACGACTGAAGAACAATAGAAATCTATTCCCACAGTGGAGTTCTTTACTGATCAATAAACTCAAGGCTTCATGCAACATTTTTTAGTTATTCTTTTATGGATTAGACGGCATGCTTTCATAGCTGATTATTTGATAAAGCCTTGGCATCACCCTGACTTCCCAATACTGAGAGCAATGAATCCTAAAGGACTGTGAAGGAAAGGGGTCAGCCTCTTCTTTGGAAGGCCACAAAGAATGAGCCTGATTCTTGTAGTCCTGTAATATCTCAGAAATGGTTAGGCCCAAAGGGATTGTTTAAGTGACATGAACTCCAAAACTAAAAGCATGAATCCCCTGCGTTGGTTTTCGCCTTGTGTTTTTCTCTTCAGTTCTTCCTTTCCTCATTCACCAAGGCAAAAGCTGCCTGTCAAAACAGGATTGAAATCCTGAGGCCAGCCCTGGGCAGGCTGGAAGGCTGCATCCAAGGCAGAACCCCCACCACGGCCTCTCACGGCGCTCTAGCCGCCCAGCGAGAGGGCTCGGGCTGGCTCAGGACACCAGGGAAAAATACACTCCTTAGTGTTAAACCCTGGTTTTCTCATCAGAGCAATGATGTCCCAGAATGACCTGTGGACAAAAGAGGAAAGGAAAAGAGAAGTCTTTTCTTCAACCCAAAAGAAAAATACCCTAAGGTCTATGAGCCGAGAGCCATATGCCACTCTTAGCTATTATAAATCCTTTCTGAACTGCACCAGGGATCTAGGCGGGACAATGACAGTCAAGTCCTCGTTGGAAGAGAGAAGGAATAGGTGCCCTACTCTGTGCTTTGTCCCAGCACCTCTTTGCTCAGCGCCACTTTCCCCGGGCTGGATTTGGACCCAACCAGGGCAATTTTTTGCTTTGCCCAGTTCAGTATTAGTCCCCAAGTTTAGCACCCATCTTCGTGAAAGGCAGCACATTTCCTTAGGATTCCTTTCAAACCATGTGTTTCCACTCTGAAAGAATGAGGGCTCTTGCTGTATTATGGTCAGCACAAGAAGAGAAAAGGGTCCTGGGCTTTTGTTACCAGATATTCAGCTCCCAAAACTTGAGCCACTGATGTAGGGCTAAGCACACAATGTCACCACCTTTCAAAGGGTACCATTGACACTATTTTTCCCTGGCACACTAGTTTTCTAATAACAGCCAACTCTATTCCTCTGCTTCTGTCTTGCATGCCTTATGGAGAAAGGAAGACCACTCCTCAGGCAGGAATGTGCTGTCATTCTTGAAAATCAGCAACAGTGGAACCAAGTTCCATTTATCAATAAATGCAGCTGCCAAAAAAAAAAAAAAAAGAATTGCACATCTGTCTCCCCACACACAGAAATGTAGGTAGAACATGTGTGAGTTGATGGAAGACCAAAGAGAAGTTTTCATAGTTCCATATCACCAGGCTCCCTGGAAAACACAACTGGTACAACTAGTGTAGTAATAATAACCCTGGGGAAACCTGCAGTGTAGACCTCAGGATATATTCCTGTTGCTTCAATGTCAAACAGACTCAGTGGAATGACTTTTCAACTTAATACAAACTGAGAGCTGCCAGTGGGTAATAAATTCCTTTCTGTCCTAAAATAGTAGCCTGAGAAGTAATCATCCCAAGAAGCAAGAGGTGTTTTATCTCCCTGGGGGTAGCAAAGGGCCTCTCCTGATTGCTAAGTGAGGGTTTATTCCAGAATGCACAAACGCCACTTGCTGCTGAGCAAGGGTGTTCTTGTCTGTGTCAGAAGTGCCTGCTTCACCCAGCAGGAAGCCTCGTCACCAGCATCCCGTCCCGGCCAAGCGTCTTGGCTGAGAGAAGCAGGAGCCCAGCAATGCTAATGTTGGAAGAATCCAGAGGGACGAGAGAGGTCTGACTTCTGAAGGGGTGATGTGCATCCATCACCACTCACCTTCTAGCCGCTGTGGCCAAATGGCAGCGCCCTCAAGAAGCTGTCCCTGAGTGGCGGCCTCCAGTGACCAGTAGCACTGGAAGTGTGTGTGTGTGTGTGTGCGTGTGCGTGTGCGCCCAGGTGGGGTTGTTTGGGGGCAGGCTGCTCTGAAATGCCGAATGCTCTATGCTTCTTCAGACATTAACGTATGTACATGAGAACAAGCCTACATCGCAAGCCATGGTGAGAATGTCCAAAATGGCCCCAAAGCTCCTCTTCTTCAAGTCTCAATCTAAAGCTCAGCATCTGAGAAACCACAGTGAGAGTTTCCAGAAATATGAAGGAACAAACCCTTGCCAGAACTGAAACCGAGATGAATGCAACGACAATGAAAAACACTTAGAACCCGTGGGCTGGCAGCCAAAGCGCTCAGACTGGGTATGGGCGTACCAACAAATGCAGGGTTCACCATCACGATTTACAGCAGAGACTCTAGCAGGGATTCAGAGCAGAAACCAGAGTACTGTGCTCTTGCAAAGGCAGAGATTTGGGGGTGGGGGGACATAGAGGGAGATAGAAAAGGAAAAATGAAGAAAGAGAAAGCAACACATTCAAATGCAATTCAAACATTCCAAGCTACTCTTTTGACCTCAGACATTTTACTATGATTTGGGTGATCCTAATGGTCTTTGAATCACGTTGGAAAATGTCACAATAGATTTTTGAATTAAAATCCAGTAGGTTTGCCAAAAGACCAATTGTTAAAAATTGGCAGCATTCCAGGGAACTTACTAAGCTGCATACTGCCCGGGGTTGAGAGAATTGCTAATTTCAGAGAAAGTTAATTATCACCTTATTGATAAAAGGGTAATTTTTAAAGCTTCTGGTGTGGCTTTTGTGAGTCATTAATTAAAATTTAGAGTAATTTACTAGACACCCTGGTGGCTTCTGTTACATTATATCTACACCAAACCCTTTGGTTTTTTTCTCCCAGGGATGTTTTTAATCCCCCTCTGTCTGTCCTCACCTGTCTGCTTTTGAAGGCAACAAAAACATAAAAATTGTGTAAATCTGAAACTAGCCTTTTGGGAGATTGCAGGATTAAGAAATAAATTGTCCAGGGAGGCATTTTTAAAATGCTCCTTCCTAGAAATGTCAGATTTGCCCACCAAAAGAAAGGAGTTTGTGCGATCACCCCAGAAAGAATTGCTTTCACAAACTTCATACCCAAAATGTTAGAGCAGATTTTATGCTCCTTGATAACTAGATTAAAAGAGGATCCTCCCTCATCTCCTTATCCTTCTTTCCCATTCCATCCCCAGATAAGACCTGAGGGGTCAGAGGGAGAATGAACTGGAGGTGCTTGGAATTCTAAAGCTCCCGGCCCAGCGTGACGAGGGGCAGTGTCCCCTCCCACTGTCTCCAGGAAGTGTGGGCTGCCGTGAGCACAGCCGGGCTCCCTGGCGTCCACCCATGTGATGTGGAGGCTTGGGGGGCAGGGGGCACAGACTTGGGGAGGAAAACTGTCCTGCTAAGCTCCAGCAGGGCCCCCGGGAGTGCGTTCCCTGCTCCAGCCACCACCTACGCCCGGACCAAATGTTGCTCCAAGGATGAGTGGATGTGTGTGATGTGTCTTCGGGCCACACAAAATCATAAACAGACGTACGAAACACTCTCAATGCAACTCCCTAGAATCACGTAAAGGTTGGTCCTCTCTGAGCATTCCTTGTTATGATTTCAGAGAACTTCTGTTATGTCTCCTTAAACTTTCGGACGTTAAGAATTTGAGACCCAGAATTACATAAATATAAAAGCCACCCCATTCTGAGAGATTTAAGGCAATCTGGTTGTGATTGTTCCCATCATTCAAAATGATTTAAATTTTAAAATTCTGTCTTTGCATTTTGGGGTATTGGTTGAATTTTTATAACAGGCAAATGTTATCGAAAGTTCTTTCAGCAGGGTGACAGTATTTGGGTTTGGCTTGTTTTCTAGTGGCTCATCTGCTCAGCTTACCTGCTGCTAGAGCACAGCCCTTCACCCTCAGCCCCCAGGAGCCTGAGAACCAGAAAGTGAAACTGCTTCTGATGGTTTCCCTAGCCTCGAAAATACACCACCAAAAGCAAAGAAATGACGAAAAGCAATTTACTCTTGTTTCTCTTCTTGTTTTCTTGTCTTTCTATTACTGTTCATTTACCCTTTTTTTGCACCAAAAATACAAATGATTTTGGTGGCACAGGGAAGAAATGTAAACATGTTAAACATAAAAGAACTGGGCTTTTGTGGGATTTGTACCTTTCTTATAATTCCACAAATCGAGCAGGCTGATAAATTTACCAAAATATTAAAGTTCCTCCACATAATTTAAAGAGCTAAAGAAAAACGTTCATATTTTTTTGCAAATCTGTCACAAATATGTTTAAAACATAAAGACTTTGAAGCCACCAAACAACTTCCCTAAAACTGAAGGTTCTGCGTTAACGTTTTGTTTAGACAGTCACTCAGGACTGATTTTCTAGGCAATCTTCATCCACCCAGCTGCTGCTATTCAAGTAGCCTCTCGTTTTTTCAGGTCACTTCTACCAAGCAACACAAAAAAATATTGTGTACCACAGATAGTTTACCACACTAAGAATTCCTTTATAGTTACTTTTTTATTTTTATGCTTTCACTGCACGTATCCTATTATGTTTTTTTAAAAAAAAGTATTGAGAAAAAAGCAGCTCTGTCCCTCACTCTTCAAACATGATTCTTCTGGTTGAAAGTGAAGAAAAACAGAATCCACAACAAACATCTCGATTCTGAAGCGCCTGCATGACTTTCCCATGCACCACGGTGTCTTAAACCCAACGACAAAGCCACTTTCTCAGAAAGCGACCGACTGTCTAACGAGTACCGTCATGGAATCTGGAGACAACACAATGAGCCGCCTCGCGTTCACTGTCACAGAGAGTGGAAGGAACTTTGACTCAAGCACATCAACTATCGTAAAACAACTCACTCAGCAGCCTGCACCTCAGCCTCGCACTCTGGTTCTGTCCAGCCAGCAGGCAACCTGCATGGGACACCTCGTGCCTCAGGGGAACCCGTGGAAGCTGGCTCGAGGCGCACAGTGCTCCACCCGAGAAGGAGGTGACTGTATTTGAACTTGGGAAAACTGCTCCTAACACTCAACAGTTACCTGTTTGTCTCCCCACACCCCCACCACAAAACTAACTAGCACCAGCAACTAGCAATAATTACTATTCTCATCTATGCCTTGTAAATTAGGAAAAGCCATCACAAAAACACATGAAATATTCCAACGGGGATATTCCAAATAAAATTCAGTTTAAAAAAACCACTTTTATGTGTTCATAACATACCAATTTTAATAATCAAATTTTAGGTAAATATTTTTATCCCAAGACATAGTACAATTTTTTAAATAAAAAGCAAAGCAAAGCAAAATTAACTCGGGCTGGTGAGGAGGGGGAAGTTAGCTGGTTATTTGAGTCCACATTTGGAAAATAAAATAACTTTCTCTGTATTTAAATGCAGAGTTAAACAGTAATGAATGTGTATATAACCAAAATTTATAAACTATATAATTCCATGCTACATCTTCCCCTCTGAGATCTGGTTAAGAAATTTAAACATTTTATTTTGCAGAGGAGGAACTAAAGTTTACCTACTGGGCTCAGTGGTTTTAGTGCAGGACACTCGGGCATTGCCATAGACATAGGCATGCAACCCAGAAAAACTAAAACAGGTAACCTGTCATGCTGACAGTTAAAAGAGAAGGATCCCGTGTCAACAGCACACCCTTACCTACAGCTGTTCACCAGAGCCCTGATCAGGTTGTTTACCAGGTCAGGAGTGTTGACTCAGAAGACAGATGACTTTCGGCACATGCAAACCGAGTATTACAAAAGCTATCTTCCACCCGTGTGTTAGTAGCTCACAGTTAGTCTCCAGCAGCCCGGCTCTCCGGCTGCAAACATCTCATTAGACTAATGCATTCAGCACAGGCAGAAAACTCGATTTACCATAGCTACAGCAATGAATTTCCATTACGATGACAGCTTCAACCACATCATGTCCGGAAAACCAGCCAACCACTGGCTTTTAAAGAACACACACATTTTACATGCAGAAAACGAGGCCTCTGTGTGTGCGTGTGTGTGTGTGTGTGTGTGTGTTTCTCGTGTTTCCTTCCTCCTAGCAGCTCAACTAAGAGAAACGTGCAGTGGAGCTTTTTGTCGACATGAGCTGCAAGGTAATGACACTTCTGCTTCTTTGGTAGTTACGTCCTTGTAATAACCTGAATTATGTCACAATTGTCAGAATGGGTGTTTCCAACATTTCAGTTTTCATTGCCCCTCCTCTGTTGCCATAGAAACCAGACTGTAACATCATCTCTTTGTCCCAGTCCTGCAGCAGTAGGGGCCAACACTGGGCTTATGAGATATTGGTGATCTGAGAGAGCGAATGTTTGACTTTGGACAAATAAAACAAAAAGAAATATCCTGACAGCATCATTGTTCAGGAGAGCCTGTGCATTTCCCAGGTGAATGCACCATGGTGGTACACATTAACTCTGCAGCTACCTACAGCACATGTGTACAATTCATTAAAGCTGCGCCCTGACTTCGGCTCCAGACCTGTGCGTGTAGGTGCACAAGCGTTTCTACCCTTCTCAACATGTTTGGGCCCTGGATGGGGTGAATGGTCCTCAAGCAGAAGGGCTACTATTCATCTCCCATGTTGCATTGCATCCTCTGTGGCAAATCAATTTATACCAGTGAAAGGACTTTTTCTTCTCCTTTCTTTTTGTAAAGGCTCCCATTGCCCATTTCATTCACTCTGGGATATTGGGGTGTTCCCAGGTATTTCCTGCAAGATGAAACGTCCATTCTACAAATATATGGCCTACCCCTAGGGTGAGCAGCAAGCCAATTTAGCCAGACTAAATATCAACTAGGGGTAATTACTGCCTACGCCACAACTTAGCCAGTTATTGAGAGTGAAAAAGTGCAATTACAACCTGAGGTCTCTCTCAATACATGTGCAGAGTTGCATTAGAAAGAAATAAGAAATCTCCCTTTTGGGATGATGAAGATAGGAAAAAATTAATTTTTTTTTTAAGTCAAAGCTTTGTACTTACTGAGCAAGAAGTAATTCAGTACTTTAGCTCCTTTAATCGTCAAATTTTGTTGTTTTGTATTTTGGTCATTTCATATAAGTTGATTTCATTAAAGAAGAAGAAAGAGGAGGAGGAAGAGAAGGAAAGAAAATAAGGTGGACAATTTAAATTTGGCCAGTGTCTCTCCCAGCCCCAGGGGTTGTTCCCACACCTGTGGCCTCACACAACAACCCTGCACTACCTTCAGCTGCAAAGCGCCTGGAAAGGCCAGTCATCACTTTAAAATGTTTCTTTGGAAAAGTAAAATAAATCCTTCTTAAGTAATCAAAAATATTCTCCAAGCCCCATAAAAGAAGAAAATAGCTTCATAGAATCTACTGAAAAGAAGAGAGTTTTTGGTTTTCCACCCAGTTCTGTGAGGGTTTTCTGAGTCTGATCCCACGGTCCATATTTCCTTGCCTCCGCCCAGACGGGCTATTGTTGCGGCTTGTCCTTAACTTGGGTGTGTCTGTGAAGAAGGCATTGACATCTAACAGGACAACTTGGCAATGAAGCTATAAACTGAAATCAACTAAATCTGGCTTTCACGAAATATATAGATAGATAGATAGATAGTTTTATATAGTATTTATAAAGTATTAAAGTTTATATAGTATTTATATATTGTATTATATATAGTATATTTATATATAGTATTTATTTATATAGTATTTATATATAGTATATGTATATATTTTTATATATAGTATTATTATTTATATATAGTATTTATATATTAGTATATATGATATATATACTATTATATATAGTATTATAAATTGTATTATTATATATATAGTTTTTATATATATAGTATAATTTTATATATATATATAATTTAATGGGATTTCTTTCTTTATGCAACCAAGACCATAGGCTTTAAGAAATTAAATCAATGTTTTCTAAAATTCTAAATGTTTTTAATTCCAAGAAAAATTTAAGTTGAACAGTAAAAGAAATTTGGTGGGATGACTGGTATTAACTAAAGGGTCTGTTAAGAAGAAAAGGGGCCCACTCCCAAGCTAACGTCTCTCTAAGTCTTGTTCATCCCTGGCCCATGATCAAGATGCTTAAGTTGTGCCACGTTGTTAATTTTCTTTGGCGCCATGGTCACATTTCTGTTTCAGACCACAAGCAGCATGCTCCAGTCTTTCCAAACACAAATGTTACTGGATTGGTGGTTAGCAAGAGGCAACCAGAGGGAGCAGGTTAATTTGGGGGTGTTCCAAATGCAAATCTACTTAGAGTAGGCTCCATTTGAAGAGTAATCCTTCTGTCAGCTGCTGGTAAAGCAGCCATTCACATTGAAAATGGCCTTTGTCCTTAAAGAGTTGTGTTTTCCAACACAAGCATCAGCTTGAGAGGATACTGTGTTGGACTGGGATTCAGTGCTACCGCAAAAACAACTTTTGTTATAATGATAATAGCCAACATTTACTGAAGAATTACTATATATGAAGCTCTTTTCATATGGTCTCTCATTTCTAATAATCCTGTAGAGTAGGTATTATGATGCCATTTCTATTTTTCAGATGAGGAAACTCAGACTTAGGGGTGTTAAACAACTTGCCCAAGATCACACAGCTCAGAAGGATTGACCCAGGCAGTCTGTCCCCAGATACACTGTCATTAATCACCCCACAGCACAGCCTCCTTACTCTGCCCTTATTCCAGCTCTGCTGTCAGCCAATGGTAGTGGTCAAGTCACTTCCTTTCATGTATCGTGGGGATGGAAATAGTCTACATCATCTTTGTGATCACTATGGTTCTGACGTTTTACAATTCTGTGAATTGCTTTATCTGCTGGCCTGGAACAGACAAAGCTTTGGGTTGGACGAGTGCTCCATGATTACTAAGGGGTAAAAAAGAACCCCCTTCTCATTAGGATAAGACCTGGTAAACTAGCACTATGGGCTGTCAATTTGGAGCAGAAGTAGGGAAGAGAGAGCCTGAAGAAAGATCAGGAAGAAAAGTCAAAATTCCATTCCTGAAGGAGGGAAGGGAGGCAAGCATTCCACACTGAAGCAGTGCCACAACTTGGCTTCCACATCCTTCAACAAAAGTTTGAGAACCTTCTGGGTTATGCAAGGTGTGCAGCTTAGAAGAGTGGGTGCCACATCTTTCCCCCTCCCTTCTGAAATCTGTCACTTCTTAACCCAAAAGCCTGCCTTCCATGGGGCCAGATCTTAGCTTAAACTATTCAAAAAGTGATCTTTCAAAATTAAAGGCAAAACTGTTTTTGTAATAAAGATAAACAATAAACAACTTAAATGTTCAACAAAAAGAGATTACTTATGTAAATGTATCATGTGTCCACACCATAGAATACATAATGCAATCACCAAAAAAGGGTGTCATAGAAGAAGAACATGGAATGACATAAAAAAAATGTTCTCAATATATGGTTGCTAAAAAATTGCAGGTTACAAAATAATATGCAGAAGAGAATCTTATTTTGAACAAAAAAAGATTTGCAAACTATGGGAGATGTGTTATTAGTAATGATTACTTGGTGACAAGATTGTAGGTGATTTTTACTTTCTAATCTTTCTTTTTTATATTTTCCACAAAGGAACACCTACTTCTTTTGTGATAATAAAAAGTGGTGTGAATTGATTGATTAGTAACAGAATTTTGCCTTGTCATATTGGCAGATATACTTACTTATAGTTCTCATAAATCTTAAGTCTCAAATTTCATCATTAAAGTAAAAATAGAACCTCTGTTTGCCCAGTAGCTGTAGGTTACATTCAGCCCCTGCCTTCCACAGCGCTTCAGATTTGAAGACTGCTCCCATGCGACTCATGTCACCATGAATATTTTTGGAGCCTGTGCAGGGTACTCGGCACAGCCAACAACAAACTCAGGGACAGACTCTCTCATCTTCCCCTCCCAAGGGCTCTCATGGTCAGTGGGGTTCTCTCAGAGCTGAAAATAGGCAGTCTCATTTTCAGCAAAGCCATGTGTTGAAGACACAGGAAATTGGTGATCGAATCAAGTGAAGAGCACTGCCATCCAAGGAAAAGATGACTCACTCAAATTCTGGGCCCAAGACATGGCTCCTTTCAGACAGGGCCTCCTCTCTTTGTGGCTCTGGGCCCATGACCCTGGCTGATATTCAGGGATTGACTTAGTGGAAATGTTTGTCCCAAGGCCTGGCAGTTTTAATGGGAGCACAGGCCGGAGACCCTCATCCCAGGGGCAGTGTCTGGTAACGGGGTTGGATGGTGAGGGCAGGTGGCTGACAACTGGGGGAACTGAGAGGACAACTTCGGTGACTTCTTTGGCCACTAGGCTGTTAACTCTAGGATGGCAGGAATGGATCTTGCTTTCCACTATTTCCCCGGCATGTGATGCAGTACCTGGTCTGCAGTAGGAAGTAAGCAAATAATTATTACTGAATGAATGAAAGAAACTAGAAGTTAAAGTGGATAACCTAATCTTAATCAATGTTAGTACAGATTTATAGACCTCATTCCTTTCTTCCCCAAAAGTGGTTGATTTTAGATGTCTGTTATCAGGGGGAAAAAATATCATTTGTTAAAACTGAAAAGAAGACTTTTTTTCTCTACTGCCTTTCTCCTCCTTTATGCTATTAAAATATTATCTTCTTATAATCACTTCTGCTTTCAGTTGTGTTTCTTTGAAACAAATGAGCTTTTATTCAAAATTCATATGGGCAATCTCCAAGCACTTTTGACTATTAGCTAAGTTTCCCTTTTCCTCCTAATATATTTTCCCCAAGTTAGATATGAGAAACAAACCCTGGAATGCTGAGAAACTTCTAGAATTGGAGAATATGAACCTCAGCCAAACCTCTGTATGTGCTCCAACAAGCCAGAATGAAAGACTTCAAATAAAGCAATGAGTACATGCAATTTTAGCTGATAACAGTTACTACTTCTGGGCTCAATTTCTATGGAAAGGGGTGTGTGTGAGAGAAGGAAAGAGACAAGAGAAGAGAGACTCTACATTTTTAAATATTTCTTTTTGAAAACTATCTCTTGGGGGTTGTCTGAAGTTTTTCAGGGAAATCCCTATGTTGCCCAGGCTGGTCTTGAACTCCTGACCTCAAGTGATCCTCACGCCTCAGCCTCCCAAGTAGCTGGGATCAGAGCCACTGCACCCAGCTTCCATCTCCCTTTATTTGAGGAAAGATCTCTAGGATGGGCCCCTTAGTTACCAAAAAGCAAGGACACAACACTGTCCTTGGAACAAAACTTGAATCTGAATGAAGATGATGTGGTCTGCAACTTTTTATTCTCTTTAATTAAAAAGCAGCTGATTGGAGAAGAAAGAAAAGCAACTGGTTGATAAATTCCCCTTAAGGACAGGCAACTTTAGTGTGGTCCATGTCTATGATAAGCCCACATGAGGTAGAAGTGAACCCAGAGGAAGAGGAAAAAAGAGGGAAGTAAGGTTATAAACAACAGTAAAACAGATCAAACTGGCTTAAAAGACAAAAGCATTCATTGGCAGGGAGTCCAGAGAGGTTTAGGTAAGGATGACGCAACAGGTCAATAACGTCACCAAACAGCTGGTCTGAATCATCTTATGCCTTGTTTCCCTCAGGGTCACAAGGTGGCTGCCAACTGCTTTCAGGCCACATGCTTCTTTCCGTCCAGCACAAGGGAGAGCCTGCCCTGGCAGCTTCCACAGAGGACCTAGGAAGCTTCTTCCCAGAACCACCTGCTAACATTTCTTTCATTTCATTGGCTGGAATTGGGCCACACCCCATCCATGAACCAATGACTGCAACCAAGATGCTCATTGGCTTAGATTCACCTTTGAACCCAGAGGGGCTGCTCTGTTTTCCCCCAAGCACTGGAGCTGCCTAGGGAGGAACAGATACCTGAATGAGAATTGTGCTCATACGTACCGTGTTTCCCCGAAAATAATCTTGTATTTATTTTTCCTCAAGAAGACACCCTAGGGCTTATTTTCAGGGGATGTGTTATTTTCCCCTCAAAGCCTCAGCTTGCAGCACGCACAGGATGGCCAGGACCTGACAGGGGGAGCCGACCTTGTTGGTGGGGCTGCCCGCACCTTTCCAGTCACCTCTGGGATAGTAGCTGTCACGATGGGGAAGATGAGAAGGGCTGCTCGTCTTCTTTACCACTCTGTGACAAAATGCATGGGTTGTGCAGATGCGCTGCGTAGCCATGCCCATCACTAGGTCTTATTTTCGGGGTAGGGCTTATATTGCACAAATGCTTAGAAATCCTGCTGGTATGGGTAAGTCTTATTTTCGGGGAAACACGGTAGCAAAAGGAAAGAGGAATGGGAGCTAAAGGGCCAAAATCAGCAAGAAGCAACCACTAGAAGGTGGGGCAAGTGACCTGGGAAAAGAGCAGCACATAGGGGTGGGGGGATGGTAGGATGCTGTGCCCTGTGCATGTGACCCCCGCCCTTTACCCTCCCAGACACTGATCTTCCGGGAAAGGCCACAGAAATTATGAAATGCTTGATGTGGTTGAATTTCTTGCAGAAACTGAAGAGGCTGAGTTTGGCATCCTGGGTTGGTGCAGGTGAAACCAAGATAGTGTATGAGAAGCCAGGGGCCTGGCCCAAAAGGATTATGGAACTGTGAGTGTAGAGATGTAGGCTGCCTTGCCAGGAGGACACTGGACTTACCCGGAATGTGAAAATTGGGAATTTAGGAGGCAGAGAGGTGGCTATCTGACAAAAGGCTACAGTTGTGTAAGTTGAGTATATATTTAGCTGAATCGCATCCTTTAATAAAGGGGAAGTCATCTTCTAGAAAGGAAGACTTGACTGTATATTGGTACTTTTGATATGTGTTATTTATGACTGAATAACACACACTTTGAGAGCAGTGTTGTACACTACTCAGATTGCCTTATCTGGCTGTGCAGGCCACCGTGTGTGTGCTGTGGGGTGGGGGTGAAGAGCTGGGCCCTACCTGAAGGGAGTTGGGGGGAGGGTCCCTTCTGTCCACTTGAACCCTGTGGAGGCCACAGGCAAGCCTTGAGGACGATGTGGCATCTGAAGAAGCTGGTGAGCGGGCTCTGCACAGCTGTGGCACTCAGCAGGTGCCTGGGGAGTGGCTAGGCAGCCTGCTTCCAGCAGTAACAGGACATGGCAGCACCCTCTGGGAACGGGCCCTCTGATCACCTCCCGGTGACCAAAACCAGCAGCGGCCTCTTTGGACTAAGTATGAAACCTAGAGAGTTTAGGGGACTCTCCAAGGAAGAATGCCAGGCTTCCCCCAGTGAAAAAAGGTCCAGCCCAGAGTTATATTCACATAATATTCATACATTAAAAAATATGACTAGCAAAACCTAAAAAGAAAAAGAAAATTCAACAAGAAATGTGCAAGTTGTATGGAAGCTCTGCGGCTGAGTGCAGCGGGGACTCTGTCTTGACCACGTCTGTGCCCTTCATGGAGCAGCTCAACCCCTGCGAGCTCAACCCATGTGTCCTCATGCGTGACACAGGGGTGCCAAATGACTTAGGGTAGATATAACATAAAGCTGTTGGAATAGGGCTGGCAAAAGAGACTTGAAACAGCATAAGTACACCATGATAGATCAAGGAAAAGGGAGTAAAAGCAAACATCTTAGAAGCTGCAAAGCAGATGGGCAAGAGGTAACTGACCTGGTGGACCCAAGAAACCTGACCCTTTGTTCTGACATGGGGGATCCCAGAAAGGGCTACCCCTCTCAGAGCTTGAGCCCTCACCACCCAGAGGCCACGTGATTAATGCCTTAACTAGTAAAACTATACTTTAGCTACCATGTCATCCAGACCTACAGTCCAGTTTGCAGGTACTAATCTATTAACTACATCACAAGACCTAGGTACTTTCCATCCCAGGACTTACCAAGAACGTGGGGGATCCTCGCTGTCTCTGGGCATCCCAAGCAACACCCTGGCCACACCATGGGGCCCAGAAACACCCTGGTTCACACCATCGGGCCCAGAAAAACTCTGAAACTAGAGGCCGCAGAAATTTTCAAAAATGGAAGTTGGGGGTACTAAGAACAAGACCAGATCTCCCCACCCCATTGCTGCTGGTGAGAGCCTCTCGATGCCCACAGAGTGAAGGCTCACTCTGACCTTGACGACACAGGCACAGTTGAGGGTAGAGGTGCTGTGCTGAAAACAGAATTCAGAGACGGTTCACCCCCTTAGCAGCAAGGCCCACAGCCCTTGCCCTACTCAGCTGCCAGAGTGTTTGCAGGGGGTTTATACCCCCAGGCAGGACATGGGAGAATTCCTCTGGGGAACCTGACTACCAGTCCGTGAGAAAAGGCCTACACACTGACACGTTCATATGGGGTGGCCCAGCAACACCCCCCTCCAGTGAGGCCCACTGGTGACAATACAGAGAGAGTTTCCAATCACATTTTAAGGACCTCACCAGGTTTGAGGCTCTGGCATAAAAGACAGAAACCAAAACCAACAAACAGGAAGAAAAAGAATTTGGAGAAAGACAAATTTCATAAAGAAAAAAAAAAACATTAAAAAAATTATGACAAGCTGGGCGCGGTGGCTCACGCCTGTAATCCTAGCACTCTGGGAGGCCGAGGTGGGCCGATTGCTCGAGGTCAGGAGTTCGAAACCAGCCTGAGCAAGAGCGAGACCCCAGCTCTACTATAAATAGAAACAAATTAATCGGCCAACTAATATATATAGAAAAAATTAGCCGGGCATGGTGGCGCATGCCTGTAGTCCCAGCTACTCAGGAGGCTGAGGCAGTAGGATTGCTTGAGCCCAGGAGTTTGAGTTGTGTGAGCTTGGCTGACGCCATGGCACTCACTCTAGCCTGGGCAACAAAGTGAGACTCTGTCTCAAAAAAAAAAGAATTATGACTAATATCCTGAAAGACAAAATATAATATATTGCATCAATAACATGAGAATGGACTGCTATATAAAAAGGACATTAAAAGACAAAAAAAGAGTTCTTAGAATTAAAAATATGAGAGCTGAAATGGAAAATGTAATAAAAAGAGCAGAAGATAGTGTCAAGGAAACTTCTGAACTTAAAGAGAAAAAAGATAAAAGAAGGAAAACAGAAGAAATTAGAGGATCAGTACAGGAGATACGTGGCAGCCCAGGACCCCTTAAGGGTCCACAGAAGTGAGACTCATGTCCCTCCTGGACATCTCCCTCCTACAAGTTTATTTTAGCTAGTTTTGGGTCGTATTTCGATGTCTGCTTGGGAGAGCAAGGGCTTGGCGTGTCCTAGTCTGTCATTTTGCTGACAGGAATAATCTAAAGTAAATTTTGATGGCAGTAAATTTTGTTCTCATGCTTTAAGATGTATTTTAGAAGAGCAGAATATACTTCTTTAAACAAATTTGTTAAGAAACCAGGCTGTTTTGGAAAAGTGTGTTAATTGGGCTCCTGTTGCTCTCTCATTTGAAAGTGCTTGAGTAGGGGAAGCTCTCTGCGACATACCGAGGGGCTTAGGAGCCAGCACAGGGGTGAGTCCTGCGGGTCAGGGGGCCACTAAGCCTTCTGACTCTCACAACTTTACTCTCACCCACCCAGAGGCCATATCTTAGCTAATAAAACAACTCTGCTCTAGTTATCACATCATCCAGTCCTAAAGTCCAATTTCCAGATACTGAATCTCTCACCACATCACAAGACCTAGGGACTTTCCGGCCCACCACTCACCAACAACGTGGGACGTCCTCACTGTCTCTGGGCGTCCCAAGCAACACCCTGGCCACAGCACGCAGAGTCAGCCTTTGTCCAGGAATGGGGGTGTCTCTCCCACTAAGAACTTTAGATTTCCCAGACTCGTGTGGTAACTCCTCAAATAGAAAATGACATCTATTGGTCAATATTCTAATACAACCAATTCATATAAAACAATGCATAAAATATATTATATAAGCTCCCACTTTCTCAAAAACAAAAATGAGAAAAATCAGAACCACATATCCCAGGTCTCACTTAGAATCTGCTTAAATGTAGCCATTTCCTCATGTATGTGTCTTGCTAAATCCTATATATTTAGGAAGTTGTCTGGGATATATATGCCACATGCATCCCCAACAATGTCACATACTCCTTCTTTGTTTTAGCTGGGATATGATCTAAAGCCATGAGGTTTTGGAGTACTCCATTTCTCAAAGCCTCCATTCTTACAATAATATATTTCTAGTCTCTCATATGGCCCCTTGGCCCCTTCATACATCAGGAATTGTACACCCATACCCTTCTGGAGCTTTATCGTGAGTTCTTAACTCCCAGTCTTAGTCCTGCCCCCACCATCTCTCAGGAAGACATCAAAGATCTATGATGATGACAATAGGTAGAACTGAGAGCAGGCCACCATTTTTTACCAGAGTCTACTCTGTGGGATCTACATTGAGAGGCCATGGTCTGGAACCGCTAGGAAGCATCATGATGTTCTAATAACTGTGCCCTTCTACCTCCATGAGGGCTTATGCAATGTGTATATCCTGAATGAGGGAGTAGCCTTATAGGGGTGCATGTCTTGGTGGAAGTTTAGGGGTTCGGGAAGCCAGCCATGAGTTCTGAGTGCTCAGTTTCTATTATGATCCCCAACCCCAAATGTTAGAAAGGCAGCGGGCCTAACTTGCTTCCAGACACACCCATGAGCTCTGGGTTTTCTTGTCTCCCTACACCCATAATGGCAAGTTCCTTTCTGGCCATTTTCTCTTCATTGGTGATGTTTACCAAGTTTACCCAGAAGCCTAATGAGTAACTCTTGCCTGGTTTAACACGAGACACCATGATAGCCCATCCCTCAGAGATTCTGGAGTGAGGGGTCTTCCTCCAATTCTAAGGAAGGGTAGTTTCCGTAGCATTTTTGGGGTATAGATCAACTCTCCACCAGTGGCCTTGACTGTCCTGGAAGTGCCAGAACTCTGCCTACTAGGGTTGTGATTGGATCATCCCTCAAGTTGCAGCTGGCTCTCCGGGTAGGACAAGCTGATGGCTTAAATCTTATTCCAATTGGTATCACAGCCCAAGGTGTCTCAGAATAACCTTACCATCATTAAGAGGCTAACAGAAGCCTCCTTAAGTTTCTCCCCACAAGTAACAGGGCAGGGCTGACCACCACCTGGCTAGAGCCTGTGACTCTCCAGCGTCCCAGAGGTGACCACTCACCCCCCTTTCTCCCCAGGCAGCAAACACGGGGACAGGGGGAGGAAACAGGACTCTAGGTTTGGATGGGGCTCTCGTCAAGGACAAGTACAGGAATCGGACAGGTGCATCATCAGGCCCACCCTTCAATCCTCCCCCAGTGTCCAGGAGCCGCTGAAGATGGACAAATAAATCATTGCCACCATGGGGCAGTCAGTAGGAGTGATTGATTCCTTCCATAATCATGGAGAGGGGAGAGTCCAGGATTACAGATATGCAATCGACCTTTTAGAGTTGCCCATTCTTGAGGTATATCCCCAAAGGAAAAAAAAATGTTTGAACATAATAAAAGAGTTATAGTGAGATCTGGGGGATCAATTTGTGATAGATACTTAGAAAACCAAGCAAACAAAAGAGGGAGTGTAAATATAACCATAGTGCAATATATGGCTCAATTCTAAAAATATATACACATTTTGAAAACAACATAATCACTAAGTACTGATTTCACTAAAAATTATGATGTAATTTTATTGGGAAGATGGAGGGGGGAAAGGTGGGATGAGATATTCAAGAACCAAACTCTTGGCCAGGCGCGGTGGCTCACACTTGTAATCCTAGCACTCTGGGAGGCCAAGGCAGGTGGATGGTTTGAGCTTAGGAGTTCAAGACCAGCCTGAGCAAGAGTGAGACTCCATCTCTACTAAACAATAGAATGAAATTAGCTGGATAACTAAAAATATATAGAAAAAATTAGCCAGGCATGGTGGCACATGCCTGTAGTCCCAGCTACTTGGGAGGCTGAGGCAGCAGGATTGCTTGAGCCCAGGAGTTTGAGGTTGCTGTGAGCTAGGCTGACGCCACAGCACTCTAGCCCAGGCAACAGAGTGAGACTCTGTCTCAGAAAAAGAAAAAAAGAACTAAACTCTCGGCTGGGAGCGGTGGTTCACGCCTGTAATCCTAGCACTCTGGGAGGCCGAGGCAGGCAGATTGCTCGAGGTCAGGAGTTCAAAACCAGCCTAAGCAAGAGCAAGACCCCATCTCTACTATAAATAGAAAGAAATTAATTGGCCAACTAATATATATACATAGAAAAAATTAGCTGGGCATGGTGGCACATGCCTGTAGTCCCAGCTACTTGGGAGGCTGAGGCAGGAAGATTGCTTGAGCCCAGGAGTTTGAGGTTGCTGTGAGCTAGGCTGAAGCCACGGCACTCACTCTAGCCTGGGCAACAAAGTGAGACTCTGTCAAAAAAACAAAAAGAACTAAACTCTCATCTTCCAAAGGAGGAAGTTAATAGATGTCTAAAATAAGAAATAATCAGTAAATAGCAGTATATGGAGGCTAATTAGAAATTTAGAGGCAAATATGAGAACCAGCTAAAAAGGTGATTTCCATCAGAAGGTGGAGATGGGAGAACAGGGAACAATGATTTTTGATGAAAATCTTATACAATTATTTGTGTTTTTAATCTCTTTCTTTATAATGATAAATAGACATATACATCATGGATTTTTTAAACCATTAAATGAAAATCTTTAAGCATGATCATTAAAAAATTTGGAAGTACAGAAAAGTAGAAAAAAAGAAAACCATTGATCTCCTACCTCTGAGATTGGAGGAGCTCACAAAGACTTATAAACATGACTTTTTTAACTTAAGAAAAGCTGTTATTTTTAAAAACATGTAATACGATTTAATCATAAATTGAAATAAAAATCATAAACATATTTTTTAAAAATTTAAACCTAACTTGGCTGCTTTTTTACTCATAATAAAAAATTTCTGTATTATTACATATTCTTTAGAAAATCCTTAACCATGGCTCCTTAGTTGGCTATTGGAATTACTTTCCTTGGAGTGTTCCTTTTTTTATATGTACTTATACACAAATACATGTATGAAAAAATACATACGGGATTTTTAGGGACAGAGTCTCACTACGTTCTCCAGGCTGGTCTCAAACTCCTGGGCTCAAGCAATCCTCCCACCTCAGCCTGGGGAGTAGCTGGAACTACAGGTGCACACCACTGTGTCCAGCCGTTTCTATAATAAATGGAGATCCAGTGAACAGTGCAGTGCCTAGAACAGTGGCTGCCGCATAGTAAGCCCTCCATAAGTGTTTGTGAAATGATGAACGAAATGGAGAAATAGTAATTCACTAAATACTTGTGAACATCTAACATCCTAGATTCACAGTTCAAGTTCATCAAAAGCAGAGACAGTGTCATGTTTTTATTATTGGGTCCTGGTCTGGGATAATTAATGTGACCCGCCGTATGCATGGCACACATGGATCATAGGCAGGAATTCCATAATAAACATGACACTTTTTGAGCTATCTAGCATATCTATTAAAATCTCACAGATTCCTGAGTGGAGCATCGTTCTAGCTTGTCATGGCTGTAACAGCAAGGAATCTTCATTCATTTATTCAACAAGTATGTAACAAATGTGCCTTCTGACTGCCAGGCGCTGTTTTATGGTTAGTTTACCAAACAGACCAAAATCTCTACCTTCATTAAGTTCACTTTCTGCTGCAGGGAGAGACAATAAGAAAGATAAATAAGTAAATAGTTATGTGTTACATGGTGATGAGTGCTAAGCAGAAAAATTAAGTGAGTGGGGCGGGCGGACAGGGAGTGTCAGAAATGCGATGAGTGGGAGGGGGCTGTGCTTAAAATTAGAGCTGCCAGGAAAGTTTCCTGGGGGCGAAGGTACTTAGACCCAAAGGCAACAACGGGGAGGGAGCCCGGGCCCTCAGAGTGGGAGTAATGTTGACGCATAGAGTGAATTAGAATGAATGTGAAGATTTGACAGACTGAATTCTTTGCTCTTTTCTGTGGCATTTGTGATATCATCAGAGAAACATCACTCCCCACTAACCTGCTCAATTCTCAGACACCATCTCCCTCCCATCGCTCATTCATTATACTGCATCGTACAATGCAAAACGGACGGCCACTGGTGTTGAGGGACACCGGTAATTTATAAATAGCTAAAAATGTAGAGGGGTCATCTATACTTTTCTCATGGGTCCAGATTCCTTCTCTTTTTAGTCTAAAATATTCTCGAGTTGTAAATCAGCCAACAAACACTTTTCCAGAGCTATTATATGCCAGACACTGTGCTGGCATCGGGAAACAAACACAGCTTCTTCCGTCATTGTCACCACCGTCACAGGTTGTCAGCAAAAACACTGACTGCTGCACAGCTGAGCTCTGAGCCAGACTGCCCGACCCAAACCCTGACTCTGACACAAGTAGGTGAGTCACTGTTGGCAGATTACTTAGCCTCCACGAGCCTTCAGTCCCTGCATCTGTAAAACAGGGGTAAGAATAAATCAGTCGTACGGATTACACGAACCAATACATTCAAAGTACTTGGAACAAGACCTAGCATGTCATAGCTCTAAAATGATATAAATAGAATCTAATATTTGTAAAAACACTTATAACATCTCATTTTCACAGAGATCCCAGGTGGGAGAAAGCCAGCACCCACAAGTCTGACTTGTGTAATTGGATGAATTCCTCCTCCACACCTCTCTATTTGCGCCTCTGATTCACATAGAGACTTAGGAGTCTCCTGGCAGAAGTAGGAAGGCTTCTCTTGTTTCAATTTCATTGACTTAGGCTTTTTATTATTCCCTTCCTTCTGCTTGCTTTGGGTCCAATTGCTCTTCTTTTTCTAGATTCTTACCATAGAAGCTTAGATTATTGATTGGAGACATTTCTTCCTTTCTAATGTAAGCATTTAATGCCATAAATTTTCCTCTATAGCACCGCTTTAGTTGCAATTCACAAATTAGATATACTATGTTTTTATTTTGTTCAAAGTATTTTTTCATTTGTTTTGAGGCTTCCTTTTTAGCCCATGGGCTATATGAAAGTATGTTGTTTAATTTCCAAATATTTGGGGATTTTCCAGATATCTTTACTAATTTCTAGTTTAATTCCATTATGCTCCAAGAACATACTTTGTGACATTTCCATTTTTGAAATCGTCTAAAGGTTTTCCTTATGGTCCAGAATATAGCCTGTCTTGGTGAGTATTCTATGCACAGTTGAAAAAAATGTGTATTCTGCTGTTGTTGAGTATTCTACAAGGTCGATTAGGTCAAGTCAGTTGATAACATTATTCAGATCTGCTAGGTCTTTGGTGATTTTCTGTCTATTTTTTTCCCTCAGTCATTGAGAGAGGAATGTTGAAGTCTCCATCTGAAAATGTGTATTTGTTTCTCCTTTCAGTTCTAGCAGTTTTTGTTTCATGTCTTTCTAATCACTAATGTTAGATATGTACAGAGTTAGCATTGTCATACCTTCTGAGAAAATTAATTCCTTTATTATTATGTAACATCACTATTCCTGATGATATTTCTTCTTCTGAAGTCTACTCTGTCAGATATTAACACCCAGCTTTCTTTTGGTTAGAGTTCACATCATGCTTATTTTTCATCCTTTTACTCATAATGTATCTATGTTTTTACATTAAAGTGGATACATAATGTATCCACATAATGTATCCACATAGATACATAATGTATCTATGTTTTTACATACATTTTACATAATGTATCTATGTTTTTACATACATTTTACATAATGTATCTATGTTTTTACATTAAAATATCAGCCAGGCATTGTGGCTCAGGCCTGGAATCCCAGCACTTTGGGAGGCCAAGGTGGGAGGATTACTTGAGGCCAGGAATTCAAGACCAGCCTGGGTATCAAGACCACATAGTGAGACATGATATCTACAAATTTTTTTTTTTCTAATTACCTGGGTGTGATGGCGCATGCCTGTTGTCCCAGCCACTCAGGAGGCTGAGGCAGGAGGATTGCTTGAGCCCAGGAGTTCAAGGCTGTAATGAGCTAGGATCACACCACTGTACTCCAGCCAGGGTGACAGAGTGAGACCCTGTTTCCAAAAATAAAAATTAAAAAATAAAGTGAGATAATATCAAATGGCCTAATAGGTATGCAGTTGGAATGCCAGAAGGAGAAGAGAGAATGAGCAAAAGAAATATTGGAGGAACTGATGGCCAAGAATTTTCTGAAAATCATGACAGATACAAAACCCTAATAGATCTAAGAAGAAACATCAAGCAGAAAACAAAAGTAAATAAATGAACAAACAAAAACATCACACCAGGTATATCATTTCTACACTGCTGAAAATAGAATACAGAGGAAATCCTGAAGGCAGCCAAAGAGAAGGGCATATTACATTTCCCGGGGGAGGAGGAAGGGTCCCAAAGGGTGGTCAGAAACATCATTAAAAACAAATTAAAAAAACAAATCTAGTATTGGCCTCACCAAACTTAGAGCAAACTATTTTCAGCAATCTTAAAACTTTCAGCAAAGTGCCCTTTGACCACCAGATATTCCAAAGTACAGAGAAGTGGCTTGTTCAAAACAACTCCCCTGCACAAGTACACTTCTGTCACTTGGCAGGGTCTTCGTCAACCTGCCTGCTTTGCCTGCTGACCCCACTGTGGCTGGCGACGTCTGTGTTAGCACCCACAGGCCCTGCGGAGGGGCTTGCCAAAGAGCAGCGCATCCAGAGGCACGTTCAACTCCGGGAAGGAGACCGAGCAGTTTCCAGGTGGGGATAATCCACCCAAACGCCCAGAAACTGGTGAGAGGGTGTAGGTAGGGGCTTTACTGCACACTGGTGTCCACAAGAACTAGGGAGAACACTAATAGCGAGTTGGGGAGGCTCAGCACCAGGGCTGCCATGAATGACCTGTTGGCTGGCTGCAACCCTGCACCCTGCTCTCTCCACCCCTGGGAGGGAGAGACAGAGAGAGAAAGAGAAAGGGGGAGGGGGGGCAAAACAAATGGGAAAAATTTTTAGAGACAAAGAAAAAATAATGATGGCAAAGCGAGCAGGTAAAATTGTCAAGGACACAGAATGAAATGAGTATGTGTTTGCTAAAGAAAAGCTAGATGCAAGGTGGTAGGCAGAGGAGAATCAAAAAATAAAACATTGGCCGGGCGCGGTGGCTCATGCCTGTAATCCTAGCACTCTGAGAGGCCGAGACGGGCGGATTGCTCAAGGTCAGGAGTTCGAAACCATTCTGAGCAAGAGCGAGACCCTGTCTCTACTATAAAATAGAAAGAAATGAATTGGCCAACTAATATATATAGAAAAAAAATTAGCCGGGCATGGTGGCGCGTGCCTGTAGTCCCAGCTACTTGGGAGGCTGAGGCAGGAGGATCGCTTGAGCCCAGGAGTTTGAGGTTGCTGTGAGCTAGGCTGACGCCAGGGCACTCACTCTAGCCGGGGCAACAAAGTGAGACTCTGTCTCAAAACAATAAATAAATAAATAAAATAAAATAAAATGTAAACCATGACACAAAGCAGTTCAATGATGGGAAACAGACAGGAATGTGTGTGAGGAGGAGGAAGGGAGACAAAGAGATTGACAGCAGGAAACGCTGATGGGATATACGTCGATGGGGTGTATGTCGTGGGAGGAGAAGGCCAAGGAGGGAAAGCAGGAGAAGGGGTTGGTGTCCCTGTACAGAAGTGATTAAATAAAATAGTCTTCAATCTCTTTCTACCTTAAAAACACTGAGAAAAAAATTACTAATGTGCTCACAGCGTGTCAAGAAGCTGGCGATTTAAATGGTTTGCAGGTACTGATTAGCAGCCACGAGCCCCAAACTTGCTCAAAGCTGTGCAGTGCAGAAAGGCGTTAAGCCCCAGAGTTCCTGCGGCTCTCAGCCGGGTCAAGGCTTCCTCACTTTACCAGATGGCTTTGTTTTTAAGAACAGGATCCAATTACTTTCCCAACCAACTACTCTAGAGCCCCAAACTGCACTGGCAGTCACAGCGGGGGTAGTGGGGTGTCCCTCGCTGCAGTCAAGTTCCCCTCCCATTTGTCCACATGTCAAGTCTTGTACCCCAACACTCACTATGTTTTAGGGAGACTGAAAACTCTTATCGCTGACATAGTATCACTTTGGCAAAAATGACCATCTGAAATTAGGTTTGGAAGTCAAAAATCTGTCCTAATACAGCAGGACACAGTGGCCCTAGCACCGAGTTAGCATCGCCTGGAGCCCAGAGACGCTGCAGGACCCCAGCCGTGGGCGGAGACTAGTGGCTACTGGAAAGGTGATGGCGCTCTGGAAACTCCCCATGATTGACTGGATTCTTTTTTCTTTGTGAACCCATCAGTGGAGGAACAGGGATTTTTCTTACTTGCTTGCATGATTCCTTGTTACTAATTGGAGTATTAAAATCTTATGAGGGTGATATGGTGTCCCAAGTCTGAGATTGAAACTCTTCAGTGACTGTCCACCGTTAGGAAGAAATAGGCGAGGGTGTGCTTTCAAATCTTCAGATTTCAATTGTGTGTGACAGAACACCAAGTTGCATCAGAGTTTCATCGTCTGAGTAAGAGGATACTGTGTGGGGAAGAGGGCTTTTTTATGCATTTTTACCTCAAATCTTCCAAATGCCTGGCCTTGTTTTCTTTCCTGGACCAACGCCTGGCTCCCCATTCAATTTGGGTGCCAAATTGAATGTGTTGGGTAAACCCATGCAGAATGTTCTGCTCAAGGTCTTGAACCACCTGCAGTAAGGGGAGATGAGCAAGCTCCTGCTCTAGGGGGAGGAGGACTCTCCTGGAGCGAGCATCCCTGGCATGGACAGACCCGCTGTGGAGGGCAAAGCCCCACTCCTGCCAGTGGCCAAGGGCCGGCTGCAGACCCGGCTACCCCAGAAGCCAGTGCTTCTCAGGTCTAGAGGCTTCCTGGGCGAAGCCCCAGCTTGGTAGCCTATTGAGGGGCTGATGGAACTCCCTGGAAGAGTCATCTCCTGAACACTGAACTGCTGCTCCATTCACGAGAATGTCCTTGGTCTTATGGGTTGAACTTCATCCACCCACAAAAAATGCAACCTGATTAGAGATAGGTTCTTTCCAGAGATAATCAAGTTAAAACGAAGTCATTAGGGTGGGCCCAAATCCAGTATGACTGTGCTAATAAAAAGCACAAATTTGGCCACAGAGACAGACATGCATAGAGGGAAGATGAGAAGAAACACAGAAAAGGACCATCCATGAGCCAAGGAGAAAGGCCTGGAACAGATTCTTCCCTCATAGGCCCCTAGTAGGAAACAAGCTTCCTGACACCTTGATCTCAGACTTCCAGCCTCCAGAGAACTATGAGACAATAAATTTCTGTTGTGTAAGTCCCCCAGTCTGTGGTACTCTGTTACGCAGCCCTAGACTAACACACGTGGCCTCCTCTCCTCCAAGACCCAGGCAGGTGAGGCCCAACGAGGGGCATTTCTGTGTCTGAGCCAGTCCTGTCTTTGATGCGCTGCCACGGTGGAGTGAGGGGAATGAGCTCAGCCGAGCAGTGCTAGCAGGAATATCATAAGTGATTTGGATCCTTATGCAGGATCAAGTCGCTTGGCCAAATCTAAATGTAATGGAAACTTCCTTATTTCTGCCCAATAGGGCAGTTCCTACTCAGCTTGGGCCCCAGTCAAAAAGTAAATCTCCCTGCCCATAAAAATAAATGAAGATAAAAATATTAGGTTCCTCAGAAGAAAAGTTCTATAGACATAAAAGGGCAGCAGCCTTAGCTGAATGCCCTGATTTAAATGGCCAGTTGCTTCCCTTACAAATCTGTTAAGAAAGCTGATGACTTTACAAAAAAAACACAAGGTTGTACTTGAATTTTTGAATTTGCCTGAAACAAAACAGAGAGAAGTAGGATTTTTAAAGAACTAGATGAATTTTTAATAAATGGAATTAAATAGATGGCTGTTCAAAAGACCAAACAGAAATAAGTACTTTTCATAGGGAGGGCGTCCCACATTCTTTTATTTCTCTTACAACCTTTCTCCTCCTGCCTCCACCTAAATCTATTCCTGGCTTAAGGTTGCCAGAAAAAATACAGACAGTCAAATTTGAATTTCAGAAAAACAAGGAATAATTTTTCAAAGTATAAATATACCCCAAATATTTCCTGGGACATGCTTATACTAAAAATTAACTTGTTGTTTATCTGAAATTTGGACTTTACCGAGCATCCTTTGTGTGCGTGTGCTCAACCTGGCAACCCTCTTTCCTATCCAAAAGCCAGTCCCGGGCTGAGCTCAGATGGGCTGTGTGACGGTGTTCTGCTAACGGCTCCGCTTGCCACAGCCCTGAAAGTTAACTCAGTCACCCCTTTGGGGCGGCCAGTGTGGCTGCCCCACGCCCCACTGGGGGTGCGGGGGGCGGTAGGGCCTGGAGTCAGTGGGGAGCGCCTTGGGAGGCCAGAGCTGCGCCTAGCGGTCCACGGGGGAAGCCGTTCCGTCCCAGGGATGGGCTAAGGGGATGGTCGCGACGCTGGGGCTGGCTCGGAGGATGCCGAGGCCACTCTGAACTCCGGAGCGGCTGGGGCCCGGGACGTGGCTGCGGGGGCGGGGACGCTGGGGGACCGCAGGAGCGCTCCAGCCCGCCGGGCCCGGCCGCGGGGCTCCATGCAGGGAGCGAGGTTCCCGTCCCTGGCCAGCCCGGGCCCGGCCCTCCTCAGCCTCCTTGCGCCCCCTGGTGGCCACAGAGGGAGACGCCGCTCACCCCTCCCGCCGCCTCTTGCCTGGGGAAGGGGTGGGGGCGACGGGTCCCTGAGGGAACCAGTGCTTCCTGGGGCAGGGAAGAAGAAAGTGACCGTTTCCACCGAAGACACCGCTGTCAGTGCCTTCACAGACAAAGTAATCACAGCTGTGAGTCCCCCAAAGCATCTACCTGGTCTCCCAGGGTCTTGGCTCAGCTCTGCCCAGGCCACCCCCTCACCTAGTCCAGGACATGGTTCCAGCAATCTCCCTGTCCTGTCTCAGCAGTTTTTCCTCCCCAGTAAATGATTTCCTTCTGCATAAAACCTACTGTTGTTTCTCTCATCTTAAAAAAAAAAAAATCTTGATCCCACTTCCCTTCCAGCTACTATTTTGGGAGTTTTGGTTTTGTCCTTTTTGCAACAAAATTCCAAAAGGTCTATATGTTCTTTCCCTCCAAGTTCTCTCCATCCTTTGTCTTTTCATTGTGACATACAGCACAATAGAGAAAAGGGGTAAAAACAGAAACATACAGCATGATGATGTCTCTGAAACAAATACCTTTGCAACCACCAACCGGATCAAGAAACAGCAAGTTGGCAAGAGCTCAGAAGCCTTCCTGTGCCCTCTCGATCCCCACCCCTCTCTGCCCCCAAGGCAACCACCGTCCTTTCTTTTATGGCAATCTTCCTTGATTTATTTTGTTTTGCCATGTAGGCAAGCATCCTCAAACACTATACTTAAATCTTACCTGTTTTTTGAACTTTAGATAATGAAATAATGCAAGATGTCTTCTGTGGCCGGCTTCTTTCATTCAATATTGTGTTGGCAAAACTCGCCTATGTTGACATGTGTCACTGCATTTCGTTTGCTTCTATTACCTTAAAGAATCCTATTGCATTATTTATCCATTGCTGCATAATAAATTACCCCAAAACTTAGCAGCTTAAGACTGACATTTATTATTTCGCGCACATTCTGAGAGTCAGGAATCCGAGAGTGGCTTAGCTGGGTGTTCTGGCTCAGCGTCTCTCCTGCAGTTGAAGCCACAGTCTCCAAAGACTTAACTAAGGCTGCAGGATCCTCTTTCAAACTCACTCCCATGGCTGTCGGCAGCAGGACTCTTTGGTTCCTCCATTCCTGGGCCTGTCCATAGGGCTGCTCACGCCGTGCATTCCCCTAGAGCAAATAAGCGAAGAGCAGAGCATGAGCCAGAGAACTCCCAAGATGGAAGCTGCAATGCCACATCACCTAATCTCAGAGGCAGCACACCATCTCTGCTGCCCATGAACAGCTGATCACACAGACCAACCCGGGTCACATGAGAGGGGACCATACAGGATGCGAGCGCCAGGGCACAGGGATCTTTGGGGACCATCTTGGAGGCTGCCTGCAACAACATTTGCATAAACATAGAAAAGTATATCCATTCTATTACTGGTAATCATTTGGGTTGCTTCTACTTTGGGCCTTTTATGAAGAGAGCTGCTGTGAACATTCTTGCACGTATCTATTGGTGCTTATGTGCACACATTTCTGTTGAGTAATGCCTAGAAGTATAATTGCTAGGTCTCCGCCTATGCGTGGTTTCAACTTTAGTAACTAATGACAAACTATTTTACAAAGTGATCTACTAATTTACACTCCCACCAGGAGATTCCCATTTGTTACATATTCTCAACACCACTTGATGTGGTCAATCTCTTTTAACTTCAGCCATTCTGGTGAGATTGAAGTGATATCTCATTGTGGTTTTAATTTGCATGTCCCTGATGGATAAAGAGTTAGAACAGCTTTTCATGTATTTGTTAGCCATTGGGATATCCTGTCTGGTGAGGTGCAGTGGACATGAAGCTGTGGCACTCAGATCTTCCTTCAGGGAAGGACTTGCAGCCCAGCTGTGGGGAGTGTGGTCAGCTGACAGCTGGCAGCTGCGTCAGGGTCTGCCTTACCTGCAGAGAACCCCCTTGTCCAAGGTTGTGCTCTTCCTGGGGGAGCCCATGCTCGGCCTGCACAGCCCTTTCCACCTGACAAGGGAGAGGCTAAGGGCAATGCCCGCTCCTGAGCCCCTGCCAGGCTGGCCCAGGCTTTGCTGGGCTCCACTGCAGTTGAGCTCCTTTCTGTGCTCAATCCTGCCTCCTCCCGCCTTGTTCACAGTAAACATCTTGCTTCCTAATAAACATCTTGCACCTCAAACTCCTTTTCAGGGTTGCTTCTGAAGAAGCCCATCTGCGATGTGAAGAGCCTTTTGCAAGTCTACTGCCCATTTTCCTATTGAGTTGTCTGTCTTTTCTTTTTCTCACCAATTTGCAGCTTTTTGTTTAGTACAGAGACAAGTCCTTTGTCACTTACGTGTGTGGCAAATATCTTCTCTCACTCTGTGACTTGCCTAATTAATTTCTTTATTGTGTCTTTGAAGAACAGAAGGTCTTCATTTGGATGTAATTCAATTTATGAATTCCTTTCCTTTTTAGAAATACTCTTTGTATCCTGTGTAAGAGGTCCTTTCCTACCCTAAGGTTATGAATACATTCTCCTATATTGTATTCCAAAAGCTTTTTATCGTTTTGTCCTTTAAATTGAGATTTATAAGCCACCTGGAGTTAATTGTTGTGTAAGGCGTGAGATGGGGGCCATGTGTCGCTTTTTTCCCCAAAATGGATATCCTGTTGTCCCGGCACCATATTTTGAAGCCGCCTTCCTCTCCCGCACCGCCCTGCAGTGCCAGCTGTCGCGTATATCCAGCGTGGGACTCTGTCCACCCACGTGGGGCCGTTCCTGGATCCCCATTCTGTGTCATTGGCCTCTTTGTCTGCTCTTGTTCCAATACCACACTGTTTCACTCCCATTATTTTTCCCCCAATTTTAAAAATTGTGGTAAAATGCCCATAACATAAAATTTACCATCTTAACCACATTTAAGTGTACAGCCCAGTGATCGTAAATACATTTATAACGTTGTGCAACCACCATCACCATCCACTTCCAGAACTCTTTTCATCTGGCAAAACTGAAACTCTAAACACATTCAACACTAACTTCCTGTTTCTCCTCCCCACCGCAGCAACCACCACCTCTCTGTCTCTGTGAATTTGACTACTCTGAGTACCTCGTATAAGTACAATCACATAGTATTTGTCTTTTTGTGACTGGCTTATTTCCCTGTGCACAATGTTCACCATAATGTCCTCAAGGGTCATCTGTGAAAACACAGAGGCATGTGTCATAATTTCTTTCCTTTTTAAGATTAAAAAAGATTCTTTTGCATGCATACATCATATTTTCTTTTATCCATTCATCCATCCACAGACACTTGGGTTACTCCACATTTTAGCTATGAGAAATAATGCTACTAAGACCATGAGTGTACAAGTATCTCTTTGAGACCCTGATTTCAGTTCTTTAGGCTTTATACCCAGAAGTAGAGTTGCTGGATCATACTGGTAATTCTATTTTTAACTTTTTGAGGAACCACCATATTGTTTTCCATAATAGCTGCATCATTTTACATTCCCACTAACGGGGCACAAGGGTTCTAATTTTTCCACATCCTTGCCAACACTTGTTATTTTCTGTTTTTTTCCCCCGACAGTAGCTATCCTATTGTGTGTGAGATGATATCTCATTGTAGTTTTAATTTGCATTCCATAATTATTAGTGGTATGTTGAGGATCTTTTCATGAGCTTATTGGCCATTTGCATATCTTCTTTGGAGAAATTTCTATTCAAGTCTTTTGCCTATTTTTGAATGGGGGGGTGGTTTTTTTGTTGAGTTTTAAAAGTTCTTAAAACTCTTAATCCCTTATCAGATATATGATTTGCAAATAATTTAATCCCTTATCAGATATATGATTTGCAAATAATTTCTCCCATTCTGTGAGTTGCCTCTTTTTTTTTTTGAGACAGAGTGTCACTCTGTTGTCTGGGCTAGAGTGCTGTGGCATCAGCCTAGCTCACAGCAACCTCAAACTCCTGGACTCAAGCAATCCTTCTGCCTCAGCCTCCCAAGTAACTGGGGCTACAGGCATACGCCACCAAGCCCGGTTAGTTTTTTCTATATATTTTTAGTTGGCCAATTAATTTCTTTCTATTTTTAGTAGACACGGGGTCTCACTCTTGCTCAGGCTGGTTTCAAACTCCTGACCTTGAGTGATCCGCCTGCCTTGGCCTCCCAGAGTGCTAGGATTACAGGCGTGAGCCACTGCGTCTGCCCTGTGGGTTGTCTTTTTACTCTGTTGATAGTTTCTTTTGATGCACAAAACATTTTAATTTTTATGAAGTCCCATTAGTCTATCCTTTCATTGCTTGTGCCTTTTATGTCATATCCAAGACATCATTGTCAAACTCAATGTCAAAAAGCTTTTGCCCAATGTTTTCTTCTAAGAGTTTTATCGTTTTAGGTCTTACATTTAGATCTTTGATCCATTTTGAGTTATTTTTTGTATGTGTTCTTAGGTAAAGGTCCAAATTTATCCTTTTGCGTGTGAATATCCAGTTTTCCCACCACCATTTGTTAAAAAGGCTGTTCTTTCCCCATTGAATGGTCTTGGCAGCCTTGTCAAAAGTCATTTTACCATCTGTGTGCAGGGTTATTTCTGGGATCTCTATTCTATTCCATTAGTCTCTATGTCTGTCTTTGTGCCAGTATCACACTGTTTTGATTACCTAGCTTTATAGTAAGTTTTGAAATCAGGAAGTATGAGTTCTCCAGCTTTGCTCTTCTTTTTCAAGATTGTTTTGGCTATTCAGAGTCCCTTAAAATTCCATATGAATTTTAAGATGGGTTTTTCTATTCCTGCAAAAAATGTCATTGGGATTTTGATAGAGATTTCATTGAATCTGTAGATGACTTTGGATAGTATTGACATTTTAACAATCTTAAGTCTTTCAATTCATGAACATGGGATGTGTTTACATTTATGTCTTTTTTAATTTCTTCCAGCAACGTTTTATAGTTTTCATTAAACAAGTCTTTCATCTTTTTGGTTAAGCTACCTCCTAAGTACTTTATTCTTTTTGATGCTATTGTAAATATAATTGTTTCACAATTTCCTTTTCAGTTATTCATCATTAGTGTATAGAAATACAACTGATTTTGTGTGTGTGTGTACTGACTTTGTATCCTGCTTCTTTGCTGAAATCATTTATTACTTCTAACAGTTTTTTCCTTTTGTGTGTGGAATCTTTAGGGTTTTCTTTATGGCATTTAAGGCCATATCATCTGCACACAGAGATAATTTTACATTTTCCTTTCCAACTTGGATGCCTCTTATTTCTTCTTCTTGCCTAAATGCTTTGGCTAGAACTTCCAGGGCTATGTTGAACACAAGCGGTGAACGTGGACATCCTTACCTTGTTCCTGGTCTTAGAGAAAAACACTATCAGCCTGTCACCATTGAGCATTATATTCATGGTGTATTTTTTATATATGGCTTTATTAGTTCCCATTCTCTTTAATTCCACTTGAAGGGTGGTTTTTGTTCCCAGTTGCTCTACTGAAACTGCTGTCATAGACAGCCAACAGCACCTCCTCCTGGTTAAATCCAGTGGCCCTTTCCCAGTCCTCGTCTCACTTGACTTCTCAGCAGCAATTGGCATAGAGACACTCCCTTCTCCTGGACACGGTTTCTTTGCCTGGCTTCCAGGGCACCATATGCTCTTGGTTTTCCTGATACCTCACTGTCTGCTCCTTCTCAGTCTCCTCTTCCATTTTCTCCTCCCTGCCCCAACTTCGTGATGTTCTTCCTCCCCAGACTCGGCCCTCTCTACACTCATTTATTTCTGTGGTATCTTATTCAGCGTGTAAATGCCATTTAATCCCCAAATTTGTATTTCCAGTCGGACCTTATTCTCAAACATCCAGCTGCCTACCTAACGTTTCCACTTGAAGAGTCTCAAACTAGCAAGTCCAGGATAGAGCTCTGATCTTGTCCCCCAAACCTGCTCCAGTCCTGCCTTTACCTCCTCAGCGGTGGCAGCACTTTCCTTCCAGTTGTTCAGGCCCAAAACCTTAGAAGCATCCTTCCTATTCTCTGTCTCTCATAGCAACACATCCAGTTCATTAGGAAATCCTGCTGTATTTACCTTCAAAATAGGCACATCCCAAATGCAAACCTTACACCCCACCTCCACAGCTGCCACCCAGTCAGAGCCTCCGTGCGAGAAATGGGTGGCGATACAGCATCTGCAACCTTGCGGCGTATGTGAAAATCCTGGGGGAGATTGCTGAGATAACCTTCTAACTGGTCTTCCTGCTTCAGGCCCTCTCTCCTCAGTCTTTTTTGGAACACAATAGCCAGAGGAATCTGTTTAAGACATAAGCAAGACTCTATCTTTCCTCTGCTCAAAATCCTGCAGTGGCTCCCACTTAGAGTCAAAGCCAAAGTCCTTCCGCACCCTGCTTGGTGCAAGTTGTGCACTCTCTGAGCCCATGTCCCGCTGCTGCCCCTCACTGACTCTGCTCCAGCCTCCTTCTGTTCTCCACATAGGCCAGGCCACTGCTGTCTGAGAGGCTGTGTGTTAGCTTACCCTGCAGTCTGGAACACTCTTCCCCCGAAGATCCACATGGCTAACATCTTAACTTCTTCAAGCCTTGGCTCAAATGTCAGCATCTAGATGAGACCCTGAAAATTGAAACCTTTCCCCATCTCCCACCTTGTTCTACTCTTTCCCTTTTCCATAGTGTTTATCACCTTCAAATATAACCTTTAAATGACTTGTCTTTATGTTTATTGGTCATTCTCTTCCTCCCCCTTCTAGAATGTGTGGCAAGGATCTTCCTGCTTTTTTTCTGTTTAGCTCTTTTTCATCCCAAGCACCTAGAACAACAGACAAAAGTCTACTATTGGCTTTGTCCGCTGCCCCTCCAGACATCCTGGCCCCTGGAGCCCTGTGAGGAGCCTCAGCGTCTGCAGCTTCCTGTTGTAGCAGCAGTGTGGCACAAAGAAAGACACATGGGTTGACATTTGGGAGACCCACGTTCCAGCCTGAGCTCTAGCACAAGCAGCATGTCTCCCTGTCTGTGTCCCTGCGTGCTCAGGGTTACCATTTCCTGATCTCTGGAATGATGGTGACTTCTCACCCATTCTGTTTCATAGAACTTCTGGGAAGGACAAATGAGAAGATGTGTTTGTTTGAACATGCTCTGCAAAGTATTGAGGGAAAAATACAAGCTATGGCCATTTTAATATGAGACTTCCTTCCCATTACTGTTCCCTTGCCCTCCAAGTAAGGGATATCCGGTTTGGGGACACTATGCTCAGCCTATGCACTGCAGAAACTACTTTATTCCTGAAGAACTGGTTTCAGAAGCAGAGTTTGGAGGAAGAAACTGGGATGCTGTGTGTGCGTTGATGAGCTGGGGTCTGCAGATGGGCCAGATGAGAAGGCCAGAGAAGAGTAACTGCAGATTGAGTTTTCTTCAATAAGCAGGTATCTAGAGCCATGCTGGAGTGAATCTCTGGGCTCACAGCAAGAGTGATAGCTGTGAATGGTTCTCTAGGTTTAGAGAAATCAGAGAAAGACCATCAGTTCTTTCACCAACAACCCTGCAGTTTGCCATGGTTTACACACTAACGCGGACATAGGTGTTCACTGTACCACGATCGCCTCCCCACCCTGCCTGACTCGGTTCCACCCTCATTTCTCAGCAGCAGAGATGAGTGGCTCCTGGGGGGAGGGGAGGGCTTTCAGTTTTAGAGGTGTTGGGTGACTTGCACACAGCGGGCTGGACAAATCCCATGACGCCCGCTGGGTCACTGGGCTATGTTGCCTAGCCCATGCAGGAAGTGACAGGTCACTGGGCAACACTCCAGTTGCTCTTTGAAGCAGAAACCCAGGAGCACTTCCCAGCAAGCTTCTCTCTCCAGAGGTGAAATCCAAGAAGTAATCGTGATGGGGTCGTTGTCCACCAACTCCTCCACGATGGATGCACGTGTGAGTACAGATTAGATGATCAGACTGAATGGGAGAGGTTTATTGGCAGCAATGTGAGGAATCTAACCTTCCAATATTTATTCTTCTACCTTCAGAATACCTGCTCAAATTTCAGTTCAATAAATAAGTGCCATACGGTGAGTTAGACTTCAGCAATTTTCAGAGCTCCCACGCTGGTGAGGAAAAGAGGCAAAAGCAAGAAATTTACGCAGCCTGTACACAGTGCCCAACAAAGCTCCAAAGTGTTTTTATCTTATTTGATGCTGCTGTATTGGTGGGGTGCATTTTAGTAACTGGATGGCAGCAAAAAGGATCTGTAAGAAGTTTTAGAGCACCTGATTTTAAGCTCAACAGTCATTTCTAGAACTCCGTTCTTCACAGAACAGTTGTCCTCATTTCCCTCAGCTTTGGTCCTCAGTTCTCTGCCCTGATGTAAACATAGTTAAGTGCCATAAAAGAAATTCTCTAAGAAACAAACGCTTGCCCTGGTAAGAAAGCTGCATTCCTTTAGCGTGCCCTGGGTTAAGAGGGGGAAGCGAAGGCTGCTGGCCTCCCTCAGTAGAGGAACAGAGCAAATCGCTGAGGAAGCCAGCCGGGGCGTCTACGCCACCATCTTGGCTTCCTACGAGCAAGGATTGGACACTCAGGGGTTCACGCCCCGCCCTACCTCAGGGAGTCACGTTCAAGGTTGGGGAAGAATTTATCGCTTCTCTTAAGACAATTACCTAGAACTGGAACACTCTCAGATCTTTAAATCAGGAAGGGTCTTAAAGGTGCCTTCATCCTCTTGGCTAACATGGATTCACCTAACCTGGAACCCCACATATCTGGGCAGAGGAGAGGGTCTGACTCAAGTGTGACGACAGGCCCGTTGTCTGAGAATTTTAGTAGCTGTGGTAGGCTATGATACAGTAGGTGGCCACACTCCCTGATCCTGCCAGTTTCCAGTTTAATGAGGGCTGTGTGTGTGTGTGGTGTGTGTGTGTGTGTGGTGTGTGTGTGGTATGTGTGTCTGTGTGGTGTGTGTGTGGTATGTGTGTGTGTGTGGTGTGTGTGTATGTGGTGTGTGTGTGTGTGGTGTGTGTGTGGGTCTGTGTGGTGTGTGTGTGTGTGTGGTGTGTGTGTGGTATGTGTGTCTGTGTGGTGTGTGTGTGTGTGGTGTATCTGTGTGGTGTGTGTGTGTGTGGTGTGTGTGTGTGGTGTGTGTGTCTGTGTGGTGTGTGTGTGTGGTGTGTGTGGGTGGTGTGTGTGTGGTATGTGTGTGTGTGTGGTGTGTGTGTATGTGGTGTGTGTGTGTGGTATGTGTGTGTGTGTGGTGTGTGTGTATGTGGTGTGTGTGTGTGGTGTGTGTGTGTGGTATGTGTGTGTGTGTATGTGGTGTGTGTGTGTGGTGTGTGTGTGTGTGGTGTGTCTGTGTGGTGTGTGTGTGTGGTGTGTGTGGTGTGTGGTGTGTGTGTGTGTGGTGTGTGTGTGGTGTGTGTGTCTGTGTGGTGTGTGTCTGTGTGGTGTGTGTGTGTGTGGTGTGTGTGTGTGTGGTGTGTGTGTGTGTGGTGTGTGTGTGTGTGGTGTGTCTGTGTGGTGTGTGTCTGTGTGGTGTGTGTGTGTGTGGTGTGTGTGTGTGTGGTGTGTCTGTGTGGTGTGTGTCTGTGTGGTGTGTGTGTGTGTGGTGTGTGTGTGTGTGGTGTGTGTGTGTGTGGTGTGTGTGTGTGTGGTGTGTGTGTGTGTGGTGTGTGTGTGGTGTGTGGTGTGTGTGTGTGTGGTGTGTGTGTCTGTGTGGTGTGTGTGTCTGTGTGGTATGTGCTTCTTCCGGGCCTCTCAAAAGAGAAGATGGATTCCGAGGGTACGAGGGCTGTGGAATGGGGCGCAGCACCTGTCAGGGAAGATGCCGGGGTCCCAGCTCCAGTTCACCACATCTGCCAAGTCACTTCTCTTCTCTGGGTCCTCACTTCTATATCCTTCCCTCACATCCATGTCCCACCCCCTATGGGCGCCACAGGAAATGCAATTTGCTTTGAATTAGAGCTGCAGAGAGGGCGCCCCACAAACACACAGCACTTCCACACACGCTTTCATTTACTGCCCACAATAAGCCCCGTGGAGGTAGCTCCAAGACTGAAGCCCCAGGGGTTCTGCTGCCACCCCTACACCCCAGCTCCGTGTACATTAGGATACGGAAGGAGTTAGGGGAGAGGACTTGGTTCAATCAAATTATAAGCACCCTAGTACCAAGTGCAAAGAAAACTTCAGAAATCATACTGAGTGAGGTGGAGGAAGGCTTTGTTTTTTCTCACTCTAAAAAGTATTCCTTTAAACACAGTGAAACATTCAAAATTCTACTCAAAACTCAGTTTCAGTATTATCAAATTTAAACTCCATCTGAAACATGCTGTTCCTGAAGTGTCACTCTTGACATTTAGTGAGATACCCTGTCATTAAGTCAGCAGACTTGAAAGATGTGGGGGTTTTCCGTGAATAATGAAATAATGCTGTGGATCATAACACTACAGTTTCATCCCCCTTCCTCAAAAGCACTTTGCTGATAATCACATTAATCCTTATAATTTCCATGATAATAGACCCAGATCAGTGTTTTGTGAGTTGGAGTGGGTAGGAGGGGCAAGATCTCCTTGGGATCGTGGGAAAAAGAGTGGCTGCAGAGCTCTGAGCCAGGGCTGGCTGTGGGGGCCGTGCCGCCTTTTTTTTGAGGGGGGGGACATCTCCAGGCTCTCCCCCTTCTCTAATAGGTTCCACATCAAGAAGAGGAACAGTAAGGTTTTGGAGGAATTTGGAAAGTGACACAAAGCATAGTCAGTGATCAGAGTCCCAAGAATGTCGTGGACAATCAAGAAATAAAAAAAAGCTGCAGAAACTTTGGTGTGACTGTAAAGCAAGTGGACTGATCAGGCAGAACCAGACGCAGAATAACGCACAGACATGAGGGAGGCTATCCTTATCCCAGTAAAACTACGGGATGTCTCCTTGGAAATATCAGACCTGGTTTAAAGATCAGGATTCTTAGTCTCTCACTGAACTTTATTCATATGCCTTAGACTTTATCAATATATCTATCAGCAGCCAAGGATGGTGGCGCATACTTATAGTCCCAGCTACTCACGAGGCTGACATGGGAGGATCACTTGAGCCCAAGAGTTCGAGGTTACAGTGAGCTATGACTGCACCACTGCACAACAGCCTGGGGGACAGAGTGAGACCCTTTCTCTAGAAAAAAAAAAAAAAATATATATATATATATATATATTTCAGACCCTTCATAATTAACACTAACCATGCAAAAAAATTTAAATTTTTAAAGAATTTCTGTATCAAGATTGCCCACATAAACAATCTGATACAATTCTAGCACAGTGAATAAATATGAATTGTCTTCTGCAGTTTGTTGCAAAGGGACAATGTTTCCACCCAGAAAACCTAGAAGCAAACTTAAAGTATTGAAAAATAATGGTTAGGGGGAATATAAAAGATTAAAGGGGAAAGAGGCAATCCTAGAAAGTGCAGATAGAAATGTATCATGAAGCATTTCTTTAATCTTGGTTCTTAGTCTCACAAACTAAACAAACCATCCTTAATGAAAATTATAGCCCTATCGCCCTCTACCGGAACCAGGCTGGAAAATACAGAGAAAGTCTGAAGCAGTTCACACCTAAGTGGTATCCATTGCTACCATTACCCAGATTTTAAAGTCTAAGCGTCGGGGGAGAGGGACACAGCTCCCTCTGCGTCCCCAAGCTGACAGGTTAATGCTGAACAACCTAGTGCTGAAGAGAGTGGACAGTCCTTCCCACACTCACGTTCAATTTGTAGCAACCACTGCCTGCCAGGGCCAAGGGCAGGCTGTAGCCTTTGCTCAAGTCCCAGTAGTCAGCCCGAGCACTTCCACCCCATCTCACCTGCGCTACTTGAATTCCATAGACAACAGCTGCTGAGAACCCTCCAACCCACCTCCAAACCTTCCAGCTCCATCTCAGAAAAGCATCACTTTGCTCTTGTAGGCTACAGCGGGGCTGGACAAGATGAACGCCAACCCTTCACCTCTAGCAACATTTATGATCTCAATGGTGAGTGCCGAAGGTCCAACCCTTCAGGCTAGCTTCAATGTCACCCTATCAATGCCACAAAGCAGTGGTGCCCAAATGTTTCAATCATGCACCCAAATCAGAAAAAATATATATAATGAACCAATAAATGTATTATTTATTTATAAATTATATAAGTGTACAATTGTACAATATTATTATGTACATTATAAAACACACAAAAATAGAAATTTAGAAGGATGAGATTAAATACAAATAATCATTTTAACACTTTCTCAATGGATTATCTGCATACCCCTGGGATGTATACACTTCCACCTAACCAACAGCCCTAAAGCATGCCAATGATGGTTATTTGGGTTTTTAGCTCAGGTTACAGAAAAATGTACAAGATCTCATTTTTTCCCTTAAGTTTTGCAATATAGCCCTAGCATCAAGTTTAAATGGATGAAAACTCCTGGTGCTCATTTCTTGAAGCATATTTGGCTAATCACTCAATGCAGTTGGTCAAATACCATGTTATGGTTCACTAATAGTTATTTCACTTTAAGGCAGACTTGGGGATTTCATGGAGTCAGAATATTTGGGGTGGGGGAAATGCTATAAAGAAACATTTAAAAATAGAGGATGAGGCCAGGCGCAGTGGCTCATGCCTGTAACCCTAGCACTCTGGGAGGCCGAGGCGGGAGGATCACTCAAGGTCAGGAGTTTGAGACCAGCCTGAGCAAGAGTGAGACCCCGTCTCTACTAAAAATAGAAAGAAATTAATTGGCCAACTAAAAACATATAGAAAAAATTAGCTGGGCATGGTGACGCATGCCTGTAGTCCCAGCTATTTGGGAGGCTGAGGCAGCAGGATTGCTTGAGCCCAGGAGTTTGAGGTTGCTGTGAGGTAGGCTGAAGCCACGGCACTCTAGCCTGGGCAACAAAGTGAGACTCTGTCTCACAAAAAAAAAAAAAAAAAAAAAAAAGAGGATGAGTATTTGCCTATATTTTCTTAAGCCAACAATTAAATAGCTAGACCCTAAAAAAAGTAATTCCTTTGCCTATAGTGGAAAGACTTAGAAAAAAGGCATTCCAAACAATGGCCAAGGCAAAGGGATTAAAAAGAATTGCCACACAGCTGCCTATCAGCGAGTTCTTAATATTAACGTTTCCTTTGATAGCCCCAGTATCCAATCACAGAGCTGGGCACATAGAAACTCAGTAAGTATGTGATAAATGATGAACCACCCATCAAAAATTATGTAAGCTGCTAAATTACACTTGAAATAATCTCTACTAAACACTACAGTATATGGTATCTGGCTGCAGCAAATACTAAATAAACATGGTCATGAATAACATGTCCAGAGAGGCTCATTACATTCCTCAATACCCTTCCCCACTTCCACATCAGTTGTTTGGCATCAGAGCCTGAGCTTCCCCGCACCAAGTGGACCAGCACAGCCGGACGGGCTCGTCCTACTCTGCCCCTCAGTGCAAGCTGGGAGGAGTAGAACACAGCACAAGGTATTGTTCTACACAGAGAACCTCAATGTGTTCCTTAATTTAAAAAATTTATAAAAACTGGAAAAATTTTAAAGGACATGAACATCTAACTTGAGATTGAGATATCCACATGGAAAACACCTCAGGGCCTCAATCAATTTTTATGTTAAAATCCACAATCTCTACACTTCCAATTGTGGCAACTAAGTCTCCTTATGGAAGGCTGTATTTGTTTTAATAGGTCGTTTACCAATTTAGATAAAAATATTAAATAATTTAAGTAACTTTCATTAAGTAACCAATTTCGCCTTGTACACACACAACTGTATGTTTTCATCTACATGCTCACAGTGTTGACAAAATGTCACTGTTTCTTGATAGGAATAAAACTGAAACTTCACTCGAGTTTAACTAGATTAAATACAAACTAGGGTAATTTGTTAATCTCATTCCAGAGGAAGAAGAAAGGGGTGTGGAGTTCAGCAACTTGCTGGAAAGATGAGAACCATAAACTGAAGGCTCAGTTTTCTCACTTTTGCAATATGGAAAGAGGTTACCTAAAGTACTCATTAGAGGAAAACGTCTTTTATTTAGTTGGGAAGTATATACGCATCACACAAAGAGCAATGGAAAACAGATTGGTGGGATTTTCCAATGTTGAAGTGATGCTGGTTTTTTTTGGTTGTTTTTTTTTTGAGACAGAGTCTCACTTTGTTGCCCAGGCTAGAGTGAGTGCCGTGGTGTCAGCCTAGCTCACAGCAACCTCAATCTCCTGGGCTCAAGGGAGCCTACTGCCTCAGCCTCCTGAGTAGCTGGGACTACAGGCATGCGCCACCATGCCTGGCTAATTTTTTCTATATATATTAGTTGGCCAATTAATTTCTTTCTATTTTATAATAGAGACGGGGTCTCGCTCTTGCTCAGGTTGGTTTCGAACTCCTGACCTTGAGCAATCTGCCCACCTTGGCCTGGTGATGCTGTTTTTTAAGCACTGTGGTGAGTTACTAGGTTGTGATATCATCCTCTCGAGTCTTAAAACCAGAAAGAAGCCAGTTGTTTGAATGAACTAGTACAGCCTCTTTAAAGCAAAATAGCCACTAGAAAAGAAATACTTTTCCTGAAAAGTATCTTTCAAGAAAACTAGGAAATGTGTATACTACACATTGTTTTGTTTGTTCACTTTCCTTGATGTTACACTGCACACATTTTCTCTAACCTCTCCTTTCATTTGACGTAACAAGCTGGCTCACTCCCTGCCACAACATTTAGGTGATCAATAGCTGCCTCAACCCACACTGGCAATTCACAGCAAAACCTGATTTGAAAAGTAAGCCCACCCTTCTCACTTGTAAAAAAACAAATCTTCAGGGGCAAAGCATCCTGCCTGCCAAGGGAAGGTCTCACTAAACTGATGATCAAGGTTCCAATGAAAAAACTGCTTTGACCATTTGATAGGAAATATTACATCCTAAATTTAGAACTAAAAAACCATTCATGTTTTTGGTAATTTTCAAATTTTATTTCCAACTATTGCAGTAACAAAATACCAGTGGTAATTCTGCATTGAAAGTAGCAACCTTTTAAGTAAACAAGGTCACAAATTAGTATTCCAACAGTACTTTGGCCTATGAAGATTCTGATAGAGGATTATTACAATTATCCTATAGTACTACAGACTTATGCTTCCTCCATATCTAGTAATAAAAATATTCACCTCATCTCAATGATTCATCATGTACACATTTCTACTGTTTATAAGCACTATCCTTCCAGCTGTACTATGTGAGGGGAAATCCCTCTCACTCCTGGATTTTTCTATAGTATACAGAAACAGCAGTTGCTTCAGCAGTAATGTACAATATTAAATTTTTAAAAGAAAAATAAAAGAACGGATTGCCCTATTTATATCCTTTCTCTGGAAGTAAAAAGACACACAACATTGAAAACATAAAATAAGTCAAACTTCTATTTTATTGACAAGAGTCCAAAACGAATACAAAAAAGCCTTCTTTGTATGTTATACTTACTTTCCTTAAAAGGCTTCTGATAGAGTCAGGTAGATTAAAAGCTAAGAATGTAGTTCAGCTTTTAGAGTGAACCTTTTAAAAAAGGTTTAATAATATAAGCCACCAATATCAGAGAACATATGGTCCCACAATCACTTTTAGACCTAATAGCTTATGAAAAGAATTAGATCCTGCATTGATCTGCTAAGACAGAGGCTTAAAAATGTTTTAAGCCATTAAAAGCTATTTTTATAATCCATCTGATAACTCTAGGCTATTAAGAAAAGGAAAATTTCAAATTGTAGCCCTCTATATTATGTGGAATGTGAGAGAATGCCAACTAATGACCAAGATAGAGGTAAAAATAAAATGTTTAAACCTATGAATGGAGCTGTTATAAATAGTCTTATATCACTACAAAATGTCAATAAATGAGTAATAGAGCTTATCAAGAGATTATAAACTTGAGCAGATGTTACTTAAAACATTTGTAGTATTTATCATACATTAATGTTTACTGAAACTAAAGCTGAACAAAGAAAAGTTGCTCATTTATAGATTTTCATGTACCTTTACTTTTAACCGGGACCATACACTGATCAGATAATACACAGCCCACACTTCTGAACAGTTATAATAACAAAGGATTTATTATCGTTTGCAGATGAAATAAATGCACCATCCCATACTTGAAAGGCTTCAATAAGCCTTCAGCATTTTTCAGATTGTACCACGGCACCACCACTGCCTGCCTAGTTAATATAACACACCCATTTCTAGAGAAAAAAAACTAAGACCTCCCTCAATATCAGTTCTGTCCTGTTTCTGATTTATTATACACTTCCAAAACAGCAAAATTTTGCAAAGATGTGCAAACACTGTGGTCCGTTCATAGTACTGCTTAGTCATCATCTTCCTCTTCCTCTTCTTCTTCCTCAAAGCTATCTTCAAAGCCCTCACTGTCCTCCTGGTCTTCATCCCCCTCTATTGCTGTGTCCCACTGTGGGTGATTTTCTGGCACAGGCTTAGCCTCATGAACTTCCAACTAGAAAGAAGAATTAAATGCAGACATCAGAAATTTTGGGAGGAATAATGGAAGAAATATCTGATAAACAAATGGTTTTCATTGACCACAGCAATTATAAACAGATTTTTATAGATACAACTCTAAATTTAACATATTTCATTTAGAAGAGATACTTCATCCCAAAAATAAGTAAATCTACTAACATGTAAATGTAGTTAAATTTCAAATACATTTTGATATTTTGATTTTATATAAGTTATACTATTTATTAATGTATTTCTCTGGCACAAAAGATTAATAATTGTGATTTCTGAGCAAGGACACTGAGTGATATCTTAATAGAAGTCTTCTGCTGAAATAAGGAAAAAGAGATATTTTGCAACCTCTACACTTATGAAGTAAAATTCTATAGCCAATGGAAAAAAATATGAAACTCTCATGGAAAAAAAAGGCCCACCTTTATTGGCTTCCTTTTCCTCTTTACAGTGCAACAATACTTTAGAACCATTTCTCTAATATAAAATAATGTCTTTTATAAAAAGCTCAAGTGAAATGATAAGCGAAGATGGGAATATGCTTCAAATGATATTTACAGAAAGTGTATCATCCTACACAGGACGATAAAAATAGTTCCAGGAATTAATAAACACTCCGATACAATGTGCAGTAAAAATATTTGTGCTTTTCTAAAGAAAACAAGAACCCATTTGCTGAGGCCCTATAAAGTTATGGCATATTACAGCACATTAAGATGTATCAATAAAGTAATTTAAATTAAGCAATTAAACAGAAAAATTTTATTTGTTGAAAAGTCACTATTCTTACCTTTAATGGTTTAATCTGATCCAAACCCATATAAGAGTCTGATCTCAGAAACACAGTATACTGATAATTTCCAGGCTTGCCTGGTGCAGGAAACTTCAGTTCTACCTAGAAAATAAAATCAGTACTTAAAAATCCACATTTTCAGGAGGAAACAACAGCTCATGCCTAATATTCCTAGACCGGAGTATTTAATAGCCAGGTATTTACTCAGATGATATAGGAAGTGCTAACAAATGTTACAAAAGTACTAACAAACAACAACAAAAAACAATTGTGTGTGGCTGGGCGTGGTGGCTCACACCTATAATCCTAGCACTCTGGGGAGGCCAAGGCGGGCAGATGGTTTGAGTTCAGGAATTTGAGACCAGCCTGAGCAACAGTGAGAACCCATCTCTACTAAAAAATAGAAAGAAATTGGCTGGACAACTAAAAATATACAGAAAAAACTAGCCAGGCATGGTGGCGAATGCCTGTAGTCCCAGCTACTCGGGAGGCTGAGACAGGAGGATTGCCTGAGCCCAGGAGTTTGAGGTTGCTGTGAGCTAGGCTGACACCACGGCACTCCAGCCCAGGCAACACAGTGAGACTCTGTCTCAAAACAAAACAAAAACAATTATGTGAAATACGTTATATATTACATATACTACACAAAAAGGAAATCAAATTATATAGTATTGATGGAGTTAATTTGTATCTCCACAATTCAAGAATGCATATTGAAACCTACACCAAAGTCTATGTTGACCATCACCTTGATAACCTGAAGAAATTAAGTAGGGTATAAAAGTATAAATCAATGAAATGCTGAAATAACAGACCTTCACTAGAAAGGAGATAATTCTTGCCAAATTTTCTTACTTCCAGAATAAATACGCAATGCCTTAAAAGGTCAAAAGGATATCTTATTTCCCATCAAATCATAAACTTTAAATACAAACAGTAACAAACACTTAGAAGTTTCAATTTCACTTGAACAAACAATAATTTTTTTTAAATGACATTTTGGATGTTCTGGTGATCTGCCTTCAATCTCCAAAATCCAGATTTTGTAGCCAAGATAATATATTAAAATATGCCAGTTAAAAAAAAAAAAAGTCCAGGCACGGTGGCTCACACCTGTAATCTTATTACTCTGGGAGGCCAAAGCAGGAGGATCATTTCAGTTCAGGAGTTTGAGACCAGCCTGAACAAGAGTGAGATCCCACCTCTACTAAAAATAGAAAAAATTGGCCAGGTGTCGAAGCATGCACCTGTAGTACCAGGTACTTGAGAGGCTGAGACAGGAGGATCCCTTGAAGCCAGGAGTTTGACAATGCAGTGAGCTATGATGTCACCGCTACATTCTGCCCAGGGCAACAGAGTGAGACTCTGTCTCAAAAAAATAAATAAAAGTAAATAAATAAATAAATGATGGGAAAAGGGATCTTTTAAAAAAATTAATCTCAGTGTTGCCTTTTTAACTATAACAGAAACCCAGAAACTATAATATATATATCTCTAAGCCAGAGCAATTAGGTAAGACAAAGAAATAAAGGCCATCCAAATTATAAAGTAGAAAGTCAGTGTCCCCATTTGCAAGTGACATGATCTTATATATATAAAAACCTAGCCTCGACAGCAGAAGTGCCTTCTTTTCCAGTCTCTTTGGTCTCGGCCACAGAAGCGAGATGACAAAGGGGACGTCATTGTTTGGTAAGCCTCACAATAAGACGCATACGTTGTGCCGCCACGATGGCTCTAAGGCCTACCACCTTCAAAAGTCGACCTGTGGCAAATGTGGCTACCCTGCCAAGCGCAAGAGAAAGTATAATTGGAGTGCCAAGGCTAAATGATGCAATACCACCTGGACCAGTCGGATGAGGCACCTAAAAATTGTATACCACAGATTCAGGCATGGATTCCATGAAGGAACAACACCGAAACCCAAGAGGGCAGCTATTGCAACATCCAGTTTATCTTAAGAATTTCAATAATTAGTCACACAATAAATCTTTTGGTTTTTAAAAATCAAAAAAAAAAAAAAAAGGCCGGGCGCTGTGGCTCACGCCTGTAATCCTAGCTCTTGGGAGGCCGAGGCGGGCGGATTGCTCGAGGTCAGGAGTTCAAAACCAGCCTGAGCAAGAGCGAGACCCCGTCTCTACTATAAATAGAAAGAAATTAATTGGCCAACTGATATATATATAAAAAAAATTAGCTGGGCATGGTGGCACATGCCTGTAGTCCCAGCTACTCGGGAGGCTGAGGCAGAAGGGTCACTCAAGCCCAGGAGATTGAGGTTGCTGTGAGCTAGGCTGACGCCACGGCACTCACTCTAGCCTGGACAACAAAGTGAGACTCTGTCTCAAAAAAAAAAAAAAAAAAAAAAAAAAAAAAAAACCTAGTCTCTACCAAAGAACTCTTACAATTAATGAATTCAGTAAAGTTGCAGGATAAAAAATTAATATGTAAAAATCAGTAGTGTTTCTATACACAATGAACTAGCTGAAAAAGAAACCAAGAAGGCAATCTCATTTACAATAGCTATAAAAAATACTTAGGAATAAATTTAACCAAGAAGAGACAAAATTTGGGCATTAAAAAAAAGAAAAAAAATTTTAAAAAGGAAAATAAAATTTAACCAAATAGGTAAAAGATTTCTATAAGGGAAACTATAAAACACTGATGAAAGAAACTGAAGAGGATATAAACAAATGGAAAGACAATCTAGGCTTATCGATCAGAAGAATTAATATTACAATACTATACAAAACAATACACAGATTCAATGAAATCCCTATCATTGGTATGACATTCTTCACAGAAAAAAAAAAATCCTAAAATTTCTTTGGAACCACAAAAGATCCCAAATAGTCAAAGCAATTCATAACAGAAAGAATAAACCTTTAAGTATCATACTATAAGACCTCAAAATGTACTGCAAAGCTGTAGTAACCCAAACAGCATGACACTGGCATAAAGAAAGACACATAGACAAACAACAGAATAGAGAACCCAGAAATTAATCCACCTATGTACAGCCAACTGATTTTTGACAAAGGTGCCAAGAACACTCATTGGGGAAAGGACAGTCTCTTCAATAAATGGTGCTGGGAGAACAGGATGGACATATGCAGAAGAATGAAATGACTCCCACTTCTCACTCTATACAAAAACCAACTCAAAATGGATCAAATACCTAAATGTAAGACCTGAAACTACAAAACTGTAAGAAGAAAACATAGGGGAAACACTTCAGTATACTGGGCTGGAAAGAGACTTTATGAGTAAGATCTCAAAAGCACTGGGAACAAGAGCAAAAGTAAACAAATGGGATTATGTCAAGCTAAAAAGCTTCAGTACAGCAATGGAAACAATCAACAAAGTGAAAAGACAACCTATAGAACAGGTGAAAATATTTGCAAACTTACTCATCCTATGGGATTAATATGCAGAAAACACAAGTAATCCAAACATTTCAACATCAAAAAAAATAATAATAATAATACAATTTAAAAATGGGCCAACGAGCTGAACACACATTTATGAAAAGAAGACATACAAATGACCAAGTACATGAAAAAAATGCTCAACAGCACTAATCATCAGGGAAATACAAATCAAAACCACAATGAGGTATCGACTTACCCTAGTTAGGATGGTTATTATCAAAAAGACAAAAAATAGCAAATGCTGATGAGGATCCAGAGAAAAGGGAATGCTTATACACTGTGGGTGGGAATGTAAACTAGCACAACCAGTATGGAGCTTCCTCAAAAACTACAAATAGAACTACCATATGATCCAGCAATCCCACTACTGGGAATTTATCCAAAGAAAAAGAAATCAGTATATCAAAGAGACATCTGCACCCCCCATGTTTATGGCAGCACTATTCACAATCGTCATGATATGGAATCAACCTAGGTGTCCAACAACAGATGAATGGATAAAGAAAATGTGGTGTATGTATATACACAACGGAATACTATTCAGCCATAAAAACGAATGAAATCCTGTCATTCATGGCAACATGGATCAAACTGGAGGACATTATGTTAAGTGAAATAAGCCAGGAACAGAAAGTTAAACACCGCATGTTCCCACTCATATGTGGAAGCTGAAAAAAGTTGATCTCACAGAAGTTAAAAGTAGAACAGAGGATACTACATGCTGGGAAGGGTACGGAGAATAGGGAAAGAGTAATTAAAGGAAACAAAATTACAGCTTGATAGGAGGAATAAGTTCTAGTGATCTGTACAACTGTAGGATGACTCTAGTTAATAATACTAATAATATATAATTTCAAATAGCTAAAAGGAAGCTAGTGAACATTTCCAACACAAAGAAATGATAAATGTTTGAGAAGGACATGCCAATTACCCTAAACTGATCACTATACATTATATGCATTAAAACATCACTATGTGGGAGGCTGAGGCAGGCGGACCACTCAAGGTCAGGAGTTCGAAACCAGCCTGAGCAACAACCTTGTCTCTACTAAAAGTAGAAAGAAACTAATTGGCCAACTAAAAATAGATATAGAAAAAATTAGCCGGGCATGGTGGCGCATGCCTTGTAGTCCCAGCTACTCAGGAGGCTGAGACAGAAGGGTTGTTTGAGCCCAGGATTTGAGGTTGCTGTAAGCTAGGCTGAAGCCATGGCACTCTAGCCTGGGCAATACAGTGAGACTCTGTTTCAAAAAAAAAAAAAAAAACCACTATGTACCCCATGAATATGTACTATTATTTGTCAATTAAAAAATTAAAATTAAAATTTCTAAATCATACTACAAAAAATAAGAAAATGAATAAACAAATAGATATTTATATTTCTTCTTAGTAAAAATAACCATAGTAATAAAACAAACTAGGCAGAAATATTTGCAACAGATATCACAAAGAACTGATTCCTTAACATCAAAAACAAAAAATCTTGAACCAATTTAAAAGACCCAACAAAAATGAACAATGGTTACAGGCACACACAAAAAAAATACAACTCAAAACACTGAAATAGGCCGGGCGTGGTGGCTCACGCCTGTAATCCTAGCACTTTGGGAGGCCGAGGCGGGCGGATTGCTCAAGGTCAGGAGTTCGAAACCAGCCTGAGCGAGACCCCGTCTCTACCAAAAATAGAAATAAATTAATTGACCAACTAAAAAATATATATACAAAAAATTAGCCGGGCATGGTGGCGCATGCCTGTAGTCCCAGCTACTTGGGAGGCTGAGGCAGTAGGATCGCTGAGCCCCGGAGATTGAGGTTGCTGTGAGCCAGGCTGACGCCACGGCACTCACTCTAGCCTGGGCAACAAAGTGAGACTCTGTCTCAAAAAAAAAAAAAAAAAACAAAACAAAAAAACACTGAAATAGAAAATTAAAATTACACTGAACACAATGAAGAGAGTAAAAGTTGATTCAGACAAGAATCATCGATGTATGCTAAAATGATTGAGTAGAACACTGATGGCAAACAGGACATTCACACAGGGCCCAAATTTCACCTCACAGATTAAGGGGGTCAGAAATACCTTCATGACTGGGTGGGGTGGCCATAATCCTAGCACTCTAGGAGCGCGGAGACGGAAGGATTGCTTTAGCTCAGGAGTTCAAGGCCAGCCTGAGCAAGAGTGAGAGCCTGTCTCTACTATTAATAAAAACAGAAAAATTAGTTGGGTATGGTGGTGCACGCCTATAGTCCCAGCTACTCAGGAGGCTGAGATAAGAGGACCGCTTGAGCCCAGAAGTTTGAGGTTGCTGTGAGCTATGGTGATGCCACTGCACTCTAACCACGGCAACAGAGTAAAACACTGTCTCAAAAAAAAAAAAAAAAAAAGCCTTTACGAGAGAAAAGCCTTAACTAAATAAGCAACCTTACTTAACACCATCAATATAGGGCAAACTGATAGAATGTACTCCTGACACAATACACTAAGAAGTACTAAGTACATCACCAACGTAGTATATTTGCCAACAATATTTAAGATAAATACAATACTGAGTAACCAATGAGATAAATTCATATTAAGTGATTATTCTGCAAAACACTTTACCTGGACTCTTGAAAAATGTCAATGGCATGAAAGATCAAAATAAATAAGGACAAGGAAGTATTCTAGACTAAAGAAGCATGACAACCAAATACTACATGTAATCCTTGATTAGATCCTGAATTTTAAAATAAAGCAAAAAACCATACTAGACATTAGTGGAAAATCTGAAGAAATCTGGATATGGACTACGTATTAGATAATAATGCCACATCAATGTTCAATTTCTTGAGTATAATAATTGTATCGTGCTCACAAAAGAGAAGGCCCTTGTTCTTAGGAAATACATATCAAGAATTTAGGGCCGGCCTTTCCTCTTGTAAGGACGCCAAAAAAAAAAAAAAAAAAAAAAAAAGAATTTAGGGCCGGGTGCGGTGGCTCACTCCTGTAATCCTAGCACTCTGGGAGGCCGAGGTGGGTGGATTGCTCAAGGTCAGGAGTTCAAAACCAGCCTGAGCAAGAGCAAGACTTCGTCTCTACTATAAATAGAAAGAAATTAATTGGCCAACTAATATATATATAGAAAAAATTAGCCAGGCATGGTGGCACATGCCTGTAGTCCCAGCTACTCAGGAGGCTAAGGCAGAAGGATCACTTGAGCCCAGGAGTTTGAGGTTGCTGTGAGCTAGGCTGACGCCATGGCAGGAGTTCTAGCCTGGGCAACAAAGATGTCTCAAAAAAAAAAAAGAATTTAGGAATGTCATATCATGATACGTGTAAGAACCTCAAATGGTTCAGGAGAAAAAAATACACATACATATGTATGTTTTGTGTGTACACATACAGCAAGAAAGATGAAACAAATATGGTAAAATGTAAACAATTAGTAAATGTAGGTGAGGGTCTATGGGGGTTTCATGATATTATACAGCATGATACTGCAGCTTTTCTATAGGTTTTAAACTTATTAAAATAAAAGATCAGAGGAGAAAAATAACACCGATATGCTATTTTTCTTTTTTTTTTTTTTTTAACTTTCCTCTTCTACTGGATATTTTTCTTTTTTAATCTTTCTGACTACCAATGACATCCAAAATGTCTTACATGCTAAGAGGAAATGGGTATACTTAGACATTCTCTCTATGGAGAAATAAATACCTAGCAATATCTATCACAATTGCAAATGTACATCTGGCCCATGAACTGTACCTCTATAAATTTATCATTAAACTATTTCACACATTTACCACTTGGTTAAAAAGGTTAAAAAAAAATTTTACTAAAAAAAAAAAAATCATCATAGAACTATCTTGAAATTTAAAAGCCTTGCCCTTGTCTACCAAGTTCAGGCAGACAGAACCTTCTTCCTAGAAAAGACAACACACACACACACACACATATAAACAAAAATCAGTAAGAACCAGGCACGATAGCTCGTGCCTGTAGTCCTAGCACTCTGGGAGGCCAAGGTGGGCGGATCATTCAGGGTCAGGAGTTCAAAACCAGCCTGAGCAAGAACAAGACCCTGCCTCTATTAAAAATAAAAAGAAATTAATTGGCCAACTAAAAAATATATATATATAGAAAAAATTAGCCGAGCATGGTGGCGCATGCCTGTAGTCCCAGCTACTCCGGAGGCTGAGGCAGGATAGCTTGAACCCAAGAGTTTGAGGTTGCTGTGAGCTAGGCTGATGCCGCGGCACTCTAGCCTGGGCAATATAGTTTTGGCCTGTCTTATTTCAGAGATACTACCCTTGTTTTGTTCATTGCTCCATACCTAGCACTGAGAATCCGTCTGGTACAAAATAGGTGTTTTATAATTATTTACTGAATGAATAAATTGTTCCTAACCATTTGTACATCTGTTCCCCAAAAGAATTTTGTATGCAATTTTAGGAGTTTTAATGGCTCCTTAAAGCCTATTGATGAGCCTCCATTTTTTCTTCTGTCCCCCCCCAAAAAAAAATCAAGAAGAAAAACAAGAAAATAGAAAGTATTTCACCCAAGGGTTAAACATGTTCATCATATATTCTAATGATGTCATTAACAGTGAATACCAAATGATCAAAAACTACATTAAAAAAAAAAAAAAAAAAAAAAACTAAGGCCGGGCGCTGTGGCTCACGCCTGTAATCCTAGCTCTTGGGAGGCCGAGGCGGGCGGATTGCTCAAGGTCAGGAGTTTAAAACCAGCCTGAGCAAGAGCGAGACCCCGTCTCTACTATAAATAGAAAGAAATTAATTGGCCAACTGATATATATATAAAAAAAAAATTAGCCGGGCATGGTGGTGCATGCCTGTAGTCCCAGCTACCCGGGAGGCTGAGGCAGAAGGATCACTGGAGCCCAGGAGTTTGAGGTTGCTGTGAGCTAGGCTGACGCCATGGCACTCACTCTAGCCTGGGCAACAAAGCGAGACTCTGTCTCAAAAAAAAAAAAAAAAAAAAAAGGCCGGGCGCGGTGGCTCACGCCTGTAATCCTAGCTCTTGGGAGGCCGAGGCGGGCGGATTGCTCAAGGTCAGGAGTTCAAAACCAGCCTGAGCAAGAGCGAGACCCCGTCTCTACTATAAATAGAAAGAAATTAATTGGCCAACTGATATATATATAAAAAATTAGCCGGGCATGGTGGCGCATGCCTGTAGTCCCAGCTACTCGGGAGGCTGAGGCAGAAGGATCACTCAAGCCCAGGAGTTTGAGGTTGCTGTGAGCGAGGCTGACGCCACGGCACTCACTCTAGCCTGGACAACAAACCGAGACTCTGTCTCAAAAAAAAAAAAAAAAAAAAAAAACTAAATCACTAGGTTCTATTCCTTTCTTAATTGAAAAAGAAAACTAAATCACCAATTCTTAGATTATTTTTAAGACAAAACGTATGAATACTTAGCATTAATCCAATAAAAACAAAAATCATAAATTTTTATAAAATATTATTAATTCTGATGAGAAGGAGGAAAAGACATGTAACAGTGAAAATTCCCCCAAATAAGTGCAGAAAAAGTTTTTTGGGGGCACAGTCGAGACAGGGTCTCACTACACTGCTCAAGCTGGTCTTGAACTGGCCTCAAGTGATCCTTCTGCCTCAGCAGCTTTCCAGAGTGCTGGGATTACAGGCATGAGCTACCCTGCCTCAAAGAACCAGTTTTTAAAAGACTAAACTGGCTACCTTTAACAATTCTTTATAAATTTCCAATGAGCTTACCCCCCCCAAACATCACAAAACAGTTATAAAATGTGTCATAACAAATACAATAAGCCAAATATAATAAACTGCTTTATAAAAAAAGATTTTATAAGCAACATAATGGTGAGATGCTGTACACTGTTAAAAATTGAAATAATGTTTACTGGATAATTACCTCTTCGGTATCTTTTAGTGTACACACGTGATATGGCATAGATATTAGTGTCTGCTCCTTCCTGTCTGCAATATAAAGCCACCACCATTCTTGTTTTTCCTAGAAAGAAAAAAAAGGGTATAAATAATCAGAACTACAAAAATATAGTTTTGGCCTATCTTATTTCAGAGATACTACCCTTGTTTTGTTCACTGCTCCATCCCTAGCGCTGAGAGTCCGTCTGGTACAAAATAGGTGTTTTATAATTATTTACTGAATAAATAAATTGTTCCTAACCATTTGCACATCTGTTCCCCAAAATAATTTTGTATGCAATTTTAGGAGTTTTTAATGGCTCCTTTTGATGAGCCTCCATATTAAAAACCCCTGATTTAGCTTAAATGACAAAATATATTCTAAAAAAGAAAACAACATAAACTATTAAAATAACATGTTGCAAATAATCTTAGTAATCTTGCCTAGTAATAAGAAAAAGCCACAAGGTAGGAATGAAAAGGACTTGGGCAGCCAAATAAAAAATCAATACATTAAAATACTTTATACTCTTCTAAGAGATCATCTCAGAGTCTAAGAGCCTGTTTATACCTTTCATTGCACATGATCTTAATAAACTTGGCATTTGTAGTTGAACTCCAAAAAGATTAGGAATAGAAAAGAGAAGTAAAGAAACCACCACCAGAATGCACACAGTAACAGCAGAGAGAAATGAAAGAATAAGAGACAGAAAACTATTTAAAAAAAAATTTAGAAGACCAAGCAGTCTGAAAGCACCAACCCACGGTGTACTCAGCCACCACTGCTATATTACAGCACCCATCAGTAACTGTTTAGTCATCTGCTTAGTATCATTTAAGAATTGGGTAGGGAGGATATCTTTCTAAAACAGTTTAAAGAAAAATGTTTTGCAGCTTAAAATAAACTCTAGGATGTTCTAAATATTCATTTAACCAAAATAACACTAAACTCTCAATTGCCCAAAATGGTTAGAAAATAATTTCATTAAAAGTTTCTTTGAAGGCCGGGCGCTGTGGCTCACGCCTGTAATCCTAGCTCTTGGGAGGCCGAGGCGGGCGGATTGCTCAAGGTCAGGAGTTCAAAACCAGCCTGAGCGAGACCCCGTCTCTACTATAAATAGAAAGAAATTAATTGGCCAACTGATATATATATATAAAAAATTAGCCGGGCATGGTGGCACATGCCTGTAGTCCCAGCTACCCGGGAGGCTGAGGCAGAAGGATCACTCGAGCCCAGGAGTTTGAGGTTGCTGTGAGCTAGGCTGACGCCACGGCACTCACTCTAGCCCGGGCAACAAAGTGAGACTCTGTCTCAAGAAAAAAAAAAAAAAAAAAAAAAAAAGTTTCTTTGAGAAAATATTTGTGTTTTTAAACCAAAATTGCTACACTATTTTATTTTAATAATGAGATTAAAATATGGCTTATTATATAATAATACCACACTAAGTTCAACTAAAAACTCTTCTGTTTAAATACCTTAGAGTACAAAGTGCCACAACACTAATAAGTCTAATAAATAAATCGCAACTGCATGATGATGTGAGCAGCACCTAACAAGAAAATTCAATTCTGCTTACCCCAAGGGTCAGGTCTACCACAGCAGGCATATTTGTATATATAATGTTTTGTGTTTTCCACACACAACGTATATAAAAACATAATGGACTCAAAGTACAGTATTAATATCTGGGCTTTGGGGGCCAGATAGTAGGGTCTCTGTTGACCCTACTTAAATCTGCCATCGCAACATGAAAAGAATGGGCGCAGCTGTGGTCTAATAAAACTTTCTGTACAAAAAAATCACACTTACAAAAACAGGCAGGGAGCCAGATTAGGCCTGCAGGCTGTAGTTAGTCAATATCTGTTTTAAAGCCACACAGATCTAAGTTATTTCACCTCCCTAAAATCTTACTTTCCTTCTCTGTTAAACAATCAGTGCCTACCTCTGGCCATGTTGTGAATATAAACCGAGACAATACAAATAAAATATATGTCAGAATGCCTAGCACATAGAGTGTAATAACTGACAGTTATGATTATTAGGGAAATGAAGTACAAGAACACTTCTTTTATTTAAATGATTCTGACAATTGTTAGAAACATCATTACATGTATGTAATATCTTTACTTCCCCACTTAAAGAATGCCTTTCCCTCCCTTGCCCCAGACTGTTTAATTAAAATGAGATTCACTCAAGTTTATTAAACAGCCAGTGAATATCAATAAATGGCATTGCACCTGTGCTTAGACTCTTTAATGAACATGTTAAAAGTGAAACACATGTTTTATGAGTTGTTTGCACTTTAAGCAAAATTGTTTTTCTGTTGTGTGAGATTCCCAACCATTCTTGACATATTAAATATAATAAATGATTTCAATAATATGTTATTACTAAGTGGGTAGTTCGGTAGTTGGGTTACTTAGGTAAGGTACATGGGAAAGTAGACAAGTAGATGTTAGAAAGAGCATAAATAAATTTTATCTGATAAATGGTACTTTGAGATGTTTACCATGCAGATGCAGATTAAATCTGAAAAAGGCATTTCACTGATAAAATGTTCTAAGGGGGTGAACAAATGTTTCACTTATCAACTAAGCATGATCTAAAACGCAACTGTCTGTTATATGGGTACAAATTATGCAGCTTACAGCTTCCCATGGCACTTTTAAACCAATCAATGAGTGGAATTTATTCGCTTGATTTCAGGATGCTTGGTGTTGGCAGACTACCTCAGCAATGGGCAAAATGCCCCTAACAGATGGCTAAAGCTCAGGACGTGCCAGAAGATCAGCGTGTGCATGAAGATGGAATCCTGGACAGACTTCTCTCCAAGTCAAAACAACAGTCTGTGCAGAGCCACTCATTATTACTGGGAGAGCCAAATTATTTAGGAATTTGTCTTAAGCAGTACCCAGAAACTCTGGATTGACATTCTCAAGCAGAAAGCAGATTTATACATGAAATCACCTGCCAAATACAAGTGGTGAGCAGAAGGTTCTGTAGTAAAGCTGTGAGGCAGTCTGTGGAACAGTTTCCCTGAACTGGGGGGAAATCAGTTCTTGACCTCTGCTCCACAGACAGAATCATCCTCAAACGCAAAATGTCAAGGGGATCCCAAAGTAATTTAAAAGACAAACAACATAAGCTGTCAAGAGGACCAAAAGCTGAGCAGGCCACAGCCACGAAGTAAACAAGAACAAGGGAGCAAATAGCATTGTAATGACAAGTCCTGGATTTGGGGCTCAGTCACTCTCAGCTTTTACTGAACTTTGTTCAGGGCCAAGAACACAGCTGGTGCCAAAGCCATGGGCTCACCCACTGACTGGCACAATTACTGGGGCCAAAGCAAGTCTAGTAGCCCCATGTGACCAATATAGAACTCTCAAGGAAAAATTTAAGAATGTTTTCATTCTATTTAAAACTTGGCAGGGGTGAGAGATTCATATAGTCAAGCAGTCAAAGGTGAAATAAATGTATGTTTAATGAAGACTGTCTAAACTGCTAATGAGAAATAACTATTAAGCACAACACTCGTAACCTGGGCACAGAAAAGATGGAAACACAAAAAACACAGAAATCCTTAAGAAGTTAACAATCCTCCTTTGAAACCACACATTCACTAGATGTATAACATGTAATAATACAAAGTAAAAATGTGGCCTCTCAAGAATAGACCGTATTTATCACGCTTGAGCTAGTACACACCAGAGACAAAAGTTTGGACTTAGGAAAACACTAGACTGTGTATAACTCACCTCGGGGAAGTAAAGACTATACACAGGATGTGTTATCTTTGATTTGGTTTCCAACAGAGCTCTCTCCTTTCTCTGTATACTTTGTTGTAATTCTTGCCACTCCTAGGAAAGAAAAAATTAAAATATTTGAAATCTAGTATGTTTCTGATCATTTTGAGGAGTATACAGCTATTATTTCTGACAATGCTAATTAATTACTTAGGGTTAGAACAAGTTCAGTACCACAATTCTGATATCTTCCTGCTCAAATTTCCAATGCCTCTTTTTATAAATCAATCTCACCCCTGCAACATGAACTACATGGCCGTTCACCCTCTGACCCTGGCCCTGCCTGTCCAGTCTGTTACTGCCTTCCTCTTTCCCCTTTCTATTCCAGTCATTTCAAACTATCTATGCTTCTCTGAACTTACCAAACTATTTCACTCCTCCAAAACCCTGTTTAAATGTGTGTTTAATTCTCCGCCTACTCATTATTCTCTCCGGGCCAGCCTAAAGTATGAACTCCTGAGTAAAGCCTCCCACAAATTTCCTTCTACCTCAGAACTGAGTTGATCACTCCTTCCTTATGCACCTTACAGAAGATGTGTATAATCTTGCATGTACTATAATGATTATTTACAAATCTGCCTGCCCCACTAGTCTTCATATCATTCAAGACCAGAGACTACTTCACATTTAGCTTTGCATTTCTTTCATCTAAGACAGACTTGGGATTGACAGATAATCAATAATTATTTGTCAATTGGATGAATATAATTTTGGTCGTATGAAGAAGCTAGCTGTCAAAACCCTAAGGGTCACCTCTACTGACCCTTAATATACTCAGAAAGGAATATTTCAACTTTTCCTTGAAGAGAAGCTGGGGAAATAATTTCTTTGATAGAGTTTAATTTTCTGGCAATTAATTAAATTCTCAAAGTGCAAAAACAGTCAAGGCCCAGTAACGGCTAAAAACAGTCATCCATATTTGTTTTCTACCATTCCCAAAGATGGGTACATCATTTCCTTATGCTCTTCTTTTTAAAGAGACAGGTTCTCACTCTGTTGCCCAGAGTGGAGTGCAGTGGCACGATCACAATTCATTGCAACCTCAAAGTCCCAAGCTCAAACCATCCTCCCAAGTAGCTGGAACTACAGGCATGCACCACCATGCTCAGCTAATTTTCAAAAGATTTTTTGTAGAGACGAGGTCCTGCTATGTTGCCTAGGCTGGCCTTGAACTCCTGGACTCCCAAAGTGTTGGGATTACAAGTATGAGCTCCTGTGACCAGCCTGTTTCCTTATGCCTTTATCCTTTGCAGCCCTCTACTTCTTTCTCTTTTTGGCCTCTCCTTTCGCCCCAGATGCCATTCAGGCAATCTCTTTTTTTTCTCCCAAACCACAAGGGTTACTTTTAGATCAACTGCCTGGTCAAAAAGAACAACACTAAGAAACAAAAATCAGCTGATCAGTTTATAGTTCATTTGCAAGGACCCCATTCTTCTCCATAACCCCCCCAACAAATCATGTGCAACTTAATGCCATGAGATTTTTCTGTACTCTATACCCTTACCATATTAATTCATTAAAGACTCGCCCAGTCCTTACTCAAATGTCTTATATACACTGAAAATTTCCTAAAGAGCCCAAAGTGAATTCACGTCAAACCCAGGTCCTACACTACCTAACAATTTAAGATTTAAGAAAATTAGGATTTCTAATCCTCATCAGAAAGTTTTTCTTTATAACCCTTACTGCCATTCCTCAAAGATGTTCTTACAAAGTAACAAGATTATAAAATACATGGATATTGTTTAAAAGCAAGCAAACATATGAACAATAACAACAAAACCCAAAACAATCATCAAAGGTATAATTCCAAATATTTAAGCCTATAAGTCTTACTGCTTCATCATCTTTGTTTTGTTTTTCATCTTGCTCTCTATCAGATTCTCTGTCACTACCATCATCTTTTTCACTTTGGGAATCTCTATTGGTTTCTTCTTCTTCAGAGTCACTGCCTTTGTCAGAAACTTCTTCTTCATCTTCCTTTATTGCAGCGTCCTAAAACGAAAAAGCAAGCACCAAAGTTCTGAATATTTCAATGAGTATATATCAATCTGAGTCCTTGAAGCTAACTTATTGTCAGCATAACTAAACTGGCTCAAGATTACAATTTCACTAGTCATACACAATTTTAGAAAATTATAAACATTCTTATTTAAAGATGTGGGAGTTAGACTGAAGACTTTAACATTTGGCTTATTTGTCTATTATTAGTTATTCAGTCTTCATAGCTTGTAAAATAAATACATTTATTTCCATTTGTAAAGTACACTACCACAATGGCTAAGATGGCTCAGCTTTTAAAAGCATCAATTATACAGTATATTTTATTTGAGAAGGGGAAATAGGAAGTTTATAGGAAAATACTGTTTTGGAAGTTTAGGATCATTTTCGTTAACTGACAAGGTATAAAGCAGTAAGAAAAAAACAATATCCCAGGAAAAATGCTTACTAGTCCATTTCAAGAAGAAAAAGAACAGCAAATTAAATGCAAAGAAAGTAGAAGTAAATAATAGACCAGAAATCAAGAAAAAAGAAAGCAGATAAACAAAAGAGAAACTCAAAACCAAAAGTTGGTTCTTTGAAAAGATTAATAAAACTGATTAAACCCTGAGACAAGAGAGCACAAGAAAAAAATGAAGAATATAAATTACAAATATTAGGAATAAAACAGACATAACTAGATCCAACAGACATTAAAAAATAAAAGGATTTTATAAATAACTTTATGACAACAAATTTAATAACTTAGATGAAATGGACAAATTCCTTGAAAAATATAATTTACTAAAATCAGTAAGAAAAATGCAAAATGTATGTTAAAGAAACAAACTTTACAACTAAATCCCTTTTTAAAACTCCAGGCCCAGATGGTTCTCCTAGAGAATTCTTCCAAAGAAGAAACAAACCCAAACTTACACAAACTCTTCCAGAAAAAAAGAGAGAACACTTCCTAACTTGGTTAATAATGCTACCATAAAAGACCTGGCATGGATATTACAAAAAAAAAGGAGAATGACAACCTAATATTTGCTTATAAAAATAGAAGTGGGAATCCAAACAAAATATTATCAAATCCATAGAAACACAAAAAAGGATATTATGTTATGACCAAATGAAATTTGTTCTAGGAAAGTAGGGATGGTTTCAAATTTTTAAAACAATCAATATAATTCACCACATTAACAGAAAGGAGAAAAATAAAACAATCTACATAGATACAGAAAAGCTGTTAATAAAATTCAATTCATGCTCATGATAAAAATTCTCGGCAAACTGGGAATAGAAGGGAACACTTCCTTAACTTGATAAAGAATATCCACAAAAACCCTACAGCTAACATCATACTTAGTGGTAAAATATTGTTCGCTTTCTTCCTAACAACAAAAAGATAACAAGGGTATCTACCATCAGCACTCCTTATCAATATTACACTGGAAGTTCTAGCCAACACAGTAAGGGAAAAAGAAGGGGCACAAAGATTAAAAAGAAAAAAGTAAAATTGTCTTCATTCACAGATGATAAGATTGTACCCAGAGAAAACATTTACAAAGTATCTACAAATGGCTAGAATTGTCAGTTCATTAAGACTACTTGATACAAGATCAACATTTAGAAAGCTACTGTATTTCTATATACCAGCAACAAACACTGAAGAATAAAAAATGTTTAATGCCATTTACAACACCAGAAAGCATCAAATACATAGCAATAAATCTAAAGATGTGCCATACCTCTACCACTGGAAATTACAAAACACTACTGAGAAAAATTAAGGAACATCAAAATTAATGAAGATAAATCACAATTATGAACAAAAAGACTCAGTATTGTTAACATGTCAATTCTCCCCATATCAAACCATAGATTCAATGCAATACCAATCTGAATTTCAGCAGCTTTTTCTGATGGAAATTGTTAAGCTTATTCTAAAAATATAGCTGGAAATGCAAAGGACCTAAAATAGGATAATTTTAAATTAGTAAAATAAAGAGTTAGAACACTTACACTACCATACTTTAAGACTTAACACAAAGCTACAATAATTAAGACAGTATGGTATTGGCACAAGAATAGACAAATAATCAAATAAACTAAAAAGTCCATAAACAGACCTACACATCAGATACAGTATAGTCACCTGTTTTACAACAAAGCACAAAAATCATCCTTAGCTCATTACAACTCAGTGAGCAAAGGATGATTTTTCAAGAAATGGTACTGGAATAAGTGGTCCATATCCCCTACCCTGCACCATTCATGAAAATTTATTTTAGATCATAAAGCTAAATATAACAAGTAAAATAACAATGGTTCTAGAAGAAAACAGAAGAATACTTCATAACCTTGGGATAAACAGAGATGTTTTAAACAGGACACAAAAGCACTAACCATAAAATAAAAGATTCATGAAATGGACTTCACTGAAATTAAGAACCATCAAAAGCTACCATTAAGAGAATAAAAATGTAAAGACTCATATCCAGAATATATAAAGGACTCCTACAAATCAGTAAGACAACAAACAACCCAACAGAAAAAGAGGTTATCCAAATGGCCAGTAAGCCTAAGAAAAGATGCTTGCTGTTCAACATCATTACACATCAGGTAAATAGAAATAAAAACCACACAAAGGGTTACTAAATGGCTAAAATAAAAGACTAGTAAAACTGAGTATTGGTGAGGATGCAGAACTAGACTCTCAAACTTTGCTGGTAGGAACATAAAATGGTACAACTGTGGAAACCAGGCTCTTTTAAGGGGTTAAACATACACATATTTTATGACCCAGGAATTCCACTGCTAGTTGGAAAATGAATGTCTAAAAAATGCCATGTACTTATTATATAGCACAGCACTTTTATTCACATCAGGTAAAAACTATAAACAACCCAAATGTCCAATCAACAACCACAGAATAAATTGTGGTATATTCATAGAATAACACACACACAGAGAATGAACTATTACTACAAATAATACAGAGGAATGCCACAGAAATAATGTTGACAAAAAGCAGACATACATAAAATAACTGCACTTATATGAAGTTTAAAAATAGTCAAAACGAATCTATGATAATTATAGTCAGAATAGTGGCAAGTGAGGACATAGGAAGGTGGATGGAGCACTGGGCTCACTGGCTGAGACGATACTCAAGGAAGCTTTCGAGGGTGCTGGTAATGTTTTTTACCTTGATCTGGGTATCACAAATGCATACTTATGTAAAACCTTACGAGGTGTACACATAACACTTGAACATTTTAGGTGTGTATCTTACACAACAATGATAATAAGAAACTTACACTCCCAACAACTCCATTTGCCTGCTTTTGTTTCTGTTGCTTTGACTGTGATAACGGCACAGGTATAGGTTTTTTTTTTAAAGGTTTCTTTTTTTTGGATTTAGCAGTTTTCTTGGGTCCTTTACTCTTCTGTTGCCATCCTCCTTTTGCCCTGTTCTTGTTAGTATCTCCCTGCTGTAAATTACAACACACATGACATTCAGTAAGTTATAGCAATAGATTCATTTGGAAGTCATAGTAATTTTTAGATGGAAATGGCTAACTTGAATGTTTCCATAAACTGAATTATTCTCCCACAGCAATAAGTCAATCAGAGAAGTAAATAAAACATTTCTTTCACCAGGAAAGATAGGTTCAGAAAACTCAAGTTTTTACCCCATCTTCTGCTGGCTGTTCCTCTGCAGCACAAATGGACTGCTCCTTTTCAAATACTTCCTAGGGGTAGCAAGAAAAAAACATAAAATCTGTCAATCTATATTTATCTTTCAGACAAAGCAATCTCTCAAACTATATTTTAAGTATGCTTTTTATAAACTAGCTACAATTGAGGAAGGGGGAAGAAACATTTAACAATTACTAGGTGATGAATATGTATATGTGCAGGTAGTTACCTTTTGAAATATCTCACTTCTGTCTTGAACGTATTTTGAAAAGTACAGTCTACTTAAATTTACAAATGCAATGACTTAAGGTATTTAAGTTTATTATAAAGTAAAAAATATTTCATAATTTAAAATCTCACTTTTATTCTAATAGCAATCAAACACGAATACTTTAATGTTATGAGAATTTGAATATATCACATTTTCTGATATTGAAGCTTTGACAAGACCAACATTAGTTTGTTCATTATTGTCAGTGATAACTCTCATTGGATCTGTGATTAAAAGGGGATCACCAAAATATCCCACATATCCCAAAGACATATCAACCAACCATATAACCCATTTATCATCAGTACAAAGGCTGTAAATTTAGGATTTGAATACCAATAAGAACCCAGTAAGAATCTATAGATGTCAAATGGTGTAGGCTGTGTTTAATGAACTCTCTGGCATTATTAAAGCTAACAAGTAAAAGAATTATAATTATTAGGCTCTATACAATAGAGATAGTCTAATTTAGGGGTCAACATCCTGAAAGGCCCACCACCTCCATTTTTAGTTTGTTGTTGTCTTCTTCAAAGAGGCATATCTCATCCAGAATCCGTGATGCAAATGCTTCCATGCCACTTGCTACCATAAAACCAACACTTTTGAGTTGATATATCTGACTACAAAATATGCTTTTCCTACCAGCGATTTTAGACATGGGATTTCAATGCAGCATATATTTCTTGCATATGCAAAAACCCCAGAAAAGAATAGGCTAAAATCTATCACTATTGAATCAACTCTGAATTGAAATACTACAGTCTCTTAAAAACAATGAGTTACAACTCTACTAGCAGGCTTGGGAAAAAATGTAAATAAGTAATAATTTTAATTTCTTTGTATACTTTTCTGCATTGCCTTAATTTTTTCCCAGACAGCATAAATTTTTCTCATTATCAGAAAAAAAGTTACTTTCAGCCCGGCGCGGTGGCTCACGCCTGTAATCCTAGCTCTCTGGGAGGCCGAGGCGGGCGGATTGCTCGAGGTCAGGAGTTCGAAACCAGCCTGAGCAAGAGCGAGACCCCGTCTCTACTATAAATAGAAAGAAATTAATTGGCCAACTAATATATATACAAAAAATTAAAAAAAAAAGTTACTTTCAGACTGTAATCTTTAAAATGAAAAAGAAAAGGGTGTAAATTATCTAATGAATTGACTAAAAACGAATAGGTGATAAAATCCTCAATAATCAATAATTAACCTCTATATAGCACTTTACAGCTTAAGAACTATAACCGTATCACTTTATTATTATAATGTTTTATAGGGAATTAACAAACTATCACACAATTGATCTATTCCCAGGTTTTTTTAGGGTATGTGAAAACAATGTCTCGTGAAAATTTAAATTTCAAAACAGCTAACAGAAGTTGCAAAACTAAATCTTGTTACTAGAAGAGTTTTGACTTTGAGAACGTAATGAGCAAAATAAACACAAAAACCTTGACATGCAACTCTTAAAGCATAAAATACAAATGTACTACTTACTGCCATTGTTTGCCTTGTCAGCTTAACCAACACTGTAACTAAGGATCCTACTGTGATGTTGTTGCTATCTTCATCATCCAATACTGTAACATGGAAGGAAAAAATAGAGTAAAAAATAAAAATCAAATTCTACATCAATGCAAACAGCAAAACTTAGCTTACCCAAATCAATTTGGTACTTCAGTATTTTGAGCATATTATATCTTAAACTTATTTTAAAATAATTTATTGATTATTCTGTACAAGGCTCTCTAGTAGATGCCTTCAACTGATTCATTAAATCCTTAAAATAACTCTACAAAGTATTATAATTATTTCCACTTTAAAGAAGAAACTGAGGTTCAGAAATAAAGTAAAATGCCCAAATTCACATAACAGCTGCATCAGCACACTAAGTTTCAAGCCCAAGTCTTTGAAAACAGGACTACCACAACACAGTTCTCTCTCACAGTATTATAAAATAGGGTTCTGTTACTCTGATTGTTCAAAGCTTATATTCATAGGATTTTATTTGTATGATCGATGCCTGACTGTCAGAATAAAATAATGAAAATGAGTATTCTAAACCATTTATTTTACTTACTTTTTTAAAGCAATAACTTAAATATATTCCCTTTACATTAAAAAGCACTTTATGTAATAAATAATACTACATACAATAAATTGTTTTGTAATTATTTAATTTTTAAAACCACACTTGCCACACACATCCCCTAAAATTAAAATCAATAAAACAAAATAAATAAAAATAAAACACATCTTCTATTCAAATGTGGGCACTATTAGCCACCCACAGTAGTGTGTGCCTGTAGTCCCAACTACTCGGGAGGCTGAGTCAGGAAGATCGCTTGACCAGGAGTTTGAGGTTGCAGTGAGCTATGCTGATGCCACTGTACTCTGCCTGGGGGACAGAGTAAGACTCTGTCTCAAAAAACAAAACCAAAAGAAAAAAAATTGTGGGCATTAATTCATTATTTTCTGCAAATTTTATTTGTAAGAGATTTCATTGTATATTTTTGTCTACTGTTTTTTCTAAGTTTGTTATGTTTATTTTTCATTGATTAACATTAGTACACATTCTGTCCTCTAATAACACACCACCAATTGGAAAAAAAATGGCCTACAACAACCTATAACTGCTATCTCCATTGCTGGCTGTAAGGTGCAACAGCTGGACATCAACAAAGGGTATGGTATCCTGTCTTCATCCTAGATTCTCAATTATCAAAAATCAAATCTGGGTGGAGCACAGTGGCTCATGCATCCTAGCATTTTGGGAGGCTAAGACAGAAGGATCACTTGAAGCCAGGAGTTCGAGACCAGCTTGAGCAATACAGAAAGACTCCATCTCTACAAAAACTAAAAAATTAGCCAGGCATGGTGGCACATGCTTATGGGCCTCATTTACGTGAGCCCAGGAGTTTGAAATTGCAGTAAGCTATGATGACGCCACTGCACTATAGTGTGGGCAACAGAAGGAGACCCAATCTCCAAAAAAAAAAAAAAACCAAAAAAACAACAAAAAAATCAAATGTGGTCCACACATTCATCTACATGTTTCATTTTGCAGAGCTGTGTGTGCATGAGTACTTCAAGGGAAATAACAGCAATATCCACATCTACCTACTGTTTGATGCTTTAAAGTGAAGAAAAGGCCTACAGGAGATTCTATACAGCCTCTAGCAAAGCAGGGAAGATCCACATCTCCAGCAATGTATCATGCTTCTATAATTCTTCTACTGTACTCTTCCTTTATTAACTATATCACCTACATTATATATTTAGGCACCACTGTAAAAGCATAAAATAATAAACTGTCTATATAAGATGTTATTAACATTTATACCCCCTCAGTATTTTAAAATTTTTTAAAAAATGACGTTATAGAAGAGAACACATGGTAATGTTTCCCAGTGTGACTGAATACTCTTACTTCCTATAAGAAAATCTCTTCTAACCATTGTTCTAAGAAGCATGTACTTTTTACAAATCTTGATTATATCTAAGAGCATCTCTAAGTTCCAAACAAAATCTTTATTTGAGCAATTTCTGATTTAATCAGTGTAGTTCTGAATGTGGCTTTTGGATTACTGCTTTTTAAATCTGAAAACTCACAAATCCACAAGAAAACCCCAACTCCCCACCAAAGTGATCCAGGTTTTCACTATATGTATCCTACACTCCAGCCAAATCCAAATCAGATTATATTGTTTGCCTTGCTGTACGAAATACCCCAATCTTTGGGAGCCATTTACCTCTTCCTAATTTCTATTAGAATATAAATTCAGTGAGGCAGAGGCTTTGTCTTACCACTACTTCTCTCCAAAGACAGAAATTAGGCCCAGCACGGGGGCTCACGCCTGTAATCCTAGCACTCTGAGAGGCCAAGGCAGGTGGATTGCTCAAGGTCAGGAGTTTGAAACCAGCCTGACCAAGAGTGAGACCCCATCTCTACTAAAAATAGAAAGAAATTAATTGGCCAACTAAAAATATATAGAAAAAAATAGCCAGGCATGGTGGCGCATGCCTGTAGTCCCAGCTACTCGCGAGGCTGAGGCAGTAGGATCACTTGAGCCCAGGAGTTTGAGGTTTCTGTGAGCTAGGCTGACGGCACGGCACTCTAGCCCAGACAATAGAGTTAAGACTCTGTCTCAAAAAAAAAACAAAGACAGAAATCATTGTGTTGACATGTCCCTGTACTCTTGGTACCTACAAAAATGTTCTAATAACAGTAACTTAATAAATGTTAAAGCTCAGATCATCAACACCACAAGTTAAGTGATGAAGCAGATCATCTCTAATTGTCAGTATTCTAAGATACTATTACTCAGCTATTAAAATTAAAATAGTAACAGAGCAATTATGTAGATAGAAAAATCTATTTTTTTCCCTCAAAGCAAATATAGAGGTGAGAAAAACATATGAAATGTGGCATAAAACATGGTAATCTTCAAGGCTTAATTAATGTAAGTCGGCTTTTAAAAATTTTTACAACTAAACAGCTATTTCTTTCACACTAATAATATATTTCAAATATCTCAGTCTTTCATTATACCTGGAAATCTCTTTCCTTCTTTCAAAAGTTAAGAAATTCCTTAAAGTTGAACTACAGAACAGAGAACCCTCAGATTTAATCTCATTATGAAGATTATTAAAAAGGCGGCTCTATCAGTGTTCTCAAAACTATTAAGTATACATCATTTTCCAACACAGTAAATCTGACCGCTAAATTATATTTCTGCCAAGTAATTATGTTATTAAATAAAGTGTTTTGAGAATCTTGAGTCAAATAAATGAGAACAAATCTATCAAAAGGGAAGCAATGTTCAACAGGGAAACCTCCCACTTACCCTGTGATTTTATGTCCATGGTCACATATGGAAAACTCCCTAGGACAGCCATAACCTCTTCATATTTTTCATCTTCAAGGAAGTGCAATAGACTGTGACGATCTGATTCTTTTAAACTCACCAAATCCTGGATAGTTTTAATTTTGTACTGGATAAAAAAGGATGAAGAAAGTAAATCCCTAACTCATAAAACTTTTCATAAAAAGAAAACTATTAGCATGCTAACTAAAACAAAGTCTAGCAGCTTTTAGAAAAATGTTAAGATTATATGCATTTCAAAGCAGAAAATAAAACTACATAGCCAGGCATGTGGGCTCATATGTGTAATCCTAGCATTTTGGGAGGCTGAGGTGGGAGGATTGCTTGAGGCCAGAGTTTGAGACAAGCCTGTACAAGAGCAAGATGCTGTCTCTACAAAACATAGAAAAATTAGCTGGGTGTGGTAGTGCACACCCATAGTCCCAACTACTCGGGAGGCTGGGGCAGGAAAATCACTTGAGCCCAAGAGTTTGAGGTTGCAGTGAGCTATGATAAGACCATTGCACTTTAGCCCACACAACAGAGCAAGACTCTATTTCAATCAATCAATCAATAAATCTATATAGCATTTCCTGACCTTTTTCATTCAAGGAAATTTAAAATAAGGATTTTTTAATTATAAATTTATTTTTTAATTAGAAAAAATAAAGTTAGAGGGAAAAAATAACATTCGTGCAGAATCTTGACCCAAGCAAGAACTACTGTCAATTGCTATCCTCAATTTACTTTCAATTTTTAATAATAAACGTACTAAGAACAAACCTCTAAGTACAGCTGTACCCTCAAGGTTTTACTATGCAATATTCTTGTTTCTGTTATTTTTAAAATATAGCTGTTGTTGTAGTAATATCCACCTTGGCTAAATGGTTAGTTAGGAGAGTATTCTTTAATTCCCAGGTATTTGGTTCTAGTTATTTAATTTTTACTTTTGCAGACAGGGATTAGATCACAAGGCATGTGAAATTCCGGATTTTGATGTTTTTAATTATGACTTAACATATGATCAAATTTATAAGGGTAACATGATTACTTGAAAGTACAGAGAACTCTGATACTAATTTCTAATATACATATATGAATTCTACCTTAATATACTACTAAATCCAGTGTCTATCTTCTGCTCCCATCTTTTATATACAAAATAATGTTTAAAATCTCCTACCAGATTTATTTTACTCGGTTTCTTTTATTTCCTCCAGTTTTTCATTTATACTTATTTTCACTATACCTTAAGATTCATTGTCATGTCTTTACTATAGATATTTTCTAAATAAGGATTGCTTTTATTTGATCTACTTATTTTTTGAATACTTAATATTTTGTTCATATTCAACCAATAAATTGCCCAATCTTTAACCTAAGAATGAAATGACTAGAAAGTACACAAAGTATTTTTATTTCACTCATTTGTTCATTTATTTTAAGAGACAGGGTCTTGTTCTGTCACCATGGCTGGAGTGCAGTGGGGTGATCATAGTATACTACAGCCTCAAACACCTGGGCTCAAGCAATCCTTCCACTTCAGCCTCTTGAGCAGCTGGGACTAAAGGTTAAGAGCCATCATGCCCCACTTGGTACATTTATTTTTGGTAACATAAGAAACAAAGAGTTTTTATTCTAGAAGCAGGGTCTCGCTTTGTCACCCAGGCTGGAGCACAATGGTGCAATCATAGGTCACTGCAGCTTTGAACTCCTGGGCGAAAGCCTCCCTTCCAAGCAATCCTCCTGCCTCAGCCACCTGAGTAACTAGGACTACAGGCACCCACCACCACATTCGGCTAATTTTTCTTATTTTTGTTGAAGACAAGGGTCTTGATCTCCTGGCCTCAAGTGATCCTCCCAACTTTGGCCTTCCAAAGTGCTAGGATTACAGCCATGAGCCAGGAATAAAACGTGCGTGGCAGGAATAAAGAGTTAATTGCTATTACAAAATGCACCAACCCCCAAAATAGTAAAATTATTTACAGTAGTAAAGTATTATAAAACAGCTACCTAATCAAGAAAATGTTAGCACAACCACTTGAAACTACATTCTAAATCTAAGAAATTCACAGTAACCATGTCTAGAAAACTTTTTACTCATGTTACCTTTAAATGACATGAAAAACTGCTGAAAACTGACTTTAAAGTCGGAAAAAATTACCTTTTTATGATTAGAAACCCTTCTAAGATTATCCTCTTCAATGTGAGGGAGCTGCAGGAGGGGAGACTTAAATTGCTGAAGTCCTTGAACAGCCATCTGGGAAAGCTTCATGCAGTTTTCTAGGGATGCCAAAGTTGGAGCACGAAACTCCCTTTCTTAGAAAGAATAGGAAAATAAAACAACAGGGCTGCACTTTTTACGTGTTCAGGAGTATATATAAATCACTACAAAAACAAAACTGACACTAATATCCTCAACACCTCAAAATTTTAAGATCATGGTGATATTCCTTTAAAAGCTACCAGATAAGACACTAAAAATGTACTAACCTGGTCAAATGCCAATTTATCCAGCAACAATCATTGATTTAATAAAATGCTTTGCATCACATCCAGTAACAGTAAATTATAAGACATTATCAGTATCAAGAATATACTGACACCATGGCCAAGAACTGACATCACCCATAACAAACAAACCACAACCACTATCTCCTTTTTAAAGGGTTTTTCTTTCCATTACTGACCACAAATCCTGATTCTTTTCCTTTCACACAAAAAAACATTCCATGTCAGGTGAATCACTGTTATATCAGTTACAACATAATTTCATACTCACTGTTAAAAAACAGAATAACCTAACTCTAAAAATATTCAGAGGAAGAAAAAGGATATTTTAAGTCTTTGCAAAGCAAACAATAAATAATAAAAAAATTAAATTCAAAAACACAGCTGTGATAAAGACTTATACATAATAGGAAATAAAGAAAATAAATGAGAAAATCCACAAACAAAATTTAGGGAGCTGATTGAACTGGTAGATAAAATTACAGTAAGTACCCATAAATCTTAAAACTGTGAATTGTAATCTGCACATGCTTGCAAGAAAAAGTACAACGTAATTAATTATGTCTCCTCCTCACCTTCACGGCTCCGGGCCATTATTATTAGTTGGCAGATTACATTAACCATTTCTTGAAGTAGGGCAGGGCATTTTTTCAGCATAAATTGCTGATCTGCAAAACAACCAAAAACCTGAAACAAATCATTCTAATTTTATAGTTAAAGCATCTTTATCACCTGTAGCCCACAACTAATACTAAATTTAAGTTGTGCTACAAATATTTCATATGATCTCAGAATTTTCCAGGTTAAATGGAAGAGTTTCTTCTCAGCACCACTGTCTCAAAAATCAATGAGAAAACCCTAGTTCCTATTAGATGTTTCAAAGGCAAATTTTTAATATATGGTGTCAGGCTTAATAAATCAACTCCCATCTTTCTTTTAAAATGGTCTTCATCTTAAATTCAATCTTCATTTTGCTATATTTCAAAACTTTAAAAATGTTCTTCTAGTTCACTTAAGTTTCTATAGGTATATCTACAGATAAATCCAAAGACTAAGATTAAAAATAAATATCAACTAAATACACAACAGTAAGAGGAAGAGGACAACAGAGATAGGCTCTTTCATTTATACTGCAAATAACAGTTAACTATTAAGACCATCCACTGGGTTTGATACTCAACCTAAAAAACTTTGTTTCTTGATAACTGGTAAAAATGGAGATGGTTACAGAATTGTACAGAACATTGGCAAGAGAATCACTAGTTAACATTTCAAAGCAACTCCAATGACAATGCTGAAATAGTGCTCCTTCATTCCTTCATAAACATCCTATCTTACCACCAATTACTGAATATCAAGTGGCCTTATTTTCAAAGGCATTTGATTGCATTATCGGCTTAAAGGAGGTGGGGGATGGTAAGATTTCATTTAGAAAGAACATTTATTTCCTAAGGATCACTTTCTTTTCAAACTTCAATTGAAATAATGCAGGTGAAGAGATGACATCTCAAGCCACTGCTTTTAAGCAGAAGAGGGGACTTCAAGTACATATGGAGCTTTAAATAAACATAAAACAGACACTACTGGTAACCACTCTTGGAGGAGGACTAGTGAATGAAGGGGGTGGTTTATGTGAAATCCGTTTTTCTCTCCTCAAAAGCTTACAAAATCATTTTTTTTTTTTTTTTTTTTGAGACAGAGTCTCACTTTGTTCCCCAGGCTAGAGTGAGTGCCGTGGCGTCAGCCTAGCTCACAGCAACCTCAAACTCCTGGGCTCAAGCAATCCTCCTGCCTCAGCCTCCCAAGTAGCTGGGACTACAGGCATGTGCCACCATGCCCGGCTAATTTTTTTTTTTTCTATATTAGTTGGCCAATTAATTTCTTTCTATTTATAGTAGAGACGGGGTCTCGCTCTTGCTCAGGCTGGTCTCAAACTCCTGACCTCAAGCAATTCGCCCGCCTCGGCCTCCCAGAGAGCTAGGATTACAGGCTTGAGCCATCGCGCCCGGCCTACAAAATCATTTTTAAAAAAACTTTAGGAACTTTGTACAACCTGCAATTAACCGAACATTTCTCTTATAGAGCATTCTCTCACCTTGAAACACTAAATTTTAACATTTGCCAAAACATCTGACTTAGACCTTCAAACTATTTGTGCAGTAATTATGTGGCATATAGATTTCTTTTAAAAAGGTCCTTGAGCAATTATTTGATTGAGCAAAAAAGAACAGCGACAAAAACACTGCACCATGAGGTCTAATTAAATCCGTTGCTTTGGTCCCATTAAAACCTTGTAGATATCAGAATCACAAATACCTTCTTCAAGGGTCTCAGGAATTTTCATTCTAGCAAGATGAGAGAGTAAAAGAACTCTGGCCTTCAGGCTATATGGGCAGGTAAGTGGAGGCTCATTCTTCTTTAAATTAATGCTGCCAATTTCTCTGATTAGCTAGAGTAAATAAAATAATTATTTAAAAATATATATTAAAAAAGCATTCACTTTAATACTTAACTGTTCACCAAGGAATTTGGAAGATTGGCCTAACCTGTGGTATTAGAATATTATCTGTTGGTCTGCTTGTGGCATCTTTATTATACTGAGGATCAAATTCAGAAGCTCCAGCCAAAACCATAATGAGACCTAAGAAAACAAAAGAAATTCAAAGGTAAATAAATAAATTTGCTTATTATCTATTACTATTCTCTAAGATACGTCATTAATTTTAAGGTGAAACACTTTTCTAATAATGCACAATGCTAAAAATCATCTGAACTCCACTACTGATGAATATTAATTTCTCCCATAAATAACATCTCACTTTTTAAAGTATATTATTTATACCTATCACAAGTGAATAGAAATATACACCAAAGGCAACCAAAGCAACTGGAGGCCGGGCACAGTGGCTCACGCCTGTAATCCTAGCACTCTGGGAGGCCGAGGTGGGCGGATTGCTCGAGGTCAGGAGTTCGAAACCAGCCTGAGCAAGAGCGAGACCCCGTCTCTACTATAAATAGAAAGAAATTAATTTGCCAACTAACATATACAGAAAAAATTAGCCAGGCATGGTGGTGCATGCCTGTAGTCTCAGCTACTCGGGAGGCTGAGGCAGGATTGCTTGAGCTCAGGAGTTTGAGGTTGCTGTGAGCTAGGCTGACGCCACCGCACTCACTCTAGCCTGGGTAACAAAGGGAGACTCTGTCTCAAAAAAAAAAAAAAAGCAACTGGAGGCATTAAAATCACTTAAAATAGCATTTGTTTCTAGACTGAGGCATGTGTTCCACAGAAACATTCTATAGAGCATTAATATATCATGTGATGTTAATAATTGTATAAAAAAAAGGCCCTATGGTTAAGTATGGCTGTAAATAATGGGTTAAACAGAGTTAAAGGTTTCTTTACTGCATGACTTCTCAGAGCCTTGGGTAAACTAAAATACATTAATTTCCAGAAAATTTTATTATGAAACCCAGGAGGGTTTTGTGGAAATACACGTAATTGGAACACAAGATTTGCAACCACATATATCTATTACCATATTCCCTGTTACCCTGTATAAGCTCTTTCAAGATTGGCACTATAGTTATTAATTGCATCATACAGCAGACAATATACATAATGTACTCACAAAAGGCAGGGCAGTATAGAGGTTGAGTGCATAGACCTTGGTATTTAAGGGCTCTAGCTAAATGACCTAAGACAATATTCTTTACTTCTTTTTTTGTTTTTATTTTTTGTAGAGATGGGAGTCTCACATGTTGCCCAGGCTGGTCTTGAACTGGTCTCAAGCAATCCTCCTACCTTGGCCTCCCAATGTACTGAGATGATAGGCATGAGTCACCATACCAGGCCTCTTCACTTCTCTCTCTGCACTCAGTCTCTTCACATGCACCTGACTCACAGCAAGCTCAGTACATGTGTGAGCTGTTACTATTACTAGCCTCAAATGTTTTCATGAAAACAACTGTTCCTAAGATAGACAGCTAACCTAACCAAGGATACGTAAACAAATCCACCAACTAAACAACATTTTCTGACAGAATTAACTGTGTAAGGCTAAGTACCACTCTCAGAAATGAAACTAATCGAGATCACTGAGACAAAAATACATCAAAGCATTATAAACATGAAACACTTCATAAGTGAATCAGTTTCTACATTAACATTTTAATCCTACATAAGGAAGTAATATGTACACATAAGGGAAATAATATTCACTCATTCCTCAGAAATATAAGAGCTGTTCACAGTCAAAATGATCCTGAGGAGTTTCTTTCTCATTACCAAGAGAATTAACAGAATTGCCAAATCCAAAATACAGAAAAGTCCATTTCAGTTTTGGAACAAAAATGCATTCTCCAGTGAGGCACAATTTAAAACTTACAATTTCTTTTTTTTAAAGGAGGGAGACGGAGGAATGTCTATGCTTTCTGCAGAGCAGTCATTCTGAAAGGCAACACTATGTATTCTAGAGATAAACTTTACAAAGTTAGTTTTATGTGATCAAAGAAAATGTTTAAAATTGTACTTTTTTTTTCTTAAGCAATTTTTAAATAGGATTCTGGGAATGAAATATTCCAGTTTTCTTTCAGCACACCCAAGAACTCTTTATTTTTTTTATTTTATTTTTTTTTTGAGACAGAGTCTCACTTTGTTGCCCAGGCTAGAGTGAGTGCCGTGGCGTCAGCCTAGCTCACAGCAACCTCAAACTCCTGGCTCAAGCAATCCTCCTGCCTCAGTCTCCCAAGTAGCTGGGACTACAGGCATTCGCCACCATGCCCAGCTAATTTTTTGTATATATTAGTTGGCCAATTAATTTTTTTCTATTTATAGTAGAGACGGGGTCTCGCTCTTGCTCAGGCTGGTTTCGAACTCCTGACCTGGAACAATCCGCCCGCCTCGGCCTCCCAGAGAGCTAGGATTACAGGCGTGAGCCACCGCGCCCGGCCTAAGAACTCTGTATTTTTATCATGATTAATACAGTGGTTTAATATTAACATAGTGGTTTAGGGCTCAGGAACCAGATTGCCTGGGTTCAATCCTGGAACTGTCACTTACTGTGTAGCCTCAGGCATGTTACTTTTCTGTGCCTCTGTTTCCTCATCTATAAGTTTTACTTAAAAAGCAGCACTTACTTACAGAGGCATAACAAAGATGAAATAAAGTTAATATAAGTACAGTCCCTAGAAGTGTTTGGCATACAATAGTATATGTTAGCTAATATTACTACAAAATTTGCAAACATAAAGCTCAACCATAACCATTCTGATGATATATACATATAATTGAGTAAGTAGGAATAATGGGAGTACAGATTAAGGTGTTGGCATTTTTCTCCAGCATCAGTTATATGAATTATCTATAAAACTGTAAAATGGGATTTCTCCATAGTTAAAGAATATATATATCAACTCTATGTAAGACCCAGGAAAGTAATGTGATTAATATCAATCACTGAAATTCACTTACGTTTCATATCCATATTTCGGGTTTTATAAACAAAGTATGTATAAATCTGTGTTGTGCGTATTAGAATCTGGTCTCCACTATAGCGTATTGAGCGATACCACCAAGAACCCTAAAACACAAATAAAATTAACCAAGAAATGAAGCATGAAAAGTACAATAAATGTTAACTTTGATGTAGAAATATGTTTATGGTCAAATCTTCTAAATATTTATGAGCCAATAAAAATACCTGAGCTTTAGAACAAATGTTTCTTTGTTACATATTTCAAATGATTTATTTAGATATTGTCTGAAGCCTAAATACCAATCTAAGTCATTGCATATATATGATTAAAATGTCTATATTTCAGGTAGAAATTTGTTGACAAAACAGGAATAAAACCACCCATTGTTATAAACAATAAACTGGTTCCTGACACATAGCATGTCTTTAATAAATATCTGCTAAATAAATGTATGAGTAATTTTACAGTTTATGTGGTATTTTCATTCACATTATTTCATATAACTGAATCTTCATGACAATCTCACAAAGAAGGCAAAACAGCTTGCTTATTAGGCTCATTATGGGACTCAGAGGAACTCCAGGAGCAGAAAAAGTCACAAAAGTAAAAAATGGTAAAAATCATACACTTTATGGTATCTCCATTAATATGGTGCTTTATAAAGCTGTTTTTTAAAGTAAAGATGCTCTGTTTGTTGTATCCCTAGTGTTTTAAGCCAGAAAAGTCAAAGAACATATAATAAAATCTCATTAAAGTTAAAAAAAAAATGTGTGTACATAAATACATAGAAAAAGATTTGAAAAATGCAACACCAAATTTAGCAGTGATTATCTGAGAGAAATGGAATTGAGGGAGGTGGTGTAGAAAGACTTTCATCTTAAATTCTAAATACATCTGTATCAACTCAGTTTTGTGTCACTTTTGGATTGGGAGGAAATATACATTAACATGCTCAAGTTACCTTTAGAAGACATTTTAAGGTGTAAATTCAAGGATCAATGGATTATATTCTAACACAAATTAAAATTTTATAGGGAGACTCCAAAACATGTGAATTCCTTTTCCAAAAAGTGTTAACAGAAGAGGTAGAACTTACCACAACAACTGGAAGGATAACCATAAATGCCAACCCATATACAAGTAAGACCTAGAATTGAAGAGGAAAAAATTATGGCCTTCATCAGGGAAATGATAACAATATCCATGAACATTTACTTTGAGGCTTATAATGGAGGCCACTATTAAAAGCACTCTTCATGCATTATCTTATTTAATCCTTATTCTCAAACTCTATGAGAAAGGTACCATTACTTTCCTTTGGTAGGTAGGGAACCTGAAGTACATATAGGTTACACAGCTTGTCCTAGGTCACACAGCTAGTAAGTGGTGAAGCCAAAATTTAAACCAAGGCAGTTCAGCTTTAGAGCCTATACTCATATCCACTATAATAAATTACCTTGTAATTTGTTATTTACTGACACAATATAGACAAGAGCAGCAATACATTTTCCTTCAAGTCAGGTACTTACTTATTCACAACCTGCAAGTATTCAGTGCCTTGGATATAAATGAGATAAGAAGCCCTTGGCTAAACTGATTCCTTTGCCCAAATATCAAGGAGCCACTGCATAATGTTCTGTTTGCTAATCATTTTTATCTATTGATTTTTTTTCCTACTGCTTGATCCTAAATTTGGTAGTAACTACTAATATCTCTTCTCTATTATTCCCACGGGAGTAACCCTAAGCATGACAAATATGTTTATATGCAGCAACTATATATCCCTAAGGATAACCAATTTTAATCTGCTATAAAATAACATTTAATAGCCACTTTCAAAACAAATTACAGTCAGACTGTGTGGATTTTGTTTTTATTGCTTTAAAGATAGCTCCTAGACAATTATTTTCAAGAAAGTCAAAAGATGAAGTAGCGAATTATCTGTTACTGTAAAGTAAGATGATTCTTGATGTTTTAGGGGGTTGCAACACCTATTACTGATTGAAGTTGATATCCTACTGCCTCCTAAAGTACCATATGGACTATTTACAATTTAATTTATCATACATTAAAATTAGTTTAGCCTGGGTAATGGTGAAAGGAAGGATAAATTAATTTTGAGTACTCCTTAGAATAAATGTAGATACCATAAAAACCAGTAGTTTCTGAAACCAAAGGTAGGATTCGATCTGAAACTACTTACTAAAGAAAAGAAATCGGGAGAGGAGGGATGGGTATATACAAACACAATGAGTGAGATGTGCACCGTTTGGGGGATGGTCACACTTGAAGCTCTGACTCAAGGGGGGAGGGGGAGTATGGGCAATATACGTAACCTTAACATTTGTACCCCCATAATACGCTGAAATTAAAAAAAAGAAAGGGGGGGAGGAGAGGGGAGGGGAGGGGAGGGGAGGGGAGGGGAGGGGAGGGGAGGGGAGGGGTGGGGAGGAAGAACAAGAACAAGAACAAGAACAAGAACAAGAACAAGAACAAGAACAAGAACAAGAACAAGAACAAGAACAAAAATCATCACAACTTTAAGGTTTTAAAACTACATTTAGAACACACTGCCCCAACACAGCAGCCTGATAATGGGCACCAGTTCTTTTCTCTGTTATGTAAAAAGTTTTCACAATACATAGTTAAATTAAAAATAGCATGCCAGCATTTTCTTTGTAATGGTTCTCTTTATATTATCAAGACACATATTATAAAACAAAAATTACAAATCATTATGTAAAAATTACAAATCATCAAATACATTATGTGTCTAACTTCAGTGCACTCACCAAAATTGAGTTTTTCTGGTCAACTATCCAAGCTGGCAGGGCAATTCCAAAGCTTGTGGCTGAAACAGAAAGAATATCAGAGTTTCTCAAGAGTCTCTACTTCCAGTTTTATTTATTTATATCCCAAAATGCCAACTTCCAAAAACACTTTAGAATAACATTAATGGGCCCCCATTACACAAAAGTTAAGAATATGGTTTATATCCAAAACTTCAAATTTTTCCAGATGGGGAAAAAGCCCTATGTTAAGTACATGAATTACTTCTTCAAAAAAACCTAAATTCTTTTGTATGTCCTGAGTTTATGAAAATATGAACATACGGGAAAATGTGTGAAGTCAGTAAAGAAAAGCAGATTTTTTTTTGCACCAAATTTTCATCAGCTGCTAACTGGAAATGATTAATGATAGTGATTACTCTTTTCCCTGAATCAATCTAATTTCTATATCCCAAACTAGTCTTTAGAAAGAAAAATAAAGTAAAATGTAATTAATGGGTGCTAAATTAAACTCATTGTGATTGTCAGTTTCCTATTCATAAGCTAAAAAAAAAATCAAACTATTCCTTTTAGACTAATTAACTTTTGAATACTATATACCATATCACCAATATTTTTAAATCATCATTTATCACACCTTGAGGCCCATCTGGATTTCCAAATTCTTCCCAATTTTTCCGAGACTCTTCATCAGTTAAACTAGAATCAAAAGAACAAAGTTGCAAAATTAGAAAGCCACACCTGAAGAGTAAGTATTCATATAGACAAACTCCATTAACCAACCAACTCATTTCTTAAAAGATACTGACTGAGTGAATCAAGAAAAGTCTCTCTGAAATCGCAAAAAAAGTGTGAGAGAGGAGCAAGGAATGCTACATTAATTGAAAATACTATTATCCCTTAATACAATTCCTGGTTGGCCCAGGATTCTCGAGTTCCGCCAATTCAATCAGATGAAACTTTTAAAGGCCACTAAATTTTCTGAGAAGGCAGGGAGGATTATAGGTGATTTTTATTATTTTCCTTATACTCTCATAATTTCCAAAATTTCTTCAAAGAGCATGTTTATACATTAACAATAAATACATGTTTTTAAAACATATAAATTTAATACATAATGGTAGCTCCCTATAAAACACTGGCATTACTTTCTCAAAGAAACAAACCAATACTACCTGTAAAACTCTGAAACTCTACTGCTATAAAAAAGGGTCTTTTGCATTGTACTGAAATCATAATTTCCAGCTTCTCAACCCAGGCAATATAAAAGTGCCAGAGTGATATTTTTATACACCTAAATATAAATGTAACCTCTGCCTTGGACAACGGCTCAAGGCGCAGAGTTAGAATGGTTTTATTCCAGGTCCCGGTGAAAATGTTAAAAAGCATTAAAAGAAATTCTCAATTTCTTCAAAAACTTTACAATGTAGTTAAGACAAGGCAGGCCCACAAAGAAAATGACCAATAATATAAAAAGGCATTCTTGGAGACCAATTGGCAAAGGATTACTTATGGTTCAAATCTAATTTTAGCCATATTTCTATTTCCCAAAACAATAGGTAATGTAGTTTCTATTCAACAAAAATCCAAATGGAGACAGGCAACATAGAAATACCTTTATAAAACAGCAAGAAGGACACTCATTGATTTTCAATGACTGGAAAATGTTCTTAAACTTATCAATTTAGTCACTTATGAAAACAAGTGCCTTGGTATCTTTAGTCCTTATTTAACTATAACTCCACTCACACCATTTAATATAAGGTCACAGAAAACTACAGGAGCCAATGAAAAACACTACTAGACAGGTTTGCAAGTTAGTAAGCAAAGGTGCTAAGATTTCTTTTCTATTAAAGGAGAGATGTTTCTCAAAAAAATTTGCTCTGGTTTACCTGTACAATTGCTCACCCAACACAGAGCTTTAGCTATTGTTTCTCTCAATATTCTGTCTTCTAAACAGATCTTTTTCCCCAAAATAATTATCTCTGTCCCCGTCTTTGTGATTATTGCAGCACCAACAAACTGCTCTGTTCTCTATACATGTTCCCAGAATTTGCAAAATAAGGCACAGCTCAAATCATAAAAACACTGGTTTTGCAACCTATCTACACACATCTGGTTACAATTACATTAATTCACTTATTAAATAGACTTGTATGATTGCTGTATGACATGCCTGTCATATAATTGGATACTCAATCAAATTAAAGAAGTCAGTAATTTTCTTAAAGTCAGTTTTTAGAGTCAGTTTAAGAAAGCAAATGATTTTTTGCTACTTATTCGTATTTCACTGTAATACCATTCTTAAAAGTTAAAATACTTAAAAGCCATATGATTTCAGTATAATTCATATATAATAAGCTTAAACAAGATCAATGATACAAATAGAATTTTTAAAAATTCACTGAGTGTAGTTTCCTAAACACATGATTATATCCCTTAACTTTGGGGAAGTAAGGGAGAAGAGGATTATGATCCTATTAAAAATCTAACAAAATCTATATCCCCTTTGCCCTGGAAAAAATGTATACTACAAAGACACATAAATTCTATATAAAATTTTAGTGACCCCAGATTATAAATTCTGATCTGGAGAATCCTTTCACTAAATTATATGTGAGTGACCATGAGTTGGCTATATAGAGTTAAATTACATATTTATGTGTAGGATCACATGAAAACACATGCTTTTATAAAAATTAAAATATCTTGGCCAGGCACGGTGGCTCACGCCTGTAATCCTAGCACTCTGGGAGGCCGAGGAGGGTGGATTGCTTAAAGTCAGGAGTTCAAAACTAGCCTGAGCAAGAGTGAGATCCTGTCTTTCCTAAAAATAGAAAGAAATTAATTGGCCAACTAAAAATATATAGAAAAAATTATTCTACTTCATCTAGTTTCTACACAAAAAAAAAAAAAAAAAAAAAAAAAAAATTAGCCAGGCATAGTGGCACATGCCTGTAGTCCCAGCTACTCAGGAGGCTGAGGCAGGAGGATCCCTTGAGCCCAGGAGTTTGAAGTTGCTGTGAGTAGGATGACACCACGGCACTCTAGCCCGGGCAACAGAGTGAGTACTCTGTCTCAAAAAAAAAAAAAAAATTATCTTTAAAGGAATAATTATGCTGCCCGTGTGCTATAAAGCAGCTTAAAGACAGATTTTACACCTGAAAGCCAAATCTCAACTGTATCTAGATGGATGAACCAGAGAATTCAATGGTCTAATTCCTCAAAAATAACCATACTTTCTTTCCTCTAAGTTAGAATCTGATGAAAAAAGAGTAATGGTCCAGCTGGTGTATTATAATAGGCAATTAAGGGTAGAGAAAATTCCTAAATAACCAAAGCAAATTCTAAAAGCATTATAGAACAAAGCCTATAAAACTGCATTCCAAAGGTTGCTTTAGTTATACTGAGGCTGCTAGAGATACTGATAAGACAGAAGCTTCAATTCAATCACTTAGAACTTAACATTTAGTAAAATACACATCTTTGTCTAATTTAGTTATACTTGTGTAAATTACAAAATCTCAAAGTTCTGGGTCCCAAAATCATTTCACTTTTTCATTGGTCTTGTAGGACAACAACTATTTACATCATTTAATATATAAAATATTCTATAGGCCAGGCACGGTGGCTCACACCTGTAATCCTAGCACTCTGGAAGCCTGAGTGGCGGGCAGGAGGATTACTTGAGCCCAGGAGTTTGAGGTTGCAGTGTGCTGTGATGATGCCACTGCACTCTACCCAGGGTGACAGAGTGAGACTCTGCCACAAAAAAATAATAAAATATATTATAGCTTGATCATGTAACTGAGTTAAAACTAAAGGCCTTATACTATTATTCTGCATATTTTAGAATAGTAACCAAACACCATAAAGAGTCAGATTCCCAGCAACCTGAGTACAAAATCATAAACCTGAAAATGTTAGAACAACCTAAAGACTGAGGGAGAAAAAAATTTTACCGAAAGCACTAAAATTAAAGCTACTAATTAAATAATCTTGGCTGTCTGACATCCTCTGGAAATCTCCTGCTCTTCTTAAATTACCTGAAGACAGCAATTAAGGCACACCAATATTTGTGCAAAGAGAGTAAATGCTTGAAGGAGACACATTGAAAAAGGGGGAAAGGAGACATAACTGAAAAAGAGCAATCTGGAGGACGTCTACCTGCTATGCAGAAAATGTAGTGCACCCTTCAGAAGTCCTAATGGCATTGCTTTATTACAGAATCATAACACAAAATCAACTTCTAAGTGTTCAAGTGAAAAGAAGAGTCTACATCTCTCACTTTTCAATCAAAAGCAAGAAATTATTAAGTTTTGCGAGGAAAGCATGTCAAAAGCCAGGACAAGCCAAAAGCTAGTCCTCTAGAGCCAGTTACTCAAACTGTGAATGCAAAGGAAGAGTTCTTGAAATTAATTAAAAGTGCTATTCTAGTGAAGACATGAATGATAAGAAAGCAAATCTGCATTATTGCTAATATGGACAAAGTTTGAGCAGTCAGGATAAGAGATCAAACCAGGCACAACATTCCCTGAAGTCAAAGCCTGACCCTAACTTGCTTCAATTCTATGAAAGCTGAGTGAGGTGAGGAAGCTGCAAAAAAGTTTGAAGCTAGCAGGGGTAGGTTCATGATATTTAAGGAAACAGGCCACCTCCATAACATAAAAGAACAAGGTGAAGCACCAAGTACTGCTGAAGAAGCTACAAGTTATCCAGATCTGGCTAAGATGACTGATAAAGGTGGCAACACTAAACAACAGATCTTCAGTGTAGATGAAACAGCCTTATATTGGAAGAAGATGTCATCTAGGACTTTCATAGCTAGAGAGGATAAGTCAATGTCCGGCTTTAAAGCTTCAAAGGTAAGGCTAACTCTCTTGTTAGGGTGAATGAAGCTGGTGACTTTCAGCTGAAGGCAACACTTATTTACCATTCTGAAATCCTAGGGCACTTACGAATTAGGCTAAATATCTTCTGCCTGTGCTCTATAAATGGAACAACAAAGCCTGGATGACAGCACATCTATTTACAGCATGGTTTACTGTCTATTTTAAGCCCACTGTTGAGAATTACTGCTCAGAAAAAAAGAATTTCAAAAGATTACTGCTTATTGACAATGCACCTGGTCACCCAAGAGATCTGATGGAGATGTACAAGGAGATTAATGTTTCTTTAATGCCTGTAATACAACATCCATTCTGCAGTCCATGTGTCAAAAAAAAATTTCAACTTTCAAGTCATATTATTTAAGAAACATATTTTGTAAGGCTATAGGTGCCATAGACAGTGATTCCTCTGGTGGATTTGGACAAAGTAAATTCAAAACCTTCTGGAAAGGATTCACCATTCTAGGAGATATTTTGAACTTTTCGCATGATTCATGAGAATTCTTAATTCTTACTCAGACGACTAAGAATACTCATGATTCATAGGAGGAGTTCAAAATATCAACATCAAGCCAGGCACAGTGGCTCATGCCTGTTACCCCAGAACTTTGGGAGGCCAAGGTGGGAGTTCAAGACCAGCCTAGTCAACATAGCAAGACCTAGTTTCTACAAAAAAAAATTTTTAATTAGCCAAGCATAGTGGCATGTCCCTGTAGTCCCAGCTACTCTGCAGGCTGAGACAGAAAGATCCCTTGAACCTACATGGTTGAGGTTGCAGGGAGCTATGACTGGGCCATTGCACTCCTGGCTGTGGGGTGGAGTGAGACCCTGTCTCTTAAAAAAAAAAAATCAACATTAACAGATGTTTGGAAAAAGTTGATTCCAACTCTCATGGATGACTTTGAGGGGTTCAAAACTGCAGTGGAGGAAGGCCCTGCAGATGTGGTGGAAACAGCAGGAGAACTAGAATTAGAAGTGGAGCCTGAAGATAGGACTGAATTACTGCAATCTCATGATCAAACTTGAATAGATGATGAGTTACTTCTTGTGGATGAAAAAAGAAAGTGGTTTCTTGAGATAGCATCTATTCCTGGCAAAGATGCTGTGAACATTGTTGAAAGGGCAACAAAGGATTTAGAATAGTCCATAAACTAGTTGATAAAGCAGTTACAGGGTTTGAGAGGATTGACTTCAATTACGAAAGAAATTCTACTGTGGGTAAAAGGCTATCGAACAGTACTGCATGCTGCAGAGAAATCTTTTGTGAAAGGAAGAGTCAATTGATGCAGCAAACTTCAATGTTGTCTCATTTTTAAAAATTGTCAGCCGGGCGCGGTGGCTCACGCCTGTAATCCTAGCACTCTGGGAGGCCAAGGTGGGCGGACTGCTCGAGGTCAGGAGTTCAAAACCAGCCTGAGCAAGAGCAAGACCCCGTCTCTACTATAAATAGAAAGAAATTAACTGGCTAACTAATATATATAGAAAAAATTAGCCGGGTATGGTGGCGCATCCCTGTAGTCCCAGCTACTTGGGAGGCTGAGGCAGCAGGATTGCTTGAGCCCAGGAGTCTGAGGTTGCTGTGAGCTAGGTTGACGCCATGGCACTCACTCTAGCTTGGGCAACAAATCGAGACTCTGTCTCAAAAAAAGAAAAAAAAAAAGGAGAACTTAACAATCTGTATCTCAACAAGTATAGTAATTAACAATATAGTAACTAGGAATAATCTAGTACAAAGAAATTCTAAAAAGAAAGAGACCAAAAATGAAAAACTTCAAAATAAAAATTAAACTTGTCTTTAAATAGTTTAAATGAGATAAGCCATAAGGCAAAATAAGAAAAATAGATCAAAACTAATAAAAAAACCTATAAATAAAAACAAGGTCTAAGTTCTTATAATCAGGATGCTAATAAAATAGCTCAATTAACTTACCACTCACTACTTAATTTAGCCAAGTTCACATGGCAAAAGCACTACCCTAAGTGTCAACTCTTCATTACTTAAAAATGAAGGTTTAATTAAATTGCCACTTTAGAGCTGCTGGGCAGTTCCATATGAGTTCAGTTTAAGTGTATGACAACTATATTTTACTATTTTATTAAAATAGAAAACCATCTTTACCACTCTTAAAAATCTGTAATGGGTCCTATGATACTTACGCTGCATAAGCTTTTGCTATCCTCATGAACATGACTTCATCACCTCCTTTATCTGGATGATATTTAAGTGACAGCAAACGATACTGTTTCTTAATTTCTGCTACTGTTGCCCCCTAAAAGGAAAGCTTTGTATTAGTAAGTGCAATTCTGTAAAGAAATAAATAGATTCTACATTAAACTTAAAACATGAGCTTCCCAGTATTCCAAGAAAGAGAAAATGAAGTTTTCATCCTGTATTTTGTCCCATAAATTTCATCCCATGTATTTTATAAAAATACACTTATATTGTCCAATATATTTATTTTATTAAGCACCTACTATGTGCCATGCAGTACACTAGGCACTGATTTGAAAGTGAAACCACATAATGCCACATTTAAATATTAGGTTATTAAGTATGGAACGTGCAATTTCCTTAAGTACTAAGTTTGACAGTTGATATCTGACATTTCACTTTGACATATTTTATTTGCTTTTTTGTTTAATTGTAAAGGTACATATTCATTCTTTCAAATGAATGTTTTGGCTTGTGATTATCTTTCAAATTTTTTACAGCAATTTTTGTGCAATCATGGATAAGTCAGAAATTCGTGTTATTTTTTAATATGAGTTCCATTGTGTAACCAATGCAGAAGATAGCTCAAAACATCAACGAAGTGTTTGGAAGGATGTGGCTAATGAACACACAGTACGTCAAAGGTTTGAAAAGTTCCATTCTAGTGATTTTAATCTTGAAAATGAGCCACAAGGGTGATCTGAGACCACAGTGGATAATGATGAGCTGAAAGCTGTAGTGGAAAGGAATCCATCTCAACCTAAGCGTGAATTAGCAGCAAGGTTTGATGTTACTATCCCAACAATATTGGACCATTTGAAACAAACAAGCAAAGTAAAGAAGCTGGATAGAGTTCTGCATGAATGAAATGACCATAAGAAGAGAAATCATCTTGAAGTTTGTCTTTTTTTGCTGTCATGACATAAAGTCAAACCATTTCTACTACGTGTGATGAAAATGGATTATTTACGACAAGCGCAAGCATTCAGCACAATGGTTGGATAAAGATGAAGTGCCAAAACACAGTCCAAAACCAAATATTCATCAAAAACAGCTAACAGTGTCTGTTTAGTGATCCAGCGTTGTATTATCCACTACAGCTTCGCGAAACCTGGTCAATAGATTACAGCAGATGTCTACTGCAAACAACTGGATGAAATGATGAGGATGCTTGCAATTAAGCAGCCGATATTAGTCAACAGAGACAGACCAATCCTCTTGCAAGACCACGTCACAAAAAACAATTCTGCTTCAATTACAGAAGCTGGACTTGGAAACTCTCTGTCATCCATCGTATTCACCAGACCTTGCATCAACTGACTACCATTTCTTTCAGGCTTTGAACCACTAAGAAGTGAAAGGAAAAGAAAAATACTCAATTCTCAATAAGCTGTAGAAAACACCTTTGGCACTTTCATTGCCACTTGCTCTCCAGGATTCTTCACTGCTGGCATAAACAAGCTACCATTAAGATGGCAAAACTGTGTCAAAAGTTTAGGCGCATATTTTGATTAATTGTACTACTTCTTATTTGAGATATAATAAACTAAGTTTCTGATTCAAAATCTGACATTTCATATTTAATGACCTAATAAAAAAAATAGACATTTAAATATCAAAAAATATCACAATAAATTAAGTCTAGCTCAAAGAACCCTCAAATCAAAGGTTAACTGTCTAAGGAATACTTAAGGTTTTAGCTGCTTATCTATTCTACTATTAAGTAAACATTTAGTAAGTTGATCTTAAATGTTTCTTAATTAGTCTCAACTTCTATTTCTTTTTTTAATCAGGCAGCTCCTTGAACCAGAAGAGGTTCAAGGAGATTCTTTCCATTTCTATTAATTTTTTGATACTGCTTTTTATTACCTTTTTAATCTTAGAAAATCTCTCTCAATGACCATGACCATAGCAATAAGAAAAATCACATAATATGCAAACTTTTCTTCTACAAAGCAGAAAACTAGCTGATATACACTCTCCTTACTTTGTATCACATGAATGTCTGGATCAAGCCATCTACTAAGCAGAGACTCAAAGTAAAAGAAAGTGATTGGGGAGGGTGGGGAATAGAAAGAGCACTGGATTCAGCTTGGCTACTGACAAACGGGGGACCCCACACAAGACACAAATTTTCTAAGCCTCATTTTTTCTCTTATTTAAAAAAAAAAAAGCCTAGAAAATGTCCACTATTAATTTCAGTTTTAACATTCTACTGATATACTAATTTTCTATTAGGATCCATTAATCAAGTTCAATCAGATCACCTAAGGGGCACAACTCAGAAATTAATCTGAATTACTGTGACAATGACATTAGTTCTTTATAAACCCCCAACACAGATACAACACACTATCTTTTTTTTTCCTTGAAAGCAGTCTCTGTCACCCAAGCTGGAGTGCAATGGTGCAATCATAGCTTGCTGCAGCCTCAAACTCCCAAGTTCTAAAATGATACTCCTGCATCTGGTTCCTAAATAGCTGGGACTATAGGCAAACACCACCATGCCCAGCGAATTTTTTTCTTTTCTTTTCTTTTTTTGTTTTAAAGAGACAAGGTCTTACTATATTGCCCAGGCTGGTCTCGAACTCCTGGACTCAAGTGATCTTCCCACCTCAGTCTCTCGAGTTGCTGAGATTATAGGCATGAGCCATTGCACCCAGCCCAATTCTTAGTAATATGACAATCAACAGCTATAGCTTAAAAACAAATACATTAGAATGATAATGGATTAGGTATCTTTATTTTAATAAAAAATTTAACTGACCAAAGTCTGATTTTTTTGGCATATCACAACATTTTTTAGGATGTGGACCTATAATGTTTTCATTGAATCATTAAACTAATGTGCATTATATAAAAATATTACTTACAGGATCCAAATTTAATACTTCATAAGGATTGTATTCTTGATATTCTCGGTCTGTTTTGGAAACCTTGTATGCAAGGAATAAGAACAATGCCCATCCTGCAAGCAGAACTATTTTCCTGTTTAAAAAAAAAGATAAATGAATTATAAGTAAATACAACTGTATGGTTTTCCTTTAAGAGTTTAAAGATATTATGGCAAGATCAATGAATAAAATAATCTAGGGTAGGTCCTTACCACTATGCTATTAACTCAAATTCTACAATCACTGAATGTAAACTCCTGTTACAAGGATAGTGTCTTCTTCACCTCTGAATTCCTTAGAGTCTAGTACAATGCCTTGCACATAATAGATCTTCTCACAATTGCTATCTGCATAATTTTAAATATAGGAGTGAATTCAACTTATTAACTTATCCAACCCATTAAATTTGATCAAAATATATAAAGTATTCAGTAAACATTTAATATAAAAGAGAATTGCTTTGACCTAGCGATTACGCTTTTAATAAGATAAACTAAGAAAAAAATTGGTCAATTATGCAAAGATAAATAAATAACCTTGTTGATAATACAACTTTGTAAACAACCTAAATGTCAAATTATAAGGAACTAATTAAATAAACCATTTTTAGGGGACTAAATTAAATAAACCATGATGCAGCCACACAATGCAAGATTTTATAGCCAATACAGACACAGAAAGATGAGTGTAATAGCTTAAAAAAAAGATATAAAAGGACATATAATGTGAAAATGAACTAGTTTCTTCTCTCTTCAATATGTTCTGTTTAACAAAAATAAAAGGGTGATATTACCAGTGTTGGAGAGGCTAAAGAAAAAGGAACTCTCATACACATCACACTCTGAAGGAGTATCTGGCAATACGGTATTAAAAGTCCTAAAGAAGTACATGCCCTTTTTTCTTCAATACATTCCATTTCAAATAATTTAGAAGGAAATAAATTAGAATTAAGTATATAAAGCATAAAAAAGTGGTTACAGAGATGTAAATAATAGCCTTAAAAAAACAAATATCTATCAACAGATTAATGGACAAATAAACTAATAGTACATCTATATAGTTAAATACTCTCTAGCCACTAATAATATTTGTTGTGGATGACTGCCTACCTTGTATTGCTAAGTTTATAAAAGAAGAACAGCTTTCAAAGCTGTACATATATAACATAATCCAATTTTGTGAATAAAAATGTATGTAGAGGCCAGGCGTGGTGGCTCAAGTGAGCCTGTAATCCTAGCACTCTGGGAGGCCGAGGCGGGCGGATTGCTCAAGGTCAGGAGTTCGAAACCAGCCTGAGCAAGAGTGAGACCCCGTCTCTACTATAAATATAAAGAAATTAATTGGCCAACTAATATATATAGAAAAAAATTAGCCGGGCATGGCGGCGCATGCCTGTAGTCCCAGCTACTCGGGAGGCTGAGGCAGGAGGATTGCTTGAGCCCAGGAGTTTGAGGTTGCTGTGAGCTAGGCTGATGCTACGGCACTCAGCTCTAGCCTGTGCAACAAAGCGAGACTCTATCGCAAAAAAAAAAAAAAAAAAAAAGTATGTAGAGTAATCATCTTAATAATGGCTAGCTTTAGGTGATAAGTTGAATGACTTTTTTTATACCCTTTATATAACAATTTGTTACACTGAGCAGGAACTGTTAGACAAAGACATAAAATAAATCATAGGCCAAATCAAACAAAATTGGAATGACCTGTTCTTAAAGAAGAAAATCTCATCTCCCAATGTTTCCTAAGTTTTTCCAACCATCATGCTTTTTGCTCTCTTAGATCCTTCTACCTAGAATCCCCGTTCTTTATCTCTGCCATACAAACCCTATTCATCACTTAAATAATCCATCCTCCATAAACCAATCCTTAACCCTTGCCAAGATTATCAACAAGAGAGAATGGTTGCAGCCACAAAGAAGCACAAATCATGACTTTCCTCCTCTGACTCATTCTAAGTTCCTTGAGCATGTGGACAGATCTTATTCAGTTTTGACTAACCCCACAGTAGCTTGAACACAGCTGACATTCAAGCAAATTTCTTTCCACTAGGCCAAAATAATTCTAACCCTTGTTAAGGGCATATAACTTCAAGCTGCTTTCCATAACATCTATGTGCCCATCTATGTCCAAAAAGGAGACATATCCCTACGTGGAAACGCCACGACTTTTGCCTGGCTATCTAGTGACAGGCAGTTGAGAAGATAGGCTCCAGAACAAAACTACATGAGTTCAACTCCCAGCTTTACCATTTATTAACTGAGAGACCCTGGCATATTGTTTAACTTTTTTTTTTAAGAGGCAGAGTCTCCCTGTTGCCCAGGCTAGAGTGCATCGGCATCATCATAGGTCACTGCTAACCTCCTGGGCTCAAGCCAGTAGTAGATAGGACTACAGGTGCACGCCACCTCATCCAGCTTTTTTTTTTTTTTTTGAGACAAAGTCTCCCTTTGTTGCCTGGGCTAGAGTGCCATGGCGTCAGCCTAGCTCACAGAAACCTCAAACTCCTGAGCTCAAGCAATTCTTCTGCCTCAGCCTCCCAAGTAGCTGGGACTACAGGCATGCGCCACCATGCCCAGCTAATTTTTTCTCTATATATTTTTAGTTGGCCAATTAATGATATTTTTTTTCTATTTTTAGTAGAGATGGGGTCTTGCTCTTGCTCAGGCTGGTTTTGAACTCCTGACCTTGAGCAATCCTCCCGCCTCGGCCTCCCAGACTGCTAGGATTACAGGCGTGAGCCACCACACCCAGCCCAATTAATTTTTTTTTTATTTTGCTCAGGCTGGTCTTGAACTCCTGAGCTCAAGCAATGCTCCTGCCTTGGCCTCCTAAAGTGCTAGTATTACAGGTGTGGGTCACCAAGCACGGCATCAAGTTGCTTAACCTTTTACACCTCCAACTTTCAGTGTGGATGTGAAAATTAAATGAGATTAGGTATATAAAGTATTTAGAAGATGCCTAACAGATAGCAGACAATCAATTCACATGAGCTACGCACTGTTATTAGAAGTTCTTACCCATATCTCAGCTCTCACCTTAGACCTCACTTAACTCAGGGAAGCTTTCTGTCTTGGGCCAATTAGGAGATCTCACCCTGCTTTTTCATGGTACTGCTCTCCCAGCCCTTACTAATAATTCTATTATCATGACCTGTTTCCTTGCCAGTATCCCCCAAGATTGCAAGTCATCGAACCATGTCTATTTTGTTAATCAGTATATCCAGCAACTAGTCATGATATCTGACACACAGTAAGCACACAATAACTACTTGTTGAATAAATAATAAAGACAATTAAAACTGTGAACTTTTAACTCAAACCCAAGGTTTCTAATACCTTCACATTTTGTTTTGCCGACTCTCCCAACAGACTAACAAAGCTCACAAAACAAAGATAAAAATACAACTGCAAACTACAAAAGCAAGATTTAAAACCAAACAAGGGAAAGAAAACAAAACACCTAGGATATGCTAGACCCTATATCAGATGTTTTACATGCAGCACCTGACTCTCTGAGCCAAGAAATGAAGGAAAGAAAGGATCAGGACCAAATCCCCAGGCCAATGAAAATTACCGCAACCAATAAAACTATGATCTAGTTTTCTGAGAGTCAAAGCAAAGGTGAAAACAGAATGGACTACATCATGCTCTGTGCTCAATTTTTTAAAAGCATATTTGGTTCCTCTAAAATAAGCATTTTCCCTGCACACAGCTTCAGTAATTAACTTGTGAGGTCTTGCATTTATTCTTTAAGCATATTTTAAATGTCATTTTGGAAGCAACTTCTAGAAATTACACACCTTAATTTCAGGGATGCTGTCAGAGGGAAGCATTACATAAGAACTGACCAACTGACCAGCCAACCAACTGATTATTTTGAAAGAACATTTCAGGATTAAGTATCAAAAAAATTTTAATGGCTTCTGGCCTTATCTAAATTGTTACCAGTATCTACTTAATCTTCCTTACTTAAACATCCCTTAATCTGCACTTTAAGTAAATCACTTTATTAATAACTGAAAAGAACTTCACAAAGCTTTTATTTTTCTTGAAAACTGAGGTTTAGATACGCACAAAGTGTTGAAGAAAGCCAGAACAAAGACTCAGAGGTCAAAAATACAGTTGTTTCTCAGTACCCTCAGGAGATTGGTTCCAGGACCCCACAGATACCCAAAATCTGCAGATGCTTAAGTCCCCATAGGAAATAGTGTAGTATTTGCACATAACCTTCTCATATTCTCCTGTATACTTTAAATCATCTATAGATAACTTACAATACCTAAAACAATGTAAATGCTATGCAAATAATTGTTATACTGTATTTTTTATATATATTATTTATCATTGTATTGGTTTTTGTCCCCAAAATATTTGTGAGACACAGTTGGTTGAATATGCTTACGTACAACCCATGAATATGGAGAACAGATTGTATTTGTCTCACTGCTTCATGAAAATTTAATTTAAAATGAGAACCAACAACAAAGAAAAAACAGAAAATATAAAACTACTCTCATCAAGACTGACTTTGCCTATATTTTCACATCATTAAAGAACTCTTGGACAGGCAAGGTGGCTCACACCTGTAATCCTAGCATTTTGGGAGGCCGAGGCAGGTGGATTGTTTGAGCTCAGGAGTTTGAGACCAGCCTAAGCAAGAGCAAGACCTCATCTCTACTAAAAAAATAGAAAGAAATTAGATGGACAACTAAAAAGTATATACATATATAAAGATTAGCTGGGAATGGTGGTGCATGCCTGTAATCCCAGCTACTCGGGAGGCTGAGGCAGGAGGATCCCTCGAGTCCAGGATTTAAGGTTGTTGTGAGCTAGGCTGATGCCATGGCACTCTAGCCTGGGCAAGAGAGTGAGACTTTGTCTCAAAAACATAAAACAATAAAAACTCTTAATACCAGAGGTAAACTTCCCCTCCCCATACAAAGGAACTAACTAGGCAAAGTCAAACCTCACAAAGAAAAACTATTTAAACCCCCTGAAATCACACAGCTATGCTGAAAACTATCATCACTTAAACTAAGATTTAAAAATAACTGGTTCTACTCTTACTAATCTTCTTTGCTAGGTCTTCTCTTCCTATCTATTCAATAGATAAATGTAGGTAATTCACAAGATATAGTTATCCAATAATGGCAACTCTCTCACCTCCTATCACAGTTTCATCTATTACCTCTAAGTTGATGGCTTCATGTAAAGGTCCAAAGCCTCTTAACCAGCATGCTCCATAGCCTCACAAAATCAAACAGGCCTGCCTGCTCTAATTAAACATACTAATGGCCTGTTTAAGCAGTTGGGCCTGCCAATACAAAGGGTGACTAGGTTCCTATTCCACTACTTTTAGCTACATGATCTTGGTCAAGTTACCTCATTTTCTTAGCCTCAGTTTCCTCATCTGAGAAAAAGCCCAAACATATACTTTGAAGTTAATATAAAATTAAATTAGATAACACATAAACTCTTAGCATAGAACCTGGTACACAGTAAGTGTTCAATCAACTTTAAGTATCACCATGAATTTTACAAACTTGACCATGTCACTTCCCTACTTTTGAAATCTTTTATAGATTCCCCAATACTCATTAAGATAATATTCAAATTCTGACACAGGTCTTACTTCAAGATTTGACTTACTGCTCTCCTCCTTCCCCCAGTCAGAAGTATACTCTCCTTCCTTTGAACTTCTAAACCACTTTTCAGACAGCTCTCAAATTTACTAATTATATCTTACTCCTACTACATACAGGCTACAATTTCTTTACAGACACACATCTTACTCATTTTACCCACATTTTGTATGACACCTTGCAAAGAATAAGCACTAAATATGTTTTTTATTGGAATTCATTACTTACTTTACTGTAGGAATAATATTTGGCTGGGGTTTTAATAACCGTAAACGATACCACATGCATCTTCCATATACTTTTCTGATATTCTTTAATCGAATTTGCTCTGTCAAAAAAGAAAAATAAGATAAATTAAACCATTTTTCACAGTGAAGGTAAAACCCATTAATATCATAATAACCTTCAATACCATGCTAATAATTTATTGGAACATGAAAGTACTGCCTATTCAAATAACCTTTAAAAAACTTTACAAGATAGGTTAAATTTTCTGTCATTTAGAACAAATCACCTATCTGGAAAACTTCATTTTTCATGTGACTTAACTCATTGAAAATGTAAAAACTGACTTGCACCCAAAACATTTAGTCATATATGATCAGTAATTTCTGAGAAATTCTTTCCCCCTTTCCCTTCCACTGAAGAAGAAACAAAAAGCATAAAACAGTTAAAACATGATTATTAAGAAAGCTAAGCAGAAATGATACTCTTCAAACATAAAAATAATTGCCCATCAAAATATCTTCTAACAACAAAGTTTAGTTAGGTCTTATCTATTTAAGATATAAAACTACCATGTTTCCCCGAAAATAAGACAAAGTCTTATATTTATTTTTCCTCAAGAAGACACCCGAGGGCTTATTTTCAGGGGATGTGTTATTCTCTCTGGGCTCAGTAGGAGACTGCTTGCTGAAGCTTTTCCCCTATCCCCTGGTGTTTGGGGGGTGTGAGAGAGGCCCAGAGTGCCCAGAGTAAAATGGCAGCCACAGCTTTCCTTCTTCCCCCTGGGGACACACAATACCTAAAGCAGAGCATCCCACTCCTCACTTCACTGAGGCAACTTTCCCATCAAAGCCTCAGCTTGCAGCACACACAGGATGGCTGGGACCTGATGGAGGAGCCGACCTTGTTGGTGTGGCTGCTCGTACCTTTCCAGTCACCTCTGGGATAGTAGCTGGGATAGAGCTCTCATGGGGCAAGTGAGAAGGACTGCTCATCTTCTTTATCCTCGCAACAAAATGCATAGGTTGTGCAGATAACGCTGCATAGCCACGCCCATCATCACTAGGTCTTATTTTTGGGGTAGGGTGTATATTGTGCAAATGCTTAGAAATCCTGCTAGCGCTTATTTTATGGGTAGGTCTTATTTTCAGGGAAACACGTAATAGAATTTGGAGCTTTAACATAAAATCGACTTGCAGTCAAAATGAAGTTGGAAAGTAAAATTCGGTATCACAAATTCTAATTATTTTGTGTTAAATGGGAAAAGTCTCCCAAACCCATAAGAACTTAAGACAGGTTTATGTAAAAGTTGTAACAAAAGCTATTATTTTAGTTCCCAGTAAAAGTGTGCAGTTCAATTAAAAAGAAATTAAACCAAAGCCAAAATAATATGTAGTTTCACTAAATTCACCCCAATCACTTGGTTTGAATAACTCTCCCAAGTTGGAAAAAAAATTTTAAGTTTTAAAGTAAAAATCTACCTTTTCAAAAACATTATGTCAAAAGCAAAGTAGAAAGCCCCTGCCCATCTCAAAGTCCAAGCAAAGACTTTGAAGGCCACAAAGGCAATGCCAAAAGGCATTCACAACCACAAAAAATATCTGCATGTCATCCACCTCTGAAGGCAACTCAAATATCCAAGGAAGAATGCTCCCACGAAAAAACAAGCCTTATCATTATGCCATCATCTCAAATTTCCCCATTACTGAGTCAGCCACAAAGAAGAAAACAACACATTGTGTTAACTTGTGGATGTCAAGGCTAACAAGCATCAGACCAAACAGGCTATGAAACTCTATGACATTGGCATGGGTAAGATCAGCATCCTCATCAGGCATGATGGAGAAAAGAAGACATATGTTTGACAGGCTCCTGACTATGATGTTTTGAATGTTGCCAAGAAAACTGAGATCATCTAAACTGAGTCCAGCTAGCTAATTCTAAATATAAAATTGTCAGCATATTAAAAAGTCTACAAAACTGCAGTCCTTAAATGAGATGTCAGATAAGTAAAAGGACTTGGCATATAACAGAATGCTCCAAAGCTGCCATGTAAGAAGTCCAACTACCCTGTTATCACCATGCTTTGATGAAGGCAGCCACACAGGAGAGCTATCTGGTAGGAGGTATCATAACCAGGTGTGATAGATAGGGATCCATGTAGGGAAGGAGGTGGTAGCAGAAAAGGAGACTGGTAATATGCAGGAGGACTGATCAAATAAGTTAAAATATTAAGGATACCTGGAGTTAGTTTTTCACTGTCAGAGAAAGAAGTGACAAATATAAAAAAATAGAAAAGAACGAAACTTTCTTCTGGTCTATTGGATTGGAATCAAAGGTATCACCATGAATGAATGTCTCTTAATATAAAAATATAGATGCAGCTCCATATACATAGATACATCTACACATACATTTTCCTTAGCTCTGTCTACTTAGTGGGCCCAGGAGCAGCAAAATCCCACTATTAATGTGCACATCAAGCACCCAGATCTTTGGCTTCTAAATACCACTCTCCACTAACAGGAACCAGGGATCCAATTATCTTCCCACAAAATATTAATTATAAAGGGGTAAACAATGACTTTACAGTGGGATAAGCTGAATAGTTGTCCCAAGACGTCCACAATCTAATACCTGGAACCTGTAAATATATTATCTTAAATGGCAAGAGACTTTATAGATATGACCAAATTAAGGATCCTGAAATAGGGCAATTATCCTAGTGGGACCAATATAATCACAGAAGTACTTATAAGAGGGAGGCAGAAGGGTCAAAGAGACAGTAATGTGACAACAGAAACAGAGGCTGGAATGATGCCCTTTTTGAAAAGAGGGAGAGGCACAAGGTAAGGAATACAGGCTATATCTAGAAGCTGGAAAAGGTAAAGAAACAGGTTCTACCCTAGAGCCTCCAGAATGAACCACTCCTAGCAACACTATGACTTTAGCCCAAAGAAACTGATTTTGGACTTCCAGCCTCCAGAATTTTAAGAGAATAAATTTGTGCTATTTTAAACCACTAAGCTTATTACACAATAGGAAACAAATACAGAAAACCTAAGACAGTCACTACCTTAACCAAGTGATGATCGGTGAATATCACTAGTAAGAAGATGACCTGAAATCAGATATCACATGACAGAATGCAATGAAAAGAACACAGAATCAGTTTTGTGAAATTCCTGCTTAGGATACATTACCCGAATCTAATCATAAGAAAAAAACAGAAAACCCAAATTCAAGTTTATTCTACTAAATAAATGGTCTGCAATTTTTAAAGTAAAGGAAAAGTGAAGAAGCAACCTCAGACTGAAGGAGACTAAAGGAACACATCAACTAAATGTGATGTGATTCTGAAATGGATCTTGTGCTATAAAGGACATCATTGAGATAAGTGACAAAACCTGAATGGGCGGATTGCTCAAGGTCAGGAGTTCGAAACCAGCCTGAGCAAGAGCAAGACCTCGTCTCTACTATAAATAGAAAGAAATTTATTGGCCAACTAATATATATAGAAAAAATTAGCCGGGCATGGTGGCGCATACCTGTAGTCCCAGCTACTCAGGAAGCTGAGGCAGAAGGATCGCTTGAGCCCAGGAGTTTGAGGTTGCTGTGAGCTAGGCTGATGCCACGGCACTCACTCTAGCCTGGGCAACAAGTGAGACTCTGTCTCAAAAAAATAATAATAATAATACTAATTTTCATGGTTAAATTATGAACACTTTTGAAAATACCACTTGTGATTTTTAAACATGTTTTAAATTAAGCCTTTATAGTCTATATTTTCAAGTATAAAATCAAGAAAATGTTTGATGAGGTTTTATAAGAATAATGTTGTAGTCTCTTAATGAACCAGATGGTTTGATCTATTCAAAGGTATGATATTCTAATGTCCCCAGTCAAGAAAAAGTACACATGGTTTTCAGCCCCCATAGTCTAATATTACACAATGTGTACATGTACCTTGAAAACCACAGTCTTCCAACCTAAAAATTAAATCTTAACCTTTCAGGGTTATATTTAAGTCAATAAATACTACTATAGGGTATGGTTTGTACATTAACATGGTGGCATTTAGATTTCCAGCACAACTAAATATTCATCGTACACACTGTAAATCTCTATATGAATGATGTCAAGTCAAAGTAACTATCACAGGTAGAGTCCTTCCACAGAGTTTTTTATTTTTATTTTTTTGTAGAGATGAGATTTCTCTGTTGCCCAGGCTGGTTTCAAACTGCTAGGTCAAGCAATCCTTCCACCTCAGCCTCCCAAAGTATGGGGATTACAAGCATGAGCCACCAGGCCTGGCAGACAGTTTTTAATAAGACATTAAGAAAACTACAGAGAGGCCGGGCGCGGTGGCTCACGCCTGTAATCCTAGCACTCTGGGAGGCCGAGGCGGGCGGATTGCTCAAGGTCAGGAGTTCAAAACCAGCCTGAGCGAGACCCCGTCTCTACCATAAAAATAGAAAGAAATTAATTGGCCAACTAATATATATAATATAAAAATCAGCCTGGCATGGTGGCTCGTGCCTGTAGTCCCAGCTACTCGGGAGGCTGAGGCAGCAGGATTGCTTGAGCCCAGGAGTTTGAGGTTGCTGTGAGCTAGGCTGACGCCATGGCACTCACTCTAGCCTAGGCAAGAAAGCGAGACTCTGTCTCAAAAAAAAAAAAAAAAAAAAAAGAAAACTACAGAGAAGTTCATTAATAAACTTCTAGTCTATAGAATTACTAGTTTAACTTATTAAAAATTATGCTAGGGATATCATTAATTTATGATATCATATTTAAAGAAATTATCTACATTTATAGAAAAAGGAAATTCTAAGGTCATAAAACATTACAAACATATCATCCTCATTTGTATAGTAGTAACTCTGCCTGTCAAAAAATTAAGAAAATATAGAAAGGAAAAAAACAACACATCACGATCACTGTCAGCAGTTGAACTTTATTTAGTAAAGTTGCAGGATAATCCAGATTTGGGTTAGGTTGTGCTACATAAAACTTTGCCTTTGCTAAAACAGTCACACTTGTCCATGCTAGGATGATCAGCCAGTCCATAGCATTACTAAGTGAACTCTTAGCACCATATAATAGAACCCAGAGAGTTGAAGGAATGTTAGCCAGATCTGAAGTTTTCAAACATGTTTAGCTGCTTGCCACAAAAGAAAAATCACATACCCCCTTGTAGGTTTCTAATATGGCATCTAAAATTTTTCATCCTAAGTTAAAAGTATTACAAAGTATGTCATCTGTCATAAACCTGACATTTTAAAATGAGTACACCCTTTTTAAATGTATCCAATGAAATCTAAAAACCATAGCAATTTCATACAATCATTCATTTACAAAAATTCATGAAAAAGCCCTTCATTGTACCTCCCCCACATAATTTTATCCTAATGTAACATTTTTATTGTAAGTCATTTCTTGTAACACTGAAACATACTTAAAAGTACTTGTAAAATTCTCTGTAACTGGCCTGGCGCGGTGGCTCACGCCTGTAATCCTAGCTCTCTGGGAGGCCGAGGCGGGCGGATTGCTCGAGGTCAGGAGTTCGAAACCAGCCTGAGCAAGAGCGAGACCCCGTCTCTACTATAAATAGAAAGAAATTAATTGGGCAACTAATATATATACAAAAAATTAGCTGGGCATGGTGGTGAATGCCTGTAGTCCCAGCTACTTGGGAGGCTGAGGCAGGAGGATTGCTTGAGCCAGGAGTTTGAGGTTGCTGTGAGCTAGGCTGACGCCACGGCACTCACTCTAGCCTGGGCAACAAAGTGAGACTCTGTCTCAAAAAAAAAAAAAAAAAAAAAATTCTCTATAAAGCTTTTCCCAATTTTGTGTTTTGAAAATGTTCAAGTCATCAGAAAAGTTGAAAGAATATTACAATAAATAATAAAATACTCTTCACCTAAACTCACCAACTCTTGGCTTTATTCTATTTCTTTCTTCCCCTTCCCCTCATTTTTATCTGAACTACTTTAGAAGTAAGCTACAGACAGCAAGACACTGCACCTATATATAGAGAGAGCCACCGGGAGCTGTTGAAATAGAATAGGCGGTGGGGGGAGACACTGAACCTCTAAATGCTTTAGTACATGTCACCAAAGAACATCAATAAATCTATCATACTCAAGTTTAACAGCCATAAGGGTTTACATGCTAAATTTTCTAACATTACATTTTTTGTGTTATCAAGGCAAAAATACATTATAGATTGATAAATTATTAAATAGTAAAATATCTGTTGTCTTCACTTATATAAGCACATTATAAATACCCCAAATGTTCAAAAAGAATAAAAAAAACTCTTAAATACTAATGCTTATTTTTGAAAATAAAAAGTAAACTTCTGGCTGGGCACGGTGGCTAACGCCTATAATCCTAGCACTCTGAGAGGCCGAGGTGGTCAGATTGCTCAAGGTCAGGAGTTCAAAACCAGCCTGAGCAAGAGCGAGACCCTGTCTCTACTATAAATAGAAAGAAATTAATTGGACAACTAATATGTATAGAAAAAATTAGCCAGGCCTGGTGGCGCATGCCTGTAGTTCCAGCTACTCAGGAGGCTGAGGCAGGAGGATTGCTTAAGCCCAGGAGTTTGAGGTTGCTGTGAGCTAGGCTGACGCCATGGCACTCACTCTAGCCTGGGCAACAAAGCGAGACTTTGTCTCAAAAAAAAAAAAGTAAACTTCTGCCAATATGGCACAATGTTTGGTACATAGCTTTATTTTCTACTTCAAGTATACTTTGTCAAAACCTAAAGTTGCACATTTATTAGCTCTTTCAATTTACAGGAAAAACATGCCATGCAACCTAAATAGCAAAGGCAATCCTTGTTTTTAGGCCAAATCAAACTCTGTCAAAAAAAGTCTGACTTCATTTTTCAGTCAAAATAAATGTAACAATTTCTATATTTTGAGGGTTATAAAAATAACTCAGAAATAAATTTTAGAACATATTTTGAAATATAAATTACTAAAGTTAATAAAGCTAAATGATACACAGATAATTTATTTCACTATACTTATAGGAAAAATAAGTACCTCTTCTTTTACAAAATTCAGTGATTCCTAAAACTATTCCTAAATCCCTAAGGGATCCAAGGAAATACTAACAAGCATCAAAAATTATATTCAATATTCCAAAAAGTTTACAGGCATCAATCAATATTCTAGCTACCCAAAGTCTCTCTGGATCTAGTCAAGATATATTACCTCACTGGTGATAATACTAGCTCACTCATTATTAGAATAATTTTGTTCTTTTATTAGCTAAAAAAAAATGTATTGGAAAACAATTTTTACTATAATAGTGGTTCATTTCCCAGAATGTTTTAAAATAGGAAAGTCATGAGAATGATAATTTGAAAGTAAAAGATTGATAATCACCACTCTAGACCACCAAATATAACTCATCCAGTCATCCTAATCACAAAGTAGATTAAGAGAAAACAAAGGTTCTGCTGAGCTCTTACCTTGAATCTGAATAGTTAGCCAAAATGTGTCATTCACAAAGCCAGTTGAGAACCATTTAGATTCAGGACAGAGGCTTTACTAAAACTTATTAACCTTTACCATCACCCAGTGCACACAATCACAGATAATCTAAATTGCAAGAATTTCAGAAACTTGGGTTCATCTTACACCTATGCATACTCTGACAATGGAGAAGGAAATTCAGAAAACTCAAAATGTTCTTGACCTAAAAAAACAAAAAACTGGATCAGAGCAGAACCACCCTATCACCACCGAAGTTCAAAATCTTCAGCAATGCCCAGATAATCTAAGTGCAAACCAAGGGGATGGGTATTTACATATATAGTGAGTACAATGCACACTGTCTGGGGGATGTACACACTTGAAGCTCTGACTTGAGGGAGGAGGGAGGCAAGGGCAATGTACATAATCTTAACATTTGTGCCCCCATAATATGCTGAAATAAAAATAAATAGGCCCAGCACGGTGGCTCACGCCTGTAATCCTAGCACTCTGGGAGGCCCAGGTGGGCGGATCGCTCCAGGTCAGGTGTTCAAATCCAGCCTGAGCAAGAGCGAGACCCCGTCTCTACTATAAATAGAAAGCAATTAATTGGACAACTAATATATACAGAAAAAAAATTAGCCGGGCATGGTGGCGCATGCCTGTAGTCCCAGCTACTCGGGAGGCTGAGGCAGTAGGATCCCTTGAGCCCAGGAGTTTGAGGATGCTGTGACGCCATGGCACTCACTCTAGCCTGGGCAACAAAGTAAGACTCTGTCTCAAAAAAAAAAAAAGAAAAGCTTGGAAAACTCATCCCCAAACAATCCCAATTAATGCTAGTTTTGCAAGCATAGAGGGTCATCTGAAGGCAAAAAAAAAAGAACAGGTATTACATAATTATCCCTATGGGTATATTTCAAAATTCTAAGTGTTAGCTGTCACTGTAAGTAACCTCTGTGAAGACCACTTTAAAAATAGTCAAATATCCAAGAAATGTGTCACCAAAAAAAATAAATAAATAAATAAATAAAAATAAAAATAGTCAAATAGTTACATTATAAAGATCAAAAACATATACCCACAGGATAATCAAAACACCTAATGCTCAAGCTTAATGCAAAATTTGAAACAAAATAATAAATAATTAAAAACAAAAAACAGGCCGGGCGCTGTGGCTCACGCCTGTAATCCTAGCTCTTGGGAGGCCGAGGCGGGCGGATTGCTCAAGGTCAGGAGTTCAAAACCAACCTGAGCAAGAGCGAGACCCCGTCTCTACTATAAATAGAAAGAAATTAATTGGCCAACTGATATATATATAAAAAATTAGCCGGGCATGGTGGCGCATGCCTGTAGTCCCAGCTACCCGGGAGGCTGAGGCAAAAGGATCACTCGAGCCCAGGAGTTTGAGGTTGCTGTGAGCTAGGCTGACGCCACGGCACTCACTCTAGCCTGGGCAACAAAGTGAGACTCTGTCTCAAAAAAAAAAAAAAAAAAAAAACACACCTAATGTTATATAATGCTTGTCTCAGTCCATTCTGTGTTGCTATAAAAGAATACCTGAGGCTGGGTAATTTATAAAGAAAAGGGATTTATTTGGCTCACGGTTTTGTAGGCTGTACAAGAAGCATGGCATCAGCATCTGCCTCTGATGAGGACCTCAGGAAGCTTCCACTCATGGTGGAAGGCAAAGGGGAGCCAGCATGTCACATGGACAGGGAGTGAGAAAGGAGAGGCAGGTACAAGGGCTCTTTGTGAGAGGGAGAACTCACTACAAGGACAGTTGGGATCCAACTCCATGACCCAACACCTCACGCCAGGCCCCAACTCCAATGTTGGGGATCAAATTTCAACACGAGATTGGAAGGGACAAATATCCAAACTATATCAACCCTACATTTGTGGCTTGAAAGAAAATTTCCAGTAGTAGTTTCATATTCAGAACCCAAAAGTAGGCTGTGCATGGTGGCTCATGCCTATAATCCTAGCACTTTGGGAGGCCAAGGTGGCAGGATTGCTTTAGGCCAGGAGTTTGAGACCAGCCTAAGTAAGAGCAAGACTCCATCTCTACAAAAAATAGAAAAATTAGCCACAAGTGGTGGCATGTGCCTATAGTCAGGCTAGCCTGTGGCCCCAGCTACTGTGGAGACTGAGGCAGGAAAATAGCGTGAGCTCAGGAATTTGAGGTTGCAGTGAACTATAACAATGCCACTGCACTTTATCCAGGGAATGGAGTAAGACTCTGCCTTTTGAAAAAAAAAAAAACAAGAAGAAGAAGAAGAAGAATCCAAAAACCCAAAAAGACCCAAAAGCGCTATATCCCAAACAAATGCAAATGAAACATATATGAAAAACTGTTAGATAATTCAACAGGAGCTCTGGTAATGACAAAGAATACATGAGAAATTGTGGAAATTGTTTCCTGAAATGTAAGGGCATAAAATTTTAATGTACTTTATAGTATGTGACTTTTAAATATTCAACTAAATTCATAAATGAAACACTTTAATAAGGTATGACTTCATCCCTAAAAGGATATATATTCAAGCTGACCAAAAAACTTTTTTCATCTCATTAAGAAATGGGAGAATATTAAGTCAGATCTTGTCAATTCCCTGCTTTGAATCTTTCAATAGCTTCCTATTGCACTTAAATGAAACTCAAGGTTCTTACCCCTGCTCACAGACATGATCTGGGTCCCAGTTCCCTCTCTCTCACTTCATCCCAAACTAGCCTCCTCATCTGCCACATCTCTGCCATTTTGTTCTTCTGTGTTCCTGGAATATGCCAAACTCTTTCTTGCTGCCTTAAAAATTTTGTACACAACTGTTTCCCCAGCCTGAAATAGACTTATCCCATCTAATTTAGAAATTTAAATGGCTGGCTCCCTCCACACCCAGCTCTCAACTTGAAGTCACCTTCTCAGAAAGATCCTCCATGAACACTCTACTTCTCTACGTAACATTTATCACTATACGGTATTTCTGTTCATTTATCTGTAGTGTGTCAATCTTACCCTCCCACCCCCTAGAATGTAAGCTTCAAGAAAAAGTGATCCTATCTATATTGTTCATCCCCATATTCCACTGCATAACACAATGACTGGCAAATAGAAGGTGCTCAATAAATATTTGCTGAATGTATAAATCATCTCATTTAGAACTCCCAACCACCCTGGAAGTATGTATGTAGGTATTACTATTATACCTTTTTTTTTTCTCACTCTGTTGCCAGGGCTAGAGTGCAGTGATATCATAGCTCACTGCAACCTCAAACTCCTGGGATCAAGCAATCCTCCTGCCTCAGTTGCCCAAGTAGCTGGGACTATAGGCATATACCACCATGCCTGGATAAGTTTTGTTTTGTTTTGTTTTGTTTTGTTTTGTTTTGTTTTGAGACAGAGTCTCGCTTTCTTGCCTAGGCTAGAGTGAGTGCCGTGGTGTCAGCCTAGCTCACAGCAACCTCAAACTCCTGGGCTCAAGCGATCCTGCTGCCTCAGCCTCCCGCGTAGCTGGGACTACAAGCATGAGCCACCATGCCCGGCTGATTTTTATATTATATATATTAGTTGGCCAATTAATTTCTTTCTATTTTTATGGTAGAGACGGGGTCTCGCTCAAGCTGGTTTTGAACTCCTGACCTTGAGCAATCCGCCCGCCTCGGCCTCCCAGAGTGCTAGGATTACAGGCGTGAGCCACTGCACCCGGCCTTTTGTTTTGTTTTTTAAGAGACAGGGTTTAGCTCTGTTGCCCAGGCTCTTCTTGAACTCCTGGGCTCAACCGATCCTCCCACCTTGGCCTCCCAAAGTGCTAGGATTACAGACAATGAGCCACCGTAGCCAGCCTCTGTTTCTTAATCTCTGTTCTTTTTCATTCTGTAAGATGCTTGTTACATTAACTTGCATATAGTATAGTTGTAAAAATATGTTCTAAAATGTCCAAATATACTGCCAACAAAATCAAATATAGGCCAGGCGTGGTGGCTCACTCCTGTAATCCTAGCACTCTGGGAGGCCAAAGCGGGTGGATTGCTCGAGGTCAGGAGTTTGAAACCAGCCTGAGCAAGAGCAAGACCCCGTCTCTACTATAAATAGAAAGAAATTAATTGAACAACTAATATATATAGAAAAATTAGCTGGGCATGGTGGCGCATGCCTGTAGTCCCAGCCGCTCGGGAGGCTGAGGCAGAAGGATTGCTTGAGCCCAGGAGTTTGAGGTTGCTGTGAGCTAGGCTGACACCATGGCACTCACTCTAGTCTGGGCAACAAAGTGAGACTCTGTCTCAAAAAAAAAAAGAAAAAAAAATCACATATAAACCCTTCAGCTAGGCATACAAGGTTCTCCATTACCTAAATCTACTTTTTGACCTTTTCTCACATTTTACCACTCTATGAACCCTGGTTCAAACTGATCTGATTTGTACTTTAAACATACTCCATACTCATGCTATTTCTTCTTTTCCCCTTTTCCCCATCCACCCATTAAAATCTTCCCTAAAAGTCTAGCCAAAATCCACCTACTGTGCAAACCTTTGACCTACCGATCTTCACTATCATCCCCAAGTAGATGTAAATACTTCACCCAGCTAACATACCGAACACTTGTTTTTACTTCTCTTATACTTTCTTTGTTGAGCTCTGTATATACTAATTCATGCATTTGTCTAATCTTAAACTTTTAACCCCACCCAGGTTACAAGGTATCAAAATAAGACTATGTTTATATTGCATTCATCTTTGTAGCATCTGCTGTTCCTAGCACAGATACAGTGAACACTCAAATCAATAACTACTAGATCTAACTAAACAAGCAAAGATCTAAAGAAAATTTCTTCATCCACAGTAACACAAACACCACTCCAAAATGTAAAGAACATCTTTAAAAAAAAATAATAAACAACAATGCCTTTCAAAGAAACAATGTGATAGTGAAATAGTGTAATAACATTTGTCATCAATAAAGTCTGGTAATAATAGGAAACACTTTTAAAAGGACATCCAAGCACAATATGAATATATTCATAAAAACCTTCTTTATGTCTGAATAAAAAGTATGATTAAGAGAACAAACATTTGAGAAAATGAAAATAAGCCTATCTTTGTTTTTCAGCTTCTCCTAAGATCAAGTAGGTATGCAACATGACCTTTAAATAAAAGCAATTTTACATAATGCAGTTACGAATCCAACATTTGTCACCACATCTACAAAACTACATGTTGTGCAATAATTCCTACTGCCAAGTTCCCAGCTGGTTTCCTCTGTATAGTTCTTAAGTGCGTATATGCTATTTGTCTGATATCCCTCTGTCAGGATAAAACACATAGGGAATGACCTTTTTAAAAAAACAATTCAAACTTTTCTCAGATCTCTAATATCCCTTCAAGATCTAAAGTCTTACAAAGACTACATGCCCTAAGTTTGAATATTCGTAAGATATACCCCTTTGAACACAGAGCTTATACCACACAGAGCTGATAACAGCCAGTTTTTTCCTTTTTTTTTTTTTTTTTTTTAAGAGACAGGGTCTCACCATCACCCAGGTTGGAGTACAGTGGCACTATCATAGCTCACTGTAACCTCAAACTCCTGGGCTCATGATACTTCCACCTCAGCCTCCCAAGTAACTAGGACTACCGGCAAGCGCCACCATGCTCAGCTAATTGTTTCATTTTTTGTAGAGAAGGGGTATCCATATGCTTTTGCTCAGGCTGATTTCAAACTCCTGGCCTCAATCAATCCTCGTACCCAGGCCTTCCAAAGTGTTGGGATTACAGGTGTGAGCCACCTCACCTGGGCCAAAATAAGACTTCAAATCAAAAAAGGTTACAAGAAATAAAGAACATTACATATTAGTAAAAAGTTCAATACAGCAAGAAGATATAACAATTATAAACATTTATGTACCTAATGACCATCCAAATATATGATATAAAAACTGACAGAACTGAAGGGAGAAAAAGTACTGTAATATTAGTTGAAGACTACATTACCCCTCCACCAATGATAAAAGGAAATAGAGGACTTGACACAGTAAACCAACTAGATCTAACAGACATACACTCTACCCAACAGTAGCATACATTCTTCTCAAGTACATATGGGACATTTTCCAGAATAGACCATATGTTAGACCACAAATTAAGTCACAATGTATTTTAAAAGATAGGTATCAGCCGGGCGCGGTGGCTCACGCCTGTAATCCTAGCACTCTGGGAGGCTGAGGCGGGCGGATTGCTCGAGGTCAGGAGTTCGAAACCAGCCTGAGCAAGAGCGAGACCCCGTCTCTACTATAAATAGAAAGAAATTAATTGGCCAACTAATATATATATAAAATTAGCCGGGCATGGTGGCGCATGCCTGTAATCCCAGCTACTCGGGAGGCTGAGGCAGGAGGATTGCTTGAGCCCAGGAGTTTGAGGTTGCTGTGAGCTAGGCTGACGCCATGGCACTCACTCTAGCCTGGGAAACAAAGCGAGACTCTGTCTCAAAAAAAAAAAAAAAAAAAAGATAGGTATCGTACAAAGTATCTTCTCTGACCACAAGATAACATTAGAAATCAATTAACAGAAGCAAAACTGTTGTAACAGAAGTAAAATTCACAAAACTGTGCAAATTAACCACCACAGAGGCAAATTAGAAAATACTCAAAGATGAATGAAAATGAAAACACAGGATATCAACACTTACGGGAAATAGTAAAAGCAGTACTCAAAGGGAAACGTGTATAAATTCTTACATTAAAATCATCCCCACAGGGGTGCATACACTAAAATGTTATAATCACCTTTGGGTGATGGAATTACAAGAAATTTTGATCAGTTCCTTTGTGCTTTTCTCCATTAGGTATATGCAACTTAATAAGAAAAAGTTACTAGCACTGAAAAATCTGATCCATCACTTAGAAGCAGCATCTAGCACAAAGTTAATGCTCTATAATATTTGTAACTGAAGGAATTTCTAGTGTGTTTAGTTTTTTCTTTTTGTTCTGTTCTGTTTGAGAGGCAGCAAAGCAGATTAAAGAAAGGCAATTTTTTTAAGTTCATCAATCCTTTCAAACAACGAAAAAAAAATGAATACTTACACACCAAATCAAATTGTTCCAGAAAGTCCATGTAACCAGCAAAAACAGTAGGAGCTAATGGCATCATGATGTGCCACACTATTTTAAACATTTTACATATAGCTCATTGTTTAATCCTAACTTTAATTTTATGAAACAGATTACTATCTCTATTTTACAGATGAGTATACTGAAACACAAAGTTAAATAACTTGTCTAAAATCAGTAAGCTGCAAAGAGCTAGGTTCCAAAACCAGACAACGTTTAAAAAGTAAGGTCAAAGAGTAGAGTCAAATTATTTAGTTTTATAAAAAAGGAAGGTCAAGTCCCAAATGTCAAGGAGTCAAAAACCAAACAAAAACTTGGAAAAACCCGGGCGAGGTGGCTCACGCCTGTAATCCTAGCACTCTGGGAGGCCGAGACGGGTGGATTGCTCGAGGTCAGGAGTTCGAAAGCACTCTGAGCAACAGCGAGACCCCATCTCTACTATAAATAGAAAGAAATTAATTGGCCAACTAATATATATAGAAAAAGTTAGCCGGGCATGGTGGCGCATGCCTGTAGTCCCAGCTACTTGGGAGGCTGAGGCAGGAGGATCGTTGAGCCCAGGAGTTTGAGGTTGCTGTGAGCTAGGCTGACGCCATGGCACTCACTCTAGCCTGGGCAACAAAGTGAGACTCTGTCTCAAAAAAAAAAAAAAAAAAAGAATAAAGGTCAGATCAAAATTACATATAAGCCTTAAGAATACTTGTCATTTTAAAAGCCCCAGGCAAGGCCAACTTTAACGGTCACCAAGAAAGCACAAAGTGGGCAGTGCACACAAAAGGTTACAGCACTATGGGCAATAACAAAGTTGGGTAGGACTACAGTAATTATGCACAATTATTTCAAAATATTAAGGATCTCCAAAATACATAGTGCTCTAATCACAGCACAGTGGTAAATACTTTGAGAGCCATTAATAGATGACTATGATAAATTGGTTATAAGCCCATAGTATTAAAGTTGTTTTGACAAAAATATTTGGCTTTCCACTACCAGAACTTTACAGCACTGTTCCACATTAAGTGCTTCCTAGCTTTGTAAAACAAAAAGGCTAAGATATTAGTTTTCTGAATTTGTTTTTAGCAGAGAGCACATACCAAAAACATACCACACCTCCTAATATGACAACTCTAGCAAAAGACCATTCTTAAGGAAGAACCACTAAGCAGCACTTCTCAACTACGACAACAATTAGAATCATAGAGAGTCCTTTTCAAACACCAATACATAGCACCCACTCCATACCATTAAATCAGAATATCTGGGGATACATACAAGTGTTTTTAAAAGTTCCCCAAATGATTCTAATGTGTAGCCAGCATTGAGAATCACTATTTGAAGGAACTCTGAACTCCATGTTATCATTTTAAACACAGGTTTTGTCTGTAATTGTCTGAAAAATTATTCATCTTATTCAGCCAATTTGCAAACAGCTAAGAGAATAAGACAAATAGGACCCTTTAACTATTGTTTATACTCTAACCCCCAGTTTCTTCAATTGTAAAATGGGGATAATAGTATTAATATCTCATAGCATTTTTAAGAGAATTAAAATAACATTTGAAGTCCATGACTCAGAAATAGTACTAATATCCTCCTACTAAACTATTACCACTTCTCCAAAAACCACCTATATGCTGAAGGAACTCAGTATGACATACGTACAAGCTGTCAGAGGAATTTTATTTTATTTTATTTTTGAGACAGAGTCTCACTTTGTTGCCCAGGCTAGAGTGAGTGCCGTGGCATCAGCCTACCTCACAGCAACCTCAAACTCCTGGGCTCAAGCAATCCTCCTGCCTCAGCCTCCCGAGTAGCTGGGACTACAGGCATGTGCCACCATGTCCGGCTAATTTTTTCTATATATATTAGTTAGCCAACTAATTTCTTTCTATTTATAGTAGAGATGGGGTCTCGAATATAACTTTCAGATTTCAAAAACATTTCCACCAGTGTATATTAAAATGATGGCTAATTTCTGAAATCACAGCAGCTTCTCAACACATATTCTAAGCAAATATATTCTCCATTGTCTTCTATACAACCAACTGCACACACAAATGGGTGATAAGTGAAAATAAACTACTATACTGGAAAGTGGACCCTTTTAATTCTAAATACAATTACCAGAAGAATGGCCTAGGTTTGCAGATAAGAGAAACCATTACAGTGCTAAGATTTTATAACTTATACATAACCACTGTTTAAAGAACTCACATAATTTATATGCACTTAGAAAATAAGGCACAACAGTCCAAACTCCACATTTCATAAACTACCCACTGAATGAGAAAACAAGACTGGTAACTTTGGGCAAATTTTTGCATCTAATGGATTTTTAAATTTATTGTCAGATCTACAAAATGATGGAATCTTTGTTACTATTTATCCTAAATGCAATTTATCATAGTTCCATTCCAACTCAAGAATGTTACAAGGTATTGAATCCTAAAAGCAAAACAAGTTCTGAGCTGATTCAATGCTTCACTGTTAACAATCTCCCCAAAGTAGAGGGCATAACCTGGACAACCTAGACCACTACCATATCCAATTTAAGAGAAGATAGTGAAGCAAGTTAGCATAGCTCTTGAGAAACAGAAACTTTCCCCTAAATGTTAATACTCAAAACCTACTCCTTACTGTTAACGCGACTAAAAATAACCCATTAGGCCCTCACAATTTCATCAGCTTTAAGAATATCACCTGCCATATGTCCTAATAGAGTGCAACAAATGGAATCCAAGCATTACCCAAACATTAAATATGAAAAGAATCTATGTTATTTTGTGTTCTAATCCGATGCTGTGAAATGTGAAAAGACTTAGAACTAAAAGCAAATGTACCAGCTACCTCACAGCTACCTACAAGGTTAATTAAAGGAAACTTAATCCTTCATACTTGCACTTTTTCCGCCATAAACAGGAAACTCCAAAGAAAAGGAAATAGAGAAAAGCCTATTTTTGCTAAGAGGAATAAAGGCATTGCTTCCAACCCCCACAAGTGAGTGAACAAATGAAAAAGCAACCGGAGGAAGTGACGGGGGTGGGCGGCTGGTGAGCTCAGTTGGAGCCCTCAACATGCCACCCAGCGCACACGGTGCCCAAAACATCTGTAACAGCTGCAACAGGGAAACAAGGGCCGGGCGCTGGAGGACCATGGATTGGGGAGGAGGGTTTAGAGTTGCGCCTGCACGTTCAGTTTCTTCCTTTACCAACTCTTCTCTCACCTCCCAATGCCCATCCTCCCCATCCCATCCCGCTCCCTCCATAAAGAAAAACACCCAATAAAAGCAGAGGCAGAGAAGACAAAAGAGGCAAGAGGAGGCTGCAAAGAGCATCCAGAACAATGGGGAAGGCGGTGCGAAGCCAAACTCCTGGGGAGGACAATGAAAGGAGGTGGAGAGGCACGGAAGGAAACGCCGCCGAGCCCGGGCCCCGCCAGCGGAGGACGCCCGGACGCGAGGCCTGGACGCGCGGTTAGTGTCACCGCGGGCCGGGCCGGGCCGGGACGGGCGGGAGCCGCAGGGCCCGGCGCCACTGGCGGGGGCCTGCCCAGCTCCGCAGGCAGCCGCCGCTGGACTCACCGGCATTCTGGTCTCGGGGCCAGAGGTAGTATGTGGCCGGGATCACGATGAGCCCCACGAAGGAGGTGAGGAAGTAGAAGAAGGTGTTCCCACTGTCATCGTACTGGAACTGCTGCCCGGCCATGGCACCCCCTCCACCTCCTCCCTTTCCTCGCCGCCGCCGCCACGACCCCGCTCTGCACTCCGGCCCTCAACGCCCAGACCCTGTGTGGCGTAGCTCGGACGCCGCCGCCGCCGCCGCCGCCACCGCCGCCTCTCCTCCCCGCCCCCACGCTACTCTCACGGACACGCCGCCGCCGCCACCGCCGCCGCCGCCGCTGCCGTCGCCAGCTATCGCGAGAGGAAATAGTTCCCGCCCCGCTCGGTTTTTTCCTTCCCCCTGCCTGTCCCCCACCAGCTCGCTAAGGGAGACGTGGCGCGCGCAGCGGAGGAACTCGGGGAGGCCCCGCCCCCGTCCCCGCCCCCAAGCCGCAGCCCCGCCCCCGAGCTTCTGTAGGCCCGCCCCTAATCCCAGGGTCCTTCCCCCTTTCTCCTCGGCTCTTTCTCCCCGGCGACCCCGGCCGGGTCCTGCGAGCAGGGTCCCAGCGGAGGCTTCGGCGCCGACCAGTGGGCGAGGGTGGTTCACCTGGCTACGACTGGGGTCCGAGCTATTCGGAGCAGAGCTGATGCTTCCTTGCCTCCCCGTCTCTCCCATCCCTACCCCGCCCTGTCCTGCCCTCTCGGTTAATTGCCCTGGTTGATACTGTTTCCTTAGGTTCTGGATCGGCTCCTCCAGCCAGCACATTTTGGCAACATGTGTCATTTAGTCGGCGGAAGGGGTTGTTGTAGCTGTGTTTGCTATTAAACAACTGCAATCCACGCTGCGCCCATTTTGCAGATGCAGATTTACACCAAGCCCTACAGACGGCGCCCTCCCCATCCCAGAGCGGCTAGTATCAACAGCCACCAGCGAGCTAGCATTTCCTACGGCTCGGGCGGCAGGCTAAGACCTATTGCTTTGTACCACTTAATCGTCAGTAAACCCCATGGCATAAAGCCAAGCACGCCCTCTCCACAGATGAGGAAATTGAGGCTCAGAGGAATTGCCCAAGGTCACACGCAGTAAGACAAGGTCTGGGGATTCAAACCCACTTTGTGACACCACAAAGCCGGTGCCCTTGTCCACTACATCGCCGTAGACCTTAGCATTTCCTTAGAGTCGCCGGCACTCTCTCCGCGGGCTGTGGGCAGGAACCTGCGCTTCGGAAAGGGACGGCTAGGGGGGCAGGCGCTCTCGGGAGCCTCTGCCTCCCGGGGCTGCGGGATCCCAGAGGCCGGTGTCAGCCAGGCTGGCAGCGGAGCCTGCGAGCTCCTCTCCGAACCCCCCACAGTCGGGTCCCGCTGCAGCTTTGGCTGGGGCCTGTCGCAGCCTCTCCATTGCCCCTCCTTCTGTGGGTCGAAAGGATACCCTACCCTGGTTGGGGAGATTAAAGGGAATATTTGTGACAATGCTTTTCAAAGGAAAAAATATGTAATAAGCAAATTCCAAATATTCCAATATTCTTTAAAAATTATATTTTTTAAATACTCATTTTAAGACTTTATTAACTAAATGCGGTTCAATATTCCTTCTATCGTTGGAGGAGAAATCTGGTCGCTTATACTCTTTTATTTCACGTCTTTAAAACGAGTATTTATCATAATCAGTAATGCTTTCCTTCATAATAGATTATATTCACATGTATTCTCTCTTCCTTTTCAAATGTCCTATCTACCCGATTTGAAAGGAAATTTCTAACAATTGTTTTCATTTTTCTCCTCACTTTATAAAATTCCCAGAGACTACATCAGAAGGGAAAACTAAAACAGAGAAGTGAAGGAAAGATTGGACTGTGAAGTCAACAAAGCTTTGTGATCACCCCATACTGATAGACCCAGAATGAACAATTTGCCTTGCTGCAGAAACAAATTAGTTACAAACTTGGCTCAACTGAAGTGAGAAAGATCCTAAAGTTCCTTTTATGTTAGATCTGTTGAATTTGTTATTAAGTCTTCCTAGGCTTTAATAATGTTGAACTGTTTTTATTTTTTATTACTCCAATTATGTTTTACTCAGCATTTGTGTAAAGTTAATATATTGGTTTTATAACCTTGTGGCAATATAAATTATTGATGATAAATATTCCCCTTTTGACTTTCTTTCTGCAGGAGTAATCTCTTCACTGCTGCAGCTTTGAGGTCATGCGTAAGAGTGGTTTGAACCAAACTTAACCACGAAATAACAATTTGAACAAATTACATTAATTTGCTAAACCCCAGACCAATCTAAAATATGAAATTTTTTTACCAAAGCATATTAAAGATTTGAAACTGTATCCTCTGTGCCCTTTTACTACTGGTGTTGACTTACATTTATACTTACCAGAGTACATTTGTGTAGCCATAACCAACATTATTGAATTATCTGCTTAATGGTGTCAGCTACAACGAAACTGGAAGGAACTGAATTATTAAATAAATACATGAAACTATTTCTAGTTTTTTTCCCCTTCCCCCATGCTACAGTAGACCATAACCTTTATTGCCAAAACTTACCCACTCATCTATAATGTTAAACCCCTCATGACCGTGTTTTAGAATCAGAATTTTTTTCATTAAGAGGCTAAATCTCTTCTGACCAATTCTTTTTTATTTTTTGTTAATAGTGATGAAAAGTTGTCACCATCATAATAATAACATTAACATCAACAAAACATTTGTACAATACATGATTTACAAAAATCTTCCACAACATTATTCCAGTTGAAATTTCAAATCATGACATACATGTTGCAACTTTCATTAGGTAAAACATACTAGATCATTGCAATCCTTTCATTTCCTAACCCACTAAGGCCCCTCCAACCCAACAAAACCACAATCTCATATCAGGAGAGAATGTAGAGGGAGGTCTGATTTAGAAAGACAGTAAAAGTAGACTAAAGTCAACTCTGAATCCATGAAAGCATTTCTAAAAGAAGAATTGAGGGCTGTGGTTTTTCTTTAGTGTTGGGAACAGGTTGTATTTTGACTTCTTTCTTTTCATGAGTATATTGGACTTGTTAATATTGTTCTTTTTCTATTTCTAGTTTTGTGATTCCAAAGCAGAGAATTTATTGTACTAAAGCCAGTTGTCAAGATGCAGCAATGAACTCCAGTCATGTCTTTATTAATTAATTTTATGCATTACCAACTGCGATGGTTTGAATGTGTCTCCTCCAAAATTCCGGTACTAAAACTTAATTGCCAATGTTATAGTATTAAGAAGTGGGGCCTTTAAGAGGTGTCCGGCTGTGAGGCTCCTCCACATGAATGAGATGAAGCCCTTATGAAAGAGGCTACTCTGAGTGTTCAGTGTCTGGCTTTCTTGCCCTTCTACCTCCTGCCATGTGAGGACACAGAGTTCCTCTTCTCTGGAGGATGCAGCAATAAGGTGCCATCTGAGAAGTGGAGACCATACTTCTCACCAGACACTGAACCTGCCTTGATCTTGGACTTCCCAGCCTCCAGAACTGTGGGAAATACATTTCTTTTTTCTTTTTCTTTCTTTTTTTTTTTTTTGAGACAGAATCTCACTTTGTTGCCCAGGCTAGAGTGAGTGCCGTGGCATCAGCCTAGCTCACAGCAACCTCAAACTCCTGGGCTCAATCAATCCTCCTGCCTCAGCCTCCCAAGTAGCTGGGACTACATGCCTGGCATTTTTTTGTATATATATTTTTAGTTGGTCAATTAATTTCTTTCTATTTTTAGTAGAGACGGGGTCTCGCTCTTGCTCAGGCTGGTTTCGAACTCCTGTCCTTGAGCAATCCGCCCATCTCGGCCTCCCAGAGTGCTAGGATTACAGGCATGAGCCACCGTGCCCAGCCGGGAAATACATTTCTGTTCTTTACAAATTATCCAGTCTCAGATATTTTGGTTTAGCAGTACACACATACTAAGATACCTACATATGTAAATTGCTTAATAAAAAAATAATTATGGACATCATACATTAAGCCATAAAATAGCACTTAATGAAATGTTCTACCCAGATCAAAATATAACTTGGGAGAATAGTGATATATAAATGGAAGAGTTCACTATGGGCAATTCCAAAGGTACATATTTGAGTAAGAAGGAAAAAAATCTCAATAGGGATAATCCTAGGACTCTGGGAGGTCCAGGAGAGAGGATCACTTGAGCTCATGAGTTTAAGACCAGCCTGAGCAAAAGTAAGACACTTGGGAGGCTGAGGCAGGAGGATTGCTTTAGCCCAGCATTGGAGGTTGCAGTGAGCTATGATGCCACTACACTCTACCCAGGGCAACACAGTGAAACTCTGTCTCAAAAAAACCCTTAAATTTCAAGGAAAACATCATTCATCTTGTTTTAATCATTTTTTAAAAGCAAATATTTTTGAGTCCTGAAGCTTATAAATTGGGGGCCCTCATTAAGAAAAAGAATATAAAATTACAATGATAAGGCCGGGCGCGGTGGCTCACACCTGTAATCCTAGCACTCTGGGAGGCCGAGGCGGGCGGATTGCTCGAGGTCGGGAGTTTGAAACCAGCCTGAGCGAGACCCCGTCTCTACTAAAAATAGAAAGAAATTAATTGACCAACTAAAAATATATACACAAAAAATTAGCCGGGCATGGTGGTGCATGCCTGTAGTCCCAGCTACTTGGGAGGCTGAGGCAGGAGGATCGCTTGAGCCCAGGAGGAGTTTGAGGTTGCTGTGAGCTAGGCTGACGCCACGGCACTCACTCTACCCAGGGCAACAAAAGTGAGACTCTGTCTCAAAAAAAAAAAAAAAAAAAAAAAATTACAATGATAAACGTTGGTATAAAAGTTAACATTTATTTATGATAATATTACTATAACTGCTATAGGTTTGTGTTCTACAAACAGAAGGATTCTGATAAATTATATTTTGCATGATTTCTATCTATTTTTTTTAAATATGGGACTTTTTATCTCAATGAGAAGATTAAAAAAAGTAAAAAAATAGGACTTTTATTATTGTATACAGTGCATGTTGAGTACATTCCTACCAAGAGAGATTTACCTTTTTGATTAAAGCTCAATCAAGAGAACCAAATCTAGCTTGGACAACATAGCAAGACCCTATCTCTACAAAAAATTTAAAAATTAGCCAGGCATGCTGGCATGTCCCTGTAGTCCCAGATACTCAGAGGCTGAGGCCAGAGGATTGCCTGAGCACAGGAGCTATGATTGCACCACTGCACTCCAGCCTGGGTGACATGGTGAGACGCTGTCTCTTAAAAAAAAAGAGAGAAAGAGAGAACTAAATCTTCTGCTTACAATTTTAGTATCTGATAAGTAGAAGAATTTTCCACATAGTAGTTTCTGACTCTGTACGTTTCAATGTTTCTCCTCCACTTACTACATACTTCAGGTGCCAGGCCCCATGGGATATATTCATACTGTAAGGCCAGGGCAGTGCCATGCACCTGTAGTCCCAGCCATTCAGGAGGCTAAAGTGGGAGAATCACTTGAACCCAGGAGTTCGAGACCAGCTTGGGCAACATAGTGAGACCTCATCTCTAAATATAAAATAAATATTTAAATATGTATATATATATATATATTCATATCATGAATCAAGGTGTATCACCTTTTCATATTACAAAGCGGGATGAGTTTGCATCCATGGGCAAACACTCCAGGAACAAGTGTTCCTGGAAGCGGTAACGACTATACATGAAAGTAATTGTAAACCACATAAATATTAATATATCCCCCTGACTTCAGGGAACTGAGTAGCTCTAGTCCCAGCTGACAAGAGTCCCAGCTCTCATGGCTGATGTCCCAGCTCTCATGGGACATTATCCATGACAGCTGGGACTGAACATCAGACTAGCACAAACTCAGAGTACCCACCACAGAGCTGTCTGGTAACCAGCCAAGAAATTTCAGCATCAACGGCCATTTCCAGTTGTGAACTAAAATAAAATCTTAAGCCCCCACCCCCCCAGCCAACTGAATGGACCCCCTCTTGGCGAAGGGGACCCCCCCCCCCGCAAAAAAACAAACCTTAAAGCTGAGTTGCAGACCATGAGGAGAAGGGAGATCGGACATGCCTAGTCATGCCCTGTCCCTTTTGGAGTTATTTTTTGTAACAATAAGATACAAAATCATTAACAAGCCTAAGGTCACGTAAGACAAAGGTTAAACCATAGCTGCAGACCATGGATTTACTTAACAGATCATTTGAGTCTGGGTATATGTCCGTATATATTGGTCTATGTTCGGTGGCTTGTCTCTGATTAACAGACTTTCTTGTCTTAGAACAGCCAAGCCTTTAGACAAAGCTTCATTTCTTTAACCAATTACAAATCAAATAATCTTTAAACCCACCTATAACATATAATCCCCCACACATATAATCCCCCACTTCAAGATGTCCTGCCTTTTCGGGTCAAACTATTGTACAACTTCTATGTATTGATTTATGACTTTACATGTAATTCCTATCTCCCCAAATGTATAAAACCAAACTGTAACCCAACCACAGTGAGACCACTTTCTCTAGCCTTCTTGAACATGGCTTCCTGGGCCATGGTGACACATATTTGGCTCAGAATAAACCTTTTTAAATTATTTTACAGAGTTTGGATTTTTTTCTGTTGATATAGTCCAGCAAAAGCACATTGGTAACACTAATGTGGTGAATTCATCCCTCCCAGCGCTAACTGATCAGATGGGAGAGGGAAACTTTGACCTACAGATCGACTAGATTCAGCCCTCATTGTAATTTCTGATTCACTGGACAAGTTGGCAAGGGAACACAAGAGTTAAATAAATGAATAAACTTGCCCTACAGATTAAGTTGTTGCCTTGCTTTGATTGGTAGTGAGACAATGGCCAGAATTATATGACAATAAAACTCTGACCCACAACCCTTACAACAGCCAGTCCAAGAAGTCAAACCACAACCTCAACAGCAATTGCCTAGAAAGTCAGGACTCAGTCAATGACTACCAGTTTCACAATTTTTTGGACCCACTTCTAAATCAGGATCAATCAGCCAAATACAGTTGATAAACCAATCACATAGGATGCCCTGCTTCTAGTTAGCCTGCCTCCAACTTCTCCATGCCAGCAACCTACAATCAGAGCATACCTAAAGCCTTCCCCTTTTTTTCCACTTTAAAGCTTCCACACTCCCCTGCCTGGCTCTGAGTCTCTGCCAACACAAGTGATGATGGCAGAATCCCTTGCTATAATAAGCTCTGGGTAAATAGCATCTGTTTGTTCTCATTTGGGTGATCTTTGTCTATTTCTTTGGTGGGTAAATGCTAAGTGAATTACTCTTAACAGTTGTTAAGTAGGGTATCACACACATACCAGTATTCTAGCATAAATGTCTTACTGGTCTGCCTATATTTCCTCTCACCCAAACCCAGATACTGGGGGGTGGGGGGTGGGGGGCGCTTGAGAGGGGAAGCAGGCTGACTCACACCTGTAATCCTAGCACTTTGGGAGGCCAAGGCAGAGGATCTTTTGAGGATAAGATTTCAAGACCAGCCTGAACAAGAGCAAAACCCCATCTCCACAAAAATAGAAAAACTAGACAGGCATGGTGGTACTTGCCTGTGGTCCCAGCTACTTGGGAGACTGTAGGCAAGAGGATCACTTAAGCCCCAGAGTTTGAGGCTGCAGTGAGCTATGATGATGCCACAGAACTCTAGCCTGAGCAACAGAGTGAGACCCTATCTGAAAAACAAAACAAAACAAAACAAAATAACCAACCTGAGACTCAGGTTCACTGTCTGAATTTGAATCAGGACCACAGAGTTAAGAGCCTTTTGAGAACCTAAGGAATGTTCTCCCACAGAAGGATTACTGATTTGACCCTTATAATTAGCCTTTCTGTATGTCTATTTACATATCATTCTCTTTTGTCATGAATGAAAAGCATCTACCAAACTTAGTACTAATGTAGGGATAATGCAGAAATGGAAGATCAAGAGAGCCTAAATGCAGCCATTTTGACTAATACCAGACCCTAACTACCTCAAACAAGGAAGTTGCCAGCAAGTGCTGGCCCAGGACCACCCGAGGGTGGGGTGAATTACTAAGCCAGATGCCTTACAAACTGTGCTTACCTTTGTGTGACAGCAGATGATGATTAATCTTTATGGCCTGACCTCAGACAATGCTGGTCACGTATGGCTATTTCCCAACGGGGGTTTTGAACATTTAAAAACATCACTGGGAGGCCGAGGCGGGCAAATTGCTCGAGGTCAGGAGTTCAAAACCAGCCTGAGCAAGAGTGAGACTCCGTCTCTACTATAAATAGAAAGAAATTAATTGGCCAACTAATATATATAGAAAAAATGAGCCGGGCATGGTGCCACATGCCTGTAGTCCCAGCTATTTGGGAGGCTGACGCAGCAGGATTGCTTGAGCCCAGGAGTTAGAGGTTGCTGTGAGCTAGGCTGACATCACGGCACTCACTCTAGCCTGGGCAACAAAGCGAGACTCTGTCTCAAAAAAAAAAAAAAAAAATTATCATTGTCCCTTGAGGGGTCCCCCTCCTGCTCAGAAAAGGACCCCTCCTCTGTCTGTGGAATAGGATCTGTTTTCTGTTTCTGTCTTAATAAAACTTTCCTGTAGCCAGTTGCTCGCTCTCCAGTTCTTTCCTGTGCAAAGCCAGGAACCCACTTGATGAGTTCAAGGGGCTTTCCTCCCTTCCTTGGGCCACCCCATGCATCAGTCCCACACAATCTGTACTTTTCAAACTTTTGTTTGACCATTATTTATAACAATAAATATATTTTACATTATGGTTCAGCACATTACTGAAAAAATGTATAATAACCCTAATCATGTGTAATGTACTGTGATATTTTCCATCTTATTCTATATATTTATTTATATGAAATGTAAATAAATTATACATATTAATATATAAAATGCTTTATTAAAGAAATATTTAATTACAGTCTGGAAGCTTTCTGAAGGTGCATGGGGGTACTCAATCATAAAATATAAATAAGGCCACCTTTGTGTGTTCTTGAACATTCTTTGTATTATCAGGTGGAAAGCCTTTCATGGAAAGAACTCCTCTTGTGGCCGGGCGCTGTGGCTCACGCCTGTAATCCTAGCTCTTGGGAGGCCGAGGCGGGCGGATTGCTCAAGGTCAGGAGTTCAAAACCAGCCTGAGCAAGAGCGAGACGCCGTCTCTACTATAAACAGAAAGAAATTAATTGGCCAACTGATATATATATATAAAAAAAATTAGCCGGGCATAGTGGCACATGCCTGTAGTCCCAGCTACTCGGGAGGCTGAGGCAGAAGGATCACTCGAGCCCAGGAGTTTGAGGTTGCTGTGAGCTAGGCTGACTCCACGGCACTCACTCTAGCCTGGACAACAAAGTGAGACTCTGTCTCAAAAAAAAAAAAAAAAGAACTCCTCTTGTGCAATTCTCAAACTTCAGTTGCATAACAATCACCTGAGAGGCTAGTTGAAATGGAGATTGCTGGGTCCCGCCCCTAGAGTTTCTGAGTCTAACAAGTTTCCTGGTGATACTGTTGCTGCCGGTCTGGGAAACACACTGCTCTAGGGAATCATTTTTGTAAATCAAATAATGCTTTTGCACAGTGAATAATCGATTCCTAACTTAGCTGTTGGTCTGTCAAATTCACTGAAGCAAAGTATATTGTACTGGTTGGGTATAGGTGAATGTGATTTGTATACATGCAGGTCAAAAGTAAGGACTTCAGGCAGACACCAGCTTGCTGGTTCCCTCCTCCAGCCACACTGGTGCTCCGTTTGAGAGTTATGTACCCATTCGTTCATTCATTTACTTAAATATTGAGGCCATGTGCCAAGAGCTATGTTAGGCTCTAGATTAAAGCCAGCCTGAGCATTTGATAAGAAAACATTTCCCTTCAGAAAGCTATAGAATGATGCTGAAATTTTTTTCTGTTCTTTCAAAACCATTTAGTTCCTGATTGGTGAAGATCAGATGCCCTTCCAGAAACAGGAAGATGACAAAGGCATCTGCAGGTTTCAGAGATACTAATCTGCTGGTCTTTTTTTTTTTGAGACAAAGTCTCACCCTGTTGCCCAGCTGAGAGTGCTGTGGCATCAGCCTAGCTCACAGCAACCTCAAACTCTTGGGCTCAGGCGATCCTTCTGCCTCAGCCTCCCCAGTTGCTGGGACTACAGACATGTGCCATCATGCCTGGCTCATTTTTTTCCCTATATATTTTTAGTTGGCCAATTAATTTCTTTCTATTTTTTTAGTAGAGACGGGGTCTCACTCTTGCTCAGGCTGGTTTCAAACTCCTGACCTTGAGTGATCCTCTGGCCTCGGCCTCCCAAAGTGCTAGGATTACAGGCGTGAGCCACCGTGCCAGGCCTACAGCAGAACTCTCATTGGAAACTCTGCAAGCCAGAAGGCAATGGAGTAATTTCTTTAAAGTAATAGAAAACTGGCTGGTTAAAATGCCAGGCCTGTGGGGATTCGGAGGCAATGAGTTGAGGGAAGGATTGGTAGTTGTAGGTTTAGCAAGTATCTCAGGTGAGTCTTAGCATTAAAGGAGCATGGGAAATACTTTTTTAAACCATCTTTGAGGCCAAGCACAGTAGCTCATACCTGTAATTCCAGCACTTTGGGAGGCCAAGCCAGGAGGATTGCTTGAGGCCAGAACCAGCCTGAGCAACACAGCAAGACCTTGTCTCTACAAAAAATTAAAATTAGCTGGCAGTACCTGTAGTGGCAGTACTTGTAGTGGCAAGTACCTGTAGTTACAGCTATTCAGGAGGCTAATGCAGGAGGATCCCTTGAGCCCAGAAGTCTGAGGTTGCTGTGAGCTTTGATGATGCCATTGTACTGTAGCCCAGGGTGACAGAGCGAGACTTTTTCTCAAAAACAAAACAAAAAAAAACTATCTTTGAATACAACACAGCCCCCAGAATTATATTAACCGAATCGAGAAGGTATTCACAATGGTTCAGTGGTCCTCAAACTACTACATGTAAAAGTAACTTGAGGAACTTAAAATTTTCCAATATCTAAGCCACTCCTTACCAATTATATCAGAATCTCCCTCAGGTGATTCCAACTGGCATCCAAATTTTAGAACCAGAACAATCATTTATATAAATTAAGCCCCTCTTCATGTTGAAGCACCTTTCACAGTCTCTTCTCAATGTACCGTCCTTCCATCACCATGACAACCTACATCCTGCTTAAGCACCAGAGGCTTAAGTGCTGGGGACGCAGGGGAGATCTCATGAGGTGATCTTGAGGGCTCTTGATCTACAAGGCCAACAGCTTCTCAGCTCTTGAAAGCTCTGTAAGGGATCAGGAACTACCCCCTAAGTTTGGTGGCTTCAGAGATTCTGCTCAAAGCTATAGACCAGTGCCTCTTAAATTTTAATGTGTATATGAATCCGCTGGGATCTTATTAAAATGAGGATTCTGATTCAGGTCAGGGGTGGATTCTGTGGTTTTTGTCTCTCCAACAAGCTCCAGGTGATGATTGTGCGGCTGGACCATGAAGTACACTTTGAATAGCAAGTCTGCGGATCCTTCCCCAAACCAGTGTCAATAGATAAAAGCAGCAAGAGTCTGTAGCTGTGGCAAACACGCTAAGATGGAAGGGAATCATGATGTAGGCAGGATGCTATAAAACCTATCAAATGGGCCAGGCGCGGTGGCTCACGCCTGTAATGCTAGCACTCTGGGAGGCTGAGGCGGGCAGATTGCTCGATTTCAGGAGTTTGAAACCAGCCTGAGCAAGAGCGAGACCCGTCTCTACTATAAATAGAAAGACATGAAGAGTTGTCCATTTATTAGTTGGACAACTAATAAATATAGAAAAAATTAGCTGGGCATGGTGGCGCATGCCTGTAGTCCCAGCTACTTGGGAGGCTGAGGCAGCAGGATTGCTTGAGCCCAGAAGTTTGAGGTTGTTGTGAGCTAGGCTGATGCCACGGCACTCACTCTAGCCTGGGCAACAAAGAGAGACTCTGTCTGTGAAACAAAACAAAACAAAAACCTATCAAATGGCATAAAAGTACTTGAGGAAATAAAATGGAAAGAACACTAGACCAAACTGATGAGATACATGTGCGATGGTCAAAGCTAAACTGCAGAGCGCACAATACAATATCGAAACACAAGGAGAGAGGGGAAGATGCGGAGAAGCAGAGTGGCACAGAGGAAAAGACCACGGGCTTCCAAAGCAGATTAACAGCCAAACCTGCCTCTACTCCTTACTACCTTAGGCAAATGACTTATTTCATCTGTAAAATGGGAATAACTTTTCCTACTTTACAAAGTGGCTTTTTAAAAAAGCCACTTGTGATGATACTTTATAAAGTTCTGTACCTTAGTAAATGAGTTAACATGAAAGGTGCCCAGCCTGGGCCAGGCAACAGGAGGTCCTTCATAAACGATCGCTGCTGCTATATAAATGTAGCCCAGGTGTCTAGGGCTTCAACTGTTGTCATTCGATCTTGCTGGCTTTCCAACCCTGTTTGACAGTCTGCGGGAAATCCAACTGCATGCAGAAGTTATGTAAGTAACTGGAGGAGCTCTCTCGGTTGCCCATATTGGACTTTCTCATTGCTGTCTGCCATGGCTGCCTAGGTTACAACCCTGTAGGCTCAGGCTATAACAGAACCAGAAAGCCCATGACCCTTTCCCTCGCCACACTGTTGCCACTGCCTAAATCCTAGAGTCTTTGCATCTTGATTGTTAAAATCTGTCACTGCTCTTGCAAAATGAATATACACAAGTGTTACCTATGTTGTTTGTCTAGAATTGGCTGATGGCAGTACAATATTCTCTGAAGTTGGAGTGGGAGTAAATTAGAGGGGTGGTAGAGAAGCCCACAGAAAGGGTTCTTGCATGTCAACAGGACACAGAAACTTCAGCTCACACACATAGGCATTTTCTCCCCAAAGCATACAAAGGATGTGGAAATTTCAGTGTAGACCTCCACTCTGCTCACTACCCACTCCTTGATGACAAAATCTTTTTGCTGATAACATGAACATCTGCTGAGTACTTTACTTACATCAGCTCAGCTCATTTCATCCTCAAACTTCCCTGTGAAGCAGGGACTATAACTGCACCTATTTTCCACACAAGGAAAAGAAGGTTTAGAGAGATTAAGGAATATGCCTGGGTCATGCAGGTAGTAAGCAGTAGAGGCAGGTTTGAATCCAGGCATTCTGACTCCAGGACAGAGATGTTCATTTTGGCTTCTGCTCACTATTCTACTCCCTGTACCAGATTCCTCTTACCAATTTGTTCTGGAAAACTGGCTTCCACCTGGGACCCCCGGTCAATCAGACATGTCTGTGTATGTCTTAACCCCAATTGTGGACGGTGTTCAAGTATTTTGTCTAGAGGGCTCCTCAGTTCTGATACAAATCAGCCAATAAAAGTAGCTCCAAGACAAAGACAGTCACCAGGCTCCAGTCTCCAGGAGTATCTGCGTCTCAGTTCCGGCCCAGCAAAGTCACCCAGTTATAGGATTAAGATGATAATGATGGAGCCAGTGTGTAAAGGGCTTTGAAGACCAGACTGAATTATCATGACTTTATAGGAAAATTCTATGACATATCATTCACGTAATGGACAGGGAAAGGAGGATTAAAAAGGGGAAAAAAATTTAATTTCAAGTTCATTCGAGCTCTGGCTGTCAGTGCCTGCAGAACATGAGTTCCAGCTCGAGTGTGAGGGCAGCCCAGGGTGTTTCAGATACACACTCCAATCTCCAGCGAGTGAACCTAAGAAATAAATGAGCTGTCTATCATACATACCATGTATAGCTGCTGCGACCCACCCCTTGCTGTGGGTGTCAGACGAAGGGATCCTAAACTGGAATCAGGCAGAGAGAAAAAAAGGAAGAGAGGGGATTAAAGTACACTCCCAAATCCTAGACAGGTTAACAGGCCTGTAATCTTTAAGATGAGGTATGGCAGGTGACATTTCCCACATTGATAGACTACAGCCTCGTTTTTTAAAAAATTGGCATAATGAGAGTCTAGTGTTCTGGCAAAATGCACTTTATGTGTCTGTTAATTATTAGAGTTAAAAACAGTTTCGTATTCATAAATAAGACTTTGAATTCTCCCTCCAATATCTGCAGGAAATGCTGGTCTATTAGTCTTTTGGAGCATGGATGCCACCGATGGATGACTTTATCAAGAGCAATTTTAATGGAGTAGTTGGGATGGGGACAGCCAGTTTGCAGGGATTGGAAGGGGAAGCAGACAGGGGGAGAGAGGGGCACAGCCTCCACACTGCTCCGCTGGGAATAGGAATGAGGGCTGGAGGAAGTGGCACGGGGGATTTCAAGAGAAAACTGATTGCTGGATTTTTTTTTCCTTTGAAATGACTTTGCCATGTTTATATAACATGCTGTCGGCCCCTCATGGGGTAACTCTAGCTGCTCTCCTGGGAGGAGCATTGTAGAAGTCACCCTTGCTGGTCAGTCATGAGGGTCCCGTGCCAATTGCCAAGGGGACTTCTTGTTTTTATTATTTATTTATTTATTTATATTTTTTCACTGGTCTCTCCTGAGAAACTCCTTGTTTTTAGGTACAACCTCCAATCCCTACAGAAGGTTTAAGCAGTCATTTACTCAAAAATTTAGGCAAGAAGTGCAGCACCAAGCTTGACTGGGGATGGAGGTTGGGATGGGTTTGGTTTAAAGTAAGTATCCTTGGGCCCCATAACCAGCACCATCCTTAAACCAAACCCCAACTGTGGGGTTTTCTGAAATCTTACAATCTCACAACCTCTGACATTGGCCTTCAATGGCCAGAAATGGACCAAGCTCTGGTCCCATGGATGGGGAGAAGAATAAATGCTACCATTTATTCTTAATGGGTATTATATTTGGGGGTGTTGCTCGTTGCCTCTAACCTAGAGCATCTAAAATCAAGCACATCTAATCACCTTGAAGGGTGATGTTCAAATCCTGTCTGGTCACCTTAAGAAATCTATATTTCTCCTAGTAACTGCAGCCTGACTCTCTGTCTTTAGAGCTAATGATCTCATTCTTTTATAAGAACAAGTGCCTTTGAATGTGAAGCCTGGACAGCTCCTCCCGATTTCCTGGAGTGTGAGGTGAGTCAGTGTTGGGGAACGGGGAAAGATAGGGAGGAGAAGGAAGGCGCCTGTGGAGTGAGTGGAACAGAAGGTACAGAAGGAGGAGAATTCAAAGACTTATTCATGAACACTAAACTGTTTTTGACTCTAATGATTAACCTACTTGAAAATAAGCTTGGCAAGAAAAATACTGAGTATAATTTATCATCTCAAGAGATAAAAGTGCAAAACTTTAAAATAGTGCTCCTTAGAAACATAGGTTCTAGTTCTGAATATGCCAATAACTAACCTTGTGACCTTGGACAAATCGCTTTACTTTGCACTTCACAGTTTGCATGAGTTTCTGTTTTGTCTACAGTATGATAAGATAGGACACATCTTATCTCTCTTATAGGAATGCCATGAAGGTCAAATCAGATTCCATTAAAATCATTATAATTACTACATTTGCATAGTACTTTATCATCCACAAAGCATTTCTGCATATATTATCCCATTCACACGAAAGAGCTTTGAAAAGTTATAAAGTGATGTAAAAGGACACCACCTAGGTTTGAATACCAGCTCCACCTCTCTCTTCTTCAATTCCTGCATCAGAAAAATGGAGACTCTGGGAGGCCAAGGCTGGCGGATCACTCAAGGTCAGGAATTCGAAAAACCAGCCTGAGCAAGAGCGAGACCCTGTCTCTACTAAAAATAAAAAGAAATTAAATATGCTGAAATAAAAAAAATAAATAAATAAATAAATAAAAATAAAAAAAGAAAAAAAAAGAAATTAATTTGCCAACTAAAAATATATAGAAAAAATTAGCCGGGCATGGTGGCGCATGCCTGTAGTCCCAGCTACTCTGGGGACTGAGGCAGAAGGATTGCTTGAGCCCAGGAGTCTGAGGTTGCTGTGAGCTAGGCTGATGCCATGGCACTCTAGCCTGGGCAACAGAGTGAGACTGTCTCAAAAAAAAAGAAAGTGGGGACAATAGTAGTATCTCCCTTACAGGTTGTTAAGAGGATTGTATAATATGCTACATGTGAAACTGTTGGCTCAGGGCCTGCATAGAGAAATACTTAACAAAATTCATTTGTTCAGGTCCATATGTGTCTCCTTTTAAAGGCCTTTTCAGACCTACCTGATCTATTAATAAAACAGTGCCCTTGCTCTGCTATTACTTTCTAGTCTCCTGCCCTGCTTTATTTTTCTGAATAATACTCAGCACTACCTGAGAGCATATTGACTTATTTGCTTACTGTCTCCCTTATTGGAATAGAATCTCCATGATGTCAGAGATTTTTATCTGTCCTGTTTATCTCTGTATCCCCAGAATCTATATGATGGTACATGCTCAGTAAATATTTGTTGAGTGAATGAAGTTAGCCGTTATAATTGCTATTGTTATCATTACCTAATGTGTCTCCTTCACTTTGTCTTTGACTCTCTTGTGTCATCGTGGGCATTAAAAATATTCTCTCTGGGGTGCTTGCAAGAACTACTTAAATCAAGTGGTAACCAGGTTGTTGCAGTCTTACTGGCAACTTTTATTTTCTAGTATGGAGGACCACCAGCAGATGGCAATCAAGGAATACAGAATCTGAGATTATCCTCTTCAAGATTTGGTAAATAGATTAACTAGATTAAAAAATGATAGATTAAAAAATGATACAAGTGTTTTTGGAGACAGGTTCTTGCTCTGTTGCCTGGGCTAGAGTATAGTGGTATCATCATAGCTAACTGCAACCTCAAACTTCTGGGCTGAAGTGATCCTCCTGCCTCAGCCTCCCTAGTAGCTGGGACTGCAGGCATGTGCCACCATGCCCCAGCAAATTTTTCTATTTTTGGTAGAGATAGGGGTCTCGCTCTTGCTCAGGCTAGTCTCAAAATCCTGAGCTCAAGCAATCCTCCTACCTCCGCCTCCCAAAGTGCTAGGATTACAGGCCTGAGCCACCTTGCCCAACAAAAACAGTAAATTTAAGGTAAACATATACCACTGTCTTCTACCTCTTTTTTTTTTTTTTTTTTTTTTTTTAAAGAGTCTCACTTTGTTGCCCAGGCTAGAGTGAGTGCGGTGGTGTCAGCCTAGCTCCAGCAACCTCAAACTCCTGGGCTCAAGCAATCCTGCTGCCTCAGCCTCCCAAGTAGCTGGTACTACAGGCATGCGCCACCATGCTGGCTAATTTCTTCTATATATATTAGTTGGCCAGTTAATTTCTTTCTATTTTTATAGTAGAGACGGGGTCTTGCTCTTGCTCAGGCTGGTTTCGAACTCCTGACCTTGAGCAATCCTCCCACCTCGGCCTCCCAGAGTGCTAGGATTACAGGCATAAGCCACCACGCCTGGCCTGTCTTCTACCTCTTAAATACCAGTTCTTCACAGAATCACAATTTCATATTCTCCAAACACATCTTCTTCCACCAGTGACTCAAATAAATGTCTAACCTCAAAAAAGTCACCAGAAACAAATTCTTAGATTCTTTAGGTAATCAAATGGAAACTTCGGTTACTCTATGTGAAAATGAAGTAGTAGAGTTTGCTGTTTTTATTTAGGCATTGTATTTCCTTTGGATTTTCTGCTTACATCTTGAGCCAAGGTAAATGTTCTTTGGTATGCAAAAAGGGACATTCGTGTAAATGCCTTTTCAGTAGTAGAAAACATACAGTTGTGAGTTGTGGCAGAATAGAGTGGCAAAATCACCAGAAGGAAAGAATTTTCTCACGACTGTTCAGTGGGAGTGGATGAGAGTGGGATGGGGGGCTCATATCAAACATAGGATTTTACAACTGATGTTACAAAAATAGGAATTTCTTCTTTTCTCTTTGTTTGCTGTTTGCTTCTGGAGACATACTAGTGAGTAGATGTTCAATTAAATCAAACACTCCCAATAATATAACTATTAAGCATATGGGGTAATGGAAGACTTTGTCCTTGTTTGTAAATACTGGTGTTTATGCTTTCTATTTGCTACAATTGCTCTGAGCCTACAGAGGAATTTGCTGTGTGGTAGAGCTTGCAGAAAGCTAATATTGCTTATTTTTCTGTTAGGTTGAGACAAAGAGAATTTCAGTCCATAGTTTATGGTTCAGGTATATTTGATGGCATAATAAAACCCCATTATATGTGGCTCGTGATTCAATGTAGAAAATAATTAACCTGTTTTGTTTTGTTTAACAATAACTTTATGAGGGACGGGGAGAGCCTCACAAAGCACTTTAAAATACAAAGAAACCTTGGACCTGGAGAGTTTGGGGAATATTCAGTGTTTAAGAGAGGCTATGAATAATAAATAATATTTCTTGGACTCCTATTATGTATCAGGCAATATTATCTCAAGACAGATAAATTATTTAGCCCTGTATTTACAGATGAAGGAATTAAGGATCAGCAAAATTCAAAATTTGCCAAAGTTACACAGTTAGCAAGTAGCTGAACTGAGATTTGGACCCAGGCCTATTTGGGTAAATTTATGCCCTTCCCTATACTATAATTGTCAATCTTATTCCAGCAGGTGATGTTGAACATTTGAAACCTCCTGGCTAATTCAGAAATTTCACCAAATCACCTGGGAAATTGTTAAAAATTCAGAGTCCCAGGCTACACCCTTCGAGATCTAATTCAGAAGATCTTGTGTGGGGCCCAGGAATCTGAGTTTTAAACAAGGTCCCCAGTATTCTTCTGACCTCAAACACTTTGAGAAAACAGAGGTCCAACCCTATGGACCTTAACCTTTCATGACCAAAGAACTCTTTGAGAACCTAACGAAAGCTCTAGACCATTTTTTCAGAAAAATGCATTTTTACAACCTCAAATTTTGCAAACAACTTTAGAGGAATCACAGCCTCTCTGAAGCCATGGATGCTTGGTCCCTTTCCTGTCCTGGTTAAAAGCGGCCTGAGAGCGGGGCACAGTGGCTCACCTGTAATCCTAGCACTATGGGAGGCCAAGGAGGGAAGGATGGCCCAAGGTCAGGAGTTCGAAACCAGCCTGAGCGAGAGTGAAACCTCAGCTCTACTAAAAATAGAAAGAAATTAATTGGCCAACGAAAAATATAGAAAAACTTAGCCAGGCATGGTGGCGCATGCCTATAGTCCCAGCTACTTGGGAGGCTGAGGCAGAAGGATCGCTTGAGCCCAGGAGTTTGAGGTTGCTGTGAGCTAGGCTGACGACAGGGTACTCTAGCCTGGGCAACAGAGTGAGACTCTGTCTAAAAAAAAAAAAAAAAAAAGTGGCCTGAGAAGGAGCCCCTTCCATCTCTCCACCGAGAGGTGGCACTCTTCTGCCTCGAACTGTCTCCCAAAAGAGTCCAGGTTTTTCTTTTTTCCTTTCTCCTTAACTTTTCCAGGAAAATGAGTTTACTGTCTGCTAGGAGATGCATAGAGCAGTCTCTGGCACAGTGCTTTACAAATTTAAGCTGAAACAGAGTAAGAGTATTATCTACAACCACAGTGAAAGCACATCTGGAAATAAAGGTGTTGTGATTAAAACCAACCAACCAAAAGGACCAAAGATTGAAATGGGTACCACCAGAAGAAAGGATCATTCAATTTATTTTCTCAAAAGCCCCTTCTCTAACCTCTTTTCAATCCCTAGGTTTCCTTTTAGGTCTCCATTTTAAAGCTAGACTTTGCATTTTTAAATAGCTCATGACTGACACAGCCCATCATTTGAAACAGGTACATAACTATTATTGATTCTGAGTCCTCAAAAATGTATTCATAATGGATTCTGGTTTCTGTAAATAGGAAAGGTATAGAGAGAACATGTTCTCTCTGTAAACCAGGGGCTCTAGACCCCAGGACTAGAGGAGCCCACAGATAGAAGTAAGGGAAGGAGTATCTGCAAACACCTTGATATTGTACATAAATTTCATGTGTTCATGTACTTTTCTGAGGAGAGGTTCTATGGCTTTCCTCAATTTTTTTTTTTTTTTTTGAGACAGAGTCTCACTTTGGTGCCCAAGCTAGAGTGAGTGCCATGGTGTCAGCTTAGCTCACAGCAACCTCAAACTCTTGGGCTCAAGCAATCCTCCTGCCTCAGCCTCCCAAGTAGCTGGGACTACAGGCATGCACCACCATGCCCAGCTAACTTTTTCTATATATATTAGTTGGCCAATTAATTTCTTTCCATTTATAGTAGAGACGGGGTCTCGCTCTTGCTCAGGCTGGTTTCGAACTCCTGATCTCAAGTGATCCGCTCACCTCGGCCTCCCAGAGTGCTAGGATTACAGGCGTGAGCCACTTTGCCCAGCCTTTCCTCAAATTTTTAAAGAAATGTTTGGGTGGGCACAGTGGCTCACACCTTTAATCCTAGCACTCCAGGAGGTCAAGGTGGGAGGATCGCTCAAGGTCAGGAGTTTGAAACCAGCCTGAGCAAGAGCGAGACCCCGTCTCTACTAAAAATAGAAAGAAATTAATTGGCCAACTTATAATATATAGAAAAACTTAGCCGGGCATGGTGGCACATGCCTGTAGTCCCAGCTACTAGGGAGGCTGAGGCAGAAGAATTGTTTGAGCCCAGGAGTTTGAGGTTGCTGTGAGCTAGGCTGATGCTACGGCACTCACTCTAGCCTGGGAAACAGAGTGAGACTCTGTCTAAAAAAAAAAAAAAAGAAATGTTCAACTAAAATTTTAAAATTAATCATTTATGATTTATGGGAAGAGCGTAACTCACAAGGGCTAGACAACAAACAGGGTCAGCAGAGCCATGTGGTACCGGCATAGTAACTGCTGTCTTCAGACTCAAAGTGGTACAGGCACCATGGTCAGAGCACGTGTCTTGATTTTTCTTTTTAAAGAGACAGGGTCTCACTCTGTTACCCAGACAGGAGTACAGTGGTGGGCTCATAGCTCACTGTAACCTCGAATTCCTGGGCGCAAGCGATCCTCCTGCCTCAGCCTCCCAAGTAGCTGGAACTATAGGTGCTTACAACCACACATGGCTCATTTTTCTTCTTCCTTTTTTTTTGTAGAGATTGGGTCTTGATATGTGACCCAGGTTAGCCTCCAACTCCTGGCCTTAAGCTATCCTTCCACCTCAGCCTAAATGCTGGGATTACAGGCATGAGCCATCTCGCCTGGCCTAGGTGTCCTGATTTTGGTTTAGACCTGGGGCATTCTGTTTGGAAACATGTCTTCACTACCGTGAGAATAGAAAAATGTTTTTTGAAACCAGAAGGACCTGTATCACTGACAAAGGCAGATTATACAAATTCTCTTGGATTTCTAATGTACTTCTAAATCAGGAATGATAATTCCTGATTCATCAGCTTGTTGGACAGCATCAATGAAATGTCATACTTAAAACTCCTCGCACAGTGTCCAGCACAGACACTGGGCACTCAGAAATATGTGTTTTTGTCCCTCTTCCTCACAAGCACACTGAGATTGCCCCACGAGGGGGATGCTAAGAACAAACTGTCAATGTCTCAGATGAGGCTGCACCTGGTCAGACTGACCCTAAGTCTAGTCTGGGGAACCTTTTCCTTTAGAAATTCCCACGTTCAGTTCTCTCCATCTCTGTTGCACCTGAGAATCACAGGAAGTCACGAGTGATGAAAAGATGTCATCTTTGTCCTTGGAGGTGCTCGACCCCAGTAGAGCAGACAGCACCAAAAAATAAGTTGGCAGAAGCCACAGGTCATGGGATACTCACAACACATATGTAAGCACATATATTCTAAACACTTGAAAACCAGTTATGATAGAACAAAACCACATAGAGCCCATTTAGGGAGCATTCATGAAGGAGATGATTCTTGAGCAACATTTTTAAAGGAGGGGAAAGGATATGATTTGGGAGAGAGAAAGAGAGGAGAGAAAGCTGAAAAAGGAGAAGGGAATGCCACAGGGGCAGGCTTAGGACATGGAGCAGATTTGCAGGGCGGCAGGGAAGCCACGCTCAAGGGCCTGTGAAAGGATGACAGCAGTGGGGTGTGGGGGAAGGGAGCCCACTAATTGGTAGGGACCCTTGAAGCCCATGATTAGGAGTTTTAATTTAATTCAAGAGGCTATTGGAGCTATTGTAGGCTTCTAAGAAGGGGAGTGATATGATCAAAATGATGCTTGAAGACAATGGTTCTTGCTGCAGGGAGCAGCGTGGATTAGATCAAGGAGCCCCTCATGCATGGAGGCTGCCTCAGAAATACAGGTATGAGAGGACCATGGCCTGGAACAGGACTCTGGGGTTGGAATGGAAGGAGCAGAGATAGAATATATTATGTGGAATAAATATTCATTCATTCGTTTTAGAACCAGGAACTGGGTTAGGTGCCAGATACGATGGGGAACAGGCACGGAGGGTGGGATGAGGAAAGACGGTTAAGCATTTACAATAATGTAAGACAAATGGAATCAGAGAAATGTGAGAGCACATAGCAGGAAAACAGGAGCAGCAGCTAACTGAGTCGTGGGGAGGGACTCGGAGGGCAGGGAAGTCTTCCCTGAGGAAGCAGTGTTTATGCTGGGTACTTAATGGAGAATCGACTATTAACTGAATAAAAAGGAACTGGGGGACATGGTCCAGGCAAGAAGCCTCCAGGTGAAAAGGTATGAGCAGAGGCATGAGAAAAGAGAAGGTGGTTGCAGGAGAGGCTCTGGGGACCAGCAGGGTGGGAGCAGACTTCCCCCAAGACGGGCCTTTAGTGTGCAACATGGACTGTGGACTTCATCCCCAGAGGCCAGGAAAGGCCATGAGACAGGCGTGATTCTCTCTGGCTATGTCGTGGGGGAATGTGTTGTGCCGGGGCGTGGTTAGGGTGGGGATCTGGAAGACTGGTGGCCATCATCTAGGGGACAGATCATTGAACGGTGGATGGAGACATGCAGACAGGTTCAAGAGGTAATTAGGATATAGAACTCACAGGATGAGAAAGAGACTGAAAGAAGAGAAGGAAGGAAGGACTATCAGAGGGGATGTCATCAACTCCAGGAGGACCTTGCCTCAAAATAATAATAATAATAATGTTATTCAAGCCATTAAATTTGGTCCGTGTGCCTTTCTGTTCTATGACCTCTGAGAAAGCTTTCCTGATAGTGAACTCGGTGGCTGCCATTCCTCACAATGCATCCTGACCTAGGGGATAGTTAAAGCAGCCTTAAATCCATTTGATTTTTTTTTTTAAGAGACAGGGTCTCTCTGTGTCACCCAGGTTGGAGCACAGTGGTGCAGTCATTACCCACTGTAACCTCGAACTCCTGGGGTCAAGGAACTATCCTGCCTCAGCCACCCAAGTCACAAGGAGCTGGGACTACAGGTGCACACCACCATGCCCCACTAATTTTTAAATTTTTTGTAGAAACAAGGTCTTGCTACTTTGCCCAGGCCGGTCTCAAACTTCTGGCCTCAAGCATTCCTCCTACAAATACAGGTGTGAGCCACTGCTCCTGATCCATTTGATATTTTTTAATGTATTTTTTTTTAGGCTGCCAGGTGTTTCTCATTTCTACCATAGGTGTGGAGTAGAGACCACTCCTTGAACTTGTACAGAAAATCTTCCAAAATCTGTCTTTTTTGCAGAGATACTCTGGCTGGCGGTTTTTCTCATCCGCCATATTGCTGCTTCTCTTTCCTCTCTAAACATATTTGAGGTGCAAGTAAAATTGTATTCCTGAGTGTCTAAACCAAGTCAGTGTTTATCCACTCAAGCATCTTCATCACATGCCATGCCAGGCAGCATGAGTGCTTATGTGGTCACAGAGGGGGTTAAAACCAAAATTTGGGGGCAGGGGATAGGATTTAGGGCAGAGACATATCCCTCCGTGATGCTCATCTATTCATCGGTTCCATATACACTTAGTGACCCCCATGTTCCACTCACTATGGTAGGGTTGGAGTGTTAAGTAAGCCAGAGTCTCGCCCTCAGGGAGCATGCTTTCTCCAGGGTGCCCCAGATGCGTGACACCTAAACGAACAAGTGAGCTAAGTGCAGGAGAGGCATTTATAAAATGTCATGAGAGGCCAGGCGCCGCGGCTCACGCCTGTAATCCTAGCACTCTGGGAGGCCAAGGCGAGTGGATTGCTCAAGGTCAGGAGTTCGAAACCAGCCTGAGCATGAGTGAGACCCCCGTCTCTACTATAAACAGAAAGAAATCAATTGGCCAACTAATATATATAGAAAAAATTAGCTGGGCATAGTGGCGCATGCCTGTAGTCCCAGCTACTCGGGAGGCTGAGGCAGCAGGATTGCTTGAGCCCAGGAGTTTGAGGTTGCTGTGAGCCAGGCTGATGCCATGGCACTCACTCTAGCCTGGGCAACAAAGCGAGACTCTGTCTCAAAAAATAAATAAAAAGTAAAAAAATAAAACGTCATGAGAAACAGATGCGGTGTGTGTGTATGCATGTGAGTGTGTGAGTGTGTGCGTCAGAGAAAGCAGACCTCACAGAAGATGTGTCACTTTAGAAGTCTTGGAAGAAGAATAGGAGTTTGCCTGGTAGACGGACGACCACCAGGTAATCGAGAGGGAGGAATGATTGTAAGCAAAGAGGCAGCACGTAAAAGCACAGGCGTGTGGAACGCGGAGGAGCTGGGTATGAACGGAGCACCGGCATAGAAAGGGAGAGGCAGGTGGCCACACTGGAAAGTGGACCAAATACAGTCCTAGGAGGAAAAGCCCATAGTCTTCATCCTAAGACAGCCTTCCAGCTGCTCAAAATAAGTAATAATATTTTAAAACTTGCAGTCATCCTTGATTGTCCTGCCCTCACCTCACATCCATTCTGAAAGCAAGCCCTGCTTGTTCTGCCTTCAAAGAACGCGGAGCCCGGCCACTCCTCACCACCTGCACGTGCAGAGGACTGTCATCTCTCCATGAATTACTGTGATAATGTCTGACACCTCTCCCCACTTCTGCCCTTCCCCACCCTTCCCCAGCATTCTGCGCAACGCAGTAGCCAAGTGATCTTTAAAAGCTGAAGTTAGATCAAAACACTCCTCTGCTGGAAACCCTTGTAAACTTCAAAGCCCTCACAACACCCGCAAAGCCCGACATGTTCTCCCCGCCTCCACCCCCCGCCTCTCGCTCCACTCTGTTCCAGTCAGCCGGCTGCTCCTTCTCACCACAGGACCTCTCCTCGCCTCTCTGTCCCAGGTTTCCACGTGCCCCCTCCCGCACTTTCCCTCTCGACCACCCAGCCGTCCTCCGCCCAGAAGCCTTTCCTCAGCACTGACTGAACACGGCGTCTCCCGCCCTAGGATGTCAGCTCTGCAAGCTCTGGGGACATCTGAGTGTTTTGTTCACTGCTGAATTCCCAGCACCCAACACAGTGCATGGCACACAGTGAGTGCAATGTGGCTATGTGGGGAATGAATGAATGAGGGGATGAATGAATGAATGAAGAACTGAGAAGCTTTTTAAGCAGAGGGGTGTGGTGACTACATGGATGTCTCAGAAAGGTCCCCCTCAATAAGATGAAGCAGGGAGACAAGCAGGAGGCAATAATGGTCCTGGCCCAGAGAAAGGCTACATTCTAGAGCTATTTTCCATCAGAACAGAGCGCAAAAGAGTGTGTAAAGACTGGGTTTAGAGCTGGCAATAAAGAATAAATTCAATTTGACGCAGCAAATATTTAGTGAGCATTTGCTATAGGAAGGGGGTCATAGCAGAAAGGGATAGAAGCATGGATAGGACACACTGGGGCTATGATCAGGTACGTAGAGAGTGAGTTTGGTACACGTGCTAGGACAGTAGGTGTGGGAGGATACTTGTTTTTCATCTGTGGGGGAAGTTAGAGAAGATGTCACGGAGTCTAAACTGGGTCCTAGAAAATGGGTAGAATTTCAGAGGCAAAGACTGGGAAAAATCATGCATGGCAGAATAGATTTTAAATTTCATCCTCTCTACTATGTCATACCACTTTCAATGGAGTTGCTAGTACTCTGAGAAACAGTTCTTTCTAGTTCTTTCATTTTTTATTTTTATTTTTTGGAGACAAGAGTCTTGTTCTGTTGCCTGGGCTATAGTGCAGTGGCATCATCAGAGCTCACTATAACCTCAAACTCCTGGGCTCAAGGGATCCTCCTGCCTCAGCCTTCCAAGCAGCTGGGACTACAGGCATGTGCCACCGTACATGGCTAATTTTTCTATTTTTGGGAAAGACAGGGTCTTGTTCTTGCTCAGGCTAGTCTCGAACTACTGACCTCAAGCAATCCTCTTGCCTCAGCCTCCTAGAGTGCGTAAGCCGCCTTTCCTGGCCTAGAAATGGTTCTTTATATGCACCCTAAAATGAAATTGAGAGCTGGGCTTGGTGGCTCACACCTGTAATCCCAGAGATCTGGAAGGCTGAGGTGGGAGGATCCCTTGAGTCCAGGAGTTGGAGGCTGCAGTGAGCTATGATAACACCACTGCACTCCAGCCTAGGCAACAGAGCCAGACTTCTGTCTCTAAAAAAATTTTTTTAATTAAAAAATAAAATAGGCCGGGCACGGTGGCTCACGCCTGTAATCCTAGCACTCTGGGAGGCCGAGGCGGGCGGATTGCTCAAGCTCAGGAGTTCGAAACCAGCCTGAGCAAGAGCGAGACCCTGTCTCTACTATTAATAGAAGGAAATTAATTGGCCAACTAATATATATGTAGAAAAAATTAGCTGGGCATGATGGTGCATGCCTGTAGTCCCAGTTACTCGGGAGGCTGAGGCAGGAGGATCACTTGAGCCCAAGAGTTTGAGATTGCTGTGAGCTAGGCTGACACCACAGCACTCACTCTAGCCTGAGCAACAAAGTGAAACTCTGTCTCAAATAAAATAAAATAAAATAAAATAAAAATTTAAAAAGAGAATGAGGGACACAGAAAAGCAGAAAGGAGGAGTTACGATAATCCACCACCTGAATAACTTGCTCCAGAACAAGTGAACTATGCTAGTAAGATTTTAAGGAAACATGGACAAAATCACTTCCTTGTTCAGATGTGTTACAAAGGGAATAACAAGAACAACTACAAAAATCCTCCAAGTGAATAACTGCTGCCTCCTGGACTTCGACTGGGGAGAACAATTTTCTGCCAGAGTGACATTGTTTTATAGCGAATTAAGATCCTTGTTAAGCAGTATTCCTACATAAAGGCTGACAGTCATGCAGGCTTGCGGAGTTTGCCTACATATTTAATAAAACTGTCAGATTAAGCCATGCCAGGCTGCAGTATGTCATTAATACAAATTCTTAACTGTCAATTAGTTAACTGGCTAGTAAAAAGAACCTGGCTTATAAGACTGTTGCTAATGAATATAATGCTTTGTTCTCCAGCAAAACATATGCTTAGGTTGTGTAATTAGAAGAAGGGCCCCCTTCCTCCTTCCCCATAGGGAGAACATGTGCAGCTGAATAAAGGAGCTTATTATACCTGCGAGGGGTCAAAGTCTGTGGATCTGTGGCTTATGGTATTATGACAGATTACAAAATCACTCTATTATGTTAGTCAATCTGTTTCCAAGCACCTAGCAGGGAGCTAGCTGGGCACTGGAAGCTCTGAAACAGCATTCCCATTGGTTTTCCCCCTAAGGTCTTATGACGGGTCAGCTGTTGCTGCCATCACCCAGTGGCTCATGAGTCAGTCAGAGCCTTGCTGTCCGACTTCGGCCTCTGTGACTGCGAGCTCTCCTGTGAGAGTCAGCCTGGGCCTCAGGCCACAGCCAGCTCCCAAGAAGAGCTCAGATGAACTTGAAACCCACGCTAGCCCCATCATTCATGCTCGTGAAAGGGAAAAGGAAGCAGAGGACCTTAATCCCTATGTGGCTGGTTTCTGCTCTCCCTCTCTCCTGTCCTTCCTGCATCTCCCCCTGGTTCTCATCTACTATTTCTCTGGTTCCTTGTGCCTCTCCTTCCCACCGTGGGCATATGACTTCTTGTACAACAACATGTTTAGACAGAACAGCAGCTAACAGACCTGTCTCCTCCAAAAGCCTTAGTTTTGGAGTCAATGGTCACACGTACCTACAAAACCACTTCAGACTCAAGAGGTCAAAAGATATTTTCTTGATACTCCAAAGTAGTGATTTTAAGGAAAGTCAATTTTTTTTTTTTGAGGTAGGGTCTCGCTCTGTTACCCAGGGTGCAGTGCAGTGGTGCCATCATAGCTCACTCCAACCTCAAACTCCTGGGCTCAAGTGATCCTCCAGCCTCAGCCTCCTGAGTAGCTGAGACTACAGGCAGGAGACGCCACGCCAGGCTATGGAAAGTCAATTTTATGACCTCAGCAGAGTAATAACTACTATTCAAAGTTTTCCCCCCTTGCACCTCTACTATTCCAGCAGTGCCCTCCCACTGGCTGGATTGTCTGTGTAGGAAAGGGGAGGAGTGACGGTGTGCCTTCCTACCACCTCCAGCCTCCCCGCCTGGCTTCTGCAGCCGTCCACACAGCCCAGAGTTTAGAAAAAGGAAGTTCACTGGAAGATGTGGTGTATAAAATTATAATACTATAAAACAATGAGTAGGAATAAAACCATAATTTCTGTATAGTAATATCTGGAAGAAAAAAATGGCTATTATAAAAAAGATAAAATAGCCCAGGTGTGGTGGCTCACGACTGGAATCCCAGGACTTTGGGAGGCCAACTTAGGTGGATCACTTGAGGCCAGGAGTTTGAAACCAGCCTAGGAAATAGTGAGACCCCCATCTCTACAAAAAAATAGAAAAACTAGCGAGGCATGGTGGCACATGCCTGTAGTCTCAGGTACTTGGGAGGCTGAGGCAGGAGGATCACTTGAGCCCAGGAGTTGGAGGTTGCAGTGAGCTATGGTGACGCCATTGAACTCTAGCCTGGGTGACAGAGGGAAATCCTGTCTCAAAAAAATAAAAAAAGGGAGAAAAAAAGAGAAATTTTCCTAGCATATAGAAATGATAAATACTCGAGGTGAGGGATACCCTGTAACAAAACATCACATGTACCTTCAAAATATCTACAAATATTATGTATCAATAAAAAACTAAACTCAATAATTTCAGTTCCTAGTAGCTGCTGCGAAGGAAACAAACAAGAGGATGATCTGGAGACTGAGTGGATAAAGTGGCGCCCCCTTCAGGTAAAGTACCTCAGAAAGGCTTCCCTGGGAGGAGAAGGAAGAGAGGGGTGGGCAGAGGCAGATCCCTGAAGCAGGGAACAGCAGGCGGAATGTGAGGAACAGAACGGAAGACGGCTGGGCTGCAGCAGGGAGGAGAGAGCAGTAAGAGTTGAGCCCGGGAGAAGCAGGCGGGACCAGTTCTCAAGGGCTGCGAGGGCGAAACCCAGTGAGGACTTCAGGCTGACCACAAAGTGCTTAGGGTTCTCTCACAGAATGTTTGGTGGCTACTTTCCATGTATGTACACTCTGTCCCTTCTGCAGGGTACCAAGAAGGCAATCTGGACCATGAGAAGTGTAAACCTGGATACCTTTCAAACATCTGAGCATGTAGAAGAAGGACAATAGTCAACCAAATCCATGAAAATAAAGAAGCAGGTAAGGCCCACAGGAGAGTTCTAAGCCTCTTGAATTCATGGAGGGCTGAAGGTCCCCCTTGCTCAGTGAGTGTGATTAGGACATTGTTGGAACTTTGTACTTGAGAAATACTGGGCAACTGACTAGTTAACAAATCTGAAACAAATCAGAATCTAAGGATTACACTGATATTGAAAGTATGTTTATTCCCTACTTTAATTGGGATTTCTTTTTTATTCTGTTACATGTCCTTAGTTCTTTAACTCAAGAAAGATATTCTGAAAGCAAAAATGCATGTTGTGGTATTACTATTGTTTTTCTCCAATAAAAGAAATAAAAGAAAATTTTTTCTGCATTGACTGGAGTTTTCTTTCTTTTTACTGTTATCTTAGAGGAGCAGAAAATGTTACATAGGAGAAAGAATTTGGGGCCATGAGTGAAAAGACTTGGTTTTGAACAGTCATGGGCAAGTAATTTCATCTCTGTGAGCCTCAATTTCTTCCTCAGGAGATAGTAAGCCACATATAGTAGAGTCTTTTGGGTCCCTTCTAGCTCTATGAGTCTATGAGTCTAGAAAGCATGGAGGTGTTTCTAAGGAAAGATAAAGGAAATATAATGAAAGATGAGGGAGGCAAGAAGAGACAGAATCTAAGAAAAACCAAAGAAAGTTTCAAAGAATGACAGTCCTCAACATTGTAAAGTCTACTTGCTCCCAGTTAACTTTTTCAGAAAAGCTAGATAAACTTTCTGAGGTTTTTATCTTTTGTCCTGCGGGTAGAAGTACAAATGGGCTCTAAACTGGAGAAAGGCAGGGAGCTGGAAGAATAAGGATGAGAAATGAAAGGATGGATCATTTAGATACTGCATGGTTAGCCCCCAAGTCATCCCAATGTGAAGGGGACAATCTGGCCCTGAAGTCCAAAAAGGTTGAAAAGAGATTTTAGGCCGGGCATGGTGGCTTAGGCCTGTAATCCTAGCACTTTGGGAGGCTGAGGTGGGAGGATTGCTTGAGCTCAGGAGTGTAAGACTAGCTTGAGCAAGAGCAAGATCCCATCTCTACTATAAATAGAAAAATTAGCTGGGTGTGGTGACATCCACCTATAGTCCCAGCTACTTGGGAGGCTGAGGCAGGAGGATCACTTGAGTCCAGGAGTTTGAAGCTGCCGTGAGCTATGATGACACTACTACACTCTACCCAGGGTGACAGAGCAAGACTGTCTCAGAAAAAAAAAAAAAAAAAAGGAATTGTATTCTCTGCATGGGCTATTCCCTATAACCTTAATTTAAGAGCATCCTGTTTGTTTAATTGATCCAGAATCTTCTCTTAAACCTTTCACAGTGTTCATCATCTGGGATTTCAATAACAGATGATCGCCATGAAGATACTTTGATAGGTGAAGCTTAGAAAAGTTTTTTGGTTCTAAATCAAGTCTTATCTTTTACTGTCTAAACTGATTTGGATTCACTTCAGGCCAAGTTATTATTTTAGAAATATATCTGTGGTTTTCTTTCAGTGTCCAGGGGCCAGATCTAGGAAAAGAACATGCTTATTGAGCATATGAAATAGAATTCACAACCTCCTGTGTCCAGAGGAGGCTTAGAACAGAGTCTTATTCAGATTCATCCATCTAGTCAACACACCAGGCTCTGAGCTGGCGTTGGAGGAGGCAGGCGAATAAACAGCAACGCCAGCACATGGCAACGGTGGGAGGTAGAGGGTGCTGAGGGGGCTCATAGAAGGACATCGCAGATGAACAAATGGGCTCAGATGAGGATGGTGGCAGGGTGGAAAGAGAGAAGTAAATGGACTCCAGATGTATGTTGGAGGAAAAACTGACAAGAAGGGGTGATGGACTGCATAAAGCACATAGGAGAAAGGGTATGTTTCTAGTTTGAGCAACTGAGTAGGCACAGATACCCATTTAATGAGACAGAAAATCAAGCATTCAGTTGTGGACATATTGTCTGATACGCTGTAACTCCTAAATTAAGCTGTAACTCTTCCTAGGCAATATGAGCATTTTAAAGAAGAAAGCTCTCAAAAATCAAAAAGGACAAAACTAGAGTGGTGGACTGACAGGCAGTGGGGTTGTTGTTGTTGTTGTTGTTTTTGTTTTGTTTTTTTTTTTTTTTTTAAGGATAAAGACTCATCTCAAAGGGGTTGTTGTTTTTGAATCAGGGATCATCCATGGCCTATGGAGAAGGCCAGTCAGGCATAATGACCACGTTTTTATGGAGATGGGCACAGACCCTGGGAGAAACCCAGTGTCACTTCTTCTTCTACCTCCTCTCTCTTCTGGATTCCTCCCCTGTCTTTTTTTCTTTTCTTTTTTCTTCTTCTTCTTTTTTTTTTTTTTTTGAAAGATTTGTTCTGGTGCTGAGAACCTGAGGTTTGGTGGAGACTTTCCCCTCAGTTGCTGCTGACTACACCTTGACCCAAAAGGTTCCTCACCCCACAACCCCCCCCAAAACAACACCTCACCCTCTGCCCCCAAGCCCCCTGTTCTTGAGGGAGGCAATAGCCGGAGCTTCCAAAAGGCTGCCAGTCTCTGTTCCTGGGAAGAGAGCTCAATTCATTTTAAAATCAGTGAGAGTTAGGAGAGAAGCTGCAATTAGTAGAACTGAATATTCACAAGGAGAGTGAGAAAGAGACTATCTGTTCAGAGCTAGGTTTTCTGAGCTCTGATTCTCAGGAAACTTTCTCTTCTCCAAAATTATCCAAGCCCAGAAGTTTCTCCCAAAGCCATACCGAGGAGCACCTTGAAAAAACAATAATCCTCAGTTCAAAAAAATTTATACTAAAAAATGTTCTCCATAATGAATTCTTGGTCTTCCTATATATGAATACCTACCATTAACTTGGATTTAAAAGGTTTCAAGTTATACCACTGGGCCCAAAGAAGATTTTTATCGATCTCCATTTATTTTACTGAAATTAGACTATGCAGCCACCAAATAAACTTGGTTTATATTATCTATAATATCAGTTCATCTAAAGGGAAATCATCATGCCTTTATAGTCTACTTTGCTTTTCGTGTAAAATTAGAATTCTTTATTAAAACAGCCAAAGAAACAATAACCACTCTATTAGAAACGATATATAATTTAAAATTTTAGATAAAATATAATTGCCTATGTACAATTAAGTTCCATTCTCTCTGATTGCTAATAATCAGTAATCGCTGGCTGGGTCTTGCCCTGGGCCCAAGAGCACCCGCTGGCACTGTCATTAGATCCAAAGCTCTGTGAGGTCAGGTCCACTTCCGTCTGGGTCACTGCCGCAGCCGGGTGCCTGGAACCCTGCCTGCCTCGTCTTAGAGGACCAGCGATATTTCTTCAATGAATGAATGAGTGGACAGCATCCAGCACCAGGGCTTTAGGATGAACTGGATCAGGTTGGATTACTTCTGGAGAGTCTGAAAGGAGATAGAATTTAAGGGGTAAATGTGAATCCAAGCAGAGGAAAGGAGCCAACCCCAGAGGAGTATCAAATGCATCATGTTTTAATGTTTTTCCCCGAGGGATTTGTGTGAGGCCAAAAATGAGAGATAAGGGGAGAGTGCAGGCAGAGAAGGTCAGGAACTTCTCAGGAACTCGGACAAACAAGCGGCCGGGGTATCATTCTTGCTGGTGCTGGTCATGTGACATACGGGCAAGTCGTCCAGTTTAAAGATAAGCCTTGCTCCTCCCGCCTCCTAAAGAACCATTCTTGAAATCGGACTCCTCCTGGCATGGCTTAGAAATTTCAAAACAATCTGACAACAAAAATCTTTACAAAGTGTTATACTGTAGTGAAGGAAACTTCAAGGCCACATTCCCCAAAGCATGTTTTTAATTTTTTCTTAATAACTAACATGGAGGATTAATAGGGTTTTGTGGGAGAGAGAAAAAAAAAAGGTGAATAAAATAAATGTAAAGCTGATTTTTTATTGTAATTCTCAAAGTCATTAATATTAACATTATAGGTACATTATGACTCTCCAAGAGAATGTGTGTATGGGAGGGCTTCTCTTAAGGCTAGAATTCTGCAGAACCTTTTTTGGGAAATAGTGCTGACTTGTTGATTAATTACACCTTTCTCTGATGCACTCTTTTGTTAAAGAAATTCCCTATAATTGTCACCACCTTTCTCTTCAGAGGTCTTCATTTTTTCTTTCCTTTCCTTTCCTTTCCTTTTCTTCTTTTTCTTTTTTCTTTTTTTTTCTCAGAGACAGGGTCTTGCTCTGTGGCCTGGGCTAGAGTGCAGTGGTATCATAGTAGCTCACTGCAACCTCCAACTCCTGGACTCAAACAATCCTCCTGCATCAGATTCCCGAGTATCTGGGACTACAGACACCTGCCACCACACTAGCTATATTTAAAGACCACAGGGTCTTGCTGTGTTGCTCAGGCTGGTCTCAAAATCCTGGACTCAAGCGATCCTCCTGCCTCGGCCTCCCAAAGTGTTGGGATTACAGGCATGAGCCACCATGCCCGGCCCTCATTTTTTTGTATGTGGCATGGCAAAAGCCAAAAGGAAAGTTTAAAGACCTAAAATACATATTTCTAAATAAGATGGAAATAAGTTTTGTTTTTTTTGCCTGTTGAAGTCAGGACTTTTATTGTTCCTTTTTAAATATGTAAAATAGTCCTTCAGTGACCATGGCAAACAGAAAAATATAACAAAACTGCTTTCTGAATGAACATAAAGTTAGAAAAACAATTTTACCAAAATATAACTTTAAAAAATGTCTGAATAAACCTTAACCACAAAAACAGAAATACAATGATTTCACCACCATGTATTTGAAAAGGAGAATGACTCATTATTTTCATATTTCCTAAGAGTACCATTTTATAGTTTGCCCAAAGATTTGATTTGATTTCTTAGTGTCCCCAAAGGTGGCAATATCTGCTTATGAAAGCCTTGACTTGGATTGTATAGGCTGCTGAAGTTTTTTTAGACCTGTTCTCATTAAAACAAGATTGCATTCTAGGTTGGCAGTGTCACTCACACTTCCCAGAGGCTTATACAATCAGAATTTACTTTTTCCTTCTCCTTGCAATACACATTTTTTCACTGTTAATACATGTGAAATATTCTCTGAGAGGAATCTACAAATGTTGGAATATTTTTTCTTCTTATGAAGTTGAAAAACAATACATTATTGGTTTGTTTATCCTTTGTTTCATTAAAAATATTTTCTCCCAAATTCCCTCCACTTCTCTTCCTTCCTTCCTCCCTTTATTTATTTATTTATTTTTTGAGACAGAATCTCACTCTGTTGCACAGGCTAGAGTGCCATGGGGTCAGCCTAGCTCACAGCAACCTCAAACTCCTGGGCTCAAGTGATCCTTCTTGCCTCAATCTCCTGAGCAGCTGGGACTACAAGCATGTGCCACCATGCCGGCTAATTTTTTTCTATATACTTTTAGTTGGCCAATTAATTTCTATTTTTAGTAGAGACGGGGTCTCGCTCTTGCTCAGGCTGGTCTGGAACTCCTGACCTTGAGAGATCCTTCCACCTCGGCCTCCCAGAGTGCTAGGATTACAGACATGAGCCACCACGGCCGGCCAACTCTTTCTTCCTTTAAACAAAAGATTTGTGAATAATATGATAATATGAGATGTACATAACCGATAGCAGTGGTATGGGCTTTGGCCCATCAAAGCTTGCCTTTTTTTTTTTTTTTTTTGAGACAGGGTCTCACTCTGCCACCTAGGCTGGAATACAGTGGTGTAATCATAGCTCACTGCAGCCCACTCCTGAGGTCAAGCGATCCTCCTGCATCAGCCTCCTGGGTTGCTGAGACTACAGGCATGCGCCACCACACCTGGCTAATATTGAAAAAATTTTTGTGGAAACAAGGTGTCACTATGTTGCTCAGGCTGGTCTTGAACTCCTGGGCTCAAGCGATCTTCCTGCCTTGGCCTCTGAAAGTGATGAGATTACTGGTGTGAGCCACCGTGCCAGGCCCATAGCTTGTCTTTTAAGAGGTGTCTACCAAAGTTTGAAAGTAAATTTTTTATTCCTATTGGTATAATGCTTCTTGATTTTCAAAACATAAGGAACTACAATAGGCCCAAGTAAGAAATATGCGCTAGTCTTTGAAGAGGCTTATTTGATCATTGTCTGCTCACTTCTATACTCTGACAGATGCATCTCCTCCCTGTAACATGAAGGAATATATGGCAATAAAGGCTGAGGCCTAAGGGATGGCTGGAGAGGTGACATCGGCCAGAAAAGCACAGTGACTTGCAGGATGAGTGCCCATGTGGTCCTGAAGATTCCAGAAGGCAGGGCTGCCTCCCAGAGCAGGGTAAGAAAATGAGTGCCCCTGAGCACTGAGAGCTCCTTGCTCCTGAGGAGAGCCTGCCCTCAGAGAATTGTCCGAAAGAGTCCATTTTCTAGAAAAGTTTGAACAATAGCTGGATTGCGGACCTGTTGTGGCTCAGAGACTGTGCAGGTTATACTTCCTTCGCTTGCCTCCGAGATCCATTCCCCATCCTTCCCTGCCCTGCTCTGTGCTGACCCGACCCCTTCAGATCAGAGGATAAGAGGAGAGAGGGGTCAGGCTTCCTTCTCCAGCCTCTACTGGTAACTGCAAGGCTCCACACTGTCCCTCCTACAGCTGCCCCATCTCACCTGGCTCCAATACCACTTTTTCCTCCCCTTATCCCTTCAGCCCCAGGGGAAATCATAGTTTCCTGCTGGTGCCAGACTCTGGGTGCCTCAAAAACCCTTTTTCTGCGGGGAACAGTGGCTCATGCCTGTAATCCTAGCACTCTGGGAGGCCAAGGCAGGCGGATTGCTTGAGGTCAGGAGTTTGAAACCAGCCTGAGCAAGAGTGAGACCCTGTCTCTACTAAAAATAGAAAGAAAGTAATTGGACAACTAATATATATAGAAAAAAATTAGCCGGGCATGGTGGCGCATGCCTGTAGTCCCAGCTACTCAGGAGGCTGAGGCAGGAGGATTGCTTGAGCCCAAGAGTTTGAGGTTGCTGTGAGCTAGGCTGACGCCACGGCACTCACTCTAGCCTGGGCAACAAAGTGAGACTCTGTCTCAAAAAAAAAAAAAAAAAAAAAAATCCCGTCTTCGTTTCTTTAACCCTGCTCTCATCTCCGCAGGTAACCCCTTTATTAAAAGTCTTTTCATTGAATTATCTGGGGTGAATTCTGTTTTTTAGGAGGAATCTAACAGACACACCGACACTCATTTTCAAAAGGAGCTATTAAAAGAAATCTTAGGTTAATAGGATATGTTTTATTCTCAACTTCAATTTGAGTATTGTTTAGGAACATGACCCCAAGGTCATGCAGATCTATTCTTATTAATCGTATGATGCTAGGTATGCTTGACCTTTCTCTCAAGCACGAGTTTTCTCATCCAGAAAATGGGGCTAAAAAATAATATCTAATCCATTTGATTATTATTAGTATTTAATGAGGTGTTGGCCAAGCACTTGGGACAGCACAGTGCTGACAACACAGAAGACTCCATAGGCTGGAGCTCTTCTTTTTATTTATCTTTCAGTATATCTCAATTTCAGACTTTCTGAGAATGCATGTTTATTTTTCTATTAATTGTTCAGTGTTTCTTATTTGTGAAGCTAAAATGCAAAATCATTACAGAACATTATTATCTCACCAATATGGATGTTGAGTGTGTTCAAGGCATTTGCACTGGTAGATTAATGACCAGTAGCAAAGAATGGAGTTCAAAAGCCTTGGCCTTGGTCACTTTTAGGAAGTAGCAATTGCTCCTACCAACTCCCCCAAAACCAATGTCTACCTTTCCCTCCTCTCACACCCTATCACACGCTCACTGCATCCTGGGCCATATAACACACTACTTTATCCCTTGGTGCAAGACAGAATTCTTCTACTTCTCATCTGCTCCATCTGAAATATATTGGGTCAATTGGTATTAGGTTTAACTGTGAATGACCAAAACCCCAATTAATAGTAGCACAAATAAAATGGAAGTTTATTTCTCTATTATGTGAAATCTGAGTGGGCAATCCAGGGCTGGTAAGGGATTCCATGGGGTCAAGGGCCAGGCTCCTTCCGTCTTGTTACTCTGCATTCACGGCCCTTGTCCTTTCTTTCAAGAAGTGTCCCCAGCCATCACAGCCATGTTCCAAGCCCTGGGATGAAGGGAAGGGAGAAAGACAAAGAACCCACACTAGTTCTCTCTTAAAACAGAGATCCTAGAAGTTGCCCTCCTCACGAGCCCATGGGGCACAACCCAGTCAGATGGCTATTAATACAGGGAGGCTGGAAAATGTGGCCTTTATTCTGAGAAGTTGTGTGTCCAGCTAAAACTCCATAACTATGTAGGAAGTGTACAGTGAATATTGGGGGCAACTTAGCAGGCTATGCCAGAGACATCTTCCTTTCCACCATCCTCCTTCTTCCTCACCATGGTTAATAGGAAAAAGAGAGGCCAAGGAGACTTTTTAAAAAATCTGTCATTTCAACAGAAGAGGGCATTTTTTAAGTGGTTTTCAGCCTCTCAGAAGTGGTATGGTGTCAAATCAAAAGAAAACTGGACAGTTGCACTGTCTCCCTCTGCCCCACCTCGAACTCTACTCAGAGCACAATTTTCAAACGTGAACAATCGGTGTACCCTGTCTCAGACTCTTGCCACACCCTGAACACGCCACGCAGTCCAGGTACAGATCTGAGTAGATAAGACCCTCACGGTAGCTGGAATTACAGAACGCATGTTATATCTGAGAGAGGGAGACAGCCTGGTTCAAGGGTCTGATGTTTGCCTTTAACCACCAGGGCATGAGTTCAGCTGTAGCCAGGGCAGTGGCCCGACAAGTCCATTCAGTGGCCTTGTGGCCACCTCCATAATTGAAAGGATTGGAGCATCACTAAATATTTTTATAGACGAGCAAGTAAGATGAGAGTTGTAGTCTAAGAATATTAATGTGGTAGAGTGTGAGGTGAGTGGGAAAGGAACAGAACGGGGTGACACCAGGGAGCAGATGCTGCAGTGGTCCCTGTCAGTGGTGACGACAAGTGAGCTACACGAGGGAGTAGAAAGGCTGCAGACAAGGCCGGGTGCTGTGGCTCACGCTGGGCATGGTGGTGTGTGTCTGTAGTCCCAGCTACTCGGGAGGCTGAGGCAGGAGGATCGCTTGAGCCCAGGAGATTGAGGTTGCTGTGAGCTAGGCTGACGCCACGGCACTCTAGCCTGGGCAATGAAGTGAAACTCTGTCTCAAAAAAAGAAAAAAAAGGCTGCAGACAGAGATCCTCTCTAAAGAACTCAAAGGTAGATTGTTTTCAGGGGAGACAGAGAGGATGTTGAAGTAGGAATTTGTTAATTTTGTCTTTTCAGAATTTCTTTTTTGCACTCTATATGATTTTGATAAGGCTGCCAATTGCAGGACTGTCTCTCCGACCAGAGGGTGTGTGTGTGTGTGTGTGTGTGTGTGTGTGTTCGAGGGAGGACCAGCTAAGCATAGCACCTCAAGCCCAGCCAATCACAGGACCTCATTCTCCTGAGCATGGTAATTGACCCAGGGATGCCAGTGTGCCCCCATCTAGGCCAATCAGTGCCCTTTTCTAGGACTTTTCCACTTGGAGCTGGAGGAGAAGGAGCCTTGCTTTTGCAAGAATGTGAATGGGGATTGCCAGCAGCTATTTTTTTCCCAACCTGGAGAATATCTGTCTGCAGCAGGAAAGAATGAAGCCAACATAGACAAGTGGGTGGAGGGTGCAGATGGCAACCTCCTTTAAGTTGCTAAGTCTAGTCAAACTGGAAGCTAGATCACTTTCTGGACTTCCCAGTTATGTGATCCAATAAATCTTCTTTTATGCTTAGGCTAGTTTGAGTCAGGTTTCTGTTACTTATAATCAAAACAAGTCTGAACTAAAAAAAAAAGAAAGTTAAGTAACATGTTCTTCCTGTTAGACTTAATAAACTTCTATGAGTACACAGAAAATTCAATGGAATGAATGCTTAAGCAGATTGTATCTAACAAATATTTATTAGCAAACTCTAAAGTGTTTAGGAGAATGTTTGGAAAACTAGTTTTGCTTATTTTTGTTCTTTTGTTTTCCTTCTTATATTGATAGTTTTTGCTTTTGGAATTCTAAGAGGAATGGTAAGGTGAGTCAGCCCAGGGAGAAGGAATAGGCTGAGAGGCAGTGAAAAGAGGTATGGGAACAGAGTGATGGAGAAGGGAATAGTGGGAGATGTCGTGGCGTATGAGAGAGCTCTAGCCTGGGAGGCAGGGGACTTGGGTCACAGTCCCGGCTCTGCTACTAATGCACCATCTGCTTAGGTAAGCCTCTGTGACTAGGGCATAATTTCTACACATGAGAAATAAGGAGGCCTGGAATAAAGGAAGATTTGTATTCCCTCCTGGCTCTTAAGAGTATATTATTCCAGTATGTCCCTATTTCTAGTACAAAATGAAGGAAGCAAGGGATGAGGGAGCATTGCTATTGCATCCACAGCCGTCAAGAGAGTGGCCTCAGGTTTCCCAAGGAGTCCAGCTGCAGGGCAGCCACTCCAATGTCCCCAAACCAGCCTTGGCTCATCTCCTGGGCAGTTGGGGCTCTGGCTTTTCCCTGGAGGAGGCAAGACATGACAATGACTAAAAGCCAGTACTCGGGGAATTCAAGGCAAATCTTGTTTTGCTCAGTAGTTAATATAATCCTCTAGGCAGAGTGGGCAGAACCAGCCTAATCTCCCCATTCTCTCCTCACCCTTTTCCCACCCACTGAAGGAATCCTGACTCAAACTAAGCCCATCCAGAGGAGCACACCTGGAGCCCATCCAAGCCAGCAAGTGCAGCCTGCCTAGCAGAGACCTGAACAAACCAGTTTCACACCGGAAAATTCAATAGCCTGCTATTATCCCCGCCAGGAAGGCAGGGAAGGAACAGTCCCATCTATCACAGCCATTTAAACAGGAGGAGGGGTGGGAAAGGGAAGAAGTGGTGAATAAGCACATGGGAAAGGGATGATCTGCAGATGTTAGATGTTTGCTCCTGGTCCAAACCTGGGTTCAAAGGGTGGTGTGTGAGAAGCAATGAGTTTTCTTCTAGCTCCTTTAGGCTTTCGCCTATTTCTGCCAAAATGGTCAGTGAGGAGTTTCTCAGTTCTGAAGCCTGAGAAACAAGACTTTGCACACAGTAGGTACTTAATAAGTATTTATTGAATGAATAAATCAACAAGTGGACAGACAGATCTGTTGATCATCCTGTTGACTCGCTTTGCAGTCCGAGATGTGATGAACCACGAAAATGAAATATGCTCCATAGAAGAAAAGGTCTGACTAGGGTAGGGGCGTCTGCTCTCAGTTGGAGCTGCTTCCCCACTCCGACTATCCAGGCAGACTCGTAAGAGGTCACAGGGCACAGAGGACATTCCCTCAGTCAAGGAGCTTCCTACGGGCCCTTCCTCTAGGCCCAGGACCATGCACGTAAACTGAGATGTCCCTGACTTCTGAGAGCTTGCAGTGTAACTGAAGAGACAGCATTAGCTCATATGGAACAATGACACGAATCATATAAACCCATAAACAATCACCCTGAAGTAATGTAGGGAAAAGCATAATTGTAATTAGAGTTCAAAGAAAAGAGAGCTGAGTGGGGCTGGAACAGTCCAGAAAGCTCCACTGATGAGGTGGGATTTGACCATGATGCAGAGAACAGGCAAATGTTCATTCACGTGGAGGAACTTGGGTTAATTTTCTGAATCCTGATCCCACCTGGGGTATCACAGTGATATTTTCCAGATGCATGCCCAAATTCCCTTTCAATTTTCCATCCACAGTCTGCACGGCAGGCTAGATTTCCATCACCATTAGAGCAGATGAGGGCTTCACAAAGAGCAGTGCAATTTGAGTGCTGATGAGGCCAACAGGTTTGATTCGGAGGGTTGTTATTGCTGCCAGGCTGTAACCTAGACACATAAATTTGCTGCTTCAAATGTTCCATCAGGAGAATCGGCTGGGGAGTGCTAATCCTAAGTGAAACCATCTTGATTACAAAAGGAAGAAATGACAACACCATATCGTTTAACTGCCGAACCCTTACGATGAAACACAAAGCGGCATTAAAGTTCTCTGCCTATAATGCCATGGTTTAAGCAGTTAATCTTATTTTAGCTGAATGGCATGTTCATTACAGCAAATAAGAAGGTAATGTGTGGGATTACTGAAGAGGAAAGATAAATTAAACCAGTTATGGGCATCATGTTGATTTTTTCTAACTGTCCGATTTAACTTGGTACTTATCAACAGTCAGATCTAATAAACACTCATTTAGCAGAGATTAAGCAGATGGGACTCTTGCCCAGAAAAGGTATTATATATGACTTAAAATGCTAGTTTCAAGGGCAGCAACCCATGATACTCAGCACTGGCTCCAGCATGGAATCTTCAGTCCTCAAACAGAGGGTTCCTGAATGGTAAAGCAGGACCTCTCACTTTCCACTAAATAGTTATGGTTTTACCATTTATACTTTTCATGGGCAGCTGAAGGTCTTTTCTTCAAGGTCTCAAACAACCTTTTATGTAGACCTGTGCTACAAAGACACCTTCCAGCATAATACAATGTAATTTGGATTTGTTTTGTTTTTTGAGACATGGTATCACTCTGTCACCCAGGCTAGAGTGCAGTGATGTCATGATAGCTCACTGCAACCTCAAACTCCTGGGCTGAAGCGATCCTCCTGCCGAAACAATCCTCCCACCTTGGCTTCCCAAAGTGCTAGGATTATAGGCGTGAGCCACCTCACTCCGCAGGAATGTAATTTGTTATCTTTGCTCAAACAAATATCACTCTAACTCCAAAAACCGTTCATTGAACTATGGGTTCAAAAGACTTTGTAAAATTAATTGGGACTCCCTTCCCTCCTTTCTTCTCTTTTTTCTTCATTCTTTCTTTCTATTTATATTTAATCTATTTACTAATATTTGTTTTTTTCTGTTTTTTTTTTTTTTGAGACAGAGTCTCACTTTGTTGCCCAGGCTAGAGTGAGTGTCGTGGCGTCAGCCTAGTTCACAGCAACCTCAATCTCCTGGACTCAAGCGATCCTCCTGCCTCAGCCTCCCGAGTAGCCGGGACGACAGGCATGCGCCACCATGCCCCGCTAATTTTTTTTTCTATATATATTAGTTGGCCAATTAATTTCTTTCTATTTATAGTAGAGACGGGGTCTTGCTCTGCTCAGGCTGGGTTTCGAACTCCTGACCTCAAGCAATCCGCCCACCTCGGCCTCCCAGAGGGCTAGGATTATAGGCATGAGCCACCCCGGCCAGCCTATTTACTAATATTTGGATTTAAATCTACCATCTTACTATGATATTTGTTCTGAATTTCTTTTTTAATATAGAAATGGGGTCTACTCTTGCTCAGGCTGGTCTTGAACTCGAGAGCTCAAGCAATCCTTCTGCCTCAGTTTCCCAGAGTGCTAGGATTATGGGCGTGAGCCATCGTGCCCGGCCTGTTTGTTCTGAATTTTTTTTACCTTCCTCCCAAATAATGCAACAACCTTAAAACATTTTAACTCCAAGAATACTGTAAAGGTTCACTTTATGTGTCAACATGATTGGGCCAAGGGGTGCCCAGATATTTAGTCCAACATTATTCTGGGTATGTCTATGAAGGTATTTCTGCATGAGATTAGCATTTGAATCAGTCGACTGAGTAAAGCAGATTGTCCTCCCCAATGTGGGTGGATCTCATCTAACCAATTGAAGAGCTGAATAGAATAAAAAGGCTGAGTAAGAGGGAACTCCCCCTGCCTGACTGCTGAGCTAGAATATCAGTCTTCTGCCCCTGGATTGGAACTACACCAATGGCTTTCCTGAGGCCCCAGCTTGCCAGCTGCAGAAGTTGGGACTTCTCAGGCTCTATAATCACATGAGCCAATTTCTTATAATATATATGTTTTATATATGTGTATGTCATAGGAGACATTTATATGTTACACGAAATCAAGGTGTCAGCTTGAAAAAAACGTATGTTATATATGCTATATATATGTATAATGTTATAGAGGACATGTTATATATGTAAAATATATAACATACAGATTATATAATGTATTTATATAGATTGTGTTATATATAGAATATGTTATATATTATGTATAGATCATATATGTTCCTATGACATATATTAAACATATAAATATATAAAAATATATATCTCCTGATATATATTAATTATAAGAAATTGGCTTATATATTATCATATATATACTAGGACTCACATATTCACATATATGTGTGAGTATATATGTATCTTCTCTTGGTTCTGTTTCTCTGGAATAATCTAATGTAACAGAAGAAATAGCTTGAAAAAAATGGCAAAAAGGTTTTATGTCTCTTTAAAATATTCCCCACTCCTTATGGAAAACTAGGACCTGCATTCCTGCCTCAGGCCAGTTGTTGGAAGGGGCAGAGGAGTGTCTTTTCTGCCACAGGAGATAGCTCAAGGGAATTGTCTGGACTAAGATTTCCTTAGCCAAAGATGGGATTGATCAGAACCTTTAAAAGCTCTGTACTTCTGCCCAGGAGGAAGAAGACGTTGGAACTTTGAGACAGGAGTCTGCCTGCTTCCTTTGCTGGCAAATTAATAAACTCCTCTTTTCTTCAAACCACTTGTCCTTGTTCTTCTGATGCAGCCTCAGGACAAGTGCTGAACTTTCAGTAATGCTAAAACAAACCACCTCTTGATTTTTATGCCATTGTTGTGTGTTTTCATTCAATATATACCGTGTATATAAGTATATATATTTTTAACCCCACATAACGTTATTGTTGTATACAGCCAATATTTATTTAGATTTATTCATATATTCATTTATTCATATTTACTCTTCATTAATTTTCTCTTCTTGCACCTCTGAGTTTCCATCTGGGTTCATTTTATTTCCATGTGAAGAAGTCTTTATTTTTTTTATTTTATTTTATTTTTTTTTTTGAGACAGAGTCTCACTTTGTTGCACAGGCTAGAGTGAGTGCCGTGGCGTCAGCCTAGCTCACAGCAACCTCAAACTCCTGGGCTCAAGCAATCCTTCTGCCTCAGCCTCCCGAGTAGCTGGGACTACAGGCATGCGCCACCATGCCCGGCTAATTTTATATATATATATATATATTAGTTGGCCAATTAATTTCTTTCTATTTATAGTAGAGACGGGGTCTTGCTCTTGCTCAGGCTGGTTTCGAACTCCTGACCTCGAGCAATCCGCCCGCCTCGGCCTCCCAGAGTGCTAGGATTACAGGCTTGAGCCACCGCGCCCGGCCTTTTTTTTTTTTTTGAAGAAGTCTTTAGTATTGCCTTTAATGCAGGTCTGCTTGTGATAAATTCTCAGGCTTTTTGTCCAGAAATGCCTTTGTTTCCCTTTTAATTTTGAAGAACATTTTTGCTGGGCATAGAATTCTAGATTACCAGTTACCTTCTGTGAGCACTCTGAAAATATTCCACTTGTCTTCTGACTCTCATTATTGCTCTTGTGAAACCATCAATAAGTCTAATTATTGCTCTTTCGATGGTCATGTCACCTTTTTTCCTAGCTGCTTTATAAGATTTCACTTTGGTTATCATTTACTAACATTTACATGCATGTACCTAGGTTGTGTTGGTTTGTTTCTTTTAATATCTGCTTGAGTTTCTTAATATGTGACTTTATGTTTTTCACCAGCTTTGGAAAATCTTTGACTATTATCTTTTAAAAATTACTCCTGTTCCATTTTCTCTCCTTTGCTTCAGGGACTCTAAATACATTTATATGAAATCTTTTCACTGTGTCCCCTACACCTCTTACCCTCTTGTCTCTATTTCCAACCTTTTTTCTCCCCATGTTTCCTGTTCTTTTAATGTGTTCTTTGGGGAAGAGGCAGAGGGACAGTGTCTTGCTATGTTGCCCAGGCTGATCTTAAACTCCTGGGCTCAAGTGATCCTCCTGCCTCAGCCTTCCAAGTAGCTGGGATTATAGGCACATGCCACCATTCTCAGCTAATATATTATTATTATTATTATTATTATTTTGAGTCACAGTCTTGGCCTGTTTCCTGGACTAGAGTGTAGTTGTGTCACCACAGCTCACTGCAATCTCTAACTCCTGGGCTCAGGCAATCCTCCTGCCTCAGCCTCTCAAGTATCTAGGACTATAGGTGCACCACCATGCCTGGCTAATTTTTCTATTTTTTGTAGAGACAGTGTCTTGCCCTTGCTCAGGCTGGTCTCAAACTCCTGGCCTCAAGCAATCCTCCCACCTCACCCACCCAAAGCATAAGCTAGGATTACAGGCATGAGCTACTACTGTGCCTGGCCTCTCTAATATATACTTAATTATCTCTTCAACTATGTCTCATTTGCTATAAAACCTTTCCATTGAGTTCTTAATTTCAGCTACTGTATTTTTGGTTCTGGTTCTTTTTTATGGTTTCTATAATTATCTGGTTTCTTGTTTTCTCTCCTTCAACCTATTAAACAAATTTCAGAGCAATTTTCTATCAAGTAAAAACTTAAAGAATTGACAACAAAAAAAAGCAATCCATTGAGTTTCAGTTCCACTTAGGATAAAGAGCCAAGAAACATTGCTCACACAAACTGTTTTGCCTTGAGCAGAGTACAGGGGTAAGAGTAGCAGCCCCCCTGCCAAACAAACAAACAAATAACAACAACAACAACAACAAAAAAAACCCCCAGAAAGGCAAAGTATGGGCTAGTATGACAGCTTAATGCTGTAGTTTGGGTATTTGACGACCCCAAATCTCATGTTGAAATCTGATCCCGTGTTGGACATGGGGCCTAATGGGAGGTGTTTGGGTCATATGGGAAGATTCCTCATGAATAGATTAATACCCTTCCTTGGGGGGAATGAGTTCTCACTCTATTAGTATCCAGGAGACCTGGTTTTTAAACATAGCCTAACACTTCCCTCCTCTCTCTCTCTCTCTCTTTCACTCTTGCTTCCTGTCCTGCCATATGATCTCTGCACACGATGGCTCCTCTTTGCCTTCCACTATGAGTGGAAGCAGCCTGAGTCTCTCACCAGAAGCAGATGCTAATGCCATGCTTCTTGTATAGCCTGCAGAACCATGAGCTAAATAAACCTCTTTTCTTTATAAATTACCCAGTCCAGGTATTCCTTTATAGCAACACAAATAGATTAAGACATTTAGAATCCCTGGGAGGCACAGATACAAGGAGAGTCTGGCCCCTTTTCCCAGTTCTTTTCCATGACCTCCACTGGGTGTTCATAAGACTGGAGACATAGCAGAATTGAAAGAGCCTCCCTTTGGTGACACAGGCATGCAGGTAACAACCAGCTACCACTATGGGAAAGACATAAAACCAGGTCCTTCTTTCATATAAAAAAAAAAAAAGAAGAAGAAGAAGAAGAAGAAAGCTACCTGCCAATGGGGGAGTAATACTAAACCTTCCTATCTCTGGTCTCAGGAAAAGTTTGGCTATAGTGGGGAAGGAATTGAAGTAAAAATCATCTACTATTCAAGCAGGGCAGGAAACCCACTTGTGACCATGATCCTGCATGGATACAAAGCAGAGGTTTGCTGCCAGTGAAAGAGGGGCAGGAAACTCACTCTCATCTAAGACTCCCATAGTTATTAATATAAGCAGGGTCTGAGTGCCACCGGGGAAAGGGGGACCTATCCCTCAAGCTCATACACCTAGGGCCTGCATGAGACTGGGTTGGAGGAGGAGAAACATTTCCTCCCCTAACCATAAGACTTGTACAAAGTAACAAGCAACATATCTCTATGGCTGAAGTTTGGGGAGAGGCATGAAGAGAGAGAGATCCCACTGATGCTACAAGTATGCAAAGTCTGCTAAGAGCTGAGGATGACGCAGGAAAACTAAGAAAAACTCTGGCACTCTAGGCTGTTCACCAGGCACCAACTAACAGCATTCTACCACTGGAGAAATTTGAAATCTCCGATGTACTGAAAGTAACTATAGCAACAAACTCAAATCCAGATCAACTACTGATAAGAGTTACTTGTTCCCCACCTATACGAATGGCCTGATAGAAAGAAAGGTGTGCCCATCTCCAGGTATAAATACTATATTTACCTAGTTCCTACTGTCCTTTAACATACAATGGCTAACATTCGATCAAAAATTATAAGATAGGCCGGGCGCTGTGGCTCACGCCTGTAATCCTAGCTCTTAGGAGGCCGAGGCGGGCAGATTGCTCAAGGTCAGGAGTTCAAAACCAGCCTGAGCAAGAGCGAGACCCCGTCTCTACTATAAATAGAAAGAAATTAATTGGCCAACTGATATATATATAAAAATTAGCCGGGCATGGTGGCGCATGCCTGTAGTCCCAGCTACCCGGGAGGCTGAGGCAGAAGGATCACTCGAGCCCAGGAGTTTGAGGTTGCTGTGAGCTAGGCTGATGCCACGGCACTCACTCTAGCCTGGGCAACAAAGCGAGACTCTGTCTCAAAAAAAAAAAAAAAAAAAAAAAAATTATAAGATATTTTAAAAAGCAAGAAAAAAAAATTACCCATTATCAAGAGATAAAGTAGTCAATAGAACCAGACATTTATATTATCAGATAGAAAATTTAGAATAACTATGGTAAAGGGCCTAGTGGAATGGGTGGATAGTATGCATAAACAGATGAATCCCTTTAGTAGGCTTATCAGCAAACTGAACACAGTGCAAGAGAGAATCAGTGACCCTGAAGTAGGTCAACAGAAATTATCCAAACTGAAACACAAAGAGAAAAAAAAGAGTGCATAAAAGAGAGCGTCGTGGTTCACACCTTAAATCCTAGCACTCTGGAAGGCTGAGGCGGGCGGATCACTCAAGGTCAGGAGTTTGAAACCAGCCTGAGCGAGACCCTGTCTCTACCAAAAATAGAAAGAAATTAATTGACCAACTAAAAATATATATACAAAAAATTAGCTGGGCATGGTGGCACTTGCCTGTAGTCCCAGCTACTCGGGAGGCTGAGGCAGGAGGATTGCTTGAGCCCAGGAGTTTGAGGTTCTGTGAGCTAGGCTGACGCCAGGGCACTCACTCTAGCCTGGGCAACTAAGTGAGACTCTGTCTCAAAAAAAATAAATTAAAAAAAAAAATTAAAAAGAAAAGAATTACAGCAGAACTCTCATTGAAAACTCTGTAAGCCAGAAGGCAATGGAGTAATTTCTTTAAAGTATTAGAAAACTGGCTGGGCTTGGTGGCTTACACCTGTAATCCTAGCACTTGTGGAAGGCTGAGGCAGGAGGATTGCTTGAGGTCAGGAGTTCGAGACCTGACTGAGCAAGAGCAAGACCCTGTCTCTACTAAAAAAATAGAAAAAAAATTAATAATAATTTACTTTAAAAATTTAAAAAAGAAAGAAAGAAAAGTATTAGAAAACTTAGACTTTATCACAATCCTATCAGGTCACTTGAAATCTTGGTGTTGGTGAGGCTAATTGGACTAGAGCTAAGAATAAAGATGGTGGCACTATGGAAACTAAAGTAAATTATTAGGGCTCAGATAATTGGGCTCAGGTAATTGGACTTGAGAGCCAGAGTGATGTGGGTATGTTTCCTGAAATCAGACCATCAATAAGCCAAAAAGGGTTTTCCAGAGCCAGACTGGGTCAGAGACTGCATCCTCTAAATCACTTTCAGCATGGTGGGGTTGGTTACAAGCAAAATGGCAGTGCCCATCCAAGCATCTATCTCCCTGTGTTCAAAGACATAGAATATCTTTGATTGATGCAGATTCAGTGACAACAGTCAAACTACATAGGAACTAACAAGGGTTAGTTCCTATGATTTCATCTATTGTGATGTTAAAAACTAGGAAGAAAACAGTAAACAAAGAATCTCCTTATGCAGAGGACACAAACCCAGGAGGGGCTGAAGCAGATAAACACCCATTTCATGCTCCTCCTATTTGACTGGAGCAAGGAATAAGTCCTGAGTGGATGGTGGACAAAGTATGCTAAGCAGTGCAAGGTCAAGCAGAACTTTAGCCTTTTCCATAATCTCCATCATTTCCCCAAAGCTTTTTCCAGCAAATACACAAACTAATAGTACAATGTCAATTTGCTATGCACACAAAGCTTCAAGATAAGTGACCCTTGACTTCCCTTTTCCATATAGATTGCCACTCCTAGGTCCCTCTTATGTACATTCAGCAATCACAGGATGAAAGTATGAGAGGGGAGAGTGGAAATTCAATTTGGAGATTCTACTTGCTCACCTACCATTTGTATGCTATCCTTATGCTAGTTGTTTGCCCATGCTACAGTTATTAATTCTCCATCCCCACAGGAGAAAAGCAATAAGAGAAAACATGAATATGGATATGTGTGTTGGATTTTGAATCCTAAGAGTCCCTGAGTTATACAATAAACACTGTGCCTTATTTAGTGGAAGACAGCCAAAATATAAAGAGGATTTCAAAAAGCCAAGGTCAAGCCTTGTGTATCTCAGCTCCTACCTTGTTTTCCCGAAAATAAGACAGGGTCTTATATTTATTTTTCCTCAAGAAGACACCCTAGGCCGGGTGTGGTGGCTCACGCCTGTAATCCTAGCACTCTGGGAGGCCGAGGCAGGTGGACTGCTCAAGGTCAGGAGTTCGAAACCAGCCTGAGCAAGAGCGAGACCCGTCTCTACTATAAATAGAAAGAAATTAATTGGCCAACTAATATATATAGAAAAAAAAAATTAGCCAGGCATGGTGGCACATGCCTGTAGTCCCAGCTACTCGGGAGGCTGAGGCAGCAGGATTGCTTGAGCCCAGGAGTTTGAGGTTGCTGTAAGCTAGGCTGACACCACGGCACTCACTCTATCCTGGACAACAAAGCAAGACTCTGTCTCAAAAAAAAAAAAGAAGACATCCTAGGGCTTATTTTCAGTGGATGTGTTGTTTTTTTAAGTATGGTACAATAAGTATGGTATATTTATTCAAATATAGTTAAGTCATCTTCTTCTGGAACATCATCATAACTCTCCAACGCCTGAATACATCCTGAATTTCTTGTGACTCTATTTCCTTTAGAACCATTGGCCCCAATCTCTCATGTCAAGCAATAGAGCTCTCATGGGGCAGATGAGAAGGGCTGCTAGTATTCTTTACCACTCTGTGACGAAATGCATGGGTTGTGCAAACACGATGCGTAGCCACACCCATCACTAGGTCTTATTTTGGGGATAGGGCTTATATTGCGCAAATGCTTAGAAATCCTTCTAGGGCTTATTTTATGGGTAGGGCTTATTTTCGGGGAAACACGGTATTACAACACTGGCAATAGCACTACAAATGAATGTAGAAAATGAGGTACTAATAGGAGAGAGAGAAAAGGGAAGAAATAACTCTGGTCCTCTCTGGAAAAGGAATGGCAGCAGGGCTTTCTGTTGTGCAGCTCTGCCTCTAAAGATACACAATGAAGTGACAGAAGTCTTATCCTACCTTCTCCTAATCACTTTTCTGTTTCAGAGGTCAAAACAGGACAAGCAGCTAATGATCTTCAATCCTGCCTATTTACATTCTAGTTGTACACAATTAACCAGAAATTACAAGTAAATTATTTTTCACTTGCAATGCTATTGGGCCAACCCTTTGGATACAATCTTGAGTATTTAAGTAGGACAATGAAGGAGTTACCACAATATCTAACTAAAATGGGCCTATTATTCCTTTTAAAGGTTTGAATATATTGATTACATTTGGGTACTGGGATAGATTTTTTTAAAAAAAATCTCTATCATAGGAAAAATAGATTTTAAAAATCATTACTGAAAACCTCCACACTTTGAGAAGTATAGATCAAATTTTTTTTTTTTTTTTTGAGACAGAGTCTCACTCTGTTTCCCAGGCTAGAGTGCTGTGGCGTCAGCCTAGCTCACAGCAACCTCAAACTCCTGGGCTCAACCAATCCTTCTGCCTCAGCCTCCCGAGTAGCTGGGACTACAGGCATGTGCCACCATGCCCGGCTAATTTTTTCTATATATTTTTAGTTGGCCAATTAATTTCTTTTTATTTTTAGTAGAGACGGTATCTCGCACTTGCTCAGACTAGTTTCGAACTTCTGACCTTGAGCGATCCTCCCACCTCAGTCTCCCAAAGTGTTAGGATTACAGGTGTGAGCCACCACGCCCGGCCTCAAATTATTTTTAAAGCCCTCTTTAATTCCAAGGAAATAAGAGAAAGTTATTGGTCATTAAACATGTTACGTGTATGACTAATATTTATGATAGTTAATATAATAGTTTAGAACAAGCAAATTTGAGAGTTGTAACTTGCAGAATAGGTCAAAAAGCCCTTTTCTATAATCAATTTAATCATTTTATAGAATTTAACAAGCAGCGTAGTAGAGTGGAAAAAACATTTGATTAGCATCTCAAGTCTGAATTTTAGAGTTGACTATCAAAGAATGGCTGTTATAAATAAAGAGCTCTAGATGTTCTGCTTCTTAGTAAGAAGACAGGGAAAGAAGTGACACACTTTTTAGAGGAATCCATGCAGTGGGTAGAAGGTCAGATTAGGTGCTCTCTGGGGACCCATGCAGCACTGGGATTCTATGATCAGATGGCCTTAAGGCTTCTTCTAGCTCAGAAAATATAGGTATTTAGAACATAATTTTTTCCATTTTAATTGGACACATAGATTAATAGTATTTTTTGCTTTCAAAATTCATTGCTGGTGACGTCTATTACTGATTTGCTATCAAGTCTTTGGTCAGGAATTCAATCCTTACTACAATATTGTTCTGGGAAAACATTTTGCTTTATAAGCAGTATACTACAGTAAAAAGTAGAACCCATGAAACATTAGACAATACTAGTCCCAACAGAAGTAACATTTACCACCTAAACTCTGGTGTTACTCATTGATTTAGAGCTACGCAGTAAAATATTTTATGTTACTTTTACCTCTCAAATCCAATAAAAAATAAATTATCCAAAAGTACATTTTTATTTGCAGCAAAATTTGAGATAGATGGTACTTTTAAAGTAGGCATTTAAACTAAATACCTGGAAAGCTGAAATGCGATGTTAAATTACAACTGAAGTTTTCAAAATGTATTTAAAAATTCAAATACAGCATTGTAATTTCCTTAAATTATTTCATTTATTTAATGTGTCAAAGAAACTTAAAGATAGGTGTGTGCATACATATAAGCTATGTATCTCAGAATTCAGAACTATGCAAAGAATTTTTCAATATGACCACGAAATGAAATATTTACACACTTTAGTGTAGCACTTAATACTTACTTTTGAAATCTATTGCTGATGCTACTTCTAAAGAGCAAGGACCTAACCAGAAAAATAGTAAAGGTGGCCTTTTCTTTTTTAAAGTGCTTATTAGCCTTATATTCAAAAACAATGGTTTTTACAAATACATAATATTGAAAGGTGCTCAAAAAGTCACTACTTACAGAATCGAACATGTAATTTTCTAACTTTGCACATGTAAACTGGTTTTATCTGCATTAATGAAGACTGCTTTCAAAGGCTGTCAAACATATGTTTCAAATCAATACAGTGCTATATGCATCAGCAGCATGAACAAACTCCAGCATACTTTCAATGGACCACAGCAGACCAGAGAAACTGTAACAGCTTTTGGATATGTTACACATCCAAGGATGAGCCTTCTCTTTCACTCTGCATATATGGTAAACACAAAAAAATAATAAAAACACTTTCTTGTCTCTCTATAGAGCATTTTATGGTATACAAAGAGATTCAAATTTTCTTACTATTTAACCAAACTCTGTTTCCATATCTAGGAGGCTTTATATTCTTAATATTTAAAACAAAGCCTATTTCCACCAAGAAAGCAAGAAGGAATTAATAAGTGAAATACTGAACTCTAAAAACCTGAGAAATAAAATTGTGAACAATTGTGAAATGTTTTTTTAAAGGCTAATACAAACATTCCAAAATAGAATTTGTTTTGTGACAGTGAAATATGTGATTTCATTTCAATCTTATCACTTTTATCCGGTTTAAATAATTTAGAAAAAAATAAGAATCATCTTAATCTAACTGCTTTCTGTATGAGACTAGCATTCTGATTCATGCCCCCAATGTGAACAACTCTACAGCCTTATAGTGAGTATCCCCTCAGGTTCCTGCCTATTTTCTGAACCTTAAGCTTTTTTATGCCTGTTTTCTCTCCCCCAAATCCCTATGTATCCCAAGAGAAAAACTTCATTTAAAAAAAATCACAATTTAAATACAGTGTGATAATGCTACAGTTGATTTAAAGTAGTAATAAATTATAAATTGCCAAATAACTTAATGTAATTCACAATGCAAAACCCTGGTATAAAAAGAATCCATCTTGCCCTGAATATAACAAAGCAATCCAGTGATTTCAAATTACTTAGGAAATAAAGGCAAAAATAAGATGCAAAATACTATTTATAAAAGTCAAGTAAGAAACCAGTTACCATAAATTTTTTTAAAAAGATAAATGTAATGTGGCTTACCACTTCTAAAAATTGTTAGGAAGGTTTGTAATTAGTGGTTTCAAAAATGACTTTAAGGAAACAAGAAATTGAATTATATATTATTGTAATGTATGACATATTAAATATATATGTAACAATAATACTGCAATGAGGAGTAATTTAAATTAAACTTTGGACCTGCTACCTTTTGGCAAGTATATTTCTTTTTCAAAGTGTTTGCCGTTAACTCATTATTTTTTAAATGTTAATTTTCAAAACCTTTTCTACTTGAGATACTTATGTTATTAAGGAGATACCAGAAGTCTCAAATAGTAATAATATGCCTATAGAACAAAGATTGTTCTTGCATCTTCTGTTATTGTAACAAATACACTTTAAAATAGACAACATTGTTATGAACAGAAATTAAAAATACCCAAATTCTTAAAAAGGGAGTCGAAAAGGAAAGAAAAATTGAACATTTTTATCTAAAAATAAATCTGAAGTCCTCGCCTTTCTTAAGAACTTGACTTGTCGAATCACAGTTTATCTTCTTTCTGACCAAGTTGTGTCTTCTACCATTCATTCATGTGGTACAGTGTCAGTCCTCCATTTTGTAGGTTTCAGTTTGAATTTTCTTGAATGTTTGCAAAACTGGTACTGGACTTGAGACGTTTGGCTAGATAAATCAAAAGGATTATATTTTAACTTAAATTTAATTCTCTAAACATGATTATTATTATCTTAATGTAAACTATAATGTTTGTCTATTAGTTCTCTTTGAATCTGAATAGATCCAATCTTCTTAGAATTAAACCTAAGTGTATTTTTACTACCTCAAAAAAACATAACTTTGTTAGAAACTGCACATGACTTTGTTAGAAGCAGCAAATAAAATGACATCATTTATACCTTCTTAACATCACAATCTTAAGTATGTAATGTAGGTAAAATTAATCTACTTAGAAAATGAAAGTGTTATAAAGAACAATAACAAAACTGTACAATTAAAAGTCTAAGTTAGAAATCCAAATCTAAATTTCTCTTGATAGAATTCAGTGGAAATGTTCCCAATCTGATAAAGGGTGTCTACAAAGATTGTACAGTAACCCTTATGCTTAACTGTGAAAGACTGAGTGGTTCCCCTTAAGATCTGCAACAAGACAAGGATACCAGGTCTTATTCAACATCATGCCACCAATTTAGCCAGTGCAATAAGGTGAGAAGAAGACTAGGAAAAATATATATATTGGAAGAAAAGAAATAAAACAGCTTCTAGATTCAGATGAAAAAAAAATTCTGTGAAAGAAGTCTATAATGTAAAAAAAAAAAAATTTAAATGACTTTTAAAGAAAAATGAATTTTATATCACACATACACACAAACATATGGCGGCTAACAAAATACGTTACAATCAATTTTGATTTGATGCTTACAGGACTGAGTCATTAGGGTTCAAACAAATCATGGCTATTTGGCTTGGCAACATATTTTATACTTAAACATGAATGTTTCTTGTGTTCTACAAATGCAAACCAACTGTGCCATAGTGAGAGAGTCTTACACTGGCTAACTAGGAATCTCCCTACTGTATGAAATAGGGAGATTCCTAGTTATGATCTGTAAGGTCTGCAATGGCACCCAGGCACCTATATATTTTTTTAAGGCCCTACAAAATAATTCTGATATGTAGCCAAAGATGAGAACCACTGCTCTGGTTTCTATCAGGGTCTCCCCTGACCCCAACTATAAGTGCAAAATGACAACATAACTTCCTGGACCAGTGTATTGCTTCAGCCTAAACTAAAGGGTAAGCTTAAACTAAAAAGAAAAAAAAAATGGCCCAAACTAAGTTTACTTCTTAAGCTTTCAGCAGATTTGGGATGCAAACTAAATCAATAGTTTTGGGGGGTTTTTTAATTGCTTTGTTAAAAATTACTAGATGCTGGCCAGGCAAGGTGGCTCATGCCTGTAATCCTAGCACTCTGGGAGGCCAAGGCAGGCAGATTGCTCGAGGTCAGGGGTTCGAAACCAGCCTGAGCAAGAGCGAGACCCTGTCTCTACTAAAAATAGAAAGAAATTAATTGGTCAACTAATATATATAGAAAAAAATTAGCCGGGCATGGTGGCGCATACCTGTAGTCCCAGCTATTCGGGAGGCTGAGGCAGGAGGATTGCTTGAGCCCAGGAGTTTGAGGTTGCTGTGAGCTAGGCTGACGCCTCGGCACTCACTTTAGCCTGGGCAACAAAGCGAGACTCTGGCTCAAAAAAATTTTTAAAAATATGATAAAAAAAATTACTAGATGCAATCTAGCTTTTTACTAATTATCAAATTACTTAATAAACAGACTGGGTAGCAATACCAATGAGTACACACACCTACAACTTCCTTACCTTTTTATTCTCTACCTGATAAATCCCTACATTCTTTTTTTTTTTTTTTTTTTGAGACAGCGTCTCGCTTTGTTGCCCAGGCTAGAGTGAGTGCCGTGGCATCAGCCTAGCTCACAGCAACCTCAAACTCCTGGGCCCAAGCAATCCTACTGCCTCAGCCTCCCAAGTAGCTGGGACTACAGGCATGCGCCACCACGCCTGGCTAATTTTTTATGTATATATTAGTTGGCCAATTAATTTCTTTCTATTTATAGCAGAGACGCTCTTCCTCTGGCTGGTTTTGAACTCCTGACCTGAAGCAATCTGCCTGCCTCAGCCTCCCAGAGTGTTAGGATTACAGGCGTGAGCCACTGCGCCCGGCCAATCCCTATATTCTTTACAATTCTACTCTAGGTATCATCTAATGGTGACTTCCAACACCCCCAATGCAGAGTTAGTCTTACCCTTCTCTGTGGCCCAACCATACTCTACATACCTCTACTACATGGGTTGTAATAATTAGATCATGGTCAGTGTGTTCTTTGAGGGCATGGATTATACCTTGTTCCTTATTTAAATTCCTAATCCCTACCACAGTACTAGCACTTGGCAGGCATTCAATAACTGCTTGATGAATGGTAGCATAAAGAAAAGTAAACGAAAATGTCCATGAAGTACCTGCACAAGAACTGTTTGCTTATACAGTACTATCATTTCCTTTAAATGAGTTTTGTAAACAATGTTTCTGTAAAACATTAATAGGTATTATGCAAAGGTTCTACTGTCAAGTTTCGGGACTTGCAATCTCAGAGCTTTTAACTTATATTTGTGTACCTTAACAAAGCTCAGGAAAAGGACATGGTATGAAGCATTTCCCAATCTTAATATTCCACAAATTTTTCTTCACAGACAATTTCATAGGATTAGTATTTTGAGGAACATACTCTGGGAAATGCTAACATTATGTATAATGTTCTTTTATTCAAGAAATATCTTTGAGCACCTACAATAGGCCGGGCACTTTCCAGATGTTGATGTTACGGTGATAAACAAAATTCTTGCTCTCATGGAGCTTATAGTCCAGTCAGGGAAGACAAACAAATAAGGCAGAAAATAAATGAAAAAGTTAATTTAAATTATTTAACTTAAGTTAGTTTAAGTGATTAAGTGCCATTAAAGAAATAAGATGTATTCTTTCCTTGCAGAAGAATGCAAGGAAAGGTGTATTCTTAGATTGGGAGATCATAAAAGGTCTCTTTGTGCAAGTAACCTTTGAGCTAAGACCTGTGTGGCAAGGAGCCAGGTTAGGAAAGTGGGAAGGGCCTTGGCAAGGGTCAGTGTGAATGAGCTTGGCATTTGGGAGGAAGGGAAAGGAGCCAGCCTGCCCAGCGCACCATGTACAAAGAAGAAAGTAGATGCAGTAAGTTTAGAAAGGTGGACCTGGGCCAGAGAGCAGACCCTGGAAGTAAGTTTGGATTTATTCTAGGTACAACAGCAACCCATGAAGGGTTTCAAATGGGAGAGAAACATGGTAAAGTTATTTGTGTTTAAAAAATTACAGTAGCTACTATATGGAGTATGAATTTTAGTAGAAGAAGGAGTGGAAGCAGGGAACCAGTTAAGGGGCTCCTGCATTAGTACAGATAAGAGGTGATGGTGGCCTACGCTATGCCAGTGGAGGTAGAGAGAAAAACAATGAAAGAGGTAGAAGTAGGGCTGTCAGCATACTTGCTAACAAGTTGAAAGTGGGGAGGGGAATGTGGGACTAGAAAAAGAAAAAGAAAAAGAAGAATTAAAAAATGACTACAAGACTGGGAGCAGTGGCTCATGCCTGTAATCCTAGCACTCTGAGAGGCCGAGACGGGCGGATCGTTTGAGCTCAGGAGCTCGAGACCAGCCTGAGTAAGAGAATTCGAAAAACCAGCCTGAGCAAGAGTGAGACCCCGTCTCTACTAAAAAATAGAAAGAAATTAATTAGCCAACTAAAAAAATATAGAGAAAAAATTAGCCAGGCATGGTGGCACATGCCTGTAGTCCCAGCTACTCGGGAGGCTGAAGCAGTAGGATTGCTTGAGCCCAGGAGTTGGAGGTTGCTGTGAACTAGGCTGATATCATGGCACTCTAGCCCAGGAAACAGAGTGAGACCCTGTCTCAAAAAAAAAAAAATAAAAAGAAAGAAAGAAAGAAATGACTCCACAGTTTATGACTTGCACAGCAGATAGTGACACTGGAGGTGACTTTTACTGCAAAAATAAACAAACAAAAAACCCTGATCAGTAGCAGCAAGTATCTTCCACAAAGTTAAATAGATTTGCAAGGCAAATAAGATGCTAGACTTTAAAAGTACACCAAGCCCTGAAAAATAAAGTTTCTCAATAGTGGGATCCCTACAATATTTTGCTGTTGTTCTAAATAAATGCTTTTAAGGACTGAGCTTTTACATATTGACAGAACGCTGGCAACCTTCAAAAAGCTTTACTAAACACACCCACGACAAAGACTCTCCCCTCTAGGAGCTGGCATTTTAAGGTGAGGAGACATTACAAATTCAGTTCAAGCTGATCTACAGGTAACCTTTTTTAAAAAGTTAGATATATTAGAAGTGAACTTAGATGAAGAAGGGCTAGAAAGAAATTTACAGGGGAAAGACTTTTTATATCATAGATTCCTAGACTACAATAATATTTGAGAGAAAAAAGGATTAATTTTTTCCCCCAAAATATTCTTTTTTAAAAACTGAAATTACTAAGGAATAGTAGAGAAAGCCCATGCTTTCATCTGATAATAAACAAGAAACTTCCTGCCACGCTTTTAGGTGGTTCTACCATGACTCCAATGGGCCTATGAGCTGTTTATAGTTCCCCACTATTGCCATGCCAGGAGTGCAAAGCCTCTGTTGCTATTTCTCTGTTGTTGTTAAACTTATTGCTGGAGTAATCTAGCTTTCTCAATTCAATCATCTGAAAGACACTATCTTTTGATTTTTGATTATCTGTACTTATAAAATTCTAGCACATCTTTTTCGTTAGTAAGTGTAACTGCAAAACTGAAAGCAGAGAGCTATTTTATACTACTATATTTTGAGTTCTCAGAGTTTATGTCATTTCTAAAACAGTCTTAAATTTTAAAAATATAGGCTTTTATCTAAATAAATAAATAACTATAAAGGGAAACTTACGTAGAATGAGTTTGCGTTTCTTTTGTTCCGAGTGAAGAAAGCTACTAAGGTAGAAGACAATAGGCAGAAAGAGAATGAACACAGAAACAGCAATTACGGGTACTGTATCACTGCAAGGGACCGAACAGTTGAAAGTTCGACTCCACAGTTTTCTAGTAATGTTCATCTGGAACAAGAACAAATAGTATTATTCTATTTTATATTTAATTCAATTTCTTATAATTATTTTATCAATATCTAAACAGACACCTAAAATTTAGACTAAATACACACACCTAAAAATTTATTTGATACTTCAAGACAATCTCTTCTGCCACAGAAATAAGCTGGTTCACAATTAGTCATTATATAAATGTATTAATATATCCACATAGAAATTTCACATTCTAAATTCATAGTACTGACCAATTCTAGAATGTCAACCATTCGTAGCTTTCAAACAGAGAACTTGTATCAATAGAAATACAGCTAGACCCTGTATTCTTCATTAAAGAGTATTTATTATGTATTGAGAGCCTACCAGAAACCAGGTACTGTTCTAGGCAATAGGAATGGAGCAATAAAAACAAACAAAAATCCTCGTGGTTCATACATTTTAAGTGCTTTTTACCATCCTGAATATTATTAGTCCACTGAGCTGCTGTAATAATTCACACTCATTATTCTCAACCATTAAGCTTACCAATTTTGACCTCAAGTTCTCTACTTTGAGCCAATAATGTCTGTTACTTCTAACAAACACAATACCCAGGCATCATATTTCCTAAGAAGACATGATCGCCATCTAGTGGTGCCCCATGTAAAGGCAGGCTATACAATGGAGAAAAGTAGTTTTTGTTGGCCATGTATTCAATCAATAAATACATCTAAGGCCATTATATACCAGTAACTGTCTTAAGTACTGAATGGTAAACAAAAAATCCTAGGTCTCTGTCCTCATGTGGCTTATGTGAGGGGAGGAAGAGAGGGGAGAAAGACTATAAATGAATAAATATTTTCAGATGGTAACAGAGGTAAAGAAATAAAGCAATGGGCTGGGCGCAGTGGCTCACGCCTGTAATCCTAGCACTCTGGGAGGCCGAGGCGGGCAGACTGTCAAGATCAGGAGTTCAAAAGCAGCCTGAGCAAGAGCGAGACCCCGTCTCTATTATAAATAGAAAGAAATTAATTGGCCAACTAATATATGGGAGGCTGAGACAGCAGGATGGCTTGAGCCCAGGAGTTTGAGGTTGCTGTGAGCTAGGCTGATGCCACGGCACTCACTCTGGCCTGGGCAACAGAGTGAGACTCTGTCTCAAAAAAAAAAAGAAAAAAATACATGAAAAGATGTCCAACATCAAAAAAAAAAAAAGAAAGAAAGAAATTAATTGGCCAAGTAATATATATAGAAAAAATTAGCTGGGCATGGTGGCACATGCCTGTAGTCCCAGCTACTCGGGAGGCTGAGGCAGCAGGATTGCTTGAGCTCAGGAGTTTTGAGGTTGCTATGAGCTAGGCTGATGCCACGGCACTCACTCTAGCCTGGGCAACAAAGTGAGACTCTGTCACAAAAAAAAAAAAAAAGAAAGAAAAGAAAAGAAAAGAAATAAAGCAATGGAATAGGAAGTGATTGAGGAATGGCCTCTGAAACACACTGTAGTAAAACCGAGAAACTTCTTAAATCAGCAACAAGTACACAAGAAACCGAAACATAACAATGCCTGCACCTCTGAAAATGGTACCCATTTTCAAATTTAAAAAAAAAAGTACCCAATTATCAAACCACTTATGAAGTGCCTGATTGATTTCCATTTTTGTCTGACAGACCAGGATATGCTAAAACTTTACTATTTTATAACTATTTATTTCTGGTTGAAGACAGAATATGCAGTTCCAACATACTTCCAAAAAGGATAATAATACTGAAGATATATTCAACAACACTGAGAAATATGTCATAACAGAAACAAAGTACTTACTGCATCTTCCACATCAATGCATAAATGTGTTCCAGGTTCAGCCTTCTTCTCAAGTTCATTCATTTTTTGCATTTCATTATATAGACTACTCAGGGATTTGTATGCTTCACGACAGTTTTTGCATACTTCTGAATAATTTTTTGCCTGTAGAAGACTGTGTGCACTCCCCTAAAATGATAAAGGCACATGTAATACATACAATAAACATTACACACAATATCTCTCTTTAATGTAAGCTATTCCCCCTCCTAGAGGACAGGAAACAATATAGTGTGTTGAAGTGCTGAGCTGTGATGTTGGATAGGTTACTAAATCCCTCTGAGTCTCACTTTTACCATCTATAAAATAGGTCTACTCTCTACCAGTATTACAGGTAGGGGTATACCAAAGGATTAGAAACCTGGCATCTGTGAAGTGCACAGCAAAATATTTGGCACTTTCTAGGACCCCTAGATTTTGAAAACCACTGCACTAGCCAATGTTGCAGGATGACACTAGCTCATATGCCAAATTATTGGTAACTAAAATACAAAATTTCTTAAACTACCCAGTCATTACATATTTGTACTTATCTATACCACTCTCACGGAATAAAATATGTTCCTGCCTAGTCTCACTTCAACACCATAGTTTGCCTTATTGAGACTAGACTTGATTTTTGGTTTTTTATTGAGACAGAGTCTCGCTCTGCTGACCGGACTAGAGTGTTGTAGTGTCAGCCTAGCACACGGCAACCTCAAATTCCTGGGCTTAAGCAATCCTTCTGCCTCAGTCTCCCTAGTAGCTAGGACTACAGACATGTACCACCATGCCCGGCTAATTTTTTTCTATATATTTTTAGTACAGACGGGGTCTCACTCTTGCTCAGGCTGGTTTCGAACTCCTGACCTTGAGTGATCCTCCCGCCTCGGCCTCCCAGAGTGCTAGGATTACAGGCATGAGCCACCACGCCCGGCCTGAAACTAGACTTTTTTAATGGGAAAGGAAAACTACAGCCCCAAAAGTACATCCCCACTCAATTCTCTAATCACAAGGTGCATAATCCAGCCTTTCTAGTCAACAAAAAGGGGCAAATATCAAAGAACTATGTAACCTAAAATGAGGATAGTGGAGATAACATATAAAATATTATACTAGAAAAATGTCAATTTTTTTCTACTTCTAGTCTGACACTTGTCTTTTCAAGAACAAGTTTGCTGAACTGTCAGTTCTGACCTTTGCTTTCTATTTCCTTTATTCTTTACTTTGTAGCATGGAGAAAGGACAGTAACTGAACATTGAAATAAAAGAGAAAAGAAGAAAATGAGAGTACTTAAGCTGAGGTAGCCTCTATAATGTTATCCTCACCATCTATCAGAAAAACTAAGTCTCCCTTTAGTCTGCTACAAGAAATAGCCCATTACCTGTTTTTCACAGAACAATTATGCATTTACCTAAAGTCAAAATTGAGCACATCATTTTGATGGGGGATAATTAAGCCATTTTTATTTAAATTATAAATGCACATATCTTTTGATAATGTGAATGTTGCAAATACCAGGATAACTTTTTTCAGACCTGGAAAAAGTAGGGTGAGGAAGGCACAGAAGAGGTTCATGCTTACATGTCTAAGACAGGAACAGTTTCTAAGGACTTTCTAAAACCCTCCCAAGAGAAACCCTTTCATGTCCTCCTTCAAATCTCCTGCTTTGACAGGGTTTATCACTGACATTCCTTAGGATTGCAGTAATTCAGATATGATGCGCTTGAAAGAGCACTTGCCCAGTAACAGAATCTCCACCAACGAATCCACAACTCTGGCTTTGAGCTTCTGTAACCAATGAACTCGGCTTCTAAGCAGCTTAAGTGAACCTCTCCCTTTTTGCTAATAAAACTTTCCTTTACCCTTCCTTTACCAGATGCACTGGTAGCTAGCCAGTGCATTCCAAATTATAATCTGCATTCGTCATTCCCAATTAAACTCAATGTTTCAGAGATAATTTTCTCTAGTTGACAATATAGCAATTACACTTCTAGGAATCCACCAAACAAACTCATACAAGTACTCCAAGTTATATGAAAAAACTATGTCTATGGTGCTCAATATAAAACTTATGAATTGTTTATTTCCAGAATTTTCCACATAATATTTTCTAACTGCAGTTGACCATGGGTAACTGAAACTGTAGAAAGTAAAACTGTGGATAAGGGGTGACTACTGTATACAAAAACTACCATTGGAATTTTATAACATGCATTAGTCCACTACAGGTTCTCAAGGTAGTAAAGCATTTCCCAACCTTAATAGAATACTAAACCCTTTTTAAAATGCATTTATTTATTTATTTATTGTGGGTTTTTTTGAGACAGAGTCTCACTCTGTTGCCTGGGCTAGAGTGCCATGGCATCAGCCTAGCTTACAGCAACCTCAAACTCCTGGGCAATCCTTCTGCCTCAGTCTCCTGAGTAGCTGGGACTATAGGCATGAGCTACTTTGCCCACCTAATTTTATATACATATTTTTAGTTGGCCAATTAATTTCTTTCTATTTTTAGTAGAGATAGGGTCTCACTCTTGCTCAGGCTGGTTTCGAACTCCTGACCTTGAGCGATCCTCCCGCCTCGGCCTCCCAGAGTGCTAGGTTTACAGGCGTGAGCCACCATGCCCGGACCTAAACCTTTTTTTGATGGGCCATCTATTAACACATTCTGCAGAACACATTCTGAGAAATGTTCACCTAATTTCTATTATGCTCAGGGAAATTCATAATTCTGTGTTATCACATTTATTAAAGAGGAAATCATATATGCTTATATCATAAACATGCTTACATCTCCTTGTGAGGATTGCTTACTTGTTATTTAAGTTTCAACACTACATTTTTACCAGAGTTCCAATCTCTTTTTCATTCCCACCAGGCAAGTTCCAATACCAAAATTCAAGAGTCAGAGATGGAGACAACAAAAATCTACACACTAATATTCTTAAAAGCTACCTTTTATATCATATTAATAATTCAATATGCAGTTACCTTACTAAAAAAGTGCCTTTCAGAGTAGATAAGATATAGTTATGCAAATATTGAGGCAAAGAATAGGCTTCCTGTAGACAGAATCACACTACATAGCAAAATACCTTATTATTACATAAACAAAGTCAAGGTAAACTACTGTCAGATTGAACAATGTTGTATTTTAATTAAATAATCACACACCTCAGTTAATGTTTTCACACTCACCAGATCCTCACTACAAAATACTTGAAGATAGGCAGGGTAGATATTTTAATACTTTATTAATGAGAAAACTGAAATTTTTAATGATTTGTAAGTACAAGAACTTATGAGCAGAAATCCAGGTCTACTAACTCCTCTACATCATGGGTATAGATAAATATCAACAATTAATGCAATAAAAACTTGGAACTACATATTATTCATTTGTACAAGGCAGCAGTTTAATTTGAAATATCACACATAAAATACCTGAAGGTTATGCTCAAAGCAGGTCAAGGTGTGATTAAATAGACTGAGGAAATTTACAGTGCTGTTTGATAGTTCTTCACTGTTGTTCGTTAAACAATCTGTCAAAAAAAACACCATAAAGCATATTAATATAACTCAAGCAACAATTATATGTTGTCACTTTTTTTTGAGACAGAGTCTCACTTTGTTGCCCAGACTAGAGTGAGTGCCATGGCGTCAGCCTAGCTCACTGCAACCTCAAACTCCTGGGCTCAAGCGATCCTACTGCCTCAGCCTCCCGAGTAGCTAGGACTACAGGCATGCACCACCATGCCCAGCTAATTTTTTTTCTGTATATATTACTTGGCCAATTAATTTCTTTCTATTTATAGTAGAGACGGGGTCTCGTTCTTGCTCAGGCTGGGTTTCGAACTCCTGACCTCTAGCAGTCTGCCCGCCTCGGCCTCCCAGAGTGCTAGATGTGTTGTCATTTATCTCTCAAGCTATCATCTTGTTTCTCACTACAGTAATTCTTTTTTTTTTTTTTTTGAGACAGAGTCTCGCTTTGTTGCTCAGGCTAGAGTGAGTGCTGTGGCGTCAGCCTAGCTCACAGCAACCTCAAACTCCTGAGTGCCTCAGCCTCCCAGAGTGCTAGGATTACAGGCGTGAGCCACCGCGCCAGTCCTACAGTAATTCTTTATTCAAACAAGCACTAAGTATTTCACATAAGAGAATTTCTAAATATATAAACTTTACTTAGTTTCCAAAAGATTTTTTTAAAAGTCATACCATTTTCATGAAAATCTTAAAATAATCACATACTCTTTTTTATAAAAACAATATACCAAATAAAATTTAAATTGACTTTTGATGGCACAAGGTCATAATTATGAACATCAGTTATCAAATGCTGCCTTAATCCTGCATTAATTTTACCTAAATTACATGCCTTTTTATCATCTTTTATGTCAAATTTAGTAGTTCTGTGTCTCTTCCAACTTTATTAATCAGTCATTTAGAGTACTTACCAGAATAACTTTAAAAATTTTCTCTAATTTATCATGAATTGGGAGCTAAGAGAAACAAACCGGTGAGAATTTTGCCTAAAATACTGATTACAGTGGCTTCAAGTAAAGTCTGGAAATAAATGGAATTGTTTTACATGTTTTTTAAAAACCTTACATAAATGGCCTTTCTCTGCAACTTGCTACTCTTGCTTAGCATTAGTTCAAGTTCATTCATTCCTTTTCATTGTTTTCTATGTATGAATATAACCCAATTTATTTATCCATTCTCCCTTCTTCAGGGAACTTATTCTTCATCCTCATTTTGTCTTTACTGCTCCCTGTGGTCTCAGCCTGCTATCTCCAATCCAGGTTCACCTACCTGATCTCAGATCCTAGAACTCGTGGTCAGCCATTTTCATCTCACTGCCCTAGTATCGTCTTTACCTTCCACATAGTTACACACATTTCCAACCTAGACAGCCTCTATCTCCTTTCTCTACTCCCAGTTATGGCTATAGAACATTATTACAGAAAATCCAAAATTTATAAAAGGGACCCAATTCAAATTTATGTTTTCTGATCTCAGTACCATGAAACAATCCTTGCAGATGCCCTACTAATTGCTCCACAAGGGATGTTCCAAATATTTTTTGTTCTCTAGTCCCCCCTTAATTTCAACAGACAGCTTTATATTATACCTACCTTATTCAGAAATTTAGGACTATCTAATAGGATTTTTCTCCATTGGGAATGGAAAAACAGCATAAGAAGCTATTGCAATAATGCAGGAGAAAGGCGGGATGCAAATAGAATTCAATGGAAAAGAGGCTGAATAGGTGGACACTAGGGTACAACACACTAAGGGACATTCATGTACTACAATAAACAGCAATCACTATAGTGAAAGCTAACATTGACTGAGTGCTAGTTACATTCCAAACACTATGTCTATCCTATACTTTAAACATATTTGCTCATTTAATTCTTGCAAGGATTCTGAGGCAAGAACTATCATTATCTCCACTTTATGAATAAGGAACAGAGGTTTAGAAAAATTAAGAGGTTGTCCAAAGTCACAAAACTGAAAACTGAAAAGCTGGAAATTCTACTCAGTCTGATTCTTGAGTCTGTATTCTCAAACACTGCAAAATAACTGACATGTTCACAGCTACATTCTAAACCATTAAGTTCAAAACACAAGAGTCAACAAACACATGCCTCTGCCTACTCCCCACCACTGCCCACAGACATTACACCACACAGGGATTCAGGCAGTCACCACCAACTGATCAGAGCTGGTGACAGCCTAAACCTGGTGGACAGGACAGCATCTCAGACTCCTTTGTGCAAATTAGAAAAAAAATCCCCTCTGGGTGGATAATTATAAAAGGGCACTTCTGCCTCCAGAAGCCATGCTGTGATTCAGTCCCATTCATCCCCTCACGCAGGCCCCTTGTGTAGGCCCCAGCATCCGTAGGGCTCTCTAGGTGAACCTGTTGCTAAATTCTTCCCCTTTGAACTCACGTACTCTACATTCTCTTCAGCTTTATCTTCTCAAGAATATGAGACTCATTTTAATTATTCACTCTGTCACTTAATAATATATATAAGGGATCACTTTATCACAAAGTTCAAATACTAAATTCTTTATTTTAAAACTATAAGATAAGCCCCTCTTAATGCTGGTTTAACATCAACATGGGCCGGGCATGGTGGCTCACGCCTGTAATCACTGCATTCTAGGAGGCCAAGGCGGGAGGATCGCTTGAGTTCAGGAGTTGAAGACCAGCCTGAGCAAGAGAAAGACCCTGTCTCTACCCAAAACAGAAAAATTAGCCAGGCGTCATGATGGTGCATGCCTGTAGTCCCCACTACCCAGGAGCTTAGGCAGGAGGATTGCTTGAGCCCAGGAGTGGTGCTTGAGCCCATTGCAGTGAGCTACAATGATGATGCTACTGCACTCTACCGGGGCAACAAAGCGAGACTGTCTCAAAAAATAAAAACAAACAAACAAACAATGATGAAAAATCATCATAAAGTAGCCCTGAATCCTTTTAAGGATGAGGCAGAGTTAATATAAATAAAAACAAACACAATTACACATATACAGAATATTAGCATATTAGGCTAACAAGATTGAACATGTTTTTAGTTTTTGCAGTTGATGTTTTGCAGGGAAGTTGAAGGAACACAGTTTCGACCACAGCAATTGCACACCTATGGTATAAGCCATGTCATGACAACTGACATACATAATATAGGGATAAAAGAGGGTATACGTCCCCATATTGCCTACAAAAGTAGTATAAAGTGCATTACTATGAGAGAGCAATAGCAATTTCTTCTATACAAGATAATTAAAATAATTTCTTTATAAAAAAGTAATTTATAAAGAAAGATTCTCTGAAGAACAAAAGAATTTAATATTTTCTATTTTACTAACAGCCATTTACTTTTCACTTAAAATAATTTGAAAATTAAACTAAAAGCTAATATAGACTGGTCATCTTGTCAAGTACTGCATTAATGCAGTACCATCAAATTTTTTCAATGGTCATTAGACAGCGGTATTATAAAGCATGAAGGAATTCATTTAAATAATGGGATTAAAACTGTGGTCATTAGTAAAGAGCCCTGACTTTCTGATTCAAAACAAAGGAACTCCAGTAAATTCTTCTTTTATCCCTTTGCAGGAATTTCGAGCTTAAGGTTATAAACAGTGAGAAACTATACATTTTAGAAATTAGTAAGTTAAAGAATATTAGTTATAATAAAGCTTCCCATAAGCACTAAATGAAGTGGTCATTATGAATTTTCTTCATCTCAGATAATCAATGAAGCCTCATCAAGGACAGATTAGCATAGCTTTTTCCTCAGTGAGGGCTCAGGCACCAGCTCAAGAGGCATTCTTTTTTTTTTTTCTTTGAGACAGAGTCTCACCCTGTTGCCCAGGCTAGAGTGAGTACCATGGAGTCAGCCTAGCTCACAGCAACCTCAAACTCCTGGGCTCAAGCAATCCTGCTGCCTCAGCCTCCTGAGTAGCTGGGACTACAGGCATGCGCCACCATGCCCAGCTAATTTTTTTTCTATATATATTAGTTGGCCAATTAATTTCTTTCTATTTATAGTAGAGACAGGGTCTCGCTCTTGCTCAGGCTGGTTTCGAACTCCTGACCTCGAGCAATCCGCACCCCCCTCGGCCTCCCAGAGTGCTAGGATTGCAGGTGTGAGCCACCGCGCCCAGCCTCAAGATAGAGAAAAAATTAGCCGGGCATGGTGGCACATGCCTGTAGTCCCAGCCACTCAAAAGGCTGAGGCAGTAGAATTGCTTGAGTCCAGGAGTGTGAGGTTGCTGTGAGCTAGGCTGACTCCACAGCACTCATTCTAGCCTGGGCAACAAAGCGAGACTCTGTCTCAAAAAAAAAAAAAGAGGCATTCTTAAAGGTGTTAAGGATTCAAGTTAAGACTTTACATAGAAACCTACTAAATTATCATAACAGTAATTATGCATCTTTCCATAAGTATTTGGCATCTATTAGGAGTTTGTATAAAGACCTCTGCTGTTTTTCAAACCTAGTTTTATAGAAGATAGCAGAGACAAATCACTAATTTCTAAAACATAGGACAAGCTTCAGAAAATATAAATAAGGCTGGGCGTGGTAGCTCACACCTGTAATCCTAGCACTTTGGGAGGCTGAGGTGGGAGGATTGCTAGAGGCCAGGATTTTTAGAGTAGCCTGAGCAAGAATAAGACTCTGTCTCTAAAGAAAATAGAAAAATTAGCAAGAAATGGTGGTGCAGGTCTGTAGTCCCAGCTACTTGGGAGGCTGAAGCAGAAAGATTGCCTGAGTCCAGGAGTTTGAGGTTGCTGTGAGCTAGGCTGACACCACAGGATTCTAGCCCAGGCAACAGAGCAAGACTGTTTCAAAAAAAAAAAAAAAAAAAAAAACCCTGGCTGGGCGTGGTGGCTCACGCCTGTAATCCTAGCACTTTGGGAGGCCGAGGCAGGCGGATTGCTCAAATTCAGGAATTCGAAACCAGCCTGAGCGAGACCCCGTCTCTACCAAAAATAGAAATAAATTAATTGACCAACTAAAAATATATATACAAAAAATTAGCCGGGCATGGTGGCGCATGCCTGTAGTCCCAGCTACTCAGGAGGCTGAGGCAGTAGGATTGCTGAGCCCCGGAGATTGAGGTTGCTGTGAGCGGCTGACGCCACGGCACTCACTCTAGCCTGGGCAACAAAGTGAGACTCTGTCTTAAAAAAAAAAAAAAAAGAAAAACCCAAAAGATATATTTCTACAAAATGGATATCATATTGGTTTCTCTCAGTAAAAAACAAACTCTTAAATCAGTGGTCTTTTTCTTCTTTTGTAACTATTTTCCTTCCCATTTTATCTTTTAGGTGCCAGACTGAATGAACTCCATATTATTTACCATTAAAGATCCCTACTGTATCGCTTATCTGCTGTGTATTTGCAAATTTAATTTAATAACTAAATCATTGGAAAAAGGATAACTGAGATAAATGGATTAGTGGCTTATATTTAGCAATTTCACACAGGTTCTGAGAAAAGTGGATCTGTCTTTCTTTGTGTTTAAATTAAAAGACAAATAATCCAAAAATTTGCCACATGCTCAATCACGGTGCACTGCACAAACTCCTCAAACTCCTGGGCCTAAGCAATCTTCCCTCAGCCTCAGCCTCAGCCTCTTAAGTAACTGGGTCTACAGGTGCAGGCCACCATGCCCAGGCTCTCTAGGCAAACTTCTGATTGGGTGCAATCAGTTAAAAATTTTAGTGTAATATAATCATCTTCTTCCATTTTATTAAAAGAGTAAATATCCCTTATACTCTTTTACACATTTTTAAAGGCCAATGATTTAAAAAACAATGACTAGATAGGTAGGAAATTGATTTTAAGTGTAAAGGTAAAGAGAAGCCTTTTGTATCATTTATTAAGAAAATAAAACAGTAAGAATTCAATGACATTAGTGGCTTAATGGATTTGAGGTTGCTAAAGATGCTGTCAGTTGCATGAGAAGCTGATGCTTGATCACATCTGAGGGTTAACATTAGAAAACAGACAATTCTACTTAAAATTTTTTTTCCTATTATCTAGTTTTAATTTTACATAGTACTAAGTGGCCTTTGGGAAAAAAGGGAGTATTTTACATTTATGTTTTTAGTAAAAGATTAGGCTTTCTGCAATATGAAATATGTCTAAAGTACAAGAGTTAAACTTCTGTAGGGCTAATTACAGTGAATTCATAAATGGAGACTGTATAATGAATTTGTCAAACAGTAATGTAAAACACAAAATCAGGCATTAACTCATGAAAAAACATTATCTACTCAGATGAACAATGTTAAAGTCTTTTAAATTTAGTTCTAGACTTTTTTTTTTTTGAGACAGGGTCTCACTCTGTTGTCCCGGCTAGAGTGCAATGGCGTCATAGCTCACTGCAGCCTTGAACTCCTGGGCTCAAGAGATCCTCCTGCCTCAGCCTCCTGAGTATCTCAGACTACAGGCCCGTGCCACCATGTCCTGCTAATTTTTCTATTTTTTGTAAAGAATGAATCTCACTCTTGCTCAGTCTGTTCTTGAACTCCTGGCCTCAAGCAATCCTCTCACTTCAGCCTCCCAAAGTGCTGGGATTATAGGCATAAGCCACCACATCTGGCCTAGTTCTAGACTTTTTATCTGAAGTTCATTTATACCCTGTACCTTCATTCCACTTCACAGGGCTTACTGTGAAGCTCAGATGAGACAAGGGCTATGAAAGAAATGTATATTGGAAAACATTTAATTCAATTGCTGACTTGTTACCTTGTTTAGCTCCCAATCTTTTCCTTCCTTCACATTTCATTTCTCATGTTCCAAATCACTCACTACATTGTTAAGAGAAGACTATATTGCTTAAATAAGAATACTTTATTGGGCTGGGTGCAGTGGCTCACGCCTGTAATCCTAGCACTCTGGGAGGCCGAGGCAGGTGGATCACTCAAGGTCAGGAGTTCGAAACCAGCCTGAGCTGAAACGAGACCCCCATCTCTACTAAAAAAAAAAAAGAAATTAATTGGCCAACTAAAAACACATATAGAAAAAATTAGCCGGCATGGTGCCCCATGCCTGTAGTCCCAGCTGCTTGGGAGGCTGAGGCAGGAGGATCACCTGAGCCCAAGAGTTTGAGGTTGTTGTGAGCTAGGCTGACACCCGGGCAACACAGTGAGACTCTTGTCTCAAAAAAAAAAAGGAATACTTTATTGAATTTTGATAAAATTTTTAAATTATTTGGACAAATTATACTTCAAATTTTTCAAAAAATTTTCACATTATCTTTATTAAATACATGTGCAGAGAACATTATTAGAAGAGCTTCCTGGTCATTTGGTAAAGATTCTATTTAAAAGGATTATTTTGGAATGCCCAGCACCGAATCAATAGAAAACAGCTAAGAAATCCATGGAGTCCAAATTTATAGACTATTTTATGTCCATTTACAAGCACAGAATATGAATTATGATGAAATTTTAAAATGTGGATGAAAGAATTTTTTAATGCATAATCCTGGAAAAGAAAATATCTACCTCTCTGACCACCACATCTAACATACAAATACTCATCACAGATTTGAACACTCTCAAATTTTTTAAATTTCTATGTATTTTTGAATAGGTATTAAATGCACATGGCACAAAATCCAAAGGGTACATTGTAAATACAGTGAAAACCAGGTCTTCCTTCCTTTCCTGCCCACACAGCTATCCAATTCCCATCCTCAAAATATATATGTACTTTTAGGACAAAAGATATCATATTTCTCACACCTTGCTTCTTTCATCTGAGACTATATGCCTTGGCCAAATTAATTTTAAATAGAAAGTAAGAGTCTCTTGAATAACTCTTATCTAATTGCTTAGTCTTTTATTTGTTCTTCAGAAATTGTAAGGAATATTTTTAAGGAATAAATGTAAGGTATGTTTTTAAGACAAGACACCTCAGAGAAGAACAAAGGTATCCTAAGAATTTATTCTAAAATGTTTTATACATGCTATGCTAGGTAAATATGCAGTACAATGTTTTCTTTCTTTTTTCACTAACTAGGGAAGAAAACCACATACTTTAGGCCGGGCTCGGTGGCTCACGCCTGTATTCCTAGCACTCTGGGAGGCCTAGGCGGGCAGATTGCTCAAGGTCAGGAGTTCAAAACCAGCCTGAGCAAGAGCGAGACCCTGTCTCTACTATAAATAGAAAGAAATTAATTAGATAACTGATTTATATAGAAAAATTAGCCAGGCATGGTGGCGCATGCCTGTAGTCCCAGCTACTCAGAAGGCTGAGGAAGTAGGATCACTTGAGCCCAGGAGACCCCCATCTCTACTATAAATAGAAAGAAATTAATTGGATAACTGATTTATATAGAAAAAATTAGCTGGGCATGGTGGCGCATACCTGTAGACCCAGCTACTCGGGAGGCTGAGGCAGTAGAATCACTTGAGCCCAGGAGTTTGAGGTTGCTGTGAGCGAGGCTGACGCCAGGGCACTCATTCTAGCCTGGGCAACAAAGTGAGACTCTGTCTCAAAAAAAAAAAAAAAAAAAAAGAAAGAAAGAAAAACAAAACCCACATACTTTGAATTCGTGAAATCTTCATTACAAAATACATTTAAAGAAAAGATGCTTTACCTCTCAAGTATATAAATTAAATCACATTGGTCAAAAGAAGTAAATGTCAATATATACATACTTATTCTAATTAACTGATTTAAAATTATTTATAATTAACATATTTTTTCATATTAATGGATTTTTTTGGGAGACAGGGGTCTTGCTCTGTTGAATAGGCTAGAGTGCAATGGTATCATCATAGCTCACTGAAACCTCAAACTGCCAGCAGATTGCTCAAGATCGCTCAAGTGATCTTCCTGCCTCAGCCTACTGAGCAGCTGGGACTACAGACACACGCCACCATGCCTGGCTAATTAAAAAAAATTTTTATTTTATTTTTTTTGAGACAGGGTCTCACTTTGTTGCCCAGGCTAGAGTGAGTGCCGTGGCGTCAGCCGCTCACAGCAACCTCAAACTCCCAAGCGATCCTCCTGCCTCAGCCTCCCAAGTAGCTGGGACTACACGCATGCACCACCATGCCCGGCTAATTTTTTGTATATATATTTTTAGTTGGTCAATTAATTTCTTTCTATTTTTAGTAGAGACGGGGTCTCGCTCAGGCTGGTTTTGAACTCCCAACCTCGAGCAATCCGCACACCTCGGCCTCCCAGAGTGCTAGGATTACAGGCATGAGCCACCACGCCTGGCCAAAAATTTTTTTTTATAGAGATAAGGTCTCAAACTCCTGAGCCCAAGCGATCCTCCCCTCTCAGCCTCCCAAAGTGCTAGGATCACAGGCATGAGTCACCGCACCTGGCTATATTAATGGATTTTTCTAAAAAACATAAGAATACTTAAAAATAGGTCTATATATGTTAAATTACCTTCAATCATATATATATATGATTATATATATATTTTTATATATATGATTATATATATGATTTATATATATGATACATGATTTTTATATATATGATTATATATATATATATATATATTTTTTTTTTTTTTTTTTTGAGACAGAGTCTCGCTTTGTTGTCCAGGCTAGAGTGAGTGCCGTGGCGTGAGACTAGCTCACAGTAATCTCAAACTCCTAGGCTCAAGCGATCCTACTGCCTCAGCCTCCTGAGTAGCTGGGACTACAGGCATGCGCCACCATGCCCAGCTAATTTTTTCTATATATATCAGTTGGCCAATTAATTTCTTTCTATTTATGGTAGAGACGGGGTCTCACTCTTGCTCAGGCTGGTTTCGAACTCCTGACCTCAAGCAATCCACCTTCCTCAGTCTCCCAGAGTGCTAGGATTACAGGCATGAGCCACCGTGCCCGGCCTCTTCAATCATATTTATACTAGAAAATTTTATTTCATAAAAGTAAAGGTTATGCTAAAAAGAAAAAAAGTTGTGTCAGCCAAGCCTCTGTTCAAATTACCAGTAAATTTGAATTAATAAAGACAAAATTAAAAGACTCAATATTCAATATACCATGTTATACTAACAAGGAAAAAAAACCCTAGCAGGGGTTCTTTTTCCCATTTATAGTTTTTCTTCAAATGAACTATGTCTTGGCCAAATTAATTTTAATTAGGAAGTAAGAGGCTCTTGAATAACTCATATCTAATTGCTTAGCCTTTCTATGTTCTTCAGAAGAAGTTCAATGTAAGGAATATTTTCAAGACAGGAAAAAAGACAAGTCCTTAAAAAAGCTAAGCTACCTTATGATTTATAGGAACATGGATTTTTAATCTATCCTGTCCTTTCTATTTCTAAAGCTCCTGCCCTATTTCACACTTTCTTTGCTTCTTGCCTAAACTATTGTAATAAATTCCTTACTGGTGTTTCTTTCTCTTCCAATGGGGTTCAATGAAAAAAGGGTCTTTGTAGTTTTTTTGAAAAAGCTTGGAAAGTGCTAGGTTAAATGATATGTAAAAAAACCTATTTTTACCTGCAGCGTTCCTCATTGCCTTTAACATTCCAGGTGCACTGTTAAGTCCCCAAGATATTACAGCATATAGTACTTACTCCTTCTCTTTAGGGGATACATTCCAAGACCCTGAGTGGATGTCTAAAACAAACTATATTCCTGAATCCTATATATACTATGTTTTTTCCTATACGCACATACCCATGATAAAATTTAATTTATAAATTAGGCACAGTAAAAATATTAATAACAATGACTAATAAGTTATTATTAGTAAAGTGTAATTAAGTAAAATAAGGGTTACTTGAACACAAGCATTGTGATACTGTGACAATCAACCTGATAAGTGACTAACGAGCAGGGCGCATATACAGCATGGATATGCTGGACAAAGGGATGATTCACATCTGCCTGGGTGGGAGGAAGCAGGATGGCATGAGATTTTATCACACTACTCAGAATGACACAAAATTTAAAACTTATGAATTGCTCATTACTGAAATTTTTCATTTAAAATTTGTGGACCACAGCTGACTGTGGGTTACTATAAGCAAAAGTGCAGATAAGGAAGGACTATTGTATAACCATTTCTTAATGACATGCTGGTATTCTAAGCAGTATGAGAAATGTTGACCCAAATAATAAACTACTGTATCAGTCAAGGTCCTGCCTTCCCTTGCCAGCTTTATCTCCTGTTGTGCTTCCAGGACTCTGGAACATCTATTACCCTTTATACCTCTGTGCCTCTGCCCATGATGCCTTTCTAGCTGCAATAGCCCTCTCTCATCTCTACTTATTGAAATCATGCCCAACTGCAAAGGCCTAGCTTCAAAACATAACCCCTCCAGGAAGTCATTTCAAAGTCTACCCAATTAGATTTATTTTCTACTTCCTCAAAGGACTCTATAACTTTATTAAAGCATTAATTTGTCTGCCCTAGGTTATATTTGTAAATATATCTTTCTCCTTCACTAAATTATAAGACTTGGAAAATAAGAACTGTCTAGCACATAGTTGTTATTCAAAACACATCTGAATTGGAATAGTGATGTTAATTTTTCCAAAGAATATCTAAAAATAGATGTCATTTTATTCCATAATTACACACAAACCTGAAAAGCTGGTAGTACAGATGTTGTCACCCCCTACTCCCTGACACCATTTGACAGATTATTATAAACATCATAATTATTATTATACTAAACAGTTAACATTTATTGAACATTAAATATGTGTCAGGCATTGAGCTAAGTGCTTCATATAATTTATTTCACTTAATTCTCAAAGCAATTGTATAAGATAGGTCCTACTATTACCACCAATTTACAGATGAGGAAACTGAAGGTCCAAGAGGCAAAGGTACTTGCCCAAAATCTGAGAGCTAGTAAGTTAGGACCAGTAAGTGAAAGGGGCAGAGTTTAGAATTAAACTCATGTCTGTCTGACTCCAAAGCTCATATTATTAACCACTACATTTTCCTGCCTTTCAGTGTTTGCCCAAGTAGTTACTACTAATAAACTATGGTGTTAATTACTATTAATACAAACTTAATAATAAAAAGTATTGTCTAGGTTCAAAGATTCCAAAATAAAATCTGACTTCTATACTACTGAATCATAACTGCAAGATGAAAATGAAAGAATCACTTACTTGCGCAATTTGCTTCCTGCCATGTAGTATTAAAAAACTCAGAGAGAATCACAACTACTTGCATTCTATCTGCCGTTAAGAGACTTCTGGCACAACTGTGACTCTCTGAAGTATTCTGTGACAAAAAGATAGAAAAATACAATCTGAGTATTTTTAGACTTTCCAAACAATAACGAGACAAAAACCTTAAAAAAACAATTAAAATTTTTATTATAAACCTTTTAACATTTTGTTTGGTATGATCAGATAATGATGGCATTAATAACAATGGTAATAAAACTGTAAGCAGCTACCAGTTATTGGTACCAGGTTCACTTGCAAGGCAAGAAAAGCTTTCCTTCTTAAGTAAGTATTTGCTTCTATAACACAGTCTCAACTACTTAGGTCCAAATTGCTTATGTGTTATATTTCTTACTGTTTATGCATAGGAAGAAACTCTGGAAAGCTATTTACAAAAATGTAGCAGTGGCTATCTCTGGATAACAGAAATATGATGATTTTCATTTTCACTTTTGCTTCTCTTATGCTGTCTAAATTTTTCTACAGTGAACATATACTATTTATATAATTTTTTTTTTTTTTTTTGAGACAGAATCTCGCTTTGTTGCCCAGGCTACAGTGAGTGCCATGGCGCCAGCCTAGCTCACAGCAACCTCAAACTCCTGGGCTCAAGCAATCCTGCTGCCTCAGCCTCCCGAGTAGCTGGGACTACAGACATGTGCCACCATGCCCGGCTAATTTTTTCTATATATATTAGTTGGCCAATTAATTTCTTTCTATTTATAGTAGAGATAGTCTCGCTCAGGTTGGTTTCGAACTCATGAGCTCAAACAATCCACCCACCTCGGCCTCCCAGAGAGCTAGGATTACAGGCGTGAGCCACTGCACCTGGCCTATTTATATAATTTTTTAAATCTGGTGGGTAAATGATCATCATATCATTTGGTTTCATCTTTTGGGCAATTTTTGGTTCAAAGTCATATAATCCACAAGAAAATGTGAGACATCCAAATTACACCCAAATAGTATGTACTCAGAAAAACACACTTCCCACAGATCATTTTAATAATGAAAGAAACTCATGCTATGCAAACCATAAATCCAAGTTCCTAGATTATTTGATCCTTATCTATTTCCTTTCCCTGTGCCCCAAGCAAGGAACTAAGTCCTGCTAACTCTTCATTCTTTCAAAGTTATTTACCTTTTACCATTTTCCAGGTACTATAAAAATCCTGGAGTTCTAAATATATAAAAAATATAAAAGAATGCCATCTACACTGGGGTTTTAAGAACCTCCCCCAACAGATAAGGAGTTTTATAGTATGATGAATAATAAAAGAGAGACAGTGGTAACTCCAGAGAAAGAACTGATCAGCCATGTGGGGTGAGAAAAGAGGGAAAGCAGACTTAACAGGAAGAATTCTTGCTTTAAAATATTGCTGATAGCCAGGCACAGTGGCTCCAGCCTGCAATCCCCGCTACTGGAGAAGCTGAGGTGGGAGAATGATTTGAGGCCAGGAGTTTTGAGACCAACCTGAGGAACATAGTGAAACCCGTCTCTGTAACAGTAAAATAAATGAATGGGGTGTGCACCCTGTGGTCACAGTAGGCTCAGTAGGCTGAGGCAGGAGGATTGCTTAAGCCCAGGAGTTTGAGGTTGCTGTGAGTTATGATAGCGCCACTACACTCTAGCCTGGGCAACAGAGCAAGACCCTATCTCAAACAAATAAGCAAACACAAATAAATAAACAAATACATACATACATACATACATAAAGTGAGATAATATCAAAGCTATCATAAGCAGAACCCTAACCATTGTGAACCCAACCATCCACTTTTATCATGCCTGCACCCAGGAAGTTGAGAGCTCTTGGCAAAAAAATAGATTAACAGATTGTTTCCACAATAAATCTATAATTTCAAACTATACTTCTCACTTTGCTGCCTGTCCATTCTCTCCTTTTTACAACCACTATTTCAAATCTTCCCCGCTCTCCCTGACACTCTAATCTCTCTCCCACTCTTTACTCCCAAGAGGAGATCTAGCTGGGTGCAGTGGCTCAAACCTGTAATCTCAGCAATCTGGTAGCTCAAACCTGTTATCCCAGCACTCTGGGAGTCCTGTGCGGGAGGATCACTTGAGCCCAGGAGTTCCAAACCAGCCTGAGCAATATAGCAAGACCCCATCTCTACAAAAAAGTTTTTTTAAAAAAGCCAGGCATGGTAGTACACTTGGGTTGGGCCCAGGAGTTTGAAGCTACAGTAAGCTATGATGTCACCACTGCATTCCAGCCTAGGGTGACAGAGTAAGACTCTATTTATTTGGAGAGAGAGAGGGAGAGAGAGGGGAAGAGAGAGAGGGAGAGAGAGGGGAAGAGAGAGGGGGAGAGAGGGGGGGGGGGAGAGAGAGAGAGAGAGAGAGAGAGAGAGAGAGAGAGAGAGAGAGAGAGAGAGAGAGAGAGAGAGAGAGAGAGAGATCTAGCCTCCTGGATGACAGTGAAAACAGAAGCCATGGAGCTGAAACTCTCACCTCCCTACGTTTACACCCAACCTCTCCTTTCACCCTCAAATCAGTGGAGAAAGTGCCTGCCCCCGTCAAAGGCCAGTCTCTCTGTACATGCCCTAGATCCCATATACCCTATTTTATCTGGAAAATGACTTTGTCTACTTCCCCACTCCCTCCTACAGGATCATTCACCTCTACAGGCTCACATCTGTCAGCACTTTGTGAGGCCTAGGTGGGAGGATGGCTTCAGACTAAGAGTTTGAGACCAGCCTGGGTAACTGGTTGAGCTAGACCTCATCTCTACAAAAATAATAACAATAATAATAAATGTGTTCAGCTCTCTCCCATCTTAGGAAAGGAAGAAGGGAAGAAGGAACAGAGGAATGGAGGGACAAAGGAATAGAAAGAAAATCCCTGAGTCCCACATTCCTCTTTAATGACCTCTCTTATTTCCCTTTCAAGGCTAAACCTTTAACAGTCAGCTAGGCTCACTCTTCCTACTTCCTCATCTTCCACTCACTGTTTAACTCACTCTAATCTTGCTTTCACACCCAAGCACTCCATCAAAACCACTCTTGTGTTACCAAGCCAATAATGCCAATGTTGACAGATGTACTTCTAATCCTCAGCAGGATTTGACACAAATAACCAGCCCTTCCCTTTCCCTTGATTTACAGAACACTATGCTCTCTTGATGTTTCTTCATCTCTCAGTCTCATCTTCCTTCTCATTCTCCTTTGATAGTTTATCCTCTACCCAATCTTCAACTCCTAGTGTTCTTACTCATTCCTCGGGTATGCTCATCCATGTCATGATTTCAAATACCATTTTTTTTTTTTTTTTTTGAGACAGTCTCATTCTGTTGCCTAGGCTAGAGTGCGTGACATCAGCCTAGCTCACAACAACTTCAAATTCCTGGGCTCAAGTGATCTTCCTGCCTCCTCAGCCTCCCAGGTAGCTGGGACTACAGGCACATGCCACCATGCCGGGCTAATTTTTTCTATATATTTTTAGTTGTCCAGTTAATTTCTTTCTATTTTTAGTAGAGACGGGGTCTCACTCTTGCTCAGGCTGGTCTCGAACTCCTGAACTCAAGTAATCCTCCCGCCTCGGCCTCCCAGAGTGCTAGGATTACAGGCGTGAGCCACCGCACCTGGCCTCAAATACTATTTTTATGCTGACCACTCCCAAAGGTATTATTTACGGTCCAGTCCTAGACATGTATACCACATATGCAGTACCTCCATTTAGATAGCTTGTGAACATCTCAAAATCAACGAGTTCAAGACTGAGTTAATGATCTTCTCCTATTAAAAAGGCTCCTCCCTCTATCTCAGTCAATGGCAATCCTATTTACTAAGCTGCTCTTATTATAATAAAACCCTAGAAGTCATTTCCTCTCCCCCACTACTCACATTCAATTAACCACCAAGTCTTATCATTTCTGCCTCCTAAATAGCTCTTCATCATAATGGCCCTCATGTGGCCAAGCCACCACCATTTCTCACGTCACTGCAACAGTCTCCTAATCCATCACCCCAAATATCTTTTTCCCCTTCCTTCCCCAGCCCCTAGCTCCTCCATTTTCTGTCACATAGCCAGAATGGCCTTTTAAAGTACAAACCTGATATGTCATTCTACAGAATTAAACCTTTCAAAAACATCACACTGCTTTAAAATTGAAGTGCAAAATTCCTAACACACCCTATAAGGCCCCCGTGACGTGGCACCTGTCCACTTCTTCAGACGCAGATCACTAGTCTCTTTCTAGTCCTCAAACACACCAAACCCTTTCCCATCTTGGAATCTTCACACCTGCTATTTCTTTTTTTTTTTTCTGAGACAGAGTCTCGCTTGTTAACCAGGCTAGAGTGAGTGCCGTGGAGTCAGCCTAGCTCACAGCAACCTCAAACTCCTGGGCTCAAGCAATCCTTCTGCCTCAGCCTCCCAAGTAGCTGAGACTACAGGCATGCGCCACCATGCCCGGCTAATTTTTTTATATATATATTAGTTGGCCAATTAATTTCTTTCTATTTATAGTAGAGACGGGGTCTTGCTCTTGCTCAGGCTGGTTTCGAACTCCTGACCTCAAGCAATCCACCCGCCTCAGCCTCCCAGAGTGCTAGGATTACAGGCGTGAGCCACCGCGCCTGGCAACACCTGCTATTTCTTTACACGTATACCTTCTCTCCCCTGTCCCCGTACCATTTCAAATTTTACATGTCAGTTTTAAACACTGACCATTCCTCCTACCTTCAGGCATACTTAAGATCAGCACCCTTGTTATTAATATACGCTTTGACAATATCTGGGTTTTTTCTTTGTAAAATTTACGACATCTGAATTAAATAAATACTTGTATATGATATGTTTAATGTCTGTTTTCAGACTATAAGCTCTGCTCTGCTCATTCACAGCTACATCCCTAGTAACTACCACAGCCTGCACATAACAAGTACTCAATAATTTTTTGAACAAATGTATAAGCAGCATTAGATTGTATGCTCTCTAATGAAAGATATAGATTATGTTATGCTGTGTTCCAATTTTGTCCCTATATTCCTAAGAATTTATTAATCTACACTAAAAGTAAACTGAATACGGACCAGAAACATAACCCAATGACTAGCACCATCAAGAATTTACACTTATAGTACCTATGTAGACATACATACATCTATCTATCTAAATTTTAAACAAACCAAGTAGAATAGAATAGAGCTTCAGAATTTAGAATTTGAGGGGGCTAAAGCATCCTCAAAACCACTTTGATGATGCCGAATAGCTCAATTAAATCATGTCCCTGTCAGTGTAAGAGAAGCAAGTATGACTCTAAGGAAGAGGGAATCCATCAGTTCTACCATTCAGGTTCCATGAATCACTGCATTCTTTACCCTGAGATAAAACTATCTGTAGTCCTTGTCCCAGTACTTCTAGGAGGAAGTGACAAGAACATAGGATTCTTAGTAGAGAATTCTATTACAGTTAAACTAATTAGCTGGCTGTACAACATAAATAGCTTGCTATTTTCTATCTTTGATTCTTTTTTCTCCTTGCTATACTCCTCTCTTCTTTGAATCAACCCATGTCCATTCAATCTAAAGAAGGTGAGAAAGGATGCCTTGTTTAAAATTCAGCTTGTAGCTGGGTACACTGGCTCACAGCTGTAATCCTAGTATTTTGGGAGGCTGAGACAGGAGGATTGCTTGAGGCCAGGAGTTTGAGACTAGCCTGAGCATGAGTGAGACCCTGTCTCTAAAAAACAAACAGAAAAATTAGCCAGGGGTGGTAGGGCTACTCAGGAGGCTAAGACAGGAGGATCATTGAAGCCCAGGAGTCTGAGGTTGCATGAGCTATAATGATGCCACTGCACTCTGGCCCAGGTGAAAGAGTGAGACACTGTCTCAAAAACAATAACAACAAAAAATTCAGCATGTAGGTTTTCTCTGATTAACTAACATTGCTCTGTTCCCTCCTTTAACTCAGCATCCCCTTCACAATTTTGCTCTAAATTGCTATTGTACAATTTATAACACATTGATATTTTCTTTTTCTTTTTCTCTATTTCCTGAACTACACTGAGAGTTTGAGGCCTGGACATTATCCTCCTTTTCCTTCTATATCCTTTTAGCAGCCCAAAATACAAGAATGACAAGCGCATGCTAGTTAAACTGATTTAAATGAAAGATTGCACCTAAGTGAGTCAAAATAAACCAAAAAAACCAATACTCTTGAGAAATAAACCTCTCCAAATGACAACATATTCCTTCAAGTTAACTCATCAGAAACTCAGGACACATTTTTATATATGATGGTTCAATTCCTAAACCAGTCCATAAAAGCCTTTTAAATCTACAAAGTATCTCAGAATTGTAGAAATCATGCTTTTGAGCTAATGAGCCATATCCAGCTCTACTGGGGAAAGAAGGAGAACGGACACCAAGGTCTAGGATGAGGCGGAAAGGAAATGCAGATTGGGGAAAAGGTTTTTCTTTTCATCTCTTTACCCTCTTCCTTTCACACCAGGGTGAGGTGAGCTGGGTGCCCAGGTTACTGGTAGAATCTAAGAGGAAGTTTCTACAACCCAGACAGTGGGACACCTAACCTGGACAGTGAGGAATTCATGTGAAAATTCATACATAAATTGGGTGATGCTCATAAAACTGAACACCAGGGCCTGAGGTAACATTTTTCACCTCAATTCCATAGTATCTACACAAACAAGGAAAGCAGTTGCTACCTCAGAAGATCCAAGCTTTGCATCATGATTCATGGTCATTTCATCCACAACAGTACTTGTTCTTCAGAGTAAATGGCACCCTAAAAACAACTCACTTAACTACTCAAAACCAAATATAATGCCAAATCATACCCTGCTGTAGTTGACAAGAATAAATCTTGGATACTTTATTTTAAAGTCAAGATAAGATAGATAGATCAATCCATCTTGCTATACCCTATGGAACAATGGAAAGTATGCCTGGAAATTACTGCATGTAAACCTAAATTTATGTAAGCTCCTTTGAAAACTAGCTTTAGATCATCCATAGAATTTACATAGTGCAAATAAATCCCCCATTTATGTAAAATAATAGCTTTATGTTAAGTAATATCAGGCTCACTTAAAGCAGGATGAGACTATTATTTTAATCAAATTAAGTATGATTTATTAAATAATTCTAACCATATTTTCATGAGATTACTTGCCATTCCATCAAAACAACAGGAACTTTCCACTCCCCAATCCCAATGTGATTCCTCATGTTTTTCCTTTACCAAGCATATCCAGCTCACATCTCATGACTCCCACCAGCCTGGACACTGTAATCATTTCCTAGTCTAAACCCTATAAAGTACTGAGGAACAAAGACTGTGTCCTCTTTTTATTTTATTTTTTTAATTAAATCCCTCACAGTGCCTACTACATAACCAGAAGAGCTCTCAAGGTACTAAAATGAAGAGCAGACTTATCATTTCCTAAAATTTTAGCTCCCATTTACAGAGAGCTATTACTATATGTCAGTTTCTTAAGACCTCTTTTTATCCCCATTTTACAGAAGAGAAAATACACACTGAGAATGCAAGTAACTTGCCCAGACTATATTGCTAATAAGCAGAGTGGGACTAGACTCCTGGCCAGATAGCTCCAGATTGTCTAAATCACTAAGATGAACTTGCAGGCAGTATCTCTTTTAATCTTTGTAACTGCCACATTAGGCACTGGTTTTTTTCCATTTTATAGAGGAAGAAACTAAGACTCTGAGAAGAAAATTAATCCAAAGTCACACTGCTAGAGTGGTGGATCTGAGCATTTCTGGCTACAAAGCTCAAGCTCCTAACCACTACCAGTTTCTCCACTCCAATGGTGGTTTCAGAAAAGGGTCCTTCCTGGGAATTTCAGGTGGAGATGACAAGAAGCTGTGGCAGAGTGGGGGGAGAAAAATAGGGTTAAGAAAGCAGGACCCCCCCACCAAAAAATAACAATCATACCTATCTGCAAATATGTATCCAGATGTCCAACATCATCCATGAGGACAAAAATCCAACCCCCATAACGCCACCCCCTTTTTCTGCTACCCCAAACTCCAGAGACCCAGTCCAACCTCTTTTTCTTATAGTTGGGGAAACTGAGCCGCCCCCCCCCCCCCCCCCCGAGTTCACCATCATTACATCTTCCTCTTTTCCCAACCCTCCCACGCCATAGGTCCGGGGTGTGCTCCTTTACCCACCCCCACGGCTCGGCTGATGTTGTCCATCTTGTTGACGACCTGTTGGAAGAGGGGGTAGCAGGTCTGACAGAGGCGCACGGGCCGGGCGCTGCGCACTAGACACCCTGTCAGCTCTGCGCTGCTGTTGGCGAAGTCCAGCAGGAGCTCCCGGCACTCGGGATCCAGATCCGGCAGGTCTGGGGGTAGCGTCAGTGGCCCCAACTCTCCTCCCTGAAGCAGGGAAAGGGACAAGTCCTCCACCTCCAGCAACTGCTGCTCGGACAGGAGGTCGTGGAAGACGCTGTGCGGACTGCTGCCGAAAGGGAGCGCGCCCAGAGCCAGCCCAGACCACAGCAGCAGCACCAACAGTAGCCGCAGCAGCGGCGACGACCTCCGCAGCGCGACTGTGCAGTCCGGATCCATCACGGGGTCGACAAGCCCCCGGGCGCTTGTCTCGAATCCTCTGCCCACAGCCGGCGCCGCCGACAGCCACCGCTTCCGGCTTCCGCGGGCGCAGGCCAAGAGCAGGGTCGCGCGGCTGTAGCGTCACGGCCCCGCCCCCTGCGCGCGGCGCCGCGCCTCATTGGCTGCCGGGAGCCCTGCAGGCGGGCGCGCGTGCGGGAGCGCGCGGACGCTAAGGCCCTGCGCTCCGAGTTGGCGTCCGGCGCGGGGCTGGGCGGCGATTTTGGGTCACGAGCCCAGGCTGCCCCGCCCGGGTATACTGGCGTCCACCGCTTTGAAAAATTACGCCTCGGGGATCTCGGCAGCCTCTTCGGGAGTTCCCTGCGCCCTGAAGTCTGCGGAGTTTGTCCACATCTCCGGACCGCCGGCCTCAGCTGTGGAAATTACTACAGGCATACTACCCAGCTACTCGGGAGGCTGAGACAGGAGGATCGCTTGAGCCCAGGAATTTGAGATTGCAGTGAGCTATGATGACGCCATGGCACTCTGGCTGGGGCAACAGAGCAAGACTCTGTCTCAAAAAAAAAAAAAAAAAAGTAAGTAGCCACACCTGGCTACTGGCAACTGTACAGAGAAGGCCCGCTGGCAGGTGCCTTGGCGGGTTTTTAGGTGGTGTTTCTTTGCATAATTTTTTCCCTCATCCTATTTGGAGAGAGTAATAACGTTTGTTGGTTATTACTGGTGGTGGAGCCTACTGGCTTCCAAACTTTTGTTTTGTTTTAATTCTCAACTGTCTGCATCAGCGCTGTCGGTTAGAACTTTCTGCGAAGATGGAAATGTTCTGCGTCTGCGTGAATGTGGAGCCCTTGAAATGTGACTACTGCAACTGAGGAACTGAATTTTTTATTTTATTTAAGGCCAGGCGCGGTGGCTCACGCCTGTAATCCTAGCACTCTGGGAGGCCAAGGCAGGAGGATTGCTTGAGCTCAGGAGTTCCAGACCAGCCTGAGCAGGGACGACGGACCCCATCTCTACTACAAATAGATAAAGCAGCCGGGCATGGTGGCGCATGCCTGTAGTCCCAGCTACTCGGGAGGCTGAGACAGGAGGATCGCTTGAGCCCAGGAGTTTGAGATTGCAGTGAGCTATGATGACGCCCTGGCACTCTGGCTGGAGCAACAGATCAAGACTCTGTCTCAAAAAAAAAAAAAAAGTAAGTAGCCACACCTGGCTACTGGCAACTGTACAGGACACAGATCTGGTCCTAGGGTGGCCAATGTGAAGGCTTGCTTGGAACTGAAGGGGTACCCAGGATGCAGCACGTCCAGTGCTAAAGCCAGGGAAATTCTGAACAATCTGCCCAACTTCAAACTCCCATCATCCTGTTTCTGACATGCCCAAGGCAAGGGGCACTCTCCAACAAACATCCTGATAACACTTCCAGCAGCAAAAAGAATTTGAGCTTATAACCTGGACAACAGTTTTCTGACAATATCTAAGAAATGTGGTAGAAAATTACTTCCTGGATGTTTTGTAAAATCCTGCTTTTTAGGGTTATCATTTTTGCCTTATTAGTTGCAGAGCTACTGCACTAAATCCTATTTAGTTTAGGGTCCTAATTTATGTTTATGATGGTTCTTCATAAACTTTTTGTTTTGTGTCTGTTTGTTTGTTTGTTTGTTTTTGAGACTGGGTCTTGCTATTTTGCCCGGGCTGGCCTTGAACTCCAGGGCTTAGGTATCCTGGTGCCCCAGCATCTGGAGGAGCTGGGACTACAAAGAAAGGGTGCACCACCAGGCCCAGCCTGAGGGTTCTTTTAGTTACTTTTTACCCCATCTGTTTGGTTATTTATTGTTTTGTGTTCCTAAATTTGCTTGTAACAGCCAAATTTTGTTTCATCTTTGTTACCAAGAAACTGAATGGTAGAAAATTTTGTGTAACAATAAATGTATTTGCAAAAAGAAAGTAAGTTATCTTAATTTTTGCAAATGTCATCATGTAACTTTTAGGTCTTTCTGTGTTTTAGAATTACCATTCTTTTAAGTTCTTTCAGGCACCATCATATGTTGCTGGTGACGTGTAAATTGTTAAACTGTGGAAAGCATTGTAGCAGAACCATCACCATTGCAAGTGCACGTACTCTGACTCAGCAAGTTCACTTCTAGGAATATATCTTAAACATACTCTAAGCTTTTATAGATATGATTACTCATTTCAATATTGTTTGTAATAGTAAATGGATGACTTTAGAAAGCATGTTAAAGAAATCATGGTCCCTTTCTCTTCCTTTCCTTTCCCTTCCTGGAACAATTCAGTCTTAAAGGTCAAGTAAAGCAAGGTGTCTGTGTTTGGTGGGGTTGGGGTATCAGAGGCCCAGGGAGAGGTGTCAGAGTACAGGTAAGTTAATGAAAACATTCACATGAGGGAGGAAGGCAGCATCGGCCGATGCAGGTTATTGGATCCCAGATTGGGTAAGAAGGGTTTCCATGAAGGGGAGAGGGCAGCAGTGACTGGGAGGTTGCTCACCACATTCAGAAGGATTGGCCAAATAAGTAAATATATAAAGGATAATTGCAGTGCAGTTTCTCACTTACAGAAGGGAGTTACAAATACGAGAAGAGAGAAATGAACTCCGTAATGTTGGGTTAGAAATACCATCACAAACTCATGGTTTAAAATACATAGTTGTCCCTCAATACTCATGGTTTATTGGTTTCAAGACCACCCCCCCATACCAAAATCTGCTAATGCTCAATTCCATTACATAAAATGCCATACTATTTGCATATAATCTACACACATAATCCTGTATACTTAAAATCATCTCTAAATTACTTATAATACCTAATATAAATGGCTATGTAAAATAGTTATACTGTATTAGGTGTTTGATTTGTATTTTTATTATATTGTTTTTCATTGGGTTTTTTTCTGCATATTTTTGATCCGCTGTTGTTTGAATCTGAGGATGTGGAACCTGGGGATACAGAGGGCTGACTATATAAAGATAAATGTAGATGTAAATGTATATGTGTATATGACACCCTTTCTCCCCTATGGTCTTTTCTCATTATAGCAGGCAAAGTGATGCTTTCAAAACCTAAGTTGGATCATGTCCCTCTTTATGTTTTGATGCCACCAGTGGCTTTATACTCACCCAAAGTCAAAAGCCCTTAACTTTGTCCTAGAAGAATATGCACGACCTGCCATGCCACTCTCACCAGCATTCCCTTTCCTCCAACCTGCTTTATTATTTTCCATAGCACTTAACACCACACAAAATCCTATACACTTGTTTATTTATTTTCTGTCTCCTCCAACTGGAATTTAATCTCCTTGAGAGCAAAAACTATCTGCTTCAGTGATTAGAATGTTGCCTGGCATATAACAGATGCTCAATAAATATTTATTGAGATACAGTGGACAAGGGCCGAAAGGAGGGGTACCTGAGACCCCAGGAGACTCCACGGGAGGAGGCTGCGGAGGAGAACTGGAGGCTGAGACTACCGGAGCATCCCGGGGACCAGCGGCAAGGGTAGGTGGATTTGCTGTTTCCCCTCCCCTGCATTTGGGACTGCTGGTGGGCTCCCCAGCGGGTGGAGAGACCTGCGGCAGCCAGCCAGAGACCGCCACCGCCAGCCAGCTGTGAGCCTGTAGCAGACGTGGCACCAGGTTCCCAACTTCCTCCGGGCACCTCCGTGTGCACAGACCGGAGCCGCGCGGCAGGCGCCATATTGCCTCCTCCTCCCCTCCACCGACCCTACCCGCAGCTGCCCAGAGAGACAATACAGCCACTAGCCAGAGGCACCTCCAGGGAACGGGACCTTCCCGTTTGGGAGCCTACACCTGACTCAGGGGAATTCAGACTGTGAGCTCCCTACCCGCCTGCCCTCCCAGGTGCTGCTGGCACTGTGTTCCCAGGAGAACAGTGCCGATTCAGAGGCTGAGACATAGACCCAGCTTGGGCTCCCTGTGGGTGAATTGGGACCGGAAATCCTCTCCCTGGTGGGGATACAGTTTGAACTCTGGGACCCAGAGGTCGGACCTGCAGACCAGATCCCCTGCACCGAGGGCTAGCATTGCCCGGGGCACAGAAGGGTTATACGTGAACAACCTACTGAGGTGTGTGTGCCTCCAGGGGCGGATCAGCGTCCTAGAGGGCAACCCTCCTCCCAGGAGGAGGCCGTGCACCCAACCCAGGTGGCGTTCCTGTGCAGGGAACCTCCCCGCCGGCATCACAGTCCGGGGAGGCCTAGTGGCTTGTGGTCTGGCCTGCTGGCAGAGGCCCAGGAGTAGCTGCGGAGTTGGAGAGGGTGGAAAGAAGCGAGGCCCGCTACAGACTGCTGGTCTCAGACAGCCCCACCCCCACACACAGACTTTCTGGCTGAGCGGGACCATTCCAGCCCCGCCCTGACAGCTTTCCCTGGAAGCAGAGAACAGAACTTTGACCCCTGCTAACAGCCTGAGGGCAGGCTTACCCAACCCAGCTCCGCCCAGAACAAGAGCTGTTAACAGGACACAAAATCAACAGTATAGCCTGTTCCTCCAAGCAAACACCACCTACTGACAGGAACGGCATCTTGCACAGCCTTTCCACGGCACCCACTGACTCAATATACAGGGAGTGGTCCAATTTCACCCACAGACACCACCTAACGCCTCAGAAACTAAACAAGGTGTGTGAATACCCAAACAATAACTTAAGGAAAGAAACAACAACTGATCGACATGGGAAGAAATCAGCGAAAGAACTCAGGAAATATGAAGAACCAAACGGAAAACACCCCCCCCAAAGAGGAGCACCAGCCCCCTAGAAACGGACACCAACCAAAATCAGGCAACCAATATGACAGAAGAGGAATTTCGTACGTGGATCATAAGAACACTCACCCAGCTGCAACAACAACTCAATGACCAACACAAAGAAACCACAAAAAGCCTCCAGGATATGGGGAAAGAAATAGATACAATGAAGAAAAGCGTAACCGAACTCCTGGAAATGAAGAATCAATTCAAGGAACTACAAAATACAGTGGGAAGTCTCAAGAACAGGGTAGATCAAACAGAAGAAAGAATCTCAGAGCTTGAAGATAACACCCTCCAATTAAATAAATCAGTCACAGAAATAGAGCAGAGAAACAAGAGAAAAGAGCAAAGCCTACAAGAGCTGTGGGATTATGTGAAGAAACCTAATGTGAGGGTCATAGGGTTGCCAGAAGGGGAAGAAGACAACACTCAAAGGTTGGACAAGCTATTTGAAGATATAATAGAGGAAAATTTCCCAGGCCTTGCTAAAAATCTCGATATACAAGTTCAAGAAGCTCAGAGGACCCCTGGGAGATTCAACACAAACAGGAAGACGTCATGACATGCAGTCATCAGACTGACCAAAGTATCAACTAAAGAGGCCCTTCTAAGAGCTGTAAGACAAAAGAAGCAAGTAACATACAAGGGAAAGCCAATTAAAATAACATCAGACTTCTCTAATGAGACTTTACAAGCAAGGAGAGACTGGGGCCCCATTCTCACTCTTTTGAAACAAAACAATGCCCAGCCTAGAATATTATTCCCTGCAAAACTAAGCTTCGTATATGAAGGAGAAATAAAAACATTCTCAGACAAGCAAAGGCTCAGAGAATTCACCAAGACAAGACCAACCCTACAAGAAGTACTTAAAACAGCGTTACGCACGGAACATCATAATAATAACCCACGAATATAAAAACAACCAAAACCCAAAGATATTAAAGGCCAGATATTACAATGGCTCAAGACAGAAATCATAGCAACAACATCCAACCCAACAGAATGATCAGTAATCTACCTTACCTATCAGTTCTCTCAATAAATGTGAATGGCTTAAACTCTCCACTCAAGAGACATAGGCTGGCTGAATGGATAAGAAAATACAGGCCAAAAAATACAAAAATAAATAAATAAATAATTAAAAAAAAGAAAATACAGGCCAAGTATATGCTGTCTTCAGGAAACACATCTAACCTGCAAGGATGCATATAGACTAAAAATAAAAAAGTGGAGATCAATATTCCAAGCAAATAGAACCCAAAAGAAGGCTGGTGTGGCAGTTCTAATTTCAGATGATTTAGTTTTTAAACCAACAAAAGTAGTGAAAGACAAAGAGGGTCATTATATAATGGTGAAGGGTACAGTCCAACAAAAAGAGGTAACAATTTTAAATGTATATGCACCCAACTTAGGTGCACCCAGATTCATAAAGCAAACCTTACTGGAGCTAAGCAAATGGATTAATAGCAACTCCATAATTGCCGGAGATTTCAACACCCCACTGACGGAACGAGACAGATCTTCCAAACAGAAAATTAATAAAGAAATAATGGACTTAAACAAAACTCTAGAACAATTGGGTCTAACAGACATCTACAGAACATTCTACCCCAAATCCACTGAATATACGTTCTTCTCATCAGCTCATGGGACATTCTCTAAGATTGACCATGTCCTAGGACACAAAGAAAATCTCAAGAAATTTAAAAAAATAGAAATCATACCATGTACCTTCTCAGATCACAGTGGAATAAAACTAGAAATCAACCCTAACAGAAACTCACATTTCTACACAAAAACGTGGAAATTAAACAACCTCCTACTAAATCACTACTTCGTAAATGAAGAAATCAAGACGGAAATTAAAAAGTTCTATGAAGAAAACGACAATGGAGAGACAAGTTATCAACTCCTCTGGGACACAGCTAAAGCAGTTCTGAGAGGAAAGTTTATCTCCTTAAATGCCTATAACCAAAAGACAAGAAGATCACAAATAGACAATCTAATGAAACGACTCAAAGAGCTGGAAAAAGAAGAACAGACCAACCCCAAACCCAGCAGAAGAAGTGAAATCAACAAGATCAAATCAGAACTAAACGAAATTGAAAACAGGGAAGCTATTCAGGAGATTAATAAAACAAAAAGTTGGTTCTTTGAAAAAATAAATAAAATTGACACACCATTGGCTAAGCTAACGAAAAGCAGAAAAGAGAAATCTCTAATAAGCTCCATCAGGAATAAAAAAGGAGATATCACAACTGATCCCAAAGAGATACAAGATACAATTTATGAATACTACAAAAATCTTTATGCACACAAACTAGAAAATGTGGAGGAAATGGACAAATTTCTAGAAACACACAGCCTCCCTAGGCTCAACCAGGAAGAAATAGATTCCCTGAACAGACCAATCTCAACAGCTGAAATAGAAACAGCAATTAAAAATCTCCCTAAAAAGAAAAGTCCCGGTCCAGATGGCTTCACACCTGAATTTTACCATACTTACAAAGAAGAACTAGTACCTATCTTGCAGAAACTATTCCACAACATCGAGAAGAACGGAAACCTCCCCGACACCTTTTATGAAGCGAATATTACTCTGATACCAAAACTAGGAAAGGATGCAACAAAAAAAGAAAACTACAGACCAATATCCCTAATGAATATAGATGCAAAAATTTTCAACAAAATCTTAGCTAACCGAATCCAGACACTTATCAAAAAAATAATCCACCACGACCAAGTGGGCTTCATCCCAGGGATGCAGGGATGGTTCAACATACGTAAATCTATAAATGCAATTCACCACATAAACAGAAGCAAAAACAAAGACCACATGATTCTTTCAATAGATGCAGAAAAGGCTTTTGACAAAATTCAACACCCTTTCATGATACAAACACTTAAGAAAATAGGCATAGGAGGGACATACCTAAAAATGATACAAGCCATATATGACAGACCCATAGCCAACATCATACTGAATGGGGAAAAATTGAAATCATTCCCACTTAGAACTGGAACCAGACAAGGCTGCCCACTATCTCCACTTCTGTTCAACATAGTGCTGGAAGTCTTGGCTACAGCAATCAGACAGGAAAATGGAATCAAAGGTATCCAAATACAGGCAGAAGAGATCAAACTTTCACTGTTTGCTGATGATATGATATTGTATCTAGAAAACCCCAAGGATTCAACCAAGAAACTCCTGGAACTGATCAATGAATTTAGTAAAGTCTCAGGATACAAAATCAATACACAGAAATCAGAGGCATTCATATACGCCAACAACAATCTAATTGAGAACCAAATCAAAGACTCAATTCCCTTCACAATAGCAACAAAGAAATTAAAGTACCTAGGAATATACTTAACCAAGGACGTAAAAGACCTCTACAGGGAGAACTATGAAACACTGAGGAAGGAAATAGCAGAGGATGTAAACAGATGGAAATCCATACCATGCTCGTGGATCGGCAGACTCAATATCATCAAAGTGTCTATACTACCCAAACTGATCTACAGATTCAATGCAATACCTATTAAAATCCCATCAGCATTCTTCACAGATATAGGAAAAATAATTTTACACTTTGTATGGAACCAAAGAAGACCCCGAATATCAAGAGCAATTCTAGACAACAAAAACAAAATGGGAGGCATTAATATGCCAGATATCAAACTATACTACAAAGCTGTAGTAATTAAAACAATATGGTATTGGCACAAAAATAGGAATATTGACCAGTGGAACAGATGTGAGAATCCTGATATAAAACCATCCTCATATAGCCATCTAATCTTTGACAAAGCAGACAAAAACATACGCTGGGGAAAAGAATCCCTCTTCAATAAATGGTGCTGGGAAAACTGGATAGCCACCTGTAGAAGGCTAAAACAGGACCCACACCTTTCACCTCTCACAAAAACCAACTCACGCTGGATAACAGACTTAAACCTAAGGTATGAAACTATTAGAACTCTAGAGGAAAAAGTTGGAAACACTCTCCTAGACATCGGCCTGGGCAAAGAGTTTATGAAGAAGTCCCCAAAGGCAATCACAGCAGCAACAAAAATAAATAAATGGGACATGATCAAACTACAAAGCTTCTGCACAGCCAAAGAAATAGTCATGAAAGTAAACAGACAACCTACAGAATGGGAGAAAATTTTTGCATCCTATGCATCCGATAAGGGACTGATAACTAGAATATACTTAGAACTCACGAAAATCAGGAAGAAAAAATATAATAACCCCATTAAAAAGTGGGCAAAAGACTTGAACAGAAATTTTTCTAAAGAAGACAGAAGAATGGCCAACAAACAAATGAAGATATGCTCAACATCTCTAATCATCAAGGAAATGCAAATCAAAACCACAATGAGATATAACTTAACCCCAGTGAGAATGGCCTTTATCAAAAAATCTCCAAACAATAAATGCTGGCGTGGTTGCGGAGAGAGAGGAACACTCCTACACTGCTGGTGGGACTGCAAACTAGTTCAACCTCTGTGGAAAGCAATATGGAGATACCTTAAAGCGATACAAGTGAATCTACCATTTGATCCAGCAATCCCATTGCTGGGCATCTACCCAAATGATGCAATGACACTCTATAAAAAAGACACCTGCACTCGAATGTTTATAGCAGCACAATTCATAATTGCAAGGCTGTGGAAACAGTCCAAGTGCCCATCAATCCAAGAATGGATTAATAAAATGTGGTATATGTATACCATGGAGTACTATTCAGCTCTAAGAAACAATGGTGATATAGCACATCTTATATTTTCCTGGTTAGAGCTGGAACCCATACTACTAAGTGAAGTATCCCAAGAATGGAAAAACAAGCACCACATATACTCACCAGCAAACTGGTATTAACTGAGCAGCACCTAAGCGGACACATAGGTACTACAGTAATAGGGTATTGGGCAGCTGGGAGGGGAGAGGGGGGCGGGTATATACATACATAATGAGTGAGATGTGCACCATCTGGGGGATGGTCATGATGGAGACTCAGACTTTTGGGGGGAGGGGGGGAAATGGGCATTTATTGAAACCTTAAAATCTGTACCCCCATAATATGCCGAAATAAAAATATATATATATATATATAAATATTTATTGAAAGATTATTTCACTTAGAGAAAGGTGGAGTATAAGAAATTTGAAGCTTGAAAAGAAGGTAAGAAATAATTATTCTGGATAATGAAATACTGAACTTATTAGGTAAATGTAATAAGATTGCAAGGTAATGTTGAGTACCTATTTGAGATTTGTGGACACAGGTTTAAGGTCTGACCAGTAGGCCTAATTATGTGTTCTCTTCAGCAATGTCTAGTTGTTCAGGTGAAAACATAGAGCAGCATTATGGTTGGACTTAAAACTGGTGGGGCATTGCCTAGGGCAGTACAATGAAAGGAGAGAGTACCACACCACCATACATGTCTCCTCACCTGTTCAAGTTTCCATTGCCTTCCCTCATTCCCAAAGCATTCATTCCACTGTGTCCTTTAGAACTCATGATCTATCATCTGTAATCTCTGTTTTCCTCAGTGTCTTCTATAAACAGTCCTTTAGCCTCTTTGCCCTGATACAACCTGGCTATCCTTGATGAACTCAACTTCTGCTACGCTTCATGGCCTCTCAAAATTTCATGGAGAAGCCAGACATGGTGGCTTACACCTGTAATCCCAGCACTTTGAAAGGCCAAGGCAGGAGGATTGCCCGAGATGTGATCATACCACTGCACTCCATCCTGGATAACAAAGTGAGACCTTGTTTCATGGAAAGAAAAAAAATCATGGAGCTTCCTCACAAGGAGTCCTAGTTTGAGGGTAACAGGAGATTAGGTAGCATTCCAGTTCCTAAGCAGAGCAATTCACTTTGATCTTTAAGGGTTAGAATTTCACATAAGATATTTTTTAAAGGGTTCCACTGGGAGAAAAATAGTTCAAAACCACTGTATTATTACATTTTGCAGTGGGCTGATGTCTGCTGTGTGTCTCTGATCTTCCCCTTTCTGAGGTTATGCTGATCCTGTCCCACCATGTATGTTGGTGTATGAGAGATAACAGCCTTCAGCTCATAAGTCTCTGGATCAAGAGGAGCCACATTTGAACCTGTTATAGAGACCATCCCACACATCACCCAAGTCTCTGCACTTTGAGCTTTACATTATGACATGATTGGACTTTTGGGTTGTCTCCCTTGGAAGAGGGTTGTTTGTTACCACAGCAAAACCTAGTCACCCAAATACATATCTTTTTGCTGATTTTCTCTGGTTCTAGTTTTGATCTCCTTTTATTTGCATGCTAAACCTTATAGTAAAGATCCTACTTATGGTAGAGATCGTTCAGCTTCCTCTATCTCCGTCCTTTTATTTTTTTATTATTTTCTTTTTTTGAGATAGTCTGGCTCTGTTGCTCTGGCTAGAGTGCAGTGGCATCATCATGGCTCACAGCAACCTCAAACTACTGGGCTCAAGCAATCTTTCTGCCTCAGCCTCCCAGGTAGCTGGGACTACAGGCACGTGCCACCATGCCCGGCTAATTTTTTCTATTTTCAGTTGTTTGGCTAATTTCTTTCTATTTATTGTAGAGACAGGGTCTCACTCTTGCTCAGGCTGGTCTCGAACTCCTGAGCTCAAGCAATCCTCCTCCCGCCTCGGCCTCCCAGAGTGTTAGGATTATAAGCATGAGACACCACGCCCAGCCTAATCATAGATGAATCTTATTAGAGCTTTGATTTTGTATCAATCTGTTTTTAATAAATATTTGCTCAATAAAGAAGTGAATGAAAATATACATTAATATATGTTTTAGCAATATACATTATCACTGACCAAAGTCTGATCACTGAATCCATTTCCTAATATAACAGGAAACTCTATTGTTAATTAGATACCTAATGTATGGTACTATTTCTCTGATAACCAGGATTCAAGAGTAGAAATGAGAGTGGCACGACTCACTTTTACTCTAGTGACCCAACAGCAAAGTTTTTGCTTCTGTTCCCAATACCTTAAGCTCTGCTAGCCTAGAGGTCTTAGTCCTAAAAGGAGAAATGCTTCCACCAGGAGATACTACAATGATTTCGTTGAACTGGAAGTTAAGACTGCCACCTGGCCTCTGTGGGCTCCTCATGCCTCTAAATCAACCAGCAAAGAAGGAAGTTACTGTGCTGGTTGGGGTGATTGATCCCGACTACTAAGGGGAAATCGAACTGCTACTCCACAATGGAGATAAGGAAGAGTATGTCTAAAATACAGGAGATTCCTTAGGGCATTTCTTAGTATTAGTATGCCCTGTGATCAAGGTCAATGGAAAACTACAACCACCCTTCAGGAATGAAGGTTTGGGTCGCTCCACCACGTAAAGAACCACAATGAGCTGAGGGGCTTGCTGAAGGCAAAGGGAATACAGAATGGGTAGTGGGATAAATACTAGCTATGACCATGTGACCAGTTACAAAAATAACGACTATAATTTTTATGAGTATTCCTCCTTATTTTGTTATGAATACATATGGGTATACATATACGAAATATTTTATTTTCTTCCTTCTCTATTCTCCTATAACATAAAATATATTGTCTTTTTTTTTTTCTTTCTTGAGACAGAGTCTCACTTTGTTGCCCAGGCTAGAGTGAGTGCCATGGCGTCAGCCTAGCTCACAGCAACCTCGAACTCCTGGGCTGAAGCAATCCTGCTGCCTCAGCCTTCCGAGTAGCTGGGACTACAGGCATGCGCCACCATGCCTGGCTAATTTTTTCTGTATATATTACTTGGCCAATTAATTTCTTTCTATTTTTAGTAGAGACAGGGTCTTGCTCTTGCTCAGGGTGGTTTCAAACTCCTGACCTTGAGCAATCCACCAGCCTCGGCCTCCCAGAGTGCTAGGATTACAGGCGTGAGCCACGCCGCCCAGCCTATATTGTCTTTATAATATTTAGCATTTAAGTATTGTTAATTTTATTAATACATGATAGTATTTAAGTTATGGGATATCAAGAGAAGAGTGAACATCACTCAAGGACTTTATCTCCTCTTCTGGAATAGGGGTTAGTGCATTTTCAGTTATATGAAGATAGTTGTATTGGGTGGAATTATGATCTCATTATTATCTTTTTTTTTTTTTTGAGACAGAGTCTCACTCTGTTGCTCAGGCTAGAGTGCTGTGGCGTCAGCCTAGCTCACAGCAACCTCAAACTCCTGGGCTCAAGTAATCCTGCTGCCTCAGTCTCCCAAGTAGCTGGGACTACAGGCATGCGCCACCATGCCCGGCTGATTTTTTCTATATATATTAGTTGGCCAATTAATTTCTTTCTATTTATAGTAGAGACTGGGTCTCGCTCTTGTTCAGGCTGGTTTCGAACTCCTGACCTCAAGCAATCTGCCTGCCTTGGCCTCCCAGAGTGCTAGGATTGCAGGCATGAGCCACCGCGCCTGGCCTCATTACTATCTTTATTTGGAGATACATTTAGGTGCCAAGTTAACAAGGAGTAGACTTATGATGGTTAATTTATTCGTTCAAACATTATTCAAGGCTTATCTGTGAAAGTGTTTCTGGATTAATTACCATTTGAATTGGTAGACTGAGTAAACCAGATTGCCCTTCTTGATGTGGGTCGGTCTCAGCCAATCCTTTGAAGACCTGAATAGATCCAAAAGGCTGAAAAAGAGGGAAACTCTTCCTGCCTGACTGCTTGAGCTGGACTTCAGATTTTTTCCAGCCTTAGGACCAGAACTGAAACATTGACTCTTTTTGATCTCCAACCTGCTGGCTTTCAGACTGGAACTTGCATCTTCAGCTGTCACCATTCTCGGGCGTTAGGACTTGGGCTAGAACTACACACTGGCTCTCCTGGGTCTCCAGCTTGCTGATGGCAGATCTTTAGATTTCTCAGTGTCCATAATCACATTAGCCAATTTCTTATAATAAATCTCATCTATCTATTTATATCTCCTATTGGTTCTGTATCTCTGGAGAACCCTGCCTAAATCCATAAAGATACCTTAATTATAAATAGAAAAGTGATTGCACTATTTAAAATCTTCTTAATTGTTCAATGCTTATTAATAACCACATATGGATTTTATGTCTCTCTTGACAGTTTCAAAGTATATTTTATTATTTATTGTTTGCTACCCATTTAATTTCTATATAATTTCTAATTATATAGATTGCTAGAGAAATCAACAAGATGCTATTTCTATACAGTATGCTTTTAAAAGATAAATATCAAATTTTAAATATTCTTTGTAAATAAGTCATATTCCATATTCACTAGATACACAACAGAAGCAGTAAGAAGCAAATGTTACAGACAAGATGAAGTGTATGATTTGAATGTCTATGTCTCAGAGAAGTAGATGCTCTTGAATTTACCTATGGCAACATTTGGAGCAAGTACCACTTGTTATTATCCTTATACTATGCTTACTTGAAGACAGGGCCAGTGTTAAAATGTTTACTTCTTTTATAAGCTATTTTATTTTCTTTTCAATTCTAATTCTGCCAAATTGCTCTATTCAAATAAAGTCATTTAATCTCCTCTGTTCTAATTGATATTTTAATTACCCAGTTCTTTCCAGCTGGGTCCATCCCAGTTCTTTATGAAGAATGGAAAACTATGCTTTATGTATTTGAATGATAAAAGTATTGACAGGGTCATTTTTTTCTCCCAAAAAAATAGAGAAATAAATTATCCCTCAAAAAACAATTCTGCTGCTCTGAATAACATGGGGGAGAAATGGTTGCCTATCAATTCCTTTTTATTAGTCTGCTGACATTTTAAAAACTATGACATCTATTTAAACTAATTATTTGGTTTTACAGCAAAGAAATATGTATACATCTATACTTACATGTAAATCTTAAACTAGTCAGACATAAGCCAAGATCTCATTTTGACTCTCCTGGGGTCCCTTGCTTACATTCCTATGTCTTTAGGGACTGGATTCTCTGGTGCATTTGAGGATAACTACTGGCTGATCTGGTAGAGGCAATAATGTGACTCTGGAACCTACCAGGAGACTTTTATCCAGACAGCCTATGTGTTTGGTCTCTTGGTTGTAAGAAGAAACCAACTCAAGTTACCGTAAGCAAAAAGTGGGAAATACAAAGATGAAACCAAGGCCATGTCTCAGGAGGGGACTGGAGCTACACACCAAATACTCTCTCTGTCCTTCTTCTACTCTATGTGTCTCTTTAATTTTCTCTGGTCTTTGTGGTAGAAATATGGCTGCACAGACTCCATTTTTATATGTCCTGCATTAAAGATTTTAGTCCAGACAAACCAGATCTCTTATTCCCAATTCCAAATTTTCTAAGGAGTCTCTGTTCAGCACAAATGGTAGCCAGGATAAAGGTTAGGGGTCATACTGTATAACCATGGCTGCTTAGAGGCCAACATGTGGATGAGGGAGGAAGAGAGAAGTTGGTAGAAAAGGTGAACTGAGTGCCAAACCTAATGGATGTCCACTGCAGGGCCCCTTTCTTCCTCTTAGCAGAAAATCTATCCTAAACAGTGCCCCTCTGGAGACCATGCTGGGGAAAAGGCAATGGGAGGTATTATATTAAGGTAGGCTTGGTAAAGAGAGGAATGCTGAGGCAACTGGGCCTTCTTGGGCCCCTTCAATTCATACCATGTGTATGTTTTTATAAAATATAGTTCATAATTTGGGCCATCCTTACACAAAGAGACTTAATTTATTGTGGCAAACTTATTCTTGGATTTTGATGCATCTTCAAATGCAAATATATGTTGATTATCCAGATCAGCTTTGCAGAGATTCAACTCAATTATCATAGTGCCTAAAATGACTATAATGTGCGAGCAGTGACTCAGTTGTTTCCATTCTATAAACCAGTGGGTTTCAGCCTGAGATCCCTAGACAACTAAGGATCCATGAGGGAGAACGGGAGACTCATAAGCTATTTCCAATATTTCCTAAAGTCTAAAGGAAATAATCAATTTACCTGATACAAAGCTGTGATAGGGGCCGGGCGTGGTGGCTCACACCTGTAATCCTAGCACTCTGGGAGGCCGAGGCGGGCGGATTGCTCAAGGTCAGGAGTTTGAAACCAGCCTGAGCAAGAGTGAGACCCCGTCTCTACTATAAATAGAAAGAAATTAATTGGCCAACTAATATATATAGAAAAAATTAGCCGGGCATGATGGCGCATGCCTGTAGTCCCAGCTACTCGGGAGGCTGAGGCAGCAGGATTGCTTGAGCCCAGGAGTTTGAGGTTGCTGTGAGCTAGGCTGACGCCATGGCACTCGCTCTAGCCTGGGCAACAAAGTGAGACTCTGTCTCAAAAAAAGAAAAAAACCAAAGCTGTGAAAGGCTACATAAAACATCAAATTTCTCTACTTTAGAATGAAATAATATCAACTCAGGACAGCAAATCTGTTATTCCTTTCTTTTTTTTTTTGAGACAGAGTCTCTCTTTTGTTGCCTGGGCTAGAATGCTGTGGCGCCAACTTAGCTCACAGCAACCTCAAACTCCTGGGCTCAAGTGATCCTCCTGCCTCAGCCTCCCAAGTAGCTGGGACTACAGGCATGGGCCAACAGGCCTGGCTAATTTTTTCTATATATATTAGTTGGCCAAATAATTTCTTTCTATTTATAGTAGAGACAGGGTCTTGCTCTTGCTCAAGCTGGTTTTGAACTCCTGACCTTGAGCAATCCACCCGCCTTGGCCTCCCAGAGTGCCACCCTGGCCTGGCCTCTAGTTTACTATATATATGAAAAAATATATATATTAAAAAATGTGTGTGTGTGTATATATATATATATATATATATATATATGAAAGTTCAGTACTTCTCCCCAAGGCTGAATCAGTGAGAATGAAGAGCAAGGACAAGTGGTTTAAGGAAAAAGAGAGAGAAGTTTATTAATTTGCCAGCAAATGAGGATAGCAGTGGACTAGTGTTTCAAAGACCACCATCCTGTCTTTAAGCAGAAAAACAGGGCTTTTTAAAGGGGGAGTTTTCAATGGTTGGTCTCTGGTCTCAGGTCCGTGTGACCAGCATCATATGCCATGGCTTTGGGCTATTGCTTAACTATAATTGGTGGTTTCAGTGTCAACAATCTCCCAACCTTTGTCCAGACAATTCTGTTGAGCCATCTCCTATAGTTTAAGATACTAGAAAACAAACAGCAAAGAACATTTTTCTGCCCTTTGATTACTGGCTTCAGGGAAGGAGTGGGGGTTTTAATCCCCAAAAAGGATGGAGGGTTTTATTTTTTTTATTTTTTTCAGAGTCTTTCTTTCTTTCTTTTTTATTTCGGCATATTATGGGGGTACAAATTTTAAGGTTTCAATAAATGCCCTTTCCCCCCTCCCCCCCCAAGTCTGAGTTTCCAGCGTGACCATCCAGATGGTGCACATCTCACTCATTATGTATGTATATATCTGCCCCCCTCCCGGATGGAGGGTTTTAAAAAGACAACTTGTAAAACATTGCATTGCCCCTTTTCAGACTTTTACCTCTGTTGCATATTTATATATATGTATATACACAAGTGTACATATTTGTACACACACATATATATACATATAAACACAAACACACATATAGTTATATAGATAACTACACATGTTGTTGAACTCAGGTGCTGGCCAAACCTGAGTGTTGGTGAAAGAAAGGTAGTTAATTCAACTGCCAACAGCCTGAGGAGTTGGTGGACTATTGTCCATTGACTATTTTCTCAAAGACTATCTCATCTTTCTCTCCTTATAAAGGGAAGAGGTCAAGGGGGTTGGTGGCACAAAGCACGTCATGATGACTTGCACAATGATTATCAGCAAACGGTAGGTCCTCTTGTAGACCTAATCATCAGCAGTCTGTGGTTGGCCTATTCCAGACTCAATCTGTTTTTCCTCAAGGTCATTTTCTAATCTTGTGGGCAGCTCTGTAAGCAAGCAGCAGGTTAATTCTAAACTTTTAAGACAGAACAAGCCAGAAGCTTATTGGAAGCAAAATGGCTTCACTTTAGCTAGCCTAGCATTGTGATCTGAATGGCCTTTGGGGTGCACTTACACACATGACACATGACAAGGAAGAAGTTCAATGTAATACACATACACATATGTACATATATCCTTGGTTTTAAATTCGGGGCAAATGAATGCCATCCTAGGAGAAATTACATGTAGCCACTGTTATTTAGGTTATATTCTAAAGACTGTAGAAAGAAAATTTTAAAGCTCAAGGTTACTAAAGTCATCTTTCCTGGAGATCTTTAAACATGAGATAATTAGCCATCTCTCTAAAATAATTACCTCTGGAAGATCCATCTACTTTCCTCTTAAAGTATATTAAAATATCATCTGCCCCATTATTAGAAGTTGTACTGATTAGGATAATATATTGTCTTAATGACAGAGACCTGTGGATAATAAGTTGTTTCCAGAAATGTTCTGCATTTACAGCACAAATTCTGGGTCATCCTTTGTGAATGTCAAAACTTTAGATGTTCAGGAGTTCCTGCAATTCCTCCACAATGGTCACAAGCCTTGGTTATTTCTCTGCTCCCCAAGATTAGACCCTCTGGACTCAGATCAGAACAAAATGGATAGGAAAGATTTCTAAAATACTAATTCTCTACTTATAGTACAGGCTGTCAGAAACCTTTCAAGCCCTAGGCAGTTATATACATAATTATCTGAAATCTACTTTGAAGCAAAGCTGCTCCTCTTTCCTATAGTCAAGTGATATCAAAAGGTCATTTTCAGCAGCCTGGAACTCTTCTCCATTACCTCACCAAGGCTCACAGCTCTACATTAAACTGCTATTCCCATCCACCTTTCTGGAAAGTAATTAATCCCAATTCAAATGACAGGCCTATAATTGCAAATCACCTTTCAATGTACCCTCTACTTCAGTCTTGGAAATGATATACCCAAATTTGAAAAATAGTTAATGGAATTAGAAGCAATAATGAAGACCCAAATGCTAGTAAGTATTAGTTTTTCTAAAAGCATTGTTTAAATACAAAGCTACATATTTATTCAAAATCAATTCATATGTGATGGACAAGTCACTTCCCAAATGTGTTTCTTTGTTAGGCTATGTAATAGGGGGAGGAGAAGTAGGTAGGACATGCATTATTGAGAGTGAAATCTTTTCCTCATCCTTAAATGCTTGTACAGGATGTTCTTTATAAAGCAAATGTACTGAAAATTCTCTTTTTCTTCCTTGAAGCATCTGTGAGTCTTCTTTAGATAAAATGAGCTTTTTTGGTGGGCACATGACAAGGAAGAGGTTCAATGTAACAAGCAATCATGTTATTTTATAAAGCTCCATCTTAAATTAAGTTTACGTATGGTACCTTTTTATGCACTGTGGGTTGCAACATGTGAGCAATTTTAAAGTGTAACATTTCATTTACAGGTTCAGAGTAGCTTTCAATTCCCTTACTAGTGCGCTTCTAATTAAATCTTAATTGTACCATTCATTACGAAATGAAAGAAATGCTGTTATACTGGATTTTTCCCTAAGAGGAAATCAAGATGGCCCTTATAAAATGGCTAATCCATAAAAAAGGAATAAAAATTATGTGGAAACAAGTCTTAATATTAAAAACTAACATTTGAATTTACATAATCAAAAAATTATCACAAGTAATATCTTTTTTTATAGACCCAGATGATTTAAATATATTTGATTACTTATGTATAGTAAATCACCTGAATGCATAAGGAATGTAAGGAACACTGAGTATGTGACATGTAATAAAAATGACATCTAATAATTTAAATTGCTGCATTATTATATATTAATTTTAAAATATATCCTTGTGAAAAAAACACTTTTTAAAATTGGTTTACCTTATAGTCAAAAAAAGAAAGGACCAAAAATGTAAGTAGCCCCAGGCCAGGCGAGGTGGCTCTCATCTATAATCCTATCACTTTGGGAGGCTGAGGCCAGCGGATTGCTCAAGGTCAGGAGTTCAAAACCAGCCTGAGCAAGAGTGAGACTCTGTCTCTACTAAAAATAGAAAGAAATTAATTGGCCAACTAAAAATATATGTAGAAAAAATTAGCCGGGCATGGTGGTACATGCCTATAGTCCCAGCTACTCGGGAGACTGAGACAGGAGGATCGCTTGAGCCCAGGAGTGTGAGGTTGCTGTGAGCTAGGCTGATGCCACGGCACTCTAGCTCAGGCAACAGAGAGACTCTGTCTCAAAAAAAAAAAAAAAAAGTAAGTAGCCCCAATGCTGCTTTCTTGTGGGAGAGAGATTTTGACTGAATTTAGGATAATTATGACACTTGTTTCATTACATCTCTTTGGCATGTGCTTGGGTAATTTATATTTTCAACTTAGCATAAAATAATTTTCAAAAATAAATCAATTCTCCTTTCATTTTTAATTCCTCCTGTCTATAGAGTCATTATTCCTAAAATCGGGTCCTTTTGAATTTAGAATTTAAATGAGCTCACTCACTTTTCCATTAGCTCCTGCAACTAAATCTATAGAGAATAAATGAAATGGTATAATAATTTAAGGAATATACCAAGAAAGGCTCCAATAACTTTGTGGAACTGAGGTTGAAAACAAAAGTTTACTTTTCATCTCTAGAGAATTAGAAAATGGCATCTCAGCCCTAGGCTTTTCTCTTAGTCTGGGGTTGGGAATTTATTCTTCCATGAGAAATTAAGAAAATTTCTTATCTATTAATATAGGAAAAGCACTTATAATAATGTACCTACAACCCAGAAATTAACAATTATTAACATTTTGTTATGTTTATTTAAAGTTGTTTTATAAAAGTAATATTTTAAATTCCCCTTTATCTTTCCTCTAATCCCATTCTCTCCTACTCCCTCCCAATCCAGACTACAGCCCTCATAATTTGGTATAAATATTAGTATCTATTGCTGTATAACAAATTGCACCAAAACTTGGTGGCTTAAAACAGCAACATTGATTACCTCACAGTTTCTGTGGATTAGGAAGAATCTGTGTAGTTAGCTGGGTTCTCTGGGTCAGGGTCTTTCGTGAGGCTGTGACCAAGGTGATGGCTGGGGCTGTAGTCGTCTCTAGGTTCAACCGTCTCTAGGTTCAACCGGGGGCAGGATCTGCTTCCAGGTTCATCCAAAGGTCGTGGGCAAAATCAGTTCCTCAAAAGCTATTGGACTGAGGGCTTTAGTTCGTCACTGGCTCTTGGCCAGAGGGCGCCCTCAGTTCTTGGCCACAGGGTCTCCCCACAGAACAGCTCACAGCGTGCCAGTTTATCTCATCATAGCTAGAAGAACCACAGCCAACAGAGAAGTAACAGTTTTTTATAACTACACTTAGAGGTGACGTCCCATCACTACTGTTCCTTACAAGCAAGTCGAAAAGTCCAGGCCAAACTCAAGGGGAGGAGAGTATACAAGGGCATAAAGACTAGGAGGCAGAGGTCATTGGGGACCATTTTAGAGGCCAGCTATGAAAGTGTGTATCATTCCAGCTAATTTTATGCTTTTGCATAAATATCTATAAATGAACATTTTTCACATAAAAACATAAAAATGTACAATATGTTTCATGTTTCTTCAATTTACAGAAATCATTTTATATTATGCATCTTGCTTTTTTCTATCAATACTATATTTTTGACATCTACTTACGTTGATCCATTTAGATCTAATTAGCTCCTTTTAACCACTATTCAGTATTCAATCTATGGATTACCACATTTTATTTAAAATTCTACCAATGTCTATTGTCATCACCCCCCCAATTGTTTTTTTTTTTTTTTTTGGTGTTCCTAGTGATGTGACAATGGGCATCTTTGCACGTGTCCTCTTGAGAATGTATGAGTTTCTACAAACCTAGTAGTTGTTAAAATTTAAACATATTTCCAGATTGTTCTTTTAAGTGAATATACCTGTTTATACTCAAACTAATAATTTAAGACATTTACCTTTCCCCAACTTTCATGCCAACCCTTAATTGGTGACACATAGTATCTAGTTATTTTACTAGTTTTTACTCTAATTATCCTTAAAGTCGAGCATCTTTTCTCGTGTTTATAAATAATTTGGGTTTCCCCAAATTATTTTTTCCTTATTTTCCCTTGAGTCTCTGTTCACATACTATAGCCATCTTTCTATTGAGTTGTTTGTGCTTTTCATTACACTTTGATTAGATGTCTTTTGTCATACAGAAAATTTTAATATAGTCAAGTATTCATCTTTGCCTTTATGATTTGTACTTTTGGTATCTAGTTTAAGAAAACTCTGTGACCCAAAATCCTAAAGATATTCCCTATATTTTCTTCAATTTTAGTGTTTTGTTCTTTTACATTTGGAAGATAGAGCTTTAATCTATCTGCAATTTGCTTTTGTATTTTTGTTTGTTTTTGAGACAGAGTCTCACTTTGTTTCCCAGGCTAGAGTGCCATGGCATCAGCCTGGCTCATAGCAACCTCAAACTCCTGGGCTCAAGTGATCCTTCTGCCTCAGCCTCCCAAGTAGCTGGGACTACAGGCATGCGCCACCATGCCCGGCTAATTTTTTTCTATATATTTTTAGTTGGCCAATTAATTTCTTTCTATTTTTTGTAGAGATGGGGTCTCGCTCTTGCTCAGGCTGGTTTCTAACTCCTGACCTTGAGCAATTAGCCCGCCTCTGCCTCGCAGAGTGCTAGGATTTCAGGCGTGAGTCACCAAGCCCGGGCTGCTTTTGTATTTTGTGTGAACTAGCGATTTTAATTTTTTTTTAATTTCAGAATATTACAGGGATACAAATGTTTTGGTTACATGGATTGCTTTTGTACTGCTTGAATCAAAGTTATAAATGTGCCCATCACCTAGATAGTGTGCATTTTACCCGTTAGATATGGTTTCACCCATCTTCTCCTCCTCCTCCCACTCCCAACTGCTTGATTTCCACAACAGCTAAAGAATGGGTTTTTCCATTTGAGGTTCATAAATCCATTTGCTCTTGAAATGATAATATGATGTTTATTTTGTAAAGTAGATATTAGATAATATTAGGGAATATTTGCTAATTTTGTCAGGTGTGATAAAGCATTGGAGCTGTATAGACATTGTTCTTTTTTTTTTTTTTTTTTGAGACAGAGTCTCACTTTGTTGCCCAGGCTAGAGTGAGTGCCATGGTATCAGCCTCGCTCACAGCAACCTCAATCTCCTAGGCTCAAGCAATCCTCCTGCCTCAGCCTCCCAAGTATCTGGGACTAAGGGCATGAGCCACCATGCCCAGCTAATTTTTTGTATATATATTTTTAGTTGGTCAATTAATTTCTTTCTATTTTTAGTAGAGACGGGGTCTTGCTCAGGCTGGTTTTGAACTCCTGACCTTGAGCAATCCGCCCTCGGCCTCCCAGACATTGTTAGGATTACAGGCGTGAGCCACCATGCCCGGTGACATTGTTCTTAATTTTCAGGGATATATACTGCATGTATTTTCTTCAAAATACTTCGGCAAGAAAATATTAAGCAAATATGGCAAAACATTAACAACTATTACATAAGTGATGAATATATGGGTGTGGGTGTTCATCTTATTATTCTCCCTACTCTGTGTTATGTTTTACACTTTTTACAATAAATAGTAAGAAAAAAATTTTACTTTCTTCCTGTTCCTAGGCTTGTAGGCCAGCATTAATTTTTTTATATATCCAAAATTCACTCTCCTTGCATTGTCACTGAATCAATATACCTACAACCTATATCTCTAGGTGAGGGCACATTCACTTCTCTAGACTAGGAAATCTAATCTCATGTCAGGGGATCCCCAAATTGACCCTCTGTGGGCATATCCATTCCTTTTTTTTTCTGAGACAGGGTCTGGCTCTGTCGCCCAGGCTGGAGTACAGTGGCATGATCATAGCTCACTGCAACCACCAACTCCTAGGCTCAAGCGATCCTCCTGCCTCAGTCTCCCAAAGTGTGGGACTACAGGCATGGGCAACCACGCCCAGCCCCCATTCCTTCTTGATACTTGTTCTAATATTTTTAAAAAGAAAAATTAGCACATGTTTATATCTCTCAAAAAGGTAAAAAAAACCTTCCTATGGTTCCCTTCATAGGTCATCAAATAAAATACTAAAAATAACTAGATGATTGAAATGGAGATAATGCTTACAGTGGTCTCCCCGCTTTTATTCAGCATTTTTATACCGTGAAACATTTATAATTATCAGTACTTAGTTTGTGAAAAGATTTAATGGAATGGAGCATGCTATAAAATGTTAGCTATCACCCTCATCATTAAGCATTAAACAACCACTGTGTACCTATGCTAAGTACTAGAGTGATTAACATGAGGAAATCTTGGCCTTGGACTCTAAGTTACCCAAATAAGCTACTTAAAGGTTCAAATGAACCAAGTAAGTGATTGCAAATCTCTGCTTCATTGCTTGTTTTTTGGTTCTAGCCATCTTTGTGTTCCAAAGCCTCACATCCAGAGCTCACATGCCAGAGACATCTGAAAAAGGTACAGTAAACTGTATACATTTCAAATAAGCTGTATAAAGTAAGGAATAGATATTGCATTGTCTGTTACAGTAAAACTGGAAGCACTCCATTTCTTTGTGATCATCATTTGCTTGATGGTTAAAGAATTTTTTTACCCAGCTGAGAACACTGTGCCAATTTGTTGATTTGTTAGGCGTTAAGGATGAGAGGGAAATGTTCAAATGCAGTTTTTTCTCATTGGTAGTTAACAGCTAAAGCATAAGATGACTAATCAGAAAGCACTCTTCACCTCTTCAAAATAGAACATGTGTACTAATGCTGTAGATATAGATATGCAAATTCCCATCCATACATTCCACTTTGTGCAAGTTTCACTTAATTTAGCCCTCTTACTAATGAATTGTGTGGCTAGACTAGTCATTTAATCTCTCTGAGCCTCACTTTATTTATCAAATAAGAGAGGCACATGATTTTAAGGCAGTTTCAAATTATGATGTTCTATTGGTTATATATTTTTTTTAACTCTGATATTTTAAATACTTTAACTGAATGCTGTTGCTCATACACAGTTGTGATGAGTGTTTTCAATACTATTGCACATATTGATTTTTATCTTAGTTTTTACATCGTATATTTTTACATGTGTGGCACTATACTTTTCAGGCTTAGTATTAACTTTTTCTGAGGACCTACATGACAGCAGAAAAATAGAAAAGCAGTGAGGCAGATAAAGCATCCATCGGCTCCAGCATATGCCTAACAGATGTGGACTCCCCGGATTTACACATCTGAGCACGCTGGAGGTGGGGGAGGAGAGGCGGCCCACCAGAGGTCTGGAGCTTGAGAAATCCAGGAGCTTGTTGGGGAATAATGGATTCCCAGGGGCAGGGACTTGACATCTGGTTCAAAGACAAAGGGCTGGGTAGAGAAGAGAGGTGATTTTGAGCATACCAGGAAGTTAGGCAAGAACTCACTTCCCAAAGAAATCTCCCTTAGATTTCTCAGCCTCTTCTTAGCAAAGAAAGGGGCTGCCATAGAACCAGCAAGAACTAAAAGATGTTTTGTTTTTAAAATTATGCTAAGAGCATCAATATTTGAGGCATCAATATCTGCAGGTAGCATCAGAGACTTGTCAGTGATGAGAAGTCCCAGGAGTATGCTCTAATGGTGTCACTGGGCCACTTGCACAGCCAGGCTGGTACAGAGGCTAGTAGTGCCCAGCGTGGGAACTTGGGCAGACAAATGTGGGACATGTCACCAGAGTGCATCAGAGGAAAAGGGTCAGTGTCCCAGGATGGACACAGGGCTAGTTCCAGGGACAACATACAACACTCCCTAGGGGAGTGTTAGACGCATAGGACCTGGAATTCCCATTACAAAATGGTAATGGTGACTGTTATTGTGATTCAGTTCTTACTACCTGTTCGGAAAACATGAGTTATGTTTTTCTGATCCTAGACTTACTTACCCTTCTGCTTATTTCGATATTTCATAGTTCTGCCTTACTTACTTCTCTTCTTCAGACAATCCTTCCCCACTCAGCGGAGCTAACTTTGGCTCTTGTAGGGACAATACCTTCCCACAGCACCCCTACCCCAGCTGGGATTCTGTTTCCCAGTTGGGCATGAATGTCGGGGCGGTGGGCTTGGTGTCTTTTCTTCTGATACGAGCATCCTCCAAGGGTCAGGTCAGGCCCCAATCTTGTGAGTACACCTCTTACCTGAAGAGAGGTCATTTTGGGTGTCAGTCATTTGAGTAAGTTGTGGGAGTTCAGAGGGGAAACCAGAACTCTGGTCAGAATCTAAAGAGGCAGCAGGGAGAGTCAGCCCCACCCACCTCTCTCAGTTTAGTCACCAAGAGCTTTATTATTTCTTTTCAAGCATGAAATGAAGTTTATTGAGGAAGGACAAGGTAGGTTTATAGAGCAAGAGCAAGATACGTCTGCCACAGAAGGCAAATAAGCCTATTGTCATAACAAAAAGGCCACCAAGAGCTTTAAATGACACTAAGAGCAGGCTTGGATGATTGAGGTTAAAATGGCATCCACCATATGGAGGGAGGATAACCTTTCAAAAGATTTCTTTTCCTGAGTTCCCTGAATAATGAAATGGGTCTTTATTTTTATTTACATTTTTTAGAGACAGGGCCTCACTCTGTCACCCAGACTGGAGTGCAGTGGCATGATCACAGCTCATGGCAGCCTCCTAGGCTCAGGCAATCCTCCTGCCTCAGCCAGCCAAGTAGGTGGAACTACAGACATGCACCACCAAGCACAGCTAATTTTTTTATTTTTTGTAGCAACAGTATCTCACTATGTTGCCCATGCTGGTCTTGAACTCCAGGCTCACTACATCCTCCCTCTTTGGACTCCCAAAATGCTGAGATTACAGGTGTGAGCCGCTGCACCCGGCCTGATATGGGTCTTTAATCAAAGAGTACAAGCAGTGCTCTGAAACTGGATTATCTATGAACTGTTTATTTCCCTTTTACCATGCCTTTTGCCATTTAGCCTTGAGTAAAGTCTCTGTTTAATATTCTAACTAGATCTCTGCTGTGCTACAGGGAAACAAGAGGATGGATTTACTACTCTTGGCCTCTGGAGGTGAAGAATCTGAACTTTATTTAAATTAAATAAGAATGACATTATTCTTCCTTTCAGTCCTTTACATTTTGAAAAACACGTAAATTGAGGTTACCTAACATGTAAGTTGAGGTTCCTTTTTACTTGAATTTTAACATTGTTGCTAACTGTGATGTGGATTTTGTGCACTGGAAGGGGAAGTTTCAAACATTCAACACTCATATGCAGGAGATATTTTTGAACAGTAGCTAGAAATCCTTTCCACAGTGGAAACCTCCTGATGTCAGGACTGCTTTCTGACTCACGGTAGGTACCCTGGCTTCTGTTTTGTGTTCTGCGGATCTGCTTCACCTCCCACTCTCACCCTGACCCATTCTAATATCCTTAATATCTTCAATAATCTTAAACCAACATGGAATTGGCAGACTAGTCAAAAAACAACTTTATCTACCTTAGTGTCTTAATTTGTTTGTGTTACCGTTACAAAGTACCTGAGACTATGTAATTTATAAATTATAGAAATTTATTTTCTCACAGTTCTGGAGGCTGGAAAATCCAAGATCAAGGCACTGGCGGGTTTGGTGTCTAGTGAAAGCTTGTTCCTCATAGACAGTGCCATTTAGCTGTCCTCACATGGCCGAAGGGACGGAAGGGCACAGGGACAATGTCGTGTCCTCACATGGTGCAAAAGCAGAAGAGAGCAAACCCACTCCCTCAAGCCCTTTTATAAGGGCTCTAACCACATCCATGAGAGCTCTGTCTCTGACTTAATCACCTCCTAAAAATCCCACCTCTTAATATCATCACTTAATAATGGTGATTAAGTTTCAGCATATGAATTTTGGGAGACACATTGAGACCATTGCACTTAGTGTCCATGGTACTCATTCCCTATTGGAGGCTAGAGCCAATCTTTGTCTGATATCATCCCCTGTGGTCATACAGAGGGCACCTTTATTCCTTTCCATCTGTCCTACAGAATGAATGACTGAAACTGGTTCTAATGAAAGCGTAGGAGATAGTATGTGTCAGAGAGCAAAGGATAGAATTAGTGTATGTGGGTAAGCATTTCATTTATGCCCATCCCCCATCTCCCTGGCTTCCTCCACATAGAGGTGTAAAAGCCAAATACTGCTTTCCCAGCCTCTCTAGGGTGTGTGAAAGAAGTCTCTGTGGAATATTAGCACATGTAGGGCAGTATGAGAGATAAGGAAGAAATATGAGCAGGGAGAAACACCAATGCACATCTTGATAGTGGATTCAAGAGAGGCTTTAAAAAGAGCTCAAGGCCAGGCATGGTGGCTCATGCCTGTATCCCAGCATTTTGGGAGGCCGAGGTGGGAGGATCATGTAAGCCAGGAGTTCAAAAGCAACCTGGGCAACATTGTAAGACCCCATCTCTAAAGAAAAAAATTTAGCCCAGCCTGGTGGAGCATGCCTGTAGTCCCAGCTGTTTGGGAGGCTGAGGCAGGAGGATTGCTTCAGCCCAGGAGTTTGAGGGTGCTGTGAGCTATGATGATGAGACTGCACTCTAGCCCAAGCAACAGAGTGAGACCCTGTCTCAAAAAAAAATCATAAAATAATAGAAAGAGCTCAAGGACACTAGTGCCACCCTTTGCACTTCCTTGATTAACTCAAAGTGCTCACTCTAGGCAAACAGTTACATGCTCATCAGTGAGACCTTATTTCTAATGTCACCCTTACTTCTTTTATTTTTAACCATTTGGCTCTGGACATCAGCAAAGGCTTCAGGACAGCAGTTCTCCCTTCACTGGTTTGCTCTGTGCCTGAAATACCTCCCTCCCTTGGGCTCAAGCCTGTGCCCTATATGTTCCCTATTAAAACTGAATAACAAATAAATACCAGAGAGGAAAGAGGCTTGTGTTCTAAGCCCTTATCCCCTCAGTAGGTTGGATTTTTGCCCTAGTTGCCATCACCTATAGAAGACTGAGAGGTCAAGATGTTGGGAGGCAGAGGTTTGTTTAAAAGAAAGGAAAGGAAGATTCTGGAACCTGGATGCTCTCTGGGGCAGGCAGACAGCAGCTGCAAGTGTCCAACAGAAACCTCCATCCATCCTCTGTAATCACAGAACTTCCAGACCTACACTAGGGAGAAAGTGTAGAGGAAATGAGACGCCCTTGCCTGACCCCTGACATTAGCCAGGACACAAGGATTGAGGAATCATACTTGACCCACGGGCCTGAAAGGACAGCCCCTCTGAGTCTCATTCTTCCCAGCTCCCACTACCTGAATTCCACCCACTGTGTGGCCTCTCTTTCAATTTTCCTTTTCCTTACTTACTCTTTCCCTCTCTCTATTTCTGCCTTCTCCTCTTCCCTCTCCCATGTCCGGACGTTTGGTCATGCGGTTTCCCCTTATATTCTTAAACTTTCATTTTCTTCCACCAGGGGTCGGCTTTGTTTCTTTTTTCCCCCCGGAGGCTGATGCGGCTCCCTAACTACAAGAGATTTAGTCCTGAAACAGCCCATTTTTTGGAGGTGTCGGAGATGCAGTGGTCAGGCCACTGGCGAGATGCGCTCCGGGGGCGGCGTTGCCCGCATGGAGACGCGAGGTACCACCAAGGCTGCTTTGTGCGGCCAAACATGCTTGTTCTCCACCACGTGTGAGGCATTTGAATTGGATCATGATGTCTCCCGTGTTGGGGCACCAGGAAGTGCTGGGGTCACCGGTGAGGTCATGGCATCCAGGCTGCAACTCAAGCGCCTGGGCGGTGCGCAAAGTGGCTGCTGCGGCGGTCCAGGATCCTGGCCTGAAGACCGTCCTGCAGGTCGCCGCCCACTTCCGGGCGGGCCAGGGGAGCTGAGGAACCTCGCCTGGCTGGGTCCGAGCCCAGGACATGGGGTAGTGGTGGTGGAAGGGCCTGAACCCCTCAGCCCTGACCGTCTAGTCCAGGCCTGTGCGCCAAGACTCAGAGGCCAAGGTCTGTGCCTCCGACTGTCCCACAGCCCGCCCGTGTGCTAGGCGCAAACAACCACAGCCCACTTCCCTGCGAACCCCGGACGGGCCATTCATCTCTAAAAGCCTTTTCTTCTTCTTCTTCCGTTCCTTCCCATTTGTATCCCTCTGGCTGCAAACCAAGAGAGGCGCCCAAATATAAAAGTCAAGTCGAATGAATTAAAGGCGTATGGCTTGTGCGTTCCCATCGTCCCCCCCCCTTTTAAATTGTGTTTCAAAACAACATGGTGACTTTTGGACAAGATTTTTCTATTTCACCCACACCACAATAGAGAGGCAATGAATGCGGCTGCTGAAATGTTTGGCTGTGTCAAATTCAGTCCCGCAGGCTGGCTTGGGCCAGCACTGGGGCTCCGCTTTGTGTTATGTTCACGGAGAAGATATTAATTAAAAGAAATACATGATTAAAAAGTAATGAGTTGAATAAAAATTATCTCAGCTCATTTTCTGATTATGTTAATTGTTAAAAACCCTTCAATCACGCCGTTGCAGTCAATGGGCTTTAATGTGAAATTAGTGGGCTCTTGATAACTTACAGTCCAGAATAATCCTGGCGGTTTAGTCATCATTCCTAATAACAAGGATGTTGCTAAGAACAGAAATTTTACATGATTTTGATACATTCAGCCCTTCCCCCCACGTGTCATTAAAAAAAAAAAAAAAAAAGCCTTAGCCTGCCCGCGATTTCCAACTTCTCTTTCCTCGGATCGACCGCGGCCTTGGCGGGGACTTGAGTTTGCATTCTGCCGGTTTCGCTCCCTGGACGTGGCGCCCGCCGGTCGCTGGTTGCTGGTTCCCGGCTCAGCAGCCAGGCGCCTTTGGGAACCCGAGCGCGCAGCTTCCGCGCCTGGCGAGGCCAGAGCGCCAAGCTGCTCCGCGGGCTGTGCTAGGGGGTGAGGGAGAAGAGAACGGAATTCGCAGCGATGAGAGCTGGAGGGACCGCACGGCTGCTTTGGGAACGGGTCGCCAAGCGGCGGGCCAGTAGGGCTGTGCGTAAGCGCCTCTAGACAGCCGTGGTGCCCCGCTGGCATGCAGGGCAGGGGCAGGCCGAGCTGTGACGCGTGTGTTTGTGTGTGTGCACGTCCCGCCTGCGCGCTTTCGGGGCTTTGGATGCCACGGATCCTGAGGACCCATCCAAAAGGCCGAGAGGGCGGGGACGGAGGGTCAAGCGAGTGAGGGCGAAAGGTCCCCAGAGCCTCAGAGCCTAGGCCGCGCTCCTGACAAAATGCCTGATGCCGAGTAGGCTCTTAATGGGTTTTTATTGGATCTAAACGAAAGCTAGTGAAATTCGTACATGATTCTGATGAGAGATGACGGCCGCGTGTTCTCAGCAGCCCCTGGCCCTCGTGGGGCGCCCTGAAAGTTCCCACCATACCCAGGACGAAGCTCAGAGCCCAGGTTGGGAGGCAGGCGGGTAATAAGCTGGTCGAGGGTGAGGAGGGACGTTTCACATCCTCCCCGGCCCTATCTCACAACACAAACACATTTCGTTCTCGATGAGCAGAAGGAAAGAAGAAATGCCCCACACTCTCTTTTTTACTTCTTGGGAAACAGACAGTGCCGCTCAAATTGGGCCTGTGAGGAAGGTGTGACGGGGAGGGTCGTGGGGTCCCGGGACCTTGGGCTAGTGTGGGTGATGGACTGCCAGGGGCAGGGGAATGGGCTCCGGACTTCAGCTAACCTAGGGCTGGACGTCTAGGAACCCAAACACTTCCCATTGGAGGAGCTTTGGCGCCTTGGCCAACCACCACCCACAGGCTTACCTTCTGCGCACAGGAAGGGACTCAGGCCCCATTTTTCTCCCAGGAGAACTAAGTGAGAGAAACTGCATTTCCTGAGATCTCTCTGAAATTATACACGTATACACACATACATACTCAAAAGTCTACAGATGTTGGTACGCAGATAGTGGGGTGGGGGCGGTGAGGTGGAGGATATCTGTGTGTGCACGCGCGTGCTACAGATTTTATTCCCAGTGCATGAGGCTCTGTGTCTCAAAGTGCCTGTTTCAAAGCTTCTGCCTTTAAGACTATTTGGATGGGCTGAGGGTTTGGTGTTTCTCAATTTGTTTTTCCGTTTCTCTGGTGCCTTCATAGGAGCAATTTTCTTTCAGACTTAAATATATATATATACACACACCTTCTGAAGCCCAAATACGGAGGAATCTTCCCTTGGAATTGGGGGGTGGTGGCGTCAGGGACTGGCTGGGACGAGTCCCAGGGCTAATTCTCCTTGTTCGCCTCTCTATTTGCATCCGCTGTTAGGCTGAGGATCATTTTAATAAATAACAATGAACAGGAATGGCATCTAGAGGGCTTGTCGGCAACATTTAAAAGCCAATAGAGTTTATAATTCTACTCTATCATTTCTTATTGATTAGAGTAATCAAGATAAAAAGCTAGCCGGGCTTGGAGAACTTCAGCAGCATATCATTAAAGATAAGAGTCAGTTAATTCTGGAGCTGGGGTAATGTGGCTGAAATGAAGAGTTCATTTGCATGAGATGCTGAGCCCAGTAACAAGGGGACAAAAATCACTAATTAGGATTGCAGAGTGTCGCCCTCTCTGCAAGCACCCTTTCCAGACCGCGGACCAAGCGAAGACGCGTTTATGTAAATCTGGGGCAGGACTGAAAGCTTTCGCTGGCTTTGTAGAAGGCGATAATCGCCACCACCCCCGCGCCATCCTCCCCCGGCCGGGCAGCCCAACCTGGGCAGAGATGGGGGTCACTCCGGTCGGATCCCTTCTCCCTGCCCATCCCGCACCTACTCCCGAGACTACAGGAAGTCCTGCCCACACCCCTAAGGGGGCACGTGGGTAAGTGACTGGTGCCTTGATGAGCGGGTCTCCCGCCTACTCCTCAACCTGGGTTCTGGTCTAGTTAGTGAGGACCCCCGGGGAAGTCCCAACTTTGGTGCAGCACCGCGGGGTGAAGGGGGCGAGTGCAGCACAGGCCCCAAGGGAAGCTTGGGGCATTTGCTGGGATGAGGCTCTCCCAGGTCCAGATCCCAGGGGCAAAGTCCGTGACCCCCACCCAGATGGCTCCCTTTAGTCCCCGATGCCTGACCTGCCATTCTGGACGAGGCCAGTCTGTAGACACTCAAGGGCGCGTGCTTGTGTGCTGAGAGCGCGCGGTGGAGTGTGCCTGGTGCGCAGGAATGTGTGCGTGTGTATGTGTGTGCAGGTGAGTCCAGCTCTTGTGTAAATGGGAATATATTTCATAAGCTTGTTGCGTGAATCTCTTTTTTCTTCGTGTATACACAAGTGTGTGAACGTTACTGTAAGTGATATGTAGTGTATGTAATATATACGCACATGTGGTGTGGTGTGTATGGCGCGTAATGTGTGTGTGGAGCATGGGGGGAGGTGACAGGCCAAAGGGAGACGCATAGCAGGCGTCAAGGGGTTTGGTGCCCCGGGGGAAGGAGGGAGACTGGGCGCGGGGCGCGGGCGGGAGCTGCTGCGGCGCCTCTGGGGCAGGGTAGGGGTCGGGCGAGGCGAGGAAGGAAACGCCTTCGAGCCGCACGTGGCCCTTCCCCACCTCCCCGTGAGCGACCAGGAAAAGCAGCCTCACCTCTTGGCCAGGGGAAGTTCCCTCAACCCGCCCAGGGAGAATGAGAGTAGCCACAAAGACACCCCAATTCCGCGTTTTTCACGCAACGAGAGAGGTGACTGCTGGGAGGCCGCGGGACGAGCGACTACCGCGCGTTCACACGGCGGCCCGGGCCCGGGCTCTTTCCGAGGCTGTTGGGGCTTCAGGGCCTCCGCGGCGCCTTCAAATCGGTGCTGGGAGAGACTCGGACTGCGGACCCCACGTCCGTGGGCACCCGAGCAGTTCCGGACCTCGAAATGCCTTCCACGGAGGGACGGAGAGAAGGCCGCGAGGCTGCAGGGGCGACCCCTCCGGGTGACACGGCCCGCTGCACGTCCACGGGCCTCTTTGGAACTAACTTTGCCCCCCACTTGGCTTCGGCAGAAAGGAATCAAGGCCTATGTCAGATAATTGCAGGTGTCGGCGTGGGAAGTGGCAGTGTTTGCACACCGCCACAGGTCTGGCTGTGTGTGCTCCCGCAGCCCCGCGGGCCTCTCACACCCCGCCCTCGGCGCGGCGCCTGGGCCGCGGCTGCGCCCACCGAGCTGGCGGCCCACGGAGGCCGGGCGCGCGTGCACCGCGCACCTGCGCCCGCGCGGGGACTCAGCTGCCGAGGCCGCGCACGTGAAGGGCAGCGGGGGTCGAGGGGAGAGGGTCGAGGGGGTCCCCAGCGCTGCAGCTGAACCCGGGCGGGCTGGGCCGAGTTGCCTGGGGGGGGGGGCGACCGAGCTGGAGGTGCGGGCGAGGGGCGCGTTCTTTAGCATCGACACCCCGCCCCCATCCTCCTCTCCAGGGATTTTTTGTGTCCATGCACAGCTGGGGGCTCCCTCGCCACCCACCCCTGGGCCTCCCCATACAGAATAAAGTCAGTTTGCATTTAATGGTTATGGCGGATGTGAGGAGGATTTGGCAGAGGCAGAAGAGAGGCCTTTCGCTCTCAAATATCGCTCCTTACGTCGTGTGAGTCTACCAACCCACCACGACCCCATATTCTTGTGCGGGTGTCTGACTCGAATGACAAGCGAGCTGATTTTTTCAGTACATAGCTGGGAAATGTAGTGAGTGATAATAGAGATTTCTCTTTCATTTTTTACGCTTGACTTGGTTATTGTTGCTTTTCTTTTCCCGTGATTCCTTCTGAGGATTAGCTCTGACTTCCCCACTATTGGCGGTCAAAGTGGCCCCGACTCGGGATGACAATTGACGGGGATCAAGGGATTGCCCATTCTGTGCCTGTAAGAACGGATTCGTGCCAGAGAAACTCATCAAGTGGAGGCGGAGAATAAAGACCGTTCGGGGGTAAATGTATTCATTGAGAAGGGTTCTCCCAAATTGCTTCTAAGTTTTTTTAATGAAAAGTAACGATTGCAGCAATCAGCGGCTTTTTGGCGGATTACAAATCTGGAGGGAGCTGCGGCGCTGCATTGAAAAGTGCCCCCGCCTTCGCACGGGGCAGCCGGTTCACAGGAGCAGCGCGAGGGGCGGGGGTCCGGTCTGGAGACAAAGGCGGGAGGGGGCGAGCAGAAGAGGGTGTCTTGGGGCGCTCAGGCGCGCACCCGGGAAGTAGACTCGCAGTTGTCCCCCCGGCGCAGGCGTGGCGGGGAGACCCCCACCGAGGAAGGAGAGGGGCAGGGTGCTGGAGAGGGTACTGAGTCAAGTCAACCCCAGCACCACCACCACTGGGTAAATGCTGGGCACCTGGAGCGAGAAAGCTTGCAAAAGGGTCGAGCCCATCACGGTGGAAGTCCGGGGAATGGAAGGTGAGCCCGGGTCCCCCACCTGCGCCCTGGCCCGCCCACTCTAGTTTCTTCTTGTAGAGACGCCTTATTTTGCAAGCTGGAACCGAAGCGTGGACTGGTGTAGAGTCTTCTCTGGGTGTTGCAGGCAGGAGTAGGGAAAGTGGGTCCTTCCTGGGCCGGGACAGGGCGCCCACACTCAGGACCCAACTGAGCTGGGCCGGCGCGACCCCACTCCCAAATGCTTCTGAGTGGCCGCACCGGTCACCTCTGCCGCAGTGGACCCCGCGCGCACGCCCTCGCCCTCACAGCCTGCGAGCGCGTGCGCAGTCTCCAGGCCAGCACTGCCCCAGGGCCTAGGCCCAGGCGGCCCCCGCCCTGGACGCGGGAGTCGCCTTGGAAGCTGGGGAGCGGGAGACACAAAAAGGCAGGGACAAATCTCTATTCCCACAGAGGCTGAAATCAGCCTTAGCAGCCTAAGGCTGTATTCAGCCTGACTTTTTATACATTTATTTTTTTAAATAGTGTATCTTAGCAGGGGGGTGGGAGGTATTTTTTTTCTCTCCTACTCCTTTAAGGCTCTCTGAAGTAAATAAGGGGAGCAGAGAGACAAGGGTGGGGAAGAGGAGAAGAAAAAGACTCTCCCCTCTCCTTCCCCCCTCCTCAAGTTTAAGAATAAATCCAGCAGGCAAGTCCGCAGCCCTGAAGGTTTAACTTTTTTTCTTTGCAGCTTGTCAATGCGACCATTGCTTTGATGGGAGGCTCCTCAAGGTGACACATTTCTGAACTTCACCCCCTTTTCAAACTAACTCCCTACCTCCTTGTTAGTGGCCAGCTCTGAACTTCTGCAGAGTGTTTTTGTGTGAGTCAAGGCTCATTCACGGGCGCTTTTGTGGGCCTCTCCTCCTTTCAGGCCTCAGCGTGTTACACCAATTAAAGGGCGACGTGCTGTAAATGTAATGGGCCGCGCAGCGATTGTTTCTGACAAGCAACAAAACACATAGATCCACCCCTTAGATTAGGCCGTTGAAGGGGAGGTTGAGGCCGGTCAGTTTACTGAATAGTTTGTGAACTGTAATTCTGAGGGCTCATGTGAGGAAAAAAAAAAGTCTCTTCCCACCTCCCCGGCTTTGCTCCTCCTTCCCAAAAGCTCCAAGAAAAAAGGAAAAAAAAAAAAAAAAAAGAGTGACATCCATGGGGCAGAATGGGGTTACTAGAGAAAAAACCTGGGTGAGGGGCTTGTTCTGTCACTTGGACAGTCCAAAGAGCCCCTTCAGCTCTTTGCCCTCCCCCCTCCTCTTTGAAAACATGCAGCCTGGCCCTCACTTTTAGGGCTACAGCAGCTTTCTACCCTGATGGTGGGCCTGGTGACCCCACATTAGGACTTGAGATCAGGTAGAAGTGAGGAAAAGTCAGATTATCTTGGAAAATTCCGCTGGGGTTTGATCTGGTCCTGGTGGTATTCCAGTGAGTCATGGGCTTTAGGCGCCCCATCCTGCCTGGCAGGCCCCTTAGCACCTGGCTTCCCCCTGCAGCCTCCAGTCCTTCCCAGGGTGCTGCAGAGATGCCAGCACTCTGCCTGGGCTCTATCCATCCTCCTGGGCCTTCTTCCTCCTTTTCAGCACCTGGCAGCTATCCTGGTTTCTACAACTCTCTGTCATCACCTGACCTTTAAGGAGCACATTTCACCTAGAAAGAAGAGGGTTATTACTCCATCTTCCTCACAAACTCTGAGGCCCAGAGAAGAGAAGTGACTGGTCCAAGATAACAAAGCAAGTCCTTGTGTTCAGAGCTCCCACCTGCCAGGCCAGGCCACCCATCCCATAAAGCACCCACCCTCCCACACATCACTCACCCCCCTACCCCCTCAAGGATGGTATTTCAGCCCCCCCCATGGTCTTGCTAATTCCAGTTCCTCCTCCCACTCCCCTGAGCTCCCCTCCTGCCACCCTCTGCCCATCTCCAGCCTTCCCAGCCCAGCTCAGTTCAACAGAGAGTTATCAAAAGTCAGTTTTGTCTTTTCTGTGAAACTTCCCCAGTTACCCTCACTCAATATTCCCACCACCGCCACTCAAAGTCCTCTTCCTCCAACTCTACCTCCCTCCCCAATCACTTTCTGCTTGACAAATCTATGCATACTTCAAGACTCTATACAAAGGACACTTCTGTAAAGCCACCCCAGGGTGCAGAGACTCTGAGGAAGGAAAGGTTAGCCTGATGGAGAAACTGGACCAAGCCCAGGGCAGCTGGAACACAGTGAGGCTGGACAGAGGACAAAGGTCAGATCTCAGACAGTCTCATGGGCCACATGAGGATTTGGGATTTTGCCCTGGAAGCAATGAGAAGCCATTGAACAGTTTTGAGCAATGAAACCTCTCATCTAGACTGAATTTCTAGAGAATAGAGACCATGTCCTTTTCATCTTTGTGTCTCTCTACTCCTGTCCCAGCGTCTGGCACATGATGCTCAAGAAACCAATTTGCTTGAGCTAAACCAATGAGGCAATAACTCATTAAACCCATTCCACCCAGCCCTTCCTTATCTCTTGATGATGATGATGATTTTTTTTGAGACAGAGTCTCCCTTTGTTGCCCAGGCTAGAGTGAGTGCCATGGCGTCAGCCTAGCTCACAGCAACCTCAAACTCCTGGGCTCGAGTGATCCTTCTGCCTCAGCCTCCCGAGTAGCTGGGACTACAGGCACGCGCCACCATGCCCGGCTAGTTTTTTCTATATATATTAGTTGGTCAATTAATTCCTTTTTATTTATAGCAGAGACGGGGTCTCGCTCTTGCTCAGTTTCTAACTCCTGACCTCAAGCAATCCGCCTGCCTTGGCCTCCCAGAGAGCTAGGATTATAGGTGTGAGCCACCTCCAGGCCCCTTATCTCTTAATTGTGGCTAACCAGCTGTAAGTGCCAGGATGGCAGAATCCAATTCATGGTGTCTTTTAATCCTCAACAGAACCTGACTGATATTGCTAGGAATACAGCACAGTCATCCCTTGGTGTCTGTGGGAGATTAGTTCTAGGACCCCCCTTGGATACCACAATCCGAGGATGCTCAAGTTCCTGATATAAAATGGCAGAGTACTGCATATAACTTAACCATATCCTCCCATATGCATTAAATCATCTCTAGAATCCTAACACAATACCGACACATCATTGCATTCTAGAGGATTCAATGTAATATTCAGTGTAGCAAATTCAAGTTTTGCTTTTTGGAACTTTGTGGAATTTTTTTCCAAACAATTTTTTTTGAGACAGGCTTGTGCTCTGTCACCCGGGCTAGAGTGCAGTGACATCATCGTAGCTCACTACAACCTCAAGCTGCTGGGCTCAAGTGATCCTACTGCCTCAGCCTCCCAAGTAGCTGGGTCTATAGGCACAAATCACCATGTCCTGTTCATTTTTCTATTTTTTGTAAAGATGACATCTCAATATATTGCTCAATTGGTCTCAAACTCCTGGCCTCAAGCACTCCTCCCACCTCAGTCTCCCAAAGTGCTAGAATTACAGGCGTGAGCCACCATGCCCAGCCTCTGAATATTTTTGATCTGTGGTTAGTCAAATCCACAGATGCAGAATCCACAAATATAGAGGGCTGACTGTTCTCACCTATCCATTGACTAAAGATGTGCAAGGGAAAGAACTTAAAATCAGGAGACCTGACACTCCTTGTCCTGGCCAGCACTAATAGCCTCACCTTGGGGAACAAGTTACTTAACCACTCTGAAGCCTTGGTTTCTTCATCAGTAAAATGGGGACAATGCTAGTTAATTCATGGAATGTGAGGACTAAGTGCCATTCCTAGGAGAATGACTTGATTTTACAGTAATATATTAATGAGTAGAAATTAGTGCATGCCCTGGAGACAGGGCACAACCAGCGAGGAAGGCACCACTTTAAAATGACAAAGCTGGGTCTCTGGGAAACTCCCCTGTCTCTATAGCAGTTGGCCCAGGGCCCAGCTGGTCCCACATCTTCCCCCAGGGCGTGCCACCATGGCTGACACCCTTCACACTTGGCTGCTTAGGCTCCTGCTCTAAGAAGCCTGTTTCAAAGCAGCCACATTCCCTTGTAGCACGTAGAAGGCTGCACTTGGACACGGGACAGCTAGACTCTGGGAAGCCATGGCAGAAATCACGCAGACTCTGATTCCCACCGAGAACCAGGCTAAAGAACCTCTCATGGCGAGACGGGTCCCACCAGCCTGCTGGCTACTCACCAAACTCCACTGTGCAGTGACTGTGGGGCTCTTGTTCTGGAGGCCCTCTGCATCCTTGGGGACCAACTGTGAGCACAAGAGCAGAGACTGCCGGTGGTGGGGTGTGTGTGTGTGTGTGTGTGTGTGTGTGTGTGTGTGTGCACGTGCGTGCTCCAAACCACACTAGTTAGCCTGTGGCATAGTGGGGGAAAAAGAATCCCTGAAAAGAAAAAGAAGTCTTTTTGTTTAAGTTTCTAAATCCAAATCAAATTCCTCTTTAAAAACTACCTCTACACTTCTTTCTATGCAGGGACAGAAAGGAGAGAGACACAGGCTTCCTGCCTTTCCCTGCAGCGCCTTCATTTGATATTTTTAACCTCTAGGAGCAGGCAGAGAAGGTAATATTCATAAAACCCTGATGCAAAGTTAGGCAGCCAACCTGCCAGGGAGAACGGAGAGCACGAGGTGGGGCGCCCAGACTGGCGCAAGAATTGTTTGGCACGTCGTGTCCTCCCTGTGGAGATGGTTTTCGTGTCTCCAGGCTAAATGCCCAGCCAGAGGCCTGCTGTCTTAGAGGCTATCATGGGAACGAATGCGTCCTTAGAGACTTTTCACTCCAACCTGACGTGTGTGCTGCTAAATCCTTTCCCCAGCCCCAAACAACAAAAGCTACCGTTCCTCCTTCTCGTGATTCGTGAGTCCCCCAGCCACTAGGAATGCACGCTGCTTCCGTTCAGCATCAGTGCAGTCCCGGGTGATTTCAGTCAAGGGTTCTAGACATTTTTTTCAGATTTTCTGTCACCAGATTCCTCCCAGAGAGTATTTTTCAGATGATCTCTTCCCAGCTAGTGGGGTCATTCATGTTTATAGGATAACTTTGATGTTTGGGGGTGCAGGGCCATGGGAGTCGATGAGTGGCAGGAGGAATTTCTTGGGGTGGGAGAGATAGTAGCTGCAGAAGAAAGGACTGAGAGCCTTGGAGATCCTGGAGAAGGGGGTCCCAAAGTGGCTGACGCACTGGACCCTGTGCATGTGAGAGCTGAGTGGCACTTCTGAGTGTCACCAGATGAAAGGTAGGGGAGGCAGAAACCTAAACAAGTGAATTCAATTACATCTGAAAAAGAATAGGCTAAATTAGGATTCATTCCTTGGGCCCCGTTCCAGGAAATATCTGTGAAAAGTTGGTTGAAAGAATACCACCATCCAAACCCTAATTTTGCTATTATGTAAAAGCTCCGATTTCTTTGCAGTTTCTGATTGGAAAATGTTTTCCTGATTTTGTCTTTGCTAGTGGTGTGTGACCTCTTAATTTTTCTTTTGCTTATACAAACCAATTGATGTGGAAACTTTTTCCTGTGGTGCAGTGAAGACAGGGGAAAAGTAGAATGTTAGTAATTATATTTTGTGCACTTAATTTATTTAATTGGTAGCTATCAAACACCCTTAATGGTTCATGGCCACAAACTAGGTTTACATTGGAGGACATCACCCTGCTTCAGAGGTCTCTTATGTGTGTTTCTTAGGTGAGACATCGTGGATCAAGGCTAGAATTCATCAGCCTGATGCCCCAACACCTTCCTGCCGCCTTTGGTCTCTGCTGTGCCCCCAGAGGAGCCACAGCGGCCGGTGCCCAATCAGTGATGACACTACACAATGTCCCAAATATCCAGGCAGTGGGAGTAAAGATAAAAAAAAAAGATGAGTATTTTTCAATTAATTTTTTTTTTTTTTTACTTTTCTGTCACTTGCCTAAGCTGGTAAAGAAAATGCTTTCTTCAATTCCTCTTCTCAAGAAGTGCTATTGACCCTTGGAGAGAACTCTCATATCTATGGGAGATGTCATACATTTGGGAACAAAAACTAAATGAGGCAGAGAGCTCAGATTTAGAATACAGTACATGGTGCATTTTTTTTGTCATATGCCATTTCATAGCAGATGGAAGTCAGGGCTGCTGTGGACAGTTGTATAGGTTCCACACTGCACAGTGCGAGAGGGACACATTCACACAAACTATGTATGGTCAGAATTGTGCCTTCTGCTCATGGAGTAGGAGATGAGGACAGAGAGGTCCCTCCTATCCTAGTGATCTGTATTTCAACAACTTAAGAAAACTGTGGCCGGGCGCAGTGGCTCACGCCTGTAATCCTAGCACTCTGGGAGGCCGAGGCGGGCGGATTGCTCAAGGTCAGGACTTCGAAACCAGCCTGAGCAAGAGCGAGACCCCGTCTCTACTATAAATAGAAAGAAATTAATTGGCCAACTAATATATATAGAAAAAATTAGCCAGGCATGGTGGCACATGCCTGTAGTCCCAGCTACTCGGGAGGCTGAGGCAGAAGGATTGCTTGAGCCCAGGAGTCTGAGGTTGCTGTGAGCTAGGCTGCCGCCATGGCACTCACTCTAGCCTGGGCAACAAAGCAAGACTCTGTCTCACAAAAAAAAAGAAGAAGAAGAAAAGAAAAAAAGAAAACTGTGATAAATCTTGAAAATAATGTATTTCTTTTTGGATGAAATGACAATTTTTAAGCTCTGGACCCAGGCAACTTCGTTCTAAACTTTGCCTCTGCCATATGCTAGCTGAGTTACCTTGGAAATATTGGCCAACCTCTCTGTGTCTCGTTTTCTTATCTGTAAAACAATTGATAAATAATATTAAATAATAAGAGTAACCACTCATAGGTTTATGGGGATTAAATGGATTAATACATGTAAAGATCTTAGAATAGTGTGCATATAGTGCAATAGTGCATATAGTAGTTGCTCAATTAATATTACTTATTGTCATTATCCCTTGATATTTGGAAAAATGTGTGCATTTTCTCTCCATTATGGGAAGGGATAGGAAAACAAAGTTCCCACTGTTCTGTTTAGAAAAGAGTATAGTTCCTGCATGGCTTGGCAGGAAGAGGGAAGGCACTCAAGTAGAACAGATCTGGGTTAAGTTCTGTTGTGATCACCTGTTGTGACCTTGGGCACATCCTCTACAAGCTGCAATTTCCTCATATGCAGATTGAGGATGATGATAGTATCTACCTTGTGAAGTTATGAGGATTAAAGACAAAACATGGAAAGGGGCAGCACAGTGTCTGGCCCTTCATGGGCTCTCAAAAAGTATTAGCTACTGCCAGATTGAAATCAAACCAAGACATGGCATTTGGATAACATTAAAAAACAACAGGCCGGGCGCTGTGGCTCACGCCTGTAATCCTAGCTCTTGGGAGGCCGAGGCGGGCGGATTGCTCAAGGTCAGGAGTTCGAAACCAGCCTGAGCAAGAGCGAGACCCCGTCTCTACTATAAATAGAAAGAAATTAATTGGCCAACTGATATATATATAAAAAAAATTAGCCGGGCATGGTGGCGCATGCCTGTAGTCCCAGCTACCCGGGAGGCTGAGGCAGAAGGATCACTCGAGCCCAGGAGTTTGAGGTTGCTGTGAGCTAGGCTGACGCCACGGCACTCACTCTAGCCTGGGCAACAAAGCGAGACTCTGTCTCAAAAAAAAAAAAAAAAAAAAAAAAAACAATGATGTTCCAATCTCCAAGAAAAAAAAAAACAACCTCCACTACACCCAGCCAAGGGCAGTGATCTGAAAATCTTTATGTGGGATTTGTTTCGGCCCCAATCTTCTTCTTGACTGCTGGATGACCCTGCAGGTATTTGTCCTGCTCCCCCCACTTCCTCCTAAGCCCTGGTCAAAAGGGACATTTGCAGCAACTGAAAAAACTCAAGGCTGGGCGTGGTGGCTCACGCCTGTAATCCTAGCACTCTGGGAGGCCGAGGCGGGTGGATTACTCGAGGTCAGGAGTTCGAAATCAGCCTGAGCAAGAGTGAGACCCCATCTCTACTATAAATAGAAAGAAATTAATTGGCCAACTAATATATATAGAAAAAATTAGCCAGGCATGGTAGTGCATGCCTGTAGTCCCAGCTACTCAGGAGGCTGAGGCAGGAGGATTGCTTGAGCCCAGGAGTTTGAGGTTGCTGTGAGCTAGGCTGACGCCACGGCACTCACTCTAGCCTAGGCAACAAAGTGAGACTCTGTCTCAAAAAAAAAAAAAAACCTCAAGGGGGAGTTGGGGCATCTCACCAGTGCCTTTCTGATGTGTGAGTGTGTTTTGAGGACCAGATCCGTCTTGTCAGCTCCGTGAGGACAGGGACCATGTCTATTTTTGCTCAATTATGTACTCTCACTGATCTTGGTAAATATTTGTCGAATATGTTATTAAAAATACACGCCTGTAGTCCTAGCTCTCTGGGAGGCCGAGGCGGGCGGATTGCTCGAGTTCAGGAGTTCGAAACCAGCCTGAGCAAGAGTGAGACCCCGTCTCTACTATAAATGGAAAGAAATTAATTGGCCAACTAAAAATATATACAAAAAATTAGCCGGGCATGGTGGCGCATGCCTGTAGTCCCAGCTACTCGGGAGGCTGAGGCAGGAGGATCGCTTGAGCCCAGGAGTCTGAGGTTGCTGTGAGCCAGGCTGACGCCACGGCACTCACTCTAGCCTGGGCAACAAAGCAAGACTCTGTCTCAAAAAAAAAAAAAAAAAAAAAATACATTATTAATGACTTTCTTCTATTGTAGATCAGTTAAACCTGAACTCTATGAACTAAACCCTCAATTTATCTAATTTGTTTTTCTACATCTCATTTTGTGAAAGAAAAAGCTAACAAAATGAGTTCATAGGAGGCATTTAGTATTTAAAAAACTGACCTCTGTTTTTCAAAATATGATCTGGGATTTGTACGGATTCAGCCTGATTTCCTAAACTTCATGCATGGAGATCAGTAACACTGCAGAAATCATTTGACAAACATGTATAGGGCTAGTCCTATATGCCAGAGACTGAAGTAATCACTTAAAATTTCAGTTTACTAGTTAATTTCACATAGAAATTTAAGGTAATCACCCCTGAGGTAAAAAGGAAATGACAAGTGTGACCACCTTCATTTCCCCTTCTATTAGGAAAGTAGGGCTCACAGAAGTTTGGTGACATGCCTGAGGCTCCTCTGATGTCACAGCTGGGCTAAGGGGTGTTCTGACCCATATATCGAGTACTGTTCTCATTTTACCTACAATTTCTTCCATGGGAACTCCTGTTTAAACTCATAAGTCACACATCACCAAGAGAGTGCAAATATTGTCACTATGTTTACAAAAAGAGGAAAGTAAACATTTTAGAAACACTTTCTAGTGTAGTTGGCTTTTTAAAAGCATTTTAAAGCATTTATGAGTCAGAATACTCCCCAGTGTATCCATTAATCCAAATTTGAATCTTTAGGATTTGAAATAGGAAAATAATAAGGCATTATTGGCTATTTCTAACAACATGAATAGGAATTTTCAGCATGGATTTCCTAAGTAGATGCTTGATGACTTAAACCCCCTGCCAGGTCCATCCCTGCCTGTGGTGGCTGGGAACACTATTGCAGAGGGAATGGGCACACCTGTCCAGGTAAGCTACTGCAAGGAGCTACAGAGAGAGAAGGGAGGAGGTTGGGGGAAATACCATATTTCCCCGAAAATAAGACAGGGTCTTATATTTACTTTTCCTCAAGAAGACACCCTAGGGCTTATTTTCAGGGGATGTGGTTTTTTTTAAGTACGGTACAACAATCTACATTTATTCAAATATAGTTAAGTCATCTTCTTCTGGAACATCATCATAACCCTCCAAAGCCCTAGTTCCATCCTGAACTTCTTGCGACTCTATTTCCTTTAGAATCATTGGCCCCAATCTCTCATGTCAAGCAATAGAGCTCTCATGGGGCAGATGAGAAGGGCTGCTCATCTTTACTGCTCTACAATGAAATGCATGGGTTGTGCAGATATGCTATGTAGCCACACCCATCACTAGGTCTTATTTTCGAGGTAGGGCTTATAGTGCGCAAATGCTTAGAAATCCTGCTAGGGCTTATTTTATGGGTAGGTCTTATTTTTAGGGAAACACAGTAGCTGTAGTTTCCCTAGAAGCTTTGCTGTATTTCCTCTGTATCCACCCAATTGCCACCATCCCTCCCCCAGTACATAAGTAAGTTTGAAAGGGCCTTTAATCCTTACAATCACATTTGCTTTGATTAGCACAGTTATGACAGAGGCTGCCCTAAGGATGATTTGGATGGGAAAAAGTGGAGAGCTTGTTTGATCAGAAGTCCTGGAGGAACTTGCAATGCAGGCCAGTTTTGTCTTGTATCCTTCAGTTTCCCATTGCTCTCCCTCACTTTTGTTCTGTTCTGTTCTGTTTTGTTTTGTTTTGTTTGTTTTGTTTTGTTTGAGAGAGGGCCTCACTCTGTTGCCTAGGCTGGAGTACAGTGGTGAGATCATAGCTCACTGTAACCTCGAACTTCCAGGCCCACGTGATCTTCCTGCCTCAGCTTCCCAAGTAGCTGGGACTACAGGTGTGTACCACCATGCCCAGCCAATTGTTTGTATGTTTTGTAGAGATGGGGTCTTGCTATGTTGCCCAGGCTGGTCTCAAACTCCTGGCCTCAATTCATCCTCTCACCTTAGCCTCCCAAAGTGCTGGAACTACAGGTTTGAGCCACCATGCCTGTCCTTTCACTTCTTAGCCTCTCCTCCTGTAGGTGTCCTTACACCCCTACACTGGCCTTTGCTCCTGAAAAGTTCTAACTGCTGCACCCTTCCTAGTCCTGTCCTTTTGGAAATGCCTCAGGCTTCAAAATTACTGTTATAACCAGCTTCTTAGGTGGGTGTTAAGATTATCCAACCAAGTTAACTCATTGTAACATGAATTATTCCCAGAGAACACGCAATTCAAAAGAAGATATTAACATAAACAAAGATCTACTTTGTGGATTTTATGGGGGGAATGTTGGAGGGGCTCATGAGTCAGGTGCTCACCCCTGGCTGATAAACTGAGGGCAAGGGAGCGTGTGGTCCAGGGTGGATTATTTTAGACAGGGCTATGGGTGGGGGCAGTGATTAGCATCTCCTTTATATGGTTCTTGTATGAGTCAGCTGGGGCTGTGGGGCTGCCATAACAAAACACCATAGACTAGAACATAAATGTATTTTCTCACAGTTCTGGAGGCTGAGAAATACAAAATCAAAGTGCCAGTTGATTTGGTTTCTGGCAAGGGCTCTCTTCCTGGCTTGCAAGCAGCTGCCTTCTCACCATGTCCTCACATGGCAGAAAAAGAGAGAGCTGAGGTGTCCCTTGCTCTTCCCTTAAGTGTACCAGTCCTATTGGATCAGGGCCCCACCCTTATGATCTCATTTAACCTTTGTCACCTCCTCACAGGCCCAATCTCCAAATATAGTCACCTTGAGGGTTAGGGCTTCAACATATGAATTTTGGGGACACACAAATCTGTAAAATTCCACCCTTGGCCCACTAAAATTCATATCCTCACACACAAAAACATGCGTTCCATCCCAGCAGCCACGAAAGTCTTTACTCATTCCAGCATCAATTCTGAAGTTCAAAGTCTCATCTAAATATCTAAATCAGACACGGGTGAGACTCAAGGTATGATTCATCCTGGGACAAAATTCCTCTCCATCTATAAAGCTGTGAGACCAGACAAATTACACAGTTCCAAAGTACAGTGGTGGGACAGGCATAGGATAGACATTCCCCGGATAACAGGGAAAAAACAGGAAAGAAGGAAAGGGTGACAAGCCTCAAGCAAGTCCAAAACCCAGCAAGGCAAACTCCAGTAGATCCTGAGGCTGGAGAACAATCCTTCAGCGCAGAGGGAGCCCTGCCTCTTCCACTCTCTGGGAAGCCCCTGCACATGTCTTCAAGGGCCCCAACTCCTGAAACCGAGGAAGACAGCCTTCCTCCAGGCTGGTGGTGGGAGTGACAGCCATGGTGATCTCTGAATTGGCTTCGGGTCGTTCTTTTTTCTTGAAGGATAACACGTGTTCACAGCCTTCCTTCCTGGTGTCCAGTTTTCTCCCAGCTAGCATTGTTTGCTAGTGTAACGCCACCTCTATTTCCGGCTTCTGCTGAGATGGATGATTAGACCCATGGTTCATGCCCACAGTAATCTCGTTATTAAATGTTCACTTGGCCACACCCTTACTGCTCTATGATCTGTGAGACCAAAGTAGATGCCTCTTTATCAACTAGGATGAACCCTATGTTTAAGGGAACAAAAGTTAGTTGCAGGTCAAGGGTTCAGGGCCCCACCTGGCATGGCACATTTCTAAATTCCTGCAGCTACAAGAAAAACTACACTCTTGCTAAACTCCATGATAATAGGAGCTATCAGGAAAATTATGAGGCCTCTTCTAACTCTGATTTATGACCCAGATCACTACAACCCAGTGGACAGAGGTCTGGCTTTACAAACAGTTCTCTTCAGAACATGTTTCCCCATTTTTTGCAATATGGATAGGCTGAGAATTTATCTGCTCCCACATTTTACTATAAGCAGTATGGAGGACCCAAGCCTCTCCTTCAATTCCTTGTTTAGAAATCTCCCATGCTAAATACCCAATTTCATTGCTTACAAGTTCTACCTTCCACAAAACACTAGAACATGGTCCAGCAAAGTTCTATGTAAGAATCATCTTTCCTCCTGTTTCCAATGATCTGTGCCTCGTTTCTGAGACCTCACCAGAATGGCCTTTAGTGTCCATACTTCTACCAAAATTCTGTTCATTGTTTTTTATGTATTCTCTAAGAAGACAGAGGCTTTCTCTCTACTGCTCCTCTTCTCTTTCTGAGTCTTCACCAGAATTGCCTTTAAAGTTCACTTCTCTGTTTTATAATCATCATTGTTTTATTTTTAGAGATGGAATCAAGCTATGTTGCTTAGGTTGGCCTTGAACTCTTCGTCTCCTGTGATCCTCTGCCTCAGCCTCCCAAGGAGCTGGGAACACAGCAACTCTTACCCACTCTGTCATGGGGGAAATAAGGCAAACCAAAATGGCCATTTACTGTCTAGGTGAGGTTTCGTACAGTATCCACATAATTATCAATCTGGTGAAAGGACAAAAGTACATGGAAATTTTTGCATGGTAAACGAAGGCTATGTTATATTGTCCCAGCTTTTGCCATGAAGGAGAACTATGCAAAAACTACAACTCATTAAAAGATACTAATTCCTTAAAGAAAATTTACTGATAACTCAAAAAACCATGGCATCAACCCTGCAATGTAGCTTTAAAAATAACTTCCACAATGCATGCAGAAGTTGCCATCTGGGGAGATGAAAAAGTTCTGCAGATGAGTGGGTGGTGGTGGTTGCACAATATGAATGTACTTGTTGTCACTTAACTGCACACTTTAAAATGGTTAAAATGGATTTTTAAAATCCATATTAGAACTAAAGGCATTCCATATTCAGAATACATAATATCCACACTGAAACCCTGCAGGCTTTACTTACTGCCTAAATCAGAAGCTCTGGGTTCAAACAAGTATGAGAGGCGGACAAAAAAAAAGGGTGGGGGACGAGGGGGGGGATGGCGGGATGGCCTAGAGGTCGTGTCTCTGCAGCCACCAACAAACATCCAGACTTCCTCTTAGCAAACAGCTAGTCAGACTGGAGCTTTCCCTTCGTTGAACTGCTGGTTTGGTGTCAGAGAATCACGAGGAAAGGAGAGAGACAGAAGAAGCCAGGGAAGACCCAGCGAGACGGGGAGAGGCCCTCCCCAAAGGCACCGGGAGGGGCGGCCGGCGGCAGCGCGGAGGGCCGCCCCCACACGGAGCCCGGGCGAGTGGCCTGCGGCGGCTGAGCGGCGGCCGGGCGGGAGACCGGGGCGCGGCCTGCCCGGGAGCCGGCGCTATTAACTCGCGGGCCTCCTGCGGCCTCACCCGCCTCCTCCCGCGCCGCGGCCTCCAGGTTCAATACGGATTACATCATGGAGCAAGTATGCGCGGCAGCCTGAGAATCAAAGCCGTCACCACCGGCGGCTGGTTAACTGTACTGTTGCTGAAACACACCCTCTCCACCCTGCTCTCGCCCGCTCCCCGCCCCGGCCCTCTGCTTTCCGTGCCATTAAGGGTAGCATTACTGGGGAGAGGAAAATCTGATCAAAACTGTCGACCGACAGCGACAGATTTTCTATGCATTCTATAAAGGCCACCTTAACGATTTCCCTAATTAATGGATGACATCTTTGGCTGAAGGAGAGGCGATGGATTCGACTCTGTCCTCGTCTTTGTTAACCTTCTAATTAACTTTCGTAGGTCACCCAGGTCTCCCAAACCTGAAAAGTGAAGAGGCCCATTGTGCGAGGAGCAGTAAACTTACTTTTTCTGCTGGGGTACTTAAAAGGGAGAGCGACTATAGGCCGAGAAAAATAACTCCATTTAAAAGCTTTGTGGCCGCAGAGAATACATAGGTCCCTCCCTTAGAAAATAATTGAAACACCTTTTATACCAATATTTCTATGCATAATAAAAACAAATTAGCAAAATGCATCTAAATTCAGCAGCACTTTCAAATTACCTTTTGGGGAATGTAAGCCTCTGCAAGTCAACAAAAGGAGTTGGGTTTAGAGAGAAAATTGCAACTGCAACAGCTATCAGCCTTTATGCTGAGTGAGTGCAAGACGGGGCCAGGGGCTCCAATGCCCCAGTCACCTCGCTGCGGAAATGCTCCAATATCCTGGCCTTGTCGAGGCTGAGTTATGAACTGCCTGACGGACCCCAAGACTATCAGCAAATGAGCAGGACTGTTTCTGGACAAAGGGGTCTTTGGAGATTCAGAAATATTTTTAATGGTCTTAGTGAAAAACAAACCACAGTGGAAATGCCAGAGACCAAGATGAAACCCCACTGTGACTGGTAAAATTGATAAACCAAAGCAATTTGTTTTTTTTTTTAAAGACATATTCCAGTTGGAATTTTATTTTTGGTAAATTTGCCAAACTATGCAGATGAGTCGTGGCCACCACTGCAGCTCCTCGGCATCTTTGAGAGGAATGTAAAGGAAATGCTGAGGAAAGAGCAGGTGCTCAGACTCAAATGGCACCAAATGGAAGCGCTCTGTACACGCTCCATAAGCGCTTCCTTAAAAAGAGAGCTTTGCTAAAAGGGCATTCCTCTGAGAGATCATGCAAGGGAATGAGATTCCTAACCCAAGGACAACAGCTATTTGGTTATTGTTTTCTCATTGTAAACAGAACCAGAAAAGTATAGAAAAGTATAAACCTTTACTGTCAATATTTTAATTATGCCTGTCCATTCATTTTTCTATATATCCCCACATTTTTACACAGTTCAAATTATATCCTGCCTTTTGTTACCTTCATACCATATCACGAGCATTTTCTGTTCCCAAATGGGAACAAGATCCTTTTTGGGTCCTGCTCACATACACAGATTGAAGGTAGGGGCAACTTGATGGCATCTCTTTCTGGAAAGCTGTCACTTGTGGGGAAACAAGTGCTCTCATGCACTGCTGTGGGAGTTTAAATTGCTACAACCTCTCTGGAGGGCAATTTGGCATCATCTATCTATCAAAATTACAAATTTTTGTAATTTTGCTTTGATGCAGCAATTCCTCTCTAGGAATTTTCCCTAGTGGTATGCTTGTACATGTACAAAATGATACATGTATATGGTTATTCTTTGCAGCATTGTTCACAATAGTAAAAAGTTAAAAACAATCTAAATGTCCATCAACAGGGGATTGCTTAAAGAAATATAGCACATCCATAGAATGGACTATTATGCCGCCATAAAAAATAGATGAGTATGCTCATTATGTACCAATTTGAAATGGTCTCCAAAACAGCCTGTTAGGTAAACAAACAAACTACAAAAAGGAGCAGAACATTATGTAAAGTATGCCACCATTTGTAGGGAAAGGTGGGATTTCCTCCAGTCATAGTTGTTTTTGGAGAAGAGAACTGAGTAGCTGAGGAATAGCTGCAGGAGGGAGACTTCACTATAACTTTTGTATCTTTTGAATTTTGTACTATGTCAATATTGGCTGAGCAGCCCTAATCCAAAAATCCAAAAACTGAAATGTTCCAATGAGCATTTCCTTTGAGCATCACGTGGGTGCTCAAAAAGTTTCAGATTTGGGATTTATAGATTGGAGATACTCAGCCTGTATGTTACCTATTTGAAAAATAAATTATGACATACATTTAAAATTTAAAAACAGAATGGTTGCCATTTTCCAGTGTGCTCTGTGCATTGCTCTGAACAGTTCAAGGGCAGTCTTAAAAGTGTCCTGTTCATTTCCATATACTAAATAGCTTCTTTTAGACTTCTCAAAGTCTACCTAGATTAAAAGACCCCAAAAATGGAATGTATACAGTCACTCTCACTTTTAAATCTCGAAATGTTTTTTAATAAAAACAGAATAATGCATTCTGTGATTTAATTGTTCAAAATTAAATTTCAACAAACTGTTAAGTTTGTATAAATAAAACATTCACAGGCTTCATCAGCATGTGCATCAGGACAAATGCTTTGGGCCTTGGAATGGTGGAAATATTTCCTAACATATGAGATGTGCCAAGAAAGAGATAAAGAAATTAAATAAGATCTTGTATTATGTGAATTCTTCTTGCTCGCAGGAGTCTGATTTACTTGTATCAATCAATGTAAGTGAATCACACTTCATGAGCTATACTAAGTGATTGAACTAAAATCTAGGGCCAATATTATTCTCTCCACACCCCTCAGCCCAGTCTGTCTGTCTAAATGGCATTGGAAGTTATTAGGTTGAACATATGGCATTAATGTTATGTTAGTGGTTCAACAGCAGCAATTTTAAGATTCAAGCTAATATTTTTTTATTTTCATGATATTACAGCCTGTAGCAGAAACACTGTTAGTTGCCTATTCAACATCCATTTTCCTCTTCTTCCCTGTTATTAGAACTCCCATTTAGTTCACACTTAGGAAGGTAGCAAATGTCACTTCAACTAAATCATGTATATGGAATTCCTATTTTTTTTTTTTTTGAGATGGAGTCTCACTTTGTTGCCCAGGCTAGAGTGAGTGCCATGGCGGCAGCCTAGCTCACAGCAACCTCAAACTCCTGGGCTCAAGCAATCCTACTGCCTCAGCCTCCTGAGTAGCTGGGACTACAGGCATGCGCCACCATGCCCAGCTAATTTTTTCTATATATATATTAGTTGGTCAATTAATTTCTTTCTATTTATAGTAGAGACAGGGTCTTGCTCAGGCTGGTTTCAAACTCCTGACCTCGAGCAATTCGCCTGCCTCGGCCTCCCAGAGTGCTAGGATTACAGGCGTGAGCCACTGCGCCTGGCCAGAATTCCTATTTCTTTTACCTGTGATTTAATAAGCATATGATACAGTACTAGGCCAATGAGATGCAACAAATGACAGCCAGAGACCTCTGGGAAAGGTCTCTCTTCCACTGGACATTTTCAGGTCCACATGGACTGCCAGAATTCCAGCAGCCATCTTATTTACTACTGCAAAAGCAGTAAGTGTAAGTGTACAGACAAAATGGGCATGTGATACAGCAGAAGAAAGGAAAGAAGTTGGATCTCGAAGATAGTACTGAGCCATTGTATTAAACAATTCTATAATCCACTGAACTTGGACTTCTTGCTATATGAAATAATAATAATAAATATTTGAATTTCCATTTCAAATATCAATAAATCTTCCTGACAAATATTTTCACCATTTTTTCCCCTTTTATTTTCTTTTTGGAGACAGAGTCTCACTGTGTCACCCTAGCTGGAGTGCAGTGGTGCAATCACAGCTCACTGTAACCTTGAACTTTTGGTGTCAAAAAATCCTCATACCTCAGCCTCCTAAATTGCTGGTAAGCCTGGGTTGCTATCTTGTAAAAGCTGCTCCTTAAGTGATTCTATTGTTCTCCTCTGGTCAAGATTATTTTACTAATAAATCATGACAATAGCCAGGTACAGTGGCTCATGCCTGTAATCCCAGCACTTTGGGAGGCCAAGACAGGAAAACTGCTTGAGGCCAGGAGTTTAAGACCAGCCTGAGCAACATAGCAAGATACTGTCTCTATGAAAAAGAAGAAAAGAAAATAAATTTCTCATTAGGGAAATGCAAATAAAAACCACAATGAGATACTACTTTACATCCATTAGAATGGCTATAATAAATAAGATGGACAATAAGAGTTGGTAATGATGTAGAGAAATTAGACCCTCATACATTGGTGGAAATGTAAAATCATGGGCCCACTTTGAAAAACAGTGTGGTAGTTTCTCAAAAAGTTAAACATAGAGTTACCCTATGACTCAGTAATTCTACTCTGATACATACCCAAGAAAAGAACTGAAAACACACATCCACGTCAAAACTTATACATGAATGTTCATATCAGCATTTTTCAAATTTCTGCCCAAAAGTAGAAACAACCTAAATATCTATCAACTAATAGACAAATAAAATGTGGCATATCCATAAAATAGAATATTATTTGGCAATAAAAAGAAATGAAGTATTGATATGTTACACCAAAATGAACTTTGAAACATTATGTTAACTGAAAGAAGCCAGACACAAAAGGCTATAGTGTATGATTTCATTTATATGAAATGTCCAAAATAGGCAAATCCATAGAGACAGTAAATTACTAGCAGTTGTCAGGAGCTGGGGAGAATTGGGAAGTGTCTGCTAATGAGTATGGAGTTTCTGCTTTGTGGTGATGAAAATGTCCTGTGATTTGAGAGTGGTAATGGATGTACAACTCCAAGTATACTAAAGACTACTGAACTTTACACTTTAAAAGGGTGAACTCTATGATATGTGAATTATATCTCAATAAAGCTGTTATGAAAAATTAAGAAAATGAATGCTTCTTATAATTGTTTTAAAAGATCCCTAATTGCCATATAACTAAGAATCAACCTTCAAAACTAAGTGTGTCCAGTTTGTTAAAAGAAAGATTATGTTTTTCTCTAATTATTTAACATATTTTTTTTGCAGTCATTTAAGCAAAAATCGGTGAAGATTCTATCCCCTAGTAAACTATAAGCTTCATGAGGACAGTGGCCACCTCTATCTCTCAGGGCTAGCTAAGTGTCCAGACAGACTATACATATTACTATTATTATAGTAATAATATTATTACTAATATTATAGAATAAGTAAATGAATGGATCTTGGTGCATCTTCTTAATGAGCCCTTTTGTGTTTGGCCTCTAAAATCAGCCTCAGTTTACTTATCTGTAAGATGGGGTTAAAGCAGTAACTACCTTATAGGAGGGATGTGAGGATTAAGTGGGACAATGAAGCTAAAACTTAGATCCTGGCACATAGTAAGAGTCAATAAGGGGTATTCATTGTTGTTTTATTTTGTAATTATTATTATTACCATATTTTGGACCTTATGTCCACTCATCACAAGAGAGAGGAATTTCCTTCATTAACCTCAAGTTGTAGCAAATAACACATAAGGGAGGAAAAAAGAAAAAAAAGAATTCTCCTACTAGCTGGCACAAGCAAATCTCGAGTGATTATTTTTAAAATATATATTTGTTCTTATTACAAAATTGAAGAAAAAGGAATTAGCGACTTTCAGATTCTGACACAAAAAAATTGGAACTTCAGATTCAATAATCATAAGATTTCATAAGTCTATGAGTAAGTGAAAAATCTAAAATATCATAGATTTGAATTCCTGTCAATGATTTAACCTGAAATATTATTTTTCAAAATTTCTACTATTCTTTTTTTCTCAGTTACTCCATTAAGTTTAAATATCAAAGGCCTTTTTGTTAACTGGTCAGCTTTCAGCCTGAGTTACTTACAAGGTTTTTCACTTTTTCACAAGTAATCTCCCTCATTCCCTGGCCCCACCCCCTGCCTTCCCCACTTATCAACTTATAAAATGCACCCCATTTGAGTACAATACTTTTCACCTTGCATGAAGTTTAACACATACTGGCAGGATACAAATTGAGTCAACAATTGTTTGGGGTAGGTAGGGGGTGTTCTAGAGGCTAAACCTTGGTCTCCCATCTCACACAGAGAAAAGCTGAGGTAATGGGATTTAAAAAGAGAAGCTCAGGACAATCTGGGTTTCTTTCTTTTTTTTCCTGCTGCTACAACACATGAAGCCCCTCCGTCATATAACACGTGGACAAACACTGGACAAGAAGCAGCTGCACCAAAACACCTCCCACTAGCCATGTCATCAAGTATTATGAGAAGGTACAAGCATAGAGGGGTGAAACTGTAAAACTTTTAAGTGTATTCTTCCAGGTTTCAATGCAGGTTATGATCATTTATAGGGTCACAAGTTTCCATTAGATCAATATGCTTCAATTAGTCTTCCTGCTTGCTCTTGTGAGAAAAATACAATGGCCTGGGAAAGGGGGCAGGGAGAGATGAGTAAGTGATTTGCTGGAGAGGTTAGAAAGTCTCTGTTAGAATCAATTCTATTTATTCACATCATAGCTATCCCCAACTGCACAAAAACAGAACAGAGGGCAGGGTAGAAATAAGAAAGTCTTCCAATCCCAGGCATCAACGGGGAGAGATATCCCCAAACTGGGCCAGAAAGGGTGGATGGCAACCTGACCATTGCATATCACCCCTAGTAGCAATTTCTTTTTCTTTGTTCTCAGCATCAATAGGACCCACCCCAAAAGGGAAAGATTTCCTCTCAGTGTGAAGAAACCTAACAACTAAGAAAGCTGGATGTTTTCTCTACTGAAAGGTTACATCTTGTTTATGGGTTGGGTCCTCTACTTTAAAAGTTCACGGGGAGAAGTGCCCTGTGGAGATGTAGTCTTCCCCATTCCCCCCAATTTAATCCCCTCTTTTAATTCACATTTTCTTTTCCTTAGTCCTGTACCCTTTTTCATTTCTCTCTTCTTTTCTCCCTTTCTTCCTCCCACTTTGCATCTCCATTTTATTTCTCTTATCTCCTCATTATCACATCAGTTATGCATATTTAATGTTTCTCACCAAAGTGAAAAATTCTTGATTCTGAAATTCTAACTGCTCTGCGGGACAAAAGGTCAGTTTTACATTAAGAAAACTACAGGTGGTCCAGCATCTCTTCTTCTGTACATCCACCCATGAAACAAGGAAGCCATATATCTATCAAGAGATATTTTATAGAGTTTAATTCAGTATACTCACGATTTATGTACACATACACATTAAAGAATTTTCTGGATGTGTGTAGGGACTTTGAAGTCTCTTCTGCATGTTAATTTCTCTGCTAATCCAGATGCCATTGCTCTCTGTGACATTAGAGAGGTCACTGAGCACCATCCCGATAACCCTCCAGAGAACAATGGAATGCCAGCGCAGAACCTTTTTTTTTTTTATTACATAACCATTTAGTATTCTTTTTTTCTTTACAAGAAAAGCCAGTCAAGTCCTAGGAGGTCTTACCACTAATACTAATTTCTCTCTAGTCCAGTCAGTAGTTACCCTCTGCAGAGAAACTTATGAATGTATTTACATTCACAGATTAACAAATTTCCTATCTATGTAATTATCCCCAGAAGAAACCACCACTAGCCTCTCTGCCCCCAAACTAATCTTTCTGGTCTTTCTATGATTATGTAGTTCAAAGAATCATAGCTTTTATAGGTAAACTTGCTTTCTGATTTGGAATTTTAAAAGTTCTAACTACAGCTAACCTATATATAGATGATAGAGATTTGAAAAAAGACTGCAGTTTTTTAAGCTATATATTTGACAAGCAAAATGCCATCTTAAATTGGAAGCTGGAAAAATATTTTCCTTTTAGCAAAAATATAAATGTAAAATTCATAAATTCTGGAGAAATTGATCTAAAATAGTGAACATTTCCACAAGCATGTGAAACAATCTTAATGCGTTACTATTTGGTAAGTTTTAGTTTTGGTGGCATGAAGCAAGCTTTTGAAACTGGAATATCTTATTTGGATATTATTTGATAGAGTATAAAAGCTTTGTTTTATATACTGTGCATAGGAAAACCCCATTTGTGTTTAAAATAAAAATTCCTCAAGATATTTTAGGTTCTTGCTCTGTAAAGTGAATTTAAATTCCTTTAAAAGTTATTTTATTATTGTAGAAAAATTGAAAAAATACAGAAGAAAATCATTGGTGATTACACCACCCAGATAACCACTACTCATATTTTCTTCCAGTCCCTTGACTGTGTATATAATTTGAAATTTGTTTTTTAGACTTTCACTGTTCTGCTTTAGGGCAACAAGGTTTTATGCTGAGGCATGGCTCAATTTTTCATGTCAGGGAGGAAAAAAAGAGGGAAGGAACTCAAGAAAGAGGAAGAAGCAGGCTACAAGATTCTCTTGCTTCCTTTCCCCTTGACCTTCTCCCCCAGAGGCATTCCCTGAATCTTCAAATAGAATAAAAAACTTTTCCAGACCCGACAAGCATTACAAGCAAGCCTATTGCTAGTCACTGTTCGGAAAATATCAATGATGGCTAGGTAACTTCTAGATATTTGTATTTCTATCACCATCTGTTTCTAGACTTCTAAGAAATCATGAATATCTTTTTTTTTAAAGAAATCTTTTCAATCACCTGAAAGCACCTTTTAGATTCTAACACGAGGGTGACCATTATTCTGATCCCTGTGCCATGTAGTAGCCACTCTTGGCAGTCAAGCTCTCTGCATGTTTTTAGTATAAGATGCTTAGGAGATTTTTGCCAAGTTTGAGTAACTAGCACAGCTTTCCAGGATAGCTTGCATTATTATAGCCTAGAACTTAAGGCAATTAAGTGTAGTACCTTATAATGTATATATATACCCATCCCCTCCATTATAAGTGCGATGTGCATTGTCAGGGGGATGGACACGCTTGAAGCTTTGACTCGAGGGGGGGAGAGAAGGCAAGAGCAATGTATATAACCTTAACATTTGTACCCCCATATTATGCTGAAATTTAAAAAAAAGTGTAGTACCATCCTTTTCCTGTAATTTTGTGCAGGAGACCACACTTGACATGACCTGTAGAGAGCACTAGACTATGCAGACAGAACAGTCTGTCAGTGTCCTAAGAGGAAGCTCCATGTCTCACTGGGTCTCTTTTTATTGAAGTCTCTAAGCGTGACATTATTGTGCCTCTTGACCATGCTGTCATTTTATCATAAGAAATTATAGCTCTGCCTTCTGTTTCCAGCACTCCAGTGGATAAGACACTGTGGTGATTAATTTTATGTGTCAACTTGGCTAGGTTATGGTGCCCAGTTGTTTGGCCAAATACCCATCTTGGGTATTCACAGTGGTTGCTGTGAAGGTATTTTTTAGATGTGGTTAACATTTAAAGTATATTTTGAGTAAATCAGATTACCCTCCACAATGTGAGCGAGTCTCATCCACTCAGTTGAAGGCCTCAAAAGATTGTGATCCCTAGAAGAGGAATTCATTCTGTCCCTAGACTACCTTCAGACTCAAGACTGCAATATTAACTTTCAGTGAAATTTCTAGCCTGGCTTGCCCTACAAATTTTGGACTTGCCAGCCCCCACAATCTCACTGGCTACTTCCTTAAAATAAACCTCTGTCTCTGTCTGTCTCTTTCTCTCTCTCTTTACACACACACACACACACATATACACACACACACACACACACACATACACACATGCACGAACACACATAGATATGATAAATAGGAGATATTATATGTGTGTATATATATCCCACACACACATATATATGTGTATCCTATTTATCCTATATATTCTATAGGTTCTGTTTCTTTGGAGAATCCCGACTAATACAGATACCCTAAATGACAATCTCAACTGAAATAACTAAAATGCTGGATAAAATATTTTAAAAACATCACCTTTTTAAATGCATCACTAAGATTGCAAAAAAAGGGAGGGATTTTCAGATCCCCCAAAATAAATAGGAAAAACAATCAGGAACCCTGATAGGTCAACAATTTCCAAAGCCTTCTTACACTCTGAAACCTTCTGTCATACTCTGGAGACTCTGAATCTCAATTCTGAGATAATGCTTAGGGATCACCCAGATGGGCAACCTGTTAGGAGGATCCTTGCATAAAGCTGAAAACACAAAGGGCTATATCCTCAGAGTAAATGTAACTATAAATAAATAAATAAACCATGCCAGGAATAGAGGTGCCATCATAAGGACATTTGTCTACCTTGATGTTGATGCTAGAAGGACAGCGAAAAAATCTCCCCTAAGAATTTAGAACTACAACTAGGTCTCACACAGGTTTTCTATTTGGATTCACACTGCTATATGGTCTGAAAAAATTTTAATTCTAATAGTAAAGCATTTTAATATAAATGGATCCCAAATTAGTAGTACAACCGGGTTGACTTGACTAGAAAGAGCAAATGTAAATCTCCACACAAGTTCATCTTCAACCTTGACCTCTAAGAACCGACCCCCCCCATAAAATGCCAAGACAAATGATACAGAAGAAAAAAGCCATAAAACCTAGGCAGAAGCATGGTCCATGAAATGCACTAGAAGGACCAAGCAGTAGGCAAGAAAAGCAGTCCCTCAAGGACATCAAATATTATAACAACATTATTAGTTACAGGTGTTATATGTTTAATGAGATAAGGCAGGAGCTTGAAAATATTAGCAAGGAACAAGAGACTGTAAGGAACATGCAAACAGATCTGAAATGGAACCAAACAGTACTTCAGAAAATGAAAAATACATTCATTTTTTTAAAATGTAGATAATGGGGATGGAGTGAGGTTAAACAGCTGTATAGACCCAGCAGAAGAGAGAATTAGTGAACTGGAAAATAGTCAAAGACATTTGCCGGAAGACAGTCCAGAAACAATGAGATAGAAAATATGAAAGAGATGTGAAGAATTGTGATTCCTAATCAGAGTTCATGCCATTATCAGCAGTCAGATTTCTGTACTTTTCTGGCATCCTAAGCCTAGGGTACCAAGATCATCCTCCTCCCTTTCCAGCAGTGTTTGCTTAGCCTGAAAATGTAACAGAAAAAAAAAAAAGTTTAATTATAATCAGTTCTCCAAGAACTTCTTTCCTCTAATGATTTCCACATCAAGTGAATCCAAGTTCTTTTTTCTAAAAGACAGAGTAATTCAAGGCTTTGCAAGTCAGCCATAGTGATGGAAAGGCCTAATACCAGTATGTCACTCACTCCTTTCATGGATGGACTTTATCAAAATCACCTAGTGTCCTCCTCTCTGAAAACCTTCATCTGTAAAATAGAAATAATAAGTAATTGTTCTGGGTGTTCTTAGAAGCTGGGGTCTTAGGTTTTCTATTAATAGACAATAGAGACTGTCATCAATTCTGTCTATACCTACACATTCCTTCAATTTGGAAGTTTCATCAGTCTGATTCAACTTGTATTTTCTTTTTTTCTCCCTAAAAATGCAGTATCTCAGTCTTTACACCCTCACTCAACTTTTGCTGGCATGGACATGCTCAGCATTGTCACGCTTGCTAATAAAGGTCTATACTATTTTTTGGCAGGCTTTAAAGAACTTTCATAACAAGCCACCATTCCTGTCATTTATAATATTTGATGTGAACTTGAAAAGGCATCAATAAACTAAAAGAAAGCATACTGAGAGTTGGTGAAAGAAAAATGTTGATTCTCAAATTTATCTTTTGGGAATTAAATACACAATAGAGCAACAGCTGTTCTAGATTTCCATCAGAGATTAGCAGATAAATTCTTATTGAAATTCAAAGTTGTGACATCTTTAGATAAATATTTGCCCTTGATTTTCACAGCCTCTGATTCAACAGAAATCTGGAAAGGTTCACAGTCTGGCCCAGAGAAGACCATTTTAAATCTACAGCTTTAAAATGTGGTTGAAAAGGAGCCCAGGTTGGATTCTGCCAGCAGGCTCGTTGGCTGCTGTTGCTTCCCCACTATCAACATGTAGGTCTCTGTCTCCAGCCATGTTTCAGCCTGTTCCTGCAGATTTGCTTCACTCTTCTTGAGCTTGCCACAGATTCAATACATGGCACCTGAGCTCCCCTCTCACAGTGCCTGCCCGAGGGATGCCAGTATGCTAGCCAGAGACCCCCGGAGAGACCCCACACTAAAGCCTGGCTATAAAAGACTTCAACCTCTGGGAAAGTCATTTTGCCAGCTGTAGGGCACACAAGAGCCTGCAGAGCTAAGCACAGAAGCCCCTCTCCCCTCCCCAAAAGAAACAGTTTGGACAAAACCTTGGCATGTCATGTTAGCACATGGCACCACCCAACACATGCCTTCCCTTGCACCAGCACATGGTCTCCCCTTCCTGTTCATTCACTTTGGAAGCCAGTCCTTGAAGAAGAACGTGGCCTTCGCGCTGACCACAAGGACAGGGGTGTCCCTTATGCGACCACTGCCCATCCAGTTCACAGCAGAGGCTTGTGGGCTGGGGAATGTATTGATTTTTGTTGTAAAAGGAATTTCCTGCTCCTCATGTCAGTTGAAGAGCCCTCTGCACTCATTCTCCTACTATTTTGAGAGGAGAGAAACAACAGGAGATGAACTCCTGGTCTCTGTCCACTTGGTGTTTAGACCAGCGACATTGTTAATCCTACAATTTGTGTGTGTTTGTTTTTAGATCACTGCCACTTCTCCAAGTACAGAGTCTGTGTCTACAAAGTAATTAGATACCATTTTTCATATGTTGCCCTGGTAAGCACGTCCCATCGTGACACGGAGGGACAGCGCCTCCCCTAGGGCCCCTCCTGCTGGCACCCCCTTCCTCACCTGCTGGCTGAGGCGTAAGCCTGCCGCCCCGCTTGTCCGTACATCGAAGGCAAACTCGCTTTTGTCTCCCTCCCATCGGGAGCACAGTAGCTCCTCGCTAACTTTCTGATGAACGGTCACCCCTCCCGAGGTCCAGAACACCCAGGGGGCGTTTCCCTTCCTCCCAAAGTACTTGCCACCCCTCGCCGGGGCCCTCGCCGGCCTCTGCCCGGTCCTCTGCGGCCACCAAGCCCCGGCGAGGGGCGAGGGGCGAGGGGCGTAACCCCCGCCCGTAGGTGCGGCCGGGAGGGCGCGACACGCGCCGGGGGGCGCCGCGGAGGCGGGCACGGGGACGCGGCAGCCACACCCGCGTCCTTCCCGCTCCCCGGCTTCCCCGGCCCTTCTCCCGCCGGCTCTTGACCCCCAGCCCCCAGCAGCCAGAGGGAGGCGAGGGAGCGAGTGGAGAATCTTGGCCGCGGCCCCCTCCCCCGCCTTATAAAAAAGAAATTGACTTTTGTTTGGAGTTTGTGAAAAGTGGGGCTCGGGGCCCAGTCAATGGGGCGCCCCGCGGCGCGCGCTGAGTGGAGCTAGCGCGGCCCGCTCAGCCGCGGCCCCAATTAATCCGCCCTTTGTGCGGCCCGCCCGGCCGCCCCCGCGCCGCAGCACCAGCGGCCCATTGTTCGGCCCCGCCGGGCCGCGGGATTTACCCTTTTCAAACAGCCGGTTTTGTCCGGGGCAGTTCGAGCGGAAGTTTCTCACTGACAATTTGCCCCAAATAGATAGATTTGTCAGAAGCGACCTTCGGGAAGGAAGCAAAAAGCCACCGGCCCGAAGGCTGGGCCCGAGACAGGGGCTCGGCGTCCCACCCGCGGCCGCGCCGCCCCCGCGCCCCGGCCCTGCCGCCCCGAAGCCCCGCGGGGGTCGCCGAGCCGGCGCCGGCTGAGCCAGACCCTCCGCGGACCCGACCTCCGTTTTACCCATCTGTAAAATGGAGCAGCGAGGCGCTTGCAAGCCGTAAGTCCCGAGCCTCGGCTCAAGGAGCGTCCACGACGCTCGCTTCCTTTCTCTCTCCCCACCTCCTTTTTAAAAACTGTAAGCAAAAAACCTGGCGAGGACTCAGAGGCGACGTGAAACGGCTTTGAAGGTGGGTCACGGTAACAAGTTCCTGATTGCGCACGTGCTGTCTCTCTTCTGCCCTCGGGCTCCTCCTTAACAAAGATGTCAACCGTGCTAAATCACAGGTGGTGCCTTTGTGAGACCGGCTATTGTCCCCTCATAAGTCAAGATATAAAACGCTTTGTACTGAGTGGCCCATGATCTGGAGCTCTCGACTTGGGAGTCGGGCTGATTTCTTCCCCCACCCACCAGAGCCACTCTTCTCTCAAATGACCTAACTTAATAAGCAAAATTTAAATGGGGGGGGGGGGAGAACCCAACACGCTGTTGATGAAAAGAATAGTTACTGATTTCTTCACACTTAATGGCAAGTATGAGTCTTTTAAAATACAGTCTCATACCAAACAGATCTGTGAATTTTAAGCAGAACTGAATTGTATTAATCAGTTGATGGGTTTCTTCATTTTCTATCTCTACATGAGAAATACAAAGGTTGGGACTCCATTGCGTCTATTTCTATTGTACTCAAGCAATCTCTCCCTGTAGTCCAGAAAATTTCCTGCTAGTTGCACATGAGAGAAAAATTGAAACAAAAAAAATCTGTTTTTTGTTTATGCATCAGGTGAATACACACTTCAGCATCATACAGAGGGAACCCTAGGTGGTCTTTAACAAGATTTCAGTGGTTAAGAGCTACAATTTAGAGAAGATGACAATACATACACAGTGTCAATAGTATTTAAACAAACATGCCAGACAACAGAATAATGGTTATTAACTATGATGCTTTGGGCTTCTGACTAATTTCCCATGTCTGTCTACAGCCAAACAGCTGCAGGATTTTTCCCCCCTTTAAAAACTGTTTGTGCATCATTTTTAAAACTGCATTTAACAGCCATATTCTCCAAAACAGTTCCTCTGTGTGGGACTGAAGTGAATGGCTTAGTAACAGTTATGAAGCCAGTAGTAAGAATGTCTTTCATGCCAAAAGGACTCCAACCACTCTGCTAGAAATTGACTGCTTTAGAGATTTTACTCTCTGAAATGTGGACAGCTGTCTGCTGCTGTATGACCTTCAGTATGGGTTTACAAGTCTCAATAAGTGGAATTCTTTAACCCTATTCACACTTCCACAGTTGTTTTCAAAATTGACTAAATTGTGCAACTGTACTATAGTATACTCCTTTGGGGATTTAAACCTATTAAAGAAATCAAAAGAGAAGGTAAGGTTATTTTGCATATTCCTTTCTTGCTCTTCCAGACAAATATTGTTTTAAAATTACTTTAGGAATCAGGACATTAAAATGAATGCATTTCTGTACACCCCATATACACAATTCCAATTATTATTTAGCCACTACAACTGGAAATATGTATATTTAGGTATACAAATATGTGCAATTATGAATACTTGGGTAATTATACATTATTATAGCTAATCATAAATGCATGGACTAAAGTTGAATTGCCTCCACTGTTTTCATTGTTGATACTTAGTATTTATTAAGCATCCACTTGGCAGTAAAAGATGGTCAAAATATATCAAAGAACCTCGGCCTTCCAAAAAGAGCATCTAAATATTTATTTCCTATCTTTAGAGAGATACACATATATTGTATATGGTACATGTGGGTGTTTGAGAGATCTCATTATTTAATGTGCTGATCTAATAGAAATATCAGATTTCAAATCACTGTTTCATCTACCCCAAATTCATGTCAGTTACACCTGAAATTTTAAAGACTGGGGAGAAATGTCTGTAACTTACCTCCTGAGTTGTTAACTCCTATACCTGAAAGGCCTGAAATCCTCCTCCTCCCAGCAGGCAATCATCTTATGCCCTGAAGCATGAGATCTGATTACCCCTATCATCATCTTAGCTTGCATAGATACAGATGTTATTAACGGCTGTAGTTTATCCAACCCTTTTTTAAAACGCAGCTGCAGCATTTGACTTGGGGACCTCCTGTGAATCCCACTGGTTGACTCCGTCTTGCACAAAGCACGTGGGGTTTGGGGGAGGGAGAAGAGAGAGGGAGGTTTGTTTTGTTTTGGAGAGTTTTTTTTTTTTTTTTTTGAATCAGACTTCCCTAAATAGGCACTCGGCATCTTTGTAAGTGATGTGAATTCTGAAATTACTTACTAGAATAGGACAACAGAGTACTGTGTGAACTAGATCCACTGGAAACAAAGCATACTAGAATGTATGATGCTTTTCACTTCATTGGCAGAGATCAAATATGTAGTCCTGATATGCTTATTCACATAATAAAGAATTGTAGTTTGTTCTCCAATATGTTAGCCACATTTAAACCAGGCTACCCGGTTTTACATAACAATTGTTTCTACTAGTGTTGAAACAGTAATCTGGATAAAGCAGGTCCTAAACCTGCTGTGGAGGAAAGACAGTTATGTTTTTAAAATCTGAAAGGCCCAGATAGGCAATCCATGCAGATCAAATTTAGTAATTAATTGCTCAATCTAATCATTGACTTTTTCTCAGCAACTATGATTAGTGTCTCTAAGTATGCCTTTTGTAAATCAAATCATCCCTTATACAAAACAGAGACACCTCACAGGTTTTCTATCCCTTGGGGCACAGCAAATTTTAAGAACTGGAGAAAAGGGGATTTAAAGAATGCCCTGTGAAATGAAGAAGGCTGAAGGTGCAGAAATACTGAACCATTGCTTCAAGATGCACAAAACACTGTTCTCAATTCTGATTACTTCACTAGTGAGTGAGTGAAATTGCCTTAATTGGAGTTTCCAGAAGCCCTTCTGGGAAATGAGAGGTAGCTCAATGCAGTGGAATGAGTATTTCAAAGAGCATGGCACTCAGCATCAAGGGATCTGGGTTCTGGGGATAGTCTCTGACTCTCGATGAATGACCAAGGACAAGTTTTGTCTCTAAGGGTCTCAGTTTCCTCATCTGTAAAATGATGAAATTAGATGAGTACCTTCTGAGTTATGTATTTTGTGATTCTGGACTAAATGGAAGCCAAGTTAGACTGTGTAATTCACAGGAAATTATCAGGCTGAAGAAGGCTTCACAGCCAATGTCTCCCTGGTTGTAGTCTGGTTTCTTGTTTCTCTAGTTACTCTTTTGTTTTAGAAAGCCAAAAATGACCTGTACTGCTTCCCAAGGTTTGGAGATCAGAAGACCTGTCCCTGTTCCCTTTGGACCCCATTGCTGGGGCCGAGCAAAGGTTGAACCCCTCATCTCAAACTTCAGCTTTCATTGTGAATACCATCAGGCAGGTTCATGTGTACATTCCACATTTATAAAGCACCACTATGTGCCAGGGTCCAAGGGACTAGAAAGATATTTCTATCTGATTATTCTTTTTTTTTTTTTCAATGAAAGTTCAGAGCATCTATCTGATTATTCTTAGGGCCGGAAGAATATAAAGATGCAGTGGGACTCTAGAAGCCTTTAATTGTCAGCCTGCCCTAGAACTGAATTTCTTCTGCCCAAGCAAGGGTGTAAATAAATGCAGAGAGACATGATTTGTTATTTGCTAAGGGGTCAGGGGAAAGAACCTCCCACAGAGCATTGCCTCACCACTATTGCTATTAGCAGTGTTCATCCTCCTACTAGTGGGGAGGAACAAACAACTCTTAGCAGCACAGTTTCAGAAAGTATCAAGGAAAAATCTGCAACTCGGCACCCATTGGATTCTAGAACATCTGGGTCTCTTTTCTGGATTGTTCTTGGTGTTTCTTTTCTGAGTGGACTTGTAGAGAGATCTACAGCAGAATCAGGAGCAAGCCTGACAACACTGTTTCTTTCATCCTGGCACTTAGCAAGCCCTTACTGAGCACCTACTATGTGCTAGACCAGGCATCCTCAAACCTTCAGGCCACATGTGGGTGTTTTTGCTCATTTGTTTTTTTACTTCAAAATAAGATATGTGCAGTGTGCGTAGGAAATTATTCATAGTTTTTTTTAAACTATTGTCTGGCCCTCCAACGGTTTGAGGGACAGTGAACTGGCCCCCAGTTTAAAAAGTTTGAAGCCCCCTGTGCTAGACACTCCACTCCATGACCCATCTTCTCTCTCACTCACCATCTATTGGGCAAGTAACAGGCATAGGATGAATTGTGACTTGGAAGAAAATGAAAAACAACTTTCTCCTTCATATAAACAAACAAACGGAGCCTTGTGTCAGAGTGTCTTTTGGACACTGAACACCAAAACTCAGCCAAGCTCACCTAGTGGGTTTTTCTTGGGTCTGAGTATTTCTTAACTGTGCTTGTCAGTGAGGTGAAGAGTATTTTAATGGAACGAAGAAACGAACGTTTCTGAGAGGGGGCCAATCACTAGTTAAGGAAGGGGTCTCTTTCACACCAACTTCATCAGCTCTGCTTGCTGATGGGAAAGGTTTTCCTTTCCCTTTTAGTGTTTTAATTTAGAAGAATAGGGGGGCAATTAATGGAGAAAATGTCTCCATTTTTAGAGGAACTAGTGAATGGCAGAGCCAGCAGTCAAGCCCAGATAGTTTGATACTGAGAGTGGTAGACTCTACCCCTGCCTCTCTCATACTACCTAGTTAACAAGACTCTATTTCCTTTTTGAAACTGATGGAAAGGATGAGCTGTAATACAAGAGAGTTCTCGAAGACAGCAGATTCCCACTTGTCAAAGACTAGGCAAGCTTTCCAGGGCATTCTCTGACAGCCATGAGAAAGGGGTCATGTCATTAATTTCCTGTATCCCCAGGGTCTGGCACATAGGGATGCTCAGTATTTGAAGAATGGGCAGATTGATGAATGGACAGAAAGACCCCTTGATCCTATGGTCCTTCTCATTGTCTTATTTCTTATCTCCTGGACCAAAATGTAAATAACCCTCAATAAAAAATATTTTCCTTCTGTTTTAGGCTTTGTTTTTGGTTGAGAGCTCCATTCTCACAAGAGACTAGAGAGCAAGTTGGGGGCTGTGTTTGGAACTGGTTAGAAGGGTTAGAAGAACTGGTTAGAAGAACCTCTGGGGTGCGGCTCTCCACTTGTTCAAAGCTGTAAACTTATCCATGTAACCTAAGGTCTTGACTCTGTTAAAAGGTATTTTCCAAGATAGATGGCATTTCCCCTTTATCAATCATTTCCTTTGGTAGATTCACGGGAAAAGATCTTTGAAAGTTAAAGTTGAACAGGGCCACAGTCCTTTCATAAATGATCTGGAGCCCAGAGAGGTCTAGTCACTTGCCCAGGGTTACACAGCTTGGTGGGACAGGGCCTGGATTCCTAGTGGTTAGCCCAGCTGTGACTCTAGTGGCCTCTCAGGAAAACTGCAGGTGATCTTCCTCCATTTCACCCATTTATGCAGCGCCTACTGTAAATCCAGCAGCATGCCGGAGCCGTGGACAAGATGAAAAGTCCCAGTCTTTGCCCTGCAGAGGCTTTCTTCTCTGTACTGAGCCCATGAGATCCCCAAGTTTCTACACCTTAGATCTGCGTCCCCACCGCCTTGCAGCTCAGCAGAGGCCCCGGGCACTAAAGCTTCAGGCTTCTTTGGGACGTGGTGGGCGGTTCGGCCCCAGCCCCTCCTGCCTACACTGGAGCTTGTTGCCGCCGTTACCACCTAACCAATCATGCCAGAAAGTCATCATGATGATTTCAGAACTGCATTGTGATTTATGCAAAGCGCGCGGATAATTACAGCCGAGCGCGCAGAACGCAGGATGCATATGCGGCGGGTGTGTGTGCACAGTGTTGTGCCTTTCGCCAGGGCTGGATGGTGCGCATGTGTGTTCGGTGGACTTCTTGACACCCTGCTTGATTAGGGACTGGTGACAGGAGAAAGACAGAACATTGCCATTTTGATTTTGACACAATTTGATGAGCCTCAGGAGGATTTTCCAGAAGTTTGGGTGCCTACAAATGAGCCAGTGGGGCTGGGGATGGGGGATTGTCGAAAGTGGGGGCAGAAGTAGTTTGGACCCCAAGAGAGTCATTGTCCTCCTCACCTCCAAGCCCCAATCCTCTGCAGCCGCAAAGCGGCTCACACATAGTTCTCCTCACCACAGACCCCCGAATGTGTCCCCTAGAGGCAGGCCTGGGTCCAGTCCCCCGCCCCCAACACTGCCCTCATCTTCGTCGGAGATAAATTAGTTCGATTCTTGAAGTTCTTTGTCCTTAACCAAGCGCCCCTTCCGCGTCAGCATCATGACAGTGGTGGTGGTGTGACCGCTATAAGTGGATTCTGGCGGGAGCCAAAACCCGAGGGTCCAAAACAGAGCTTGGCATCTTACTGTGTTTCTCAAACCCTGCCCGAAATCCCTTCCCTCTCTGGGCTCTGCCTCCGAGTCAGTGCAACGCCGCCTGACCGGCTGGTTGCGCACGCGTCTGCCAACTTTGCCGTCAAAAAATGTGGATTTCTCACCCTGTCACCTAAAAACACACTCAGATTTATGGCCTTTCCCCACAATTTCCTAATTTCGTCTCAATCAGAAAAACCGAGGAGGGGAGAGTGACGAGAGTCTCCCTTCTTACTCTTTCTCTGTGTCCCCAGCCCCCGCGTCCTGGTCGCTGCGCTGCCCTGGGGGGACTCGGGCTGTGGCGTGTGGTTTGAGCGACCAGAGCTCCAGGCCGAGCCGAGGCTGCCGCGGAGAAGTTGCAGTCACGTGCTGCAGCAGCCTGCGGGAGCTCACAGCCCGCTCCCCCTGGGACGCCCGGGCCGGGGGCCTGCTGCGTCCTCCGAGGGCTCGGGGGACGCCAGCACTCAGCGCGCATTCCGATTGAAAGCTGGAGTTGACACCGAGTGTGGAGAGAAAGTGGGGCCAGGGGTGGGTGGGCAGAATTGCTGAGTGTAGCCCACGGCTCGCCTCCCCCTCCCCCACCACGGTGCGGAGGGCGGGAGGTGTGACCCCTGACCTCCGGCCGGGCCCACGCCCTGAGGAGAGACTGGCAAGCTCTTGTTCGACAAGTTCAAGCTGCCGAAGGAGCTTAAATAGAATTAATCTCTTAGAGATTGGGGATCATCGCTGCCTCGGCGTGCGCTCTCCCAGCGCCGCGCAGAGACCACGGCAGGAGAAGAGCTCAGGGACAGCGGGAAAGCGAGCGGGATGGGGTGGGCGTGGGGACGGCTCCGCAGAATCCCTCTGCCGCGAGGGCCGGAGCAGGCGACGGCCGCTGTGGGAGAGCTGCTCCGGAGGGAAAGCGTTGCCCTCCAGCCGCTCCAGTGCAAAATAATGGAGGCGACAGTCGCTTCGCCCAGCTCCGGATGGGCCGCTCTGCTTGGAAAAGCTGGCGGCGCCCTCACCTCGGCTGGTGCCCAAACCGACCACGAGAAGGCCGCAGGAACGCGGAACCTCCGGAAGACCCCATCCCAGGCCCCAACTCCGCACACCCCGTCCTCAGCTCTGACTTTCCGTAGATAGTTGGAAAATGAATAAATTACTCACCTCGGGCCAGATCCAAGTTTTACCCAACAGAAGGGGCACGGGACCAAGAATGAACAACTCACATGGCCGCGTCCAGCGCGCACAATCACACACAAACACACAGCTACCCAATTTCTTCCACGAATTTGGCACTCTGGAAGGGGCGGGGAGGGGAAGCGTTTCGAGAAAGCCCCATCAGCCCTCCCCTTCCCTCTTGCCATGAAATATAATAATTCATTTTTATTTACGAGCCGCACCATCCTCACCATTCAGGCACGCACAGAGCCACAGTCCCATATTCACACTTTCTAACTCGTCAGCTTCGAGAGCGCCTGCATTTTCTTTGGGAGCCGCTTGGAGGTTCATTAATATCATTAGCATTTAACCCCCTCCCTCTTCCCATCCCCTCCCCGCACATGGCTGACGTCAGACCCCGCCAGGAGTTGGGGGAAAAGCTAAGTGGGCCAGGGACGCCCTATTCCCCTCCCCGCGGCTGCCTGTCAGAGCGCTTCTGGAGATATTACAGGGGACCCAGCCCGCAGCGGCAGGCACAAAGTCACGGGGTAATGAACTTCGGGGACCCTTTGCCGCTGCGTGCGCGGCTCTCCCCGGAAACCGGGACCTGGCCGCCGCTTCCCTTGGAGGATTTCCCAGCAATCTAGTTTTCCCACTCCGCGCTCCGGTTCCGGCAGCGCCGAGCCCATCCACCTCTGAGACTGCGGTTGTGTTTTCCTTCTTTCCTTGGAAGACCAGCGGTCTGTAGAGATCTGCCCACACTCTACATGCCTGTGTAGAGGGGAGAGCTTGAAGACCCAGTGACAGGAATGGGGAGAGAGAGGGATTTTGCCCCTTTTGCTCCGTAGGAAGACCATTTTCGTGTCTCCATCTCTGTCCTTCAACACCCCTCTCTTGCTGTCCTCCTCCCTTCTTCCTCAGTCTGCCTGTCCATCTGTCCATGCGTGTGTCCATAGCAAACAGCATTCCCAGCAGCTGCAGTTTTGCAAGAGCCGGGAAGAAACTTAAGAATGCTTAAATTTCCACTGTGGAACGAATTCTGAGCGCCCGGGGAGCAGCGCAGCGAGCCACTGACACCCACCTGTCCGGCCCGGGAGCCTCGCAGGCTGGAGGGCGGCTGGAGAGCGGCGGCGCCCGGCGGCGAGGCGGGCGCTGCCGGCCGGGACTCGGGCAGCGCCCACCAACCGCTCCGTCCCGGGACAGCCAGCATGAGCAAACCGGCCGGATCAACAAGTGGGTACCTCTCGGGCCGCCGCGGGGCCTAGGCGCTCAGCCTGGGGCGGGCGAGCGGGGGAAGCCGGGGAGGTCCTGCCCGGGAAGCTGCGGCTCCGAGCCCCGGAGAGGTACTCCAGCGGGCGCGTGCGCTTGACCCAGCTCCTTGCAGACCGTGAGTTGGAGCGTTTCGTGGTGAGGGGAGAGCAATTTCGCTGCCTCTGGATTGCTTGATCCCCCACCCCTGGTGTGGTGGGGAGGTTGCGACCCACGCAGCCCACCAGTCAGGCGAGTTGCCTTCGTTTAGCCGCCAGGTGCTGTGCGGGTGGGGCAACGGGGGCGGGAACTGGGCCTCGGCTCCGGGCGGCAACACAATAAACACACTCGCTCAAAACTCCGAGCTCCAGAGCGCAAAAGCAACTCTGCAAAGCGGATTTTGAATGGAATGCTTTGCACCCCGTTTCTAGCTATTTCAAATAATCCTGCAAACTGGGAAGCAGAAACAATTTAAAAGTCACATTTTCCTTAATCCTAAATCCGCGTAGGTCATAACTGGGGAATTTAAAGTATGGCGAACTACTCTAGCAAAGAGAGGACCAAATCCCTAATCCCAAGGACTTTTCGAGCCAGAGCTCAGCAGAGGCAGGAGTGCGCGGCCTGCTCCCTCTGCGCGCCTCTCTCCTTCCTCGAACTTCCTAGCTGCGGGCTTTCCCACCGAACGGCAAGCCTCTGCTGACCTCTAACCGGCCCTCGACGCTGCAGTGCAGGGCTACTTGTGTGTGCTAGGGTATTTGCATGTACGGTTGCTGCAGAACCCGAGAATGTGCAGGCCTGAGCTGGCGTTGAGCTGGCGCCCGCCGTTCTAGGATTCTCCCCCGGGCATTTCAGTTCCCGCCTTCCCGCGGCCCGAGGCTGCGGTTCCAGGGTCCAGCGCTGAGCGCGGCCGCTGCTGCAGTCCCTACGTCCGGAGTTCTCCCGCCGCCCGGGTTGTTTTCGCCTATGGCATTTTTGGCGCTATGTGCGTTCCTTCCCTCCCCATCCTCCCTCCCTCATCTTCATTGTGGTGAGTCTTTGAAAGTTGGGAGAATCTGAGACACTTCTGAGGACTGATAATGAAGTCTCACTTAAGTGGGATGCAATTCCCGCCCTTGCGCCCCCCCCACGCCCCCACAGAGAAGGAGGTTGTGTTTCCACTCTTTGTCCATTTGTTTTGGTTTGGGTGCTGCGGTTTAAAAAATTAGAGCAAAATGAACGACAGCAAAAAGAGAGAAGGAGAAGTGTTTAGAGCTGGGGCAGAGGGAGGAGAGAAGGAGCCTTAACCGCAGCCGCGATGCAGAGCAGACCCTTTCGCCGGACTGGCGTTTCCCGTGAGCCCTGGGCCTACCCTGGTCCTCGCTGTTCCACTCTCTGGGAGGCGAGGTGAGCTCGTTTTTTTCGTTGCCCGCGTTCCCGGGGTTAGTGTCCTTCCCAGGGTGCACACAAGGAGGCCTTTCCTGTCTCATTCGGAGCCTCCACTGGAAAAACCGAAGCCCGCGGGCCTCCGCAGGCCTCCAGGCTCGATTGCCCCGAGACAGGCCCTTGCCTATACCTCTGGAAGTAAGGAGCCTCGGGCTTTCTAGCCCACTTCGGGGTACAGAGCCTCAGGGGCGAGGAAAGGGAGCAAAGCTCCGCACGCCTGGGGCTGCGCCCGCGCTCTGTGGGCTGGCACGCAGGTGGACCCTCCGAACTTTGGGGAAAGAAGGCGGAGTGGGCACACGGAGGAAACTTTGGAGCTTTCTAACCTCCCAAGAGCCTGGGCTTAGCCTTGGAAGCCTGGAGCCCCCGCTCAGGTCCGGCCGCCGCTGCTGAGGGCTCCCAGGCCGGCAGGACGGCGGCCCCGCCCGCGGCGCCGCTGCATCCAGGCCCTTTCCAGACCGGTGGCGGCAGCAGACCCGAAACCCACGGTTCTCCGCCCGGGGCGGCGAGGAGGTCGGCGCGCAGCGGGCCGGGTCAGGACTGGGCCAGGAGCAAGGTCTGCAGCCCCCGCCTTGCCTGGCTTCCCCCGGCTGGAGAGCAGAACGATGTCACCCGGAGTCCCGCCTGGGTGGTAACAAGACCCTGGCCAGTCACCCCTGCAGCCCAGACTAACTTCTTTCAACAGCCTCTGATGGTAATTACAGTAATCGAAGCTGCCATATATCTTTAGGCAATTATGACACACAAAAAGCCCTGAGGGGACCCCCTGGCGAGGGAAGTTAAGAACGGTTTACCAGCTTCAGGAAACTCCGGCTCGCCTCACGTCGGAGCTCGCTCTGCTTGCTAAATGAGAGGAGCTTTGCAAAGGGGTCAACCAGCTTGTCTCGTGACCCCGAGTCACCTTAACGTGGCTGGGTGGCGCAGACCGGCTATGCCCTGGAATTTTCGCGTCCCTCCCTCCTGTACCCCGCCCCAGCCTGGTTGCCGGTCTCTAATCTGCCCCAGGAGACCCGGCTCAGAGGTCTGGGCAGAGCCAGGGCCGACCCTCGTCGGTGGCAGCCTAAGGGGGTGACAGTTCGGGAGTCCAAGGAGGGTTATACACCCCGTACTGGTCTTCCCTCCACCCCCACTGGGTTCCTCCAGAGATGCGTGTCACAGACCTCGTGTCCCGATGGAAAGTGGGGAGAAGAGACCCCACCACTGCTGCTCCCGTGAGCTTATCTTGGCATCATCTGTAGTGCCACGGGGAAGAGGATAGCTGGGGCGACAGTATCCCAGGGCCCCAAACATGGACCCCAACGCGGCCAGAGGGCGTGTGTTATGCAGAGGAGGTTGGTTGCAGAGTATGGAAACCAAGTTACTGCTTCCAGAGGGAGTGCCGTGAGGAGAGCTTGCGACCCTGGCTTCTGGGCGACCGTGAGTCCCCCTGGGCCCAGTGACAGGCCAGAGGGGATGGAGGACAAGACCCAATGTGGCCTCTCCTGGCTCTTTCCAGCCCCTCCCTCTCCCAGCACAATCTCCCCTCCCGCCCTACGGGAGAGGGGGCGCCAAGCCGGTGGCCGCCGCGCCGCGCGCCTCCCCTGCCGGCCTTTGTCGCCGTCCGAATTCCCATGCTACTCTTTTTGACGGGTCACTGGTGGCTCTATAGGCAGGTGCTGCGGCGGGGTTGTAATTACCCGGGGCGAGCCTGGTCGTTACCGAAAACCCCCACCCAGCATGGTCCCCCGCGCTCTCCCCCTCTCCACCTGAGGCTGACCCGGACCTAGGGTACAAGCCCTCTGGTACTCCTCGGAATCCAGGAACAAGTTCCAACCTCTGATGCCTCGGTGGTCCTCCCCACGCCGCACCCTCACCTCCCCCACTCCCCTGCCCATTCGTCGTCAACTCCTGCCTCTCCTCACTCTAACCTAACCCCACTCCCCAACCTAAGTGCTCCTGGGAACAGCTGCCGAGTTTCAAAGAGGCCTGAGGCCAGCGGGGCCCAGACTGGAGGCCCAGACTGGGTGGGTAACCACAGGAAAATCAAGTGTCAATAAGTTAATAGTTATTAACTATTATTATTTTTAAAAATTAAAATGTTAATTAACATTTTAATACTCCCTTTTGGGGGGAGGAGGAAGCATTTCAAAGTCCCTATAAGCTGCTTCAAGTACTTGTTGGACTCGTGCACCTTAGAGAAAAATAATTCCTCCCTTTCTGAATGTTCACATATTACCTTCTCCCTAACACTCCTCCATGGTCCCTGGCCACCGCAGGCTTGAGAGGATTCCTGGGAAAGTTCTCTTGGGCTGGGGTCCAGTGGGAGTGGGGGGAAACAGCTTAGAGAAATCAGTCAAATCCTTTTTTAAAAAATCAGCCTGCGACAGCGACAGAGAAACCAGGAGGAAGAGACCCACACAGGACCAAGGCTGAGGAGGCCCTCTCAGGGAGAAAGGACTTGGGGCGTGGAGGGAGGAGGAGTGGCTGTCCCACACTAACCCGCCACGGAATGGACAACTTGCTTCGCTCTCCTCACTTGCCTAGCCCGGTGCTACTTTGAGGAGAAAATGATTTTTTGCTAAAAGAAATAATTTCTCAAAAGCGATTCACCAAGCATTTTTTTTAATAGGTAAAGGGAAAGTTGCGCAATTACCACTACCCTTATTATCATTAATAATCCGAGTATTAGCATTACAATAATAATCCTAATAATAACAACGGCGCAGCACAGAGCTCAGAGAAAACTCGATTGCCTTCCAGCTGCCTTCCCTGGTTCCAGCCGTGTTTGTTTTTCTTCTTTTCCCTTTTACATTTCAAGTTTGTCTCCTCGCGCGCTCACTAACAACTTTCTCTGTTAAATGCAAGAGCGAAGGAGGGAGGCGGCCAAACTTTCCGCGGAGCAGAAAGGCAGCGTCGGGCAGCGCTACCGCCCGGGCCTGCTGTAATCTTTTATTCCAAAATGGGTCTCGGCGATTAGAGGAGACCCAAATACATGTAGCGGTGCATGAATAATGCTCATTGTAGGAAACTGACACTTGCTCAAGGAAAAAAAGTTTGGCTATAAAATCACTTCATTATTTGCTTTTACCGCAGCTTCGGTGCTAATCCCTTCAGAGGTCAGATTGCTTAGCATCTCTCTCTCCCTCTCCCCTTTCCTCGCTCTTCTCTGCCCTCCTTTCCCTCTCCCCCTTTCTCCCTTCCCTGTCTTTCCTGCGATTTCAGGCCGCATTTTAGATATCCCCTGCAAAGTGTGTGGCGACCGCAGCTCGGGGAAACACTACGGAGTCTACGCCTGCGACGGCTGCTCAGGTTTTTTCAAACGGAGTATCCGAAGGAATAGGACATATGTCTGCAAATCTGGAAACCAGGTACCTTAGCCAGGGCTGCAGTGCCCAGCTCCCCTCTGCTGCCTCTTCTCCGCTTTGTTTGTGCCAAGGTCTCCTCTGAGTTTCCCCACTGGTGAGCAGAGACCCAGCTCTGACCTCCCCCTCCTTCCTGCCTAGACTCTCGGAGGCCCTTTGGCTGGGCAAAGGCCGGGAGAGGCGAGGGAGGACAGATGAGTTTGCAGGAGGAAGTCTGTAATCCCAGAGCCTCCTTACACCTTTTTTTTTTTTTAAATCCTCTCACAGATTTTGACACTGGGTAAGGCCTACATCTATCTAGTAGTTATAAATCTGGCCCAGGGGACCTAAGGAACTTTAGAATCCAAACCACAAGTTGCAAACAGGAGAAAGAGTCATGTTATTTTGCCTGCCCACCCCACCCCATTCCTAGCACCACCCAAGCTCAGTCCCCTGACTACTGCCTACGTAAGATAGCAGAAGTAAAAGGCACACAGGCATCTAAGTCAAGGTCACTACCACCTTTAGCTGAGACCCAAAGTGAGTGTTGGCCCTTGGGAAGAGAGAGGCAGTGTTCTCTGAGGGGCTGTTCCTTTCAACTCCAGAGAGGCAGGGCTGCTCTGGAACTGTGCATGGGCCACCCATGTGCCTTTAGCTGGGCTTTGTGAGAAAAGGGCAGGGCGAGGAAGAGGAGACTGCTGGAAAGGAAGGTGCAACTGGGATGCTCCCCAAGCTTCCTGTATCTCCTTCCTCCTTCTCTGTTTAGAAGATGTGCCCAGTTCATTGTGCTTTGATCTTGAGCAGGCAGAACTGTCTCAAAGAAACAGAGGAGGCAGGGCATGGGCTGAGTGTGAGCCAGAGCTTCCAGGGTGAGCAGAACCCCTTGACTCAGTTTCTAGCTCAGTAATAGGCTTATTTCCACCCAGGAGATCAACCTCCATGCTTTGTCCTCTCCTTAGCCAGGCTCACAAACCCTCAGCACAAAGGCCTCCACCTTCACTCCAGGGAAGATCCCTGAGGGTGCATTAGTCAAGAGTTATCCTTTGGTAACCAAAGAGTAAATCATCTTCATTAATTAATAAATATATGATACATACATATGTATGCATATATCGTCTGGTGCTAGTGAATTATTCTGACATCTTTTTCTGAAGTCATGTCTGCTCATATCAATTTCTGTTAGATTTGGATTAATAGCAAAAACAAGAATACATTTGCATTTGCATAAGTTATTTTGAACTATCTAGCACTGTTATCTGTTTAATTGAGTACTCAGAACTGTATCAGTTTCTAGCTTCACTATATGGACACTTCATATTATACATACATAGGACTGTATCCCAGTAGTTCCACAGGATTGTGGGATTACTGTGGGCTGTCATATTTGAGCAGGCTTCTAGTTAGCCTTTTACTTTTATGCAATGCACAGAATTGGGGAATCAAAATCTCAGATGTTATGCTTGATATTTTAAAAGAGGATGGCTATCAATTCAAACATATTGATATCAGTCCAAGTACTTGTAAAGGAGTGATAATAGACTCATCAGGCTGGTGTTCCTCTCCTTGTAAAGAGAACAAATGCTCAGAGCTGAGGCGCTCATCCTTTTCTCAGGCACCAGATATTTATATACATTTGATCTGATTTGAAGACACACTTAAGAACTAATGAAGGCTTCCATCTTGCATTTTCATGTATATCAGAATACTGGAAGGATACCATTTGAAGACAGACATATGATTATATATAATAAGTTTTTTAAACCACTTTACATTGAATTATTACATTGGCCAGCAAAGATGCCCTGAAAAATTCACTTAAGAAACAAAAATTATTTCCTTTCTCTCTTTGATTCTAAAGTTTGCTAAATAATATTTCAATTTATCATTAACAGTAATGAGGACATTTTGAAATGGTTATGAGCTCCTGTCCCACCCTAATTTTAAATAAATAAACATTTTAAATTGGAGGAGTGTGATCTCATAAAACTGCATTCTAGTGTGTAATTTTCCCCTAAAGGATATCTCAGGGGAAAAAATATACTCACAGAGTATATGAATTTTTGAGATTATGGAGCAAAATAGAAATACATTTATTTATTCTTTTCCCACTACAAAAGTAATGGTAACAACTTATATAAATTTGGGCAAATGCCAAACTTCTTGGACATTTTCTATGTATAAAACTCATATGCATATATGACTATGTATCTGTGTATATGTTCCCTCAGTAATGACACCTAATACTGAATAAATTCCAAAAGAAACTTTGTAGATTTCTTCTTTTAATGGCCAATATTTTTTTCAGAAATTTGCATTAGGTAAAGCATTTATTTTCTCTGATGTATATTTCAGATATACATTTCTAAAGAGCAACTACTATTTAATCAGTTATTGTGCTAATAATCTCAGTTCATATTATCATTTTGTCAGACAGTCCATCATATTATCTTCCTGGTCATATTTACATAGTGGGCATTTTTAGGTTTTGCCCAGGCCCTGGCTCTTCCTTTCCCACCCTCGCCTTCTGTAGGCCTTGCCATCCTAACTGATCTGGCTTCAGCCTCAGCTTCCAGGAATGGCTGTTTCCACTGAAGCTGGGCTGAGGCTAGTCTTTAAGACAACTCTCAAAATGCTGTTACAGGGATGGCTTCAACTATAAAAGCAAAAATGAGGTAACAGGAGAGTGAAGAATAAATGGGAGAGATTTATCTGACAGGTAAATGGGATTGCCTAGGAAGTGACAGAAAGAGGTAGACCAAACTGCTCAAAGCGGAAAGAATCTTCCGCGGGAGGGGGCGTGGCGTGGACGCGGACCCGAAAGCCTGCTGCTAACTGAGCTCAGAGGCCTACTTCTCTGGGGCCGGGTCGCTGTCTTCGGTCCTGAAAAGTCTGTTCCCTACTCCACCGCTCCGCGACTGGCGCTCCCCTAGCGAGCTTCTCCCGGCTCTGCGGGATCTGGCAAACCAGGGGTTCTGATCCTTCACCTGCTTGGAGAAGGACTTCTTCTCCTGGGCTGCTTTGTTAGGGGCGGGGGCTGGCCCTCTTGAAGTAGCCTGGGAAGTCCCAGATCCTTCTCTACTTGGCCTTGCTGGTGCCCAAAGCCCCCGCGGTTCGCTGGCCCAGGCTCGCCACTCCAGGGCCTGCGGCCCCGCCCCCACGCCGCTGCCCCCGCCGGGCGCCGGCCTCAGGTTTCCAGCCTCAAGGCCCCCCGGGGGCCGCTGACCGCTTGCGCTCTGTTCCAGGGAGGCTGCCCCGTGGACAAGACACACAGAAACCAGTGCAGAGCGTGTCGGCTGAAGAAGTGTTTGGAAGTCAACATGAACAAAGATGGTAATCAGTGCATCCCTTTATTCTTCTAATGTTGATTGAGTAGTAAGTAAATTACACCTGCAGAAAATACATGGCAGCCCTATGCATGTAAATCATCTCCCAAGCGCTTTTTTCTAGAGACTGAGAACTGGCCTCGGGCCTTCAGTCGTATCCTTCCAGTCACTCAGCATGATCCCGCGGGCGACCCCTTGAACTCCCTAGGGCAAAGCCATCAGAAACTTGCGCCCCACAACCACCCCCACAAAAGCAGCGCTTGGAGGACCCCCACTCTGCTGGGGACACGCGCGCATTTTCTGCTTCCTGTCCTAAAGTCTTCTTGCCTGTCTTTGCAGTCCTTCGTGGCCACACCTAAGCCTGTTGGCCTCTCCTAGGATCTCCCAGTCCACGTAGTCTCCCGGGGAGGAGATCCTGGCTTGTTGGAAGAGGGCCCTTGTTTGCAAAGCGGAATTTCGAGCCCTTGTTTGCAAATTCACAAGATGCCAAGATCAGAAGGGCCATTGGGCTGAGCTGGGCTTTTCCAGCGCCTTCTCTCGGTTGTACATAAAAGAGAGAAAAGGGGCTGGAGAGGCAGAGTGACGCCTGTGGGTGCCTCCGACACTCACCTCCCCAAGGCTCTTAAACGCGTGCTGCGGGAACTCGATCAGGATGCTTCCTGGACGTAGAGCCCAGATCCAGCTGCGCCCCTCGTGGCGGCCTGGCGAGGGCGCCCCAGGCCCAGGCGGGGAGCGGGAGTAATGGGCTAGAGGGCGCAGTGGGGCCTGGGGACAGACAGGATGCGCCGCGGGCCAGGTGGCAGCTCCAGGACGCACGACGTCTGTCAGGGAGAGCTCCTTCCTCCACAGCGTGCGGGAAGCAAGAGGGAGCGTCCAACCTGTTGAACGTGTGTATTGAGAAGTTGTTAAGCTCGGCGGGCGGAAGATTGCTCTGAATTAATTTGGTCCTTTAAACTGTCACTTTTACTAGTCACATCTCCCCTGCGTCGATCATGCTCAGAGACGGGCTCTCCCTTGTCCCATCCCCCAGCGTCCCCAAGGCTCGGGTCCTTTTCTCCTGGGGCCCTCGGAGGCCAAAAGCCGTATCTGTGGGGGCGGGAAGTGGGGGTGGGAGTAGTCGTTCTTGGATAGAACTGGAAAGGTCTGGGCGGAGACGTTGTGCCTGGAGTGCCTGGCGCTCCCTCTCCCCTAAGACGGGGCGAGCACACCTAGCTGCTCTGGTCCCCAGGGCCTCTGGTTTCCCGAGACCCTCCCGAGCGGGGAGGAGCCCTGAACGGACAGTGAACACACCGAGTCTCGCTCGAGGTCTGACGTTATCGCGGCACTCTGGACGCGGGCTCCTCTTCTCCGCCGCGGCTCGGGGCCGGATCTGTTCAGTGTAGGGGTTAGACCATCTCAGAGCGCCTTTCCCCCTCACATTCCCTCTCCCTCCTTCTCTTTACCTGTTGGGCGACCGTGGCTCGGGCGTGACATTGGGCCGGGGAGCGGGGCAGTGGCTAAGTGTCGCGGCGTCTCTGACAGCGGGCGTGCGTCCATCTGTCTTTGCAGCCGTGCAGCACGAGCGGGGTCCTCGTACGTCTACCATCCGCAAGCAGGTGGCCCTCTACTTCCGTGGACACAAGGAGGAGAACGGGGCAGCCGCGCACTTCCCCTCGGCGGCGCTCCCCGCGCCGGCTTTCTTCACTGCGGTCACGCAGCTGGAGCCGCACAGCCTGGAGCTGGCCGCGGTGTCCGCCACCCCCGAGCGGCAGACCCTCGTGAGCCTGGCTCAGCCCACACCCAAGGTCAGTGGCCTTGCCGGGTCCAGAGAGACTCGTTCTGAGCAAAAGGAGGAGAGGGACACACCCCGTCCTTCTGAACTGTGATTTGGTCAGACAAAAGGTGGAGAGACCTCCGGGTGCTGGGCTGGTCTCTGCAGGGAGCTCCAGGCCTCCTGCTCTCCCCTGCTGAGCGCAGGGTGCTCAAACTGTAGTACAGAGTCAACCTCTTGAGTGGTTACAGAGGTGGACTTCTGATCCCACCCCCTAGAAATTCCCTTGCAGCAAGTTTAGGGTGGAGCCCAGGAACCTTCAGGAAACACCCGCTGGTGATTGGTGGCGGGCGGAGCCCTTGGGCACCTTAAGTGCCCTTGGGCACCCAGAGGGCAGCCTTGGGCCCTTGGGCACCCAGAGGGCAGCCTTAAGTGTCCCTGGAGGCCAGAAGAACAGACGTTTGTTTTTAATGCAAAGAAGCTGGCTGCAGCTGGAGGAAGGGCCCAGAGTTACAAATCTCCACATCTATTATCTTGGGCAAAGTGATGGGCTTTTAATCCAAGAGAGAAACGTGGAGTTCATACTGGCCGTATGGTTTGAAAACTCTGAGTTCATTTTCCATGTTCCCCTCACTCACCTCTGAGCCAGATGGATTTACACCAGGATTGAACCCCTACTAGCAGGGCCACAGCCTGGAAAGGCTGCTGCCTAGGGACTACCCTCCAGGCCTCCAGCTGGTACCCACCCAAGGCTCTACTCCAGGCAGAGAAGGGGCTAGGGTCTTCCCCAGGGGAGGGCCGGCTGCAGCCTCACACTGCAGGGAAGCCAAACACCTGGGCACACACACACACCTCGTATTTAATATTACTTTCTTACCCTTGATGTGTATAATAAGCTCAGGAAAGTAGTGTTATGAATATGTTGTCAGTTATGAATGGGAATGCTCTGTGAATGATTAAGATGTCTAATTGAAATATTTCCATAATATACTAATCCTTTCTAAAAATACTCATATGCATATTTGTGTTTGGGATGCCTATTAATTTATACTTTTTTCACATCTATTTTTATTTACACAAATGCAAGCAGCTCTTGTCTAAATTGGGAGCCAGGCCTGGCACTTGGCTCAGCCCGAGGAAAATTTGCTACAGGGGATAGAAAAGCCAGAGGCCCCTCTGCAAAGAAGAGACTCCCTAAGAGTGGAAATGGGCTTCCCCCAACAAGTATTACTACTTCTCAAACTCTATAGATGTTTGTTTTTTACTCACTGATGGCAACTGTGCATTTAAGCAAAATATCCAAATGCCTTTTTATCCCCTTCCCTGTTTTAACTAGAAATTAAAAGCTTGGCTCTTCTTTCAAAGCTGCGGTTTGCTCAATTCCAAGTGTCTCTTTCTTCCCCTTTCAGTACCCTCATGAAGTGAATGGGACCCCAATGTATCTCTATGAAGTGGCCACAGAGTCGGTGTGTGAATCAGCTGCCCGGCTTCTCTTTATGAGCATCAAGTGGGCAAAAAGTGTGCCAGCTTTCTCCACGCTGTCTTTGCAAGACCAGGTATGACCACCAGGACACTGAGGTCTTGGGAGAAAGGGGTTTGGGAAAGAATCAACAATGCTCAGCCTTATAAAAGGCCATAGCCCCTATATACGTCAGGGCATCTGGTTTTTTTTTTTTTTTTTTTTTTTGAGACAGAGTCTCACTTTGTTGCCCAGGCTAGAGTGAGTGCCGTGGCGTCAGCCTGGTTCACAGCAACCTCAATCTCTGGGGCTCAGCGATCCTACTGCCTCAGCCTCCCAAGTAGCTGGGACTACAGGCATGCGCCACCATGCCCGGCTAATTTTTTGTATATATATTTTTAGCTGGTCAATTAATTTATTTCTATTTTTTTTTGGTAGAGACAGGGTCTCGCTCAGGCTGGTTTCGAACTCCTGACCTAGAGCAATCCGCCCGCCTCGGCCTCCCAAAGTGCTAGGATTACAGGCGTGAGCCACCACGCCCGGCCAGGGCATCTGTTCTTAACAGCAAAGAGAAAACTATTTTTACTAGCTTCTTTTTGTGGGTTCAAAATATCTACCTATGTAATCCTTAGTAAGAAATGTAATTATGTTATTTCAGGAAAGCAAAATCTGGTGTATGAAAAGCACACATACAAGAACATTATCTTTTTATTTTTGTGGTTTAATTGGAACATCAAATTTAATCTCAAATTTTAAGATCATAATGATTTTTAAAACTGTTGATAAGACAATGTTTTCTAAGAATATTATAAATGAGAGAAATAGAAGGTGACAAGAGTATTCCCTCATGAGATTTTTGGAACTAGTTTCATTATTCTATATTCTACATTGTGATACTCACAGTTTTGGGCATTGATTTGTCAGCGTGTGGGATCAAAGGTGCAGGCTAGGATCTCCCCTGATTCTTTAAGTGCTTTTAGAGATTTTGGAAACAAATAGGCATTTTGCATAATTCTGTGGTTGTAAATGACATTCAGAGGGGGGAAAATTATATGCAGCTAAAAATTGCATTGTACTAAAACCCAGAAATTTTGTTGTTAGGAATATCAGAAATGGCTTCTGCCATCATTTTTCTAATCTTAAGGGAAAGAAAGAAAATGAAGTGTTCACAATCATTAGCCATTAACAGTACATTTGTGGAAATTAATGACAAATTTCCCAAAAGGTTAATAAGTAGTTCTAAAAGCAAAAGATTTATTGCTTCAATTCATTTCATACCTCATTAAAGTATGATAGCGTCCCTTAATATGAAATAGGTTTCTTACAGAAAGACTCGGCAATGTGCTAAAAACATTTATTCTTCCAGCATGAGATGTTCTTTTTTTCATGGCCTGAATTTTCAAATATGGCCTGAATTAGATATTGTTTACCTTGCATTTTAAAATTATTTCCTGTACTTAATGCAATAAAACTAAAAATAAAGCATTTTGAAAAATTAAACCTTTTGGTCTAATTGTGATTTTGGTTACAAGCCTTGGTTACAAGCCTTCAGCTCTTAGCTCCCCAAAAGAAATTCTTTCACATAAATAATTCAGAATAGGCTGATTTTTAATAGATTTAAAAAAACAAAATTTTTTTCAAGGTGATTAGATCCTATCTTTGACCAAGTTACTTGTTGGCTCTGACCATTTGCTCTGTGTGTATGCATGTGTGTGTGTAAATTGGCTATTTTTTCTCAAAACAAGTATTTGTAGACTCTATAATCCAAACAAAATTTACTTACTGTCTGCCACTTAGCCCTTGGGTAGAAATCCTTCCACAATAAGCAAACTGCAGTGAAGTGGAATCTGGTATATTAATTTGGAAAAGGAGACAGATTTTCATTTTAAATATTCAGTAGCACAATTTATTAGACTAAAAATGACAAGCACCTTGATGCTGTCCACTTATGAGTCTCAGAAAAATCAGGCAGTGAGATGAGGTAAACTCAGCAAACCCCGATTAACATAATTACACCCTGATTTCCCCCGCAGGCCTCTTGGGAATTAGTGGTCTCTCTCTCTCTCTCTCTCTCTCTCTCTCTCTCTCTCTCTCTCTCTCTCTCTCTCTCTTCCACCCCAGCCCCCTCAACCTTCCAGGAATATTAGGGACCAGATCTGCAAGCTTAGTCAGGAATCCTCAACCTTGACAATATCAGCACTCCATAGGCGGGACTCTGCCTGCTGAGCTGCCGGTGACATTTCAATTTTAATAAAGCCGAGGTCTCCAGAGAAGTTTCCAGGTGGTCAGGAATGGGTAGATATAAGGACAAGAGGGACAAATCCTTTTCTGAGAGAAGCAAACTTTGTGGAATTGGAATGGCTGACTCTCAAATGCATGTGCATATCTATAGGCACCTTTTCAAAAAGGAAAATATGAGAAAAATAAGGGAAAACTAGAATATTCAGGAAAAAAAATTACCAAGACAGGCACTTAAAACACTTTTTTAAAATAATGGAAATTTACATATTGAAATTGTTTATAAATTTATAAATTACACACTATATTATATTATACATCTATTGTATGACAGCTGATGCTTTTGGAAGATGCTTGGAGAGAACTGTTTGTTCTAGGAATAGCACAATGGGCCATTCCGGTTGATGCTAACACTCTACTGGCTGTATCTGGTAAGAATTGCACAATTTAATGACTTTGTTGTAGAAATTACCATAAAAATACATTACTGAAAAAAGAACAACATGTAAAGAATAACAAATTCCTGATGAACAATAGAGTATACCTGTCATTTATAAATCTATATTTAAATGCAAATAATGTTGTTTTGTTGTATTCATGACTGCTTGCATTGTTATTTAAATGCAAATTACTGTGTTTGTTATCATCCAAGAGAAGATTTTATATTAACTTTCATACAATATAGCCAGTTTACATGGAATCAGATATCTTAAAGTGACAATTGAATAGATATTGATATGCAGGATTTTGTCAAAAATCAATATTAAATCATGAAAATGCCTTCATATTAGAGCATTTATCCCATATTTTTATTCTAGGCATGAATGGTGACAACACAGATTCCCAGAAGCTGAACAAGATCATATCTGAAATACAGGCTTTACAAGAGGTGGTGGCTCGGTTTAGACAACTCCGGTTAGATGCTACTGAATTTGCCTGTCTAAAATGCATCGTCACTTTTAAAGCTGGTAAGCAGACACAGACCCTTTTCTCTTCTCCTTCCCCAGTTTTGCCACCTCACTGATTTAGCCACCTCAAAGTCCAGACGTCATGACCTTTGTAAAAAGAGGCGATGGTTTTCAAGGGAGCTGATACTCTTAGTCTGGCCCCATGTTGCGTAGCTGTGGGGCCCTGTGTGTTCTGCTAGCATCCACTTCTGGAGGCGTGCATTCCCACAGCATGTCCTGTGCTGCCTATCACAGTGTCCTGGTCTTCATTCCTAGTTCCTACACACAGCGGTTCTGAACTGAGAAGTTTCAGGAATGCTGCCGCCATTGCAGCTCTTCAAGACGAGGCTCAGCTAACGCTCAACAGCTACATCCATACCAGGTGACCCTTGTTTACCTTGAATGTGTACTTAAGAAAATTGCCTCCATTGTGAATGTGTGAGCAGGCAGTAATAAGCCAGTTCAAACATTGCTACTAATTATCCTGCTGCCAGCCAGTTAATCTATGTCTTTTCCTGTCTCTCGGGGTGGGTGAGAGGAGCAATCAAGTCAGATGATCAAAGTGAAAGCACTGTCAGATATGTTATAGTTGTCCCGGCTGAACAAGTTGATCCATCAAAATAGTTGAACACATTCACGTGAATGGGTATAGGCAGGGATAAGAATGAAGGCCAAAATGTTATGGTTGATTATATTAGAGAGTGATCACATCATCCTTGAGAAAAGGCAGTACCTTTTCTTCAGATGCCAATCCCAAATAGGAGGGCAGGGAACCTTCCAGAGAGGTCATCTTTTCCCCTGTCATACTGTTGTTTTGTCATACTGCTTTGGTGATTGGTATCTGTTATTTTGAGTCATAGCATCCACCAGGTTCCACCAGCATCCACCTGTTCTGGCCAAGCAGGGCCCACTGGCAGAGGCTGTTTTTAGCTATTTGTAGAAACTTCCAGCCACCGGGCTCCAGCAAAGCTCCTCCCATCCCAGCTCTGGCCAAGCCCACCAAGTGGTATAGACTTTCTGATTGCATTTTCAAAAGCAAAAAACAAAAAAAGCCAGGTTTTTAAAGAGGAATGGGACCTCTTTAGATTCCTAAGTTAGGACTGTGGTATGCCTGAAATTAGAATAGAGTTGCTATTCTTGTTTTTCCTCTAGATTGATCTTGAAAGGGACCCCTGAAAGCCTGTCTCCATCATCTCAACATCGGCCCCAACTACTGTGTTGGGAATAACTACACCAAATGGGTAGAGGCCTTTAATGGCTACCCCACCTAAGGGGTCAGAGAAATTCCAAGTCAACTTTATCCATTTGGTGTGATATTACATCTGCTAGGATCTCCTTGTTTCTACCATAAATCCTCTTTTGAATACTGAATGAATAAACCTGTTCCCTGTCCATAATATATCACTGCAATTATATTGAGCAATAGTGCACATGTATTTGTTTTTCCAAATTAAAGTGCCATGATTTGAAGTTTAAAATCCACAGTGAATTATATATAGTAGGCACTTATTTGTTCAGAACTATAAAATGGAGCAGTACATAATTTAGTGGGGTTCTACGACCCCACTAAAAACTAACTTGCATATTGTAACTGACCTTTGACATTTAGAGCCATCATGATATTAAGTACACCAAACTGAAAAGAACATGATATCCAGTTATTGATTCAGTCAAGCCTTTGCCGAGTACTCACCATGTGCAGGGCTCTAGGTGGGCATTGTGAGGTACCAGAAAAAACAAGATGTTCCCCTTATCATTGCGAGAAGAGGGCAGAGGTGTCACTCTAATTCAGACCAGAGAAGAGACAAAAGCAACATAGGGGTGGGATAAATGAGTTCTAGTTGGAGAAGGTGAGGGAAAATCCAGACAGGCTGATTGATGGAGGAGAGGACATGTGAGTTGGTCTTGAATGATTGATGGATTTCAGCAGGGAGAACGGGGCAGCCAGAGCCTGAGGAGGAGCTGGTAGAGCTGAAAAAGGGGAAGGGTGAGTGAGGGGAGCCAGGCATGCCCTGGACTGCTGAGAGGGTGACCTGAGAAAACTCAACCACAGATCAATAACAGTCTATTTTAGAGAAACACAAGTACACTACATCTCCCCTACTCCCCAAAACAAGAAAATTATTTGTGGAAGGAACACATCTATTTTGGCATGGAAATCTTATTTCATATCAGCAACAGCTACAGTTTAATATTTTAGACTGTGACAAAAATGACTATGCCTTATTTCTTAGCTCCTTCAAATCAGTGAATACACTTTCTTCTAGCACCTTGCTGTCTAGAAAAATAAAATCTGAAATTGGAATGAAAAGTTAACATGCAAACTGAGACTGAGCTAAATGTATGTTATAGCTCTGTAAGCTATTTCTCTACTTATCTAGGACATAAGGAGAAGGCTAGGAATTTACAGAAACTATATGTTGTTATAACTGAAGATCAAATATGCAATTCTGTGATAGACCCCAAACACTTAAACCTGAAAGGAAACTTGCAGTTATTTATGCTAATGGATGAAGTCAGTGGCATAGACACTCTAAAAAATAATTTTGATTAGTCAGATTCTCTCTCTCTCTCTCTGTCTCTCTCTCACACATGCACACACACAAATTGTGATTGTTTCTGGGTGGTACAGTACTCCACATATAATAGATAATTGATTTTTGTTGACTAACCATCCCTTTCCCAACTAGAGAATAAAAGAAGTGGGTGAGTAGATGAGTGGGTAATCTATTCACAGAAAATCAAGAGTTGATTGTCTATGGATTTTACAAAATTCGTCCTTTCTGAAAGTGATTATTTCCCACGGTGGTTTCTCACCACGGGAAACATTCAGCACGTTGGGCAGATGCCGCAGACATGGCAGAGATCGTCCGGGCTGCCACTGCCCCCAACTCGCTGCAGAGTTATTTTGACTCTCTCTGATCCCAGGAAGGGAGACAGAGCTGTTGAAGAGAGGGTGTGGCAAGGTGAAAGGGGGACATGGATCTTGGGACTACTTTCTGGAAAACACAAGAGACACATTCAGCAAGGAGAGCAAGTGGTGGGATTTAGGGAGTAAATTGAAGTACCCAAATTATGTACTGCTCCATTTTATAGTTCTGAACAAATAAGTGCCTACTATATATAATTCACTGTGGATTTTAAATTTCAAATCATGACACTTTAATTTGGAAAAACAAATACATGTGCACTATCACTCAATACAGTTGCAGTGATATTTTATGGACAGGGAACAGAGCAAGTGGTGGGATTTAGTTTTTTGTTTTTAATGTAGACAAGCCTCACCATTTCCACGCCACAGGATTAAATGTGGTCTGGTGGCCTCTGTCCATGGGTGCTCATGAAGCTGGGCACTGGAAGAGCCAAATGAGCTCCTCGGAGGCTCAGAATGAATTATAAGCCTTGTATGTGGTTGAAGAGAGGGGCTCTCGTGTGCCCAGTGCTAAGAGCCATGCATGAAAGGGGCTCTCCTGGACTCTATCTGCAGGGTGAAGTTATCAGGCAGTTAAACACAGCCAACTCCATTGTAGAAATGTTGATATCCCCTAGTTTCTAACACCTTGTGGCCTGGGTTGAACCTGGCCTAGTCACAGGTATATGCCCCTGAAGCTCAATCTTTTAGGTGGTTTGTTTCAGTGGAGGAATCCCTCCTCATGGAGGGCCTTGATCCCTGATTCCAACTATAGGCTGCAGGAGTGTCAGTGCTGCAGGGAGGAGGGGGCTTGCAGGCATTCTAAGGCAGCAGAAAATTGAACTTGCACATCTGAGCCCAGATGTATGTTGGACATTAAAAGAGGAAATTGTTAAGCAATTTCTCACATCTTTAATTATATGCCAATTGCATTGACATGAAAGTTGGGTGGCACTGCCACCCAACAGAACTTAGTCTTTAATTTGCAGTGTAATAAGGATGGAATTATTCCTGAGAGCGACTAAGTATAATGCCTGAATAATAATTTGGAGAATTGCTTAGAAAAAGGAGCCATTTTATTGGAGGGAAATAGCCTACTGAAGGAGCCTCAGGAGTTAGAAAACGTGGATTCTGTTGTTAGCCTTATCGTGGACACTATACTTAAAATTAGTATCGTGTTTCTTAAAATTGTTTCTTCTCCAAAGAAAATGCAACCCCTTTGCTAATGTAGACAGTCTGCAAGTGATTTTGGTGACATTGTTTATGTTCTCCATGCCTCAAGTAGTCTACCTACCTGCAAAACAGGGACAGCAGTGCCTGTCAGGGCTCTGTTGCAAGGATAGTATTCAAGAGGCCCATCAGGAAATACTACTGGAGATGATGAGTGTTCAAGTATAAGATGGTAATTCCCATTGGTACTGGACTCTGACCTTGCTTTCATGGCTTCTCATATTCCAGATATCCCACTCAACCCTGTCGCTTTGGAAAACTCCTGTTGCTTTTGCCAGCTTTACGTTCTATTAGCCCATCAACCATAGAAGAAGTGTTTTTCAAGAAAACCATCGGCAACGTGCCAATTACAAGACTGCTTTCAGATATGTACAAATCCAGTGATATCTAAGCTCTCAAAGTACCCACTTTTCGGGATGGGACAGTATCAAATGAACTTCTACCCACGAGAACAAGCCTCAACTAACAAACCCTTCAGGAAGCATAAACCTGGAAATGTGTAGCCTTCAGGAAAAAATGCCAATTGACAGAAAGCATTCCAGTAGCTCTGACCTGCTGCCTCAACCAGAGTAGGGCGGCTGGGAAGGAAAGAGGGTGCAACAGGATCACCTGCACAGAAAACTCCCTGCTGCTGTGCCCTGGGAGGGGTGGCGAATTGGGGGTTGCCACAGGCCGTGCCATTCTGCCTCTTACCTGGAAGATCGGGCTGAACTATCAACAGCTGAAACTCAAGTAGTGCTTTGTTTTCCTTTTTAGCATATGAAGTTGGGTAACCAAATATAGCTCTGTGAATAACATCATACTGCGGCCTTCAGAACTATGTTATGTTGGAGCATTTATTTTAAAAATAATGGCTAGGTTTTAAAGCAAAAGTATTATCAAAGTTTCCTTTCTATTGTAATACATTATTAAGTGGCCTTCAGAAGTGAGTTAATAAGTGAAAAGTAGCTTGTGCCATGCGATTCGCTTTTTCTCTATCTTCTTTTTCCTTTTCTTTCTCTTTCTTTTGTTCTTTCTTGCTTTCTTTCTTCTTCTTCTTCTTCTTTTTTTTAATACCATAGGCCAGGCAACCTTGTCAAAGGAATTGGTGGACGAAAATGAGATTCTCATCAGGACTTCAGGTTGGATAACATCTCAAAAATAGAAGAGCTTTACTAAAAGAACACAAGTCAAGGGAGGATGAATAAAAACAGCAAAACCAAATACAGTGGAGATGAGTGATTGAGTGAGGTAGATTGCTGTCCCGTTAACATAGTGCTGAAACCAAAGGCAAGGGGGGTCCAAACTCATGGTTCAGCGAGTCACAGCAGACAGTAACCAAGCATGGACGCAATGCCAGGAGGAACTTCAAGGAGAGAATGGTTTCTTGACTGACCCATTGCTAACAGCCTGAGACTCTTCAATGCCTTTCAGAAAACTCTGGTTTCTAGTAAAGCCTTGAATGCACACACACACACGCATCGTCCCACACTATACGCTGCTCCTTTGGTATGACTCTATACTTATGGAAATGTAGAAACAAACATTTTTAAATAGCTGCTGTACTTTTCACATTTTGATTTATTAGGTACTAGCACTGAGAAAAAAATTCAGCACTTGGACTATCATAGGATGAGTAAAACTTTTCTTGTACAAAGTGAATTAACTGATTTGTGAAGTTAAAAGGTTGTACTCATTGTATTTACAAAGAATAAAAATATATTGAATTTAAATGAACTCTGCCTGATTTCTCAGCCTCCATCCCTGGCTGGTTCGCACCCACCAGGAACAAGGTGGCAGCGGCAGCTGGTGTTAAAACTGAAGCTCAGAGCACTCCAGCGCAGAGCCGAAAGAACTGAACTACAAAGGCAATTTCCTTTTTACAGTGAATTCCATTTGTAAAATGATGAATAAAGAAATAAAACATAAGATTCTGTTCTCTACAGCTCTCAAATGTAATTGCATCTGTTAGCAAAATTGCTGTGTGAGGAAGAAAGAGGCCGATTAGCAGAGTCTTCATTCCTTCCTCTGTTTCTAACTCTCTTGCCAACATTTCAATCCTGACCAGACACTTGAAATCATTTAATGATCAAAAAGATAAAGTGTGAAGAACTATTGGTAAGATGCAGAATGAGAAGCAGAAAGGTCATCTAGATGTTGCCACCAAATCTCAGGGCGCTGGCCACAACCAGAGTCTGGTGCTGGAAATCAGAGGTGCCCAAGGCCACAGACACTATGGGCTCCTTCTGGGTGGCAGCTCCAGCTAGAGATGCTCGTGCCTCTGCCCTTGGCTAAAATGACCTTGCAGATTGTTTGTGAAAGTTCAGTCAGCCATGCACTTCTTGTCTACTGATTCCACAAAGCATGAGAACTTGGTCTTAAAGAAAAGCAAGGGTGCTCACTTCAGCAGCACATATACTAAAATTGGAACGATACAGAGAAGATTAGCATGGCCCCTGTGCAAGGATGACACACAAATTCGTGAAGCGTTATTTAAAAAAAATGAAAAGCAAGGTACTCAAAGATGTGTGCAGGAATGTTCCCTGTAACACTGTTCATATTTAACAACTTAAACGTCCATCAACTGAGAATTGATACATTGTGGTAGATACAGGCAATAGGGAAAATGAATGGCTACAGCTAATGCATCAACATGAGTAAATCTGAAATACAGTGTTGGTTGGGTGAGAGGGAGAGAAGTGAATTGGAGAAACATACAGCTTGGTATCATTTATGTAATGTTTTACAATCTACAGAACAATACCAGATAATGTTTATGGGTATATAAAGGGATAGCAAACATTTAAAACAGGCATGAGTATTATAAACACTAACTGCATGATAGTGGTTACCTCCAGGAATAGATGGGATTGGTGAAGGGTACCAAGAGGATCCTTAAATGTTTCTGGAATGATTTATTGCATAAGAAGAAAAAAAGGAATCTCAAACAAATATGAGATAAATGACAAGATTTGGTAAGGCTGGGTAATGGGTCCCAGGCTGTTCATTCGTGTATTAGTCAAGTTTTGCTTCAATAATGCTGAATAACAAACAACCCCAAGCACTTACAGCAACAAACTTTGATTTCTTGCTCATAGGACCCCCAGTCTCCTGGGGCTCTGTAGGGTGTAGCAGGGCTCAGCTGGACCTGGCTCCAGGCTGTACTCTGGGTTTGAATGTGCTCCAGGGTTTCCTCATTCTGGACTAGCACCTTCCCTAAAGCAGCTTCTTTTCATGGCAGAGTACAGAAATGCAAGAGGCTGAGCCAGACCATGCAAGTTCATTTACAGCTGCTACTCATGTCAGATTTGCTCCCTTTCCCCTGGCCATGGCCAGATTGATGGCCAATCCTCCCAACCCTAAGGGGGCAGAGAAATGCACTCCTCTCATGGGGTGAGAGGAGAAGATTCAGTGAGTTTTAATAAAATCTATTACAGGCCAGGCACGGTGGCTCACGCCTATAATCCTAGCACTCTGGGAGGCTGGGGCGGGTGGATTGCTCAAGGTCAGGAGTTCAAAACCAGCCTGAGCAAGAGCGAGACTCCGTCTCTATTATAAATAGAAATAAATTAATTGGCCAACTAATATATATAGAAAAAATTAGCCGGGCATGGTGGTGCATGCCTGTAGTCCCAGCTACTCGGGAGGCTGAGGCAGGAGGATTGCTTGAGCCCAGGAGTTTGAGGTTGCTGTGAACTAGGCTGACACCATGGCACTCACTCTAGCCTGGGCAACAAAGTGAGACTCTGTCTCAAAATAAATAAATAAAATCTATTACAATCATTATCTACTTTATTCTATTTTAAATATTCTTAGTAAAATTAAAAGGGAGTAAGAGTCTTATGACAAGCCACAGAGTGCTGATTCTCACTGGAATTGCCTTTTGTTTTGGGCATCTCTGCCCTTACAAAAAAAGAATCAAACCTGGCTTCCAACATTGGAAAAAGCTCAGTAACAGTCTCTTCTGGGATTTTGGGATATACACACAAGAGAAGATGAGCCCACCTAAGTGATTATTGCAGTAAAAAACTAGTCTTCAGTACTTCTTTGACAAATGGTTTTTCTAAACTTGGGTGTGTCACTTTTCAAAATTGTTATTTACATACCATGACAATTAGGTATGGAGTCTTACATTTGTGTTTTTTTGTTTGTTTGTTTGTTTTTTGAGACAGAGTCTCACTTTGTTGCCCAGGCTAGAGTGAGTGCCGTGGCGTCAGCCTAGCTCACAGCAACCTCAAACTCCTGGGCTCAGGTGATCCTCCTGCCTCAGCCTCCCAAGTAGCTGGGACTACAGGCATGCGCCACCAGACCTGGCTAATTTTTTCTTTATATATTAGTTGGCCAATTAATTTCTTTCTATTTATAGTAGAGACGGGGGTCTCGCTCTTGCTCAGGCTGGTTTTGAACTCCTGACCTTGAGCAATCCACCCGTCTCGCCTCCCAGAGAGCTAGGATTACAGGAGTGAGCCACCGCGCCCGGCCTTACATTTGTGTTTGAATTACTTTTAGGTTGTTCTTGGATGCAAGGGAAGACAGAGAACAGGGGCTGAGTTCAGGAACTGAATTAAAACTCTCAAATTATTTGACCTATGGTGCAACGTGTTTAATCCAGTTTAGGAGCCCAAAACTGAACCCCATTGGCCAAAGATCTGTTCCATGGCCGCCTGCCTTAATCATTTTATAAAAATGGCAGCACTCTACTTTTCCTGATGGATACATATGGTTGTATCTCATTCAATTCAATTTAACATTTGCCTAGTATTCCATTTTATGGAGGGATCACAGTTTAGCCAACTAATTTTTTTTCTGTTCCTTTTTTTTTTAAAGACAACGTCTTGTTCTGTTACCCGGGCTAGAGTGCAGTGGCATTGTCACAGCTCACTGCAACCTCAAACTCCTGGCCTCAAGTGATCTTCCTACCTTAGCCTCCTGAATAGCTGGGACTATAGACCAGTGCCACCACACCTAGCTAATTTTTTTATTTTTTGTAGAGACAGAGTCTCTCTATTGTCCAGGCTCCAACAAATTTCTTGTTGATGAACTTAGGTTACTTGCAGTTTTTCACATAATAAATTAAACTGCAAAGAACCAACCGTCCATGTATACTTCTGTGGATTTGTGGGAGTATTTCTGTAAGATGAATTCTTAGAAGGGGCATTTCTAGGTCAAAGATTATATGCATTTTTAATTTTGATAGATACAGCCAAATGGCTCTCCAAAAGGGTTGTTTCAATTTGCACTCCTGCCAAGAGGGTATGAGAGGGCCCATTTCATTGCTCAGAATTTAAAAGTGCTTAATCAGACACAGGCTTGATGAACACTTCAGAGGCTATTAGAAAAATACAGAGAATACGTATGTTTCTATTGTGAATATGCTTCTGCTATAATGCTTACCGGATCGGTTAAATGGGTCTCACCCTGTACCCATAGTTAGAGCTTCATTCCCCAAATTTTTCAATGCAGCCCATTTCCATGAACTTTGGGGAGTACTAAGTCACAATAAAGGTTGAGAGAAAGTGGATAAATGAAAATCCAGAACGAGGTTAGCTGATGCTTTCTACTGCTCAGCTGCTGCTCCAAGAATCTCAGGCCACACATTGTGCAATACCTTTTTCTTTATATGATCACTTTGGAAATTGAAGAACAGCTCTCTTTAACTGAATAACTCTACTACCTTTATCACAAATGTCAAATGGTTTATTTTCTATGTAGTCTGTGTTTTTAACAATGTTTTTAGATTTTTTGAAACCCATTTTGGAACATGAAGTGGCTCTTTTCTCTGGAGATTGCTGACCTCAACAGAGACCGTTAGGGAGGGACGGCGGTGCTGTCAGCTGTACGCTGTGAGGCAGGCCCGTCAGCGATGTGGCAGAGGGAGACTTTCCGATGAAGAAACCAGGATGTTGCCACATATCCTGGGCATCTTTGTGACATGCTGAGGTGCGCTGCTGGAAAACCATGAGTAAGGTCAATGTATTAAAGAAGCCACGGTCGTAGGTTTGATCCTCAGGCGAGCCGGGTGGCCTTATTCTGTCCATAGCACTGGTATCACTAATACCCGTCAATTGCTGTGTCCCAGCACACTGGGCAATCAATCAGGGGAGACCTGGGCTCCTTTACCACGAAGGCGAGAAAACAGCTCCCACCTCCTGTCCCACTGACGGTCAGCCCACAGCATCTTCTTCGACCCAGGGATGAGCCTAGTGGAAAGGGCCTTCACCAGGGTGGACAGGCTGGGGTTCTAGTTATGACCAGTGTGATCAGGGCAAGTTCACCTCTCTGCACCTCCGGGTTTTCATCTATGAAAAGGAATACTGGGCTCAGCGACACCTACTCATCCTTCTGTTCTAACATCTCATCAAGTGGGGCCAGGAGACCACCAGAAGAAAGTCTCCTTGAGGCAAGTGCTAATCAGATTAAGCACACTTCCAAATGTGCTCAACCTTGACCCTCAAATCCTTGCATTTAGACAAGTCCTGCTCAAGCTTGGCTGCACGTGGAATCACCTGGGGAGCTTTTAAAACTCTCAACGCCCAAGCTGCATCCCAGAGCAACTGCACCAGCATCTCTGGGGTGGGTTCCAGGCATCCGTGATTTTAAAGCTCCCAAGTGATTCCAGCGAGCAGCTAAGGATGAGGAGCACTGACCGGCCTTCCCTCAGGAGCCCTGGGAAGGGGGTTCACCTTCAGGTTCCAGTCATCTGGGCCCCTCTTCCCTCATGCCTCGTTCCTGGCCCCCTACTCTCCGGTGACCTTTTGAAAAGTTAATTCTTCCCCCTCTTTTTCTGCTCTGGCCTGTCATTGAACTCCCCCAGCTGATTGTGGCACTTATGATTGAGAACCTCTTCTGACCGCTTCCCTTTCCCCAGAAATTAACGTGATCATTAAGGCTTATAATTTCACTCACCAGTGCTATCAATCAAGGGGCTGCGAAACGGAGTTAAGGGTCCTTTGTAATTGGCAGCAGCCTGTGATTCGGAGCAGAGTATCCAGGGTCTGTGGGGAAGCTGGGAGAGGGGAGGGCCTGGCATGCAGGGAGGGGCTGAGCCCCCTGGAGCTGACTCCCAGAGCTTCCCCCAGGGGCTGGCCAGCTCTACTCTTCCTGTTCCCTAATGTCAAAATGAGGAAGCCACTTCTTGCCAACAGCACTCCAGGCTACCCCTTGCCACCCCAAGCTCTCCGCAATAGAAAGGAAGGTCTCTGCAGCATCCCTGCAGTAGGGAAGATCAGTGTTTTGTTTGTTTGTTTGTTTGAGATGGGGTCTCACTCTGTCACCCAGGCTGGAGTACAGTGGCCCAATCATAGCTCACTGAAGCCTCAAAGTCCTGGGCTCAATTGATCCTCCTGCCTCAGCTCTCTGCAATAGAAAGGAAGTAGCTGGGACTACAGGCATGGGTATTTTTTAAATTTTTTTATAGAGTTGAGGGTCTTGCTATGTTGCCCAGGCTGGTCTCAAGCAATCCTCCAGCCTCAGTCTCCCAAAGTGCTAGGATTACAGGTGTGAGTCACTGTATCTAGCCATCAGTGAATTGTTTATTCACTGGGCAACCCGAGTCTCGTTGGGGAGGGGCAGCAGGTCCAGATTATTTGTAGTTCAGAAATGGGGTTGAGGCTGTCAGACCCAAAGGGGTAATACTTTCCTCCCCGCCTCATTTAGAGATACTGTGAAACTTAATAAACAACAGCTGAGCCCAAATTGAAACACGCTCTGCCCCTCAGCCCAGGCTTCTTCCTGTATGCAGGGAGCTTCGAGATCAGAGTGACTCAGGAGTAAGGGTGAGTTTCCCTCCTCGGAAGGTTGGGCTGTCTGATTTCCTTTCTAAGGCATGCCTGTGACTCCTGGAATATTTTAACCTTTAAAATAATTTCTTTTTAGACAGAGTCTCCCTCTGTCACCTAAGCTGGAGTGCAGTGGCATCATCACAGCCCACTACAACCTCAAATCCCTTGGCTCAACTGATCTTCCTCAGCCTCCCAAGTAGCTGGGACTACAGGTGCACACCACCATGCCTGGCTAATTTTATTAATTAAAGATAATACTATAGGAAAATCTATCTAGAGGGGAAAAATCACCTATAATTCCACCTTCCTAACTGAACTATTTCATTTTTGCCCATTTGTTCCAGTTCTTGCACATGTTTCTATATGTTTTAACATAGTTGCAATCAGAGTGAACATGTGTTGAATTCTGATAGCCCTCTTAACATTCTATCGCTGACATTGCTTACCAGTAGTTTGGTATTTGCATAATAATTCTGCTACTTGGTGTGTGCCTGATTTACCTGCCATTCACTGTTTTGGATCATTAGGCTCAACAAAAATATTTAATAAAATAAATTCACAGAATATAGAATAGCATGAATAAGACCTACCCATGGAGATTGTTTAAAATGCAGATTCCTAGTTCCTGCCTCCTGAGAATGGGACTCAGCAACTGTGAGTTGGAGCCGGGGCATCTACATTCAACAATCCTGATGCAGTTGGTCCTGGCTCATATCCCCCAAAACACTGCCTTCAGGCTTGCCCTGAGTTTCTTAAGGGGCCACCAATGATAGTGGTTTTGTTACAGATCTGTGACAGAGACACCAAGAGAAATTGCTTTTGTCTTGAGCTCTTCCAATTAGCACAAAGTTGGGCAGAAGATCGGAGTTGGTATCTCTTGAAAAAGTGTGGGAGCTGAGTGTGTTGTCTAGAGCCCCTAATCCCAGTGCGTTGGGAGGCAGAGGCAAGAGGATTGCTTGAGGCCAGGAGTTTGAAACCAGGCCGAGCAACATAGGGAGACCACGTTTCTACAAAATAAATAAATAAAATAGCCAGGTGTGGTGGCGCATGCTTGTAGTCCCAGCTACTCAGGAGGCTGAGGTGCGTGGATCACTTGAGTTCAGAAGTTCTAGGCTGGCTGGGCATGGTGGCTCACGCCTGTAATCCTAGCACTCTGGGAGGCCGAGGCGGGCGGATTGCTGGAGCTCAGGAGTTCGAAACCAGCCTGAGCAAGAGCGAGACCCTGTCTCTACTATAAATAGAAAGAAATTAATTGGCCAACTAATATATATAGGAAAAAATTAGCCGGGCAAGGTGGCACATGCCTGTAGTTCCAGCTACTCAGGAGGCTGAGGCAGCAGGATTGCTTGAGCCCAGGAGTTTGAGGTTGCTGTGAGCTAGGCTGATGCCACGGCACTCACTCTAGTCTGGGCAACAAAGTGAGACACTGTCTCAAAAAAAAAAAAGAAGTTCAAGGCTGCAGTGAGCTATGATAGTGCCACTATGCTCCAGTATGGGCAACAGAGTAAAACTCTGTCTCAAAAAAGGAAGGAAGGAAGGAAGGAAGGAAGGAAGGAAGGAAGGAAGGAAGGAAGGAAGGAAGGGAGGGAGGGAGGGAGGGAGGAAGGAAGGAAAAGCGTGGGTCGCACTGGAGCTTCTTCCCCAGCCACCTCTCCCACCCCAGGCATTGGCTCTCTCAGAAGGTGGTGTCACAGGGCAATGTGTCAACACTTTGTGGGCCCCTAATCACAGCAGGAGCTGAGAGCCCTCCTGGTACAAAGGTTCTGGCAACTCAGTATTCAAATGAAGGTGAGCAGATGGGATCTGCCTTTTTCCACCTTGTTGGGGAAGGTGAGCAGTCAGCATGGTGAAGGAGGGCAGGGAAAGGTGGTTTGTCTCCCCTCGGGTTTGCCCTTGCTCCTGGCCCTGGCCTCTGTCCTGCACGCACAGGCTCCACTCGCCAGCCTTCCTCCTCTCCCAGGCCAAATCACCTGGCAGCCTGCTCTCTTCTCTCACCATTGGGTCTTGGTGGTCCAGAATTATCTGGAGAAGGGACAATTCCTGCCTTATTTTCCCTGAATTGTGTTAAACCCTCCAAATCCAGATTTGGCCCAGCTATAGGCAAAGAGACTGAGCAAGTAGGACCTGGAATGAGGCTGGGTTGAGAAAAGAGCTCTGGAAACCACCAGATGCACCATGAGTAGGCCATGGTGAGCATGTGGAGTAATTGCTATGAGATTCCACCCAAAATCTGACTGCAGCTTGCCTTCTTCTGGAAGAGGAGAGCAGGCTATACCACTCCTCTTTATTTAACCTCTAAAAAATCAAGTCAGTGCCAGCGAAGCTAACCCCATGTCCCGTCCTGAGCTTTGTTTCAGGGCCATAGCCATGGGCTTATTCTCAACTTTGCCTTCATTTTATGTACCCACCATGACAGTAGCTATAAATGATGAGTAATATAATCGTGATGAGACTTTAAACATATATTGCCTGGTTTCTGAAGGGATAAAACCAACTTGCATTTGCTAATTAGCTTTATATTCCCTCACGCTGTCTTAATTTTTACTTAATTTTAGTTTTCTTTCTTTTCTTAATTGCCTTATTATTGCAACTTCACAGCATCAAGGTGAGGGACACAATGTCAAAACACACCCCAATATCTGAAATTGTGTCACTACATACGTCATCTCTGAAAAATCAGTGGATTTTTCTCTAGTACCTTAGCTCTTCATTTCAAAAAGGGTTCTCAAATGTGTATTTTAGTGGAATTGGTAACTTTACTAGGATTTCCATTTGCTTTGAGTTCCACATGGTAAACGGGTTCACTGTTCCTACGAGGTGCTGCCAGTCTTTGCAGAGAGTGTGGTGGAAGAGAGGAGGAGCCCCATGAGCAGCCCGGAGATGCTGGGGGACCCCACACTCTGTTGTACCTCCCTCCTCCAAAGAGGTGCAGGCAGGGAGTGGGGCAAGCCCAGAAGGCAAGGTTTGGCCATTGGAATTTTTTTCTGAAATCAACCTAGCTTTCTCTAGGAACTAGTTAAAAGGGTTCCACACACTGGCCCTGCTCCAACATTCTGCCTATTAGAGGTTCATTTGGGTTAATAAATGTCTCTTTTATTTATTTTTTTTATGAGGTAGGATCTTGCTCCGCCACTCCAGCTAAAGTGCAGTGGCGTCATCAAAGCTCACTGCAACCTCCAGCTTCTGGGCTCAAGTGATCCTCTTACCTCATCCTCCTGAGTATCTGGGGTGCATACTACAGGTATGCACCATCACACTAATTTTTCTATTTTTTGTACAGAGGATACTCAATACCAGCTCAGGCTGGTATTGAACTTGCCTTGGCCTCCCAGGATGTTAGGATTACAGGCATGGCCCACTTGAGCCTGGTCTACATTTCTCTTTTAAAATGTAAATGCCATGGGGTGGGGAGTACGCCATACAAGAGGAGCTGGCTTCAGTGTTGTCACTCTGGGTCCACTTCCTACCCTTCTCCTTCAGGCTCCCTGGACAGTATCAACAGGTGTTCACAAGTTCACACTTTTGTCTGAGTTTGACTAGTGAGAAAAGCCAAGAGACCATGCCTGGCTAATTTTCTCTGTTTTTAGTAGAGATGGGGTCTAGCACTTGCTCAGGCTGGTCTTGAACTCCTGACGGAAAGGGATCTTCCTGCCTTGGCCTCCCAGAATGCTAGGATTACAGGCATAAGCCACTGCACCCAGCCTCAGGGGCATCTTTTTAGGGAGAAAAACAAGGGGAAAGGGTCACTCTCTGGGAGATTGCAGAATACCTAAGGGGCTATTTCAATCAATCCCATAAGATAGGATGAAATGTTCATTTTTATCTCTAATCAGCAGGTGAGATTTTGTGAAGACCAGGCAAATCGTAGAGAAAGAAATTGAATATCTCTGTAATTTGAATTATAGTGAGAGTTTCAACTGGGCCCCCTTCTATTAGCTTCTAAATTGCTAGGTAAGTCAGTCATTTGAACTCTGAATTGGTAGGTTAAAGTAGAGAGATCGCCAGATAAAAATCTGCATATCTGTACTTTTTTTCCTCTTTTTTGAGATGAAGTCTGGTCATGAACTTCTGGGCTCAAGTGATCCTCCTGCCTCAGTCTCCCAAGTAGCTAAAAATTTGCATTTTTAACATAGAAAAAAAAATGGTGGGATTATGGGTAAATTATCTTTTCATCTATTTTCCAAACCGTCTATCATGTCATGGTGTGTGGCCCCTCCACCGAATCTAAACTTCACATAACAAATTCCTTTATTAAAAGGATTTCTTCTGTACAATTTGGATTCAGTCAAAAGGCTGAACTCAGGATCCAGAGGGCCACATGTGGCCCCAGGGCCATGGGTTCCCCACCCTACGGAGACAGGCAGTCTGGAAGGTGATAAGGAGGTTCCTGCCTTCTTGGGAATCCCTATGCAAGTTCGGGGAAAGGCCACCTATGCATAGTGCCTCCCTGAAACCCACAGGAAACACCAGAGCCTGGAAGCTGAGGAGAGGGGTCTATGAGGGGGAAGTGTGAATGGGGGACACAAACAATCCATATGAATAAATGATCGATCCCCTGCTTCTTAACATGCAGGTGTGGGCTCAGTTAGTGCTCACATTTGGAGCTGCCGTCTTCCCTCTCCCAGGCTTTCCTCTCACACTGCTTTTCCCCAGTGCTCAGCCCCCAAGCTCCCCCAGGCTCCCCAGCGGCAGTGCCTGGGCCTGAGGACAAAGCGCCCCAGGCAAGTTTCCGTTTAGCTTTGAAATGAGCTGGAGTATTATGGGAAGGGAAGGGAGTCTGGTCAGTGGTGCTGCATTTCTGTGTAAGGATGGAAAAACATTGCCTTCATATATTACTACTAAGAAAAAAAAAAGGATGGAAAAACATACTTTCCCAATAAATTCTTAGAAATCATGACTACTTCCTCAAGGAACTATTTTTTGTTTGTTTGGTCTTTTAAGCAAATTACTTACATGCAACAACATGGATGAATCTTAAAACATTTTATATATATATATATATATATAATATATATATATATATATATATATATATATATATATAGACAGAGTCTTGCTTTGTTGCCCAGGCTAGAGTGCCGTGGCATCAGCCTAGCTCACAGCAACCTCAAACTCCTGGGCTCAAGCAATCCTGCTGCCTCAGCCTCCCGAGTGGCTGGGACTGCAGGCATGCGCCACCATGCCCGGCTAATTTTTTCTATATATATTAGTTGGCCAATTAATTTCTTTCTATTTATAGTAGAGACGGGTCTCGCTCTTGCTCAGGCTGGTTTTGAACTCCTGACCTTGAGCAATCCACCCGCCTTGGCCTCCCAGAGTGCTAAGATTACAGGCGTGAGCCACAGCACCTGGTCTTATATATTTTTTTTAACTGGCAAAAGAAGCCAGTAAAAAAAAAAAAAAAAAAAAAGAGTACTGACTGGCCCAAGGACACAAGGCTGGGATTTTTTTTTTTTAATGCCTGAGCAAGTACATCAACAAGGCTGGGATTTGAACCTGAGTCTGGGTGACTTCAAAGCCTGTACTCTTTCAACCACTCCCAGGCCCCTTCCTTGGTGTCTAGTATGGCGCTGGGTCTGCTGTTAGGGGAGGCCGTTGGACAAGTCCCTTCCCATGTCTGAAAAATGAGAGGCTTGGATTGGATTGTTTCTGTGGTTCCTTATAGTTCTAACATCCTATGACTCTAGAGGTCTATTTCTTTTAAATATTTTACTTGTCTTTGAATAGTTAGTAGTCACATGATATAAAGTTCAAAAGGGTATACATGTCACAGACCACAGGAGACTAAAGAGATGTGAGGACCAAACGTAATGCGGCGTCTTGGATTGGATCCTGGAACAGAAAAAGGATATTCGCAGAAAACTAGTGAAAGTCTAAGTTTGGAGTTTACTTGGTAATAATGAACCAATGCCAGTTTCTTAGTTTTGACAAATATACTCTGGTCACATATGATGTCAGCATGAAGGGGTATATGGGAACTCTTCGTATTATTTTTATAACTTTACTGTAAATCTAAAATTATCCTGAAGTCAAAAGACTTTCTCTCTTGTTTGTTTTTTAAAGGGTACAGAGTAAAATGTTTTCTGCTCACCTCTGTCCTTGGGCCACTCAGTCTCCCCAACCAGGCAACCAAAGTTACCTGTTTCTTTTAGAATCTTTCAGAGATATTCAAGTAATACTCAATCAAATAATATAGCCTATATTCTATAAATATCATTTCTCAAAATAGAAAATATGTGAGACAAATTCCTAGAAGTGAAAATTGGGGGCGTATAGTTTTGATAGTTATTGCCAAATTGCCTACCACGGAAGGCAATAAATTGTACCAACTTATCGTCCCACCAGACAACATGTATGAGGACTTGTCATCTTATCAACTCAGACGGTTGTCTGAGAGTGAACTGGCAGTCACCTACCTCAGCTTAAGTCAGACTGTCAACTCTGAAAATGTTCTTGACTGAAAGCTTTCGAGAATGCTGTCACGAAATGGCGGGTCTGTTCTCAAGGAGGCAGCAGAGGCAAGCGGGGAGTTGGCTGCAGCAGCAAAGAGCAACAAGGCCCCGAAGAAGCCACAAGCCACACCGGGATGATTAACATTCCTGACATCAATTACTACTGTCCTCAAGAGAAGACATTCACAGAAGGCCATTGTCTCTGCTCCACAGCACACAAAAGGTCAAGCCTCACACATTTGCTCATAGTGGGGGAAAAACCCCCGCACAGGTCAAAGTGTTCAGATTACAGATCCAAGAAAATCCCTTTGCAGAAAGAAGACAGCAAATCCCCAGTGTAGTTGAAAGGACAAAACTTTCTTCACCTTAGAGACACTCCAATAATAAACCGGTTAAACATGGTTTGGATTTAGTGAACATGAAAACAACTGGATTAAAGTATAATCTAGCTAGAAAGGAAAGGAAATGTACTGAGAAGCTAAGTAATGACAAAGCTGCAGTGTTTACATCAGCCAAGCAGGGATGGCCATTGCAGGTTTATAACCAAATTCTCCTATGTTCAGGTTTTCTTTAGCTCAGGAAAATGCGTGTCTGCCCGTGGTGGCCTCTTTGATAACACTGGCACCAAGGCAACTGTGCAAGCACCAGGGACCTCGAAGTCCGGGAGTCTGCAGGCGCCAGCTGTCAGGGCAGGTGTTTTGCCCAAACTGCACGGTTGGTGCAATCCGTACTGGAGGCAGCATCCATCGCACAGGTACAGGTTTTAGAATCACAGAGACTTGGGTTCGAATCCCAGTTGCACTTTCTACTGGCTGTGTGACCTTGGACGAATTAAACTCTGTCCCATTTCTTCTTTTGGTAAAATGAAGATAACAACCATCCAATAGGGTTGTTTTGAGAATTAAAGGAGATAATGCATGCAAAGAGACTAGACTGAAACTCACGCACTCCATACACCGTAGGTTTGTTGTTTTCCAATCTCTGTCTCTGTCCCTCTCCCTCCCGCTTCTCTCTTACACACACACACCTGAACACCAAGCCAACCTTTCCACATCGTGCTGACTCAGGCCCATTCAAATCTCACTCTGTCACGGGAGGGTTCAGTTTTACATATCAGGGCTTAAGGTTTTTTCTGCCAGAGATCTCTACTCAAATATTTGTTTATAAAAGCATAAAATAAAATACATAGCATTATAAAAAGAACAATTTATTGAAATGTTTTTTAAAGTATTTTTAAAAACTTGTGATAAAATAATGTGCTTCTCTGTAACACATTAAACAAGATATAATAATTCTCAAGTAGTGATCAGTGTATTTCAAATCTTCAACTAGTGTGATATAATTAATATATTTGTGTTAATTGGTGACAATCACAAGTTCTGCTTAATACAACCACTGTTTTTTTTTTTTTTTTTTTTGAGACTGGGTCTTGTTCTGTCACCCTGGCTAGAGAGCAGTGGTGTCATCTAAGCTCACAGCAACCTCAAACTCCTGGAGACTCAAGGGATCCTACTGCCTCAGCCTCCCGAGTAGCTGGGACTACAGACATCTGCCACAATGCCCGTCTGATTTTTTCTATTTTTTGTAGGGACAGAGTTTCACTCTTGCTCGGGCTTATACCACCACTCTGATTTGCTCCTACATTCATAATGGAAGAAATGGTAAATTCCAGTTAGAGAATATTAAATATGAAGATACAACTATTCTCCCATTCAAATTAGAATCTAGGTTTAGAACTCAGATGTTACAAAATATTACCACCTCTGTTCTCAAGACTATTGATAAAAGGTACTTGAAAATTGTCAAGCTAGCACTCCTTTACTTTTTTTCGTCTTCCTTCAAGATTTTTCTCTTGCTCTTTGGTTTTCTGCAGTTTGAATATGATATGCCACAGTGGTTTTTTAATTTTTAAAATTTATTCTGCTCGGTGTTCTCTCAGCTTCCTGGATGTGTGGTTTTGGTGTCATTAATTTTGGAAAGGTCTCAGCAATTATTACTTCAAACATATATACAGTTGATCCTTGAACAACACAGGCTTTGAACTATGCAAGTCCACTTATATGTGTATTTTTTTCAATAAAAGTTACACCAACTGTACCTGCCTCTCCTTCCATCTCCTCTGCCTCTGCCACCACTGAGACTGCAAGACCAACCCCTCCTCTTCCTCCTCCTTCTCAGCCTACTCAATTGAGAGGATGAAGACCTTTAATGACCCACTTCCACTTAATAGTAAATATATTTTCTCTTATGATTTTCTTAATAACACATGTTCTTTAGCTTATGTTAATGTAAGAATATAGTATGTAATAGATATACAAGATACAGGCTAATGGACTGTTATTGGTAAGACTTCCAGTCAACGGTAGGCTATTAAGTTTTGGGGGAGTCAAAAGTTATACAAGGATTTTTAACAGTCAGCAATCCCAATCCTGGCATAGTTCAAGGGTCAACTGTGTATGTATTTTGCTATGTTCTTTCTTGTTTTGTATCCAATTACATGTATGCATTAGTGTTTGAAATAATCCCAGTTTTTGGAGGTTCTGTTCTTTCTATCTCTCTCTTTGCATTTTAGTTTGGGAAGTTTCTATTGACCTATCTTCAAACTCACTGATTCTTCCCTAAACCATTGCAAGCCTTATGAGTCCATTGAAGGCATTCTTCATTTCTATTAGTGATTTTTATTTTTAGCTTTTCCTTGATTCTGAGTTTTCATCTTTATGACTATATTACCCATCTATTCTTGCGTGTCTTTTCCCATTAGAACCTTTACCATTTATTCATAGTTATTTTAATTGTTTAATAATTCCAACATTTGTGTCATAATCTGACTCTGGTTCTGATTGTTCTTCTCTTCAGACTTTTTCTTACTTTTTGGCATGCCTTGTAATTTTTTGTTGAAAGCCAAACATGATGCACTGGGTAATAGAAACCAAGGTAGATAGGCATCCAGTGTGAAGTTGTTTATTTATTTACTTATTTTAAATTTAAAGACAGGATCTCATTCTTGCTCGGGCTGGTTTTTTAACTCCTGAGCTCAAGTGATCTTACCACCTTGGCCTCCCACAGTGCTAGGATTACAGGCATGAGCCACCATGCCCAACAGTGTGCAGTTTTGTGGTAATCTGGTGAGGGAGTTGGATTGTGTTTAATGTTTGCTGTAGTTATAGTACCAAAGGCTTCACCTTCCTCTAGTGTTTATTGCCAGTCTCTTAATGTTAGGGTTCCCTAATTGCTCTTCCTTAGAGAGGAGCTTTCTTCTGTAACCCACTGTGATTATACTGGAGCCCCACTGGTGTGGTGGTGAAGTGTGGGGAGGGGGCATTCTATAGTCTCCAGATTAAATCTCTGAGTTTTACTGGGTCTGTGATCTTCACAAGTGTTTCCCCAGTGCATTTCCAATTCAGTTCTTTGGAGGCCTGACTCCTGTTGACTATGGTTGTTTTGTTTTTTAAAAAATGTTCCTTAGGCCGGGCGCGGTGGCTCACGCCTGTAATCCTAGCACTTTGGGAGGCCGAGGCGGGAGGATTGCTCAAGGTCAGGAGTTCGAAACCAGCCTGAGCGAGACCCCGTCTCTACCAAAAATATAAAGAAATTAATTGACCAACTAAAAATATATATAAAAAAAATTAGCCGGGCATGGCGGCGCATGCCTGTAGTCCCAGCTACTAGGGAGGCTGAGGCAGTAGGATCGCTGAGCCCAGGAGATTGAGGTTGCTGTGAGCCAGGCTGACGCCACGGCACTCACTCTAGCCTGGGCAACAAAGTGAGACTCTGTCTCAAAAAAAAAAAAAAAAAAAAAAAAAAAAAAAAAAATGTTCCTTAGGTGAGACAGGAAGGCTAGAGTGGAGCTGGAGTGGGAAGAATGCCCTTCCCCCAACGGGGATAAGGCTCTGGCAGTCTTTTGCCCTGGAGAATAGGCCTTTATAACAAAGAAGGTTCTAGGTGCCATTTCACAATGATTATTAATCATCTTCCCATGCCAGAGCTACAAGGGGATCTTTCTAGATAGTCACTGTGAGAATCTGGTGGAGTTCTTGGACGTAAAGCCCAATGACATCTCTAAGACTGCGATCCCCAGGGATTTCTTGCTCTCATGCTAGTGCACACTAGGCCTCCAGCAGCTCTTGCTCCAGGGAAGTAAATTTTGGCTGTGTCTCTCTTGAAGAGCCTGTTTCTCCAGATAGTGGGGTGGTGGTTTGCCCTGCAACATCAATTCTCTGATGGGTCCAAAAAAAGTAATTGATTTTGTTTTTTCAGCTTTTTCTTGTTAAGGACAAAGAGTGCCAACTTTCAAGCTCTTTACATGTAAGGAGCCAAACCCAGAAATCTTTACTTTGGCCACTCCCTTCCCTCCATCTTAACTCCTGTGTCCCTTCTTGCCCCCACATTTGCCTTGTCTGCCGAGTCTGGCTGTGTTATTAATGAGTCTTTTCACCAGTGTCCTAACAGGGCTGAGTTTGAAAAAATGGGCTGGTGTTTGATCTGTCCATGTTAGCACTTTGCACAAAGTGCTTAGTGTCACTGGTTTACTGCATCACTTCCGTTTATGGCACTCACCCTATAATAAAAAGCATCTGCATTAAGGTCGTACTCAGTATCTTGTCAACATCCTTTAGAGCTTTGCTTTTGAACTACCTTTCCTGGCTACTAAGATCTTATTTTCTTAGCAAGGCTGGAGTAAGTCAAACTTCACTTAACTGTAAATCAAAATTCTCAAGAGTAATTTCTCCAGATCTGGTAAGGATCTTTTTCTCAATTTCCTCATTTCGTTATTATTTTTAACTTTTTCCTTTTTATATTTTTTATTTATTTCTTAGCTTTTTTTTTTTTTTTACAATCAACCTACATTGCTTAGGAACCTCATTTCATCTTGTAATGACTTAAGTAGCCAGGTAAGATCAAATCTGACCAAGTTCTATGAAACCAAAGGGCCTCCTAGCTAAATGTTCAAACCTGTTTCAGAATTACCTGCTTTAAAAAAAAAAATAATAATCCTAGACTCAATCTTAGGGAGTAATTGTCATGCATAGCTACATTTAGGAAAATAAGATACTTCTGATAAGCAAGCTCTTCATGTCCCAAAGAGCTACTGGCACCCAAATTTAAAATCAAAACTAGGCTGGGTGCGGTGGCTCACGCCTGTAATCTTAGCACTCTGGGAGGCTGAGGTGGGATCATTGGAGCTCAGGAGTTTGAAACCAGCCTGAGAAAGACCCCGTCTCTACTAAAAATAGAAAGAAATTAATTGGCCAACTAAAAATATATAGATGAGTTAGAATGAGGAAAAAATAAAAATAAAAAAAAATATACAGAAAAAAAATTAGCCGGGTATGGTTGTGCATGCCTGTAGTTCCAGCTACTTGGGAGGCTGAGGCAGCAGGATTGCTTGAGCCCAGGAGTTTGAGGTTGCCGTGAGCTAGGCTGCCACCATGGCACTCTAACCCAGGCAACAGAGCGAGACTCTGTCTCCAAAAAAAAAAAAATCAAAACTAAAAGATAAAACCAAACCTTCCCTTCTGTGCCCAGGCATACAAAAACAAAAGAAACCACACACAAAAAAACCCACAGGCCAGGCGCGGTGGCTCACGCCAGTAATCCTAGCACTCTGGGAGACCAAGGCGGGAGGATTGCTCGAGGTCAGGAGTTTGAAATCAGCCTGAGCAAGAGCGAGACCCTATCTCTACTATAAATAGAAAGAAATTAATTGGCCAACTAATATATATAGAAAAAATTAGCCGGGCATGGTGGTGCACGCCTGTAGTCCCAGCTACTCGGGAGGCTGAGGCAGCAGGATTGCTTGAGCCCAGGAGTTTGAGGTTGCTGTGAGCGGCTGACGCCACAGCACTCACTCTAGCCTGGGCAACAAAGTGAGACTCTGTCTCAAACAAACAATAACACAACAACAACAAAAACCCCATAAAACCACAAAACACCAAACATATCTGTTCATTCACTCATGTTCAGCCCTAGAGGACACATGGAATGTTTCTGAAAATTCACCCATTCATTCAAGCAACTATGTTGAAAGCTACACACCCTGTCCACATGAAGGAAGCACACAAGGTATGGCCCTTAGAGTCAGACATCCTTCCAGCCTAAATCCAGTGCCATCCCATCCTGGGTAACCTTGAGCATGTTACTTAAGCATGCAGAGCCTCAGTCTTCTCATGTGTAAAAAGAATATTATCTGCTTCACAGAGAAGTTCTGCAACAGAAAGCACGGTGGAAATATCGAAGACAAACTCTCTATCCTTCTAAAATAGGTTCTAACTCCCTTCCCAGTCTGAACACTTGCATATTGTTAATAATGGCAGATAGCAACCACCGAGCATTTAATCTATGTGCCAGGCAGGGTGCTAAACTCTCTATCTGTCCATCCATACTTCAAATACATTTTATCTGTAAAGGACTAGAGGCCAGCAGCTTCCTTTCATTGGGCATATTTACTCCCCACTCCTGAAAGAAAACAGGCAAAGCGAGCTGAGGCAACAGGACAGACTTTTAATAGTGGGCTGAGTTGAAAAGCCACAAATGTAGTATTATAAAAAGGACATGCTCCTCCTCCCCAACTCTCCCTGCAACAGGTCATAATCAGTACTGTGGGTCATAATGGCAGAACTTCTGAGCAAGAAGCCAAATACCAGATAAACCTATTCTGGAACTGCCAGGGCAAATGAGTAAGAGGCCATTTTAACAGGGTTTAGGGGTAGCATCTGCTACTACTACTGTTTTGTCTACTGTTTTGCCATCAGACAACTATTATTAAGCTTGTACATGTCCCAGACACTGTTCTTCTCTGGATTTTACATTTAATCCTCAACTCCTATAAATTACTGAAGGTACCACTGATGTTGATCCTTTACAATTGGCAGGAGTTGAGACGAGGCAATTAATTACTAGTGGACAGAGTCTGAAACTCCTTAGAATTCCCCTTCCATTGCTGTGTAACTCACTGCTAAATTAACTTCTTTTAGAAAAACTCTTCTAGAACCCCCTCCCCCATGTAGAGTTAATAGCTCCTGCATTTTTTTACATAAGAGGGTTAAAAGTATAGTTTTACTCTGGACTGTGGTCTGAGTTTCCTAAGAGACAACACTGAAAAGTACTTTCCTACATTAGGCAAAAATATGTTATCTGGGATAGGCAACTTTTTGCCTAATGTAAAACCTTTGACTTTTTAAGAGCATGCTGTCCTCAGGAAACTGTGGTAGAGGTTAAAATTAAGCAAGCTGATGCAACCCATCCTAAACCACATTACTCCTTGTCTATATGTAGTCAAAATCAAGATTCCTAGGAAAATGAAAACCTCAGCACCATTGACATTTTCCTCTTGTGGGAGGCTGTTTTGTGCATTGTAGGAAGTTTAGCAGTGTCTCTGACTTCTACCTGTTAGATTCCAGTAACATTCCCCAGTTCTGATAACCAAAAATATCTTTAGACGTTGCCAAATATCCCGGGGGGGGGGGGCGGGCGCAAAATCAACCCTGGTTGAGAACCAGTGCTTTAGAGGAATTAGTCACTTCAGCAGAGCTACCATTACTCCATTCCATGTACCAACACTTTGACTTTACTTCTGTAGCTCATGGAAATAAAATTTATGTATTGTCTAGCTTTGTGCCTTCTTACAGTGTTTGAAATGCCTAGTATTATGGGACTGATATATTACTTGAACATAAAAAGGCCTTATTGGGCAGCTATGACTTCTTCCAATCTGCCTGGTGACATTCTAATGTGGTCAAGGCCTAAGTTATTTCCTCTGAAAAAGACTAACCCAGGCGTCCTCAAACTACGGCCTGCGGGCCACATGGCGCCCGTCTAGGACATTTATTGGGCACGCTGGGTGTTTTTGCCGGCGCTGCCTGTTCTGCTTAGCAGCTGACTCGTCCCAGGCCCACAGTGCATACTCTCCAACGGTCTGAGCGACAGTGAACTAGCCCCGTTTAAAAAGTTTGAGGACCTCTGGACTAACTCATCTTCAGAGGAGATACTATGGGGTAGGATGACAAACATTCCTTGAGATTTAACTCCAGGTCACAATGGGTCTCCAAACCACCAAAGGATGTACAGACTAGTGCCACAACACAAGTTAGGCAAGCAGTCACGTATTTTCTGGTCTCATCGTTTACACAGGTCAGACTACAATACTGTGCCCTTCTTCCTTACTTGAAGAGGATAAAGTGTGCTACGATCCCAAGCCAAATTAAAGAGAAAGCATACTCTGCTAAGAAAAGGGTTATTACACCCTTGCTAAGTTTGTTTAAACAAGTCACTCAGATGTACTAGGAAAAAATTCTTCTGAAAAACAGGAGGCATGGTATTGACTTCTCTTAAAAGGCCTTTCAAAGAATGACTTGAGATATAAAGCGTTTTTCAAATATACAAAGTGCTTCAAAACGATTCAATGAGCCCTAAGGAATGCTTTTTTTGTTTTTTTTTTTTGAGCACATCACTTTTTTTGTTGTTTAAAAAGAAAATACCCCATTCAAAGGGTGGAAGTATATTTGATATCACCACTGTTTAGAAAGGACTGGAGTTACAGGAATGAGAAGTATATAATTAGTAAATAATCCTCGCAAGTGAGTTACGCAGTCAAGCCATAGGGAGAAAGAAAAGCAGGAGGCAACACAATCAGTGCATATCAGAAATGCATTTTATTTTTTATTTGAAAACAACTTAAATTTTTAGACAAATGATTTTAGTATATAAATTTGATTTTGTCCTTTACAGAATATAAAGATTTCTCTCATTAATCTTCCACGTGAAGGGTTACAAGCCTGAAGGAAGATCCCTTCTGCACACAAGTGTGTATCTTACATGTGTGGTATTGGAAACCAGTGGTGTAGTGCTCCTACACATAAATTAGGTTGAGTAACATCACATATTAAAAGGGGGAAAGAGAAATATCCTATTTAATCAGATTCAAGAAGCAAACATGACACAAAAACTGTGCAAATAAGACCAAGTCAGTAATTTTAGTTAGGACATTGCAGATTACATTGGAATAAGAAGTTTGTGAGGCCATAGTGTAACACCACATTAAAACAGCAAGGAAGAGCTATTTATGTAGAAAGGCTGGAAGGACAGATTTTCACTAAAGCAAATTAACTTCTTGTCAACTGCCAAAACAAAACAAAACTGAGCATGAGTGTTAGTATACTGAAGGCATGTTATACCAGTTTCTGTGCAGCATGCTACAAGTTAGTTAAAACTTCTTCACTGGTGCATATGAATCATAATAGTCACATTTTGCCTCTTCTTGCCAAGTTTCAGGCATGTCTTATTTTAGATGGAGTATAGCTTTTATCTATTATTTCATCCTGTAAAAACATGTGAAGACAACGTTCATTCTGTGCCAGAGGATGACCAGCGACCCTAAGAACAAAAAATACAAATTTATTCCAATATTTCATAAAAGTGGTGGTGATCAAAACACACATATTTTAAGGTTAGGAAGCATGTATAATTTACTAATAATTAGTACTATAATGGGCTGCCCATAAGGCTATGCTGTCAATTAATGGTATATTTTCTTCCTATGGCTCACAAGAGAAATTTAGAACTCATTCATTCATTTATTTTGAGACAGAGTCTTGCTTTGTTGCCCAGGCTAGAGTGAGTGCCATGGTGTCAGCCTAGTTCACAGCAACCTCAAACTCCTGGGCTCAAGCAATCCTGCTGTCTCAGCCTCCCAAGTAGCTGGGATTACAGGCATGTGCCACCATGCCTGGCTAATTTTTTCTATATATATATTAGTTGGCCAATTAATTTCTTTCTATTTATAGTAGAGATGGGGTCTCTCTCTTGCTCAGGCTGGTTTCGAATTCCTGACCTCGAGCAATCGGCCCACTTCAACCTCCCAGAGTGCTAGGATTACAGGCGTGAGCCACTGCGCCCGGCCTAGAACACATTTAATCCCAGACTAACTTTGCACTGTTTTGGGCACATACACACAATTAGCTTCTTTTCGTATTGGTTTATTCATAAGATCAATATATCTTATGAATATATTTATTCATAAGTTGGTATATTCATAAGAATATATGAATATTGGTATATTCATAAGAAACTTAAATGAATTTTAATGTTTTTTGTTGTTGTTGTTATTGTTTTGTTTTTTGAGACAGAGTCTTGCTCATACTATGTTGCTTGGGCTAGAATGCCATGATATCAGCCTAGCTCACAGCAACCTCAAACTCCTGGGCTCAAGCAACCCTTCTGCCTCAGCCTCCCGAGTAGCTGGGACTGCAGGCATGCACCGTCACGTCTGGCTAATTTTTTCTATGTATTTTTAGTTGTGCAGCTAATTTCTTTCTATTTTTAGTAGAGACGGGGCTTTCACTCTTGCTCAAACTGGTCTTGAACTCCTGACCTTGAGCGATCTTCCCACCTCGGCCTCCCTCAGCCTCCCAGAATGCTAGGATTACAGGTGTGAGCCACCACGCTCAGCCTGAATTTTAACGTTAATAGCGAAGCATGTCAATGGATTCTAAGAATCCATTTTAAAGAGAACATGATACAGGATTGGAGTTAGAAATACACTGAAGTTCAATAAAAGCCCCTCAAATCAAAAAACAGGTATAAATGTCCAGGTGGGTTTTTGTTTGGGCTTTTTTTGTTTTTACTTGCTTTTAAAGCTTTCTACTACAGGCTAACCACAAACACTAGACTGGGCAACCAGACTTCTATTTCAGAATTTTAAAACACCTAACATAGTACTGCCTTCTCCAAAAAGAAAATATGTCCACAGAAAGACAAATGAAGTTTGTGTGCTACAGTAGATAATTAAGTGTTAAAGGTTTTGTATAATCCTATCTCTTCTGTTTATTACTCACAGATTCAAATCACTAGATAAAATGTAAAATATAAGTTTACACAAGCATATCCTCTGGGATTTGATTTTACTTGGCCAAACTTAAGGCCAATACAAAATTCCAGTGAGCCCTTTCTTGGCATAATTTCAAATGGGAATAAAATTAAAACCTAAAAAATTAGTCTGAGCTTAGCAAGAGTTTCTAAAGTAAAAGAGAAACAATCCTAAGCTCACATTTTCAAAAGAATATATTTTGCCATGAAAATTAAAAATGTTAAAAATGCCTTTATAGGCCGGGCGCTGTGGCTCACGCCTGTAATCCTAGCTCTTGGGAGGCCGAGGCGGGCGGATTGCTCAAGGTCAGGAGTTCAAAACCAGCCTGAGCAAGAGCGAGACCCCGTCTCTACTATAAATAGAAAGAAATCAATTGGCCAACTGATATATATATATAAAAAAAATTAGCCGGGCATGGTGGCGCATGCCTGTAGTCCCAGCTACTCGGGAGGCTGAGGCAGAAGGATCGCTCGAGCCCAGGAGTTTGAGGTTGCTGTGAGCTAGGCTGACGCCACGGCACTCACTCTAGCCTGGACAACAAAGCGAGACTCTGTCTCAAAAAAAAAAAAAAAAAAAAAAAAAAAAAAAAAAAAAATGCCTTTACAAAACACAGGATGATAATACCTGCATCTGCAATCATCTTGTTTGATTTTATTGTTCATACTAGAACATACCTTAAATCGGAAAGAATATAAGTAAAACTGTATTTTTTAAATGCTGTAATTTTAAATGTAATTTACATAAATTAACCAAGAAAAACAAACACAAAACTTAGGTCAACACAAAGATACTCATTTCAATCACTCAAGTATGTTAATATTTGTCCTATGATATTCAGCTTGTCAGATATTTTTACTTTATTTAAATGATATAAAAAGTTAGGTAATGGCCAAAAAGAAAGGTAACATTATAGTTTTGTTCAACATCTAAATTATTAGTCACCTAAAGTACTCTCAAGACATTGTTAACTTGCATACTTTGAGGAATAGAAAGCACTTACTTGTTTATAAATTGCTCCAGCCCTTGCTTCCTTTCCTCAATAAAATTGTCATCAAATATTCCATCATCTCCTCTAAAAGGAAGTTGACGCAAAAATGCTTTTCCAGGGAGTGGGGGAACTACAACCTAAAACAACATGGGAAAAGAAGTTTTTGATCAGGTTTACTAGGCTGTGAAAATTTATAGAGTGCAACATGAAGACACAGTACATTCTCACTATGGGAGCCATCCCGCTCTCAAACTAGTTTAAATATAAAAGAGTAAGAAAATTATATAGAAAAAGATTTAATGTTTTGGAGGCAAGATATATTCAAATGCAGAATAGCCTATCAGACCAAAGCTCCTTAGAGAGCCCAAAGCTTATATCACTTTTCTTGGACTTATCTAAGCACTATTATATACAAAGAGAACATTCAGAATACTGAAATAAAGGTTACCAAGCCCCTCAGATACTTTTGATGTCACTCAGGGAAGACAATGCCTGAGTTTTATTGCAACAGAAACTGCAGAGATCAATGTTCTCTTTGTAACACGGATAGATAAGAATTCTGTGGTTTCTACAGCCTCTTACCATCTGCATATATAGTCTTTCCTACTTGTGTTAGGGGTGATGACAGACTAATCGACTATACTTGTCACCACTCTTCATTTCCTACAGTAAGAAACAAGTCAACTTTCCCCCAAATACCCAAAGATAGTAGGTCTTGCCATCTTTTCCCAAAAACCTGCCATTTCTTCCTCCCCACACTAAGAACATCTCAAATTTTCCTCTTCAAAGCCTAACCAAGGGTCAAACTCATGCTGAGTTCTCCCTTCTGGGAATTACCTGGAGCTTGAATAATTGCTTCAATTAAATAGCACCTAATTTATTTCACAGGTTAGTTTCTCAATCTTAGCACTATTGACATTTTGAACCAGATAATTCTTTGTACTGGGGGGCTTTTTTGTGTATTCTTTTGTTTAGCAGAATCCCAGGCCTCTACCCACTAGACACTAGTAGCATCCCCAGTTGAGACAATAAAAAATGTCCCCAGATACTGTCAAATGTCTCCTGGGAGAAAAAACCATCTCTGGTGAAGAACCACAAATCTATCCTATTAATGCCTTCAAATCAAGAACCCTGTCTTAGGTTTCTTATGGTTATTTTAAGAAAAGCTGGACATATAACAGAAGCTGAAGTATCTATTAGATAACCGACCACTTACCTGAACCTCCATCTAATTCCAAAATAGAGAAATGTATAAGCAAACAATCAGAACAGGAGAAATATAAATAGTAAACTGATACATATACACATACATATGTATTCCTTTTGATCAGTAATGCAAATAATACACATTCTAAAAAAGTTAAAACTTTAAATCCTTGATGTAGAGTTTCTACACGTAGGAGTTTATCCTAAAACAAAATTCAACAGGGTAAAAAAAGGAAAGACCAATTCAACTTCATATAGATAAACAAAAAACCAAAATAACAACAAAAATTAAACATAAAACACAATGTCCAACATAAACTCTATAATCCTTTCCTAGGTTTACTCTCTCCAGATGACCAATGCTTAAGATATCTAAGGATTTATCTCCATAAGTTTGCTCCAGTATTCTTGAATCTCTGCCCTATATGAGGATCTGTCTAGTTGAGGGTTAAAATCTGTAGGGACTTTAACTGAGAAAGATATCCTGACCACTGAGTTCTGGTAGAATGGCTATCTGGTGGGCAGGGAAAAACATCCATATCTATAGTTATTATTGACAAAAAAGAATCTAGAACCAGTGTAGTAAATAAATGACCACCATTAATTAAGGGTAGAATTTAGCATGAAATTTAAGAAAATAATTACCATGCATTATCATATGTAGAGATAAAATCTTCCTAACATAATATTCAAAGTAGGGCCGTGTGCAGGGCTTACACCTGTAATCCTAGCACTCTAGGCTGAGGCAGGTGGATCCCTTGAGGTCAGGAGTTAGAGACCAGCCTGAGCTAGAGCGAGACTCCGTCTCTAGTAAAAACAGAAAAAATTAGCTGGGTGTGTTGGTTCGAGCCTGTATTCCCAGCTACTAGGGAGGTGGAGGTAGGAAGATTGCTTGAGCCCAAGAGTTTGAGGTTGCTGTGAGCTAGGCTGACACCATGACACTTTAGCTCAGTTAATAGAGCATGACTCTGTCTCAAAAAAAAAAAGAAAAAAATCAAAGTAGTCATTCAAATGGATGGTGAGGTTGTAGGCTTAATGATCTACAAAAATCATGAATGCTTTATCCAGCTAAGATTTCAAAGGTCCACTTCCACATCATATTATTTTTGCTTAAACAGTCTGAAAAGATCTAAATAGAATTCTAATGCCAATTTAAAAGTCATGAATCCAAAGAAATGTGTGTGATATGGGGTGAGAAGTAACTAGGAAGATGCCTGGCAAGCATAATATATTGAAAGCCAAAGCATACTAGAATAAAAGCTAAAAAGATCTAACCAAAACAACCAGTGAACACAATAAATGTCACTGAGTTTCTAGCTTAGTTTAAAAGACCTTAGTTAAAAGTATTTATAACAAAATAACTTGATTACATTGTTCTTAGCAATATTGTAATGTGAGTCAACCTTTCACATAGGTTGAACTCCCCAAGATATGTAACTGGTCTAATGTTAAATGCTAAGTGCTGTACTTTTAAAAAACATCAAGAAAGTGAAGCTGGGTGTAGTGGCTCACGCCTATAATCCTAGCACTCTGGGAGGATGAGGCGGGTGGATTGTTCGAGCTCAGGAGTTTGGGACCAGCCTGAGCAAGAGCGAGACCCTGTCTCTACTAAAAATAGAAAGAAATTATATGGACAACTAAAAATATATAGGAAAAATTAGCCGGGTATGGTGGCGTATGCCTGTAGTCCTAGCTACTTGGGAGGCTGAGGCAGTAGGATTGCTTGAGCCCAGGAGTTTTGAGGTAACTGTGAGTAAGGCTGATGCCATAGCACTCTAGCATAGGCAACAGAGTGAGACTCTGTCTCAAAAACAAATAAACAAAAGAAAGTGAAAAACAAACCATAGAAGGGGAAATTTTTGCAAATCATATATGATAAAGAATCTGTAAGAGATTTCGGTATGTTCTAGATACAACCCTATAATAACAAAGACAATCCAATTAGATAGAGGATCTGAATAAACATTTCTCCATGGATATATAAATGGTCAGTAAGTACATGAAAAGATGACAAATATTCTTAGCCATCACAGACATGAAAAACCAAACCACAATGCAGTACCACTCACAAACACTAGGGTAACTATGATAAAGACAGGTTAGCAAGGGCTGGTGAGGATGTGGAGAAAACTGCAACCCTCATACATTGCTGGTAGAAATGTAAAATGGTACAGCTGCTTTGGAAAACAGCTGGCAGTTTGGCAGTTTTTCAAAAGGTTAAAAAAGAGTTATCATATGACCTAGCAAGACACTAGTAGGTATATACCCAAGAGAAATGAAACCTTATGTCCAGACAAAAATCTGTGCACCAATGTTAACAGCAGCATTATTCATAATAGCCAAAAAGTAGGAACACAATCTAAATGTCCACCAAATGATGAATGGATAAAATGGCATATATGTATACAACAGAATATTTAGCAAGAAAGAGAAATGAAGTACTGATGCATGTTACAACAGGATGAACCTTGAAAACAAGCTAAGTGAAAGAAGCCAGACACAACAGATCACATATTATGTATGTACTTCCATTTATATGGTATGTCCAAAATAGGTAGATCCACAGAGAAAGCAGATTAGTGAGGAGAAGTTGGAGAGAAATTGGTAATGAATACTAATGAGTACAGGGGTTTCTTTTATTTGGTGACAAGAATGTTCTAAAATTGATTATAGTGATGGTTGCCCAACTCTGTAAATATACTAAACTAACTGAATTGTATACTTTAAAAGGGTGAATTATATCTTAATAAAGCTGTTAGTAGAGAATAAAAAGGTATACATTCACCAATGTTTATTAAATATTCCAGATTGCATGTGCTATATTAAGCAAAGCCCAAAGCTTATTGAGACACTTCTCTAGAGTCATAAAAAATGTTGTCATTATCCAAAACTTTCCTAACTTGTTTTGTACATTGAAATGTTCTAACCATTTGTAATTTGTATATTGTGGGTTGTAAGTCTTTTTAAGCCAGTCAAATTTAGCAGTGGGGGGTTGTATACCAACTTTGGAGACACTGATGTTAGTAAGTTCTGATAACCCACTATAAGCTATAAGTCTTTATTTCCAAACGGATGGTCTAATGTTTCAACCCCATTTGCCGAGTTCCTTTCCCCACTGAGTGACACTGTTATTTTTGTTATGAACTAATGCCCTACAAATACATGAGCCAGCATTTAACCTCTATTACATTCCACTAATCCCTTTGCTCAACCCTAAAGCAACACAGCCACACGCTGCATAATCACGTTTCAGTCAACAACAGACTGAATGCATATACGATGGTGGTCCTACAAAATTATAAAGCTGAAAAATTCCTACTGCCTACTTACGTCTTGATGATCCTGACCCTGTGCGGACCTAGGCTAATGTGTAAGTGTGTCTTGGTTTTAAACAAAAACGTTTAAAAAGAAAAAAAAATTAAAATAGAAAAAAGCTTATAGAAAGGAAATATTTTTGTACAGCTGTTTCACATTGTGTTTTAAGCTAACTGTTATTACAAAACAGTCAAAGTTATTTTACAAGTTTATATGCACTGGTGTGGTAGCCTACACCTGTAATCCTAGCACTTTGGGAGGCTGAAGTGGGAAGATTGCTTCAGGCCAGGAGTTCAAGACCAGCCTGAAAAAGAGTAAAATCCTGTTTCTACTAAAAATAGAAAAATTAGCCAGGTGTCATGGCATGCATCTATAGTCCCAGTTACTTAGGAGGCTGAGGTAGGAGGATCCTTTGAGCCCAGGAGTTGGAGGCTGCAGTGAGCTACCATATTGCCACTGCACTCTAGACAGGGCAACAGAGTAAAACACTGTTTCAAAAAAAAAAAAGTTTATAAAGTAAAAAAATTACAATAACCTAATAATTTATTATTGAAGAAAAAACTTTATAAACTTAGTGTAGCCTAAATGTACATCGTTTATAAGGTCTACGGTAGTGTACAGTAATGTCCTAGGCTTTCACATTTATTCACCACTCGATTACTTCACCCACAGCAACTTCCAGTACTACAAGCGCCATTCAAGGTACATACCCTATACAAATGTACTATTTTTATCTCTTTATTTTTACTGTACCTATTCTATGTTTAGATATATAAACATTTCCCATTGTGTTACAATTCACTATTGCATTCAGTACAATAACATGATGTATAGGTTTGTAACCCAGGAGTAATAGGCTATGCTATATAGCTTAGGTGTGTGGTAGCCTATATCATCTAGGTTTGTGTAAGTACATTCTACGATTCTTCACTATGAAATCACCTAAGGATACTTTTTCTAGAACATATCCCTATCATTAAACAACACATGACTATACTACATTTTTTTCTTAACCTTTTATGTTTTCTTTTAGGTCTTTTTGCATTGGCTAGAGCCACCAATATTATGTTGAACAGTAGTGGTGATACCAGGCCTCTCTGCCTTATTTCTGATCTCGTAGGGAATGTATCTAAAGTTTTTCCTTTGAGTAAGGTGCTTTATGGGCCTTGGAAATAAAGACTCCTAGTTGTTCACTATAATCCAATCATACCTTCTTTCATGGTGTCTTAGTTCAGTTTCCCTAGAAAACAGAACTGAAGCAGAAGTTTACATGCTAACACTCTATTGGAAAGAGAAGCAATCCCAAAGAAGCAAAAGCCAAGGGAGTGAAGCAGGAAAGGGGGAAAGCAAATACAAAGAATGGATTACTGGGTTGGCCAACAACTTCACAATGGCGGTAGCTGGAACTCCAGAAAGGCTATTTAAAATGACTGAGTCTTAAAACAGTCTGGTAGGTTAAAAAGGGAGCATTGTTTCTGCTGGTTTCTTCCCATGTCCTATCTCTCAGTGGTAGAGGTCAGCCCCAGGAGGCCTTAACCCCACATGCTTGGATTCAGCACTCAGCCCCTCAAGAGCTTCTAGGAAACTTAGAGCTTCTGTAGGCCCAATCTGGCCAGTGCACATGTCAGGGGTCCTTGGACAATGAGAGGGCTGCTACCAATCACGCACTGAAGAAATACCAGATGATGATTCAGCATGACTCACCCAGGTTTTCTCTCCCTAATCATGGTCTTATGGTAGCAGTCCAAAACCTTTTTTGTACTAGGGACTGTTTTCATGGAAGACAACTTTTTCATGGATGTAAGGAGGATAGTTTCAGGATGATTCAAGCACATTACATTTATTGGACACTTTATTTCTATTTTTATTACATTGTAATACACAATAATTATATAACTCACTACAGGTTAGGGACCCCTGCTATGGCCCCTGGAATGGCATGAGCTACTACAAACAAGGGTGTACCATGTTTTTAATTATTATAGCCTTAAGATATGCTCTGATGTCTGGCAAAACAAACATCTGCTCACTACATATTGAAAATAATTTTTGGGTATTCTGGAGCTTTCTGATTCTAAAGCTCTTATATAAATCTTTAAGTTTATAAAGACCCCTACTGAGATTTCTTTTAAAATTTTATGATTTTATAAATAAGTAATGAGATATTGCCCTATTCCTTCCAGATTTCTGCTAAGACATCACCTATGAGTGAGCCTTGTGCCCTATATGAGATTATCTCTCCTGGCACTTCCTATATTTCCATTGTTTTTTTTTTTTTTTTTGAGACAGAGTCTCGCTTTGTTGCCTAGGCTAGAGTGAGTGCCATGGCGTCAGCCTAGGTCACAGCAACCTCAAACTCCTGGGCTCAAGCAATCCTTCTGCCTCAGCCTCCCGAGTAGCTGGGACTACAGGCATGCGCCACCATGCCCGGCTAATTTTTTTTATATATATTAGTTGGCCAATTAATTTCTTTCTATTTATAGCAGAGACGGGGTCTCGCTCTTGCTCAGGCTGGTTTCGAACTCCTGACCTCAAGCAATCCACCCGCCTCCGCCTCCCAGAGAGCTAGGATTACAGGCGTGAGCCACCGCCCGGCTTTCCATTGTTTTTTTGTGTTTTTTTTTTTTATTTTTTATTTTTTATTTCGGCATATTATGGGGGTACAGATTTTTTCCATTGTTTTTTTAAAAGAGCTTATTATCATCTGATGTACTATATATTTTACATTTTTCCCTGCCTTCTCTTCACAACTACCTGGATTCACCTAAGAGAACATAAGCATAAAAAGGGGGACCTTAATTTGTTCACAGCTCTATAAAGATTGAACTCTCAAATGTTTGTAGAATAAATGAATCTTCAAAAGCAAATATTCCAAACCAGGGATGTGGTATTTCTCTCTTTATTAAGGTCTTTTGGCTTTCAGTGAAGTTTCAGAGTTTTCTTTACATGGATTTTATATTTCTAGTTTCACTCATAAGTATTTTATGTTTTGATATTCTTTTAAGATTTTTTCCTTTACACTTTTGATGGAAAGTTATGATTTGTGCATGTTGGTCTCATATTCAGCCACATGTACCTGATTATGGATTTTTCCTTCCATTTCTAGCTTAGACTTAAGAAATGAGCACAACCTATCCTTAACTTTGTTCAGGACTCCTACCATATCCCACTTCTTTCTACTACTTTCTGGTCACAAAATAACTTTCCATCATTCTGAGCATGCCATGCTCTTCCATGACTCCATGCCTCTGATGTCATCCTGAAGTATGGCTGAAATGAGGGACATTAGAGTGAGATGTTGCTCTAATTTATTCTGAAGCCAAAGCCAAATTTTTTTCTAAGAAAAGACAATTGTTAGCAAGGCACATAACACAAATTGCAGGTAGCAACCCATTAATGGATCTTGACTACTATTTAAAAAGCTAGTCTGAAAACTATCAGCATGTATCACACAAAGTAAGTAATTATTGTTTTTTTTTTTTTTTCTTCCAGATTCCCACATTGCTTAAAGTAATTATTGTTTTATGAAACTTATATGTACATATGTGTTATGATAAAAAAAATTTATTTTGAGTCAGTAAAACCAAATTAGAAATACACTGACATGAGATGTATTGAGGAAGAGAAACTTGGCAAGGGGTGTGGAGAAGAGAAGATGAAATAGGAACATGAGGGAAAGGAAGGAAGTAATAGCAAGAAGGTTCTAAGAAGTAAGTGTTATTCAAAAGTGAGTCAGCAAAGGCCTCAATTGGGCCATTAAAGAAGGTTAAGATGAAGAGTTCTATGGAAGAATTATAGGCTCTTCTCCCATGGAATAAGATGAAATTCAACTATTTGGAAAAAAAGAAATTGTATTTTCTTTTACCTATTTTATTCAATATAATTTTCCTGAGAGGTCTTAAACATCAAAATTTGGAATGTTTTGTTTTAAAGTTGTATTACATAATTCTTACCTTGCTTTCCCTTTCTAATTCACTTCTCAGCCATTCGAAGTCACTGTATCTTCTTCTCACAGTAGATTCCTTCAGCTTGAAAATAGGAAGATTTGTCTGAAACAAAAAAAGTTAATCCAAAATTGAAGCACGTTAAGAAAACTTCAAAAAAAACTGTGTTTTGTGTAAATCTAGGTTTGTCAAATTGGTAACATAACAAGTCTGGTTACTTTAACATAAGAAATCATGAAGTTATTAACATTTTACCTATATAGTACAAAATAAAACCTTGCTACTTGTTAAAATGTGTTATTTACACTAGAATATAACCTTTTTTTTTTTTTCCTTGAGACAGAGTCTCACTTTGTTGCCCAGGCTAGAGTGGGTGCCGTGGCATCAGGCTAGCTCACAGCAACCTCAAACTCCTGGGCTCAAGCAATTCTTCTGCTTCAGCCTCCCAAGTAGCTGGGACTACAGGTATGCACCACCATGCCTGGTTAATTTTTTCTCTATATATTTTTTAGTTGGCCAATTAATTTCTTTCTATTTTTAGTAGAGACGGGGTCTCACTCTTGGCCAGGCTGCTTTCAAACTCCTGACCTTGAGCGATCCACCTGCTTCGGCCTTCCAGAGTGCTAGGATTACAGGCATGAGCCACCGTGCCTGGCCTAGAATACAACTTTGAAAATGTACCTTTATGTGTGTGTTTTTGGGTGTCATTCTGCCTGAGGTTATTTACCTAAATATATTTTCCCCATTATTTTAGTGAACTATAAAAACGTCAAGTGGGCTGGGGTGAGAAAAGGCTGGCTCTCACTGCCATCCAGCTTAGCCAGTATCTTGGCAAGCAATCCTCATAAGGGAAACAGACCATACCTACTTTTAAGTGAAACACAAAATATGTTGTTGTTAAGACTAGATTAGATCTTGCATAGTGAAAGAAATGAATAAAGCATTCTTAATAGTCTTCTAAAAAAAAAAAATACCAAAAAGAACAGGGAAAGTGTTACAATGTCTGTACTTTCACCACTAGTAGAAAATTAAGAGTCCTACTCAGTAGACCAGGCTCATAAATCCAGAGCTTTACAGGCAGAAGGCAAGTTTAAGAACTGAAAATATAAAGCCCAGTACTTTGCAGTCACATCAGATTGTAAGAAAATTTTTGGAAGCTATAAGATTGCAAAGGCTACTTGTTGCCATTGCTGTTAACTTCTAAACTTAAAATGACTAGAAAGATTTCTATTAAATATCATCTACTGTATCCCTTTTAAAGAAAAATTATGTTACCAAGTCCAATAAAAAATGATTGGTGACTGGCCAGGCATGGTGGTTCATGCCTGTAATCCCAGCACTTTCATGAGCCCGAGGAGGATCACTTGAGGCCAGGAGTTTGAGACTAGTCTGGGCAAAACAGCAAGACTCTATCTCTAAAAAAAACTCATTAAAAAAATTAGCCAGATGTGGTTAGCATGTGTCTATAGTCCCAGTTACATGGGAGGCTGAGGCATGAAGATGGCTTGGTGCCCAAGAGTATGCGGTTACAAAATGAGCTGTGATTGGGCTACTGCACTCCAGTCTGGGCAAGAGTGAGACTCCCTCTCCAACACAACAAACAAAACAAAACAAAAGGTTAAGGACTAGCATTTACCGTCAAGAATAGATTTTAAAATGTGAGTAATATTACAAAGTCTGTAAGAGACAGAAATAATCTAACACAATTAATGCCATATCCCACCAAAAATGCTATTAATACTATATATTCTTTTAGATTGTATTCTGTCTTTAATTCAGTCTTTGTACTTGTAGACTGCAAACTGTTTTACTGCTGGGGGGAAAAAAGTTAAGTGCCACCTGAAGGAAAGACTGGCTTCCTACTTTGTACACAGGGACATTATCATCTTGAAAATTCACTGGTAAGAAAATTCCACTCATTTGTTTAGCTTAATGCCACTGGTAAATAGTTGTCATTCAGCAAAAGAAAAGCTTTTTATTCAGGACCTTAAATCCATTTTGTAGTGGTCAATTTTTTCCAAAGTGTATTAACTTCTCTCTGTTGTATACCTTATAGCTTAGAATCTTCTACCGATGCTACTGGGCATAACAGTGTATAGGTTTCAAGCATGAAACCAAATCTCACATGAGGTTTAAAAGCACTTGAATTTTCTTTCCCAGGTAACCACATTTGTTCATTGTATTAATGACTAAGAGCAAAATTGCACCTAACAAGACTCTTATTATACTAAAAGTCAAGCTTATATTTAAAGATGCTGGCTTGTTGTACAGAGAGGGTATTCTCATTCCCCACAGGGAATAAAATTAGGTCCCCTGGAGAGTAGGATGATAATTCCCAGAAAGAAAGCAATGGATTATTTCTCTCTAATTTCATCCATTGGCTTTTTAACCAAGCTCACCCTTCCGCATTAAAATATTAAGTCTTTGTAAGTGTCTAAAGATAGAAAGGCCTTTACAGAGTTGAGTGTTTTCTGCAGGTGAGATTTTACATTTTGAATTCCCTCCTCTCAAATTACTCTACAAAAGGGATTAACTGCTCTCTTTATTCAATATGTTAAGATCAAGCTTGTGAAAAGAGTTCCCTAAGAATTTTCATACTTCTGGGTACGGAAGTCTATAAAGTTAATCTCTGAAACAACATATCAAGCTTACAGGTACAATGTTGAGGGAAGAGTGCCAATTCATCTCATTTTACCTTCCATTTTCCCTTTTGAACTTTTGACACAATCATGATTATATCTGATTCACTCTAATAGAAAGAGGGTTGGGAAGGGGGAAAGTCCCTTCCCTTCTATAATTAGCTAACAGTTGGACAGATTATTTATTTTAAAAAGGATCATGGTAAGTTTAAGAAAATTCTTTTATTTAGTTTTCTTAGCTGGCTATGATTTCTCTTTTTATATGAGGACTGCTTCAGAGTTTTGGTTTTGATAAAGTCACATTAAGAAATTCACTGCAGACTTGAACTCCTGGGCTCAAACAATTCTCCCACCTCAGACTCTGGAGTAGCTGGGACTATAGGTGCACACCACTGCCTGGCTAATTTTTTTGTTTTGTAGAAATGGTGGTCTCACTATGTTACCCAGGCTGGTCTCAAGAGATCCTCTCCCCTCTGCCTTGCAAAGTGCTAGGATTATAGGTGTAATCCTGGCTAAGAAATTCTTAGTATTATTTTCCCAACACATTTAGAGGCATATAGAAGTTTCCGTAGGGTAGTGGTTATCACGTTTGCCTCACATTTAGAGTCATAGGTTTGCCTGTAAAACGCCTTCCTGATCACTGCAAAGACTTCTAATTTAACTTACTTGAGAAAAATAAGTGGAAATGCTGAGTTTTTTTGGTTTAATCTACTGAACTATCACTGTAGACTATAAACTCTGTGATTTTTCACTTTCACTATTTAATTTTTATAAAATGAAGAGAGAATAAAAGTATTTTTTTCTCTACACCTTTGGGAGGACTCAACTATTATTTACTGAGCATCTATAAAAGGGCAAAGTGCTAGATAAGGTGGAGAATCATTATTCATAATGATGAATAAGATGTAGTCTTGGCCCTTAGGGAAGCTAATAATATACCAAGGAGGTTACAAAATAAGCATATAAAAAGTTGAGTTTATCAGGTTAAAAATACAACAAACCATAAACAAACTAATATTTACAAGATAAAACAGAATGATAATTTCATTAAAATGCCAGCCTGGGCAAGAGTGAGACCCTGTCTCTACTAAAAATAGAAGGAAATTAGCCGGACAACAAAAAATATATAGAAAAAATTAGCCAGGCATGGTGGCACATGCCTGTAGTCCCAGCTACTCAGGAGGCTGAGGCAGAAGGATTGCTTGAGCCCAGGAGTTTGAGGCTGCTGTGAGCTAAGCTGACACCAAGGCACTCTAGCCCAGGCAACAGAGCGAGACTCTGTCTCAAATATAAAAAAATAACCACTGCACCTTAGCCTGGGCAACATAGTGAGACCCCATAAAACAAACAAAAAACCAGGCAGAACATGGAAAATCCAGTGAACAATGATGTTCAATTTCACTCACACAAGAAGTACTTGTTAAAATAGTAATAGCCCATTTATCAGATAGGCAGACATTAAACTGTAATAGCCAGTTATTGGTCAGGGTAGAGAGGCACACACTAATGTTTTATATATTAGAATAGTGGTTAAAAGTCCAGATTCTGTATAGGTTCAAATCCCAGCAATGAAACTCAGCTCTACAACTTGGGAAAGTTGATCTGTTTCTCAATTTGCAGTCTATAAAATAGGGATGATAGTGTTAAAGTATATTGGAATAGATGGTTGAGAAGTTAAAACTAACCCAGATGATTCGTTTTCAACTACTGTGGAAGTCATACAAAGGATAATTTTCTTAAAATAAATTAGATTTGTAATGCCAAAAGGCCATATTCTTGGAATCTGATCTCAGGCAGCTGTTGTAGTGATTAAATGAGGTAATACATGTAAATTTGCTTAAAATTGTACCCAGCACACAATAATTGCACGGCAAGTCTAAATTTTTTTCTTACATTATTTCTTCTATGTCTTTTTATTAAACTTTTAAATTTGGTAAAAAGGTCTAAAATAGTAAACTCTCCTATATCTTTAACCAATTTCTTGTTATACTTCCTTTGTAAAGTTATTTTTGCTGAACCAGCAAAATAAGTTTGAGAATAAGTTGAAGATATTATAAGTTGAAGACACGTTTATTCCTTAGTACTCCAATATACATTTCCTAAGGAGGACATTATTCTCTGATATAACCATAGAACAAGGACCAAACATAGGACATTTAACATGATGTACAGTTCATATTCAAATTTTACAGTATCCTTTATAACTTTTTAAAAACCAAATCAATCCAATCAAGACTCAAGCACTGCCTCTGTTTATCTCTTATGACACCTTGAATTTAGAACAGCCTGTCCTCTCTCACTCCACCTTTTTGTCATTCAAGACATTGACAATAAAGAGTTCAGGACAGGGCTCATTGCGGTGGCTCACGCCTGTAATCCTAGCACTAGGCTGACGCCATGGCACTCACTTAGCCTGGGCAACAAAATGAGACTCTGTCTCAAAAAAAAAGAGTTCAGGACAGCTATTTAAAGCTATTATTTTTTTCTGTCCTTTCACCCCAGCTTCTCAAGACACCCATCCCTCCTCAGAACCCTGCCCTCTGAGCTATATTCTACATTTGGGTTGTCTTGTTTCCTCAAGACCAGTTCCATATTATGGATTTTTTGAAGGAATGCTGATGTCTTATGAGGGCATCACATCAGAAGGCACGTGATGCCAGTCTGTCCCATTATTAGACCATTTGGTTAAGGTGAGGTCACCCAGATATCTCCAATATAGTTACTTTTTCCTCTTTATAATACCTTCTTCTTATTCTTTTCCTTTCATTTTCTTTTAAAGACAGGGTCTTGTTCTGTTGCCCAGGTTGGAATGCAGTGCCACAATCACAGCATCCTCAAACTCCTGGCTTAAAGCGATCCACTTGCCTTAGCCTCCTGAATACCTGGGACTACAGGCGCGAGATACTATGCTTGGGTAATTTTTTTTTTTTTTTGAGACAGAGTCTCTCTTTGTTGTCCAGGCTAGAGTGAGTGCCATGCTGGCATCAGCCTAGCTCACAGCAACCTCAAACTCCTGGGCTCAAGGCAATCCTACTGCCTCAGCCTCCCGAGTAGCTGGGACTACAGGCATGTGCCACCATGCCTGGCTAATTTTTTTTATATATATTAGTTGGCCAATTAATTTCTTTCTATTTATAGTAGAGACAGGGTCTCGCTCTTGCTCAGGCTGGTTTCAAACTCCTGCTCTCCAGAGCAATCCGCCCGCCTCGGCCTCCCAGAGTGCTAGGATTACAGGCGTGAGCCACCGTGCCCAGCCCCGCTTGGCTAATTTTTACATTTTTTTTGTAGACATGGGTTTTGCTATGTGCTTCAGGCTGGTCTTGAACTCCTGGCCTCAAGCGATCCTCCTGCCTCGGCCTCCCAAAGTGCTGGGATTACAGGTATAAGCCACAGCATCCAGGCTCTTTTCTTATTCTTAAAGCTGTCCTTAATAAAATTTAGAATTTGCCTGGCTAAATTCAAAACTTACAAAACTATCAGAGCACAGAATGAATTCTGCTTCTTGGAGAATTCACATTTCTAGGTGAAGCTATTTACTTGACTTTGGCCGTTATGAGAAAGAGTGGTTTATTGCAGGAAAGTCCCACTTCCTGCCAAATATAGTATGAATACGTAGATGTGTAAGTACATTAGTTCACAATTTGTTGATTCAATAAACAGAATACAAGGGTTTAAATTCTACTTGGCTAGAATGAAGCAATGGATATTTGCACTTGCCCTAGGAAAAATTCAGGGCCACTCTCAAGCATCTGTGTATCTTGCCTTTTAATTTGTAGGATGAGGATTTATTATGCTTAGCTCATGAAAAAGTGATGACTAATTACAAGATCCTAGGACATTCAGAAAACTACAAAAGAACAAAACTAAAAACCTGAAGAGAATTGTTCAATATATTATGTTGCTGTTTATTTGTTCTAATAATATATCAGAAACAAAACTCCAAAGAGATGACACGTTAAGAGATATCTATATGCCTGATACTTTTATATAAACTACTGTTTATATAAAAGAGAAACCAGTGGTTTTCCACAAACAATATTACTAGTCAAACAGGGAAAGATCACCAGGAATCCAAATAGACATCATATTCTCAAGAACAGATTTTTGAAACCACAGTATAGAGGTCTAAAACAAGTACTCCCTTCAAATCTAGGCACAGGAAACTGCCACATTTTTGGTCTCCAAAAGGTCTTATACATTTGCACAGACTGATCTATTAAAGTCAGCAGCTCACAGACACCCTATATGTTACCTGATCATCACTGATAGCCAAGCAGAAAACCAAGCCTCAAAATGTGATCACCTGAATATAGCTTAACAATAGATATTAAAAAAATGTTTACTAGGTGTTTCTAGTATTTCTTCAGATAGTGTCACGTGTACATTTGAAGAGAGACTGGCAACAACATCAAAAGTATACTCAATAGGCCATACTCTATTCAACCAATCCTAAGAGATGTAAATGGATGCCCCACTACAGTTCTCATTAAACAGTTGCATTTCTCCAAATATCTACATCTAGAGATAAAAGATAAACTGAGAAGTGCTTAAGCTATTACCTCACCCTTCAGTACTTTTGATACTTATTTTACCCAATCTGGAACAGCATGAATAACTGGAGATATGGTTTATAACCTAGATGAACTCATAATATGGCTGGGGAGAAGTCATTTAAATGAAGAATAAGCTTTTAGTCTGGAGAACCTTTGAAATGTAGATTGTTACTAAGCCAAAGTATTTAATTTCTTTCTTTCTTTTTTTAAAACATAAGGACATGGCCTTTCAGTGATACAATTCCCCATTATTTTATAGGAAGTCTCCTTCATGGTATAATTTCCAAAACAGTAGAGAAGAAATTATCTAGACTAGTTTAATGCATAAACCAAATAATTCCATATACTTGTCTGACTTTGTCCATACTCTTTACTTATGAATTAGCAACATAACTCATTTGTGAGCGCATGCAAGGTTTTCAATGAACAACCTTTAATGGAATTGTGCAGTGATGATTCTATTGTTAAAAAAATTCATTCATAACACTTCACGAACATTTACATAATCCTACAGGCTCATGCTGAAAGAACACTGTCTATTAATAGCCTAAGAACTTTTTTGGACAGTTTTCTAAGTACAAAACTATGTTCTATATCTTCTCAATTTGTCTAATCCTAAAATTCACACCTCTCAAATGACACCTCCTAGAAAATTTCATTCAATTCGTCTGGACTGCAAAATCTAAACATTAGTATGAACCAATACAATAAATGTCTTGATAAAACTCTAAGAATATATATCAATAAATAACTTAATAAACCTCTTAGAACAGTTTGGCCACCTATATTATAAAAGAACAAAGCTGAGCTGTTTCTTTGAAGCATGAAGTATTACCTAGAATATTATAAAAAAACATGAAAACAAATGTTTAATGAGTCTTAATTCCCTAAGACATGAGTGATACATATATTAATAAACTCCTTTCTCTTCTAGTCAGAGTGATTAGCTATAATAAGAGCAACTAGACAATGATATTAAACACTATACACATGCATGCTTTAAATTTGCAGATTGACAGCAATGCTATTACAATACTTTATTCCTTTCATAAAGCCCACAAAGAGTGATTATTGTTCTAATAGCTTGACAGTACTCAAATCACTAACATAAAAATTTTCTTTTTATTAGCAACAGAATATAAGTCTTTGTCTAAGAATCCTCACAATAAACTATGGCTAAGAGAACAGGTCCCAATAGGAGGTGCAACTTGCCAGCAAAGGTTTCAATATACAATTAGGTCAGCATAATTTAAAATATTTTCTAGCCAGCACACCCTCTTTAATTGTTATGTATAATCAGTGTTTGAGGTGGGGCTGGAGAGCAGGATATTCTGATACTTTCCCCCAAAAGTTAACATTCATTTCTGGGTACTTTGTCTAGCCTACTTTCTCCCTATACTTCTCACACCTTGCCCTCTCCTCTGAATTATTAATTTTTTTTTTTGAGACAGAGTCTCACTTTGTTGCCTGGGCTAGAGTGCTGTGGTGTCAGCCTAGCTCACGGCAACCTCAAACTCCTGCCTCAGCCTCCCAAGTAGCTAGGACTACAGGCACGCGCCACCATGCCTGGCTAATTTTTTGTATATATTTTTAGTTGTCCAGCTAATTTATTTCTATTTTTTGGAGAGATGCGGTCTTATTCTTACTCAGGCTGGTCTCGAACTCCTGACCTCAAGTAACTGTCATGCCTCGGCCTCTTAGAATGCTAGGATTACAGGCGTGAGCCACTGTGCCCAGCCTAAAGTCTGTTTTTTACATTCACCTAAGAAATTCAAAGTTATATTCACTAAGGCTATATAGTAAGAGACACTTGATCAAGTTAAAACATTGTTTTATCGCTTTTTATAGTGGAAGTTCCCTGACATGTTGCATTGTTGGGGGAAAAACACAAGCAAATACATGAGTATAAGATGTTTGGAAGTAGCAGGGAACAAATAAATTAGTCAAGCAGACTTAGGTCCGAGTTCTCCTCTGGACATCGTTAACAGTATGATCATATCAAGTTACTTTCCTTCTCTTGCATTTTATTATCTTTAAAATAGTAGCTCACAGGCCGGGCTGTGGTGTCTCACGCCTGTAATCCTAGCACTCTGGGAGGCCTAGGCAGGCGGACTGCTCGAGGCCAGGAGTTCGAAACCAGCCTGAGCGAGACCCCGTCTCTACTAAAAATAGAAAGAAATTAATTGACCAACTAAAAATATATATACAAAAAATTAGCCGGGCATGGTGGTGGATGCCTGTAGTCCCAGCTACTTGGGAGGCTGAGGCAAGAGGATCGCTTGAGCCCAGGAGTTTGAGGTTGCTGTGAGCTAGCATGATGCCATGGCACTCACTCTAGCCAGGGCAACAAAGTGAGACTCTGTCTCAAACAAACAAACAAACAAACAAACAAACAAACAAACAAACAAACAAACAAACAGTAGCTCACTGCTGGGCATAGTGGCTCACGCCTGTGATCCTAGCACTCTGGGAGGCAGACAGGGGAGGATTGCTCAAGGTCAGGAATTTGAAACCAGCAAGAGCAAGACCCCATTTCTACTAAAAAATAGAAAGAAATTAATTGGCCAGCTAAAAATATATAGAAAAAATTAGCCTTGCATGATGGCACATTGTAGTCCCACCTACTTGGGAGGCTGAGGCAGAAAGATTGCTTGAGCCCAGGAGTCTAAGGTTGCTGTGAGCTAGGCTGATGCCACGGCACTCTAGCCCAGGCAACAGAATGAGACTCTGTCTCAAAAAAAAAAAAAAAAGATTAAAAATTAAAATATAAAAAATAAAAAAAAAAAGTAGCTCACACCAGTAATCTCAGCACTTTGGGTGGCTAAGGTAGGAGGATCACCTGAAGCCAGGAGTTTGAGACCAATCTGGGCAATATAGTGAGACTGTCCTAAAAAAAATTATTTCAATTAGCTGGATATGGTCCCAGCTACTCAGAAGGCTTAACTGGGAGGACTGCCAGAGCACAGGAGTTCAAGGCTGCAGTGAGCTATGATCTGGCCACTCACTGTACTCCAGCTTGGGATACAGAGCGAGAGACCATGTCTCTCAAAAAAACAAACAAACAAACAAACAAACAAACAAAACCCTGCCATTTACCACAATAATTAATTAGGAAGTATTATTACTTCACACATATTATCATTTGTTGAATATTTAATGTAGAGCAAATACTATGCCTTAAGTCTCATTTAATCCCCTGAAGTTTCATTTTATGGCTGAAGAAATTCAATGACAGGAGTTAAGTAATTTGCTCAGGGTCACATGTCTACTAATAGGCAGAGAGAGGATTCTTGCCCATGTTCAACTTCAAAGTCCATGCTCTTAAATCACACTATGGTTACAGCACCTGACCCCAAGTGGATATTAAATAAATAAAGCTTAAAACTCCACATTTAATAAAGATCTCAACAACTACTACGAGGAAAGGGCTTTCATACTTAGTTAAGAGCAGGAGTCCTCAAACTATGGCCCGCAGACCACATGCAGGTGTTTTTGCCCATTTGTTTTTTTACTTCAAAATAAGATATGTGCAGCGTGCATAGGAATTTGTTCATACTTTTTTTTTAAACTATAGTTCAGCCCTCCAACAGTCTGAGGGACAGTGAACTGGCCCCCTGTTTAAAAAGTTTGAGGATCCCTGGTTAAGAGGCTCTTAAAAAAACTTAAACATTCCATAGAAAGTGCTTTTGAGCACCCCAAAATTAACATTAAAAAAGCATAATAATATGAATGAAAATGAACATAACAATGTAAGACCTTTTCTCTTCAAAATATAGAGCCTAAAAGAAAGGTATAAAGTAAAAAGGTAATGGTGGGAACTGCTGGAATAGTGGAGTGAGAAGCTTGGCAAAACCAAAAACTCAGTGATAAAACTCAGTGACATGTTTAGACAAACATGTCAAAAACAAATACATTGGGATTCTGGAAATTGGGCAAAGGCATTCACCAAAAATTGAAAAGTGTTCATTCAAGAAAAACTACTGAACCTCAGGTAAGAAGAGTGGAAGTCTGTAGTGTTTTTAGTCTAGGGCTGCTACCATCATTACCATGCCCCACCAGCTCTAGAACCAGTGGTAGAACCAGTGGTTCTACCAGGGTGGGGCAAGCTATAAAAACCAGCACCATCACTGTTGGAGGGGGCTCACTGGTTAGGTGTAGAATACAGAAAAGTCCCAAATGCAGGCATATTGTTGAAAACAGTAGCAATATTGGCAGCAAACAGTAGGGAAGGCCAATATTGCAGCAATCCAAGGTTGTAATACTAGGGTCAAGCAACAAACCAACAGACTTGGCAAGAGTTTAACAGGGAGATCCAGAGAATTACATAGCCATGATGAGCCCTGATAAGCTCCCACTTATCCCTCCCTGGTGGACTGAAAGGCTGTGTATTTACACAAAGCTGTGCATCTGCTCAGGAAAGCCTGGAAGGGACCCTAGTTATCTACACTTCAATGGCTGAATGTGAGACATTTCACAGATACAGGAGAGCTATGGACATGAGAAGACCTGACACAGGTCTAGCGAGGTGGCTCACGCTTATAATGCTGGCACTCTGGGAGACTGAGGTGGGAGGATCTCTTAGGTTCAGAAGTTTGAGATTGCTGTAAACGAGGCTGATGCCACTGTATTCTACCCTGGGCAACACAGTGACAGAGTGAGATTCTGTCTCAAAAAAAAAGAGACTTGACACAACACAAAGTATTATAAAAAGCTGGGGCATGGGACTGCAAACTAGTTCAACCAATAAATAAAAAAAAAAAAAAATAAAAAAAAATAAAAAGCTGGGGCAAACTTATAAACTGTCTGAACTTCAAATTCATTCCCCAACCTACATATAGATACATTGATTGGCAAAACGTAGTAGAGCCTTACTGGCTCAAAGTATTTATGCAAAACCTTTGACCAATCATTTCTGACCACTAAGGTAAGCTGATAAACTAACCTAGGGGTGATGACCCCTTGGAAGTCAGGCTTTAAAAAAAAGAAAGAAAGAAAACAAACAAAAAAACTGATTGGAGCTATCGGCAGCCTCACACTACAAACTAAATGTAGGCAAGTCCCTAAACAGCAACAAAATAACCTCCCCTAAGCAGAGGTGCAGGTGATCTAACTCACAGTCTCTAGAATATATTACCTAAAATGTTCAGTTTAACAAAAAATTATGAGATAAGCAAAGAAATAGGAAAGTGTGAGCCATATAAAGGAGGGAGAGAAGTCAATAGACACTATCTCTGAGGAGGCTCCGCTGTCAAGGATTTAGAAGCAACTATTGTAAATATGTTCAAAGAGCTAGAGGAGGCCAGGCGCTGTGGCTCACGCCTGTAATCCTAGCTCTTGGGAGGCCGAGGCGGGCGGATTGCTCAAGGTCAGGAGTTCAAAACCAGCCTGAGCAAGAGCAAGACCCCGTCTCTACTATAAATAGAAAGAAATTAATTGGCCAACTGATATATATATATATAAAAAAAAATTAGCCGGGCATGGTGGCGCATGCCTGTAGTCCCAGCTACTCGGGAGGCTGAGGCAGAAGGATCACTCGAGCCCAGGAGTTTGAGGTTGCTGTGAGCTAGGCTGACGCCACGGCACTTACTCTAGCCTGGACAACAAAGCGAGACTCTGTCTCAAAAAAAAAAAAAAAAAGAGCTAGAGGAAATCATGCTTAAAGAATTAAAAGAAAGTACAGTGACAGTGATTGAAGGAATAGAGAATCTCAACAAAAAGATTATAAAGAATGACCTTAGTGGAATTATGGAGTTGAAAAGTATAACAGAAATGAAAAACTCATTGAAGGGGCTCAAGAGCAGATTCAAACTGACAGAAAAAGATTCAGCAAACACGAAGACAGATCAAGAAATTGTCCATTCTGAGGCCAGACTTGGCGGCTCACACCTGTAATCCTAGCACTCTGGGAGGCTGAGGGGGGAGATTGGTTGAGGCCAGGAGTTCGAGACCAGCCTGAGCAAGAGCAAGACCTGTCTCTACTAATAGAAAAATTAGAGCAAGAGCAAGACCCATCTCTACTAATAGAAAAAGTAGCTGGGCGTTGTGGCACGTGCCTGTAGTCCCAATTATTTGGGAGGCCAAGGCAAGAGGATTGCTTCAGCCCAGGAGTTGGAGGTTGCAGTGAGCTACCATGACGCCACAGCACTCTTCCTAGGGCAACAGAGTAAGACTCTGTCTTGAATAAAAAAATTGTCCATTCTGAAGAACAGAAAGGAGAAAAATGAAGAATGAACAGAGCCCCTAAGACCTGTGGGACACCATCATATTTACCAACACAAGTGTAATGGTATTCCCACAAATGAGAAAAAGAAACAATAAATATGACTGAAGGCTTCCCAAACTTGCTAAGACCTTTTATCCACACTTCCACAAAGCTCAATGAACTCTAAGTAGGAAATATATTATAGAGATCCCCAACTAACAAACATCATGGTCAAACTGTTAAAAGTCAACCACAAACAAAATCTTGAAAATAGCAAGAGAAATGATGACTCATCATATACAAGGGACCCATAATAAGATTAACAGCTAATTTCTCACCAAAAACAATGTACATAAGCAAGCAGTGGCATACTCAGATTGCTGAGAGAAAAAAATAAAGAATTCCACATCCAGTATGGCAGGCAGAATTCTAAGACGGTGCCCAAAACTGCCACCCCCTGGTATACATACCTCCCCTGGGTGTGGGTGAAGCCTATGAATATGATGGATGTCACTTCCGTGATTAGGTTACATTATATAGCAAAAATATAGGGATTTTACAAGTATAATTAAAGTCCCTAATCAGTTTGACTTTGAATTTACCAAAAGATGATTTTGTAAGCAGTCTTAACAATAAGGTGATCCCCTTAAAAGCAAACTTTAGTCTTCCTTGAGATCAAAGAGATATTTCTACCCTAGCCTTGAAGAGAAAGGTTGCTATAAATTCTATAGCTACAAGAAAATTAATTCTGCCCACAGTTACGTAAACATGGAACCCGCCAGCCTCAGATGAAGCCACAACCCTGGCCAACCCCTGGATTATAGGCATTATGCCATGCTGAGCAAAGAGCCCGGTAAGCCAAAGTAAGATTTCTCACTTACAAAAACTGGTGAGGCGACTTCTGGGGCCCCCCTCTCTTGGGGCCCCAGAACATCGTCCACAAAAAAAAAAAAAAAAAAAAAAACTGGTGAGATAATATGTGGTGATATTTTAAGGTACTACATTTGTGGTAGTTTTTTGTTTTTTCCCCCTAGAGATAAGGTCTCCCAGCCTGTCACCCAGGTTGAAGTACAGTAGCCCGATCATAGCTCACTGTAACCTTGAACTTCTGGGCTCAAGCAATCATCTTGCCTTGGCCTTCCAAAGTGCTGGGATTATAGGTATGAGCCACTGCACCCAGCCCATTTGTGGTAATTTTTAATGCAGCAATAGAAAACTAATACATCCAATAAAACTATGCTTCAAAAATAAAAAATAAAACATTCCAGGATGAACAAAGACTGCAAAGATTCACAGTTAGCAGAATTGCCTTATAAGAAACACTAAAGAAAGCCCTTCAGGCTGAAAAAGAAATAATATCAGATGGTAACTAGAATCCACCTGAAGGAATAAAGAGCAGCAGTAAAGGTAATTACATAGGTAAATATATATATTTTTCTCTTTTCTTCCTTTAGCTGATTAAAAAGACAATTGCATAAAACTGTATTAGTGGTGGTATAAAGATGACAACTGTATACATGACAATGATAGCACAATGGGAGAGGAAACAGAGGTATATGTTTTTTTTTTAATTTTTTTATTTTATTTTCTTCATTTTAGCTTTCTTTAAATCTGCCCTTGTAAGAAATAGAGGTATATTGGAGCAAAATTTCTACATTTTACTGGAATTTAGTATTAATCTGATGTACATTGTGAAAAGCTGAGGCATATTGTTATTCCTAGGTCAACTACTACCACTATAATTTTTCAAAAAGTAGAAAAAAAGGGAACACATTCAAGTTTATGAAATGTAGTGCTGCCTGATAATTAAATGAAAACATTTTTTAAGTAAAACAAAAAAACACTCAAAAATTAAAATGGTACACTAGAAAATACCTATTCAACACAAAAGGTAGTAAAGGAGGAACACAGAAACAAGTATCAAAATGACAGACGTAAACCCAATCACACCAATAACTTCATTAAATGTAAAATGTTTTAAAAACACTCTCCAAAGGTAGAGATTATTGGGGCAAGTAGTGGGGGCTCACGCCTGTAAAACCAGCAACTCACGGGGCTAAGGTGGAGGACTTCTTGAGGCCAGGAGTTCGAGGCTACAGTGAGCTACAATCATGCCATTACACTCTAGCCTGAGCAACAGATAGACTTCCATCACTACAAAATATTACAATAGCTGAGTGTGGTGGTACTCATCTGTAGTCCCAGCAACTCCAGAAGCTAAGGTAGGAGGATTGCTTGAGCCCAGGCATTCAAAGTTGCAGTGAGCTGTAATTTTGCCACCACACTCCAGCCTGGGTGACAGAGCAAGACCCTGTCTCTAAAAAGCAAACAAAAAACATTAAAAATGAAAGGACGGAAAATTATATACCCTGCAAATAACCATAAGACAGCTGGAGATTACCAGGTTCAGTGGCTCACGTCTGTAATCTCAGCATTTTGAGAGGACAAGGCAGGAGGATCGCTTGAGGACAGGAGTTTGAGGTTGCTGTGAGCTAGGCTGACGCCATGGCACTCACTCTAGCCTGGGCAATAAAGCGAGACTGTCTCAAAAAAAGAAAAAAAACCTTGCCAAACAAATTACTGTAACAATTCAATCTTTATACCTGTTGGTTTATTCAACAACCAAAAATTTAAATTAGGAAGTCATAAAAATGAAAGTTCTCTGGGCATTTCAATGAAGCTACAACTGAAGTTATTAATATTTATGCTTTGCAGCTTGTTCAAAACAAGTCAGCCCTCAAAATAAATAAATAAATAAATAGCCATATATACCTAATGACTACTATATACAGCAGTTTTAGACAAAAGCAGATCAAAAGTTCTAGAGAAAAGTAGGGCATAGTGCTGTATGCCTGTAGTCCTGGTTACTCTTTGAGGCCCAGGAGTTTGAGACTACAATGAGCTAGCTATAACTGTAAGGTCTAGAGAAAGGCAAATCAAACAACATATTCCTTCTAAATAATCCATTAAGAACTATATTTATAACTGATGGCCTACTTCAACCTATAAAGCTTTTTCTTAATTTTATGAATGATCAGATTCTATGTAATTCTATGCGATTAACAATATAATCCTTTTTCTACAATGCTCTCTTAGCTTTAACTTTTCTTTTCTTTTTATGAGATGTGTTCCTGCTCTGTCACGAGAGTTGGAGCGCAGTGGCATGATTATAGTTCATTATAGCCTTGAACAACTGGTCCCTTAGCTTTGACATTCTTTTTTTTTTTTTTTTTTTTGAGACAGAGTCTTGCTTTGTTGCCTAGGCTAGAGTGAGTGCCGTGGTGTCAGCCTAGCTCACAGCAACCTCAAACTCCTGGGCTCAAGCAATCCTGCCTCAGCCTCCCGAGTAGCTGGGACTACAGGCATGCGCCACCATGCCCAGCTAATTTTTTCTATATATATTAGTTGGCCAATTAATTTATTTCTATTTATAGTAGAGATGGGGTCTTGCTCAGGCTGGTTTCGAACTCCTGACCTCGAGCAATCCGCCCGCCTCTGCCTCCCAGAGTGCTAGGATTACAGGCGTGAGCCACCGTGCCCGGCCAGCTTTGGCATTCTTAAAACTTTCTCATATAGCAGCTCTTGGCTCCTTACATGTTTGATGCTTATTTTTTATACAATTCACAATATTTTCTTAAGTTGAATTTTAAAATTCTATCCTGCCACGAATAAATATGGATGTTTTAAAAACAGATTATTCTTGTTCATTTTAAATGACTGCCTCAAGTTATGGTACAGATTTCTTCTCAAAATAGAAAAAAAAAATCATGTTACATCAGAAAAAAAAAAAGTGCAGTTATGTATTTATTGCCAGAAATGCTTAAATATGTATTAGACTTTGAGATTTAGGATCACAAGTAGCAAAAGTCAAAATATTTTTCTCATAATGTGTACAGTGAATTGAAGATACTACTGCCTAAGTCCTTGCTTAGAATTATGGTGGTTCAAAGGCATGACAATAAAGTATAAAATATTTTCTAAGTTAAAATTTTTTTTTTGAGACAAAGTCTCACTCTGTTGCCTGGGACAGAGTGCCATGGCGTCAGCCTAGCTCACAGCAACCTAAAACTCCTAGGCTCAAGCAGTCCTGCTGCCTCAGCCTCCCTAGTAGCTGTGAATATAGGCATGCACCACCATGCCCGGCTAATTTTTTCTATATATTTTTAGTTGGCCAATTAATTTCTCTGTTCTAAAGACATCTCCAACAGAAGATGATACTTTAAACTCATTCAAGGAGAATGACAGTAGGGCCTGAGTCCGAGTCTGACTCTCAGCCTTGGTTGTAAGGTCACACAGCCTTATCTTCCCCATCAGAATCTAGAACTTTTGGCTCTCATCCCTCTCCTAGTCTTCCAAGATGTTTTGCCAATGTTGTAAAAAAATGTTTTTTTATCATGGAAAAAATTGAGTCTCTTAATAGGCAGTAGGGGGATTGTTTTTCCAAACTAAAGAAAAAATTACTAAGAGACTATGTCACTTTGGCTATCCAAGTCAATATTAACAATGCTAAATGCATTTTTTAAAAGACTGAGTGTAAGAGAAAGAACCACGTAATTTTTGATAATTGTTCTTGCTGTTGTGATCTGATGCCCTTATATGAGAGTAGGCTGACTTCTGAGACTAGAAAAGTGTCAAATTATGAATGCTAGGTGATGAATACCTTAAGTTATTGGCTTTTGATTAAAATTTAACTTAGAAGGCTGTGCGTGGTGGCTCACGCCTGTAATCCTAGCACTCTGGGAGGGCGAGGTAGGCAGATTGTTTGAGCTCAGGAGTTTGAGACCGGCCTGAGCAAGAGTGAGACCCTGTCTCTACTATAAATAGAAAGAAATTAATTAGCCAACTAATATATATAGAAAAAATTAGCCAGGCATGGTGGCGCATGCCTGTAGTCCCAGCTACTTGGGAGGCTGAGGCATTAGGATCGCTTGAGCCCAGGAGTTTGAGGTTGCTGTGAGCTAGGCTGACGCCACGGCACTCTAGGCCGGGCAAGAGAGTCTCATGACTCTGTCTCAAAAAAATACAAAAAACAAAGGAGGAAGTGTGTGCAAAGGCCTGGATACAAAAGAACCAGCGGCAAGGGTAGGTAGAGCGATTAACTCTCCCCTCCCTTGCATCTTGGAATGCTGGTGGGCACCCCAGCGGGTGGAGAGACCTGCGGACACCAGCCCAGAGATGGCCACCACCAGTGAGCGGTAAGCCTGTAGCGGACGAGGCACCAGGCTTCCAACTCCCGCAGAGCACTTCCCTGTGCACAGACCTAGCCACGTTGCAGGCGCCATATTACTTCATTCGCCCCTCCCCCGACCCTATCCTAGGCTGCAGAGAGAGACAATATAGCCACCAGCCGGAGGCACCTCCAAGGAATGGGACCTTCCCTTTTGGGGCCCTGCAGCTGACTGAGGGGAACTCAGACTGTGAGCTCCCCACCCGCCAACCCTCCCAGGAGCTGCTGGCCCGGTGATCCTAGGAGAATGGGGAAGACCCTGAGGCTGAGAGACATAGACCTAGCTTGGGCTCCCCGTGGGTGAATTGGGACTGGCACTGCTCTCCCTGGTGGGGATACAGTTTGAACTCTGGGACCCAGAGGTCAGACCTGCAGACCAGATCCCCTGTACCCAGGTCTCTCATTGCCCGGGACACAGAAGGGATATATGCGAACAGCCTACTGAGGTGTGTGTGCCTCCAGGGGCAGATCAGCGTCCTAAAGGGCAATCCTCCTCCCAAAAGGTGGCCGTGCACCCAGCCCAGGTGGCGTTCCTGCGCAGGGAACCTCCCGGCCGGCATCACAGCCAGGGGAGGCCCAGTGGTGTGAGGTCTGGCCTGCTGGCAGAGGCCCAGGAGTAGCCACGGAGTTGGGGAGGGTGGAAAGAAGCGAGGCCCACTCCAGACTGCGGGACTCAGATAGCCCCACCTCTACACACAGACTCTCTGACTGAGCATGGTCATTCCAGCCCTTCCTTGGCAGCTTTTCCCCAGAAGCAGAAAACAGAACTTTGACCCCTACTGATGGCACTGGTGGTGCCTAAGGGCAGGCTTACCCAGCCCAGCTCCGCCCAGACTCACTCCCAGACCAGTCCGCACTGAGAGAGAGAGAAAAGGACCCACCTGGAAGTCCCAGGGCCCGACTGACCACCTGAGGCACTAGAGTGCCTCTCCAGGGGAACAAGAGCTGGTCATAGGTCACAAAAACAACAGCATAGCCTGTTCCTCCAAGCAAGCGCCACCTACTGACAGGGATGGCATCCTGCACAGCCTTTTCATGGCACCCACTGACTCAATATACAGGGAGTAGTCGAATCTCACCCACAGACACCACCTAACAGCTCAGAAACTAAACAAGGCATGTGACTACCCAAACAAAAACCTAAAGGAAAGAAACAACAACTGATCAACATGGGAAGAAATCAGCGAAGGAACTCCAGAAATATGAAGAACCAAACGGAAACCACACCCCCAAAAAGAAGCACCAGCCCCTTAGAAACGGACACCAACCAAAATCAGGCAACCAAAATGACAGAAGAGGAATTCCAAATGTGGATCATAAGAAAATTCAACGACCTGCAAGAACAACTCAATAACCAACACAAAGAAACCACAAAAAGCCTCCAGGACCTGGAACAAAAGTTCACTAAAGAAATCGATATAATGAAGAAAACTTTAACCGAACTCCTGGAAATGAAGAAACAATTCAGGGAACTACAAAATTCAGTGGAAAGCCTCAAGAACAGGGTAGATCAAACAGAAGAAAGAATCTCAGAGATTGAAGATAACATCTTCCACTTAAATAAATCAGTCACAGAGATAGAGCAGAGAAACGAGAGAAAAGAGCAAAGCCTACAAGAGATATGGGATTATGTGAAGAAACCTAATGTGAGGGTCATAGGGTTGCCAGAAGGGGAAGAAGACAACACTCAAAGGTTGGACAAGCTATTTGAAGATATAATAGAGGAAAATTTCCCAGGCCTTGCTAAAAATCTCGATATACAAGTTCAAGAAGCTCAGAGGACCCCTGGGAGATTCAATGCGAACAGGAAGACATCATGACATGCAGTCATCAGACTGACCAAAATATCAACTAAAGAGGCCCTTTTAAAAGCTGTAAGACAGGTCGGGCACGGTGGCTCACACCTGTAATCCTAGCACTTTGGGAGGCTGAGGTGGGCGGATTGCTCAAGGTCAGGAGTTCGAAACCAACCTGAACGAGACCCCGTCTCTACCAAAAATAGAAAGAAATTAATTGACCAACTAAAAATACATATACAGGGCCGGGTGTGGTGGCTCACGCCTGTAATCCTAGCTCTTGGGAGGCCGAGGCAGGAGGATCGCTCAAGGTCAGGAGTTCAAAACCAGCCTGAGCAAGAGCGAGACCCCGTCTCTACTATAAATAGAAAGAAATTAATTGGCCAACTGATATATATATAAAAAAAAAATTAGCCGGGCATGGTGGCACATGCCTGTAGTCCCAGCTACTCGGGAGGCTGAGGCAGAAGGATCGCTCCAGCCCAGGAGATTGAGGTTGCTGTGAGCTAGGCTGACGCCACGGCACTCACTCTAGCCTGGGCAACAAAGCGAGACTCTGTCTCAAAAAAAAAAAAAAAAAAAAAAAAATACATATACAAAAAATTGGCCGGGCATGGTGGCACATGCCTGTAGTCCCAGCTACTCGGGAGGCTGAGGCAGGAGGATCGCTTGAGCCCAGGAGATTGAGGTTGCTGTGAGCGAGGCTGACGCCATGGCACTCACTCTAGCCTGGGCAACAAAGTGAGACTCTGTCTCAAAAAAAAAAAAAAAAGAGCTGTAAGACAAAAGAAGCAAGTAACATACAAGGGAAAGCCAATTTGAATAACACCAGACTTCTCTACTGAAACTTTACAAACAAGGAAAGACTGGGCCCCCCCATTCTCACTCTTCTGAAACAGAACAATGCCCGGCCTAGAATCTTATTCCCTGCAAAACTAAGTTTTGTATATGAAGGAGAAATCAAGACATTCTGAGATAAGCAAAGACTGAGAGAATTCACCAAGACAAGACCAGCCCTTCAAGAAGTACTCAAAGCAGTGTTACCCATGGATCAGCACAATAAACACTCAACGAATGTAAATCTACTCAAAGCTAAAGATCAAAGCCCAGACACTACAATGGCTTAAGAGAGAAAACAAAGCAACAAAGTTCAACCCAACATAATGAACAGAAATCTTCCCCACCTATCAGTTATCTCAATAAATGTGAATGGCTTGAACTCCCCACTCAAGAGACATAGGCTGGCAGAATGGATAAAAAAAACACAAGACTTCCTCTTGTTGCTTCTTACCTAAAAAAAAAAAGAAATAAAAAAAAAAAAAAAAAAAAAAAAAAACACAAGACAAGTATCTGCTGCCTTCAGGAAACACATCTAACCTGCAAGGACATTGGCCTAGGCAAAGAATTTATGGAGAAGACCCCAAAGGCAATCACAACAGCAACAAAAATAAACAAATGGGACCTAATGAAATTAAAAAGCTTCTGCACAGCCAAAGAAACTGTCAAGAGAGCAAATAGACAACCCACAGAATGGGAGAAAATTTTTGCAAGCTACACATCTGATAAAGGGCTGATAACTAGAATCTATTCAGAACTCAGGAAAATCAGCAAGAAAAAAATCAAACAACCCTATCAGAAAATGGGCAAAGGACATGAATAGAAACTTCTCAAAAGAAGACAGAATAATGGCCAACAAACATATAAAAAAGATTCAATATCTCTAATCATCAGAGAAATGCAAATAAAAACCACAATGAGATATCACTTAACTCTAGTGAGAATGGCCTTTATCAAAAAGTCCGCAAACAACAAATGCTGGTGTGGATGCGGAGAGAGAGGACCACTCCTACACTGCTGGTGGGACTGCAAACTAGTGCAACCTCTGTGGAAAGCAATATGGAGATACCTCAAAGCGATACAAGTAGATCTACCATTTGATCCAGCAATTCCACTACTGGGCATCTACCCAAAAGATCAAAAGTCACTTTATGAAAAAGACACTTGCACTCGAATGTTTATAGCAGCACAATTCACAATTGCAAAGCTATGGAAACAACCCAAGTGCCCATCAATTCATGAGTGGAGTACTACGCAGCTTTAAGCAACAATGGTGATATAGCACCTCTTGTATATTCCTGGATACAGCTGGAACCCATTCTACTAAGTGAAGTATCTCAAGAATGAAAAAACCAGCACCACATGTACTCACCAGCAAATTGGTATTAACAGATCAACACCAGAGTGGACATATATAGGAGTAACATTTATTGGGTGTTGGGAGGGGGGAGGAGGGGATGGGTATATACAACCACAACGAGTAAGAAGTGCAACATTTGGGGGATGGACATGCTTGAAGCTCTTACTCGAGGGGGGACGGGGGCATGGGCAATATAAGTAACCTTAACACTTGTACCACCGTAATACGCTAAAATAAAAATAAAAATTAAAAAAAAAATCTTCACAGCCAAGGAAGCAATCAACAGAGCCAACAGACAACCTACAGAATGGAAGAAAATATTTGCAGGCTATCCATCTGATAAAGATGGTTATCCATCTGATAAAATAACCAGAATCTACAGAGAACTTAAGCAAATAAGCAAGAAAAAAAGTCAAACCACCACATTAAAAAGTGGGCAAAAGACATGAACAGAAACTTTTCAAAAGAAGATAGAAAAATGGCCAATAAACATATGAAAAAATGCTCCAAAACCATAATGAGATATCACCTAACTACAGTGAAAATGGCTTATATCAAAAAGTCTCAAAACAATAGATGCTGGTGTGGATGCAGAGGGAAAGGAACACTTATACACTGTTGGTGGGACTGAAAACTAGTGCAACCTCTGTGGAAAATAGTATGGAGATTCCTCAAAGAGCTAAATGCAGACCTACCATTTGATCCAGCAATCCCACTACTGGATATTTATTCAACGAATAAAAAGTCATTTTATCAAAAAACACTTGTACTAGAATGTTTATAGCAGCACAAGTAATAACTGCAAAGATGTGGAAGCAACCCAAGTGCCCATCAATTCATGAGTGGATTAATAATATGTGGCATATGTATACCATGGAGTACTACTCAGCCATAAGAAATGAATTCATACGTTTTGCAACAATCTGGATGGAACTGGAGACCATCCTCCTAAGTATTCAAAAATGGAAAAATAAACACCACATGTACTCACTATTAAATTGGAACTAATCAGCACTCATGTGCATAGACGGAAGTAAAACTCAACAGAAATCAAGCACGTGGGAGGGGGGAGGCAGGGATGGGTGAAATAATACCTACTGGGTACAATGTACACTATCTGGGTGATGGGCACACTCAAGCAGTACAAAAGCAATCCATGTAACAAAAACATTTGTACCCCTGTAATATTCTAAAATTCAAAAAATTCAATATAATAAAAAATTGACTTGCTATTTATTCACACACAAAAAAAGAATAAGGAATGGACAAGAGATGAGGGTCAACAGGGACCTCAACTACTACATCTGCAAAACAGGGATATTATCCATTCTGCTTAGTTAAGTCAAAGATTGAATTTATATATGTGTGTATATATATATATAGACAGTGCCTTACACATAATAAGCACTCAAGTAATGAGCTCACCTTTTTTTTGAGACAGAGCCTCACCCTGTTGCTCGGGCTAGAGTGCCGTGGCATCAGCCTAGCTCACAGCAACCTCCAACTCCTAGGCTCAAGCAATCCTTCTGCTTCAGCCTCCCAAGTAGCTGGGACTACAGGTATGTGCCACTATGCCTGGCTAATTTTTTCCTATATACTTTTAGTTAGCCAATTAATTTCTATTTATAGTAGAGATGTGGGTCTCACTCTTGCTCAGGCTGGTTTCGAACTCCTGACCTTGAGCTATCCTTTCACCTCAGCCTCCCAGAGTGCTAGGATTACAGGTGTGAGCCACGCTCGGCCATGAGCTCACCTTTTATAAGCATCAGTAGCCAACTGTTACCACTTTTTCCTCAGGTAACTTAATCATAGCACAGAATTTAATAGTAAGCTCTTTTCAGCTGTTTTATTTTGCCTGGCTGCATATTACCTACTGTGGATTACGGAAGTCAACTCCCCAGTCTCAATGGTTTCAGTATTGAGATTTCTTTCAATGGGTTCAGACATTTTTTTTTTTTTTGAGACAGAGTCTCACTTTGTTGTCCAGGCTAGAGTGGCATGGTGTCAGCCTAGCTCACAGCAACCTCAAACTCCTGGGCTCAAGGCAATCCTACTGCCTCAGCCTCCTGAGTAGCTGGGACTACAGGCATGTGCCACCATGCCTGGCTCATTTTTTCTATATATATTAGTTGGCCAATTAATTTCTATTTATACTAGAGACGGGGTCTCAATCTTGCTCAGGCTGGTTTCAAACTCCTGATCTTGAGCGATCCTCCTGCCTTGGCCTCCCAGAGTGCTAGGATTACAAGAGTTCAGACATTTGAAGGAGCCCTAACAGTAGGCTGTAGATAACAAAAGTTTTATTTATTTATTTTTAGACAGAATCTCACTGTTGCCCAGGCTAGAGTGCCATGGCATCAGCCTAGCTCACAGCAACCTCAAACTCCTGGGTTCAAGAGATCCTTCTTTTTTCTCTTTTTTGGAGACAGAGTCTCACTCTGTTGCCCAGGCTAGAGTTTCGTGGCATCAGCTTAGCTCACAGCAACCTCAAACTCCTGGGCTCAAGCAATCCTTCTGCCTCAGCCTCCCAAATAGCTGGGACTACAGGCATTCGCCACCATGCCTGGCTAATTTTTTCTATATATTTTTAGTTGTCTGGTTAATTTCTTTCTATTTTTAGTAGAGACGGGGTCTCGCTCTTGTCCAGGCTGGTGTCAAACTCCTGACCTCCAGTGATCCTCCCACCTTGGCCTCCCAGAGTGCTAGGATTACAGGCATGAGTCTCTGCTCCCTGCCACCAAAGGTTTTAATACACTATTTTTAAATAAATGAACTGCAGGTATGGACCAATTCTGACCCAAGACCAGAATATTTCAAATATATCCCTGGCTCTGACACTGATTAGATAACTTACTTTGGGTGACAGACAACCTTTTGTACCTTGGTTCCCTAATATTAAAATGAACATTATAGGCCGGGCGCTGTGGCTCACGCCTGTAATCCTAGCTCTTGGGAGGCCGAGGCGGGCGGATTGCTCAAGGTCAGGAGTTCAAAACCAGCCTGAGCAAGAGCGAGACCCCGTCTCTACTATAAATAGAAAGAAATTAATTGGCCAACTGATATATATATAAAAAATTAGCCGGGCATGGTGGAGCATGCCTGTAGTCCCAGCTACTCGGGAGGCTGAGGCAGGAGGATCGCTTGAGCCCAGGAGTTTGAGGTTGCTGTGAGCTAGGCTGACGCCACGGCACTCACTCTAGCCTGGACAACAAAGCGAGACTCTGTCTCAAAAAAAAAAAAAAAAAAAAAAAAAAATGAACATTATAGAACAGAGTCCCTAATAACCTAATATAACAGGGCTGTTTTTTAATTGTCACTGCCCTCCTCTCCATCTTCCCATTTCCTTAAGGGATGGATTAGGTAAGGATAGAAATCTTCACTGCTAACAACATATCTCTCCTTGATAGAAATCCTGGAAAAGTCAGTTGCAACTAGCAGTAAAAATGTGTATCAGACAACATCTCATTGGCCAAATGATTGAGCTACACAGATTCTGCAGATGTCCTTTGGCATCAAAATACCATGATTCTTTAAAACATCATTTTGGCTGGGCGCAGTGGCTCACACCTGTAATCCTAGCACTCTGGGAGGCCAAGGTGGGCGGATTGCTCGAGGTCAGGAGTTCAAAACCAGCCTGAGCAAGAGCGAGACCCTGTCTCTACCATAAATAGAAAGAAATTAATTGGCCAACTAATATATATATAGAAAAAATTAGCCGGGCATGGTGGTGCATGCCTGTAGTTCCAGCTACTTGGGAGGCTGAGGCAGCAGGATTGCTTGAGCCCAGGATTTGGAGGTTCCTGTGAGCTAGGCTGACGCCATGGCACTTATTCTAGCCTGGGCAACAAAGCGAGACTCTGTCTCAAAAAAACAAACAAAAAAAGCCATCATTTTGGCCCTTATGCTTAGAAATCCTAACACAAATCTAAGAATAATTTATTTCTCAGTTTCCAAGCTAGATATGACTCCCAATTTAGGATGAGATGACTTACCCAACAAATATCACCCATACAGGTTTAGAATGGGAAACTATCAAGATGCTGCATTTACTTTGCCTCTTCCCTGCCAAAATTTTTATTAGCCAATTTTACTATTTAGCTTTATGTTTTAACACACTTCTTCAACTTTTAAAAAGGCTATTTGGTTAAGTATTAAATAAGATAGCTTAGCTTGTGTTTTTTTTTAAACAGGGTCTCAGTACTCAGGCTGTAGTTCAGTGGTGGGACCATAGCTCACTGCAGCCTCAGACTCCTGGGCTCAGGTGATACTCTCGCCTCAGCCTCTCGAGTAGGTGGGACAACAAGCACATGCCACCACACCTAGCTAAGTTTTTTATTTTTTGTAGAGACAGGGATCTCAATATGTTGCCCAGGCTGGTCCCAAACTCCAGGCCTCAAGTGATCCTCTTGCTTTATTTAGCCTCCCAGAGTGCTGGCATGACAGGTGTGATCCACCTGCTCAACTGGCTTCTTTTTATACCACATTTGCTCAGTAAAGGTATACTTCCATGACAAGTAGGTTTCTTGATGAGGAAATCTAACAATTTTAGTAACTCAACTGCATATCGACACAGAGAAAAGGTAGTTGATCACTAACTTAGAAGATATCTGTATTTACAAAGAGCTAACTTATGAGTGCTTATTATGTGCCAGGTATGTACTAAAGGGATTTATTTGCCTTATCTCATTTAGTCCTAAGAGGTAGGTACTATTAATAGCATACACACCTTCTGCACAGAGAGGAAGTAGCGCTTTGATTTTGTATCTTACCTGCTAGTAAATGGTAAATCTATTCCTTGAACCCAGGACTATCTCAGAGCTCAAAAAAGATCCATAATTCCATTCTTGTTTGAAACAGTTGCCTCTAGGTTAATAGATCTTAATTAATTTAAAATCTCCAGAAAATTAAAGTTACATTACAGCACAAACTTCATAAACAGTAACTGAATTTCCCTTTCAGTCTTCTCTTTAATATACCAAATAATTCTAGACCCTGAGCTTTCCTAAATCTTTAATCATTTATGGTGCTCTCTGCTGTACCTACCCATTAGAACAATTTAAAAAAACATTAACACTGTGCCAATTATTTTCAAAAGCCCAGAAATACTAATCAAATGATTCTAATAGTCTTAAATGCTATTCTCAAACCAAAAGATAAATGGAGATTAGGAAACTTGCATTTTAAAGTACTACCATCCAGATAAAATTACCCTGTGAATTAGAGTAATTTCAATCAGATCCTATAAAACTGGACATTTTTTTCAAGACCAGAATTAGAGAGTAACTATAAGATAGTTTAAGGGCCCAAATTCCAGAACATAAAACGGTTTTCACATGGCAAATTTAATAGCAAAATGCAGGCAGTAGGGGCTAGGGAGAGCAGCAACAGTTTAGAAAATAATAAATAAAATTACAAAATGTTTAACTTATTCATCTCATAGCTATTATACCTTAATATAAAACTATAATTACTCTAAAAAATCATATGTTGCTTAAATAAGGCCTAATGTATTACTATATGGTATCTTGAGTTTTAACACGTTACATACAAAGAGAAACTCAAGGGCATTTCATAGACATTAAAAATTCTATTACGTTTTCTTATAGGGCACCTGCATTTATGACTGTAACAGTCATTAACAAGCAAAAACACTGGCTTATATAAAAGTACAAACCAGAGTAGGTATAAAATTTGTTAATTCCCTAACTCATTAATCACTCTTAAAAATGATTATTTTCTTTAACATGCAAATGATGATACCAAAAACAACTTATATTTTTGAAGTGTCACATCAGCTATTTGGTAGTAGGTATCACATGTATAAAAAGGGGGATTAAGTTATTATACTAGAATCCACTTGCTATAATGCACTCAGCAAGATAAACACAAAGTTATTAAGTGAAGGAAGCGTAGGCAGGAGATTCTAATTCAATTGTGTGACAGGAAGTACTTACTATGGAACTTTAGAAACAGGAATACCAAGTTCTGTTTTAGCACAAGAAAAAAAAAGAAAACACACTGGTGAATAAGGGCAAAAGAGGAAGTTCTTTTTAGTAAACCATCTGCCATACATTAAAGACAATCCAAAAACATTCCAAAAGTTAAAAAAAAAAACTTTTCCACTAGGTTTATATGAGATGGCTTCTCTAGGTGTACTGGAGCCTGGACTTTGCAGTATCTCTATAACACAATAGCTTATGGCTCATGTTTTACACATCCCTAGAGAGACAAAAGTTGGTTTGTAAAATTAAACTGTTTCATATCTTAAAGTTTGATGATTAACTTTATTTAGCAACACTAACTGCATAACAATCATTTTTATGCTGGGCATGGTGGTTCCAGCCTGTAATCCCAGCACTTTGGGAGGCCCAGGCAGGAGGATCACTTGAAGCCAGGAGTTCAAGACCACCTTGGACGACATAGTGAGACCCCAACCTCTTAAAAAAAAAATGATTTTTTAAAAAGTGCTTAAGTTTCACAACAACGTGAATATACTACTGAACCATACACTTAAAATGGTTAGGATAGTAAATTTTATGTTGTGTTTTTTACAACACACAAAAGTGCAAAAGTTAACGAGAAATTATCCCACTTAAACACGAATAATTTGTTATGTAAATTTTGATTACTCTAAAGCCAAAATCATCTTATGCTTAATTTTTAATAAGGCAATTTGTTGTTGTCTAACTGCTCGATTAGTTTTATGTAATTAATTTTTAAAGATACCTCCAAATATGGGCAAACTCTTTAATCCTGAATTACAGAGTGAAAGTGAAGCACTATTCAATTAGCATCTTTCAAATCATCTGAATTACTTGTTGCCAACAAATACTAGTTATGAAATTATAAGTGTGTGTTTTACTCCAGCTGATTCCTTCATTCAGTTAAGTGTAAATCTCAAAATTAAGAGCCCAAGTTCCCTAAATGAACAGTCTTTTCTTAAAGCAATCGTAGTTTTGGATTGTGAGGTAGGCAACACTCACCACACCTCTCAGCCTTTAGCAAGACGGTGGCCCCAAATGCTAAGGTCAAGAATTTCCAATCACTATTCTCGCTTAACTCAGCCCTATCAAAATATTTGTCAGGCTTTTGTGTACTCCCATTAAGTTCTGTTCGTTCAGAAGAGTGTACAACCTAGGCTAGTTAGTTCAGTAGCTCGGAAAGGGCCTGGAGCAAGCAGCTTGGCTTGGCCACCTCTGGGAAGTCTCCAGGAAAAGAAAACTGGGAAAAGGCTTCAACTTTTCGCAACCCTCCTATCTCAGTCAACATCTCACTCCCTTCCCAGCGAAGGGCTGTGTTCTGGAAAGATCTACCCCTTTCCAAGTCAAATGTCATTCCCAGACTGGCTGCTTGCGGGGGCAAACGGCGCTCAACCCACGCCCTCTTTTTCGAGCACCTTCTTCCAGTGCCAGCGCTGGGCTCGCTCTGCAGCCCGCACACAAGCCCTACACGAAGAAGGACCCAAGCTGACGACCCCGGCCCGCCGACAGGGCTGTCTGACTGCCTCTGGAAGGGGCCTCCCCGCCGCGGCTGCCTGATGCGATTCTCTCCTGGGTAGGGTGAGGACCCACGGCCGCCGGAAGGTGTTTCTTGGGAGAGGGAAAAGACGGCCTCACCTTGACCCTGATTTCGTACGTGGTGAAGCGGCCCCGGCCGACCCCCACCGTCTGCGGGTTGCTCACATCGATCTCCAGGAAGTTGCTGGGCGGCCCGTAGGCGTCGTTCAGGTTTTGCGGCTTGGTGATCAGCCGCCGGGTGTCTGCTACGGTCTCCGCCATTTCGCTGTAGCAGCCGCCGCCACCGCGGGCTCCCTCCGCCCCTCCGCCTTCCTCCGACACCGCTGCTGCTGCCCGCCGCGGGGACACGGGGCTCGCGCGCAGCGGTCGCGAAGCGAACGAGCACGTAGGGCGGGCGTTCACCCCGCGCGCGAAGCTCCTCCCCACGCCCCTCGGGCTTCCGCCACTGTGCCGCGGGGAGAAATAGCTGACTCGCCGGAACGCCCCACCCGGGCCCTGGAGGCCCAGGCGAGGCCGCGACGGGCACTACGGACTTTGAGGAGAAGCGGTGTCACGGGACCTGTGGTCGCGGGCCGGTCCTGGCCGGACTACAGCGCCCACAATGCACCGGGCGAGCGCGCCGCCGGGCTGTGGCCTGGGCGCTGAGGACCCGGACGCCCGGGGCTGGCGTTTCCTGTCTCGGCGCTCTAAGAGCGCCGGAAGCGGTCTTCGGGACCTGGGAGCTGCCTGGGCAAAAGGGAAAACGGCCAGACTTGGGAGGTTTGCCCGCAAGTCGGAACAAAACTGCCTCTACTAAGTCTGTGCCTGGCGTCTCACCGTGAGCCCTGGAAAATGCCCTCTGAATAGCCTTTAACAAATTCCTTAAATGATGATTTTGACATAAACCCGAGAGTTTCCCCAGACGTTTCTGTATTGATAAATTGGAGTCAAACAGAAAAGCCTGCCGAGGTCATAGCATTGAGGTAAAACCATTTTCTGGAGACAGGTCTGCCTGCTAAAACGAAACAATAGGTAGTAGGAAAGCTGAAAGCTGTTTGTGTAGCCTAGTTGCCACTCTTTGATTTTTCACGAAGTCCCGGTAAGTTTAAAAAAAAAAAAGTGGTAAATATATCTCTACACCTGAAATGCAACTCAGGTAAGCCTTTATAAGAAATGGAAAAAAAAATAAAACTATTAATTAGATCCCAGTTTATCACTACGAGTCCAGTAGCAAATGCAGGTTTTAGACGTGGAGATACAAAAAATTTCTTTATCTGCTGGGAGAGTTATCTCCTTTCATATTATGGTCTCACAACTATTCCCACTTTTTAAAAAATATGTTGAGTTTCTGTAACCTTATTCACTTTAAATAATCTGATCTGTCCCTTAAACTGAAAATTTTCCTGTAAGATCAATAGCAACTTTAAAAAAAAAAATTGTATTCACTTAAGGGGTACAAGTGCAATTTTGTAGTAGTAAAGTCTGGGCTTTTAGTGTGTCCATCATCCGAATAATATACATTGTACTCATAAAGTAATTTCTCATCACCTCCCTCCAATGCAACCATTCTTAATAGCACTAAGAAACACTGGAATAAAAATAAATTACTGAAACATGTTGTGGATTATTTTCCAGAAACATCAACATCCATTCATTCATTCAACAAATATTTATTTAAGGTCTACTAGGTGTTTCACTCTGGATACCAGAGAAAAAAGTGTATATAAATCAGGTTTGTAGTCTAGTGGATAGTTTATCTTGGGAAGACAAACAAATAATATACCTGTCAATATGATTGGTGCTATGAAGAAAATAAAACTGGATAATATGAGAGTGACTGAGACAAGCTTATTTAATAATTTGGTCATATAAATCCTCTCTGAGTATATCTCTCTTTCAAAGAGTCCAAAAGTAAGGGTAATACCAGAATAAATATGCCCAGACTCCCTGCTAGGCCTGTCTCCTGATGCCAGAGAGCAAATGGAAACTTGACCGGTATGATTACAGTAGTGAGCTCAAGAAATGTACATATGCCTGTTGATCAGAAAGACGTATGAAAAAAAATTTTAGGAAGTAAAAAAAAAAACAACAAATGTACATGAATGACTCTGAATTGAAGTATATGAGAGCTAAAAGACCAGGAACTACTGTATTGTGTTGTAACTGTGACACTTAAACAAAGCAATCGTGGAATATTCTCAGAAAGTTTCTTTGTCATTCCTTGGAGGCCACTCAGGGCAACCTTGGGTGACAGCAACAAATTCCTGCAGTGAAAAACCAGATACAGGCCTGGTGCGGTGGCTCACGCCTGTAATCCTAGCACTATGAGAGGCCAAGGTGGGCGGATTGCTCGAGGTCAGGAGTTTGAAACCAGCCTGAGCAAGAGGGAGACCCCGTCTCTACTATAAATAGAAAGAAATTAATTGGCCAACTAATATATATAGAAAAATTAGCCAGGCATGGTGACACATGCCTGTAGTTTGAGCCACTCAGGAGGCTGAGACAGGAGGATTGCTTGAGCCCAGGAGTTGGAGGTGCTGTGAGCTAGGCTGACGCCATGGCACTTACTCTAGCCTGGGCAACAAAGCAAGACTGTGTCTCAAGAGAAAAAAAAAACAAACCAGCTACACAGGATAGCATCATAACACCATATACAGTTAAAGAAGACCTTGGTTTAAACATCAGGGCAAAAAAATTATTTTTCAGGAGTTACAATTGCATTTTTAGGATACAAAAGAATACAAACCCAAAACGCTATGTGAATTAAGAGAATTTAGTGGCTGGATGAAAGAAAATAAAGAATGTACTTAATAGCTTTCCTTTGCCCAGGCAATTTCTACTTAAAAAGGAAATGAAAAAAAAGTCCTATTCACAACAGTAATCAAAAGTACAAAATACCTAGGAAGGAAGGAAGGCACAGGATCTAGAACAAAATTATGAAATTTTGTTAAAAGATAAAACCTAAACAAAAAATGAATGTGTGTTCCTGGATGAGAGGACTTAATATCATAAAAATGTCACTCCATCCAAAATTAATAATTTAAGACAATTATAATCAGAATCTCAATGTGGTTGGTTTTACCATCGCTTCTGCCATGGATAGGTGGGTCCACTAGGTAAGTTTTTTTAAAAGTTCATAAGGAGTCCACTTACTCAAGGCTTCTTGGGCATAGCTCCAGGCCATAGTCCTTAAAATTTGGCTCAGAATGAACCTTTAAATTATTTTACAGAGTTTGGCTTCTTTTTCCATTGACAAGATTGGTGTTCAGACATGGGACTCAGAGAAGACTCAGGATCCCCTTGAAGGAGTAGCCCGAACTCAGCACCAGGTACCGGCATAGACCCTTTGGGCCCCCCAACTCCAAGCTTCTCCTTGGGTGGAACTGGTGGAATTCGGTTACCTATCATGGCACCTAAAGTTTTGCCATGTGAACAAGTTCCAGTTTTGTCAGAACAAATTTGGATCCATTTGTCTTTTACAAACTGAATATTGCGGGAGTATAAATGTTTTGGTTACATAGATTCTTTTTGCACTGCTTGGGTCAGGTTATAAGTGTGCCCATGCCTGGATGGTGTGCGTTGTACCCGTTGGGTATGATTTCACCCATCCCCTCCTTCCCCCTCCCACCTGCTTGATTTCCATTGAGTTTTACTTCCGTCTGTGCCCATGAGTGCTGATTGGTTAGTTTTTTTGTTTTTTTTTTTTTTGTTTGTTTGTTTTTTTTTTGTTTTTTTTTTTTGAGACAGAGTCTCACTTTGTTGTCCAGGCTAGAGTGAGTGCCGTGGCATCAGCCTAGCTCACAGCAACCTCAAACTCCTGGGCTCAAGCGATCCTCCTGCCTCAGCCTCCCGAGTAGCTGGGACTACAGGCATGTGCCACCATGCCCGGCTAATTTTTTATATATATCAGTTGGCCAATTAATTTCTTTCTATTTATAGTAGAGACGGGGTCTCGCTCTTGCTCAGGCTGGTTTTGAACTCCTGACCTTGAGCAATCCGCCCGCCTCGGCCTCCCAAGAGCTAGGATTACAGGCGTGAGCCACAGCGCCCGGCCTGATTGGTTAGTTTTGATTTAATGGTGAGTACATGTGGTGTTTGTTTTTCCATCTTGGAATACTTTCCTTAAGAGAATGGTCTCCAGTTCCATCCAAATTGTTGCAAAAGGTATTAATTCATTTTTCTAATGGCTGAATAGTACTCTATGTTTACATGTACTATATTTTATTAATCCATTCATGAATTGATGGGCACTTGGGTTGATTCCACATCTTTGTGATTGTGAATTGTGCTGCAATAAAAATTCTAGTGCAGGCCAGGCATGGTAGTTCATGTCTGTGATCCTAGCACTCTGAGAGGCCAAGGTGAGAGGATTGCTAGAAGTCAGGTGTTCAAGACCAGCCTTAGCAAGAGTGAGACCTTGTCTCTACCAAAATTAGAAAAAATTAGCCAGATGTGGGGCACATGCCTGTAGTCCCAGCTACTTCTACTTGGGAGGTAGGAGTGAGGCAGGAGGATCGCTTGAGCCCAGGAATCATTGCAGTGAGCTATGATGATGCCACTGCACACTAGCCAGGGCAACAGAATGAGACTCTGTCTCCAAGAAAAAAAAAATTCTAGTGCAAGTGTCAAAAAAAGTTCATATGTTGGAGAATAACCAAGAAGATAATGAAAATGAAAAAAAAATTAAAAAGAGGACTTGCTTTACCAAATATGAAAACTTAACTATAAAGCCACTATAAATGAGAGTATGGTTTTGGCTCACTATAAAATAGAGTATAGAAACAGATTACAATAAAGATTTTACTATTATTATAATAAGGTATGTAAAAAACTAGAACGTAATAATTTTAAAATTGGGAAAAAGGATTACAATAAAGAACATGACATATAACAAAGAGACCCTTTCAAATCATTGGGGAAATTGTGCCAGCACTATCAGATTTCCAGGGATTAGGGAACCACAAAGCTAGTCCTCTTTTTTATACTATATATGAAAAAATTCCAGATAGATAGATTTAAACATAAAAAAACAAAAATATTTAGAGAAAATTTAGGAGAAAAGTTGTATAATCTTGAGGTAAGGGAGTGCTTCCTAAACAATATGGGTAACAAGCCATAAAGAAAAAGTATGCATTTAAGTACATAAATAAATAAAAATTATATAGCAAAAGGTATTTAAAAGGAGAGAAGTAGATATAAAACACATAGCGTAGTAATAAAGCCTAATATTCCTAATAGTAAAAGAACTCCTAGGCCGGGCAAGGTGGCTCACGCCTGTAATCCTAGCACTCTTGAGAGGCTGAGGCTGGTAGATGGCTTAAGGTCAGGAGTTCAAAACTAGCCTGAGCAAGAGCAAGACCCCGTCTCTACTAAAAATAGAAAAAAATTAATTGGCCAACTAAAAATACATATAAAAAAATTAGTCGAGCATGGTGGTATGTGCCTGTAGACCCAGCTACTTGAGAGGCTGAGGCAGGAGGATTGCTTGAGCCTAGGAGTTTGAGGTTGCTGTGAGCTAGGCTGATGCCACGGCACTCTATCCTGGGTAATAGAGTGAGACTCTATTTTTTGAGACTGTCTCAAAAAAAAAAAAAAAAGGACTCCTACAAATTGATATGGTTGTAAAAGACAACCTAATAGAAAAATAGGCAAAGAATAGGGATAGATAATGGCCTAATTCTAGAAAAATAACTTATCTATGAACAAACACCCTAAGAGGTATATCCCTTGAGTAGTATATTAATCATCACAGAGTTGATGGTTTTGGTCATTAAAATTATCCATTTCTCTTTATTCTGAGCTCACTGAACAGTCAGCTGACAGTAAATTCATTTCCCATAAAGATTTTTTTTTGAGACAGTCTCACTCTGTTGCCCAGGCTAGAGTGCCATGGCATCAGCCTAGCTCACAGCAACTTCAAACTCCTGGGCTCAAGCAGTCCTTCTGCCTCAGCCTCTGGAGTAGCTGGGACTACAGGCATGAACCAACATGCCCGGCTAATTTTTTCTATATATTTTTTAGTTGGCCAATTAATTTCTTTCTATTTTTAGTAGAGAGGGCATCTAGCTCTTGCTCAGGGCAGTTTCAAATTCCTGACCTTGAGCGATGCTCCCACCTCAGCCTCCCATAGTGCTAGGTTTACAAGCGTGAGCCACGCGCCCGTCCAAGATTTTTTTTAATAGGCAAAGGGAGTGCTGCTTTGTGAGAGCAGTTTATATTTTTCATTTCAAATTAGTAAACTGGGATTCTCTTTTATCAACTAGTCTTTCTTTTTTTTTTTTTTGAGACAGAGGCTCTCTGTCTGTCTCCCAGGCTATAGTGCAGTGGTGTTGTCATAGCTCATTGCAACTTCCATCTCCTGGACTCAAGCCATCCTCCTGCCTCAGTCTCCTGAATAGCTGGGACTACAGACACATGCCACCACGTCCAGCTAATTTTTCTATTTGGTAGAGACAGGGTCTCACTCTTGATCAGCTGGTCTCGAACTCCTGACCTCAAGCAATCCCCTATCTTCAACCTCCCAGAGTGCTAGGATTACAGGTGTGAGCCACTGTGCCTGACCTCAACTTAGTCTCTTGTGAGCACGATTAATGTTTCACTTCCTCAAAACCTGATCACCTGTGAGGAAAAAAATAAAACCAAGTAGTTGGATCTCCAAAGAGTCAGGCTCTGGAATTGTGGCAAGTGCAATAAGACCTGTTAACTTCTCAAGTGCCAGCCTGGCTTCTTGATTATATTATTTTTCCAATTCAAAGCATTTCAATTCTCACATGCTGACCTACTGCCAAACTTCTGTCCCCAGGCTACTAAGCAATCCTGAAGAAAATCTCAGACCAAATGGCACCTTTGCAAGTGTATGATTTCCAACATCAGTTGACCGTTCAACATATCTCAGGAATTCCTTGTTTTATCCTCTCCTCTTTCTCTCTCTCTCTTTTTCTCTTTCTCTCCTTTTTACCTTTTTATTTTTTTAAGAGGTGAGATCTCACTCTGTCATCTAGGCCGAAGTGCAGTGGCACAATCATAGCTCACTGCTTTGAACTTCTGGGTTCAAGTGATCATCCCTCTCCAGCATCTAGTTCCCTTTTCTGTTGACAGCTACTGTTACCAGTTTTTTGTTTATCTCATATCCTTCCAGAAATATTTTAGCACATACAACATATATGTGTGTGAGCATATATATATTAACAGAAATAGTACCATAGGATACACGCACTTTTGCACCTTACCTCACATAATGATATATCCACAGATAGTTATGATGCAGGGGGTGTCCCAATGAAGGGAGGACAGCCCCCTGAACTCTCCAAGTGGGTTCTTGTCTTCCTGAGGGAGGGAATTCCAGAGCGAGCCAACTAGCAACAGGAAGTTTATTGAGAGAGACACACTACAGATCCTATGCCACAGACAAAGTAGGGGTCCTTTCCCACAGCAGGATGGGACCCCTTATGGGGCAATGGTAATGTTTTTAAATGTTCAAAAACCCCTTTAGGGAACAGCTGTACCTGGCAGGCATTGTCTTGTGGTCAGGCTATAAAAGTTAATCATAAACTGTTGTCACAGAAAGGTAAGTGCATACAGTTTGTAAGGCATCTAGCTTAGTAATTTATCCATCCTTGAATGGTCCCAGGCTACGAACTTGCTTGTGACTTCTTTGTTCAGGGTGTTTAGGGGCTGCTATCAGCCAAAATGGCTGTACTCAGGCTCTTTCAACGTTTCTTTTCTGTCTTATCCCTACATTAGTTATACATCTGTACATGCCATATTTATTTAACTTGTCCTCTGCTGACAAATATATATATTGATCCAAGACTTTCACTGTTACAATGCCACAAGGAATAACCTTGAATATGCCAATCATTACAATTTATCCTATTTGTAGGATACAGTTTATCGTATTTGCAAGATAAATTACTATGAATAAAATAACTGAATCAAAGGATATATTCATTTATAATTTTGAGAGAGAGTGCAAAAATTTCTTCTGTATAGGTGAGCAAAGAAAAATAGCTCAGAGAGGTCTGATCTATCTGAGGTATGCAAAATTTATCAGGTCCAGAGAGACAGGACAGTATGGGACTTCAGTCATTCCCCTTGCATCCATGCCTGGGGCAATTGTTTAAAGGCATTTTCTTCATGACTAGCTTCTTCACCCCTTATCTTCAAGTTCCTGAAATTTCTTTCTTTTTTAAGCCAAAGGAATTTCTTTTTTCTTTTCCTTTAACACAACACTAATATTCTTTCAGTTTTGGAGGTCAGAAGTCTGAAATGGGTCTTATGGGGCCAAAATTGAGGTGTCTGCAGGGCTGTGTTCCTTCTGGAGGCTCTAAAGAATTCACTCCTTGTCTTTTCCAGCCTCTAGATAAAGTCCACATTCCATTGCTCATGGCCCCTTCACCTTCAAGCCAGCCACTGCCTCACCCTGACCTCTGCTTCCATCATCACATCTCTTCTCCTGACTCTCAGGAATTTCTTATACAAGGAAAAATGTATAGGCAATCAACAGCTTATGTTATTTTAATGTAAATTCATGGTAAACAACTTAGGAACTGTCTCTTCATTTTTCCTTTAAAAACCCCCTGTGTTGAGGGGCGGGCAGTGTCTCACTCCTGTCATCCTAGCACTCTGGGAGGCTGAGGCAGGAGGATCACTCGAGGTCAGGAGTTTGAGACCAGCCTGGGCAAGAACAAGACCCCGTCTCTACTAAAAATAGAAAGAAATTGGCTGGGAGAGGTGGTGGTGCCTGTAGTCACAGCTACCCGGGAGGCTAACTAAGGCAGGAGGATCGCTTGAGCCCAGGAGTTGGAGGTTGTTGTGAGCTAGGCTGACGCCATGGCACTCTAGCCTGGGCAACAAGAGTGAGACTCTGTCTCAAAAAGAAACAAAAACAGGGCCGGGTGTGGTGGCTCACGCCTGTAATCCTAGCACTTTGGGAGGCCGAGATGGGCGGATTGCTCAAGGTCAGGAGTTGGAAACCAGCCTGAGTGAGACCCCGTCTCTACCAAAAAAAATAGAAAGAAATTAATTGGCCAACTAAAAATATATATATACAAAAAATTAGCCGGGCATGGTGGCGCATGCCTGTAGTCCCAGCTACTCGGGAGGCTGAGGCAGTAGGATTGCTGAGCCCAGGAGTTTGAGGTTGCTGTGAGCCAGGCTGACTCCACGGCACTCACTCTAGCCTGGGCAACAAAGTGAGACTCTGTCTCAAAAAAAAAAAAAAAAAAAACACCAAAAACAAACAAAAGAAAGGACTTAACTTGCCTCAGGGATGCAGGCCAGATGGCAGTTCCCAAAAAGAGCGGGAAGTTTTTCTTTTTTTTTTAATTCCCCCCCCCACACACACACACACTCCTCACCCCTCAGAAGTTTTAAAGAGACAGAAAATCTTTTTTTTCTTCAGACCCCCTGTGTTATAGTGATGGTCCTCCTGGAAAGTCCCCACTGACCCCATGAATGGGCCTTCTCATCTTGATCTGCTCTAGTAATGCATCAAATAGTCTCTCTTCTCTCAAAAACTAACTCTACTTCCACAGTCAGGGAGAGATCACCACATAAGTTGCTCCCTCGACAGTCTAAGAGTTAGGTGTCTCTGGGAGACTCTAGGAGTTGAACGTATCGTCATACTAACTTTCCTCGAATATTTGTTCAGTTTTATTTAAAGAAGAGGCTAGGGGCAAGAGCTGGAAAGAACCAGGCCTCGGCTTACATGTTCCTCTCAGTAACATAAGCCTGCTGGTAACTTGACCCTTACTCTTGGTAGGTTAGGGAGATTAATGATCATCTGTTGTGTTTTTTTTTTTTTGAAACAGAGTCTCACTCTGTTGCCTGGGCTAGAGTGCCGTGGCATCAGCCTAGCTCACAGCAACCTCAAGCGCCTGGGCTTAAGCAATCCTACTGCCTCAGCCTCTGGAGTAGCTGGGACTACAGGCATGTGCCACCATGCCTGGCTAATTTTTTCTATATATATTTTTAGTTGTCCATATAATTTCTTTCTATTTTTGGTAGAGATGTTGTCTCGCTTTTGCTCAGGTTTCGAACTCCTGACCTCGAGCGATCCTCCCACCTTGGCCTCCCAGAGTGCTAGGATTATAGGAGTGAGCCCATTTATTGTGGTTTAGGCATGTCCTTTGAGAGGTCTTATTCCCCATTGGAGAGTCTTTACAAAGTGTCTCTTTCAAAACACCCACAATTCTCCATTTTTGTTGTATTTTTTGTGATTTAGCACTTCTTACATGTTGGCAAATCAGGCAGGACCCAGCTGGTTGCATCAATATCAGAACCATCCTTTCTTGCTTTTTCTAGGTTCTTCTTTTTCAGTTATCCTTTTTTTCTCTATCTTCTCCTTACCCTCTATGGTAGCTATGAGACTATGCCTCTCAGATCTCCAACTGCAGGAAGCACTAGTAACCTATGGCCTCAGCTGCTGTGCTCTGAAATTCATTACTGCATTTGCTCAGAGGCCCCACTTCCCAAGGGCTGCACCCAACCTGTGGCTGAGCACATCAGGAATAATATAAGGCAGGCCCCTTCCTTGGAGAGGAAGGATTCTGCTGATAGATAACATTAAATCCAATGTTTGAAAGAGTCAAAGGCAGCCACAATGTGCAATTCCTATCCCCAGTGAAATGGTTAGTGTCTGTTGCATTAGCTTTTGAAAAAAACAGGCACAGTACTCCTGTTGAGAGATAGGAGAGCCCCTGACATCATGCAGAGTGAGTGATTTCAACCATATATGGCCAGGCAAGTTTAATGTAAATATGAGTCAAGATGGAAATTAAAATATCATTAGCTGCAGTTACACTGGGAACCAAGCATTTTGTTCCTTCTCTTAAGAAGAGGAATTACCAACTTTCTGAATAAAGAACCAATGGTGTTATCTAGAACAGTGTTTTTGAAACATTAATATGCATACAAATGACCTGGGACCTTGTAAAAATTCAGATTATGATTCAGGAGTTCTAGGATGAGGCTTGAGATTTTGCATTTCTAACAAGTTCTAGTGCTGGTCCCCAGATCACACTGAGTAGCAAGAATGTAGAGAATCTCGTGAATACCTGATGTATTTGATTAATTGATGGGGTCTGGGGGAGGGTCCCATTCCAGAACCAATGGCATATTGGATCTCTTTGTCTGACTAGATATGGCTCCCTCAGGACTCTTGGGCCCTTTTGGAGATTCATGTAACAAATATGTGCTGAGTACCTGCAATAATCCAGGCACTGTGCTAGCTGCAGTGGATGTGGGGGATATGGGGAGGAGGGAAGGTAGTAAACAAAATACAGTTTTTGCTTTCAGAATCTTTCAATATGGTCATAGGGGCATAAAAACGAGCAAACCATGTCAGTAAAGTACCCTTCCCTTCCCTTCCCCACTCTTGGGGAAGATTAGTAGAGGAGAGATTCCAGAAGGAAGCAACAACGAAACTGAGACATGAAGGTGGCGTTTAACGGGCAAATTGTATGTGATTTGGGTGTGCCTGTGTATGGGAGGTCCATTCCAGAGATAGAGATAAATACATAAAAAGGCCCAGAGGAAAGAAAGAGTGGGGTATACCTAGGGAACTAACATAGTTCAGGACTACTGGAATGAAAAGGAAATACAACAAGGACTTGGGCTAGGGAGCATTATAGTCAATGTTTATAGTTTTGGACATTACCAATATGTCAGGTTTTAGTCTGAAATGTCTTGGTGAAAGAATGACCACACATGCCAAAGTTAGGCAAGCATGAAAATGAGGTTTTTGAGGAGAGAAAGATAGGATTATAGGGCAAGAGCAAGATATAGGTTTACAGAGCATGATACATACACCACAGATGACAACGGGATCCATTGTTGCAGCAGAGGGAGAGCAAAAGGAAGGGCACAAAAAGATAAAGGGACTTGATTATGGTCTGTATCTTGTTTTATAGTGCCTGGATTGGGACCTCTGTTGTGCTTCAGAGGTCACCATGGAACCACTTTGATTGGACAGTTGGAAACTGCATGATCTGAGTCTTACTGTGCATGTGGGTTCGAGGTCACTTCCAGACTTTATGGTACTTATGTGGCTTGGCCCATGGGCTACAGAGTCCTCTGCATTCTTTTGAAGCTTGTATATCAAGTTCTGATTGGCAGATTCGTAGGATAGTCCCCCCTTCCCCAGCTATGGAGAGAATTAGGGTAGGGCAGTTACACCAAGGCAAAGAACCCACTTTTGTCCCTTGGAGACTGGGAATCCCTTGCTAACTACCTAACATAAAAACATCCTAAAGGAAACCATTGAATGGAGTGACTTGACTTTTAGCTTAGATCATCCTGGCAGAACTAAAATAGTAGCAGTGGAAATGTAGAAAAGTGAATAGACTTGAGAAATATTTGCTCTGTTTTTCTGTTTTGACCCAAAGTAGTTACAACTGAGAACTACTAAGACCAGAAATCTGTGAGATGCCAGGTCAGGGAAGATGTGTTGGGACTTAGAAACTGATACCACAAAATATGGTGCTTTGATATCCAGAAGAAGCCTCAAGGTCTCTCTGACAGTCCCTTCCCCCCACCAACTCTCCCCAAACCAGGATGAAGTTGTTTTCTGAAGTTACTTTATCTGCCTAAAGGTCTAGACCAAAGGTCCTCAAACTTTTTAAACAGGGGGCCAGTTCACTGTCCCTCAGACCGTTGGAGGGCCGGAAAAAGTATGAACAAATTCCTATGCACACTGCACATATCTTATTTTGAAGCAAAAAACAAATGGGCAAAAATACCCCCATGTGGCCCACGGGCTGTAGTTTGAGGACACCTGGTTTAGTGTCACCAAAAAGAATAATTGTTTTTTTCTTCCTCTCCCTGTAAGACCAAGAATGTAGTCACACCAAAACAGACTCTTTTACAAGTAATGTCTGTCTGATAATTCAAATTCCAAAGAGAACTATTTACAAATGAATCTCTATTCCTTAACCCATTCATTTTCCCTAGTAATTCCCTCAACAGAATTCCTCTTCTCCCCCTTCCCAATAACGTGTTTTGTCAAGATGGTATATAAACTTATAAACTCTATTCAGGGGTGAGCAATCACTCTGTGGTTTTCCTGTGTACATGTTAATAAAACTTGTATGCCTTTTTTCCAGTTAATCTGCCTTTTGTGAGTTGATTTTTCAGGAAACCTTCAGAGGGCAAAGAGAAGTTTTCCCATGGCCCCTACAGATGTCAGGATGCAGAGTACTATAACTCCTATTGGGAGGTAGAGGGCCTAGCAAATCTCTGGATTGTTGTCACCATTCTAGTGAAAGAGGCCTCAGCCATAGGGACATGTACTCCCAGACATCCCAGATTTGATTCTCAGTTGTTAGTTCTTCTAACTTTTCATTTGGGAACATACCCTCATAGGAAGTGTATTTGTTCATAACCTATGGTTTGGGCTTTATAGAGAGCCTGACCAGGCCTGCTAAACAAGATTTGGTCCACTAAGCTGTCCAGTGCTCCCAAACTTATAATTACCTCAACCTAGAGTTTATCACTACAAAGTATGTCACCATCTAACCACACACTCACACAGGCACCCATATGCTGTTTCTCTTTGTTGTTTTACTGACTAAAACTCAGCTTGTTTAAAATCAGTTTCATCCTGTTTACTCCCAAGCAATTCCCAATATTTACATCCTTTTTGCTGCAAATGTTATATCATTATTTTTCTAATTGCAACTCTGAGTCAGCTTTTTCCCTTCTCTGTCATCTACCTTTCACCCCCTTGCCATGCTTAGGTTGTTAGACTACAGAGCCTGCCATACTGCCTTGCTTTATCTAATCTCTCAGTCCATTGTGCATAACACTAACATGATACTATTCTGGTATATGTTGTTTTTTTAAAAAATAATATTTTTGGGGGGAGGGGTATCTTCCAGTGGGAACCGGAAAACCTGCTAGACAAATTCTAAAAGAGCTGTAACACTTGTTGCTTTTATATTATAAATATATCTTAGTTAGAATTTTATATTTTATATAAATCTGGCTTGGGCCAGGCGTGGTGGCTCACGCCTGTAATCCTAGCACTCTGGGAGGCCAAGGTGGGTGGATCGTTTGAGCTCAGGAGTTCGAGACCAGCCTGAACGAGAGCGAGACCCCGTCTCTACTATAAATAGAAAGAAATTAATTGGCCAACTAATATATACAGAAAAAAAACTTAGCCGAGCATGGTGGTACATGCCTGTAGTCCCAGCTACTCGGGAGGCTGAGGCAGGAGGATTGCTTGAGCCCAGGAGTTTGAGGTTGCTGTGAGCTAGGCTGATGCCATGGCACTCACTCTAGCCTGGGCAACAAGGTGAGACTCTGTCTCAAAAAAAAAAAAATAAATAAAATAAATAAATAAATAAATAAATAAATAAATAAATAAATCTGGCTTGAAGATAATACTATGAGCAAATCAATTCTATTTAATCAAGGCTTGGGAGAGGAGATAGGCAAAATCCTTAGTAGCTGTGTAATCTTTTACAAGTTATTTCACACGTCTGTGCCTCCATTTCTTTATGTATAAAAAAAGGGGACAAGAATAGTAACTACTTCGCCTGGGTGCAGTGGCTCACACTTGTAATCCTAGCACTCTGGGAGGCTGAGGCGGGAGGAATGCTCGAGGTCAGGAGTTCGAGACCAGTCTGAGCAAGAGCGAGACCCTGTCTCTACTAAAAATAGAAAGAAATTACTTGGACAGCTAAAAATATATAGAAAAAATTAGCCCGGCATGGTGGCACATGCCTGTAGTCCCAGCTACTCGGGAGGCTGAGGCAGAAGGATTGCTTCAGCCCAGTAGTTTGAGGTTGCTGTGAGCTGTGAGCCTAGCTGTGAGCTAGGCTGACGCTATGGCACTCTAGCCTGGGCAACAGAGCGAGACTCTGTCTCCAAAAGAAAAACAGTACCTAATTCATGGGGTGGTTATGAGGATTGGAAGAGTTAGTATTTGTAAAGCATTTGAACAGTGCCAGACACATGGTAATCTCTGAAATACTTGGAATCTGTGCAGAAATCAATAAGGAAATGGGCTTACCAAGGAAGAAAGAATATGATTGGAAGATAAGGCCTTTGATGCCATGATAAGGAGTAACTCTGATGATGTTTAGCCGGAGGATAATGAATGCATGTTATATCTAGGTGCATCCAATAATGGAGTTGATGATCCTCTCAGCCAGAAACCTGAACTTAAATCTATTGATGGAATGTTTGAATGTCTTGATTTATTTACGGTTGTTTTAGATTCAAAACATTGGTTTTCATAGGCATTTGTCTAATGCAACATCAATTAATCAGGTCTGAGGTGTAACAGCTGCCAGGAGAGGTTTATATTACCTTAGCTTGCATTTGAGAAAGTCAAAAATTTCAAAATATGGTTAGTTCCAAAGTATATTTTTTGATACATCAGCTTGAATACTGCATTGTAGATAACAAGGTTAAATAAAGGTTCTAATAAGACAAACAGTGACAATTTAAATAAATCAGATGTTTTTGTCGAAGATTACTCTGTGATTTTCTCCAATTATTCATGACATTTCACCCATTCATATTGTGATCTGCTTTAATAGTGGAAGAAAAAAAAACCCTTGTCTCCTTGTTTATTCTTTGTTCTCAAGGAGATAAGCTGTTTATAAAGATACGTTATTTGTTATTTAAATCACTTTTACTGAAGTTGTTTATTTCCTTGTTTCAGTTTCTAAAAATATTGCAACAATTGTAATGCTTCTTAGAGATGTCTATTCAATTCAGAATGATTTGCACTGAAAGTCTTTGCTAAATGGGCACAGGTGCTGATGTGTAACATGCTAGAGTGAGTCAAAACTAATAAATGCTAAAAAAAAAACATAAAATAATGTGGATATGCTTGTGTCAACTCTTAAAATCTGTGATTAAAAACATTTCAGACCTAAAGTCTTAGATATTTGTAAAGGTCTACCTCTATACATGCCATTTCTTAAGTATTTAATAATAGTAATAATAATAATGATAATAAATTAGGTGTAATACCAAAACCATAAGCAGAAAAATTGCATAATTTAAATCCAGAAATCTATTTTTAGAAAATGCCCTTTAATCATTTTGCAGACTTTCAAGATCATAATTATTATATAAAAATAATTACATTAAAAGATAATTTACCTGGTTAGTATAGTATCAAATTAAAGCTCAGAAACAGTACTTGTAAACAGAATTATATATTTAAAAATTGTTGAACAGCAAACATATGAAATTATATCTCCTCCTTCTCTCTTTGCTAAACATAAAATTACTTCCAGAATAAATTTGGGTGATTTGATACTATAAAGCGACATGGTAGTAAAGTATATAGCTACATTAGATTCTCGCATATCAATCTACAAACCTAAACTGTGGCTTATCCTAGGTAATCAACAGGATTGGTGTATGAAATAAAGCCAAGTGGATTTGATATTTTAAGGGACAGCTGATTATTTCCAAGAACTAAAGGTTCAAAATCCAGCTGGGTTGATTTGGCTAAAAAAAAAAAAAAATGAAGCTTGGTACCATAATTCATAGTATGTATTCCTGCTGAGAAAGCCCTGGATACAGCAGACTCGCATCTGTGGATGCACATCTCTCCCTTTGAAGTTGATGAGAATTGCTTGGGCTAAGTGAGATACATGCTGAGAAAATTGGCCCCTTACAATCGGTGTGTATAGACATTAGAGGTCTTACGATACTTTCCTCATCTGGTCCCTCAGTTTTCTCCAGTTCTGGTTTTGGCAGAAGACAGTCAGCTTTGGAAGGAACACTGCTTGAATTAGATATGTCCCTGACTAAAAGGTATTTGGGTTTTATCATCTAGAGAGCCTCAAAAACTTCTCCATTATCAGTAAAGTTGGGTAAACAAAACTTACCTTGATTTAAATCTTATCCAAGTAATCTCCCCAAGAAGTCCATTTGAAAAACAAAACCAAAACATTTGGTTTCTTTGAAGTCAAATCATGGCCAAATCATGGCTAATTCTGAGTGTAGTCACTCAGAGAAAGTAAATAAACAAATGAGTTCATATAATTCTATTATCGCATCTTTGAGTTTTGAAGATTGGCTGCATTTTAGACCAACTGTAGTTTCTCTGAATAAGTGGTCTACAAAACTGAAAACAGTCAGTCTTTTTGATTGCCTGGTTGCATAGCATCAAATCCAACTAACAAATCAACACACTATTAATGGGCTTTCTGCAGACAGAGCTAAAAGAAGAAACAAGAAATAAAAGAAATACAATAATTTTAAAATTAAAAGAAAAAAACCAGAAAACACATTATTAATAGATTAGTCATGACCATTAGTGAGCAGTAAAGTCTTAAATAGTGTGGTCTACTTTTTATCTACCTATAGATTTGATGTAAGGGCTATTTGGTGTAAGGGCTGTTTACCTCATGAAATAGACAAGTTTTCAATTCCTGTTACCATTCAGTTAACTCCTAGAAGGTGTAGGAGCTATGTTATCTTGGGCAAGTGACTTACTGTATCTCTCAGGATCATTGAGTCTTAATATGTAAAATGGGTTAAAAATCAGAAGATCATGGTTGGTCCCAGTGCATCGGTATTTACAACTAATTTATCACAACCAGTTACAGATTCCTTTGTTCCTTCTTCACTCCCACTGCTTCAGCCTTTTTTTTTTTTTTTTTTTTTGAGACAGAGTCTCACTTTGTTGCTCAGGCTAGAGTGAGTGCCATGGCGTTAGCCTAGCTCACAGCAACCTCAAACTCCTGGGCTCAGGCAATCCTTCTGCCTCAGCCTCCTGAGTAGCCCTCCTGAGTAGCTGGGACTACAGGCATGGACCACCATGCCCAGCTAATTTTTTCTATATATATTAGTTGGCCAATTAATGCCTTTCTATATATAGTAGAGACAGGGTCTCTCTCTTGCTCAGGCTGGTTTCAAACTCCTGACCTCAAGCAATCTGCACTCCTCGGCCTCCCAGAGTGCTAGGATTACAGGCGTGAGCCATTGCGCCCGGCCTTGACCAGCCTTTAAAAAGAAAAAAAACAGAAGATCATTAAGAACAATTGAGGATCTAAAAATAAATTTAAGGCCGGGCGCGGTGGCTCACGCCTGTAATCCTAGCTCTCTGGGAGGCTGAGGTGGGCGGATTGCTCTAGGTCGGGAGTTCGAAACTAGCCTGAGCAAGAGCGAGACCCCCGTCTCTACTAAAATGGAAATAAATTATTGGCCAACTAATATATATAGAGAAAAAATTAGCCGGGCATGGTGGTGCATGCCTGTAGTCCCAGCTACTCGGGAGGCTGAGGCAGGAGGATCGCTTGAGCCCAGGAGTTTGAGGTTGCTGTGAACTAGGCTGACGCCACGGCACTCACTCTAGCCTGGGCAATAAAGCAAGACTCTGTCTCCAATAAAAAAAAAAAGTGATTGGATTCTGGATAATCTTGAAGGTAGAGCCAACAAAATTCACTGAAGGAATGGATGTGGGGTGAGAGAGAAAGAGGAAAGCAGAGGATGGTTCCTGTGATAAGTAGCCTCAGCACCTGAAAGGCTACAGTTATCATCCTCTGTGATGGAGGAGGCTATAGATAGGGTAGTGGAAATGGGAATCAGGTATTAGGGGATCCTTTCCTCTTTAAGGGAATGGTCTTAAGAAGAGGAACAACAGTATGAGGAAATGGTATTTTGACTGGTTCATGCCTATGGCATATTCCATCTACGGTCCATCTCCGTCAGTGGCCCTAAAAGGACCCTCTAAAATGGTAATCTCATGAACTTGGAAATAGAAAATCATAGTGTGCTAGAGCTGGTGAAAAAGTAAATACTCCCTAGAAGGCCAGGTGATGCAAAAAGAAAAAAAGAAACAATAAAAAAAGTAAATACTCTCAATCACCCATAGTTATTATGAATTATCATCTCATTTATTTAAATTCTACTTCAAATTCAGTTTTTTCCTTTTGCCTTTAATGAGTTTCATATATTTTTTACTTGAAGTGTTTTATTTTAAAGAAATGTTAGCTGTTTATACAATTGCTCTCTTTTATTTGTTCTATATTATTATTCTATTTTTTTATTCTTTAAGACAAGAGTTTTGCTCTGTTGCCCGGGCTAGAGTGCTGTGGCATCAGCCTAGCTCACAGCAACTTCAAACTCCTGGGCTTAAGGTATCCTCCTGCCTCAACTACCCAAGTTGCTGGACCACAGCCTCAGCTTCCTGAGTAGCTGGGACTACAGGCGCATGCCACCATGCCTGGCTAGTTTTTTCTATTTTTAGTAGAGATGGGGTCTCACCCTTGCTCAGGCTGGTCTTGAACTCCTGAGCTCAAGCAGTCCTCCTGCCTTGACCTCCCAGAGTGCTAGGATTACAGGCGTGTGCCACCATGCCTGGCCTGCTACGTGAAGTGGTGATGTTCCATAGCACAGTCTTCTATTTGAAAATATCTCCCCACAACTTGTTGCAGGCTGCCCAGTTAAAAAAAACAAACAAAAAAACCCCCACTAATAATAATAAATAAAAATATCTTCCTAGTGTTTTCAAGCTTTAGAGTGCATTCCTTATTTCTACAATTCTTGGATATCATGAATTCATGTTGTCCTAAGCATACCCTTCCTTGTTAGACTTTGACCCTTTGTGTTTACTGTATATATTATCTCCTTTGATTCTCATATAATCTCTTTGTGGTAGTTAAGACAGACATTACCCTAATTTTTGGGGGAACTTGCTCTCCAAGAAAGAAAAACACAGATTTTTTTTTTTTTTTTTTTTGAGACAGGATCTTGCTGGGTTACCTGAGGCTAGAGTACAGTGTTGTCATCATAGCTCTCACTACAAGCTCAAACTCCTGGGCTCAACTGATTCTCAAGCCTCAGCCTCCAGAGTAGCTGAGACTACAGGTATGTGCCACCACACCCAGCTAATTAAAAAAATCTTTTTTGTAGATGTGGGCTCTGGCCATGTTGCCCAGCCAGGATTAAATTTTTTTTTTTAAATCCTTTTATCTTTAATAACCTGGCAGTAATTTAAAATGTGAAGAAAAAAAAGAGTCAAACTTGTTCCCTTTCTGGGGGATGCTACCATGACTGCCTCACACAAGCATGATCAAAGGCCATGATGAGACTGGCTTCCAAAGAGCATGGCTGGTAAAATGATTTCATGGCTCACAGACTGAAGAGTTTGGTTAAGGAGTCTCCGAGGGGGAGCAGGCGGCACAAGAAACATGAAATTTAAGGGACCCTCAGAGGAAAGAGTGAGGTTGCTAGGTCATGAGCACCTTGAAGTGTTTCTTGATGGTGATTCCGTGTGGTGAGTATTTGTCGTCTGTGGAGAACCGAGCTGGGTGGGCTGAGCAGGTCTGTTGTCCCATAGGGTCAAATTTCTTCAGCGTATAGACCTGCTCTCCCTGGTCATTGAGGTAATACTGGACCACACTTTAGCCAGAGGTTCCAATTCCATCTGCAGCTCCGTCTGAGGATTAAAATTTTAATAAAATAGTTTACAGTGGCTACTTAGTCTTATGATCATAATGAATTCTCCTGAATACAACAAATATAATTTATTTCCCTCTAAATTACCTTAAACTTGTACATAAAGTTTATTTGCTACGTTTCTGTCTACTTGCACAGCCATGTGAAAATTTCCTGTAGCTCTTCCTGCCAATTTGGCATTCAACTATCTAAGAAGAGAACTTATTTCACTTCCATAATTTTTAAGCTGTTGGAAATCCTTCATTAATGATAATTTCATTGACCAAGGCAAACAATTGTTTTTCCAGAGCAAACATAATGATATCTAAATACTCTCTGGGGTGGGTGTGGTGGCTTACACCTGTAATACTAGCAGTTTGGGAGGCTGAGATGAGAAGATTGCTTGAGCTCAGGAGTTCAAGATGAACCTGAGCAAGAGTGAGACCCTGTCTCTACTGAAAAAATAGAAAAATTAGCCAGGCCTGGTGGTGCATACTTGTAGTCCCAGCTACTCGGGAGGCTGAGACAGGAGGATCGTTTGAGCCCAGGAGTTGGAGGTTGCAGTGAGCCATGATGATGCCTCTTCACTCTAGCCTGGGTGACAGAGTGAGACTCTGTCTCAAAACAAAACAAAACAAAACATACTCTCTGAAAGTCTTTTGAGTGTGATAAATATGTAAGTCAAGAGAGAAACAATCTGATTTTCAAAAGACCTTTGAGAAAGTGTCACACCCAAGTTAGTAATATGAAAAGAAAAAAAAATTGCCATAGTATGGAGAAACAGTTTGTTATGTTAGACAACAGAATTAAAGATAGAAAATAAGCTTTTCCCAGTGGCAGTATCGTAGCCACCGAGGTTTATCCCAGATATGATTACTGCTAATAGAAAACTTTTCCCAATACCCTGTTATGACAACTTGAAATATAGTTGGCATTGGCAATTTTTTGATAGTCTCTATAGAGACTGAATAAAAAAAAGAAAAGAAAACAAATGGTAAGTGTGAATTGGCTTATTTTTAAAATTAACTTATTTTGACAGATACAAAATAGTTTTTCCCATAAATGACTTGATGAAGTTGGTAGAAACATCTCCAAATTACTAAGCCATGCTATACTTTTCCTGTTTCTTTGGAATCCCTCTTGGAGTCGGGACCAACTACCTGACTTCCTGGAACTCTTCCTTGTGTAATCTTTCATTTGTTTTCACACAACTAAAACTTGGCTTTCTCCTTCCTATACTTCTGACTTTCTTGTCTGTCTTAGTTCCCTCTATTCCCTGTTCTTGGAAGGTCTTCATCTGTTGTTAAAAGTTAAGCTTCTAGAAAGCCTTCCTGATTTACTAGCCCAAGTGCTCTCATTGATTCTACAGCACTTTGTATTATCTTTTTTCACATTCTGTATCCCTCCTACTGGATTGCCAGCCTCTTCTGGACAGCAATTTGTGTTCTCAATACACTTATCATAGTGCCTCAAAACATTTGTTTAATTTCATTAGGGAAGATCAATTAGAAGTTACCCTTCTGATACACCGTCCCATGACTACCTCCCTCCAGCAATTGTCCATCTTGGGCCATTGGCTTCCCCATGCTACTTATAAATTCTTTCAAAACATTTGAGGGTGTGAGATATTAAAAGTGATTTACGTTATTCAGACACAGAAAGGAAAAGTGGTAGGAAAACATTTCGGGTACTCGCCAAAGATGAGTCAGACGCTGGAGGCAAAAAAACTGGGACTGCGATTTAGGGAGGTGTGTTGAGGTGACATCCATATTTCGTTAAAACATGATGCCTAATTCTTTTTTTCACCCTCCGAGTAGCTAGGGCTATAGGTGCGCACCACCAGGCCTAGCTAATTTTTTACTTAATATTTTTTATTTACTTACTTTTTTTTTTTTTTTTTTAGTTTTCATCTGCTCAGGTGTCACTTCTCATGTCTTATAGCTAATTTTTAAAACAAGTTTTTGTAGACACGAGGGTCGTGCCATGATGTCCAGGCTGGCCTCAAGCGATCCTCCGGCCTCAGCCGCCCAAATCGCTGGGATTGGAGGCGTGAGCCACCGCGCCCGACCTGCTTCCCAATTCAGGGAAGAGTTCGAGCTCGCGGACAGCCGGCGCTGGGGGGAGAACTGCCTCCCTCCCGCCCCAGACGCCAGCTGCCCGCCCTGGCCCCAGCGGCGGCGCACTGAATGCTGGGAGTCGTAGTCCCGGCTGGCGGTGCCCGCAAGGACAGAAGGGCACGAGAGTCAAGCCCGCCCCGCTGGCTACTGGAGGTCACATTCCCTAACTGCTTCCTTTCGTTTTGTCGGGTGGAGCCTTCAGCGAGGACGGCTGGATTTGATTTTGCCACCGCCTCTCCTCTAGGTTTCAATAAAGTTTTCCTCTTCCTATCCTTGTACGGAGCTCAAGATGGCGGCCTCCTGGTCGCTCGTGGTTACTCTGCGTTCTTTAGCTCAGAGCCCGCTGAGAGGGAGATGTGTTGGGTGCGGGGCCTGGGCTGCCGCTCTCGCTCCTCTGGCCACCGCCCCTGGGAAGCCCCTATGGAAAGGTCAGTGACTGTGCCATTAGCCGGCCAAGCCGACTGTGCATTTGACTGCAGGAGCTTCTGGGGTCACCTTCCCTCTCCGATCTCCTCCAGGTGTCTCCTGGTTTCACGGTTTTTCGGAGCTAAGGGCCGCTCGGAAGGAGTTTTAGTTTCTCTTGCCTTATATGCTGCCTGTTCATGAGGGAACTAGCCCAAAGTGACTTTCTTTTTGAGGGTCAAAGGTCGACCCAGCGTTTGTTGGAGAGCTGAGACCTGGTGAGCCCAGGTGTAGGAGTGCCTGGCTTGAAAGGAGGCAAATGTGGGGTTTGAGTCCTGGGGACCCTTACATTCTTCACCTTCCCAAGCTCTCGGGTCAGAGGAAGGAGGGGTGGATGAAGAGCCACGCCTCAGACCCCTGCAGGCTCCTCTGGCTCTTGGGATTCTGGGAACGCAGGTCCACAAGCGTTGTCAGATTGAGGGATCAATTCTTGGTGTTCTTTTCTAGTTAGTTACTAGAGGCTTCCGGGGAGTGTGTTTTGTCACCAGGCTTGCTTTTTTCCTGCCGTCATTCATGTAATTGTTATGTGTTCATTATTGAATGAATGTATATTTTGAGTAACCAAGCCCACAAAAGTGCCAGTTTTCCTGCTCTATTCGTATATTTCCACCAAATTACAAGTTACTTATGTCACTGTTTCCTCATCATTTAGCACGATAATTGGTACTATATGAGCAGATATGATTTTTGAATTAATGAAGTTATTCTCGTGTCCCCCATCCACATACTTAAGTTTTTCCTTTTTCTCGTCTCTAGGCAACACCTCTTATATTTGTTAATAAATTGATATACCTTAATAAAGCATATACCTTAACAAATTGATTCTCATTGGCTAATTTAGCTAAAAATGTAACAACTTTTGGCCATTATATTCAATGCAGTTGAAACTATTAACACTGGAACTATGATTAGGTCACCTTAGGTTTTTCTGCAAAGATCAGCATAATGCATTTAATACATAATGAAATATTTAAGTAGTGTCAACTGTGGATTATAATATAAAGTTTATTTAATTTTTTCTTTTTGGAATGATCAATAAAAGCAAATGATAAAAATTTCACACTATAGACCAGTTTTTGAGGAAAAAAAATTCAAAAGTTACAAGAGGCCGGGCATGGTGGCTCATGTCTGTAATGCCAGCACTTTAGATGGGGAGGATCACTTGAGAACAGCCTGGGCATCGCAGAAAGACCCTGGCCTCTAGAAAATATTAAAAAATTAGCCTGGCGTGGTGGCGCTTGCCTGTAATCCTAGCAATTCAGGAGGCTAAGACAGGAGGATTGCTTGAGCCCAGTTCAAGGTTACAGTGAGCTATGGTAAGGCCACTGCACTCCAGCTTGGGCAACAAAATGAGACTTTATCTCTTTTTCAAGAAAAAAAAAGGCACAAGAAAGAATATAGCAAAATGTGAGACTCTTATCCCTGTCTCTTAGCTGCTTATTTTTCCTCCTCAGAGGCAACCTCTTATACTAGTTTATGCATTCTTTTTTTTTTTTTTTTTTGACAGCATATCTTGTTGCTCCAGGTAGAGTGCAGTGGTGTGATCGCAGCTCACTGCAACCTCAAACTCCATGCCCCAGCCTGGTGAGTAGCTGGGACTACAGGTGCGGGCCACCCAGCCCAGCTAATCTTTTCTGTTTTTTGATAGAGACTGGTCTTGCTCTTGCTCAGGCTGGTCTTGAACTGCTGACCGCAAGTGATCCTCCCACCTTGGCCTCCCAGAGTGTTATGATTACAGGTGTGAGTCACTGCGCTTAGTCTGTCTCATTAATTTAATCTTCATAAAACCCTATACATCTGTTTTTATTTTATAGATGTATAAACAGGTGTGCCACCCAACTAGGATTTGAACCCATGCATGTTTGCTTCATGGCCACAAATGTAATCATGTTACACTAGCTCCTTCAAGTAATAATGCATATTAATAGCATACTATAATAATACCATGATCTAGGCCCATCTGAAATGCTGTGGGACTACAGAGGGGAAGTAGCTCTGTTTGGAGAGAGAAGGATTTTGTGTTTTTAGCAAAAATGTGGAAGTGAGCATACATGTCCTTGTTGGTTTATTGTCCCTGAGGGAGAGCAGCTAGGGATGAAGGTGGCAAGGTAGGCTGTGATCTGGTTGAGAAGAGTCCTTATGCTACTTGAAGAAGTAGGACACTGGTGGGGGGTTCTTAGTAAGGGAGATGATCACATCTGTTTTAGCATAATTATTGTTTTGGCCGCCTGAAAAAGGGATGAGAAATGCCTGGATGGGGAATATTGGAAGCTGAGTGATTCTTTTATTTTTTTATTTTTATTTAGCTGAGTGATTCTTTAGGAGAAAGTTGAAGTAATGGTTTAGGTAGGGCCTGAATTACTGCTGGAGAGCAGGGTGGGGGGGTGGTAATTCAGAGACTTGTCTTTGGTACTATAGAATTGACTGACTTGGGAGAAACAGGGAAAGGGAGGAGTTAAGATCAATCCACGTCTCCTAGTCTGGGTAATTTAATCAAGGAAACAAAAAAATACAAAACAAAAAGATAGAGCCAGAGGTATTTTACAGGGAGTTTCAATTTTGGGCTTGTTAGATTTGAGGTGTTTATGATAGTTCCAAGTGAATAAGTCTGGTTGTAGGACACATGGGGATCTGAGTCTAAGAAAGGAAATATGCAGTATTGAGGGCCACAAGAATGGAAGAATGAGCCTGGGAACATTTGAAGAGTAAAAAAGAAAAAGCTGAGTGAGTCCTTGAGTAAAACTGACATTTTATGAGCAGAAGAAGGGAACCTCGTAGGAGAGCAGTTAGAGAGCTCATAGGAGAACTAGGCGAGAAGCCAAGGAGGGGAATGTTTTTAGGTTTTCTAAAACCTAAAAATGAGCATTTCTGAAATTCTATTTTATTTAAGCTAGCCTTAGAAATTAAGTTTATTTCATGAAAGCAAGATAGTGTGAGGGTCACTTATTGTGATTTCTTTTTATTATAGTGTCCTTCTGTATCACAGTGTTATATTTTTAGGTGTCTCTATTAAATGATGACTCATATTTACCTTGAACTCCACAATCTCTTCTTTGGTACATGTTCATAGGAGATTATTCCCAATTAGGTATTAACGTAAGTAGAACTAACCCCCCCAGCCATATGATTTGGTATAATTTACTAGATTTACAGATTTTGTGGTTAAGAAAATAATCTTTAGACTTACTTACTTTTTATTACCTAATTAGATGAATACCCTTATGTAAAACTTCATGTGTCTTGGATTTCCATTAATATTTATTATATTAGAAAAGAACGTTCATGCCTATTCCTGAGATTGATTAACTTTATGATAATAGAGGATATATTTTTTAATTTTTTAGATTTTTTTTTATTTCATCATATTATGGAGGTACAAATATTGTTAGGGTTACAAATATTGCCCCTGCCCCCTCCCTCCCCCCCCGAAATGTCCAATCCCCTGGTGGTGTGCATCGCACTGGTTATGGAAACATACATCCCTTTCCTCCTCCCCACTCCTGCCTGCCCACCACCTGCTAAAAAGTTTTTTTTTTTAAACATTTTGGTTACATTGTATATCTTTGCCTCTCCCTAAGAAGGGTTAGAGTTATACCCTCCCCCTCCAAAATGCTCATCCCATCCCTAAGATTGATTTAAAAAAATATATTTCTTCATTTTCTTTTTTTTTCTTGCCACACCTTGATGTCTTGTGATGTTCAATAGAGGATATTTTTTAAAAGATTAATTTTTTTTTTTTTTTTGAGACAGAGACTCGCTTTGTTGCCCAGGCTAGAGTGAGTGCCCTGGCGTCAGCCTAGCTCACAGCAACCTCAAACTTCTGGGCTCAAGCAATCCTGCTGCCTCAGCCTCCTGAGTAGCTGGGACTACAGGCATGCACCACCATGCCCGGCTAATTTTTTCTATATATATTAGTTGGCCAATTAATTTCTTTCTATTTTATAGTGGAGACAGGGTCTCGCTCTTGCTCAGGCTGGTTTTGAACTCCTGACCTCGAGCAATCCGCCCGCCTTGGCCTCCCAGAGTGCTAGGATTACAGGCGTGAGCCACTACGCCTGGCAAGATTAATTTTTTAAAAAGCATAGTGTAGCTTATTGGCATAGCCAGTACCCTAAATGTAGTTCTGAGGTAGAGGGAAGGGTGGGTATAGTCGAGTGGTTAAGTTTATTGGGTCGTTTCCATTTATGGCATTCACCCTACAATAAAGAACATCTGTGATGAAGTATTACCTAGCATCCTCTAAACTTCTTTTTGTGCTTTTGAATTAATTTTCCTGGCTGCCAAGTCAAGGTATTATTTTCTTAGCAAGGTTGAAATAAGGCAAACTTCTCTTACTGTATGTCAAAATTTACAAAATGTCTCAGCAGGGCATGGCTCATACCTATAATCCCAGCACTTTGGGAGGCTGAGGCTAGAGGATCGCTTGAGGCCAAGAGTTTGAGACCAGCCTGGGTGGCATAGTGAGACCCTCTCTTTAAAAAAAACCAAAAATCAGTGTGGTGGTCATGCGTATAGTCCTAGCTACCCAGGAAGCTGATGCAGTAGGATTGCTTGAGTCTAGGAGTTTGAGGTGCAGTGAGCTATGATTGTGCCTGTGAATAACCACTGCCCTCTAGCCTGGGTGACAGAGCAAGATGCTGTCTCTAAACAAACCACAAAAAAAGTATTTTGGATGCTGGTTGTTTTTGCAGTGCTTTATCTCCCCCAAGGTGCTTTAGTGAGGCCCCATTTCTGCACTTAAATCTTTAGAATCTGTTTCATAACGTCCTTTTACTGTCCTGTACCTTCCTTTTTATTTCTTCTCTTATTTCTCCCATCTCAGAAGATACTGTATCAACATGTTTTCTATCCATACTCTTGACCATGTGATAGTTTTCAACAATTTTTAAAGCCTGAACATGTAATTCTTGTAGTAGTTCCTTCACAGTTCATAATACAATTTATATCTTAAATGTAGCTCCTGTGGATTCCATCTAAAAATTCTCATTTATATATGTGTGTGAGTGTATAAAATTTAAAATAACTAACATAACAAATAGATCAGTTATTTTTCTTTCTCTTTTGAAAGAAAATAGATCCCCTAGATCTCATTATTAAATAGTGTGTGAACAGGGTGAATATTAAGGAGTTACTCAGTATGCTGGGCCATGCCTATAATTACTTCAGAATAGCTTTATTCAGAATTTTAGGCAGTATTTTACTGATTTGTTATCATGAAATTTAAAGTACTATTTTTTTCCTTTTGTAAAGTTATACACGTTGGCACATTTAAGATTAACTAGCTTCTAAAGGAAAAGAATGATAACCAGCAAGCATTTAGTTTTAATTTTCATAATTTTTCTATTTAAATCAAAAGCACCCTTTTAAAGCCCCTAAATCAGCCTTTTATAAATAAAGTAAATCATCTTGTATGCATTCCTTGATGATGGCTTATGTTGTTTTTCTAAAGAAAGAGTTTAATTAAGATTTGATTTTCTTCTATTCTGCACTTTGTTTATTCATCACTGTATCAAACATAGGTCTTTAATGTCACTGATAAGTCTTAACTTTTTGGGTCATTGATGACCATTGCAGTTTTCAAAAAAGCAGCTGAATATTTATCATTTGGGCATAATTAGAACATAATAGAGCATAAATGGGCTGCCTATGACCTTAGCATGGACTTCTGTTATTGCAGGAGAACATTTCTGGTCAGTGGCCACTGTTTACAGTGTGTTAAAATCAACACAAATGTACAAATAACTCATGAATAATTGTGAACACAGTATTTGAATGGATGTTTAATAAATATGCATTAAAAATCTAATTACAGTAATGAAGTTTACAGCTGAAATTTTAATCCAGCCCTTTAGAAATATTAAACGTGCTTTTCCTGATTGTGCATTTTTCTCACAGCAGTTGGGTAAACATTTTAAACTGGAAATCTAAAATTCCTTATATAGTTTTGATTTCATTTAACTAAGCATGTGTTCTTTTTGGCAACAATCTTCTTTCTCTTTGTGAAGAAGTGAAGCTTCTTTATACCATAACTGTTACTTTGAAGAATTTTGATCAGTTCTGTTTTAGGACTGGTGAACATAACATATAGGATACCAGATGACTAATAAAGCCTGACCTGGAAAGACTAGATTGTGGTTTTTGTTTCATTCTGTAGTACTGGATCAGTCACTTAATTTGGTATTTCCATTCCTTATCTTTAGAATGGGATTAGTTGTCCTAATTGTACCTTCCTCACAGATCATTTATGAGGCTCAAATAAGTTATTATATGAGAAGGCCCTTTGAAAACTGTAAGAAATGTTACATATGTGGCTATGCTAGGAATAATTGAAATATTAGTGCTGACATGCCAGAGTTGGTGGAATCCAGTCAGTGAATAGAAGTGGAATGAACTCAACTCTATACAGGATTACTAAAGTCATTTTAATTCTGGAGAGACTTACTTATATTAACAATGACTCTCGTGTTATCCTGGGTGGAGCTGGAGCCCATTTTACTTAAGTAAAGTATCATAAGAATAGAAAAACAAGCACCACATGTACTCACCATCAAATTAGTGCTAATTGATCAACACTTACGTGCATATATGGTAGTAACATTCATCAGATGATGGGCAAGTGGGAGGGAGGCAAAGGGGATGGGAATATTCATACCTGTTAGGTATGGTGCACATTGTTGTGGGGATGGGCACACTTGTAGCTCTGACTTATGTGGGTCAAAGGCAATATATGTAACCTAAACATTTGTACTCCCGTAATATTCTGAAATTAAAAAAAACCCAAACAATGGCAAAGGGACTGGTCTGATTTTAGTGCTTTGAATTCTAGAAAATGTACTTCTGATTTTTCTAAGATTGTGCAAAGGGCTTCTGTAGATAATCAGGGTGGTTTTTGTTCTCCTGGACTTAACCACCTTTTCTCGGGTTCTCTGAGGTTCTTAGAAATTATGAATTACTTCTTTCATTGTGATATTTGAAAGAAAGCTGTTGAAATTTGATTTATAGTTTGCAGGTAAATCACTAAGGTAAATTGTCTTCATTTAGTAAGAAGCGGAGTCTCTAGTCATTCCCTAGCACAGTGCTTCTCAAACTTTGCATACATGAAACACCTAGGTATTTTGTTAAAAAGGCAAATTTTGATTCAGAGGCCTGGATTAGGGCCTCACGTCTGTATTTCTGTTCAGCTCCCTGGGAATGCCTGGTCAGAGTTTCATCAGTGTACTATCACAACCTGATACTTTCTTGTTATTTCTTGTTTAATTTTCTGTCTTCCCCTCTGACTGGAATAAAGGCTCAACAAGGACAGGAATTTGTTTTGTTTGGTGCTTTTTCACCTATGTCAAGAATAGTACCTTGACATACTGTTGGTTCTCAACGAACACGAGTGAACGAACAAAATTGTCCATGGCTTTTTATTTGTGTAATAGGATTATTATGAGGATTAATAAAAATAATGATGTCAAGTTACTTAACCTAGTCCCTGGCACACATTCCCCTCTATCTTCTCATGCTCAATAAAGGTGAATTGCCATTAATAAATTTTCCTTCTAAAACTCTTAAATGTTGACAATTCCTTTTTAAAAAGTGGTACTTAACCTGTTTTTTTTCCCGGCAAACTTGTTTGAAAAGGCCATATATTTAAAGGTCTTGCCTTTGAAAAAATACACACACACACAGTTTTCTTTCTTTTAAAAAATCAATTAATGAATTAATAATAATTGTATATATTTATGGGGTACACTCTGATGTTTTGATGAATGTATACATTCTAGAAAGAATAAATCAAGCTAATTAATATATCCATTACCTCACCTCCTTATGTTTTTGTGGTGAGAATGTTTAAAATCTTTTAGCAATTTAAAAATACATAATATATAATTTTCTTTTAATTTCAAGAGGCTCCCAGATACCTCTCTTCCCTTATGTCTGTCATGGACCGTAAACTCCAGACCTTCTTCAAAGAAACTCCTGTCCTTATTCTATAATAATTCTTGTTAGGGCTATTAGTGACAATTTGGATTGCCTTTTCTTTTTGCATTGTAGGCTACTATTTGCCATTAGAACATAATTTTGATTTATTATATTATTTGTTAATGTAATAAGATCAGTTAAATGGAGCATATTAGCATAGACTTCAGGACTCCAGAACTTCAGGAGAATTTTATTTGTTCCAAACTTACATTTTAAGATGAAAACTTAAAAATTGGGGGAAATTGCTTCTTTCTCTGCAAGCACTCCTGCAGAAATAGTTAAAAAATGGTGAACATTCCTAAAATCTGGTAGACTTTCTGTAAGAAGTGTGGCAAGCACCAACCTCACAACACATTCTCTGTATGCCCTGGGAAAGAGGAATTATGGGAGGAGGTAGAGATGCTATCATGGGCAGAATAAGCTGATTTTCCAGAAAAAAGCTAAAAATACAAAGAAGATTGTGCTGAGGCATAAATGCCTTGAGCCCAACTTCAGATCTAAGAGAATGCTGGTCATTAAGAGATGCAAGCATTTTTTTTCTCTTTTATGTAGAACACCTGACAGTCAAGGAGATGCAAGCATTTTGAACTGGGAGGATATAAGAAGAGAAAGGGCAATGTGATAGTGTTCTAAGCTTCATCTTTTATTATGAAGACAAAATCTTGAGGTTACATTTACTTAAAAAAATTGGGGGAAATAAAAGCAATTACAACTATACTGAAAAATATGAAGAAAGTCAATTTTTACCCCTGGGAAAGGTAAAACTAAATAGAAGTAATTGTTAAAATATCTAGAAAGTTATAAGAGATTGTTCAGATCTAGGATACCAAGATATTTACTAAATCTTAAAACAAGTGGGCTATGGAGTATATTAGGATCTTCCTGAAACTTTGTTTAGGAGAAAGTAGTAAAATAAGATACAAAATTGAAGTATTAGAAGAGTGTAGACTTTTTAGGCCTCTAAAATCTTCCATTTGTGTTTGTAGATCAGTGTGTGGAACTTCAGAATGGCATTTTCCCACTGTCCATTTGGAGTACAATAAGACAAATTAATACAAATCAAAATAATATGGCAGCAGCATCACATAATTTGTGTACACTGATGTAGTAATAGATTTAATTTAGTGCAGCTTTTGAGAAGTCTTTTGTATTTCAATTTATACAGCTGCTATCCAGGGCTAAGCTGGCCAATCTCTCAGTCTTGAGTATCTTGCCTGACGGATTCTCATTTTATCTCTGCTGACTAGCTGAATTTATGCCTCATCTTCAGTGCACCTTGGTTTTCTTTTTTGAAAAATGGGAATGAAGTATACCCTACTACATAAAGATGTTAGGCTAGTAAAAATAAAAGAAGTGAAGGACTTTAAACCTCTTCAAAGGCAGATGCCAAGAGAAACATGCTTTGCCCACAATCCTAATATTTCCTATGAATAACTTTTAAAAGTTAGGTTTCTTACATTTGTAAACAGGAAGAATATGACAACTGAGGAGTAACTGGACTTGGCAACAATGGGCCATAGGTCACCTTGGAGAAGGCATCTAAGTAGAAATCTGAGCACAGTGTTGAGAAGTGAGGGGATGTGGGGGAGTGGCCACAAAAAGCAATGGTCACTCTTTTAAGTGGTTTGGCTGTGAAGGGAAGAAGGGAGGGCAGATACCCCATGACTGTTGGGCCAAGGAGGTTTTGTTATTGTTTTTAAAGATGTGAAAGCGTTGGGACAATAGGAGGCGACCAATAGAGAGGGGAAGTTGATGACATTGTACAGGGGTGGTTAATGAGGAGAAGGAGATCTTTGAAAAGCTTAGAATGGAGGAGATTAAAAAATATTTAATAAGCATCTACCATGTACCAGGCACTGTTTACAGGGGAATACAGCATTGAACACAGCAGACAAAAATCCCTGCCCTAAAAGAGCGTATATTCTGGTCTAGAAACAGAAAACAAAAAGGTAAGTTACATGACATTTAGTATAACTAAATCTAGTAGGTTTTTGTCTAGTATTTAAAAAATATGTGTATATATATATTTTAAAGACTGTATCATGTGTGGAAAGATTATATTTTGCTACTATTTCATGCTTTTACTAAATCGCTTCTTATTTCATGACATTTTTTTCAGTTATATTTATGTACATGTATATTAGGTCATGATATTTAAAAAGGGTCTAAAAAGCTAGAAAGCCTGCCGGGCGCGGTGCCTATAATCCTAGCACTCTGGGAGGTTGAGGCGGGAGGATCGCTCAAGGTCAGGAGTTGGAAACCAACCTGAGCAAGAGCGAGACCCCATCTCTACTATAAATAGAAAGAAATTAATTGGCCAACTAATATATATATAGAAAAAATTAGCTGGACATGGTGGTGCATGCCTGTAGTCCCAGCTACTCAGGAGGCTGAGGTGCGTGGAGCATTTATTTGAGTTCAGAAGTTTGAGGCTGGCTGGGCGTGGTGGCTCACGCCTGTAATCCTAGCACTCTGTGAGGCCGAGGTGGGAGGATTGCTCGAGGTCAGGAATTCAAAAACAGCCTGAGCAAGAGAGAGACCCCGTCTCTACTATAAATAGAAATAAATTAATTGTCTAACTAAAATATATATAGAAAAAATTAGCCGGGCATGGTGGCGCATGCCTGTAGTCACAGCTACTTGGGAGGCTGAGGCAGTAGGATCACTTGAGCCCAGGAGTTTGAGGTTGCTGTGAGCTAGGCTGACGCCATGACACTCTAGCCCGGACAACAGAGGGAGACTCTGTCTCAAATAAAATATAAATAAAATAAAAAATAAAGCTAGAAAGCCACTGATTAGAGGAAAGGTAAAGGTATTAATAGTCTTTGATGGAATGAGAAATAGCTCCTAAGCTGTAAAATAAGGGAAAGAGAAAAGGATGGGGGTAGATACGGTTGAGTTTGGAAGTTTGGCGGTAGGAAGCTGAGGGACCTTGAAGGATGGGTGGGAGTTTATGGAGCAGAAATTGGGTTGGCAGAGGGTTGGAGGATGACTAGGCAGGGCAATCTATTAATATACGAACAAAGGTGTGACTAAGAAATGAAAGAATGGAAAACGTTTGAGACATGGTTGGTAATCCAGTTTGTCCAGAAGGCAACCCACATTATTGAATCTACCTTTGCATTTTTAATCCTACCCAGCTCCCTAACATTTCTGCTATTGCCCATCCTAATTTGGGCCTGTGTTATTTCCCACTTAGAATAGTTTTATAACCAGTGTCTATGCCAAAATTTGTTATACTTGCCACTGCCAGATAATCTTGATCTATTAACAAACACTTCAAACTTTTGTCCCTCTATCCCCACTTAAAAAACAAAAAACAAAAACCAACTTTGATATTCCCCATTATTCTATGACATGTGGCAGGTACTCAATCATTTCTTGTATCAATGGAGAATAGAGGGAAAGTAGTCTGGGAAATGCAGTCTGGGGCTATTTTGTGGATTTCTTGAACCCCAGAATGAGGATACTATTGTGGCGTCAGGGGTGACCAAGACTACCCTGACTACCCCAGGTTTGGTAATCCTCTAGGGAGACTCACAAGACATAGTCTGACCCACAGCTGTGATTTATTACAGTGAAAGGATACAAAGCACAGTCAACAGAGTGAAAAGGTACATGTACATGGGACTTAGGAAGTCCAGAGGAAACCAGGCACAATCTTCCAAGAGTTCTCTCCTGGTGGAATCACACAGAATACGCTTAATTCCCCAGCAACTAATTGGACAAGAGGTGTGAAATGTTGTGGACCAGGAAGCTCATTAGAGATTCAGTGCCTAGGGTTTTTATTAGGGGGTGGTCACATAGGTACCCTCTGCCTAGCACGTACCAACATTACAGACTTACAGAAGGAAACTAGGTGTTCAGCATAATATTGCTGAACTAGGTGTTTAGGCACAATGAGTCACTCTTCACTTCTGGGACTTGTGGGAACCCTCTTGAAATTCAAGTTCCCAGACACCAGCTAGGGTTATTCTTGCCAATAGACCTTACTATCTGTGGACAGCAGTCTCAGACCTGCTGTGATAACCCTTTTCTGCACACTATTTGGAATTAATGTGATCTTACAGGGTGGTGAAGTGGCCTCAGGGGTTGTTGGGAAATGGGAAGGTGTGGGTGTAGGAATGACTAGGCTATGAATAGGGTGGGACTTTGTGTCCGCCACTTCTCTCTTTAATAAATTGAGGATTCCATGGAAAATTGTGTATGTAACAAAGGGGTTGCTATTAAAGTTTGAAAATCACTCCTTTAAACAATGAGATGAATTTCAAGCAAAAGATTGATAAAATCACATTTGGATTTTAGCAAGGTCATCCCTGGAGTGGTGGAAGATATTTTAGAGATGGTGGTGGTGGTAAATTTGGGGTAGTGGAGGTGATGGGAGGCAGGGAGTCTACTGTGATAGCCCAAGGCAGAGATAATAAGAGCCCGAACGAGGGTGGTAGGATGAGGAAGGGAAAGAGGAAATGGATTAGAGGGTGTTTAGGATGTAAAACTGAGTAGCATTGATGATTGATTGGCTTGAGAACCTGGTTGAGGGGTGGGGAATGGATGAAGGGGAAGAAGTTAGTGTTACTCTAAGGTTTCTACCTTGTTTGACTCCAGAAACAAAGGAGGGGATGAAAAAGAACATTTTTCTCCGGTTGTAAAAGTCTCAAATCCTCTGATACTAACTGGGTATCTAACAATTCTTCAATTCTGACACCATCTATCTGAAGTGAGCATCAGATCCCCTAACTATTCTTTTGGGAAGAGGCTTCTAACGAACAAAAACAAACAAAAGAGATCCCCCATCTAAAGGGCTCAGTCCCACAAAATGCCTTCAATTTATTTATTTATTTATTTATTTAGAGACAGAGTCTCACTTTTTGCCCAGGCTAGAGTGAGTGCCGTGGCATCAGCCTAGCTCACAGCAACCTCAAACTCCTGGCTCAAGCGATCCTACTGCCTCAGCTTCCCGAGTAGCTGGGACTACATGCCCGGCTAATTTTTTGTATATATATTTTTAGTTGGCCAATTAATTTCTATTTTTAGTAGAGATGGGGTCTGGCTCAGGCTGTTTTTGAACTCCTGACCTCGAGCCATCCTCCCGCCTCGAACTCCCAGAGTGCTAGGATTACAGGCGTGAGCCACCACGCCTGGTCAAAATGCCTTCACTTTAGATACCAGCTGTAAAAATGGGGTGCCCAGGCTATCCACACATCTACCTGGCTGACTGCAAATTTTGGGATTCCCATATCCTCCTTCCCCTTCATGTTTGATAATTTGCTAGAATGGGCCACAGAACCCAGGAAAACACTTATGTTTACCGGTTTATGATAAATTACACAACTCAGGAACAGCTAAAGGGAGAGTTGCAAAGGGCAAGGTATGCCACCCTCGCAGCACCTAGATGTGTTCACCAACCCAGAAGATCTCCAGATTTTCTTCTTTAAGAGTGTTTAAGGCCAGGTGCAGTGGCTTATGCTTGTCACCCCAGTGACTGAAGAGGATAAAGCAGGAGGATCACTTGAGCTTAGTAGTTCTAGGTTGGTAAGCTATGATTGTGCTACGACACTCAGACTGGGTGACAGAGCAAGACCCTGTCTCAAGCAATATGGAGATACCTTAAAGTGATACAAGTGGATCTACCATTTGATCCAGCAATCCCATTACTGGGCATCTACCCAAAAGATCCAATGACACTCTACAAAAAAGACACCTGCAATTCAAATGTTTATAGCAGCACAATTCATAATTGCAAGGCTGTGGAAACAGCCCAAGTGCCCATCAATCCAAGAATGGATTAATAAAATGTGGTATATGTATAGCATGGAGTACTATTCAGCTCTAAGAAACAACAGTGATATAGCACATCTTGTATTTTCCTGGTTAGAGCTGGAACCCATACTACTAAGTGAAGTATCCCAAGAATGGAAAAACAAGCACCACATATACTCACCAGCAAACTGGTGTTAACTGAGGAGTACGTAAGTGGACACATAGGTACTACAGTAGTAGGGTATTGGGCAGGGGGGAGGGGTGAGGGGGGCGGGTATATACATACATAATGAGTGAAATGTGCACCATCTGGCAGATGGTCATGCTGGAAACTCAGACTTGTGGGGGGTGGGGGGGAAAGGCATTTATCGAAACCTTAAAATTTGTACCCCCATAATATGCCGAAATAAAAAAAAATTAAAAAAAAGAAAGGCAAAATTAGAAGAATTATAAATATAATCAAGAACTAACTAATACATCCAAGAACTCTTTATCTGAAAAAAAAAAAAAAGTGTTTATAGAGCCCAGTCTCCAGCCCCACCTTCATTCCCAAGAAGTTGGTGGATGGGGTTGAAAATTCCAACCCTCAACAAACTTGGTCATTCTGGCTACCCGCCCTGTCCAGATGCTATGTAGGGGCTCCACCCTAGAGTCACCCATTAGCGTGAACTCTGGAGTGATGGAAAGGGACTCATTATGAATAAGGATCTGAATAAGGATAGTCCTGTTACTCAAAATATCAAGATTGGGGATCTTTCACTTGGCCAGTAGCAAACAACTCTCCACCAGAACTGGGTCTTGATCGGTGGGAGTTTTAATTACTTGTAGTAAGTGAAGAAAGCACTGGGGACATTCTCCGAAATAGTGTCTCCCCAAGGGAAAGTAGCATAGGGTTTTTATAGGGTAGTAGAGAAAGAAAAAGATGTGTCATCTCAGGTAGGGTTGTAGTTCCCGTTACGTATGCGTGGTTAGTTCGTCATGCTAGACACAGGTCACATGTGATGAAGCTACAGCTCCTCCTGGGGTGGAGACTTCAGCTTGGTAATGAGAAAAGTTCACTTGAATTCATCTACAGGCTGCCTGGGTCTGCCATGAGCTAGTTTTAGCCAGCTGAGTAGCCTTATAAACAAAAGCTGCAGAACAGGTTGATTGCTCAGGTTGGTTGAATTCCCATCGTCTCTGGAGAGCCTCCCTTCCCCTACTTACACTGTTATTCTGTAATTAGGAATTCTGTGCCAAGAACCAGGGATGAAGATCAAATGTATTTTTTATTATGTCACACTGGCAAATACTTCAAATTGCTGGGAACCTTTAGAGAACTCTCAAGCTATATCTCCAGCTTCAACATTGAACCCAACTCTTTTCCCTGGTCCTGTGAAGCCCAGCGTTCCAGGAAACCCTTAGATTCTCTTTTATAGGCCTTAAGCACCCTGTATTAGTTAGGGCAGGGGTCCTCACACTTTTTAAACAGGGGGCCAGTTCACTGTCCCTCAGACTGTTGGAGGGCTGGACTATAGTTTAAAAAAAAAGTATGAACAAATTCCTATGCACACTGCACATATCTTATTTTGAAGTAAAAAACAAAAATGGGCAAAAACACCCGCATGTGGCCCGTGGGCCATAGTTTGAGGACACCTGAGTTAGGGTATGACAAAAGACCCCAAAATACACTGCTTTAAAAGCAATACAGAAGTTTATTATTCTCTTATATAAAAATCCAGGTATAGGTCAGGACTGATGATAGGAAAAAAGAGAAAAGATAAAAAATTTTTAAAAAAAGGAAAAAGAAAAAAAAATCCAGGTAGGTGATTCAGAGCTGATTTGGCAGTTCAGCGTTATTGGAGAACCAGGTCCGTGTACCTAATGCTCTCTGCTTTACTCAACATTCTGTGTGCATCTCATTGGCTCTTCTAGCTGCAGTCATCATACTTTCACTCCAGGTAGAGGGAGGGTGGGAAAAACGAAGCTGGAAGGATATGCCCTTTTTCTTTAATGGTGTATATGAGAACTGCACATGTTTCTGCCCACATCCCGTTGGTTAGAACCTGGTTACATGGCCAGGAAATATAGTATGTAACTGGGCACCCTTGTTGTCAGCTAAAGCTTCTACTCAGAAAGGGGGAACAGATAATAGAAGACAGCCCTGCCTTATCCCTAACATTCATGGTATATTTAAGGACTTTGCCTCCACTCTTTTGGGAAAAATGTGGAACTAACATTGTGACTGTTAATTCATTTTGCTACGGGAAGTAATTTTCATGTTATTGTAACAAAGAAAACATGATATTCAATGAAATTAATGAAATGCTGGCAAAATACCTTTGAGAAATCTTTTATTATAAAAAATGAACCAGGCTGCTGCTGTTTATTATTTATTGCTTCTAAAAAACAAGGAGCTTACATGCTCATTAAACTTAATCTTAGCCAAAAGGCCAAGAAGCGATTACCTGGTCATTAAACCTGCCCCAGATAATGAATGGAATTATGATTGTACCTCATCATGGCCAATTGTTTCTCTTCTAGAACAGACTAAAGAAAGGATCAGAACACCACCCTGCTTTGAAGCAGACACTCTTCTTGTGTCTCAGCTCTGTGTTCAACCCCCTAAAGGTTATGGAAAAAGAGGGAAAAAATTATAAGCAGAGGGCTGAAATCAATGTAGTAATATCTGTATGTTGTATTGTTTTGGGGTAGAGAATAAAGGAGCAGTAGAAAACCCTTGGGACTAATCTCTAATTCTCTGTCTTGGTGCTTAATAACCAGAATTGGGGCTAACTCAAAGAAAAGCAGCACTCGTGCTTTTGGGAAGCAGTAATGAACCCAGGTGGCTCGTTTAGTGGATTGACAGCAAAGTAGAGGCTCTGTGGCAGGTTAGGCCTTCTGGAACAGAGGTTACAATTACAGTTTATTGTTTGGGGGTTTATGTTCTTTTATTAAAATGAAAATGTCATATTGCACAAATGTGTTTTATATATTTTTATAATCAAAATGACATTTACAAAAGCTGCTCAAATAGAAACACGTAACTAGTTAAAAGTTTGAATATGACCCTTAAGAAACATATGTAGAACAATATGAAATATCTTTAAGAAAGTCTAAAATTTTGTATATGTTTTTGTTTATAGCCTATACAGTTCAGACACCTGACAGTATGACCCCAACTGCTACTTCAGAGCCTTATTGGAAAGCTTTGCCTGTTTGCCATGGACCCCTGGACCACTATGACTTTCTGATCAAAGCTCACGAGCTAAAGTATGATGAACATCAAAGAAGAGTCATACAGTGTTTGCAGAAATTACATGAGGACCTTAAAGGATACAGTATAGAGGCAGAAGGCCTTTTTTCGAAGGTGAGGTTTGTGAGATATCAAAGTTTGAACAGTTAAAGGTATAAGTGTTTTATGAAATGGAGTCAATACAGTAGGGAACAATTGTGAGACAGCTTGAAAGTTTCCAACCAGTTTCTCTAAACAAATTATGTTGGATTCCCATTCCTGGCCTCTTGATGTTCTATAGCTTTCTTTTACCTTTGGGGATTTGAACAGCTTCATATTTAGGTATTAAAAAATACATTCCAATCTTAATGAAGACTTCTAAGTAATTCAGAGCTTTCACCTTCCTTTAGCTCAGGCCTCACCCAGGGATCACGAGAGGCATAGGAGGGGTGACCTGTTCTTCCCCTTCCCTTTGTCCTTTCTCTGCTTACCTGGCTTCTTTAGGGTCAGAATGAGAAGAATAAGAGATTCGAGTGACACAGTGAGTCTTAAATGAGCAGTTACCTGTTAGGGCCTTTGTGTGGTGGATGCTGTCAGACACGTGCTGTGCTGAGGGGCATATTGGTGGTTTCTTCAAGATTCCCGTGGTGACCTCCACACTGCTCTATTCTTTGACCTCTCATGACTCTGGGGAAGCATCTCACATCCCTGCATTCTTCTGGGACCCCCTTGCTCTTGTGCTTAGCTTTCTTGGGTAGGGTCCTTTCAGGACAGCTCTTGCTGGGTCACCTTTTATGGTGTCTGCTTAGGCCACAGGCATCATAATATGTCCTTTCTCCAATCCCTGCTGCATGGGCATCTTCAGTTGGCATCCTGTCCTCAGACTTCTGCAGCAAGAAACAGGCACTAGTCTCTTATCTTTGTCCTGTAAACCCCACTTATCCTGGGGACACATATCAAGTTCTTCCATGAACTCTTCCACACCATGCTCTGCTAGCTGCCTGCACATTTCCATACCCAAGCAAACATCCAGCTGGGAGTGGGATGCTCATCTCCTCCTCCACACAACCCTAATCTCTTTGGATGCTTCTCTTGCAAATCTCTAGTACTTGGCATGAAGGATCTAGGGGGAACGCAACAGCACACCTTACCCAGCCATCAGCTCTCTACCTTGATCACTCTTTTCAGTTTCTCTTTGGCTTTAGGGTTGTTTTTGCCTTTTATTTTTTTAAAAAGTAATTCTTGCGTGGATGTGACTAATTCCTCTCTCTAGAGTGTGGGAGGAACTTGTCTTTCTGTGTCCTCAGCTTTGAGCTTTTACTGAAATTTTGTGACAACAGGAAGACTTCTGTTCTTTATCCATTATAGAAGTCAGTGGTCTCATCTTTGAATTGTGAGGAATATTAATAGTAATCAGAATTAAAATATGATTCAACCTAAGAAAATAGTTTTCCTTTAATTGAGTGCCCCCTTGACCTACCAAATATTCTCTTTTGTTTGTTTGTTAATTAATTAATTTATTTTTTGAGACAGGGTCTCTCTCTGTCACCCAGGCTAGAGTACAGTGATGTCATTATAGCTCACTGCAGCCTCAAACTCCTGGGCTCACACAGTCTCCTGCCTCAGACTCCCACAGTAGCTGGGATTCCTGGTACATGCCACCACGCCCAGCTAATTTTTTCTATTTTTTAGTAGAGAGGGTCTCACTCTTGCTCAGGATGATCTTTAACACCCGACCTGAAGTGATGCTCTTGCCTCAGCTTCCCAGAGTGCTAGGATTACAGGCGTGAACCACTGCACCTGGTCCCAAATATTCTTTTATTGTAAGGTCTTTAGAAGAAAGGCACTGTATAACATATATTAGTAGTACCTTATTTAAAAACTAATGAGGCCGGGCGCGGTGGCTCACGCCTGTAATCCTAGCTCTCTGGGAGGCCGAGGCGGGCAGATTGCTCGAGGTCAGGAGTTCGAAACTAGCCTGAGCAAGAGCGAGACCCCGTCTCTACTATAAATAGAAAGAAATTAATTGGCCAACTAATATATAGAGAAAAAATTAGCCGGGCATGGTGGCGCATGCCTGTAGTCCCAGCTACTTGGGAGGCTGAGGCAGAAGGATTGCTTGAGCCAGGAGTTTGAGGTTGCTGTGAGCTAGGCTGACGCCATGGCACTCACTCTAGCCTAGGCAACAAAGTGAGACTCTGTCTCAAAAATAAATAAATAAATAAATAAAAAACTAATGAAAGTAATTTTATTTTTTTAAAAAAATAAAATTACTGAGAATATAATTAAATAGTTTTATTTTTTATAAAGAAAAAGGCTTCCATTGTGCTAACTCATTTGGTTGAAAGGAATAGAGATTCATTTAAGGTTACAGAAAGGAATGGAGATTTAGAATAAGATTCCACATGAACATAGCAATTACAGGCATCTCTATTACACAGCTAGGCCTCATGGTGCTCTGCCATGCATGTAACACATTGTCTACTAGGTAGGACCTTGGTTGGGCACGGTGGCTCATGCCTATAATCCTAGCTCTCTGGGAGGCTGAGGCAGGTGGATCACTCAAGGTCAGGAGTTCAAAACCAGCCTGAGCCTTTAGTGAGACCCTGTCTCTATTAAAAATAGAAAGAAATTAATTGGCCAATTAAAAATATATAGAAAAAATTAGCCAGGAATGGTGGTACATGCCTGTAGTCCCAGCTACTTGGGAGGCTGAGGTAAAAGGATTGCTTGAGTCCGCTTGGTCCACTTGAGCTACTATAGCAAAATACCATAAACTGGGTAGCTTATAAACAACAAAAAAAATGGTTTCTCACAGTTCTGGAGACTGGGAAGCCCAAGATCAAGGTGCCATTGCTGACAAATTCAGTGTCTGGGGAGGGTCTGCTTACCTGTTCATGGACAACTGTCTTTTCACTGTGTCTTCACATGGCTGAAGGATAAATGGGCTCCCTGAGGCCTCTTTTATGAGGGCACTAAGCCCATTCATGAGGGCTCTGCTCTCATGACCTAATCACTGTCCAAAGGTCCTACCTTCTTTTTTTTTTTTGAGACAGAGTCTCACTCTGTTGCCCGGCTAGAATGTCCTAGCGTCAGCCTACCTCACAGCAATCTCAAATTCCTGGGCTCAAGCAATCCTTTTACCTCAGCCTCCCAAGTAGCTGGGACTACAGGCATGCACCACCATTCCTGGCTAATTTTTTCTATATATTTTTAGTTGGCCAATTAATTTCTTTCTATTTTTAATAGAGACAGGGTCTCACTAAAGGCTCAGGCTGGTTTTGAACTCCTGACCTTGAGTGATCCACCTGCCTCAGCCTCCCAGAGAGCTAGGATTATAGGCATGAGCCACCGAGCCCAACCAAGGTCCTACCTTCTAACACCATCACCTTGGGGGTTGGGATTTGAATATATGAAGTTTGGGGGGACCAGACCAAACATCGAGACCATAGCATCCACTTACTCTGTTGTTCCTTTTTTCCTGTGTCTGTTTCTAATTTTGTTCATTCTATGAACTTAATTCTTTCCCTGTATCTTTGGTTTAAAATCCTGAGTAAGAACCCAACAGGCCAACCAATCACTTCATGCCTGTCTGGGCAGAGCTTTCATACCAGATTTCTCAGGGACCACGAGGCAGCATAAAGATCAGATCACTGCCAGGACACCACCCAGGGCTGCTCCCATAAGCATAGCAGTTGCCCTCAGAAGAGGACTGTGTGTGGCAGCATCATGATTGATCCGTCCAGCACAGTGGTTAGAGGAAATATTGATGAATTATCATTTTTGATGACCAACATCTTTTCCAGATATTTCCAAAAGTTTATAGGTGACTGAAAGACTAAAAAGTTCAGCTGAGCTTGGTGCTGCACACCTGTGGTCCGAGCTACTCATAAGGCTGAGGTAGGAGGATCATTTGAGCCTGGGAGTTCTTGGCTTCAGAGCCTATGATTGTGCCTGTGAATAGCCACTGTACTCCAGCCTGGGCAACATAGTGAGAACATAGTGAGGCCACATCTCTAAAAAATAAAAAAGATTAAAAAAAAATCCAAAGAACCAAAAAGTTTGATAAAAACATAGACTGGTTATGTATTGCATATCTGATTATAGTTTGTGATAAAGGTGGGATTCTAGATAAAACAACAGCTTGGTTATGTGGCATAGCCAGGAAACAACATGTTTTACTTAACTGGGTTTTTTTTTTTTTAATCTAAGAGTTAAATTGCCTTTATGAGTTTTATATCTTATTCCCTTTCTGGTCCTCTCCCTTTTGGAAATACATTCCCTTTTATCTCTCCTTACTCTGTGCCATCCCTAGGGCTCATCTTATGGAGGTTGGTGAACTTCCCTCCAATCACAAGTATCATTTAATCATTAAGTTGTCTGGTGGCCAATTCAATAACAGTGGTTTTTAAAAAAATTGTTGGTGTTTCTTAGGGGTATTCTCCCACACTCCACCTTTGAAATCTGAGTTGTCTATGATGGGCCAGCCTAGTGAATAACATTGGTTTCATTGTGTGGTTTAAATCTCATGTAAATGGAAGGTTTGATATGCCAGGTAGAGTTTCAAATGTGTCTAATGAAAGGTCATATTTGTTAAATCCTAATATATATGTAAATAAATGTTCAGTAGATAGAACATCATCTCTTTGTAAGAGTATTTGTAGTTCCTTAAGCCCACCTAATCTTTAAAACATTTAGAAAGATCCCCAAATTTAACATACTTTGAGAAAAACATATATAAAACTTTAGTTTTTGAATATTATAAAGATGTCACAGATCTTTTTCTTCTAAAAGCAAACACTGGGCGACTTCCGGGCCCCCCCGCTCTTGGGGCCCCAGAACCTCGTCCATAAAATTATAAAAAAAAAAAAAAAAATAAAAGCAAACACTGATCTGCCAGTTATCAGAGAAGGAAAATTTGGGCTATTAGGTTTTCCCATGATAGAAGAACTGTATTTCTAGAGTTCTTTTTTTTTTTTTTGAGACAGAGTCTCGCTTTGTTGCCCAGGCTAAAGTGAGTGCCGTGGCGTCAGCCTAGCTCACAGCAACCTCAAACTCCTGGGCTAAAGCAATCCTGCTGCCTCAGCCTCCCGAGTAGCTGGGACTACAGGCATGCGCCACCATGCCCAGCTAATTTTTTCTATATATTAGTTGGCCAATTAATTCTTTCTATTTTTAGTAGAGATGGGGTCTCGCTCTTGCTCAGGCTGATTTCAAACTCCTGACCTCGAGCAATCTGCCCGCCTCAGCCTCCCAGAGTGCTAGGATTACAGGCGTGAACCACTGTGCCTGGCCTATGGACTTTTGATTTTGTTTTCAATGCAGATGGTTAAACATTCATTATGATGAATTTGCTTTTTTCTCTCATTGTACTCCTAAGGAACTTTCTGCAAGCCTAAGCTACAATGTAAAATAAAATGTACCTTCTTCACAAAATACCAGATTTATTAATCAATGTGAAAAAATTGGTGGCAGACTGTTAGACTGTTTTTACCTACCTATGTAACAGTATTTTCTCTAATAAACATTTGAAGAAGTTATGAGCCAATGACCATGTCACATGAGGAACAAACTATGAAGAATGAACACTTTACTTTTGTTATCAAATAAAACTTACAACCAGGTTAATCTGACACATTTAATGTATGCATAATTGTTATTGTGCTGTGAGGTAATTAGGCATAAATGGTAAGTAGTTCATGTAAATCACTATAATTAGAATTACTTTTACACAGCCAAATCAAGCATTTCTAGAGTCAGGGAGGGAAAGAATTAAATAGAGTATGGAGCTACTCTGAAAATCTTTGTTTCCATTAATCAGGGCTTTGCAGGCAGCCAGATTTTTTCATCTCTTGGGAGGAAACAGCATAGCCCAAGAGACCTGGGAATTGGGAACCATGAAACTCCTTTTCTTTACCTCCTGCCCTCCTACCAGCTAATTTTCAGTTTTTCCCTTATGTGAAATTATTATTTCTAACTTCCTCTTATATTCTACCATCTTTTATTTGGACATTCCCCTGCCTACCCTCCCAAGAACAATGCATAGATGAAAAAGAACTATTCATTTCTACCATTGTAGTCAAAGCAGCCATAGGCAATACATAAATAAATGTATTCTAATAAGTCTTTACAAAAACAGGTGTCAGTCCAGATTTGGCCCATAGGCCATAATTTGCTGGCCCTACCTCTAGCTGATTGCTACCTGATTAGATTTGAGGGTTGGTAGGAGATCATTAATTACATTCAAAGTTCTACTTGAACTGTACCTAATGTAGCTTTCCAGTTTAATATTCCATTACTGCCTTGTATCCCTGCCTCTAGTCAACAGAGCTATTTATTCTTTCCATTATATAGACAGACAAATAGAACAAAATAGAAAGTCCAGGACATACATAGAAACTTGACATGTGATTGAGTTGACATTGCATATCAATGGGAAAGGGATGATTTATTCAATAAATGAGGGTGGGACCATCAGTTATCTATATGAAGACTGAAATTTTTTTTTTTTTTTTGAGACAAAGTCTTACTCTGTTGCCCTGGCTAGAGTGCCATGGCGTCAGCCTAGCTCACAGCAACCTCAAACTCCTGGGCTCAAGTGATCCTTTTGCCTCAGCCTTCTGAGTAGCTGGGACTACAGGCATGGGCCACCATGCCCAACTAATTTTTTCTATATGTTTTTAGTTGGCCAATTAATTTCTTTCTACTTTTAGTAGAGATGGGGTCTTGCTCTTGCTCAGGCTGGTTTTGAACTCCTGACCTTGAGCGATGTGCCTGCCTCGGCCTCCTAGAGTGCTAGGATTACAGGCGTGAGCCACCACACCTGGCTAAGAGTGAAATATTAATATAATTAGGTACCTACCTCTCCAAACACAAAAAAATTCCATGGAATTAATGTCCTAAACTTAAAGTGAAACTTTAGAACTTCTTAAAGGAAATATAGGGGAATAACTTTTAAGAACTTGGTAAAAGGAATAATTTCTTATATAAGATGTGAAAGTCTAAATTATAAAGGTAAAGAGTGATATATTTGACTATATTAAAATTTAAAACTTCCAGTCAACAAATGGAACCATAGAAAGAGTGAAAAGGCAGACCATAGATAGATATTTTTGCATAAAAATAATTAACTATGGATTGCTATCTAGAATATATAAAGAACTCCTACCAAATAATAGAAAAAAATTAAATAACTCAGTAGAAAAATGGAAAAAGGAGAGTCTGTTTTGTAGGGATAACAATCAGATGCCACAATGAATAAATAAATCAGAATGTATTTATTATAAAATGGAATGTTACTTAGCATGGGGATGATAAATTACAATTCAGGTTGTTAATACTGAGGAGGGAGGGCATAAAGGGGGTTTTAATTATATTTAATGCTTTATACTTAACCTTTAAAATAATTATGTGAAAATATAAAGATTTGATAAAGCTGGGTGATGAGTACCAGGTGTTCCATATAGTTCCCAATTTTGACTGTTTATAATATTCTATTATAAAATGTTCATTTATTTGAGATGGGGGTCTTGCTATATTGCCCAGGCTGATCTCCTGGGCTCAAGTGGTCTTCCTGTCAGCCTCCCAGGTAGCTGGGTTTACAGGCATATACTACTGTGCATGGCTATTTTTTTAAGTGTAGCTGTGAGATATTACAACAGCTTAATTGATTTTGTCATTTTGAGAAAATTACAACTTTTCTTGATGATGTAATTGTAGAGTCTACTGGTCCAGCATTTTCTCCTTACAAGTAGACTAAGGAAGGGGAATTATTAGTATAGTGCTCAGAAAGGCATGTGAAATATCTTAGTAAGAGGTTTTTAGCAATGGAGTTTTTTTTTCCTCTTTCTGAAATTCTATAAGCTGAATACATATAAATCTGATCACACTATTCTCCTGCTTAAGGCTTGCAGTGCTCTCAGGATACAGCACAAACCCAGTGACATGCTCTAAAAGGTCTTTGAGACTGTGATCTCTGCCTCTTGCCAGCCTCATCTGCCATTGTTCTCTGCTGGCAATAACAGCACCAGCTATGATGAGCTACTTGAACAAGACTGGGACCTTATTTTGTCTCTGGGTCTTTACTAAAGCTGCCCCCAATCCTTTGTTATGGCCCAGCTCATATTGCCTACTCAGTGATCACAAACTCCTCTGTTAGATAACTCTCTTTCTTTCCTTAGTCTTCTGGGCCTGAAGAACCCAGGTCATTGCCTGGCACAGAGTAGGTGGTCAATGTTCAATTCATGTTTGTGGAATGAATGTAATATGAGTAAGTGACAAAGCCATCTCTGAAGATGCCAAATAATTCTTTGCTGACTCTGAAGGCAGTTGCGGCGGCTGTGGGCCTATCCCTGTGCCTGTGTGCGAGTGTGGGGGTCTCTGTGAACTCCTATATCCACGTGTATCTCTGTGAATATGTCTGTGCTCTCATTGCTCCTTAGCATTAGTTCTTAACAATTCCAAAAGATGCATGGAAGCCTAGTTTAATTTATCAAATTCAGAACCTTAGTAGAGTTCAGAATGAGGGATATTTTCCACATCATTTTTTTTTTTATGAACTGCAGATTGGTTTGAGAATTATGCTTGTGTCCTGGACATCCCCTGAAATAGTACTGGACTGGAGTGGACCAGGCCTAGTAGAGCTTTACCCAAGCTAGGCCAGAATCAGAATATTTAGGTAGGGGTGAGTAAACAGGGAAAGATTTGCTACAGAAATTGCCTCCTGTCATTTGTCTTCCAGTGGCACATATTGGAATTTATAAATATTTGTTGCTTGAATGCCCAAGGCATGAAAAAATCATTTGCATTTTTAAATTCTATTATAATCAGAAATTGAGCCATTTCTTGTGCTAGTTGTTTTAGTTTTAAGCGCTCCCCCCAACACTAGTTATTTAGATACTTAAATAGGCTTAATTATACTAGTAAACTGAACAAGTTGATATACATTAGGTTACTAGGGTTCTTTTGCAAATCAGGAAAGGCATTTAAAAACCATTTTCATTTAAAAAGAATTTATGGGTGCTAACATATAGTTTGGCTTTTTGGTTTTTAAAGATCTTCATTGAAACCTGAAATGATCTACTTTTATCAAAAAGGGTCCATGTTGAGAATGATATAATGCCAGTTTTTAAAAGATGTAATTATGCTCAGCATTCCAGCTGGAATCATTGTTTCTGATTCTATCATTTTGGGAGATAATAATGCAATGGTGGGGGGAGTGGGGAGAAACAGGAAAAGTAGTATTCCTGCATTTTAAACAAATTGAAAACAACACTTTTTATTTTAACAGCACTACCCCTATTATCTTAATTGTCCTAGTGGAAATTATTCCAGTGTAGCAGGTGGATAGTAATCCAGAAAGGCAGAGGACATGCTATTTTAATTTATAACTTTGGTGAGAATCACCTTGGATCATTTTTTAATGCTAGAATTTTACTATCGTAAAGAACAATGAATAAAGTTAAAATCACTGAATCAAAATATTTGTAATGATGGATGACAATTTTTTTTTTAGTTTGCAGCAGTTAGAATAAAGGAATAGTTTTGATAACAGTTTTGAAAGCAAATGCCTAGAATGCAAATATGCAGACATTTTTGATTAATTTTAGATTTAGTTCAAAAGTAAAAGTAATACAGTAATTAGTCACCTTACCAAATATTTTTTTTGCCAACTTCTTATTTTGAAAAATGTCAACAATGTATTTAGATTCATTAATGGATAACATTTTGCCACATTTGTTTTATTTTCTCTCTAAATATCTCATTTGGTGGAATCATCTACAAGCAAGTTGCAGCATCATAACACTTGACTCCTAAATACATCACATATATCTCCAAGAAGGACGTTTTCCTGTATAAATATATTACCATCATCACATTCAAGAAATTTAACACTCATTTAATAATATCATCTAAGATATAATCCTAGCACTCTGGGAGGCTGAGACTGGAGGATCACTCAAGGTCAGGAGTTCAAAACCAACCTGAGCAAGAGCAAGACCCCGTCTCTACTAAAAATAGAAAGAAATTAATTGGTCAACTAAAAATATACAGAAAAAATTAGCCGGGCATGGTGGTGCATGTCTGTAGTCCCAGCTACTTGGGAGGCTGAGGCAGAAGGATTGCTCGAGCCCAGGAGTTTGAGGTTGCTGTGAGCTAGGCTGACGCCATAGCAATCTAGCCTTGGCAACAGAGTGAGACTCTGTCTCAAAAGAAAAAAAAAATTATCTAAAATATATTTGTCAGATATAGCAAAAATACAAGATGCCCAGATGAATATGAGTTTTAAATAAATAACAATTTTTAAAGTATATTTATGTGCCATGCAGTATTTGGGACATATATATACTAAAAAAATTATTTGATGCTAATCTGAAATTCAAAGTATCTGAGCATCTTATATTTTATCTAGCAATCCTAGATGTAAAGCCCATGTTCAGATTTCTCCAACTGTCCCAAAAACGTTCTTGTGTATATGTAAATGTGTATGTATGTGAGAACCAGGATCCATACTTTGTATTTGATTTTGTATCATAAAATTTTGATAGAATATTTATTAGATATTTACTTTAAAAAATACAAACCTCATGTTCTAAAGATTACTTGTGTGGTGAATGGCCTTTTACATATATAAGATTCAAAACATAAATTTTTACTAAATTTAGTGGTTTGGAGAACAGTATGAGTGGCTTATTTCCAAGATCATAAATGCATAATAGCCAGAACCCCAAACACTTGTGACATCAGTGCATTTCCTTATTGGACATTTGGTGGTATAGTCATACTGCTTTTAGAATTTTTAATGCCTCTCTTTTGATAGTTGCTTTTCTTATAATCTTCCCTTTTGAGTTAGGTTATTATAGAAAGTCTGCTAAATTTGAGGACATTCTCTGACTAGATAATTGGTTGTAATAAGATGGGAATTTCATATCCATCCTAAGTATACATTAAAAAAAAACAAGGGAATTTCAAAACCAATCAAAGCATTTAACATCCCTATCAAATCAGTGCTAAACTATATTCAGATATTTTCTGTATTTTTTCAGCCCTTTACTTTCATGGGACTATGGCCACAATATACTCTAATGTATAAGTTATTTTAAATTATATATAACTATATAAAGTATATATATATATATATATTAGTCTTTATTCTCTGTCTCCTATCATTAGCCTCCTGTAAATTCCATGAAAGCAGGAACTATTTGTTCACTGATGTATACTCATCACTCTATGCAATGTCATATATATACATACACACATACTTATTACATTAGAGATAAAGGTCAATATTCCTTTCCCTGATGTAAAATTAATTTCTTTGTTCATTAATGCCAGGCAGCAATGCACATGGATATGTGGCCTCAGCCTATCTTTTGAGCTTAACTAGCCATTTCTGCCCATGCTAAGAACACCATTCATTAGCTCATCCTCCTAAATTAGAATGTCTTTGCTTTTTCTCTGGTCTAGATTGACTTTTTCTATCATACATCTGCCAAATGTCTATTCAACCTGCAAATCACTGGGCTAACTCCCTTCTGTAATTTTTCCTTAATTGCCTGCATGCAAAGTTTATTGCTTCTCTTTTGGTTTCTCTAAGCCCTTGTTCATGCTTCTTTAGCAGGGGTTTCTAACTTTTTTAGCCCTTAGTATGTCTTTTTCACAGTGCCCCTGGGCCAAAAGAAATACCTAACAGTTTTGTTTATTAAATGGGAACAAACCTAACTTATTAAGTATGAATAAGTATTAAATAATTTTTACATATTTAAGTCCTAACAACTTAATAATTGTTAAAAAAATACACATACTAAGAAAGAAAAATATTTGTTTCTTTTATTATTATTTTTTTTTGAGATAGGGTCTCATCTGTCACCCAGGCTAGGGTGCAGTGGCATCATCATAGCTCACTGTAACCTCAAAGTCCTGGGCTCAAGCGATCCTCCTGCCTTAGCATCTCGAGTAGTTGGGACTACAGGCACACCTGGTCCCAAACTCCTGAGCTCAAGCAATCCTCCCACCTTAGCCTCCCAGAGTGCTGGAATTACAGGCGTGAACCACCTTGCCTGACCTCATTTCATACTTAAGTAGGTACAATGGGATGTGTGCATCAGTTGGGCAGTACAGTTTCTCAAATCTTACAATCAGATTAGACACTGCCATCCTTGTTTTCTGATGGTATGCTGATTTTCACACAGTGGTTGCTTTTTAATAATAGTAACCATTGAAAACCTAGCTTCACAAAGGTACAGCATTTTTGAAAGGACTATAACATGATCTAACATTGAAAATGTGAACTACTTTGAGCTAATAGTTTTCCTGGTGTACAACAGCTATTGCTGTGTTTCTTCCAGACCTTTAAACTAGCCCTCAGTGCTCCTGCAAATTTGCAGTGGTGCCCTGGGTGCCTTAGTTTGAGAACACCAGTTCTTTGCAATATGTTGTACTGAACATTTAGTACATGACAGCATGTGTGTTCACTACACATACAGTATATGTTATGTTATATGCTCTGTGTACTGTATTATTTATGTTTTGTCCTCTTTTCTATTCTGTGAGTTTCTGGAGAGCAGGGACTGTTTGTAGCTCATCATTGTATCCTCAGGACATAGCATATTGCTTGCATAGTATAGAGTAGTACATGCCCAAGAAATGTTGGTTGAATTGTATAGAATTGAATCATCTAAGTTAATCTCCTAATTTTATTAACGAGAAACAGAAGCCTAAGGTTAGCAACAATATCTCATGTTCTAAAATATTTGTTAGTGATAAGAAATCTTAGTTCTCAAATACAATCCTGACTTGAACCTCTGTTTTTCATTTAAGTAGAAACCTAGAGTGGACATGTATCATGTATTTTGTGTAGTAGCAGTGAAATATATTGAAATAAATAATTTAAAAATTCCAAAGCTAGAGATTATAAGATTCTTCAGGTTTGTGCCTGGTGGTGTTATATGAAAAGGCTTTTACTAAAGCTTTTCTGATGTTTCCAGTAATAAATCCTCAAGCAGATGGTGTAATGAAAACATTTTGGACTTTGGAGTCAGATTTGGAGCGCATTTCCATGCTGCCCAAAAGACATGAACTTCTCTTTCTTCAACCATTGAGTAAGAGAACTTTGATTGAACTTGGGTCATAAGCCCAGCACTTTATCCTACTGGGGGGATGGAGTTAGGAGTGGGGTCATTCCCACCTAAAGTGCATGGCTGCAGCACAGCTGTGGAAAAATGGAATGGGATGGATGCTAGGGAGGGAAAACATAGTTATATTTAAAGATAACTTCCATAAAGAAGACATTCATATGAGATAATTTTTAGTAATATAGTATTTGTACTGAACCCTCCATATTTTACCAATCTCCATAGGATATATTTGAAAGACCTCTAACTAAAGTCAATATGGCCATGGAAAGATCTTCTATTCTAATGCATTAAGAATTCTATGGTCCCCAAACTAAGTGACCATTATTAATGTCACTGTCACCTCAAGGCATTTACCAAGCCCCAGTTTGTGCATAGCTGTGGCTAAATTAATAACATAAAATAGCTGATTTATTTTAGAACTAATGGCTGTTTGAAAGTATCTAACTTAATGCCTGAGTTAGGCCAGGCGTGGTGGCTCACGCCTGCAATCCTAGCACTCTGGGAGGCCGAGGCGGGCGATTTGCTCGAGGTCAGGAGTTCAAAACCAGCCTGAGCAAGAGTGAGACCCCGTGTCTACTATAAATAGAAAGAAATTAATTGGCCAACTAATATATATAGAAAAAATCAACTGGGCATGGCGGTGCATACCTGTAGTCCCAGCTACTGGGAGGCTGAGGCAGTAGGTTCACTTGAGCCCAGGAGTTTGAAGTTGCTGTGAGCTAGGCTGACGCCACGGCATTCACTCTAGCCTGGGCAACAAAGCAAGACTCTGTCTCAAAAATAAGTAAATAAATAAGTAAATTAATGCCTGAGTTAAATAATTAATTAACTCAAAGCATATGGTATAACAAAATTTTCTGTTTGCCAACTTTGAACTTTATTTTTTCTATTTTTTTGCTTTTAATTAATAAAAGGTTTAAAACAATTAAAATAACTAGTGTTGATAGTAAAGAAGAACAGTCAATTAGCAAATGAATTATAAATCTGTTCAAATATTTGTTAAAATAAGACCTTTTGATTTCAGATTTTTGGACCAGAAGGTGGTAAAATGTTTGATGTGAATTCAATCCTGATTGTCTGGATTAATTTTTCCATCTCACAGAAGAAACTACAATCCTGATCTCTAAATTTAGATATGTAAATGATTATACAAATCACTATTTTAGAATTTTTCTGTTTTGGATTATCGTGGGCTGATTTTTCTTAACATTCAGGGATGGATCTCTGTGGTCTCATCCCTATAAAATTATGTGATATATTAAATTAAATTTGTTCATAGGAGTGAAGCTAATTTCCATTTCCCAATAATCTATAATCACAAGACAGAGGGGATGGCTTGGGGTTGTATATGAAAGTACTGAGCCAGCATGCTGGGAAACTACTTATTCTCAGGAGACCCACTGTAGCTCCTATTGTATGAATAAACTAGAGGTTTACCCAGCCACATTGCCTCAGTTATTCTACCTGGTGGCCATTGCTATGTGGAAGGAGACTCTCGTCTGGAAAACAGTAGTGCTTATTCTCCAGGAAGGAATTGGCTTTGGATACTGGTAGTTGGAGCAATTTACTGTCTCCTTTGCTTTCCCTGGTTCTTCATGTTACCGGACTGCAAGGCGATTTTTATGACAACAGGGTAGCTCTCGAATTTCATGATTTCCTTTTATGAGTTTGTCCTAGGAAGTTGTTTATTTCTTTCCATCACTTGCAATTCTTTAAGGCATTGATTCAACACTCATTTTTGAGTATTGTAAGGGAGGCAAGACTTTACCTCTTACCCTCTTAGGATCTCCAGTTGGGCCTTAGGATTAAATTGACATAGACAGATTAACCACTTCCTTACGGCGCTCACCGGCTGCGAAACCTAGCCCACAGCCGTCACTCATAGTCCCCACGATAGTTTGTGCTGTGCATTGACAACAGATCCGTTTTGCTCTTGTGTGATAAGGAAAGCTTTAAAGCACTGAAAGCTTGTTTTTTTTTTTCTTTTTTTTTTTTTTGAGACAGAGTCTCTCTGTTGCCCAGGCTAGAGTGAGTGCCATGGCGTCAGCCTAGCTCACAGCAACCTCAAACTCCTGGGCTCAAGCGATCCTCCTGCCTCAGCCTCCCGAGGTAGCTGGGACTACAGGCATGCGCCACCATGCCCGGTTAATTTTTTCTATATATATGTTAGTTGGCCAATTAATTTCTCTCTATTTATAGTAGAGACGGGGTCTTGCTCTTGCTCAGGCTGGTTTTGAACTCCTGACCTCAAGCAATCCACCCGCCTCGGCCTCCCAGAGTGCTAGGATTACAGGCGTGAGCCACAGCGCCCGGCCAGAAAGCTTGTTTTACTTTACAGGAAGCTTTACTTGTAATGTAAATGAGAATAGGTAACATATACATATATGTTTTCATTACATTATTTTTAAATGTTCACAATTTTATTTTGATAAATGAAAAATTAGAAAAGTCATATCATGGCTGTTGGCTAAAGTCGCTGTGTGTGTTTATCTGTGGCTGTTGACTATAGTCGACGCTCGTATGGAAGTGGTTAACAGGAGAAAAGTATACAGATTTTTATATGCATGTGGGAGTCCCCAAAAAGCAGATAGACCAATTACTTATACTGAACAAAGAGTAGAAATTGTGGAAAAATAACTAAAATATGTGGGAGGACTAAAGGAAGATAAAAGTTATTTTAACAAGGTCTGTTTGTACAGATTTTTCTTGTCCATGACTGACTCCCTGTCTCTGGTGATAGGAATGTTTTTTCCCTCCTGATATGAGGAAGTTATCTTTTACATGGGGTTTTTTTTTTTTTTTTTGAGACAGAGTCTCACTTTGTTGCCCAGGCTAGAGTGAGTGCCGTGGCATCAGCCTGGCTCACAGCAACCTCAATCTCCGGGGCTCAGCGATCCTACTGCCTCAGCCTCCCGAGTAGCTGGGACTACAGGCATGTGCCACCATGCCTGGCTAATTTTTTGTATATATATTTTTAGTTGGTCAATTAATTTATTTCTATTTTTGGTAGAGACAGGGTCTCGCTCAGGCTGGTTTCGAACTCCTGACCTTGAGCAATCCGCCCGCCTCGGCCTCCCAAAGTGCTAGGATTACAGGCGTGAGCCACCACGCCCGGCCTACATGGGGGTTTTATCTCCTACTTTTCAGGAAGAAAAGGGGAGATGAGGATGCCCTTCTTACACCTGCTGTTTTTCAAGTATCTTTAGTTCAAAATAATCCTTATGCTGAAGTGGTGTATTTTGGGGTGGCCACGGTTCAGTGTCTCTTGTGTGTGTTGTTTTATAGGTGCTAAGGTGATTGAGTCTCTATCCCTGCCTTGAGGTCCTGTTCCAGTGTAGAGTTCAAACTTTAACAGGAAATTTAAAATTTAAAAATATTTGGAAACTTTGAGGGCTGTGTTCTGTGTGGTCCGTTGGCACCATCAGGTGGGCCAGAAAGACACCCTGGTGGAACTCACATGCCTGGTGTTGGTCTGAGAAGAGGCTCCTGGTATTTTGCCTGGGGGGTTAGAAGCCTGTGTTCTAGGGGTGCTGCAGGGGAGGTGTAGGAGGATGGAAGTGGCTGGATGTGACTATTCTACATCAAAATGTTCACTTCATCTTCTCCCTTTCCCCCCATGCTCTCCAGTGGACCCCTTGTTTCTCAGACTGTCAACCTCTCCAGTGTCTATCCTCAGGGCACCTTTCTCCAGGGCCACTCTGTGCTCTGCCTTTCCCACCTCGTTTCTTTCGTTAACCCTCCTTTGTCAGTGTTCCCTTCTTCCAAAAGTTTGTTAAAATCTCTTTTTTCCCACCACCCACTCTCCTGTTAAAATCTCTAGTCAGCTGATGTCTCCTCTCCAGTCCTGTCCTCTTTGTATCTAATACTCCCTCGTTCTTCCCTAAACCGTCCTTTTTAACAAAAAGAAAAAAACAGGTATACTTGGTAACGAATTAAAACAGTATAAAGGAATGTACAATTAAGACTCTTTTATCACCACTCTTTCCTTTCCAGCATGTTCATTGTTGACAATTTCTTAGGGAGCCCTCCAGAAATGTTCTAAGCCTTCACAAGTGTGTGTGTGGCCATATGTCCTTACATCTTTCCTGCATAGTGGGACCACAGCATACACAATATTCTGTACCTTTTTTTTTAAAAAAAAAACTTTAACACTATATCTAAAGGAACATTCCACATGGGACTTTCTAGTTCTTATAATAGCTCTCTGCTTCTTTTTAATTTATTTATATGAACATTCCATAATCCAATAGCTTTTAACCGTGGCATACTATTCCATCATATGAATATATCAACATGTCCTATGTACAGTGCATCTTTGTGAACATATATGGGTATTTCTGTAGGATAAATTTCTAGAATTGGATTGTTTAGTTGAAGGGGATATGTACTTTATATTCTGATGGACAATGCCAAATTCCCTCAAAAGAGATTGCAACAATTCACATTCTTACCAGTTTATGAGCCTGTCGTTCTCCCTAGCACTCTGGAAGGCCAAGGTGGGAGGATTGCTTGAGGTCAGGAGTTTGAGACCAGCAAGAGTGAGATTCCGTCTCTATAATAAAAATAAAAATTTAAAATAAAAAAAAAATCATACCTCTTGTATTATGAATGAGATTAAGTATTTTTTCAGATGTTTAGGCTATTTACATATGTTTTTCTTATTGATTTATAAAAGCTCTTTATTAAGAAAATAAATTCTTGTCTGTAATAAATGTTGTAAATTTTTTTTACAGTATATTATTTGACTTTTTACTTTTATTAGCATTTTTTCCCAAACAGAGAGTTTTAATTTTACCATTTTAATGTATCTATCTTTTCCCTTATGGTTTTTGGGTCTATATGTTACTTCAAGATTATAAAAATAAACAAACAGGAAGACATTTATAAAGATGTCTATGGAAGGATGATGGGTTGTGCTTCCTGAAGGTGGGGGAGGGTATGAAATCTGACACTGATGGAAGGTTGGATAGGAGGAGGAATCATCTTCCTTTGTCTCAGGAGAGAGGGGGGAAGGGCAGGTGCAGTTATGGGTGGGACTGCAATTTCATATAGGAAGTTGAAGGAGTTCCAACCCAATGCCTTCTCCTTTCTCTTTATGAAGAAGTAGACATCTTCTGAAAGTGATGAGTGTACTTTGGCTTGATGGGAGCTGAGAAGGTTCTAGAGATTCATTGCAGAGACCAGAGTGAACTAACCAGGGAAACAATTATTGACAATATGGAGAGCCTGGTGAAAGGGTTTGTTCTCAGGGCTGTCAGACTTTTTTCAACAATTTTTAGCAGTTTGCGTGAAGGTGATCGGAGGGTGAATATGAGATTTTTCTATTTGTAATTATCCTTTTATCATTTATTATAATTTTTAAAAATTACAGTTGGAATATGTTTGATTCTTTGGAATTCATTGCAGTTTCCTTTATGGCTTAGCATATGGACTATATTTGAAGTTGTGCCACTTATTTTTCAATGTGTTCTGGAGTTGTTGGATATAGAGTTTATATAGATGTAAAATTGCTTGAGTTTACTAATTGTATTGTTGACATCTTTGACAGGTGTGTGGCAAAGGGTGTGATGTTTCTTCTTTCATGGACCACAGGTCTGGGTGTAAACAAGTATCCATCAATGAGCACATGAGGTTTGCCATTTGTAGCATGAGTGGGCCTTGTGATTAGGCAAGCTGAGATGGGCTGTGGATGGCAACTCCCTTGTGCTGTGCCCTGCTCCTAACAGATAAGGAAACAGCAGATTGGAGAGATGATAGGACTTACTCAGGGTCAGATAGCTAATAAATAGCAGAACCAGGAGTTTTACCCAGAGCTTTTGGATTCAACTAGAATGCTCTTAATGCCATTTCTTTTATGCTTGGTTGGAATAGGTGATAGGTTATTACCATCTTTCAACATCATCCTTAAGTTTTCCATTTGCACAATCTAAAAGGCAATGCCATTGATTCCTTATCAAAAACCCAATAGAAAAGGTATCATGATCCTACTTTATAAATTCCATGAGATACAGGTAACTTATGACAAATCTTAAAACTGACCACTAGAGAAACATATTCATTTCAGATTTTTAAGTCTGAGACTAGTGTTAAGTGTGTGTAATTTGGGAGTTGGGGATGTATCAGAGTCCTGGCAGGAAATAATTCACAGCAGATGTTTCAAATATAGACTGAATCTAGATACTACTTAGAGAGGTGTGGGCAGGCTTAAGGCAGCAGAGCGAACAAGGGATGGAGGGGCGAAGGAGGAGTCTGGTGAGAGCTGGAGCTGTGGCGTGAGGGACCGTCCACCTGATGGTCCAGGAGCGATGCAGCTCTGCTGAGACACAGCTCTGAAGAAGGGAGGGAGGGGGCAGGAGAGAAAGACAGGATCCCTCCCTAGTCCCTCTCTCGGGTTTCCTGCAAGTAGCACCTCCCCAGCCAGGCAAGGTCAGTCTCCTGGGATATGGAAGAGCAGGAGTGAGAATGCATGGGGAGGTGAGAATGACCAGCACCTAGGAGCAATGCCAGGGTGGAGTTCATGGTCTGTGTTCTAGCTACCAATGATTTCTGAGACACAAAGAACAAATTATAGGAAATTAAATCATTAAGAAAAGATTGCTTATCATACAGAAGGTTCTATGTTACTGTTAAAAAAAATTGCTCACAATTTTGATGTATATTTGCAAAGAGATAGGGTATGACGGACCAGCCCTGAGAAAGAATGAGTATTTTTGAATTGATCAATAATGAATATGTTTACTATAAAACAAAGCAAAACTAAGGAAAATAAATTTAATAGAACCAAAACATAGGGTAAGTTGTGAGAAAACATATGTGGGTTTCTGAGTGACAGCTGTTTTGAAGAAAACTGTGAACTTAACTCTCCCTGAAATCACTGCTATTAGTAAAGAATTTAAAAACTTCTTTAGGACCCATTTTATAACCCAGTCTAAATAGTCCTACTGTTCTTCATTTGACCATGTGATTTTTCCCTTGAGATAGAGATTTTTAAATCTCTTAATTTCAATAATTATTGGAAAATAAACTTTATTAGAAGAAAATTAGCTTGTCTCCCCAATTGAAAATACTTGGGAATGTATAATATTGTTTAGATAGGCTATGTCTAATGTTTATGGTTAGAAGGGTATCCATTTTGTTTACCAGTTTATCTAGATTAAAATCTGTCTCTTAAGCAGTATTCATGTCACATTAGGTATTTGTGATCTCGGATGTTTGATGATTTTCCCCTCTGGCACTTTATCATCTTCTAAATATTACTGTAAAATATAATACACTGTAACATAAATTATATATATAATATATAATATAATATTTGCCAAGGTGCCCTTTCTAAAATATATTGAGTTGTGTGGGGAAAACAAGAGATAGGACTCTGAATGCTACTTTTTAAGAGCAGCATTGAGTTCTGTCTGTGCCATCTTTTTTCCACATCTTGATTCTTTTTTTTTTTCCCATGAGCTTTATTTATTCAACATATATTGATTATATCATGTGAAAAGTATCAGAGTGGCCTTAAATTATTCCTGCAAAATGTGTTGCAAAGAATTATGAATTGCTATGACCTTCCCAGTTACCTAATACAGAATATTGCTTTCAAAAGATTTCTAATACATAGAACGTACTTGGAGATTATTAGGTTTTATGCAAGTTTTCCAATTTGAAGCTGTTCTAAAATTGTTTAAGGACATAATGCTTTTTCTGGCAAGTTGAAAATAGAATAACCAGTACACAATAATGGTTCATAAAAAAAAGAAAAATTAAGAGATTTTGGCAGGAGTGGAAATCTGTTTTCAGTTGAGATTTAAGAATAGATGGAGAGTTAACGTGCAGAGAAACACAGGGAAGCCATCCAGATGGCACAATCAAAGCAAAGAAGATCCTTTTGCCTGGCCTAAAGGTCTAGAAGGCACAGGCTGGAATCAGGAGCTGAATTTAGAGAAGAAAGAAAGCCAAGAGGAATAGGAATGCAAGAGAGGTTTCTGAAGCAGGTTGGAATGAATTAATAGATTATAAAATAAAAACAAAAGCATTATAGACTAGATGGTGAAATCTAGCTTTTGAGAATGTTCTCTGCCAAATTATTTACTACTGTAGTTGGTGCTAAGTGGCATGACCTTCCATTTTTTTCTGCTTTTTACCCTCTCTGAATTCACCCTGGCCTGGCTTGCCTTGGTTTTTTGTTTTGAGTGCAGTGGTGTCATCATAACTCACCACAAGCTCAAAACCCACCCCCCCAGGAGGGTTTAAGCAATCTGCCTGCCTCAGCCTCCCAAGTAGCTGGGATTACAGGCACCCATCACCACGCCCAGCTAATTTTTTCTATTTTTAGTAGAGACAGGGTCTCACTCTTGCTAAGCCTGGTCTTGAACTCCTGAGTTCAAGCAATCCTTCCACCTCGGCCTCCCAGAGTGCTAGGATTACAGGCATGAGCCACTGTGCCTGGCCAAAACCCTGTATGTATGAAAAGTCAATTTTCACACTTAATGGATGGATTGGATAGGAAATCATTTTCCCTCAAATTTCGTTTAAGTCTTCACCTGTTGTTTGTGACCTGTTGCCTCCTTTCATCGCCACCTCAGAAGTTTGTAAGACCTTAATATTCCTGGTGTTGTGAAATTTCATTATTGTGATTTGGTGTGGGTATTATCTCTGTCATTGACTTGGGCACTTGGCCCTTCCAGTCTAGAAATCAGGTCCTTCTGTTCTGAGAATAATCTTTGCATTATTTCTTGGGTAACTGCCTCCTCTCTTTTTTCCTCTCTCTCTCTCTCTCTCTCTCTCTCTCTCGAGTTCCTTTTTGTCGGATATTGGACCTCCTGAATTAATCCTCTAATTTCCTTATATTTTTCATCTTTTATTGTTATTTATTTGTTGTATTTTCTGTAATGTTTTCTCAAACTTATCCTCTAATCCTTTTTCTGGAATTTTATTTATGCTATCATATTCTGAACTTCTAAGTACTCTTTTTATTTTATACTCTTTTATTTTATAATGTTTTTTTTTTTTTTTGAGACAGAGTCTTGCTTTGTTGCCCAGGCTACAGTGAGTGACATGGTGTCAGCCTAGCTCACAGCAACCTCAAACTCCTGGGCTCAAGCAATCCTGCTGCCTCAGCCTCCTGAGTAGCTGGGACTACAGGCATACGCCACCATGGGTGGCTAATTTTTCCTATATATATTAATTGGCCAATTAATTTATTTCTATTTATAGTAGAGACGGGGTCTTGCTCTTGCTCAGGCTGGTTTTGAACTCCTGACCTCGAGCAATCCGCCCTCCTTGGTGTCCCAGAGTGCTAGGATTACAGGCATGAGCCATCGCAGCCGGCCTATTTTATAATCTTAATGTTCCTTTTTAAAAAATTAGCATTTCATTCTTGCTTTATAGTTTTATTTGCATAACTATAATTTGGTACCCTTTCCTCTAGCCCCAACCATTCTTTTATTCTCTGTTTCTATATATTTGATTTAAATTTTTTTTAAGATTTTACATATAAGTGAGATCATGTAGTATTTTTCCTTCTGTGTTGTTGAAAATGACAGGATCTCATTTGTTTTACAAGGCTAAATAATATTCAGTTGTATATATAGCATATACCACAGTTTCTTTATCCTTTCATCAGTCAATGGACATGTTGGTTGTTTCTGTATCTTGGCTATCGTGAATAATGCTGCAACGAACATGGGAATGCAGATATCTTTACAAGGTGGTGATTTCATTTCCTTTGAGTATATTTCCAGAAGAAGGATTGCTGGATCATGTGGTAGTTCTATGTTTAATTTCTTTAGGAATCTCCATATTATTTTTCACAGCCAGCGGCTGCACTAATCTACATTCCCACCAACAGCACGCAAGTGTTCCCTTTTCTCTACACCCTCACCAACCCTTATTGCTTGTCTTTTTGACAAAAGCCTTCCTAATAGGTACAAAGTGATATCTCATGGTGGTTTTGATCTGCATTTCCCTGATGATTAATGATGTTGGGTCCCTTTTCATATACCTGTTGGCCATTTTTTTTCCGTTTTGGTATTCTGTTATAGTACATTTCTATGAATAGCTTCTTTGGAGAAGTGTCTATTCAGGTCCTTTGCTCATTTTTAAATCAAGTTACTCTTTTTTTGCTGTTGAGTTGTGTGAGTTCCTTATATATTTTTGGTTCTTAACCCCTTATCAGTACCTAGTTCACAAATCTTTTCTCCCAACCTGTAAACTGCCTTTTCATTTTGTTGATTGTTTCCTTTGCTGTGCAGAAGCTTTTTAGTCCGATGTAGTCCTAATTACTTATTTTTACATTTTTAAAATTTCAAAATATTAAGAGGGCACAAATGTTTTTGTTACGTGGATAGCTTTTAGAATGCTTGAGTCAGGGCTGTTAGTGTGCATCACCCAAATAGTGTTCATTGTAACTGTTAGGTAGGTTTTGCTCCTCTCCTCCTCCCCTTCCCTATTTTTACTTTTTTTGCCTGTGCTTTTGGTGTCCTATCCAAAAAAATCATTCCAAGACCAATGTCAGGGAGCTTTCCTTCTGTGTTTTCTTAGGAGTTTTATGGTTTCAGGTTTTATATTCAGGTTTTTAATCCATTTTGAGTTGATTTGCTTTTGGTGTATGGTATAAGATCAGGGTCCAATCTTACTCTTTTGCATGTAGATAATCTGTTTTCCCAGCACCATTTATTGAAGACATTGTTTCTTTCCCCACTATACTTATATAGTTTTAATAGCTCCTCTTATTTTTCTCAGAATATTAATTATATTGACTTTACTTTTACTTTTGAAGTTTCCTTTTGCTCTCTGCATAGTCCTCTGTTTCCTCTGATTTTTTTTCCCCTCTGTATGTTTGCTCTGATCTAAGACTTTCTTTCACCTTGGAATTTTTTTTCAAATTTCTATTGATTCTTGGCTGGCAACACATTTTAGTTTTCTAAGGTACTAACAAGCTGATTTAAAGCTCCATTTTAAGTGATTTGTTGACTGGTGTGGTTTACCAGAAGGTGGTTTGGTTGGGATCCAGGTGTTTTCCTTGGGAGAAGCACAGACATTAAGTGCCTTATGGGCTTTTGTTCTGGAAATCATTCAGCTTCTCTAGAAAAATTCCTTTAAAAAAAAAAAAAGTTTTTAGAGACAGGGTCTTGCTATGTTGCCCAGGCTGGCCTCAAACTCTTGGGCTCAAGCGATGCTTCTGCCTCAGCCTCCTGAGTAGCTGGGACCATAAGCATATGCCACTGTGCCCGGCTATCCAGAAAAATTCTTCTATTCTCTTACTTACTGAGAATGGATCTGGCTATCATTGTTTAGGGACCCCATCTGGGAACAAAGGGGAAGATTACATGGCTAGTAAATGGTAGAGGGGATATAAATTTAAATTCAAGTTGTGTGACTTTGGAGCCCTTCCTCTGGGCTGTTACATTTACTGCCTCCTGTACTGAACCCAAAGTGGGGCTTCACGGCCTTTTATTTTTCCCAATTTTTTACAGTGGTAAAACACACATTAAGGTTTACCGTCTTAACTATTTTAAGTGTACAGTTCAGTGGTATTAAATACGTTCATAATGTTGTACAACCATCACTACTATTTATCTCCAGAACTCTTCATTTTGAAAAGCTGAAACCCTATGCCCATTAAACAATGACTCTCCATTCCTCCCACCCCCAGCCCCGGCAACTACTTTTTCTACTTTCTGCCTCTATAATTTTTCACTACTCTATGTACCTTATATAAGTGGAATCATACAGTATTTGTATTTTTGTGACTGGCTTATTTCACCTACCTTAATGTCCCCAAGGTTCAATTTATATTTTAGCATATGTCAGAACTTCCTTTTCAGGGGTGCATGATATTCTAGCTTTACAGCCTTTTACATTAAGTTTTTTTCTTACTTTTTATGTATAATATACCCTTTTAGTCCTGTCTGCAGCACAGTTAGGAACACTCCATATATGATTATATTTAAATTACGTGTATGGTAGAGACTTATAATTTGTTCTTCATTTGCAGCTTTTTTCAAGGAGCAAACCTCCAAGGGGGCTGTATGTTTATGGAGATGTTGGTAAGTGTGTTAAAATAAGTTTTGGGTTGGCTAAACGTTAAGTTTCCCAGTTTTTGCTCAGTGAGGGACAACTTCCATTCCCATCCTTCAGTCCACTGCCAGCCAGGGACTAGGACGAGGCTAGGTAAAGCATGACAGAGAGAAGGGGACAGAGTGCAGTTACCTCAGCCTTCTCTTTTACTTCTCCTAGGGTGTGGCTGTAGTTTAAGGCAGAATTAGTTACCATGTTAGGGTGCAAACATTATCTAATGTGTAAAGTGAATTGATCTTAGGGAAGGACATCATCTATAGACAGGTTTTTAGATAAATCAGGATCTCAATACTCAGTACTATTTGACTCAGCTTAATACTCTAAAAAATAAGCTATATTTTTAACTTTACTTCTCACTAATATTTCTACTCATAATCTAAGCCCTTAGATTAATAATTTAGTTATTATTAGCTTTCATTTAGTCGATAGTAGATGTTCTTTTTTTTTTTTTTTTTTTTTTTTTAGACAGAGTCTGACTCTGTTACCCGGGCTAGAGTGCCGTGGCGTCAGCCTAGCTCACAGCAACCTCAAGCTCCTGCGCTCAAGCAATCCTGCTGCCTCAGCCTCCCGAGTAGCTGGGACTACAGGCATGTGCCACCATGCCCAGCTAATTTTTTAAATATATTTTTAGTTGGCCAATTAATTTCTTTCTATTTTTTAGTAGAGACGAGAGTCTTGCTCTTGCGAGTGCCGGTCTGGAACTCCTGACCTTGAGTGATCCTCCCGCCTCGACTTCCCAGAGTGCTAGGATTACAGGCGTGAGCCACCGTGCTGGGCCCGATAGTAGATATTCTTAATGCATGAGTGGTAGCATTTCCTTGGTCTCCCAATTCTATGCATTGAGCACAAAGACTCATATTTTGTTAGAAACCTTCTGAGCAGTCACTTACTTTCTAGATTTTCCTAATCATTTAATGTCTTGCTCATGAAGTCTTCCTTGACCTCATTCTTGCTGAAATCTTCTGTTTTCTGGTTTCTGTTTCCTTCCAACAAATCTTTTCCTTCTGGTCCTAAGACTCTCCCTGGTTACTCACATTCACTGGTGTCATGAAGGTGGCTCCCACTTCACTTGGCTTTATTTCCTTCTCGCTTATCAATTATTTATTTTATTGGCATAGTCAAAACTCACATTTGCACATAACGAGATCAATTTTGAACCTAGACTAATATACACACTTTAGGCTCCCCTACAGCCATACCACATTTTTGTTAAGAGGGAGTGGTAGCAGGGCATATTTTCTTAGTAAAATTTTTAGGGCAAGAAAAAGAAAAACGAGTTTTAAAGGTAAAACTGTTCTTTTCTCCTCCTCCTTTTTCTGATTTGTTTGCTAATGCCTTTAAACACCTGTTTTACATTTATAGATTTAAATAATCTAATAAAAAGTGAACAATAGATTGCCCCTTAAAAATTTTTAAGTTCTTAAAAATTACAGATTTAAAAAATGTTAAAGAAGCTCAAACTATTCTTTTTGTTAGTTTATTGACTGTTTTCAGACCAATGTATACTTTCTTCTTATTTAGAAAGTAATTTATACCAGATGCTTGCTCAGTGTATTGTGCCTGCACCTTTGGACACCACTAGTGTATCTCATCCCATTAGCTCTTATTCTGTGTCTCCTGAGAACACTTACTTCCAGTACCTTCACTTTTGTATTCAGTCATTGCTAAAATCAACATCTTTGTTCCTCCTGTTATCTTAACCACTTAACCATAAATGGAGATGGTTAATAAAGCACAAGTGCTTCTACTTCTGCAAAAGAACTTTAAAAAAAAAAAACCCAAACCTATGAAAGTTGTTGGATTTTAGTTTGGAAAATATTCTAACTAATTAAAGGGAGGTATAATACAAGTTATTCATCTGAATGCTTGAAAGGATTAGAAAGGATGTGATAATATGGGACATTCATATAGCCTGGTGTGTGGCTACCTTTGGTTGGAAAAATCTTTGTAATATAGAGAGGAGAAGAGAAAAGAATTCTGAAATGGGAAGTGAGATGAACATTTTGGTGGCTGTAATCAGCTTAGAATACTTACAAAATAGGTAATAAAAGTTCTCATTTTGGGGGGCTCTGTGAGAGAATAGCCTCAAAATGCCACCCTAAGCCCTTATTCGTTATCATTTTCCTTTTTTTTGGACTTGGAAAACAGGTATGACATTTTAAGGAGACTTGATGGGCAAGAAGATGTCTGCTTCATAGCACCCCCTTCCCACTCCTCATTCCTGCACACTGTCTGGGCTCTGCCACACCCACTTCCTCTCTTTCTTCATAGATGTGTTGAGATGATTGACTCAGATGGACCCCAAATCCAGGGAACCCCAGCAGAGTTGTTATGCAAATTGGAGGGATTATCATCATGGTTCAATCTTAAAACAAAATGTTTTCATTAATGAAATGTTTAGCACCTCTTCGGAAGCCAAAAGCTGTGGAAGTAGGATTTTGTGGCTTCATTCTTACCACACAGCGGACTTTTTTACAGCATAGCTTCAGCTCTTGCCTGGCAGGTGCAGCAGTGATTGCAGGGCTAATGATTTCTCTGGTACATTAGAAGATAATAAAAGTACATTTTGTTTGTAAGTCCCTTTTCTGCTGCCTCCTGGTTTAACCTCACCTGGTTCACATTGACACGAGGCTCTAGTTTTGCCAGTGGAAAGGTAGGCTGGTTTTAAGAGTAGGAGTATGGAAACAGTTCTGTTAGCCTTGGATGCAGGGACAGAGGACCCCACTTCCACCTTCTTCTGCTGGGGGACAGCTGTGAAAAGGGACTCCCGGGGGGGTTCTCTCGAGTAGTCATTTTTGGCTTCCTAATTATGGGCTGGAATGTGAGAACTTAAGGAGTTTTAGGTTTTACAAATTAATCCCCTGGTAAGCATCCTCTCTAGAGAAAAATAAAACATTTTATTTATGATTCTGTAGACATCAAAGCAAAATTGTGAAGTAGGTAAAATTTAGTATTGATTTTTTTTCCTCACTTTTTCTCAACGTCTTCTGTCCTGTTCTTCAATTCATTTGACAAGTTTATTGAGCACATGCCTGGTGCGAGATAGTATGGTGTTTCTGGAGATGTGATGTTGAATAAAAAAAAAAAAAAAAACAGACACAGCGTTTGCTCTCCCAAAGATTACAAACTGGTTCAATGGCTTTAAAACATTTTTGAACATGACCCAGGGTAGGAAACTCACGGCTGTATTCCAGCACTCTGGGAGGCTGAGGCAGGAGAATTGTGTGAGGTCAGGAGTACGAGACCAGTCTCAGCAAGAGTGAGACCCCATCTCTACTAAAAATAGAAAAATGAACCGGGTTTCAAGGCGCACACCTGTAGTCTCAGCTACTCAGGAGGCTGAGGCAGGGGGATCGCTCAAGCCCAGGAGTTTGAGGTTGCTGTGAGCTGTGATGACACTACTGCACTCTAGCCGGGGCAACAGAGTGAGACTTTGCCTCAAAAAAAAAAATTGAATTTTAGAATTTCTGAATTTCCTGCTTTTTCTCATTTTTGATTATCTACTGGTTACTGTGACTATTAACTTGTTGAGGGTCTATATTCAGTTATCTTCTTTAAACTATGTTGAATTTTATTTTGCCAAGGGTTACTTGCATGCCAGCTTGATTTATTCCAATCCCTTCCCCTGCTCCATCATCTTTTAGTTCTGTTTTTTTTTTTTTCCCGCCCCACCCCTAGTTCTGTTTTTATTTATGGTTAGCTTCATTCTTTTTTTTTTTTTTTTTGAGACAGAGTCTCACTTTGTTGCCCAGGCTAGAGTGAGTGCCATGGCATCAACCTAGCTCACAGCAACCTCAAACTCCTGGGCTCAAGCAATCCTTCTGCCTCAGCCTCCCAAGTAGCTGAGACAAGCATGTACCACCATGCCCGACTAATTTTTTTCTATATATTTTTAGTTGTCCAATTAATGTCTTTCTATTTTTAGTAGGGATGGGGTCTTGCTCTTGCTCAGGCTGGTTTCAAATTCTTGACCTTGAATGATCCTTCTGCCTTGGCCTCCCAGAGTGCTAGGATTACAGGTATAAGCCACCACACCCGGCCCCCTTTTTTTTTTTTTTGAGACAGTGTCTCGCTCTGTTGCCTGGGCTAGAGTGCCATGGCATTAGCCTAGCTCATAGCAACCTCAAATTCCTGGGCTCAAGCAATACTCCTGCCTCAGCCTCCCAAGTAGTTGCAACTACAGATGCACACCACCATGCCCAGCTAATTTTTTCTATTTTTAGAAGAGATGGGGTCTTGCTATTGCTCAGGCTGGTCTTGAACTCCTGAGCTCAAGGGATCCTCCCACCTTGGCCTCCCAGAGTGCTAGGTTTATAGGCGTGAGCTACCATATCTGGCCTGTTTAATATTTTTGGACTGGTTGACCATGAACCTCAGGTAACTGAAACCTTGGCTACGGGGGTGGGGGTGGGGGAGACTACTGTACTAATGTAATTGTAGTGATGAAAAATTTCAGGTTGAAATTTAGATAATTTAATTATAGGGATTGGCTATATCAGAATTTCATCAAGTAGGCCTCATTTTGAAAGACCTACATTCTCAGCTTTTAAAAAGATGAAAGTGTTATAATTGGCAATTCTCCAGCTCTAATGTATATATATGATTCATTTTCAGTATTTATGTTAGATACTAATCTTTATTTTTCACTGTTCTCTTAATTTTCTTATTTATTATCTTGAATTTTCCCATAGTGCCAAGACAGTTCCTCATGCATAGTAATGATCCAATACATATTTATTTAATTAATTAAGTTATTTTATTTATACTAGAATCTTTTAGAAGACTGAAGAATAAATAATCTTGTACATCTTACCAGTGTATGAACATAGTTCTCTGAGAGAAAATAGCCTCTGTAACTAAATGTTGTATTACCTAAAAACAAGATTTTAACAGAAAAGAGTACTATCCACATTTTATTTTTAGCTAGTTTAACATATAAACACCCCTTTCTAAAAAAGTAACATAGTCTTCAGCTTTCCAGTGGGAGAGTGTGGTTTCATTATCTCAAAGCTAATGAACAATCATTACAGCAATCAGTACATACTATTTAATAGTATTCTTTTTTTTTATTTTTAAGGTACAGGAAAAACAATGGTGATGGACATGTTTTATGCTTATGTGGCAGTGAAGAGGAAAAAACGGGTTCATTTTCATGGTTTCATGCTAGATGTGCACAAAAGTAAGTGAATCATCTGAAAGAAGTGATTTTTCAGTGGGCAAACACTATAAAATAGTTTTCTTCATTGAATGAACATATAATCTTGTATTTTCTTTTCTTTTTTTTTTTTTTTTTTTTTTGAGACAGAGTCTCACTTTGTTGCCCAGGCTAGAGTGAGTGCCATGGCGTCAGCCTTGCTCACAGTAACCTCAAACTCCTGGGCTCAAGCAATCCTGCTGCCTCAGTCTCCCGAGTAGCTGGGACTACAGGCATGCACCACCATGCCCGGCTAATTTTTTCTATATATATTAGTTGGCCAATTAATTTCTTTCTATTTATAGTAGAGACAGGGTCTCGCTCTTGCTCAGGCTGGTTTTGAACTCCTGACCTTGAGCAATCCGCCCGCCTCGACCTCCATGAGTGCTAGGATTATAGGCGTTAGCCACCGAGCCCGGCCTATATTTTCTTTTTCTTCAGCTGAGTTTAGGAGCAATATAATCTTTTTTAAAAATTAGATTTTTGCTTGATGTAAAATTTTATTTGGTTTCATTTGTTTTGTGCTATAATGAAATAGTTAAGAATGTGTCTAGAGTTGGTCCTTAACACGAATTCATTACTTCCAAATCTGGGAACAGAGGTTACTATATGAAGGTCAGGCATTTTCTGTTTCTACTAAGGGTTGATAAAAAATGTTAAAAATGTACCTGTTTTGGGCCAGGCGTGGTGGCTCACACCTACAATCCTAACACTCTGGGAGGCTGAGGCGGGAGGATCATTTGAGCTCAGGAATTTGAGACTAGCATGAGCAAGAGTGAGACCCCATCTCTACTTAAAAAATAGAAAGAAATTAGCTGGACAACTAAAAAATACATATATAACAAAAAAAATTTAGCCAGGCATGGTGGCACATGCCTGTAGTCCCAGCTACTTGGGAGCCTGAGGCAGGAGGATTGCTTGAGCCCAGGAGTTTGAGGTTGCTGTGAGCTAGGCTGACACCACGGTACTCTAGCCCAGACAACAAAGTGAGACTCTGTCTCAAAAAAAAAAAAAAAAAATTACCTGTTTCAAATAGTTATTTTTGATTAGGTCCTTTACTCTGTGTTAGCATGTAGGCATTCCGTTTGTATTTGTATGTAAGCTTTATTGCTTTGCTAGTGTTCTTATGTTATTTTACTTTTGCATGATTTGTCTGCCAGCTATACTGAAACCTCCCTAGGGCAGGAACCTTGTGTTTTCCTCTAATACTTTCAGCATTTAACACACACATAATGAATGAAGTGGACCGACTTTAGTGTATTAGGCTAGAGACAAGGGAACATTGTGATTAGATATGCTAATAGCATACACTGCTTGGGCAGGATCACATCTAGTCACCTATCCTTTAGCTTGTCATCTCTGCAGTGATTAAGGAGTGGAGATGGAATAATCTTGAGGCTTCCTTATACCTATAAGAGTATAGTAATATTTGAACAACTTATTTTTTATTTATTTATTTTTTTTGAGACAGAGTCTCACTCTGTTGCCCAGGCTAGAGTGCTGTGGCGTCAGCCTAGCTCACAGCAACCTCAAACTCCTGGGCTCAAGCAATCCTACTGCCTCAGCCTTCCGAGTGGCTGGAACTACAGGCATATGCTACCATGCACAGCTTATTTTTTCTCTCTATATATATTTTTAGTTGTCCAGTTAATTTCTTTCTATTTTTTTAGTAGAGACGGGGTCTCTCTCTTGCTCAGGCTGGTCTTGAACTCGTAAGCTCAAATGATCCACCTGCCTCAGTCTCCCAGAGTGCTAGGATTACAGGCGTGAGCCACCATGCCAGGCCTGAACAACTTATTTTAAGGTAGAAAAAATACAACCAATTTCAATAATCAAGTTTGATTGTACATGGAATTTAAACTTAATTTTTATAGCCACACTGAAGTTTTATTTAGAGATTTAAAAATGTTATAGTTGTGTGGCCGGGCGTGGTGGCTCACGCCTGTAATCCTAGCTCTCTGGGAGGCCGAGGCGGGCGGATTGCTCAAGGTCAGGAGTTCGAAACCAGCCTGAGCAAGAGCGAGACCCCGTCTCTACTATAAACAGAAAGAAATTAATTGGCCAACTAATATATATAGAAAAAATTAGCCGGGCATGGTGGCACATGCCTGTGGTCCCAGCTACTCGGGAGGCTGAGGCAGCAGAATCGCTTGAGCCCAGGAGTTTGAGGTTGCTGTGAGCTAGGCTGACGCCACGGCACTCACTCTAGCCTGGGTAACAAAGTGAGACTCTGTCTCAAAAAAAAAAAAAAAAAATGTTATAGTTGTCTAAAATATAATATAATATTTGGTCTGTGTTCAATTTCATCCATTTAAGGAATACATCGTCTTAAACTAAGTTTGCCAAAAAGGAAACCAGGATTAATGGCTAAATCATATGACCCAATAGCTCCCATAGCTGAAGAAATCAGCGAAGAAGCATGTCTCTTGTGTTTTGATGAATTTCAGGTAAAGTAGAGATTTTTTCATAAATGTAGAATGATATATTGAATGAAATGTGAAGATTTCAGTTTTGCTGATGGTTTTTATCATTGTTTTATGAATGAATTTGACAAATTATCTCTTACTGCTTTAATTTTACTATCTGGTTCAGGAGTTGGCAAACCATGACCTGCACAGGGCGAATCTGACTCATCTGCTTTTGTATGGTTAATAATAAAAGAAGAGTTTTTATCTTTTTAAAGACAGTTGAAAGGAGAAGAAGAAAAAGAAAGTACAATAGAGACCAAATGTGGCTTGCAAAGCCTAAAATATTTACTATTCAGTCTTTTACAGGAAAAGTTTGCCAACCTCTAAATTCTGGTTGATGATTCTACATTTCCCTTATACCACAGAGATAATGAAATAATTATACAATAATGTCTTTGAGATGTTTGAGTATTTTTAAAAGTGTTATATAAAGAGCAAGTGAGTCATACATCTCATTTAAACCTCACAACATACATATCTGTGATAAAGGGAGGGAATTGCCTTAGTTGAACTTTTAAATTTTCTTCTAGTTTTACGATTCTCTAACATTAAGTATTTAAATTGGTAGTGAGTTATTTCTTGTTCTTCTATGTTTTAAAACCTGGATTAGTGGGAAGATGATGTGGTCAGGATGACTTTATCCCAAAACATGCATAATGAGTCTCCTTCAGCAACTCATACATAGAGCTAATGACAGTCTCAATTTATGATAGAGGGGAAGGAAGACTTTTCACCAGGGATGCTGTTGTGTTAAACCATCTGAGGAGGAGGGATCTTTGCTTCTTTCTCTCTTCAGTCTTATTAAGACAGCCTGATGTTCACCCTTTGTATTGTAGAGCTAAAAAGGTCTTCCAAAGAAAGGATTATGGAAAAGAACAGATGCTCTCCTCCCTCTGAAGGGGCATACTAAGTGAATCAATGTATTGCCAAATGAGAAGGGCCTCATTTAGTTGTTCTGAAAATAGCACCATTTAACAGTTATGCTGCTGTCAAAAATAAAAGTCAGTGATGAATCAATAAGGGCCATTTTTCTTGATTTTCCATTACTAGCTGTCTTTTAACCAAAATATCTCTAAATAAAATTGAATTGGCATAGTTAAATTTTGATTAAGGAACTAAATTACATTTTTAAGAAGGTATATTAATACTCAGGCTTTGTAAAATGATTCATGCTTTACAACATGTTTTTACATCTTTACTTCATTTAATCCTATAAAACAGTTATAATTATTATTATTATTATTAAATTTTGAGACAGAGTCTTGCTTTGTTGCCCAGGCTACAGTGAGTGCCGTGGTGTCAGCCTAGCTCACAGCAACCTCAAACTCCTGGGCTCAGGCAATCCTGCTGCCTCAGCCTTCTAAGTAGCTGGGACTATAGGCATGCGCCATATGCCCAGCTAAGTTTTACTATATATATTTTAGTTGGTCAATTAATTTCTTCCTATTTATAGTAGAGACGGGGTCTCGCTCTTGCTTAGGCTGGTTTCGAACTCCTGACCTCAAGCAATCTGCCCGCCTCGGCCTCCCAGAGTGCTAGGATTACAAGCCGTGCCTGGCCAACAGTTATTATCACCACATAGAGATGAGAATTCTAAAGGCTTCAGAATTCCCTAGGTATTATGTAAAAATCATTACCCTTAACTTTAAACATGTAAATTTCAAGATATTCAGAGGAATGATTGGCATGTTTTCGTGGTGTGAAGGCCATTGAAAGGGCAGACTGGGAAGGTTAGGAAGCTCTGAAAATCTAGCTGTGCAAAGCATGCAATCTTGAAGAAGACACAGAGCAAGCAGGGCCAGCTTACCCATTGGGCACAGTGCCTAGGACTCGTGATACTTTTAGGGGCTCACAAAAATATTTAAAAAATTAAATGAATATATCAATAATGAATCCAGCCTGTTTCTGTCTATTCTGTATTATGCTTGTCTTTATACCAACATGGTTGTAATTTTATTTTATTTTTTTAAATTTAGGAAGAGGCACATCAAAATAAAAATGCCTAGGGCTCACCAAAGTCATAATGCCACCTTGATAATCAAGTCCTAACAAAAAGCTGTCTGGTGGTACTGGGCGTACTCCATTGGGTTCAGATTTCAAAAGGTGGATATATGGATGGGAAGGAGGAAACAAAAACAACTATCAGGATACTGATATTCCAAATGGGCTGAGTCTTGCAAAAGAAACACAGGCAGCAAAAAGGACTTTTCAAATTACATATTGAGGATGGGCACAGTGGCTCACGCCTTTAATCCTAGCACTTTGGGAAACTGAGGGGAAAGGATCGCTGGAGGCCAGGAGTTCAAGACCAGCCTGTGCAACATAGCAAGACCCTGTCTTAACAAAAAATTAAAAAAATATATTGTTCATAAAAGAAATCACGTGTTTCTACCTTGTAGCTACAAGGGAAAAAAAGGAGAGAGAGCAAGGGGAGATAGGCCCTTATAAAGTGTCTCTTGTGAACAGAGAGAAAGCAGATGTGGTGGAGATACCTGTTACCACCTGCTCCATCCAGACTTGGTTTGATGTTTATTCATGTATTTGCTCATTCATCCCTCTTGCCTTTAAGAGCTTTATTCCATATTGTAGGACCCTGTCTGTCCCATAACTAAACAGACCATGCCTGGACATCTGATCTATGAGTAATTAGTCTATCAGCTTGTCAGCAACCTTGGATTTGAGTGGTGTGGCCTGGCGAATGGGCCAATCACATCCTCTCTCATGAATTTGAGCTAAATGGCACAGAGGGAAGTTCCTGCTTAGTAATGAGACAGGAACAAAGAGACATAGAAAGTAACTGAATCCCTTTAAGGGGAGGAGTACTAGGGTGCTTCCTAGACAGCTGCTGAGTTCTCCAGAGCTACCTCTAATCCCAAACCAATCCCTGGCTCCAGCTCCCATGAGGTGCCATCAGTGCTGACCCCATGCTGGAGTCTCAAGTAAATCTCTTTTTTTTTTGAGACAGAGTCTCACTTTGTTGCCCAGGCTAGAGTGAGTGCCATGGCGTCAGCCTGGCTCACAGCAACCTCAATCTCCTGGGCTCAGCGATCCTACTGCCTTAGCCTCCCAAGTAGCTGGGACTACAGGCATGCGCCACCATGCCCGGCTAATTTTTTGTATATATATTTTTAGTTGGTCAATTAATTTCTTTCTATTTTTGGTAGAGACGAGGTCTCGCTCAGGCTGGTTTCGAACTCCTGACCTTGAGCGATCCGCCCGCCTCGGCCTCCCAAAGTGCTAGGATTACAGGCGTGAGCCACCGCGCCCGGCCTGTAAATCTCTTTTTTAAAGCTGGATCTCCTGTGCTTATTTCTTGCATACAGTCTTGATGAGAATGGAACTATTCAACTTGTGTTTTGTTCCTATCTTGTTCACCAAGAGAGATTTTCCCCATGACCTGTAAGACAGCATAAACATTGGTAAGAAGTACTGTGAGGGAATGACACTTTCTTTCATATAAAATCTGTTACCTCCAATGGAAGAAGAATTGATGAACTTAAGACAAGAGGAGCAAAGATGAGGTATCTACTAGGAATGCTTTTGGCTATAGGTGACAGGAAACCCAACTTGAAAGGGCTGTGCTCTAAGGGGGAAATATAACAGTAGGTAAGATAGTGTCATTTCCCTTGCTCAAACCCTTCTGCTTCCTCTCTGACCTTATCTTTTACACATTCAGCCTTGCTCTTTGTTCCCTACCGTTCCTAATCCCATTTTCTTTATAGGTTAGGGAACCACAGTTGCATGTTATACCAAATAATTCTTTCCCAGCAGGGCTCTGGAGAAAATATGTACAGAGATGAATACCAAATTGTTTTTGTTTGATCCCAAATTTTAGTGTAGCATTCTAGTATGTTAACATTGACAGTGTAGGCTGGGCACTGTCGCTCAAACTGTAATCCCAGCACTTTGGGAGGCCCAGGTGGGAGGATTGCTTGAGGCCAGAAGTTTGAGACCAGCCAAGGCAACATAATGAGACCCTATCTCTACAAAAAACAAATATTAGCCAGGTGTGGTGGTGTACACCTGTAGTCCAACCTGCTGGGGAGGCTGAGGTGGAAGGATTGATTTAGCCCAGGAGTTCAAGGTTACAGTGAGTTGTGATCATGCCACTGCACTCCAGCCTCTTAAAAACAAACAAACAAATAATAATAATAAAAAAAAGAATTGACAACATGGGAGGCCCTATTCCCTTGAGCAGGGTTGGCCTGAATGTCCTAGAATGAAAAATGTTAATAACTTGCTTTTTTAGTTTCTTTACAAATTCCAAACTTGAACCTTGAAGTTTACCGCTATGTGAAAGAAAAGGCCAATAGCTGCATATATCTAGTGTTGAGAAGAGCCAGGAAAGTGAGAATTTATGTTCACAAGAGTGTGTTCCCTAGGAAGAGGTGATCTCTGAGCAGAGCCTGGATTTCCTTGTTTCAGTGTCCTGTCTCCTACTGGTCTTACAGAAGCTCCTCTGGTACCCACAAATTGGATTATCATAAGTCCAAATCTCTATTCATCCCCTTCTCTAAAATTTAGTGGTATAATAGGATACCCTAAGATGTTACTGTACCAGAACTCTGATCCCTAATATCTACACAATTTGGAACAAACAGGCAAAGCCTTTGCACTGGGTGTTCCCTCTGCACAGATCAGTCTCCCTTTGTTCTGAAAGCTCCCAGTTAAATTAGGATTTCATTGTCATAGCAGCTACGACTCTGGCCTAACAGGAAATGCTAGGGAGCTGGACATGTGGGTTTACAGTGTGCTTTTCATGGGATACTTCTTTTATCTGGCTGATGGCCTCATGCCTAGTTGTTTGACCCATGACCAGGGGGCCCTTGCAGGGAACTTATTTATACTGGCAGATGCCCTTGTGGCTCTTGTCTGACCCGTGTCCAGTTTATGCCTGCCTGAACATGGCTCTGGCACTGGGAGTGCAGGCTTGTGTTCTCCTTGGCCTCCCAGGGAAAACCCAGTCTAGCGCAGCCCCTGGTTCTTCATTTGGAAGGTGCAAATACACCAACACAATAGAAAATAAGTTCAGGCCCAGTGCGGTGGCTCACGCCCGTAATCCTAGCACTCTGAGAGGCTGAGGTGGGAGAATCGCTTGAACTTAGGAGTTCGAAACCTGCCTGAGCAAGAGTGAGACCCTGTCTGTAGTAAAACTAGAAAAATTAGCCAGGCATAGTGGTGCACGCCTGTAGTCCCAGCTACTCGGGAGGCTGAAGCAGGAGAATCACTTGAGAGCTGGAGGTTGCAGTGAGCTATGATGACATCAGTGCACTCTACCCAGAGAGACAGAGTGAGACTCTGTCTCAAAAGAAAAAAGAAGTTCTAAGATTTATTATTTACAGATGCTGGGCAAGGGGGGAGCAATGAATCTCACGGTCAGTCTTCCATCTCTGAGTCAACTGAAGCGGGAAGAAAGAGTCAGGCAGAGAGAGAGAGAGCCTGGCAACTAGCAATATATATATATATATATATATATATATATATATATATATAGGGGAGTAGGGTGTGGGTCACTTTAGTATGGTGGTCAAATGCCTGAATGTTCCCTTTAAGTGAAAGTGGGCAGCCCAGTGTCCCAGGCGGGAGAGAGGCCTTGAAGTTCTTAATTTATTTTATTTTATTTTTTTGAGACAGGGTCTCACTGTTTGTTGCCCTGGCTAGAGTGCCATGGCGTCAGCCTAGCTCACAGCAACCTCAAACTCCTGGGCTCAAGCAATCCTTCTGCCTCAGCCTCCCGAGTAGCTGGGACTACAGGCATGCGCCACCATGCCTGGCTAATTTTTTCTGTATATTTTTAGTTGGCCAATTAATTTCCGTCTATTTTTAGTAGAGATGGGATCTCGCTCTTGCTCAGGCTGGTTTTGAACTCCTGACCTTGAGTGATCCTGCTGCCTCAGCCTCCCAGAGTGCTAGGATTACATAAGTTCTTATCTTTGACCACAGGCTTGAGCCGTTTGGGTGTGGTATTCTATAAATATGTAGGTAGCAACCTTTGCTGTGTTGTTCCCACTGCACCCCACATATCCATAACAGTAACTCCCTCATGTCTTCAGATCTTTGCTCAGTTATCTCCTTCTTAACAAGGGCTATCCTAGCACACTATTCAAAATTGCAGTTTGCCATGGACCCCCACACTTACAATGCCTACACCTTCCTTTTTTCCATAACATATATCACCTTCTAGCACTTTATATAATTTACTTATTTATTATGTTTATTATTTATTTATGTTCCTCCACAGAATATAGACTTGAAGGCATGAATCTTTGTTAATTGATGTATCTTCAAGGCTCCTAAACAGTGCCTGAGAATGAATGAGTGAATGAATAAATGAATGAATCCTAGTACCAAATGATAATTACTGAAGTAATTCCACTCTTAAGTCCTACTCTCTTTAAATATAAAAGCATTTCTCAAGCAAAATCAGCATTTACGTAACCCAAGGTATAATATACCCACATTTTTTCCTGTTTGCATTCTGACTTATGTAAATTTTTTGGTCTCATTTAACAGATGAAAATGGTATTTTTTTTTAATTTGTATTCCTTTAGGAAATAATATAGTTGATTTTTTCCCCTGTGTTTGTTTACTTACTAGTTAAATCCATCTTATATGAACTGTCTGAGGTGCCCATTTATCGGACTGTTTACATTCCATTTATTACGCATATTCTGTAATATTAGCTACTATTTATTGAGTACTCTTCTATGTGCCTATGTTCTTTTATTTATTTATTTATTTTTTGAGACAGAGTCTTACTCTGTTGCCCAGGCTAGAGTGCAATGGTGTCAGCCTAGCTCACAGCAACCTCAAACTCCTGGGGTCAAGCGATCCTCCTGCCTCAGCCTCCCGAGTAGCTAGGACTACAGGCATGTGCCACCATGCCCGGCTAATTTTTTTTCTATATATTTTTAGTTTTCCAATTAATTTTTTTCTATTTTTAGTAGAGACAGGGTCTCGCTTTTGCTCAGGCTGGTTTCGAACTCCTGACCTTGATCGATCCTCCTGCCTGGCTTCCCAGAGTGCTAGGATTACAGGCGTGAGCCACCGTGCACGGCCTGCCTATGTTCTTAATTATTGTACAATGTTATATATCATTCCAGCTACAGCTTAAATTCTATATACCTATACATTAAAAATATGGAATTATACTAGCATGCATACCACATGTAGGTAATAGTTATAGTTAACATTTCTTTACTACATGTCTCATAACAATTTGCAAGGTAGGTTTTATCACTGCTTTCATTATGATAGAAATTGATGAAGAAATTGATGAAGAAATTGATAGTTGGCGAGGTTAAATCACTTGACCAAGGTCACACAGCTGGTAATTTAACAGTTTAAATCCAGGATCAATTCTCTTATTTACTAGTAACAGCTATGCTATACTTATTCCTTGGTATACAAAGTCTTGTATTATATGTTTAAATTTATGGCTCTAGAGCTGGATGGGGTTTTGGTAGATGTTTTAATGATAGAGCCTAAAAGCTGTCCTTAGCCTATTAATTAATCCTAGTACAATACTTGCTGATTTATTAGAAAAGATTTTTTTAGGCACTTTATTCTTAACAACAGTATGTCTACAATCACTTCACTTCTAAAATTGAATCATATTAGTAGCCTTGATTTTTAGCTCATTATTATTGGCCTTTAGGTGGTGTTAATTAATATAATATTTATTTTACTAGGGAGATGAATGGGAATTATTGCTGCTTAAAAACAAGGATATGCGCTTTCTTTTTTGTGCTCTTGAATTTAAGGAATTTTTAAGATTATGTTTTGATAACATTCAGATTATACTTGCAGAATGTATTCTTCATGAGCTTGATCATCTTTACTAAGCGTAGCATTTCAGCTTTACCTGAGGTATTGGGTACATTATTCTTATTTTGGGTTGAGAAATGTGTCTAAATAGGTTGCTTTCTATGTGTTATAGTTGGTGAAATAAGAGAATAGCTTATCTTCAAAGTTTTCTTTAGGGCCTTCATTATGTCCTCTTTGAATATTTATGTTACTTGTTAAACTGTTTATGATTCTGAAGACATCAGAATACTGAGGAAAATGGATTTTTTTAAAAAAATAGTATTTCTTCATGTCTCTTTTTAGGGACATTGAATAGATGTTTTACTAATATGATCCAAAAAAAAAAAAAAAAAGAATTCTGATGAGCAGAATCTCATGTGAAATTCTCCTCCATAAGCTACCAATATCATTTAAAAAATAGTTTTAACCATTTTTATAAAGCAAGAAGGCTATTAAAAACTGCTAATAAAAAATAGATGCTTATTTTTGTGCTAATACTAATTACTGATAATGCATGCTTATGTTTGTCACTCATTATATGGCACTGTACCAATCAGTGGATGACTGAGACTCGAGCACTTACACATGTAAATTAACCATTAGATTTTTTTTTTCTTTTTTACTTAAGTGAATCATAATGGAAAGCAACTCTAGGTCATAAAAAAATCTTTTCTCTTTAATGCTAATGAAATGTCTCCACTCTCTGTATTAGCAGACTACCCTTATTGGTAATCTGTACCCTTCTCTTTTGTTCCTGGTGGTAATGAAATGCTGGGTGCTGAAAAAGCCGCTCTCCAAGAATGTGTGGCCAATTGTCTTCTGTTCACTTATACTGTAAAATTACTGTTCCCCGGCAAAGCCGGACAAGTACGGGGACAAGATCAAAAGAGTATACGTTGGCACCCAGCTACACCAAGTGACTCCTGCTTTATTAATTAGTCATAGCTTCTCCAAGTTAATTTACTCTGATAGGGCAAAAAACATTCTGTAATATAAAAACAACAAATTATAACTCAACCACAAGCCTTTACTGTTTGCTTTCTTCAACTTTCAGTTTAAACCTTTGCACTGGGTTGTAAGCTAAAGGTTCCTTCATTTTTCTCAACCTTAGGGCACAAAGCTATTTAAAATTTTTTTAAAAACCTTGGTGATATAGTCAAATGGCCATTTTTATTCTCTAAAATTGGGTAACCGTTAATTGATATCCTCCTTTTAAAAAGTCAGTGTATTGGGAATTCAATTTAGAAGTGTAGTTGCTATTAAAATTTGCAAGCTTGTTCTGTCCTCTCATCAGAAATGCCACTGGTGTTTAAGCCTTTGAAAAGGACCTTCTCTGTGAGTGTTTTTTCGGAAGCAAAATTTGACAGTGTTCCTAAGCTCCAAATTAAATAATATCAGCCTACTTTCCTTTTCATTTTAATCTCTATTTTTAAATTTCCTGAGCCTTTTTAATTTAAGGAATCTTTAGTTGTTTTTTTAGTTAATATATTTTCAAGTTATAGGCTGAGACAACAGTAACAAAAACCTGTACATCGCCATTTCATGGTTGTGTTTTGCTTTGTTCAGGTGGGAAAGAAAGAATTAAACTTTGAGTGAGATAATCAGCTATAAAGAGAAAAGTAATTTAGACCAGTACAACCTAGGTGGTTGTTGTGCTATAATTTAGTCGGTAACTTTTAGTATTTCAATCTAATTGAAAGAATTCTATTAGTTTCTGTGTCCTCTAGCATGTTTTAAAAATAACAATGTGATGTGTTTTGTGAATGTATATAAAGCAAAATTTATTGAGATTTGAAATGTGCTGTTAAGAAAGATCTAAGCATTTTTGCACTGAGAGTATCTAAAACCCTGTTATATACTTGGGGAGGTTACAATGATTAATATCAGTCTTCACTGTATATTTGTTTTTGAAGTCAAATTTCTTCCCTCCTTAATTGCTGTATTTCTTTGTGAATTGTAAAAGCTTTTTGAAAAAAGTTATCATTAAGCTTATTTTTAAATTGTAGATTTATAAAATAATGTTAGAAAAGATCAACAGTATATTTCTCTGTAACTTAACTTAGATGGAATAGTTTTATCTGCATTATGCATTTCTAGTATTGTGAGAATTTATTTTTTAAAGCATTGTATTAGCCATTCTTGAAAGTTTTTTTTGTGTGTGTGTGTGTGTGGAGGGAATATTTGTGTTTGCGAAGGTTAGCAGAGGCTGGCTGTGCTGGAAGTGACTGCAGTGCCTTTTGATTATTCATGGACAGTAATAGAAGGCACTTAAAAAGAACAATGAAATTGCTTATTTTTGTGATGGGCCATCTGTTGAATTGTTTTGTGCAACAATTGCACAATAGTATCTATGTCATATCATTCTATTTTCAACAGCAGCTGATTATGTCTCACTGGCTACTTGTCCTTATTTCTAAAGGCCCATGACCATTTAAAGTCACCTTTCCAGGAACCTTTGCCAGAAAGGTATTAGAAATCTCAAACAGCCTGTGTATTTTATTATTATTTCTCTTTTTTTCTCTGTCATTTTTTTGGGTGGGAGGAGTGGGTAGGAATAGGAGGAGGGAGTTGGTCATGTTAGTTCTCATTAATTAGACTTCCTCAATGTTTAGGACAATTATCTATACTTTCCACCTGTAATTCTATAAAAGAAGTTACCGTAGAATCATTTGATAATTTGTGTAGAAATAAATGATAGGCTTGCACAAAAAAGAGTCAAGTTTAAAAGACTGCTGTACAGTGTTTTCTGCTTTTAATTATCTACTCTTCTCTTCATGATGATAATTAGAATTTTTCTCTTGGAATTTACTTCCATCTTTAAAAAAAGACGATTCATTAGCAAATTTGTTAGAGCAGAAGTGAAATTAAAATAAAACAAATGTGTTGTTGTCAATAGGTCACTGACATTGCTGATGCCATGATTCTGAAACAGCTTTTTGAAAATCTGTTCAAAAACGGGGTCGTCGTTGTGGCAACATCCAACAGGCCACCAGAAGGTAAAAACAAACATTGTGCTAGTCTCACCCAATTAGGTAGAAACTGACAGGCTTTTAAAAATCCATCATTTTGTACTAATTTTATTGTGTTAATAAATCTTATGACTTTGCTTATCATTAATTTTGTAACTGCCTTAGTCTGAAAAATCAGTTGGTATTGGTATTTGAAAAGTGTTTATATTCTTAGCAGGCTAAATCCACTGGATTCCCAAGTTTGGTGCACTTGCTGTTTTTTGTTTTTTTTTTTTTCTCCTGAATATTAGATATGTCATAGGTGCATATCAAAAAATATAGGCCTTTCTAACTTCTTTTTATGGGCCATAAAAGAAATTCAGGCTGGGCACAATGGCTCATACCTGTAATCCTAGCCACTATCTAGGAGGCTGAGGTGGGAGGATTGCTTGAACTCAGGAGTTCAAGACCAGCCTGAGCAAGAGTGAGATGCTATCTCTACAAAAAATAGAAAAGAAAAATTAGCTGGATGTGGTGGTCCACGCCTGTTATCCCAGCTACTCTGAAGGCTGAGGCAGGAGGATCACTTGAACCCAGAAGTTTGAAGTTGCAGTGAACTATTATGATGCCACTGCACTCTAGCCTGGGCAACAGAGCAAGACTCTATCTCAAAAAAAGGAAAAAAAAAAAAGGAAAAAAGAAAGAAATTAATTCAATGAAATGAAAGATGAAACTCCTAATTAAATTTTAGAAAAAGATTTAATGCTCACTTGTATGAGTAATTTCTAATACTTCACTTAAATTACCATTTCTAAAAAAGCACTTGTGGTTTATTAGGAAAGTATTTAAAAATTAAAATACAAGTAATATTTAGATAAAAATAAGTATAAAATCTTGTGTCTTTCAGCCCATCATGTGGTCAGTTAAAGGTTTAAGGAACCAAAAATAATATTTTTATGAGAGACTTGATGTTAACATCTTTCTGCCTGGAATACTCTTTCCCTCTGCATGGCTAAATCTTTACCTTCTTTAAGTCTTTGCCCAAAAGTTACTTTGCCAGTGAAGCCTAGACTTGTCTCCCTGTTTGAATTTACAGCACATTCCTTTTTGCCTGGTGCTGCTTCTCTTTCCCCTGCTGTATATTTTTCCTGTAGCACTTATGGAGCCACCATATAATTTACTTATTTATGGTGCTTATAGTTTGTTGTCTGTCCCCTTTGAGGTTTCAAAAGTTTCCTGAAGGCAATCATTTTTATCTCTTCTGATCTCAGATATATCCCATGCACCTCTAGATGGATCTCAGTAAATAGTCTTAGAATGTTGAGTCAATGCATGTTTTAAAAAGATCTCTCTGGACACAGTTTTGAGAATAGACTCTGGGGATACAGTTCCAAGGTTGGCAGTAAGGAAACCCTTTAGGAGACTATTCCAACAATCTCTAGAGGAGATGATAGAGCAGTGAAGTGGTAAGAAGTGGACAGATTCTGGATATATTTTGTAGGCAAAGTCTACAGCGTTTACTGATGGAATGGAAAAAGGGTATGAAAAAAAAAAGAGAGAGGTATCAAGAACGACTTCAAGGTTTTGGCCTGAGCAGTTGGAAAGATGAAGTTGCTGTTTACTGAGATGGGGAAGACTACAGGAAAAGCAGGTTTGGGTAGGGAGGTAGAAGTACGGGTTGCTGTGATGACAAGGTAGATGCCTATGAGTTTAGACTTCATTGGAAATATAAATTTGGGAGTTGTCAGTCTTAAAGGAGCCTGGAAAGAGCAGCCAGTAAGGTAGGAGGAGAACCAAGAGAGTGTTCAATGAAGAGAAGAAAAATGGTATAAAAAGAATGAATGGTCACCCTTGTTAAATGCTGCTACAGGGTGAAAATGAGATTGAGAATTGACCACTGGAATTTGTAACATGGAATTCCTTAGTGAACCTGAAAAAAGCAATGGAATAGTGTTTTTCTTTTTTGATAAGCTATGCCACATTGATGACTTATATTGAATTTGTAATTACTAACACACCCAGATCTTACTATGTAGGCTGCTGTCAATATGGGTTTCATTTTATGTTTGTGTTGTTGTTATCTTTTTCCTTCTATTACATTTCAGCTTATTAGTTTGTCTACATTGTTCCATTTTATTGATTGTTTTGTTGAAATCTTTTTGAAGTATGATTCTAACAAAATTTTTTTTTGGCGATCCCTACTAACTATGACATTTATAAATTTGATAATCATCCTTCTGTATCTTCAGCCATTCATTAATTAAAATGTGTAAATAGGATAGGACTAAGTTTAGTCACCTGTAGCATACCACTTAGAGGCCTTATTTTAGGAAGACACCAATTATTTAATCAATATTTTTTGGATCCAGTTATTCAAACAACTATAGTTATAACTCATCTGTTCCACTATAAGAGAATTATGAGGGATTTTGTCAGATGCACTTATTAAAACCTGTATAATATTATATACAGTATTCCTATGATTTTGTAGTGTTAGCAACCCTATGAGCCAAGGCAGTGAGCTTTTAAATATCAGATCATCTATCTAGGTGTAGGTAGGCTTGCCTCTACTATATCTGACATGTTGATTTAGCAGTGTCATCAGTATTACCTTTAGACATTCAGTGATAAGCTATATCCACAAATAGCAAAGTGCAGAACAATTTTGGCAAAGACTGCTGAAAGAAAATTGCAGTTGGCTGCTCAGGCTACTGAGGTGTAGTAGCCTGAGGAAGGACTACTACAAGGAGAGATTAAGGAATGTTTTGCAGCTCATAGCTTTGTAGAAGTGAACAAAGTTATTGGTCATCAGAGTAGCATGCAGAAAATCAGCTGGAGCTACCCTTCTGGAGAAGACTTAAAATTCAAGATACAGAATTGCAAAAATTGGACAAACGTAGATAAAGCCTTTTCTAAATGTGGACTGTGGAAGGGATACTTGTCATATACTAGGTTTTTTAGCCACGGCGATCATTCATCATAAGAAGCTTAATATTTTAATATAAAGAAGATGGCGCGCGCGCGCGCGTGTGTGTGTGTGTGTGTGTGTTTCAAGAGTGGAGAAAAAGACTCAGAGAGATTAATTATGGATATCAGGAAAAGGCAAAACTATAGGACAAAGAACGGATCAGTGGTTGCTAGGAGCTGAGGTGGGGAGGAGTGTGACTACGAAGGGGCAGCATGAGAGAATTTCTTAGAATGATGAAACTGTTCTGCATCCTGATTGTGATCGTGGTTACATGTGTTAAAACTCATTGAAGTGTATACCCCCAGAAGTTAATCTTACTACCTGTAAATTAAAAACAAATCACCTGGATAGTGGCTCATTTGAGGAACTGAAAAGGTAGAGTGGAGAATGAGGGGAGGAAGGAGGCAGTGAGATACAAGATGAACCTGGTGTGGGAAGAGCTTGCTTTTGTAGCATTAATAAGGCTTTAGGGTTCTATTCTAAGAGAAATGGTAAGCTATGGAAGCTTATCTTTTTTTTTTTTTCCTTCTTTCTAATGTTCACCTGGACCACAGTGTTCTAGGACTTCTCAAAGGCATCTTAGATGCTGGGCTGGGGCCTGGGATGCCAACAAAAACAAATCAGAGGCAGTTATGTGGGCAAGAATGGGGAGAGGGTGATGTCTTCAAGGTCCCTTAGAGCAACACGTACAAGGAATGAGCTGCACACACAACCAGGGAATCTGCTCTTTATAGCCACTGCACGTTGAGCCTCCATCAGGGACTGGGGTGAGTTGGCTTAACTAGCAGGAGTTTAAGCTTATCTTAAGCAGGGACTGAGAAGATCTGAATGGGTTACTGGATGGGTTGTAGTAATATGGTAGATGCAGGGAGACATATTAGGAAGCTATTGTTGCACACTATACAAGAAATGATACCACATTGGTATAAGGCAGTGATTCTCAACTGGGAAGCTATTTTGTTCATCAGGGGATATTTGGTAATGTCTAAGACATTTTTGGTTGTCTCATCTAGCTGGGGAGGGCTGTTACTGGCATCTAGTAGATAGAGGCCAGGAATGTTGCCAAAATCCTATGATGTACCTCCCACAATAAAGAATTATGTGGCCAAAAATATCAGTAGTGCCTGGGTTAAGAAACCATGGTACAGGGCTATGGCAATGGATATGGAGAGAAGGATAGATTTGAAAGAGATTTAGGCTGTAAGATGGGTAGCACCTGGGTATAAGTTGAATATTGAGAAAAAGGGAAACAACAGGAGAGTTGTTGGTGATTGTGGGGTTAAAATCACATCCTAATTTGTTTATCAGCTAATAACTTAATTGTTAATTTGTAGACAGAGTATTAATTTTAACATAAAATGATAGGGAACATTATTCTTTATTTTATTTTATTTATTTATTTTGAGACACAGTCTCACTCTGTTGCTTGGGCTGGAATGCTGTGGTATCAGCCTTGCTAATAGCAACCTCAAATTCCTGGGCTCAAGTGATTCTCCTGCCTCAGCCTCTCAAGTAGGACTACAGACATGTGCCACCATGCCCAGCTAATTTTTTCTATATATATTTTTTAGATGTCCAGCTAATTTCTTTCTATTTTTTTTAGTAGAGACAAGGTCTCACTCTTGCTCAGGCTGGTCTCGAACTCCTGAGCTCAAACGATCCTCCCGCCTTGGCCTCCCAGAGGCTAGGATTACGGGCATGAGCCACCGCACCCGGCCTTTATTTTATTTTTCGAGACAGAGTCTTGCTCTTTTGTCCTGGGTAGAGTACAGTGGCATCATCATAGCTCACTGAAAGCTCAAATTGGTGGGCTCAAGTGATCCTCTTGCCTCAGCCTTCTGAGGTACTGCAAATGCGCACCATGACACTGGCTAATTTTTCTATTTTTTTAGTAGAGACAGGGACTCACTCTTACTTAGGCTAGTTTCAAACTCCTGAGTTCAAGCAATCCTCCCGCCTTGGCCTCCCAGAGTGCTAGGATTACAGGCGTGAGCCACCACACCCATCCTAATTATTAATTTTAATAGAAAATAATTAGTAGTCAAGTAAAAGCAACACCAGAATTTTAGGAACCTTGGAGAGTAAACAGCTGTGAAGTGGAATGGTCTGGGAAAGTCTTGTAGAAGAAAAGAAAGGGGAGCAATACTTGAGAGGGGTGGAGGGAATAAGTTACCAAAGGCATTCCCTGTACATCAATATTTTTTGTAGTTCTGACTTCTAATTCCTACCTTGCTTGAGTCCAAGGCCTCATCCTCTGTATACCATGTAGCTGTTAAACCCCAAACCAGTGTCAGTTTATGATTACTACTTTAGTTTTTTAGCTTCTTGTTGGTTTTTGGTCTCTAGGGGTTTTCCTTTCTTGCCAGCTCAAAATACGTTTAGTATATTTTAAACATTTTTAGTGTCTTGTTGTGATACTGTTTTATACTTTACAGGGTAATCTAGTTAAGGCTCTTGAACCTGAGGCAGAGCGGATCTTGGATCAGATACATAGGAATGAGAAATTAGAAAAGTTTCAGGTAAAATACATACAGAAAGAGTTTGTATTTAATTCTTATTTTTATAAAACCTCAAGTAAATTGTACATTCAGCAATTATGTCATTTAGGTAAATACTTTAACACCCATATACAAATAGACATATTTTTATTTTTTAAAGATTACACTGTCAGGCCAGGTGCGGTGGCTCATGCCTGTAATCCTAGCACTCTGGGAGGCCGAGGCAGGCGGATTGCTCAGGTCAGGAGTTTGAAACCAGCCTGAGCAAGAGCAAGACCCCGTCTCTACTATAAATAGAAAGAAATTAATTGGCCAACTAATATATATAGAAAAAATTAGCCAGGCATGGTGGCGCATACCTGTAGTCCCAGCTACTTGGGAGGCTGAGGCAGGAGGATTGCTTGAGCCCAGGAGTTTGAGGTTGCTGTGAGCTAGGCTGATGCCACAGCACTCACTCTAGCCTGGGCAACAAAGCGAGACTCTGTCTCAAAAAAAAAAAAAAAAAGATTACACTATTAGGTCATCAAAATAGCCAGAAACAAAAATCCACAATTTAAAATTTCATGTTGGCCAGGCGTGGTGGCTCATGCCTATAATCCTAGCACTCTGGGAGGCCGAGGCAGGAGGATTACTCAAGGTCAGGAGTTTGAAACCAGCCTGAGCAAGACCCCATCTCTACTAAAAATAGAAAGAAATTAATGGACCAACTAAAAATATGTATACAAAAAAAAATTAGCCAGGCATGGTGGCGCATGCCTGTAGTCCCAGCTACTCGGGAGGCTGAGGCAGTAGGATGGCTTGAGCCCAGGAGTTTGAGGTTGCTGTGAGCTAGACTGATGCCACGGCAGTTACTCTAGCCTGGGCAACAAAGTGAGACTGTCTCAAAAAAAAAAAAAAAAAAAAAATTCACGTTTATGATTCTTACTTTTTAAGTACTGAAATAAAATTTTGTTAATTTTATGATATTCCAGTAGGGAAAAATAATAGGATTTAAGTAGATGGAAACTCTGACAACAAATTAATAATAGACTAGTAGGTTAAATTAGTAAAACATTAGAAATTAAATTGGTATTTAAACTTGAGAAATCTATTCAATCAAAAATAGGAATAAATTTTTATAGAGAAATAGTCCACATGTATTGAAATGACTGTGTTTTGTTGACAGATTAACAAAAAGAACTAAAAAGGGCCCTTGTTGCCTGACCCTGGAACAGTGAACTCTTGGAGTTTCTGGCTTTTATTTACTGTTTGTGATAATGAAAATACATTAGATAGGAATAGAATGCTAAGAACAATCCTATTTTCCTTAGATTATTAGGTGACAATGTTATGTGATTCCTACTCAGGCCACCATACTCATAGTAAATAAAAGACTGGATATCACTAGAAAGTTCCCTAACAGTTATGCAAGTACACACATGCACATACACACACATTAATGTAATTTGTCATTTTAATACTTCTAGGGAGAAAAAAATATCCAATAGTCATCACCATAAAAGCCGAAAAAGAATTTGGCAAAGTTCAACATCCTTTCTTTATAGAATTCCTTTATAAAATATAAGTAGATATATAGTTTATTAATATAAATACCAAATATATGTATAAATTATTTTTAGCAAGGAAACGGTAGAGACATTTCCATTAGTTATGAACAAGTCAAAGATGACAACTATCACTTTTTGATGTTGAACATAAGTCAGACAGAAAGATTATGACAACAGCTAATGAGGGAAACCAAGTAAAAACCACATATTTTGATTGCAGAGATTCACCAAAATTAGCCATAGCACTCCTTGTTCAAGATTATATGAACCGAAAATACCCTAATGTGGGAACAATAAAGGATATTAAAGCATTAAATATAATTCTTAAAAGGCAGAAGGATGACATCCTTTTACAGATGATCTACCAGAGTAAAGAGAAGTATATTTTAGAAAAATTTTATTTTTTATGCTTTAAAAATCAGGAAAATATCTGGGTGCAATGGCACGCACCTATAGTCCCAACTACTTGGGAGACTGGGATGGGAGGATCACTTGAATCCAGGAGTTTGAGTTCAGCCTGAGCAGCATAGTGAGACCCTGTGTCTATTAAAACAACCCTCAAATCAGGAAAACATAGACTCTGTGATAGACAGAATCCAAGCTGAGAGAAGACAATAGATGAAGCAAAAAACCTGCTTACCAAGAGATTAAGTGATATAAAAGAAAGCTGAAAGAATAGAAGATATTAAATTAATTAAAATTAAATCAATTAAAATCAGCATTAGAAGTGCTAAGCTATAGAATTGAAACCAGAAAGTGAAATCAGTAATGTAGGACAACTAACTTAAGAAGCTCTGCCAGAATGCAGAATAGAATAAAGAATGATGAAAAAAGTAAATAAATCCCTTGGAGGAAAGAGGACTTAATGGGAACTTATTGAAGAGAAATGTTTGAAATAAGAAAAAATGATCAAAACAATGATAATTTTGTTCCCTTTTGAGGGAGAGTTTACAGAATAACAGTGTCATTCTTTGTGGCACTAATAAGTAGGGGCATATATAGTCAAGTATTTTAGAAATTGAAATATGCCTTCTACTTTTCAAATTACTAGAAATGACAAAAGATCAAAGAAAAAATAGTTCTTAGAGCAAAAGCTAGAAAATAGCAAAAAAAGTATGAACAAAATGCATGAAACAAGATCAGACATCTCAATGACAGGAAATATAAATGGGTTAAGTTCCTTTATTTTAAACCCAGAATCTTTTCTGGTATGCCTGAGTAAGGTACTAGCAAAATGATCTTCCTACAGATAACAATGATAAATTCTGAGCAAACTATACAACTATTTGAAGGTTCTAGAAAGTGAAAAAAGGCTGGCAGATTCTAGAGGAGTTGTTAACATTTTAAGGTTTTCGTTGGATACTGTAAAATACTTTCCAAAAAGTTTACATTAAATGTTACTATTGTGAGGAGCACGTGAGAATGCCTTTCACATTTTATCTTAGTCACTAAACCTTATTATTTTTAATTATTGAGAGAGACTCAGCTTTTCCTGAAGTCTATTTAATCTGACATTAATAAACGTATGTCAGCTTTTGCATTAGACGGTATGGTGTATCTTTTTGCATCCAATTACTCTCAGTCTATCTGTGTCTATTAAAGTAAATCTTTTGGTATTTTTTCTATCTATTCTGGTAATCTCTACCTTTTAATTGGAATGTTTGGTTCACTAACATTTAATGTTTAGGTCTATGATTTTATTCCTTGTTTTATTTTTATTTTTGTCCCTTCTTTTCCTTTTTCTACCCCCCCCTTTTTTGATTATTGAATATATTCACAGTGAAGATGGATTTGAGGTAGATGGGGAGGTTAGGTGTCCAGGCTCGCTTCCCAAGGTGGTAGAAGCTGAGGCAAGCCCTGTGGGCAGGCCCTGGTGAGTGGAGACAATCAGGCAGCTGTCCCCTCTGCATGTCCTGTACCTAGACCTGGGCCCTAGGCTCCAGCAGAGGATGCTTGTGCAGGGCTCAGCCTTTCCTTCCTCAGTTTATGGCAGTAGTAGGCCTGTGTTCCTGACTCCTGGGCCATGGTGCTGACGTTTGTCTGATCGGGATTCTATTGTAGGTAAATCAAGCGTTGTATGGTGGTTCGTAGAAGATAGTTTTGATCCTAATATCAGTTCAACAGGGCATTTTTTTTGTCTAGTACCAAAATAAGCTACATAAGTTCCTAATCTGGACTACACCTGGACAAGAGCGATTTCTCTGCCTTACCACCAGTGTACTACTATAGTTAGTTTCATCTCTAATCATTTATGATATCAAAAAGAAGAAATATTTTCAACATTATGGAATTAATTAAAAGATCTTTGACAGCAAGCTTTACCTAAGTTTGTTGTTGACAAGGGAGGAAAAGATTGTGCCATTATTGTAAAAGAAAAGTCACAAAGAAAGATGCTAAGGACTATGCCAACTCATCCATACAATTTTTCTTCAGACTAGGGCCAAAACCACATTGAATTTAAATGAACTATTTAAAGAAATTAGTTGAAGAAGTCCAGCCGTGCACACTAACACCCCATCCAGTTGTAAGGGCTTCAGATTCTAAAGTCAAGTTGGAGTCAAAGTGAAAGCTGTTGATGACTGAGCCTCAGCCACTCACACTTGGTGATGAAATAGATGGTTTTAAAAGTTAGCAGGAGTGTTGTGGTCACTGCCATTAGTTTTTTCATGGCTGAGTTTGGGTCTTCTCCATGTATAAAATGTTCTCAGAAATGCATAAGTTGTGTTCTCTCATTGAAGACTGAAGTCATATGTTTAAGTTCATTGACTTCTATTATATAAAGAATCTCTGGTGTGAAAAACGACATCATTGGTGTTTGATCTTACTGAAAATAATTATATAAGCATATAGATGGTAGTATTTTTGCAATCAATAGCATTTTATAAATGTAGCATTTTATAAACAGAGAATTAGCATTTTCATGGTTCTTTAAAAAAAAGACCTTCTGGAGCCTATAATTTCCTTGAATTCCCATTACCACTGTTATAGGGTGTTGGACCCTTTAAAATGTGATAGGATATCCAAAATGGAGAGTAGACAATTATTATTTGAATAAAAAAGGAATTTGATTTACAGAACTATTTGTAGGATTGATGGAAAGGTTTTCATCTCTAAAGCAGTTTTCATTGGAAACATTAGCCTTGTGGTAAGTTAGCAACAATAGATGGGTAGATCAATTTGACTTTTCTTTCTGACTTTTTTTTTTTTTTTTTTTTTTGAGACAGAGTCTCACTCTGTTGCCTGGGCTAAGGTGCCCTGGCGCCAGCCTAGCTCAGAGCAACCTCAAACCCCTGGGCTCAAGCAATCCTCCTGCCTCAGCCTCCCAAGTAGCTGGGACTATAGGCATGTGACTACATATGCCACCATGCCCGGCTAATTTTTTCTCTATATATTTTTTAGTTATCCAGCTAATTTCTTCCTGTTTTTTTTAGTAGAGATGGGATCTTGCTCTTGCTCAGGCTGGTCTCGAACTCCTGAGCTCAAATGATCCGCCCACCTCAGCCTCCTAGAGTGCTATAGGCGTGAGCCACCATGCCCAGCCTCTTTCTGACTTTTTAATTTATATGTCAACAAACATGTTACAGGTTGAGCATCTCTAATCTGAAAATCTGAAATCTAAAGTACTCTAAAATGGAAACTTTCTGAGTGCTGACATGATACCACAAGTGGAAAATTCCATACCTGAACTCTTGTTTTGACAAGTTGCAGTCAAAACATGTGTGATGGGCTTATTGAAGGACTAGAGCAGTGTGCATTCACAACAGAACAAAAAATCATGTCAGTTTATAAAATCAAAGAGAGACTTCTAAGACAAAAACTGTTGTTAATGAGGCAGATGACTTTGGAGGAAACATTTAGAAAATCTTGCCAGCAGAATGCCTGCTCGTCCCTAGAGGACTCACTTCCTGGTCCCTCAACTACTTCTGATGTTTCTTCTCACCTAAAAACATAAAATACAGTGTACAGTAACCTTTTAATCAAAACATACCAAGGCAGGTGGAGACTGGAAGCCTGCCACTGTTTGTCGTTACTGTTATTTAACAGCTGTTACAGGGATTCCGGTGATGCTACTGTTTTGCTTACTTATCCTGAACATATTATTTTTTCACTTTATTAATGATATGTCTTTTTTTTTTTTTTGAGACAGAATTTCACTCTGTTGCCTAGGTTAGAGTGCAATGTCATCATTATAGCTCAGTGCAACCTCAAACTCCTGGGCTCAAGTAATCCTCCTGCCTTGGCCTCCCAAGTAGCTGGGACTACAGGCATGCACTACCACACCTGGCTAATTTTTGTATTTTTTGTAGAGATGGGGTTTTGCTCTTGCTCAGGCTGGTCTAGAACTTCTGGCCTCAAGCAATCCTGCCTCAGCCTCCCAGAGTGCCAGGATTAGAGGTGTGAGCCACCACTCCCAGCTGATATGTCATATTTTTTATTGTTAAGTACTTATTCGTGAATAAGTATAAGAAAGTGATTACTGTGTTGGTGGTATAGTGGTGAGCATAGCTGCCTTCCAAGGAAGTGATTGCTTATCAGTAGCGTATAAATGCACAGTCAGGAATGATGGTAATGCCAAACCGCCATAGATTGTCTACATGGGTGGCTGAGATAGTGACACCTTTGCTTTCTGATTATTCAATGTATACAAACTTTGTTCCACGTACAAAATTACTAAAAATATTGTATATTGATTGTCCTTAGGATTCTTCAGCAAAAAAATATTATGTATAAGGTATATATGAAACAAATTAATTTAATGAATTTATTTTTATACTTGGGTCCCATCACCAAGATATCTAATTATGTATATGCAAATACTACAAAATCTGAAAAAATTCAAAATCCAAAATACTTCTGGTCCCAACCATTTTTGGATGAGAGACACTCATCCAAAGAGATACTGTATTGGTATCTTTTATTTATTTATTTATTTTTAAGACTGGTCAAGTGGAGCAGTGGGAGTAGAGAAGGAACAAAGGAATCTGTAACTGGTTGTGATCAATTAGTTGTAAACACCACTGCACTCGAACCGACCAGTATTGGTATTTTTTAAAATAAGCCCCTATGCTCAACATAGTGGTGGTAGAGAACCTCAGTGCAATAAATTGAATTTCATTTATTGTTCTAAACTGACTGGAAGTTTAGGAGTTAGGGAGGAAAGAAGTATAGAAGGAATGAAAGAACCAAGAAAGTAAGAGAAAGGAAAGTGATGTAAATGCTGTTAATTTTCTATTTAACCCAAATATTTTTAGAGAAGAGACAGACATTGTCAAGTATATGTAAAATCTATGTGAGATCTGTATTATGATTTTATAAATTAAGTAAATGCATTAATAAATTCTGTTTCATTCAAAATTCCAAAACTATAGATCTGAGACAAATATTACTGGAAATAAAGAACATTTCATAATGATAACAGTGTCTATCAGAAAGCTATAACAATCATAAACATGTATATAACTAATAACATCTTCAAATGACACAAAGCAAGCAGTTTTTTTTTTTTTGAGACAGAGTCTCACTTTGTTGCCCAGGCTACAGAGTAAGTGCCGTGGCATCAGCCTAGCTCACAGCAACCTCAAACTCCTGGGCTCAAGCGATCCTGCTGCCTCAGCCTCCCAGTAGCTGGGACTACAGGCATGTGCCACCATGCCCGGCTACTTTTTTCTATATATTTTTAGTTGGCCAATTAATTTCTTTCTATTTATAGTAGAGCCGGGGTCTCGCTCTTGCTCAGGCTGGTTTCAAACTCCTGACCTCAAGCAATCCGCCCGCCTCGGCCTCCCAGAGTGTTAGGATTACAGGTGTGAGCCACCGCGCCCGGCCTCAAAGCAAACAGTTTTAATGAGAGAATTATACAATTAAAAATCATATTTGGCCGGGCGCGGTGGCTCACGCCTGTAATCCTAGCTCTCTGGGAGGCCGAGGCGGGCGGATTGCTCAAGGTCAGGAGTTCGAAACCAGCCTGAGCAAGAGCGAGACCCCGTCTCTACTATAAATAGAAAGAAACTAATTGGCCAACTAATATATATAGAAAAAATTAGCCGGGCATGGTGGCGCATGCCTGTAGTCCCAGCTACTTGGGAGGCTGAGACAGAAGGATCGCTTGAGCCCAGGAGTTTGAGGTTGCTGTGAGCTAGGCTGACGCCACGGCACTCACTCTAGCCTGGGCAACAAAGTGAGACTCTGTCTCAAAAAAAAAAAAAAAAAAAAAAATCATATTTGGATCTTTGAACATCCCTCTTGAAATAGTTGATTGAACAAAAATTCACGAAGCTATAAACAATCCCATCTATCCTGACCTAATTAGTATTATTAAACATGAAACTCAATAACTGCAGAATATAGTCCTTTCAAGTACAAATTATATGTTCACCAAGATTGAGCGTATGCTGGACCACAAAATAAGTCTCAATCAATGTACAGAGTTTAAAATCATACAGAATGTTTTCTGACCACAGTGCAATTAAATTAGAAAATATTTTGAAGCAAAATTTAATGAAAATATAATATCAAATATTTGGTGATGCTGCTAAATAGTTGTTTTTTTTTTTTTTTTGAGAGAGAGTCTCACTTGTTGCCCAGGCTAGAGTGAGTGCCGTGGCATCAGCCTAGCTCACAGCAACCTCAAACTCCTGGGCTTGAGCGATCCTACTGCCTCAGCCTCCCTAGTAGCTGGGACTACAGGCATGCGCCACCATGCCCGGCTAATTTTTTGTATATATATTTTTACTTGGTCAATTAATTTCTTTCTGTTTTTAATAGAGATGGGGTCTCGATCTTGCTCAGGCTGGTTTTGAACTCTGGACCTTGAGCAATCCACCTGCCTCGGCTTCCCAGAGTGTTAGGATTACAGGCGTGAGCCACCACGCCCGGCCTGCTAAATAGTTCTTAGAAGGAAATTTACAGTGTAAATGCTTTCTTAGAGAAAAAAAAGTCTAAAACCAGTGACCTAAGATTCAACCTGAAGAAGCTAGGAAAAGAAAGGTGAATTAAAACAAAACTAAGTATAATAGAAGGAAAATATAAGCTGAGAGGAGAAACCAATGAAGTAGAAAACAAACCCAAAACTGAGTTTTTTGAGATGAATAAAATTGCAAAATCCCTAACTAGATTGATCAAGAAAAAATATAATATCAAATTATGAATATTTAAAATTAAAGGGCTATCACAGATTCTACAAATATTAAAAGGATAAGGAGGTTATTATCAACAACTTTATGACAACAAATATGACAACTTAGATGAAATGGGCAAATGTATTGAAAATTACAATTTGCCAAAACTGGCACAAAATGAAACAGGTAATCTGAATATTTCTATAGTTATTAAAGAAATTGAATTCATTATCAGAAACCTTCCTACCAAAAAGTCCAGGCACAGAGGATTTCACTGATGAATTCTATCAAACATTTAAGGAAGAAATAACAGCAATCTTACATAAACTCTTTCAGAAAATAGAGGAGTGGGGAACACTTTCCAACTCATGTTATGTGACCAGCATACCTTAACTCCAAAACCTGACTAAGGCATTCCAAATAAAGAAAATTACAGGCCGGGCACGGTGACTCACGCCTGTAATCCTAGCTCTCTGGGAGGCCGAGGCGGGAGGAATTGCTCAAGGTCAGGAGTTCAAAACCAGCCTGAGCAAGAGCGAGACCCGGTCTCTACTGTAAATAGAAAGAAATTAATTGGCCAACTGATATGTATATAAAAAAAATTAGCCGGGCATGGTGGCGCATGCCTATAGTCCCAGCTACTTGGAAGGCTGAGGCAGAAGGATCGCTCGAGCCCAGGAGTTTGAGGTTGCTGTGAGCTAGGCTGATGCCACGGCACTCACTCTAGCCTGGGCAACAAAGCGAGACTCTGTCTCAAAAAAAAAAAAAAAAAGAAAATTACAGAAATAATATCTTTAAAAAATATACACATAAAAATAATTAACAAGGCCAGGTGTGGTGATTTGCATCTGTAGTCCCAGCGTTGAGGCAGGAGGATAGTTTGAGGTCAGGAGTTTGAGGCCAGCCTGGACAATATAGTGAGACCTTGTCTTTATTAAAAAAAAAAAAAAAAAAATTAAAGCTGGGAGTCGTGGTGTGCTCCTATAGTCCCAGCTACTTGGAAGGCTGAAGCAGGAGCATTGCTGGAGCCCAGGACTTTGAAGTTGCAGTGAGCTATGACAGAGTGAGACTGTGATTCAAAAAAAAAAAAAATAGAAATGGGGACTCACTCTTGCTCAGGCTGGTCTCAAACTCCTGAGCTCAAGTGATCCTCCTACATGGGCCTCCCAGAGTGCTAGGATTACAGGCACCGTGCCCAGCCACTTTTTAAAATGTATATTTTCCTTGTTGCTATTTAACATGTCAGTCTCTCCTCTAGCTGTTTGAACACATGGGATACAGCAATAACTGTTTTAATGTTCTTTGTCATTCCTAGATCTGTTTCTATTGATAAGTAGTCATCTTGGGCCATATTTTCTTGTTTCTCTACATGCCTGGTTCTTTTTTATTGGATGTTAGACATGTAAATTTTACCTTGTTGGATGTTGGATATTTTTGTATTCATATATATATATCCTTGAGCTTTGTTCTCTTAGAAACAGTTTGATTTGTGGGGTCGGGGGGTATGGCTTTTAAGCTTTGTATGGCAAGATCAGAGCAGCATTTAATCTAAGACTAATTTTTCTCACTACTGAGGCAAATCTTGTCTCTACCTAATATCTCATGAATTATGAGGTTTTCCAATCTGACTGGTGGGAACAGGTGTTATTCCCAGCCATGTGTGAGCCTCTGACGGTTTCCTCCAATACTTTCAGATGATTCTTTTCCCACCTTCAGGTAGTTTCCTCACACTTGTGCTGGCCAGTACTCAGCTGAGGACTCAACTGGGCCCCTCAGTGGGGTTCTCTCACTGGGCAGCTCTCTTTTCTCTGGGACTCTGCCCTGTGGACTCTAGCAGCCTTTTCCTCCCTGGACGCCAGTGCTTCTCCTCACGTTAGGGAGACTGCGAGGCTCTGCCTGGATTCCCCCTTCCTGTGCAGCAGCCCATACACTTTTCCCAGGCACTAAGCTGGGGCATTTGTAGCTCTTACTACATTTCTTTCCTACTTTGAGGGATAATGGTCCTTTGTTCTTGGTGTCCAATGTTTACACAAAGGTATGAACACAAGCTGCAGGGATCATGGAAGGCCACTCTAAAAGTTTGCTGCAGTGGATTTAAGGATGACTTGATATAGAATGTGGCATTTGATCAATAGATTGAGTAGTATTATAAAAGAAGGTACAAGAAGAGTCCTAAGCTCATGTTGATGCTTCCCTGAGAATACCCTTCCATCTTCTCTGCAGGGTGGCACCTTGCTCATTTTTCAATGTAGTCCTGTTGTACCTCTACAAAGCTGCCTTGAACCCCTAGATAAAATGACTAGCTTCCTTCTCTGAGTATTGCTTATACATTGTGTCCTTTTTAACTTCCTATTATGATTATGTTCTCGTTGTGTCTGTCAGCTGTCATAAATCCACTGGTCACACCATGGTTCTGAAATAGTCTGTAAGTTTTTGCGTCATTAAAGTCATTGGCTCTAATCCTAGGTCTACCAATTACTGGGTGGGAATTCAGCAAATTATTTTTAAAACCCTAAATGTCAGTTTCTTTATCTGTAAAATGGAGGTAAAAATATCTACTTTGTAGGGTTACAATGATTTGTGTATAGTAACTAGCAAATTGCCTGGCTCCTAAGAGGTATTCTGTAAATTTTAGTTCCTTCTTTTATTTATGTTTTGTCTTTGGCACTCATTACAGTGAAGATATAGTAGGAATTCATAAATGTAAGTGGAATTGAATATCAAACTATAATATGCTATTATAGCCAGTAAAATATTGTTTGAACTTTAGTTTTTTTTAAAAGAAGCTAAGTAGTTGTTGCTGCTTGAATAGTCTAAAGGTCCTCTTTTCTTTTAGTCTATAACAGAATAGGAATATGCTGGAAGAATAAATCAGATTGGTTCATATAATTATTTTGTCTTAATTTATCAAAAGACTTCTTTTAATGACCCATCTTAAAAGTTTTTATTTTACTCTAAACCAATATGTGCATATGTAAGTAAGCATTATTCAACTTCTTGTATTTGATACTTGGATTTTTAAGGAAAAGATCAGCATATCCATGTACATCTCCAAAGTATTTATGTAGGTACTTGTAATTACTTTAAAAATCCTCTTCGCATGTATTTAATCTGTAAGTATTATAGTTATTCACTGTGAAGAATTTAGAGGTACTTATACCATTTTCTACAAAATGAATGTCCCATAATTCCAGTATTCTATTTTATATGACCAAGTACTCATTTAAGTCTACATAGAGATTACTAAGAATCATAGGCAAGAACTGCTGAATTTTTAAATAGTATTTAGTAAATAATGACAAATGTTGATATAAATGTATTATAAAATCTTTATGTCTAAGAAAAATAATATTAAACAACTAATATTAAAAATGTTGGTGGCTAAAAAACATTTCAGGAAATGGATCTATTGCATTGATAATTAGCATAATATTTGAATTGCAAAAAACTCTTCAGTTTAATGAGTACAGTCCTTTTTCACTTAAGTGTCCTATAAAAACCTAAAGGTTTTCAGGCTAAATGATTTCTGTTTAGAATTCTGTTTAGAAATTACTCAGAACATAAAGTTTTGAATTATATATCCTTGTAAAGTCTGACGTTTCAAAAAAGTTAACCCTTTAAAAAATTAAGTCTGCAAGACTTAAAGTCATTGTTATGCTACTTTAACTTTGCTGATGAGTGGAAATCTTTTAATCAAGAGTATTACAAGTGGGCCTTTACATCTCTCATGGTCATTAACATACTAAAAGGTACATGCTTGTTAAATCTTCTCAGAGCCTTGTATGTCCATTAAAAAAAAGATGTGATTCTATAAGAAAGACCAAAAGGTTACCTTAGCATAAACTTTCATTTGTGTTATATCTTAGTTTTAATTCTATAATATTGTGCTCTTTGATATTCGCTAATATTATAAATAGGTTTTTTTCCCAGTAATTTCTTTTCTTCTTTTAAAAAATTATTTTTTTCCTTTTCCCTTTTTTCTTTATTCTACCGGAGTCTTCTCAGAACCAATAATTTTTTTTTTTTTTTTTTTTTTTTTTTGAGACAGAGTCTCACTTTGTTGCCCAGGCTAGAGTGAGTGCCGTGGCGTCAGCCTGGCTCACAGCAACCTCAATCTCCGGGGCTCAGCGATCCTACTGCCTCAGCCTCCGGAGTAGCTGGGACTACAGGCATGCGCCACCATGCCCGGCTAATTTTTTGTATATATATTTTTAGTTGGTCAATTAATTTATTTCTATTTTTGGTAGAGACGGGGTCTCGCTCAGGCTGGTTTCGAACTCCTGACCTTAAGCAATCCGCCCGCCTCGGCCTCCCAAAGTGCTAGGATTACAGGCGTGAGCCACCGCGCCCGGCCTAGAACCAATAAATTTTTAAAAGACCTTATTGAGGTATAATTGACATATAATAAATAGCACATTTTTTTTTTTGAGACAGAGTCTCACTCTGTTGCCCAGGCTAAGTGAGTGCTGTGGCGTCAGTCTAGCTCACAGCAACCTCAAACTCCTGGGCTCAAGCGATCCTCTTGCCTCAACCTCCAAGTAGCTGGGACTACAGGCATGCACCATCGTGCCCGGCTAGTTTTTTCTATATATTTTTAGTTGGCCAATTAATTTCTTTCTATTTTTTTAGTAGAGACAGGGTCTCGCTCTTGTTCAGGCTGGTTTCAAACTCTTGACCTGAGTGATCCGTCCACCTCGGCCTCCCAGAGTGCTAGGATTACAGGCGTGAGCCACTGCGCCTGACCAAAACAGCACATATTTAAAGGACACAATTTAAAAAATATTGACATACATATACATCTATGAAACTATCACCACAACCAATATAATGAACATTTCCATCACCCCTAAAAGTTTCCTTGTGCCTTTTTTTAGTCTCTCACTACCAAACCTGCCCTTCCTTCCCCAGGCAACCACTGATTTGCTTTCTGTTGTTATTATAGGTTAGTTTGCATGTTCTAGAGTTGTTTCTTTTTTTTTTAACCATCACAAAAGGACTTTGTGTTTGTCATTATTCAAAGTCTGAATTTTAAACAGATTCTTGGACTGGTGGTTCATATCCATTAGCTTATTCAACTTAGCACCCATCTCATCCCCAGTAACTTTTACTGTCTCTATCGTGAAGCTCCATGAGTTTTCTCAGTTTAGATAAGGGCTTCTTCTGGATTTTTACTTTTCTCACGAAGACATCACGGAGAGGATAAATAGGTTGGCAAGCCTTTTCTATGTCTTTTCCAATGCTATCTGGAATCAATTTACTGACCACTGCTTCCAAGTCATTCCTCTGCACCTCTTGGGTCATGATTTCCATCATCTTCTGAATTTGGTGAACCTGTTAGTGCTGAGTGTAAGAGGTCTTCTGTATTTGATTGTTGCATTTTTTAGTAAAACCAACACAGAACAGATAAAGCAAATAACCATTGGTAGTCTTGACATCAACATGCACTTCAATCACAGTCTGCAATTTTTTGACCATGGAACACATTTTGTCACAGGTGATCCATGCCATGAAGTTAGGCAGGCAGGCAGTTTTTGCCCTGAACATCTTCAGTAATCAGCTTGAGTTTTCTAAATGCAACTTCATCATTCTGCAAATTAGTAAGGCTCACTTCAAATATACGAACTTGAGGCCATCAGATGCAATTTTGGTTTCTTGAGTCCTGGTGACCACTGTTTTTCCAATGCTTTTTATTTTTTTATTTTTATTTATTTATTTTTTTTGAAACAGAGTCTCGCTTTGTTGTCCAGGCTAGAGTGAGTGCCATGGTGTCAGCCTAGCTCACAGCAACCTCAAACTCCTGGGCTCCAGTGATCCTTCTGCCTCAGCCTCCCGAGTAGCTGGGGCTACAGGCATGCGCCACCATGCCCGACTAATTTTTTTTTTTATATATATATCAGTTGGCCAATTAATTTCTTTCTATTTATAGTAGAGACGGGGTCTCGCTCTTGCTCAGGCTGGTTTTGAACTCCTGACCTTGAGCAATCCGCCCGCCTCGGCCTCCCAAGAGCTAGGATTACAGGCGTGAGCCACCGCGCCCGGCCTTCCAATGCTTTTTATATGGAACATAGCAATGATTTCATGCCATATCAATCTTTCTCAGAAAATGGGTCAGCCATATTCTTCTTGGCTCCCTTTTTGCTGCCCTTTGTAAGGTGCTTGTCAACCGCCATGGTGCTGCTCAGAGTCAAAAGGGCTCTAGAGTTTTATATAAATGGAAGCACGCAGTATACAATCATTTTATTGGTGTGGGTTCTTTTACTCTACATAATTATTTTAAGATTCATCTATTTTGTTGTGTGTATGAATAGTTTATCTTTTTTATTGCTGAGTGGTATTTCATTGTACAGATAAGCCACAATTTATTTATCCATTCACCTAATGATGGACATTATTAGGTGACATTATTGGATTGCTTCCAGTTTTCAGCTATTAAAAATAAAGCTGAAGTTTTTAGCTATTATGAATAAAGCTGCTGTAAACATTGAATGTGTTTTAAAAATTATCTTATTTTCAATTTTTACCACTTTCTGGCAATCATGGCTGTCAACTCTTAATCATACAGCAGTGTTTTTACACACCTTCCCTAACAACTTGGTAATTAGGAAGGCTATGAAAATACTTACTTTTAAACCCATTTCCTACACTTTAACCATCTCACTCAATAGAGGTATTGAGTATAGGAAAGAAAAGTTCTCATTTTGAATTTTGAAATCCAAACAGCCTGGCCAGCGTTATCTTACCTTTTCCGATATCCTTAAATAAAAATTTTAAATGTAACTGAATTGAAACCTCTAGTCCTTAATTAACCAAAGTGCTTATGCAAATACTTTCCTTACTGTAATGATGTTGTGATGAATATTTTTCTAAAGAGAATAAATGTTTCCTAATGACCATATTTTATTTCCATAAGTAAATGTGGCATTTGAAGTCTTATCTTAGTCACCAAATTTTCTCTAAACAAGAAAACATAGAAAAGATACCATAATGCCATACTTTAAAAGAAAAATAATTGAGAACACATAATCTGTGTTTTTTATTACTGAAACACCTTTTTACTGTTCCTATTTTTGTAATTAAAAAAAATCTCATGGCTTTATAAAGTGACTTTTAAAAGGAATGTTTTATGTGTAATAAAATTTCAACCTTTTGAAGAGATTTTCTAAGTAGTCTCCATTTTTAAAGGAAAATATGTAAACCTTAAAATATGTTGCCCTGTTCCACTTGTTTGTTCTTGACAATAGGCATGTTTGTGTGTATGTATATGTGTGTGAACATACATACACTGTGATACATACATATATTTAAAACATCTTTTTATGGTGATAAATGCTACCTGTTTATGATATAATAATATTGCATTTATAGTTTATTAAGAATAGAATTTTAAGTTTTAGACAATTTCATTTAAAGTATCATTTCTTTACCTTCATATCAAATATATAACCTTGGTATATATACATGAACAATTCTATTGATGTGTTTTCGAAAAGGTTAATCTTATTATATAACTTTTAGTTCTTTACTGAGAACTTTTATTATGGAGTGAGAAAAGGAGACTATGTTTTCTTTCCTAGTAGAATCCTATATTTTCAAGTATTAAGTACTTTAAAAATACGTAACCTTCTTATTTTCAGTTATTGACTTAGGATTTTGGAAGTGATATCTTCAGAATTCTGTTATTGCTTCTTACAGTTTAAAGCTAATTTGATTGAATGTTTTTGATCTTCTTTCTGTGACTATTATTTTTTCTTTCATTAAAATTATAATGAATTTTGGTAGTATCTGAATAAAAACACTTTGGGCCTTTTTTTGGTTGTTGTTCTTATATCTTTTTTTTTTTAATCAGTAGAAAGCTTTATTTGCTAGGCTGAATCATAAACTAACATTATGATGTAGGCTAAGTAAAAAGCTAATACCAACTTTTTCTTTCAGATCTCTATAAAAATGGACTCCAAAGGGCTAACTTTGTACCATTCATAGCGGTCCTGAAGGTAAAAAAAAAATCACTTACTTGTGTTCACTAAGATCATATTGATTGATAATCAAGGACTTCAGGCAGAATTAATTTTGATTTTTAGATAGTAATAGTCAAACATGCTAAAGGAGAAAAGAATCTTTTTTATATAATTCCATGTGTATACTGGAAAAATTATAAAATACAGTCTAAACTATTCTTTAACTGAAACATTTGATAGTTTGCATTTGACAAATTGCTCATAAATATTGTAGTGGAATGTTTAAACTTATACATTTGTTTCTGAAAAAAAAATCTTTAATGTTCCCTGTTTCCTTCAGGTTAATGGCCATTATTAACATGTTTTCCCAGCTATTAAAGTTGCTATTCTAGAATAGCATTATTATAAAAATATTCTAATATATTTAAATGTGATTGCCATCAACTTATCATGAAATTATGTCAAGTTGAGGCACATAAATGGTTTAAATATTTGTGTGTATCATCACTGCATAGAGTTTAAAATAGTCTTCATTACAATATGATTAAGAATAAAATAGCCTCCTTTTTTACTGTTAATTTTAAGTAATTTTTATGTGATTATTTAATAATTCCACATTCTACCAATATTTATTGAGAACCTACTATGTGTAAAGTGCCACATTAGGCATAATGGATAATGTAATTATGAAATAACCTGTTTCTTGCTTGAAAGTCATTTATAATCTAGTTGAAGATGTAAAATGTATACAAACACTTATAACAGAAAGCAAAATATATAGTAAGTACCAAAAAGAAGCACAATTATGTGCCACAATATAATTTTCATATATTTGGTACACTATTTATCCTAGTCTCTATCAACATATCTGAAGAAAGGATAAAGTTTTTTTTCTTTTAAACAGAACTTCAAAAATTCTTACCAAGAAGGAGGAGTTAAAACATTTTATCTTCAGATATTCTAAAGACATAGTCAGACAATGTTTTAGACATGTATAATACTTTAGTTGGAATTATTGTTAGTGCCAAACTTTATTCCCTATGCTATACTTAGGAGAATTCAAACATCTGTTTCCTTGACCAATTTTAGGTTCCCAAAGGGTTTTAATTTCTCTGAGCTATTTATAGATGTAGGAAAATGTACTTTTGGAAGATTTATGCTGCTAGTAATTTTCTTCCCTTTATATTTATGTTTTGCATTTGGGGAGAAGGTAGGTTTGCAGTGTTTTCTCCATGCTAGGAATCCAAAGTAATATGGTGTGCATATATTCCAAAATATAAACAGGGAAGCTAAGAAAAATAGATGCTAAAAATAGTGACTTCATATAGCATAAATTCACAAAACATAAGAAGAGAAGGCTCACAGAATGAAACAAGTTAAGAGGTTCTCAGAGAACTTTGAGCTGTACTTCTTTTTTTCCCCCCCAAACTTTTTTGTTTTTGTTTTTTGGTGAGTAATTTATCATATCTCAATATAGAATATTAATAGCACTACTAATAGGCAACTAAATTGGCCAGACTGAATTTAATTTCCTTTCCCTTTTGCACTCTTAATTTTTTTTGAAGAGGAAGAAAAACCAGAGATAATATAGAATTTGTAATTGAACATGAACTGAAAGAATTTGAAATTAAACAAAAACTGAACTTCCCAGGAAACTGAAAAGCAGATTGGATGAGAAAAGATCTAAAATGTCTAGCTTATTGAGAGACTTTTCACATATAACAAAACATCAGCTCAATGAAATGAAAACTAGAGTTGGTTTCCCTGGAGCTTTTCTGTTGGGCATATGAAATTTCCCTCATAAGAAAAGGTTGTTTCTTCTTGTTTTGAGAGTCTTGCTCTGTTGCCCAGGCAGGAGTACAGTGGCCCAATCATACCTCATTGCAGCCTCAAACTCCTGGGCTCAAGCAATCCTCCTACCTTAACCTCCCAAGTAGCTAAGATTGCTACAAGTATATGCCAGTATACACCCAGCTAATTTTTTTTTTTTTTTGTATTTTTAAAAATTGTTTTATAGAGACAAGGTCTCACTATGTTGCCCAGTCTGGTCTCAGACTCCTGGCCTCAAGAGATCATTTTGCCTCAGCCTCACAAAGCACTGGATTACAGGCGTGAACCAATGTGTCTGGCCCAGGTTGTTTCCTATTAACTTAAATGACATTTTGCCTATACACAGATGCTAGTGTTATTCTTTATTTTGGCCCAACTGAGAGACTTATATAGGAGAAGTTTATCTTAAAACAAATAGGGAATCTCTAAATCTCTCTAAAAAGAGATTATTATGCATAAGATAGAAATTTATTGAGGAAAAAGTACATTGTAAAAATCCATTTTTTCCTTTATGTTGTTCTCTATAAATCAAATGATAACAAGTTTATAATTCACCACAGAAGCTTGTGATTTGTTGCTTGGGGTATTTAAAAATAACAAAACTTATATAATCTCTTAATAAACAATGATATTTTCCTAAGATAGCGGGAATGATGAGGAGTGTTAATATGCTATTCAAAGCCACAGGTCCATCAACACATGAATAAATAAATAAAATGTTGAATATTCTACAATAGAATATTATACTGCCTTAAAACATAATGAAATTCTAATACATGGTGTAATATGGATGAACCTTGAAAACATTATACTAAGTGAACTAAGCCAGGCACAAAAGCACAAATACTATATGATGCACTTATAAGTACCTAGAAAAGACAAGTTCATAGAGACAGACGGTAGCATCAGGGTTACCAGGGTTGAGAGGAAGGAGGAATAGGGAGTTATTGTTTAATGGGTATAGAGTTTCTGTTCGAGATGATGAAGTTCCAGAAATTGATAGTGATGATGGTCATACAACATCATGAATTGTCTTCAAGTTTTATCCATGTTGTAACATGTGTCAGAATTCCATTCCTTTTTATGGCATAACAATATTCCATTGTATGTATATGCCAAATTTTGTTTATTCATTCATCCATCAATGGACATTTGAGTTGTTTCCACCTTTCTGCTATTATGAATATTGCTGCTATGAACGTGTGTTTTCAAATATATTTTGGAGTCCCTGCTTTAAAATCTTATGGATATAGACCCAGAATTGGTATTGCTGGTTCCAGTAGTAATTGTATGTTTAATTTTTTGAGGAACTGCCATGGGGTTTTCCATAGCTGCAGCACCACTATACATTCCCATCGGCAATAAACAAGGATTCTAATTTCTCCACATCCTTACCAATACTTATTTTCTTTTACCCCCACCCCTTCCTCCCCCCCCCATAATAGCCATCCTAATGGGTGTGAAGTGGTGTCTCATTGTGGTTTTGATTTGCATTTCCCAAATAATTAGTGATGTTGAACATCTTTTCATGTGCTTATTTGCAATCTGTTTATCTTCTTGGTGGATCTTATTTAAGCTTTCTGTTTTAGGTAGCTTTATTTGGACATTATTCTGGCAGGAGAAGGGGAGGCACTGCTTCTCTTTACTCCTAGATATAGGTACCAATCCAGGTTCCCTATTTGGCCTCTATTGACACCTGAGGGGGGAAGTGGGAGGTGCTCCTTGTGACCTGTAACTGCTGAGAGTTCCAGCTCCCCACGTGATCTCCACTGATGTCATATAGGGAGGAGGATGCTCATCACTGTCAGGCTGGCTGGGGTGAAAGTTCCAGCTCCTACTTGGCCTTCCGACATCACCCTGGTAAGCAGTATTGGGATTCCTCATTGCAGCCTTGTAAGGGTGGACTTCTGGGCTTCCCTCAGCCTTTGCTGGCATGGGTGATAGGTGGAGCCACAGTTTTTCTCTGTGGTGTTTGCTTCAACAGAACAGTTATTGTCTAAAAGTTTTCTCTTTCGTTAGGTTGTCTTTTCCTGGTCCTTGGGCTAAAGAGAGCAGACTTCTGTTGGGGCCTCATTTGTCTGTGTCCATTGGCATTTTGGGGTTGCTAGATTTTTCAGCTACAAGTTTGGGATACATGAGTCAAAATAATCCCCCTTGGCTGACCGCAATGGCTCATGCCTATAATCCCAGCACTTTGGGATGTAGGAGGCTTGCTTGAAGCCAGGAGTTTGAGACTAGCCTGGGCAACGTAGAGAGACCATGTCTCTACAAAAAGCTGAAAAATTAGCTGGGCATGGAGGCGTGTTGTTCCCTTGGCCCCAGCTATTCAGGAGGCTGAGCCAGGAGGATTACTTGAGCCCAGGAATTTGAGGTTACAGTGAGTTGTGATCACGCCACTGCACTCCAGCTTGAGTGACAGGAGTGTAACCCTGTCTTTTAAAAAAAAAAACAAGTTGAGAAATCAGCAAAAAGCAAAATGTATTGAAGATGGATCCTATCTGTAGAGGCCTTTATAAACAGAAATGAAATAGCAGGCACAGGAAGGAAGCAGCAGGAACAGGGAGGAGGGGCCGAGATGAACTAACAAGTAAAAGCATATGACAAATATACTTTGGAAGGACTATCTCAGGAAATGGGAGAATTTTTCAGATAAAACTCTTATGTATTTTAAGAAAAATTACAGAAGTCATAGTACTGATTAAATAATAGATCAGAGATTAAATAACTGTAAGATGAGATGAAAAGTAAGCTGGCAGAACCAAGAAAATAGACTGAGGGTGGACTCATTAAAAGAATAAAAAGCATCTTAGAAAAAGCAAATTATAGAATCAACACTGCTAAAAATAAAATCAGTGATAAAGAAACCAAATTTATGAAAGGTCACACAAAATGAGGCTGGAATAATCAGAGATAAAAACTATTACAGGCCAGGTGCAGTGGCTCACACCTGTAATCCTAGTACAGGACAAGGTAGGAGGATTGCTTGAGCCCAGGAGTTAAAGACCAGCTTGAGCAAGAGCAAGACCTCATCTCTACAAAAAAATAGAAAAATTAGCTGGGTGTAGTGGCATGCACCTGTAGTCCCAGCTACTCAGGAGGCTGAGGTAGGAGGGTCTCTTGAGCCTAGGAGTTTGAGGTAGCATTGAGCTAGGGTGATGCCACAGCACTCTTGCTGGGCAACAGAGTGAGACTCTATCTCAAAAAAACAAAACTATTACCAAGAAGATGCTAGAAATCACACAATAGAGATCTTATATTCATACAATTCATATGTCTAAAAAGGAGAACACACAGATGAAACAGGGCTGGGCACGGTGGCTCACGCCCATAGTCCTAGCACTCTGGGAGGCTGAGGCCGGCAGATAGTTTGAGCTCAGGAACTCAAGACCAGCTTGAGCAAGAGCAAGACCCCGTCTCTACTAAAAAAATAGAAAGAAATTAGCTGGACAACGAAAAATATATATAGAAAAAATTAGCCGGGCATGGTGGCGCATGCCTGTAGTCCCAGATACTTGGGAGGCTAAGGCAGGAGGATTGCTTGAGCCCAGGAGTTTGAGGTTGCTGTGAGCTATGATGACACCACAGGGGAAAAAAAAAAGTTACCTCAACTTTCCTGAGGTAACATTGGATTGATAGTCTAGATTAAAAATGCTCATTGCAGGCCGGGCGTGGTGACTCACGCCTGTAATCCTAGCTCTCTGGGAGGCTGAGGCGGGCAGATTGCTCAAGGTCAGGAGTTCAAAACCAACCTGAGCAAGAGTGAGACCCTGTCTCTACTATAAATAGAAAGAAATTAATTGGCCAACTAATATATATAGAAAAAATTAGCCGGGCATGGTGGCACATGCCTGTAGTCCCAGCTACTTGGGAGGCTGAGGCAGCAGGATTGCTTGAGCACAGGAGTTTGAGGTTGCTGTGAGCTAGGCTAATGCCACGGCACTCACTCTAGCCTAGGCAACAAAGCGAGACTCTGTCTCAAAAAAAAAAAAATGCTCATTGCAATTGGTATTAACGAATCAACACCTAAGTAGACATATAGGAATAACATTTATCAGGTGTCAGGCAGGTGGGAGGGAGGAGGAGGGGATGGGTATATACAAACATAATGAGTGAGATGTGCAACGTTTGGGGGATGGTCATGCTTGAAACTCTGACTCGAGGGAGGAGGGGGACATGGACAATATACGTAACCTTAACATTTGTACCCCCATAATATGCTGAAATTAAAAAAAAACATGCTCATTGCATATTTTCCAAACCTCATCAAGAAGAATACATTTTTTTCTGAAGCATAACTGAACTTCGAGGATAAAGAAAGAATCTTACAATCACATAGAAAAAAAATCAATAGGGAAAGGAATCAAGTTGGTCTGAGATTTGTCTACTACAAGTAGATACTATAGTAGAATAGAATAAAATAGTTTTTACTATATTCAATTTTTAAAAAAAATGTGACATCTGTTCAGCTAGGCTATCATATACATCTAACTCCATAGTTATATATTTTTGGATAGATATATGGTTATTTAGGAATTATAGTCCTCATGAAGCTTCCTGAACAAACTCCTTTAAGAGTTTATGCCACCAGTCAAAATTAATAACCTATAAATGGAGATATTGTGGTAAGAAAAGATTGGTGGTCATTGAATCTGATTAAACATTGTCTTATTCTGGTCTGCTAAGTCAGACAATAAAATTTTTTATCGTATCATGTGAGAATGCCTATAATTGAGTTAACTACAGGATGCTAAAAAGTATAGACAAGGGTCCCCAACCCACGCTAGCAGTTTGAGTGGAGGAGGTGGCACATTTGGGGAGGAGTATTCCCAAAGAGCAGATGGTGCTCAGACTGAGACTTAAAAGACAAGTAAGTTATCTGGCCAAGTGGGAAAGGGCATTTGTCATGGAGGAACAATCGCATGGAAAAGACATAGAAGCATGAGAATTGTAAATTAAAAATTATGTGATTAGTAATCAGTTTATTGAGATTTCTTTAAAATACTGTCGGTATTCTGTTTACTTGAAGCTTGGAGATTTATGTAAAACTTAACTTCTCATTTGTTTGTGTATTGTCTATGACTGTCCGCAGTGTAGTGGCAGAGTCAAGTAGCTGCAGCACTTAGAGTCTTCAAAGCCTAAAATATTCACTGTCTGACCCTTTACAGAAAGTTTGCTGGCCCTTGATCTATACAATATACAAAGGACAAACAACTGTTTAAAAGGATGTATGTAAATAACACATGTTTTCCTGTAAATTATGATTTGTTTTATGTGGTAGAAATCATGTGTCAGCATAGATTCATTAGTAGGTTTTGGAGACATGGCATTTAAAGAGCTTGCTGTATAAATGGTTGATCGAAGGAAGGAAGAAAGCTTGGTGAACCAAAAGCCAAGAGGGTGGTCCAGGATCAATTTCAAATAATTTAGTAACTTGAGAACAAATATCAGCTTTATAAGAAATGTATTCAATTTCATACATTTAAAAAGAATGATATGCCTTAAATATACATTCATTGAATAATATTTATTAAATATGTTCTCATTGCATTGTAAACATTTAAAATTATTGTGGTTAAAAGGAAAAGAGTACTAGTTGTATTGTGATCAGAATAGTTTCTTAGGTTAATTTCAATTAGACTACTCTTATTGGCCTTCTTGAAGATTGGATTGGCTGGCAAGCATTGCTATTCTCATCTGATCAAGTTCCAGCAATTCATGATATTTTAGACAGGTGTTTTATATTTGGGTAAAAATCTGTTCACTTGCATCAGTGACATTTCCATAAACCATTTTGTTTGGTTCATCCCATAATGAACCCTACAAGATAAATGCTATTCATAAGTTTTAAAGTTAAAAAAATTTTTCAATGTGAATTTCATTAACTTTCTTTTTATAATTTTCTTAATCAATTTAATAATGTGAACAAATCTAAAATAATCCCCTCATTGGAAATATCTCTGTGCAAGATTTTGTGTAGTGTTTTTGCCACATGGTGATAGATTCTGATATCAGTAATTTAGCACTTTGATTCTCATTCACAATGATAGTTTAGCAAGCTTCTTTCTTTTTCATGTCTTCTTAAAATTAAATGTTAGGTGATTGGTATATTACTAAAATAATAACTGTAGGCTGGTAAAAAATAACCAACAGGCATTCTATAATATAATTTTCTCTTTGATGAATTTCAGCTAGATAATGAAATTAGAGACAAATAAGATAATAATATTAACTATTATAAATATGAATTTTCCTTTTCCTGATAAAGAGTTGTCCATTTGGAAAGCATCTTAATCTGATGTAACATTTGTTTTGGGTTTAAATATTCAACACTATCATAACGATATTTCATAATCTAAGGTAGTAACAATTTTGTTATTATTTCAATTTTTGTAATATTTGTTTAATGTTCAGGTAATGACTTTATATCTTCTACTTGATTGTTAATGTTTCTTGACTGTTGTGCATCCTTTAAAACGTTGAAAAAAAATTTAGCTATATACTAGCCCTTATATTTTTGTTTTATTTTTTCTAAGGATTCTTATCATGATAGTGAACTCATTGAGAATATTTCCATGGCGTGATCTCCAGTTATAAACTTAGAAAAATTGTTTATAACCCCTAGATGAAATGCATCATTGTTCAGCCTTTATTTCACCACCTGAATTAGGATTTATAGACTCACTAAATAAACGTGTATTTGCCATTTTTTCCTGCCACAATTTTCATTTTACTGGTGAAATTGATTTGTCAGTTTGTTCATTATAGCTTTCAATACTAGAGCTTTCAGAACGCTAAATAATCAGAATCAGCCTTGGAGGCCAGTGTCAGCCTCCCTGACCTCCCCTGTGTTGTTACCTGAGTCAGTCTTGCAGGGATTAACCCTTTGTTAGTGTGATAATGTCTTTACTTATGAGTTGGCTTTTTAATACTTAAGATTGAAAAAAAAAAAAAGAGAGAACAAGGGTAGCAGACTGAACTCCTGAATTAAAGAGTTGTGGCTTTCCCCCACAAACTATTAAAGTGTGAATTTGAAGTCTGGTTTTTAATACTTTACAATACAAAATGACCATTCGATTATAAACTATTTCTATAAATATCAAATTTTAGGCTAAAAAATTAAGGAAATCTACTGAAGATATTTTCATAAATTAGCCTATTTCATGTGTGTTTGAGAAAATATATTTAAGAAAATTGGTTAGAGTAACAGGCCCTAAACTTTATTTGTAATGGTATTTTTGTGCTGTGTCCTTGAAATTAATAAATATCTAGGATAAAAATTATTGTGATGTGGATTTAAAGTGTAATTCTTGTCCATCTTCATAACAAAATATAGACCTTGTGTTAATTAGTCAGAACCTACCTATGGAAAAGTAATTTTGGGTGTATGCCTTTTAAAACATTTTCTCTAATTATCTTATATAAAATAAAAATATTTTTCATAAAATATTTAAATTATATATTTATATTTAACTGGAATACAACAAGCTATTGCTTGCATATAAAATATATACACTGTTTAGGACTTGAATTCTCTTCTCTCAGAATAATAAGTAGTTATTTTTGGTTAAATTACAAGATATCAATTCTTTGATGACAAAAATGGTTTAAAGGAAGTGTGTCTTAAATATGAATTAGTTTTTTGAATCATGAGATAAATTAGTTTAATTACACGTGGCAATTTTCTTGGCTAGTGATGTAATGTGAAATAAAATTCTCCCTTTCCCCTCCCTGAAAACTCAAGCCAATTAATAGAACTTTTAAGCTCTTTGTCATAGGCCACCATGGAGGTCTGCAGAGAAGAACTTTAATCCAATAAACATTTCATTTAGATCATGAAAAGAAAGCATGAGGAGAAGCTCCTATAAGAGAGGGTGTTACTATGATTCCAACCATGAAGAGATGTGAGGAATTTGCCAAATTAACCAAGAGGTCCTCATATTGAACGCATAAATGTGTCAAAACTAACAGAATCATTATTTAATTTGCTTGAACTCTATATTGAGGAAACTCTAAAAAGCCACAACTGTTTTCTTCAAAGCCTTCACTGTTGGGCTGGATGGACAGGGCAAAGGGAGGTTGTGAGAAATCCAGATAGCAAATAACACTGGCCGAAGCTGGTCAGAAAAGGGAATAGATAATTAGGCGTAATTAGCGTGTATGAATCGTTGTCTCTCTGCCCTTAGCTTGAATAAATTTTGAAGAAAAAACCCTAGTGGTGCAAATCCTTTGATGTAGGAAGAGTCATTGTGGCTTGGCAGCATAAAGGCAGTGTTTTATACTTTTTACATAATGGTTGTGATACAGAAAGAGTGAATGGACCCTGCACCCCCCTGTCTGCTTTATACCAAGGACTTTTGGATTCTCTTGAAACAAAATGCATCACAAGTTTTCAGTTGTTCGTAATGAGGTAGCGGACCTCATCAGGGCTCAGAGGAAGCCATCTTTAGCTTTTGTTTAAATCTTAATCACAGTTTTTTTCTTTCTGGGAAATCTGTTTTCTTAAATCAACACTTCTTTTTCCTTCTTTGCTTGCACCTCCAATAAGAGAAAGGAATAATGCTCAAGAAAGCTAAATAGAAAAGTTAAACAAAAATTATCACATAAAAGACCTATGCATTTTTTGTGTTTTTAATCCCATATGAAAAAAGATGCTTGCTGCATTCCCTTTTGCCTTCAAGTCAGTAACATTCTAGTGAGGTTGTTTTATAATAAAATGTGTAAGAAAACAAATAGGGAATAATTTTAGATTGGTTTTCGGAAAAACTTATTTTCAAATTGAAATTACAAAAAGTATAATGTACCTATGTCAGTATTTAACAGTATTTAAGTTCTTCAGTGAAAATCAGTTTGGTTAAAAATATTGCTCAGTATATTTATTATAAGCTTTATTTATTTGAGAGGCACAGTTGGAAATACAGATTTGAGAACCTAACTCTGTGTCCAAAATTGTTCATTTATCCTATGGCTACTACTGGAAAGTCAAGAAATTATTCTTGAGAAAACATTGCATTTATTTTGAAAATTTCTGAGAGAACTGAAACAATAAATCACCTAAAATGCAGCATCAGTTTGTTCTGATAGTTGAATTATGTTCGCTTTGTCTATCTAAAATATTTTAAATAATTAGTTCTCAGCAAAAAGAGGAATTAGCTATTTCAAAACTCTAAAGTAAATCAGGTATTTTGTTGAGGGAGGAGGGCACTGAAACCATTTTCACTTTATCCTTAATATCAAAATAGTACCTCTAAGTAAGTTTTATTTTTCTGATAAATTTTCAACCTCTCCCATCAGCTATTTTGGAATTACATTAAAAAAAATCTATCCTTCAGATACTTAAGTTCTCAGATTTCCTTCTAATTAATATTCTTCTTTTAACATATTTTAATTATAAGACTTTCTGCAGTAGTCATCAGTGATCCATTCCTCAATGTGTAATCTATGAATCTATTTTTATAAGTGTTCCTTTGCTTTAGAGTAGTTTTATTATGACGTTTTGATTCTGGATAGACTTTTTTCAAGCCACAATGTTCTGAGATGCTTTTGGCTACTTAACCCATTTTGCATATTGTGCCATTTGTAGAATAAAGTAGCCTTTTATACTTGAAGTTGATTTGAACTCTGAAAGGCAACACCTGAACATCTCACAAAACTGGATAATTATGGCTGATTGTGTTTTTCAGGTATAGGTCACAGGAAATTCATTTGGGGTAAAGTATGTACAAAGCTAAGAAATATGCAGATTTTCTGTTGTAGGATTGTGTAAAAATTATTTACAGTTAATACTTGCATAAAGGTTAGAAAGGTTGATGAAGTGATATTTAGTTTTGCTTTACTATTCACTGCATGTCAGAATGTAATTATGACTGATTCATGAAACTGTCTTAGAAACGAACCATCTTTATTAAAATGCTGATCAAGATAAGAGCTGACAGTAATAAAGAATAGAACATTTTAGTCTTGTTGCTTTTGAATGATTGCTAATTACCCCAGAGGTCATGTATAGTGCTTGGTAGGATTCATTGACATTATTTCTTTTAAGTCTGCTGTTTCAACAACATCTGAGCATGAAGACACAAACTGTGTGCACATTGAACAATAGTTTGGCCAAGTTTTTAAGGCTTCAAGATATCTAATAAATCTTTTTTTGCTATAGTAAATTCAGCTTTTCTCTATCAGAATTATAGTATATTAGGGGTACTTGGTCCAAAATACTTTGTACATTCATTTACTATTGACTGTATCTACATTTCCCATTTTTAAGTCAGTATTAAATAGTATACATAGGTTATTGAGAGAGTCATGTCTGAATATATACCCAAGCATAAAAAATCAATAAGAACAAAATGTATTTTGGCACTAAAGTTAAAATACATAGAAAGGACTTTTTAATGTATAAGCAGACTATACGTTTACTATCAGTAAAGTTCAGATTGTTTTTGTTTATTAAATGTGAACTTTATAATTTGTCTCTAAAGATATGTGCCAGTGTTTATAGTATATTCCTGAGCCAGTAATGATTGATAGGATTCATATATTATAAAATATAGTTGAAGTTGATTAACTGGATAAACTGTGACATAATATCCAAAACAACTGAAATCTTTAAAGTTCTTAACAACTAAATTAGAACATTGTAGAATATATATATGTATATGTGCATGTATATAATATGTATGTGTATATGTATACATAAACAAGACAATCATATCTCACATTTTTTTGTGTGTGGTTTCCATGATGTAGCAGAAAAAAACAATGGGTTAAGAAGACAATCTTTGTGAGTCTGGCTCTGTCACTGACTTTGGGCAAGCCTCTTAAACCTGTTTGAGCTTATATTTTTTTCATCTGTAAATGATGGGATTGGATTACAAGATTGCTGAGGCCCTTATGATGCTATGAATTTTCAAGAAGATTAAGTTTCAGAATTTTACTTATAAATTATTTCTTTTGAACTATGATGATTTTCCCCCAAATGATGTTCCGAATGTGGTGTTAGAGTCTTAGGCTAGCTAGTCTGCAAAAGCCTAATTGCTCAAATATTATACCATTGTAAAATAAAATATAAGAAAGCAACATTTAGGCCGGGCGCGGTGGCTCACGCCTGTAATCCTAGCACTTTGGGAGGCCGAGGCGGGCGGATTGCTCAAGGTCAGGAGTTCGAAACCAGCCTGAGCGAGACCCCGTCTCTACCAAAAATAGAAATAAATTAATTGACCAACTAAAAATATATATATACAAAAAAATTAGCCGGGCATGGTGGCGCATGCCTGTAGTCCCAGCTACTCAGGAGGCTGAGGCAGTAGGATCGCTGAGCCCCGGAGATTGAGGTTGCTGTGAGCTAGGCTGACGCCAGGGCACTCACTCTAGCCTGGGCAACAAAGTGAGACTCTGTCTCAAAAAAAAAAAAAAAAAAAAAGAAAGCAACATTTAGATTTCAACATGTCTTTTTTTTTGAGACAGTGTCTCACTTTGTTGCCCAGGCTAGAGTGAGTGCCATGGTGTCAGCCTAGCTCACAGCAACCTCAATCTCCTGGGCTCAAGCAATCCTGCTGCCTCAGCCTCCCGAGTACCCGGGACTACAGGCATGCGCCACCATGCCCGGCTAATTTTTTCTATATATACATATTAGTTGGCCAATTAATTTCTTTCTATTTATAGTAGAGATGGGGTCTCGCTCTTGCGCAGGCTGGTTTTGAACTCCTGACCTCGAGCAATCCTCCCGCTTCGGCCTCCCAGAGTGCTAGGATTACAGGCTCAACATGTCTTTATGAAGTGCTTAGTCACTGGGAATACAATGATGAATATGTTACTGAGTTGAATCTGCCATCAAGGAAATTAGGATGTTTTAGTAGGGGCAATAGACAAATAATTGTAATATAATATAGGAAAATATTATAGTATAATATTAGAGATATACAATTTTTTATATATATAATATAGAGTGAGGCCAATGAATTAACTGTGTGTTGGGAGGTTACAATCCTAGTACTTATATAAAATAATAAGATAGTAAATTAAATTAAAGCCACACATTTTAGCAGTCCATCGCCTTAACCACTCGGCCACCTTGTCAGAGCCACACATTTTAAATAAGTTTTCCATACCATCTGTGATGCTGGCGATTGTGGAGAAATCAAATCTGTGTTTACAGATTTCAGAGGTTGATGAAGCTGGAGCTTTGTCATGTCTTTTGTTATCTTTATATGGATGTATCACTGCCATCACTCTTGGTTTAATAGTCACGTTTGTGATTTTGTTTTTATTCCAGTTGGAACAAAGTGGAGACTTTCCTAAGAAAACTGGACAAGGCTTTGGGAAGTTTGGAGAAGGGAAGGGAGAAGGGAAGGGCAGAGAAAGCTAAAAACGGTTTAAGTGTATGTAGAAGTTACCTGACATGGAATTAAATACGGTATGAATAGTAAGCACTGAGAAATACAGAGCAAGGCATATGTAGAAACTCTTCTTCAGGGGTCAGTAGGAAAGGGACAGTACTCTAGGTTGTAACCGGAGGTTAAGAGAGCCTGTTTAACTTCTGGAGTGTCCTTACTGTGTGAGGAAGGCGGAGTGCAAACAGAGGGTCACACATGATAGGCATTTTATGATTTGGAGAGTACCTGTAAATAGGACAACCATTCAGACTTTAACAACTGGTGAAGCATTGACAGACTAGTCATAACAAATGCTGGATTGTGATCAGTTGCATAATACTGGTGTATGCTAGTGAGTACCAGTCTTGCCTGTCACTAAGAGTGTGTCTGTGTGTGTGTATGTGTGTGTGTGTGTGTGTATAGTCATAGGGTGTCAGAGTTTGAAAGGATCTTAGAAACACTTATCCTACCACCTTTTTATACAGTGGAGACAATTGAAGCTAATGTCTGAGATTATCTTACCTAAGATTGCCTAGCAAGTGGCAGAGTAAGGTCTAGAACCCAGATATCCTGCTTTTTACTGAGAGTTCTTTCCACCAAACCATGTTGTACAATGTGTGTGTCTGTACATATATGTGTATGTACATATATATGCACATATATACACACATATATTCATTATATTTACATATTTCATATCTTATTGTCTTTGGTGTAGAATTAATTATATTCTCAGTTACTTTTTATCAATAAGGAACTCTTTATTTTTTTATAAAAGTATAATCTTATTAATCTAACTTTAGTTGTACACAGTGATAAATGTAGTGATATCTAAGTCTTGTTTTTAGCTAATAACTTAAAATTTACTCTTTAGATCTTTTATCAGAGATAAGAATAAGTTATAAAATTGACTGAATTTGTCTCCTTTTCATCTTCAGATAAAAGTGCTAATGAACAGTGAAATGACAAAAAGTTGAGCAAATACAATGAGGAAAGAGCAGAACCAGAGTTTAGAATGTTCATAAATGCTATCCTTGATACTGAAATTCTTAATAATGAAGTCTCTGAAAATAGATGGGTCATTTTTTAAGCTAAATATTTTATTTGGATTTAGCTTCTCTTCATTATTCCACAGTTGTGATTATATTGTAAATGAATCGTATGCATTATGGGCTTTGTGTGTTTATAGCACAGTTTTCTATATATATAAAAATATTTTAGATAGAAAAGTTATTGCTTACCACCTATGATTATTTGTACAGAATAAGGAAAAATCTTGTGGGTAAATTTACTTGATGTTGAAAAACTAGATTTTGCAAGGCTGCATAGAAAGTAGAAAATTCCTATGAGCCTGAAGATGCATTGCACAGTTCTTTTCTGTGGGAGAAAATGAAAGGAGCTGCCATTATGTGTTTGATAGCATGGTTATAAAAAAGATTCTCAAAACATATATGTATTCATCGACTTCTTTCCAGCATTTGGTATGTTACTCTTATATTTTTCTTCTTTTCTCTCAGGAATGAGGACTCTAGTTATCTTGGCTAAAGTAAACAGTAGGAGAAGAATGGAATATTAATTAAAATTCTATTTGTTATGACAGAGCTGGAAACGTATAATGGTTGTGATTTCAATAAGGCAGCTATCAGATTTTTCCAAGCACTACTCTTTTGGGACAATACATGGAGTTCTCTGAGATCTTTCCTTTTGTAAAATTTCATGAGATAAATGAATGTAAGTTGGGCTAAAACTCTAAACATCACATAAGTATAGATATACTAAACATTGAAAGCTCCCCTTTCACCACTCTTCCCTCTTCACATTTCTCTCCACCTTCTATCCCATCTCATTTCTACTTCCCTCCATTATTAAAAATTTTGTTTGTATCTTTTCAAGCATTTTTCTGTACATTTATATGTATACATGTTTATATATATACCCAAACATATAGTTTTGTTTTGCTATAAATTAATGGAGTAATAGATATGTCTTAATCTGAGTTATGCTTTTATTCCTTGGAGATGTCCTGGAGATTTTTTGATATCAGATATAACTCAATCTCATTTTTTAAAATGGCTGTACTATTATTTTAACTGCCACGTGAGTTGTATTTAACTCATGCTGTTTTGAGCCCAGGCCCTCATGAAGCATATGTAACTCACATCTCTTTACCTTTTGAGCCACGACAACTATTTTGCAAGTTGCATATAACTCAAACACAGAAAACAACAAAAAATAACAAACTTTTCATTAAATTAGAAAGGACCGTTTCAAAGTTTTTATTCTATTTTTGTAATAAAACACGTGGCCTCAAGGAAAAATTTTTTTCTAGCATGGCAGTCAGTGTGTTAAAAATGATCTGCTATTTTTGTATACGTAGGTTTATTCTATTTTAGTTTATACTACTTCTCAAGTAATGCTTTAAAAAACATGGTTAAAAATGTATTTTTAGTGCCTATGATTCAATATTTCTGTAGGTTAGATTCCTAGAAATGGAATTTCTACTAGGTCAAAGATTCTGCAATTAAAGTTTGTTAGGTTTTTTATCAGATTGCTCTTTGCTTGTATATTAGCTAATATTAAAAATTAAATTTTGAAATAAAATTTGCAGATAGTGAAGATGTTATTTTTTAAGAAGCCACATTAACCCTTCTAGAACATAGGGTATATAAATAAATGACAAAATATTATCTGGAGTTGAGGAATGATGTTCTGAGAATTTTATTGGATGTTACTTGTACATATTGAGTCAGTTACAGGCTGTTGCAAAACTATAGTTACCAAATATTTACCGGTGGTGGAATTTTTGAACTTTTATTCTATTCCTTATTCTGAACATGGGAGATATGTGTAGCAGTTCAGAGCACGTAGACCGCAGACCTGAGTTCAGCTGCTGCTTTGAGATCAAAATACTTGATCTTTTTGAACCTCAGATACTGTGTTGGTAAATTGAGGCCAATGATCCTATCTTTAAAGTTGTAGAATTAACTGTACAATAAATGATTATTCATGTTATTTTTATTCATCTGTGACAGTGTTATAAAGATAACTATGACTAAATGTTTATCTCTTGGTTTAAATGGCAGCAGGGCATTTGTTGTATAACAAATAAAAACACATAGGCTCTATGTAGTTTCCCTTAGCTCAAATTTTACCACTTTATGGATTGTTTTTGATGAACTGAAACAACTCTTCATCCTCACATTAGGATTCTTTTTTTTTTTTTTTGCTTTCCACCCCTATGCCAAAATATTAATAATTTAAATAGTATTAGGACAAGACTTCATCAGTTCTTACTTGCCCACCATCCTGGCATATAGCTATCTAAGATGCAGACTACCATCTGAGATCATCCAAATTAACTAAGTCTTATTAGGAAACTGATATGCTAATGGCACCCAGGGTCTTGACCAAATTGACAAAGTTGGTATAGATTCTTATTCTCCACAATTTCTTACTGATGTTCTAAAGATGATAAATATATGTTATAAGAGTCTGAATATTTTGTAGAAATCAGTATGTCTAAGATAGAGAATATGGCAGAGAATGTAAGTCATTGGCATTCTGAACAAGGTCTCTGGGTAAACAGCAGCAGTCGCCACAGTCAGATGCTTCACCTTCCTTTTCATAGATGGTGAGAGTGCTGGTGTCTTTGAACTTAGAGATCCAACCACGGACAGGGAGACCCTACGACTGTTTCTGTTGGGTTTCAGTGCTACACTTGTAGTTTGATCAGGTATGCCATCAGATGCTGGCGCTTTGGCTTATTTTATTTATTTTTTGGATCCGGGGACTTTGAAAATATTTTTAGTGACATATCCAGAAATTCTTTTTTTTTTTGAGAGAACGATTGGGATGTTCCAAGTCACAGTGGTGCTCAAAATAGATAAGGATGTAACCTCATTTATAATATTAGATGCAAGTTGAGAACCTAACTCTATAAACTTAGGGTCATCCAGTTTGAGATTTGGAAATTTCTCACTGGAAATGAGAAATCTCATCCCACCCAGGTCTTCTACCCCTTTTGTACATTCTTATATTTCTTTGTGGTTTTTTTTTTTTTCAAGCCCTCTTAATCTAATCAAATGACTACAGCTTTAGAACATTTCTGCAGCTTTATCAGTCCTTTGTTTTCACAGTAATCTACTCTTCTCCTTTGTTTATTCAAATAGTTCTCAACAACTCATATACTCTTATGACCTTTACTCCTATTGCAGAGTAATGGTGGTTTTCCTTTCTTTTCATTTTATTTTATTTTATCCAAACATTGACCAGAGGGAAGTCAATGCCACCAATTCCTGTCTCTGTCATTCTAGGATTATAAACACTAGCCCTGGGTAGTCCTAGGGCTTTATTTGTCACTCATAGTGGACATTGTGGTTATTTCTCCAAAATCCATTCTACCTCTCTGCTATTGTGTAGTAGCCATTTGATTTGGAAGGAACTGATCAGAGGTGGGGCCTGATTAGGCCAAGCCAGTGGTTTCTCAACTCCTGCCCATTAGAGTCACCTATGGAGCTTGAAACAAAACAGAAAAAAAAAAAAAATCAGCTAACCATACCCTCCTCTGCAAAGTATTTGGGAATGGGACTCGGCCATTGGTATTTTCTTTCTTTCTTTTTTTTGAAATAGAGTCTCACTCATGCCTGGGTGAGTGCTGTGGTGTCAGCCTAGCTTACAGCAACCTCAAGCTGCTGGGCTCAAGCAATCCTCCTACCTCAACCTCCCAGGTAGCTGGGACTAGAGGCATGTGCCACCATACCTAGCTAATTTTTTCTATTTATAGTAGAGATGAGGTCTCACTCTTGCTCAGGCTGGTCTGGAGTTCCTGAGCTCAACCTATCCTCCCACCTCAGCCTCCCAGAGTGCTAGGATTACAGGCGTGAGCCACCGCACCCAGCCAGTATTTTCTAAATATGAACCAGGTGAAGCGAATGTGCAGCCGGTTTTGGGAACCACTGGTCTGCCATCTTCCCTGCTACTTGCATTGGTACAGGAAACTCAAACCTAAACCAATGGCTTGTGCCATTCCCCAGGCTACAGAATCGGTTGTGGTGGTTACTATCAACATAATCAGGGTAGCTCAAGAGTTTTGTTTTATGGATGTGGAAATGTTCTCAGTCCCATCTCTTTGTCATGAGGAAACTCTTCTGGGAATGAAACTCTTACATGAAGGAGGGTAGAACTGACAGATTTGAAGAGAAAAGAACTGGGGCCCTATTAAACTATTCTTTACCCTTGGACTTTTCAGCTAATAAATCTTTATTATCTAATTGGTCTTCTGATACATGTGACTAAAACACTAATACGCTCTATGCTGGTGGCTCCTAACTCAGAATCTTTGTCTTGGCTCCATCTCCTAGAGCTCCAAGCCTAGTAGCAGCACTGACAACTGCACTTGGAGAAGCCCCAAGATCCTCAAATTCAGCGTGCTACCAACTGAGTGATCCTCCTGCCCACTTGCTCTTCCTCCAGCTCTTTGAGGATGGCATGTTATAACCACGTGGCTGCCTAAGCCAGAAACCTGGCAGTTTTTGTGACTTCTTTCCCTCATTCTTTACCCTAAAGCAATTAAACTCTGTTGACAACTCCTCTGAAACATCTCTTTGATCTACTCACTTCTGCCTATCCTTACTTTATTGCTTTTCTAGGCCACTTTCATGTCTTTCCTGGATTTTTCCAACACCTGCTAACTAGTCAACATTTATTCAGTTTTTTCCTCCTCCAGCCTCTTCTCCACACTGGATCAGTGATGTTTTAAAAAATTCAAATCCGTGCTTGTCACTTCCCTGCCTAAATCTTGAAATTATTTCCATTTTATGGATTTAGGATATAATCCACACCACTTAAAGTAGCTTACAAAGCCATTTAGGACATGAGCTCTTGCCAGCTTCTATTTCCTCTTTTTTTTTTTTTTTTTTTCTTTTTTGAGACGGGGATTTCACTATGTTGCCAAGGCTGGACTTGAACTCCTGTGCTTAAGTGATCCTCTTGCCTCAGCCTCCTGGAATAGCTAGGATTACAGGTGTATACCACTGCACCTGGCCCATGGCCCCATTTTTGTCTCCTCTTGGAGTACGTGCAGCTGAAAGCATCCTAACTCTTGTACTCTACATTTTTGCTATACTGAAAAAATTTTAGATCCAAGTGAACCAAGCTTTTTTTTGCATCTGTATATTCATAGATATTGTTTCCTGAGTTTAAAACATTCTTCCCTATCTCTTCTCCCTCACCTAGCCAACTCAGGTTAATTGCCACTTCCTTTGGGTTAATTGTTGCTGTTCAGTGTTCCGTTGCACCCTGTTCTGATTCTTAATTATCTGTCTTCCTTGCTAGACAGATGTTCTGATCACCTCCTGTTTATCCTGCTGGTGAAGGAGGGATCCCACCCCTAAATAGATCCCACCCCAAATAAATATGAAACGGCCAAGTACAAGATGCGCAACACTGGACGGAGGTTGGCAGTACTATATTAGTCACATGCACTCACCACCTGGGGGAGGAAGACACCGTACACATAGGGTTGTGATCCAGAAGGAACCATGGGAGGTAGACTTTGTAGTAACAGGAGGAGGGTTACATCTGGTCTGGCTGGTAGGGATACTAACCCCATAGGGAGCCTTTATCTCTGGGCATATCCGGCTCTATGAGGCTTAAAAATGTCAAGATAGTACTTGAAAGTTTAGGTCTTATAATCCAACAGGAAACCATGAAATAATTGACCAAAACTGTCTTATCAACCATCATATCCCTAGTCATCATATCACAGGGCCATGCTCATAGCAGGTGCAACAAATAGTCGTTGAATGTCTCAGTAAATAAGCAAAGAATCAGTGATGTCTGAGGAATCCATTTTTCATCACAGGGAATAATACAGTGTAGAAATGGTTTGCCTTTATGCTTTGTCAGGAAAGAAAGACAAGCTTCGAGACGATTTCTCTTCTGATGCTTGTTTAATTCGTGTGGTACCCACCTATCCAGCTTCTTTACCTTGTCCATTTGTTTCCAATGGTCCAATATTGTTGGAATAGTAATGCCAAACCTTGCTGCTAATTTACGTGTAGGTTGAGATGGATTTGCTTCCACTACAACTTTTAGTTCATCATTATCCACCTTGGTCTCAGGTCGCCCACGTGGCTCATTTTCAAGATTAAAATCACCAGAACAGAACTTCTCAAACCAATGCTGTACTGTGTGTTCAGTAGCCACAGCCTTCCCAAACACTTCAATTGATATTTTGAGCTGCCTGCACTGCATTGGTTCCATGATGGTACTCACATTTGAAAATAACATGAATTTTTTACTTATCCATGGTTTCACAAAAATTGCTCTAAAAAAATTTGAAAGATAATCACAAACCAAACACATGTTTTGAAGATTGAGGATGTACCCTCATAATAAAAATAAAATAAGAGGTGTCAAAATGAAATGTCAGAGATATTAATTGCCAAACTTAGTACTTAAGGAAATCTGATATTTCACACTTAATAACATAAATACAATAAGATTTTCCAAGGATATAAAGTCAGAATTTAAAAACCAATTATATTTGTATATAATGCTTAGGAGTGTTCACATACTGCTGCTGGGAGTGTAGATTGATAGAACCACCTTGAAAAACATGCAGTATCCACTAAAGCTGAACATATTCTTATTCTATGGTCAAACAGTTCCTCTTCTAGGTATATATCCAACAAGAACACATCCATGTGTGCACCAAAAATCATGTGCATGAATTTTTGTGGCCGAATTATTTATAAGAGCAAATGACTAGAAACAACCCAGATGTCCATCAATAATAGAATTAATCCATAAATTGTGGCATATTCACACAAAGAACATGATACAGCAATCAATAAACTACAGCTATTTACAACACATGGGTGGAGAAATCTCGCTAACATGAAAGAACCCTGTCACAGAATAATGTATACAGTCGGATTTCTCTTATATAAAGCTCTAAAAACAGGCAGAATTCCGTGGTACTAGAATCAGGATGGTGGTTGGGGAGGTAGAATGTGATATTGGGGGGCTTTGGAGGTGCCGGTGATGTTCTGTTTCTTAACTGAGCTGAACACTTCAGATTTCTGTACCTTTCGGTATTTATGTTATATTTAAATATAAAAAGGTTAAAATAGGTAGAAGTTTATGTATTAAATTTTATATATCACTCCTTAAACTTGAAGTAGTCATACATGATTAGTTCAAATGACAGTTACCTTAGATTGCAGAGCTGCCTCAAAAGAAAAACAAAATAAAAATAAAAAGACACCTTCTACTCAGTTTCCCACCTTTTTTGAGGGTGGTTCAATATATTTTTTGCACTCTTACTTGTCATTTACTTATGGAATTGTATTCTAAACAAAGTAGTACAGTATGTAATATAGCTTTCCTGCATTTAAGTGTATAGTTATTTTCTCTCATAGAACTTTTAAGATATGGAAAAGAATTAAGCTCAAAATTGTATATATAACATGATATATGTCTGTCTCTATCATCTCTATATGCAAAGGAAAAATTTGAAACATATAAGCTATATGCAAACTTTTTTCTGAAAAGAGAATTTCTATTTCTCCTTTTATATGCTTAATATTGTTTGAAATTTTTACAAAGAGCATAGATCACATTTTTAGTTCCAAAAGATACATTTAAAAAAACTAAAAGTTAAAAGAAATATCTTAGTTATTTAAAATTTTATTTCCTGGAATAAGAAAAAGTCTCAACCATTTTTTCTTTTTATTGCTTACTTACAAAAAATGTATAAAGCCAATCAGTTGAATATTATCAAGAAGAACTTCAATAATTTTGATCCTTTAAATTTCTATTTAATATAGTCACTTAGATAAGGCATAAAAGTTTGATTTATGTGGTTGGGTTTTTTCTCCTGTTCTAAATTTTCTATATTAACCAATATTACTTTTATAATAAAAATATTAAGGTAGGTAAATCTTTATTTATTATTTCAATCTTTGCTTAAGAGATTAATATGTTGTCATTTTAAAGGATTTTCTCCATAATATTCTTATTCTTTTGTTCCAACTGGGAATGGAGTAGAGGCTATATAAAGTTTTTTTTTGTGATATGTCTGTTCTTCTAATAATATTATTCAGGATTACTAAAAATACACACAATAGATCTTAAGGACAATGTAAACTGCTGTAATACAGTTCTTTTAGTCATACATTTTTCTTTGCAAAATCGGAGGCCTCTGACTCATGAGTATGCTCACAAGGGTATGTTAACCTCCCTCTTTTTTCTCCCCTAATTTTCTAACTGCATTTTTGGATTGTGTAATTGTATTTGTCCTTTGTATACATAAATACACAGAGTATTTTAAGTCAATTTTGTTTTGTGGCTGATTAGTGTTATACATAGCATTGGTAATGCTAAGAGGTCACAGGTCTTGTAAATATCACTGGAAATTAGGAAATTTCTTAGAGATCATGCCCTTTTGACCAGATTTATTGTCAACTTTAGCTTAGGTTTTGTCCTTCTCTACCCAGTGCTTTGAAGAATCTAGTGTAAGTGAATGAAATCTGAAAATTTGAGGTTTTCTGTTTTTTAAATATATAAACCAACTGTTGGTATTTTTCAGACAATTAAGAGCTAACATCCACGGGCTTTGGTTATAGTTCTTTTGCTGCTGATTAGGTATTTCTCAGTGGTGATTAGTGAATGTACAAATGCAATCATTTGGTAGGGCTTAATCACTCATATGATAGAGAAGTTAGTTACCCAGAAAGAGAAATTGAAACATTGAAGCTTGTATAACTTCCATTAATTTTCTTTTTTTTGGCTTGGTTTTTTTTTGAGACAGTGTCTCTGTCTGTTGCCCAGGCTCGAGTACAGTGACATCATCATAGCTCACAGCAAACTCAAAGTCCTGGGCTCAAGTGATCCTCCTGCCTCAGCCTCTCACATAGCTGGGACTGCAGGTGCACGCAACAACACCCAGCTGATTGTTCTGTTTTTAATAGAGATGGGATCTTGCTCTTGCTCAGGCTGGTCTCTAACTGACTCCTGAGCTCAAGTGATCCTCCTGCGTTGGCCTCCCAGAGTGCTAGGATTACCATACAGGTGTGAGCCAGCATGCCCCACCTTAATCTTATATTTTGACAGCAAAAAAATAGGGAAAATTTTTTACTAAATTAGGAATATTGAATAATACAAGATAAAATATAGTTTAAAAGAAACAGAGAATCTGGAAAAAATACATTTATATGAATATATTGCTGCATTGTATATTATATGTCTGTAGTATAGGTAGCTTGTGAATAATATTACTGCATAACATCGTTTCTACCATAGTCTCAAGACTCGAGGGGCGGGGCTGGACCCCACTTCTTGATGTTTGGAATATCAACATCGCATTGCAAAAAGATATGTTGGGATGGAGAGATTATTTCAACTATCTTAGGTAAATATATCTGCCACAATTACCTTGGACCCAAAGGTTTGAAAAATGCAGTTTTCATTAATAAAATAATGGCGTTAAAATATAATTTTTTTCCTCATGAATTTTCATAAAGCCATTTTCATTTTGAATGCAAATAAAAAGGTCAGCGTGTGAAAGTTTCTCGACTTGTCCTGAAAACTCTTGGTCACCATTGTTTTAGTGGCATGAGTATCTGTTTGCCTGTCTAGCTGTCCATCTATATCTACACAGGCATATACTATGGAGATATTGTGGGTTTGGTTCTAGGCCACTGCAATAAAGCAAATATCACCATAAAGCAATTCACACCAATTTTTTGGTTGCCCAGTACATGTAAAAGTTATGTCTACACTATTTTGTAGTCTATTAAGTGTGTAATAGCATGTCTAAAAAAAGTACACATCTTAATTTAAAATGCTTTATTCCAAAAAAAATGCTAATAATCATCTTAGCCTTTAGTGAATCATAATCTTTTGGTTGGTGGAGAGTCTTGCCTTGATGGTTGCTGACTGATCAAGGTTGCTGAAAGTTGGGGTGCCTGTGGCAATTTCTCCAAATAAGACAACAATGAAGTTTGCTGCATCAAAGTACTCTTCCTTCCGCAAAAGATTTCTTGGTAGCTTGCATTGCTGGTTTTTTTTTTTTTAATTTTTATTTTATTTATTTATTTAGAGACAGAGTCTCACCCTGTTGCTTGGGCTAGAGTGCCATGGCATCAGCTTAGCTCACAGCAACCTCAAACTCCTGGGCTCAAGCAATCCTCCTGCCTTAGCCTCCCGAGTAGCTGGGACTACAGGCATGTGCCACCATGCCCAGCTAATTTTTTCTATATATTTTTAGTTGGCCAATTAATTTATTTCTATTTTTTTTAGTAGAGATGGGGTCTCACTCTTGCTCAGGCTGGTTTCAAACTCCTGACCTTGAGCTATCTGCCTCGGCCTCCCAGAGTGCTAGGATTACAGGCATGAGCCACCGTGCCCGGCCTGCATTGCTGTTTGATAGCATGTTACCCACAGTAGAACTTCTTTCAAAATTGGACTCAGTCCTCTCAAATCCTGCTGCTGCTTTATCCATTCAGTTTATGTAATATTCTAAATAATTTCTTGTCATTTCAACAATGCTCACGGCATCTTCACAAGGAATAAATTGCACCTCAAGAAACCACTTTCTTTGCTCATCCATAAGAAGCAACTCCTCTTCTGTTCAAGTTTGATCATGAGATTACAGCAATTCAGTCACATCATCAGGCTCCACTTCCACTATTTCTACCACATCTGCAGTTACTTCCTCCACTGATTTCTTGAACACTTCAACATCATCCATAAGGGTTGGAATCCGCTTCTTCCAAGCTCCTATTATGGTTGATATTTTGATCCCCTCCCATGAATCATAAATATTCTTAATGGTATATGGAATAGTGAATCCTTTCCAGAAGGTTTTTATTTACTTTGCCCAGATACATCAAAGGAATCATTATCTTTGGCAGCTATAGCCTTACAAAATGTATTTTTTAAATAACGAAACTTGAAAATCGAAATTACTCCTTGATCCATGGGATGCAGAATGGATGTGTGTTGGCAGGCATGAGAACAACATTCATCTCCTTCTACATCTCCATCAGAGCTCTTGAGAGACCAGGTGCATTGTCAATGAGCAGGAATCTTTTGAAAGGAATCTGTCTTTCTGAGCAGTAGGTCTCAATAGTGGGCTTAAAATATTCAGTAAACTATCCTATAAACAGACATGCTGTCATCCAGGCTTTGTTATTTCATTTACAGAGCATAGGCAGAGCAGATTTAGTGTAATTTTTAAGAGCTCTAGAATTTTCAGAATGGTAAATGAGCATTGGCTTCAGCTTTAAGTCACCAGCTGCACTGGCCCCTGATAAGAGAGTCAGCCTGTCCTTTAAGCATTGAAGCCAGGTTTTAACTTCTCTCTAGCTATGAAAGTCCTAGATGGTACCTTCTTCCAATATAAGGCTATTTTGTCTGCCTCTGAAATTTGTTTAGTGTAGCCACCTTCATCAGTGATCTTAGCTGGATGTTCTGGATAACTTGCTGTAGCTTCTCCATCTGCACTTGCTGCTTCACCTTGCACTTTTATGTTATGGAAATGGCTTGTCTCCTTAAACCTTGTGAAACAACTCCTGCTAGCTTCAAACATTTCTTTTGCAACTTCCTCACCTCTCCCAGCCATCATAGAGTTGAAGAGAGTTAGGGCCTTGCTCTGGATTAGGATTTGGTGTAAGGCAATGTTGTGGCTGGTTTGATCTATCCAGACCACCCAAACTTTCTCCACATCAGCAATAAGGCCGATTTGCTTTCTTATCATTCATGTGTTCCCCAAAGTAGCACTTCTGATTTGCTTCAAGAACTTTTCCTTTGCATTCACAGCTTGGCTAAGTGTCTGGCACAAGAAGCCTAGCTTCCCGCCTATTTTAGCTTTTGACATACCTTCCTCACTAAGCTTAATCTTTTCTAGATTTTGATTGAAAGTGAAAGATGTGTGACTCTCTCACTACAACACTTAAAGGCCATTGTGGGATTACTAATTGGTCTAATTTGAATATTGTTGTGTCTTAGAGAGTAGGGAGGCCTGAAGAGAAGGAGAGAGATGGGGGAATGGCTGATAGGTGGAACAGTCAGAACACACACATTTATTGATTAAATTCTCCATCTTATATGGGTGTGGTTCATGGCACTGCAAAACGTTTACAATAGTAACATCAAAGATCAATGATCAAAGATCACCATAATAGGTACAATAATAATGAAAAAGTTTGAAATATTGTGGGAATTACCAAAATGTGACACAGAGACATGCTATGAGCAAATGCTGTTGGAAAAATGGCACCAATGGACTGGCTGAACACAGGATTGCAAAACCCTTCAATTTGTAAACAAACTGCAGTACCTGCAAAGCATAATAAAGTGAAGCAAATAAAATGAGGTATGCCTGTATCTGTGTAGGTACATATATACATCTACATATAGACATATATTCCTTCCTCCTCCCCATTCAACTGTCCAAGATAGATACAGCAAAGGTTCATTTGCTCACATAGTAAGAGTGGTTTTTTGAGGGGAGGGGTGTTTGCATGCACACATGCACCCTGAGGGGATAGAAAGAAAGGAGAACTTGGGAGAAGAGAAAGACTTTAGTGTCACAGAATGACTCAGGCTTAAAGAAGGCATCCACAGGAAGAAAGGACACTGAAGACTTCGATGGCTGGAGGGAAACTAAGGGAGAAGGGCAGTGGCAGCTCTTTAGAAGTGAAGGACAGGTATACCTATAGCATCATTTTAGTCTGATCATTTGGTTTAAAATGTGGATACCAGTTGTCTGGCCCAGCTCGTAGATTGTCTCTTTCCCATTATATCACTTAAGACCCATGAGTTATTCTCCCTGAGTGTAGCCACCTTCTCATTCCAAGGTAGTAGAAACTGGGCTATTTAAAACATAAACAAACAAAAAATTAATGCTCTATTTGAGGAATTTACTGACAGCACTATTTTGGCAAAGTTTTAGGAAAGCATGATGCAAATCTTAATTTTTAAGCGGATATTTTATTGGCTTGATAGATGTTTAATATTGTAAGTTCAGTTTTATGAATCTTGCATGAGTTTTTTTTTCTCCCTAATCTCATATTGTTTCATTGATGAAAAATTTCAAAAATTAAGAAACCATAGTATAACAGAAAGATTATAATTCGGAGCCACTACTTGTTTAAAAAGACATTTTATATGTTTGGATTGTAGGAATATTGTAATACGGTCCAGCTGGATTCTGGGATAGATTACCGGAAAAGGGAACTCCCTGCTGCAGGAAAACTCTACTACCTGTAAGTTTTTGTTTGTTTTTATTTTAATTTTTAAAGTTTAATATCTAATAATTAATAAGGAAAAGAGAAAAATAGTTTAATTATTAGAATGTGACAGCCTAGTTCTAAAGATTGTGATTTTTAAACTACAAAATGTTATAATGTTAATTTCTTTAAACTGTGTTTTTATCATTCATATTTGTATCATTTGTAATATGTGACTGGATGAAACACTAATTAGTTTTTTGAGGAGGAATGATGACAGATGGTTAGGATGTAATGAGTATCTTCTTCTAAGAGCCTCTACTATTAAGAGAATGTCTTTAATGTGGTAAAGTAATTAATTATTTGTGGACATCTTTCTGACAAGTGTTCCATTTTCATTCTCCAAAAACTGTTGTTTTATTCTATCAGACAATCTGTTTGTATTTATCACTGTTGATTGACTTCCATACATAACTGATGTTAAATATATATACACAAATACAACTGGATATATTTTTGTCTTTTGAAAGCTAAGATTCTCCTGAGTAGGAGCAATTAATAATAATAGATATGTTAAGCATGTGCAGTTAATTCTGAAAAACAAATATAGTTTGCTTTAAAATGTCCTTTGTGAGACCCTGAAAAGGAAAAAGTGCTTTACAAAAGCAAACTGTTGTTTAGTAAATGCCAACACTGTTTGGCACATAGTGGGTTCTCAGTAAATAGATCTGTCTAAGGGCTAATTGTAATTTAACTAAAAGGCATGTTTCTGGTAATTTAAATTTTGATGACGACGTGCATATGAGAGGTTGAGAAAAGTTCTTGTCTCTGCCACCTTGTAAGCAGAAGTACTTTACTGTTTTTGAAGCAGAAATTAGCTAGAAAAATCACATAATTAAAATTGCATACTTTACAGTGTACCAAGGGGACTATTTTAGTTTATTATTCATATTCTGATGATTATTATAGGAGGTTCTTCATCTATCTTTAAGTACTTTGTCTTTAAAGTACTTTCTAATTTAAAAAAATTCTTACAGTACATTTTTCTGCCTTAACTTGGACTTTTTCTTCCCTGTGTTTTTTTGTGTTTGTGTATATTGGTTATTTTATTTTTCTGATATTTGCAACATTTCACTGATTTTTTGGTATCTATTTCTTGATATTCCAGATGTGCGGTACCAATAAATGGATTTATTATTCTCTTTGTTCTTTTTTAAAGGAGGTAATTCTTGTTCCCTGTCTTTTCACAAGGTGTATCTGGATGTGGAAGAATTAAAACAATTTCCTAATGGGAAGTTCCTTAAATAAAGATGGTAGTCTGATTCTAAATCATGAAATTTGTTTCATAGTGCCAAAAAGGTTCTCAAATTTACTGCAGGTGAAAATGCTGCTTTGCTTGCAGCATAGCCATTTTCTACCTCTGACTTACCCTCTGTTAGTCCTTCCTCTTCCTGATAAAAGTAATATAATTCTAACCCGATGCAATAAAGTTTTCATCTTGAAACATGTATACAAGGAAAACAGACTTAATGTGCCAGAGTCCAGGAAACAGGAATCTACAAAGGCTATCATGAAACTTTTTTTGTGTGTGTGTGTGACACAGAATCTCACTCTGTTACCTGGGCTAGAGTGCAGTGGTGTCATCATAGCTCACAGCAACCTCAAGCCCCTGGGCTCAAGCAATCCTCCTGTCTCAGCCTCCCGAGTGGCTGGGACTACAGGTGTATACTACCACGCTCGGCTAATTTTTTTTTTTTCTAATTTTAGTTGCCCAGCTAATTTCTTTCTATTTTTAGTAGAGACAGGGTCTTGCTCTTGCTCAGGTTGGTCTCAAACTCATGACCTCAAGCCATCCCCTTGCCTCTGCCTCCCAGACTGCTAGGATTACAGGTGTGAGCCACCATGCCCAGCTAAAACTCTTAAAAATATATATAAATTTATTTAATTCTCAAGGAAGATAAATTTCTTCATGAATTTAACATCAAAAGAACTTGACCACAGTCCAAGAATAGAGATATCTAAGAATAGAGAGCCTAAGGGCACAACTCAGTCAGAGGATAAGGCAGATATATATGTATCCCTGAGGGGAATTAGGAACTAAAATCATCTCAGAACAGTGAAAATAATATTGGATACCAAGACAGGATGCTAGGGGTGTATATTATACTGTTTCACATGAGCACTTGGGTAGAACTTCTTTCATGACAGAGTAAAAAAAAAAATCTCCCAAGGTCATGTTAATATTTGATTTAATTAGGATTCTTTTTATCTCACTCTTATACAAAAACGTTAGTTTTCCCCCATAACAGACTTTAATGTGCTATGCTATATATTGCCCTGTTAAAACCTGTTCCTCTTTATTCCCCTCTGGTCAGACACCTGGAATTGCTTCCTGAATATACAAGTCCAGACTGCTCTCTTGTCAATTTTCACAGAGGCCTCAAAAGAAAAACAAAATTCTAGCTTCCCTTTTGGGGAATACCAAGCCCTATCTCAGAATTTCATATAAATAGAATCCCACGTATGATCTTTAACTAAATAGAAATATTCATTAACTTAGTATTTTATTCGTCTAACTTTCCAAAACTAAAATGTCCAGAGAATACAATCTAAATAATATTAGGGATTACCAGAGATTTTAAAAACTACCCAAAAGATTGACATGGAATAATTTATAGAATTCTTAATATTGTATGGATTCCACAAGAACTAATTCATAGAAGGCATTGCATGTGTGTGTGTAATCTATTTCAGTTGTGGCTTTATACCACATTAAATATAGAAATCCTAAAGTACCTTTTAAGTAAGTTCCAGATATTTTTGGCTCATCCCAAGAAGTTTTTAATCTCATTCATATACAACAAACTCACAGAATTTAAATTTAGCAAGTTACAAACAAAAAGCTTGAGTGTAAATACCCAAACTTTTGCATAGATTAAAACACCCCAGGGTTGTCCAATTTTTCATTCTGTGCTAAATGTATGATGACACCAGAGATGAGCACAGTTTCTTCCTGGTTGCTTAATGGATAGGGCTCAATGTATCCCATGTGTGGAATATGGTTTGCCAGAATCCAAACAGATCAATCAAGCATTGGGCATCCTGTTTGCATCTGGATGGGGTCTTGGACTGGTTATTTATTTTGAACCACCTAGTGTTTGTCGAGGTGGCCCCATTTTATGCTTACAGAGAATTTAACTGCTCTCTGCTTGGGAGCTGCTGATACCAGAGGTTATCATTTTATATATGGAAGAAGCATGTCTTTTCAAACAAGGAACACTGCTGCTGAGGGGTCCATGTATGCTGCCCCAGAAGATTTTACTGTCACTTTTGTGAAGGGGGTTACTGGTTTCCTGGGGAGAGGAGTTACTTTGAAAACTCACTCACCTTTGCTCTCTCTTTTTCATTCCAGAGCTGAGTAGTATAGGTTCTTTTCTCTACCAAGTCTGTTGAAGGATGTGGAGGGGGAGAGTTTCCTATTCAAATATCACATCTCCACCATACTCATACACACACAATGGCCCCGCCCCCAGCACAGATGCCACGGCCTCAAGGGAAGGTGTTATTTTTATTTTATTTTATTTTTTTTGAGACAGAGTCTCACTTTGTTGCCCAGGCTAGAGTGAGTGCCGTGGTGTCAGCCTAGCTCACAGCAGCCTCAAACTCCTGGGCTCAAGCAATCCTGCTGCCTCAGCCTCCCAAGTAGCTGGGACTACAGGCATGCGCCACCATGCCCGGCTAATTTTTTCTATATATATTAGTTGGCCAATTAATTTCTTTCTATTTATAGTAGAGACGGGGTCTTGCTCTTACTCAGGCTAGTTTCGAACTCCTGATCTTGAGTGATTGCGTGATCCTCCTGCCTCAGCCTCCCAGAGTGCTAGGATTACAGGCATGAGCCACCGGTGTCCAGCCCCAAGGGAAGGTTTTAAACTGAACTAAAAGGGGTAGGAGCAGGCATTGGGCCTAGGATTTTATTTTACCCTACTTATGAGCTAATCGGTCTCTTATTAATATTTCATGGATACTGACAGAAGACACAAGGGATCTGGGTCAGAGACAAAGGGTCTTATTAGTTTTGGTGCAGATAGCAGCATGAGCATTATTTGCATGTTGTATCATTTTCCTTCTTGCTTCTTAGACTCATGGGGTGGAGGGGAGGGAGTTTTGCTGAGGGCCCAGATGATTCCTGCGTAGGCAACGAGTTGTGTTACAGCAGAGAAACTCTGAGCTTACAGAATCTATCATTTTATAACCAGAAGTAAGCAAGTCTACTTTTTGTATGGAGAGACATCTTCTCAGGCCAGGTGCAGTGGCTCACGCCTGTAATCCTAACACTCTGGGAGACTGAGGTGGGTGGATTGGTCAAGGTCAGGAGTTCAAAACCAGCCTGAGCAAAAGTGAGACCCTGTCTCTACTAAAAAAGTAGAAAGAAATTAATCGGCCAACCAAATATATATATATATATATATATATAAAAATTAGCCGGGCATGGTGGCACATGCCTATAGTCCCAGCTACTTGGGAGGCTGAGGCAGGAGGATCGCTTGAGCCAGGGAGTTTGAGGTTGCTGTGAGCTAGGCTGACGCCAGGGCACTCTAGCCCAGGCAACACAGTGAGACTCTGTCTCAAAAAAAAAAAAAAAAAAAAAAAAAGAGAAACATTGTCTCATCTCTCAAGGTTGCTCAGTACAAACACAACCTTGAGAAATGGTCCAGGCATTGCATTTTTGGCACATTCAGCAAGATGTGTAGGAAAAGGAAAGACCCATGGAGGAATGTCTCTCCCAACCCCGGGGCATTTGCCAGACTTCAGACTTTAAAGAAACCAGGCTTCCTCCCTTTGTTTCAGTTGGCTCTTGTCCACTGAAGCCATACACCACTTCAACAAAATTACCTCTGAAGCACATTGTTCAGTTATTTAGCACTTCAATTAAATTGTCTCAAGACAATTTTAATTTCATATATATGGGGATTATGGATCATCCTGAAAATGGTGAGAAATATAATTTACAACTTTTTAGACACAGCCCAAATATTCACATATTTTTACTTGGCTGATACAATATATATACTTATCCATCTTTTGAACAGATTTCAAAAAAGTTTCTTTTTAAATGCTTTTACTAATGGAACTTTTGTAACTTTTTTTTTTTTGAGACAGAGTCTTGCTTTCTTGCCTAGGCTAGAGTGAGTGCCGTGGCGTCAGCCTAGCTCACAGCAACCTCAAACTCCTGGGCTCAAGCGATCCTCCTGCCTCAGCCTCCCGAGTAGCTGGGACTACAGGCACGAGCCACCATGCCCGGCTGATTTTTATGTTATATATATTAGTTGGCCAATTAATTTCTTTCTATTTTTATGGTAGAGACGGGGTCTCGCTCAGGCTGGTTTTGAACTCCTGACCTTGAGCAATCCGCCCGCCTCGGCCTCCCAGAGTGCTAGGATTACAGGCGTGAGCCACCGCGCCCGGCACTAATGGAACTTTTATGTGTCAAATACTCTTAGTTTTCCACTTCGGAAACATCTATCCCAAATAGAAAATCATTTTGGAGTATATATCTTTGCACACCATTAAAAAAATCCACAACAGCTGGCAAAAAAAACCCCACAGAGGTTCAAGGTTATAGCTCTTAGAAGAAAGATCTGTAAAAACCGGAGACTAGAGCTTCTACGTGTTAAAACATACTTACCTACAATTAAAAAATTCATGTTTCTTGGCTGTGATATTACTAACAAATGCTCCTCTACCCTCAACTGAAAGAACCAGATCAATGAAAATTACAAACATTTCTTAGCTTAATTGTCCCACCTTCCCATACCTAAATCTTTGGCAGAAATCTAGCTTCTGCCTGGAAGGTTGCCACCTTCTGCTTCAGTAGGGTGTCCAGGACATCTTGGGACCTCCTCTCATTTCCTCATCATTACTATGCCAGGTGTTTCTATCTTAGACATTGGAATTTGCAGTTTCAGTCTTAGTTTTTCTCATCAGTTAGACAACCAGCCCAGGCATTTCTCTATTCAATTCCCACTGAAGAACTATAGAAACATCTGCCAATAGAAGCAATGTGAAGGCTGGGCGCGGTGGCTCACACCTGTAATCCTAGTACTCTTTGGAGGCTGAGGCGGATGGATCCCTCAAGGTTAGGAGTTCAAAACCAGCCTGAGCAAAAGCGAGACCCTGTTTCTACTAAAAATAGAAAGAAATTAATTGGCCAACTAAAAATACATAGGAAAAAATTAGCCAGGCATGGTGGCACATGCCTGTAGTCCCAGCTACTCGGGAGGCTGAGGCAGGAGGATCACTTGAGCCCAGGAGTTTGAGGTTGCTGTGAGCTAGGCTGACACCATGGCACTCTAGCCCAAGCAACAGAGTGGGACTCTGTCTCAAAAAAAAAAAAAAAAGGCAACATGAAAATTGTTAAGTCAGGCCCTCTTCCTTTTAGACTGTAATTTGTTTCAGTACCTTGTACTAGACTGCCCAGAGTCCCTGTAGCAGGCAGGGTGCATACTCCATTGAAATAATTTATCTCTCATCATCTATAAAAATGTTTTTATGGTCTTATCCAAATATGGGCTAGCTATACTCCTTCCCCTTCAGTTCCCTGAATTCTCTCATGTGTCTTTTAGAGTCTGTCATATTAATATCATTCCTACTTCTGACAGTAGTTTGCAGGGTTCACAATGGAATATTGATGGTATTGATAGGGAAATACCACACAGTTTAAGAATATAAAATGTATTTAGCAGTAAAATATAAAGAAATGTATCCATATGGAGACAGTTGTACAAAACAAAAGATAATATAGCATATGCCCAGTTGAAGTTGATTTTAAACCTTTCTGCTCTTATATGAGCATCTAAAGCTAAACATTTCCCTCTAAGTATTACTTTAACTGCACCTCACACATTTGGTGATTTTTCTATACATCTTTCTGTTACTGATTCCCAAATTTAATCATATGGTTAGAGAACCTATATTGTATGATTTGAATCCTTCTAAATTTCTTGAGGCTTATTTTATGGCTCAGAATATGAAGTTTCTTGGAACAAGAAATGCTATTTTAAATGCCATTTGGGTCAAGTTGGTTGACAATGTTGTTCAGGTCTCCTACATACTTACTGATTTTTTTGTCTACTTCTTCTATCAATTATTGAGAGAGAGGTATTGAAATTTCCAATAGTAATTAGCGTCTTGCCTCTTTATTTTTACAGTTCTGTTTTGTTTCATATATTTTTGAAGCTGTATTATTAGATACATACATATTTAGGATTGATATGTGCTCTTGATGAATTGACCTGTTCATCATTATGAAGTGAACTTCATTATTCCTGGTTCTATTCCTTGCTCTGAAATCTACTATGCTTAATATTAATTTATCAACTTCAGCTTTTTTTAAATTAGCATTTGCATGACATATCTTTTCTCATCCTTTTATTATACTTTCTACCTATCTTTGTCTTTATATTTAAAATGAATTTCTTATCTACACCATGTATTTGGTTTTCTTTTAATACAATCTGACAATTTCTTTTAATTGGGGGTGTTTAAACCATTTATACTTAATGCGATTATTTATATGGTTGGGTTTAAATATATCATCTTGCTATTTGTTTTCTTTTTAGAAAATTTATGGAGATATATTTCACATATCACAAAATTCACCTTTAAAGTGTACAATTCAGTGGTTTTCTAGTATATTCAGAATTGTGCAGTCATCGCCATGTTCTAGTTTAAGAAAATTTTCATCATTCCAGAAAGAAACACATACCCATTAGCAGTCACCCCGCCCAATTCCTCTCACTCCCAACCCCTGACAATCTACCTTCTGGCTCTGTGGGTTTTGCCTACTTTTTACATTTCATATAAATGGAATCACGTAAGACATAATATAGTCATGTGCTGCATAATGACATTTTGGCCAGTAATGGACCACATATATGACAGTGGTCCCATAAAATTATAACACTGTATTATAATAGTGTATCTATACATATCTGTGTATAGATATGTTTAGATACACAAATACTTATCATTGTGTTACACTTACCTATAGTATTCGTACAATACCATGCTGTACAGGTTTGTAGCCTAAGAATGATAGGCTGTACCATATAGCCTCGGTGTGTGGGAGGCTATACCATCTAGGTTTTTGTAAGTATACTCTATGATGTTCGCACAGTGACAGAATCACCTAATGACACATCTCTCAGAAAATATCCCTATTGTTAAGGAATATATGACTATATATAAATATATAAAATGTGGTCTTTTGTGCCTGGTTTCTTTTGTTTAGCATAATGTTTTCAAAGCTAATCCATGTTATTTGCTGTTTGTTTTCTATTCCATCTGTTCTTCATTCCCAGTTTTCCCTTTTTCTGACTTTGTATTAATTATTTTTTAAGGTTCCATTTTATCTCTTATTAGCTATGCCTCCTTGATTTTTTTCTTTTAGTAGTTATTACACTTTAGGGTTTAGAGTGATAAGCATCTTTAACTTATCATAGTCTGCCTTCGAGTAATATTACACCACTTGACATATAATATAAAAACCTTTTACTTCCATTTATATTAATACTATCCTGGCCTTTGTGCTATTGTTGTCATTTTTGTTATGTCATTTTAATTATGTAACTGTGTTTTTTATTGTATAATGTTATTATATGTGTTACTTTATTATTTTGTTATAAGCCCCATAATACATTGCCATTACTTTTGCCTAAACAGTCAATAATTCTTTAAGGAGATTTTTAAAATAAGAAAAAGGTCTTATATTTACCTACATATTTACTATTTCTTGTACTTGTAATTCTGTTGTATAGCATGAAATTTCCATCTGGTATCATTTTCCTTTTTCCTGACGGACTTTGTTTAACATTTCTTGTAGTGGTAGTCTGCTAGTGATGAATTTTCTCATATTTTATGTCTCAAAAAGTATTTGTTTTGCTTTTATTTCTGAAAGGGTTTTTCTGGCTAGAAAATTCTAGGCTGACAGGTCTTCCTTCCTGCCTGCCTGCCTTCCTGCCTTCCTTCCTTCCTTCCTACCTTCCTGCCTGCCTGCCTGCCTGCCTGCCTGCCTGCCTTCCTGCCTGCCTTCCTGCCTTCCTGCCTTCCTGCCTGCCTTCCTGCCTTCCTGCCTAACTTCCTGCCTTCCTGCCTAACTTCCTGCCTGCCTGCCTGCCTGCCTTCCTGCCTTCCTGCCTGCCTTCCTGCCTGCCTTCCTGCCTTCCTGCCTGCCTTCCTGCCTGCCTGCCTTCCTGCCTGCCTGCCTGCCTGCCTGCCTGCCTTCCTGCCTTCCTGCCTGCCTTTCTGCCTGCCTTCCTGCCTGCCTTCCTGCCTGCCTTCCTGCCTTCCTGCCTGCCTTCCTGCCTGCCTTCCTAACTTCCTGCCTGCCTGCCTGCCTTCCTGCCTGCCTGCCTGCCTGCCTGCCTGCCTTCCTGCCTGCCTTCCTGCCTTCCTGCCTGCCTTCCTGCCTTCCTGCCTGCCTTCCTGCCTTCCTGCCTTCCTGCCTGCCTTTCTGCCTGCCTTCCTGCCTTCCTGCCTGCCTTCCTGCCTTCCTGCCTTCCTGCCTGCCTTCCTGCCTGCCTTCCTGCCTTCCCTGCCTTCCTTTCCTTCCTTCTAATGCTGTTGCTTATCTTCTAACTTGTATTGTTTCTGATGAGAAATTTACTGTCATTCTTTGTCCTTCTCTACATGAGGACATGATTCATTTGGGAGAGGGGGGAGGAAAGGCTGTCACACAGGCTGGACTGCAGTGGTGCAATGATAGCTCACTGCAGCCTCTAACTCCTGTCTTCAAATGATCTCCCACCTCGGCCTCCCAAAGCCCCAGGAGTATAGGGAATGGACACAAGTTTTATCACTGGCTGCTTTTGAAATTTTATTTTTGTCATTGGTTTTAAGCAATTTGATTATGATGTGCCTTGGTGTGGTTTTCTTCATGTTTTTTTGTTTGCAGTTGGTTGTGCTTCTTGGATCTGAAGGTGTATTGTTTTCATCTAATTTGGAGAATTTTTTCCTCCTATTTTTTCACATTTTTCTCCATTGCCCCCTCCTCTCTAATTTCTGGGATTATAGTTGCACCTATGTTAGACCTTTTTATGTGGCCCCACAGCTCACTGATGCTCTGTTCATTTTTTCAGTCTTTTTTCTTCCTGTATTTCATTTTGGACAGTTTCTTTTGCAGTGTCTAATGTGTTATTAATTATAATGCAGTGTATTGTTTATCTTAGATGTGGAGTTTCCCTTCCTAGAAGCCGATCTTTGGTTTCTTTCTTTGCTTTTTTGGGGGGAGTGGGCAGGCAGAGTCTCACTCTGTCACCCAGGCTGGAGTGCAGTGGCACAACCAGAGCTCACTGCAGCCTCAAACTCTTGGGCTTAAGAGATCCTCCCACCTCAGTCTCCCCCATAGGTAGGACTACAGGTGTGTACCACCATGCCTGGCTATTTTTTAAAAATTTATTGTAGAAATGGGGTCTCATTGTGTTGTCCAGGCTGGTCTCAAACTCCTGGCCTGAAGAGATGCTCCCACCTTGACCTCCCAAAGTGCTGAGATTACAGGTGTGAGCCACTGCACCTGGGCTCTTTTATTTTTTTATTTGAAGAGACAGGGTCTCACTATGTTGCCCAGGCTGGTCTTGAACTTCTGAGCTCAAGTGATCCACTTGCCTCAGCCTTGCGAATAGCTGGGACTATAGGTGTGTGTCACCACATCCAGCAGGCTTTATTTTTTAAAATATCTTCTTTGTCTGCTTTTATATGCATGCCTCCCTCTACCTTCCTGAGCATATGGAGTATATTTATATCACTGCTTTAATGTATTTGTCTACTAGTTCTATCATCTATGTCATTTCTGGGTCTGTTTCTATGTTTCTATTGATTTATTTTTATCTTCTGTATGAGTTGTATTTTCCTGCTTTTCAAGCTTGTCTTTTTATTGGATTTCAGATATTGTGAATTTTATATTGTTAGGTACTAAAGCTTTTTTTTTTTTTTATTCCTTTAAACATTTTAGGGCTTTGTTCTGGGACACAGTGAAGTTAGTTGGAAACAATTTTATCCTTTTGATGCTAGGTTTTATAAAGTGGGACGGGAGTGTCTTTATTCTGGGGAGAATTATTCCTGAAGCAATACCCTTCTGAGAAATCTACCTGGTACCTTATGTATTATTAATAGTAGGGCTTTCTACTCTGACTGGAGGGAACGTGGACTATTCCTGCCATTTATGAGCTACAAGGGTAATGCTTTGGGAATCCAGTAGGTAGCCTCCACCTTGGTTTCAAGTAGTTTCTTCTTTTTTTTCCCCCTTTTTTCTTTCAAAATTTTTACAGGGGTATAAACATTTGGGTTACAACTGTTGCATTTGCACCACCCAAGTCAGAGCAACAAGCGTGCTTATATTATCCTGGGTGGAGCTGGAGCCCATTCTACTAAGTGAAATATCACAAGAATGGAAAAACAAGCACCACATGTGCTCATCATCACATTGGTACTAATTCATCAGCCAATACTTGTGTGCACATATGGAAGTAACATCCACTGGGGATCGGGCAAGTAGTCAGATAGTTTCTTCTCAGTCCTGCACAGGTCAGTACTCAGCTAAAGCTCAAGGGGAGCCCTTTGCGGCTCACTGGACCTCTGTCCTTGTGTATCTCTCTTTTCAGTACTCTACCTTGCAAATCCTAGCTGCTTTGGCCTCCCCAAATGCTGATTTCTCAACTCACACAGACCACTTGGCTCTGTTCACGCTCCCCTTCCTGAAGCCTTAGAACTCACCAGGCAGTAAGTTGGGGCCCAAGCAATTTGTTTCCCTCCCCTGGAGATCACTATCCTGTGTTTTTTGTTATCCAGTGTCTGAAAACTATTACTTCATATATTTTTAGACTGTTTCTATTAACAGTTGTTCAAGGTAGGAGGGTAGCCCAGGCCCCGTTCCTCCATCATGACCAGAAGTGGAAATTTCTAACCCATTATTCTGAAAAATTGGTAAATAAAAGGAAAGAATCCAGTGTTTTTCCTGCCTGTTTTAAAAGAACTGATCCTTAGTATATAACACAGTAGTATAGTTTAACAACTGATGAAGGGAAGCTTCTCTTTATAGGAGTTTTCTAGGTAAGAATAAAAAAAAAAAAAAGGAGAGAATTAGAGTAGAATTAGAATATCACCATTTTACAAAACTCTTGTAATTTAATGTGTATAATTAGTAATCATAAATCTCTAATAATTGCTACAAAAATGGAACCTGAATTTTATCAGTTTACAGGAAATGTAGGGGCAGTGTAACATGTTAAATAACATCATAGGGGTACATTAATCAAAATGTAGGCTGTTGATTTTTTTAGTGACATAAATAAATTGCTTCTTCAACAAATAAATAAGAAAAAAGAAAGATGAAGAGGGAACCTATAGTTAAAGGAGATTTATCAAGCAATTGCAATGTATGGACCTTATGTGGATCCTGAATCAAACAAACTATTAATGTAAGAACAAAAACAAAAACAAAACAAAAAACTGTGGGACAATCAGAGAAATTCAAACAGTGCTGGATATTTCATGACATGAGAGAATTATTGTTAACTTTGTTAGATGTGATAAAGATATTATTCTTATCTTTAAAATTTATTTTTACAGCTTTATTAAGTCTGAAATCAAAGTGTTGGCAGGTTGGTTCGTTCTGGGCATTCTGAAGTAGAATCTGTTCTATGCCTTTCTCCTAGTTTTTGGTGGTTGCTGGCAATTCTTGGCATTCCTTGGCTTATAGATGCATCACTCCAATCTTTGCCTCTACTGTGACATAATGTTCTCTCTGAGTGTCTCTTGTGTCTAAACTTCCTCTTCATATGAGGACTGTGGTCATTGGATTAGAGAGCACTCTAATCTAGTATGAACTCATCTTAACTTGATTATATCTGCAAATACCCTATTTCAAAATAAGATCACATTCACAGATACCAGGGGTTAGGAGGTCAACATATTTTTTTAGAGGGCACAATTCAACCCATAATAACTGTCTTTCCATTTATTTTGGTCTTCTTTAATTTCTTTCAACAATGTTTCATATTTTCAATGTACAAGTTTTATAATTCTTTTGTTAAATTTATTCATAAGTATTTTATTCTTTTTTATGCTAGTGTAAGTAGAATTGTTTTTTTAATTTCATTTTTGGTTTCTTCATTGCTCCTATATAGAAATATAATTAATTATTGGATATTGATCTTATAACCTGCAACCTTACTGAACTTGTTTATTAGTTTCTTAATTGATTCCTTAGGATATTCTAAATATAAGATAATGTCATCTGCAAATATAGTTTGCTTCTTTCTTTCAATCTGGAACTCTTTTATTTACTTTTCTTGCCTAATTTCCCTGTCTAGAACATTCAGTACATTGTTAAATGGAAGTGGTGAGAGTGGACACTCTTGTCTTATTTCTGATCCTAGAGGGAAAGACTTTAGTTCTTCATCATTAATTATGATGTTATCTCTGGATTTTAAAAATAAATGCCTTTTATCAGGTTAAGGACATTCCCTTCTATTCCTAGCTTGCTGAGTGTTTTTTTTTTTTTTTTAATCATAAAGCAATGTTGGATTTTGTCAAAATTTTTATCTCTATTGAGATGATCATGGGGTTTTTATCCAATATTCTATTGATACAGTGTAATTTGTTAACTGATTTTCATATTTTAAATAAATTTGCATTTCTGAGATAAATACCACTTTGTCATAGTATATAATATATCCTTTTTATATATTGCTGGGTTTGGCTTGCTGGTATTTTGTTGAGGATTTTGTGTTTATATTTATAATAGATATTTTTCAATAATTTTCTGGTAATGTCTTTGATTTTGCTAATAGGATCATACTGGCCTCATGGAATGAGTTTGGAAATGTTCCTTTCTCTTCTATTTAGATTTTCTTTTTCTTCTATTTATATTTTCTATGTTAGTGTAGTCCATAAATTTTGCATGGTATATTGTGTCTTTATTTTTGTTTTCTCGAATTATTTTCTAATTTTTCTTTTTATTTTCTTTCCCCTGACTTGTCAGTTTCAGTAGTTTGTAACTTTCTAGGAATTTGTCCATTTCATCTAGGTTATCTAATGTGTTGGTATATAGCTGTTCATAATCTTCCCTTATAGGCCAGGCACTGTGGCTCACGCCTGTAATCCTAGCACTCTGGGAGGCTGAGGTGAGAGGATCGCTCAAGGTCAGGAGTTCAAAACCAGCTTGAGCAAGAGGGAGACCCTGTCTCTACTAAAAAAAATAGAAAGAAATTAATTGACCAACTAAAAATATATAGAAAAAATTAGCCAGGTATGGTGGCACATGCCTGTAGTCCCAGCTACTCAGGAGGCTGAGGCAGTAGGATTGCTTGAGCCCAGGAGTTTGAGGCTGGTGTGAGCTAGGCTGACACCACAGCACTCTAGCACAGGCAACAGAGCGAGACTCTGTCCCCTCCTCCAAAAAAAGATTCCCTTATAATCTTTTTTATTTCTAAAGGTTTGTAGTAATGTCCCCTCTTTCATCCCTGATTTTAGTAATTTTAGTGTTTTCTTGGTCTGTGTAGCTAAAGTTTTGTTAATTTTGTTGACCTTTTCCAATCAACAGCTTTGATTTTGTTGTTTTTCTGTATTGTTTTTATAGTCTCTATTTCATTAATTTCTGCTAATCCTTATTATTTCTAGCCTTTAACTTGTTTAAGGTTTAGTTTTCTTTCTCCAGTCTTCTGGAGAGAAATTATATTGTTGGTTTGACAATTTTCTTTTTTTTTAAATGTAGTTGTTTATGTCTGTAACTTCCCTTGTAACGACTATGTTAGTGTATTCCATAAGTTTTGGTATATTGTATCTTCATTTTTGTTTTCTCAAAGTATTTTCTAATTTCTCTTTTGATTTTCCCCCTGACCTATTACTTAGGTGTGTGCTGTTTAATTTTCACATATTTATGAATTTCTCAAATATCTTTTTGTTATTAATTTCTAATCACTTCATTGAGATCAGAGAACACACTTTGTACAATTTCAATCATTTTTTAATATATTATGTCCTATTTTATGGGCTACAATATAATCTTTCTTTAAGAATGTTCCATGTACACTTAAGAATAGTATCTATTCTGCTGTTGTTGGGTAAAGTGTTTATATAGATGTCTATTGGATCTAGTTTGTGTGTAGTGTAGGTCATATCTTTTTTTTTTTGAGACAGAGTCTCGCTCTGTTGCCTGGGCTAAAGTGCTGTGGCATCAGCCTAGCTCACAGCAACCTCAAACTCCTGGGCTCAAGTGATCCTCCTGCTTCAGCCTCCCAAGTAAATGGGACTACAGGCATGCGGCACCATGCCTGGTTAATTTTTTTCTATATACTTTTAGTTGTCCAGCTAATTTCTTTCTTCCCTTTTTTTTTTTTTTAGTAGAGACAGAGTCTTGCTCTTGCTCAGGCTGGTCTCCAACTCCTGAGCTCAAATGATCCACCAGCCTTGGCCTCCCAGAGTGCTAGGATTAGAGGTGTGAGCCAACCAGTTCAAATCTTATATTTCCTGATCTTCTCCCTAGTTGTTCTATCCATGTTGAAAGTTAGATGTTGAATTGTCTAATTATTATTGTTATATTGTGTATTTTTCCCTTCAATTATGTTAGTTTTTGCTTCATATATTTTGGGATTCTGTTGTTAGATTCATATATGTTTTTAATTATTATTTCTTCTTGATGGATTGACCCTTTTATGATTATAAATTATCCATTTTAATCACTAATCACATATTTTGTTTTAAAGCTGTTTTGTCTGTTATTAGTATTGGTTCCTGTTGCATGATATATCCTTTATTCATCCATTTACTTTTAAGCTATTTGTATCTTTGAATCTAAAGCATGTCTCCTGTGGATAGCATATAGTTGGATCTTGTTTTTGTTGTTTCTATTTTTTTTAGAGACAGAGTCTTGCTCTGTTGCCCAGGCTGGAGTGCAGTGGCATCATCATAGCTCATTGCAACCTCAATCTCTTGTGCTCAAATGATCCTCCCACCTCAGCCTCCCAAATAGCTGTGACTACAGGTGCACACCACCATGCCCAGCTAGTTTTTTTATTTTCTGTAGAGACAAAGTCTCACTATGTTGCCCAGGTTGGTCTTGAACTCCTGGGCTCAAGCAGTCCTGCGGCCTTGGCCTCCCAAAGTGCTGGGATTACAGGAAATCATGCTTTTATATGCAGTCTGATGGTCTTTGCTTTGTGATTGAATTGTTTAATCCATTCACAAATAATGTTATGATCGATATAGTTGGATTTACATCTGCTTTTTTACTTTTTTTCTTTATGTTTCATATCTTTTTTTATTCCTCTATTCTTCCTTTATGCTTTCTTTTACATTAAGTGATTTTTTTAAAGTAACACTTTAATTTTTGCAGTGATTTTTAAAATGATATTTTTTGTTTTTTTCTTAGTGAAGAATTATTTATCTCTATGAGAAATATAAAGTGTCATTCAAACTGAAATATCTCAAATTCAAAATGAAGCATTCTCCAGTGCTTGGAAAAGGAAAAAAAAATCAAAAGGAAACATTATATGTTGCTGTATGTTTTGATGAGTGAAGGATCAATAATGGTAATGAATCTGTATTCAAAGGTTACCTAGGAAAGGAAAGGGCTCTATAGCGAGAAAATATAGTTGATTCTCAAAAGTAGATGCACAGTAGGATCTTTGTCATAAGAATTCCTATTGATATTTTATGAATGAGTGAGCCCCTGTTGCAAATTTATAGCTGTATATTTTAAACAACTACTATGAAACAAGCACAACTTTCTGCTTTATAGCCCATACAGCATAATCAGGTAGGCTATATTTTACATTTTTATGTCCATTAAAATCACAAAATTGTCCTATTTGACATAATTTAAATGTACATCTACATATTTATTAATTTTGCATTAACTCACAGACTACTGAATGAAAAATTAATTTTATTATCTATTTGAAGCACCACCTAGAAAGTGGTACAGCAGCATAAGAAGTTCACCTTGTATTGACTTTGCTGTCGGGTTCCATCGGTCAATTTAGTACCCCTTTTATGTTCTATTGCTTTATGGAACTGTAATTTGACAGTAGCAGATCACAGTGTTTGTTTTCCAGCAGGCTAGATAGGACCAGAATAGATCTGGCCAATCATATCCAGCTAAACACATTGACAAAGTACCCAATTGTATGGGTGTACTCATTTAGTAAAGTATAAATAAATGTAACTAATGCAGGCGGTCCCCAGGCTATGCATGAGATATGTTTCTGAGAATGACTTTAGGTTGGATTTGTATGTAACTCATATCCCTGACGAATAGCACACATACAGTAATAATAATAATACTATAATGGCTCCTATGTGCTAATAATAATACAGTGTAATATAATAATCATGATAATACCCCAGTACTGTAATAAGTTACAGAAACTATTGTGCTCTTTTAATTGGAACAAACAGAACATAAAAACAAACTCATACAAAAAGTTTAGGTAGGAAAAATTTCAGAAAAGAATATTAAAGGCTAACACTCACCCAATGTTGCATCAGTGTCTTACTGGAAGGGGCGTTTGTGAGGCAAGAAGGCAGCTGACATTAGTCGGAAGATGCCGATGGAGACGGTGCTGGAGAGGATGGAGTGGGTGCTGGAGAATCAGGAGTTGATTCTGTGGCTGGAAGAGGGGAGCTGACCACTGAAGTTGGTTTCTTGAAAAAGTTGTCTAGGGTTGTTCGCACAGCCTTTTTCTTTTTTTTCATCACAAATGACCTTATTGCAGCTGATGTTCTCACTAACTGCACGGTAAACCTTTGCACACCGCTCCATGTTAGGATCTTTCTCCTTAAGCTTAGCAAATCCTGCTTTAATGAGATGAAAGGATTCAGCTAATTCTTTTGTCGTAAACTTTCTTGGCTTCGGATATTCTGAATCTTGGTGTTCTTGCGTTTCTACCAGCTGCTTCTCCAGCTTTCTATGAGACTAGCTGCTAGTGTCAAGATGCTGCACCGAGGAACTATTTACACCATGTGGATTTGTTTACATACACAGAAGAAACTAGTTCCCGAGTTGTTAATTATTTAATTATAAATTATCCTTATGGGGAGCCTTGGGAGCCCGTTCACAGGTACAGAATGCTATAAGTCAGGTTGTCCGTAACCCAGGGACTGCCTGTGTTGTGTATGTATACAATATGTATGTGAGTAGATAGTATGCGTATTTATACATATAAAAATACAGAAGAAAATTTTTATATTTCCTTAGAAGTCTCATCTCCTTGTTATTTCATCTTCAAATAAATCACTGTTATAACTCTAGGTCAATCTCCAGCATAAGAAAAGCATCTTTAATTATTTGCTATGAACCTTTTTTAGCTATTAAAACTCCCTGGACTTTCTTTCCCAGGTGAATGTGACCATCTTTTTCTCCTGAAGAGGGATGTCGTATTTATTGTTCATTTTTAAATCTTCAATCATTATAGCCTTTCTGAAATTTCATAAAAAGGATATTTTTGGATTTATTAAGTTGTAATTCTACATGTTGTGCCACTGATTTATTTTGGGGAAAATAGACCATATAGATTTGATAGAAATTTTATATGGAGTTTGTGGCTGAGAAGAGGGGGTGAAGGTCTGGAATTTGAGAGCTAAAGGTGCTAGATCCCACTTTCTGCATTATACACAGGTCAAGATTAATGGAACCAGGTAAGTTACTCTCCAGGTGAATGAGAAGGGTGGGAAATTTAGAGACTGAAATGGATCTCTGAACAGTCAATTAAGCCTTTGAGTGATTGAGAAGATAAATACTAGGGCAAAATCCATTCTAACAAGTGATTCCGTTATGTAAAACAAACCTACAGGGTTTGAAATGCAACCAAGTCTGTTTTATATTAAGGCAAGTATAAACCAACTTAATTTTAGACCTGCCTCCAGCCCCAGATTATGTTTGGTATGAGGACAAAGAGCCGTACAGCATGAATGCACAAGCAATCAGTAGAATGAGAAGGCTCACTGCCAGGGGAGTTTGGCAAAGAACTCTAAGAGGAAGGGGAAATTTCTCCGTCAAATCAACTTTGGCTCTCTGGAATAGAGAACATGGAGAGAGAGGGACTAAGGAAAGCCAACCCTATTCTACTTGTTGATACCTTAACAAGCTGTTGATTTTTGAAAGGGGATAAAGGAGCAAAGTGTGGGTAGCATTCTGTTCCCTTGAGTCAATCCTAATGAAGTGGGAGGTTCTTGAAGAAATTAATTTCCATTTAAATTCATGCGTGACCCTCTTCCAGAAACCTCCAAGTGTTTTGGAATTTTTGTTGAGAATTTCAAATGATCCAGCAATAATAAGGTCTTTTTTTTGACATGTTCTATTTCTTTGGGTCTAAGTTTTATATTGAATGCCTGATTTTAGCTATAGAAATTTTTTTCAAAACGGGAATGACTGATTACTTTCTTCTCTGTTTACTAATTTAATATGGAAAAATAAATCATGATTCTCATACTCCCAAAGCACTCAGCCTTTTCATCTAGGGTACTGTACTCACAGGATTCCTGTAGGAGTCGATGCCAAATTTCCTGGCAACTAAACAGTGGTTGATTCCAGGGCTTTTCTGACTTAAAGACACAGTGGTACTGCTCAAAAGAAAATAGAAACCTGCCCCTCCACTGCAGTTTCTGAGCTTAACAAAAGGTGAGAGCAGCAGTGAAATGGGTAGGTTTTATCAAGGCATTGCAGAACAAAAGAAAAGGAGTCCACAGTTTGCTCTGGCTTACTCGCCTCTTACCCTGTCCCTCCATCACCCCCAAAAAGAAGCATTTGAAAAGAGTGACTCTGCTTCCTCATCAGAAATGACTTTAATTCTCTTACTGTGTTTGATTGTCTCTGGGCAGACTTTCTTTTTCTGCATTTTATCTGCACAAAGGCTGACTTTATTAGTAGCATCCCACTGATGGGCCAGTTTCTCAGAGTCTGAGAGCTGTTTCACAGGAATTAAAGGAAGTCACTTAAATTATTTATCCCTGCTCAGTTTCTGTTTGTCCTCAGGAGAGGAAAAGGGGACACGATTCATAGCATCTGAGCTTAATTCCTTTATTCTCTCCTGATCACTTTGTGATGCTACTCAAGTCACCCTTCCTTAAGATATTCCTCTTTTTGGTTCAAATGGAACTGCACAAAGCGGAACAGGATATTTTCTTCTATGCTACGTGACATTATGTTCTTGTAGCCACAAAAGAAAACTCTGAATTTAGCTCCTCTCTTACACGGAAAAACATCATGTTAAATTTAGTGCCGTCTTCATGCTGTGGCCTTTCCGTACAGTTACTGTTGGCTACCAGGTGTCTCCACTTCCTCAACTTTTACTGGTTAGGATGGAATATCTTTCAATTATGTTTGTAACTTGAGCTTAATTTAAATCTTTGGATTTTTATATAATCTATATCCTTGTGTATATTTTGTTCATTTGTTTTCTGAATAGGCCTATAGCCCACCTTAGGCCTGTGTCCCATGTACTTGACTTTTTTAAAACTAGCTGATCCTTATTCTTCTTTAGAGCTTCACAGGCATGGCTATATTTCTAAATATGGACTTTTTAGTGTAAGGTAATGTTGCTATCTTTTTAAATGGTTTTGCTTCAAAACTAAGAAGAGGGCCCTGGAGTCAGACTCACTGCTGCTGCTACTCCAGCTTTTCTCCGTTATACATGCCATTCCTCCTTTCCCCTCTGTTTTGAAGTTAAAGGCATTCTGTACTAAGTGTTTATAATAAAGTTATATTCTTGAAATTTCCTACTTAGAAAAGTCAAGAGATCTTAGACGTTTTCAAGCATAGATAAAAGTGTATACATATCTTAATGACATTTTATTAAGAAAATGTTTCTGGATTAACTATTTTGTTGATTAAATTATATTTGTATTTTTTTTTTTGCGTGTGTGTGTCCCACCCATGTCCAAAAATAATTTGAGGCAACTTATATTGACGTCATTTATAATATGTTCGCCATAATCACTCAAATGGAAAAGATGGAAAATGCCAAGAGTTGGCAAGGGGGTGGAGCAAGTGGAACTTTTTGTACATCACTGGTGGGAATATAAATCGATACAACCACTTTGGCAAAACTGGCAGCATCTACTAAGCTGAACATAGGTATACCCCATGAGCAGCAATTCTCCTAGCTATATGCCCAGCAGACATGTTTTACATAAGTTTACCAAAAGACATAAACTGGAATATTCACAGTAACACTATTCATAATATCCCCAAACAGATAACTACACAAATGCTCAGTGTTATGAACTGAATTATGTCCTCCCCAAATTCACAGGTTGAAGCCTTAAGCCTCAATATAACTATATTTGGAGATAAGGCCTTTAAGGAGGTAATTAAGGTTAAATGAAGTCATAAGAGTAGGGCCATAGTCCAGTAGGACTGGTGTTCTTATGAAAAGGGAAAGGACATGTGAGGACACAGTGAGAAGGCCAGCCATCTGCAAGCCAGGAAGAAAACCCTGACTAAAATCTACCCCCAATGACACCTTGATCTTGGACTTCCAGCCTCCAGAATTGCAAGAAAAATTCTGCTGTTTAAGCCACACGGTCTGTAGTATTTTGTTATGGCAGCCCAAGCAGATGAATACGCTTGTCAATAGTAAAATGATAATAAATTGTGGTATTTTCATGCAATAAAATACAGTACAGTAAAGCAACAAAAATAAACAACTTCTACACACATCAATATACATGAATCTCACAAACATAACATTGGGTGAAAGATTAACTAGGAAATGAGCTTATAGGAAGCACTGTGTACCTTACGCCCATCTTGAAATCAATTTAGGTCATGCTTTTAATGATTTGACCCAATGTCAGGGCAAAATGAAAGACCTTTTCCTACATCTGGAATATTTGTTACCCAGCAAAGATCAGGATTATCAGGGTAATTAATGCTTTGTGTTTTATAAATTTTTTAATTTTAAAAATAACTTTCACATATTAAATATTTGAGGTACTTAAGTTTTAAAATAATTGTATTTAGCATTTATTTTGTGTTAATGTTCCTTCTTATGTTTTTTACTTCAATGTCTATATCAGGTGTCCACCACTTTTACATGTTTTTGAAATATATAATCTCGTCACAGTATGTCAATTTATAATAGTGATAAGCCATGTTTTTATTATTATTTTGTTGTTACACAGAAAACAGTTGAAACTTTTAGTATAACCCTATGGTAGAAAGATGGTTGATTATTTTTTTTTCATTGTTTAATTTTTATTGCATTATTGTTTGAAAACACATAAAGCATTATGATAAATACAGAATAACTTATTCTGCACACAGAGCTTTTCAAGAATTTTCAAGATTATGATATATTGGGAATTTGAGAACACTTTCTGAAATTCCCCTGCCTTTTTAGCTCTCCTCTGGTTCTTCATGCAAGAAGGGTTTTCCATTGGAATTTTCATTGACCTGAGCAGTACTGACTGCAGTGTCCTCAGTCTGAAAGGTGTCAACGTGGGTAGCTAACCCCATATTTTTCCCTTCTCCCAGGTGTCAGCTCCCCTCCAGCATTTGCCCATTTCTGTTCACTGTCTAATGCCTTCAGGGACCTGTTTTTACATTTTGTCCAGAGTTTACAGTTGTTGTCAGCAGGAGGGTTGGCTGAAGCAACCCTTGCTTGCTCTTACTAGATACAGAACCCTTGTTCTGGTACAGCATACCCTCAAGTATCGTCTTGAGAAGGGTACCTGGGAAATATATTTTTTTGAGGCCTCAGATATCTGAAAATGTCTTTATTTTACTTGAGTCATAGTTTGACTGCCCTGGATAGTCTGACAATAATATTCCCTTGGACTGTTTTAGATACTGTACCATTATCTTCAAACTTCTGTTATTGCTGTTACAAAGTTTGACATGATTTAGTTTCTTGACCTTTTATATTTGACCTGTTTTTTCCTCTTGAAGTTTTTAGAATATTCTCCCTTTGTTCCTGGTTTCCTGAAATAGCATGATGATGTGCCTTGGAATAGAGCTTTTTTCCCATTCTTCATGCTGGGTATTTATTGAACCTTGTCAACTTAGAAAGTCATGTTCTGCAGTTCTAGGAAATTTTATTTTATTTTTTCTTCTTTTTTTCCCCATCATATTTTTTGGAACTCCTTCTGGTTAGATATTGAACCTTGTGGATTGATCTTTTAACTTTCTATTTTCCATCTTTTTGCTCTATTTTCTGAAATATTGCCTCAACTTTTTCTTCCAATTATTTCCCCAAAGTTTTTACTTAGCAGCCTTATTTAGAGCTCTTTCTTATGCCTTTGCTCTTCTTTTGATGTTTGCAGCATCCTTCTTTGTTTCATGTCTTTTCTTTGAGCATATTAGAGTGTATTCTTCCCCTGCTCTCTGTATTTTTTTCTTTGCTTCCTTCAAGATCTTTTTTTCTAATTCTTTATTTTGGTTTTTGTCTTTTATCCTAAAGGCTTTCCTTAAATCTATGGAAGTACTAGGTTGTCCATTTGCACTTAAGAATGAGGCATTAAAAAGCTGATTAGGCCAGGCATGGTGGCTCATGCCTATAATCCTAGCACTCTGGGAGGCCGAGGTGGGTGGATTGCTCAAGGTCAGGAGTTCGAGACCAGCCTGAGCAAGAGCGAGACCCTGACTTTACTAAAAAATAGAAAGAAATTATCTGGACAACTAAAAATATATATATAGAGAAAAAATTATCTGGGCATGGCGTTGCATGCCTGTAGTCCCAGCTACTCGGGAGGCTGAGGCAGGAGGATTGCTTGAGCCCAGGAGTTTGAGGTTGCTGTGAGCTAGGCTGACACCATGACACTCTAGCCTGGGCAACAGACCCAGACTCTGCCTCAAAAAAAACCACACAAAAAACCACACTAGATTAAAAAAAATAAATAAATAAAATAAAAAGCTGATTAGAAGCTCTATGTGCATAAACAGGGTTTTATTGATTGGTGGGCTTCACTGGAGGATAGTAAGGTGGCTGGTCAGGATTTTCATTGGAGAGCCCCAAATATCAATATCTGCAATTCTTTCTTTTGGCTGTTCAGTTTCCTACAGAGTTTAAGTCTTTCTGTCTACTTCTGAGATAGAAGCTTTGCTGGTAGGGTTCTGGATGTTGAAAAGGTACAGGCTGTTGGTTTCACTGTTGAATATGCAGGATTTCAGTATGGTATCTCCTCCCCCTTCCTTTATTGTTAAAACTGCCCCAGCTGGTAAACATACCAGTTTTTGCTAGAGTGGAGAAGGGGCAGAATCTAGCAGTCCAACAAGAGGGAGGGAAGCTAAGGAACTGCTTTTGTCTTATTTTCAAGCAATGTCCCTGTTTCCAGCCTGACCCCTCACCTGTACATTCAAATGTACCCGATAGTGCCAAGCCTTTGCACGGGTCTTCGGTGAGCACTGGCTTGCTTCCTTTTAGCTCAGCACCCTGCCTCTCACTTTCTGCCTTCTCACTCTGTTAAGGTCCTGCTCATCCAAGTAAGGGAAGCAACGCCAGGTTTTCCTTCTTCGAGGCTCCCCTAATCTTCCCAGGTGATTCGCATAGTAAACCCTTCCCCTTATCACGTGTCTTTGGGGAGGGTAAATCCTCCTCCTCTCTCCCAAGGGAGGAGGGAAAAAGCTCTATCACAAATACTGGACCCAAAGGCCAATGACTTCTGGTCCCTGTCCCCCTCCTTCTAGAAGCACTATGATGTGGGGAAGAGGAGGGGATGGTGGAGGAGGGGATGGTGGAGGAGGGGATGGTGGAGGAGGGGATGGTGGAGGAGGGGCGGCAATCTGAGGGAAGCTGGTTTTCCTGCTTGTAGCCATAAGGGTAGGGTCTGGGCCAGTTATTGGTGGCTCACTGGTAGTTATTGTTAGAAAGTTAGAGATACTTAACACTCTAGCCATCAACTTTGTGCCTTAATTTCAATTCTAGGCTGAGGGAACAATTGCGCTCAAAAACAGCATGCTATTCCATTGTATTGGGTGTATCAAAATGTACTTCACCAAGTTCCTCATCATTGGACATTTAGGTTCTTCACTTTTGTGATGCTAGAAGCAGTGTCACAGTGAACATCCTTGTAGTAGTTAATATTGTATTTTCATAGGTGAAATTCCTATGAGTGGACTAGCTGGGTGTTATGAAATGCATGTTTTTAGTGCTTTTCTTACATATTATCTGGTTGCCTCGAAATCTTGTACCAGTTCTACACTCTTCCCAGCAGTATATAAGAGTGTCCTTTATCCTCATACCTAGACTTGCTTGGGATATTTTTATCTTTTTTCTTATCTCTGACAATTTGGAGAGAAGAAAGGCATCTTTTGATTTTACTTTGTATTTGTTATTACTTGTAAGAAAAAATGATGTTATATATGCTTCTTGCTCATTAAGCTATCTTTTAATGTAATTTGCCTGTTTGAGTTTTTTTTGGCACTTTTCCTATTGGGGTATTTTCTACTGTTGGAATTTTTTTTTCTGTTTTTGAGACAGGGTCTCACTCTGTCATCCGGGGCTAGAATGCAGTGGCATCATCATAGCTCACTGCAACCTCAAACTCCTGGGCTCAAGCAATCCTCCTGCCTTGGCCTCCCTAGTTAGTAGCCAGGACTACATGTACGTACCACCATGCCCAGCTGATTTTTCTATTTTTTGTAGAGATGGGATCTTGCTCTTGCTAAGACTGGTCTTGAACTGCTGGCCTCAAGCAATTCTCTCATCTCAGCCTCCCCAAATGCTAGGATTACAGGAGTGAACCACTCTGCCTAGCCAGAATTTTTTTTTTACTGTTGGACCTTTTTTATCTGTTGGAATTTTTTATACATTGATAATATTATTCATATGCCATAAACATTGACGTTGTGTTCCCAGTTTGAAATTGCCTTATTTATTTTATTTATAATATTTTATGTTATATAGAAAAGTTTCCTCTTATGTATTTACATTAGATAGGTAGCTTAATTCTCTTAGTTTTCTCTTTAGTTTTAGTAAAAATGGTATAATAAGGCCGGGCGCTGTGGCTCATGCCTGTAATCCTAGCTCTTGGGAGGCCGAGGCGGGCGGATTGCTCAAGGTCAGGAGTTCAAAACCAGCCTGAGCAAGAGCGAGACCCCGTCTCTACTATAAATAGAAAGAAATTAATTGGCCAACTGATATATATATATAAAAAAAATTAGCCGGGCATGGTGGCGCATGCCTGTAGTCCCAGCTATTCGGGAGGCTGAGGCAGGAGGATCGCTTGAGCCCAGGAGTTTGAGGTTGCTGTGAGCTAGGCTGACGCCACGGCACTCACTCTAGCCTGGACAACAAAGTGAGACTCTGTCTCAAAAAAAAAAAATAATAAATAAAATAAAATAAAAATGGTATAATAACATAACCTACAAAGTAAGGTGGGGATTATATAAGTAAATAATCTGCTACATTATAGTTGTTCAACAAATGATAACTTTTGTCATTCTCTGTGTGACACATTGAAATAGTTCAGAATTGTCTAAAATTTTTTCTACAATTGCAAAACATATTCAAAGATGTTTAAGCTGGATATGGAAATGGATAGTAAATAGAGCTCTTAATCTTTTTGGCTAATATAGACAGGCAAGTTTAATTTCTACATTTACTTTTCTAGTTCTCATACTTAAAAAATTTAACAAAGTCTGATTGATGCATTCTCGTAAGTCAGAAAACCTAAAGTCTGAGTGGAGCATGAAAAGACTAGTATTTTCTTATAAGTTTTTGCTTGTAAGAGATCATGAACATATTCGTTTCTGGTAAGGATTCCTTTCTTGGTATCCTTATTTATTTCATATCCATGAAGATAGTCTAAAAAACCCAAAAGCACATACTAGCCTCTCCTGCTTTTAAAACAATATGACAATGAGGTTCCTGTCCCTCCCTTACTCCCTGAGGTCAAGTGCAAGTTGGCTTAGAGGGGTAGCAGCTGCAAGTTACATAAACTGCTTGCTTTTGTGAACTACTTTTATTTTTAAACCACTTAGCACCAACACAATTTTTTATTTTGCTTTTGTAACTTCTGAGTAACTTCATAATAATATAATAGAATTCTTATAAGATACTGTTATAATAAAAATAGTTTTGTGGTTTCATATAATATCACTATAATTTTGCATGTAATTTCACAGGTAACTCAGAAGATAAGGCCTGATTGAAGTCTAATGAGTCACATTTTAATGATATGGTATACTAGAGCACAGAACAAAAAAGAAATCACCACTCAGGAAGTTTGTAAGCATTTGTTTATTTACTAAATATGTTTTTGGAGACCTGTCTTCTGACTTAGTTATTTTTCTTAATTTAGTTCTACCCCTACGTTGAGTAACATGCCTATCCTAAGGAGATGTTAACTTTCTAAAGGCCAGCAAACATCCTGGATGGCTAGTGTTGCTCTCTTCTTTCTAGATCCCTTGAAAATAGCTCACTTCTCCAACAGTTTTGCTTGTGTACACCGAAGGCGAAGTTAGTTTCAAATGAATTTTCAAGAATAATGTCTAAACATACATGTCTTTGGCATGGACATTGACATTTACATTGGTTTGTGTGATTTCTTTATTTCTTTAAAATTGTTTTTTATCTCTATAATCACTCTTTCTATAGCATCATTTTATTATTTTAATACGGCTCTATGCAAATGTCATACAAGGCTTTATGAAAGTCAAATAGCATTTCCCCCACAAAGTTAACCATTGCAAATGATATTTTTAAGATCCTTTGGGGTGGAGCGGTTATTACTTAGAATGTGGCAATTCCAAAGCCTTCATAATGACTATGTGCTTTGTTGCATTGTAAAAGCATTTGTGGCAAATTCAGTGGTTCACACCTGTACTTTGGGAGGCTGAGGTGGGAGGAATGCTTGAGGCCAGGAGTTTGAGACCAGCCTGGGCAACATAGTAAGATCCTGTCTCTACAAAAAATAGAAAAATAAACCAGGCATGGTGGCGTACACCTGTAGTCCGAGCTACTTGGGAGGCTGAGGCAGGAGGATTGTTTGAATCCAGGAGTTTGAGGTTGCAGTGAGCTATGATGACACCACTGTACTCAACCCTGGGCAAACAGAGCAAGACCCTGTCTCAGAAAAAAAGGCATTTGCTCTGGAACAGCTGAAGAATTAAGTGCTTGTGTGTTAAATGCATACCACCTGATAATTACCTCAAGGGAGAAATTGTTCAAGCTTAAAGAAAAGATAATTTGTCATATCAATTTCCTTGTTTCTTTTCCTGCTGGCTTTTCAACATGGATGTATTAATTTTCAATGAAGCTTTATTAAGATGAATGTCCAGAATTCAATTTAATTGCTTCCACAACTAGATAAGAGTGATTCATGTGTCAAAATTAAGCATATTGGAAGGTCATCCTGTAAAAGTTTGTATGTAGAGTTGAAGTAAACTTACATTTTTATCTGAAGCTCTTTTTAACAGCGTTTATTTCTCCTGCCAGTTATTTTATTTTATTGACTGTTAATTTATCAACCCCTCTTTTAAAAAAAAGTGAGAGGAAAAAAGGCCATAGCATTATCACATTTATATATTTGAGTTCCCTAAACCATATGGTGATTTCTAATTAGAATACAAAAGATTCTGTGATGAGGCTAACTTCATAGTAGCTGTAATGGTGGGCATTACAGAAGGAGAGAGTTTTCTTGAATTTCCAACAGGGACACTTCTGAGAGCAACTGTGTGGTCTATAATTGTCCTTATACTAAAAGTCTGATAAAGTTATTGATGTGCAGATCAAGTTGGTATTTCGAAGGTAGTAATTTAATTCTGGATGTTTGATCCTCTCAGTCAGTGGCTTGACTTGATTTTTTTAAAAGCAGCTTCAATATTTAATTTCACATGTACCCTCTCAGCAGAGATTTCAAAGGATACTTTGCTGGATGCTTGACTGCCTTGTCTATTTGCTCTTGTTTTGCATGCAAGAGAGAGCCAGAAGCTTTCTTCTCATTGTGTACACATAGTATTAATGGATTTACTCTGCCTGTATCGTCTCATTACTGGAAACAGCTAGAAGCACAGAAGTCTTTCAGTGTATGCAAATAAGGCAGAATCATCTACCTGAGAGTTAATATTCTCTGCTTTTAAGTGTATTCTAAATCTAATGTTTGTATTTAGAGCATAACATCCTGTTCTTTTTTTTATGGGCAAAAAGCTAAGCAGGCTCAGGCAGCTGTTTGATGTTGGCTTCAAGTGTTATTAATTTCATATTCTATTATTCTTTTCACTGTAGCACAAGTGAAGCTGATGTGGAGGCTGTCATGGATAAGTTGTTTGATGAGCTGGCTCAGAAACAAAATGATTGTACGTAAGTTAATTTCTCTTGAAAGAGAATACATTTAGAACACAATGCCCAATCTCCACTGACCAATTAATAAGTTCCATTGCTGTATATGGGTTGATGCCACGCTCAAGTGGCAGTCATTGTATCAGCATTTTGTCTAATTTATGTGTTGAATCATGTGCTATTATTCATCAAGCTATGCATTTCCTATCTGTAAGAGATGAATTTTATAGTAATTATCCAGACAAGATTGAGTCTTTGTTCATGTTCCCATAGTAACTAGACCAAGGATTCTAAAAGTGCAAGGCAGAGAGCTGCGGCTGAATAAAGCCTGTGGAACCGTTGCCGACTGCACATTTGAAGAGCTGTGTGAGAGAGTGAGTATCCAGGCACGTCCAGACTCATTGGCCTTTTCACATGTTAAAATACTTCATGTTTTCCTCTCTGCCTGTTTCAGATTTTAAAATACTATTCACAGAGTCAGAACTGATTTAAAAGTCTCATTAAGGAAAATGCTCATCTATATTTGCCATGTGCTTTTTATAGATATTGGCACAAAATTTGCACTTAGAGGGGCTCTGAAGCGAAATTAGGAATTCAGAGAGAACTGTCAACTGTTGCTAGAAGCAAAAATAAAATCAGTTTTAGGGCTGTTTTGTAAAAGTCAAACAAAAGACATTTTTAGAAAAATTTTGAGGTGAGGTGAGTATGTGGGAAAAAGGAAGATGAAGTAATGCTACCATGATCTGAGGAAACATGACATAAAAGAATTTCCATTCTTTGTACTCACTGCCCATCTGTTAATGCTATAATATCTGACCTATTTGGGTCAGGGTCAAAGAAAATGAATTTCTATAACCGTGACATCTGTATTATAAATAATATATTCAACAGAGGAAAAAATATATATACCTGTATACACACACATTCATGTAAGTGAGAAAGACCTTGGTTACAGATTCATTATAGATAGGAATTCTGTCTTTTTAAAAGCTCTAAAATTCTCAGTACTCAATGGATAGGCAATATATCTATTGATTGTAAATCTTGGGGAAAACAAATTCAAATCAGACATCACTTTAAACATAATTACTCCCTAAATTGAAATATGTAAATAATCATTCCAGCTGGGCTCTGGTTTATCTTGACTTTTTAAGTAACTAAAGAAGAGTTGTTTCCAGTAAGAGAAAAGAGAAAGTCTTGATGTGTACACGCAGCCATTTTATGAGTGCTTTTCTTAAAAGCTAGTATCTTAATTAATTCTAACCAGGGTCAATTTGTAATTTGTAAGCCAGAGAGATGAACCCAATTTGTAAGTATTTAGTGCTTTGAAGTCACTAGAGTTTAGGATAATCTAGTTATCTCCAGACAAAATTCTATTAAGATATCTATTTAAATTTTACTTATTTTGCCAGAAAAATAAACTTGAGAAGAATAATATTGTATATCCAAAAGATAAAGCTCCTCCACCTTGTGCAGAAGAGAACCCAGGGGGAAAGGGGAGAACACAGGCTTGTTGAATCTTGGGGGAGGAAGGCAAAGATGGTCTCTTGGAGCAGATATTGAGTATTTATCTATATTCTTTTACATGCTCATTATTTTCAGAGCAAGTGACCAGGAAAAGGCCACATATCTGGGACCAGTATCGTCAGTCTTTTTACTGTATGAGGATGATGGGGAAGAAGGTTGCTGGGGACTTAATATTGAAAAATGAAAATAACATTTATAAAAATAAGTCATTTTTATCTTATTTGATAAAAATATGGATTATAGTAGCAGCTATAAGCTAAACTCTTAGAATAAATAATGAACAAATTTCTATTTATTTTATAAAATCCTTATTTAATCATATAGGAAATCATTTTTACAAAAATATTTAAAAATTTATCAGTTTTTTCAAAACCTTTTTAAATTCATCAAAATGTCAATTATTTTCTTTTGAAGTTTTTGTGCCGTCACTATCCTTATTGATTTTTTTCTTCTTCAGATTGGCCACATCCTCACTTGTCAGTGCCTTTGCATGAATAGGTTTGCCCTTTTTCTACACTGTAATTGTGGATGTTTATCAAATCGGACAAGCACTGAAAGATGGACAAAAGACGTTGACATGATGGGTAGGGTTAGTCTTGGTATTGAGCTGTGAGGGATATTTGAGGAAGGGCTAACTTTCTAAGTGGTGGGTGGGTTCATTTGTGACTATTTTCTTGTTATGATGATTTTGCATTTCTTTGCAACTTTATAACTGCGGCAATCTAGATATTGAATACTTGCATGAAGAGAACCATTGAAATCATTCAACTTCAGATGTAGCTGAAAACTCTTAATTAGGTTATAATGATCTTATGAGCCAGGCTAAGTAGTTGCCAAAAGCTGTCCAGTAAAGAAAAAAACACATCCAACTCAAGGTGCAGAAGCAGACATCCAGTATGTCTGGAATGGTCCCAGCTTTGGATCGCATATCCTAGTTTTCTGGGAGCCTCTTGAAGCCCAGGACCCACACGACCACCATGACCGACACCATCCTGAAAAAAAACTTTGACAATGAGTGGTGGCTGGGTTGACAGTCTGTAATGATTATTTGTGAACCATGGCCCTTTTCAAGGAAAAATATAATTTAGAAACTAATCTATTTTATAGTGTTTTGATAAGGTAAAATAAAGTTTTGATTGGAAGCCTTTGACATATACCTTAAGTAAAATGAAAAAGGCCCAGGCATTCTGCTCTTTGCATGCATCTTCCCTCTCTGTTCCAAGCACATATCCTCAGCTCTGGAATTCTGCAGGCTAACATCAAGCCTGTTGGCATCTCTGGGATTCTCTTTCTATGTAAATCTGTAATTCAACACTGCTGTGCTCAGAGAAACAATCTCAATTACAATATCCTATAGCACAGGCATAGTAGTAATAATAACTAATATAGCTATAATAACTAATATACCACCAAATTTCTTGGTGGTAGGCATCATTCCAAGAAATTTATATTAACTCATTTGATACTTTCAATATTATTGCCCCCATTTTATAGGTGCAGATATTGAGACACTGAGATGTTAAGTTACTTTCTCGAGATCACACAGCTAGTAGGTGGCATAGCTACAGCTTGAACTCTTTGGTAGTTTGGGAGCCAGATTCTGTGCTTTTAATCATTATAGTATATCTGCAAATGCTCTGGACAAGTTCTGTCTCAAATCTTCTTTTTTTTTCTTTTTCTTTTTGAGACAAAATCTTCCTCTGTCATCTGGGCTAGGATGCAGTGGCATTATCATAGCTCACCGCAATCTCTAACTCTTGGTCTCAAGTGATCCTCCTGCCTCAGCTTCCTGAGTAGCTGGGACTACAAGGTGTGCACCACTATGCCTGGCTAATTTTTCTATTTTTTGTAGAGATGGAGTCTTGCTCTTGCTCAGGCTGTTCTTGAACTCCTGGCCTCAAGCAATCCTCCCATCCGAGCCTCCCAGAATGCTAGGATTACAGATGTGAGCCACCACATCTGGCCTTTGCCTCAAATCTTTAACAGAATTCAGATGGTACCATGAAGCACAATCAAATACTTTGTGTATTCCCACATCTGACCTAAGCTTTGAGACTCTTATGGAGCATGAAACTGGCTGGGGAACAGACATCCTCCAGTCCCAGCCTCTCACTGTGTTAAAAACCTTAGTGCAGAAGTGTCCAATTCATGTGCCTTGGCAGATCCACTGGGAATGGCTACAGCTACTGACCCCTCCATCCTCCTGAATGCTGTTTAGGTCCTTTACCTCCATGCCAGGGGCCTCAAGCCTTAGGCAGCCTCATCCCTTTATTCCTTAATAAAATTATTATTGTTTTCTCTCCCTATCATGCTATGAGAAAGGTTGGGAAGTGCTGCCTTAGAGAACTGTGGGAAGCCAGAGGATAATATGTTTGGTCTTAGTTCCTTCCCATTACCTCCAAGTCAGAGCTGTGGCAAAGAAAAATGAAGTTTCATCTCTGTGGCTTCCCTTGATACAGTTATTGCTTGGCTTAATCAGAGAGTCATGGAGATGTCAGAGATACGGTTACTTAAGTCGGTGGTTCTCCACATGTGGTATATAGACCTCTAGGCTTCCCTGAGCCCACTTCAGGGGTCCTGATGTCTAAACTCTCTATAATAATACTTGGACACCTTTTGCCTTTCACTCTGGTTGTATTTACAGTAATGATACAAAAGCAATGATGGGTGAAATTGCTGGCACCTTGGCAGAATCAAGGCAGTTGCACCAAAATATTTTGTATACCTCACTGCCCAGGCACTCACAGTAAAAATCAAACAAAAAACCTAGTTTCATTTAAGAATATCCTTGAAAAAGCAGTAAAAATTATTTTGTTAAATCTCAAAAACTTTGAGAACATGTCTTTTAATATTCTTTGCAATGAAATGGTAAGTACACATAATAAAATACTTCAACTATATACCAAATATTATGGTTGTCCTGAGGAAAAGCACTAGTGTAGTTGTTTGAGTTTCAAGCTGAACTAGCCACTTTTTTCATGAATACCATTTTTACTTGGAAGACTGAGTGACAGACAAACTATAGTTATTCAGATTTGGCAGACATTTTCTCACAATGTTTGACAGACATTTTCTTGAAAATAAATGAAGTAAGACTGTCATTTCAAGAAAAAACAACTGACAATATTTGGTGCCAATGATAAAATTTGGGCAAACAAGTGAAAATTAGAATTTTGGAAAACTTGTTTCCACCATCATGAGTTTGACAGCTTCCCAATGCTTAAATATTTTTTCTGATGAGACTGATGGTGATATTAACAAATGCAGTGTTTTAATTGTTGTATAATTAAATGTGTCAACATTTGGAAGATCTGCATAACTAATTGAATCAATATTTTCCAGTAACCAATGCATGCTCTTACAAAATCATACATGACAAGAGATCCATTTAAAGTATAAGAAAGACTAATGGATTTCAATATAACAGAATTCAAAAAGTATACTAATACTGTTTCGTATTCTACATTGCAACTAACATTTTAAAAACTACCTCTTGTCAGGTTAAAAAAATCTTTTAAATAGGCTCTATTTTTTATTTTTTTTTCTTTTTGAGACAGAGTCTCACTCTGTTGCCCTGGCTGGAGTGCCATGGCGTCAGCCTAGCTCACAGCAATCTCCAATTCCTGGGCTCAAGCAAGCCTTCTGCCTCAGCATCTCAAGTAGCTAGTATTACAGGCACGCACCACCATGCCCGGCTAATTTTTTCTATATATTTTTAGTTGGTGAATTAATTTCTTTCTATTTTAGTAGAGACGGGGTCTCGCTCTTGCTCAGGCTGATCTTGAACTCCTGACCTTGAGTGATCCTCCCGCCTCGGCCTCCCAGCTTGCTAGGATTACAGGCGTGAACCACCGCGCCCAGCCAATAGGCTCTGTTTTTAAGAACAGTTTAGAAAAATTGAGAAGATGGTACAGAGAGTTTCCATATACTCCCTAATTTAGTTTCCCCTATTAATTAATTAATTCCCCTATTAATTAATGTCTTACATTAGGAGAGTACATTTTTTACAATTAATGAACCCATACTGATACACTAGTATTACCTAAAGTCTATACTTTATTCAGATTTCCTTGATTTTGATCTAATGTCCTTATTCTGCCCCAGGACCCCATCTAGGATCCATTATCTTTAATTAGCACACCTCCCTAGGCTCTTGGCTGTGACAGTTTCTCAGACCTTTCTTGTTTTTAATGGCCTTGACAATTTTGAGGAGTCCTAGTCAGGTATTTCATAGAATGTCTCTCAATTAGGATTTGCCTGATGTTTCTCATGATTAGAATGAAATGACAGGCTTTTGGGACAGGCCACAGAGGTCAATAGCATTTTCATCACATTATATCAAGGGTCCGTAATGTCAACATGACTTATCACCATTGATGTTATTGATGTTAACCTTCATCACACTTGTCTGAGATAGTGTTTGTCACGTCTTTCCACCCTAAAGGTACTCTTTCCCTGTCTTCCATAGTGTACTCTTTGGAGTAACTTCTTGTTGAGTTTTCATGTAGCATCAAAGAAGAATATCCACAATATTATCTGATAAGGCTATTAAAATATTAATACTTTTCTTTTTCCAAGTATATAACTGTAAGGCCAGATATTCTTATATACCTCAACCAAAACAACTTAATTGTAATAGATTGAGTATAGAAGCAGATACGAGAATCCAGCTATTTTCTGTTAAGCCAGACTTTAGAGAGATTTCCAAAAATGTAAAACAATGCTACCCTCTTGCTAAATTATTTTCACTTTGGAAAATATAATTATTTTTCATAAAAATATTGTTTATGTTAATTTGATAGGTTTAATGTCATGGCTTTACCATTATTACTTTAAATGAATTAATAAATCCATTTTAATAAATATAAATAAAATTTAATTATTAAATTTAATTAATACATTTAAAATTTTTCTCAGCTTTAATTTATGATACAGTAAACATTAGGAGAAATAATCCATATAAGTAAACGTTTCTTGGGTTCCTCAAAAGTTTTTAAGAGTGTAGAGGGGTCCTGAAACCAAAAAGTTTGAGAACTACTTGCTTCAGAGTTAAACTTTCATGGACTGAAAATGAAAGAATCCTCTTCAAAGAAAGTAAGCCAAAGCTGAATTCTAAAGGCTTAATGAGTAAACTGACTATATCTGAATTTTCCTTATTGAGAAATATAATTTTTACACCTGCAGAAAATTGTTTCCTCAACTGATAACTATGCTCACAAGTAACTATTTGCAAGAGCAGTTTGTTATTTGTCTTTTAAAAATAATGACAGGTGGCCAGGTGTGTTTGCAAAACGTCTGGGCAGAAAAATATATCAGTTGATGCATATGCATGGGTGTACACATTATTCTATATCAACTTCTTATTCGTTAGCTTTCTTCTTTGGTTTTTAGTACTCAAGAAATGGAGGTCCATCAAATATGTGTATTGGCCTTCATCTGTCTATTTATCTTGATTATATCATATTAGTTTATATTATCATTAATTAGACTTATAGCTGCACTAAATAGTATCTCTTGGAAAAGTTGTTAAATGACATTTTCCTTCTCTTTCTTCTTTTTTTTAAATGATTTATTTGGTTTTTTTTCCCAAATGAAACCACTGGTTGGAAACTACTTCTGGTTCGTGTCCTGTGCTTGGTACACTTTCAGTAAATACTAAAAGATGAATAGCTTTTATCTCTACTATTTGGCAAGAGTCAAGGCTGATGGTGTTTGGATGCCAACAGTGGTGATTAGTGTCAGGGAATCAGGGCATTAATCCCCAGAGCTAAGGCAGCCCAGGCATCTCCTTGGCCTTCTACCTTCCCAGCAGCAAAACCATTTTTGCAGCATCACTAACCTGTGTGTGCTCATTTCCCACCTTTGCTGATCTCTGGCAATACCGTGTCCAAATAGGGCAGCCAGTCAGCCTAACCCAAGCATAGGTGACAGATAGGGCAGAAGTGAGATTGCAAAGAGCTTAATCGAGAATGGATCAGGTTTTTGTAGGGAGGAATAAGAAACCTAGTGTCAGACATGAACCCTAAGTCTTTTGTCTATTGTCTCCTGCACACATTCCTAGTGAATCCTTAAGCTAAAGAGTCATAGTGTTGGTGTTAGAAGGCACCCTGAGAATCATCTAAACATTCAGCCAATACTGAATCCCACAAGAGTGTTGTCCTCCATTTGCCTTGGAGTGCCAAACTGGGGGCTACAGTTAAATGTGTGAGAAGGAATATAGAACATATTCAGTTAGATGTAAAATTCACCATACATAGCCTATTTCATGAGTCCTGAGAATTATAAAGAAGGTTTTTGGTATAAAATCCCATAACTGACCTCTCCCATAATTTGATGTAAAAAGGTAAGACATATACAGGTAACTTCCTACCTGGGTTTATTGTGTTATGAAATGTTGTATGTAAAAGAAAAAGAGGCTGGGCGAGGTGGCTCACGCCTGTAATCCTAGCAATCTGGAAGGCCAAGGCAGGAGGATAGCTCAAGGTCAGGAGTTTGAGACCAGCCTGAGCAAGAGTGAGACCCCGTCTCTACTAAAAATAGAAAGAAATTAACTGAGCAACTAAAAATATAGAAAAAATTAGCCAGGCATGGTGGCGCATGCCTGTAGTCCCAGCTACTCAGAAGGCTGAGGCAGGAGGATTGCTTGAGCCCAGGATTTGAGGTTGCTGTGAGCTAGGCTGACGCCATGGCACTCTAGCCTGGATAACAGAGTGAGACTCTGCCTCAAAAAAAAAAAAAAAGAAAAGAAAAGAAAAAGAAAATTCTCTGTAAGATTGGAGGTTGAACTGAAGGATGCATTTTTACTAACTGTTGATTGATCTGTATCTTCCAAGGAAATCATTATATATTGGATTAAGAGTTGTTGGCATATTTTTTTGAGCTTTGCTATTTTAAAAGAAAAAAGAAATGGCCATAAAAGAGGGGCTGGATTGGAAATTTGAAAACTGCAGCTGCTTACAATAGTTGTGATTATTCCCATGGTGAAAGGGAGTAGCGAGGGATCAGAAGGAATAAAGCAAAACCAGGTTGAGAGGACACGTTCCCACTTCCTTCACGTGGCAAGTTTTCTGTTGTAAGACTAACGGTGAGCGCGGACAGTTTCGCCCAGCTTCTGTTCCCAAGGCAAGAGCAGCTTCTTAGATGATGCCACTTATGATTGCAAACTGTATACTGTGCAAGCCATGGACTTCTCAGGCCCATGCCTTGAAGCTTCTCTGAGGGAGAAAAGGTACCTTCATTTCTGTGAATATATTTATGTCACGCTGTTAAAGGGTTTAAAAACATGTCCAGTCCATATAACAGGGAGAAGGTGCCCAGGGATTCCCAGAGGGTCTCAAGGGAAGAGTAAGTATGCCAGGAACTGTACACTTTCAATATGTTCTCTGGCTTAGGAATAAAATTATTTTGAGGGTCAGATCTAGTAGTAGACATAAGACTTCATATTCTTTTTAAGCTCACCTCTACTCTAGGAAAGTATGAGAAACTAATATTTAATATTTACATCAGTCTTTGAGAGAAGTATGTCACTTGCTCAGACATCAAGAATGAATTAAAAAATAAAAAGTTAAAGTGTTATTAATTTTTTAAAAATAGAATTTGTTTTTAATTTTAAAGTAAATGATCTCATTTGGCTTTTAATAATAAATGTATCAGAGCCCTAAATAATGATTAAGAATGGTGCTCTAGGCCGGGCGCTGTGGCTCACGCCTGTAATCCTAGCTCTTGGGAGGCCGAGGCGGGCGGATTGCTCAAGGTCAGGAGTTCAAAACCAGCCTGAGCAAGAGCGAGACCCCGTCTCTACTACAAATAGAAAGAAATTAATTGGCCAACTGATATATATATATAAAAAAAAAATTAGCCGGGCATGGTGGCGCATGCCTGTAGTCCCAGCTACTTGGGAGGCTGAGGCAGAAGGATCACTCAAGCCCAGGAGTTTGAGGTTGCTGTGAGCTAGGCTGACGCCACGGCACTCTCTCTAGCCTGGGCAACAAAGCGAGACTCTGTCTCAAAAAAAAAAAAAAAAAAAAAAAAAAAAGAATGGTGCTCTACATGTACCCCATGAATTTGTACAAGTAAAAAAAAACAGAATAGTTTTCTAAGCAGAAGACTTGACTGACAAGATGATTGATTGGTAAATGCTGAGAGAAAAAAATCTAGGATTAACCAATTAATATGACTATAAAACACTTTAAAAGTACTTACTGGATTTTTTAAAAATAGCTTTAACACTGATGGCTTTTTTATTGCTCACTTGCCAACTGGCTTGGTTTTTCTTAAAAAAAAATTTTTCAATTGATTAATTCTTAAGTATTTGCTTTCTATCACAGAGTATAATTTGATATAGTCCATAGTATCTTCCTCCTAATTTAGATCAGTTGACTCAAAGTTAGTAATTACTTAGTACATTGCCAATTAGAATATTCAGTAAGGTATGCCCTAGTTTATTACTTTGAGATATATGTTATAGAAAAAGTTTGGAAATTGTTAGAATATACTATTTTTGTTTCCTAAAATAGCTTGGTAAAGACGTTATTGATTCAGGCAAAAGATTTTGAGAAAAAAAAAAACTATGAGCTATAATATCATAGGAATTATAAGATTTCCACATATTGTAGGGTCAAATATTACTTAACTCTTTTATTGTTAACCAAGAAATATATATGATATAAGATTCCATTCCCCAAGGTACTACGTTGATTCAGTGTGGTTAGCAACTATTTCGTAAGTACATATATATCTATATGCCTATGTTATGAGGAATATAAAAGAAGTATAACAAATTTCTTTCAAAGAGTTTACAATTTAGTAAAGGAAATAACATTAACCAAACACCAAACATTGTAGCAGAGTGGAAAGAGGCCCAACTGAGTCAGGAGATATTGATTTCAGCCCTTACTCAGATACTGAAGCTGAGTGCAGTGGTGCATGTCAATGTCTATAGTCCCAGCTACTCAAAAGGCTGAGGCAGGAGGATCACTTGAGCCCAGGAGTTTGAGGATATAGTGTGCTGTGATCACACTTGAGAATAACCACTGCACTCTAGCCTGGGCAACATAGCAAGACTCTATCTCTTTTTAAAAAGTACTATTTAGCTGAGTTGCCTTAGATCATTTAACTACTCTGAGTCCAAGTTCCTCATCTATGAAATGCATGATGTGATCAGCTCATTTCTGTCATTCCTTTTAGCTTTAATAGTCTACTTTAAGAGCAATGCTCACTATTTAAGTACATATTATGAGTGTATCAGGAGTTAAAAGTAAGGATACCAAGGGTTAGGAAGGCTCAAAGGAGACTTGAGATTTAAAGAGGAAATTGATCTTTACCTTGAAAAGTGAGAAGAATTTAAATGAGCAGAGTAAAGATATTTCAACCATAATCTGAAGCCAAGCAGCATGTGTTTTGAGGGGTGGAGGTGGGCAGGAGATACTTGCCTAATGAATGCAAAGTGCATGTTGGAGAGAAAAGGGAAATAAAATTGAAAATCTCAGACAGATCCACCATAAAAACCAGGCAGAGAAATATAGTGTTCTTACCATAATCCACAGAGAGTCATTTTAGGTTTTAAGCTGGAGTATGGTACCTAAAATAATGTTTGGTCTGTGACCTGTTAGGAACGTGGCTGCAGAGTACTTCTATGTACCCCCCCCCACACACACACACAAGTCCATGGAAAAATTGTCCTCTACAAAACCACTCCGTGGTGCCAAAAAGCTTGGACTGCTGCTGTAGGGGGTACCAAGATGAATAAGAGTCAGTCTTCACTTTTATGAAGTCTTAATTTAGAGAAGAAAAAATCAGTGCATAGATCTCTAGAATATGAGGCAGATTATACCTAGTACTATGGGATCGGTATGACTGGCATGCTTTGGATGATCAAGGGGGAGCTGGGCGCTGACAGCTGGAAGGTTGAAGATTCTGTTGGTGCAGAGGGTGGAGGGAGCATGAGGTGGTAGCTGTTTGGTTCTTCCTAAGCAAAGGGGATCATGAGGGCAACCTTTGTGATCTCTTCCTCATCTGAAGTTTTATGTTTCTATGGAAAGCATAGAGTTGGAAATTACGGCATATATTCAGATAACTGCAGACTCAGGAGGGTTCTATTTCCATTAATGATCTGTTTGACCAACCCACCTATTGATCACATCTGTAAACTCTGGAAAAAGTCTGAAAAATAACTATCTAGAAGGAACTGCTGATCAACAGTAGGGAGAAAGTAGAGTGTAGTCAACACTTAGAAGAAAGGATGAATACTGCTGAATTTCTCATTTTTTAAAGTTTTTCTCCTGAGGGTGGATCACAGTTGGCCTCATATGGGTATCTAAAACTCAGTAGAAAACTGCAGAGTTCCTGGCTTGAGGAAACAGAAGAGAGAAAGTAAGTGACCTTAGCAGCTAGAAAGTATGAGGAAAAATACATGAAAGCAGAGAACCATGGAGAAATAGGCTGAAATTCTTTGTATAAATTCTGCTGAAATCTTGGGTGACCTGTGAAATATATATGCACAGCTAAGGCTAAAAAAATTAAATAGCAATTTTAGTTGCTGTTCATCACAGAGGAGACAGACTTTGGAGTTTGAGACTAGCCAAGTTAATCTGCTAACATAGCAATAACAAAAAAATCAATGTGGTTAAGAATCCTAAGTCTTGACAGCATATCATATGCAATGTCCAGAATACAATCCAAAATTACTAGATGTATGCAAACATAAGAAAACATGACCCTTTTTCAAGAGAAAAGATAACCAACAGAAACTGACACTGAGATGACACAGATGTCAGAATTAATAACAAGGATTTTAAAGTAGTTTTTGTGTCTATACTCAAGGATGTAAAGGAAAATATACTATGAATGAATGGACAACTAGGAAATCTTAGAGAAATTGAAACTATAAAAAAGAACCTAGTAGAAATTCTAAAATTAAAAATTCTAGACCTAAAATTTAAAAATTCATTGTATATGCTTAATACTAGATTTCAGATGACAGAAGAGTTGCAATGAACTTGAACATAGATCAATAGATATTACACAATCTGGAAAACAGAGAGAACAAGATTAGAAAACAAAATGAATCAAGCCTCATGACATAAGAAACTATATTTAAAGGTTTAACACATCACTGGAGTCTCAGAAAGGAAGGATCTTCCAGAAGGGAAGAATGGGGCAGAAAAATATTTTTGAAGAAAAAATGGCTAAATTTTTCCAAAGTTAGTAAAAGATATAAATGTATATATTCCAGAAGTTCAGTACCCCCCTAGCAGAGACAGTCACTCCTAGACACATCATAGTCAAACCGCTGAAAACCAGAGATAAAGAAAATACCACAGCAGCCAAGGGGAACAACAATATGATTAAGGACTGCTCATCAAGCTGTGGAGGTCTGAAAACAGTGCAACAACATCTTTCAAGTGCTAAAAGAAAAAAAAAAAGCAGTGACTGACAACCCAGGATTCTCCATTCAGAGAATTTAAGAGTCATAGCTGGAACTTAGGTTATATATAGGAGAGTAGTATACACTCAGGCAAAATGGTGAGTTGAAGTCAGTATAAAAGGGCTTAGGTTGTAGAGTCTGGATTAGAACTTACATCAGGTAGAAATAATAAATAAATAAAAAAAGTTAGTCATTATCTTTTAATAGTTCTATACTGGATAATCTGGCAAAGAAGTACAAGATTGGCACTGCTGTTACTATGTATGGAGTCTTTGTGTGCATTAGATAAAGCTACCCCTCCAGATAGGCAAGAACTAACTGAGCAAATCATGCCTTTCTGTGGAAAAAAGGTACCCCTTCAACCGGTGGGATGCCGCCCCTCATCAGGGTGCATGGCTTGGCAAACAGAGCCTGGCCTGGATTTCGGCTCCTAGTTGCCCCCTTGACCAGGGGCATAAATCAAGTATATATATTAGATGGTACAGAACAAGATGAATATGGAAGAAATCTATAGGATTGGATGTGGAAGGGGTCAGGCTGAGGACAAGCCTCCTAGGGCTCTGAGGTTTTCTGTTTGGATGACCAGAGCAAGGGCAGAACCCTTAACAAAATACTGGAGGTAGGAGAAGGGAGTCTTACAAACAATTGGAAATTTAAAACTGAAGATAAAAATCTGAAAGTCATTTATGACACGTATTAGTTTAGAACCTAAAGGAGTCAATGAAATCATCTGAACTGATATAGAAAAAAGGAAGAGATGAGGGTATGGCTGGGGGTGAAAAAAAAATGTGTTATTAAATATCTCGAGAGTCAGTGGAAGGAAACAGAGCCAAGGTACTAGTGTAGTTGAATTAAGGGCACAATAGAAACAACAACGGTTTCCCACCATCTTATTGAAGAATTAAAAAAAAATAGAAGTAATGTACTAGATTGGTAATATCTTGGGATTTGGATGTTACCTGTAGTCTCAGCTACTCTGGAGGCCGAGGCAGAAGGATCCCTTGTGCCCAGGAGTTCACAGGCTGCAGGGAGCTATGATTATGCCACTGTACTCCAGCCTGGGTGACAGAGTGAGACCCCATCTCTTAAAAAAAAAAAGGCAATGATGCTTTGTTTTTCTTAGGCTGCTACTGCTGCCTCTATTTTTTTTTTTTCTTTTTGAGACAGAGTCTCACTCTATTGCCCGGGCTACAGTGCCGTGGAGTCAGCCTAGCTCACAGCAACCTCAAACTCCTGGGCTCAAGTGATCCTTCTGCCTCAGCCTCCTGAGTAGCTGGGACTTTAGGCATATGCCACCATGCCCAGCTAATTTTTTCTATATAGTTTTAGTTGGCCAATTAATTTCTTTCTATTTTTAGTAGAGACGAGGTCTCACTCTTGCTCAGGCTGGTTTCAAACTCCTGACCTTGAGTGATCCACCCGCCTTGGCCTCCCAGAGTGCTAGGATTACAGGCATGAGCTACCCCACCCAGCCTGCTTCTTCCTTTATACTAAATTCAATGTTCTTAAAATCATAAAATAATTCTCTACTGTACTACACTGGGCTATTTCCCTCTCTGTTGAAATTTTACCTTCTCTAAGAATATCTCTCTGTGCATTTAGTACTATGCAACTAATGGATGCTTAGTACATCCTTGTTAACTAACTAACTGATGTCTTATTTTGTTGATTCTCTTTTGCCTCCTATTTAACTAAAAGCAAACTAAATAACTAAATAAGCTTTAAAGGGAAATAGAAAAAGAATAATGTTAGCATGTATTTATGTTTGTCTGATATCAAAAGTATTTATTTTTATTTTTATTTTTTTTATTTTTTTTGAGACAGAGTCACACTTTGTTGCCCAGGCTAGAGTAAGTGCCGTGGCATCAGCCTAGCTCACAGCAACCTCAAACTCCTGGGCTAAGCAATCCTACTGCCTTAGCCTCCCGAGTAGCTGGGATTACAGGCATGCGCCACCATGCCCGGCTAATTTTTTCTATATATATTAGTTGGCCAATTAATTTCTTTCTATTTATAGTAGAGACGGGGTCTTGCTCTTGCTCAGGCTGGTTTTGAACTCCTGACCTCGAGCAATCCGCCTGCCTCGGCCTCCCAGAGAGCTAGGATTACAGGCGTGAGCCACCGCACCTGGCCCCAAAAGTATTTTATACATGTGTGCACATACACAAATAGATTTTTAAAAATTAGGACAAAGGGGGAAATAGCAAATAGTTAACCTGAAACACATAAAAAGTTAGTATGCACAAATCTGTGTCATAAACTTCACACAGTTCTTAAAATTGAACATTTAAATCAACTCTCAGTCTCCTGTAAGCCAAAGAGGGGAAAAATATATTCAGTAAGTTAGAAGATAGAAGCAAATCAGCTACTCAGAAGAAATGAAGATTTTTTTTTTTTTTTTTTTTTGGCACTTGGACCTTTCATAAAGGGACTTCTGAAAGATGCCAGTGGACAATTTCCTCTGCATCATTCCTGCTGCCAACACAAGTTTGTACTGTACAGATTCTTGTATCCAAGCTGGGGGCATAAGGACAAAGTAAAGTTCAAACTAGTGCTATCAGGTTAAAAAAAAAGTGCTTTACAACCAAGCTTTTCTCTTTATTATTTGGCTGGATCCAGAAAAGTAGTTTTAAATGCTTAGAGATTAGATAGATTCATGTCATTTGGTCCTTTCATGAGTGTTTTACTTTTAATAAAATTTGGGCAGCAGATAATTCAAGGTTGTCTTTTCTGCAAGAAGATGAAGTGAATAATTCTATTGGTCTTTATTCCTAGTTTGAAGGGTTTGGCCCTTTGTGTATGTATCTAGTAGCACAGAGAGGCTTTCAGCCTTGCTCTGATTCACTTTTTAATATCTTTAGAATATGAATTTGAATTTTTTTACTGAGTATTTCCATGATTTGGAAAGCAGAAGAGTGGGAGAAAGAATAATAACTCTTTGATCTCCACTTCTTTTCCAACTCTGATTAGGCTTTTCAAATATCTAAGCCTAAGAGGATTCTATTTTCTTTCCAATAGGCTCTCACAAGGAGAGCAAAACAAACAAAAACAACAGCAAAAACCAAAACAAAAGTAATAAAACCTCTGTATTTACAAGACTTTAACATGTTCAGAAGTTATAATTCTCAAATTTAAAATAAGTTCTTGGTTATTCTAAAGCCATTTTTCATTTTAAACTCCTGAATGTCACTTTTTGTGCTACTTAGCTCTGATTTCCAAAGGAAACAGTTACCACTGGTTCACCTTTCCTTTCACATGCACATGCAAGACCAGTATCAGAGGGTCTAGAACCTGATCTTACACCATGTGGGTAGTCTTTCAGATTTCTTCTGGACAGATATCAAAGGCAGACAAATTTACTACTGTCTTTCCTCCAACAGAGAAGTAGCAAATACTGCCCTCTACTGAGGGGTTCCTCAGAATAGCTCTATTATATTAATGATCGAGTGTTAATCTTCAGGAACTGATTTCAATGATTTTGGTAGAATAATGCTGTTACTAATTACTTCACCATTATTGTATACATTCCTATTAAAATCACTATGTTCCAAAATATAACACAAAAAAGGTAGAAACATATTTCAGCCTTGGCCACATACTGTACACTTCGTACCTTCTGTAGTCTGTACAATCAGATAGTATAGCACTGTGTCTGAGGCATTAATAATAATGTTTAAATTTCCATTGTTTTGAATGAGCTAAGAAAATACATTTTCCATGGAGTACAATGAAAACTATTCTGGTGACAGACACAAACAAAAGCCATGACTTAAGTATTCATTCATTATACAAGGTACCCATGTAACAAAAACAGTTATCCCTCCTTAATATTTTGAAATTAAAAATACCCAAGGAAATAACTTTTCCAGTGGGAAATGAGAAGGGTTATTATAGCATTATTTTAAAAAATGAGTTTGTGAAATAATTCTAGCAGTAGCAATAGCAGTGGACTATTTTTCTTGCCCTTGCTGATATTTTTTCCAGTATCTGCTGGATTGCTAATATCCAGATTAGTAATTTCAAAGAACTAAGTTGTTTGCACAGCTATAATAATTTTTTTTATTCTTTATAATTTTAAAGGGTGAATTGTATATGTTTAACACTAGAGAATCATGTTAAAACTAAATGCCTTTCAATCAAAAACTCCTTAAAGAAATATTAAACTAACCAATGAGTAATTATACACACATACATTTTTATATGGTATATTTTTGAAAAATGTTATCTGTGTTCCTGAATATGGAGGATATGTGTTCTTTTGTTGCTATCTTTTGTTTGTTTGTTTGTTTTGAGACAGAGTCTTGCTCTGTTGCCTTGGCTAGAGTGCCATGGTGTCAGTCTATCTCACAGCAACCTCAAACTCCTGGGCTTAAGTGATCCTCCTGCCTCAGCTTCCCAAGTAGTTAAGACTACAGGCATGCGCCACTGTGCCAGGCTAATTTTTTCTATTTTTAGTAGAGACGGCCTTGCTCTTACTCAGGGCTCAGGCTGGTCTCGAGCTCCTGAGCTCGAGATCCTCCCACCTTGACTTCCCAGAATCCTGGAATTACAGGTATGAACCACCACATCCAGCTTTGTTAGCATAATCTACCGTGCCCGGCCTTGTTTGTTTTTTTAGACAGGGTCTTTTTTGTTGCCCAGCCTAGAGTGCAGTGACATCATCATAGCTCACTGCAACCTCAAATTCCAGGGCTCAAGTGATCCTCCTTGGAGTAGCTGGGAATATCAGCACACGCCATCACACCTGGCTAATTTTTTCTATTTTTTTTTTGTAGAGGTGAGGTCTCCCTATGTTGCCCAGCCTGGTCTCGAACTCCTGGCCTCAAGTAATCCTCCCACCTTGGCCTCCCAAAGTGCTAGGATTACAAGCATGAACTACTGCACCCAGCCAAGAATATAGGTTCTTTAATGAGGCTAAATACTCAGTGTAATACACTATAGAACTCGCTTGTGGTGTTCCCATTTTTCTAGAACCTGGTTTGCTTAGGATTGGCCTAAAGCTAAAAAATTTTAGCAAAGGAGCCATGAGAAACAAAATCTTGTAATCCAAAGTGTTCCCATGGCTTCTAATCAAATATAAAGTTTAAACTTCTTATTACCTTAATTCAGAAACTGTAGATACTGCAAGAACTAGTAGGACAGTCTAGCCAGGCTAAATAATCTTGTGAAGATAGCTTCCAGGAAGTGAGGAGCCAATGTCTGTGAAGGCCCACTTCCCTGACCAAGCCTTACACACCAAACAGCCCTGTGTTTTGTAGACTCTAGGCTGCCTTCTGACTGTCTCTCACAAACAGTATCAGAAAAATATGAAGAAATAGGAAATCATTAGCATCATCATTATTAATGAGCATCACTAAATGTGAGCATCAATACAACTCCAAGGAAATACATAAAAATGGAAATGAGATGATAAAATGAGATGGCAAATATTAGTGGAATGGGTTATACTAACCACCTGGGATTGAATAAACCAGACTATAAAAACAATTAGTTGGCATCTGAATAGGATGGAATATCCAATTGTTTGATATCTAAAGTTTACAGGAAGTTGAGAGTTGCTCCTTTTGGAAATGGAATAACTGGGTTCAGCCATATCCCACACCAACAAAATTAAAAACGGTGAATGAGTCAGTGTAGCTCAGAGCCCACCACTCAGAAAGATCCCCCAGTTATTTCTAGAGTTAGAAATTCCTGCCTACGTGCTTTATTCAGGCTAAGTTTTTAGTTAAACTGTATTATGACACCCCCACGGCCCACAAAAGAATACTATATTATCCATTATAAGGGATTAGAGAGTTTAGCAAAGATCTGATAGATTTAGGTAGAGCTAGCTGCCTGCCACTGAGACTATGTAAGTCAAGTATTTTTCTCAGCATGCCAAAGAACACCTTTTGAAGTAGAGTGTGTAAGAGTTGGTGGTATTTTCAGGAATGGTGAGATATTTCCCAGCTTGGTGCTATGAACGTCATACTAATGACATTTCTCATATTAAGGTGCCATATGAATCTTGGGAAATTATTTGCTCTGCAAATACACCCATGTCAGTGTTCTGTTTTTCTAATTATTATATTTATTAATTTGGAATTTGGCACATATAAAATTTTTTACCATCAATTCATACGGTATTTGCAGTTAGTTTGGAAAAGGACACATTCATCCTAATTCCATTCAAGCATTGTTTTCTATTAAAAGTACTTCTCTTTAAGATATGAGGTATTGTGATTCTGTGTAAACAAAGTAAGATGCCACACATACTTGTTTAATAAGGAGTTATCAGGGTACTTCTGCAAGGAATTTATAAAGAGTCTACACAGATAAAGAGTAACCCTTAGAACAGTATAATGTAGATAGAGCTGGAAATAATAATCATCCTACTTAAGCTGAAATAATGAGAAAAAAGAACTCAAACTGACAGCTCATTCTTATATGCTGAAGTGGATCCACTGCTCATCGCAGGGCAGAAGGCAGTCTAGTGGCAATGCTTGTGCATTTCACATTGGTGTGGCATTGAGACAGGCCCCCTGGCACCAGGGTCAACGCCGAAGAAGACAACTGGGCCATTTCTCATACAAGAGAAAAAAGACAGCAAGCAAGCTCTTCGTTACTAAAAGTTCGTGAGAGAAACTGTGCTGCATACAATCCAGCTGTATAGTCCCGGTAATTAAGGAAAACAAATGCTCTTTGCAAACTCATTATAGATTTAAAGTTCTTTAAGTTTTCATCAGGTTTCCACAGAAACAAAGAGTTTGAAACAATAGTCGAGAATGTACAAACCATCGAATAAGTGGATTTTAATTGTTCCTGTTAAGAAAATTATTCATATAACCAGCCACATCAAAGACTATTAAACTTTTTAATTGCTCAGGTAGAAAGATGGAGAATGTCATCATTATCTATCATAAGAGAATCTGCATTAGATAATGCTACTTGAATTTTGAGCTAGAATAACATACTCAAGGATGCTACTAACTGAAGTGGCATTTAGTACTCAAAAGTAATCATATGCTTTAATTATTCATAGGGCACAATGCATGAATTCACAATACTAATTATGGTTTTGAAAAATGTTTTATGCTATGGTTTACTTACATAGGAGGATCAACTAATGCAAGACAAAAGTATAAATATTTGCAACTGCCATAGATATAATGTGCATGTAATTTTTGTTTGTTAGTGTGGTCAAGAGTGGAGAAATGTGTTTCCCTTGTGTTTTGCAAAGTTCTTGTACGATTTAGAAGAATAGCTCCATTAATAAATATGTTAAGCATTCAGTAGTTGTAATTGATTTCAAAGAAGACTTGGTGATAGTGTATTCATTTATTCACTAATGATGTATCATGCAAGACTCTGTTCCCTGGTCTGGGCTCTAGGTGCTAGGGACACTGAGATGAGTAAGAGAGTACTGACTCTTCTGGGATGCCCTGTATTGCACAGTGAAGTAAATGAAGGTGTCAAGGTCAAGTTTAAGTAGATTTGTAGCTCCTCAGCTCTTTTTTTTTTTTTGAGACAGAGTCTTGCTCTGTTGCCCAGGCTAGAGTGCTCTGGCGTCAGCCTAGCTCACAGCAACCTCAAACTCCTAGGCTCAAGCAATCCCCCTGCCTCAGCCTCCCAAGTAGCTGGGACTACAGGCATGTGCCACCATGCCTGGCTAATTTTGTCTATATAGATTTTTAGTTGTCCAGCTAATTTCTTTCTATTTTTAGTAGAGACAGGGTCTCGCTCTTGCTCAGGCTGGTCTTGAACTCCTGACCTTGAGCTATCCTCCCACCTCCCAGAGTGCTAGGATTACAGGCATGAGCCACCGTGCCCGGCCAAGCTCTTTAGTATAGTCAGTGTTGAAGGCTTTACATATTCCTCCTGCATTATACTATTAGAGAAGATGCAGAGAATTAAATTGCTGAAAAATAAAAACACATAAAGATTACTCTTTATTTAGAATTAGTAAAGATCTTCAACATTGTTTCTTTACATCATTCTGTTTTTACTCTTTTTTGTCATATGTTTTGCTTCTCTCTCCTTTGGAAAATACAGAAAAATGTAAAAAATAAAGACCATTAAACATATCTCAGACCATTTAGAGATAGCAATTAACATTTTAAATATAGTCACTTATACCTTTTTTCTACATATATTTTTGAGCAAAACAGATATCTTAATACAATTATAAATTTGCACTATGCTTTTTTTCACTTAGCTTTTTATCATATGTAAATATTTTTCATGAGCATATTTTGTTGGTAACATTTTATTATATTAATAATTGAACAATTTATTGAACAATTCTTCTGTTGTTAGATATTAAAGTTGCTTTTCGGTTACATAGTTACAAATATCCTTATGTATATAGCTTTGGGTTGAATTTCTGATCACTTTCTCTGAATTGATTTTAGAAGTAGAATGACTGGGTCAAGTTTATGACTTATTTTAGGGCTCTTGATACAACCCAACAAATTGTTTTCTGGATAAACTGAACTAAATTGCTCTTCTAGCAGCAATGCGTGCCTCATTATGTGCATGCCAGCACTGAATAGCATAATTTATTTTCTTTGCAAAATTGCCATTTGAAAATCATATAACATTCTCATTTTGTATTTCTTTGGTTACTAGTAAGCTTGATGACATTTTTTGTTTATTAGCTTTTCATACTTTTTATATTTCTTGTTCTGTGACTTATCTATTCAAATTTTACAATTTTAGTTTTATCATAGTCAGTCCTTATCTCCCTAATTCCTTTTTCGTATCAAGTTGCATTCTCCCTGTTGTTCTCTGCTGTATTTGACTGGGTCCGTGTCTTCTTGCATTCTATAAAGATGCCACATACTTTTCTCACTATGTTTCTTCTAGTTCTTGTATATGATAAATTATAAGTTTTATTTCTGGAAATGAATTTTATACCAAGCCATAAAAATTGTAAAACTGACTATAAAAATAAATTAACATAAGATAAATGATAATATATGTATTTACATATACTTATCCATTATGCAAACTAAGCTCTAACTATAAAAGTTAGATTATATTTTTCTACAGGTGCTGGACTTGCTAATGACTTAAAATATGGGCTTTCAAAAGTAAATCTCTCATAGTGGGGAGGGAGGCATGGGCAATATAAGTAACCTTAACACTTGTACCCCCATAATACACTAAAATAAAAAATAAAAAAAAGTAAATCTCTCTGTGGCAAGTACAGTGTATTAGTTAGCTATTGCTGCCTAATAAATAATCCCAAAATTCAGTGACATAAAATAATAAGCATTTATTATTGCTCTGTAGTCTACAGGTCAGCCGGTAAGTTCTTTTGACCTCTATTGGGCTCGCTTTTGCATCTGCAGTCAGCTTTGCTGATCTGGGCTAGGTTCTCTCATCACTGTGTGGGCCAGTTGGCTATATGATCTCTCAGCTCAGACAATTAGCTCTCCTTGTGTTCTCTCCTCCTCCAGCAGGCTAGCCTCGTTGCAAAAGAGCAGGAGTATGTAAAGCCTCTTGAGACAGACCTAAGCTCAGAACTGGAAAACTTTCACTTTTGCCTCATTCTGTTGGCATGGTAATTAAAAGCAAACCCAGATTGCAGAGTTGGGCAGACAGACTCTATGTGTTAATGGGAGAGCTGGAAATTCACAATTCAAAGGTGTGGACAAGGAGGCAAGAACAATTGGATCCATTACTGTGATCAGACCACCCCTACATGGGCATTCTTCATTTCTCCAGTGGATTTTAAATTATAATTTTCTAGAGAATTTTTCAGTTAATGTATTTGAACGCTGCCTCTGGATGGAGCCCTGAAGGACTGCACCTAGGATTCAGTGAACCAGAAGTCAGTCATTCCTCTCAAGGACTTCAGTCACACTTCGTATGGGCTTTAAGAGCAGATAAAACACGGCTGAGGAGAAACATAGTGAACTAAAATGTAGGTCAGAGAAAACTATCCAAAATAAATCATGGAAAAGGAAGAGAGGAAGGGAGGGATGGAGGAAGGAAGGAGGAAAAGAAATGGAGAGTATGCAGTTTAATCTAGGTTCATTTAGAGTACTGACAACACAGTAATCATCAAGCTCAGATGGGGGGAATTGCTAAAATTAAGACACACTATAACAGGGATGTATCAGCCTGGGCTATGACGTGGTTTTTGACTGGTATACTTTGAAGTACAATTTTCCCTTGGTATCTACAGGGGATTGGCCCCAGGATCTCCCATGGATACCAAAATCTGTGGATGCTCAAGTCCTTTATATAAAATGATATAGTATTTGCATATAACCTATACATCCTCCCACATACTTTAAATCATCTCTAGATTACTTATAATGCCTAATACATTGTAAGTGTTATGTAAATAGTTGTTATATTGTATTAACTTCATAAGTTGTATTATTTTTTATTGTTTCATTTTTTCCAATATATATGATCAACAGTTGATTGACATGGATGTGAAAATGCAGATATAGATGGCCAACTGTATTTAAAAAACACTTCTTATTTTAAATTAATCTTATTCTCATTGGAGCTTATTTCTTTTAGAAAAAGACTTCCTTCTTTGATTAATACATTGCATTCTTTTTTCTCATGTTTTTATCTCTTCATGGCTTATCGTGGAAGGGATTTCTTTGGCAACAAATAACCTTTCCTTGTTTTAATGACTATTTTTTCTAATTGTGGTAAGAAAATACGTACTGGAAAATGAACCATTTAAACCATTTTCAAGTGTACATTTCAGTGGCAATAAATACCTTCACATTGTGCAACCACCACCACTCTCCTCCACAACTTTTTCGTCATCCCAAACTGTGCTCATTAAACAGTAAGTTCACATTCCCCCAGTGACTATTGTCTTTAAAGAGATAGATAACTATATTAAGCTTTGTTTTCTTTATGTGAGTGAGCATATAATTGTTTTAGGCATATGAGGGCAAGGGATAGTTGCTAATAAAATGGCAAATTTAGAACCTACTGACAAAGGTATATAATTTGTAAAATAGCTGAGCGAGCAAAATTCTGATTTTCAGTTGCCCCAGGCACTTCAGTGCACTTCTGATAATGGGCATGTAGTTATAATGATAGAAATCACATCCATGCATAAAGAGTGGGCTTAATTATACATAACTACATACCTAATATGAGGTTTTACTTTTTTTTTTTTTTACCTATACTTTCTGGTTTACAAAAGATGAGACACTAAATTTTAGCTGATCTCAAAAAAGTAGTATACTCTCAGAGCATGAGAGTCTTTTGTATGAGTTATCCTTTTTAGAAAACACTGTATTTTGCCTCCCCTCTTTCCCTTTTGGGAATTGACTTCATTGTGTGGTGATTCCACAGTCTCATCTGGTCCCTGCTGTGACTCCAAAGACAGGCAAATGCACAAAGGCTGATTTAGGGTTTTGGATGCAGTGGGTGGTGGAGCAAAAAATTAGCTGATTCCTATTGAGAAGCCCTTTTTTTCTTTTTCTTTTCTTTTTTCTTTTTTTTTTTTTTTTTTGAGATGGGGGCTCACTCTTTTGCCCAGGCTGGAGTGCAGTGGTCCAACCATAGCTCACTGCAGCCTTGAACTCCTGGTCTCAAGCAATCCTCTGTCCTCAGCCTCCCAACTAGCTGGGACTACAGGCATGCACCAACACACCCAGCTAATTTTTCTATTTTTTGTAGAGACAGGGGTCTTGCACTTGCTTAGGCTGGTCTCGAACCCCTGGCCTCAAATGATCCTTCCATCTCAGCCTCCCAAAGTTCTAGGATTACAGGCATGAACCACCACACCCAGCTGAGAAGACATTTCTTTACATCCTCAACTCATTTGTACTGAGCTCAATCACTTGAGCTCCAAGCAATAAAAATGAAAATAGCCAAAAGGGTTTGGATACTAATATATGCCCCAGGCACTGTGCTGAATGCTTTATGTGTATTATTTTGTTTAATCCTCACGATTCTGTGAGATAGGAATCAAATTCCCATTTTACAGATGGGAAAACTAAGGAACAGAAAGATTATATAGCTTGCCAAGGGTGCCCAGTTAATAAGTGACAAACTGAGGATTCAAATCCCTGTTCCTAGCTTCTCTATCAACACTGCTGGGCCATGTGGGGCTTGACAGCAGAGTTCCCTTGGATGAGAATCAGGGTTAAACCAAACAAAACAAAACTTACAACACACTGGAACACCCACGTGGCAGAGGGCAGCTCTGGGTGGAGGCAGAGGCTCTCCCACCAGAGAAGGAACACGGGGAAGGCAGAGGCCGGCTCCTCCTGGCCCCCGTTTGTTATCTGGTTGGTGAGAGGAGATGGGAAGAAGGGACACTTTGGGCACATTTCCAAAGGAGACTGGGCATTCTTTGTGCTCCTTCTTCCTGGTTTTGTGCCCCTTTGCCTAGGTCCTATAACTGTTGCATCCTTCTCAGAACTGCTGTCTCTCGAGGGAGCCACTTCTCTAAAACTTAACTCTCTGGCCTTGCTCGTACCTCCCCACGCCTCCCTGAGAATTTGTCTTTGCTGAGTGTAACTGAGTTCAGCTGGTCGCTAGGCTAGCGGGGGACACTGAGGTGAGAATGACTCCTCGTCCTCCCCACGGTTCCCTGATTCTCCCAGGAACGTGGCCACATCAACACTTCTGAAAGAAGCTTTTATGCAAAGGACTCCCCGAATGAGAGAGACATTTTTGGACAAAGACAAGTAGTGATAGATTCTGCCAGAAATTGAGGAGGCTTGTCCACCTGTGTCCTAGGGGTCAATCATGGTGATCCAGGGACTTTCAGGGGGACCTCAGAGTAGCTCCTGGGCCACTCAGTCTCTGGCCTTCTCCCCACTCCAGCAGGGCCAGAAAGGCTCATGGTTTGCTGCTCAGGGCGTACGCTCATCCACACACAACTTGAAATTAGGAGAGCTAACATTTCCCGGGAATGTTCCTAACCCCAAAGAATGTGTTTGCAGGTAGTCTTTGTAATGTTCGTGAGTTAAACTCGTGTTTCAGAAGCAAGTGCTTTGCATCTGTAGGTGGCACTTGTATGAATAATTCTGTGGACCTTGAGTCTTGTGCCCTCCTCACATAAAGAGGCAGCGTGCTGCTCCAGATTATTCCGCAGGGCTCAGCCTACTTCTGCTCATTTAAGCCCTCTGGTATTTCCTACAGAGGTTAGCAGTGTTGCACTTAGATAATTACACCTTAAACTAAAAATAATTTCAGATGATTTTCATACTGAGGCATAGTCTTTATTTCAGAGTTGTGACATCATATTCAGCATGCCATTATCAGATGGCTCTGTTATAACAATAGTGACAGTTTGCAGTTGAGTCATAAGAAGGATTTATTAGGACATGTTTAAAGTTATGTCATATAAGTAAAAAATATGGAAGACCAGGTTTAGAACAGGGGCCTAAAAGGTGCCGACTGAGGCTGTATGGCTAGAGATGTTCTTTCACTCCCCACTGCACTTGTCTTCTTTCTTGCCCGCTTTGGTACTTCATTGTTAAGGGAACACAGTGTCCGTTGTCTGTGCCCTTAGCTTACTCTGAAAATGCTGTTCCATTTGGTCACGTTACCCCAAAGCTACCACCTAAATCACACCATGACAAGAAAGAGAGGTGTTTGCAAATTAAACTAATCCAAAGACAACCGGAATTGGTTTATTTTCATTGTCTTTATTTCATTTCAATTATAGCCGCTTGGAGCCAGTGACTATTTGGAAATATCCAAGAATTTTGATACAATATTTTTACGAAACATTCCACAATTTACGCTGGCAAAGAGGACTCAAGCTCGAAGATTCATAACCCTCATTGATAACTTTTATGATTTCAAGGTAAGGATGTGGTACATTTTTTCAAATCTAAACAGTTCGGACTGTGGAGCCAGATTGCCTGGACTGGAATCCTGGCTCTACCACTTACTTTGCCTCTCTGTGCCTCAGTTTCCTCATCTGCGAATCGGGGACAATAGCATTTACTTCAGAGGGTGTTGCAAGGACTAAAAAGGCTAGTCTGTGTAAAGCATTTAAAGCAGTGTTAGGCACAAGCAGAATGCTGTGTCAGTACCATTAGCAGTAGCTGCAGCAGTAGTAAAACACCCATCACACAGCACTTCATTCTACCAGGCAGGTCATGTGCTCCTTCTATGATGGTGTACAGCGCAGTGCCTTGCCTACACTGAATGCTCAATAAATATTTGTGGCATGAATAAATGATTGGACTGATAGAAAAATGAATGAGCAAATGAGTGAATGACTAAAGGACCCTTCTGAATATTGGGGTGCTCTCTCCCTTTGACTGAGAATCCCTGGCAACTGGCAATATACCATCTTGTTGTTTGGCTTTCTAATCCGTGTGTTTTAGCGTGAATTGCAGAGCCGCTGCCCATCCATCAAAGACAGTACAGCCTGGCCCTAGGGCTGGCTGTCTATTCTGAACACCAACTTAATTATCTCTGAGCTTCAATTACCTTCGCTAGAGAAAGGGATAATAATGGTACTTATAAGATTGTTGTAAGGATTAAATGAATATGTAAAGTGCTAAGAATGTCTGGCATATATAGTAAGCTCTCAATAAAAGTGAGCCACTATTAATAGTATATATCTGTAAACATATGTTTACAGTAAAAGTATAAGCACAATTTCAAATTAGAGTTCATTTAAATATTATTTTATGGTTACATATATATTTTTCCCTATTCCCTGTACAGAATTAGATAGAGCAGTGATTCTAAATTGAAGGGACTTCTTGGGGAGGAAGCAAGTAACAGAATCTGCTAGGAGGGAGAGGTGAGATTTTAATGTTTCATTTGCTCATTCATTCAGCAACCTTTACCATGCCGAGCACAGTGTGAAGCCCTAGACAGTCGATGGCAAGCAAAGCCAGACACAGTGCCTGCCTTCCTAGCGCTTGCAGCCTAGGATCAGAGAAACATGAATCAAATGTCCACAGTATAAAGCCACTACTGTGGGATGACCTTTTAGACAGACAGGGAGACTTACGGTGCTGTAAGAGTCTAGAGGAGAAGGCGCTGATCTGTGGGGTGGGAGTCCTCTGAGGCCCTCCTGCACTGGAACGCATCTGGGCTACTTGAAAATCCAGATTCCAGAGCCCACCCCATCCTCACCCCAACAAATGAGGACCAGGCATGGGCCTGGAACCTGCACGTTCTCGTGCTTCCCAGGTGCTTCTCATAAACACTAAGAGCAGTGAGGCCTGAACTCCAAGCACAGGGTGAAAAGGGGTAACCAGGGTGGGGAGTTTGCCGCAAAGACCCTGGGAGGGGCCAAGTGTGAAAGTCAGCAAGTGCGGCTCCCGTGGGGCAGCCGAGGGAAGCCTGGCTTAATAAGTGCCATCAAAATCCGCTGCTCGTGCCCAGGGGGCTGACGTATGTGTGATCAGGGAGGCAGGAGAGGCAGAGGCTGAGGACGTGGGGGGCGGGGGTGGGGATCAAGGCCCATCAGTTGTGAGGGCTGCTTCTGCAGAGACGCTGCTCCGCTGTAATCCATGCGGCTGGAATGAAGGGCGAGGGCCCGCAGGGGGCGCTGTTTTTATAGGGCTAAGGCTGCAAGAAGGAAATGGTGGAGGGGCATTGGGAGGCGGTTCTGAGAGTGGAGAATCAAGAAACTCTTATTAGCTAGGAATACCTTAAATAAAGCTATGGCCCCCATCCCTCAGTCCTACCCACTAATCCTACCTTACCCCCACTTCTTAATTAATGAAAAAAAAAGGATTTATCTATCTGGCAATATGATGGAATGCCCAAACCACTCTCCCAAACATTTGCTTTAACTAAATCACACATTTAGAGGTTATATTCTTTCTTATAGTCAAAATTATCTTAGTAGGGGATTTGGGAGCATTAAACAGATATTATTCTAGCATGTGTTCATGGAGATTTGTGAAATAAGGATATTCCCACGTAAATAATGAAAAAAAAAGAGTCATTTGTGATTAAATGAATTTATAAGAGGAAGTGGGAAACCATTTAGATATGGAAAAGCTAGTCTCAAATGTCAACACATTATTTTTAAGTATTTGTGTGTTTATTTAAATAATGATTTCAAAAAGATAGCTATTAATCCTAAAAACAAATTCAGGACTCTTTAAACATCAAGAAGCCTGTGTTTTGTATTTAAACGAGTGGACATAAAATGCATAAAAGATTTAAAAGCAGTTTCCAACATATGATCACATATGCACACTCACTCAAATACTCAAGTAATCAAGAGATATTAATGTAAAGCTTAGTCTTTTTGAAGACGGTCTTGGCAGGATGCTGATATAAATGTAGGCTCTGGAAACTAGGATATAATTAGAGTAGCAGTGCACTGAACTCAGCAGCCAGCTGTGCAGCAAAGTGGAAACCTCTTCACAGTGTATCTGGGGAGCACCTTGCATGCACGGAGATGAACTCCAAACAGCCAGGTATAAACGTCAACATCAGAGCGTCACTGTCTTCATCAGTTTGTGGCGCTATAACAAAATACCACAGACTGGGTGATTTATAAGTGATAGGAATTTGTTTCTCACACTGTTAGAGGCTGGGAAGTCTAAGACCAAGGCTGTGGCAGGTTTGGATATTTGGTGAGGGCTGCTCTCTGCTTCAAAGGGGAGGAATGCTGTGTCCTCACATGGTCAAAGGAATGGAAGGCAAAAAGGGATGAACTCCCTCCATCAAGCCCTTTTGTAAGGGCATGTAATCCCACTCATAGGCACAGTCCTAATGACTCAATCACCTCCTAAAGGCCACACCTTAATACTTAATACTGTTGCATTGGGGATTAAATTGCAACATGAATTTTGGAGGGGACAAAAACATTCAAATCATAACAATAATGGAAAGAGCATTAGACTTGGAACCAGAAGATCTGGGCTGACATCATGAGCTAAGGTCTCTTGAGGCCTGAAGTCTCCTGGTAAAAACTTTGCTCTCTACTTCACAGGGTGGTATAAGCTGGGTGGAAATATTTTGAAAAGTACTATGGACTTTTAAAATGCCACTTTAAGGAGCCAAACTATTAGGAAAAATATGGACATTTCAAAAAAGCAAGGATCCAAGCTCCCAGTTGTGACAAACAGGTTTTTATTTTGTGAGAGATTTTTCTTACCTTCAACTTATAAAATGTAAAGAGTAACACCATTCACTCATTTTCCTCTATTTCAGGTGCGCATAATTTGCTCTGCCTCAACTCCTATATCAAGCTTATTTTTGCATCAACATCATGACAGTGAGTTGGAGCAAAGCAGAATACTGATGGATGATTTGGGGCTGAGCCAGGTAGGCGATATTAACATAATTTCTTTTTATTATAAAACAGCTTAATTGTTTTTGGTTTGATACATGGCTACATTTTGAAGAAGAATGCAATATATAGTTAACCGTTGATTTGCTGCCTCTTCTACAGCCAGCGTGGCAAACTTACCATTCTCAATATCATTAAATATCTTAGAGAATCTGAGAGTGGAAGGAACCTTAGTGATCATGTAGTCGGATGCTTTGTTTTGCATATGACAAAAACAAAGCCCAGAGGGTGGACTAATGGGCTCACAGTCACACTGCTGAATAATGCAGGCCAGAGTGGATGCCAGGGCACCTGTGTCTGGTTCTGGGCTCATTCTGCTATACCATGCTGCCTTTTTTGGCTACACTGCTTCCCGATGGCAGGATTTGTATAGTGCATGATACAGTATCCTAGCACGTAGACTGTCTAATACAAGACCATGGAGTGCCTGGTAAGGCCCTGGAGGCCATGGCCCAACCTTCATTCTGCAGACATTTATGGAGCACCTGTGGGTGCCAGACTCTGGGACACTCTGCAGGGAACAAACTGATGCAGGCCTGTTTCTCCTGGAGCTTAGAGTCTGGTGATTTACCCCAAGACAAGCAGAAGTGACTTTGCATTTCTCCTTCTGTAAGAATATTACATGGTATATTTCTCAAGTATCAACAATTAAAATATTAGTCAAAAATTTTAAATGGTCAATGCTCACCCTAAGAATGAAGGGACCCCATGCATGACAGCTTCACCCTCAAGACCTAATCATCCCCCAAAGTCTCCACCTCCTGATACTGTCACCTTGGGGGTTAAGATTTCAATATCTGAATTTTAGAGCAACACAAACATTCAGACCACAGCAGTATAGGAATAAATAGCTTATAATCCTCTGTGCTGGGACTATCTGAAATGTTGATTCTCCAAGAGCAATACTTATATCTTTGATGATTTGAAAAATACACTTGAGGGGCTACATAAAATCAGTTTCTAAAGTCCTTTAAACCATTGGCTCTTAAATTTTTTCTCCTAGGATCAGGGCAAAGTAAGCTCAGCACGCAGGCCAATAATATATGAAGAGAGCAGGGAATGTGACCTCAGGGTCATGAAGGTTCACAGTGACTCAGTGGGGAAGATGGACATAGGAGTCCAGAATTTCTTTTCTGAGAAAGCATAACAGCAAACCCCTAAGGAAAGAGAGGAAAGTTCAAAGCCCACTTAGTGGCCACAATCCCATGTTGATATCACCAGTCTGGGGTGTTTACTGGCCTCCCAGAGACAGGGCTCCCCGGCTTGTCCCTAGATAGGGTGGATCAAATGTCCTGGCAGCTGAGGACCAAAAGCAGCTCCGGCCTTTGCAAAGGAAGATCTCGGGTACATTCTCCAGGACCCAGGATGCACTGGGACTGTTTAGTCATCAGTTTGGAAAAGGCTCTTCAGAGGTTTATCCTTAGGGCATCCCCTGAACCCTGGGCCCCCTTTGCCTATAAAGCTTCAGAGGCCTACATCAGCCTCTTCCCAACTTATCAGAACTACTGTTTTTTTGACAATACTTATTTCCAGTGTACACTTTTGGAGAAAGTTTTCCCTTTTAAGTTTTCTTTCTGGTAATTTGTTTTGTTTATTACCTGTCTGTTTAAATCAGTTGACTCACTAGTCTAAGAGATTGTATATGAAAAAGAATTTACAGAAAATTTTACAATCTAAATAGGTAAATATAAAAAGTTTTTAAAAACCTGTACTAAGTTCTATAAATTTTCATTTGTGGTAGTTTTACTTGGTGCTGGGTTTTTGTTTGTTTGTCTGTTTTGTAACCAGGACTTAGCAGAAGGACTCTCCATGTTTACCGGAGAAGAGGAAATCTTCGCATTTCATCGCACGATTTCCCGACTCACAGAAATGCAGACTGAACAGTACTGGAGCGAAGGGGACAGAACCAAGAAGTAACTGACTGTCACTTTCACGTGAATAAAACTCTAGACAAATGGCTAATGCAGGGAGAACTATACTGTGGGACTTGAAAGAATCATTTTCTCATCATTAATTAAGCACTTTGTCCCCTGGACCATTTTAATCTAAAATCACTGTCAAAGATGTAGTGGATTAGTAAGTTAAAGACTTATCATTTTTAGAGCTTTACTCTTTCTTCCCTATTTATTTGGCCTTTTTTCTGCACCAAAAAATTAAAATGATCACTTCTGAAGATGTATGTAGAACCAGACATTTTAGCTTCACAATAAACTACCTGAATTTACCTTGAATACGCAAACACACAGTAAATGTGGGACGTCTGGATATCTCCAAGCTTTGGTTGCGTGGTGGTTTTTATAAGAGGGAATACCAAAAAACATCCCATGTTTCATTCAATTCACAAATCTTTCCAATCTTATTATAAATTAAAAGGAATAACATTTTAGAATATGGATTTATACATGTGATTTGAGGGGTTTTTTTCTTTTTTCTTTTTTTTTTTTGGCTGTGAATTATAATAAACCTCCCAATCCTTTAGGTTTCCTCACAACAGAAAGAGTATGTTTTTTACCCCAAGATCAAGCTTGGTAGGCAGTACCTGATCTCAAGTGGTCACAGAGTTGTCTGAAAAAAATCAAGCATTATGACACCATCAGGTAAGGGACAAGTGTTAAATTCCAACCAATGGGCAGATCTGTAGGCAGCTCTCCCAACTCTGACAGCCTGGAATGGGGACCAGTGACAGAGTGTTGGGAGGGGCAGAGTTGTAGACACGCCAAGCAGCAGAGTGGACTCCTGCTCATCTGAGGCCAGCTGGGACCCTGGTGGACAGACAGCAGGCTCCTTCCCAGTGCTCATGCGCGTTTGCTCCAGGTGCAGAAGGCCACTCCCCAACCTTGCTGCTGATTCTGCAGCGAGATAGACCTAATAGGAAATGACAGAACTCTTGACAAACCTACTTTAAATAAGATCTGATTTGTCCTTCATTGAGCTCATTTCTTGATTCATTTCAGTAAAACCTGACTTTGCTAACTTGTCACAAAGGGAATTTGGGTTGAGGTTGTTAAAAGAATCTTCAAAAAGAGCCTTAAAAAAAAAAGAAAAAGGAAATCCACAAAGTCTGTGACAATCAAGCATTTTGGAGGGTAGGAATAGATGAGTGAGTTCAAACAATGCTTATAATTATCAACATAAGTAAGCTCTTTGCACCTATTTATTAATATTCTTCCACATTAGTCTATTTTGGACATTAACCTAATGAAGTCAAGCAGATAGGTGGATGGGTACCCAAGCAGAGAGAAAAGTTTAAATTGAGTCTTCTGAAAATTAAATGTGGTTTAAAAATATTTTTATTCAAATGAAACACAGTGAGTTCCAGAGGCTAAGTAATAGGGAGAAAGGATGGGAAATAACCAATATGTGCCAAATTTAATGCTAGATATTTATATTAGCTCAGTTTTAAAAATAGTCCTAGAAAGTGAAAATAATCATCACTGTTTACAGATAAAGAAACTGAGGCTGAGATTTACAATTTACAAACTATAAAACTCATGTGCTATATTTTATACCACACTGCCTTCTACTCTCACTGTAAAAAAGAGGTCATTTTAAATATTGATTCATTTTTTAAAACTCAGTAAAATTGAAGGTGAATTTACAACAGAACCATTGCTTTGAACTCAATAAATATAAAATATTTAACTTTATTCTTTAAATCTAAGCTTTTTGGTTTTCACATTACTTTGACAATTATTCTATGCCTCAATTTTTAAAAACACTATGAGTGGACAGACAGATGGACAACATGATTGATAGATGAACTGTCCCTGAGCGTGTGGGTGTGTGTAGAACAGTCCCCCACTCAAGTTCTGCTGTAAAATTTCATTTGAGGTCAGGTATTTGGAATAAAATTTCATTTTTCCACAGAAACAATAATGTAATGTTAGGGCCCTGGTTCAATGCATAAAAGCCTACATAATTCTCAGTATAGCTGCCCTAAACTGTGATTTTGGTACTAAGAAACTTAAACACCTTTTGAAATATTGTTTCTGTAGTGTAAAACTGGAGTTCAGGCTCTACCTGAGTAACTGGAGCATGTGTCCACTTTTGTATCCCCAGGCCCGGTGGCAGAGGCTGAGGCTGCAGGGAAGAGGCTCTCTCCTCGGGGAGAGGGTTTATGCAGAGAGTGAGGCTCTATACCTGTGTCCAGAGGGGAGAAAGGAGTTCCATGGTTGCTGGAAATCCACAAAATCTGTTTCATAAACCAGCATACAAGAAAAAGAAACAAAAGTCTTCAAGAATAGCCTTACCTGGAAACAATGTGGTAGCTCCACTAAAAGAAAAGTAATGCCAAAATGAAACATGAAAAACAACCCCTAGATTGGAGAGCAACTTTTCTTTCAATTCATATGTCTGTCTTCGGAGTCCTGCCCCTGTTACATTCTCAGCATTCCAGTCTTTCTCCACGGGGTTGCATAAAATCTGTCAGAGCAAATGCTCTGTTTTGGAATGCTGTATGTGCACTTCAAGATGGAGGTCTGAGCTGAGTAGTGCTGTGGAAGGTTCCCACTCACCTAGAAACCCAGATGAGGATGTCTTTAGAGTCAGGAGAAGGTGCATTATACCACAGACTCCCTTCAAAATGATCCCGAGTTCCCAGACTTAACAGATGTCAAGTTGAAATAAAAGGAAAACATTCCTTAGGAAAAGAAAAAGAAAAATCTGATCGCTACATTATTCTTGTATTTCTTTAAGCAGTATATGAGGTTGTTTGCTGATATCAGTAATCATGAGATGAAAAACATGATGGACTTAAGTAATTTTTAACCTTGTTCTGAGGCCAAAAAGACCGTAGCATCATTTTAATCAAGCTTATTTATTTTCAGTGGGATTTCAGATTTTAATCATAAGGCAATACTTTAATCTTCTCAAAGTGTATTTCCTATACTTATAAGTATGCAAAATAACATTTTAAAATTAGTTGGAATTTTGAAAAAAATTAAAATTTCACTTGTAAAATATATAAGTGGATGTACTCGTATCCATTTATTTAAGAAACATATAGTGCTTACTGTGTCCTGCACATGGTTCTAAGTGCTTTATAAATAAACTCTTTTGATCCTAATGGTCCTATGAGATAGTTACTGTTATCACCATTTTATAGACAGGGAAGCTGAGACACAGCTATGGCTAAAACAGAGTAATAGATTGCTAAGATATACATTGAAGTCAATAAAATTATCAAAACAGTAATTTATTAAACTTTCAGTTTGGGCACAGTGGCTCACACCTATAATCTCAGCATTTTGGGAGGCCAAGGCAGGAGGATCACTTGAGCCCAGGAGTTTGAGGACAGCCTGGGCAACATAGCAAGACCCTGTCTCTACAAAAGATGAAAACATTAGCCAGGTGTGGTGGCACAGGCCTGTAGTCCTAGCTACTCAGGAGGCTGAGATAGGAAGATCGCTTGAGCCCAGGAGTTTAAGGTTGCAGTGAGCTATGATTGTGCCATTGCACTCCAGCCTGGGCAACAGAGTGAGACCTTGTCTTTAAAAACAAACAAACAAACAAAAAACCCAACTTTCCATTACTGCCTCTGGCCCAAAAACAGTATTCCTAGTTCATGTAACTTGAACCTACTCTTGGTAGCCCCTTTTATTTGAGTTTAAAAAAAAATAAATCCCAAAGGTTTGGGGTCCTGTGTGTCTGACATTTGGGTTCCTGATCAGTGACGGGAATCTGTCTGGCAGCAAGTCTGTAAGTGGCCTTGTAAATTATCTTTATTAGAGCCATTAATCTCACAAGATATCACTTGGCTGTTAGAAAAGGATTTTCTTTGGAGATGAGTCTATAACTTTTTATTAAATTAGAATTAAGATTAGCTTTCTCCATTAGCATATAACAGCATATTTTTCTGGTATAGAAAATGATAAAGTCTGTCCTTGTGTCAAGTGTCTACTGACTCAGGCCAGCGTCTCACTGGAAACCTCCCATCTGTCACCTCAGCCGGTCACTCAGTTCAAACGTGTCCATGTGTGAGGCTTCAGGACAACATCTGTCTTTCGTGCTCCTCTCTCAGGGCTGGCCTTTCCAGATTCCCAGCAGTTAACTACTGAGCTCTATGATGCATTAGGAAGGGCTCAGAGTCAGGAAAATTTAGTTCTGCCACATTGCTTTGTGACCTTGAACAAGGTAGTGTTCTGAGCCTCAGTTTTATCATCTTATAAATGCTCATTTCACAGAGTTAATTCTGAGGATAGTTGGTGAAAAGCACTTTGCAAATGGTAAAGGATTAAATGAATATTAGTTGTTGATACTAATGATTATCATAAATCCGTAATACACGCCTACTTTCTGCTTTGCGTTAAAGCCCTTGAGGAATGCAAAACAGAAGACACATCTCAACCCAACGGTTTCTGGCCGAAGGGAAAAGGTACACGTTACATGAGTAGACACCAATGGCGCACGATTCAATGAAATGCTGGAGAAGGTTAAATTCCAGTCCATTTTTTCAGGATTGTTTAATACAGAAAATGGATTGTTGCTTGTCTGGTGAACACCAGAGATTTCCAGAAAGCGGGCACCATCTTGTGGTCAGTGTGAGGAACTGACATAAAAAGAAGTCCAAGAACCGCGCAGGGTTGCAGAACAGCGGTTCCCAGCGGGGCGCATTCCGAGGCCCAGGTCCCCCGTCCCAGGGAGTCGGGTGTCATGAGACGTGGGCCCCCGCATCAGGGTGGTTAATGCTCCCCGGCGGGTTCTCGCGTGCAGCAAGGTAGATCACCGCCGATCAGGCCGGCCGTGGAGCCCCTGCCCATGGCTGCACAGCCAGTCAGCAGGTGCAGCTGGGCCTGCAGCTGGGGCTCCCACCTCAGGGCAGCGCACTCCACGTCTAAGGGGGGCTGATGCGGCGCCAGAGCGCCCTCCCTGGTACCTCCTGGTGCCTGCGCCGCCCCTTCCTGGAGACTCAGGCTCGGCCTATCTTCTCCAGCCCCACTCACACCATCAAAACATTAGGTTTTAAGCATGAAATGTCCAATTTCATTAAGCACTAAGTTTGACAGTTGATATCGCTTGATATTTTGCTTTGACACTTCTTGTTTCATTTTTATTGTGAAGGCGCATCCTTATTCTTTTAAAAGCACTGTTTGGCTTGCGATTATCTTTCAAATTCTTTTTAAGAGCAATTTTGTGAAACCATGGGTAAGTCAAAAATTATTTTCGAATATGAGCTCTGTCGTGTAACCAATGCACAGACAGCTCGAAATATCAACAAAGTGTTTCAGAAGGATGTGGCTAATGAACGCACAGCACCTCCATGGTCTGAGAAGTTCTGTTCTGGTGATTTTAATCTTGAAAATGAGCCATGTGGGCAACCTGAAACCAAGGTGGATACTGATGAGCTGAAAGCTGTAGTGAAAGCTAATCCTGCTCAACCTACGTGTGAATTAGCAGCAAGGTTTGAGGTTACTATTCCAACAATGTTGGACCATTGGAAACAAATGGGCAGGGTAAAGAAGCTGGATGGATGGGTTCCGCATGAATTAAACGAGCATCAGAAGAGAAATCGTCTCAAGGCTTGCCTTTCTTTGCTGTCACGACATAAAGGCGAACCATTTCTACACTGTATTGTTCCCTGTGGTGAAAAATGGATTCTTTTTGACAATTGCAAGCGTTCCACACAATGGTTGGATAAAGAGGAAGTGCCAAAACACAGTCCAAACCAGAACATTCATTGAAGAAAGCTAACAGTGTCTGTTTCGTATTATCCACTACAGCTTCATGAAACCTGGTCAATAGATTACAGCAGATGTCTACTGAACCATTTGGATGAAATGATGAGGATGCTTGTGATTAAACAGCTGAGATTTGTCAATAGAGACAGGCCAATGCTCTTGCAAGACTACATATCGCAAAAAACAATGCTGCTCAAACTACAGAAGCAGGACTTGGAAACTCTCTGTCATCCGCTGTATTCACCAGACCCTGCACCAACTGACTGCCACTTCTTCCAGGCTTTGGACCACTTCTTGCAAGGAAAAAGATTCAATTCTCAACAACTGTGGAAAACACCTTTTGCAATTTCATCACCACTTGCTGTCCAGGCTTCTTTGCTGTTGGAGTAAACAAGCTACCATTAAGATGGTGAAACAGCGTCGATACTTTAGGCGCATACTTTGATTAAGTGTACTGCTTCTTGTTTGAGATACGATAAACTACACTTTTGATTCGAAATTGCACATTTCATATTTAATGACCTGAGAGCTAACCAGGCAGCACTTTCTAGTTTATAAAGTAGTTGCTCCTGCCCTATCGTTCATCCACAGCAGTTCTCTGAGGGAGCCATGATCATTCCTACTGCCTGCTTGTGAGGGAGCCGAGGCTCCAGTAGGTTCCGTGGTTTGCCCCAGGTAGCACAGCTGGAACACACGCATGTCTTCTGACCAGCTCCTGTGCTCTCTGGCCTTCCCTGCATAGTAGTAACAGTGATAACCCTGTTTTGGAGTCATTGTGGGACTTGAAGGCTGAAATATGAAAATGGGGATGTAGGGGCATGTACAAGGGTTTTGTTTTTCACAGCACCGTAGATGATGGCAAAGAACTGGAATCACAGTGGTTGGCAAACTTTGAAAACCTAATCTTCACAATGATTCTGGGAAAGGAGTATTATTACTACCAGTATTTTTGTTTAATGAGAAAACTGAACATCAAAGAGACAGACTACCTGGGGGCCCATCCCTGGGGGAATGGCTAGGCAGGTGGGCTCTGCCGGCAATGGAACCTGCTACAGTAGTCAGAAGCCATGAGCTAAATTTACATGTGGCAACATGGACAAGGCTCAAAGGCCATGTTGAGAGCAAAGTAGACCCAATAACATTAATATACATTTAGAATCCCACACATAAAACAACACAAAAGATTTTTTTTCTAGGGCACACAAAATCTATGTTTATGGAAGATAGCTCAGAGAGAAACAACATAAATACACTAGAGTGGATGCTTCTGGGAGGAAGGAAATGAGATATGGAGCATGGTAGATGAGAGAGGAGAAACAAAAGAGGAGCCTTGCATGGACAAATGGCATCAGTGTGTCAGAAGCCAAGAGTACACAGTCAACACAGCTTAATGCACCAGAGGTCCCTAAAAAGAGAGGAGAGGGAAACATCTGGAATAAGCACTTGAAGAAAAGGGATAAGGGGTGATTAGCTCTGCCAGGGATGATTGAAGTAGCTTGCAAGGCCGAGCCCAGGGCAGGCAGCAGGAGTGCTAAGCACCTCCCATGCTCATGGGACTCCCAGGGAGGTGCAGAACAACAAGCATTTTCTGAATTGGCAATGAGGGGTTGCAGAAAGTTCAGGCAGGTGCAGGAAACTAGGGTGCTGATGAGAGACTGGGTGTCAGAGCACAGCAGAAGAGTTGGGTCAGGGGAATGAAGGGGTTTCAGAGAAAGGCTTAGAGCTGGAAGAAGGTAAGGAACTTAACCGTGGCTACCAAACATTTTAGTCTCAGGGTCACTTTCCACTCTTAAAATTATTGCAGACCCCAAAGAGCTCTTATGTGTGTGGGAAATATGTTACAATACAGCATTAGAAATCAAAACTGAGAAATTGTTAAATATTTAATTCATTAAAAATAACGATATACATATTATATAAATAGCATTATGAAAAATAATTATTTTCCAAAATAGCAACAAAAAAGTAAGAAAAGTGGCATTGTTTTAAGTTTTTGCCAATGTCTGGCTTAGTAGAATCCAGCTAGATTCTCATATCTGAGAAACCTGTGCATTCAATCTGTTGCGATGTCACATGTCACATAGCTTCTGGAAAAGTCAACTGTATACTTGAGAGAGAATGAGAATGAGAAAGGTAAATAATGTCTTAACGGTTTTATAAAAAATGGCCTTGACCTCATGGACTCACTGAAGGAGTCACAGGTCCCTCAGGGGTCGCTGGACCACAGCTGGACAAGGCTGAGTCTACTGCAAAGGGGATAGTGGGTTTCCGTGAGCTCACTGGCACGCAGTGGTGAGAGCTGGTGTCTACAGCTGCAGTGCAGGAGGGTGCTAAGCAGGGGAAGGGTGGGGCTAAGCTGGGTGGGAATTTGAATATAGGAGAAGACAGTAGCCAGTCTACCTAGTGCAACCTGTCTTCCTGTCTCCAACCCTGAGCCTAATTGCTGCCTGCAGAGGCCTTGCCTATCCTCTTTATCTCCTGCTGCAGTTAGCACTTGGCCACCGAGCCCCGCCCTTGCAGCTCTGTGCTCTAGGCTCTCCTGTCTTTCAAGTCCTCCTTCTCTGAAAGCTTCTGGCTCCTTTTCCTTTTCTCACCCGCTAAGTTCTTTCTTGGATCCATTTAAAAATGATAATTATAAAAAAAACAACCCAATATTATACAAAGTGCTTTCAAACATAGCATCATCTTCACACTCTTTTCTTGATGTCCATAGCAACAAATACCAACTGATGCAGATGATTCTCAAATGTGTATTCCCATCTCTGACTCCCCCAGTCCCCTATTTTGGACTTCCAACTGCCTACCGGATCTCTCCTCGTGAATGTTCCTTAAACTCAGTGTGTCTAAAATGGCACTGTTCTCAACCCAGTCGTCTGACCTTGAAATATCTTCTTGCCTTGATACTGACCCAAGCACTCACACAGCTGCAATACATACACAAGGGCCAGTGATGTTGGGAACATAAAAGAAGGGACAGACATTAGAATCGTGTTTATACATGATTGAGAAATGGTTCAAAGTAAGTATCAGTGCAGGACAGGCCTCGGTGGATGGTTAGTTATTGGATTGAATGACAGATCTGACAATCTGAAGACAGAAGCAGTTTGAGCAAATATGATGCCAGCACTCTTGGCCTGTCCTGAGCATGTCTACAGTAACTGGGTCAGTTCTAGACTCTCCCAGTCCTTATTACCCACCCTGGGGTTAAGGATGACTCCAGAGAAACTTATAGGATGATCTGGACTTTGGGAATACAGTGGATAGTTAATAGTTCTCATTCCTCTGGTTTATTCTTTAATTTATTGAATAAACATTGCTAAGTGCTTCTTAGGGCAAGGTACTCTGCTAGAAGCTGTGTGGGATATAATGATGTGAGAGCTTTTTAAAAAGTGGTTATTTTGGCCGGGCATGGTGGCTCACGCCTGTAATCCTAGCACTCTGGGAGGCCGAGGTGGGAGGATTGTTCAAGGTCAGGAGTTCGAGACCAGCTTGAGCAAGAGCGAGACCCCATCTCTACTACAAATAAAAAGAAATTAATTGGCCAACTAACAATAGAAAAAATTAGCCGGGCATGGTGGCGCATGCCTGTAGTCCCAGCTACTTGGGAGGCTGAGGCAGGAGAATTGCTTGAGCCCAGGAGTTTGAGGTTGATGTGAGCTACACTGACACCACGGGGAACAGAGTGAGACTCTGTCTCAAAAAAAAAAAAAAAAAAAAGGTGGTTATTTTGATAGGAGAATCTGTATGTTAATCATATTATTCCTTAAGGAAAGGTAAACAATCTACATCAAAATTAGAAATAGACTCTCTAAGATTGGCCAACCTTGTCTGGAGCATTTGGCTGTCTCCTGCCCTTAATATCACCTTCTCCAGAGTCTGCCTCAGGCTAGGATGAGCCTCACTTATTGAGTTTCCCAAATCTTACCTAAGACAAAGACTTTATTAATGTTTGGGGGGATACAGATAGTAAACTCAGAAAGTACTTGGAATCTAGGTGATATAGCTAATAAAATTTAATTTGATCATCTTCAGCATGAATCTCCCCTTTGTTCCAGCCTCACCTGTCGATTCTAGAAACTTCCTCTGTACCCTATCACATGGGATAGTCTCATAGACACGAAAGTACCTCCCAGTGCTTCCCTAGGAGGCACAGGGTCCAAAACAAAGCCCTTTCTCCAGCTATGCAGACATTATGATAGCTTGCCCATATCCAGTTTTCTTTTTCCAAGCACACAGGAGGGTCGCATTTCTTGGCCCCTTGACAGTTAGGCAAGGCCATGTGACTAGCTCTGAGCAATTGGTCGAGAGCAGAAGTGATGTGACACATGTCACTTCCTAGGTGAAGCACTTATTAGCTGGTTTGAAAGCTTCTAGATCTCTCTTCTTTTGCATGCCAAACCTGGAAATGCCATGTTAAGACAGAAAGACACAATCAAGATAAAATAGCCTGGAATACAGATCCAGCCATGGCAAATGTTGCATTAGCAAGAAATAAAATGACAGTCTGAGAAGTGATGGGGATTTCTAGTGGTGTCTGTCACTGCAGCATAATCTGGCCAATCTTGACTACACACCAGCCAAGCGTCAGGGCCTCAGGGCCGCCCTTTTCATTTCTGTTCTCAGCTGAAGCCCAGATTCTTCTCTGAGAATTCACACTAAGAATGGCATCTCTCTTCAGCTTCACCTCTGGACACATGAGGCATGTCTCTGGGAGGGCTTAGTGGTGCCAGCACATCTCCACACCCCCCAGACCTCAACATTCGTACCTACACCCTGCTGTCACTGCCCCCAAGCATCCCTGGACTGTAAATGCTTCTTAACTTTGTTTTCATGCTCCTGGTCACAGTGAAAATTTTACACAGACAGGTTTAAATTTATCCTGTGACTTTAAACCCATCCTCACTGGTACTCAGGTGGCTAAGAAAGCTGCTTCAAATTAATTACTTAATGCTTGGACTTCAGCCATCAGTTGTTTAAAACTTTAAGCAGATGCAAGTTATATAAAAAAAAACATTTTCTCAAGTCTAAAGTCTACACCCAGAGAAAACTATTTTCAGAGATGAAATCAATCCAACCAAAGAAGAAAAGGTAAGGTATAAAAACTAAGCAGCACCAGAGCACGTGCGTATCCTGACCCATAAGGAATCCAGCTGCTTCACTCCTCCAGTGGGGCGGAGATCCAGGGCAGCCTGAGCACAGGGGCAGGTGGGAGGAAGAGAGCACTGCTTGGGAGCCAGGGGTGCATTTTAGACCCTGTACTGCTACTAACAGTAAATAACCTGGTGCACATAACCTTGGGTAAGCCACTTAACATTATTCTTTGGGCCTCATCTGAGCTCTATTTTCTGTGAAGCTCTGATATTTTATAATTCGATCAGATAGTATACGATACCAATGGTCAATAAGCACATGAAAAAATGCTCACTATCCTAAGTCATTAGGGAAATGCAAATCAAAATCACCGTGAGATACCACTCCACCGTACTAGGGTGGCTAGAATCAAAGAGACAGATAATTTAAAATCTTGGCAAGGGTCAGGCACAGAGGGTCATGGCTGTAATCCTAGCACTTGTGAGGCCAAGGTAGGACGATCGCTTGAGGCCAGGAGTTCAAGACTAGCTTGGGCAACACGGTGAGATCCCGCCTCTTCTACAAAACTTTTTTAGAAAATTAGCCAGGCATGGTGGCATATGCCTGTAGTCCTAGCTACTTGGGAGGCTGAGGTGGGAGGACTGCTTGAGCACAGGAGTTCAAGGTTATAGTGAGCTATGATCACACCACTGCACTCCAGCCTGGGTGACAGAGAAAGACCCTGTCTCTTAAAAAAAATGTTGGCAAAGGTGTGGAGAAATTGGACCCCTCATACTGGTGAAAATGTAAAACAGTGCAGCTTTAGAAAACAATTTGACAGTTCCTCAAAATATTAAGCATAAAGTTACTATATAGCCCATATGTACACACAAAGCTTATATATGAATGTTTGTAGACAGCATTATTTATATTAGCCAAAAAGTGGAAACAATCCAAATGTCTACCAGCTGATTAATGGATGAACATAATTGCTGTATCCATACAAAGGAATATTGATACATGGTACAATATGGATGAACCTTGAAGTCATTATGCTACATGAAAGAAGCCAGTCATGAAGGGCACATATTATATGACTCTATATGATATGTCCAGAATACACAAATCTATAGAGATAGAAAATATAGCCAAGGGTGGAGGCACAAAAGAGGAATAATTACTAATGGGTCCAGGGTTTCTTTTAGGGGTAATGAAAACAGCTGAAATTAGGTGTGTTAGGTGTGGTGATGATTGTACAACTCGGTGCATGTACTAAAAACCACTGAATTGTGTTTTTTTGTTTGTTTTTTGAGACAGAGTCTCACTCTGTTGCCTGGGCTAGAGTGCCATGGCATCAGCTTAGCTCACAGCAACCTCCAACTCCTGGGCTCAAGCAATTCTTCTGTCTCAGCATCCCAAGTAGCTGGGACTACAGGCATGCATCACCATGCCTGGCTAATTTTTTCTATATATTTTTAGTTGGCCAATTAATTTCTTTCTATTTATAGTAGAGATGGGGTCTTGCTCTTGCTCAGGCTGGTGTCGAACTCCTGACCTTGAGCGATCCTCCTGCCTTGGCCTCCCAGAGTGTTAGGATTATAGGCGTGAGCCACCGCGCCCGGCCTGAACTGTGTGTTTTTAATGGTTGAATTTTATGGTACATGGATTGTATCTAAATAAAACTGTTAAAAATGGTGTATATGGCCAGGCGCAGTGGCTCACGCCTGTAATCCTAGCACTCTGGGAGGCTGAGGTGGGAGGATTGTTTGAGCTCAGCAGTTTGAGACCCTGTCTCTACTAAAAATAGAAATTAATTGACCAACTAAAAAAATATATATATATTTAAAAAATTAGCCGGGCATGTTGGCGCATGGCTGTAGTCCCAGCTACCCGGGAGGCTGAGGCAGGAGGATTGCTTGAGCCCAGGAGTTTGAGGTTGCTGTGAGCTAGGCTGATGTCATGGCACTCTAGTCTGAGCAACAGAGTGAGACTCTGACTAAAAAAAAAAAAAAATGGTGTCTAGCTACTCACTAATCATTCATTCATTGATTCATCATTTACTTGCTGTCTGTTCTGTGCCAGGAGCCAGGCACACTGAGGTTACTGAGACAAACTCTCTAGCCACGATGGGTTTATGACCTTTCAGGGAAAACACTCGAATATAAAGTGGTAAGTGCCAAAAGGGAACCTGCCCTGGTATCCTGGAAAAACGGGGAAGTCAAGTCAGGCAGGACGCGCAGTGAAAGGCAGAGAGAGTGCAGAGGGACAGGCACCGTGGGCGAGACGAAGGCGCATCCCTCATCTCCTGGGGCTTAGAGGAGCACCGAGCGCATCAACACAGGGCACAGTGTGGAGTACCACGCGGAACTACAGAGTGTTCTGGAAATCCAGCAGAGGGAGCTGTAATGATTTGAATATTCTGTTTGGAGAGAAATGGGATATAATTTGGTCCTCCCAGACTTAACAATTCCTCTTTAGAACCCCAAATTCAGCGTGCATAGTGTAAAAACTGCTGCTATCATCCAAATGTGTCCCTCATTTTGCACTAATCACCTATCATAGTTTTAACCAAACTCTGTAACATGCAGAATATAAAATTCAATTGCTAAAGAAGTATCAGTTGATTTCTGTTGATTAGAGTAACATAGTTTGTAGAATTAAAAATAATTGCTTACACTTTTGTGGTACTGACATAATCAGATTTATCAGTAACAGTACAAAAAGAATGCTCGGACCATGGTAAAGCAGAATTAAATTTGGGGCAAAATAAACACCTGATGTGTGGGTGAGCTAAACCCCTACCTTAGACCTCCACTTCGTAGCCCCCAGTCATACTTGGAGAAGAAGGAGGAGAAGGATCTGCTGTGATGTGGTTGGGAGGGGACTCCTCCAGGGAGACAGAGGAGAGGGCAAGATATTGACACCCAGAGCTGTTGTTGTAGCTCAGGTTAGAGGGTCCCAGGGTGACCCGATGCTGGCTGAAGGCAGGACCTTCTTCCCACTGTGACCAGCTCCTAGAGGGGCCCAAGCCACAGCTACTTATTCAGGCTGAACTGGATCTGCAGCCTATGTGTCTCTCTAAACCCACTGTGACACTTGACCCAGGAAGAGCTTTCTCCTCCAAGGCTCTGGTCTGTCCCCAGTTTGTGCCACTGAGTTTCAGTCCCCTTTAAATCTGCCTCAAGTCTAGAAATTGTGCCCCATGGTTGCAGGGGTGGGGGCAGGGTGTCCTCAAGCTGTCCATTCTCGACCTCACAGCCTGCACTTGCCCCACCAAAGTCCTCCCAGAGCCTAGCTGCTGTTTTCTGCTTTCACTCCCCTCTTTCCAGGCTGCATGTGTGCAGAAACGGTCTGGGCTGAGTCCAAGAGAGGCCGGTGAGGGTCTCAGCTCCATGATAAGACAAAGCCCAGTTCTTGTGGAGCTTGGTTGTCTCGTTTACCCAGGTCAGGCTATTGGCCTTAGAGTCAGAAACCTGGGTTAAATGCCTCCTCTGCCTCTTGATAGTTGTGTGACCTGGCATGTCATCTAACCTTGCTCAACCTCCATTCCCCATTTGTAAAAGGGGGGAAGAATACCCACCTTGCTGGGTATAGTGGGCATCGGAGATAATTACCCAAAGCACTCGGCACAGAGGAGGCATTCACCAGCTATAACTGTCATCCACCAGTAGCCTCGAGTTCCTTTCCAGTTCTGAGATGCTGGGTCACAGGGATGACCATTCTTGCCCATTCCTCAGGCAGACACTTCAGTTCCATCTGCAAGACGAGTAGAGGTGGCCCTGAGGAACCTGCCCATGATCTCAGAGACACAGATGATGACTGGATGTCACCCCTCCATTCCTGTTCCCAAACCTTGGTCTGGAGTGGCTCATCTTTCACCTTCAGGCTTTCCACTGCAAGACTCACTGCCTTTGTGTTTGTGTTTGTGCTTTTTGCTCCATCTGTGTAAGTGAAGCTGAGTGGAGATTGTCCTTTGGGTCCTCCCCCAGCACAAGCCTTGCCCTGGGAGAAGGGACTGCAGAGGAGCCGGGCCAATCTGCACTTGATGCAAATCCTCATTCTCTTTCTCCAAGCTGAGGCCTTAACCTTGCATGGCCATGGGTTCCACCAAGAAGCTGAGGATGAAAGCTGGGAAACCCCTTCTCTAAGCCATGGAAGACAGTTTGGCCGATCCTTTAAAAACTAAACACACAACTACCATATGACCCAGCAATCAGAGTCCTGCACATTCATGCCAGAGGAAATAATTTACTTTCATATAAAAACATGTGCACAAATGTTCTTAGAAGCTTTATATGTAATAACCTAAACTTGCAAACCACCAAAGTGTCTTTCAGTAGGTGAATGATTAAACAAATTGTGGTACATCCATACCATGGAATAGCAGTAGTCAGCAATAAAAAGGAACAAACTATTGGTTCACACAACAACTTGGCTGAATCACCGGAGAATTATGCATAGTGAAAAAAAACACACTGCCCCTAAATTATATAGACTGTATGATTCCATGTATGTAACATTCTTGAAATGACAAAATTATAGAAATGGAGAACAGATGAGTTGTTGCCAGGGGTTAGGAACACGGTGGGTGTGGTGGGAGGGACGTAGGTGCAATGACACAAGAGCAACAGGAGGGATGCCTGCGGGGATGGAAATATTCTGAAATTTAACTGTATCAATGGGAATATCCCAATTGTGACAGTAGACTGTAGTTTTGCAAGCTGTTACCATCAGGGGAAACTGGGTTAAGTTTACATGGGATTTCTCATATTATTTCCACAACTCTGTGTGAATTTATACTTACCTCAAAACAAAAGTTTAACTTTAAGGCCGGGCGCTGTGGCTCACGCCTGTAATCCTAGCTCTTGGGAGGCCGAGGCGGGCGGATTGCTCAAGGTCAGGAGTTCAAAACCAGCCTGAGCAAGAGCGAGACCCCGTCTCTACTATAAATAGAAAGAAATTAATTGGCCAACTGATATATATATAAAAAATTAGCCGGGCATGGTGGCGCATGCCTGTAGTCCCAGCTACTCGGGAGGCTGAGGCAGGAGGATCGCTTGAGCCCAGGAGTTTGAGGTTGCTGTGAGCTAGGCTGACGCCACGGCACTCACTCTAGCCTGGACAACAAAGTGAGACTCTGTCTCAAAAAAAAAAAAAAAAAAAAAGTTTAACTTTAAAAAATGGCATTGGAAACAGAAATGATATTTGATCCAAGAACTTTTTATAGGTGCCTTCACTTCATCATGTGCACAAATAAAAGTGATCAAATCATGAGACCCAGCCACAGCCATAGAAGAAAAAGGATGTGTGTGAAAACAGCCCGTTGTTTGGGGGGATAATAAAGTACATTCTAAAGTGAATACTGATAAACTTCCCTAGGGCGGTGGAGAGTGGATCTTTTGAGCGCCTGTTTTGCAGACCAACCCTTAGCACAGTGCCCAGCACCTTGCAGGCACGCACAAAACGTCGATGGAACTGCACTGCTGTCTCTGCCACACGTCTGTGTAGCTGAGCCGAGGGTGCAGCGATCTGAGGAAGAACACGCCATGAAAGCCTTACCCGCAGATGTCTCACATTTTCTTTCCACTACCCCATCCACTTCCTCTCCCTCTTCCTCTCTCTCTTTTTGGCTTTCCCCTCTTTCGCCCATCCAACCTTGGGAGATGGCGGAGTGTGGGCGACGGAGACCGAAATGTGCGTGTGTGCTCAGCTCACAGCCACGAGATGGCAGAAGGAGAACAGGGAATCAGACAAAGACCTTCTCTTCCAGGCCCGCAAGGGACGGCCCTCGGAAAACTTGCTCTGCCTTAAAGAAACCAGGACCTGCCAGCACGACCTGCCAGCACGTGGCCAGCTTGCTCTTCTGGGTAACTTATGTAGAGAAATGTTTTTCTTTTTTTTCTAGAGTTCCCTGTAAGACAATAAGAGGTGCTGGCCAAAGCGAGAGGAAGCTGTGAAGTTTGACAGGGAAGGTAACCAGTGGGAAGGAATACGGTGTTTCTGCAGCTTCCTCTCTTCCCTGGCCTCTTCTGCACCTGCAAAACAGGGGTTCTGGTTGTGACCCACCTCACTGTGATAATGCAGGTAGGCGATAAGATGAGTAGAGCACCCTGCCTGCTGCAGATGAAAGCTGCTTTTCTAGAAAGATTGGTGTCAGTGAACCCCATGACACCGCGCTACCCAGGCACATGTGAAGTGCCCTAGTGTTCTAGTGTCTGTGGGGTGAGCTCTAAGCATGCTTCCAATCCTGATGTCATTCTCTAGTTAAGTAAGACAGTGGCACCAATGAGTTACAAACGCCTGCCAGAACAAGTTGCCTCATGACAGGTGCCAAAGGTAGTGGAAAAAGACATTTTCTTGGTAAAGGAGGATTCTGGGAGGGATGATTTGGAGTCAGGAGCTGTGGTTGAGATGTTAGCCTTGTTCTGCCCAAGCCTGACCCTCCGGCCTTGCTCTCCCACCTGGAAATGAGGGCGAGGCCTGTCCCGCAGCCCTCACGCGGGCTCAGCAGGGATGATGAGGAAGTGTTCATTCCGACCTGAATAGACCTAATCATGTGTGGAAGTTAGAGATGTCCCTTCCTGGTCCTTTGTGTTGAATTTCACCCTTTTCTGGGGATGTCTGGGTGTCCCCACTAGGGAAGGCTGGAGCCCGTGCATTTAGAGGTTCTCCATTGCACTAGAAGTGTGCTGGGAGGGCACTGTCGCTGGCCAGCTGCTCCGCCAGTTTTGGTGTGTCTTTCTGCTTCTAGTCAGTAACTTTATCCTATTTCACAAATGTCACGGTTATTTCTTGGCATCTTAAGCTGTGAGATGAGCAGTATAACTGGGGTCACTGTATGTTTTCACTTTAATCAGGAAATAATTCTTGAGACTTCACCGAAGGTTTTTCTCTTCCCATCCTGTCCCTGCAAATGTCTTACACATGGAGGCGGGGAGGTAAAAATAAAAACAAACTGCAGAAAATGCTAGAGTTAAGGGGATAAAAGCCCTGGGGAGGGCAGCAGAGTGCTCAGGCCTGGTTTAGGAGTCCAGGGATGCAGTTTTCCGGGTGCAGCCACAGAGCAGCCTCAGCCTGGCTCTCGGGAACACTAGAAAACCTGGCCTTCACATATATCCTTCTTCAGTGGGAGTGTTTTCTGGAATGGGCACGGGGAGAAAGTCTGGTGTTCAAATTAAAGGAACCTGAGAAAGAGAATGAAAGTGAAGACATGGCATTGGTACAAAACTACTTTAGAAAAAGAGGGGCATTGGTGGAGGCACATTCTGGAAGCCTGAAGAAGCCTGCAATCAAAGGCACAGCCCACTGCTGGCTCACGGTGCAGCCTGCTGCCCCTGCTGTGTGGCTGAATGCACACAGGGGTGCCCTGACACTGGCCATTTGCAAAGATCCAGGGGACAATGGCAATTGGCAGCAGCAGGAGTGTGGAGCACACAGCAAGGGGGTTAATCATGATCCACAGTGACCCCCACAGAGAAATGACTGTCAAACAGCATCCACGGATGCTTCCAGCAAGACTGGCAGTGGCTGGGGGTATTAGGAGTATTAGGATAGCATTTGGCTCAGCTTGCAAAGTAGACCCGTCCACCCCAGATAATTACAGGGCTCACACAGGCAAAACAATGGTGGCAAATACCAGCTGAGGACTCCATTGGCAAGACCCAGTTTCACCTTCCAACCGCTGTTCTGAAACATTATCCTTTCAGAAGAAAACTCCAACCTTGGGTCTCATCCCTGAGGTGATTCACTTTTCAGCAACTGTTCAGTTTTTTAAAGTTATGCAAGATTAGAATGAGGGTGATGATGGTGGTTATAAAATCCAGAATGAATGCTAAGAGCTTTATTATGCTGCTCATCTTTTTTTTCCAAAGGGATATTTTTTTCCCAAGGTGAATCTTTCTTGTGACAATTATAGGTCAACAAAGGCAGAAGTGCAAAGACATCAAGCCCGCTAACCAGTAAGGCAGAATTCCCTTGCTGCTGAAAGGTGGTGGCATTTTTCCATAGCCTCATCCCCAAAGAAAAGGAAGCCAGGGATTTGGAACAGGGCTAACCAACAGTCAGATATCTTTGCCCAGCTTTTCTGTACATGAGGGCCCCTTTAATGTCAGAAGGTGCCAAGGCCTCTCCCATGATTGTGGTTCTACTTCATTACCCATTAATTGAGAAAAATTCATGATGATATTAATAAATATTTGTAACAGCTTCTAAGTACCATTGAAAAATAGTAACACATGGATATGTGAGAGATTGTTTTTCAATCTCAGGCAATGTTTGGCGGACATTGGCAGTGCTGTTGTAACAGCTCCAGTAAACCCAGAAGGGAGAAAAGCTAAGACATATCCCTGCCTGTGGGAAGTCTATCATCTGGTTTTTAAAAATACACAGGGCTTAACCTCACAGCTTTGGCATTAGCACAGCACAGGGTGACTGGGAGCCTGAAGGCAGGGAATGACTTGGCAGTTGATACAGCAGCCTCCCTAGGGTCCCCCTGGAGGTGTTGCTAAAAGATAGGGAAGAGGAGGGGGAGGGGCACCATAGTCTGCAGTGACCCCCAGGGGAGCCAGACTGGATGGACCTTTCTCCTACCTTTGGAACAACTCCTCATTGACATTAGCATTGCCTGGTGGAGAGCTGAGGACAGTTCTTCCCTCTGCACTTCCCCACTAAAACAGGGCAAAGGCTAGAGCAGCTGTGGTCAGATGCCGTCCCAGGACCCCCGAACCCTGCAGAGGAGAAGCGCAGCTGGCCATACGCGGTTCAGTGCCTGCCGCCTTCCTTCAGAACCTCTCCAAGGCCCAGCTTGCTTGAGAAATGCAAGCCTTTCAGACAGAAATCCAACCTGAAGGAGTCCATCTGGCTCTATTACAGAGCCATTCCAGCACTTTGAAAAATAGATTTCACTTCTCCACCTAGAAATTAGTCCTCATCCCTTGGATACCTTAAGGGAAGTGGTAAAGGAAAAATAAATCCACAGCCTGATCCTCCAAGCCCAGCCAGTGATCTGACTTAGTTTAGTAGAGGGTAGAGGGGGGACACGTGTAGTCTGTTTCCGATCCCCTGCCCCACAGGAAGAGGTCTGGAAGTCCCGGACTCCTTTATGGGATGGCAACACGTTGCCATATGAGTGCAAGGTGTCGCACTGTCTAAGCACAGAACAGAGTTGAGCAAAGAAAAGTTCTGTATTTTACACTTGAGTAAGGGGTGTGGTAATAACTGCGGGAAGGAAATCTATTAGGGCATATTCATAATAAATCACATGTTACCCAGGAAGTTTAGCAGAATCCAGAGTTGGACCCAGGTAAAGAAAATGAGATCTTCCTAAAGAGCATATCTAAAACACTCTAACAAAAACTAACAGAAACAGATTGCCTTACAGCAATGCCAATTCAACAGATACAAGGATCTCCCAGAACAGTAGATTTTCTATGATTCCAAGCCAACTAAGTCTGGTAACTTAATTATAATATTTTTCTCTCCTTTGCACTCAGGAGCACTTGGCATCCTTTATCAGGGCCATAATTACATAAAGTACCTGCAAAAGGCTTCAATAAAAATAATGTAATTTTCTACAGCTCTTGTGATTTGCTGATTCACTAAAAGGTCAGAGCCTACTACCAATGGCACCCTCTGTGAACAGGGACTGTGGCTTATCTGTTGACTGTTTCAGTGCCCAGTGACATCGCAGATATGGAAAGATTCCAAGGGTCAATCCTCCCTCCCTCCCTTCCCTCTATGTTTACTGAGTGTCTGCTATGGTAAAGATACAATTACCAACCAATTACAACCAACCAATTAGCACAATCCCTGGCCTCACTGAGCTTCTAGTCTAGTGGGAAAACAGCAAAGATGGCCCTTGCTAAAAAAAAGAATTAAATGGAATGGTTAGAAATACGTACACCATGAAGAAATGATGAACATCCACAAGCATGTAAACAAGGGGAAACAAAACAGCTTTGTGGCATTTTACCTATCAATGACATGGCCAGAAGTTTTACTTGTAAATGGGTACACACAGGTGTTTGATAAATGCTTGTTGAAGAAATTAACACAGTCACAGATGTTAACACTAGAAGGTGCCTCTGAGATTTTCTAGTCCAGCACTTTCCTTTGATGGAAGAAGAAATTGAGACTGAGGAAGGTCAAATGGCCCGGTGAGTGGGGAGGGAGCAGAGTTCAGCAGCCATGTGTCCTGGTTCCTATGCTCTTTCTCCCAGGTTGATCCCAACCTGGGCATTCAACATACACTTTTTTTTTTTTTTTTTTATAAGAGCCCCAGTGTTAATCAACATACACTTTTAAAGAAAGGAATTAAGTAGCTCAGAGTAAGAGAGGAAAGATCCCACTGCGAAAGGACTTACAGAAGCCCTACGGCTAAGGCTGTAACAGAAGGAAGTGGGTTTCTGGGTATTAAACAAAACAGAAGAAACTAGTTAAGAAGGATTGAAGAGAAATCCTTTATAGCAAGAGAAATGTGGTTCTGCTGGGTCAGTGCCATGTGACCCTCTTGTTATGTTCCCTTGGGTGGTAAACTCTATTAGCTAATGCAGGGTATGTGTGTGAGGCCAAGGCCAGGGCTTGGTCCCCAGCAAGTTGCTGGTGGGCCATGCCTCCAACATGCCTCCAACCCAGCCAGCTGCCTTTCAGATGATGGGGTGGGGAAGAAGAGTGGGGATGAAGACTGCACAGCAAAGTGGGGAGCATGAAGTCTTCACAGTCAGCCGGACCTGGGTTCAATTCTCAGCTCTGTCACAACCACCACTGGGAAACCTCAGGCCTATGGCCAAGCTTCAATTTGATCATTTATGAAATGGGGAGAACATCATCTCCTTTATAGGGATATAGTGAGTTCATGAGGATTGAGTATGTACAGAAGTTTCTAGTACAGACACTACTTCTTAGTAGGTACTCAGTAAATCTTAGTTAAATGTGAATTGTTTAAATCCATCATCACTAAAAGGAGAAAATGCAAAAATTAAGCAGTTCAACAATTTCAAGTGCTGTGAGAATGTGGACAAGTAGAATGCCCATATGTTTCTGGGAGGAGTGCAAACTGTACAACTACTTTACAGAACAATCTGGCATTGAGTGAAGAGGAAGATGCACTTGTACCAGTACCCAGAAAGTCCTTTATTAAATATATACTAAACTCAGGCACTTATGCCCAGGAATGTTCGGAACAACTATGTTCTCAATTGCCCTAAATTGGAAACAACCCAATTAGCCATCAACATTAGGACAGATAAACAAAGTAACCATATGTAGATAGATAACAATTCATACAGTGGAATATTATATGGTAATTAAAGTGAATGAATTGCAGCAACACAGGTGAATCTCACAAACATACTATTGAGAGGAAGAAGCAAGACACAAAAGAACATACACAATGTGATCCCTCTCAGATGGAGATCAAAAACAGGCAAAATGAAATTATAGTGTTTAGGGATGCAAACAGGCAGAAAGCTATAAAGAAAAGCAAAAAATGATTACCACAAAAGTTAGGAAAGTGATTACTTTTTGGGAGAGAGAGGAGGGTTTTGATGCGGAAGGGCACCCCAGAGATTTGTAGTGTGCTAGTAAGGTTTTATTTCTTTACCTGGGTGATAGTTACACTCAGGTGTTCTCTTTATAATAATTCATTAAAGGCTGGGCATGGTGGCCTAGCACTTAGGGAGGCCAAGGCGGGAAGATCGCTTGAGGCCAGGAGTTCGAGACCAGTCTGGGCAACACAGCAAGACCCTGTCTCTACAAAAAAATAAAATAAAAAAATTAGTTAGGCATGGTGGTGCTTGCCTTTAGTCTCAGCTACTCAGGAGGCTGAGGCAGGAGGATCTCTTTGAGCCCAGGAGTTTGAGGTTGCAGTGAGCTATGATGACACTGCTGCACTCTAGCCCAGGCAATAGAGTGAGACCCAGTCTCCACAAAAAAAAAAAAAAAAAAAAGGAAAAAAAATCATTAAACTGTACTGTTAACTGTTCTGTGATTTTTCTGTATGCATGTTACATTTCTTAATAAAAAGTGGAAAAAAAGCATATGGTAAAGAAGGAGACAAGAGTATCATCCTCACAGATATAGGATAAGTTAAAAATATAAATGTCATAAAAAATTTTAAAAGCTTTTGTCTCATATTGGATACATAGAAAGATTCAAGGTTTATAAACTTTTTTTTTATATCTGAGAGAATTAAATAGCATTAAGTAGGATGACATTAAGGACTTCTATGGCCGGGCATGGTGGCTCACGGCCTGTAATCCTAGCACTGTGGGAGGCCGAGGCGGGCGGATTGCTGGAGGTCAGGAGTTCAAAACCAGCCTGAGCAAGAGCAAGACCCTGTCTGTACTATAAAAATAGAAAGAAACTAATTGGCCAACTAATATATAGAGAGAAAAAATTAGCTGGGCATGGTGGCGCATGCCTGTAGTCCCAGCTACTTGGGAGGCTGAGGCAGGAGGATCACTTAAGCCCAGGAGTTTGAGGTTGCTGTGAGCTAGGCTGACACCACAGCACTCACTCTAGCCTGGGCAACAAAGTAAGACTCTGTCTCAAAAAAAAAAAAAAAAAAAAAAACAACAAAAAAGAAAAGGACTTCTAGAAGTTTTCCAAGCTATCTAACATTTTCATATTCTGAATATTTCTTGAATGCAGAAGTTAAGCAACAGTGACCTATGAATTTTGACTTGCCCTAATTTCAGTATTAATGAACAATAATGATAGAAAAGCCGAGGGCAACTAACTTAAAACATATATAGACAAACTAGTTTTTATACTTTTGAAAAAGGAATGTAATTCTAATTGTTCACTTGGGGACCAATTAATTTAAAAAGAACAAGTTTTTTTTAATAATATTGAGTTTAGGAGGGGGAAAATGGGTCAAAATGGCTGCCTCTTTCAGACTGGGCCTCATGGGAATCTTTTACCAGTGATCTCCCCCAGCTCCAGTCTGATACTCTATTTAGCAGGTAAAGAAACTTGATTTTGCTACTTAACCCAGAGGGTTGTCAGGTCTAAGGGACTGCTGATGGTGGTTTCTGAGGCCAATGAACTTTCCCTCAGGCCCTCTCTCTGCTGCCCACCCACTGGAGAAAGGCCAGCCTGTGCAGGCCACAGCCTCTCTTGTTCCCCGGCTCCATGGAGGTCACGTGAACCCTTCTGGTCATAGTTGTCATGACAACTCACTCCATTTGCAATAACATATTTTTATGGCACAACAAGTGAAAAGGACCTGCTCAAACCTCATCTTTTTACTGATTAGCAACATACTCACAAACTCCAAGAAGAGTTTCACTCTCCAGAGAAAACAGGAAGGCCTGACCCAAAGTGACTGGATTTGGTCAGTTCCCTAAACAGGACTAGGACCCCAGGGATTGTGTATTCACTTGGCTTCATTATTTGTTTCCAAAATGCAGATTTTTATAAAGGCCATTTTAAATGTAAAAAACAAAAACCCTTCAAATTAGACATTTGAGAAACGCAAAAGGACTCTAAGTGCTACGTGAACGTGTGAGGTTCAGATGTTATGTGTTCATAAAAGAACTCGTGTTTGGAGGCCTGGACACTTCCTCCTCACATATGTCTCATTTAAGTGATTTTTGTTTCCCATTTTGGTGGCTTCAGCTGTCTCTCTAGGAATGAGCACAAGAAGACCATAAGAGGGCACGGTGATTTAATATTAAAGGAATATGAACTACTACTCCAGGGAGTGGGAACAGAGCAAAGGCGAGCCCTTTCCAGCATGTGGAGAAAGGGAGAAGACACCTTCTGAGGAGAGCAGATCCAACCACCAACCAGGATTGCCTCTGTGAGGAAAACGCTGGCTGTCTCAGGCCAGACACCTTGAATACCACCTCTTAAAGTGGGCAGAAAAGGGCTCAATAAGCTTGTCCCACTAATACATTAGGACCCTTACTCTGATAGGCCACCAAATAAGGCTCAACTAGGACCTGAACTGAGACAAAAGTTCCTCCAACAAAGAAAAAGCTTTCTTTTAAGACTTTTGAACCATCACTAATGAGTAGCATTCAAGCTCAAACAGACCATCTTCACGGCAACTGTGGTAGCTTTACTTGGTACTTTTTTATGCCAGGGTTTGCTGTAACATGTGCACAGGCCTCATAACTTTGCTAACTTGAGAATTTTAACCTGATATTTACATCAGACTTGCAAAATTTGCTAAACTTTTCATTTTTCCTCTGCTGTCTTCCTATTTCACAAGTTTATTCCGTTTTCAGGTGTGGATGTGGGAGGGGACAAAAATCAGATTTAATGTCCCCCAAGCCCTAAATTACACCCTTTGACGGCTTTAGTACCAGATTATTCCAGAAAACTTTGCACATCAGTGGACATGCCAAATGGTACCGGGGCAATGCAATATAGAGTAATGAATGGTTCCATATGGCCTTGATTTCTTTTAAGTACCACATCAATGTTTTAAAGTAATTTGTATTTAAGGTTCCAATTACTAGGCATTTTAAATAGATTTTCTAACAAGTGGATATGGACACATGCTCACTTCACAAGTTTTTCCAAGAAGAGGAGTGGAGTAGATAGACTACTCACAAAGCTCGATGCCATCTGCTGGAGGCCAGTCGGCCGGAAGTATTGCATTGATTCTGACTTTATGTCTTCCTTTCCTCAGAAGTGATTTGTTGGATCTTACAATAGGATATTTTACATTTACATTTTAAAAATGTAGTCACAATGCTCATTCTTACTGCTAGGTTTCAAAAGAAAAATTGAATACTTCCTTCAATTGGTAATCAATGACCTATAAGGCATTTAGCCTGGCCCCGGTGTCTTCAAGTACCTAAACCAAATAAGAAGTATTTGATTTGATTTAGAATCTACTCAGTTGTTTTTTCATACACTCTTGTTCCTTTTTCATATTTTCAAACTTCTTTTTTATTTCTTTAAGTATCTATAGTCTATGAGAGACTTTTAGTCTCTCTCTGCTCTTTTTTTTTTTTTTTTTTTTTTTTGAGTCAGGGTCTTAGCTCTATTGCCCCAGCTAGAGTGCAGTGGTGTCATCATAGCTCACTGCAATCTCACACTCCTGGCTCAAGGGATCCTCCTGCTTCAGCTTCCCGGGTAACTGGGACTACAGGTGTGCACTACCATGCCCAGCTAATTTTTCTATTTTTTGTAGAGACAGGGTCTCACTGTTGTTCAGGCTGGTCTTAAACTCCTGGCCTCAAACAATCCTCCCACCCTGGCCTCCCAGAGTGCTAGGATTACAGGCCTGAGCTACCATGTCCAGCCTTGAAATTTTATCAATGGGAATTCTTTGAGGCCTAGGTTCAAGATATTCCTCCAGAGAGGACACATCAGCTAATTATTGACATGTGGGTATGGTGTCACCAGATCTTCCAATTTTTGAAGAAGAGCTAGAAATCCAGATTTTAGGTGAACTCTCCTCCTTTAAAAATGTTGGCAGCAGACTTCAAAAACTTTAGAAACGGGCCGGGCGCAGTGGCTCACGCCTGTAATCCTAGCACACTGGGAGGCTGAGGCGGGTGGATTGCTCGAGGTCAGGAGATCAAAACCAGCCTGAACAAGAGCGAGACCCCGTCTCTACTATAAATAGAAAGAAAATTAATTGGCCAACTAATACATACAGAAAAAATTAGCCGGGCATGGTGGCGCATGCCTGTAGTCCCAGCTACTCGGGAGGCTGAGGCGGTAGGATCGCTTGAGCCCAGGAGTCTGAGGTTGCTGTGAGCTAGGCTGCCGCCATGGCACTCACTCTAGCCTGGGCAACAAAGTGAGACTCTGTCTCAAAAAACAAACAAACAAAAAAAAAAAAACAAAAAAAAAAAACAAAAAAAAAAACCTTTAGAAACACCTGGGAAAGCTTATAACCAATGCTGTCGGGGCAAATTTGGCCAGATAACCACCAGCTTTAGACTGTGCTTGGGGTTCTGTTTGCTTATCTAGTCTTAGCCTCTTTTATCCAGGCCAAGAGGACCACATAAAGGCCCTTTCCTTTGGGCCCACTGTTGGAGAGGCAGTGCGGGGTTCAGGGGAAGAGAACGTGCCATGGATCCAGATAACCCTCTGTCCAAAGCCTGGCCTGCCACCTGTTTTAGATTCGTGATCTCAACCAGCCCAAGCCTTCTAACAATCCTAGAAGGTATTAGATTCATTTTATTGAGGAGGAACAAGGCTCAATGGTTACATAACAACCCCAGGCCACATGCTGATAGATGAGGGGATCAGACTCCACCTCAGAACCTGAACCGTAACCCCCTTGCTGTTTAGCACTGTTGTACTCACCTCGATGGCCTTTGTGAGGCTTACACACTGCAAATAGAGTGCTTAGTTTAGGGTCTGCGACATATTAAGTGATAAAGGTTGGCTATCACCATTATCACAAATTACCAAAAGAGAGAATTCTTCCTAATTTCTCTTCTATCCAATACCATTTCAGGTAAATATCCCTTTAGCATGCCCCATTTTTCACCCCTGAAATTATACATACTTGCCCTTCACAACTTATCACAGGACAGTCCTGGTAATGACCTGGGAGAGGCTTTGCCCAGATTTGTCATGACTAAAGGAGGCAAAGAGGGAGAGAGAGGACGGGAGGTGCAGATACTCTTAGAGAGGGTGGTGATGAAACCTGCCTGGAATGATGCCCTAAAGGACAAGCGGCAGCTTACAGCTCCTTGGTACACAGTGTTCAATAAAGTGTTCCATGAGAGCAGTTTGCTGAGAGAGGAAGCAGAGAAAGGGACTAACGAGGGTGTCAGACATAGACTGGGGAGCAGCTATAGATCTGAATATTGAGGATCCTTCTTTCTTTCCAGTTGGGTCACACCTATTTGTTAGGAGGCTTTGTGTTTTCTGTCTTCTTTGTGTTTCCTGTGTTCATTGCTGAGATGGACATAGAAGCCAATCCAACAGGACAACGGGCTCTTACAGAGAGCAGCAGCATGCCCAGTTCCTAGAATTTGGGCTCTGTGGTCAGAGGGAGGCTCCAGCTGGCCCAGGTGCAAGGAGAACAGGACTAGGACAGAGGTGCTGAGTGGTGGCCCCTTCAGAGGGAGAACTCTGGTTTCTGTCACCAACCCCCTCACAACTAGGTGTTTGAAATGGTGAATTTACTTTGCTTATTCAGTAGGAATTCTAAATTTTTGTTCCTCCAGTGACTGAATTTACAAAATGGAGTGAACAGCCACCACCTAAAATCATTCGCAGAAATATATAGGGTATAAAATTGATCAGTAAGAGGCAGGGAAAGTTTTGACTAACAATTCTACCTCAAAGTTAATGCTGACATTCCTTCTCAACCAACAACCATAACTCACTCAGCTTTCCTATACTAATATGTTTAAAGAAAAAAAAGGTGGTAGGAAGAAATGGAGAAGGACCAAAGTAAGCCTTCCAAGAGGAAGGCAAAGGTCAAAGCAATTTCAGGCTAAAAGAGAACAATCTCTGAGATTCAGTCTCTGAGTTCTTGAATGTCTGCTCATAGGCACAGGGATAAATTCTTTAGGTAAGATCGCATTTACAAAGCTGCATGTGTACAGGCTTGCCATCTGAAGTTTTTGATCTTCAACACATTTGAAACTTACCCAACACTGTATGTATGATCTCTTGTATTTGACTTCTGCTTTTAAACTCTTGAAATACTTAACTTTTAGTTAAGTATTTTTTGTATCCATAACATATTTGGATATGTTTTGTATCCTCAGTACGGACTGTAAGCAAGCTTTTTAAGGAAAATGGATTTATCATGTGTCCCCTATTCCTCACCGTGAAACTCAAAAGGCTCTCAGTTAATCCACTGAATCTTTTAACTCTTCCACTTTTTTGGAATGCTCTTGGGATATGCATTCTGTAAATGGACACTCAAAATGTTTAGAGTAAAAATCTACTGGCCAAGGGCCCAGCCAGTGTAAACACATTCTATTTCTGCAGGTCTGCACTCTAATGACAAAGGGTTGCTTAGATTTAGAAAAGGAAAAGCGTGGATTTCTTCTACAGTTGTATTTAAAACCAGTAATTGAAAATTCTTTGGATTTTATGATGTTACCACGATGCAAAGCCCTGGGTGATCTAGCCTCCTGGTTCTTTGTGCAAAGCTGAACACAAGACTCTGACTTACATGCTCTAAACACTACTTCCCAGCCCCAAGCATTGGCAGTTGAAACTGAGTTGTGTTCATACATCAAAAACGACACTGCCAGGCCATAAATCAAATGGAAACTCCGGGCTTCTCGGCGGTGCAGGCCTACAAGGGGAGAGGGTCTTTACGCAGAGTAGCAACCCCAGTAAGTAGTCAGAGCCCCTCCCCCAGACTTCCCCTCCCAAAGACAACCCTAAGTAGCAGAAGCTACCTGGGCAGAGCGATATGCCCACGAGACGGGCACGTGTGGACTGGGGGCATCCGAACGAGGCAGTGAGGGCACAGCCCACGTCGGGAGCTGAGCGTACACCTCGTGGCCACAGTATGTGTGCCATGAAGGATGTTCGCGTGTGAGATCTGCTCCGTGCTCCAGGACCCGTGGCCGCGGGGCCGGGCCTGCCGCGGCCTCCAAGGCAAAGACACGCAGGCGGCTTTGTTCCCTGAATGTGAATGCGGGAGCCGAGCCCGGGCGCGAAGAAGGCAGCGTTCCGCGGCGGGAAACCGTCGTTCCCGCAGCGGCTAGGGCAGCGCGCGAAACTTGCAATCAGGCTCCCCGGCCTCGGCCGCCAGGTTTGCTGGCTCCGCACAGTGGGGACAGCCTTGCTGCGTCGCGAGCAGCGCCCGGAGAGGCCGCGGCGCCAGTCCCGCCGCGTCCCCCCGCCAGCGCGCGAGGCCCCACGCTCCCGCCACTCGGTCGCGCCGCCAGCACTACATTCCATTTAAAAATAACACCCACGTGCGCTGGTAAACAAGCGCGCGCGGCTGCCGGGGCCGCGCGCCCCCAGCCAGCCCGTGCGGCGCGCGCTCGCCCTCCTCCCGCACGTGTCGCCGCCCCGCCCCCGCCGCTCCTCGGTCCCCGCCCCCGCGGCCCGCCGCGCCCCGCCCCCGAGCCCCGCGCCCCGCGCTCCCGGGCCCTAGCGCCCTCCGCAGCGCCAGGCGCGCCCAGCCGAGCGCTCTCAACTTTCCTCCGCCGACGCCTCCTCGTCGCGGCGGGACCCACCGCCCCAGGTCTGCTCCCTCCGTCCTCCCCTGCCCCCTCACGTCCCCCCTTTTAACCCTCCCACTGTCGGCGCGCAAAGGACTGGCTTCTGGTGCGCCTTCTCTTTTTCCTCTCCTCCCTCCCCTCCTTCCTTCCTTAGAATTTTACTCGATTGTTTATTATTTGCTGGGGGGCGGGGGCGGGGGGCGGAGAGGGGCGTCAGGGGCCTGCAGACTGGTGGCCGCGGCCAGTCAGCGCTCGGCGTGGCTTGACGAGTAAGCATCGCAGCGAATGGCGACGCGGCGAAGAGCTCCGGGGTCACGCGCGTGTGGATACAATGACATCATCTGTTTGTACGCGTCGAACTAGCTTGGTGCAGGGGCGGGGCCGCGCGTCACTTGAGTGACGGGCCCTGCGCAAAGCCCGGAGCCCGGAGCCGGCCGGGTGGGCTGACTCCTGCGTATGCTCGGCTGGACCTTTTTGTATATGGGGTTGCTGCGGAGCCCGTTGCTAGACTCCGAAATATCTCCAGTGATTTAGAAGGATTTAATCTTTTTAACAAGAAGGTATTTATGAACCAAAGTGGATAGACTTTTGATGTACATGTCGCACGTAGTGCATTCTTAGTGCACAAATGAACGATTTGGGGCACGGATCGTAGGATAAGGACTTGTGAAGATGTTTTAAAACTAAAGGAATAGCTCTTCTTAAAAAAAAAGTAAAAAATGCACAATCAGCTGTTTTATCGTCATTTACAAATTAGAATAAAATTATTTCCCCTTCCCAATTGTTCGGAATTTGCCCTGGCGTAAGAAATGCAAAATAATTTGCATTTCTTCCCGAGTTAGCTACACCTCTCCCCCGTTTGCTATGAAATCCAGGAAAAGTGAAACGCGATTGTGGTCGAAAGTGCAAGGTGAGAGACTCGGTGCCAACCTTTTGGTGCCTATCAAATCTGTGGGCATCGGCTTATCGAAGTTCTGCAGGCACCAACATCTTCGCTGGTCACTGTTTCCACGCCGAGGTAACCTTTGCCATCTACGGTCAACATCTTATCTCAGGTGTTACCTGGTGTCTAATTCTAATGGGGAACTGGACACCAGGGCTGGCCGAGGGCCCGGCGGGCAGACGTGCAGGCCGAGGGACCCCTGGTGCCAGGCGCCCTGCCCCAAGTCGGGGAGGCCAGGCGATTGGGCTCTAAGCGTTAGGGGCTCAGCGCTCGTGCCTCTCGCCCCCCTAGCGGGCCAGCGCCACGCTTTGTTGTCGTTGAGGCTCCTGGGAGGGAGGAGGAGCCGGGCGGGGAGGGCAGCGGGAGCCCGCCGAGTCCCGGCCCGCGGCGCGCGCCCCGACACCCACGCCCGCAGCCCCCGCGGAGCCCGGCCGCGCAGGCGCGCGAGCGCACACACGAACTCTCACGCACACACACAAGCACACCCGGGCCCGCCGCCCCAGCCCTCCCCTTGGGCGGGGACCCGCCCGCCCGCCCGCCGTCAGCCTAGGTTGAGGCTCCCTGCGTGTGTCTATAACTTTGTGCTGCTGCCGCGGCCACCCTGCTCGTGGAAGGGAGGAGGAGGAATGTGGAAGGCGGCGGCGCGCAAGCTGACAGGCGGTTCCTCGGGCGGGCTGCGGCGGCGGCCCGAGCGCTTCTCCTTCGCCGAGGTTGCGCGCCCTCTCCTCGCCGTGCCCCGGGCCCGCGCGGGATTGTGCGTCGTCCCGCCTCGTCCCTGAAGGGAAGGAACCGAGGTAGGCGCCGGAGCTGTGCAGCGGGCGGCCGCCTTCCCGGTGACTCCGGATCTGCTTCCGAGCTGGGCCAGGCGCTTCCCTTTCCCTCCCCGTGACTCGGTGTGCGCCCCCCTTCTCTCCCGCTAGTGTTTTTAAAGGACTTGAGGGAAGGGGGAAACTGTCAAGATGGCAGCAGTGGGAGCAAGGAGGTGATGAACGTGCTGGTCCGGGTTTTCTGGCAGCCCGGGAGACTTGGCGCTTCCCGACCTGTTGGAAGATTTATGTTCCGACTTGCTCCCCACCCCACCGCCCGCCCTTCCTGACTGGGAAGGGGGCGGAGGGTACGACGTCCGCGAGAATATAAAACACACAAAACCCCGAAGTGGCCGTTCCCTCCGGGCTCGACCTTTCGCGAACACCCCCTGGGCTGCTTGTCCCCTTCTCTCCGTCTTTTCTGTGTTTTGGAACTGACAAGGGCTCCTCTGCGCCCAGACCCACGCTCGCCCTCCGGGCCCGCGGGCGAAGAGGGGAGAAGGGAGCTGCCCGCGCTGTCCGCGGGCTCTGGCCACTCGGCTGGGTGGGGGTAGCAGGGGGTCGCGGAGGCGGCAGGGCCGGGGAAAGGGAAAAGAGCTGAAGACGCCACAGACTTTGGCGGCGGCACCGCGGGAGGCACTAGAGCGGGCTGGAGCGAAACATAAACAAACGCACGCACGCCCGCCCGGGCTCGGGCTCGGGCTCGGGCTGCGACCGCGGCGGGGCTGCCAGCTCCGGCCGCTGCCCGCTTTAAAGGCGCGGCCCGCCCCTCCCCCTTCTTCCCCGCCCCGCACCTAGCCCAGGAGAGACCTGCGGCTCGCGCGCGGCGGGGGGAGGGGGCTGCCCCGTGCGAGGCCGTCGATTCGCTCGCGTCTCCCCCGCGGCCTGGCCGGGGGGCGGCGTCTGCTGCGCCAGGTTCGCTGGACGCACGTCTCCAGGTCTGCCTGGTCCTGGGAGGCGGGCGCGGTGCGGCTGGGAAGCGGCGGCGGGCGAGCACTCGCCGAGGACTGGGCTCCGGCCCGGGATAACCAACTCTCCTTCTCTTTCCTCTCGTGCTTCTCCAGGCGGCGGCGGCGGCGCCCGGGAGCCCGAGCCTTCGCGGCGCCCACGGCCCTCCCCCGCCGCACCCCGCCCCGGCGCTAGAGGAGAGCGCGCGAGCCCGAGCCGCGGGAGGGCGGAGAAGATGGCAGAGGCGCCGGCCTCCCCGGCTCCTCTCTCTCCTCTCGAAGTGGAGCTGGACCCGGAGTTCGAGCCCCAGAGCCGGCCGCGCTCCTGTACGTGGCCCCTGCAGAGGCCGGAACTCCAGGCGAGCCCGGCCAAGCCCTCGGGGGAGACGGCCGCGGACTCCATGATCCCCGAGGAGGAGGACGATGAAGACGACGAGGACGGCGGGGGCCGGGCCGGCTCGGCCATGGCGATAGGCGGCGGCGGGAGCGGCACGCTGGGCTCCGGGCTACTCCTTGAGGACTCGGCCCGGCTGCTGGCTCCCGGAGGGCAGGACCCGGGGTCCGGGCCAGCCCCCGCGGCAGGCGCGCTGAGCGGGGGAGCTCAGACGCCGCTGCAGCCTCAGCAGCCACTGCCACCGCCGCAGCCGGGGGCGGCTGGGGGCTCTGGGCAGCCAAGGAAATGCTCGTCGCGGAGGAACGCCTGGGGGAACCTGTCCTACGCCGACCTGATCACCCGCGCCATCGAGAGCTCCCCGGACAAACGGCTCACTTTGTCCCAGATCTACGAGTGGATGGTGCGCTGCGTGCCCTACTTCAAGGATAAGGGCGACAGCAACAGCTCTGCCGGCTGGAAGGTGCGTACCCACCCCAGGCGGGCGGCCGGACCCGCCGGGCCTCCTGCGCAGCGCGGTTTGGATTCGTTGGAGCCCGCCTGCGGGCCCCGGGGAGAGGGGTTGGCAGGGGGACCCTCCGAGTGAGGCTTTGGGGGCTCTCTTTGACCCCCAGAGTAGGAGCACCTGGGGACGGCCACGGGGGTAGGAGGAGGCGGCTCCCACGGAAGCCTGGGGCATGGGCAGGTGAGGAGAGAGGTCAAGGGACGCTGGCGAAGGAAGGGCAGACCGACAGGAGTGCATTTGCTGGATACTCCGGACAGCGCTGAGGAGGTGGGTCCGCGGCCAACTTTGGAACAGAGTTCACCCTGGTGGGGTCCCGTGAGGTCGCTATGGATGGAGTGCAGGGGTGTAGGGAAATATTTGGGACTCAGTGCCCGGAGAAGGGGTTGGATGTCTGGTTTCTAGTCGGTCGCGGGAGCATGATGCGTTGTCACTAGCCTAATGGGAACCCGTGGGTCCAAGTTTTGGCTTGTGGGTGTTAAATGCCACAGGCACATCGATCCCATTCGGAAAAGCGCTGGTTGCAAAACCTTTTTTTTTTCCCTTGGCTCTCTTTCCTTTACCTGTATTGACACCTTTGCTCCTCAGAGATTTCTTTCCAGTATATCTGCCCTTGAGTAGCTTCTGAAATGTTCTGGGATCTCGAATGGGGCAGCCTGGCCACCTCAACAAGGACTGGCCGTACCTTACCAGCTGCTCCCGCTGAGGCCTGGACTCTGGCACTGTTTAAAGTGGGGGTTCAGGTGTGGGGGATTCGGGGCGTTCGCTCCACCTACGTCGTGGGGAGGGAGCTGTGGTGGCTGGGCTGGTCCATAATGGCATCTACCTGTAAATGAACCTGAAGAGAGACTACATTTCCTTTTGGGCCTCTTGGGGCACCGGGCACGTGGTAGAGAGAGAGGTGTGGAAAGGCCTATGATGTAATGATTTCCTGCAGTTGGGTATCCAGAGATTAACTCCTGCCCCTGCTGGGCTTCTGATACCCAGCTGCTTTGCCCTTCCTAGGCACCTCTCTCGCCCCTACCCCCGAGATAGGAATGTGTCAGTACCAGGCAGAAGAGAGTCCTGCGCAGTTGGAGATACACATCGCTTATCAGCTGCTCGTATTTGCAATTTAGTTGCATTTTCATTTTTGTATTTGTCCTTTTTTTTTTTTTAATGAAAGAGGGAGTTGCTTTCTCCCTTTCCCCTTCGTTGCCATTTGGGGAGCTGTCTGTCTTCCTGGGTTCCAGTAGGTGTAAAAGTAAGAACAGTTTAATCTTAGACAATTGAAGCGCTGGAGAGGAGCCTGTATATGAAAAAGCTAGAGAGTTTAGTGTAAGGAACGTTTTAATTTGTTGTTAGAAAAATCTTGCAAACTGCCTGATTGTTTTTTCTTAATGGCTCGTATTAGAGAGGCCTTATTTAAATACTTTAAAAGCAAAATGTGTGCTTGATATTATTCTACAAATCTGTTTCATCTCCTTTTAACAAATACTGACATTATGAATCTTACATTTGATTCATATCTTACATTGCTTTTCAAAGGAATGCCAGTTGTATATGAGGTTTCTTCACAGGAAGGATGAGAGAGTTCTGTGTCAAAGCAGCACTGATGTGATACCTTTAAAAAAAAAAAGATTTCCAAGTGGATGGCAAGGGTTAATCTCAGTGTAGTGTCAGGAAGGGGTGAGTGTACAGGACCTGAGAAGATGGATTTGAGCATTTGAAATATTTTTCAAATTTCTCACACTTGAAATTTGGTCCTGCATGTCTGAATTTGGTACAGAGGATCTGTTAACTAAGTTAAAAATTAACATAGGAAGGGTTTTCACCTTCCCATGATTTTTAAGATTACAAAAGCAATTTGATTCCACAAATAACATTTCTTGCTATTATGTTTATGCTTAAAGATAGTAACAGTTTAATACACTTGATTTTTGGGGAAGATTACGTGAGAAAGTGGTAGCACCAAAAGTAGCCATGAATTGAGATTGGGCTAGTTATGTTGTCATGTAGTTTGCAGGACTTGCAATAGAGATTTTTGGGCCTAGTCATAAATTTTGTGGTTTTATGTCATAATCATGTTTATGTCTCATGGTTTCTTTTATCCTTCCCTGTTATCTCATCTCTCTTTAACTAAAATCTTAGAATATACTGTAAATTGAAATTATTAAGGTTTATTATGTTTAAGACAGGGCACACATTTTATGATTATTTTTACTTGTTTTCACCAATTCCATTTCTGAATGTCATGTGGCAGCTAATCCTTGAAGACTAAAGGGGTATAATTTAGAGTTTTTGTAAGATGACCTTCATCAAAAGATGCAGCCATGCAGGAACTTTCAAATCTTTGATGATGAAGAAGGCTCTTTGAAACTGGGGCTGGTTTCATATTCTCATTATGAGTAATAGCCAACATTTTTTGTGCTTGTGGTTTATTGGGGGTGGAAGAAGAGGGAAAAGGGAGAGGTCAGGGGCTACTTGTGACCCATTTCCATGCATCCAAGTTTAGAAATTGATTCCTATCATGATTAGTAATTTGGGAAGCATGCCTGTGCATTTAAACCACACTACTTTCATTCTGAGTTATGCATTAGGATTTTTAACTTCTAAAAATGTCTAGAATTCAGGTTAACTTCTCCTAGTCATGTGTGCATAAAGGGCACGGCATGCACGGTCTAGGCCTTACTTTTGTGGTTATTTGGCCCATTGCATTAGGAGATCTTGTAACCAGAATTATCACCGTGTCATCACCAAATGAAAGACTTAGAAAAGAGGCCTTGGAGACCAGAATCTAGACCAGTGGTTCTCAGCCCTGGTTGTGTTTTAGAATTACCTAAGAGCTTTTGAAATATACAAATACCTCAAGAATCTGATTTGACTGGGCTGGTGTGTGGCTTAGCATTTTTTTTTTTTTTTTTTAAGCTTCTTAGGTGATTCTAATGTATAGCCAGGGTAAAGTTTGTTTGTCACTTCAAGCTTCTTATTTTATTGGCAAAGAACCTGATTCTTAGAGAAGGTAATGACTTTTCTAAAATCACACAGCTAGTTATTACAGAGGTAATTAGTAGCCACAGTTCTAGAGGTCTTTGTTCCTTATTTCCTTTCTATTTTATTTTTTAAGTTGATCTTTTTTTAAAGGTCATTTACTAAGTAATGGGTCTTACATAAGTAGAGGTTGCTTTCCTGAAAAGTATGCTTGCCTCTCAATTACAAACATTTTGGTTATTATTCCAGCATCAGAAGGATAGGCGAATGTTGGTGGAGGCCAAATGAGTGTGTCATGTTTGGGTAGCTGTCCTGTCATTATGGGGGCTTTGGAACTATGAAGTGATAAAAGAGGGAAGAAAAATTGCATTTTGACAAAAGGAGGAAGCCCTTGGGTAACTTGCATTTGTCAGATGCATACTGTGCCAGGGAGAAGGCTGATGGCTGTCTTACAGGTTCCCTTACCTCAGGCATTAAAGTAGAAATGAATAATCAGATGTGGTTAAGAGGGGAAAAGGTTACATTTCCTTTAATTCAGATGAAGGTTACTTGTTCTGCACCCATAAATTAACTAGTGAATTTTCTCAGTTCCTCTTGTCTTGGGGATATCTCTAAGGACTCCAGGGTTTACCTGGTAAGGCCTATTTGCCACTAATTTCTCAATATAGGCCCACACATTTGTATTTCCCATGGGTCAAGCCATGATCATATAGGCAACCTTGAGTTTCTGTGGTGGTGCCCACAATTCACAGATGTGGGATACTATGTTAAGACTTTGCTGCTGCTGCTGCTGCTGCTACTGCTACAGAGGATAATTCTTTAAGAGTCTGAGCCTTCTTCCATGTGAGAATATGTACTATTATGGCTTCTTGCCCAGGTAAAAAGACGAGGGCTGACCTGCCACATAATGCTTATTTATGTCCTCACTGTTCCTGTTCTTTAGATTAATGCATCAGTTCCTTTTCAAATACTATATTATGAAAATGTTAAGTGCAACTTTTAAAAACATTTTTTTTTTTTAAATTTCAAAATAACAAAGTCTTAATTCTACATTGGCTTGTAATTTCGATCTCAGTCACCGTTTAGAGTAACTCACCAGAAGGCTGGTTATGGTCGTGTGTGAAGAATCTGTTTGCTTGGCCCATGTTGCCAAAATGCTGTTTTGTAATTTCCTTTGGCATACTGTCTTCGTCAGTGATTCTCAGCTAATATACTTCCTCTTTCTACAGCAGCAGTACACTAGGGGGACTGTTTTTCCTCTTTTTCAAAGCTGTGTCACTGACCTATGAAGTGAACAAATTGGCCCTTTTAGACTTTGATCTGTGAGCACCATGTAACAGAGCGACTCAAAAGAAGCTAAGTGTGTGTTTTGATATGTTTATCTCCTTCTTAGAAAATGAAATGAAACTATAGCAGACTTATTTTTAGGAGATTTTAGGAGGGATCTATTTTAAGAAAATGACACCATAGAAGAACATCTTGTAGTTAAACTTTTTAGTACTCTGCTTGTGATTCTTACTTAAAACCTGCAAGATATTTTTATTTGGAAAATTAATGAAGTGGCCTTGTCTCACTAAGAAGTAATTTACTTGGCCTGGCAAAAGTTTAGCAGACACTATCTATTGAAAGATCTGTATGAAAATGCAGAGATAAGACTTGAGGTCTGTGTGTTCTGGTGAGATACCCAATTTACCCATCGCTGGAGGGTATATGGAATTTATTTTGTTTTTATGCCCACTTATTGTGCCTGTAGGCAACAGACTTGATCCCATTCTTGACTCCTCATCTCTCTCCTTTTTCTGTATCACAAATTGAGGGGTCATGAAGAGCCACTTTGCCTTTTTGCTGTCACTGAAGGAACTGGGGATCATAAATACAAAGGTGGGCTAGTATCAGTGGATGTTACAGCTGGTGTACAGTAAGAAAATAAAAGATAGGAAAGAGAAAACCCTTTTTACCCATTTGCATCACATCCTATTTCATTCAGTGAACACATATTTATCAAAGGCATATCATGTGTACAGCATTCTGCCAGGCCCCAGGGATATAGTAGTAGCACAAAGCAGATAAGGTTCCAGTTCACAGGAGTTCACTTTCTAATGGGGGAGACAGAAAATAAACTTGCAAATCTGTGCTTTGTGAACTTGTCATTGCTGCCCATTCCCTTTGTCTTATCTGTACTCCTGTTTTCCTCAGTGCTTCAACTCTGCAGAGAAGTTGCTGGCAAATGGCACAGTGGGTATTGGGCATGGCTCAGAGCTGGCCTTTAACTCTGCAGATCATTTTGAGCCTGCTCTGGAGATGCAAGGCCACTGTAACATAGCTCCTGTAGGTTGGGTCTGTTTGGGAGAAGCTTGGATTTTCCTAGGTCCACCCGGATTAGCATACCTGTGGCCCTGGACTAATGTGGAATCCCCACTTCTGTCTCCCAGGGCCTGATGTAGGACTGACCTCCCTCCGGAGTGTATATGGAGCATTGACATAGCTGACTCATCTGTATTGTTGTCTAAAACTCAGAACTAAAAGAGGTCTTAAAAATCAGCTAACTACTTAATTTTACAGTGGAGGAAAGGCCAGGAATGCATGAGTGACTGGCTCAAGGTCCCACAGCTAGCAGAGGTGGGGTTAAGAATGTGTCCTCATGAGCCCAGGGCACCCCTGTTCGGTCATGTCTGCTGCTAACCATTGTGGTTTCACAGCTGTTCCCCTCAGGTTCTGCAAGCTCTTACTTCATTTGTTCTCCTCTGCTGCTCCTCCCCTCTAAAAGGGTGGCTCGCACTAGAATAGCTGTGTTTCTCTTTTGCATTCTCCATCAGGCTCTCAGCTCACCTTGCTGAAAAAGCTTTCTCTCTTAACCCCACCCTATCCTGTCCACCCCATGACACCTGCCTGTTTCTTTTGTCACTTTCCTGTGACTCTTGATTATTCTCAAGAACAGTGTAAGAGCCTTGAAAGCAGGGCGTGTGTCTACTAGATGCATACACGTTGCTCATTCCTGGAGCCTTGTTCTGGGACTGTGATACTAAAACAGGGTGCTGTGACTCAGGAGTGAGCTGATGTCATGTGTGGAGTCTTGTGGATACTTGCAGCTCTGAAGGTGGCATTGGCCTTAGACCTTTTAGCATTGATGTTGATACGATGTGGTGTAAATGTGAAATGATGCTCTGATATCTCTGAGGTTTCTTACGGTGTCTTGTTTCCTAGCATAGAAGTCCTTGAAAACTGCATCATTACCAGTGACTACTCACCACAGAAACTGAGGGAAACCTGATCTTAGGATGACCTTTTGTTAAGAGAAGTATGAAGTCAAGTTTTCTCTCTGTGTGTATACCCCACTGTATGTAACATCAGTGTGCACTGGCTAGAAGGTCACTATGGAATTGTTTGGCCTAAAGCTTACTTACCCACTTCTTACAGGAGCAACGCTGTTATGTAAAACTAAGTTGGTTATAATGTTCTGTGTTTTAGGCATAAGTCCCAGATATTCTTTTTTTTTTTTTTTTTCACATAGTATGAATGTACTTAAAAGTCCCAGATATTCTTGACATTTTACATCCATGGATTAGGACATAGAAGTTACATATAAAGGAAGAGTAGATAGCAAGCAGTCTTTGAGATGAACCATTTCAGGGCCAGTCTGCAGCTCTTCCTAGTTAGTTTTCTGAATAGGTGGTTACACTAGTGATTATGATAGGAGACCCCAATTCTGTTTATATCACTGCCAGACAGACTCGGTTTTTTTAACCATTTTGTTCTTAACCAAACAACTTTCATTTCCCAGTATCTCAATTTCCCCCCAAAGGAAAAGAACAATAGCAGGCATCCATAGAATACTGTGATGTGTCACTCTCTCTTGGTAAAATACACATGTATGATTGGAGTATTTAGAGTTTGTGTGTTCACTTTTTACTCCTGCTATTTTGAGGTTTTAATCGTGAGACTTTGTCTCGGCAGTGTCTCAGTGACTCTATGGAATAACATTACAAAGCAAAGCAGACTACTCTGGACTGTGGTCCTTCTAGTAATTCTGCTACTCCTGGGTCATTGCCTGTGGTGAAGAGCCAGGTTATCTTCTGGGGACTCACCATGTCTGGGTGTCCACACGCATCCTGGTTCTGCATTGAGGAGTTGAGCACAGAGCAAGGAAAGCATGTGGTATGTATTTGTAGGGGGCAAGGCCAAAGTAGAAGTGACCTCTCTGCTAAACAAACAAATGATATGCATTAGCTTCCTTCTGGAGTGTACCTACAATAAACCCAATAGAGATGTGTTTGACAGTTTTCAGATGTGTTCTGAAATTTCTTATTAATTTCTTTGAACAACTTTGTGTGTGTGTGGAGGGTAGAGAATCCACATCATATTTTTCCTTGTGTTGTAGATGTATAGTGAAATTAATAATTTAGCTCCTGAAGCCTTTGAGAATTTATTTTAAATTCAGAGCCAGCAGAGGGAGTACATAAGTCTTTAAGCTGATTGCAGGTATTCTTTTTCCTCTCAGCTAAAATAATACCTTCATAAAAAAAAAAAAAAAAAAGAAAGAAAGAAAAGAAAAAAAGAAGAACTCTGATATATAGTGTTTCCTATAGGCTTATTGTTATCAGTAGAAAAGGGTAATTTGGGAGAGGAGGGTAGAGATTAAAAACCCAAGGTAACTTTTTTTAAAGGAAACCTTGGTCTTCTAAGATCCGTGGTTCACTTCCCATTCCCAAATAGTTAAATGAAAAGTGTCCTCCTTTGCCTTTCATTTTTTTGCTGCTTGACTCATGATAATATATGTGAATGTCCATCTGCACCTAATACCTAACTTGTACAGAATATGTCCAGCGTCTGGATCAGTGGAATGTTCTATGTTTTCGTGTTATTTTGGTGGGGACTTTTGATATTTTCCAAGGCTTCACAGTTTCCCATGGGTGAGAGAAAGGTAAGAATGACGTTATTTCCAATTCAAATTTAGTAATTTTGGATCTCCTAGAGACTGTAGCTTTGAACTTGTTTATAATTCTGTAATGCTATAATTTGTTGTCTCCCTCTGCTTCACCCTGTATTTTGATGGTGGTTTATTTTGATTTGGTAGCTGTAGTGGGTTGGATAGTGTCCCCCTAAAATTAACATCCTCCTCAAACCTCAGAATGGTGACCTTATTTGGAAATAGGTCTTTCCAGAAGTAATTAGCTAGATTAAGATGAGGTAGTACTGGATTAGGGTGGGTGTGAGACAAGGAGAGGCTACACAGAGACTCAGAGAAGGCCGTGTGGAGATGGAGGCAAAGATTGGAGTGATGCAGTTAGAAGCCGAGGGACCAAGGATTACCAGGAGCCACCAGCAGCTGGGAAGAGGCAAGAGAAGATCCTCCCCCAGAGCTTTCAGAGCGAGCATGGCTCGGCCAACACCTTGATTTTGGGCTTCTAGCCTCCAGAACTATGAGAGAGTAGTTTTCTACTGTTATAAAGCGTTAGATTTATGGTCATGTGCTATGGCAGCCCTAGGAAACTAGCATAGGAGCCTAGGCATGGAAGACAGGGTCCCGGCAGGGCTGTGGATAGAGATGACAAATAAAAAGCCTTTATTTAGATTCAAATTAAAATGTTAATATTCATAAGCTACTTTCTGGTAACCTGAATTTCTTCTTTTTTAAAATTCTGCTGTGAGGGACACATGGGAGGCATGACGTCCCCTTGATTTCCCAGTTAGAACTACTGGAATTTGTCCCTCTCACTTGTTTTGAATGAGGTATGTTTTCCCTGCCCCCCCCATAACCCCACCCCCAGTTAAATTTCTTTTTCTTGACCTATTTCGTGAAGCTGGTGATATGACTGTGCTTGTCACGTGTGGGCTGGAGGTTTACAGGTTTACACTAAGACTGTGAGGTCTGGCTGAGGGCTTCGGTCTGGAAGAGTCAGTCTTTGAGGGGAGAGAGGAGCCAAAGATCTTCCCTTCCCTGTCATGGAGCCATGCTGGGTTCATCGCTGTGGATGATGGCAGTAAGGCTAGTCACCACTCTCTCTGGAGTTCCTTCAGCTTGTCCTGTGCTTGGCTCAAGCCTTTCAGTCTCATGCACCTGGTGCTTCAGGCTCACATCCTGTCTGCTTACATTTATGTCCAAAAAACGGCTGTTCTGTTGACACTTAGGACATAGCGTTATTGTCCTCGTAGAAGTAGCAGCAGTCGATATTTGCTAGGTACCTAACAGGTGTTTGGCTTGAAATGTTCAGACATATTTGAGTCAGAATTGCATCCGTTTATTCTCGTATTTTAGAATGATACTTTTGGAGAGGGAAGCCAGGGTTATAGAAGAGATATAGTTTGGCTTTTACAGTAAAAAGAGTCTACACAAGACATTTCAGGCCTAGTTGTAACAATAATGACAATAATAGCTATGTTTTATTAAGCCTTTACTATGTGCCAAGTTCTCAGCTAGGCTTTTTACACCCAATACTGATCCTATAAGATAGACATTTAAATGTAAACTCCATTTTAAAGACAAGGAAATGGTTCGAAGAGGTTAAAGTAACTTGCTTGGGATCTGAACCCAGGTTCCTCTGACTTTGGAGCTTTTGCCTTTTCTGTTATGCTTTATGGCCTCCTGGAGTGTGGGTGGGCTTTGGGCGGGCTACAACAATGAATTAAATAGCTGCCATTTTAAAAGTTTCTATTATATGCCACATTCTTTACATATATTGCCACTAATCCTCACATTAATCCTTCAGAGTATGTCTTGAATGCTTATCTTCAGAGTTGTGCTGACTCAGTCACTAACACCTGTCTTTGTGTGTTGGTGGAAAGTATACTGTGACCTAGGATTTAGGCTCCTTCCCTTGATTTTTGCGTGAACTAATAACTTTTAAGAATCAGTGAGTACCTGGGCCTTTGGTGGGGGCGTAGGAGTGGCTTGAGAATTCTGTCAGAAACCTGTTGGTTTGGGGCTCCTCACTTGTGTTCAGTCACTGCCGTGTGTGACTTCACATCTGACTAAGGGTCAGATACAAAGTGGTGGTTTTAATTGGCCATAGGAATGCCTATGTGTACCTATGTGTCCTAAGATAAAATGTGGCTAGCAGAATATTAATTATCCCATGTTGTTCTGTATGTGTTGGAAGAAAATTTCAGAACTCTCAGTTTCACAGTAAAGGTAGTTAAGTAGTGTCTGGATAACGTCCAGAGGACAGACTGAAAGCCTCTGATAACTGCGCGCCGGCAGGACGGTTGGTTCGTCCTGATAACTGAATGTGGCCAGGGCCGGGAGGGGGTGTGCAGCCAGCTCGAGGCACTTGCAGTGGAGGGCGGCGGTGCCTGCCGGACGCTGTGAAAAGGGCGGCTCTCGGTATAAACCTGAAGTTTAAGGAGGGCATAAAATTAGATACAATTTAGCTTGTTAGATGTCTCCTTGAAAACTGATACTACCGGTACATTAAAAAGATCCAGTGTATAGTTAAGTCATTAATTCAGGTAATTCAGATCTCAAAACTGCTTTTTTCCTGAAGTGTCCTAATAATTGATTTTAAAAATGATATTTCTGTCATCATAAATTATCTGCTTTGGTCCCCTATTTCATATTAAGCTTGGACTGAGTAATGTTTAAAGCCTCCTGCTTATCCACCTCCCTTTTTAAAAATTTTTATTTTACTTAATATTTAAAAAACTTGAGGTAGTTTAATTTTCTTCTAATATCATAATGGTTTCATAAAGTAAAACACTTGCCCTAGATCTCTCCATTTGAACTTTTCCTATTGGTAAATTCCTAAAAGAAAATTCTACCTAACTTAAAACTCACTGCGGCAGTAGCTCTTCCAGAGTTTTTACTTTAGACATAGCTGTTCAGGGGCTTCCCAGCAACATTCATTTCCAAATCAAGGAATTTTAATCTCACCCTTCATACTTTTATATCTCAGTGTGAATTGGGTGATTTTTTTTGTAGTGAAATGCTCAGTTGGTAAGATGAAAAGGGACATATCTTTATTTACTAGTATGTTTTAGTACAGTCCCATTAACAGCATTAATTTGCCATGTATGAATACACCTGTCATGCAAATAAATAGTGGCCCACAGACTAGTAAAATTTTAAGCAAAATAATTTTTTTAAGTAAAAATTAAAGCTCTGAGCCCAGGTGTTCTAAAGTTCTTTAGAAGAAGAATGTCAGATCAGGTTCATCATTTATAAAACCCCGAGAAGCCTGGAATTGACTCATGAATATGTCGTGGGCCTGATTATTTTAAAGTTATCTTCAAGCTGATAGCAGTGTGAGTTTGCTTGCTTTAGAACACTTGGGCTTTTAAGCTCCTGGTAGATAACTTCCTAGGTGAGCTAGTATACTGTTTCTTGAAATTAGTGGCCTAGATCAGGACTTCTATCTCCAAGCCTGTCCAGTAAAGATAAGTTTACAGCCTCCTGTTTGAATAGATGCATGTCCTTTGCTGAACTGAATTCTCTAAATCAGTCCTCTTTAGTCTCCTCCCTTTCCAAGAAAGATCCTTATTTCAGACTGGAAGGCTAGATGATTTGGGCCATATTTTAGGCTTTATCACACTTAGCTTTCATGTCTGTTGCTAAGGTGAAATTCAGCATTTGACTGTAGGCATCATTTAGTAGGTGTTCTTTGGGAAAGAGGGGAGAGGTTTATCCTGATAGTCTCATAAAATCAGGAAATGCTTTGAGTTAATTCGTGGCAGCCAGTACTGAATGAGTGAGGGTACCATGTGTTAAATTAGGAAAGGTAACTCATGCTGTTAGTGAAAACTGTGTCTTCTAAATTGGCTTTAAAATGATCGTCACACCTCAGCCTCCTGAGTAGCTATAACTACAGGTATGTGCCACCATGCCCAGCTAATTAAAACATTTTTTTTATACAGATGAGTTTTCACTGTGCTGCCCAGGCTGGTCTTGAACTCCTGGCTTCAAGGAATCCTCCTGCCTCGGCCTCCCAAATTGTTGGGATTATAGTTGTGAGCCTCCATGCCTGGCCCAATTCACATTTTTAAGATATAGTTTTATCTGCATCTAAGTTTTCTAAACAACAACGAAAAAATTAAATTGGTAAATCCGTTTTAACTTTTAATGCAGTGGAAATACATGTGGACTTTTATCTCTGGGCTCCCGGTGTTTGCCCTATCCATGTGAGCAGAGATAATTTTCACCTGACATATCATTGCCTGCCCTTAGAGTCCCTGATCTTTCCAATGACCACCAATACCGCATTCTACTCACTGGTTTGTTTTATGTTCATCATTCTGCCTTAAACAGGATCATAAAGCTTTCAAAAAATCTTTTTTCAGCTTGTTGTCTCACGCATATGTGCTGATCAAGAAGGAAGAGAAGAAAATATCATCTGCATCACATGATTTTACAACTTCAAAAACCCATCATTTGTCAGCGTGGTTACTGTGAGGGTAATTTCAACTACCAAGTGCTCTGGGAGTTACTTTTAAAATCTCTTCCCTCCCCTTTTAAAAACAGTTGCTGAGGAAGAAATTTTATTGTTTTTCTGGCACATGACTTCAAACTTGAATCTTCAGATGATTTGTGAAAAGTTTGCCTCAGTTCATTGTTATTTCTCCTACATCAATGGCTTTCAACCCTGGCTGCATTTTACTATCACCTGGGGAGCTAGAAAAACAAACAAAACACCAGTATCTAGGTCCCATCCTAATGCAGTTAGGTTAGAATCTCTAGGTATGGGCTTGGGCATCTCTATATTTTTAAGCTCTCCAGGTGGTTATAATGTATAGATAGGGTTGAGAACCATTGTCTTAGAGAAATTAGATTTGCCTGTGGAAGTTATCACCTATTTTCGTATTGACTTTTGGACCCATTTCAACCCTGTCCTCCATAGGAAGCTCCATATGAAAAGGAGCGTGGTCATGTTGGGATTGAAGAGTGCAGTTGGCGTCCAAGACAAGAGCATCATTTTTACTTAACAAACTATGTTTAACTGGAATCTCCTCCTCTCCTTTCTTGCGTATAAATGCATGTTGCTTCTTTAAAGTCTCCAACTCTCACTTGCTTTTCTAGACTCTGCTGGACCCTAGTTAACTTATTTTGAAGTTTTCAGGAATTCGTAAGACGAGATGGTGTTGTTTCAAGTCGTTGTATAAGACTTGAAAACACAGACATAAACTTACCATCCCTCTTTTGTGCTAACCTTCCAGGATGACAGTAATGATAGAGGATCTCCTCAGGTGTATAGAGGAAACCAAGTGTTCGTCCTAGTGTGTATGTTGTGTTCAGAGGGCTTGTGTTTAGGTTAGATTCTGGTTGTTTTGTGATCTTTCTCCCTTACATGTTTGTTTTGGTTTTTTGAGAATGTTCCTGGTTTTAAGACCAGCATCAGGCAGGGCAGTAGTCACACTGACTCATCCCAAGATGGACGGGGACCTGTGGGGCACAGATAAGAATGTGCTGGGTGTAATCACTGAGAAGGGTGGGTGTGGTGAGTGCAGAGTGATGCAGCTCCGGTGGTGAAGTCCTAGGCATAGCAGTGGCCAGGAGCTGACAGCCGTCCTGGCTCAGGATCCGAGAAGGCACATGGCCTCTCCCACCACAGGTGAACAAGTGTTGCTGCCTGTCAGTATTGTTGGATTCTGTTGTCCGATAAGCAGTGCCTCAGGATCAGCCATGTCACACGTTGCCAATGGCTTCAGGAGTATAAATAGTGCAAAGAACAGGTTGGCCAGCACTGGAAATTTCATTTCAGGACCTCTTAGCAGCTGCTTCAGAATGTTGCCCACAAACACCCTTATATCTGACACATTAAAAAAAAAAAAACACACCACCTCACCAGGATGAGTTGTTCTGTTAGTAACATCCCTTTTCCTGCATGAAGCTGTATCCGAGAGGGAGAGGAGATACGGCTTGAGAGTGCTGAGCTGCTGAAGGGCGGCGGTCGGTGCTTGCTTCTCGGGGAAGTGGGTAGGGGAGGCAAGTCACTCTGCTCAGATTCACCACAATTCTCGGGAACGGTCAAGAAGGCAGGTTTAGGTGTTGGAACAACATCAGAAGGTCCACGTGGAAGGGAAAGCTGCACTGAGGGCCTTATGTCTGGGGCCACAGTTTAGAGGAAAGTCCTAAATATTGTGCCATTAACACCTTAGGCAGCATTCAAAATTGGACTCCAGGAGAGTAGTGGGGACTTTAAGAGATCAGAAGTCAGTGAGATACAGCTGGTAGGAAATTGAAGTGCTTGGGAGAATGGGACACTTTCCAAAGCTGCCACTGCTCACACAAGAAATATGTAAACATGTCAGGGGCACTTCTCAAGTTTTTCAAAAGCATGGGCCTATGCTTGCATGTTTTAGGGGTTAGGAGAGGGGTGTATCGTGAAAGGATCTGGCATTGAGGATACATTCACAGAGAAGTAAAGTGTCTTAAAAAACAATCAGGCTCATGAGAAAAAGCCTGCCTGGCAGCAGTCTAGAAGGTTTGGCTCCCAGCCCGAGGGACTGAGTCCTTGGCTCCTATGGCCCAGTTTTGAAGATGGTGATGAGGGACATCATCTGCTTGATGCCTCTGAAAACTTCCTCTAGGAAGCTATAGCGGAGACCTTTGGATTTGAGAAGATTCCACATGCTGCTGAATTGCAGAATTGAAGCTGGAAAGCTTTTAGTCCCCTCCCCCACCTCCAAAAAGGGGCAAAAAGTGTTCCGTGTTGGTGTGAATGGGTATGATGTGTGCAGTCATTGCCTTAGGTGTGTCTATCATTTTCATGGCTGTCACTAAAAGCCACTGTTAATTGAACGTTTATTAGCAGTGTACCAGACACCATTGAGAGCCTTATGCATATTAGCTCTTCCTCTTAATGCATGAGGAAACTGAGGTGCAGAATGGTTAAGTGAGTTGGCTGAGGCCATACAATTGGTAAGTGATAGAGGTGGGATACCTCTATCAGTATGTCTCCACTTTGACTAAATAAACTCCAAAGTCAATTTACCCAAGCTTTTAAGGATTTTGATTTTATAATACTGCCTGAGACCTCGCTGGGCTATTCTTTTCCATCATATTTCCCATTTTGGTTTAAAAGAAGAGAAAGGAGGGGAGTTTGCATGATCTTTCTGTTAGAATTGGGATAGGTGCATTCTACCTGGCTCATCATTGTTTCAGAACCTATAGAAAGAACCTTGTAGACAAGCATTCACATTGAACACAAAAGGCTTTCAAACTTGTACTGTTGTGAAGTGTGATTATTCTTAGGGATGGGACTCTTTAAACTGCCTATTTCTCCAGGCTGCAGAGCAGATGTGATATTTCAAGAAGGATGACCTAGGTTGTCTTTTGCAGTTTCAGAAATGAGACACAAAGATGCTTTTATTCTAAACTGCATCTAAACTTTCCTATGATCACTGCTTTTTCTCTCCCCCTCCCTCTCCCTCTCTTCTGTGGAAGTCGAAGCAGCCTAATTGTATGTCATCACTTGGTGAGCCATCCCCATTGTGCTTGGAAGCTGATGGTTCGGTCATCTAGGTATAGACAGTGTTCATTCTTTTCTTTGGATCTGCTTCACACTTTCAGGACCAGGACATTGTGCATGGTGTTTTAAGAAGGTAATAGCAGCAAGCACATGTTGAACAGTGGAAGCAGGAGGAAAAGGACCAGGGTAGATGACTGAATTGGCAAATGGGGGCCAAGGAGCCTGGGAGGTGGCCCAGTAAAAATGCCTTGCCACAGAGGCAAGAGTTTTGTAGTTATGTGACTGTGATGAAATATTAGCGGTGATGGCTGGGTTTAGGAGAGTTAAGCCATTATGTAATTTCTTTAGAGAACGTTGTCAACCAACATATATGTACTCCTGGTTAAATGGTATCATTAATGTGCACCCTGTGTAATTTAAACTGCAAACTGAATTTGCTTTTCAGTCTCAATCTTGGAACCATTGATACACCTTGGGGAGGCCAGTGAACCATTGCAGCTCTTCCTATACTGGATGGAAAGAGGAAAGCAGTTATTTTGTCATTCTGGAATAGTAAAAAAAAAAAAAAAAAAATCTGTGTTTTGGTAGTGCCTTCCAAGGAATTCAGAATTATGAATCATTTCTTCTTTGTCAAGGTGGGAGAGGCATTCTGTCTGACTAAATCTCCCAAAGCCTTTGGTTTTTGATGGCTGAAAGAATGAAAGGAAAGATACAGGAAACTGTCTGGGCCATCTTCCCCCCATTATCACCCTTTCATAAAAAAATGATCTGTGGCTTGCTGCCAAGACCATGTTCAAAAAAACACTTGGTTTTCTGGTATTTCTCATCTCCATGAAAAATAAAAAGCATTTCCATTTTTTTTCTGAGATAAATGGTAAAGATAAAGCTTTCTCAAATTTTAAAATAATACACTGTACACTGTCCAAGAAAAAGCCCTTAAAACAATGGAAGCTATTTTTGGATTATTATATAAATAGTTTTAGCTATCACATAGGGACAAGATACTTCTCCTGCACTCCTAACCCATGCAGGAAAAAGGAGAAATCAACTCTCTTTGTTGGGTTGGCATTGGCCATTTATTCACTAGCCACTTAAGCAGGTACCTACCAGCCACTTTTAGATTAAATCTAGGGATCATCCTGTTTACCAGATGTGGGACACAGGCCCAGTGAGCTTGTGACTGAGTGGAAGTAAAGGTGAAGGTTGGGCTAAGGAGCCTAAGATTCCCAGCCCCGTATTCTAGCAGGAGAGTTGTCACCTGGGAATCTTTATATCCAGTTGTTAAGAACTCAGAAGTATCTCTTTTCTCAGTCACAGACTAATAACTTTTTAAAAAGTGGCTGGAATTTTTTATTTTTATTTTTTTGAGACAGGGTCTTGCTGTTGCCCAGGCTAGAGTGCAGTGATATCATCCGGGCTCACTGCATCATCAAATTCCTGGGCACAAGAGATCCTCTTGCCTCAGCCTCCCAAGTAGTTGGGACTGCATGTGCACACCACCACACCTGGCTAATTCTTTTAGGGTTTTTTTTTTTGTTGTTATTTGTTTGTTTGTTTGTTTTGTAGAGATGGTGTCTCACTATTGCCCAGGCTGGTCTTGAACTCTTGGCCTCAAGGAATCCTCCCACTTTAGCCTCCTAAAGTGCTAGGATTACAGATGGAAGCTGGCTCTGGCCCAGGGCTGGACTTTTTAGAATAAAAATTGTGAGTTCTTCTGTATGTAAACGGGGATATTCTAAAAGACCTAAAAGAAAATAAATGAGCCTTGTCAGATAATGCATTTATTCCATTTACCTTAATCCCTTTTGGTTAGGTTTTTGTCATGGAGATGACGAGTAACTCCTTCAGAGGATGTTAAGCAGTGGTGTTACTTCTTTTTTTAAGGAGAGAATTTTTAGGGCAGTCTTTGAGTATTTTGTCTTGTTTTGTGTAGATAGCTATGTATAAAGATAGGAAAGCTGAGCCTGACCCAGAAAAAATAGTGCCAGTCCTTGCCCTTGGTCTGTTATTCAAACACTTGTTCGGTGTGACTGCCTTCCATCTGCCGGCCAGTGCTCCCAGTATCCACACCCCTTCTCAGCAGCTCTGCTTCATGTCCCTGGCATCCCCCTGTTCATCTCACCTGGGCTGTTTCCTGAGGGATTTTCTAGGGGACGGTCTAATCCAAGAAGCAAATTAATGTTAAATCGATGGTGGAACCCTGGAGTTCCAAAACTTAATGCTTTGGATATCATCTAATTGACGCTTTATTTTCCAAACAAGGAAATTAAGGATCAGAGATGGAAAGGAGCTTACCTGAAACCACTCAGTGAGGCCACTCAGTTGTGAACTGACTCTGGTCATCACCATTTTTACTGAGGAAGATCTACTGACTGTCTCAAGAGTGTCTATAAAGTGCCTGCACCTGCCTAGGCACATTCCTTACTTCAGACACCATTACCTTGTTCCAATTTTAGTATACATGCTGCCGAAGTGAGCACGCTATTATTACCTCATTATCTAGGGAAGGAACAAGGCCTTTTGTTTCACTGTGGCCAGTGAAGAGGCATTCTGTGGAAATGTACCTATGGGAGGCTTCTTCAAGTACCCAAAATGCTACTTTATAAACCTCTAGGCCTTGAAAAATGACTGCCTGATGGCAGCCCTATAATCCAGAGTGATGGGGCCTGAGTATTCTAAGTGGTTGTAACTTTAAGGGTTGTGACTTTGGGAAAGAATTATACTGCATGTAATGTTTCCAAGAATTAGTTACTCTGTGCCAGAGGAGTGGGCACAGTAAGCTGGATCAATGGCTTTAATTGGTAGCAGTTTGCTACATGAGAAATCTGCAGTTCCACCAGACTTAATGCTGGGCAGCTCTTGTATTAAATACTGTTTGGTAGATTTGGACGTCTTTTATTGGAAATTAAGCCCCCAAAGCAGCTTTTTGTAACTATTAGAGTCTGATTGATAATGCTAAGCTCTTTAGGCACTGGAGAAGTCTGGCAGTCTTTGGAATGAGGAATTTCTTTGGCTTTGGCACTGAGAGCAAAAGTGCCACTTCTAGTCACTTTTAATGTTACCAGGAAATTTCATTCTCAACATTGATCATTGAAAGGTTTGTGGCAAACAGGATTTCAATCCTGTGGTGAGTTAATCTATGTGTGTTTTAAAGTTGAATAAAAGTACAGCAAATTGTTTGAATGCAATTCCTGTGAACAGAGTTTTGTTGGTTACGCAGAGGGTTGGAAGTTCTGGTTCCTCAGCAGTGGGTTGGTAGCAGTGGTGCTGGCTTCTACAGCCTGGGCCAGGTACAGGCCCAGGCCTAAAGCCAGGGGAAAGTGTACATGTATAGGGCTCACATGACTTGATCATTTGGGGACAGGGCATGAGGACGTGCTCCCTGGGCCACAGCCATGATTATTCATCTATCTGCTTTCATTCAGCTGGTATGGTAATGCATGGAATAAAGATGGACATAGAATTGCTTCTGATGGGTCTGCATTATAGTGAGTGATAGGGTTATGCAAACAGAAAGTTGCAATATTTCTTGGGAGACTGCACTAATCCACCTCGTCTGGAAGGAAGGGAAGTCTTACTGAGCTGTGCATCTTGGCATGTATCTCTGCCTTCGTTCATTATTTTCACCTCTGATAATGAAATTTCTGACAATACAGTGTGTTGTTGTTCATTTTCTTTTGTTGCTAAAAGTATTACAGTAATCAAAGAATTCCTTGCAGAACTTTTGCAACCCTAAAAGAAATGTGATAAAACACAGACCTCGCTTGATAGATTGCAGGGTACAGGGAGGTGGGAGTTGTCCTTCCTTTAGCTTTGGCTTTGCTGTTTGTTTGTGTAACCATGAAAGAATACTGAGTCTGCTTTTTGTAAAGGAGATGACTTGGCTCATCCTTAACATGCAGAGTGTTGGGTGAATTAATGAGTGGAAGGCACATAATAATATGTGGCTCTTATATAGTATTTTGATGATTTCACCTAGAATCTTGCCATCTGGAAACTTGCATTTACTAGGATACAGTGCCAATTTTGGATGATACTGAGTCCAATGTGTATTTAAAATGGTTTAGATTTTCATTTGGCTAAAACCTAGGAGGTGTAGACTAATAGAATAACAGTAATGATAGCTTTTCCTAAGGAGCTCTGAATAGCCTCAGAAGTACTCTAATGAGAAGAAAAAGGCAGAATGTTACTGTTTTATAGGATGAAGTGGAAACATGGTAGCCTGCACAAGGTGATAAAGCTGGCCCCCTTTGAAATGAGAAGTTCAGTTTCCAATCCCTGGTTTTGGCTCTTGCTTTGTTACCAAGCATAGCTGTCTCTAAAATCTCCAAGCCAGAAAGAATCTTTGCCATCTTATTTTCCCAGCTCCTGGGGAGCAGAGCTTTCCCACCTGGATTTTAGATTCTGCTGAAGGCACTTCAGCCCAAGCCTCAAAAATCTCAAACCTGGTCAGAGCTCATAGCCACTTCTCCTGGGCACCAGCTGCACCCTGTTGAGTTTGGAGCCCAGGCGGTGGTGAGGCCCTGGCTCTTCACTCCCCAGGAGGGCCCTCTGCCACCTCCTCAGCACATCAGCCAAATGAGACTATGATCTTTCCCAAGACAGCTGGGAGTCTCTGCAAGGTGTGCCCCATGCCTTCCTCCAGTTTAGAGATGCTTTTTACCTCTCATTAGAGTGCTTCAGAGGCTATTCAGGGTGCCTTAGAATAACAGTAATGATAGCTTTTCCTATCAGTCTGTAACCTCCTAGGTTTTAGCCAAGTGAAAATCTAAACCACTTTAAACCCATTGCACTCAATATTGTCCAAAATCAGCTGGGTGCTTAGAGGCTTCCACAGGGTGGTGGGGTGTGCTTGCCCCAGGCATCTGTGTCTGTCATTCTGGCTGCTGCCCTTAAGCATCCTTGTAGGGTACACGGGAGACAGATGAGGAGCACATGCCTGAGTTCTGCTCCCACCCCATGCCCATCCTACTTTCTCAGCAGGTTTCTTGCTTTATCATTGCCTCTAAAACTGACAGAGACCTGCCATTCGTGGATGGACTCAGGCCTACAAAAAAGCAATGACTGGCTTTCCCTAAAGATGTTAATTTTAAACTTAGGTTTGCTTATGCCCCTCTTGGGCAATAGCAACTTACAAAAATATACGTAGTATTAAAGGAGGAAACTAAGGGTCAGGGACGATAAAGTACTTTATAGGTGCTAGAGTTATGTTGCAAATTTGACTTGAGTTTCACTGCAGTGGAAACAACAGGGGGACATAAGATTAGCTTCCAAACTTATAGCTGCCTTTAAATAAAAATATGAGTTTCACAGAAGCAGCATGACCTTTTCTGTTACTTAAAAACTTTTTTTCTTGAGACATCATAAACAGAACACTGATATAATAGGCGACGTCCTTGTGTTTGAAATTTAGTTCTCTAAGGTAATGAGCCAGTCAGTCCATTTGTTTCAGTGTTCTTTCCTCAGTGATGTGTTTATGTCCATCCATCTAGCCTTGTAAATCCTTTTTTGACACACCAGGACTTTGGCTGGTTATGCATGGCTCTGGACTTAGGGAGTTACTGGGACTTACAGATGAAGCAGAATGGAATCAGGTTCTTTGGAGGGATTCTTGGAGGAGCCCATGGGAGGAAATCCCAGACAGGTGGGAAAACTGAGGAATCAGAAAAGGTGGGCAGAAGGCAAAATCCCTGGTGTAAGAAATTATCTGTAGCAAGAAGTACTAGCAGGGACTCAGCAGACAGGGCTGGGGCAGAGGGGAATGCCAGGGCCTGCACGACTCATCAAATCACATCACATCACTAAGGAGTCAATGAGGAAGTTGCATTAACACGTATTGGGCACCATCCTTACAATAAACCTGAAGGTAAATATGATTCCTTTTTACTTGCTGAAGAAACAGGCTCAGAGCTGGGTCTGGCCCATGACTGGCTCAGTAGGTATGTGGTGAACCAAGTTGGCTGAGCTCTCACACAGCTGCTGAGTGGCAGAGTGAATACAGACTCAGCCTGCCCACTCCCCATTTTGGTTTCCCCACCCCTGCCTGAGGCCTCTATCGCTTAGAACAGGAGCTCAGGTCTGGGATAAGCCTTTAGGTGACAGATAAAAAGGGGCTCTGAGATTGCTTCTCTCTGGGGCAAAATTAGTCCCAAACTGTTTAACGGAGTCAGGTTGTTCTCAAGGGAGCATAAGATATGGGGATCAATGGGAGTGGGGATGTCAGGCAGCCACTGGAAGCTTTGTGTGTCCATCCATGGTACATCCACTATGCATATTTATACAGAAATATATATATACACACACACCCAATTCCACTGCTTGCTTTTGAAGTGAGTGCTGTGGCTCAGTATTGGCCTTGGTTTTTCTCCCCTCCGTTTTAGACCAGTCTGTGTTCTTGCAAACAGACAAGGCATTGTTTAAAGTACAATGTACTCTCCTGCTTTTGCATTGTCATCAGAAACTCTTGATGAAATGTTTAATTTTTCTCTGAGGTTATCTGGACTTGGTTGACTTCCCTGTGGTACATTTGGTTCTGGAACATGGAACTTTCCTTTTGCCTACCTGTGTTATGTTAAGTCAGTCATAGAATGCACATAAATATTTATATAGAAAACTTAAGGATTCCTTCACTTTGAGATGACTCAGACCAGTGTTTCCAAATGAGTAACATTAATTGCGACACATGCTGGAGAAGGGCTCCCCACGCCCCCCAACTTTTCCTCTGTGTAGCCATCCTTCCTAATACCCTCTGTTAGCAGTAAGGCAAAAGGGGCCTGCCTCTTAAATATAAGCTTCCATATAAAAATGAAGCTAATTTTAAAGGCAACTTTAACCGAGTTAAAAGCTCTATGATGATCTGCTAACCAGTTGGATTGCTTGCGACCTCATTTAAGAATGTGGTTTTTTAAAATTTATTTAAACTTTATAATATTTTTAATTTTTCTTTTTTTCTCAGCAAAACTAACAAAATGAAGGACAAGAATGTGTTTTATTTTATCATCTTTCAGTTTATAAATTCTACAAGGGTAGAGAGATAATGTGAGTTTTTAAGTAAAATTATTTTGAACTATTTTTTAATATATTTAAAAAATTCAGTTCATATTTTTCTCTGTACTTGGGCTTATTCTTTTTGATAGTTTGCTGATTCATTTGCATGGACCATTGACTGGAGGTAGTTTTTTTTGTTGTTGTTTAAGCTAAACTATATGAGAAATCGAGACTTACAAAAAAGATAAATTGAGGCTATTGTATAATTACATTTCTTTAATGAGCTGTTACATTTAAAAGTTTTTAATTAATGAGCTGTTTTGCTATTTCAGAAATTCAGTTATAGTCTACATTACAAGAGTGCACTGGTTATGCAAAGTGAGATATGTGTGTATAGACACAGACCATACTTTCTCCTTCTTCCCTCTGGTCAGTGCTACTTTATATGCCCTGGTCTCCTCCCCACCTCCAAAAAGGCAGAAGCTAAGAAGAAACTTAAAATATTAAGACACACTGAATTGTCTTTGTGGTGAGTCAAGCTGCAGTGCCCTGCTGGCTGGGAAACAGTGGTCTGGGCCTCCCAGAACATGGGAGGCTAGAGAGACAGAAAACATAGCTTCACTGGGTCTTGCGCTCACACTCAAAGCCTCAGCAGGATGCTAGGGCTTTAGCACTGCTTTCTGCTGTGCTGGGATTATTTTTTGCAACTAGGCAAAAAAAAAAAAAAAAGAAGGCCAACATGGTTTGTTCCGGTGCAGTTGGAACATGGAAAAGGCTGAAGGAATACTTAACATTTTTGGTGGAAAGTAATGACAGTATTTTAACTCCCTAACATTTATTAGGTAAACACAGTGTTGTAGGGTCTACAGTTAGAACATTTAAAAATTGGTGTTCTGAGAGTTTCCTAAGACAAAATAGCCAAACTTGTTTTTGGTGTAGTGGGTTTGGAGCAGTTTGATCCCCATCTGTTTGAAGAGGAGGATGGAGGGCATCATGAGCTCCTGCTTCTATCCCTGTGGATAGTTCCGCAAGTAGTTGTTTTCCATGTTCCAGCTTAACTCAGCTTCAGAAAATTATTGTTTTTGAAAATAAAGAAAAAATCTAAGTGGTAGAGAGAAATACAGGCTGTATTTAAACTGGCCTTTGTAATTTTTCTTGGTCACATACAGCCCACATTTTGGAGCTCTGTGACGTGAGCACCCCCCTGCCCAGGGAGCTGGGAGTCTTGACCAGGCCAGGCCCTGGCTGCCCTGGGCTACATAGACACAAGCACAACCCAGATCCTTGTTTACTTCCTCTCCAAGTGCTGGGGACATTCAGTACTAAGGAGGACTGTGTGCTTGCACAAACACTCCTGCCAGCATTCTCTCTCAGCCCTGTTGGCCCTGACTGTCTTAGAAAGTGCTTCATCCCAGGCAGGCTTTTGTTCTTAGAGTGCAGGTGTTATTCCCCGCCAGGCACCCTCTTCCAGGATCCCAGGGCCGACTTGCAGTCCCACTTCCCCACTCTCCTGCAGGCCAGCCAGGAGTTAAGAGCAGGCTGACTCAGGCAGGGTGGCTGGCGGTTCACTGTGAGTTTCTGTGACTAATATTTGGGAAAGCTATACTTTCTTCAGATGCTTATGGGAAATTTAAGGACTGCTGGATTATACTGTGTTGCCTTATGCTGATTCTAAGAGCATTCCAATTGCAAGTGTGTTAAAACACACACACACACACACACACACACACACACACAACTATTTCGAACTGAATGTTAGGCTTAAGAATGAACCTTTGCAGTTTTGTGAATAATCAAAACAAAAGCATGCTGCCAGGATGAGCCATTGCAAAAGCAGGTGGTATTTCTTCAAGGAACTTTTTTACTGTCATGCTATTGGTATTAAGAGATTTATTCTTAATCAAAGGATATCTTACTCTGTACAGTGTCATAATAAAAAACCTTGAACTTTAGCATTCAGATAAAAACAGGTATATAAATGTATAAAGTTAAATGTGAAGTCTGGGACTCATTAACATGATTTAATTTAAATTCTTTTTTTTTTTTTTTGAGAAATAATACTCTTTGAACACCCCCAATCTGAAAATTTGAAATCTGAAATGCTCCGAAATGCGAAACTTTTTGGGTGTCGACATGATGTCACAAGTGGAAAATTCTACATCTGACTTCATGTAATGGGTCGAAGTCAAAACTTTGTTTCATGCACAAAATTAAAAAGTGTTATTTTCGTCATCTGGGTAAGGCAAAAAATACTGTATAAAATTACCTTCAGGCTGTGCGTATATGGTGTATATGAAACATAAATAAATTTCATGTTTAGATTTAGATCCCATACCTACGATATTTCATTATGTATATACAGATATTCCAAAATCTGAAAACATCTGAAATCTGAAACACTTCTGGTCCCAAGCATGATGGATAAGGAACACCCATTCTGTACTCAAATTTGAGAAAAGCAAAGAAGTAATGGATAGACAAAAGAAAAGTACTTGTTTAGCAACTACACAACCAAGGATCATGAACAGAGAATCGAGATTGATGTTTCTGTCAGAATTTTTAATGCCTTGCTCACAAATATGGTTTAAAAATATGCAACTTTTCTCATTTTAGTACTGTAATTGTGGCTCTTTCATGAGCCTCATATTTCAGACTGAAGGGAACCTTAGAGCTCATTCTAACTCATCTGCCTCAGTTGACAGCAGGAGAAACTGAGGCCCAGAATTTGGTGGTGGTCTCAGAGCACCCAAGCTAGTTGGTGAGGCAGAGGGCTCAGTCTTCACACTCCAGGCCCTTCCTTTAAAAAATGTTGCTACCTGCCCTTGTGGCTATTATAAAGACCTGTTTGGGGCATGGGTGTGGGGGCTGCGGGGAGGTTTTAGGTTTCTCATTTCACATTCCAGGTGTAGCTGGGACTCACCTGGTGACATTTTAGAACTTCTGCTTTTATTTTTGTGCCCAACATTGGACTAAGGGTGGTCCATTTCCATTGAGGATAACCATGCCCATTAGAGGCAACCATCCTGACCCCTAAGTACCATGTGAGGTATATGCTTTGTATGTCTGTGAGAACAGTGTTCCCCAAGGTGGGTTCCCTTGGAAGCACTGGTAGTCCTGCGTGATTTGGGCAGTTAAACAGCATTTAAATGGCTTATTTCCTTTTCCAAACAGAACTTCTCAGGACAATCCCACCTCAGGGGAAATCCCATCACATCCTTCTGGTGGTAGTATAAGTCAGGAGTCAGCATGAAATCCAAGATTCTTAGCAATCAGGAAAAAGCAAGACGGATCAGAACCTAAATTAAACTGAAGTTCTAAAGTTCACTTTTTGGTCAGGCATTCAGGAAGTAGCACGTGAAAATTTGCTTGGGTACAGTTTCCTCATAGTTCTTCAGCACCTTGAAATAACAGTTTTAGCTGGCAGTAAACAAAAATCTCTAGTTATTTTTCTTTCCATCTGATTGAACAAGTTACTGTATAGGGAGGTGACACAAAACAAAACTTTGTGTCTCTGAAGCCAAGATTTTGGGATCTTCACTTTATACAAAGTTACTTATAAGTTGCAGTTACCTTGAAAGAAAGAAAGAATGGTATCCTTGTAAAGTTTTATCTACATGTTTTAAAGTTAAGCACTGCCCTTTTTTATTAAAACAAGATTGGAAAATTGTGCTATATCTATATCAGTACAAAGGGAGTACTGCTCTGCAGTAAAAAGGAACAATTCACTGATACACAATGTGGATGAATCTCAGAAATATGCTGAGAGAAGAAAGCCGGACACATAAGAGTACATACTCTTTGATTCCACTTCTGGGAAATTCTAGAAAAGGCAAACTAATCTACGGTGACAGAAAGCAGATCAGCAGTTGCCAGGGGCCATGTGGATAGGGGGAGATTGACTGCAAAAGGGCATAAGGGAACTTTTGGGGGAGAAATGAAAATGTTTTCTGTCTTTATTGTGGTGGTGATTACACTGGTGGGGATACATTTGCCAAAATTCATCTGGCTGTATGCTTAAAATGGGTATGTTTTTTGGTATGTAAATTATACTTCATAAAGTTGATTTAAATAGAAAAAAAGGTTTAAAGACTATGCTTGGAATTTCTTTGTGTAATTTAAAAAAACCCAAATAGTCCAATTGGGCTAGGTTTCTTGTTTGTTTGTTTGTTTGTTTTGTAAAAGACTCAGGGTCTCACTCTGTTGCCCAGGCTGGAGTGCAGTGGCATGACTTTAGCTCACTGCAGCCTCCAACTCCTGAGCTGGAACGATCCTTCTGCCTCAGCCTCCCAAGTCACTGGGACTACAGCTGTGCACCACCACGCCTGGCCTGGCTGATTTAAATCACCCCTCCCCCTCGCCCCCGTAGAGAAGGGGGGCATCTCATATGTTGCACAGGCTGATCTTGAACTCCTGGCCTCAAGCAGTCCTGGATGCCTCACCCTCCCAATGTGCTGAGATTGCAGGGGTGAGCCACTGTGCCCTGCCCTGGGCCAGTTTTTATGGCGCTGTAATCTAGGCCCTTAATGTTCAGATTTCTTCAGTTATCCCTTTATTCATCATTACTCAGGTATCTTCCCATCTCTTCTGCCTCCTTCTTCCTTGTTCCATGATCTGAGCAACAGAAATTCTTTGCTTTCAGGAGCTTATAGTCCTTGTTAGTTGTAAGCTAGAATGCATTTTAAATTCACCTCAAAATCGTTTTTAAAGTAGGAGGTTCTGTAAGCATTGGTGATTTTTCTGGAATGGAGGTGTGGTGGAAGCTTAAATGTATGTGTGTGGGAAGAGGCTGGGTGTTCCTCAGATAATTGTGCTGTGGTTCCTCACACCTGTCTTAAGCTTCTGTGTGAGTACTGAAAGAAAGTGTCATGAATTTTGCTGCTGGCATTTGTTGGCCACAGCTGGGGCCTTGGGTGGCACATTTGTTGTGGTTTCAGAGTCTCTGAGAAGCCATTTGTTGGGAGTGTGCTGAGAATGGTTGGTGTGGGTAGTAATTGAGTAGGTAGAGGGAGGAGGAGGATTCCTAGTGCTTTCATTGCTCTCTAGCTTTTAATCTCAATCTCAATACCATTAGAATTTAGAGAGGAATTTTTCTTGTGTATCCACAGAGGAAATGGATGGATACTTAGGAATGTATAAGTTAGTGGTCAATTTGAACCATCCTAGGTATTGGGAATATTGTTGAGTGTTTTTCAAGTTCAAGTCCTCCATATATCTACCCCATGTTAACCTCCAAGAAAGAACTAGTTGTTCTTAATGGATTGTGTTAGCTGGACGTGGTACAAGTATTTTTTCTTAGAAGGGAGGATTACACATTATAGTAACAAGATGTTCTTTTATTTCCTAGTTTATCAAAAGATGTTGATTGTGAAATAGGGTGTGCGTATATTCAGATCTGAAGGTGTTTTAACAGATGAGCTTGAAAGTGTGAGAAAAGGTTGTGTCAGAAGGTTAACTGGGCTTAATGAAAGCTAAATAATTGGTGGGGGACAGACAGAAAAGTAAATAATTTTTTCCTTTGCTGTGTATCTCTTGGACATCTTTTGGCTTTGTGTTTATGTTAACTTTGACTTAAAACTACAGCAGTAAGAGGGAGATGGCAGAAAGTTGTATCCTGATATTCTTTTTCCCTCTTTTTTGTTTTTCCCACTGTGAAAAGTTGCTGCAGAATTCATTTTAAGTGGAGGGAAAAGGACAGCTTGAGATTTTTAGATTGACAAGTTATATGTTTGTTTACAAAAAGATGAAAACAGGTAAAGTTTGAGAAACTTTAGAGAAGGAAAAAGGAGAGAGTTTTCCTCTTTCTCCTTCTTAGGAGAGTTGTAGAATATCAAAAGCTCTTTTCATACTCCTAAGGTTTAGAAGCCAAGGAAAGAAACCAAACTGTCTACTGTACTAGTTTTGATTTCTTATTAGCAGGCAAAAGGTATGAAATGGCCCGAGTTTCAGGGGGTTTCCGTAGGTAAGAGGTATATATACTGTACTCTCTTCCCTCTTCCCCACTTTAGCCACATCTCCTCCTGGACTTTGTATCCCACTCACGGCCCTTCTTCTTTTGGGCTTGCTTGGGCCACATTGTTTTGGTTTTACTGATCTGAACTCTAAAAATATGGGGGGCAAATCCAAGTTCTACCTCACAGGTGATGGCCCAGTTCTCCCTGCCACCTTGAGTCTCATGTCTTGTAGGTCTGGGGTGTCTCAGTGACCCAGTGGGTGTAGGGCAGGACAGCCAGGCACTGGCATGCCTGCTAAATTGGGCTGTGTTGAATCTGGCAGAGCTTCAGCTCTTTCCAAACATGACTCCTGCCAGCTCCTATGCTGTGAGATAAGAATGGCCTGCACCTGAGCAAAGTTTTGTAGGCAGGCTCTCCCTTCCTTTGTGTACTTATAAAGACTTTTCAGCACCTGTGTGTTGGTGGTCTTATATGTGTCAGGGAAAATGTGTGGTTTTGGTGAAGATGCTTATAATCCAAGGTGTTTTCACAGTGATTCCCCAAACAACCCTAGCAAGAACTAAGGGTTCAGTTTATCCTCCCAGTGTGTTGATGTACTCCAGGAGAGATTTTTACCCCACAGGTATAATTTCCACCCTTCTGTGCAGCTGGGTTTTACAAACCCTTGTTAAGCCACAGGATGTTGAAGCCAAAAGCCTTCTTCTATTGAGTGTATGAGAAGTGTGAGCATAATAGTGTTTTTTGGTAGTGATGTGGAAGAGTTTTCAGGAACACTTGAAGTATTTCTAAAGAAGAAGGTGGAGAGAAAAAATATTTTTCATTATAATTGTGACCTCTGCACTGTTCAACTTAAGCTAAATTTAACTAATTATATAGAAAACCTTTGGTGCTTATTATATTGAATTTATTTCCTAAGCGTACTCATTGTTTTATATGAAATACAATGTAAGCTTTTGTTTTTTAAAAACCCCCAAAAAATACTGGGTACAGGGGACCCCCTTGCCCTTTCACTGAGACCATCTTAAAAAGTTTTTATAGTTTCTGAAACTTATTATATTGTAATCTGAAGTATTTTGATAAAAAAAAAATGAAACTTATTATTTAATGTTCTCTCTCATAGAAATGTATTTTGGAGGGAGGGCAATTTCTTAATACAAATCCTAAAGATAAATTATTTATTCTAAAAAAGGATCAAAGAAAGCAGAAAATCTACTTTTCTGTTCTAAGTCATTGCTAAGGGAGCTTTTTGCATGCAGCATGAAATTATAATGACCTCTGTGTTTGCACATGGTTGAGAAGGGCCTGATGGTGTTAAATTGCCATGCTACCATGTTACCTTGTTAGTGATGAGCTTCATAACTCTACTGGAAATTGATTTTGCATTCATGGGCCAAGTATAGGATATTTTGAGATTCCAGTAAGAAATATTTTAATGGTGGCATCTTGGGCCCCCTTCATTCTGTCAGATTGCCCAGACTCTGCTTCCTTACTCCTGTCCTTTTTCTTTAAACTTCCCATCCTTATTTTTTCTTCCTAAAATGTTTCCATATTTTGAAGAATGGCCCCAAAACTTATAATCTGTCAGTGTGTATTATTTTACCATAATGGTCAAATGTCTTATTTTCTATATTTCTCCTCTCCATTCTATTATCCTTTAGCATTAAAAACATTTTCATAATACTATAAAAAAAGTAGGAATATGAACTCAGGTATAGGAGGAAAATATCCAGATTACTTGAAAAGTTATGGGTTGGTGAATGATGTTTTGTAAGCAGAGAAGGAAAGCACTTGTTTGCAAAGGGATTGAGAAAGTTTAAGCAGGAAATGGAAATCAGAGATGGGGCTCTGAGAAGGGACATTTTGTGGAAAGAGGAAGGTAAATATGCACCTGTCTGTAACCAAAGTTATAAGGAATATGGGAGAATCTAGAGCTCTAACCTAACCACCCATTTTATTTAAAAAGTGATCCGTGGTTAAGAAATAGTTTATAGAAAATACTTAATAATGCACTGTCACCCTTGGAGATTCAAGATGTGTATTAGCAGATTGAAGCCCCTGTGAGGTCTTGCAGTAAAGAAACCTATTTTGTCTTGTTTAACACAGCATATTCCAAACAGTTTTAGCTCCAAGGGATGCTTTTTTTTTTTTTTTTGCCGGGGGGCGGGGCAGGGCGGGGGTGGTGTTGGTGCTGCAAACAGTCATCAAAACACACTTTGGGAAATGAAATGCTGGACTAAACAAACTAGACTCCTTTCCTTTCTAACTCTTTAGAATCTGAAGTATGGATGATATCCTGAGCCACAGTAAGCTGAGAAAATCCCAAGGGGCTAGAGAGAAAGTTTTGCTCTGGAGATTGCAGCAGCTAAGTGAGAACATAACTTGGCCATGCAGTTGTGTCTTCTCTTGTCCTAAAGGGGAAGTGCTGGGATGTGGGTGATACCATTGGACTATGTTAGAGACACATCAGCACAGAGGTTGTGTTTCTACTAGATGAGAAAGAGTGCCAGACCTAAGAGTGTCCATTTGAGCCATTAGAGACCATGTCACCCTAGAGATTTACTCTTTTCAATTTCTCTGTCCCCATTAAATCCAGAAGCACACCAGGCTGAGACTAGGCTTAAGCACAAAGAAATTGCTTGTGATTCTGAATGTGGAAGGCATTTTTCTTCTTAGCTGTGAGGATGCTCATATGAGAGTAATTGCTTTCTTATTAAACAAAATGATTGTGCTGTTTGTAATTGGATCAGAACATTTCCATGCTGTCTTGTGGTATTCATGCTCATTCTGGATAATGACTGTGTGAAATTACGGATTCTGTTGGCTAAACTTAAACTAGCAATACTGGGCAAAGGGGTACTTTGATTCCATTATGCATTACATTATCAGTCCCCAGAGCTCCCGAGGTTAGATAACCCATGTTTTAATATATTTCAAGAGTATTTTTTTATTCTGCAGGCCTTGGTGGCTCATACTTAGACCTGTATGTGGCTGAGTCTGGCCGCAGCATGTGAGATAGCCAGAGAGCTATTTCAGGCTCATGTTTCCTCCAATTTTTAATAAGCACTTAGGTCTGCCTGACTCTTTGAGATGTATCACAGAGTTCATCACATGCCACCTTCTGTAGTACCAAAGAGGTGCTAAAATTAGAATTCATGCTTTTGATTTTTTAAAATTAGTGATGCTTCTTCCTTTGTTGAAACTACTTATGTTTGTTATATAACCTCTTTTAAACCCATAAATTATAAGCTAGAATTTATGAACACTTAAAGCAAGCAAGACAAAACTTAAAAAAATAAAATCATAATTGCTGTCATAGAGTTTTGAGGTTCCTGGTTATTTGGTGGGACATGTGTTTTCCTTTAAGGATCCAGTTCCCATGCAGTTAATAATATACAGTTTTGTGGGTTCTCTCTGCTCTAATCCTTGCCTTTTTCCTCCCAACACTCCCCTTTTCATTTTCCCCAGCCTGGGGAAGGAAAAATCCCTATGTTTCTCTCGGTTTGAAACAATCTTTCTGCTCTGTCTAGAATTGGGTTCTCTAGTAGTTCCTTCATCTTCCCTTGAGTCACCTCAGCCCCAGGGGAGGAATAGATTGGCTGAATTCTGCTGATGTGTTGCTGCCCAGCTCTGCTGATATGGACATTTGTGGGGTGGGGATGACAGGGGATTACCAAGCAGTTGCTGAGTGATAAACTGAACTGAGGCAACCACAAAAAAGAGCCACTGGCACACACTGACCCATTGCTCTGAACCAGCTGTCTGTGCTGGGGTCTGGTGGGAAACAGGAAGAATATCTAGAGCTTTGTCTTGAACAAAGTTCAGTATAACATGAGTCTGAAGCATAATTCCAAAAGGTTTGGGCTGTATAGATTTGGTGGGAGGAGGGGTAAGGAGCAAGTGTTACACATTTTATGGTGATTGACTTACTGGGAATTCGCCATCTTGGTAATAGAAATTTAGGGAAAGAAATCTTACATGTATTCTGGGAAGGCTCCCATTTATGAAATTGGTTTGGCAGACAAATGGCTTCTAGGAATGCCCACTCAGATTTATATAACAACATGGGGATGGTTTATAATCTCTTTTTCTGATATTATGACCTGGTGGTTATTGGAGACTGCCCACTTGGGGCAGGGGTCTCCCTTTCTACACATGCCCCTCCACCTCCTTCACTCTGACTTCTCCTGATGGCCAGCAGGGAGTTTTTCAAGTTCTCATCTGTGCAAATTCTCTTTCCCTTTTCTTTTTTTATAATTAATAGAAAGGTTACTAACAGTTATTACATAAGAAACTTGAGATTTAAGCAGGGTTCATTAGAAAATGGGATGAGAGCTGTTTGCATATTCCTAGATCAGAGTAACTTTGGAAGAGCAAGTTATTTTTATTCCCTGTCTTCCACCTCTCTTTTACTCTGTTATTATTCCACTTAATAAGTAAATGACCCTTCTGAATTGAAACGGGCTTAGGACTGTTCTTTAAAAACATACCCTTTTTTATTGGAATTTTTTTTTTTTTGAGACAGAGTCTTGCTCTGTTGCCCTGGATAGAGTGCAGTGGCATGATCATAGCTCGCTGCAACCTCAAACTCCTAGGTGAGGACTGTAGGTCCGCACCACCACACCCGACTAATTTTTTCTATTTTTGGTAGAGACAGGTCTCACTGTCGTTCAAGTTGGTCTCGAACTCCTGACCTCAACCCATCATCCCCTCTCAGCCTCCCAGAATGCTAGGATTACAGGCCTGAGCACTGCGCCCAGCCATTATTAGGATTTTTTTTTTAAAGACTGGGTAGTATTATTAAAAGAAAAAAATGTGATCTTGCTAGGTATTAACTTTGCCACTTACTGTAGGGCCAAAAAATATGTTAATTTATATACATCTGTATACTCTAAGCTATGCCTAGAATATTGTGTGTGTGTATGTACATATCACAACTATAGTTTGTGGATGTATGTTTTGAATATAATTATTTTTCTTTATTTGAATGGTGTTCAACATTTTATTTAGGAAGCAATATAAATAGCTTAAGATTATTGTCTTTTCAAAATGCTTCTCATATGACCTTTCACTATGTGCCTTGTGCTGGGACTTGATGGGAGTGTTGTGTTTCCAAGAAGATGCTTCTTCATGGTCTTTTCTGCACAATCAGCCACAGGAGGCTTTCCCAGATTCTGTGTGTCAACTTTTGACTGCAGTTCAATGGATCTAGTTTTCTAAAATCCTTCTCGTACCCTCCTTTAAAAAATTTTTAGTCCATTAAAATCTGCCTCACAATCTTAGAAATGCTTTAGAGTAAGTATCTGAGAAGCAAGCCCACCCTACATGGTGGTTTCTGTTAAAGGCTATCCCATTTCTTCCCACAAATTCCATCTTCTTCTTCCTGTCCCACTTACTCTTTTTTTTTTTTCTTTACTCAAAAGGTCCTGAGCTACCACTTACTCTTGATTGTGAATGTGGATTGACCTGTCTTAAGTTTCTTTCCAGAATGTAGCCACATTTCAGCAAGAAAATTTAAGGTGGCCGGTTCTTTTCTTAATGACCTATCTAAGTGTGTGTAAGTCCTCTGTTTCAGCAAGTTGAGTTGCTACCCAGCACCACTCGCCCCTGGATATTCCTGCCTTTTAAGATTTCCGAGGGTAAGCCACTCACTTTAAAAGACTACTGACAGAACCTGGGAGGACCAACTCCATGCAAAATACAAGCCTCTACAACTTTATTTCCTCGTATTATAAAAGTGTATGTGTTGATTGTGGAAAATTTAGAAGCCACAGATTTCACAATGAAGAAAGTAAAAATCATCTGTAATTCTGCAGTTAATTAGTGTTAACATTTCTTTATGCTTATTTCCTGGTTGTTTGGCTGACTGGGATTATACATACTATTTTAAAGCCTGGTTTTTTACTTTAGTCTCAAGGACTTTGTGGTTGGATGTCTTGGTTAATTTTCATAAAGGGGGAAAGATTATGAATACTTTTCTATGTCATTAATCATCAGGGACTTTATTTTTGTAAATTAAACATCTTATTTTTAGTTAATTATAAATTCACATGCAGTTGTAGGAAATAACACAGAGAGATCTCATGTACCATTATCCATTTCCCCTCAGTGGTAATATCTTGCAAAAGGGTAGTACACACGACCTAGGTACTGACATTGATACAGATAAGATATTTAATGTTTCCATCACCACACGGATCCTTCTTATTGCTCTTTTATGGCCACATCTACCTCCTTTTCCCCATCTATACCTTTACCCCAGCAACCATTAATCCGTTCTCCATTTTTATAATTTTTTCATTTCAAGAATGTTATGTAAGTGATAATGCTATCTCATACATACAGTATATGGGCTTTGAGTATTGGCTTTTTCCATTAAGCCTAATTCCCTGGAGATTTATCAGTAGTTTCTTCCTATTTATTACTTAATATTGTTCCGTTATATGGATATATCACATTTTATGTATCTATTCATCAGTTGATGAATATTGGGTTGTTTCCAATTTTTGACTATTTTGAATTCAAGCTGCTATGAACATTCATATGCAGGATTTTGTAATAACATAAGTTTTCTTTTCATGAGGATACATACCCAATGACTTCATTTTATTGATAGCATAATCTTTCATTGTAGTGCATTGTTTTTCATTGTGTGAAATAAATATTTCATTTACTTAGCTGGTTGCTTCTAAATGGATTGTTGAGGATTTTTTCCCTTTAGTTTTTTTTTTTTTCTTTTTTGTTGTTATAAATATCATTGATAAAAATCTCATAGGTAAATCTTAATGCATATCTACTTTTACTTCTAGGAGCCAAATTTATGTCTCAGAGTATACAAAATTCTAAAGCTTTATTTTTTCTAGTACCTCTCATTTTTCTTTCCTAAAAACCTAAACCCCCACCAGCAGTGTTCGAAAGAGCCCATTTCGCATACTCTTGCCAACACAGAGCATTATTATTTTTTTAAAAACTTTGTAAATTTCTACCATACCACTGCAGCAGCATATACTGAAAGCTTGACTGTTAGTTTTCCAGTCCCACTTGACCTATGGAGATCTTTCAGAGTAACAGAGATACTACCAAGATCTTGTTTTTGCATGAATGTTGGGATTCTACTGAAGTGATTTTGTAGAGCCTCAGAAAATTTGGTCTAGAATGGGTGTGAAGACGTACAAGAAATCAGTCCGAGTCTCCTTGTTCTTGGCTGTAGACATTGTCTCTTACTTGTCCCTCAGATTCATCAGAACCAACAATATTGGTTATTGTTATAACCAATAACATTAAAAATAGCCGGGCGCGATGGCTCACGCCTGTAATCCTAGCACTCTGGGAGGCTGAGTCGGGCGGATTGCTCAAGGTCAGGAGTTCGAAACCAGCCTGAGCAAGAGCAAGACCCCGTCTCTACTATAAATAGAAAGAAATTAATTGGCCAACTAATATATATAGAAAATTAGCCGGGCATGGTGGCGCATGCCTGTAGTCCCAGCTACTTGGGAGGCTGAGGCAGAAGGATTGCTTGAGCCCAGGAGATTGAGGTTGCTGTGAGCTAGGCTGATGCCACGGCACTCACTCTAGCCTGGTCAACAAGCGAGACTCTGTCTCAAAAAAAAAAAAAAAAAAACCAAAAAAAGAAAAAGAAAAAAACCTTTGAGATTGAGTTACTTTTTATAAAGACTGATTAATACAAGCTGTATAAGTGACTGTGTGTGTTATGCAGTACAGGAGGCCACTTGAAGCTCTTTGAGCTGAAAGTAAAGTGGTCTTTTAATGGAACTGCTAAGAGAAGGTAAAGTGGTGAGATGCTTTTCTTCACATTTTATGCTAGTGTTTTAGTATTCTCTGTGGCTAGGCAGTGACTTTGAAGGAATAAGATAGGGTTTTAAAAATATATATATATACACACATACACAATAATATGTATCTACCAAAATCTGGGAAACATGTTTGTGTTTTCTGAGATAAATTAAATCTTTGGTTTGAAAATTACTTTCTGGTGGAATATGGAAAATTGACATTGGTCTGATATAAGACTTTTTTTTTTCTCTTTTTGTACTTTGAGATATGTAGGGGTTTTTTCCTTCTCTTTTTCCTGTGGTACCATGTTTGAGATGAATCAGATCAAATTTCAGTAAAATTTGTTAAATTGTTTATCACTCTAGTAGAAGGTTGAATGATTTCATACGGGATTGTTCACTAACTTTTTTTGGTGCTAAATTAGTGTCCTGTGACAAAGGCCCAATTCTTACAAATAAATGAATAAAAGGAGACTGGTAGAATCTGGCATTTCACTTTTTAAAGTTTACAAGACATTCTTATTGAGCCATTTAAGTACCTTCTGCCAGTTTGTAGCTAAAGACTAATAATGAGTGTAATTAAATGCACGGATCAAGTAAAGCATCATCCATGAAAATGGTTTGCTTTCTCAGGGATGATAAAGAACCCCCTTTTTTTTCTTGTCATCTTTTCCATTTTATCATGATTCTTACAGTAATGGTGATCTTAACATTCAAGTATCTAGAAAGTTTACACACATTTTGGCCTAGGAAAGAAAGTACAGTATTGAACATCAAGTTGGTCATTCTTATCTCTGGGTATTCTATATAACCTGATTGCCAAAGCATGGCTTTTGGTATAAAGAGGATGCAGGGAGGGAGCTCTGCTAACAGAGGAGAGGCGGTGATCATTAGGGGAGTTTTGGATAGAGCATTTCCTTTGAACTCAGCCTATACAGCCTTTCCCAAACTGAGGGTGTGCTATCATTTCCTTCAGGGCAGCAGAATGGCCCTGGTACCTGTCAACTTTATTCGAGTTCAGAGTTTAGCCCTATTTTTGAAATAAAAGTTTGTTGGCATGGTACTTTACAATTGTTTTAATTTAAGAAGAAGTATTTTTGTAATGATCATGGAAATAACTTCAGGTCCCAAACGCCTAGAATAATTTTTTTTACTAGGAAGTTGATTAGGAATGGTGACGTAAGCTACTCTGAAAGATGTGTTGAGGATGACCCGTGCAAACCACAGCAGCCTCAGCCCTTCAGACTGCTTTGACCCACAAGCTGATATCTGATTCTAATCTGAGTGGACGTTAGGAAAGGAGGCAGCACTGTGCAGAATTAGTTTATCAAGGAGGTCAGAAGGAGCTTACGGGAGAAACAAACTTCGTTATTTTAAACAATCGAGATTTATTACATAGATACTTTAGGAAAGAATGCTCATAAAAAAATCTAGAATTATGGTTATAATAAGTAATACAACTGGAAGATGACAGTATCAACTGTTAGTATATATCTTGGTGAATACATGAGGTGAAAGATGTTGGGTTCCTTTGCCGTCTTTAGTGGCAGGTTATGTGTCTGTGGATTATGACATAATACCTTTGCATTACTGTGTGGAAGAACTTCCGGATATATTTTGTGTTCTTTTTGGATTTGGATAACATTTAACAGTGATGTGCCTTTGCCTGAAGTAAGTAGATGCTTCATATGACTTATTAGCATGTAATGTTACTTTTGATATTGACATTTGTGAACAAAGAATAATCAGTTCACTTTCATTGTTCATTATTGTGTTTGAACAACAAATGAATGTTACAGTCTTAGGGTCTGTGCTAGAACCAAAGTTGAACAACAGCCTGTGAACTCAGCCAAAGAAAACAGCCAGTTTGGATGTTTCAGGCCCCCTCAAGTTTATGAGAGTTGGGTTTTTTTGTGGTTGCTTTTTTGCTTTTTGATTTATTTGGTTTGCGCCCCCCCCCCCCGCTTTTTTTTTTAAATAGCATCTGGGGAATTATCTTAGCTCTTGTTCATCCCTGTGGAGATGCCCTCATGTGCCACATCTGAATGTCATGAGTGGGTGGTGATTTTAAACCTTCCCCCAGTTTGTGGCATGACCCCCTGTGAATTATAATGGCCCAGTGAGAAAAGAGAAAAAGATATTTCAAGTCAAATGCTTCTGTTTTGTAGATTTCTTTATACTGTTCCACCACAGGGTCATGGCCTCTTGGCTTTACTGATTTTTATTTTTAAGCTTAAGATGTTGTAGCCCCAAATAAACTTATTAGCTGAGATAAGTAAAGATCATAGTCACACTCTTTATTGTGGATATTTTTATGTCTGCCTACTCCTAATTTTTTGAGCACTACTGTTTGTCAGACACTGTACTTGGTCCTTTTCATACAGTATTTCTAATCCACTCCTTAAAAGTGGCTAATTTCTCAGAAAACGAAACAGAGGATTAGATCAATTAAAAGTTTGCCTAAAATGGCACTTACAAGAGTGGGGTTACAGGTCTGATTTTCTTTATTTCATAGGTGATTCAGAGGTGATTGGATTTATCCTTGGAGATTTGTTTTTGTTTTGTTTAGCACAGGGAATAGCAGGCTGTTTCCCATTACAGTTACCTGCTTAGGTGAAAGAAAGGACCAGGCCAGGGTTGCTGAACAATGCTGAGGGCGGTGAGCATGGAGGGAAGCATGAGGAAAATTAGCATGTAGGACAGCAAATTAGAAGAAAATTAGGTTGAAGGGAAAAGTCACAAGATCCAATTATTTTGTACAATGTGGTGCTTTCAAATCACTCAAAAGACCAAAAAAAAAAAAAAAGTTTTATCTTGTAATTTGAGCATGTGATACTGGATAATTAATTGCTTTGCAAATTGTCATTGGTAAAATATTTTGGGAGTTTTTAGGTAAGAATTACAAGTAAATTAATATAGTTTGTGCCACAAAGAAATTTTGGTGTGAAACAGAACAATTATAATTTAAAAGAGGTGGGCAGGATGAGAAAACAACTAATTTGGTATTGAGTGTTTGAAGACTGGAGTTCTGTAGAGTGCGATAGGAGACTCATCAGAGCCTCTTCTTGGTTGTCAATAATGTTCTTGTCAGTTAATGACTAATTGCTGCTCTTGCCTAGAAATCCAGAAGCTCTGGAGATGAGTTCTTTCTGAATCTAATTCCACAGTACATCACCCCTTTTGTTCACCCCCACAGACTGTACCCTGGCTCCTCTTCCCAAAGGGCGGTTCGTTGGCAAGTCTGTCTGGTAAGGCGGTGTTTTCTGCATAGTAATCAGGCCTCTGCAATTGTGATATTCCTCTCCTTCCTCCTAAACTCTTTGGGTTCTTGACACACAGTGGCAATGCCACTGGTAGAACAAAAATCAAAAGGAAAAAAGTCCTCTCAGATTTGATATGTCTGCACAGCTCTGCCACACTATGATTAAGGCTTTTCTACAGGAAACCCCATTAAAAACTTTCTTCTCTTCCCAGGAAGCGGCCTTGTGAACAAGCAGGTTCAGAAAGCCAGGGAGCCAAAGAACTTTTTCTAGTCCTCTTACCAGCGTGTCCTACTTTTACCAAGGGCTTAGTGATGGGTCTGCACATTTTAAATTGTTAAATGTGTTTTTCGTTCACCTTTAGCATATGCTTATTTGCACAGGTATTTTAAAAGCCTGATATAATTTGGCTGTTTGACCACTGTTAAGTGTGATTTTCATTTTTGTTGCCTGCTGTGGCAGAAGGGAGTGGGGTGATGGTCCCATAAAATATGGAGTAAGTTGAAACACAGTGCTGGTACATGTTGGTGTTTTGTTTTGTTTTTTGCTTTGTTACATTTAAAAAACAAATGAACCCTTGGGATGTTAGAATATTTAGGAGCAAAGTGTTGTCATTGGTTCTCAGACTCTGGGAATTTAGAACTTCATAGACTTCTAAATTATTAATCTGTGTGTTTTGTCTTTCATACCTAAAAGTGCATATGTAGGAGATGAAAGAATACTTATCATTAATTGAAATACTGTGGAAGAATAATATTTCCTACATTCCCTTCTTTAGAAACTTTCTTCACTGATATTTTGTTTTCTGATCCCAGAAAGGTTACATGTCTTGAAAATGGGATTGTAAAATGTCTTTATTTCTAACCCTGGTTGTCTTGCTCTTTTCACTGAATGCCCAGATAATTTTAGATAAATTCTGCCTAGTCTCTAAAGTCCAAGGGAGTCCCTGTATCCTAATTTTTCTGCCATCTGACATGTAGAAGGATATAAGCTTTTCCCTTCCTTCAGGGACTTTCCCAGTCCTTCAGGGACTCAGGGATTAAATTCTTTAGATGCCTTACCTCAAATGCTAAGGACAAAATTTATTCACTCAATATTTATTGACGCTTACTATGTGCCAGGCACTGTTACAGGTTTGAGGAATAAATCAGTCTTGGGGAATAAAAGACACTCCCTCCAAATAAGATCACATCCAAATAGAAATTCATATTCTTTAACAGTAGGTTATCCTAGAAGAACTAGTCCTAGTCATTACCAGTTTCCTGGTTCAGAGCAGTGGCATTTGGAAAGTTGATGGCAGGTCTAACCTTCAGTCCTGTCCTGTTTGCTACCATTTTCTAAGAACCCTTGGATCATAGAATGTCAGAATGGAAAGATATACAGAAATTCTAGTGCAGTTCCTTCATTTTATTTATCAGAAGTACTGTACAGCTTCATATGCATACTGCCAGTGGGCCTTAAGATCACCTCAAGTTTCTGTTTCACACTGAAGTGTCTGTTTTATACTCAGAATCATTTTCAGAATACTTGAGTGAGAGCTCTGGTTTAGCCCACTGGAAAACTGTGCTTTGATAACTTATGTGACACGCTTACATCATTTAAAGATGATCGAGAATTGATTATCACAGACCTATTTGCTGGCCTTACAAGTAGTTCTGCCTAAGAGGCTAATTTCTAACTGGGAATTACTGTTTTCCCCCAGAGGGAAATGGAACATGGGCCAGATTGGAGGCACAAGCCAAACAAAGTAGAAGGATACTCAAAGAACTTTTCAGAACTTTCTGGGTTTAAAAAAAAAAGAACCAGAAGAACCAGACACTCTTACTCTTTTCTGATACTGCTGCAGTTTCTCAATCAAAAACAAAATCCAGAAACAACAATGCTCTGACAGAAATCAGGAAACCAAATATCCTACCTGCTAGCCAACTGTATGGTTTCTGAACAGAGTGTACCATTTAAGATCTCTTTTAGCTGTATTTGGGTTTATTTGAAAACCACTCCATTGTGTTTATAAGTGGAAAACAATTTAAAGGCTCTTCTTTTGGCCTTGGTACTTTTATAGGGTTTAACATTTCTAATAGTAAACTCTTCAAAAAGTTTGTAGAGAAATATGCTATTTTCAGGGTGGGGGGAAGCCAAACTTTTTGTTTTCTCTACCCCTTCCCACCCTGAGTCAGAAAGCTGGCCCTAAATTCCTTGGACAGATTTGTTTCAACCTCAGGATAGTTGTTTAAATAGTTAATGCTCAACAATATAGAACATATTTCCTTTTGTTAATACTAAGGTAGCCGGGATGCTTCTGCCAGCTTCAAAGATTTGTTAGCTGGACCTCAAATTATTAAGAATATCTTTGGTTTTCCCTTAAATCAATATGGACAGTTACCAGAGGACGTGATACAGCAGAGGTTATTAGAGGTTAGTTCTTCAAATCTTTAAGATCAGCCTATCGTAATTCACATTCAGTAAAACTATGGTTTATAACTGGGAAGCTGAGTAAATGGATTATCTTTAAACCTTACTATTTTTAAACTTACCCCCCAAATAAATGGTGAATTGTCACATCACTTCCAAAAAGTTTTATTTCAGTGAATGTTTAGAGACTAGACAGGTCACAGGAGTTGTTCCTAGAGAAGGCAGTAGGGGGGAATGGCTGTGATGACTGGGGTAATGTCCACCATTGAGAGGCACCAAGGTGTTCCATACCTGGGTGCCCCTGGGATGGGCCTCCGTTCCAGTCCAGGTTGAGCTGCTTTACTAGTTGAGTCACCTTGGGCAGAATTGTAAAGCTCTGGTCTTGATCTCTTTACTTTAAAATTAGTCAAAATACAGTTTTCCCTGTCTATTACCTTTCAAGGTGGTGATGAAAATATAACACTGAGATTGCAGGTGGTATTGTGAAGAAGGGAGGTGGCCAGACTAAGTATCAGATAAGTGTGTGCATTTGTCTCTCACTGCATCTCTCTTTGTATAACACTGTTGATACATCACCTTTCAGACTAAGGTATTTGTGATTCTGGGTTAGCCACATGGGCCAGTGGAGTGACCTCTCTTAAACTGGAAAGCAGTTTGATGTTCTCACTGGTTTTTTCAGGCCATACACCATTATAGGTCATATCATTACAGGTCCTTCAGTTGTAGTTGGGGTTTAACGACACACACAAGAACATGCTGATGACATGCCTGGAGGACTTAACTCTTGACAACAGGGCTCCTTCTTGCCCAGGCTAGAGTTCTTTCATTAAACTCAGGAGATATATGCATGTTGTATTTTAAAAATTGTACATGCATGCAGACATATACACTTTTGAAAAGAAAAAAGTCAGGGGAACCTGTCATAACCTCTCTAAATTTATGTGAGTTCCTTGCAGATTTGGTCATATGTGCATGTGTTATTTACTTAGCTGCAGTAAGAAATTTTCTGCTCTTTGCTTTTTGTCCTCACCTCCTCCCCACATATAGGTTATATAATGGCTATTTAAAAGTATTGTTTTATTAATAATAGGGCAAGGATTGATTTAATAATTTCCTTAATTATTTCTATGTTGAAGAGCCCTTGGTTTTTCCTTCATGTTAATATTCTTTAATATTATTTTTATAATTTTAAAATGGAAAGACTGAATCTAAGAGTCCTGTAAATTGCTTAGGTTTTAACAATGGACTCCTGACCAGGATCTCTGAGGTAACTGGCTATGTGGAAATGTACCCCACAAAAAACTCAGTAGAATTAAATGGAGAGGATTCAGTGTGCTTAAGTACAAATGAGAGTCATGAGACTGGACTTCTCAGCTTCGAAGGCAAAGCCTCTTCACCTTTGTGCTCTGAGTCAAAGAGGAAAAAAAGAAGGGAGTTTTGGTGGATGTGTTTGTTTTTAAGAGAGAGAATGTAATAGAGTATTGGGGAGGGGGGAGGAGGGGCAGGTATATACATACATAACGAGTGATAGGTGCACCATCTGAGGGATGGTCATGCTGGAGACTCAGACTTGTGGGGGGAGGGGGAGAAGGGCATTTATTGAAACTTTAAAATCTGTACCCCCATAATATGCCGAAATAAAAAAAAAAAAAAAAAAAGAATGCATTCACATTCTATTGTCTTGCAAGTAGATATAAGTGATGGGATGGGGCTGGACGAAGGCGGAAGCATGTAAGCACAGTTTAAAACAACTCAGAAATGGCCACATTTTTCTATTGCCTACACTTTTTGTTCCTGTTTCCCCATCCCCCATCTTGTGACCCAGAAAGGATAAAGACCCTTCCCCTCCCCACAGTCCTGCTGTTTTTGAGGCATTTGGATAATTTTATAGTGAAATAATATCACCTCTGTTTTTAAACTATGGTGATTTATTTTGTATTTAACCTGTAGGAAAAAATTTAATTAGATTTATTGAGTTATAATTTGAAAACAATAACATTTACCAATTTAAGTGTAAAATTTGAGTTTTGAGAATTGTATATAGTTGTATACCACCACAAAAACGAACATATTTATCACCAAAAAAAATTCCCTGGTGGCTTCATTAGCGTCCCCGCCCCCACTCCTGACCCTTGGCAACTGCTGAGCTGCTTTTTTGCCTTTTCTACAAATCTGTATAAATAGAGTCATACTGTATGTAGCCTTTTGTGGTAGCATCTTTCACTTAGCATAGTGTATTTGAGATTTATCCATGCCTTTCATTAGTGGTTCATTCTTTTTGATTGCTAAGAAGTAGGCCATGGCTGTATGGATATTTCATTATGTATATATACCACAGTATTTTATTCATTCACTAGAAGATGGACATTTGGGTTGTTTATACTTTATGACTATTATAAATAAAGCTGCTGTGAATATCTGTGTTCAAGTCTTTTTGGGATTTATTTATTCATTTGGGAATAAATACCTAGGAATAGGGTTGCTGAGTCATATGTACAGTGTATGTTTAACTTTATAAGAAACTGCCAAGCTGTTTTCCAGAATGGATGTACCATTTTGCATGTGTTCCAGTAATGTATGAGTTCTAGTTGTTTGGCATCCTCTCCAACACTTGTAATTACTGATCTTTTTACTTTTATCCATTGTAGAATTTAGTGAGTGTGCAGTGAGTGGTAGATATCTCATAGTTTTAATTGCATGTGCTTAATGACTAATAATGTCAAGCATCTTTTCATATGCTTATTTATAATTTGTATATCTTCTTTGGTGAAGTGTCTGAAATCTGTTTTTGAAAAATAGAATTGATTATATTTGCACTATCGTTAGGAGTTCCTTGTGTATTCTGAATACAAGTCTTTTTATGAGTATGTTTTCCTGTCTGCGGGTTGCTTATTCATTTTCTTAAGTGTCCTAACAACTGAAGAGCAAAGTTTTAGCTCTTAAATTTAAGTCTCTGATCCATTTGGAGCTAATTTTAGTATTTTGCATAAGAGTCTAAGTTCATTTATCCTTTGAACTACCTTGACACCTAGTATATTTCTGGGCCTTCTGTCCTTTTGGATCTGCATAGTGTATAAATAACACACTGTTTATTATTGTAGTTTTATAGTAAATCTCGAAATCAGGTGGTATAAGTCTTCCAATTTAGTTCTTTTCCAAAATCATTTGGACTGTTTTAGATCTGGTCATCTTTAATGTCTCTCATCAATGTTTTACGTTTTAGAGTACAGATCTTACACATCTTTTGTGAAACTTATCCCTAAGAATTTCATATTTTGGTATTTTTAAATGGTATTTTAAGAATTATAGTTTCTAATTATTTTTTCTACTATACAGAAATGTAATTAGTTTTTGTATATTGACCAATATCTCTTGTAACTTTGCTAAACTCATTTATTAGTTTTAATGCCTTTTTTGTATTAATAGATTTCTTAGAATTTTTTTACTTTGTCTATGTACGTAAATAGAGTTTTACATCTTCCTTTTTAATAATATATGCTATATTCATTTTATTTTATTTTTTCTTGCCTTATTTCACTGACCAAGACCTCCAGCAGATTGTTGAATAACAGTTATTAGAGTGGAGATCCTTACCATGTTCCCAATCTTAAGGGGAGAGCATTCATTCTTTCAATATTAAAGTATGATGTTCGGTGTGTTTTGCATATGCCCTTTATCAGCCTAAAGAAGTTCCCTCTATTCCTGTGTGTTCAGTAGTTTTTATTTTTGAAATCATGAGTGGGTATTGAATTTTTGTCAGATTATTTTTCCTCATCTGTTGAGATGATTATATGGTTTTTCTTTTTTAGTCTTTTTCTGTGATGAAGTACATTGACTGATTTGCAATGTTAAACCAACCTTATATTCCTGGGATAAATCTCACTTGGTCATGATGTGTTATAGTTCATTTTGTGAGATTCAAATTGCTAAAATTTTGTTAAGGACTTTGGTGTCTATCTTCATGAGGGATATTGATCTATAAATTTGTTATCTTTGCCTGGTTTTGGTCTCAGGATAATGGTGGTTTCGTAAAATAAGTTGCTTTTCCTGCATTTTGGTAGAATTGGATTATCTCTTCCTTAAATGTTTGGTAGAATTCATCAACAGTGAAGCCATTAGAGCCTGGAATTTTCTTTGTGAGATGTTTTAACTACTTATCTTTTTCTTCTTGACTGAATTTTGGTAGTTTTTCAATAATTTTTTTCTATTGCATGTAAGTTCTCAAATTTATGGCATAAAGTTGTTTGTAATATTACTTTTTATCCTTTTCATACATATATCATCCATAGTGATTTATTTCATTTTTATTTCTGATGTTGATGATTTATCTTAACTCTTTTTCCCTTCTTTTAGTCTGGTTAGTGCCTTACAATTTAATTGATCTTTTTAAAGAGTCAGCATTTGGTTTCAATTGATTTTTTTTCTCTGTTGCTTTTATGTTTTTAGTTCCATTGATTTTTATTGTTTGTTATTTCTTTCCTTTTGCATGTTGTTTAATTCACTCTTCTTTTTCTGCCATCTTAAGGTGGAAACTTAGATCATTTGTTTGCAACATTAAAAGCTATAAATTCCCTGCTACAACTGCTTTAGCTGCATCCAGCAAAGTTTGTTTATTTTCGCATTCAGTTCAAATGGTTTCTAATTTACCTTGTGGTTTCTTCTTTGATCTGTGGTTTATTTAGTAGTGAATTACTTAATTTTCCAGTATTTGGAGGAGTTTCCAGATATCTTTCTATGATTTTCTAACAAAATTCTTTTGTGGCTAGAGAAACTATTTTGTGTTCTTTCAGTTCTTTTAAATCTATTTATTTATTTAAAGACAAGGTCTTGCTTTGTTGTTCAGGCTGGAGTGCAGTAGCATGATCATAGCTCACTATAACCTCAAACTCCTGGGTTTGAGTAATCCTCCTGCCTCAGCTCCTACGTAGCTAGGAATACACGCACATGCCACCTTGCCTACCTAATTTTTTTTTTTAATTTTTTTATAGAAACAGGGTCTTGATGTATTACCCAGGCTGTTCTTGAACTCCTGACCTGAAGTAATCCTCCCACCTTGGCCTCCCAAAGTGCTGGGAATTACAGGCATGAGCCACTGCATCTGGCCTCTTTTATATTTATTGAGGCTTGTTTTATGGTCTAGAATGTGTTCTACCTCATTGAATGTTTCACGTATATTTGAAAAGAATGTATTTTTTGTTGTTTTGGGTGATTTGTTCTATAAATGTCAATTAGGTCACATTGGTCGGTCAAGTTCATTTTCTGACTACATGTTCTATCAGTTACTGTGAAAGGAATGTTGAAATATCCAGCTGTAATTGTGGATTTGTCTACTCTTCATTCTGTTAGTTTTTGCTTCATATATTTTATAAAATTTTACTCTTAATTGAAAAATAATTGTACGCTGCTTTATGTATTTGTAGAAATGTATTAGGCAGCTAAACATTTAAGGTTGTTATATCCTATCCTCTTGTATGTTGACTCTTGTTGTTATGGAATGTCTCTTCATCTCTGGCAATATTCTTTGTTAAAATTTATATTAATATAGCTGTTATTAACATAGTCCAGTTTCTTTTGATTAGAATTTATATGATCTTTTTTCCTCCTTATACTTTTAACCTATCTGTGTCTTTATATTTAAAGTGGGTTCCATGCAGGAAGCAAATAGTTGGGTTTTTTGTTATTTTTTAATCCAATCTGATAGTCTCTACCTTTTATTTGGATTTTTTATTTTTTTCAAAGACTATTATATATAATGTAATTATTAAATATATATAGGGGTTTAATTCTACCATCTTGCTATTAGTTTTCTATTTGTCCCATCTGGTTTTTTGTATCTTTTTTCTGCTTTTTTGTTTGGTCTTCTTTTGAGTTAGGTTGTATTGTTTTGTTTTCATGAATCCATGTTATCACCACTCTTGGCTTATTAGATAAACCTGTTATTTCTAATGATTGCTCTAGGGCTTACACATCTTTAGCTGATCATGGTCAATCTTCAAATAATATACCACTTTACATAGAGTGTAAGATCCTTGAAACAATATACAGCCATTTCTCCTTTATTGTTCTTAGAACTATTTTACTGCTACATATTTTGTAAGCCCCACAATATATTGTTATTTTTGCTTTAAATAGTCATTATCTTTTTAAAAGACTGAAACTGAGAAAAAATTATTTATATTTATCCCATATATTGATCATTTCCAGCTCTTCATTCTGTTGTTTAAATTCAAATTTCGATCTGGTATCATTTTCTCTCTGCTTGCTGAACTTTTAAAAACATTTCTTTCAGCAAACCTCTGCTGACAGTGAATTCTCAGTTTTGTTTGAGAAAGTATTTTATCTTCGGGTCTTTTTTGAAGACAAAGTCTTGCTTTATTGCCCAGGCTAGAGTGAGTGCCATGGCGTCAGCCTAGCTCACAGCAACCTCAAACTCCTGGGCTCAAGCGATCCTCCTGCCTCAGCCTCCCGAGTAGCTGGGACTACAGGCATGTGCCACCATGCCCGGCTAATTTTTTCTATATATATTAGTTGGCCAATTAATTTCTTTCTACTTATAGTACAGATGGGGGTCTCACTCTTGCTCAGGCTGGTTTCGAACTCCTGACCTTGAGCAATCCGCCCACCTCGGCCTCCCAGAGTGCTAGGATTACAGGCGTGAGCCACTGCACCTGGCCTTATCTTTGGTTTTGAAAGACATTTTTACTAGGTATGATTTCTAGATGTATAGCTTTTTTCCTCTCTTACTAAAGATGCTCCTCTTGTCTTTCAGTTACATGGTCTCTGAAAATCAATTTGCTCTCATTCTATCTTTATTCCTCTTACTGTCTTTTTTCCTCTGCTGCTTTTAAATATTTTTCTATATCATTGGTTTTGATTATGATGTGCCTTTATGTGATTTTATTTATATTTATTCTACTTGGAGTTTGTTGAGTTTTCTTGGGTCTGAGTGTTTTATAATTATTATCAAAATTTAAAAAATTTAGCCATTATTTCTTCAAAAATTTTTTCCTGTTCTCTCCCTCCATTCTTTTCTTTTGTGAACCCAGTTACACATATGTTAGACATTTAATATTGTCCCCACATATTACTGATAATGCTTAATTTTTTTCTCAGTCTTTTTCTCTTTCTCTGCTTCATTTGGGATAGTTGCTATTGTTGTTTTTTAAAGTTTCCCGATCTTCTGCAGTGTCTAATCTGCTATTAATCCCATCCAGTGTACATTTAATTCAGTTATTTTATTTTTCTTCACTGGAAGTACTGGTTTGTTTTGTATCTTCCATTTCCCTGTTATGTTTTTGTTTTGCTCTGCCTTCTTACTACTTAGAGTATATTTATAATAACTTTTTAATAGCTTTATTGGGACATAATTTCCATTACCATACAATTTACCCATTGAAAGTGTATAAATGAATGATTTTTAGTATATTCACAGAGTTGTGCAACTATAGTCTAATTTAGAACATTTTCATCATCCCACAAAGAAACCTTGTACCCATTAGCAGTCACTCCCTATTTTCCCCATTCCTCTCCAACCTATATTGATATGAAATGTCCAGCCTATTGAGAACATTGTGCACATTTCATGTCAATGGAATCATATAGTATGTGGTCCCCTGCGACTGTGTTCTTTCACTTAGTATGATGTTTTGTAGGTTCATCCATGTTGTAGCATTTATCAGTACTTAATTTCTTTTTATTGCTAAATAATATTTCATTATGTGTATATACTACATTTTGTTCATTCATTAGTTGATAGACCTTTGAAGTGTTTCCACTTTTTAGCTATTATGAATAATGCTTCTGTGAACATTTGTTTATAAGGTTTTGTCTGTCTTAGTACAATATCCCTGGCAGGGAAAAAAAAAAGATTTTGTGAGGACATATATTTTCATTCCTTTGGGTATATGCTTAGCAGGGAATTGCTGGGTCATGTGGTAACTCTGTTTAATTTTTTGAGGAGCTGCCAAGCTGTTTTTCATAGAAGCCACACCATTATAATAGCTTGTTTAATGCCCTTGTCTGCTAACTTCATCATCTCTTGTCATTTCTGGGTCTGTTTCTATTGATTTTTTTCTCCCTGTTATGGGTCATATTTTCCTGTTCCTTTGCATTCCTGGTAATTGTTACTTGGACACCAGACATTGTGAATATTAAATTATTGAGTGCTAGATTTTGTTGTATTCTTTTTAAAAATGCTAGATTGATGCAGTTAAGCTATTTGGAATCCATTGTATCATTTTGAAGGTGGCATGTAAGCTTTATTAGGGTGGATCCAGAGCAGCCATTAGTCTAGGGATGAGTTAGCCCCATTACTGGTTCTTCTGAGGACTTTACCTGGTGTCGTATATATTGTGAATTATTTGTTTTTGCTGGTGGAAACATGAACCATTCCTCACTGTGTGTGACCTCTAGGACTTAGGCCAGCTGCTTTCTGGTGTGTCCATCCTCAGCTTTGGGTAGTTGCCTTTCACACATGCGCAGGTCAGTCTAAGGCTCTAGGGAAACTCTGTGCTGCTCCCTCCTCCCTGGTGTTCTGCTTCTCCAGTTCTGGCCATCTTGGCCTCCTTGAATATGGCCTGCCTGATTACTGATTTCTGCTACTCTGTGAGACTGGCATGCTCCAAGTTCCTCCTTCTCCATGCTATGGCTCGGAAACTGCCTCCTGGCAATAAGTTCAGGCAAATATAGGGCTTGCCTCATTTGTTTCACTATTCTCACAATTTAAGTCCTTTGCTGCCTGTTGTCCAGTGCTTGAAAACCATTGTTTTGTATATTTTTCTGGTTTTCTAGTTGTTTGTCCATCATAGATTGAATCTATGATAAATGTGATTCCAATGACCAAATCTGCTACTATATTAACTCTTCAAAGCAGATCTTGTTATATAGGTAGAGGAAACAAAGTAATTTGTATAACTGTAGTGCCAAGGCAGAAAGCATTCTGCCTGTGTACCACAGACATGGCTATATTTACTTTCTAACTTAGGGCATTTGTGATTTGAAGAGAAGATATTTGAATTTTAAATATGATGCTCTTTGTTTGAATAATTGCCCCTTCTAATTCTTGTAGACATCCAAGTAATATTTGTTAAACACTCACTGAGTGCTTGGTGCCCTTCTAGGTATTACTTCTCCTTATTCATACTTCCTAACAGTTGGAATATGCCAAACAAATGAAGTAAAAATAGTTTTTCTATTCTGGATTCAGGTTGGATTCTTGGATGTATCTCCTAAGTTTTGACATTCAGAAACTGAAAGTAGAATTTAGTATATTCTCAGACGTAAAGTTGATCTCTTTTCTTCACTGGCCATCTGTTTATTTGTGTCCAAGAATAACAAAACTTTCATAGTTATATCTGTATTTTTAATTACTAAAAATAATAAATAGGCTGAACCATGCTTACCCCACTTTTGAAAGAATTCCCCCTATTGACTGTTGCAGTAGGAAGTTAATACCCTTGATTAAGAATAAAGACCAGACCTATATAAACATATGTTGTATTGCTGTATCTGATGTCATGAGGGTGTGATTAATGGTCCTTAAGAGTTTTAATTTGGCGTGTCTTACTCCTAAATCTCACTTAAGCTTGGTTGCAAAGCCTGACAAATGAGTCTTCTGTACATGCCAAGATAAGATGTGGCATCACCTTCTTGGGACCTCATTTCTTAAACTTGCCTGGGTTCTTACAGGTCAAATTCACAGGGTGTGATCAGGTTTGCATAGAGTCATTGGGAATCTCAGCAGATCATTCTTAGCGCAGAATAGTTATATAACTAACATTCCTCGGCTGAGAACATGGTTCATTTCCCAAACCAATCCTAACACTGTCCTCTGTTAGATCTTTAAGTTAATAAATCCTTTCATTGTATTTTGGGGGTCAGAAAAACAGACCCTGCTTGTATTCTAGAGTCAGGAAATACACAGCATCATTGATTAATTCCTGTCTTAGAGGTCTTAACATAATTTCATGTTGCCTTTTGGTTTGTTTTTATACGTGGAACATTTTTTCTTAATATTTTGAATGGTACATAATTTTTTGTCTACCTTTTTCCTTAAAAGGGAGAAAATTTTTCAGTGGTCAGTAGTATTTTATTCCAGATGGGATGCAGAAGTTTCCCCTAAAAATTAAAGTTATCTGCTTTTTGAGGACAGGGCCCCTATATCTCTTCCATAGTACTTTATAGATGGTAAGGCTGTATACAGCAAATGTGTGTGAATGCATGATGTTTTCCTCTGGAGCTGAGATAATTTGTATTATGAAGCTATGCTTCTGAGAGTGAGGATGAGAACATCAAGTCGTTATTTATCTTGGAAAGAACTAATTTGTTTATACTAATAGCAATTTTCTTTTATTTTCCTTTCAGTTGATAGCAGCTGCTGTTGGCAGCGTATTACTAAAAGATTTCAAGCTGTAGTTTTTAATCTGGGGTGGGAGTAGGGGAGAACAAAATTAATAACGTAATGTTTTTATCTGGTAAAAGCTTTATTTGATATGGGGCCTATACTGGGCGCCTCAGTTGCATGGTGTGTTATTACTGACATTCAATACTCTGTGTGCCCGTAGCCTTCCACAGTAGCCAAAATGTAGGCACTTCCTAGATCTTTGAATGAATGATACAACTCAAAATACTAAAATGTGTATTAAAATCATGTCTCATTTATGTTCCTACTTCCAAAGAGAATTTTAAGCATAATTAGAATTTTAATTGTTAAGGGTTAGATAATTTTTGTTTGGATGGAGAATCTATGTTCCTGTGAAATTGGGGTTTATGAAATAAGATTAGAAAAAATAGAGTGTATAATTGGGCACATCCTATGCAGCTTGTTGAATCACACAACCAGTGTAATCACCATTAAGCACTTTGCAAACCAGGCTTGTGTGTCCGTGATCTGCCTGAAGAGCTAGGAGTGCCCATGAGAAGCAGTATTTTGTCCAGGCTGTAGTCATTTGTGTGACTTGTTGAGCCCCTGCTTCTTTGAGTGAGCCTTGCTGGCTGCCTGTGAGTTTAAAGACATCTAAGCCAAACCAGGCATTTCCCTAGTCATTCTTAAGGCAATGGCAGGAGGTACAGTTCAAAATCCAATTTACAAGGCAACGTCCAGAAGAAAGAATTAAATATGTGTATAGTGCATGATGTACCTCTGTTACTGCAGTGAAAAATTATTGGATTCAATCTCTCACCATATTTGTCAGTTTTTCTTTGGCCCCAGTACAAACCTACTTTGGAAGGAGTAGATGGTTCATTAGAATAAAAATGCCTGGAAAATTGAAATTCATGCTTAGGGCCAAATTAGTGGTTCACACCCTCCTAACCTTGTAAAGTGTAAAAACCTTTTAAGCATTGTGAAGATGGCATGCAGGACATTGTGTGTATGGACATTTTTCTGGAATGTGGGTGCATAGCATTCACCAGACTCTCAGAGGAGTCCGTGACTCCAAAAGATGACCCACTGACCTAGAGAGTTGGTTATGGTTGTAAAAAGGAAGTTTTAAACACACTAGAAAGGAAGATACTTGTTCCTGGAAGAAAAGGGAGCATTTATTGGCTTTTACCTATGCCTGCCCCATTCACTCCAACCCCAGAATCCTTTTGAGGAAAGATTTTGATTTCCCTTGTGGGCAGTAGTGTTTCCAGTAGCTGGTTAAACTGCTGTGAGACATGAAGCTAACTTTTAAAGAACTTTTATCCTTGGAAGCACTTTTTCTTTCCCTTTAGCCAACCCCAGTCTTGTTCCTTTGAAATCTCAGTGGTTACTAGCCTCAGCACTCTGGCCTCTTTGCACTCTTGCAGTGTTGTGGTCTTTAGTGCAGCATTGCATAGTGGTTATAAGCATGAGTTTGGAATTAGAAGAATTTGTATTTGAATCCCAGCTCCACCATTTATCAGCTGTAGGACCTTGGACAAATCACTTAAACTTCTTGAACTTCAATTTTTTTTCAGTTATAGAATGGGGATAGTAACATTCTCTATATTATAGGTTGTTACAAGGATTAGAAGAGATAATGGATATGAAGTACATAGCACAGAGCCTGGCAGATTATAAACTTCCAGTAAACCTTAGCTGTTTGGTAGTGATAAAGATGTTTATGAATGTGTAATTGTTTCTCTCCCAACTTGATTGTCTGCAACTTGAGGGCAGGATGTTTTATCAGCATCTAAATCTCCTAGAATAATAATAGTTGGTTGCGCCCATTTTTTTTTTGTTTGTTTGTTTGCTTTTTGAAGATGGGCTAGAGTGCAGTGGCGTCATCATAGCTCACTGCAACCTCAAACTCCTGGGCTCAAGCCAGCCTCCTGCCTCAGCCTCCTGAGTAGCTGGGACTATAGATGCATGCTACCATGCCTAGCTCATTTATATTTTTAAATTTTTTTTGTGGAGACAGGGACTTACTGTTGCCCAGGCTGGTCTCTCACTCCTGGCCTCAAGCAGTCCTTCTGCCTTGGCCTCCCAAAGTGCTAGGATTATAGGCTTGAGCCACTTCACCAGGCCTGGTTGCTTTTTTAATTGTGGTCCCTCTGAGGCCACCAACAGAATCACTCCACTTGTACTAACCCTCTCAAAGACATTGTCTGTGTCTCACCTTTTCCAGCTTTTCTACATGTGCTTGGTCAGGTACCCATAGAGACCCTCCTCAGTAGAATGGCTGGGGTTTTTTGCTTCATTTTGTCTGTCAGGTCCAGTCTGACCCTTTGGTTGTGGGTGTTTGGTGCACTTTGGCCTCCCTGGGCTTCTGTTAGCTTCCTGTAACGTCAAGTCTGTATTTCATGGATAGGACGGAGACTTGAATTTGCTTCTGTTCCCTCATAAATAGGGGTAGAGGCAGCTTCAAGTCCAGTGCTATGAATGATGGGTCAGTGTTTCCTCTTGTACTGTTTCCTACTGCAGAATTCTCCATTCTCCTCCCCTGCCTCAGCCCCGCCCCCAAGGCTGAGCCCTCTTAGTTTCATCATATCCTTGTCAGACCGTATTCTTTTCAGAGCATAGAGTAATTCACACCCATGTCTCAGTAGCTTATAGCAGTTCAGGTCTTACTTTTTCCTCTAAGAATATGAGAATTTATGAAGAGAATATGCAGAGGTGGTATCTTAAGCCATTGGTTCTCGACATGGGGGCTGGTTCTGCTAGAGCCTAGTGGATAGAAGTGAGGGATGCTACTAATTATCCTACAGTACACAGGGCAGCCACAACAACACAATTATCCTGGTCAAAATGTGCCAAGGCTGAGAAACCTTGCCTGAAGCCTGACAGGAGTACAGGCCATTTCATCAGTATTCCGGGGAGAATATGGGAGGTGAGAAGTCTTTAGTTCCCCTGCAGTGAGGCTGCCTATGTGCTTACCACATAGGCCAAGCCTGAAGGCAGGATGTACTAGGAAGAGTTCTGAATTTGGCTTCAGGTCTCACACAGCCATGTTTGTGTGACATTGGGGTGGCTGTGGGCCTGAGGCAGCTGAGGGGTAACTCCAAAGTTTTGTTTGGAGAGTTAGGAAGAAGCAGCTCGTCTGAAACTTTGAGGAGTGGCCAGAGCACTCTCCTTAATTTCCTCTTGGAGAGAGTCCGGGAGAGGGAAGCTTCCTGTCTTGAGGATGGTTTTATGCCTGTACGTCCACTTGAATCAGCCGGGAGAGTGTGGGGAGGGAAGGAGAATGCTTCCGTCCAGAGTAATTTCCCCTTGGGATTGAACCAGAGGAAGGAATCCCTGCTTCTTGGACAATTATGGGGATATTGTTGAGATTTTTTTTCCCCCACCAGTATATATATATGTTTTTTGTTTGTTTTTTCTTTCTTTAACATCGGTTTCCTTCCCCTTTCTGTTCTTTCTCCTGCCCTCCCTGACACCCCCACTACCACAGACACTGAGCAGAGACTTTCTGCTCCCTGAGGTAAGGAGCTGTTTGTGCGGGAGGCAGCAGGAGCTCTCGCTGGGCTCCCCCTTCCCTGGCGCTGTCTCCACAGATCCCGCATGGATCAGTCTGCCTTACTTGTTCACTCTGAAGGTGGCAGTGGCAACAGTAGAAGTGGTAAATTAAGTGACTCATTTTGCATGACGTCTGCGAGAGAGCTAGGCCTCCTGTGTGCTGTCTCTCTCATTCAGGCATTCTTTCAGAAACTTGCTGCTTCTGGAATGGTGTGTAAGAGGGCCTTTAAAAAAAAAGGTGGAAGTGTTTCCCTTCCTGAGCTGCAGTGGAAGCAGCAGGAGGGTGAGCCACTCCCAGGACAGTGGGAGAGCCCAGACAGATGCTAGTGTGTGCACCTCCATTCTGTGGCACAGTTCCCTCTCTTACCTTGGACATGTCATAGGACTGGAGTGCCTCAGAAGCCTGCTAGAACCTGCCAACGGTTTCTAGCACCTGGGTCTGGGGAGGACTCTGGGATGCTCCCAGGGCTCCTCGTTGGGAAGTGTCAGGGCAGACGTTGGGAGCCCTGGTTGCTCAGGAGCTTTCTCTGATGAGCTTATAAGCTGGCCTGTATTCATAATTTCTGGGTCATTGGTGAGTATGGGTAGGAGTTGTAGGATATTTTGTGGGTGAGTAGGAAATACTGCTGCAGGTAGGTTTTAGTGAACCCACCTGTGCATGTAAATCTTTGCTTTCTAATGTCTCAGCTCCTCAGACTGGGTGGAGAAGCTTGTCACCTCTGATTCATCCCTAAGCTTTGTCTTAGACCCAAGACTGCCAGACAATAACTCAGCCCCATTGTGGGCACCAGGTCTGGCTTTCAGTTTTGGAGAAGACTCTTTTTTCCTTGGGCAGGCCTTGTCAGACTTTTTGCCCCTGGGTATTTGCTGTTTTGATGTCCTTACTGTACAAAACAATAACAATGTCTTTCCAGTAAGGCAAAAGAATACACACCTGCCAAGCCTCTGACCTGTGTAGAAAATACAGTTGTAACAAAGTATATACCAGTTTGTGCTATTTCATTAAGGAAGAATTAATCTCAGCTACTAAAATAAAGGGAGGAGGAAGGAAATCCAGATCTTTAGGTGTAGGTTCATAAACTGGATTTAAACAAGAAGAGTCTTCCTCCTCTTAAGATGCCAACTGTTCTTAACTGTCCTTTATGAACAGTTGATACAAAAGTTTTCTCCTTTCATTTGAAAAAGAGAACTACTGTAAGTTTTCTTGGTTTGTTAAATGGACTTAGAAGTGACTTATAAATTTATGGAATTCCTCAGTGAAAAGAGATCATGTTAATGGGCAAGTAATAGTCATTGTTGCCACCAAGATTTTGGCATCTGGATTCTATAGAAGCTATGATAGTTTGTATACAAAACTATGAAACAGTGTTGAGGCTGCAGGGACAAGGGAATTTCCTTCTTCTTATGAATCTGATATTTTGGGAATGTCCCGAGAGAAAAGTTCTTTCACTTGCGTGGTGAACAAGGTCCAAGTTTGTATACCCAGGTCAGATTGTACCACAGGCTTTCCAAGGACTTACCTTGCATCTGAGCCAAATGCTTAAGGGTGGTGGAATTTAGGGTGTATTTCCCTTCCTTGTTCTGATGAGACATTTCTTAGGATAGACTAATGATTTTTTAAAAAATCTGTTGGTTTACTCTAGAAACATACAGCTTTTTAGGAACAAATATAAGGAAGTCCAAGTGAGGGTTAATATAATTATATTTCAAGATGTGAAGGAAGTAAATCATCGAGTTTATCAGGCTGGTAGGTTTCCTCCCTAATAAATAGTGGCAAGAAGAAAGTTATGGGTCCAGCTGGGATGGGTGCAATTTTTAGAAAAGATTATTTGTAGTGGTAAGGCATATCTCTTATGTGGGCTTTGGTCTCGAACGCCTGGCCTCAACTGATCCTCCCACCTTGGCCTCCCAAAGTGCTGGGATTATAGGCATGAACCACCACACCTGGTCAGGGCTTTGAAATAAAAAATTAAATTGCTACTTCAGGAGCTGAGCACTGTGGCTCACTCCTGTAAACCCAGTGACTTGGGAGGCAGAGGCAGGAGTATCACTTGAAGCTTGGAGTCTGAGACCAGCCTTGGCAACATGTATTTGTACAAAAAAATTAGCCAGGTGTGGTGTTATGTGCCTGTAGTTCTAGCTACTCAGGAGGCTGAGGTGAGAGAATCGCTTGAGCCCAGGAATTAGAGGCTACAGTGAGCTGTGATCATGCCACCGCACTCTAGCGTGGGCATTTATTGTCTCTAAATAGATAAATATTAACAGTAACTTCATGTTTGCAGGAAATAATCAAAATGTGAAAAGTCAGAGTTAGTATTGCATTTTGGTAAAACTTTAAATGTGTTGTACGCTTCTTAAACTTTTTTCTGTGCATAAAAACACAGGTCAGATGAATCATAAGTGCATCCTTTACTGAGTGGAAATGGATCCTGGTGTTTCATATATACATATAATTTTTTTTGAAGCTGCTTGGCATTTTTAAAAGCTCAGTCTAAAAAGTTTATTCACTGAATGCATGCCACGTGTGTAGGATTAAACATTTTATCTGATATTTGTTATAACTTAAGCAGGAGTGTTAATAAAACCATGTGTAATGAATTAGCATATACTTGCCATTATATTTTTATCTTAATAATTGTTAATTTAGTTTCTATGAAAAGTTCAGTTATTTAACATTTCCATGTTTTTTGTGAGTTTGCTCTATTTAACTTTACTAACTGAAGGAAATTAGATTGGTGGTCTCCTCTTTTGTGTAGTCACAATTAATTTCACTCATTAAGTTTGAAAACTAGTGCAAATCCTGGATTGATCACAGGACCACAGTTAAAGGTGCATTCATGTAGCTGGTGTGAGATACCTCTCTTCACTGTATTAATCATTTGCCTTAATAAATATTTAACTTTTAAAAGATTTGGTGATTTTAAAAAGACATGATGAAGGGAATTATTTTTCTAAAACCAAAGAAATCCTTGCTCTGGGAAGCTCTGTTGAGAAAAGTTCTAAGCTTTGCTGCCTGTGTCAGGATTCTCTGGCAAGTCCTCACTCCCCTGTGAGTCAACGTTGGTGTCACAGAAAGATGCAGCTACTTGCAGTCAGGAGACTGGGGCCCAGCCCCACCCTGCCACCTATCAGCTGTGAAGCTTTGGGCGAGCCAGCAACTTTGCTGAGACTCATTTGCCTTATTTTTAAATAAAAAGGATATTACTACCGTGTTTCCCTGAAAATAAGCCCTACCCATAAAATAAACCCTAGCAGGATTTCTAAGCATTTGCGCAGTATAAGCCCTACCCCGAAAATAAGTCCCAGTGAAGGGCGTGGCTACACAGCGCATCTGCACAACCCAGGCACAACACATTTCGTTGCGGAGCAGTAAAGAAGTAGAGCAGCCCTTCTCATCTGCCCCACGAGAGCTCTATTGCTCGACATGAGAGATTGGGGCCAGTGGTTCTAAAGGAAATAGAGTCGCAAGAAATTCAGGATGGAATTCAGGGTTTGGAGAGTTATGATGATGTTCCAGAAGAAGACGACTTAACTACATTTAAATAAATGTAGATTGTTGTACCGTACTTAAAAAAAATAACACATCCCCTGAAAATAAGTCCTAGGGTGTCTTCTTGAGGAAAAATAAATATAAGACCCTGTCTTATTTTCGAGGATACATGGTATGTCCTGGGTGGTTTAAATGAGATTATGTGGTGCTAACAGGATGCCTCCCCTGCCACAGGTGCTCAGTAGGTTGAGGTTTCTTTTCCTGCCTCTTGCCTCCTTATAAGGCAAAAATGCCAGAGCATTTTGACTTAGAATTGTGTCTGAATTCAGCTGGTGTGTTGCATAAGACTAGTTATCTGCTTTTTCTCTCAGTTCTTCCTCGGTAGATAGCTGATTAGAGGGAGGTGGGGCAGGAGGAAGCAGCATGAAACGCTGAGAGAAGGTAGTATGAGGTTCTTCAGTATAGGAGCACACTTAAGTATGACCCTGGGACATCTAGAAAAGGGTAGAGTATGTCCAGTGCACTGTTTTAAAATGGCTAACATTTTAATGTTTTGGCATTGAAAAGTGTTACTTATTACTTATTTGAAAATTTTGCTTATGAGCAATCCCTTTATTTTCCTATGGTACAAGATAGGTAAGGTATACCAGTTGGCTTACACTCACTAGTGCTCAACAAGAACCAGACCCAGAGTTGATGGTCTGATCTCAAAGGATACTGATTTTCTTTCCAGAGACATCAGAACTCATTGGTCATGTTGCCAGCCTAGATACCTGTGGTACCCTGTCCTCCTGGCAAATGACCACTCTTTTGTGGAGTCTCTGTTACTTTCATAAGACAAGCCTCATTGTTTTAATCCTTGTTCCCAGATTAACGTCTTGAGCACATATATCAAGATAAACAGACAGATCATTGATTTTTGAGATGAAGAACAACCATATAGCCAGGAGGGAAAGATAAAATCAGTTTATAAGTTACAGTGGTATAGGATGCTCTGCCTTCTCCAATTATTTTTGTTTCCAGGAATCATTGATTACATAGCTTATTTTTTTTTAACCTATACCCATTCTGCATATTTCAGAGTGAAATGTCCAATAAGGATAATCTTGTTAATCACTAATGTGGAATTTTATGTTCCCCAGCTGGCCATGCCAGTGTTTTGGTTAGGGTTGTTGGTGATTTTTATATCCACTGTAAACTCTGATATAAATCACTGTCAAACAGAATACTTAAAACGAGGGGTTATCTCCAAGGTTTCACATAGGAGGAGGTGGTGTGTGAGCTGAGCCATGAGGGACGACGAGAATTTCTTTAGGTGAAGAAGGATGGATGAGCTTCATAATGGCAGGGACTGCATGTCTCGAGTTCATCCTGTATATCCAGTGCCTGACAGAGAGCCTGGTGTATGGTATGTACTCACTAAATATTTCACAAATAAATAGTAAATGACCTAGCTGTGGAAACCCCAGGTAAGGGTATGTAGTGGGAAGGTAGGATAACAGATCTGGAGCCTGGAAGAGGGTCTTGAGTGTCAGACCATAGGGTGGGTTCTTAGAGCGGGGATGATTGTAGATGCCCCTTGCATGCTGACGTGCTGGCTGATGGTGGCTTCTGAGCTACTCCTGAGTCTAACAGGAGGCAGGGCTTCTAGCTTTCTTGGACACTGGATAGGCGTTGGAGCAAGCTGGCAGGCCTGTTGCTGTGAGTTTGCCCTCCAGTAGTTTGGAAACAGGAAATAAAGGAATCTGATCTTTATGTTAGACCATTTCCAGACTGTCCCAGTCTGCCTTCACATATCCTCAGAATGTACACATGCAGGCTGGTCAGGGCGCTCTTGGGGCCCTGAGGTGGGAGGGGCTGGAGGCCCAGACAGGACAGTGGAACTGGGAGTGAGAAGCCCCCAGCAGTCAGAGCCCTCCATGCATAGCCCCAGACTCAAGTTATTTACTGATGCCGCTGCCTGGCTGGTTTACAGTACTGATGGCTGAGTCGGGTATGAAAAGTGATCCCCGTCCTACAGGCTTGTTGAAGAAATAACAACAAAAAATCCCCAAAACCATGATAAAATAAAAGAAATAAAAACCCAGGTTTTAAATTTGCACTGTAGCTCAGTGGCTAAGAGTGCACCATGCTTTGGTTTAAATCCTTAACTTTTCTGCTTATCAGCTGTGTGACATTGTGCAGGTGACTTAAGGACACTTTCCCTCAGTCTGCTCATCTGTTAAGAGTATCACCTGTCTCATAGAGCTGTTATGAGGATTAAAGTAGAAAATATAGGCCTTTTTTAAAAGTGCTTAGAACAGTTTGGCACATAGTAGGTGCTATATGATTATTACTTTGGAGGTAGAGTCCCTAATCATCATATTCCTCTTTATGATAAGAACTTCATAGTATTGTGAAGGTTGAGTGAAATAATGTCCATAAAAGCATCTAACAAAGAGCCTGGCAGAGACCAAGTGCTCAATAACCAGTAACATTTTCATTCTGGTTATTTGATACTTGCCCCTTGATGTGAGTTTGTTTGGTTTTCCCTCCGCAGATATATGGGAAGATATGACGTATTTTAGTCATCTATTTTTGCTTTTGGTTTCAGAATCCACTGTTCAAACGAAATATGCATTTGTTAACAGGCTGCTTCTATGCCAAGAAAAATGACAAAATTACCTCTGTGTACTCTTCTCTCCTCCCAAACTCCTGTATGAGCTTGTCTCTGGCTGTGCATATTTAAGTATTAACTAACATAAAGCAAGAGCTCAGCAGGGGCTTTCTAATAGCTAATCCACAGTAACCCATTTAAAAAATCTTTTTCTCCCACACAAGAGGAGAACTAGCAGGGATGGGACATTTTGCTGGTTATTTGCAAGGAATGTTACTCAGGGCTCTGGGGAAGGTGGGAAGGAAGAGTGGTATCTCATCATTGAGGTTTTTTGCTTGGTGCATGCCTCTTCTCCAGGTCCATTTGCTGCATCCAGGACATGAAGTAGAGACAGGTGGTAGGAGGAAGGAGGTTTCATCCAAGTTCTAAGCAGGTTGAGTGGTGTTGAAAAATCGAAACCCACACCACAGCCAGTTATAATTAGGAATAAGTGGAACAGAACTCTACCCTGGGATGGCATGGGGAAGAAACTTCCTTCCTCCCCGGCTAGGCACTGACAGCCAAAGACAAAAGGTGGGAAGAACCTTGGGTAGGTGGAAAGTTTTCTTCTACACAATAAGTGCTGGTGGTCTTCTGAGCTGTAGGGCTCTTTGAACTTCTGGAGTTGAGATGAAGGCATGGAGGGTCTTTTTTGCCTAAGGTCATGCTGCAGTTAAGAGTTTGGGCTTTAGAATCTGACCCATCTGGGTTCCAGTGTGAACATCTTGGCTTATTCGCTATGGGGACCTTGAGCAAGTTGTGTAACCTCTCTCTGCCCCCATTTTTCACAGGGAACATCCAGGTGAGGATGAAGTTGAAGTTGTGCATATCATCTATCATTCTTGGTGGTGGTAGTACTTGCTAGCAACAATCCAGAGGGTGGGTAGGGGAGGAAGCAGGCAGCATTCTCAAGGGCGAGAGGTGAAAGTTGCCTTCTGGATTATATAGGACCCTTCTGAGACCTGCCAGTTCAGTTTTGTAGGAAAGGCAAGTAAGGTTAAGAAAAAGGGTTGTGTAATTTTCTGGTGCCTTCTTCCTGGGGAACTCTTAAGATCTGAGTTGTTGGGCATTTGAGTGGGGTAGTGCAAGAAGTAGGGAGAGGTCTGGTAGTTTGGGGTGTCAGTGTAGGGGAAGTTTTTTGTTTATTTCTTTCCTTTTACTGTCTTAAACAGCATGTTGTACTTTGTTGGAATTGTAAAATCAAAGGATGATAACATTATATACTATCTTTTTATCTAAAAATATATCTAAATATTATCTAAAAATACATTATTAGAAGGGATTAGGAGAAGATAGAAGATTTAGTTAATATTTTTGCTTCATAGTAAAATCTTTCACCAGTATTATTTTATAATCTTTTTTCTTTAAAGAAAAACTTTTTTTCTGACAGGAGTCATTAAGAGAGGTATCTACTTTTTATGTTGTTTTCTCAGGTTTTTTATGAATAAAGTAGCACTTGTCTTTAAGCACCTTTGATAGGAATTTAGATAAAAAGCCAGTGAAAGATCTTTTTTATCCATAAATCCCTGTGGCCCTGATGGTGAACCCATGATAAAAAGATTAGAAAGAAAGACCAGGAAATTGACTGAGATGTATTTGCTTGGTTATATAAATTCTGCACTTCGGACCTGAAATAGAACAAGCCCACTTGAAGCTTTGGGAGCCTCTTTACGGTTTCCAGGTCATCCATGAAGGTCTTAAAGTATTTTTTTTAACATGACCAGTTCTTTTCTACTGTATTGGTCTAAACTATGTTGGCCCTTCCTGGTTTTGGTTTGGTTGTAGACTACAAGTGGCTTCAGGGAAAGAGGTTTCTAGGTATAGAATGGGTGGGGAAGGAGGAGTGGGTAGGGAAAGTTTTGGGGGATACAAGTCAGAGTGGGAACGACTGTAGAATAGAGATTGAGAATGGAATGAATGGGAGAGTACAAGGAAGATGGGGAACGGGGAGAGCAGGTTGGAAGAGAAAAGGAGAAAGATGGCAGAATGATGAAAACAGGGAAGAAGAAACAAACCTGAGAGGACAGAGAAGGTATTAGGTAGGAATAGCCAGAGATGACGTTGAGATGATAGGGTAGAGGTGGGTAAATGGGGAAAAAGAGAATTAAATACATTAGACTGGGGCATGGGGAATGAGGTGGGGCAAAGTGCCTGAGGGATGCCTTGTGGCTGTGAGACTTTCAAGGGAATTTGAACATTTTGGGTATTCACAGTAACACTGGAAATGTAATTGAGCAAGGCTTGTTGGGCGTTTGTGTCTCAAGGGATCATCTGAACTTTTGTGCTTTGAGGTGGGAGGAAATAGTAGAAGGGGGCTTTGCCTATCCTTTTATGTTAATTTCTTCTGATCTTGTGACTAAGGCCTATCTTTGTTGGGTCAGCAAGTTCTGCATGTCTACTTCCTTTCTCTAAGTTGTATCAACTCATGCATAAGTCTTGCCGTATCTCTGTAACTCTTTGTAACCTGTTTCACTTTAAATATTTAAAAAAAAATTTTTTTAAGGAAAGAATTAAAAAAGTATTAGACTTCTCATATTCTGCTCCTCTTTCTTCTCTCCCCTGGCCACTGAGGGCCATTGCATTCCTTCTCAGTGAGTCGTTACAGAAAGGCTGTTTGTTAATTGATTAAAATGCAAAAAATAATCTTGGGCTTTGAGTTCCTTTATTGCTTTTCATTGGACAGAGAGTTTTCTATATTTTAACATATGTTAATGTTCAAACCATTTATTTTAGACATTTTTATAGTAGTCTTTCTAAAATATATTCAATTATGCTGCTTTCTTAAACTAAGTCTGGAATTTAGTTTATCATCATGTACCATCAGTATTTTCTAAATCATCTGGTTTTCAGAAGACAGGATATTGACGTAGTTAGGGTGCGGGTACATTTATTCATACTCATTTGAGTGTGCTTTATGCGCTGGGCACCTGGGGCTTTAGTGGCTGTAGTGGACAGACCCCATCCTGCACTGCTTGCTGAGTTAAGTGTGAATTCTGCACAACGATCTGGACCCTTACAGTGTGGAAAATGCTGGCCTTGTGTTCTGGACGGTTTGGGTCATCAAACTGCCTCCAGATAAGTGAAGTATTACTCTTTTAGGCCCCTGACTCATACATTTGGTCATTTCCACCTCTTGTCTACGATTGCCTACTCCCTCAATCCATGTGTCGTTTGGGGTTTTATTTTCTTGGGGGTGGAAGGAGGAGGAGGGCAAGGAGAGGGCCATGGGTTCATTTGTGTGGAGACAGGATAATGCTAGTCCAAGATTGTTCTACTTTCTAAATGATTATTCTGTAATCTTTGAAAACATTTTTTTTTTCCTGACAAAAGACATTAAATAAGTGAAGAGCCAGCCTTTTCCTGTGGTTTTCTTAGATTTTGTTTTTTTGTTTTTGTTTTTAAAGTGAATGAAGTTACATTTTGTCTTTAAGCTCCTTCAATAAGAAATAAAATAACCTGTGGAAAGTACAGTGCTGTGCTGACAACAAAGTCCCTCCTGACAGCCTCTTGTCCTGCCTAAGTTTCTTCTGCTTTGTTCTTACCAGCATTTCTGTTCCAGAGTTGTCTCAAGGGGCCTGGTAGAGGGCTTCTTAAGGATGGATGGTACTGCTGATAGAATTACTGTTTACGATTCATCTGACAGTATGGAAAATGTTTTGTCCTTGTAAAAAAATATTTAGTAGAGGTAATCAGAAAAGAAAGCTTGATTTTATTGTTTATCAAATGAACTGGCTCAGAAATGAATGTTGTCTCATTTCTAGGTGTGTTTCAGGAGCATGACCCCTCAGGTACTGACTGTCCGCTTGTGAGAGAGCTGACTCGTGTGTGCCTGTGTGCACCCCCTTTCTCTCTCCTTAAAATCTCAGGCATGAGCATCTATGAACAGTTTACCGATTTGAGCTACTTCACTGATAAGTTATGAGAATGTGGTCAGAGTGGTTTGAAAATATTTACTTAGTTTGTGCATAAATATTTTTAAGTTACTGCTTTTGAGCTTCCGTAATTTAAAAGTTATGAAAAAACTTGAACATATTCAAAAGTATGGGGTATATAGTCAATAGTTATCAAGATTTTACTTTGTTTGCTTAATCTGTCTCCCCCCTTTTTTCCTCTTTCTTCCCCCTCCCCCACCCAGGATTTTTTTAAAGCAAATCCTAGGCCTCAGTTATCTCATGTCTGTATATGTTAGTGTGCACCTTGGAAAAACATGAACATATTCTTACATTTTCACACCTAACTATAGTTACCATATTTTGTTGGTATCATCTAATGCCTAGTTTATAATTTTAAAAAATTCTCAATGATGCAAAATAAATATCCTTTTATGGTTGTTTTGTTAGACTCAGTATTCAAATAAGGTCCACACATGGCATTTGGATGTTGTATCTCTTTGAATCAAGAGCAGTTCCCAACTCCCTTCCCTACCCCCTTGTCCATGCTGTTGTAGAAACTGGGTCAGTTGTCCTGCAGAATGTCCCACATTCTGGATATATCTGTTTTCTTTTGGTATCATCTTGTTCCTCTGTCACCTGAATTTCCTGAAACTGGAAATTAACTCTAGAGGGTTGATTAGATTCAGGTTCAATCTTTTTAGCTGGGTAATGCTGTGTATTTCACATTGTATCACACAAAGGAAAGCCTTGTTAATTTAAATAAAAATAAAAAATATTAGCACCAAGTTTGGTTTGGACATGGTGCTAGTCTCTATGGGGACTGCAAAGATGAATAGAGTGTAGTCCCAGCTGCCTTAAATTTCCTTTTGAAAGCAGACTATGACCAGCAGTATGACAGAGGATAAGTAGCGTGCAGCTGGGGAACAGGAGAGGTCACCAGTGAATGTGCATTTGAGGTACCATAACACGGCTGCAGATGCCTTTTCGTGCACCTGGGTCAGGACCTGCAGAAATCCCAATAGCTTCCCTTAGCTTATCAGTGACATGTACTAAAGGCATGTGAAGTTCATGCAAGGGAGAAAGCTGGCACCACGTTTGAGTTGGTGATCTACTGATGTCAACCAGCCCTGGTGTCAACCATCTCTGTGTCTCCTGGTCATCCTGCCTGACCCATGTAAATGTAGAGCACAGAAAACAGAGTACAGTGTAAAAACTTCAACTTTATCATGGTATTTAGTAATTTTTTTTTTCTTCTTTTGGTGGAGTATAAGGAGAGGTTTACACTTTACTGAGAATGAAGCTGTGCTTTAAATGGCTTATGTGTGCTTCATAAAACTATTCTAAAAACATGAAATAGTATGTTAACACATTTATAGTCTTTGTCTCTTCTCTACCCAATGGCCACCACTTGTAAATTTTCCTTTCCTGTAAGAAAGTAAAATTTCAGCCAGAAGGTGTCTTTTTGAGGGTTTGTAAATCCAGGAATTTAAGCAGAAGAAGGGATGCTATATTCAAAATGTTCAAGGTACTCTGAGGAGTATTTTGTTCACTGTTGTATTTCAGCATTTGGCACAGTGCTGGATACCCAGGGCTCAATAAATACTGATTGAATAAATAAAATGAGACATTGAGGCAGTAGTGTTTATTCTTGTTTAGAAATTGCAAGTAAACAGTGTGATCACAATGAAAAATCCTTAGTCCGCCTTGGATAAGGAATCTTGGCTCGTGCACTAGAGAGAGAGAAAAAGAGTTTGACTTGGCAAATAGAAGAGAAGGATTTATCTTATCCTCTGTTCTTTTTTTTAAAGATGATATAGTGTTTATTATAAAGAATATACAGCTCTTCATTGACGGGGGTGAGGGATAGGGTGGAAAAAATTGAAAAGAATATAGCATTTAAGATATGTGCAACCTAAAAAGCTGCTGAGTAAAATTCTGGATTTTGTTCTTGAAAGAAAAATGACATTTCTTCCTTAAAATTTTCTATTATAAATGACCAAAAATTGTTAGAGGACCAAGCTTTGATGCATTTACTGCATGAAGGTCAAATACTTAGGCCATTATAATTCTGCCCCCTTTTGTGCAGTACAAAGAGCTCTTTGATATGGCAATACCACATTCTGAAGATGAAGGAAGGTCATGTGTTTTCAGACATTGGGGAGCATGATCTACTCTTTTTCGGTTCCCTGTTGTAAGTGGCTGTTGAGGGCAAAGTTGAGGGGAGAAACTGGACTAATGAATGGCTTTTGTTTACCTTTGTACTATTTTTTACTTTTCTTACACAGAAGTCAATTAGATCATGACCTCTTAAAAGGAAAAGTTGAATGTCATAGAACTGAGAACCAACTGCACATAGCAGTCCACAGACAGCCTTCAGTCCGGCTCAGTTACTCAGACTTTTATTACTTACGTGCTAGTGGAGTTTGATTGTCAAACAAGTATATGGCTTCTTTATATTCCACTGGAACTGGTCCTTTTGCTAAGGTTATATGGGCCCTGGAGGCAGTCCACCTGGGTTCAATAAATGGTTTCATTTATTTCTATTTGACCTTGGGGGAATTATTTAATTCCTCTGTGCCACAGTTTTTTCATCTGTAAAATGAGTTAATTGTGCAACATGAGGCATGAAAGAACTGCCTGGCACAAAGAAAGTACTTGGTAAACATTAGCAACTGCTGTTACATGTGTATGTATAAATGTATTTAGAGATGCAGTTCAGGCATTGCGTGTATAAAGGCAGGTGAGGATGGGCTTTCTCTCTAGATGACAAGAGGATGTTATTTGGGCAGTTTAAGTATTCAGAGATAAGATGGAGCTGGGGTTTGAAGGTAGTGGGCATTGGAAAAGTTCAGGGATGACTTCCTTCCTGCCCCAAAGCCACTGGGAAAGGAGAAGCTCATACTCAGACCACTGGGCCTAACCACAGCTGGCATTCCTTTTTGCCCTATTGGATCCATCTGCTAATGATTTGAGCTATAATTTCTAGGGTGGTTGAGGTTGTGTATTTGGAGTGGGCCCCACCCCTGCCTTGGCTTCTCTTTAGAAAGCAAGCCAGCTCCAGTAGAAATTAGACCTTTAAATTTTTTGTGTGTATGAGATTTCTTTCAGAGTGATTGGAGGCCAGGAGGGAGATGAGTAGGTAAGGGGTAGATATAATAATCTGTATATATTAATAGATGTAAGTAAGATTGGCCATCAGGCTGGGTGATGAGTACATGGGGTTTGTTATAACATTCTTTCTACTTTTATATGTTTGAAATTTTCCATAAGACAAAGCACTTTTAAAATTGAGCAAAAAAAAAAAATGCAAGTTACATAGCAATGTAGACAGTATAATATAACCTTTATGTGAAATTTTAAAACATGCAAACAATATTATATATTTTTATGTATATATATATATATATATACACTCGTAGTAAAAATTAAAAGTTGTGTGGAAATAATAATAAGTTTAGGATAGTGGTTACTTGTGAGGAAAGTGGAAGAGAAATGGAATTAGGGGATACATCGGGCATTTCACCTATACCTGTAATAGTTTATTTCTCCGAAAAAATTATTTGAAGCAAATATGGCAAAAATACTAAGATTTGTCAAAGTTGAACAGTGTGTACATGGATGTTATATTCTGTGTAATTTTTGTTTGTTTAAAGTATGTCCCAACAAAAGAATAAAATGCCATATTATAATGCTATATTAAAATGCTTTGACAAGGCATGTTTTTAGACATGTCAGGGGCTGAGGTGCTGAGAGGTGCCTTCCCTTCTGTTAGAGAGGCACATCCTGTGGGCGTGTTTCACCTTGCAGCTGGGGTGGTGAAACAATCGGCCACTCCTACAGTTGCAAAATGGAACAGAAGCCCTCGAGGTCAGAATTAGAAGCAGCCCTATACAGCAGAATTAGTGTTTTCTGGAACATGCTGACCTACTGCCTTTATCAGAGGGATTGGGCTAGGGCATGGAGGATGAGTTAATAAGTACAATGACTCGAGTGTTTATAGACAACAAGAAAGAGGAAGATTTTTAGAAAGCTTTTATGTAAGAACTGGTTCCCTTGATAAAATTTCTCAGGGAAAAAACAAAGCTATTTCTGTTTCTGATTGGTTGTCTGTGTGGTAATCTTGTGAGTCTTCCCACACAAAGCAGGATTAAGCTGTGTCAGCCATCAGCTAGGGATGCAGGCCCTCAGTTTGGGGAGTGAGAAGATGGGTTGTTCTAAGGGCTAGGTTCATGGGCTGCTTCCAAAACGTGACTAGTACCTCCATGCCTGCCCCCCTGCTTCTGGAGATTGAAGTGATCTGTGAGCCCAGGTCCCATTCTGTGTGTTCCTTAATGTGTAGGTGTTAATTTATAGATATTGGGGGTAGTGAGCTTGTGCAGTATGCACACACAAATTCTTAATTTGCTCTCTTAGGGAATACAGATGTAAGATGTTCACTTTGATATTTGTTCACTAGACCTCTCAACAGGAGATCACAGTTTCACATGCTATAGCAAGCTCAGGTAGCGGAGGGAAAGGGTAAATCCAACCTGTGCATGTTCAGGTTAAATGTTCTGTTAATAGAACAGACCCAGTATTGAACTCCCATGGAACTGAGGGGAACGGGGTGCAGGAGACTAAGCATCTAGTATCCTAGATTCTATGGAAGGAAGTGACTGGGCCAGAACTGCCCTTCACCACTGCATCCTGAGAAGTGGCCTCCTCATTTAAATAAGGGTGGAGGTCTCTAGGGGTGTGCTCTGGAAGCTGTGAGGATTAGCATTGGAGAATTAGGGACCTCCCTTTGGTATATGCCTGGTGAGAAACCACAGGAAGCAAAGACCACCCAGACTAACAGGCACTGGTTAGAGCTTTTGTCCTCATATCATGTTCTGTGCCCATCCAGCCTCATTTGCATTCCCTGGAAGAATTTGAGAGGTTTCAGGACCCCCAGCTCTCTGAGGCTTCCTCCCAGGTGGTCCCATTGAATGACCTGTACTTAATCCCAGCTGTCGAGAAGGAGCAAGCCCCATAAACGGACCTGGAGGTCTTTCTGACATGCAGGAATGGACCAGGAGAGATGCAGACTTCTGCAGCCTGAGGGTTCCTGGATGTTGGGCAGTGTTCTACCATGTTGTCTTTGTCCTCTATTTTAGTTTACAACTGTCTTCCCTTAATAAAGGTTTTCCCCAAAGCTGGCAAAAAATAAAGTGAGGTATTGAAGAAACACATATATAACTGAGAGGTTATTTTCCTGTTTACTATTTTTGTCTTCCTTAATTATTTGTTTAGCACCACTTGAAAAAATAGTGTGACCTTTAAGTTTGATGAGTTCCATGTGAACATGTGAATTAGTGGTTTCTTAAGGTGCTGCTGGGTCCAGTGTCACAGTTTAGAACACAAGTTAGGGAGCCAGAAACCAGGCAGCAGGCTTTGTCCCAGGGTCCTGCTTTTCCGTATGCCTTGGTACAGATTTAACCTAGCCCTTGGTTCTCCCTCCAGAATAATGGGAGATATATATATGTGAAAGTAATACTGGGTGAGCTAAGCCTGTATGTGTTTATTATATATACCAGACTCTTGATAAAGATAGAAATAGTTCATTTTTCTAGAGTCATGGTTCTGCAAGACTGTTTCTGCCAAGAATTTCCTTGGTGTCTCTCTTCCCCCCTGAATTTTTCTCCCCACTTCCAAGCTGGGCAGTGTGTCCTTTCCTCTTGCCCTAGACTTTGCCTCTTCCCCCTTTCTGTCTCCTTTCTATTAACTTTTTGGTCTTCTTCCCTTTTATCTAATATTATCCTCATTAACAAATTTTTTCTCTTCACTTGAATAATTAAAATGTTCAGATTTTGGTGACATACTTCAGAAGGTAGCCATTTATCAAAAAGAACATCTTGAAACCCTGACGAGTATTCACCAAAATGTAGTGTGTTAAGCAAACACATGTCTGCTGTCAAGTCACTAGAACAGGACAGAAAATTATGTTTTTAAGTTTGTGAAACTAATATACTTGGAAGAAAAAAATGAAAATAAAATATATAAAAATGTCAGCACTGGTTAAATTAGAGTTGTTTGAATATCAGTAACTTTTTACCCTGTTTTCCACATATTCAGTGATGTTGTTGTAGGCATGCTTATATGTCTGCCCTGCACCTCCATATGGCGTTTTGAGATGTGTGGGGCAGGGGAGTATACAGGAGTGTGTGGGTAGAGCAATAATTTCCAAATGCAGTCCCAGGAAACCCTGCAGATCCTCAGAGGGGCTCCAGGCCTTGAGGGAATTGGGGTTAGGAAAGGAGGCTCTGGGCCTTTACCCACCACTTCAGTCAGAGCAGTTCCAGGGAAGGAAACCAGAACTCCTTTGGCTGCCACACTGTCCAAGCATTTGCTTTTGACTTTTGGAATGGCTTTTATCTCCAGGTACATAAAGTGTGTGGTAGGTATTATAAATAAAGCCAAAAGCTCAGTTTGTTGGTCACAAGTGCATTGGACTGAAATGATAGAAAGCCAGACGAGACTGTCTTATTTCTTATTGTACTGTCCTCTCAGAAAGCATTCCTGGGGATGAAAAACCCTACTTAAGCCATACCAGGGTATGGTGGTCCCGGGTGACAGCAAAGACAGCTAGCACTTCAGAAAGGAGCAAGTGGATCAGGACAATCTTTAAACAGGTTTGGATTTGCTCCCTGGTTTAGCTTAACCCAAACATCTCCCTACCCCCCACCAAAAAATCCAACAGCACCTTCCTTTATATTTAATTTGAATAAATTAAGTATAGACTAACTCTCCCTGAGAAGTACATATTCATTTTAAGAAGACAAAACTTAGATGATCAATATATTGTGGTTTGGGCTGGTCCTATAGCATAAAACTACAGATTTTTATTTTCTAAATATTTACTGAACACCACACTGTATGTATCAACTCTATCACTCTGAAGTGCAGAAAGAATAGAAAACTTAAGTCCATGGTCTTTGAGTTTATAGTCTCCTTGGAAGGGCAGATTCAAACAGAAAACCATATATATCTGTGAAACAGAATGGTTCAAGTCAGCAGAGCACCATGGGTGAGACAGTTCTGTTTTTTAAAATGGTGCACCTGCTTCCAGATGCAGAGGACCACCGCAGTGATCAGAATAGGGTAGAGCCAGTCTTGTTGCAGGTAGTGGGTTTCAAGCCAGAATCTGAAGGAAGTGACGGGTGTGAGGAGGAGAGGAAGTGCTCCTAGAGAGACTCCTCTCCTTGGAGAAGAAAGGTAGGGATGATATAATGTGATAATAAGAGGGCAGTGGCACAGTAAGCCTTAGGGACAGGCTCAGGCGGGAGAATTTTTCAGGTGTTGTAATTAGGGCAACAACACAAATAGGCGGGATTGAAATGGGATCCCCATACCTACCTGTAGGCCATGTGCTCCACATTGTAGACTTCTGTGTTAAGTCACTGAGTGCTTTAACAGTAGTGTACAATTTGAATCATGGATGATAAACTATACTTTTATGAGTACTAAGCACGTACTCGTATTAAATAAATTCACTAAAATCTGTATCATTAACAGAAATGTCAGCATTTCATATGGATACATGTCCATTTATCCTGATGTTTATTAAAGTGTTTTTTAGGCATCATTTTCAGTTGTGTGAACTTTTTAGCATCCATTAGATGACATTTTTATGACATTTAATCAATTTGGACTTTGTGATCTTTCACAATTTATATGTACAATTAGTAGATATAAAATTTGGGTGGTAAGTCAGATAGCTTATTATAGTAATGTCTTCTGGATGTTTTGACTTCCTTTCTACTGCTTTGATTTTGCCCCTTTCGGTTGAGTTTTCCTACAAAGCTTATGGGTCTCATTCATTCATAAGTGCATTCAGCAAATAGGTATTTGGCCCTACTATGTGCTAGACACTAGTAGGTATTGAGCTCAGGTACTGATACAGAAGCTCAGTATCTCAATGTGGAGTGATTGTTTTAGCTAATTTTGGTTTCTTTATTATGCCTTTGAATTTAAGTTATTGTTTTAATTAAAAATATTTTTAAATTAAAAATAGTAACAGAACCCAAACATTGTTTCTAGTGCTGTTAAAACATTCCTGTAAATGCTTTTGAAAGAAATCAATTTCATAAATTTGGCACATTGAATTTTGGTGACTTGGTCTGTTTTTCCTGCCCAGGGACCCCAAAAAGAATCTCTAGGGGCTCCATAAACAGTTTGAAAACCACTGAGTTCAGATAAGCTCTAAAGCCACTTCCTGTTCTAAAGCTCTTTCTCACCTTCTCTGTGCCATTTTTCTTTTGCATCAGTTAGGATAATAACATTTAACTTATTAACCTGACAGAGTTGTGATGACTACTTGATACAAATTTAAGGTGTAATTCACCTTACTCCATTTTTGTGTTATTTCTTTCCTTTGGTGGCTTGGTTGCCCTTGCAGCAAGCAGGAAGGGATGTGAGGACTAGGAAGTATATAACCAACCCTTATCCTCAAGTGTGATGTATGTGGTAGGGCTAGAACTGTCACCACAAAACACAGGACAAGGACATTAATCAAAGTCCCTTTTGTGTTTTGCTTGTGAAGGAGGAGAACGTTTTAGTTAAAAGAGCCTTTGGACCTTGGCTACAAATGCTACTCGTATTAAGACCTGTCTGTACAAATGGGCTAACTGGAAGAACAGTCTGCATGGAATTTAGGAAGAAGAATGCAAGAATACCTGGAACTTGAAGCATATAAAATACTAATTCAAACTTTGTGAGAAGTACCCAACTAAACAATGAATAGTACAGGTTGTTGATGTTTGAAGAAATATGCTTCAGAGGGTTTATTGACATGAGGAACTACTTACAATATAACATTAATTTGGCGAGAAATCAGGATAGCATGCAGGATGCTCTCGTTCATATAAACAAAAAATTATAGAAAGTAAGTAGCAAAATCCACAAAGGTGGTGTCTGGAGGATCAGTCACATGTTTTTTCTGCGGCTTAGAATAAGCAAATTGTTACTTTGGTAATCAAGGAAAAGTTAAGGTCTGAAAATAAAAAAAGTTAATCTCTCATCCAATTCAAGACTACCAAATTATATGAAAAATTAGAATTTTTTTTGTATGGGAGCAGGTGCCCTCTAAATTACTTTAATACTCTCACTGTGTGAGACTGTCATTTTAACTCTTAACTTGCATTGTTTTGGGTAGTCGCTGCAAGAATCACAGGTAGAATGGTCTGATCCCTGTCCAGCTGAGTCCAATTAGTGGTTCCATAAAGTTAATTCATCCTCAACTAATGCAACTTCAATTTTTGTTATTGTTGCAGCTTGTTTGTTTCTGGTCTTTGCATACAGATTAAGCATATTTGCAAGAATCCAGAGCATAATGGGTATTTCACATGATCTGATTAGTACATCTAAGCTTTCTAGCCAAAGAATTTCTATGTGCTGCTCTTCAACTCCAAATCCAAAGAGAGTAAGTCTTAAGTGTAAATAGATTTTCAAACTCTCATCTCCTCCCCCCGCCCCCCGTTTGGTAATCTATATGGAAAGCCTTACTGTAGGAGGAATTTTATTTCACCCCCGTTTTTGTGTCGTGCTGTTTTACAGAGGATGACTTCATTTTTAGTTCATTCTTGTAATTCTACTGTGTAAACAATGAGTTCTTTACCCCATGGCCAGCTTGACCTTTCCAGTCTTAGTGTAAATCAAACTAGCTGGAGGCAGAAAGGACAAAGAAGAGGCTTTGGGAATGGGAGGGTTTAGGGGACCAGTCAGGCACCACAGCTTCCTTATATTGCTTGTTTTGAACATTGAGGCTATCTGAGAAACTAGGTACCTAAAAACTGTTTTGAGGTGGAGGTAAAGGCAGTGGGATTGCTGGATTTTGAAAACAAGATGAGCAGAACTCAGAAGAAATCAACAACTACTCTTCTATTTTTCTTTTGTATTTTGTTTGTTTGTGTTCCTGGTTATGGATTAAGAGGACTGTTCAATGGCAATCAAACAATTTCTTCTCTTTGCTTAGCTTTCCTTCCTGGCCAGACTGTAGGAGGAGAAGACAAATAGCAAGAATGATTCCATGTGTTCTGCTTTGCCCCACCGCTGCCCAGGCTGTGGCAGTGGTGCCCACTAATCAGCAGTGGTGTCTTCCAGAGCTGAACTGTAGAAAGTTCAGGAGGAGCAAAGACCTGACTTCAACACAGAGTTCAACTGTCTTTGCCCCTCAGATCATTTCTAAGGTGAAATAATGTCCCTGGGTCTCTCATTGGTGAATGGGAAAGTAAGTGGGAAATTATCAAATTGTGCTACAGGATTTCCCAACCTCTAGGTAGTATTTTCACAAGATGAAAGGACTGATCCTGTGGTCATTGTTCTTCTTTGTATGTGTAGAATCTGTAAATTGTTTTGCCCCATTTTATGTCCTCTGCTGGGAAAGGCTGTCATGTGGCTTGAGGGCAAGGACACCAGTCCCTGCACATAGGTCTGGGTCCTGTTCTTTCTCACTCTCTAAGGCCTTCACTGCATCATGACTGTCTCTAGAGCCAGAGCCTTGATTCTCATCCATGTGGTCTTAGGCAGGTTTCTGCAAGCTTCAGTTTTCTCTTCTGTAAAATGGGGATAATATTACCCTCATTATTTTAAGGACTTAAAGAGATAATACATATAAGGCACTCAGAACAGCAGCCTGGGCAACACAGCGAGATCCCAACTCTACCAAAAAAAAAAAAAAAATTAAAAAATTAGCTGGGCATGGTGGTGTGTACCTGTAGTGCTGGCTACTTGGGAGGCTGAATCAGGAGGATCACTTAAGCCCAGGAGTTCAAGGCTACAGTGAGCTATGATTGCACCACTATAATTTAGCCTGGACAACAGAGTGAGACCCTATCTCTTAAAAAAAAAAAACAACACCACTTGGAACAGTGCTTAGTACATAATAAGCACTGAATAAATGTTAGCTTTTTTATTATCATTGGTAATCCCTTGCTGGCATCTTCCCTGGCTTCTGTCCCTAGCATTCCCTGATACTGCTGTTGCCAAACCAACCAGTGATAACCTCTTTGTTTCTAAAGCTCATCGGCACTCTTTGGTCTCTCCTCTTTCTGAATCTCTCAGTGTTGACCTCTCTCTTCTTGAAGCACTATGTTCTCATGGCTGTGATTGCCACACTGTCCCTGTGTTTGGTGACACCTATTCATTTTGTTTTGCCTGGTCCTTGTCCTCTGCCTGCCCTCATGTTACATGACTTCAAGGAGAACCTCTCAGGTTTTCTCTTCTCCTTTGTTCTCTGCAGGTAAATTCATCTGCCCCAGTGGCTTTCATTACTTGGTTGCTCATCCTCCAGGTGCTAGGTTTTTCTTGACTTTCCAGTCTAAGTCTTAGGTCCACCCAATCCACCTCGTTATTTCCTCTGGTGTACCCTATTGTTTTCTTTCAGATCATTTTTCACAATTTGTAATTATATGTGTTTGCTATAATTAATGTCTGTCCCTTACCTCTAATTTACCCCATGAAATTGTAAAATCCATGAATGAGACCTGGGAACACGTCTATCTGTTCACATTTGTATGCCTGGGTTGTGGAAGGACCTCAATAAATACCCATTTAAACGACTGAATGTGAGGCTCCTCCAATTCTTCTTCTGTTACTCCAGCCCTGACAGTTCAGGTGAGGCTGGGGGGAGGGGCTTTACCTGTGTTGTTATTCCTTCCACCTACCTGCCAGTGTCTATCCCCTACATCAGATGGTATCTTCTGTGGAATAGTGCCATGGTCACCCTCAACTCATAGAATTCTGAAAGTTAATGATCAGAAGACTGAAGTAAGCACCAGGCATTAGTTCCTGGGAAGCATGCAGAATGGAGCATCCTGCATGTTTTGCTCAAATCCCTAAGCAAAAGGAAACTGAATGTAGGACATTTGTGCCTATGGAAACAGTGGTTACACCATCAAATGCTTATTGTGATTTGAAGGGACTTTTTTCCTTTTAAAATTTCCTTAAGTGTGGTTATAATTTAATGAAACAAAGAGTGTCTGTGGAGTGCCCAGCCCTGTGTTAGGAGTTTCATGGGAAATACCACAACAGCTGGCAGTCCTGGCTCCGGGGGGATGTTGGTGCCACAGGGCCACTTTCAGAGAGCTGAGACTCTACACATTTATTTATGAAACGCCAGGAGTAGACTCAATAGCATATCAAGAAGGGGCTAAAAGATGTTGAGAGGGACAGTTTAAACTCTGAAATAAACATTTTTTATCCCACACAGGTTTAGGGGATTAACTATGTAGTAAAATGTACATAAAAGATTAGTTACTAAGTAACCTCCTCTTCCCTCTGAGTAAATTAGCCATTTTTTCTGTGTTCCTGAGGATGGCCCTGTCTTCATACTCGCTGACTACAACCCAGCAAGTACATACCTAACTGGGAACATTTGGGGCTATTTTTCCAGCATGTTCTTTCTTACATATAGATTAAATTTGGCAGCCTAGTTAAACATTCATAAAGCCGCCCTGTTTATTAGGCCTTAATAGACACTGTTTTCAACATCCAGCCTATAGACAGGAAAAATTGAGACAAGTCTATGGTATCTTAATGCAGTAATGTTTTTATTCTTATACAGCATTATTTTTTTTAATTTATTTATTTTTATTTTAGCATATTATGGGGGTACAAGTGTTAAGGTTACTTGTATTGCCCATTCCCCCCCCCTTGAGTAAGAGTTTCCAGTATGTCCATCTCCTAAACGTTGCACATCTTACTCATTGTTTGTATATACCCCTCCCCCTCCCACCACCTGATAAATGTTATTCCTATATGTCCACTTAGGTGTTGATCCGTTAACACCAATTTGCTGGTGAGTACATGTGGTGCTGGTTTTTCCATTCTTGAGATACTTCACTTAGTAGAATGGGTTCCAGCTGTATCCAGGAATACACAAGAGGTGCTATATCACCATTGTTTCTTAAAGCTGAGTAGTATTCCATGGTATACATATACCACATTTTATTAATCCACTCATGAATTGATGGGCACTTGGGTTGTTTCCACAGCTTTGCAATTGTGAATTGTGCTGCTATAAACATTCGAGTGCAGGTGTCTTTTTCATAAAGTGACTTTTGATCTTTTGGGAACATTATTATTCAGAGCATTGGAATAGCTTTATGACAGATCTCTTTGTTTACTTATTTTCCTGATTTGGGAAAATTTATTTTAAGGAAAAGGTAACTAACCCCATTTGGTTCAGTAGGAGTATAGAATTATTTTTTAGTACTGTTATTGGATGCCATCCCAAAATGTCCAGATATAAGACTTTCATTTTCTTACTGGATAACATTTTTATTTTTTAGATTTGATGCTCTGGGCTTTAGAGGAGACTGTCTTACTTTCTGTTCATTTCACGTTGTTACAAAGTTAGAAGAGTATAATGTAAGCCTTTGTCCAAGTTACAACATTGTGGTATTTTATAGATATTCTGTGATCACTGGCTGTTAATGTTATTTCTGGATAGTTATATGAAAATTGTTGCTAAGGCAGTGGCCCAGGCATAATTCCCATGAGTGGTAGAAATAACCTTATATATTCTATTACCATAAAATTAATTCTCAGTATAAGTTAAAACTGTATGTCTCCACGGGCCATCTTTCCCATGATTCATTTCTGTGTCTTGAATCCCCCAAAGTGCTTTTTTGCTTGAAATCCAGGTTGGCCCAAAACAAGAAGTGTGAATAATCTCATCATAACATAGCCTCTTCACTTGCAAATGTGCTGAGTTTCTATCCTTAGTGGCCTCCATGCTGGAACTTCTAAAACTCTGGGGCTAGGAGGATTACTGCTAGCCCTGCCAGCCTGTAACATCAGAGTATGACAGTGTCCAGCACATACACAGTCATTCACTGAAAAGCACTTTCAAAGTGCCTGATGACACACACATTAAGGTCGGTGCGAGGTAGGCACAAAAAGGTCTTTCTTTTTTTTTTTTTTTTTTTTTTTTTGAGACAGAGTCTCACTTTGTTGTCCAGGCTAGAGTGAGTGCCGTGGCGTCAGCCTAGCTCACAGCAACCTCAAACTCCTGGGCTCGAGTGATCCTTCTGCCTCAGCCTCCCGAGTAGCTGGGACTACAGGCATGCGCCACTATGCCCGGCTAATTTTTTTTTATATATATATATATATCAGTTGGCCAATTAATTTCTTTCTATTTATAGTAGAGACGGGGTCTCGCTCTTGCTCAGGCTGGTTTCGAACTCCTGACCTTGAGCAATCCGCCCGCCTCGGCCTCCCAAGAGCTAGGATTACAGGCGTGAGCCACAGCGCCCGGCCAAAAAGGTCTTTCTTGTTAGGTGTTTCTATTGCATTATCTTAATGTGATCAGACACCTAATTATCATTATTAAAACTTGACATTTTATAATAACTATTATTTGTTATAAATCTAAATATGCAAAAGTTGAGAGACAGCATGTGCATATGTGTTATACACACAGATGACACATACAGAAGGGTGTATCAGTAAAATTAATTCCTAAAAATAGAATTGTTGGGTCTATCAGTTAGAATCAGGTTTGGCTTGGATAACAGAAGACCCAAATTTCATAGTGAAATTACTTCTCATGTAAAAGAAGTCTAGGGCTGCTATGACCACTGTAAGAAGTGACTGAGGATAAGTCTTCTCTTATACTGCCCCAGTGTAAGGTGAAAGTCAGCAAGTCACCCCTTGTGGTCCATTCAGATGTAGGCCAAAGGGAGGAAGGACAGCAGGAGGACAAAAGGAACTCACCCCTCACCAGGCTCAGCTGTCTTTAAACTGTCTTCCTCAAATTCCATGGAACTCTTACACTTCCATGTCATTCTACTTTCAGAATTAAGTCACAGGACCACATCTAACGTGAAGGAAGGCTGGAGAATGTAAGCCTTTCCTCTGGGCCCAGCTAAAAATCAAGATTGTATTAGTAAGGAATATGAGGAGTATGGGTGGGGTGGACATTAAGTGGTCGATCTGCTCTTGTGCCTAGTAGAAGAGGAAGGTAAAAGAAACAAACCTAAACCTGCTGCTCACTCAGCTCTATTCCTCACATGCAAACCGCAGCATTGAGCAACAGCTGAAAAAGGTGACAGACACAGATGAAACACTACAAAATGACTCTGGGGATCCTCTCACCCTCTCCTCTTTTATTAATGGCTAATTGTTCATAAAGCCTTAAGGGTCCTCAGCAGAGCCAGGCCAGAACATTCAAAGTGCTGCAGCCATGTATATCTCCCTCTCTTGCTTTCCCTTTTTCATCCCATTATCTTGTATTCCTTCTTAATTATGTAGGGAAAGAGCAGAAAGTTGGCTAGAGTTGAATTGCCCAGTTTCATCTTTTGCAGTTAAGGAAATATCAGCTGTTCATAAGCTAAAGCAGTGGACTATCAAAACTGCAAGAGTCTCAGATTTGCCCCTTCTAAGTTCCAAACCTCTTGGGTCAGAGACAAAGGAATTTATTATTCACTCATGACACAGCAAGCAACATTAGCAACAGCATATTTTGCATCAATTCCCTCTTTGCCCTCAAGTTCCACCAGGGTAACACAGATGTGCCCAGGTTGATGCCTCCACACGTAGTGAGTTGCACAGGAACCCTGAGTTTAGGGATCCTAACCTTTTGTAATGAGTAGTAAGTATGTCTGTTCTCTGCTCTGGAGGGAGAAACTATCACTATCTTGCAGGGCTGTTCACTATGCAAATACAAACACCTTTAAAAGGTAGTCCAAAACAACGAGCCATTATTATTTTACTTGCAAGACATGCAATAACACAAGACCTATAGAAAATTATCTCCCAATGTGGATTTGTTAATCTTCTAAGTATCTGGTATTCCCACTTCCCTTTCAATCCACAAATTAACATCAGGACTCAGCTGTCTTTCTTAGGATGACTGCTAGGTTTTAGCTGTTTGAAAGAACCTGATAAACTTGTTTCTGGAGAAACAGCTAATATTATAGGGTAATACCATTCCACCTAGTGCTTCAGGGAGTTGGAAATTTGTTACTTGAAGGTAACTTTGAACCTGAAAATGGCGCAGCAGCATCTGTTCCTGTGTATTTTTCCTCCTTTGTCTTGACGTGAAGGAATTAATCTCAGTGGCCCACATGTGTATGGTGATCTACTAAGCCTTAGGGGAAAACCTAATACCTCATTGTGCCGTGATGCCACACACAGTTCTTATTAGCAAATGAACAACCTTACTAAGGGGAAAGAGTTGGAATCTTCAGGACACTCAGGTAAAGCTTCAGGAAGTTGGGGGAGAGAATCTAAGGGCTAAACCTGCTGAGTCAGACTTAACCAAGGAGGATAGATAAAAGGCCAGGGGTCCTGCATCCTCAGGAATGGCCTTAGAAATACCGAAAACTAGCGTGTGGGGACCAGTGATTCCTGGAGCACTGTGACACTTGCTGGTTGAGGAGCAGGCTCACCCCCAACTCTCCACCATACTGTGACCTCTTCTTCATAGGCTCTTCTGTCTCTTCCAGACACAAACAGGGTCTGAAAGAACTGTCTCCTAAATTCCTTTAGCCCTTGAAGCACCCAGTTACAGGAATTTTCCATTTCTACTATGTGTTCGGCTTTTGTCATCTCTTATGTGACTACCCTTGCCAATTAGTCTTATCCCTCCTGCCCTTTGGGTGCTAGATGCTACACCACTGATGCTGGTATTCCCAGTTCCTTAAGTGCTTTCCCGCTTACCTAGCAGTGTATATGAAGTTAGATTAGAGACTAGTATGTATTAGTACTGAAGCATTGCATTCCTGTTGTGGCCTTTAGAAAAACTGATTTATCCCATGCACAGTCAACCTGCTTTATTCATCTTAGTTTAGAGAATAGTACTAATATTAATTTGCACATTTGGGAACATCCTAGATTTTAAATTAAAAATGTGTTATATCTGAGTAGCTCAGTTGATGCTTTTTCAGAAATATGGAATAAATGCTTGGTTCTTTAGTAAGTGAAAATGTTCTTTTTTTGATTTGATCATTTTATGTGGACTTTTGAGCTTTCTGCTGGTGCTCATCTCTCTGTGTAATTGGCACCCAGGGATGTCCTGAAATAAATGGTTGATTATCTCTCAGCATTTTAGCAATATCATCATATTGGTCATCAACCACTTTTGCATCCTGTGGTTTTAAATAAGAAAAAACTCTTGCAAAACCATTACAGTGAAATACTACACAGGCAGATGAGGTTATAGGTTAGAGGAGACAGTTCCTCAGGAAGCTCCTCATTAGCTGAATTTCAGTGGGGTCCACAGGGGACAGAAGGTACTACTGGCCATGTCAATGTACAGAATTGGCTGTGTGGTACTCTTTATTCCCATGAAGAAAAGTTGTTTTGTTTGCTACAGCCAACATGAGATACTCTGTTATGTGGCATTTACTTACTTTTTCCGCTTCTTTCTCCAGTAACACCTTGATTTATGGTGACTGTTAGGATAATTAACACTGACACTTAGAAGATAGCCTGCTTCCAAATGCATGCACTCTTGTCTGTTTTGTAAATACTAGTCCAAACTTTTTCCTTCCCTAGCTCAAAACTATCTCCACTCCTTTCAGTATTTCCAGGGTGTGGGCCTGTGCGTAGCTGTGTCACTGTGCCCACACATTGGCATATATTTCATAGCTACCAAAAAGAAACCAGTTGCTCTTGAAATAACAAGATGAAAAAGAACGGTTTTTCTGAGCCATAACATCTGAAGAGCTAGAAACAGTTGTGTTTGTATGTGCGATGTTAAAGCCAGTAAATTTCATTTGAAGGAAGGGATTGTAAACTAAGAACAGAAAAGCAGTTTCCTGGATTTCAGATGTCAAACTCTCAAGCTGTTTAACTCACCCACTCAGCACCTCCACATCCATCCCTTTAATGTGCTTGCATTGTCAGTGATTTCTGTTTCTGCAGCATTTGATGCCAGAAGACAAATAATAAAATAGTATGCATATGTAACCTTAAAGCAGCTTTCTACCAGAGTTTTTGATTGAGGTTAAACAGAAGCATCCTGATCATGTTGTCAGTTGGCAGGCAAAAGGCATCATATTTTAAGACTCACATAGTTTTAAAGCAAACTGATCTTTTCTGGCTCAGTAATAAACTAATTACATGTTTTAAATAGTGCAGAGCTGAGTCCCTGTTTCAGATTAGGCCTCATAATAGCAAGATCCAGGGCAATAGCAGACATTTGCCTGATGTGTCTGGCTTGAGGATCCATAGCATCAAGCCAGCTGTTTTAGGGCCTGAGTAGGCCTGCCAGGAACAGCTAGGTAGTGCTGGCTTGACTCGGTCATGGGCTAACTGTCCCTGAGCACAAAGGCCACCAGATGTGCCACAACGAAGGCCGGGATACATAACAGTTCAGTTTATGGCTGTAATCATGTTCGGTCATTCCCCAAAACAGTGATCCCAGATTGAATTAGGACATGGCAAGAGTGTCCCTTTTGGGGTGTGTCTGAGAAGAAAAGGTATCATTTCTAAACAAAATATTAATAGTTTTAGAAGATGAGCAAATCTAATTCCAATAAGACTTGTTTCATGGCTTGTCAATTTCCTGCCTTTTTCCTCGATTTTATAATCCTTGGGACCACGTGACAAACACTGGATTTAATTGCAAAGATTTTGTAGTCTTTAAAGCTTCTTGTTCTTTGATCACCTGTTAGCAGCTGCCTCCCTCCTTGGGCAGGTTTGTGACTTCAGAGAGAAACAGTGCCCTGGTGAGAGCTTCACTTTTACAGTGAGCCTCAGGCTTGATTTCTAGTACCACCACCTCCTAGATAAGTTGCTTAACCTTTCTGCACCTCAGTTTCCCCCTGACAGGCTTGTTGTGAAAACAAAATGAGATTAGATTTGTCAAGCACAGAGCATTGGCCCTGGTCAGCCCCAAACACATGACTGTCCTTCAGACTGCAGGTAAAGTGGACTCTGGTTTTGGATTTCCCTTGCTGCCCAGGTGCTTGCTTAGAGGAGACTTAGAACCAGGGTGTGTTGTTTGTGGTTTTGAGTGTGCCACCAAGAACTCTGAGCCATCCCGAGACAGCTAGGGAGTCAGTTCTTCATCTTGGGTGGCCTGAGACACCTGCCGAGCCCTCACTTTGTCAAGTAGTACGTTATCATATTGCTCCTCTTTCTGTCCCTTATTATAGAGAACCTTAGTTATAATATTATAATAGAGAACCTTAAAAGATGTTACTTCAGATTTTACAATGGAAACTTACTTCCATCTTCACTCATGTCAGGATCATTCATTGGTCTCATGTTTTTATCATATCTCATTTTAAAGTATAATTCAGGTCTATTTTGTAGCTCCTGCCCCCTTCCCACTAATTCATTTATTTAAAAAAATATTTTTTGAGCATTTACTATGTGCCAGACCCTATGCCAGCTGTAGCTGAAGCTATAATAAGACGTGGTATCTGGTTTAAAGAGCCACACTGTGTTAGAAGAGACATACTCCCTGCATTTCATCCTTTCAATTGGTATGTTGATCCAGACACTGGGACCGCTGTTCTGTTTCTAGGTGGTACTACTTTTACATCTCAAAGCTAGGGGATTGGAGTTTGTCCCAGCCCTGTTGCCACGTATGAGCTGATTGGATTCAGGTATGCCCAAACCTCTTTGGTCCTTAGTGTCTTTCAGTGTGCAGTTAGGACTGCTTGTTTCACAACACAAAGGTTTCCCAGCCCTCTCCATGTTCCCCAGTACTACCCTTTGTACTGAGCTTCTAGGCCTGATCACTTGTCAAATGTCATGGAAGTGATTCTAAACTCTCTCATGTGCTTCTGAATTCTGGGTGTGTATTTCCAATGCCCTTTATCCTCTCCGTTTCCACACACACTAAGTTTTCAAACTGGAAGAAGGTGCAGCCTTATTTTTTCTTTAAATCTAAGTGAATATTATGTTAATAATAAAACTGTTTCTGATCTACTTCATGGCTTTTATGATGTCATGGCTTTTAACCCCTTGAGGCATCCATTTGTATGGCTACCTGTCCATGGATCTTAAGGGGGAATTTTAGTAGCATGTGTTTACTGAGCCCCTTGTGACAAAGTGAGACTGATTCAGTAGCACCAGGGGACAAGCTTAGAGAATGACAGCAGGGGTGGCCAAATGCTGCAACTTTAACCTACTTTCTGGGGACTGTCATTCTGTCGACTGCATCCCCTTAGCTGCTGCTTCCTCATTCTGTGGGGAGCAGGACGGGGGGTGGAAGTAGGAGAGTTTTGGGGGGAGGGCCAGCATGCTGCAGGGAGTGGGTGTGGGCAGAAGCTGCAAGACTGCCAGGGTTCTCTGTGTGCCGGAAGTGCAGGTTTGGCTATGAGGAATGGAATGTTCTCTCTTGCCCTCCAAGAGCAGAAACAGCTGTGGAAGAGCTTGAAAGAAGATTACTAAGTAAAAAAAATTAAAAAGTTAATATGAAAATAAAATCCACACTAGAAAACCCAACAAAACTGTCTGCAGCATAGTGATAGCCATCTTTTTCATGCTATTTAAGAGAAATTTCTTCCCATCTAGGATTTCTTTTTCAGCTGGGGGTAGAATACATGTCTGCCCAGCCCTTCTCCCCTAGGAAAGCCTCGTGCATCTCATTTCGTTTGGATAGGAAATGGATTCGTTATTCTGATCACCAGATGATTATTTTATTCCTCCTAATGAGGGACCAGAACCTGTCACTTGCTTACTGCATGAAAATTTGAAACAAATGTTAGTTTCCAAAGGAGATCTCTGTGGGTAGAGGAGTATTGTCAGCAAATTTAACGGGAAATCTTGTTGCTAGATGGAAATTTAATCCTTTAGCCAAGTTCCCAACAATATTTATTTTAGAACATTTGTCTTTTTTAAAAAAAAACTCCCTTAATGGTTTACAATTTTAAGTTTTAGACAAGCATAAGAGTGGAGCTAGACTGGAACTTGCCTCACAAATCAGGGTTGATTGTGCAATCCTTTATATGAAGGTTTATTTATGTTTTCGTCTCAATCTGAAAGGTTTGTTGTTGGCCATTGTGGCTGGTATTACATATGAAATAATAACTTTTCGATTTTAAATTTGTTTTATGCTATTATTCTGTACTTGGTTTCAAACACGTTCATCCCAAAGTAGATAAAACCTAGTAGAAGAGAGTAGGCAGCTAAAAACTAGACTTGGGCAATGTCTAAGAAAGTTATAGGCATCAGTGACAGTCCCAGCCCTTCCTTCTGAAGCCCACATCGATTCCTAGCTTTGTGGAAGTCCACCTGCCCTCCTTTCTGTCCATGCTGTGCATGCTGGGTGGAGAAGCATCACGGGGCAGAATGAGTGACTGTCCTCAGGGCAGTGTAGGGTCAAGGATCCTTTCCCCAACCTCATCATTTTTTAAGAAAGAGCAGATCTGGACCTCAATTCTCTGAAAAATTTCCAGAACTCTCCATTTTACTTTCCATGTATAATCACAGCTTTAATCTCTGACGCCAGTTCTTGCTCTTACATTCAGTGTGTTGAAGGACATCACTGTACTATGTTACCAGACCTCGAAAGACTAGCATCCTTAGGTGGGAACCAGATTCTTAGTCACTGAAAAAGTAAGGGGGAAATTCCAGTGGTTCTTTGCCCTAATTGCATATTAGAATAATCTAGAGAGCTGTAAAAATGTACCTATACCCAGGCCAATTGAATCAGAATCTTTGGGAGTGGGATGTAAGTGTTTAAAACCTCCCCACATGATTCTAACGGGCAGCCCGGGTGAAGAACTGAATCGAGGGCCTGGTCTAAAGAACTGCCTTTGAAAGCCCCTATCATGATAAACCAAAGGTGCCACAGGCCCTCTTCCTAAAGATGTCTCTTGGCATTGCCCTGCTGTGGCACAAAGGCCTCTGGGCTTCCCTATGACTCATGGTTTCCATTTAGGTGTTCATGCAACCTTTGTCATCTGCAGTGCAGCAGATGCACATGTTAGACTTTGGGCATTTGGCAACCTCATTCTGAATTGTCAGTGCCCACAAGTCAAGCAGTGCAACTTGCTTGAGATGCTGGTCCTGTACAAAAGATATTAATAGAGGAGCACCATATTATTTAAAGACAGTCCTTTGCATCACTTCCCCCTAAAATCCCTCATAAGAACCAGGAGATGCCTGTAATCTGCCTCGTGGGACGTAGTGGGCCTGGCTTCAGAGTTGACCACTATAATTCATTTTGCTTCTCGGGAAAGAGCCCCTCTCCTCCAAGAAAGAGAGAGAAAGAGAAGGGGGTTATCTTAAAAAAATAAAACAAAGCATGGGCTTTTAAGAGTTAAATTGCACAACTCCCTTTTTATTTTTAAAGTGGGTAGGGTAGATTTTCTTGTTGCCGTTGCTGAGAAGATAAATTGATACCACATGTTGCTTCCAGACAAACCCTTCTCTGTGTTCCAGGGGAAGCACATGCAGCTGGTGTCTGGATTAGTGGACAGTCTCCACAAGGTAAACATGGTTTGGAAGGGCTGAAGCGGACGTAGGGTAGCAGCGTTGAGGAATTACCAGTTACTCCTGACTGGCATGGCACCATTGAAACACTTTTAAGAAGTTTGAAATCCTTTCCTGGAAGGGGCTGCCCTGTTACTTATTGGCTTAAAGTACGTGATGCTCGGAAAACAGTAAGTTAATATTCATGATGTCACTGCTTCCGTGTGTGGGATCTAGTAGTTGTTGAGAGCTGCTTTTGTGCTTGGCATTCCACTGAGTAGTTTACTTGCAAAGATTTACTTAATCTTCCCAAATATCCTAGACATAGAGAGTCTTTTTATCCCCCATTTTACCAAAGGGGCAACCGAGGTTGAGAATCTTGCCCAAAGAGGCAGGCAAGTGCCGGAGCCAGGACTCCAGCACAGACCTGGCTGACATCAAAGTCCGTGGTCTTTCTTCACGCTGCCTCCCCCCATTGGCCACCTTCCATTGCATGTGGGAATTATTCACTTTGCAAATTATTGGTGGAACACTTTTTCAGGCAGCTTCTAACACCTAATCTGTTTGAGTCCATCTCTCTTCACAACCAATTGGCATGTATGTAGAGACCATGGACACTTGAGCATTCGCAGTAAATGGGTCTTATAATAGAAAACTGTCTTTGTTATAGCAAGAAAAATAATTACCAGATTCTGATAAGTACAGTCATAATTTCTTCGAGGTAGGCCAAGCAAAGGAATCTCTAGGCGGCATGACTGTGAAATGTGAATTCCATTGTACAGCCTTTGCACATTGCCTCCTTTAAAGGTTATGCCACTAATTGCAGCTGCAGTCATACAGGACACAGATTTGCCAGTTCTGCTACTGATTAACTGCACCTAATGGGTTTCTGCCCCAGTACAAGGCTTGCTTCTGTGTAAATCATTTTAAAAAAGAGAAGGTTGACATAAAAATGAGAGAGTATTCGTATCTCTGCTATCTCTTCAGACACATTGTGATAGAGTTGTTGTAAGGGTTCTCTAAGTCTTTGGGCACAAGTGGGGAAAAACTGATATATTTGTCCCTGAAGCTAAAGTTTTTTCCTGAAGATGTTTGCTTTCTTGTATTTCATCAGATTCTTGATTTCTACGTAGTAGATTTAAATAACCAGAACTATTCACATGGTTTTGGGTCAGGGGCATAGAGCTTCTTAGCTCCTTTAGTAAGTAACCATCGTGACAGAATAGCCTGAGCTCTAGCAATAGAAGTCTTGGTTGGTATTATATACCTTATCATCATAACCTTAAGGAAAGCATGTTCCTAGTTCTTTAGCCAGTTACCATTGGCCGGCCTCACAGGGTCTATCACTGTGTATTTAGATGTGATTAGAAAAATCACTGTAGTTTTATCAAACCATTCCTTTTTTACCTTCAGCTCCCAATCCCCACACTAATGTAAAAATCTTAGAAATTTAGACTATTTGGTAAGATGATTTGTGAATTAGCGGAAAATTATAGAATATTTTAATGGTAGATTTCCTGGGAGTGAGGGTAGGAAGGGGCTATTTGAAATCTTATAGAAATTGTGCCACCATTAGCTTGTTATCAGGGAAGGTGCAGGGAAACTGCAATTTTATTTTTTCTTTCCTTTATTTTTTCTTTCTCTCTCTCTCTCTCTTTCTTAATTTTTTTTTATTTTTTGAAGAGATGGGGGTCTCACTCTGCTGCCCACGCCAAAGTATGAAGTACAGTGGCACAATCCTAGCTCACTGTACCCTCAAACTCCTGGGCTCAAGCGATCTTCCTGCCTCCTGAGTAGCCTGATGTTTTATCTGGCATCTATTTATTTACTTTTTATGTATCATCAAAATTTGAGAAGATAGTACAGTTGACCCTTGAACAACATGGGTTTGAACTATGCAAGTCTATTTATGTGTGGCTTTTTATCAGCCAAATGAGGGTGGAAAATACAGTATTCTCAGGATGCAAAACCTGCATATGTAGAGGGCCAACTTTTCCTATAGGCGAGTTCCTCAGGGCTGCCTGCAGGACTTGAGTGTGGGCAGATTTGCTTATACACAGGCAGTCCTGGAACAAATGCCCCAAGTGTACCAAGAGACAACTGTAATTAGAATCATGACCTGTGAGGAAAATAGTAGAATAAATTTCTGGCGTCTGACCTTAGCAGAGTGAGGAGGGGCATTTGACTTAGAAATGGACAGATGAGGTGTATTATTTGTCTTTGTCAGTGCCTCACTTTCAGATTATGGATTTGATATATGGAAGGCTAGCCATCCTGTGTGAATAGAAGGCTGCGGAGATTGGGGGCTGTGAGGATGATGGTGGCCCAGCTTTTGTTTGTGTTGTCTCTATAATGCAACTGGAAAAACCTGTCTGAGCACAAAAACTCTCAGGGGAGTGTATTCTGCTGCTAATAAACCTCTAAAATGAGAGTCAAGCAAAGATTGGACACTGAAGCTAATCAGCCATTTAATAAGTTGGGCTTTGTTTCAGAATCTAACAGTGGTTAACATTGGTTTATATGGTAACCACTGTCCTCTCCTTAGAGTGAATGCTGTGGTGGCCACTTTGCTAAGGAAAGGCAAGCACATGGGCTAGAGGGAGCTTATACTTTCAGGTTTGCTCTTCTGAAAGACAGGCTTTCATTTGAAAAGACTTTTTTGAAAAATTTTAAGAAGGACCTGCCAAAGTATTACCCCTATTTCATAAACCAAATTACCGTAAGATGTGCTTTTGTATTCTTCTTCCCTAAATGTTAGTTTCTTTAACTGTTAGCACAAATAGATTAAATGGTGACTTCTAAATAATTGTGGCCTTTGAAGAGTTACAGAAAAAGCAATGAATTAGAGTTTGGAATCCCAATTTCTGTTTTGTTCTTGTAAATGCTAGCTGTGGGACCTTGTGTTATTTAATAACTCTCAACCTGATCCTTCATATATAAAATGAGGGCACTGATATACTAATTCTGCAGGTCTATTACAAGGATTAGAGACAATGAATTTAAAACCTATGGTTAGTAAGTGGCAGTGCTGTAATCTGGCAGGCTGTCATTTCTTCACCCCTTCAATTAGGGGCCTAGAAAGGTGGGCGGTCTCCATGGTCCTTCCCCCGCCCTGACAGCCTGTGGTTCTGGCCCTGGATGTGAGTATTCTAACCTCATTACCACATGCCCTTACAGAATCATAATACCTGTCTCCAAATTTTAGCCAATTGTATTCAATTGTACTTGTATATATAATAATTACACACATACATTGTTGGAGGTTACAGTTGCAGTGATAGATGGCCATCAGAAAATCCATGTGGGGCATTTTGCAGTTCTATAAAATGTTTCATTGATTTTCTCATTTGGAATTAGTGAAACTAAAATACTTTTTAAAAATATTGTTCCTTAAATGCTTTTTTTTCCTCCTTCTTTTTTATTTCAACATATTATGGTGGTACAAATGTTTAGGTTATATATATTGCCTTTGTCCCACCCCAGTAAGAGCTTCAAGCATGTCCATTCTCAGGCAGTGTGCACCGCACCCATTAGGTGTGAATATACCCATCTCCACCTCCCCCTCCCACCTGCCCGACTGAATGTTACTACTATATGTGCACATAAGTGTTGATCAGTTAATACCAATTTGATGGTGAGTATGTGTGGTGCTTGTTTTTCCATTCTTGGGATACTTAGTAGAATGTGCTCCAGGTCTATCCGGGATAATGCAAGAGGTGCTAGATCACCATTGTTTTTTGTGGCTGAGTAATACTCTGTGTGAGGGAATAACTGAATACTTATTTTTGATAATTCTTGTTAATTCTGGGTGTTAGTGTGAACTCTTTCCAGAAGCTAGAACAAAGGGGGCTGGCCAAGATGGCAGTCATTAGGGTAGGTGTCCACACTGCCCCACATAGCCTCAGGACCTCCCTATTTCTTCACGCAGAGGCTTGAAGTGTGAGTTTTTATTTGTTATATCTGGTCATCTGAGTACTCAGTAGTATTAATAGAACCGCCTGGTACTTGCCTGCTTTCTGAACCCTGTAGAGTGTATGTTATAAGAACATGCTTCATACCTATTTCATAGAGAAAGTGTTTTACTTTTTAAAGAAATATGATTTCTAAATCATTAGTTAGAGATGCCATTACTCTTTTTAAGAACCATAAGAGTAAAAGGGAGGCAGGATACATAGCCTCCTGGGCAACATTTGTTTCATCAGATACTCAACATGTTGCCTATTTTCTTCTCCCAAATGCATCTTTATGGCAGTTGTAGAAATGCCAACTTATGACCCATGATTGCTAATGCTCATTGCCCAGCCTGAATACAAGCCTTTCTTGCATGGGAACATACATGGGAAACACTTTGAGTATTTTGAGTTATTTACTTATGGTAAAATCCTGCTGACTTTCTGTGTTTTAAAAACATTCTGGTAGAACACATGTATTTGTATCCTCTACATAAATACAGTTGGTGATTGCCAATTTAAAAAAAATACAGTAACTTTTAGGATTGTTCATATTTAATATACAGCATCAGGCAATATCTTTTATCTTTAACTTGCAAATAAAAACTCATCTGGCCTGCAGGTACTGTTCCAGATGTAGAGAACACGTATTCATCAACTCCTCTCTTTTATTGCATGGGAGGCATTTTACAGACCAGAGTGAGCCTGCCCCTGGCCATGAGCTCTCTCCACCGTGGGCTCTGTGTTTTATGATAGCAGTGAGAACACCCTGAGTTCATAGCATGACTGGCTCCTGAAGTGTATCATCATACACCCCTTACGTCAACCCTGTCAGAGAAGGGGTGGTTTGGATGTTATCACGGCCATGATGAAGATGAGGAACTGCATTTGTTGCAGACAGATTAAATGATTTATTCAGAGTCACGTGGTTGGTCAGTGGCAGAGATAGGACTGAATCTGGGTCATCCCTGTCAGCTGGGCTTATATACCAAGCCAGAAGGAATTCTTACAAGTTGGGTACAGTCATCAGGGCTTTGAGGGTAATTTTGCCCTACTGTTTTAAAAAAATTAAAACCTTTTGTTTTAGAATACCTTTTTAGATTTAATGTCCTTTTTCTCTCTCAGGAGACCACTTTACTTTTAGCCATCATGTGTCCTTAGGCTCTTAGCTGTGACAGTTTTGAGAAGTACTGTATAGGCATTTTGTAAATGTCCCTTAATTGGGATTTGTCGGATGTTTTCCTCCTGATTAGACTGGGGTGTTATGAGTTTTGGAAGGAAGACCACAGAAGAAGGTGCCATTTTCATCACATCACATCGGGGATACATTCTATCAACGCGACTTACCCTGTTCGTGTTGACTGTGATCACCTGTTTGAGACAGCGTTTGGCAGTTTCTCCACTGTAAAGTTACTCTTCTCCCCCCTTTTCATGCCGTACTCTTCGGAAGGTAGTTACCATGCTCAGCTCACATTGCCTTGAGGGAGGAGTATCTATATAAATCATTTTAATTCTTCTGAATGGGAGACTTGCCTACTTCTTTCATCATCCCAGCAAATCCTGCTCTACCATTCTTATGTCTGTCAGGAGTTATATAGTGAGGTGTGAAATTGTGGCAGGATGAGATGGAGTCATAGAAAGGACAGGTAAAAATTCTCACCAGTTCTGAATTCATAGAAGTGGTTAAGAAAAGGTAGATGCGGCCTCTACACTAGTGGAGGAAGGGACCATGGAAAATAAAATAGCCCCCAGGTGATGAATTACTCTTGGAGAAACAGGAGATTTGTTGCAGAGTGCTGGAGAGAGAGTGGTATGGTAATAAATTATAAGTGTGAACTTCAATGCAGGCAATAGAATTATAGAAAGAGCAGTAAAACTTAGGAATGCAGGAAAATACCACTGTCAGTGAGCTTATACATTCCCACATCTCCTGGACATGAAACTGTCTCCCTACCTCCTAGATAATGAAACCCGCCATTTAACATGTTGTTCTATACCAAGTCAAGGAGGGCCATGCAAATGTTTGTCTTTTTGAATCAGGTTTTTTTTTTTTTTTTTTAATTTTTTAGCTTTTGAAATTAAGCTGGCTTTAAAAATGAGGAATTGGTTAACCTTGTCTTCGGGGTGCTTGATTTTGGGCCATTCATTCTGGTTCATTTTCTGTATTTTCTCTTCTGTCTCTGCAGAATTCTATACGGCACAACCTGTCTCTGCACAGTCGATTCATGCGGGTCCAGAATGAGGGAACCGGCAAGAGCTCTTGGTGGATAATCAACCCCGATGGGGGGAAGAGTGGGAAGGCCCCCCGGCGGCGGGCTGTCTCCATGGACAACAGTAACAAGTACACCAAGAGCCGTGGCCGCGCGGCCAAAAAGAAGGCAGCCATGCAGACAGCGCCGGAGTCAGCCGACGACAGCCCCTCCCAGCTCTCCAAGTGGCCTGGCAGCCCCACGTCACGCAGCAGTGATGAGCTGGATGCATGGACAGACTTCCGCTCACGCACCAATTCCAACGCCAGCACAGTGAGCGGCCGCCTGTCGCCCATCCTAGCAAGCACAGAGTTGGATGATGTCCAGGATGATGATGCGCCGTTGTCACCCATGCTCTACAGCAGCTCAGCAAGCCTGTCCCCCTCCGTCAGCAAGCCATGCACTGTGGAGCTGCCACGGCTGACCGACATGGCAGGCACCATGAATCTGAACGACGGGCTAGCTGACAACCTCATGGACGACCTGTTGGATAACATCCCGCTCCCGTCGTCCCAGCCATCACCTACTGGGGGGCTCATGCAGCGGAGCTCTAGCTTCCCATACACCACCAAGGGCTCGGGCCTGGGCTCTCCAACCAGCTCCTTTAATAGCACGGTGTTTGGACCTTCGTCCCTGAACTCCCTGCGCCAGTCTCCCATGCAGACCATCCAAGAGAACAAGCCAGCTACCTTCTCTTCCATGTCACACTATGGCACCCAGACACTCCAGGACCTGCTCACTTCGGACTCACTCAGCCACAGCGATGTCATGATGACCCAGTCAGACCCCTTGATGTCTCAGGCCAGCACCGCTGTGTCTGCCCAGAATTCTCGCCGGAACGTGATGCTTCGCAGTGACCCAATGATGTCCTTTGCCGCGCAGCCTAACCAGGGGAGTTTGGTCAATCAGAATTTGCTCCACCACCAGCACCAAACCCAGGGCGCTCTCGGTGGTAGCCGTGCCTTGTCGAATTCCGTCAGCAACATGGGCTTGAGTGACTCCAGCAGCCTTGGGTCAGCCAAACACCAGCAGCAATCTCCTGTCAACCAGTCTATGCAAACCCTCTCGGACTCTCTCTCAGGCTCCTCCTTGTACTCCACTAGTGCAAACCTTCCTGTCATGGGCCATGAGAAGTTCCCCAGCGACTTGGACCTGGACATGTTCAACGGGAGCTTGGAATGTGACATGGAGTCCATTATCCGTAGTGAACTCATGGATGCTGATGGGTTGGATTTTAACTTTGATTCCCTCATCTCCACACAGAACGTTGTTGGTTTGAACGTGGGGAGCTTCACTGGTGCTAAGCAGGCTTCATCTCAGAGCTGGGTGCCAGGCTGAAAGATCACTGAGGAAGGGGAAGTGGGCAAAGCAGGTCAGTGCCTGATGCTCCGGCATACGAGACGGGGAAGAGGGGGGAGCCTTGGGGCAGCCTGTCTTCTGTTTACTTGAACATTATTGCACGTTGAGAACCATGGAGCAGTGATGCTCGGTAATATGGCTCCCAGCCAGTTCATCTCAGTGTTTTACCTGCAAACCGAACAGACTGTAAGGTGCCCCTCCCAGAGTTTGCTGACAGCTCAGGCATTTTACTGCTAGTAAAAAGAACATGTGTACATTCAACAATCTCATTCTTCTCTGTATCCAGTCATCCTCAGTGACCTAGGACACAGGTCCCCCTACTTGATGGGAGGATGACAATAGAAGGGGAGGAAGGGGAAGCATAGGCCACACTTCAAGGATAAGAACCCCAGCCAAAGGACTTTCTTGTAAGGAATTTCTGGTCCAACACTGTCTTTGTCTATCTTCCATGTTTCTTCATCTTTTTTTTTTTTCTAGTAAAGTAATAATTTGCAAGTACTTCTAATTTAACTGAAGAATGTATATTCTTGACTCTTTCATATATGAATATTCCTGTCAGAAGGAAGATCTCTGAGATTATTCTTCATCTTAGTACTAAGCATCTCTATTAGTTTGCACTCAGGATCTAAGCATTTAGCAAAGCAAGAGAACTAAGTTGCAAATACAAGTTTTTATATGAGGGCACTTACTCATGTACTTCTCCTTGTTCCCCAAACTATAAGGATGTCAGGTTTCAAACACAGAATGAGCATGGGTTGTGAAAGGTGACATATTTAAAAAACTGTGGCCTTCTAATGTTGTTGTAACCAGCAAGATCAGGCAGTGTAATGTGTGAGGCGCAAAGCATTTGCCTTGAATCAGGAATTTAGGGTTCAGTCCCATTTCTGCCACTTTCTGGCTACCATTGTGGGTGTGTCATTAGGTTTGAGTCTCAATTTCCAGTTTTATAAAATGAGTCTAGTAGCGCCTGCCACTTTGCAGGGTTATTATTGCAAGAATCAAATGCACTAAAGTTTGTGAAAGTGCTTTGAAAACTGCAGTGGGCTGAAATATGTGTGGTGCAATTAGGTATTATGACAGATGAACAGACGAGTGGCTCAGAGAAGTTAAGTAGTTTGCCCAAGGTCACAAAGTTGGACCCATTTCTTAAGTGCCTTGAACCATAGTAGTTCTTCCTTATTTTCTCTAGATGGTATAAAATGGGAAGTGCTTTGAACTGGAGCCAGAGTAGCAGATAATAGACAAGCTTGCCCTAAAACACTCCTCCTCAAGAAGTAAGATAAACATTGGGGCCTTCTGACATGTTTGCGCCCCAAGACACCCCCGTGTTAACAGGGCTCTGTTCTGTACCCCAGCTCCTTTTTTGTTTTGTTTCCATCTCAGCAAGTTGCTTACATCCTGCTTTAAATGGTATAAAAAAAGAAAGGGAATTCAAAGCCATAAAGACTTGAGTCTTGTTTAACACTCCGCTATGGGGAAGGAATTATAAGAGTCTCCTATGGTGAGCTTACTCCAGCTCATTGGTGGTTATAGAAAGGAGAATGTCAAGAGTGTAGTGATGCTAAACTTCTCAACTTTCCCAGGCATAAGAGACCCCTAATGGAACTCACACATCTGATTTCACTCATTTAATAGCCCTTCAGATGGTAAAAAGACTGTAATGGAAGCTAAATAGGGTGATAGTACTTTCACGCCAGCCAGCTCAGTGCCATATCAGTGCTTGGACTGGTAGAGATTTGACTTTAAAAATTTAGATATTTGGCTTTTAGAAGAATAGTTTATCTTCCTTTAAGAGGAGGAATGTGGAAGATTTATCTTTAGAAATGTAGATATTTGGCTTTTAGAGGAATAAATGGTTTGTCTTCCTTTAAGAGGCTTCTAAAGACACAAATAAGTTTTAATTTTGGTATAATTGTAAGAAGGCCACTCTCTAGTTCATTGGAAAGAATATATTCAGAAGAAAATATATTATCAGTTTTTGTCTGATTTTTTCAAGTATAGGTTTCCCTGTTAGTTGAGCAGCAAGACCCTTCTTGTGTATGTGTAATTCTAAAAGATTATAGAAAAATCTCTTAAGGGGGATTTAAATACTTAAATTTTAAAAATGTATTTAGTGAACTATGATTTTAATAATAATAAATTACTACTTTGGGGATAATGCATTTCATTATTATGCCCTAATGGAACCTTAGGGTCACTTTTCCTCAGAATATTTTGAGACAGGTGGTTGTGAGGAGATTTCTTTTTCAGCATATCATGGGGGTACAAATGTTAAGGTTACGTATATTGCCCTTGCTCCCCCCCCCCCAGTCAAGCTTCAAGCATGTCCATCCCCCAGTTGGTGCACATTGCACTCATTAGGTATGTTCAGTTAAAAATGAAAAGTCATGAAAATTTCCCAAAAGTAAAAAGTAGCTCAGTATGACCACAGAGCAAGAGAAGAAGCATCCTAAGGATAATGGGGGTCTTTGAGGGAGTCTGGTTTCAGGGCTTAGAATTTCCAATTTGCCTTGAAATGTATTGTTCCTCCCAACAGCCAGAAGCACATGTAGCCTGAATTATGTTTTTTGCTTTGAAACCTAACAGTGACTATCACTTTATTGAAGACTCTCTCCTAAATTCACAGAACAGGCCTGAGGTCAGAATCTCACACCTCACTTCTCCCAAATTAAGTGTGTGCCCAGCTTCCCAAAAGTTGCTTTATGATACTTTCTTGGTTTGACTTTTTTTTTTTTCAGTATTTCTCCAGACTGACTTCCTGGCTTGCAAGCAGAAGTTCACATGACCCTGAATCTGTGCCGCCTTGTATGGTTAACTGAGCACTTCTGTTCACTTGACAGTCTTGCCGAGGAGCTGTGGTGAGGCGCTTCTCTGGAGGGCCAGGTGTTTCACACGTCATTTGTTTTAGACCACGTGCGAAATACTTTGATCTATGGCTCTACCCAGAAAAGAAAAAATAGCCACACCTTTTTATGAGTACCAGCTGCTGGGGTGTGAAGGGCACTGTCTTTTTTCAGATGCTTATAAAGCTTGGTGCGCATACTTACAGATTGGTGGCAGAGGTGGCTGTGAGCTGGGATGATGGCGTGGCTGTCAGCCTGAGCATCCGGTCAGCCCTCTGGAGTTTGAGATGTGTCTCCTCTCAGAGGTAGAGCAGCTTCAGTCTCATCCCAGTCAAAAGATGCCTAAATTCACAGACTCTTACATTCATCTTTATTGATGAATGTAAGGCATTAAGGCATTTGGAGACCCCATTAGAGAACAGCTTCATTTTGTGTTTAAACTACTTTATGATAAGGATTGGAAAGTATCCACCAGAAAAGTCCAGGCAGAAAAGGGAGGGGTAGTTCTCTTCTTGTCTCTGCCACTGGCCACATCATTAATGAATCTCTTAGAATATTAGATTTCTCATCTGTCAAAAGAGGACAGAATCATAGAGTTTCTCAAGGTGCATAGTATCTATAATTTTAAACTTGAAACCCTAACATTCTGTTTGTGAAATGGCCCTAGTGAGATGACATGTAATGAGGTGAAACTATAAAGAAATAGTGGACTAGAAGTGTGGAAACAGGCTCCAGTGTTAGAAGCCATTTAGAACTTATATGTAGGCTACCCAAAAGGAGTAAATCTTTGATGGTTGTTTGATGCTTGAATGCTGTGATTCCATCGTGTCTTTAAAATTTACATTGGGATAGGACTAATTCTAACCAAATACGGGGTAATAAAGGCTATATCATGTTTTTTCTTGATGTAAATATCTGTTTTAGGGAATGTAACATGTAAATATGAATCTGTTTCGAATTACTTGGAGAATATACTCTGTTATTTGCACTTGTGACCGCAGTCTCTGGTCACAGTATGTCAGCCTGAAGAATTCTGCTTCTGCAGGAATCTTTATTCTTAGTTTTTTCAGAAGCCCAAAGTCTGAACTGTCATTCATGGAGAGAATGACTGTCAGGATCCTTTTAGTGTTGATGAGAATAAAGGAAAATTGATACAGCCATGAGAAGGAGTTTTCTTCCTGGAAAGCAGTGACAGCCAGCACTAAGGCTACTCTTCCTAGGCCTGATGGTTTTATAATGCACCTGTGCTCACCTGTGGTCAGCCTGCTGAGCATGAGGACAGAGCCTGAGCGGCTTCCATTTTAAGCAGTTATATTTATAAATGGCTTTGTGGAGCTCTTCTAGCTATAAAGCTTATATGGAGCATAAATAAATGGGGTAAAAATCACCAGAATTACTACTTATAATTCTTGTAAACTTTAAGCTCCCATTTTAAATGCTGCTTTTTAGAGTGTCCATAATGCTCAACAGTCGACATTTTGTAAATAACATTTTCTGTAAGTAGAGTCTTCCACCAGGGTCCACCTGTGCTTCACACAGGCTTACCTTTCTACATGGAGATGGGACAGAGGGCCTTGTTTGCTCCTTTGCTGGAGAGATTGCCTCCTAGAGGCCCTCCTTGGCCTTGGGGCAGGCGGGAGGATGCTTGCTGACTACTTTCTTTTCCTCGACTTGGAGACACACGTTTATTAGATTTTTGTTCCAAAATAGAGATACTCCACCTTGCAAGAAACAACCACCCACATCACCCTGCTTTTGTTGATGTGTTCATGGATTTCAAAGCATTGCTTTCCCCCATCCTCTAGACTGTTTCGAAATTTAAAGCTTCAGAAACTAAAGTGAATGAAAAATTCGTTTTGCTAATTAGTATTTATAGTCCTATAGGTCAGTATTTCTCAAAATGTTTCACAGAATACTAGATCCTCAAGATATTCATGTGTGTAAAATGGAAAATGGATTCTGTGATCAAGAAAGTTTAAAAAATGCCATGTTAAACAGCAAGCAATTGGGTTATGTCCAGCAGAACTTCTCAGAGCCTTAAAAGTTAATACATGTCATGAACTTTCTAGGGTATGCAGTGTTTCTTCAACTTATTTGATAGCTTAAATCAAATCCTTTTTCTTCAAGAAACCATAGCACCAGAGTTCTAAGGAACTCCTTAAAGAAAGAGGGCAGCAACCCCTTGAGAATTGCTGCTTCCTTACCCTTTTCCTCCTCATTCTTGTTGAGATTTTTATGCCCTTGTCATATATGAAGCGTTTTTAAGCCATGGAGTGGGTTCTACCCTTGGATGAGCTAGCTGCCTGGCAAAGTGGTAGACCCCATTTTGGTAGAAGTGCAGTAGAAAAGCCTGGATTCACTAAGCAAAATTTATCTGTTGAGTATCTGCCAGACACAAGGGTTAGAGGCAAATAAAATAGGGTTTCCCCCTCAAGGAATGCATGACCCAATTGGGAAAGTGTTGGTGACCACCTGTCATAGAGTAAAAGTCTGCCTTACATACAGGGTTGGAGTGAAGGACCTATGTAATGTGGCCTCCTTACATGCCTGGTTTTCTGGGAGAACCCTGCTTTCAAGGATTCTATTCCATTGGCACATGGTCTATTCCACGTGTCTTTGGGGAATAAAAACACAGACCCTACTATTTCAGGAGCACCTCACTAGTAGGTCAGAGTTCAGGCTGAATCCAGATGCTGGTTTCTTTTATAACTCTGCATGACACTTGCTTTAGTTTATGATGTTTGCCTGCTAGAGCTGGTTGGTTCATCACAGTTGGACGTGAGCCACCCACTTCAGCACATTGTCCCTGGGGCTCTGAGGGGAGCCATGGATTTAAAAAGCTTCCTCTTCAGCCTATTCCAAGTTAAATGAGGTCCTGTGGAAAGGCAGAATAAGGCCGGGAGCAGTGGCTCACGCCTGTAATCCTAGCACTCTAGGAGGCCGAGGCGGGCGGATTGCTCGAGGTCAGGAGTTCAAAACCAGCCTGAGCAAGAGCGAGACCCTGTCTCTACTATAAATAGAAAGAAATTAATTGGCCAGCTAATATATATATATATAAAATTAGCCGATAATGGTGGCACATGCCTGTAGTCCCAGCTACTCAGGAGGCTGAGGCAGTAAGATTGCTTGAGCCCAGGAGTTTGAGGTTGCTGTGAGCTAGGCTGACGCCACGGGACTCACTCTAGCCCGGGCAACAAAGTGAGACTCTGTCTCAAAAAGAAAAGAAAGGCAGAATAACTATGGGATTTGTAGCAGAAGACTGTCATTTTCATAGCTGTGGTCATTGAGTCAGGTAACTCATCTCTGAATCTCAGTTTGTTTATCTGTAAAATGGGGTTAAATTAAACTTTACCTTGCAGAGCTTTTATGAAGACTAGTCTTGATATGGGCTTATGTCTTTTGATACCTTTTTAAAAAGTAATGTTTATTTTGATTTAAAATGACTCCAGAGGTTAATTCAGAAAACAGGAAGCAGCCAAGCCAGTCTTACACTATTGGCAGAAAGGACTACTTTCCTCAGTGAACTAGAATCAATTGGGTTTCTTTTCATTAAAAAGGTATAGAAACGGCCTCTTGTGAAACCTTTGATTTTGGAGTTCATGTACCTTAGAGGCCCTGCCTACTAATTGGGGGGATGCCCTTTAGACAGGCTGTTTTCCACTAACATTGAATTTCACAGATGGCATGAGAGATTTGTATATGGTACCCAAGGTGTTCCATTAACATCCTTAAAGAATTGCCTGAGGATCCAGCTGTCTGCCTTCAGCTCTCCTTAGAGTGGCATCGGTGGGCCCTGGGGGGCGAGTGGCCAGCCACACGGAGGGAGAAGCCTCACGCTGCCCTTCCAGCTCCCTCAGAGCCTCGAGCCTGAGCCTCTCCTGCTGTTGGGAGGGAACCTGGCAATCTTTGCCCTCCCACTGCCAGGCCAAGCTCCTCAGAGAAATGCAGAGCCACTCCAGTCCCTCCTAGGACTTTCTTTGGGAGCAAAAAGACTACCCCAGGTAGCATGATGCTGGCAGTGTCTGGCCTTGGATCACCCAAAAGCTGGTGGTTTATCTCTTATTGGCTAATGTGACACAATTGGGGGTTCAGAAAATACAGTCACTGTACCCTTAAGATCTCTTCCAACTCTAAGTTCACTGAAAACCCAGGAAGACAAGGCTGGTTTCTTCCAGGTGCTTTCTTTCTAAAGCAGCAGCAGCCAGGCCTAAGACTAAAATCACACCCTTGAAAGAGCCACTGGACACTGGGTTGTGGTGTTTCGTTTCTTTCTCTGCCAGTTATAGATGTGGACCTTATTCTGTAATTCTAGATTTACTAGTTTTCATAACCCCTTTTTTGCTGAAATCGACAGCATTCATTTATTAAAGGATGGGAATGACTTAGTCATGAAGTCTCAGCAACGCCAGTGTTTTCTGAAGGATAAACTTTAATTGCCGATCTCGAGTCGATTGAAGGCCTGTGTGTCAGTATGTCTTCTTTCTCTCCCCTACCCCCTTCCCTCTTCTTTTTCTAGTGTAACAAGTCTGGGCCATAATATTTTTAAAAACAAATATTTATGTCTGTGTGGATTTCATTCCTCAGGGGAAATTATTGGCCAAGAAGAGAAGGCCAGAGGTAGGAGTCTAAGTTACAAGGCTGAAATTTTAAATTAATTTCCACTGGGCCTTCATTTGTATATATGCCACTGTAATTAACTGGTGCTTTTATTGGTCATTTGTATGTTCAGAAATGATCAGCAAGTAATACAGCCCAACATAGAAGTAATCAGAAAGTACATGCTGACTGATAGTCCTGTTAGAAGGTGGCCCTGATGCATACCTGAAAGTGCTGCCTGTGACGACGAGAGCCCCAGGCCGAGGCACTCGCTGTTGGGCCATGGTCAGGTTCTGCTCTGGCCGCCCTGCTGGCTGGGGCGGGGTGCCCTGGGGCAGGGTGCCCCGAGCATATTGCCGTGCAGGTGCAGGCTGAGCAGAGTGATGAGGACCACACACAAGGCTTTACCTCAGTTCTGGAGTCTGCACGCCTGACGTCAGGACAGGCCTCTGTCGCAGTTGTGGAGCCACCCTTGGGCCCATCCTTTCAGTTCCCTCTTGGCTTCCTTCCTCTGTTGTGCCAGTGTGATGGCTGCTTCTTGGCCACCTTCTGTGTCACTGGCATGCTCTGGTCATGCCATATAGGTGGATGAGTGGTTTGGAGTGTTTGTGCAACTCAAAGAGCTGATTTGTGTTTTCAATTTCAGAATCACTTGGTAGAATTAGATTGTCTCTCAAAACCCTGCCTATCTAAAGCAGGAAAAGAGGACTTGGAGAAACCCCCCTTCTGTACTTGGTGGCCGAACCCTTAGATGGGCTGGTGATGACACCTGCACTCCCACCCACCCTCAAGGGATCTAGGACATCCCAGCCTGCACACTCCCGTCATCACCCTCCACCTCCACGCCCCTTTAAGTGCAGTGCGGAGTCACACAGGATAGGGTCACACCCAGTGAACATAAACATTGTGACATTCAGGTCATGGTTGGTCACGGTTAGTGGCTCTGAGCATTTCCTCCTGGACTACAGTTCCCTTTTGTCTTAAGTGGTGAATCACTTTATCAATGATAGCAACTTGAAAGTCAGGGTAGCAGCACTGTTTGGGGGCTGACGGTAAAGGATATGTATGGTGGGATGTGCAGAAAGGATGGGAGAAAGTAAATACTTTATTAGTTGAATTAGTTGAATGTTAAAATTGTACCCTGTATTGATTTCATCTTAGAAGAAATAGTTTTAGAAATTTAATCATCAGAAAACAACTTTTCCCACAAAAAAACATTTTTAATCATAGGTCTTGTCCCACCAGCAGTAGGTTTTGCCTGTCCTCATAGAGACTAACCCTTGGCGAATGGGAGTAGGTCATGGAAGCAGTAGCAATGAAAGGATGCTGAGTGTTCAGGTTGGCCAAGAGAAAGAGAGGGCTCTTCCAGGAGGATGGTTCATTCATTTATTCAGCACATATTTATTGTGCACATGTTTTATACTTTCAGCTTTCCAGGCTACTTGGGACATCAAGAAAATTTTGTTTCCTTAACCAGAATATGTGTTGCTTGAAGGCAAATACCATGTCTAAGACAGTGCTCTTAAAACAGTAGATGCTCCACAAGTGTTATTTGAAGACTTTGCTCTGTTTTCAAGGAGTTCAACATGTTGGGAGCTCAGAGTTCATGAGAAAGTAGCCATTCCAGGCACAATATGATTAGATGCCAGGTGAGTGTCGTTAAGAGTTCAGTTAAGGACAGCCTAGGAAGTGGGACTGGAGGAGCCCTCTGAACGCGTGGGCGGTTCACATGGCTGGTGAGAAGAGCCGTCCAGGCAAAGCGTCACTGAACCAGCAGAAGGTTTGCTCCCAGAGGTGGTAGTGGGTGGTAAAGCCTGTTGAGGACCGTAGAACTTGATCTCCTAAGTCTGTGCCAGCTTAGATTTTCTGATATTACAAATAAAGTTAAGTAACCCTGAGTCCAGAGAGGGTCCAAACACCTCTTAAAGGTTTTTTGCCTTAAAATTTGTTCTTTAAAAGAACATAATCCAAAACTTTACATACTATTCTGTGTGGTTTGAAAATCTAAGAATCTTAAGAAAATATGAAATCTTTGCAACTTTGCTATTGATAGTAAGCACCTATCATATTTTTGCCATGTCAGTCTCCATAGTCAACTCTGGATACTTGAAGAATGTTTGGTTAACGTAATCCCTGCCCCAATGTGAAGGCAAATAGGGCATTCTTAAATTAAGCTGCTTTTAGCCATCAACAATCTCTAAAGTTTAAGCAACAGAAAAGCGGTGCCTCCCAGCAGGTGCCCCCAGCTCTTTGTCATGGAGCTGTGAAGTGCTCCTGGACTGTCTCCCCTGTGATTTTTCAGCACTGCACAAAGGCAGGCTGCAGGGGCAGCCCACGTCAGGTCCAGGCTCCAAGGAGTCCTGGTGGCAAAGGTCTCGAGGGGCCTGTCACCAGCCTTCATAGACAGGCTTCACCTTCTGCCTTGAACAAGCCCAGGAATTACTTGGGGTGGGGGGGGAGCACAAAGCAGCCCTCACACAAACTGAGCTTTTTTTTTCTTTCTTCAAAGTAGTGTGTATAGCTTTTCTAGTAGCATCCTGTATCACCTTTGCCATTAAAGGCTTCTCCTCCTAAACCTCCCTATAACATCCTCACCTTCTCCATAAGTGTCTGCTTGCCCATTAGGAAGCACCACAGCCAACGAGCTGGGTTTCCTAGAACTCCGACTTCCCCGTGGGGAGGCTCCTCAGCCCAATGCAACTCTGGCCTCCAGCCTGTCCGCAGCGTTTGTACCTGTTCTGTTTCCCTCATGAACTGCTCGGCGCCTGAAATGGCAGCAAGGCAATGGACAGCATTTGCCAAGACGGACTTTTACAGAGCTGCACCTCCTAAGTTCCCCTCTGGCGGACGTGAAGGATGTCTCTGTGTGGCCAGCGTCACAGGCAGAGGGCTGGATTCTCACTGGCCAGGCCCCTGCCCTCAGCGACCACCAGACAAGTATCCGTGAACTTCACTCTTTTTCATCACCTCTTCCAACCTAGAAGATGTTGAAAAATGACCACATTAAGCCAGAGCATTGTGCCATTAGCATAGTTTCCTGGACTGTACAGGTTTTGCCTGTGACGCTGAACTCCAAGGGAGCTGCGGCCATTTTGCCTGCTTAACCCCAGACATGCTGTTTTTCCTGGGGTGACACCAACTACAGAAGCCGTGGTGGATGCTTGCAGATAATGGGTTGGTGTCCTTCAGCCCTTCTGGAGTAAAGCAGAGGTGGTGGCAGGCGTTTCTCTGAAAGTTTGAGTGGAAACATTCAAGGTCTGAAACCCACACGTGTTCTCTGAGTGCCATGTGAGGCTTCCCTGTGAGGTTGTGTGAACACCCCTTCCTTTTCTAACCTGAACGTTTCAGATTTAGTCCCCAGCGTGTGCCGGGGTTGCAGGTTTGGCTCAAATTATCTTTGTAAAGAATGAGGAAAGTGCCGTTTCACTTTAATTTTGTTTTGTTTTGTTTTTCAGGCAAACTTTCCTCCAAACATCTTGTAGTTCTAGCTAGGAAAACAGTTGCTAATCTTCATGGATTGGTGGATGTGAGGGTTTCATGTCATTATCTCTTTTGTCTTCCATGTCATATTTAGTATTGGGGTTCTATTCCTTCCTTCTCTGCCAAGAAGATAAAAACACTACAAAATTTTTCACCGTAGAATTAAGTTGTGGGAGGACAGCAGTAGGAACATTTATGTTTTATTCCCAGATGAAAGTTGATTGGGGTTCTTATGTTTTGTGTAGGGTTTTTGGAGGCATTTCCCTTTCTTAGAACATCATGTGATTTAGTGGCGATAATTAGGCAGAAACTTGTCTTCCCTACAGATGCCAAGATTATAGAGGGATTTACTCTCACCAGAGACCAGATGACAGCATCCATAGATATTTTTAGAATGGGGCTCATCATTTATTTGGTCTCCTCGTTTCCTTTTCCTTGCATCAATAACTGATTTCAAACTTACTTATTGGGGTGGGAGGGCATCTTCTCCTTAGTAATGAAAGTCCCTGATGGGACAGGACAACGTTTTTGTATTTATTGTTAATTGGCAAATTGCCTAGAAACTGTAAAGTAACAGCTGTAACTCCATCAGCTATATGCTTCCTTTTCCTTCCAAAAGTTTTGCTTAATCTGATGTGTTTTTAAGCTAGGAGGACATTGGCACGTACACATAAACCTCACATAGCTAACTAAAACGTCATCCTTTAAACAGCGTAAGAATGATATGAGCCTCCTTAAAACCCATGAAACTTGAACCCAAGCTAAGCATCATTGAATTCCCAGCTCAGTGGCTCCATTTCACCACCTAATGTGCCCCCCCTACTCTTTCTGTCCTTTATTGAATCAGATAAACATGTGCAAACATTGAGCCCCAAAAGAGCCATTAAAAATCTAAGACATCTTATGATTATTTTTATTACCCCAGTCTTTGTCGTGGTGATTCTATTGTTTCTTTTAGAAGGATGATTGTATTTCTATTCAACATTTAACTAATTTTATGTTTTCACAATATTTTACAATCTGTTTTCCTTCTATCACAGGGAAAACCAAAGGCCTTTCTTTTTTGTGGAGTAGGAGTTTCTATAGTAAACTTGTCTTCTGTAGGAGCTGCCTCTGTACCTGGGCCCCTGCCTGCTCCACCTGTAGGCATGGAGGCAGTTTCCTGAGCAGGCCTCCCTGGGAGGGCATTGCCTTGGGGGACCTCGGAGGAAGCTCCAGGACATAGCATCAGAGGTGGCTCCAGCCCCACTCTGCAGAAAGGGAAAGAGTGATAATTAGTGTATCTCCTTCTTAATTATGAAGTTCCCTGAAGATTCTGGGCGTTGTGATGAGGGCATGGGTATTTGGTTTGGGGATTGTTGGTGGTAGTTGCTTTAGATCGTCTGTTGTGAACCTCCTGCCCCAGAGCGGATGGCTTGTTCTACTCAGTGATGCCTTGTGAGGGGGTTCATAGGTGCCCTCTGTCTCCTTCCTCCTGTGTTGGCCCAGCCTCAGCGTCAGAGCAAGCTGCATGCTCTGCTTCTGTACTTGGGGGATGAGGTGTGTCACCTTACCATTATGCACTGGCTTCCGTGCCTGAATAATTAACACCAGAGGGAACCGGGGGAGGGGACCCGAATTAGGTAATACTTTACGGCTTTTCCCTTGGCAGTTACAGTAAGTCAGGATCGGGCTTGGGGACTGTAGCCCCTGATGACTAATTGCATAGTGATGTTAGATTGTGCTTTATTAAGTGTTATTGTAAAGGAACAAAACTGAATCCCTTTCCAGGGGACTGTATCTGTGAAGCCCTTATATCTGTTCATGCTTCAGGGATGCAGGTGATCTAAGCTGAATTCCCCACTGATACTGAGATCTGGTATTTATTTTAGGTTTTTCTCCCTCTGAAATCAATGCATTATTTTAGAGTCTAAGGTAATACTCTCTAGTAGCTTTACAAAGCAAAGAATACCTCCAAAACCCATCAGCCAGGGAAACTAAAGGCTAAGGGTAGGTGGAAAGAAGAATAGGCTTTCTTTTCCTACTTTACTGTCTCTGCCTCTAATAAAATAGTCTAAATTCTTCTGTTTGGAGCTGTAACAAGGGTAAATATGAGCATGAGTATGCAACATCATTAGTACTAAGTCCTGTTGTCTTTGCAAAGATTGATAGTGACAGGTAAGATTGCCAGCAAGTGCAGAGTCACAGAAGAGATTGGAGTCATATGCTTGTGAAAATTCCAAATGAACATGATAGCTCCTCTAAAGGTGGGAGACGGTGATATATGTAACATGTTATTGTGTGTGAGTTCATTGATGCATTTTTCATTGCTTAGTCACCTGGTCTAGTAAGAAAGAAGATCATGAGTTCGTGCTGCTACAGTGCCACTTTCTATCCATTTCTTGGCCTAGAGCCATTGTTTTTTACTGCCATAACAACCAACACTGTCTCCATAAATAAAAGATCCTATGTCTTGAAGTCTGTCTTGTCAGTTCCTCTAGTAGCTACATCTTTTTAAATCCTCTTAACTTTTCTGGATTTAATGGTCACATGAAGTCTGGTAAGACTTATATAAATTCATATGCTCTAAGAGACCTCTTTTGTGCCTTTCCATTGAAGACTGTTGGAGGCAAAATAATAATATGTTAACTGTCAATGGGGTGTTTTATGGTGAACTTGTTTGGTTGTGTGTGTGTGTGTGTTATATAGTTTTCTTCTTTGTCAATTTTTAATATAAAAATCAAATTCTTGAGCCAGGCGCAGAAGCATACACCTATAGTCCTAGCTCCTTGAGAGGCTGAGGCAGGAGGATCTCTTGAGCTGAGCCTAGGAGTTCAAATCCAGCCTGGGCAACATAATGAAACCTTATCTCTTTAAAAAAAAAAAAAAATCAAATTCCTACTTAGAATTTGGCTCACTTAGAAATGACTTACTCTTTTTATGGCGGGAGGGTAGTAAGCAATTTCAGTCAGTCGACATAGCCAGTGGGGGACAGCTAGAGACACACAGCTGGTCTATTTGTGGTGATGACCATCTTTCCTTGCCTTAGCATGAAATCCCCATGTCCCGGGAAACCCCTCAATGCAGAAGTCTAGAACGAAACCCGTTCTGCACCTTGATCATCCCTAGCTTAACAGAGCCTGCTAAAAACACCCTAATTTTGCCTTTCTTTGTTAACCTGCCAAAGTGAATGACCCCATTTCCTTTGGACTTTTCAGCTTTAGAGCATTTTGTAATAAGGAGAAAACAAGAAATAGGGTAAGTAGTCTTCATGCTTTGTCCTTAGAATTTCAGGCTTTCGGATGTGGTGTGGCGACTGCTCTGCTGCGTGCGCCCTGGGGTGGGGCGAGTTGGCGAGAGGCCGATGGCGCGTGGCCCCCAGGTGCCCACTCTGACTGCTGTGGGAATGCCCTCACTGATCTGGTGTTCTTTTCTCCTCTTTTAGACCCTCAAACTGACACAAGACCTACAGAGAAAACCCTTTGCCAAATCTGCTCTCAGCAAGTGGACAGTGATACCGTTTACAGCTTAACACCTTTGTGAATCCCGCGCCATTTTCCTAACCCAGCAGAGACTGTTAATGGCCCCTTGCCCTGGGTGAAGCACTTGCCCTTGGAACAGAACTCTATAAAGTATGCAAAATCTTCCTTGTACGGGGTGGCAGCACCTGCCAACGGAGGACAGCACCCCGCCAGCACCGCCCCCTCGCTCAGAGCACACCGGGAGCCCCCGTCGTCAGCGATTCCGTGGTGTTTTAATATTGCAATGGTCTATGGGATGTTTTAAGTGTTGTTCTTGTGTTTGTTTTCCTTTGACTTTCTGAGTTTTTCATATGCATTAACTTGCAGTATTTTTCTGTTAAAATGTTAACCGTCCTTCCCCTGGCAAATTTAAAAACAAACATACCAGTTACCATTCCGGCTTCGGGCGTCACAAGCTTTTGAGCCCATGGAACTCCATAAACTAACACATTACATAAACTAGAGGGGATTTTTCTTTCTTCTTTTGTTTAGTAGAAAATTATCCTTTTCTAAAAACTGAACAATGGCACAGTTGTTTGCTGTGTGCACCCGTCCAGGACTGAGCCATGCATAGGCAAACCGAGTGGAGCGCAGCATCCGGCCCTCCATGTCTCCAGTGCTGAGTCCGGGGGTCTGTGGATGGGACCCCAGCACCTGGTCTGCGGTGGCCAGATCAGTAGGGCCTGCGATCGCCTGTCAGTGTCCTCAGCTAATGTGAACAGCTTTGGTCAGTTGGTTAGGAACCCAGGATCTTTTCAGGAAAGAAATCACAGCTATCCACTCATTGCCAAATGCCACTGAAGGGTTTGGTTTTAAGGAGAAAAGAAAAGGAAAAAAAAAAGTAGTCCTGTTTTGCTTTTTCAGGAGGGAGCTTACAGGTGAGCATTAAGCTTGCAGTGAGAAATGTGTGAAGAATACAGACCCCAGTCAATGCTAAGGCAGTTCTAACTCCACTGTTTTCCTAAATGTACATCCTTGATTATTTTCAGCCTTGCTGTGTATAATCTGATCTGCTAGAAGTGTATGAGTGAGAGACAATAACATGCAAACTGATTTTTTAAAAATATATAAGCTTAGGTTGTAATTGTACAAGTGACACAATGAAAGTACAAGATAAGGCAGTTTACCTTTCTTCTGTTTTTACTTCTGCTTCTATGGATTTCATTTTGTTTCGTTTTCAAAAAGTTATGGTGCTGTATAGGTGCTTTCTGTTAAACCTGGAAAGTGTGATTTATATTGTACCCTCCTTGGTAGACAGAACAGTTGGGAACACCATTGGTACATACGAAACTGGTGTCACAATGCTCTGATTAGCACAGCATATACATACTTCTCCAAAGTGATATATGAAGACTCTTTTCTTTGCATAAAAAGCATTAGGCATATAAATGTATAAATATATTTTTATCATGTACAGTACAAAAATGGAACCTTATGCATGGGCGTTAGGATTACAGGCTAGTATTTCAGCACAGACTTCCCTGCTTGAGTTCTCGCTGATGCTTGCACCGTGACAGTGGGCACCAACACAGACGTGCCACCCAACCCCCCCACCCGCCCGGCACCCACCACTGGCCACCAGGGGCACCCTTGTGCACCTTTGCTTTATAACTCCTGGGGGTGATATTGGTGGTGATCACAGCTCCTAGCATAAATGAGAGTTCCATTTGGTATTGTCACACGTCTCTCCTGCCTTGCTTGGGTTGTCATGTTTGAGCGATTGCCCTGTTGGTTTCACCCTGCCTTTTACTGAATCTGTAAATTGTCGTGCAATTGTGGTTATAGTAGACCTGTAGCACATCGCCTTTTCTAAACTGCTACATGTTTATAATCATTTTAAAGGTATGTATAATTTTTAAAAATATGTATTCTATTCATGTGGTCTGCTTGTCAGTGAGCCAGACTTGCTTACTATATTCCTTTATAATGATGCTGGCCACTTCCTTGATCCTTTAGTAGTCTGCTGTTCACAAGAACTGTCCAGTGTCAGTGAAAGAGGGCTGCCTCTCTGGCTTCCTGGGTGACGCTGCTCCGGGCGGGCATGCACCGCAGAGTCAGTGGCACAGCTGGCTGCGAGGGCAGCAGGGGAATAGCGGGGGGATGCCACATACAAAGGGGAATCCGGAGTGCTTCCAACTCGAGAGCCCTGAGAATTTCTCTCCTGGGTTCAAAGAAACAAGCAAACTAACAAAATAGCTATTTGCCTTTGTAGTTTTATAGACTCTGAGAGCTACTTTGGGAGTGAGGAAGGCAACCCTCCAATGTGTTTCAGCTTTAAAATGTTGAATTCCTTTCAGACATGTGGCATCTCGTTTATTCTCTTTTTTTTCCAGTGTTTGTTGGATTTCAGGCAGAATGTCTTACAAAATGTCCTAGAACCAAATTATTTAATCTGAAATAGCTGAGGAAGGGACAGAGGCAGTATGAGGGCAGGGCAGCCACAGGACAGGTCAGGAAAATGGAGGGGGAATGCTTTGATATTCTGGTTGACATTGTTTTCTTTTTTAAATAACTCAAACAACTCTACATTTAGAGTGTTGTAGAGAACTGAGACCAGGACAAAGTCAAATGCAGCATTGGCGCCATGAGACCTGCCAACCCCAGGAGAGGGTTCAGGCAAGACTCTAATGGCTGGGCCTACCCAGGGTCATGACATCCCACCCTCAGCTGGCCACCCGTGGAGAGGCTAGGCTCCCTTGGACTAGCCAGGGTATAAGGTGGTCAGACTGGGCAGAGGTGCTACCTGAGCCCCCTGTCCCTTATACTGATACTTGCTTTCAGGATGGGTCACCTGTTGGCCACCACATCACATTCCGAGTGTCACAGGTCCCTAACAATATGTTTTCTGATCCGGACCATCTTGGCAGAACACTTAGTAGCCTCAGGGGGCCTGGCAGGTGTAATGTTTCAACCCTGGCAAGAACTGTCCCAGGCTACCCTCAGCCTCTAAGTAAGCTGCTCTAGGGGGCTGCCTACTTTCTGATGGGAAATTAGAAGAGTAGCTAATATTGAAAACAGGACATGCACTCTGGGGTTCTGTTGTTCTCTTCAGGGCTCCAGAACCTGATACCTTTTACCAAAGCTAGAAAAGAGCTTTAGCACAAGCCTTCACTGTCCTGGTGTGAGAACTGACCGCCAGGTTCAGCATACTCCATTACTGTGAATGAAGCTGAGGTTGGTTTTCTTTATTGCATCCTCTGCAATATAATGATTGCTGAAACAACTTTTTTTTTTTTTTAATTTTCAGAAGTTTGTCTCTCCTGTTAATGGGAGAGTCACGCGCACATGTGTAGCGCAAGGCGGACTTTGTGTTTGTTTTTGGTGTTGATTTTTAGCATCATGTGTGTTGCTTCCGCACCCTGAGGAGAGGGCATCATGGCTCACTACTCAGGACAGGTATGTCCCTCCCAGGGTGCGATTTCAGGTGGCTTCCAAACTTGCACACAAGGATGGTGGGGACAGACTTTGCCTCTACCTAATGAACCCCACTCAAAGAATAAAGAGCCTTTGAATCTCTTGGAAAAGACCATCAAGGATAAAGCAGTTAAAAAGCAAGTCCTCCGTTCCACATGTTGGTGCCAAGGGCTGACAAGGGGAAATAAAAATGTTACCCTTTCTCTCTAAACGCAAAAAGAAAACCCTAACAGCTCTGAACCAATTTTCTTTTCTTGCTGGATTTGGGAAACATTGTATAATTAGGCATAATGAGTTTTTTAAAAAAATTAAAAATTTTTTGTAGAAATGCAATCACTAGTGAAGAGGTACGAAAAAGCCAGCCTCTCCTGGAAACTGGGGGAGGCAGGGTGCCACTTGGGGAAAGTGAAGTTCTTGGGGAATCAGGCCTGTCAAACAAGATCATAAAGCAGATGCCTAAGTAACTGAAAAGAGTATAGTATGTTTGATCTAAATCCTAAGTAGGTAACATTTTATGCAGTTTGAATGGAATGTTTTCCTTTTGTTTAGTTTTATTTGTATGTATTTTTCTTTGATGAATGATTGGTGATGAGGCCTCTGCCACACTCCAGAAATCCTTGTGTGGCTGTTTTTAAAAACTGTGTCTGGTCACTTATTTCTCTCAAATTATCTCATTGCCTGGCAATCAGTCTTCTCTTATATACTTGTCCTAGCACATTATGTACATGGGAAATATAAACAGATGTGAAGGAGGACCAGAAAAATTAGTTAATATTTTTTAAAATGTATTGTACATTTTGGCTTTACATGTTTAACTTTTTTTAAAGAAAAAAAGTTGCATGAATTGAAAAAAAATCTGTATACAGTATCTGTAAAACTGTCTTATCTGTTTCAATTCCTTGCTCATACCCCATATAAACCAGAATTAAATATGGTGCATGGCCATATTTAAACACCTGAGAGTCAAGCAGTTCATACTTTGGTTTGAAGCACCTCGTCCTTTCTTTCCAAGCGAACACTATCATATTGCATTCTCACCTGAGGATTTTGTCTAACCATATGTTGCCACGAATTAACTCTGCCGCCTTTCTTCTCAAGGATCAAAACCAGTTTGATTTGGGAATCTTCCCCTTTCTAAATGAAATAGAAATGCAGTACTTACTTTCCTTGGTGTTTGTAGATATTGCCTTGTGTATTCCATTTAAAACCGTAATCTACTTTGTAAAAGAGATGGTAATAACGCATGTAAATAAAGCATCAATGACACTCTGTCTTACTTCAGGAAGTCTTTCTGTTCTCCTGCCCCCTTTCTTTAGCCCTAGGAATAAAATGGCTGCGTTTACCTCAAGGTCTCCCTGTGGAATTGCTTCCCTGGCTGGGAGAGGCACAAAGCTGAGGGACTCTATCATGAGATCTCTAAACTAAATGAACCTAGAGATCTCCTCTGGCCCACTTCTGACCTCCACAGACAACAGTTTAATCACAACAGGTTTATGGCATCGTCCATGGTGGCTGTTAGCCACTTGTGTGTGTTGAGTCCATGTTGCCCTGGAGCTCCTACGGTAGGGAGGCCCTCAGGGAGCTCCAGAGGCCTGAACCCTGTGAGGCTGTCAACAGTGCCCTCCTAAATATCAAAGTCAAACTCACTACTTCAGGCTTCTGGGCAACAGCATAAATGTTTCCTCTGTGTGTACATTCGGGGCCGCCTCAGTGAAGTCAGGGGGAACTCCTCCCTATTGTAAAACTATTCTTGGTAGCCTCGGTTGTATTTTTATTTACCGATAGACTTATAAAAATTATTCAGCTTGTAGAAGAAGGAGGATCTGGTTTAAGGTCCCACGCAACACAATGGGCTCGTATCTCAGATCACGGAAGAAAATTTAAAGTTGGCTATTTGAGGTTAAGTTCTGTATTGGTGAAGAGTGATGCTTTCATAAGTTTTTCCTTATTTTAATTACCTATAAAGGTAAAAGCTTACCATCTTCTAATACCAAAGCTTACTGGAAAAGGGTATTTTACTTGAGAGTATATCCCAATTTTGATTCTGTCTCCCAAAAGATTCAAGATGGAAATCCAATACCAGTTATCACAAGATGCTTAGTAGAGAGTCCTCCAAAACCAGGTAAAAATGCAAAACAACTAGTTAAAGTTAATGATCAACAATTATACTAAGTCCGTCTTGGTGTGGCAGCGGGCCAGACGCCGTGCGGTGCACCAGCAGAGTGAGGGCCTGCGCCTGCCCCCCTGAGCGTATATTCTCCGGGCAGCCTGTCTGCTCTGCAGAGGAATCAAGGCCAGTTCTTGCTGACTCTCCCTGCTTCAGCTTTTTGTTTAAAAGGAAGAATTTGAACTAGTTAGGACTTTAGGGATTTGATTTTTGCAAATATTCAAGTAGTAAGGGCGGAGATTTCCACCAGAAAAAGTTACTTTGGCATGTGTCAGCCGAGTCACCCAATACCACAGCTGGAATACCGGGGTCAAAGGTGGAGGAGGGTAGGATTCATAGCCGCTGGGTGCCAGACACACACAACCACCCACAGCCACTCCCCTGAGACGTGGAAAGTGGGGAGGTGGCTGCAGGGTGGTGGTGGGGAGCGGTCTCAGGTGCCCTGGGTGCCCCTCGCCGCAGCCACATGTGGGGACAGGCAGGGGAGTGCATTCGAGATGTGTGGGGCCCGCTCCCGCTCTGCTTTCATCGCTGGCAAAGAGAAGCAGTGGGCTCAGAGGGCCAGACATGTTTGCAGCTGGAGGGAAAGAGTCCTTTCCCCTGGATTTTCTTCATTCAAAAATTAAAAACACAAGACCAATAACAGCAATTTTTAAGACCTGAAGAAAATTAGACTGTGTGTGTGTCTGACTAGTGTCTGTCACACAGCAATGGATCAGAGCTGGTTTTGCCTGCCTTCTCTGAGGACTTGCTGGAAACTCACTACAAACATCCCCACTCGGTCGGGAAGGAGAAGTCGCAATGCCCTTCCGGTACTGGCAGGATCTCCCATGTGAATCCCACATTCATTCATCCACCAGCACCCCCACGTGCCAGGCACCGTGTTTATCCCGGGGAGATGGGCTGAAGTGAAAAATGCAGGCCTGCTGGCATGCACTCTTGAGTGAATGGATCCCATGGATGCTGCTAAGGGTAGGATGGAGAAACAGAGGAAGCTAACATTGGAGCTGAAAGGCAGAAATTGGTCAGGCTTTGGGACCCGCTTGATTTTGCAAATATTTAAGTAGGGCAAAGCTTTAAGCCAGCAAATGTTACTTTGACATACACGTCAAGTCACTCACAACACCCAGCAGAGGCAGGAGAACCCCAAAGACAAAGGAGACAGGAAGGTCTGGAAACAGTGAGTAGTAGGTTTGTTTGGGGTTTAAAGAGCTCAAAGAAGCCAGGCAAGAAAAGGCTGCCAGACAATTCCAGACCAGGTAGCTCAGGCTTCTGACTGGGCAGGGGAAACCAGCAGGGCAGTGGCCTGAGCAGAGCTGGCCTTTGGGTGGGCCCTGGGTCACACTGTGGGAGGGAGAATCTTGTAGAAGGACGTTGAGGAACTGGGAAGCCATGGGAATTCCAGAACTATTTTGCAACATGGCAGCCATGGAAAATGATGTTTATGTGGCCCACCAGGAAGGGAGAGAAAGCTGCTCCAGGTCTCAGAGCAGCTAGCTGTGGGAGGCTGCCCTAGGGGCCGGAAAGCTCTAATCTGGAGGAAATGACAAGAAACTTGGTAATGGGTATGTCTGGGCGAGGGAGGCAAGGGAGCCGGGATTCCAGCTCTTCATGTGTACTATTTTAACTTTCCAAAGTGGGTGTGTATTACATTCACAAAGATAAATATAGCTTCTAAAGAGCCAACTGACGTGGAAAGGCTGGCTTTGACCCCTTCTCGTCTAAGACTAGAGGGAAAAAGAAATCAGCGGGGGAAGGGTATTGGGGAATAGAAGTGGAGGTGCTGAGACAACTATACTCTTTAGGGAATCTGACTGGTAAGTGAATAGTATCATTGCAAATTTGTATCTTCATAACTTTGGGTTTCCTAAACTTCCCATTAACATCTTGAATTTCATAGTATAGGAAAGACCTAATCAGAAGAAAGGAATATTATGCATCTATTAAAACAATAATTATGAAAACTATTCCTATACATAGAAAACACTCATTTTGGATGCACACTTAGAAATGTAATGATCTCTTACTGTTATATATTGATATAAGAGAAATAAAAAGCAGAATACAAGTAGCATGTACCAGTATCCAACTATGGCTGGGAGAAGTTCTAAAAGTTAAAATGTGAAAATAGAAATAATCATTGTGTCCTGGACACTTTTGGCCTCACCGCTGGACTCAGGCCCTTGCTACTGCCACCAAAGTCAGAGAGCATCTGAGCCACCTGCTGCTTGAGCCCCACTGGCAGGAGGTAGGGACCAGGAGCACAGGGCTCTCTTGAGTAGGGGAGGAGGGGCTCTTCCTCCCACAAAAATGTACCCAATCGGAACTCCCCCAAATAAAAAGGGTGTTCTTATTGCTGGGACATACCCCCAAAAGACAAATGCCCATTGTAGTAAGACAATTGGGTCATGGATTTTTTGGTCAAAAGTTTCATTTTGTTGCGCTGTTTTTAAATTAATATTTTAAAATGTCATGCACTCACACTATTCAAAAGCCAGAAAACATAAAAAGATGTACACAGAGTATGTTTCTCTCCCACCTCTGTCTTCTGTCTGCCTGGTTCTTCCCACCCCAAAGTTTCTTATGTATCCTTCCAGAATTTCTTATGTACCTACAAGTAATAAAAACACAGATTCCTATTTTCCCCTTTTTATTATGCAAAAAGTACATTGTACACACTGTTAGACATCTTGCTTTTTTGGTGATTTTCTCACACATGGAGGAGATATCAGTACATAGAAAGCTTCCTCATTCTTTTTCATAGTTACATAGTATTCCATTGTGTTAATGTATCATAATTGATTTAACCAGTAGTCCACTATTGATAGACACTGGATATTGGATTGTGTCTAAAAGTTTGTACTTACCACCACACTACAATGAATAACCTTATGCATATAGTGTTTCATACATGTGCAAGAATCTTTGTAGGATTAATGCCCAATATAGAATTGTTGGGTCAAAGAATATACACATCTGTAATTTTCATAGAGGTTGACCAAATTGCCCTCCAGTGTACCAATTCATGCCACCAACCATGTATGAGAATCCCTATCTTCCCATAGTCTCATATTTTTGATATTTAAAAAATAAAATCACAAATCTATTTTTCCTTCTCCCCCTGCCTGGACTAGAGAGAATGAGCGGTGGAGGGTGGAAGGAGGTGCAGGAGGTGGGGGAGGGAGGAGACGCTGTGGGCAGGGCACTCAGGTGATTTCCATAGCTGGAGAGTCATGCTGGCAACCTGTCCATCTAGTCTGGCCACAGGCTCCGCCCCTCACACCACCAGCTTGGACTGCCCAGCCTCGGGTCAGCAGCCTGACCTCACAGCTGCGCTCCCTCACCTCCCAGAATTCCAGAGGGGAGCTGTCAACCCTAAGGAAACAAGTCTGGTCTCTTTGGCCTCAAACCACACACCCAGACCTATTCATAGCGAGATTGCACAAGCAGCTGGAGGCCAGCCCGGCTGGGCATGGGAGCGCAGCACTGCTCCTGGCCAGGCCCTGGCCCCCGCGTGCCCCTGGCAAGGCTGTGCCAGCTTTCTGGGTAGGGCTGTCCCTATGGCTCTGGGGCCTCCAGGGTCTCACTGGCTCTTCCTCCCAAGTGGGGAGACTTGGTCCTCCAAAGGAGAAGCTCTACCACCCTCCTGCTGTCCCACCGTGCAGGTTGGCATGGGGGTGGAGGGGTCTTGTGAGTGCACACAGAAACCAGGTGGCAGGATTTTACAGGACAGGAAGATGAGTCACAGAGTAAGCTCCTTGCAGCTGTGTGGGGAGCCAGTGTCCCGGGAGAGAAGGAGGAAATGGAGCTTTGGAATGGGACAGACCCCTTTGAACCGGCTGAATGATAATACGTGAGTCAATTAACTTCTCCGGGCCTGTATTCTTGTTTGTGAGATGGAAAGGAGGCTGCCTGTCTTGCAGAGGTGGGAGGATCACGTGAGAGCATGGCCCGGGGCATCTGCAGCCTGCTTCAAGCAAGTCAGGAGCAAGTGCTCCATCGTGGTCCCCTTCTCTCCAAGCACATCTCACTGGCCCACACTCGATGGGTGGTGCTTGTTTTTTTTTATCATGTAAAAACATACAACAGACTTAATCTGACATCAGTAAGCCCCATCAGTATAATTAGATTGCATTGTAATTAAGAATGAAAGGGAACCAACTTGTGAGGTTCTCTGCCCTCCGTGTCTTTGATGTTCTTCAGGATGTGTTGGCAGCAGCCACGCTCACGGTCGGCTTCCTCCACGCGGTGTGCCATAGGATCACTGTCATTATCGTGAAGAACTCAAATGTCATGGCAAGAGAGGCTTGGAAGACTTGTTTCTAGTCCTGGCTCTGCCACCCGCAGCCGTGTGGCCTTGAGCGAGTCATTTCCCTCCCTCGGGCCCTCAGTTTCCTCATCTGCGTGTCCATTTCATGCACATTCCATGCTTCCTAGAAATGGAACACACGCTTTTCAGACCACAAAGCGAGTTTCAGAACCACAGACTCTGCTTCGAGTCAGGAAGTTGGCAGATGCTAATACACTCATTTTCCAGAAGGGAAACTGAGGCAGATCCAAAGTGGGCTCAAAGACTCATTGTTCCTTGCTGCAACCTCCCTTCTGTCCAGGCCTGCAAAGGCCGTGGGACCCTGGGGGGAGAGTTGGGGTAGAGGGTGCATCCCGGCAGGGGGGAGAAATGGAGAAAGGGGGGCTCGGAGAAGGAGGGGGGTGGAGAGGACGGCGTGGCAAGGGAGTGGGGAGGGTGGGCATTCAGAGGAGGTGGCACACCCTACACAGATGCTGGCACCGTAACCCTCCTGGTATTACCCTGAGTCTTGCAGGGTTCTGTCCCAAAGAAGTAAAATGATACAGGTGCCACAGTGGCCCAGCTGGAAGGAAGGTCTGTCTGACACAGACAGGAGGCCAAGGGGATTTGCTGCTGGTGTGAAGGGGGCGGGGAATGGTGTCAGCCTGGGGCCTGCCCAGGTATGAAGGGAAACTGTCCCCTGGAAGGTGTGTGTGTGTGTGTGTGTGTGTGAGAGAGAGAGAGAGAGAGAGAGAGAGAGAGGAGCCCTCAACTTTTGCTGTTTCTTAGATGGACCCCTTCCTGCCCAGGGTGCTGCTGTGGCCCTGCCAGGTGTTTGGAGAAAAACTTAATTAGGGAGGACCTACCAGGTGGTTTGAGGCTGTAATTGCAGTGTTTGTGCCTCCCTGAGTGTAAAGGTTCAGACCACTCCCCCCCCCCTTGGCTGTGCCTGGGGCTTCCTCCTCCTCTGGGGGAGTGAAAACACCTTCCCTGGGTGGCACAGCCACCGCTTGGCCTGGTTTCATCAACTAAATTCTTTCTGATGGAAGCCACATATTAACTATAGAACTCAAAGCAACTGAAGTTTTATAGTGGTAAGCTTTCTGTATAGTGATAAATGCAGTCTTTGAGAGGACACGGGACGGCTTGCAGGCCCCTGGTGTGGGGAGAAGCATACGGACTCTGGAGTCAGACACAGCTGTGGGGTTTTCTCTCTCCAGGCTTCAAGGCCCTTGTCTGTCTCCTGGGGGATACTGATCGTACCTCCCTTGAGGGTTCTTATGAGGCTCAGAGTTAATGCATGCAAAGCACCTATGTATTTATTCACCCTGTATTTCAACATTTATTTATTGAGGGCCTACTGTGTGCCAGCACTGTGTCAGTGCTAGTGATTAAACCTCAAGCTTTAGAAAAAGGAAAGGGGAGCGATGTAGGCTTCTGGCTTTGCCTGGGCAACTTTAGGTAAATTACCTCACCCCCTGAACTTCCGTTTTCTTACCTATGAAATGGAGATAATAATAATAACCCTACCTCATTGTGTTGCTGTGAGGATTAAATGAGATGATTTGTGGGCAGCGCTTAGAATCTGGCACATAGTAAGTGCTTGATAAACTTAGCTGTATCAATACACAATATATTCCATAGTTAAAAAAAAAGAAAACTTAGCAATACTTATTAGTACATTGGAATTGCTCAATAAATCATAGACCATAGATTTTACAAGTAGATTTCTAAAATGTAGCTCCTACATCCTATCCAAAGACAAAGGAAAATAGGTTTTTCATAATGTGGTCTTTGTATCATGTGCATCGGGAAGGCACGAGGGAGAGTGCCAAAAATTCAGATTCCCTGTGTCCGTTCCAGAGGTATTGAGTCAGAATCCAGCAGGGCTTAACATTCCGCCTTTTCCAACATCGTCTCCCAGGAGTCTGAAGCCCACTAAAGCTGCGAGATCCCTGGGGTACAAGGTAAAGATGCCCTCTTATTTAGGAATGTCTTCTGCGAAGGCAGAATGATGTCCCCCCAAAGATGTCCAATCCTAATTCCTGGAATCCATGAATGTGTTAGGTTAAATAGCAAAGAGGGATTTAGGTTGCTATCAACAGACTTTTATTAAAAAGAAGGTTACTGTCCAGGTGGGCACAATGTGATCACAGGATCCTTAAATGGAGTAGAGGGAGGAAGGAGAGTCAGAAGCCGAGACATGGCCTCGTGAGAAGGACTCGACTGGCCGTTGCCAGCTCTGCCCATGGAGCAAGGGCCACAGGTGAAGCAGCGAGAACGGCCTCTAGACGCTGGAACAGGCAAGGGAGCGGACACTCACCTACAGCCCTCAGAAGGAACCCGCGCTGCGGACACCGTGCTTGGATCCCAGTGAGACCCACGCTGGACTCCTGACCTCTAGAATCGCAAGATCATACATTCATGTTGTTTGTGGGGATTGGTTACAGCAGCAACGGAAACCAGCTTGGATGCCTGTTCCTGGATCCGGAAGACGCCGTGAGGTGCAGACCTGGGCTCAGGGAGCCCTCGGCGGAGGGCAGCTGCAGGAGAGGGGGACTCATGGGCTGTCCTCACGGCTTCGCTGACCTCTGCCATTTGGTCCTTGTCCATTTACACTCTGGTGCTCAGACAGCTGTTGAGCAAGACTCCTGTGCGTCAGGGGCTCAGAGTGTTTATAAACTGCAAACACTTGGTGGCCCAAAGGATCCCTGTCATGTTTTCACCCCAACCTAGAGGGCCTGGAACACCTGAAAGTGACCCAGTTGGCTCTTCCTAGAACCCTAAGGAAAGGGAAAGGACCTTGCCAGGAGCCTCCTGACCAGAGGGGGCTCTTCTGCCCCCACCCCCAGGTTCCCTTGAGATGGAGGCAGGAAGGCAGCTTGCATACCACACCCTCCCAAGGCGGGCATTGCAGGGCTCCCAGCGCCCCTCCAGCACTGGGCCGGCTGCAGCCCCTTCTCCTTCTCTCCCCCTCCTGTCCCCTTGCAGTCCCTGCCCTGCCATCCTCACCTCCCCTGCTCCCCAGTCAGCCAAGACCAATCAGATGACAGGCACTGGGCTGATGGCCCTAGATTCATCACTTCTTATTCTGATCTTATTATGAACATTTTCAAATTTTCATACCCTCCACTACACATTATAGACTCTACACACTATGGTAAAAGAATGATTAGCCATTTACCCATCACCTAGATTCTACAATTCTTAATGTTTCTCTGTCTCTGCTTTATATATGTATGTATGTGCATATATGTATATGTGTTTTTGTTTTTGCTGAATCTTTTGAAAGTTCAGCCAATATAACATGTCACTTCTAACTACCTCAGCATGGATCACTCAAACCCTATAGGATCCTTACAAGGTAAAGATAGTGGTCAGCACTATCTTACATGTGAATGTAGGGTATTTAAAATTTTAAGAAGTGAAACTACTTGCCCAGAATCACATATGTGGTAAGTAATGGAGCTGCGTTTGAACACAGGTTCGTATCCTGCCTTGTCTTTTAGTGGTTCTGGGGCTCGGAATTATTGACATCCCAGAGTGGCACGCCTCTAGCTTGGGATTTCTTTTTCCTGTGAGAAAATGCAAAGCATTTTAGATAGACAAAATTTCATCTTAACAGTATCCCGTACGGCCAGCTACCACTTCCTAAGAAGCCAGGAAAACTCCAAGCTGGAGCCCCATCCTAAGATGCCAGGTTGGTAGAGAAGGATGTTCAGGGTGCAGGCCCCGAGGGACAGATGACAAGGCTGCCGAGCCCACTGCCACTGGAACGCAGGCAGAGTTTTGAGTTCCCCCGACGTGTGCCTGGATGTCCCTCCCTGGTTACTGTGAAGCTAGTGGTCCCTGTAGAAACACCAAGGAACAAAAGGAGCCTGATCATGGAAGAATACAATCCTCAAATAATGGAGAAAGGCCTAATAGTGGGCCTCAAATGTGGGCTGTGAACCGCCTGAACCAAAGTAACCCGGAGGGCTTGCTGAAGATGCGGACTCCTGGGTCACCCCAGATCCAGGCAATCCGATCCCCCGGGGATGGCGCGGTGGACGCTTAACACCTGCCCCTGGTGATGGCTGCCTGCTCTAGTTAGGGCACTGGTGGCCACATTCCCATGCCACTGCACACTACACCGCACCACACCACGCCGAACTACACCACTGTGTAGGCTGCGTTACACATCACACACTGTACACACTGTACTACACTCTACACTCCTGTGTGCACTGCACTATACTACACACGACTGCACATACTACACATGACAGACTCCACACACTACACTACTGTGTATGCTATACCACACACTACTGCATATACGGCACTATTCTACATATGACACTACAGTATACACATCACACACTCTACACACTATTCTACACTACACAATATACTACTGTGTATGCTGCACATGACACTACTATATACACTACACATTACAGACTCTACACACCACACTACATGATACACTACTACATTATACTACACCACACACTATTGTATCTACTACACATGACACTACTGCATACACTCCACTACACATAGACTCTACACACTACGCTAAATAATACACTATATATACTGCACTACACTACACATGACACTACTGTTTACACATTACACACTCTACACACTTCACTACACTATACAATATTCTACTTTATGTACTACACTATATAGTACTATGTATACTACACATGACACTACTGTATACACTATATATACTTCATCACAATACACAATATCATGCTATCCTATACCACACTATGCTATCCTACTAGACTTCCTGCTAAATTTCTCTATTTTCTCAATGATCTATTTTTAAAAATTTCTCAGAGTATTTCTTAATTTTTAAAAACTTGGCTCAATTTTCATACAGTAGGCCTGGTGCAGTGGCTCACGCCTTTACTCTTAGCACTCTGGGAGGCTGAGGCAGGAGGATTGCTTAAGCTCAGGAGTTTGAGACCAGCCTGAGCAATTTCTAAAAGTAGAAAAATTAGTGTCGTGGTACACACCTGTAGTCCTAGCTACCTGGGAGGCTGACAGGAGGATCACTTGAGCCCAGGAGTTTGAGGTTGCAGTGTGCTATGATGCGATTGCACTCTACTCAAGGTGACAGAGCGAGACTCTGTCTCAAAAAAAAAAAAAATCCATACAGTAAAATCCACTGCTTTTAATATACAGTTCCACAAGTTTTCACAAACACATAGCATGTAACCACCAACACAATCGAGGTACAGATGGCTCCATCTCCCCGCACATTCCCTTGTGCCCCCTCTTCTCGTCACTCCGTTCTTGCACACTTACTCTGGTAACTCTGATCTGTCCTCAGCCCTGCAGTTCTGCCTTTTGCAAAATGTCGTATAAACGGAATCCTATGGTGTGTAGCCTTTTGAATCTGGCTTCTTTCACTTAGCATAAAGCATGTGAGCTTCATGCGTGTAGTGTGTAACAGTAGTCTACTTCTTTTTATTGCTGATATTATATGAATGTATCATGGTTGCTTATCTTTTCCCCAACCGAGGGACATTTGGGTCGTGTTTGGGTTTTGGTGATAAACCCAGTGATCTTTTTCATGGGAGAATAAGCATTTCACACAGTGCCAGTGTGAGAAGAGGGGGTAGGTGGCAGGCCAAGGCAAATGCCCCACACTGTGGCTCCTGCCGACGTCACCTGTGGCACAGCTCAGGTTCAGCCACAGAGGACCGATTAACCCCTGGTCTTCCAAAGTGGTAAAAATAACAGGGTCTTGCAGTGTGCCTCAGAGCCTGTCTCTCACAAATGAAACGAAGGGCTCTGGGACATCAGGCCCCAAAGCTCACTCTGAAACAATCCAAGTCCTACAGTGTTGTGTGTCCCACGGGGCAGTCATCAAATGTCACCATCCTTCTTTACAGCCCACCTACTGCTTATAATGCTTTTGCCCAGCTGGATCTATTTGATCTTCCAACAAGCCCAAGAGGGAAGAAAGGCCGATTTTTTTCCCCCACTATTTTGAAATATGGTTGCCTAAGCTCGAGGAAACTGGTACTTGTTCAAAGTGCACAAGCCCCTTCGGCTGGGGAGAAACTGAGATTCTTCCCAGTCTCAACCCAGAGTTTTCTACCTTTAAAGTTTTCATACTACTACAGATGCACAGTGTGAGGGTGGTGATCATCTCTTTCATCGGTGGCTTTTTCAATCCAGTTTTTCTCAAAGTGAGTGATGGGCGGACAGGAAAAGAACAGAGCCGAGTTTAAATCCTGGGTCTGCTTGCCGGCTCTTGGCCCCAGCGCTCTCCTTTGGGAGATGGGGAACAGTGCCTCCCTCCTCGCGTGTTGCAGAGATGAAGGTGGCAGAGGGGTGACGGTCGGTGGAGAAAGCATGGGAGTCGCTCCATGACTTATCACTAACATGGTTTATTCAGAGAAACTGTGGGCCGTGCACACCGTTAGCCACATGTGGCGGGCGCACACTGCACAGGATTCCCAGGGCCTGATTGTTCTCTGGCAGCGATGGAGGAAAGCAAGGGGTTAATGAGGAGGCCTGGAGGCTGGCACAGCTGGGGATCGATTGTTACTTCCTAAGCAGGGCCAGCCTGGGAGGGGCGCCCAGGGTGTCTCCTGCGGAGGAAACTTGGGGTGAGAACTTTGTTTTTCTTACTTCTGAACTCGGTTTTCCACTCCAGAGAGGAGTTCCTAGTCTGTCTGAGCTTCGTTTCTGAGCCCTGGCGCGGGCGGTTCCTGCAGTCAGCGCCTTGCCACTCCTTGTGGGGCAAGGTTGCTACAGATGTTGCGCCAAGGTGGTTAGAAAACGGGACCTTCCAAATGGGAGCTCTGTGGTTTGGCCACAGGGAGACGCATCTCCGCAAGCACAGCTGGGGTGGGGAGGGCTGCGCAGGGCAGGGCTAGAGGGTGGGCGAGTGGCGCTTCTCCTCAGCCACCCATCCTCCCCTCCTGGGCATCTGCAATGCCTGTGGAGGGCCTCAGGCTCTGCTGAGGGAAAGGGGCTGTGTGGGGACCCGCTGGGCCCGGAGGGGACGCCAGGGGCACTCTGGAGAGAGAGATGGGCTGGAGAAGACGGAGGAGGAGAGGCATCTCTACCCCCTCTGCGAAGCTTTCCATGACCCCTGGGTGCCTCTACTCTATCCCCCCCAGCCCTGGGTCCCCTCCCCACGCAGCAGCCAGCACACTCTATCGTAATCCCCTGTGCCCACACTCTGACGGCCACCGGCCACCAGCACCTGTGGCCCGTGCTCCAAACACGTTGGTGGACTGACTGATCTGCAGGGAAGAAGGAAGTCTGAAGGCATCTCCAGGAATGACCTGGAGGGGCTTTGGGGGCAGGGATCTGCCCACATGGCGACTTTGCCATAGGGACAGGGACAGGTTCTCACAGAAGAGTAGCAGGTTCAGAGCCCACACTCCTGCCCTTGCTGAGTTGAACTACCTTTGAGTTTCTCCTTCCTTTTTGTTCACCTGTTCCCCAGAAGCAGTGAGTACTAGTTTAATTGCAGGTGTGCGTAGCATTTGTCTCCGTGGCCCCGGTGGACGCTCGGGGCCTCCCCCTAGTCCTGGCCCGCTCTGGGTGGGCCCACGTGTGCAAGGGCGGACCGGGGGAGCTAGCTCACGAGCTCATTTAGCGTGTTCTTGATCATGGCTCACACCCTCCCTTCTGCTGCCGCAGGTAAGGGTGCTCATGATTCAGTACTGGCTGATGCAAAGGGGAGGCTGCAGGAAACAAGCATTTCAGGTCGGGGAGACATGAGGGGAGAGAAGGTCATAAGGCGCTTATGCCCCATGGTCTATGTGGGAGGTGGCATTAGACCATTGGCAATCAGAACAGAGGGTGAGAAAAGCCGGAATAGGGTGAGTGACCAGTGAGTTACCCAACGGGCAAAGCTGATGACCCCAACACCCCATTCCCAGGTCCCACACACCCGCTCTCTTCCAGATTGCATAGCTGGTCCTTGCCTGTCTCCCCCAGCAGGCTGACTTCTCCCCACCCCAATGATGAGGTGCACAGGAAGCTGCTCGGGAGCCTGGCTAAACCTTCCTGAGCCAGCTGGATGCTCATTCAGTTGACTTGGGGAAGCTTTTATTTCCACTTGTCCATTTGTGGATGTTTTTTCTCATCCTCATCCTCACTGCCCAAGAGGATTGATTATACATGACACTGTGATGCGTACTCTATTATCTTCCCAGAGAACTACCTCAACTTTGGCCAGCACTTAGCACTCCCAGCCACCAGGGCTCCGGAAGTGCATTTGACGCAGAACTCAGGGGCGTCAGTGCTTTCTAGAGCCAGGGGCTGGGATGCCAGTCAGGAGGGAGGGGACGGAATATCATGTCTCCCTCTCCCTCCAGCCTGTTTCTCTGGCTCCTTGGCCTCCTGCTGCAGCCACCCCAGGAGCCCTTTGTCCTCGGCACTGAACAGGCAGAGGGAGGCAAACCCGTCAGAGCTCAGGCCAGAGACAGGAACCCTGGGCCCTTGCTATTTCCAGAACTACAATCGAAGGCCATGGTTTGTTTCCTCAGCACTTAATTAGATTCCAGCGCCTCACAGGGCTGCCTCCTTCCCGCCCACAAGTGAAGGCCCTAGTCAGTGGGTTTGGAAGCTGACGCCGTGTCCCAGGCAGGAAGGCTGGGGCCTGGAGTATTTTTATGTTCGGGAGTCTGTGGACAGCACAACTGCTTGGTCCTGAGCCAGTGAGACTAAGTCAGGAGAGGGAGGGAGCAGGAAAGCTGTTAAATCATCCTTCCTTCTTTGAACTGCCTCCTAAGCCTGCTAGAGGGGACCTGGGGATGGGAGGGGTGAGGAAGGGGCTGCACGATGAGGCTGGAGTGGGGGCTGGGGGCCAGGCACGCTGGCTGGGTGTCTGGAGTTGCCCAGCTGAGGTTGGGATGAGCTGGCCGTATACACCAGTGGGTGATTTCTGGGCCTGCTTCAGATCTTTCAACTAAAACCACTGTGATAGACACAGGTTTTAGGGCTGGAAGGCACTTGAGAGACCCTTTAGCGAGGGTTTTGAGGACAAAAGAGGGAAAATAAATTACCCAAAGCCATACCACTAATGAGAACTGGAAGTGGGGCTGGGATCTTTTGACTCCTGTGATGGCTGTCTAAATAGATTTACCCTTCTTATCGCTTCTCTTGGCTTTCATGGGGATACAAGCCTTTCATTCCAGAGTGAAGGTAAGGCATAAAATGCAAATTCACTTGGGTAAAATGACACATTAATTCAATTCACCTAAGAGCTAAATAACTGGCCAGCCACAGTGGCTCATGGCTGTAATCACAGCACTCTGGGAGGCCCAGGTGGGAGGATCACTTGAGGCCAGGAGTCTGAGACTAACCTGAGTGAGAGTGAGACTGCATCTCTACAAAAAATAGAAAAATTAGCCGGGCGGCGTGGCGTGCACCTGTATTCCCAGCTACTCGGGAGGCTGAGACAGGAGGATTGCTTGAGCCCAGGAGTTTGAGGTTGCTGTGAGCTAGGCTGATGCCACAGCACTCAAACCTGGTTGACAGAGCAAGACTCTGTCTAATGAATGAATGAATGGCATTTGACGCTTTCTTGAGTGGAGATTTTGATGAGCAGGAGGCCCCTGTGCCCCAGGGAGGAGCACTTCTGACCTTCAGGGTGAGGAGACACCATTGACTTCGTAACTGGAGGCCACCCAGCCTCAGTGTTTCTGGAGGGAGTGTGTAGGGGCAGTTGAGACCTGTGATGTCCTGAAATAGAACCAGCTGCGTCTGGGGGGAGGGGCAGTGAAAACAGGACACCTGACTAATGATCTCTCATATTCATAAATTTTGCAACATTTCTCCAAAAAGATCTATATACCAGCCTTAGGAGCACCATTACTGTTGGATTATGCCCCCCATGCATCCAAGGGACCTCTCATGTTTCCTACCCCTCCTTTTCCCTCCTTAAAACTCCTGAGGCTGCTTCTCACATGTGGGAACCACTAGATGTGAACCATGTGAGACCTACGTACGTACTCCAGAACCCTGAATTAAGTTAAATGATAGCCATAGCCAGTATGTATTTTGCTTTTATTTTTTGTCAAGCACTTCGCTAGCATTATCTCGTAGCATCTTGAGAACTGTTATTATCATCATCCCTATTTCACAATTAGGAGATCGAGGCTCAGAAATGTTAAGTGATTTGTCCAAGGTCACCCAGGTGTCAGATCCAGGGTTGAGCCAAGGTAGATATGTTCTAGAGCCTATGTTTCACCCACTCCATACTGCTTCCACTGGTGGAAACAAAATTGTTTAGAATACAGGGACAGCTAAATAGAATCTTGTTCAATAGCAAGAATGAGGCACACGCTGTTTATTGCACAGGCTAGAGGAGTCAGAGAGTGAGGAGAGTCACTGGAGAGTATGTGGCTGAGAGTTGATGTTGGAGTGGTATTTCCATGTTCAATGCCCTAAAGCTGTTTGGCATTACATTCCTGCTTTTCTGGGCAAATAGCCTAAATTTCCCCTTCTTTTCTCTTTGTCAGGGTCGTGGGCCACTGATACCATATTGCCTCCATTCCATTCTTGTCTCATATTTGTCACTCAACTCATTTCTATGGTCCGAACCTGCAATTATTCAGCATCTGCTGATTGCAAATAAAGGGGATTTTTGATACCCAGGGACAGTCGAAGTTGATATAAGCTCTTTGTTGTCCCTTTTCTCTTCCTCTTAATTCTGTTATTTCTCCTCTGCTATTTGCTTTAGATGTTTTATCACCTTCACTAGGAAAATTGTGCTCATTGTTAGTCTTTTGCTGTCAACTAATTTTGCTGGTAGTTCCTACTGGAAAAAGACTAATGGAGAAATAGTTTGAAGCTTGGAGATTATCTTTTTGCCTGTGAATTTACTATAATCTGAGAGCCCAGATAGTGTCTAAATTTTTTTTAGTTGGGCCTTGGCTCTGTTTGTTGAATTATGTGTCATTTTTTACCCAAGACTACTTTTGGTCAAATTCTGTGACTAGTAAATATGGATAGCACAAGACTCTCATTGCATCTCATTAAATGAATTAATGCATGTAAAGTGTGAGGAGTAAGCACTCAGCTTACTCCTCAGCTTACTCCTTACCAGCTCAGAGTAAGCACTCAGTGATTGTTATTATTGATATTTTAAGATACTGCTTGAAAAATAGTACTTAATATCTAAGGCATCAATTATTTTTGTTATCCTGAGATTTTTCATTATAGCTGCTGGGACTGAGTTTTAAAGCAAAGTTACAAGAGGGCAGGAACTAAGAATAATAAAATAGAGATGTACTAGTTAACTCCTTAAGGGGAGTTCTTCTAGCTACAATGGACTAGGTGTATCAGACCAACCCTCCCTATGAAAACAACTGGATTTTAAAAAGTGAAAAATACCTTTTTTTTTGAGACAGAGTCTCAGTCTGTTGCCCAGGTTAGAGTGCCATGGCATCAGCCTAGCTCACAGCAACCTCAGACTCCTGGGCTTAAGTGATCCTTCTGCCTCAGCCTCCCGAGTAGCTGGGACTACAGGCATGCACCACCACGCCCGGCTAATTTTTTCTATATGTTTTTAGTTGGCCAATTAATTTCTTTCTATTTTTAGTAGAGATGGGGTCTCACTCTTGCTCAGGCTGGTCTCAAACTCCTGACCTTGAGTGATCCACCCACCTCGGCCTCCCAGAGTGCTAGGATTATAGGCATGTGCCACCTCGCCCGGCCCTAAAAATATCTATTTGAAAGCATCATAGAGCTACTAAGACAGGGTTTAAGAAGCTAGGGAAAAGGGAAACAGAGAGAGGTGAACAGTTTGACAACCATAGCTACTTTCTCCATGAGGCATTTTCTGATTCTGAAGTAGTACAGAGATGCTGAGCAATTAAGAAGAGCTCTTGGCAGTCTAACAAGGCTGAGCAGACAAAAATTGGAATGCAAAGATTGTCAAAGGGGAGGGGTCCTAGTAAATATCCCAGTCTTTTGGCTGGGAAACTTGAAGGACTATACACTGGTAATAAAGGTAGCCAGGAAATAGACTAGACATTGAACACAGATCTGAACCATTTCAATCTCAGATTAGATTAAGGAGACATTCTCCTAGCTAACTGCCTGCCAGAAACAAAAGTAAATCTACTCTGTAGGAAGATATCTTCTAGAACCTCAAATTATCACTGCAATTTTTCACCCACAGTCTCTGGCATTATATTTTTTAAAATTACCAGGCATACCAGGAAGTAAGACTATATGATTGAAAATCAAGAGAAAAAAGCTTTTATAATTTGAAGAGATATATAGAATCTGTTTTAAAAAGAATCAACAACAGCAACAAGAGGAGAATCAAATATGAAAAAAATTCTAGGACCAAAATTAACTATTTGATAGGACTTAAAAGCAGATTGGACATAATTGAAGAAAATATTCATGAACTTGAACATAGGTCAGAAGAAAATATTCAGATTTCACTATAATTACAAGATAAAAAATTTAGGAAAGAAAAGAACCTAAGAGATATAGGGGATCCAGTGAAAACATTTGTGTTAAAGTCCTGGAAGAAAAGGAGAGACAATGTAGCATAAACAATATTTGAAGATAAAATGAGGATTTAAAGACTGACAAAAGACTGAAAGCCAGAGATTCAAGAAGTACTACAAACCCCAAACAGGTGACTAATACAAAAACAACCACCCAAAACTAGGCACATCATAGTACAATAGCTGAAAAACAAAACAAAGAAAAAAATTGTAAAAATAGTGAGTATAAAACAAAACAAACATATTACACATTATGTGCAGAGACACAATACTCAGCTAATTTTTCAACAAAAGCAGTGGAAAGAAACCAAAGAACAATAAAATGACACATTTAAAAGGCTTAAAAAAATAAATACTGCTAACCAAAAATTCTGTATGCAGAAAAAAATATCATTCAAAGATGAAAGTGAAATAAAGACATTTTCAGTCAGACAAAAATTGAGATAATTCATAACTAGCTGACAGACACTAAAGGAAAAACTAGAGTTTTTCAGGAAGAAGGAAAGAATTCCAGATGGAAGCAAGGGGATGCAGAAAGGAATGAAGAGCATTGTAAAGGATAAACATATGGGATAATCTAAATTAATATTGACTGTATAAAATAATATCTTGAAGGGGTTAGAATATATGTAGAATTAAAATACACAACAAAAATACACAAAAGATAAGAAAGAGGAAGATGGAATTCAAGTATTCCAATGTCCTTAAGATTGCCTAGAAATTGGAAAAAAGTACTAATTTATATTAGGTTTTAATAAGTCAAGGATACATGCTGTGATCTTTAGGTCTAGGAGCATAAATGTAACTCTACAAAAAGAGGAGTCTTGGAAGTCTTGTGCTCACCTTATAAGGTGGTCTTCATTTGTCTACCTTCTTCTTTGAGAAATGTATTCCTTCCAACAGCCTGATTTTCAATCAACATAAAAAAGATTAACAAAAGATCTTACAGCAATAAGAATGAACTTATAGATCTCATTATCCCAAGTGATTATACAAGATTAAAACAATAGGCATTTTTTTTAAGTTTTGGATAAATTCCTGGGTGTGAGATCCATAATTGAAAGAGAAGGTGGGATGCTTGGGTGTGGCTCCAACCTTTAAAATTCACCTACCTGAGGATAACCATGTACTTCCACTGTGAGTGTGTGACTCAGGATAGCCATCGTTAGGTGACTGGGAATAAGCAGCCCAGAAGCCTGGTTCAGAGGCTTTTTAGCTACCAGGATGACAGCTCTGAGGATCCAAGCTTTGGCTTCGCTATTAAATTAATAACACTGTTGAAGACCATCTGTTTGCATCTGGGAGCAGTCAAGGTCATAAAACTTAACATGATTTTATAGTTGGTGACCTGGTTGTCCCTGGCTTTAGTTCGAGGTCTGTGCCTTGACCAGCTGGGAGACACTGGGCCTCGGGCATGCCACTTAACATATCTGAGCCTTGTCTGTGAGTGGGGGTACAAAGACCACCGGGGCAGGTTTGTTTGGGGAGTTGAGTGAGGAGAGGTATGAAAGCACTTGGTTAAGTGCAATGCACCGTACGAATGTGAGGTATTGCTATTAGCTTTATCCTCAAAGGAAAAAACAGTGCTCTGGCTACCACACTTTACTGTCAGAAATATTTGTCTAGTGCAGTAAGATACCCTGTGATAGAAGGAGTTTGTTGTCAAAAAGCTTAGGAATCTGTGATTACCTTTCTGCCTTTGGAGATTCCCAGTGCTCACTATTCTTTTTTTCCTTCTGGAAGTATAAACACTCATTAACCTTTGAAAGGTCCTGAGAAGTCCTGCAGTGAAGAAATCGGTGGAAGGATGTTTTATCCAGCGCTTTCCAACCTAATTTGACCAATGGAACCTCGGGATAGCACCCACCAACCACATCTCTACACACATGCATACTTTCCAGTTCTCCCTGCGCGGCCTCATCCAGACCCACAACATCAAAACCCTCACACAGCCATGACTCCCAAGCTGACGTTTCTAGTCTGGACGACTCCTGTGAGGTTCAGGCCCATCCACCCAACTGCTTCCACTTGGATGTCTCAGTACATCTTAAACTCAGTCTGTCCCAAATGTCTAAAACAAAATTAGTATCCTCCATCCCAAACCCAGATTTTCTCCAGGGTTCCCTAACCTGATGAGCCCCAGCATCCTTCCAATTCCGTGAGCCCCAAACCTTGACACCTCCCTGGCCCTCATCCCTCGCGGCCCCCACGTTCAGTCTGTCACAATTTCCTGCCCAGTTTGTGTCTCAAGCCTCTTCTGTCTCTCCAGCCCCATTGCTCCCAGTCTGGTGCAGGCCCCACCAACTCTCACCTGGACCATTGCCAGAGCTCCCTGACCAGTCCCCGTGTCCCCTCAGGCCACCTTCCAGGAAGGAAAAGGACAAATCTTCAGAATCCAAGTCTAATTCCTGCCCTACACCTTTTAATGATTTCTCCTGGCTCGTATGTTCCCACTGCCCCAGTCACCAGGTGCTTCTGGTTCTGCAGCTGTCCCCACCGCAGGGCCTTTGCTTATGCCCTTCCCATCGTCTGCCACGTTCTCCCCCTGCCCCGCTCTACCCCCGTGGCCTGGTTCACTTGGCTCCTCCTTTCCATCTCCACCCAATACCACCTTCTCCGGGAAGCTGCCCCTGACCAAGTCAGGGCCTGGCGCGCACCACACCACACCACGGGTCGCCCTTCATGAGGGTGGCACCCGGCCCGTTTTACACAGTATTATTTATTGGAAGGCTCTGCAAATACTTTTTGTCATAGAAAAAGAAGGAGATTTTCCTCCTCTCAGCATGTCTCGCACCCCTATTCCTACTCTTGCGTCTCTCAGGTCCCCAGCTTCTCCAGAAAACCAAAGCTTAACTGTCACGCTGAACCCTTCGTCTCTCCCCACAGATTAAACTGTCTCACTTATTTCTCCAAAAAGCCTCTTTGCATTCGTCTGTGTCCAGACTCATATTCCAGCCGCTGCACGGCCGCCGGCTGCCCACCGCAGGCCCTGCCCACGGGCCGCGCTGTGACCCCAGACCACTTTGCTTCATCTTTCACCAAAAGGGCAATTGTTTCCGCCAAATTTAAATCGTTTTCTGGGCTAATGTATGCTGACACTCCAGGGCCCGTCCCCCTGCTGGAACCCCAGTGCCCTGCACAGGAACAGACGCAAGCTGACGGCTCTGCTCAGATCCAGGGCTGAGATGATGCTTCAGGTGGCTTGGGCAGGTCAGCCCGTCTTTCCCACTCCAGCCTTCGCTCAGGCTGGTCCCCCTGCCTAGGAGGGCACCCCCAGCCCTACCTCCTTCCTCCACGATTTAATCCTACTCATGCTTCAGGCCTCAGTTTACACACCACTTCTGCAGATAGATCTTTTCTGACAAATCAGCTTAAAACATGCAGTTTACCCTGCTCTTCCCTCTCATAGCATTCCCGCCTTTTCTCCTAGACATCCACCGCAATTTGCATTTCTATATTTGCGTGTGTGCTTGTTTATTTAGGGACTGTCTCCCTACTAAAGCATAAACCCCACCAGGGCAGGGCCAGTGTGTGTTTTTCCCCAGTCCCAGGCGCGGCACAACGCGGGCTGACAGTGCGGGGCTCGACACCAGGGCTGAGAGGCAGGCAGGAGCAGTGAATGAATGAATGTCCTTGCTCTCCAAACAGCTTTTGACCCTTGGAAATCTGCCCGGCTTGAAAACAACTCCAAGCCCAAGCAAAACTTAAGGAAGTGTAATGTGAAGAAATAATTTGTGTCTTGAAGTTGTCGATGCCAATTCTCTATTTTTTATTTGTTTTTTCATCTCTTGGGTTCAGAGTGACCTCGCCAGTCCCTAATCTCCTGGGGCACGTACTTCCTGTTGCCCTGTAATAATAGACTGCCTGGAGCTCGCTGGGCTGTGGTTTACAAAGTCCACAGGTGGCTTTTCCTGTCTCCAGTTGGACAGACCCGAGGGGAGGGCGGGGTTGTGCGTCCCTCCTGCTCGCTCCCCTGCCCGGGGCCTGAGAGGCCAGGCTGGGCTCTGGGTGCTGAGCGCGGGCACACGCACTTCCACTCCTGTTGGCACAGACTTGCCTCGCCCTCTCAGTTCCATGTTTTTGACCCAAATTCATTCTTACTGGGTAAAAAGCAACTTCAAATCATTTTTGTAGTAAAGCTTATAACAGAAAATACCAGTCCCATGCTCCCGCCATCCCCCCATTTACCATTTTTTGTGCGCCCCCGGTTTTGGTATGCTTTCATTTCCAAAGCCAGCACTGTGGCTCTTTTTGGCAGACAGCCCTCAGGAGCCTGGAGCCCAACTTCCACCGACACCCGAGTCCCCCTGTGGGATCAGGCTGGGGCCGCCCTCTGGGAACGCTGGCCTGGGATCCTGCCCTGCCCTGTCCCTCCCTGCCCTCACTAGTGGCTTTCCGTCACGTCCACACAAATCCCCGTGTAGGGGCCTGCTCTGGGGGAACCTGACCTGAGACCCCCGGTGTCCAGGTGGGGCTGTGTGCAGAAGCACACTGAAGCTGGAGGGAGAAAAACCTCAAGAAGGGATCCGAGAGGGCACGGGTGGAGCATAGTGGACATGCCATCCACATCTCACATCCATGTTCACTCCTTCCTAGCACAGAGGGTCATCATGGCGATGGGCTGCAATGTATGGCGGAGCCATGCTGGGGGGCTGTTGGATGGTTCTCAGTCCTCACCTGCTACAGTGAGTCTGGAGGCAAAACTGATATTCATTGCAGCCTTCCTGTCCCCTCACCCCCTGCCGGCTGGCTCTTCTGCTGGTTGTTCCCTGATGGGGTGGCTCAGCCCTCGTCCTCGAGGACTCTGAGACCTTGGTCACAATGGCTGTGGTGGCTGCGATGGCCTGGTTACTGTTAACGCTGGGCATGGGAGTGACCTAGATGCCCTGCGCTCCACATATGCCCCTACCTGGTCCCTTCGTAGCAAGGACAGAACCTCCCAACACCCAGGGTTAGTTAGCCCTGCCAGGATGCCGGCTGCTGTCTCTGCCTGATGGCCTATCAATAGGAGGAGACGCCAAATGACCAAGCCCTTGCAGAGGTTTAGGTTTGGTGGGACTCTGTGTCCCTAGTGGAAGCGTCTCCCTTCTGGGAATTAGGACTTCTAGGCCCACAGAACCTAGGACTGTGGCAGTGGGAAGCCCAACTTCCCCCAGGCAGGCTCCTGGGAATGACAGGGAGCAGGGCCACTCCTTCTCCCAGGGTTCTCCTCCCCTCCGGCATGGCCCACCCGGGTGCATCCACTCGGGGCCCTTTGCAGGGGCTGGGAGACCTGGGCTGCCATCTACCCTCACCTGGCTTCCTCCACTACCTGTTCTGCTCCCACCCTGCACTGGCCCCTCTGGGAGACTTCCCCAATCACTTACTCGCACCCAAAGTCTGCTTTCTGCGGAAGCCAACCTACGATGGACGGAAAGCCATGAGAGCAGGGTGGGCAAAGCACTCCAATTTAGAATGTATGAAATGGACCAAGGTCAGGGGTGTAGGGAGGAAGTCTGGGCTACTGAACAGACCTTGAACTGGAATTGGAGGGTCCTGCTCCCGTTTTTATCTCACTGAAAACCAATGGGGGAAAAAAAAAGCTTTAGCCTTGCCATATATCTGATAAGGATAATGGCTTTAAACTTTGATGACAAAAAAATACTCTCATAAAATGCTCATAGCACATGACTTAAATATAGTGATTTAATTTGATTTCATTTAAATATAGTGAATTTTAAAATCAACAAAGTTATTTGCAGATAACGGATGTATCATAACACTGCTGCATATAGCAATAGCTAACACTTCCCATGCATTTCTCTGGCCATGCATGCATGAGGTACTGTACACAGCTCTCTCCTTTCCTTCTTGCAGAAGGTATAGTTATTAGTTTTTAGACCCATTTTACAGATGTGAAGACTAAAGGATAGAAAGTGATTTGCATGCATGAGCCACGGAGCCATCAAACCCAGGCCCGTGCTCTCAACTGCCTTGCTGTGCCTCTGGCAGGGAGACACAAAAAATTCCACCCCTGCTGAGGAAGTTTGATGTCTGGGGGGGGAGGGGGATTTTTGCCATTCTGATTTTTAAGTCTGCACACACTTAAAAATCCCGTGGATTATCTGAGCTGATGAGAAACTGCTACTTGGCTAGGCTCCCTAAAGAAGCCAGGGGCAAGCCCAGAAACTCCTTTGGTCCTAGTCCACTACAGGAATCTGGCTGATGTTAATATTAGTTGGTATTACTCATGGCTTCATTTGGCATTTCCATGAGGAAATCTTGACTTTACTTGATTCTTGGGCTGGGGGTGGGGCCAGGGCACGACAGTGGTGTCCATGGCCCCCTAACAGTTCAGATGTTCCTAAACCTCTTCCCGAAGCCAGGTCACCATTAAAACACGCCTTCTCTTAGAGCTGTTTTGCTCAAAGAAGATGATTAAATTTTGGCTCCTTAGAAGGAGTTTGTTAGGGCTCTCTGCCTCACTAAGTGAATTTGAATTGGCTTGACAATTTGTGACTCTGTATTCCCACTCTCCCTGGGCTACTCAGACAAGACACATCCTCTCGTGGAATTAATGTCCTTGCTAGCCTGAAAGCTTTTGGAGAGTGGGCTTGCATCTTGTTCACTGATGGGGGTGGTGCCCGCCACGCAGTAGGCTCTCTATATATGGTTGTTGAATTAATACATGAACTGAGCCAGGTGTGGTGGCTCAAGCCTGTAGTCCCAGCTACTCAGGAGCCTGAGGTGGGAGGGTCGCATGAGCTCAGGAGTTCAAGGCTGCAGTGTGCTATGATCCCATTACTGTACTCCAGCTTGGGTGACAGAGTGAGACCCCGTCTCAAAAAAGAATAAAATTAAAAATTAACGAATTGATAAATGACTGAAGAGCATTAGCATAGTTTGCCATCAAGAGCCTACACTCCTGAACCACATGTTTGGATTCAAATCCCAGCCAGATGTATGGCCACAGGGAGGTGATTTAACTTCTCGGTAGCTTGGTTTTCCTCTCTGTACAATGGGTATGATGTTAATCCACCTCCCTCAAGACTGATGGGAGGGCTAAATAAGCTAGTATGTGCAAAGCACTCAGAGCAGTGCCAGGCACACAGCAAGTACCATCTCCACAAGTTCTACTGACCATATGACATCAAACCGTGGCATCAGGCTGGCACAGACTCTCCTCAAACTCGTTTCCTTCTCCTCATAGCACTAGAAGAAGTGAGTTTTGTTGTCATTCCTAACTTGGTCTCCGTGCCTGGAGGTGGAGTTTGCTAGATCATGCTGTTTGCACATAAAAAAAGTGCTAAGATCCTTAAAAATCTCCCGTGTGAGGAGCAAGGAAAGATATACATTTTTTTTTCTGAAGCAAAGTTCATAATTTATCATTACCTGCCAGAACCTTCCTCTAAGGCATCACCTCTCAAACTTTTAAAACGCTCTCCCTGTCGGCCCCATCAGAATGACAAAATCCCAGAGTCATTCTCAAGAGAGAGGAGTGACAGGAATGGGATATATAGTGCTCCAGTGGAGGCAAGGGGAATGACAGCTAGGGCTCTCATGGAAAAGAGTCCCCAAAGCCACAAATATGGGAACCAGCAGTCTGCAAAAGGCTCGGAGGGACTGCTTTCCACAGGTTACGGAGCTGTTCGAGCCTGCATTTGTTAAGTCAGTAAACACTTGAGCACTTACTATGTGCCACGTGCTGGGGAAAAGGTGACCAAGGCAAATGTCTCTGCCCTCATGGAGCTTACATTCTGCCACCGTTAATGTCTACAGGTCACCACCCCCAGAAAACACTACTCACCCAGGAAGGGCGTCACTGAGCACATGGAAGTTTCTCAGGGATTTTCTAAGAGTAAGCTGTATCATGCCCATGGGTTTTCAGCGTGTAAGCAAGGACCACTTGGCTTCTTTGGCCGAGAGGAGAATGTACCGGGAACGCTGGTGGCTATGCATGAGTTTCAGTCCTGACATTGGGAGGCTCAAGCTCCCAGCAAGTCTGTGCCGTGTTCGAGAGGTAAGGGTCCACACCTCACACCCATTAGGGTGGCTGCTGTCAAAAAAAAAAAAAAAAAAAAAAAAAAAGAACAAGTATTGGTGAGGATATGGAAAAATTAGAACCCTTGTATACTGCTAGTTTTGATTGTAAAATGGTATGACTACTATGAAAAACAGTATAGAGTTTTCTTTAAAAAATTAAAAATAGAACTACCATTTGGTCCAGCAATACTACTTCTGGGTATATATCCAAAAAAAAATTGAAAGCAGCATCTTGAGAGATAGTTGCATATTCATGTTCATAACAGCATTGTTCAGAATAGCCGAGAGGTGGAAGCAACCCACTTGCCTGTGGATGGATGCATGGACAAAGTGTGCCAGACACAGAAATGGAATATTATTCAGCCTTAAAAAAAGATGGAATCCTATCACATACTGCAACATAGTTGAACTTTGAGGACATTATGCTAAGTTTAACAAGCCAGTCACAAAAAGACAAATACTGCATAATTTCATTTATATGAGGGGTAAAAAGTAGTCAAATTCATAAAAGCAGAAAGTAGAATGGTTTTTGCCAAGGACAATGGGGAGGGAGAAATGGGGATTTGTTCAGTGGTATAGAGTATTAATTTTGCAACATGAGAAAATTCTGGATAGTGGATGCACAACAAGTAAATTTAACACTACTGAACTGTACACTTAAAAATGGTTCAGATGGTAAATTTTAGGTATTTTTTACCATAATAAAAAAATTTAAATAGAAAGAGTTAAGGCTCCGGTGGCTGCAGCCTGGACCGAGGGCAGGAGTGGGAGGTGCGTGTGTCCAGGTGTCTGTGGTGGGGGCGGGCTGGAGGGAGGGGGAGTCTCCGCTCTGCCTCCACCCTGTTCCAGAGGTCCTGGAAGCCCAGATTGATGTGATCACTGGAGAATGTGGGCTGATTTTTATTTGGAGGTGGCCTCCAGAGGAAGTGAATTGGGGCCCAGTGGCTGGCAATTGTCCCTGCCAGGTCTCTGAGTCCCTACCTTTCTATCACAAGAAAGGAAATAGTATATAGTGCAGAGCAAGTTTCCAAGAGTTCAAATCCCATCTCTACCACTTACTTAGCCGTGTGATCTTGGACAAGGTACTTGATTGCTCAAGTGCCTCAGTTTTCTCATCTATAAAATGGGGACAGTAATAGTACCTACATCATAGGTATATAGTCATCCCATGGAAGCCCTTAGCATTTTGTCCCACATGCTAAGTTAGTGTTTGGGAGGCTCAGGGATTCTTGATAGGATGGAAGTGTGTATGCATGGAGGAATTCATGTCACAATTTCAGAATTGGTCATCTGGGTGGCAATGTGTTCAGTGAAAATGTAGTTACTTCTGGCCAAGGGAAGCTGACAGACTGAACTGACCCTTCTTTGGGCAGAGGGCAGAGTAGCACATGCAGCCATGCGTTGAATAAAGCCATTTTGCTCGGCCCTGCAAGCCCAACCTAAGAGCAGCTGGAATGACAGTAGCATGGAGGGGCGGTTACTCCCTAACCACACTCCCTACGCACATTGCGTTTGCCTCCTCTGCACGCCCACGGCTGGGTGGGAGAAGGCACTTGGCTGTGAGGGAGTGACCAGCCACACGTGCAGGAAGCTGCAGGTGCCCGGGGCTGGGGCCTTGGGACACATGCCATTTTGGGGCTGGCGCCTCCCGTCAAGGCTCCAGGCTCCTCTGCAGAATCACCCAGACCAACTCCTGAGGGTGCATTTTAAAACCGGTTCTTCCAGCTATTAACCCTGCAACTTCTGAGAGCGCACACACCCAGGTGGAACTAATTAGGGTGAAACAGGAGATCAGACTCTAGGAATTCAGTGCCAGCCTCCCTGCAGGTCGCTCAGGGGTTGGGACATTGGTGGACCTGCTGCAGATGCCAGCTCAGAGCCCACATCTAACAGGGTCCCTGCTCTCCCCAGCTGCTCCAGGGATTGGCCCTGGTCTGGGGGAGCCGCACGGTGACTGCCCTGAAGCACCCAAGGATGGAGGATGTGGACCAAAGACCATTTCCTCAGCATTTTGTCTGTGGTGCCAGGCACTTTACATTAATCATCTCCATCGTCACACCCACCCTGTGAGATGGATACACTTACTGTTCTCATTTTGTAGATAAGGAGACTGAGAAGGTACTTGTTTAAGTTCCCCTGCCTCTGAGCGATGGAACTGGGGTGAAACCCAGGTGTCTGAGAGTCCAAATCCTGCTCGCAGCTGCTTCCCCTTCCTGCCTCACGGCAAAGATCACCGATCACCCTGGCTCGTACACTTGGCACTGCCTGTCATGCTTATAGGCGACTGCTAGCGTTAGATGTTGATGACAAGAACACTATACTAATGATGTGAAACAGTCAAAACTTTAAAAAAAAAAATCACATCACTCCTTTTTACAAAAATCTTCATTGACTTCTCTACTTACCAAATCAAGTTCAAACTCTTTAGCATGCAATACAAAATGCTAAAAGGGATTATGACAAAATGCCAAACTTCTGTTTCCCTTTTCCCTTTCAAGAATGATCTTCAGTCTGGAAAGGGAAAAATAACCCTACGAGTTGGAATTGGAGCCCAAGACTGGTGAGAAGGCGTGTCGGGAGCACGACAGCATTGGAAGGGGCGCCCAAGTCGCCTCACCCTGACCGGTGACTCCCCAGGCCTGGGGCGCGCAGACGGCGGCAGGTCAGATTGCTCAGTGGCCTATTCTAGTCTTTCACAAGCCAGTGCATATATGAGGCAGCGCCAAAGGATGGGGTGGGCAAAAGTCCCAGTTTCAAAAGGGAGGACGCTTTGGATCTACAAAACCATAAAGCTGCCACTGCGAAGGGGAGCCCGGCACATTGCAGTGCATGCCACTACACAGTGCGCCCCGAGAAATAGGAGCGCGGATCGCCAAAGAGCTGCAGGGGTCCGCTGGGAACCCGTAGTGCCAGTCTCACCTCATTTCCTTCTCTAATGGGGTTGCAGGGCTGGTAGGTCAGGGAGATGTAGATGATGTGGTTTATCTGGATTCTGGCAAGACAGTTGCTAATGTCTCTTGTGACTTCCCTGTGGACAAAATTGGGAGAGTATGAGCTAGAGGTGCTTTTGGTTAGAAGAACTCACAACTGACTGAACACATACACCCAGGAAATGCTAATTGATGGTAACTCGGACCAGTCTTTGGTAGTGGGCCACAGGGCTCTGTCCTGAGCCCTGTTTTTTGGACATTTTTGATCAGTAACATAAAGGGCAGACGATGTGGCACTGGGAGATGGTAACAGTTTGGATGCCAGAAATGGGATCCAGACAGACTGAAATAATGGGCAGGATCTAATAGGATGGGATTTAAGTGGAATAGATGGAAGGTTCTGGACTTTGGTTTAACAAATGAATGACAAAGCTTCAGGATTTTAGCTAACTAAAGGGTCAATATGAGTTCATGGAAATTCAGCCATGGAAAGTGGCTCATGGCACCACTCTGCATTCAGGACACCCAATCCCCCCTTAGCGTCATGTTCAGGGTCCTCCCGATGTGAGCGACTACCAACCTCAGGACAGGTTCGGGAAGGTGCCATGTCCGTGCACACCTTTCCACCTTCTCCTCCCATGCTCACCTGCTGGGTGCTCACCCACTCTTTAAGATCCAGCTCGGCGGCTCCTCCTGGGCGGAGCCTTCCACGATGTCATGGAACACTTATTGCTCTGTGCTTCCTCCTAGCATCGCCACATTTTGTGAAAATGACTAATCCCCCTCCACGCACTCCTTGCGGGCAGGGGTGATCCCATTCACAAAGCGAGTGCCCAACAGATGTTTGTGAATGGGCCTGGCTAGTTCTGCCTTTTGTTGTGTTTGTGCAGCAGTGACGGCAGAAATGACCTCCTGACTCTGCGGGGCAGAATTCACACGGGGCAGGTCAGACAACTCAATTTGGGGTTTCAGATATGGGTCTCATACGTCAAAGGAGACAATGAGACAGGGCAGGGCGACCCCACAAAAGGGCAAGCTGGGTGGTGAAGCATCTGGATGCTCCCGCTTGTGAGGAAAGGTGGAAAAAACAGGGACGTTCAGCCGGGAGAAGAGTAGGCTTAAGTGCAGATGTGACAGCTGTCCTCAGATATTTGGGGGACTATCTGGTGGTCCCTCGCTGTGTAAGGGGCAGGGACTCCTTCGAGAACATGAGGAAGCCCTGGACACATGGCTACAGTATGTCAAGTTCACAGGGTAGGAGGTGGGAAGGGGTGAGGATTAAGAGCCTGGCTCCAGCCCCGCTCACCTCCTGCTTCTGGATCTGCTGAGCCGCCCACAGGCTGGGCGGCCTTGGGCAAGCGGCCTGACCTCCTTGTCTGTCTTCTTATCTGTGAAATGGAGATAAACACATCACCACCTCGTAGGAAGATTACATGTGACAGTACATGAAATATGTGTAGAACAAAGTCTGCCATTTTCAATAAATGTTAGCTTAAAAAACCCAAGGGTGTGCCACCCTCCAAAGCCTGAAAGAGTCCACTCCAGAGGGCCACGGGGGCCGAGTGAGCACCCCTGGACTTGGCTTCTCTGTGTGGCTCTTGATTCCCCTCCCTGGCCCGTGGGCACCTGTGGGTCCCAGCCACCAACTTCTTCCTCTTTGTCTGAGCCCCACCCTCTCTGAGCCCAATTGCTGCTTTTAAAATTTTATTTATTTATTTATTTATAGACAGAGTCTTCCTCTGTCACCCAGGCTAGGGTGCAGTGGCATCATCATAGCTCACTGCAACCTCAAACTCCTGGGTTCAAGCGATCCTCCTGCCTCAGCCTCCTGAGTAGCTGGGACTACAGGTGCGTACTACCATGCCTAGATAATTTTTTCTAATTTTTGTAGACACAGGGCCTCGCTTTTGCTCAGGTTGGTCTCAGGCTCCTGAGCTCAAGTGATCCTCCCACCTCAGCCTTCCTAAGTGCTAGGATTATAGGCAAGAGCCACCTCGCCTGGCTGTGCTATTTTGATATACATATACATCATAGAAAGATTAAATCAAACTGGTTAACATAGACACCAACTCACCAACTTATCTTTTTTGTGGTGATAACAGTTAAAGCCTGTTTTTCTAGCAGTTTTGAAATATACAATACATTATCCAACCTCTGCTTATTAAGGAACCAGCCCACCCTGGCCCAGGCCCACCCTTAACATTTGTGGGGGGTGGGGCTGAGTACAAATGGCAGCCCCCAATACGTGAAAGTTACAAACCAAGTTAACAATGCTGAATACAATATGTTCCATCCCTATAACAATTACACCTTCATAATGTCATAGCATGGAGAGAGCTGGCCCCCGTCCCCAGCCCTGGCCTGTGGGCTGTCCCCCTTCTTTTCACACCCCCTCAGACATCCCTCACCATGAGGAGCTTGACATGCAGGTGTGTGGACACCCCAGCCTTCCCTTCCCTGCCCACTCCCTGGCAAAGGTCACCCCTTGGGCCTGAGGTTGTACATTCTGTAGGGTTCCGTTCTCAGAAGGACCAACCAGGGGAAAGGCCAGCCAGGGTTTGTGAACATTCTTAGGGGTGTTTGAGCAAGGAATTGGGGCGTCCTGGACACCCAGAGCAAGGGGTGGACGTTGCCCATTCTCCATGGCTCTTGGAATCCTGGCCTTTCCAAGGTGGTGCTCAGAGCTGCCCCCCCCCCCAAACACAGGCCCACGGGCAGTGCTAACCCTGGGAACCCTGGGAAGCCCGCAGGCCTCTACCCTGCCCAACCCATGGCTTTAGAGTGGAGGCTGTTCACCTTCCAGGATAAGTGCTTGGAAGGAGAGTGCAGATCTATTTACCCCAGGGTCCGTTACAGACAGAGGGTAGTGATAGCTATAGAGAGAAGGGGTACAGTGCCTGGCGTCTGCAGGCAGTAGGGAGGAGGCCACTGTGTCCTAGAGAGGGTGCCAGAGGCTTCAATGTGCAGAGGCCTGGGTGGCTGCAGGACTTCTGGTCTTCAGTGCTGGGCCTGGGCCTGATTGCTGGCAGAACCGTTCCCAGCCTCCCTTCTGCTCCCACGACAGGGAGCAGGCCCTGCAGGAGGCCAGGCCAGCAGTGGGGTGCACCCAAGCATAGGCTTTGGTGAGAGGTTGCTGCGGATGGGCAGGGGTAGGAGGAAGCACACTATTTCTTCCCCTCCTTTTGCCTTGGGTGCCTTCTCTGGCAGCAGCTGCTTTTCTCACATGATCCCAGCTCCTGCTGCGGCTGCATTTTCCTTCTGGTGACCTTGGTGCCTGGCCTAGGTGAATCCACCTCCTCCCTCTGTCCCTCCAGCCCCAGGCAGTGGTGACTCCCTGCTGCAGCTGATCTTGGGATTAGCTTCCCGTGCCCTGGTTGACTTCCTAACCTTCTTTATCACCTGTGTAATCAATTCCCTGCATTAAATTCCTCCTGCTTTATATCCTCCATTTCAGACATCATCAATTTTAGGATTCACATCAAAACTAATGCATATTGTTATACGCATTTGTATAGAAAGGAAACAGGTTTTAGAGAAACTAAATACATATCTAAGGTTACCAGCAATAAGCAATAGAACAAATAAGATTTGAATCTAAGTTTGCTTTGCTCCCTGGTCTGTTCTCTTTCCAGTGTGCCTAACTGCCTTCTGGAAATACTTCTGAGTCAAGTGTATTGGAAGCATTGGGTGCAGAGTGAGAAGCCAGGGAAGGAGGGTCGATGGCGTGAGGATGGCTCTGGCCTTCTAAAATCACCCCAGCTGTGACCTTCTCATTGCTAGGGAGCCATGAATAAATATAATTTTTTTAAAAGCTCTCATTTTAAATATTTTCAGAATGTCTGAATAGAAAGAAATCTCACTGAGTCCACACCAGACCGTGATTCGGACCACTGGAAACAGATTTAAATTGTTAGGCTTAATGGAAAGCTGGATAAGACACTATGATTTTTTGAGAAACAAGAAGCCAGGCTGAAAGGAAATGACTGCTATAATTAGACAATATTAAGATTTAATCCAGTTAATACCAATGCAAACAGTTCTCCCCTCATGTGTGTGTGTGTGTGTGCGCACACGCACGTATGTTTCCTTCACTTCTCTTTTAAAATCTTAAAGCAATGGCTCCTAGCAAAGGCTCTTGCAGTACAAACTAGATTGGGGTGATTCGTTCTCAAGGCAAGAACTCAGTCTTTTTCCAATTCATGGGGGATAGCTGGTGGGGGGAGTAAGACAGAGAGGAGAGGAAGCAAAATTAGGTTCATAATTCTTCTTAATTTTAACAACTATTTTATTTAGTTTTTCTTAAATACCACCGGAAACACTTATGTGGATTAGAGTCAAACTCTAGCGTGTGATACGATCTGACTTACTGTAAGTTTTCTTATTAATAATTGAAGGTGTGCCACAGAGTGGCAGGACTACAGTCACTCTGCCCTGGAAACAATCTCGGGAACCGCTGCCTTCGAAACGTGCTGTGACGGCCACCTGCTCGTGCCACTCTGGTGAGGGAGACATTCCGAGGTGTGGTTATGGGGACCCTCAGCTTCCCACAAGTGCCTGGCCCAACTCTTGCGACCCTCTGCATACACTATTTCACACCAGACTGCCAGTGCCCCAGTCCCCATCGTGGTTCAGAAAACATCACCGTCCCAGCAGAAGTAACCTGCTGGAGTCAGGACGAGCCGCACCATCTCGGAGGGTGTTGTTCTGGAGTGAGCAGGCAGCGCCGAGAGGGCTGAGGACCTGCCTTCCCTGCTCCAGCTGAGGGAGAGAGACTCGCTGGCTGCTCAATGTCGTCTTTCTCTCCATCACTCCTTGAACTATCCCAAAAGGCAGCCAGGCCCTAGGGCGGATTGTTAGACTCAGCATTTTGATCTGAGCCTGGGACAGGGAGGGGGGTGGGGGCAGAGAATAGCAGCTCCAGTTCTGGGTGGAGAATCCCTGAACATCCCTCCCCCACCCCCCCACTCCCCCCACCCCCGCAGGCTGAGGTCCCCAGGACCTCACGTGCTCTTCCCCTACCCCCAGCCCCACCCATTTGGTGGAGAAGATGACTCTAGTCAAATGGAGCACCGCACACACCCAGCCTATCTCTAGATGTTGCCAAGGTCAAAAACAGTTCTCTGGGAATCAATAGTTGGTGGTGTTTGGAGGTCCCATCCCAAACCCCATCTGGTTACACCAGGCCGTTGTGTTCAATATTTGCACCGTAGCCAGGGAGGGGTTAATGGGATCCAAATTCATCCTGTAGGTGAGTGTCTTTCATCAATTCTAATAAGTCACAAGTATTGGCAGGTTGCAGGCCAATTTCTCAGAGCAGCCAATATTTAATAGACTACCTCAGATGATTAAGTGAAATGATTTCTTGGAGCAGTCCCAGAGATGGCTCTAAAAGTTGTCTCAGCTAATTATCTCAAAACTAAGGAGGAGAATCATAATGCCACTTGCCAGTTTAAATCTGGTTTCTGCCAAGATTGGGGCTTCTTAATCTAGGCTCTCCTTGCCCAGGAAGTCCACGGTTGGGCTGCAGAGAAAGTGACCACCTTAGATTTATATAAAGTCGTGTGCATTTGTATCAGTTTCTCATCAGATTCCTAAGTGAACCTGTGACTCTACAGAGGCTAAAAGTACTGACCTGAATTTTTGGTGCCATTTCTTTTACTTGTGTGTTCTACAATCTGGTTAATTTTTCACTTTGATTTCTGCTTGTATCCTCTTCCTATAGGTGGTCTCTGTTTAGGGACCACTGGACCTAAGAAAGCTGCTTGATGGTTTGTCAGACTGTTTTTGCAGCTAAGAAAGAGACGGTATTATTTGTTTCGGAAGCTACCACCTCATTGCCCGTTCTTCCCCACACCTCACCCTGCCCAACGTTAAAACACATTCATATCTACACCTGGGAATAGTGTGGCAAAGCTCAGCGACGTCAAAACAAATGCAAACCTGAATTCGCCCCTCCACTCACAAAGTATGTTTCAAGTCAGATTTCCAAACATCTAAGGACAGTGTCTATTTTGCGTCTCAGTGAGTGACTAAATTACACTTAGCTTCCTCCGATGAGGTCTTTCCTCTCTACACTGCCAATTACTTGCCAGTTAATATAATCGAGCAATCACCTTATGAACAACTCTTAACTTTGAATGTCAGATTAACATTTTTCCTCACTCTCCTCCACCTGTGATTTCCTCATTTTCAGGCTGAGCTTTCCTCACTTGGCCCCTCTCGCTCAGCTTCAAACTAAGCAGGGCTGCAGGGAGTGAATATCCGATGAAGGAATTCTTTCTGCCTAATTCCTTCCTCAATGTGCTCGTCAGATGAGAGCAGGAAGGGCAACAAAGGCTGGCTAAAAAGCCTTACAAACATGAAAGCTGTCAGGTTTGTGAGCCTAGAATTGCAGTTCTGAGTGACAATTAGCTCCTGAAAATATCTGGTGTCTTCAGAAAACAAAGCTCTTTTGTCCAGGGAGTTCAAAGTTCTTTAACACCCACACATTCATTCCCTCTTCCCACCACAGCCTTACCTGGAAGGCAGGTTGGCTGGGGGTGAGCCAGCCAACAGCCATCTGCACGGTGCTGTCCTCCGGGAGGAGCTTGCACCTGCGTCTCTGCCCATTTTTGTCCCAGTGACCAGCTCCCCTCAGGGAGATGGAGGCAACTATAATGACTTCTACCCTAGTGCCACCCTTTCTTGTTCTCCCACAAGCCATGTGATCCTGAACAAGTCACTTAAGTTCTTCTACTGCTGTCAAATGGAGACAATGACAGCTAACTTACAGGGATGTTGAGATGATTAATTCAGATGAAATGCATAAAGTGGTTAGCATTCTCTCTTAGGTTTTTCCCTCATCTGGAGAATGGAGATAATAGTACCTAACAATAATACAATGCTACTTATTAATCACTTACTAAGGGCTGGGCTGCGGGGAAGCCTGCAAGGAGTGAGCATGCCTGAATTCTTCTAAAACTGTTTGATTTGGGGATTAAAATTTCTGAAATATGATGTCACTAAAACATGAGTAAGAACTACATGAGGCTTTCTGAAAATATGCCCTCTTGGAACCAAAGGGAGAGTAAATTGTAAAAGGGTTGTGAAGTCAAATATGTTTGGGAAGCTCTGTAGCCCATATATATATATTTTTATTGGAGATTCACATTGCATGTTAGTCTCTTAAAGTCTTGTGACTTTAAAAGAATTTTTAACAGCATGATTAACCCAGTGTTTGCACATTTTTTTGGACCTTGGAAACCTTGTATTCATGTCACACTGTTAATATCCCTGATTGGATATAATACACTTTGAGATATGCTAAACCATCCTACTCCCAGTGTAGGCTATTCCAAGCATTGAATGACCCAATTGCTGTGATAATTTTAAAAGATAGTTTAAAAATGGAATTGGAAATCCAAAATGGGGGCGTTCCGTGACTATGTATTTAGTCGTCAGGAATTCTTTTTTAACCTATGATTGAATTGTTTTTAGATTCATGGCCTTGTTGCAAAAGATGGGTTCTCCGTCTTCTAGATTCAGATATACCATCATCTGAGCATTTTGTTTAACAAACATACTGTCATTTTTAGATTAATAAGGCTTTTTACCTAGTCCATCTGATACTCAGGGTCATCAAGATACATAGGAAAGAAGTAGAGAGAAAGTCCTTATCCACATATCCCTGTAAGTAGTTTCTACCACCTTTAGCTGAAAAGGTGGACTGGGATATTTGTCTTTGTCATCATGGTTGTACATATCACTTTCATCCCCCAAGAACCAATGCCTCCAGAGTTTCACATCCAGCAGCAGATGCAACAGTGTCTATTATTTGTATGTGCTACATACTTTGCATGTATTTTTCTAATTTAATCCTTACCACAGACTTTTAGGTATTTTTCCCTCTATCTTACAGATGAGAAGACTGAGGTTCCAAGTGATTAAGTTGCTTATAACAAGATGTAGCACTGGGACTCGAAGTCTGAGTCTATCTACTACAAAGCTTGTGCTCTTTCTAACCCTTACATCACTCTTCTTCAAGATGTCTGGAGCTTTCCATGGTGGCAAGAGCTCATACTCTATACTTTCTCTCACTTCTGTAAAATTACACCTGTCTTAGCTGGACACAGTGCCTCATGCCTGTAATCCCAGTGACTTGGGAGGCTGAGGCAGGAAGATTGCTTGAGACCAGCCTGGGCAATGTAGTGAGACCCATGTTTAAAAACAAAACAAAACAAAATTATACCTGTCTTAGTAAAAGGGGAAAACCATCTGATCATATCAATCAATGCAGAAGAATCATTTAACAAAATTTAGCACCCATTTATGATAAAAACTCTGAGCAACTAGAAACTTCCTCAGAGTGATAAAGAGAATCTACAAAAATCCAACAGCGTTCGAAACCAGCCTGAGCAAGAGCAAGACCCCGTCTCTACTATAAATAGAAAGAAATTAATTGGCCAACTAATATATATATATATAAAATTAGCCGGGCATGGTGGCGCATGCCTGTAGTCCCAGCTACTCGGGAGGCTGAGGCAGAAGGATTGCTTGAGCCCAGGAGTTTGAGGTTGCTGTGAGCTAGGCTGACGCCACAGCACTCACTCTAGCCTGTGCAACAAAGTGAGACTCTGTCTCAAAAAAAAAAAAAAAAAAAAAAATCCAACAACGAACATCATACTTAATGGTGAAAAGTTGAATGCTTTCTTCCTAAAATCAGGAACAAGGCAAGGGGTGCCTACTTTCACTTCTGTTCAACATTGTATTGCAGGTCCTAGCCATTGCAACAAGGCAAGAAAAATAAATAAAAGACATAAAGATCAAGGAGGAACAAATAAAACTGTCCCTATTTGCAGATGTTATGATTGTTTATAAAATCCCAGGAAATCTGTAGAATAACTAATAAAATTAAGTGAATATATTAAGATTTCAGGATACTAAAGAAATCAATTGTATTCTTATATGCTAGCAGCAAACAATTGTACAATAAACAAATTTTTAAAGAAATTCCATTTATAATAGTACCACAAAACATAAAATAGAAATAGATATAATAAAGTATTTCCAAATCATCTACACTGAGAACTACAAATTATTTCCCAGAGACATTTAAAATACTAATTATATGGAAAGCTATACTGTGTTCATTGATTTAAAGACTCAATATTTTTAAAATGACAACTCTTCAAATTGATCTATAGATTCAACATATTCTCAATTATAATCCCAAAATCTTTTATAAAAAGCAAGAACCTGATTATAAAATACATAAGGTAATGCAAAGGATATAGGATAACCAAAGCTAATTTTAAAATGAACAAAGTTGGAGAATTTTCTCTACCTGGTTTCAAGACTTTTATTATAAAGTTATAATAATCAAGACAGTTCTAGTATTGGCATAAAGATTAATGTATAGATTACTGAAATAAAATAGAGAGTCTGAAAATGCCCATACATATAGTAACAGGACATTTTTGATAAGGGTGTCAGCAATTCAATGGGGAAAGGAAAGTTTTCAACTAATGGTGTAAAACAACTGAATAATATATAGAAAAAAAATGAGTATCAGCCCTTATTTCCCACTATATACAAAAATTAACTTGAAACAGACCATAAACCCAAGTGGAAAATCTAAAACTAGAAGAATATATGGGGGAAATCTTTGTAACCTTGGAGTAGGCAGAGGTTTCTTAGATATGTCACATAAGTGACAAAATAAATGGACTTCATCAAAATTTATATTTCAAAAGACATTGATAAGAAAATGAAAAGGCAAGCCATAAATTGGGAAAAAACTATTCATTACACATATATCAGATAAAAGATTTGTATCTGTACTATATAAACAACTCTCACAAACAAAATAAAAAAAGACAATCCAATTAAAAAATTGTCAAAATATTTGAGCAGACACTTCATGAAAGAAGACATAAAAATAGCCAATAAGCACATGAAACAGTGTTCAACCTCTTTAGTCATCAGGGAAATGCAAATTGAAACCATAGCAAGATACCATTAGTTCCTTATTAGAATGGCTAAAATTAAAGCCTGATCATGCTAAATATTGCAAGAATTTTGGGCAAGTAGAGTTATCATACGCTGTTGGTGGGAAAACCAAATGGTGCAACTACTTTGAAAAACAGTATGGTAGTTCCTTAAAGAGATAAATATCCATCTGCCAAATGACCCGGCCATTCTACTCCTAGGTATTTACCCAAGAAAAATGAAAACACATGTCCACAGAACTGTGCATAAATGTTTACAGCAGCCTTATTTGAAATAGCCCCAAATGGGAAACAACACAAAAGTCCATCACTAGGTGAATAGATAGCAAACTGTGGCACAGTGGTTCCCCTTATCCATGGGGGATACGCTCTAAGATGCCCCAGTGGATGCCTGAAACCACAGATACATTACAGTACTGAACTCTACATATACTGTTTTTTTCCTGTACACACATTCCTGTGATGAAGTTTAATTTATAAGGCATAGTAAGAGATTAATAATAAAATAGAACAATTATAAAATTATGTGAATGTGGTCTCTCTGTCTCTCTCGATATCTTATTTTACTGTACTACTCACCTATCTTTGAACCACAGTTGACTGCAGGTAACTGGGGAAAGTGAAACTGCAGATAGGGGGTGACTAGTGTATGTCGATGTACTAGAACGCTGCTCAGTAATAAAAAGGAACAAACCATTGCTGCATGCAACATGGATGAATCTTAAAATCATGCTCCACAAAAGAAGTCAGACACCCCTTTAAAGTACATATACAGTATCATTCCATGTATACAAAATTTTTTTTAAATGCGCACTAATCTATAGTGATAGGAAGCACATCAGTGGTTGCTTGAGGATGGAGTGGAGAAAGGGACAGATAACACAGGGGCACAAGGAAACTTCCAGGGGTTCTGGAATGTTCACTATGGAAATGTTCTTGACTACGGTGATAGCTCGTGAGCGTAAACATTTGCTAAAACTCATCAAATTGTATGCTTTTAATTTTTGTAGTTTATTAGTTATACCTTTTTTTGGTAGTTTTGTAGTTTATCAGTTATACCTTTATAAGGTTGAAAAAAATTACTCCTATCTTAGGCCCATTGTTTGGAGCCTAATCCCGGTTCCCTTAGGGTCAAATCTCAGGCAGTAAGATCACAAGGGGTTTTTGAGAATTTAAGGCAGAGGGACACTAAAAGCCAGGAAGGGCTATCAAGACCAGATTCCTTTCCTTTTCCTAAAGGGTTTCTGGCTTGGGAGAGCAAAGGAATACGTAGACATGGGTGAAGGGACGTTAGCAGGCGATGACCCGCTCTCACGTGCCCTGCTGAGCAGGATTTAGAGGCGTGGAGATGCAGGTGGCTGGTGCAGGGGCGAGAGGGCTGAGTGACCCAGGTGGTGTGGACGAAGGACCTGCTGTCACCCGGAAGGTGCTGTCTGCTGGCAGCCACCCTCCCTGCCTTGGCCCACTTCTGCTTGGCATTTTCATCAGAGACTTAGATGAAAACATAAATTACACACTTGTTAAATATACATTCAGCAAATATCGACTGAGCCCTACCACGTGACAGGCGCTGTGTTGGCCCCACCCAGGATGACGGGAGGAGATGACTTGGCCGCCTGGAGCTCAGACAATAGAGAAAGGCTGAGAGACTTACATACTCACAAATATCCCATTCAAAATCTTGATTTGGCACAAAGAGCTTGGCTTGGAGAAAGTGCGTGGGATTCCAGGAACGGTGAGGAGGAGACAGTGTGGGCTGGAGGACTCAAGGCCAGGGAGCCAGGCGGGCTAGATGAATCTGGCTGGGATAATTTGGGCATTTATGCTGAGAGAGGGCAGCAGCGAAGGACTTAGGGCGGGGGAATGGTATTGGTGGAGGCAGAGGGGCTGGTGGCCCAGGAGAGGGAGCACAGAGCTGGAGCTGGGCCAGGCAGTGGGGAGCACACACAGCCCTCAGCCCTGGCCCCAGCCCTGTCACAGGGGTTATGACACTCAGCAGCCCCTATCCTCCAGCTCAGGCTACGTCTGTCCCCACATGTCACTGTGAACATTGTGTCACTGTGAGCATTGTGTGTCCTCTCCTCTCATAAAAGCATGTAGATTTTGGTGTCAATGGATCTGGCTGCAAATCTTGGCTCCATTATATCAGCTGTGACCTTGGGTGAGTTACTAAACTTTCTGAGCCTCAGTTTTTTTGTCCTTTATAATGTCGATAAAAGTATGTACCTCCATAGGATTATTGTGGATATATATGTAAAGTGCTGGGCAAACTTTAGGCCTTTCCTCAGCTGTTGCCCCAATGAATCAGCATACCATTTTGGTCCCCAACTTTTGGGACATAGAAGCAGGTGATAATAAAATTAAGAAATGTTGGGAATGTTAAAAATCATACAGCCTCTCAGGCCAGAATGTCTCTAGGCAGATGCAGGTCCACTGTTGAGCTAGGAGGAGCATTGTAAGGCACTGTGGGTGTGGGGGGCTTCCATGGCCCCCAAATAGGAGGGCAGTGGTGGGAGTTCCAGTCCTGCATGAGACAGGCTGCCGGTCTGGGGAGGCTCTAGCTTAGTCATTCTCAACGAAGGGGGATTTTGCCCTCCAGGGAATATGTGGCAATATCTGGAGACATCTGATTTTCACAACTAGGGAGTGCTACTGACATCTGGTAGCTAAAGGCCAGGGATGCCACTAAACAGCCTACAATGCCCAGGCCAGCCCCCATAACAAAGAATGGCCCAGCCCAAAAGGTCAGTAGTGATGAGGTTGAGAAACCTTGGCCTAGTAAGAAAGCTGGATTCAAATTCCAGCTCTGTCATTCATCTCTGTGTGACTCTGGGCAAGTCACTTAACTTCTCTGTGCTTGATTCTACATCTTTAAAATGAAGCTGATGAGAACAATACCTCATAAGGTTGTCGTAAGCATTAAATGAGTTCATGGCATGTATTGTGTTTAGATCAGCGACTGGGACCTGGGAAAACACTATGTAGGAATTGGGTATCGAACAATCCCCCATTGGAACTGTCACCAGGGGTCAGAGCTCTTCCCTGAGGGACCACATCTCTGTCCTACTCCCAGATAAGTCCTCTCTTCTCTGAGCTACATGTCCCCATTCTTTTCAACTGACACAGCTCCCAGAGACCATGCTGGTCTCTTTTCTGAAAGGATTCTGATATGTCAGTGTCACTTTTAAAATAAGCCACCCAAGAGGATTGCTTGAACCCAGGAATTCGAGGCGGCAGTGAGCTATATTCATGCCACTGCACTCCAGCCTAAGTGATGGAGTGAGACCTTGTCTCTAAATAAACAAGATAAAATAAGCCACCCCAGACTGTGCTCAACACACCCAGTGTCCTGGAAGCACAGAGGCTATCACCTTCCTCGACTAGATGCAACCCATCGTGAACGCCATCTGAGATGGGGTTGCCTTTTGTACTGAGAGTTGTGTGCTGCCGTTGGCTACTGTACCTGGATCAGTTGGAACCTCGCTCCCTCCTCTGCTTTCTTCAGCAGGGGAGGGTCCCAAGGTAGAGAGGGCCCTGGGAGAGCATCACAGAAGGCACGGCTCTCCAATGACAAATGCTGTGTCAAAAAAGAGTTTTCCACTTAGCCTGAAAATTTGGGGGACTAAAACCCTGCCTTCCTTGAGATGAAGTGGAGCGACATTGAACGGGAAAGAACCTCACAAAGTGGCTGGCCCCGGGTGGGAGACGCTGACACCTGAGTGGCTCACTCCTCACCCCCTCTCCCCTCCTTGGTGGGGTCGTTAGTCTGATTCACCCTGTTGATATCATTTCCTCAACTCCTCAGAGAAGAGCCTCTTCTAGAAACTGGACCATACAAAAGAGTCTCCTTTGTCTAATGCCTTCGTCCCCCAGCAGCCTGCAGACTAGCCATTTGACAAATCGCAAGAGCAACTTGACTTCCAAACTTTCCTCAGGCCCGGGGGAGCCCACTTACGCATTCCTGTGAGAGAACTCTGAGGGAGTCTGTTAAATCGTAATGGCTTTAATTTGGTCCAATTAACCTCACACTGGGCTAACTTCTGCCCGTAGCTATGTGTTGGCAGCTACTGCTGACTCCAGGTACAGCGGTGGGCAGGTAACAGCGGAAACTAACTCGGCGTATGAAAGGAAAAATTATTAGCCACATCCTCCATGCAGGAAGGGACAAACAACCCGGCTATAGCCTGCTGCTCCAAAGTGCACATTCAACCCATAGATCTTTACAGAAGCCAAATGAGGTGGAAATATTATGTGCCAACTTAGAATGTGAGTGAGGTTGGTTTGTTTGTTTATGTTACATTGTCAGTTGCCTTTTATTCGCAGATCATATGGAATGGTCCTTATTGCTAGCTCTCTGTGATTATAAGTCAGAACCAATCAATTCCTTTCAAGTCAGAACAGCCTTCTCTTCCTTAGTTGTCTTTGGGAATCCTTCCCTCTAAGTTTATTGTTTCAGAATGAGGCTGCCCTACCCAAGTGGGAGGCCAACAGCTTGCTGTCTCCTTTTCACATAGCATCCTGTCATGGTGTCCTCCACACACACCCAGGATCAATGTTCTTCTTCACAGACATTTGAATGGTGGGTTTTCCCCCCCTAAATATTTCTGTTTTACTTTTGTTGTTGTTATTTCAGAATATTACAGGGGTACAAATGTTTTGGTTACATGGATTGCTTTCGTACTGCTTGAGTCAAAGTTATAAGTGTGCCCATCACTCAGATAGTGGACATCGTACCTGTGTGAGTGTGATCTCACCCATCCCCTCCTACCCCTCCCACCTGCTTGATTTCCGTTGAGTTTTACTTCCATCTGTTCACAGAAGTGCTGATTGGTTAGTTCCAATTTAATAGTGAGTACAGTCGGTGTTTGTTTCTCCATTCTTGCGATACTTCATTTAGGAAGATGATCTCCAGTTCCATCTAGATTGTCGCAAAAGGTATTAATTCATTTTTTATGGTTGAGTAGTACTCCATGGTATGCATATACCATATTTTATTAATTCACTTATGAATTATTGGGCACTTGGGCTGGTTCTACATCTTTGTGATTGTGAATTGTGCTGCAGTAAACATTGTAGTACAAGTGTCTTTTTGATAAAATTACTTTTTTTCCTTTGGATAAATACCCAGTAGTGGGATTGCTGGATCAAGTGATAGGTATACTTTTATTTCTTTGAGGAATCTCCATATTCTTTTCTATAGAGGTTGTATTAGTTTGCAGTCCCAAAGACAGTGTATAAGTATTCCTTCCTTTCCACATCCAAGCTAGCATCTACAGTTTTGTGTCTTTTTGATAAAAGCCACTCTCACTGGGGTTAGGTGATATCTCGTTGTTGTTTTGATTTGCATCTCTCTGATGATTAATGATGTTGAACATTTTTTCATGTTTATTGGCCATTAGTCTATCTTCTTTTGAAAAGCTTCTGTTCATGTCTTTTGCCCACTTTTTAATGGGGTTGTTTGATTTTTTCTTAATTATTTGCTTGAGTTCTTTGTCAATTCTGGGTATTAGCCCTTTATCAGATATATAGCATGCAATTATTTTCTCCCATTCTGTAGGTTGTCTATTTGCTCTGTTGAATGTTTCCTTGGATGTATAAAAGCTTTATAATTTAAGCAATACCAATGTCATTTCTCACAGATGTAGAAAAAACAATTTATGCTTCATTTGGAACCAGAAAGGAGCCCAAATAGCCAAAGCAACCTTAAGCAAAAGAAACAAATCTGAAGGTATCACTTTACCAAACTTTAAGCTTCACTACAAGGCTATATTAACCAAACTAGCATGGTACTGGCACAAACAAAGAGACATAGACCAATGGAACAGAACAGAGAACCCATATATAAAACCATCCACATATTGCCATTTGATCTTTGACAAGTAGACAGCAATATATACTGGGGGAAAGAATCCCTATTCAATAAAATGTGCTGGGAAAATTGGATAGCCACATGTAGAAGATTGGAACCGGATCCATATCTCTCATCACTCACAAAAATTAATCCAAGATGGATAACAGACTTTAAGAGATGAAACCATAAGAATTCTAGAAGAAAGTCTTGGAAAAACTCTTCTAGATATCTGCCTAAACAAAGAATTTATGAAGAAGACCCCAAGGGCAATCACAACAACAATAAAATAGATAAATGGGACTTGAATGGTGGTTTTAAACTGAGAGCTATGATTTCTAACTAAATAATGGGAAATGGCAATGCCAATTAAGTGCAGGGCCTAGAGAGCCGAGGGCCTCTGACCCAGTCACTGAGTTATGCAAGAGAAATCAGAATCCAGATTCCAAATCGTATACTTCAGAACCCTGGAGTCCTCAGAGGATTAATGAGGGAGAGGAGAAGAGGGAGAAGCTGAGCAAATTCTAACCCCTCTTCCTGTTCAACTAGAACACTTTCACTTTGATATGTTTTTAACTTTTAAAGTTGAACATTATACAAAAAAGTGCACCAATCGTAAATGCACAGCTCAATGAGTTTTTGCAAATCTAACACATTTGTATATCCAACCAGATCCAGAAACAGAACATTTCCAGCACCCCTTGCTCCCCCATGCTCCCTCTCCACACTGCCCCTGGAGGGGGAACCACACCCCTGACTTCTAACAGCATCTCATGGATAGATTTTATACATTGGGGCTCCACATAGGATTTTTTAAACTTTTAATTTTGAAATAATTGTAGATTCACAGGAAGTTTCAAAGAGTACAGAGAAGCACATAGGATTTCATATTCTTTTAAACTGTTCAAAACAAAATTTTTTAACTTTAAATACCAACAGTGTAGCAGAAAATAGATGGGTTTTGGAGTTAGGACTCATGGGATCGAGTCCAAATCCTATTCCGTACCAGCATGTGACCCCAGACTTGTCCCTTAACCATCTTGAGCTGCAGATGAGGTTAATGCTACTTTTCTGCCACTGATAGGATTAGAATTAAAGTGAGACAGTGTGTGACTATGTGACCTATAGGGCACGGCCCGCGGGTAAGTGGCGCGCTAGATGGAGCAGTCTGGTACTACCGGGCACTACGCCCCCAGCTCCTCCTCACCCTCCTGCCTCCCCTGTGGGCAGCCGCGCTGCCCTGCAGCTGTTTGGGCAGGAGGGGTCTGGGGGAGTTGCAGCCCGGGCTGGGCGGGAGAGCTGGGAGGGCTGACCAAGCAGGCCCTCCTAGACTGCCTTGGCCAGGCCCTGCCCTTGGTCCCTCACCTGTGGGCTGGCCATTGTGAAATAGCCCCGCTCACATGCCAGGGAAGGGGTGGCTGTCTGCTCATTAAAGGAGAATTCCCACATGGATGGCTAACAAAAGGCAGCCCTCAAGGAGTGTCCTTACTAAAGCCAAAGGAATCTGACCTCCTCTCCTTAGTGGGAGGGGAGCTGAGGGTGACTCTCAGGCCAGCAGGCCCTGAGTCATCCGAGGAAGAAGAGCCAAGCCCACATGACCCATCGCAGAGGCCTCAACCTTGGGCAGGCAGGTGCCCAGAGCCACCTGAGAGATAAAACCTGGGCCAGCGAAGGACTAGACCCACCAGTGGTTAGCAAAGGACAAAGGCCAAGGACTGGCTCCTGCCTGCTCTGCCCACTTCTGACCAGCAGGACCCCCCCTCCCAGAGGCCTCCCCGCCAGCCCCCTGCCAGCCCCTCAGGTCTTCACCATGGAACCTGCTTCTTCTCTCAGGCCTCACCCCTCTTCTAGAGCATGTGATTCTAACAAAATGGGGCTTCTCACTGGGGCCCAGGTTTCCATTCTGCCCATGTCACCTGTCACTAGAGGGGGGCCACCTTCCTTGCCCCCTGCAGGAGATGCCCTGCTGTGCTTCTGTGGGGGTGGGGACCTGCCCACGGGCTTCCTCCCTCTGTCTCCCAGGTGCTTTTCTGCTTGGGCTCCTCCCTCTGGCCACCCTCTCCAGGGTTGTCAGTCCAAGGCTGGACGTAGAGGAAGGACCTGTTCCTCTGGTTGCCTGCCATCCTTCAGGTGTCAGATGTGGCACACTGTAGTGCCACCTCTGGGGACCAGAGAACGACCCAGCCCACACCTCGAGTCAGCTATGCCATGTGGCATGCCCTTTCCTTCCTTGGTGTTTGATCCTTGGTAGTTAATTGTAGGGTGGCAGTTTTAAGCCTAAGGTCAGGAAGTTCTGGCAGAAGAGACAACGATGATGGTAGTGCTAGTGATAATAAGGACAACTACAGATAGGACAGTTTGAGGGGCAGTGAGCCGGGCATGGGAGGTAGTCTCTAGTAGCCTGGACTCCCTGTGATTCATGAAAGGTATCACTGACTATCTGCATGAGACATGCATTGCACTATGTGCTTTGGGTGTGTTGTGTCATTTCATTATCCCAATAACCCTATGGTCATCATCACAGGGTCATGATGCCCTTTAATTAACTTGCCTAAGGTCATGTAGCTAGTAAGTACAGAGCTGGGACTTGAACCCACGCCTGTGTGACTCCACGTTCCTGTCCCATTTCCCCCTCCTGGTCCCTTGTCTGCCATACAGAGACTCTTAACCTTCCTAATTTGCTATTCTGGAAAGGGTTTATTTTTAGCTAACTGCCTGCTATGCTTGTTGAGAATGACCGACACCTTTGAGTTTTAATGAGAGCCTGGGTGACACGATAGTGACCAACATTTATGTAGAGCAGCAGCTTGCAGTGATGATGTGGGCATTGCAGTTTGGGGACCTGTTTGCATTCATTGTCTCCTTGTTTTACAGCAGGGCTTCTCAAACTTTAGAGGGCATCAGAATCACCTAGGGGCATGCCAAAACACAGATTGCTCGGCCTCACCTAGACTTTCTGACTCTGTAGGTTTGGGGTAGGGCCTGAGAATTTGCATTTGAGACACATTTCAGGTGATGCTGGCCTGGGAACCACACTTTGGGAACCACTGCATTGCAGCAATCCTAAGATTAGAATAGCAGGCATTATTATTTCCATTTTGTAGATGAATCCATTGATGTGCAGGGAAGTTAGGGGACTTGTGGTTGGATGATAGAGTTATCAAAAAGCAAGTGTTGGCCTTTAACCTGACACGTGACTGGCTGTCTTGTATCCTCTCCCATTACTTCTCAACAGGTCTGCGGAATACTGAGATTTCTGCAATGATGACTCAAAAAAATTATATGAGCTTCTCCTGGATCACCTGGGCGGCCACCAAGACTTGAGTGCTGCCCGCTCTTCAGGGCGCACGGCTGCATTTGCATATGCAAAGACATTACCCTGTGAGATGGGAGACTGCCACCTGGAAGGGTGGACTGCCAGAATCAGAGTCCAGTTCATGTGTATGCAGACACGCCACACACACAGAGCCATGTTTTGCCCTGTTTTCATGTAATAGCTTGCACTGAGAATTAGCTAGCAGGATCTTCAAGTGGACAAGGGAGAGGTCTCAGGTGGCCACAGTTAGAGGTGGCTCTAAAGGTGGCTCCTGGCAGAGCTTGGGTTCAGTATAAGTCTGACAACACTGACATGGCAAAAGAGACCCGAAGTTATTAGTGCCCACGATGCCCCTGGGTGCCCAGGCATCCTCTGCTAATAGCATCACTGAGGTCCACTGCAGCAACGGACACAGGCCCACGCTACATGTGCCGTTTATCCAGTGCTGGCAATTGGGTTTCAGGAAAACAAGACTCTTAATGAACAGCCATAAGCTTAAGAAGTTTGTATTAAATTTCACATCTAGTTTATATTTAGTTTGGACATATTAAAGAAACATAGTGAAAATAATTTAAATCCATACTGAGAGGCTTCAGAGTTTTTTGTTGTTGTTTTTTTAGTGAGCCATATTTCTTTAGTTTAAGAAATGCTGCTCTGTGTTTCTCAGGCCTGCAATCCCAGCACTCTGGGAGGCCGAGGCAGGAGGACTGCTTGAGCTCAGGAGTTCGAGACCAGTGTGAACAAGAGCAAGAACCCATCTCTACTAAAAAAAATAGAAAAAATTTGCTGGGCAACTAAAAATAGGAAAAAAACCAGGTGTGGTGGTGTGTACCTGTAGTCCCAGCTACTTGGGAGGCAGGAGGATCGCTTGAGCCCAGGAGTTTGAGGTTGCTGTGAGCTGGGCTGACGCCACGGCACTCTAGCCTGGGTGACAGAGTGAGACTCTGTCACCAAAAAATAAAAATAAAATAAGAATTATAAAAAACATATACGACACATACGTCACACTGGGATGCCTAGGGATGGAGAAGGCAAATCCCACCGCGTGTGATGCCCCCACTTCTCCAACCCCCAAGCGCCATGACTTTTCTTACAAAGGTGAAATTGAGTTATGAGAACATGATGAAAAGCTTTGATAAATGAAACTAAAGAACATGAGCAACAGTAAATTGAAGTGAAAAGGTATCCAAAAAAAAGGAATGTCCCCACAAAGCACTCTGTGGCCTGTAAGGTAGTGTGTCAGGGCTTAAGGGTCACTGGGCCATGGTCACACCCTTGCCCCCACGTGGCCAGTGTCAGGGCTTTTACAGCCCAGTATTCAAGGAGGAACTTAGTCATCCTGGTGCAGTGGAAAGCGTGTTAGATTTAAAGGCAGGCAGTACGCTCTGCTCTACTATTTCCTAGTCATATGAGGAAACAGCTCACTTAGCCTCCAACCCTCAGTTTTTTTTATTTTTTATTTTAGCGTATTATGAGGGTACAAGTGTTAAGGTTACATATATTGCCCATGCCCCCATCCCCCCTTGAGTCAGAGCTTCAAGCGTGTCCATCCCCCAAACATTGCAAATCTTACTCGTTTGGTTGTCTATACCCATCCCCTCCTCCCCCTCCCACCCTCCCGACACCCGATAAATGTTACTCTTCCTATATGTCCACTTAGGTGTTGATCAGTTAATACCAATTTGCTGGTGAGTACATGTGGTGCTTGTTTTCCCATTCTTGAGATACTTAAGATCAAAAGTCACTTTATGAAAAAGACACCTGCTCTCGAATGTTTATAGCAGCACAATTCACAATCGCAAAGCTGTGGAAACAACCCAAGTGCCCATCAATTCATGAGTGGATTAATAAAATGTGGTATATGTATACCATGGAATACTACTCAGCTTTAAGAAACAATGGTGATATAGCACCTCTTGTATATTCCTGGATAGAGCTGGACCCCATTCTACTAAGTGAAGTATCTCAAGAATGGAAAAACAACCCTCGGTTTTATTGTCTGTAAAATGGGGATTGTGCTCAAAGTGCACTCCCCTCTGTAAAGAGATAATGTAAGTGGAAGAGTGTCTGAACTGTGAAGTGCCAGACAAATGTTTGGCATGGTTTCATCTGTCCTTTTTCAAAGCGCTGGCTGGCTGCCCGACCAACCTCTGCAGGTCTGCTCCCACCCCATTCATGGGGCAGTACTAGCCACTCGATCCCCACGACCAGAAGGAGGGGTCAAATCCACAGCAGCCAACTTCCTGGGCTCTCCAAGGGAGGGTAGAGTCTATCTTGCTAGACCTGGGCGGGCCTTGGACGTCTCCTGGTCCACCCGTCCTGTGAACAATGAGGAAGTGAAACCAGAGATGGTGGACATGATCTTCTTGCTGCCACACAGAGAGATAGTGGCAGATCCAGGAATGTGCTATCTGGGATTCTTTGTCAGTAAGTTCTCTCTTTCCCCCATTCTTCCTCTTATATACAAGGATGGAAAAAGGTGCCCAATTTTCTGGAGGCTTGAGGCCTATTTGGCAGAGAGAGTGAAGCACAAAAAAGGCCAGAGATCCCAGCCTGGGAGGATGGAAGATGCTAGCCAGGACTCACACGGTGTCCAGGAATGGAGGGCAGAGGGTAAAGGGCATGAACCACCTGGATGGTTCTAGATCCATCAGAGGATTTGCAAGGAGGGCCAAGGTGTTCCTGTTAAGGATGTGCTCCAAAGACTCTACTCTCAGTAAAGAAGTTCATTTTTTCTTCTGTTTTTACTCATTAAAATGGTAATTCCAAAAGATCACTTGCAGTGGGTGGCAGCTAGGGGACTGAGAGAGGTTGGCGTGGGGTAGAAAACTGAGCATGCAGGGAGGAGGGGCTGGGATCCGAAGCAGGGAAGGCCGTGCCCTGTTAGTCCCAAGAGGCGTTCCTCATTCCAGCTTGGCAAATGGCAGGGACCTGGAGGGACCTTTCCCACTGGAATCAGGGACCTAAGCTCCAGGACATATTGAATTGAAATAAAAATTGTTTGGCTAGAAATTAAAAGGGAAGTGAGTTAGAAGAAGAAACATTAACCTCAGGAATGAATATGTAGAATCCAAAGAGGTTAGACCCAGGCATTACCCCAGGAGAGGAGTGTTTAATTTCTTCTTCATCTGTGAACCACCCCGTCAGAAATCCATCACCTGTGTGTGTAGCAGCATGACGTTTTCAGTGGTAAAAGGCTATTCAAACACGTAGACATGTATCAGTTAGCACAAAAGCAGTCCAAAACACTTTGTTCAGATCAAAACATACAGTTTAGAGACCTAGAATCAGTCTTTCATCAGTGGTGGTCAAGTCAGGAGATGCTTGGTATTTAGAAGTCTGAACAATCCTCAGGAATTATGGGATGTCTTCTCTGAGATGTATTAAATCAAAAAGATGTCTCAGTTTTGGATGTAGGTTTCTATTACCAGACATGACTTTTAACTTCATTCCAGCCGATTTGTGATATGAGCAAGGCATAGAGTTTGGCTCATGGGAGACAATTTTGTACTGATTGTGAAATGCATCATGAAGGTTCTGGAAATATTGTGTCTTCTAGGTGGTCAACGGGGATGACAGATGCTTGATAATTCAGCCACGCCCCACACTGGAACTCCAGAGGCAGCTAGAGAAACTTACGCATGATTCCTAGAGCTTCATTTGTGGCTCTCTTCTGAAATGGTGACTTTGTTTTCTCCATTTTTTTATTTCTCTGCAGTGCTTCAAATCTGTGACTTTGTGGCACCCAGGGCAGTTAAGGAATGGGAAAGAAAGGCTGTCTCTGTTTCCTTTCCAAACCCCAGGGCCACATGAATCTGGACGCCACACTTCCGTGTTCACATTAGAAATGCCCTCCTTCCCCAGCAGCCCCCATTGGATGCATTCAGATGACTCGTATCTTAGCAAGAAGGTACAACCACACGAGCCACTTCAGAGCACCTTAATTCTCATAAGACCTGGATCTGAGGACATGGCCAAGTAAATCTCTCCAAGTTTCTCCAGCCCAGCCATTTGCCTGCATTAAAATAACCTGGGTGTGCACACTCTGCTTTAACTCCTTCCAAGTACCCCATAAACCAGCCTCAGTGGAGTGCATGGGCGTGAAGAAAGCTCACCCCCTCAGTCACTTCCTCCACCATTTCAGAGCCGGGCTGGCCAAGTTCACCCGTCTCCTGAAGAGGATCCAGTAGAAAGTGGGCACACCCACCTTCTCCATTAACTCAGATAAACTGTTCCATCTGCGTCAGGTGAACTCACTTTTCCATGTTGCGACCAAATGTTTCAAATTTCTTATAGGTAAGTAGTTAGCCCCTGACTAATCTGTACGCTCTAATTGGGTAAAGATTTAATAAAAACCTTAGTACTGACGCACCCTGGCGGGGAGTTGGGGTGAGTAGGGCAAATGCCTACCTGTTGGATGACCGTTCCTGAGACAAAGAGGCACAGAAGCCAGCCTTCCTGGGAAATAGGCATGTCTCTCACTCAGAGCACCAGGATATGTGCCAGGGTGGAGCAGGAATGACAACTAAGCCCATCTCACATGCCAAACCTAAGGCGCTGCTAGAGATGCTTATAGAACCTTGTTGAGGAGGAATCTGGGGCCCCATCCAGGCTCACTAGGAAACACATCTGTGATTGTTTAGCCAAGTCTGCTGCAGGCACAGGATGGGGAGTAGTGGGGTCTGGGTCCTGGGTAGGTGCACCTTAGACAACAGCCAGGAATTCTGAGATCCATTCTTCCAGCAGGGGACCCAGATCAAATTTAACAAGACCTGCCATCTCTACAGCTTTGCCCAACATCCAACACCACCTGAAAGAAGCTACTTGAGGTCACATAAGAAGGAAAAAGGCTCCGATCTGAGGCATGTTTTGGAGACCTTGGGGAGACTCCTTGAACTTTCACAGCTTCCTGATACTTGTTACTTTCAGCACCTACCATCGAATTCCACAGAAGGATTAGCAGTAAGTCCTTTGAATGAAAGGGGGACTGATTGCTTAGTAGTTCATTTTGAGGAATAAGGAGCTGGGCATGGGGGAAGAAGAGTGATCTCTGTCAGGGGTAGCAGAGTGAGAATGGAAAGAAAAGCAGATGAACTGTGGGGGCCTATGGCCCCGGAGTGAGGCCCACCTGGAGGACAGGTGATAGAGGGGTGGGCAGGTAAGAAAGAGGTCACAGGGAGCCTGAACAGGTGGGAGTCCTGTGTGATTTTTTTTTAAAAAAAAAACTACATTGAGAATGTTTTCTGGCTTTTCCTCTTGTAAGATGATGATTAAAGGGAAATATTGATAATTTGATTATGTATGTGGCAATAAAAGGATCTGACCTATAGTTTGGGAAAAGAGGACCTCTGTGTAGGTTGGAAAATGTCAGCTTCACAATCGAAGACTTTGCTTTTTTTCTGTAGAAATAACTCCTAGATTTATAAATCTACAAAGCCTGCTGAAGGGTTTTCTTCCAAAACTGAAAGAAACTGGTATGTGTGTGTTTTATTAGTCAATATCATGGAAGCTAAACTGATCTCTAATTTCTAAGCCATAAAAAGTTTATATTCCTATTAAACCTGCTTTTTTCACCATTCTATATTCTCTCATAAGTCACATTGCCCAATTAAGTCTTTTAAGGAAATTCAGTATAAATTCTTTTCATGGCCCAAATATTCTTTGAAGAATGAAGAAAAATAAAATATGCCCATTTTCCTTGGAAAATTAGCTGGGCTATTTTATGAATTGAAAGTCTTAAAATTAAATCATTTTCTTTGAAAGAAGCCAGAACACACATTCATTCTCAATACTTCCTGCCTCTGGGTGGGATGGCGGACGTTTCCAGAGCGTTGGCGTGCCAAAGCTCTCCAAGTCTGGTCTTTAAACCTGTTTTCCAAGCCTGCCCTCCAGTTGTTTGCAGAGAAACATGCCTTTCATGGTAAATGGAAACATACCCAGTGTCAAGTTCCTTGCTCTTAGCTCTAAAATTAGAATGTGTTGGGTGCGGGGAGTGGAGTGGGGGTGAGGAGTGCAGGACTGACCGTATTTACTCAGAAACTCTGATGGGACTATAGTGTGTAATGTGTGTTTTGTATTATTTTCTCATGCAGCCCAGGGGCTTTTGTAGGATGGGCGAAGGGGGTTGATAGTTTGTATTCAAACAGAAAGCACTTCCCCTATTCCTCCCACCTCATAATACTCTGACCTCTGTTAAAATTTTCACTTCTAAAATCAAAGTGGAGAGGGCAATGGATGGATGGCTAGAGAGTGTGTTTGTGTGTGTGTGTGTGTGTGTGTGTGTGTGTGTGTGTGTGTGTGTGTGTGTTATTTAACTTTGGGCAAGTTCTGAAAACATGCAGTTCTACCCCTGAATTTTCCTGAAAATCAACCTTCTGTCTTGTTCTTCTCAGTGTACCTGTCCCCAGGACACTGGAGTGTCCTGACCTTTCCATGTTTCTGAGCAAAACCATGGGGTGAGTGTCCCTGTTGCCAGAGCCATGGAGGTGGGGCGGGAGAGAGGAAAGGGCTAGTGTCCAAGTACATTCTGCCTCTGCTGGAGGCTCGATGCTGGTTCTCTTTTCCCCTGGGCTTTGCCAGAAGGGAAAGAAGTAAGTAGAAGTCCTTGCCCTCAGCCTCAGGTAATGTGAACAGTTTTGCCCTGCCAATCAAAGCAAAGTTTTGCCAGACTCACTGCATGCCTATTCCTTTGTTTACTTCCTCCTTTGCTTAGGTCTTAGGTCATATTACCTAAATGTTAGCTCTTCTCTTCGTGTCCTCCATGATTATACAGCCATGTGGAGTCCAGGGGCTGGAATTTATTTATCTAAGTCTCTGGCATATAATTAAGAGTTCAGCAAGCATCTGAATGAGCAAACTCACTTTAGCACAGGGTTACTGACGTCTCCTTTGTGTGAGACCCATATCCTGGCACTGAGGGGGGTAAAGGGGACTCAGATACCTGTACCTTGCAAGGTCCCACCTTCAGGTGAGGAGAGGACAGGATCTACTGTGGTGCCTGCCAAGAGGGGCAGACAAAGGTGCACACACACACACACACGTTATTGAGTCTCTCAACCCAGCCCAGTGCTTGGCACACAGTGATAAATGCTCGTTGGTTAATTTAAATGTTTTAAATCTAAGAAATACTCATTTCTGAGTGGTGTTTTGGGTTTCCAGGGTCCATGCTGTGGAAATTAGCCAAACCACTCCAGAATCTGCACTTTGGGGTGGCCCCTCAAAGGGGCTTTGAACAGAGTCCAGCAAATGGTCCCCTTGCCTTCATCCAGATTCTGTGGCCCCAGGGGGATGATAGTAGCCCACAGCTCCAGAGGCCAAGGGCTTCTAATTAGCAAACTGGTGCCATTTGTCAGAGTGGTTGTAGTAAAACAGCTAAAATGAATCTCAGGTGGAGCTCAGGCTTTGTTCAGACAACCTCAACTGCTACTGTCGGTCTAGAGAACAAAGGGCTTGGGGGCAAGGTCTGCAGCCCGGTCATCACGGAAAAGCGTGAGAAGGGTGGGGTGAAGGGGAGGAGGCTACATTTATTATTACTAAATAAAAATTGAAAGGGCCCAACCAAGTTCTGTTGTTTGCTGCTGTGGGTGGTGGAGGAGAGAGAAGACAGGGCAAAGGCTAAAGTTTTGCTTTGGAGTCACGAGAGGAGCCGGAAATCATTGGGAGTGTTTGCTGCTTTGTTTTAAACAATTGAGATGGGGTTGCCAAAGGGGAAAAGTTCAAAATCTGAACCTTGTTGCAGAAGTTATTCAGCAAGTCTCCATTCATTAGACATTAAAATGTGTTGTAAATAAACACCCTGGGTAGTTTGGAAACCTAATAACATGAGGAGATCTCAGAGGAGCCCTAATGGGGCCACCTGCATCTGGAACTCCCCAGGTTGTTGTTTTCCTTTTTTTTAGAGACAGAGTCTTGCTCTGTCGCTCAGGCTGGAGTGTAATGGAGCCATCATAGCTCACTACAGCCTTCAAGTCCTGGGCTCAAGTGATCCTCCCACCTGAGCCTCCTGAGTAGCTGGGGCTACAGGTGCCACACCACTATGCCCTGCTAATTTTTTTTTTGTTGTTATTTTTTAGTTCTTTAATTTTATTCTTTTATTCTTTCCAGACTTTGATTTTAGGGCATATGCCCTGCTAATTTAAAAAAAATTTTTGTAGAGACAGAGTCTCACTATATTGCTCAGGCTGGTCTCAAACTTCGGGCCTCAATTCATCTTCCCACCTAAGCCTCCCAAGGCACTGGGATTACAGGTGTGAGCCACTGCACATGCCTAGAACCACCCCCACCCCAGGTTTTAAAGGCTGATTTGTGTCCATGGGAGGCAGCTTGTGCCCTCTGGGATGTCAGTGTGGAGCTGGGGAAAACGGTGGTAGGGAGCATCTTCTCCAGCCTGGCCCCAGGAACTTGCAGAGCAGTGAGGGCCTTGGAGAAACTAGAGCTGTGGGTGTGTCCTCATGTTCACCCACACGTAGCACGCATGAGCACAGGAATGTGTACACTTTCAGAGGCTTCGGGGTCTCCTGAGTCTACCCAAAGGCCTCTGCGAACTTCATCATTCCTTTGTCCCCAAGGTTTGCTCCCTCTTCCCACTCCAGCATCAACTCTAAGTCCTTACCACGGTTCACCCTCCCATGGTGTGGCCCCAACCTCCCCTCTTGGCCCTGTCTCCCACTGCATGTTTGCCACCAGGCACAAAGGATTTGGGGGCCGTTAACTGCAGGTGGCCTGGAGTCCCACAAAGGCACATGAAGAGACTTGGGTCCACGTCCCTGGCAGGCCTTACCCAGTAGAGCCCCAGACCCCAGCACCTTGTGCAGGGCTAGAAAGCAAAGGGAAAATTCAGAGGATTCAAGATGGCATTAAAGAGACTATAAAAAGAAATAAAGATGATTGTATATATGTTCTTTGCATGTGGCATTGAGTAAGAAGTTTTCTAGCAAAAGCTATCGTTGTTCCCACTCCATGGAGAACTCCAGTCCTTTATGGCATTGCCGTCGCCCTCTCTCTTTCTTAAACCAAAGGGCTCTTTGCTCTTTTACCAAACAACTTAGACCTTGTTCTCATTTTTCACTCAGGATGTTAAAAATGCTCTCAGGAAACAGTTCTACCATTCAGAAATTCCAAATATATCCGTGAGCCTTTATTATTCCTCAAGGTTACAGGACTTTTCCTTGGAAACTATTTGAATTTCAGTAGACTTTCTGCTTTTCGTGTCTCTTCTTGCTTTTAAAATGCTTTTGGTAAATTGAAGTCTCTGAGCTTATTTATTTTGCCAAATTTAGTCTGTCTAAATATGCTTTGTTTTTTTTTTTTTTAAAAGGATTTTAAAGCCCTCCTCCTGAATTTCCTCTGAAAAATTAACTGCGCAAGATACTACAGTGTGTCATTTGTTATCTTCAGCATTAAGCTGGTATTGACATTAAAAAATGAAGCCAGCTGAACATAAAAAGACATCTTTTGGCATCTCTTTTAACAATCTGAACAAAACCTCGAAAGCCATTTCATCTTCTGGTCCCAACTTTGTAAATTAGACCCCTGAATATGCCAAATTTCAGGAGCTCTTTTATCTTTATGCCGAGACACTCCTCCAAAGAGAACTAAATATACTGGATGTTGCCAGTAGAAACAAAAGCTTGCATATTCGAGACACCAGGGGAAGAATGCTGTGGGTCTCACTTCTTGCCTGACATTTTGGAGTGGAAAACGACAGCGTTGGCACGGTAGCCTCTCCCACACGGCCAGTGTGTTCACTCCAGAGCTCCTCTGTCTCCCGGCAATCTGTCCTGCCCAGGTGCAGCACAAGCTGTGGAGGCCCAGCTTGGAACTGGATTCTGCAGACAGGCTGCCCGGATACAACTTGGGGCCCCGGAAGAGGGACTGTACCATCACTCTTCCTGGGAATAAGAGAACTGCCTAGCAAGAGTGAGCCCCTGGGGGGCAGGGTTCAAGGATGTCTAAATGATGCAAGGAAATCGAAAGGCACTGACCCAAACCTGAGGGGCATCTGAGTGGACCCTCAAGATGCTCCACGTGCTTTTATTTGGCTGGGTTTGCCCAGGTTTGGTGCAAGGCTCCATGACTTGGGAATCACATGATCTGAGGTCATCATGCCTTCTTCCTCTTATAGCTATGCATCCTCAGGAACATCATTCAGCCTCTCTGGACCTATATAATGTGGATAATAATATGTGCTAGATTTCCCTCTGAGTTGCTGTGAAGAGTAAGCAAGTTGATGGCTATAAAATGATTTGCTAACCTGTAAAATGCCAGAGGTGGTGGCTTTATGGCTGTCTGGGACTCTGTTCTAAGAGTTTGTGCTCTTGAGAAGGTGTCCTGGCCTCTAGGCAATCAGCTCTGGGCTTGTGTGTTCTGAAACATTGGGCTTCATAGTAACTTTTTGAGGCCCATTGGCCTGTTCTAGTCTCACCTGTCCACCTCTTTCACCATGGGACTTGAGCCAAACCACCCCACGTGTCTGTGCTCCAGCTACTCCCTCTGGAACATGGGTCTGGCACCTAGCTCCACCTGTCTCAGGGAGACCTGAAAGAGCCAAGTCAAGTTCAATTATTTAGCCAGCGTATACCTAGGGTCTGCTTTTGCCTGGCACTTAGGGTAGAATTATCAGTAAAATAAAACTCCTGCCCTAGTAGACAAGACAGACAAATGATCAGGCAATTCCAGGGCAATACAATTAGGTTACAAGAGAAAAATGGGGACAATGCCACGGAGCTCTCCATGGGCTCTGCACTTAAACAGCAGGATTGGAGGGGGAGCTTCTTACCAACTTAATTTCACTGATGCCTCTACAAAAGAAGCTGTGCTGTGCACAACTAGGGAGAAATGGTGAAAGGTGGGCCCCCATAACATACACATGGCCACGGGGGGAGAGGTTTCTACCCTTCCTACAGTGTTCTTGGGCTCATTGTCCAGGGAGTGTCCAAAGTGGAGATGTCCTTATCCCTGTACCATCCCTGTGATGTCACACCTGAACACTTTGCTAACTTGCCCCTTGAAAGTCATTTCTTATTGGGGCCAAAGTGACTCTCAGCAGTTACAATGTTTGATAAGGCGGTGGTGAATGATCAACCTGCAGCATACCTGGGACAAGTCAGGCGTGGCCCCAGGTCAGCTTGCCTGACTCACCTCCAGAGCTGGTGGACAGGCCTCCTGTCCTCCACCTGCAGCTGAGCAGAGGACGTCTTGTCATGTGTGTGTGGGCAGGGGGCACTGGACAGGTGGCCATAGCCAATCAAATTACACAAAAACTCATTCATTCATTTTTCCATTTACTTATCAAATGGAATCCAATATATCAGACGGGCTGGACTCGATGGGATATAACTAGGAAATAGCAGCTTCTTTTTTTCTCCTCCCAACACTGCCCTTCCAACCCACGCTGTCGATCCTTTTTCACTGGCCAACATCTCAGGCAGATCCCATAACTATTCAGTCTCTTTCAGATATTAATGAACAGTCCTCATTTTAGAGTACTTAAAAAGCCCAGTCCAATATACATTTAAAACAGTTTCCCATCAAATTCCAAGCTATTTCCCTTTTCCCCCAGCTCAGACATGACCCAAGCTCCAGAAGATCTCTCAGTCTGTCTCTTACTATTGCCTCGTCTCTCGCCTTTACTAGCTGCTTCCAGCTCCCTGCATAGGGCAGAGTGGAGAGAAGTTGGGAAGGGAAAGAAGCAAAAATGTCTCTTTCCCCAGCGGTGGCTGCTGTTACCTGGCCACTGGTATGCTGGGGGTTGTTTTTCTTGCAAGGCACTTCAGCCAGTTCCTTGGATCCCCCACCCACCGTCCCATGCCCACCCCAGTCCTGGGCCTCGCAGTGCCTGGACTTGGACCAGCTCCAGTGCCAGTGGGACACCCCGCATGGCCATCTAATGTCAGCTCACCTGCCCTGGCAGTGAGGGCCCTTGGTTGGGAACCTATCAGGAGAACTCAAGCTCTACTACCATGCTCAGAGTCCACGTGGCCCATGAAAATACATTATACATATTGTGCCAGCAAGCTCTGAAGTGCAAGCCTTGCCCAATAAGCTTTTGTTCCCCAAGATGGTGACAGCCAGGGCAGGACTTCAAGGCCCTGCAGCTCAGCACGCATCGACCAGGAAGGGAGATTTTAGACGCTGCTCCTGGCTGACTCCCCACACTCTTGAAGCCATCTTTACTTGGCTCAAGCATAGGGAAAAAGCAGACCCCCTTCAAAAACAGGAAAAGGAAAATAAACGCATAATATTTCTTACTAGAAATCCCTTATAATCAATCTAAAACCACATCTCTGTGTGTATTTATATCTGTATCTTCTGTTGTTTTGGCCAACTCTTAACAAGTCTTCCATGGATAATAAATTGCATCTTTCTTTAGAATATGGGGCCACTTGGCCAGGCATGGAGGCTCACACCTATAATCCTAGCACTGTGGAAGGTTGAGGCAGGAGGATCGCTTGAGATCAGGAGCTGAAGACCAGCCTGAGCAAGAGCAAGACTCTGTCTCTTGAAAAATAGAAAAATTAGCTGAGCATTTTAGATAGTGTGGCACCTGTAGGTCCCAGGTACTTGGGAGGTTGAGGTGAGAGGATCATGTGAGCCCAGGAGTTGAAGGCTGCAGTGAGTTATGATGGCACCACTATACTCCAGCCTGAGTGACAGAGCAAGATCCTGTCTCAAAGAAAAAAGAATATGGGGCCACTTGTTACCCATCTCAGCTTTTATCATCAGCAGAAATTCTCAAAACAACAGAAAAGTTCACTCATCATTTATAATAGTCACCAAACATCTATCCAACATGTACCATGTACCCAGGGTCAGGCCGGGGGTACCCAGTATGGAGCAGAACCGACATGGACTCTGCCCTCTCCTAGGTATGCTGGGAGAATCCCCTGTCTGCTGGCTGCTTGAAACCTTGCAAGAGCATCTAAATTTGATGAATCCAACACCCCATCAACTGGCACTCAGTTATTCTGCCACTGGTGCATGACTACAAAGACAGTTATAACTTCATGTTTATAATAACGTTCCCAAATGCTTCAAGATCCCATAGTGCCTTTGAGTCATCTCTGATAACTTAATCATCAGAATTGTTTTAGTGCTGAGTATATTTTGCTGATATCTGATTCTTTAGCAAGTACAAACTTAATTATGTTTCTATTTCAATACTAAAGACATGCATGCTCTAAGATGGAGAAGGTTCCCTATAATCAGAATATTTGCTAGATAACATCCCATTATTTGACTGGACTGGATTCAGAACAATTTCTTGTTTGTTTATAGACTTGTTCATAATTCTATGAAGGGTGTATGTGTATATTTGTGTGTGTGTTTGTAAATTTTTTCCTTTTTTGGTAAATTTTCTTTTATTAGATTGAATTTTCCTGGTATTTTATGTTTTATCCAAAAAATAAAAGTACGAACTTTCCTGGATTAAATGAATAACCTATTGAAATAATTGATTTAACTTAATTTTTTAAATGGAAAGTCACGTTTTAAAAACACTGCTCCTGTTGTTGGCACTGTCAATCAAAAACATTCAACTTAGAATATCCACCTTGTTCCTGAAGTTGAATTCTATGTGTTTTGATTTTGTGAGAATTTTTATAATTAAACCTCAGTGTAGATAAAGGGTTTTGATCTCATGCAGGGAAAAACACCAGGGAATCTTTATTATTGCCAAGTATTACATTTATAAAGTTTTGGATTCTAACCCCAGTTCCCTGATGTAATATATAAATCTCATTAACCTTATAAATATGATTTTTCAGGAGCAAAGAACTTCTCCCTTCTTCTTTTGTTATGTCTGATTTGCAAACCAGCACATAGTCCAAGTGTTGGCAGATAACAATATTTTAAAGGGCATCGAAGTATAAGAATAACTACATACTTCAGATGTGTTATGAAATATGCCCCAGTAGTCACTTTGTATTTGAAAGACAGAAAAATAGGCACCTAGCAACAGCATGCCATCACTCAGGATTAGAGAAAAACTGTTTTCATCCAGGAGCTATTACCCACTCTGGGGAGTTTTCGAGCTAGTGGATTTAATTGCACAAAAGATCCTCACAGGGAGACTTGGCTGTCGATTGTCCACATTCATGGTGAATGACAGTAATGACATCACCAAAGGGTGACTTTTGGTGGTGGAGAAGACAGGACTTATTGGGAGCCTTCCAGGCAAGCTCGTAAGTCAGGCCTGTGCAGAGAGCATAAAGGCACCACGTGAGAGTTGTGCCTTCCCTTCCTCCCTGTCTTCCCTCTGAGTGGATTGCTAGGAGGAGCTGCTGACCCGCTCCTCCCAGGACCCAGAAATAAGGATCTGGCACTTATGTGTTCAGGAGCTGCCTTCCCCCACCAGCCGTGGGGAAGAGCATCAAATGCTGAGGTCACATTAGCATGCATTCGGACTGAATTTCCAGAAGGTTCTTTTCTCACACCAGTTAGGACAGGAAAGAAGTAACAGAAAGCAAGCAAAGGAGAGAAAGAGGAAGAAAACCTAACATTCTGCAAGGGAGAGGTGGCATGAGGAACACATGCGGGTGCTTCCATCCGTCTGGGCCAGACGATGTCAGGGAGAGCTTCAGGTCCCACCCAACTCTGCAGACATTACCCAGCCAGTGAGGCGGCTGCCGGGGCTCAGACTGAGGACGCATACCCAGTCCTCAAGCTGCTTCCTTCAGCCAGGGGAGCTTAGCATGCAGGCAATGTCCCAGATGCAGGATGTCACAGACAGTTGGGGGCAGGCAGAAGTTCACATACAATCAAGTCAACCTTTTGCCTTTAAGTTTTGGCATCTATTGGTTCAGTAGGGGATTCAGTAGGGGAATGTAAAGCCGTGCGGTAGGGATTTACTTGCATGGGGAAGCCGGGCTGGAGGCCAGATGGACTTTGCTCCTTGGGGGTAGGGGTGGGTGATGAAGGAGAGCGCGAGAGAAAGAGAGGGTATCCCATTCTGGGAGGCCGAAGCAGGTGGATTGCTTGAGGTCAGGAGTTCAAGACCAGCCTGAGCAAGAATGAGACGCTGTCTCTACTAAAAATATTAATAGAAAAAATTAGCCAGGAGTGGTGGCACTTGCCACCTGTAGTCCCAGCTACTGGGGAGCTGATGCAGGAGAATGGTCTGAACCCAGGAGTTTGATGTCGTTGTGAGCTATGACAATGCCACTGCACTCTAGCCGGGGCAGCAAAGCGAGATTTTGTCTCAAAAAAATAAAAAGGTATCCATTTGAAATACATGGTGGCAATGATTGCACAACATTGTGAATGTAATTAATGCCACTAAAAATGATTGAAGTGGCAAATTTTATGTTATATAACAATTTTAAAATGATGTCATATGCCAAAAATCACGAATTGTGCATTTTAAATGGGTGAATTATATGATATCTGAATTTATTTCTCAGTAAAGCTATTTTTAAAAAACAGTATCCGCAAGCAAACGCATGCATGCATGTGCGTGAGTGTGTTGGTGTGCACACACCCATGCTGGCAGGGTAGAGTTTTGTTTCCTGCTTAATCTACTTTGGGCAGAAACTGTCAGAGTGAGGCCTGGGCCAGGGTGGGGAGGAGAATGCAAGTGTGTGTCCATTGTTCACAGGTGCCCTGGAGGGAGGGAGAAAGAAGTAAAGTGTGACAAATGCTAAAATAATACGATGCTATTACAGGCTTCACATATTTTTTAAGGGGGAGTAGTCGCCACAAATTCCACACCTGTTTCCGCTTTCTCCATGCGCTTTGTTTACAAAGTCAGGCTCGCAAAGGCTGTGGCATGAGTGATCAAGCCGAAGCTCCTATTTTCCCCTTGAAATACACTATTGTGCTTAGAAATGCAGCACATTTCTTTTGGTTGTGCCCTGGCGCCAGAGTCCTTTTTCCTGGAAGCACACCCCCAATGTCAAGGGGGCGTGGTGTGGTGGAGGTCATGGCTGGGCCTGGGTCAAAGTCCTGCCTCCCTGCCCAGGAGACCTGGAGGGGTCATCACTTGGGCTTCTTTCGCCATAAAATGCAGTTGATGATGCCTCCCTTGCCTTCTCCCTAGAGTAGCGTGAGAAGCAAAATCCAAACAAGATAACATGTGAAAGCGTTTAGTAAACTGTGAATCACTGCCTTAGTGGAAGCTCTTCTGGATGCACTTAATAGAAACCCAATCAAGTAAGCAGAAAGGACGTCACAGAGCTGAAAGGACACTGGGATACCTCGCAGAAACCATGGCAGGAGGCGAGGCTGGATCCGGAAGCCGGGTCTGGAGAGCTGGGGAGACAGGCAGCTCACTCGAGGGGACTTCTGCCTGATTATCTGTCCACTGTCATCTCTCTCTCTCTCCCTCCATCTCCAGAGAGGCCTCTGTTGTTCTGATTTGCAGGGCCAAGCAAGGCTACCCCAGGCCCCTGCAATGACATGCCCTACATTCAGGCTGGGGGCCTAGACTTTCATGTCGAGTCCTAAGTGAGCTGGTCCAGCCTGGGCTGGGTGTGCACGTCTTGTCCAGTGAGTCATGAGTGTGGGCAGGGGCCACACAGGATAAGCTGGCCATCCTTTGCCCATCCCTGTGGGTGTGAGCCGGGCAGGTACCAGGAGAGGTGCCTTCTACAAACATATGGCAACATCTAGTGGTATGATGGCAACAGTCAGGGGAAGAGGAAGATTTGATTTTAAGAACCTCCTTTCCTGGTGTGCCCGTCTGTGCTGCCTTCTGTGAGTTCTATCCCGTGAGTTCTGAGGGGGCTGGGCAGGCTGGCTGCTGCTGGGCCCTGTGGCCAAATAAAGCAAGGATGGGGAGGCTGGAGGGCCCGTCAGGGAACAGGGCTTGGCCACTAGGGTGCCTTGGGGGCCTTGAAGCCACCTTGCAGCTCCTCTGAAACGGTGAGCAGGCTTTTCTGCCTGTGCCAGGGTGTCCCTGTTGCAGATGAGAGTGGTTATAAGGCACAGAAACCCATCTCGAGCTAGCTTCCACAAGAAGGGACACTATTCTGGGGCTGCTTTTCCAGACCCCCCTGTCCTTTCCCTCCTGCTGCCCTTTGAGCCACTCCACGGTTTCTAGCTCTCCACCCAGAGGGGTGTGGGGGGCCGGCCTTGATCTCCCTGTGAAAGAGCAGTGGGGAAGATGCAGAACTAATGGCTGCTGATTTTTTCCCTTTCTTTTTCTTTCATTGCCTGTGGTCTGCAATTACCCATTCCCCTCTTGGCCTTCATAGCTGTGCAAGGTGAGCAGGTGTTGAGAGCAACTTTGTTCTTTTAGAGTCAATCCCATTACATGGAGAGGATCCAGTTCTCTCCGTGTAGCTGGCAGCTCCTCCAAGGCCACTGGGCAGGGCTTCCAAGAGCAGGGCCAGCCTCCTCGGTCTCACGAGTGGATAGGCCAGGCCTGCCTCTCTTTCTCCAAGAGCAAGCTGCTTTTCAAGCAGACGTATGGACAATTGAGTGCCTCTGATAGACTGCGATTCTGTAAGGCAGCAACTCTACCACCCTTGCAGAAAAATAAAAACTCCAAACTGAGGGCTCTTCTTCTATCCCTCTCAATTCTAGGCCATCCTTCAATCTCCCCTCCATCCTCATCTGCTATTGAGCACAGATGGGCCAGTGACTGACTATGGCCAGTAGACCTGTCCCCCACTGTGGACAGGTCTGGTTCTGGTTATGGGGAGGGCAGGTGGCAGAGTGGAGGGAGGCATGCCAAAGACCCAGGCCTTGTCCTCCGCCAGAGCTTAACCGGGCAAACAGATCTCTGTAGGATTTAACCCTTAAGGATTAGCCCTTAAGCCACAAGAGTAAACAAGTACGTGATGACATTCATGGCTAGTTATTTAATAATAATAACTAGCATCTGTTCCTGGCACTGCTCTAATCAGTTTACATTTGTCAATTCGCACAGCAAATAAGTGACAGAGCCAGGATTTGAACCCAGATAGTCACTACAAAAACTTCCACATTATCTGCCTCTCACAACGCAAACAGAACACTGCAGACAGAATGGAATCAGTCTTTGCTCTTGCTTACTTGTGATAATTTACATGATTAACAGATACCATTAGGAAGAAGAAATATTTTAACTATCTAACCATCGGAAAAGCAAGCTTTAGAGACTAAAAATGTCATGACCTATCTGAAGCTCGGCGGTAGGTTTGCAATTCAGCTAACTGCCCGCGAGAGTTAACCTGGCTGTTCTCATGGCTGTTAATGCAGAGGGGCTGTGACCTTGATGCGCAGGTGGCGAGAGGGCGGGTCATTATTTAAGCCAGGCGGTCTGATGGGGGGTGCTGGAAAATGAACAAAGGTGTGAATTATTCCACAGCTGCTCACCCTGACGTTTATTGTGACTTTAAAATCTGTGAACATATGGTAATAGCTGGAAGCATAAAATAACAGTTGGAAACATGTAGACTTAAGGAAAAAACCAGCCACTCCCGTATCTCCCCACGCCGCTTCCCGCAGAATGCTGCTGTCCCGCGAGCTTTTCGCACTCCCAGATCTGAAGCAAGCCCAGGAAGCAAGCCCAGGACTAAATGTCCCCTTTTCTTCAACTCATCCCCCTCCATACATGGGTGTGACAGGTTTTTTCCCTCCTGTAACAGAAGTTAGTATTTTGGTTCTTGACTGTGGTATTTTTATGTGCTGTGCCCTTCCACGTTTTTTGTCGGATCTTTTAAAATTGCATTTCATTGTTTTACATGCTTGGAAATGTTGGGGTGACATATTTTGTTTGGGATCCATGATGTCTTTGGGAATTCAGGCCAAGGGCTGCTTCTCTTGCCAGTTAGAGGCCCTACTGTGTGCTAGGTGACACCCCTCAGCCCTGTCGTCCAGCAAACTCCACATCTTCCCCCTCCTCTCTGAAACCTTGGGAGCACCCTGGCGGCAATGGCCACGCCCTTCCCAGTGCCGGGAGCTGATGGGTGCTCAGCCTCTCCAGCTTTCCAGTCACGTGCTTTGTGTCTTCTAATCCGCAAGACTCGGAAGCTGCAGAAGCATGTTTTCTTTGTTCATCCTCTTCCTCACTCCACCAACAGTAGCGGTTGAGCACCTCCTCTGTCGACGTACAGGGTCATCTCTGTCTGCTCACTGCCTTGCACACAACGCCTTGGATCACAGAGGAAGCCGCCGCTTTTCAGAGATGTCCCTGCACCCTCTCCTTCCCCAGTCAAGCTGACTTGGGAAATAGGGGCACTCCTAGAATGGAAGCAGCCTCACCCCTTGGAGGCGGAGGCCTGGAGGTCAGTTTCATGGCTACACTGAGGCTCCCCGGGTGCCTGCTCCTTCACATAACGAGCTCGCCCAGAAGGACCAGTCCAGGCAGCACCTTCCTGTCTGAACACATCTCTCCAGAAAGCCCCATGCAGAGAGCGCTGGTTTCCTATCCAAGATCCACCCTCGCCTTCTTTCTTAGTAACAGAGCCCCAATGTTATTCTAGTTAGCATGTGCACAGTGAAAAGACCGCTGCCGTGCTTCTCTTGCAGGAGATGAAGGCAGAAGTCGTTGGGTGGGACTTCCAGGAAAGCCTTGTTTGCCATTCCATTCCTCCTGCCTCCTGTTGTTTGGGATATAGATGTGATGGCTGGAATTACAACAGGCATATTGAAGCTATGAAGAAAAGACTAAAAGAATCACAAGACTCAGCCCTGATTTTCTTGAGCCACTAAACCAATGCCAATAATTACCCATGTTTGCATTTCTTATGACATGACAAAAATAAACATCTTCATGTGTTTAAGTCAGTTGTTACTAGCAGCAGAAAGCAATTCCTAACTGATACACCGCATTAGAGAGAGGGCACTTCAGTAATTTGCTCAAAGGATCTTCTCTTTTTGTTTTTTTTGAGACAGAGTCTCACTCTGTCACCCTGGCTGGAGTGCAGTGGGGGCATCATAGCTCACTGCAACCTTAGACTCCTGGGCTCAAGCGATCCTCCTGCCTCAGCCTCCCAGAGTGCTGGGATTAAAGGCCTGAGCCACCGCACCCTGCCGCTGCTCAAAGGCTTTGGTTACAGGGAACTGAGCTCTCTTGAAGCCACAGTTCTCAGAAATTCCTCCCTTGCTGACAAGCCCTAGAGCCAATCTTCTCTGAGTTAAGTAACATTCTTTTTGGTGTTCCCAAATTAAACTGCTTCAGTGAAAGTGAAACACGAAAGCCACCACAGAAGCAGTTTTAGGAAAGCAAGTCATCATCTCCCTTTGACGTGTGGTCACCTGCGAAAGTGTTGCTGATGCCAGGCCCGAGAGCTACGTGTCGCAGTTCTCCAACATCTGGCCGCTGAGCCGCTACTTGCTTTTTTAAGCACAAGTAAAACTGAGCATTCAAATGTTCCCAATTTAGTCTCCTAAGCATTATGCTGGGCTCCTCTACCTTGGCCCACAGCTGCCAGCAATTCAAAGCTCTGTCTCATACAGCGATTTCCAGTTTCTTCAGCCTGTGCATTCTCTTCATCCCCAACTGCGGGGAAGTCACGTTGGAGGAATTTTTCTAGAGGCAGCCACTGTGGTGTCTTACCAAGGCTAGGTGTCTGTCCAAAAGGTTTCTCTGGGGCTGGGGTGGAGGTGGGAGGGTCCTCCAAAGAGGGCCCTTTCGAAGCGCCTTTTCCTGTCTGCAGCCAGGCCCTCATTCGAAACACCTGGTTCAACTAGTGGTGGCGTGAGGAGGCGGTGGGCTGGTGCTGCAGGATTGCAAACCCGCGCCCTTTCTCCCTCACACCTGCATGGGCAAGAAGCTGGCCAGTGGCAGGCGGGACTCTGAGCAGATGGATTCCCTTCTCAAAGGCCATTTTGTGAGCCCTTCATCTTCTGTGGAAGCTGCATAGGGATCTTGGGCCACCCGATGGCCCCCTCTGTCCTCTCTCCCGCCGTGGCCCAGGTTAGCGCTGCCTTCTGCAAGGAAAGTGTCAGTCAGAGAGCATCCGTGCTCGAAGGGCCTCACTTTCTAGTTTGCCGTGTGGGTATACTGAAGGCCGTGGCAGACTGGAGACCTGGCTCAGGTCATGTCACTAGGTAGTGGCCTAGCCTTGAGTCCTGATCCTAGACTAGCATGTTTGGCACAGTAATAGATTAAAGCTAATTCTTAAAGCTTAGTTAAGTAGCATTTACTATGTGCAAGGCACCATTCTAGCATATATATTTATGTATATATAAAATCTTTCCCGTTTGATGCATAAAGAATGTAAGGCACAGAAAGGTTAAGTAATTTGCCCAAGGTCACAGGTAGTAAGTGGCAGAGCTGGGATTTGAACAGGCAGTCTGGCCCCGTTCTTGACATTACGCTATACTGATATACTAATGACTGCTCATTGACTACTCACTTCAGGTACAGATGAGAAATCTGTAATAAACACCTTGGTCAGGGGAATAATAGCTTAATATCTTACTCTGGGAGGAGGAACATTTCTCAAAATATAATGGCAACAGGTGTTAAACTAACCATAACAAAACAAAAATAAATTCTATGGTCAAATAAATTTGCAACGTTGTATTAAACTAAATTAAATAGGTTTTGTTTTGTTTTGTTTTTTTTACTGCAGAACTTCTCATAGACTTTAATAGGCTAATAGACATTGTCAATTCTAAGAGAGTCTATAGCATTTCTCAAACTGTTTGGACCATAGGACCCATGTAATGATGCCATTACACATGTAGCCTGTGAAAACTCAATTGAGTGAAAAGGGAAAATTGCATCTTATTGTTATGGAAAGAATTTTGATGCCAAGGAGCCCCTAAAATGTGATTTAGGACACCCCAGGGTTCACTGGTTCACACTTTGAGAACAACTGTTCTAGAAAATAATATTTTAAAGATAAAACTTGAAACACGTCTTCAACGAGGGCTAAATACTGCATCATCTTACCCCTTGCACAGGACAAAGGAGAGAAGCAAATGAAAGAATAGGAATATGTGTGTTAAAAATCTGTCCCCTATGCCACTACTTCCTTATTTTCTTTTTTCTGTTCTTATCTTCTCTTCCCTCCTTTTGGTTTTTTTTTTTTTTTTTCTTTTCATTTAAAAATCCCTTTTTGTTCCACAGAGGATTTACGGAAGCTTAACCTTCCAGGAGGAAAACATTGTTGTTGACAGAGACATATTTAAGTATAAGTAAAATGTTGTTATTATCATTATTTTTAGAAACAGAGTCTCACTTTGTCACCCAGACTGGAGTGCAGTGCCATCATCATAGCTTGCTGCAACCTCCAATTTCTGGGCTCAAGTGGTCCTCCTGCCTCAGCCTCCCAAGCAGCTGGGGTTACAGGTGCACACCACCATGCCCAGCCTCAAATGATCCTCCTGCCTTGGCTTTCAAAGTGCTAGGATTATAGGTGTAAGCCCCCATGCCTGGCCCAGGTGTTATTATTTTAGGGGTAGTCCTGACCCTCACTCTTATCCTTAAGAGTCTTCCCTACTAGCATCCTATAGGTCAACCTAAAATTTCTATCATTGGTGTTTTATTTATTTGAGTCATGTCGGGTCTTTCTAGAAAGTGGCCTGAGTTAAGATACAAATTCAATATGGGGAGAGGTGTGAACACATTGGGCTGCTACCACCTCAACAAGTGAGTGGGTCTCTCAGATTAGCGTGCCCATCCAGGCAGGAAACCTTGAGGGACAGGGACTCAGGGTTTGAAAGTACTGCAGCGGGAACCTGCAGGGGACCCTAGAAAGTGAAGCACCCTGGTATGAAGTAGCCACTCTTTCCAGGGAGATGTCCAAAGATATGTTTTATTTATTTAACTGTTTTACCTAGGGCCGGCCCTTAATCTAAGGTCATCATGTATTTATATTAGATCGCATGTCTTTGAACCTCAGGTCAAGACTAACACAGCATTTGTGGTATTGCACTTGAATTTAATAACCCAGACCAGGTAGGAAAAAGGAAATCCACTTCGGGCTAGGTGGTCCAGGGTTACACTGGCCTGTGGCAATGTGACATTGCTCTTTGCTCAGGTGGCAGGTAAGGTGCACAAGGCTGCTGCAGTCAACACAGTTGAGGTTAGACGGCATAGAATCACAGACTGGCAGAGACATTAAGGGTCTTCATCACTGCCTCCATGCTTCTGTGTCTTCTCCATCCTCACAGGCTTTGGGGCTCTGGCTACCTGTAATTGGGCAGCTGAGAGGATGTGATCATCAGCTGATGTGAACCCTGACTCACCCAACCCTCTTCTATGTGCCTTTGCTGAGCACCACGTGCTGGATTTCAGCTCCCATTGTATGCCAGGTGAGCCTTTCGTTGTTTGCCTGGAATGGTCTTGCAGGGTTGGTGTGTTCCTTGTCCAGGCTAACCCATCCAACTAAGTGTTTTATAAACAACAAAGCAAGTGTATTAGGAGTTTTCACATGCATTAGTAATACATACTACTTTTAGAAAATTTAGAAAATACAGAGAAGAAAATGGAAAAGTCATCCATAACCTATTACCCAGGGATAAGCACAGTGGCCTTTGGAGGTAAACCCTCCCGCCTTCCTTTCTGCCTCAGCGCTCACTGCGTATGCAGCTAGATGGGATGCTGGGAGGCCCAGACGTCCCCATCCCCAGACGCCCCAGGCATGACTGGCAGCAATGATTTACTTAGGGGCAGGGGAGGGGGCGCCAGCTTTCCGTTTGGATTCTGGGGCTGGGGGCCAGTGAGAGGCTGTCGGGCTGGCTTGGCCGAGAGAGGGACCCGCCCCCCACAGTGAGGCCTTCGGAGCTGCAGCTCCCTCAGGGAGCGAAGGGAGGGAAGATGCTCATTGTCAACAGCGCGTGGAAGCTGCTGTTTTCTCTCGGCACCCCTGTCGCGGAGCGGGGTCCTGGGCGGGAGGTGACAGGAAGGGCACCCCTGTCGCGGAGCGGGGTCCTGGGCGGGAGGTGACAGGAGGCGCCACCCTCTTGTCCCAGCGCCCCCACCACGGCCCGCTGCCTTCGCGTTCCCTTTTAGATTTCCTAATTCGAAGTCTATATTTAGTCTTTTCTGCACTAGAACACACGCGGCAGTTCAATATGAAATCTAAGATGTCATAAACCAGCAACCTCCTGTTCCGCTTAAAATGTGCGCAGAAGCCCAAGGAGTAAGGAGCGCTCGCTGCGGCGACGAATCCCCCAGGTGTGGCGGCGTCGCCGTCTCTCTTCATTCCCCAGATCGCGCCGGCCAGGAGCAGCGGGCGCCAAGCGCGGGGCGCTCCTCTGCTGGCTCAGCCTCTCCCCAGGCAGCCCCTGCTGGGGTTCTGTTTATTTTGCAATTACCACTAGAAGCAGACTCGTGGGGATATTTTTGCTTTGAGGCTAAGAATTTATATTTCAGAACTTCCTCCTCTCCTTAGAGCACCGGGTTCGGTAAGGAGGGTTTGCAAACAACAGCTCTCGGCGCTCTCTCTGACAACACTCCTGCTGATGATCCTCCGTAATTTCATCATCCACAGACGTGATCCTTCCAATCCTCAGCCCCCCAGGCCCTCTGCGTGCTCTTCTCCAGTGATCTGGTCCGTCGCGGCATGTCCGCCCTCCGTGGCCAGCCCCTGGACTTTGTCAGGACCAACAGCTGTGCTCTGGCCACAGCCTCAGTTCCAAAGTCCCGCTGCCCGATCACAGGTCCCCTTCCGGCCGGGTCTTCTGTCTCCAGGGACTCTTCGGCTTCTGGAGGGGCCCACAGTTGATTGGTCCCCACCTTTCCTCTGCCCCTCACTGCCACCTGCAAGTCCCCCTGCCCTCCATACCCACTTAGACGTGGTGGTCTGGCCCTCATCCCTCTGGTCAGTACACAAGCAACTCCCTCGGCCCCTCTCTCCTTGTTGTCCCTTCCTGGCAGAACCAAATCCCGGCTGATCCTCCCCACCACTCACCCTGTCTGCACCAGCCCTGCTGGGTGCCGCTGCTCTTTCTCACTCTAAGTCCAGCCTGCAGCTGGCTCCCTGCTCCTGCCTGGCACTCCCATTTTGTCTCCCCACGCCACTTATTCTTCCATTCTCAGAACAGTGACATCACATTTTCTTCTTCCCCCTCAAACCCTCCACACTTCCTCCCGGTCCTCACTCTGAACTGATATCCTGGCTTCCTAATTCACTAGTATGACAAGTTCCCTGTCTTACCACCACGACAGCACCCGCCCCGCCTCCATCTGCGCCTACCCACTCTGCCTGCCCTGCCAGTGCCAGGGTGGCCTTCCCCAGCCCCGCCAGCGCTACTCGAAGTGTGGGCCTGAATCCCGACCGGCCACCAGCATCTCCTGGAGAGCTTGGATTTGCAGCGTCTCCAGCCCCGCTGCAGGCCTGCTGGATCAGACTCTCTCGGGCAGGGCTCTCCGGGGAATTCTTACCCACCACAGAGATTGAGAAGCACCAAGATAGGTCCCCTTTTCTGTCACCTGCTCAGGGACAGCCCTCAATAGTTGTCCCCTCTCTCCTGCATCATCACACCCTCCTGTCTCTGCCAGATCCTTTCCTTATCAGACACACAAGCTGGAAACAAAGCAATCTCTCTAGATCCCAAATCCCACTTTAGCTACTGCCCCATGCTTCTTCTTCCCTTTTTTCTCTTGAACCCCCTTCAATCAGTCTTTGGTTTCTATCATCCCCCAAAACTGCTCTTGCCAAGGTTACTGTAGCAGAAACTGGCCAGGTGGTCACCAGGCAGATTTCTCTTCCAGGGCACACAGCTAAATGACCTTTCCCAGTCACTTTTCATCTAAATGAAGCTGTGTGACTAGTCCCTGCCGTAAGAGCGGGAGGGCTGTGGAGGGCAAGGTGCCACCTTCAGGCTGAAGCGTCTGAACGTGGGTATGCTTCCACACGGTCTGGGCCCCAAATCGCCGCGTGGAAGCTGTCTGCCAAATACTTGACTGAACTGGGACGTGAGTGAGAAATAAGCTATATATTTGGTTACATTACTGATTTTGGGGTTGTTTGTTAGAGAAGTAAGCCTGCCGTGGTAAAATTACCTGTTTCTAAATCCAATAGTCAGTGCTCAGTTATTATTACGTGACCAAACAGCAACATTTAGCAAAGTTGATCAATGGTTCCTTCTTGAGATATTTTCTTCACATATTCTCTAGGCCTTTTTTTTTTTTTTTAACTTTTTTTAACTCTACGCTTTTTTTTTTTTTTACTGGCACTGTTTTCTTTTTCCAGCATATTGTGGGGGTACAAATGTTAAGGTTACGTATATTGCCCATGCCCTCCTCCACCTTGAGTCAGAGAGCTTCAAGCATGTACATCCCCCAGTTGATCCATTATGTATGTATATATCCACCCTCTCCCCCCCACACCCGATAAATGTTATTCCTATATGTCCACTCAGGTGTTGATCAGTTAATACCAATTAATACCAATTTGCTAGTGAAACTCTACTTCTTTAACTCACCTTAGCATTCTTTGCTCAGTCGTCTTTGTCTAAAATTGCCTGAGGGCTCAGTCCTTAGTACTCACTTCTCTGTTACTAGCAACCTCGTTCTTGGCTTCAAATACCTCCTCTACAAGGCTGATTCCCAAGTTTAGATCTCTAGTCTGGACCCTACTAGACATCTCTATGTGATGTCTAATAGACCCTCACACTATACCATAATGTGGGATGCCAAAACCATATTCCTGATGCCATTCAGCGTATCCGCCACACCCTTCCTTGTCCCAGTAAGTGTTAACTCTGCCCTTTCAGATGCTTAGGCCACAAACTGTGACCCAATCCTTGCCTCCTTTGCCCATTTCCCATAGCCTATTATTATCAAATTCTATAGGTCTTACCCTACCAATATCCACACCCTCATCTCCTCCCTGTGCTCCACCACCACCATCTCCTGCTGGGGCCATTGCACCCTCCTGTCCCCTGTTCACATTGTCCTGCCTGCTTTCTGTTCTCCATTGAACAGCCAGGATGCCCTTCATACACATAAATCAGATTAGCTCACTTTTCTCTACCAACCCCCTCCCAATATTTTCCCAGCTCATTTAGAATTAAAACTGCAGTCTTTAAGATGGTTCCCAGACCTGACACACTCAGGCTCTCTGTTACCTCTTGGGTTCAGCTCTTTTGACCCTCTCCTTGACTCAATCCATTCGTGTAAGACTCTCTTCCTTCATGTTTGCAGCATGCCCTTTCCTGGTATATACTCACCCAGGTAATGACAGCTCGCTCCCTTACTTCCTTCGCATCTCTGGTCAAATTTCCCTTGGCAGTGTGGCCTTCTATGATATAACTCATGCCCACCCACACCTACGCTCCCTGTGCCTGTTGGCATCTATCGCTGCTTAGTTGTTTATTGTTTGTCTCCTCCCATCAGAATGCAAGAAGGGCAGGGACTTTGTCATGTTTATTCTGTGTCCCTAGAACATAGAATGGTGTCAAGCACACAGTAGGCACTCAACAAACATTTATAGGATGAATGAAAGAATGAACAGCTAAATGGGCCGGCTGCAGCCTCCTTGGCTTAGGTGAGGAAGCAGGTTTTGCCAGTTGAGTTTGCATGTGTGCTTCATTTCCAGTGAATCCAGAGTCCTGTCTTGCTCTCCCAGTGAATTTCGTCTCAAGGATCTTGTCTCCAAAGCCTTATGTGTATCCTATTTTGGACTGCCCTGGGTGTCTTGTTGACCTTCTCAAAGAGTTGGCCTTGCAGATGCTTGGTGAGTTCATATATGAGTCTCCACCACAGACTCCTGCTCGTGAGGCTCCTGGATCCTGTTTTATACCATGGGAAGGGCTGACCTACCTGCTGAGGTCTGAAAGGGGGCACAAAGGACAGCGTCAGGTTCTACTTTTACAAAAGTGCAGAAAAGAAATCTTGCAAGCATCAGAAAATAGGATGGTTTGGATGTCTGGTCAGTCACAGCAGGATTTTTTTTTAGATGGGGTCTTGCTATGTTGTCCAGCCTGGTCTCAAACTCCTGGGCTCAACTGATCCTCCCACCTGGGCCTCCCAAGTAGTGGGGACTACAGGCATGTGCCACAGTGCCCAGCTTCAGTCACAGAATTCTTAAGGAAGGATGAGCAAAACTGAGCAGGTGGCTGAGGAGGTGCTGCTTCTTGGCACCCCCACGCTCTCACACCATCCCTGGGAAAGGTTGCTGGAACCAGAAAGCACACAGGCTTGGTTGATGAAAAGCCTGTTTATTCCTAGTACACTGGACACTTTGTTCAGGAATAGTTCATCCATTTGAAAATATTGTCCTTGTAATGGTGCCAAGGTCGTTGCCTGCTGGGGTTATCAGCACTGTGTGTGCCAGCTCCAACTGGGGTATTTTAATAGGTGTATCATTTCCCTGCCAAAGTGACTAAAGAACATTGAATAGTTAATTTGTATTCAATGCTCTGCCGGCATGCATTCTTAATATTCAGTTTTTGTTGGGACTTTGAGAGAAAAAGAGAAAGAAATGAATAAATAGGTTAGGATACAATGCACTGCTTTAAAAAGGAATTTTAAGTGGCACTCTGACTTACTTCAGGGTTCTTCATACCCATTTGGTAATAACAATATATCTATGCAAAGCATGGGAGAGTTTTCAAAAAAAATTTATATTCATTCTCTCCTTTGATGCTCAAATCAATACTGTAAGGTAGGGTGGTGGGTCCTCTATTTTAGGTGAGAAAACTAAGGCTTAGGGAAATTAAATGGCTTGTGCCAACCAAGGTCAAGGAATTAAGCATGGTGGAAGAAGGATTTAGAGTCAAGCCTCTCAAAGCCTAGGTTTGACCATGCCTATCCCATTTTGGTGAGCCAGGCAGGGGCAGGGGATACAAAGGAGGAAGAGTCTAGCTGAGTTTGGTCAGAGACACTTGAAGTCGAGAAGTGAATGTGAGTGAACCGCAACTTTGTTATTATCGACGGCACTCCACGTCAGCCACGGTAATAAAGGTTTCTCACCTTGAAAACTGTGTGAAGACCCTACCTGCTGAGTGGATCATGAGCATCCACTCAGGTGTGGCAGGGCCTGGCATAGGCAAGCACCTCATGCCACAGCCCCATGGCACTGTGGGAAAATCTCCACCCTGGGCTTCAGGAGACCGGAGTTCTGTGCCAGCTCCACAGTATGTGAGTCTGTTGCATGACCTTGAGCAAACAAGGTCTATAATCTGTAAGGCAGATTTGATTGCATCTGACCACCACCCCCTGATATTCATGGCCAAGTTTTACTGAAATGTAGCAATGGCTGTAACAAAGAAATAAAAAACAGGCCCATCAGGTTTGTGAATGCCACAAAGCTGGACAGTGTAGCTTATAATGGCAAATGGCAGATGAGGTTTCTAGAAGATCTTGAGACTGGTTGGAACATTTAGATGAAACCTCTAAGGTAATTAGACAGAATTGTATTGGGGTTTAACAATAACTGCACCAGTGACAGCACTTGTTCTTGATCCACATCTTATGTACTCATAGGAGGATTTTGGGAAATCTGAATACACATGTTTGGGCTGGAGAAGGTTTAGGGGTTTTCATTGACTCAAGGCTCAATATGAATGGGGGTTGACAAAGAAGTTAGCACAACCATAGCAATGACAAACTGGAGCCAGCATACGTGGCTGAGAAATCATGGTCTACGTCAGGGCTGAGATGGCCTATAGAGGGGAACACCCGATGGGGCGACACGATGGTGGTTTTTGCATAGTTAAATGATCAGGAGGACGAGGAAGTGCGTAATCTACGTGGCTAGCTGCAGGGCCAGAGCTAGGCAGGTGAATGGAAACTAGACAAAGCCACTCTGCCGGGCTCTGCGTATCCAAAGATCATTAAGGCTTTTGGTCCTAGTGCTTCAGTCCTGGGTTATGCACCTTTGCTGGGAGGTGCAGCTGACTTTCCAGATTCCAATTCCAGGCCTTCCACTCCCTCTTGTGCACAAAACCCTTGATCAGACACTGTCCTCTTCTTCCTACAGGGAACGGTCAAAACGTGTGTTTTTCAGAGGCCTCTGCAGCCTATGCCCATTGTGTTGTGGAGTTTTAGCTCCTCTTGGCCCTGTGGAGGGAGGGTAGATTCTAGAAAAGATCCCTATTCAGCCACTTCCTGCCACTGCGACCCTGGGCAAAACCTCTGGCTCCAAGTGGTGTATGGGCAACAGTGGAGGGGTAGCAAGGAAACTCGAGTGGGTTCGTTAGAACTAGGAGCAGCAAGAGAATCTGAAAGAGCCCCCTTTCTTAAGAAGGTACTTGACTACTGCCGATCAATTCAGAGAGGCTTCAATGACTCTTAAGCGGATTAGGCTGCCGGACTTCAGTGAAACTTTTGTGCTTTTGTTTTGCAGAGTGGAAACCCTTGACACGTGTTATACACAAACAACACTTGGGGTGGAACAAGAGCTTTACAATGATCTGTCTGGGACCCATAATACAATTCAGCATCTCTTTAGAGCTTCAGTCTATCAAATGTTTTCAAAATATCTCATTCAACCTTCACAATCACTGAAGTGCTTGAAAAAAAAAATTCTCATATTTTAAGATTTCTCTAGTAGAAGCATTACCGGCAACCTTCAACAGCCACTCAAAGAGATGTAGTTTCCAGACCTGGCACCCTCTGACTCTCTCTCTATTACGGAGCTCTTCTTAGAAGAGATACTGCCCGGAAAGAGGTAAAGTGGACATCATTAGCCTCATTTGCAGCTGAGGAAATTGAGACTCAGAGTGGCGAAGTGACTTTTTCAGAATCACAGCAGTAAATGGTAGAGTCAGGAAGCTAAGCCAGACCATCCTACTCTTGTCCTGTTGAGATAGTGAGAGCAAAGGAAAATGTGGCAATGAGGGAATAGAGCCCACTCATCCCCTGCTCTCTCTACCCCAACGCTTGCTAAGACTCCAGGGTGACAAGAGGAAGAGAAAATATGGATAGGGACATGCTCAGATTGAAGAGCTCTGTGTGTATGTCCTGGACACCATGAGTGTCAAGCACACAGCAGTGTGGAGGGAATGGGGTCACAGTCCTAGAAACAGGATCATGCAAGTGGCCTTGGAGGACCAGAAGAGGAAGCCTGTGATCTTCCAAGTACCTTTAGGTGATGTGGTTTTAGACACTGGATTTGGCCAGTGAAGTGGACATTTGCCCTTGTAGTTGTCCAACATCCATTTATTTTTCTTCTGTTAATCACACCCCAACTTCCTGCTTGGAAACTACCTCTGACCTTGTTCTCAGTCCGTGGATTTCTAGAGGAGCTGAATCTACCCCTGGCTCAGGAGTCAGGAACCTGACCTGGGCCTAAGCTAATTAATTCATCAAATTGGCCTAGGCAAAGTGATTGGCTCAAAAATAGGCAGTGACCCAATTAGAGCCAATAGGACTTATGCTAGGTATTCCAGAGCAAAGACATTCATTTTCTGCTGGGTGTGGACCTGGAAGGGTGTAGTTTTGGGAGCTGCTGACAGCCATCTTTCAATCATGAGTCTGTTTGAGAATGGCTTCAACAAATAGGAAGTAGAGCAGAGAGACAGAGATAAATTGGATCCTGATAAACTTTATTTGAATCTTGTATACAATGATCTTCCTCCTGAGTTTTTCAGTTATGTGAGCCAATAAACTTTTTTTGTTTAACCCAATTTGGGTCATATCTTCTCTCAATTATAGACAAATGGATCTTGTTTCAGAAAGTAATATTTTAACTTTACATAAATAGTATGCAGAGTTAAAGTTTATCATATAGATTTCTGACCATGGAACATTTTTTGTACAGAATTGTGTTAGGAAAGCTTGCAAAGGACTTCTGTTTCTGACTACAGTGGAGTGGCTGGTATCAAGAACAATCATAGCTGGGCATGGTAGCTCGTGCCTGTAATCCCAGCACTTTGGGAGGCTGAGGCAGGAGGATTGCTTGAGGCCAGGAGTTAGAAGCTGTAGTGAGTTATGATAGTGCCAATGTACTCCAGCCTGGGTGACAGAATGAGACCCTGTCTTTGAAAAAAAAAATTTTTTTTAATTAAAGAAAGAACCATGAAAGCTTTACTTAAAAACACAGCTTTTTTATAGCATAGAAATATGTCAAGGCAGCCAGAATTGGAGGGACAGAATTTCTAAGAGAATGACATAAAATTCCAATCAAAAGCCCAGATTTTGTGGAAAGTGGCTCACTAATTTTGAAATTTATATGGAAATGTAAAAGTCCAAGCATAGCAGTCTATCTTGAAAAAACATTTTCTTAACACTATCAAATATGAAGACTTATAAATCTATAGCAATTAAAAGAGAATGATATTGCCTCAACCATAGACAAATAGTCCACTGAAAACAAAATAAAAAATCCAGACCAAAAAATATAAAGTCATTTGATTTTCAACAAAGGTGTTGCTGCAGTATAACAGGGAAAACATGGTTTTTTTCAATAAACAATGTGCTGAGTCAGTTGGATACATATGTGAGAAAAAGTGAACTTGACCCCTACCTCACACTATCCACAAAAATCACTTTCAAATAGGTTACGGACCTAAATGTGAAAGACAAAGCTTCTAAAAGATAGCATTAAAAATATTTCATGGCCTTGGGGTAGGGACTTATTTCTTAAATAGGCCAGAAAATGCACTAAGTATCTTAAGGGAAAATAGTGAAAAATATTAAAAATTTCCATTCAAAATATTGAAAAATTAGCCAATTGACTAAATTGGATCTTGTTAAAAATAAAATTAAAAAAATGAAATTTTTAAATAAAAAAAACTACTAAATGAATGGAAATACAAGCCATAGAGTGGGAGAGATGTTTGCTATGCATATATTTGACAATAGACTTGCATCTAGACTATATAAAGAGTTCCCATATATTCATAAGAAGACCACAGACAGCTGATTTTTTTTAAAAAAGGGGGCCAAAGACTGACACTGCCTTTCACAAAAGAGCATATCCAAATGGCAAACAAATATACAAAAAGATGTTCAGCATCCTTAGTATCAGGGAAATACAAATCAAAACCATAATGAGATAACTCTTTACATGTGCTAGAATGACTAAAATTTGAATCATGGATAGTACCAAGTGTTGAAGATTTGGAGCATCTAAAACACTCATACACTGCTGGTGGGACACAATGGAAACTAGTGTTATCTAGCAGAGCCAAACGTTCCTTATTATCAGCTCTATTCCTAGGATTCAACAGTAGTATTTTTCTATTTCTCTTTATATTTTCTCCAGTTTTTGTTTTGTGAATTTGTTGCTATATAATTTACCACATATCTATTACAACTGCTAGATCTTCATTGCAGTTTATACCTTTATCATTCTAAAATGTCATGCTTTGTCTTGCTTTATGCTTCCTGCCTTAAATTCAACCTTGCTTGATCTGAGGAATGCTGATTCCTCTCCTTGTTGTTGTTATTTGCCTTTCCTTTGTATATATTTGTCAACCCAGCTGCCTCCAGATCTTTGGTACTTTGCCGCAGTCAGGCCCACTCTGTCTTGTGTTGACCTCATTACCAGCCGATGAGACCCACCCTTGACCTCTGGTACTCACTTCTCACTACCACTGGTAGGAAAAGTCCTCCCCCCTGTGTTCTGCTCTTTGGGCAGATGCCCCAGCAAGGTGGCTTAGAGCCCTAGCGATACCAATTTGTCACCCAGATCTTCCCATTTCGGAGTGTACAGGCATCTCGAGGGGCCAAGTCAGAGTGGATTTAGGTGCCCCTCTCAAGAGTTATAACTAAATCTGCTTTTCTCTGTACCCTTCTCAGTCTTTTACCCGGCTTAGAATGCCCTCCCCCTTCCCCTCCACCTGTCCAAATCCTCGCTGTCCTGCAAAGCCCCACCTCAGTCCCATCTCTCGGACGAAGCCTCCCGGATGATACTAGCCCTTCACGATTGTTCCTTCCATTGTACTCAAGGCTGCTTTTTCCCCCTAGGATTATCTTGGATGCAGGTACTAGAAAATCCAGTTGAAAATAGCTTAAACCATAAGGAAAATGTCTCCTATAACAACAGGTCCAAAGGTCCTGTGGTTTCAGGGTTGGTTAACTCAGAGATTCGACCCTGTCGTGAAGGACCCTTATTCTTTCCATCTCTCCATTATGTCGTCCTCAGTATGTTGACTACTCTCCTTATGGTGGTGAGATAGCTGCTTCCTAAGTGCACCCAACAGGATCAGTGGCGGAGGGGAGAAGAGGTCGGGCACCTTTGGAAGGGGAAGAAAACCTCCCCAGAGGCCACTGGCCAGAATTGCAACCACTGTGCATCCTTACACAGGAAAGGGACTGAAAGTCCCATGAAGGGCTTGGATAAAGCAGGAGTCTCCCCCTGGAACAGGGGAGGCACCCAGACTTCCTTAAAGCACATAGGCAACCCAATTTCTGAACAGAACTGGAGGGTTGCTGGCTAGGAGGTCAGGGGAGGATGGCGTGTGCTAAGCCTGCTGCACCGCTGTTCACTCATCTGTTACTTTGCCACTTACAGCCCAATCGTCTTCTAATGCTTTCTTGTAAACCCTTGAAAGCACAGGCCAGGTGTTGTTCATTTGGGTATCTCCTGCAGAGATTGGCACATGGTCAGCTTGATAATTGTCCATTAAGTGAGTTATTAGGTGGAGGAAATAAAGTGGTATTTAATAGCAATGGGTGGGAGGTTAGTGCAGGGCCAGCAAAGGTAGCAGTCATGGGATCAGGGAGAAAGAAAACACTGTATCATTCCAGAGTACCTTTTAGCAAAAGGCACATAATCCTTACAACAAGGAAGGGGGGAGCCATGGCAGGTTTGAGGAACAGGCTAAGGCAGGTGACGCTGGGAGGCTGGGAAGCCAGCCAAGCCTACCGAACATTAAACAGTTATACCCTCCTGAGGATTCTGGGCTTTTGTCTTGCGTAACTTCATTCAAAATTTCTGTCGATGTATTTTGCACATATTTTAAGCATTGGAATAACCATATATTTGTTAGTCAATAACATATTTGTGACTTCTTAAATTTTGGTGTTTTTGCTTACAAAGTTTTTGCTTGCAAAGTGCCACAACAATTACCAATAGAGTTTAATTATAATTACCCCTACTGATAGCTAGTGTAAACAAGCAACTGTCTAGGTTTGTGAGTATGGCTGTGATTGCATGTGATGGTATGAGACAGAGAGACAGAGAGAGGGAGAGAGACGCAGTGTGGTGGGTTTAAAACATATCTGCAAATTCTTTGATGCTTCTGCCATTGAGAGGTCGGGTATATATATGCCCCTCCCCTTGAATCTGGGCCTTAATGATTTGTTGACCGATTTTAGTGACTGGTTGGCCAATAGATAAAGGCAAAGATTACACTATCTGTCTATGACGCTAGGTTATAAAAGGCAATGCAGCTTCCACCTGGTTCTCTTGGAATACTTGCCTTTGGTGCCCTGAGCTGCCATGTGAGATGTTCAAGGTCACCAAGCTTTGAGGAGGCCACATTGAGAGCCCGGGTGTATGTTTTCTGGCTGAGGGGCCCAACTGAAGTCCCAGCCAACAGTTCCCATCCACTCGCAGACGCGAGTGAAGATCCTTAGATGATTCCTGTTCCAGTTACTGGGTTGCTCCCAGCCTCCAAGTCTTCCCAACTGAGACTCTAGACATTATGACGACGAGACAAGCTGTCCCCATGTAGCATTTGCTAAACCCCTGGCCCACAGAATCTGCAAACGTAATACAATGGTTGCCTTTTACTGCCCAGTTCTGGCATAATTTGTTACATAGCAATGGATATTTGAAATAGTTAGTCATCGTGCACTTTCATCAGAACACAGTTTGCAGTAACTGCTATTATCACGCAGAAACAATTCCTTGTGTTTTATGTTTCAAATACATGACTACATAGTATCTAATAGTTATTTACCCTAAGTAAATAGTCAATAATGTCGATTTCAGTGGCTTCATCAAAGAAAAGCCCCAAATACAGTGTCCCTTCTGGACCCTCCACTCAAAACGAGCAAATATGTGTACCTTTATATTGTGTGGTTTATATAGACATGCTGATGAGACTGAAGGAGCAGCACACACATGACACATTCATACTCAATTCAGAGTATGTGTTCTGCATTTTGACTTGGTCCGGGAGCACGTTTCCTGTGGTCTGGTGGGAGGCCGATGGAGAGGGAGGCTGGCACTCCAGTCCACCTGAAGGCCAAACAGAAATGACTATGGGGAACTGGTGTTGGAGGCAAGGAGAAGAGGGCAGGGAGGAGAATGTTCCAGTAGTCTGGTTGGAAGTGGCCAGTCTTTCCAATTAGATGAAAGAAAAGACTCAAATGAGATCTCAAAGTAAAATGCATCGTGGGCTATAAATAAGACTCACATGTTAAACAATGCGTCTTTGAAAACTCGAAAACAAAATGATTGACAATATCATACAAAGCAAAAGCAAATAACAAAAAAATAGGGATTGGCATCCCTAAAAATCGAACAAGGTTAAGTTTAAGGCAAGGAGTATTAAGCAAGACAAAGCATGATGTTTTATAATGATAAAGGTGTAAACTACAATGAAGCTTTAGCAGTTATAAATAGATACATAGTAAATTATATAGCAACAAATTCATAAAACAAAAACTACAGAAATACAAAGAGAAATAGAAAGAAAAATATTAGTGGTAGAAGATTTCAATTCTTTTATCTGAGCCTTTGACCGGAACACAAAAATAAGACTATTAGGGACCAAAATAACATAATTAATAAGATAGATCTTATGAATATATATTCAAATGCTATATTAGAGAATATATCTTCTTTAAGTACTCCTGCAATAAGCATTTCCACAAAATACAAGTTAACTTAAAATTAATAATAAATTATTAAAAACCTTATCATTTAGAGAATTTAAGCTCTTTAATAACTCTTTTATCAAGGAAGAAATTTGAAAGTATAGGAAATCTACAAAGTAATGACAATACATTATAATCAGAATCTTTGTAATATAGCTAAATTGGTGCTCAGAAAGAAATTCAAAGTCCTAAATATTTATATCAATAAACAAGAAAGAATAAAAATAAATTAAGCATCCAGTGTTAGAAATTTAAAAGAACAAAAAAACTATGGCAAACAGATGGAAAGAACATTAAATATAAAAGCTTAACTTTTTACATTAGAAAACATGAAATGGTAATACTAAAAACCATATCTGTCCAAGAACTGTTTTGGGGGGAGTAAAAATAACAAAACATTTAGATTTTAATTAATCTAATCAAGAAAATAGGAAGAAAGCCCAAATATACAAAATTTTAAGCAGTGAAATTGAAGGAATCATAAATGGCTGCTTTGCTTAATTCTATGTAAATAATTAGATAAATAGATGTTTTCTTAGGAATTATAAATTTCCAAAATTGATCAGAACCAAAAGAAAATCTAAACAGACCAATTAACATGGAGAAATTAGAAAATGTTACTAATGAGCTAACTCCTAAATAGTAACAGGCCCATATAGTTTCTCAGGAAAATTCTATAAAACTTTTAAGGAACTGATAATCCCAATACTATTTAAACTGTTTTAGAACAAAGGAAGAGAATCAAAGGTACATATTCTTCTTATGAAGCCAGTATAACATTGATATTAAAACCCAACAAAAAATAAAGTTATAGCCCAATCTTATCTATGAATATTGATGTAAAAATCCAGAATACAAGAAAAAGCCTGATTAAAGTCAGAAAATAGATAAAAACATGTATTATTACATTGTTAATAATGTGTTAGAAACAGTAGCTGACATAATTAAATAAGAGGAAATATTAGAGGTATAAAAACTTGAAAGTATGAATTAAAATTATCATTTTTTGGTAGACGGTATTGTTTACCTAAAAAATTTAAGAGAGTCAATTAAAAATCTATTATACATAATGTGAAAATTTATTTAAGAAGTATGAAACAGAGTTAATTAGGAATTAATAATTTAATTATATAAAAACAGTAGCCAGTTAGAATGTGACAGAAGAAAGACTTCATGTACTATAGGAACAAAAAAATAAATTGTCCAGAACAAATTTTTGTTTGTTTTGAGATGGGAATCTTGCTGTATTGCCAAGGCTGGATTTGAACTCTCTGGGCCTAAAGTGATTCTGCCTCAGCCTCCAGAGTAGCAGGTATATGCCTCTGCACCAGCCAGAACAAATTTAAAAGAAAATTGTGCAAGAACTATATAGAGAACATTTTGAAATGCAAATGAAGATTTAAAAAATTAAAAGGAAAGTCATACTATGTTCTTTGGTAGGAATATTCAATATTGTAAAAATGTTAATTCTCCTTAAATTAATCTAAAAATGTAAACCAACAACAATAAAAATACTACCACACTATTCTTTTAGAATTAAATATGTGATTATATAATCTATCATAAAAATAAATAATTACTAACCAGGAAAAAATCTTAAAAAGAATAGTTATAAAGGGATGTATTAGTTTTCTATTGTGACATAACAAATTAGCACATATTTGGTGATTTAAAACACCTTCTTAGCTCGCAGAAAAAGCTACTTCTGAGCTCGCAGTTCTGTGGGTGAGAAGTCCTGGCACGGCAAGGCAGGACTTTCAGCTCAGGGTCCAGTGAGACTGAAATCCATGTGTAGTCAGTCCAGGCTGCAGTCTGTGCTGGAGGATGGACTCAGGGAGATTCAGCCTCCAATTTTATTCAGATTGTTGGCCAAATTTAGTTCCTTGTGGTTCTAGGACTGAAGACCCCACTTCCTTGCTGACTGTCAGCCAGGGACTATTAACTCCTAGAGACTTCCCACATGCCTAGCCACATAGCCCTCTGCATCTTTAAGGCCAGCAGTGGAGAATTTTCCTCATATGGTTCCTTTTCATGTTTTGAGTCTACTTCTCCAGAAAACACCCATTCTCTCTCTCTCTCTCTCTCTCTCTCTCTCTCTCTCTCTCTCTCTCTCTCTCTCTCTCTCTAAACAGGGTATTGCTCTGTCACCTGGGCTGGAGTGCAGTGACGTTGTCATAGCTCACTGCAGCCTCAAACGCCTGGGCTGGAGCCATCCTTCTGCTTCAGCCTCCCAAGTAGCTGGGACTACAGGTGTGCCAGCCCACCCGGCTAATTCTTCTATTTTTTGTAGAGACTGAGTCTCCCTCTTGCTCAGGCTGATTTCGAACTCCTAGCCTCAAGTGATCCTCCTACCTCAGGCCATTCTCTTTCAAGACGGTAAAGCAGGGAATTATAGTTGACTGAGGTCTAATTCAGACGGAAGAAATTAAGCTCAAATCCTGTTTCTTTGCCTGATTTTTAATAACCCACTATCTTTGCAATATCAATTTCAAATAATCATTTCCTGTGTCATAAATTAACATGACTTCCTGATAGAATCTGTCTATCAGGTTCACCCAGGTGAACCACCCCTCCACCTCTGCCATCTCATCTACTCCATCCCCTCCCCCTCCATCTCTACCTCCTCCATCCCCTCCATCCCCCTCTACCCCAGCCTCTAATTCTTTGGAGGAACATTGTATTTGGCCCCGTTAGAGAAGGCTAATAGACAGACTCTATCAGGAAGATAGGTCAGGTTCACCCAGGATAATCTCCCTTTTTAAAAGTCAACTATGTCAAATAATGTAACTTAATCATGAGAGTGACTGTCCTATCATTCACAAATTCCAGGGATTATGAAAGATATCTAGGAAGGGAGCCAGAAGAAAACATAGGAGAATTTTTCTTTTAATTTAAAAATATTTTACAAACTAATTTTTTAGAATTATATTTTTATAACTAGTTTTTAAAATGTCAGAATGAAGAGGGCCTAAGTATGACTCAAAACATATTATAGAAGCCGTAAAAGAAAAAAAATGACAAATTCAACCAATTCTGAAATTTAAAAAATTCTCCTGGCAAAACAAAACTCCTGTAAACAAAGTAAAAAGCAAGTCGAGTTCTAACTGGGAAAAATCTAGCTCATTGAGATCTTAACTAAAGTATAACTTTCCTAAAGTATAAAGATCTCTTACAAATCAATTTTAAAAGAGTAAAATAGTCCAATAGAGTAATGAGCAAAAAATGTGACTAGATAGTTCACAGAAAAAGGAATAAAAATGGTTCCTAAAAGCATGAAAACATTCTTGATTTCACTTATAATTAGAAGAATGCAGTTATATTTTTAACCTGTCAGCGTGGCAAAGATGAGAACATTGATAACACATTGTGTTGGCAAGGCTGTGAAGTTATGGTGGTGAGGTATAGATTGCTCTAACCTCTAAGGAGAGCAATTTGGCAGTAAAAGTCAGGTATCCTTACCCTTTGATCCAGTACATCCACTTCTAGCAATTTATCCCACAGATATGATCATATGTAAGGAAAAGAAAATATCCAATAGAATTGCCGAGGGATTCAGAGCACAGCAGCGGGGGCCGTTGAGCAGTTGCCCTCCCTGCAGCAGATTTCATGGCTGCTACACCTCCAAAATCTGTCCTGACCATCCTTTCACTGAAGTTTGCAGATAACTGCTCGTAAAATGATGACATCCTTGATTTTATAGTTATAGTGACTTGGGCTTTTCTGTTTTTGAAAACTGATTTTTTTTCTTTAATCATTTATTCATTCATTCATCCAATCAGTCTTTATTAAATACTTACTACATGCCAAATGCACAGAACTAAGTGGTACGGACACAAAGGTGAGCAAAACAGACATGGGTCCCAGATTCACGGACTTGCGGGGCTGCTGAGCAGGCAGACATAAATCAATCAGACAGCACATAACTTCAAGCTCTAATAACTGCCATAGGGAAAAAGCGTAGAAAGTTATGCTGCATCTAACACCAGTCTGGGAGATTGGGGAGGGCTCCACAAAAGAAGTGCAATATTAGAAATAAATGCTCATTGAGAAAGCAAAGAGAATATTGTAGATTTTAAAGAACAAAACTAAAATCACCCATAATTTAAGAACTTAGGGATAACCTCACTTAGCAATTTTTTGTCTTTTTTAAAAAATTCAATTGTCTAATACAGCACTGTCCAATGGACATGAATATGAGCCACAGGTGCAATTTTAAAAAATTTTAAGCCTCCTGAGACATTTTATAAAATGACTTTCAGAAGTGCTGCACTCATCTGCATTGCTGGAAATCCTGGGAGTGGATGTCTCATTGTGACTTTGGCAACAATGACCAATGTAATTTCTTCTAAATTTGTTAATTTGATTTGCCAAGTTTGGCATTTCCTTATTTTCACAAACAGTTCAGAAGTCTTTGAATTCTGGAGAGGCTGAACATTCTTTATCCCTCTCTTCATTAGCTCATTCAATTCCAGTTTTACATGACTAATTTTCTTCTCTTAGAAGTGAATAAATGGTGCCTCTTAAATTGAATGAAGTAGGAGTTGCCTGATGCTTGTGTTTATTTTCATAAGCTCATATGGTTTGACTTCAAATCCCAGTGATGGCTGAGCTTTACTGATTGGGTGTTAGAGGACACACGTTGAGGCCTGGAGGTCGCTCAGGGGGAGCTGAGGGCTGGGCAGAAAGGGAGGAGTGGCCACGCCTGCTCTCCAAGCAGGGCGAGTCTGATGCAATGTCAGGTGTGGGAGATGAAGCAGGAAGGCCTGCTGGGCTCCTCTTCCAGCAGAATTTAATATCTTGCTCAGGCTTTATTTTACAGATTTGGGAACTTGGTGATGCTTTAAAGCAGTTTTTTTTTCCCCATATGAGAAGAAAAAATCTGGATACACAGAGCTTTTCAAGGCTAAAGGACTAGAGAGAGGAAAGATGGCCCGTTCCCAGACCTTCTGCATTCGTGCCCCATGTTTGCGCTTCAGCATTAGCCAAAGGTGCAAGACGGTAAAGCAAGAAATTATAGTTGACTGAGGTCTAATTCAGACAGAAGAAATTAAGCTCAAATCCTGTTTCTTTGCCTGATTTTTAACAACCCACCATCTCTGCAGTATCAGTTACAAATAATCATTTCCTGTGTCATAAATTAACATGACTTCCTGATAGAGTCTGTCTCATAAGTGACCAGAACTTCCCACCTCAAAAATAATTAAGGTTGAAAGAGAAGTGACCTCAGCACCCTCGTGGGTATGTGCCCAGAGGAGCCAGCATTCCTAGCTGGGTGGCCCATGTCACAGGCTTCCAGCCACCAGGCCAGCCTGAACACCGCCCAGATAGGCAGGAGGGACTATTTCCCTTGAAGTCCGCTTAGCAGAAAGAGATCAGCCTGGTTCCTCAGAAGCATACCCAGCGAGTCCAGCTGTGTGCAGTAGAGTGGCCAAACAGCTAAGACAGTAAGACTGTTCCAAAGACTTCTCCTGTGCCAGAGGCCACTTGTCATAGCCATGGCTGCTCTGTTCCAACCTGAACCAGGTTTCTGCCAGGTCTCTTCTACCCCTCCACCTCTACCATCTCGTCTACTAAATCCCCTCTACCTCCATCTCTACCTCCTCCAGCCCCTCCAGCCCCCTCCTACCCCAGCCTCTAGTCCTTTGGGGGAACCCTGTATTAGGCCCCCGTAGAGCAGGCTGACCGCTGGCTACCTCCGATTCAGAAATTCTTGCCATAACACCCAGGACATCTTGCATCTGCTTTGTCCCAAAGCCTAAGCAACAATCTCTGAGCCCTGTGCATGTCTGGGGAAGGAAGAGGAACTGGGCAGCTAATTGGGTGTCTAAGCTGGGGAAGAGAAGCACCTTGGATCGGAAAGCCCTCTTCCAGGAAAGACAAGGAAGCCCTTCCCTTCCTTAGCGGTGTCCTTTTCGGAACTAAGGTGTGGATAAGATTTAAAATGTATTCTACTTGCTAATTCAAGTGGAATACACAAAATCCACCCCCCAGTGCCCAGTTCAACCACTTTTGTCGAGGCGGTTTTTACAAATGCTAATGAACCACTCCATTTGGTTTCATAGACAGCACAATCCTCAGGCGTTTTGACACTTGCTAATGATTTAAACTCCCTTTGGCTCCATAAACAGTGGGGGCCAGGCGGGCAGTGCTGGCTGGTGAGAAACCCAGGCGCAGGCTTGCCCAGAAGGACCTGGGGCTGGGGTGGGGCTCTGCCCGCCTTCCCTCCCAGGACACAGGGTGAGTGGGGTAGAAGGAAGGTGAGAAGGTGATGCCCCTTCTTTGGATCTCTTGGTTTCCCTTTGACTCTCCATCTAGAATTCTCTGCATAGGAGGGCTAAACACACACACGCGCACACACACACACACACACACACACACTCATCTCTGCCTCTTGTTGAATAGGCTCTAGGAGGGGCTGGGTGAGAGGTGGGGCACGTGTAGGGGAGACGCCTGATTACACTCCACTCCCAAAGATTAATTCCAAATTCTGTGGGGGTGTGTTGGCAGGCAGGGGAGGCAGGACTAAACAGGGAGGATAAAAACTTGCATCAGCATGATTGCTTTTTAAAAATATGACAGTTTGCGAAAGCTTTATTTTCTGTTTATAGTGAAAGACATTTTTTCTTGCCATTTACAGAGGAATTCAGCAAGAGAGCCTCAGCGCAATTGCAAAACGATCGCACGGAGAACAGGCACAGCCCAGACCACCTGACTTTGACTGGTTCCAGGTGAAGTTTCTTTTGTCATTTGCTGCACTCCCGAGATCTAGTCTCTGCCCTCTCTGTGGGGAGGAGGGGGAAGTTGAGTGGAGGGGACGTTAACTGTAAAGAAACCCGAAGAAAGAGCACAGGAAACTGGTATCACAGGCAGATGCCAGGACCGAGGTTTGCGGGTCCAGGAACGATGAAGGGAGACTGCCACCTATGGACCAGGTTCCAGGGAAGCCTGCACGTGGGGTTTGGTCAGACAGACTCAACACAGAAACAGAGAAAGGAGTCTTCATGGATCAGTCACCGCACCCACTGCTTGCGGACAAAAACACTCTTGACTCGTTCATGACAAAGGATCATTTTCCCAACTTAAAGAACAATTTTTTTTTCACCAGGGTGTGATCTTGTGAGCTAAGTTCTGTATACAAAGAAAATAGTAGACACTTCTGGACCCACCATCAAAATTAAACAGATGTTCATATCATGTAGCTAGTAGTGCCACAGTGGATTCCACTCCTGAACAACACCCGAAATTTTATGGCTTCTTAATAAAAGTGAATCAGCATAATGGATCAGACACAAACACCATCTTGCTGTAGCCATCCCAGTAGAAAAGCAATAGGACAAATAACAACTGGGCAAATATCAAACCCATTACAGAGGATGCCTGGGGTGATGGAATCAGGTACAAAGGGGAAAATCAAGTGAGGTACAATAATAAAACTAGAGAGGGTAGATGGTAATGGCAGTGGGGTAAGAACTGAAGAGTATGATGAAGTCCACTTTGCTCCCAAAGTGCAAAAGAAAAGGAAATTCACAGGATTTGGGCTTAGGCGTAGGGAAGGGCTATTGTGTTATAATCATTTCAATGTATTAGACAGTTGTCCTTTGACATTTGAGATCTGTGTGTTTGTGAATAGCAATTTCTGTTATTCCCATTGTCTTCCATTATAAAATCAGAGCTGCCACACAATATCTACACGATGTTGCAGAAGGAGTGGTGTAGGTATTTGTGTAAGTTTCTGCATATGTGTGTACATGTGTTTATAAACATGTTTGTGCAAGCATGTATTTGTGTGTGTGTGAATAAGCATATGTGTGTGTTTAACAGAGGAGCTCAGGAAGGATTATAGTTCCATCACTCCAAGCCAAAGAGGATTTAAAGGCCCTCTGCCCAGCACTGTGCCACCTAGAGGAACTCTAACCCTGCCCAGGGAGGCGGCACCCGGAATAGGCGCAAATACAGGCCTGGAGCGATCCGAGAGGTAGAGTTGTGCTGTAGAGCCTTCAACAGAAATCAGCAGGTACAACTTGGGGTGCCAGATCTGTACGGTACTTCTGGCGAGTGCCAAAGGAAACACAAGAATGCATCTAACGGAAGCAGGAAGTAGATTTTCTGGTGCAAACCAGGCTGGGTAAGGGAGACTTGCAGAAGACTGCAGCTGGGCAAGACCTGTTCTCTTAGCCCTGCTGGTCGAGGGATATTATCACCAGCTCCTCAGTGAAGAACTAGCGATGGATAACAGAGCCCATTGAATGTCTTTAGGGTTCTTTGTACATACAAACATAAATAGTGCTGAATTCTCATTAGAGACTCAGTTGTTCTAAAACAAATACTCTTCTCATCTTTAATGATGTGTAAGTTCAAGGGCCTCTCTAGATGTTGGAGTATTAGGACACCTGGATTAGGAGGCCTCTCTCTCTCTCCCCTTCATAGATATGAATCACAACCAGGAAGATTTTTGTACCTTTAATGTATGGTAAATAATATGTAATACTATTTCACATATTTTAAATATTATGTAAATTATATTGTATATAAATATTTATTTTGCCTCTTTTAAGCTTATCATTATGTATTTTTATAATGAGTGATCTAGTTCACTCATTATAATGGCCATGCAATGTTGCATTGTATGAATAATCCACATTTTATTTGCCCATTTTGCTCCTGAAAGTCAGATAGCTTATTTCTACTTTTTAGCTGTTACATAGAGTGCTGAAAAGATTGTTCGTTTGCTTGTATCTCCTTGGGCCTATGTATCTCTTGGAAACTTCTAGACACAGAGTGGTGAAATTGTTGATCATAGGTTATGCATTAACTTTACCAGGTGTTGCCAAATTGCTCTCTACAGTGGTTATGTCATTTCATGCTCTTACATCCACTGGCAGTGGATGTAAATTTTCATTTTTCCATTCTTACCAACTGTGGCTCTTGTCAGAGTTTTTTCTTTTAATGTCTACTCTAATAGGCATGAAATATCTATTTGTTTTAATTTGCATCTTCTTGACTAATAATAAGATTGAGCACATTGTCATGTATCTATAGACCATTTATGGTCTTCTACTAATTGTTTCTTCATATCTTTTCCTTTTTTGATGTTTGGTCATTTCTCTTTTCCTTGCTTATTTGTAGGAACTTATTGTATATTTTGAATGGTAATCCTTCGTTGAAAATAAGGATACAGCTATTTTCTCCAAGTCTGTGTTTGTCTCTTTACATTTGTCATTATTTTTTTAAAACTATATAGTTCAATTTTTACTTTTCCATAATAACTTTTGCTTTTGTATTGCTTAAGAAACTCTCTTCTTCCTAGATGTTATATAAATATTTTCCTATAGTTCTAAATGTTTATAGCTTTACCTTAACACACCTGAAATTTATTTTTGTTCATGCAGTGAGGTATGAATCTAATTTTTCCCTTTGAAAATATTATTATATTAACCAATATTCCCTAGTGCCATTTATTGAATACTCATCCTTTCCCTGCTGATTTGCAATATCACCTCTGTCATTTCCAAGTTCCTATTTATATGTGTATCTAGGTTTTTCAGAAAATCTGTTCTATTAACCTATTTATCCAAATGCTGATGCCAGAATATTTTAATTATGATAACTTTATCTTAAGTCTTGATCTCTGTTAGGGTGAATCCCTTTTCTTGACAGTTTGTAATTGCTTTGGTTGTTTTTACCCGCTTTATTCTTCTGAATGGATTTTCTGATCTGCTTATCAAGGTCAGTGAAAAAAGTTTCCTGAGAATTTTGAATAGAATTTATTAAATTTATAGTGTAAATTTAGGACAACTGCTACTGTTAAGCTATTGTCTTTCTGTACATGAACAGGGTATATCTCATTATTTATTCAGATTTTCTTTTATATTTTTTATAAAGTTTTAGAGTCTTCTCTATAAAAGTTTCAAATCTTTTGTTATGTTTATTTCTAGGTATATTATAGAATTTTTAATAGTGTTGTAAATGGTGTATCTTTTTATTTCATCCTCATTCTTTAATGATAGTTTAGCTGATTTTATAGAATTCTAAGTTAACAGTTATTTTCTCCCAACACTCTGAATGTAATTTCTCATTGAGAACTAGGAACAGAAGAAATATTTCTTAACTTGAAAAGGGACATCTACCAAAACCTAAAGCAAATATTATCCTTAATGGTAAAATGCTAAAAGCATCCCATTTAAAGTCAGGAACAAGACAAAGAAAAATATTGGAATGCAATTTCATCCTAATTATTAGGAACAAACAGTTATAAAATGTAATTTTAAAACACACAACATATATCTGGGTTTATTTAAATTAAATCTGAATCTCAGCCTTTTAACTGGTGAACTTAGTCCATTTATATTATTGTGATTATATGCTGTGTAATCACAATATTCTTTTTTTTGTGACTCTTTTTTTTTTTTGGTTTCAGCATATTATGGGGGCCATTTGTGTAACCATCAGCACAATCGACTTCAGAACATTTTCATGAGGCCAAAAAGAAACATTATACCCGTTAGCAGTCACTCTGCCCCCATTTCCCCACAACCTTCTCATCCCTAGGCAGCCACTAATCTGTTTTCATCTACATAGATTTGCTTATTCTGGATATTCAGAGAAATGGAATAATACAATATGTAGACTTTTGTGACTGGCTTCTTTCATATAGCATAATGTTTTCAAGGTTCATCTATGTTGTAATATGTATCAGTACTTCATTCATTTTCATGGCTGAATAATATTCCATTGTGTAGATATATATTTTATTTAGCCATTCATTAGTCGATGGACATTTGTTTCTACTTTTTGGCTACTGTGAATAATGCTGCTATGAACATTCATGTACAAGTGAATTGCAAGTGTGCAATTTTTGTGTGAACATATATATTTCATTTTCTTTCTTCCTTCCTTCCTTCCTTCCTTCCTTCCTTCCTTCCTTCCTTCCTTCCTTCCTTCCTTCCTTCCTTCCTTCCTTCCTTCCTTCCTTCCTTCCTTCCTTCCTTCCTTCCTTCCTTCCTTCCTTTCTTTTTTTTGAGACAGAGTCTCACTCTGTTGTGTGGGGCTAGAGTGTGGTGGCATCAGCCTAGCTCACAGCAACCTCAAACCCCTGGGCTCAAGCAATCTTTCTGCCTCAGCCTCCCGAGTGGCTGGGACTACAGGCATGTGCCACCATGCCTGGCTAATTTTTTCTGGTTTTGGTAGAGACGGGGTCTCGCTCTTGCTCAGGCCGCCCGCCTTGGCCTCCCACTGTGCTAGGATTACAGGCGTGAGCCACCGCGCCTGGTCCGTATTTCATTTTCTTAGGTATATATTAAATTGGGAGTGAAATTAGTGAGTCAAATGGTAACTTTCTATTTAGGCTTTTGAGGAACTCCCAGCCTGTTTTCTAAAGAGGTTGTATCATGTCATATTCCCACCAGCAACGTATGAGGGTTCTAGTGTCTCCACACCCTCGCCAACGCTTATCTCCTGTCTCTGTGATCGTAGCCTTTCTAGCATGTGTGGAGTGGTATTTCACTGAGGTTTTGGTTGTCATTTCCCTAATGACTAATGAAGTTGAGCATCTTTTCATGTGTTTATTGGCCATTTCTATGCCTTATTTGAAGATTCAGACTCTTTGCCCATTTTAAAATTGGGCTGTCTTTTTACAGTAATTAGATATAAGTCCCTTATCTATGATTACAAATATTTTTTCTCATCCTGTAAGTTGTTTTACACTTTCTTGATGGTGTTCTTTGAAGCAAAAAAACGTTTTTTATCTTGATTAAATCTAATTTATGTATTTTTTTTCTTTTGTTGCTTCTACTTTTGGTGTCATCTAAGAAGGCTTTGCCTAATCCATGGTCATGAAGATTTCTTCCTATTTTTCTTCTAAGAGTTTTATAGTTGCAGATCTTCCATTTAGGTCTATGATCCATTATTAGTTAACTTTGTGTATGGAGTGAGGAAGAGGTCCACCTTTACTACTTTACTCTTTTGTAGATGGCTATCCAGTTATCCCAGTGTCATCTGTTGAGAAAGATTCTTCTTTGCCATTTCATGTCTTGCACCCTGGTCAAAAATCAATTGACAGTAAATAAAATAGGGTAAAAATAAAATATATTTAATAAAAATTAACTTTATTGATTTTATTTAATAAAAATTAAATTTTATAAAAAATATTGTTATATTTTAAAAAATAAATATATTATTTTAAGACAAAATGTTTTTGGACTCTAAGTCTATTGCATTAATCTGTATGTCTGTTCTTAAGTCAGTAGTCAGTACCACACTGTCTTTGCTACTATAACTTTATAATACATTTTGGAATCTGAAAGTGTGAGTTCTCCAACTTGGTTCTTTTTAAAAATGGTTTTGGCTATTCTGGGTCCCCTATATTTACATATCAAACTTAGTATCATCTTCTCAATTTCTGCCAAGAAATGCCAGCTGTGTTTTTTTTTTTTTTCTTTTTAAGAGACAAGATGTCACTCTGTTGCCCAGGCTGGAGTGCAGTGGCATAAACATAGCTCACTGCAGCCTCTAATTTCTGGGCTTAAGTGATCCTCCTATCTCAGCCTCCCCAGTAACTGGAACTATAGGCATGCACCATCACATTCAGCTCCAGCTGGGATTTTGATAAGGATTGAATCTGGAGATGACTATGGAGTATTGTCATTTTAACAGTATTAAATCTTTCAGTCCATGAACATGGGATGTCTTTCCATTTATTCGGGAATTCTTTAACTTCTTTCAACAATGTCTTGAGTACTACTTTTATATGTCTTTCATTAAATTTATTCCTAAGAAGATTATTCTTTTTCATTCTAGTATAAATGGAATTGTTTTCTCTCTTTTCTTCTTTCTTTTTGAGACAGGGTCTCATTCCATTGCCTGAACTAGAGTGCAGTGTTGTTATCATAGCTCATGGCAACCCAAAGTTCTGGGCTCAAGCTATCCTTCCAGCTCAGCCTCCTGAGTAGCTGGGACTATAGGTGTGCCACCATGCCCAGCTAATTTTTTTATTTTTTAGATACAGGGTCTTGCTATGTTGCTCAGGCTGGTCATGATCTCCTTGCCTCAAGTGGTCCTCCTGCCTCGGCCTCCCACAGTGCTAGGATTACAAGCGTGAACCACTGTGCTTGGCCAGAATTGTTTTCTTAATTTCATTTTCAGATTGTTCATGGCTAATTTAATGCTTCTTGACTCTTTTCCCAAGGGTTTGCTTTTCCTACTCCTTGTAATATATCCTTAAGGAATTCTTTTATGTTAATAAAATAAATTTCTTAATGGAAACTTCTCTTAGTCTCTATCTGAAAATGTCTTTATTTCACACTTATTCTTGAATGATAATTTAATTGGGTATAGAATTCTGGGGTCAGTGGTTCTGAAGATATTTTCCTATTATATTTTGGTCTTATTTCTTGCTAGTGAAATGTCAGATCTCAGTTTAATTAATGTTCCTTTGCAGGCAATGTGTCTTTTTTTCTGGTTGTTTTTAAATTGTTCTAAGGTTTATTTTTGAGATTCCACAGTTTTACCATATGCACCTAAATGGAATTTATTTTATTTATTCTACTCAATATTTCTTGTGCTTCTTAAATCTGAGGATTTGTGTTTTAATCCTAGAAATTTCTCAGCTATTAGATTTTTAGAATATTGCATTCTCTCTAGTTTCTCTTTCTAGAGTTCCTGTAGATACTATACTATTCTCCCAGTGTTTTTATTTTTGTCATTAAAAAATCTTATTCTGAACTGTATTTGGAGTACTTTTCAGTTCTATATTCTAATTCTTTGTTATGCTTTTCTATTTAATACAAAGTAAGGGAGTTAATTATCCTCAAAAAGAATATTAATATTAAATCTTAAAAGGAGTACTGGAGTTTCATCGGTGGGAGGGGGAAGTTCTCATAAAAAAAGATAATATACTTCCCCCAATCTTACTCCTTAAAAATAAAGAATGGCCCTAAAGTGGCTGTAATTTTTTAAATTAATACTTGTTAAATGATTGAATTTATGCTAAGGGAATTTCTCTGAAGTGGTGGTGGGAAAAGGCCATATATTTCATGATTATAATTTAATGTCCCACTTTTACCTGTTGAGCCTTGACACCAATGAGTCAATAGGGTGCAAAAAACTATGCACTTTGGGATCAACCAGACTTGGGCTCAAATGCCAGCTTTGCTATTAGCCAGTTATGGGTCTTGGCAACTTATTTTAACCTCAGTGAATTTTTCTGAATCTTAATTTTATCATCTATAAAATAAATATATGAGTGTTATCATGATGAACCAATGGCATGATATTAATATATATAAAGTGTCTTGTGAAAAGCCTGGCCAACAGCAGGTGTTTCATAAAAGAAATAATAATTATTATTTCTTATATAAGAATTTTAATCAGAACTGGTGCCGTCGTGCGTGTTATCCTTTTTGGTATTTGAGATCTTCTTATCAGTCATGTCCCATCATGACCCATTTGCTGTGATCTGACCTCCCTAGGAAACATAGATTAATAATTAATCCCGATAAGAGATGGAATAATTTGCTTGTGGAAATGCCTGTGGTAAGTGATATTTCACACTTGAAAACCCCAAATAAAACATTGCGGGGTCCTTTCTTGCATTAGATGATGTAATGCAAAGTCTACCTGGGAGCCACACCCTGCAAGAAAGACCTGTAGGACTCTTAAAAAATAAATGCTTAGAGAAGTGATTCAATCAAAATGGAACTGTTATAAACACACTTTCCCTGTAATTTTTCAAACTAATATATTTAATTCTGTCTGGCAGCATCCTCTAAATTGAATTCACATTAGATAGATGAGCCCATTGGAAGAATATAATACAGTGAAGCAGGAATTACTCTGCCTTTGATGGGAGAAGTCAGAGTTTCCAAAAGGTAAGGCTGCCTTATGCTCGGGGTGTGACGGCAGATATTGCCTTCACTGGGCTGTCCTCATGAATTCTTTCTCTTGTGATATTTATGACAGGAAATAGGATTTTCCTGTAAACGTGTTTTAGTGATTAACACTTCCATACATACGTGCAGCGCGTTCAGGTCTTTTCCTTGGGTGGGCTGCATGATTGTACAGCCACCAGAATGTGGCTTAAACCCCATCTTCACTAAACATCAGCTAGCCTTTTCCCTGCAATGCACATTACATATGCCATCACTGCCCAGGGCACAAACAACGCTTGGGCCCTCGGCAGAATGGTGATCCCATTGTTAATGTCACTAAACTATTTAATAAGGAGGGGGAAACCTTAAGTAACTTACTGACGTTATTACTCATAATAGCTAATTTTTTTTTTTGAGGCAGGGTCTCACTCTGTCACCTTGGCTACAGAGCAATAGTGTCATCATAGCTCACTGCAACCTTAAATTCCTGGGCTCAAGTGATCCTCTTGCCTTAGCACACCTAGTACTACAGGTGCGGACCACCACACCAGGCTAATTTTTAGATTTTTGGTAGAGAAGGAGTCTCGCTATATTACTTAGGTTGGTCTCGAACTCAAGGCCTCAAGCGATCCTCCCTCCTTGGCCTCCAAAAGTGTGGGGATTACAGGCGTGAGACACCCTGCCCAGCTGTATATTCATCATATAGTCTGTATGCCTGATCCTATGCTAAGCGCACACCTGTATTAATATGTTTATATTTATACCATATATGTTAAATTTAGTCTTCACAATAACCTTGTGGTAGAGGTGCTGTTATTAGCCACATCTTCTACATGAGGAAAATGAAGCATAAGGAATTAAGTACCTTGCTCAAGTTTGGGGAGCTGGATCCATGCCTGGGTAGGCTGGCCCCCACAGGGAAGTGGTCTTAACCTCCTCCACACAAGTGTGAAGAGTCCTGGGAGTTTCTGAGGGCTACACTCTCTATCCTCAGTGATCCCTGGAGTCAACTGACATATGGAAGCTATGTGTCTACCACCTGTCTAAAGTGTAGCCCCTCCAGATACACTGTCCAAAGGCTAAAATTTGGAAAATTTAGCTCTGCTTTAATTTAAGTTGTATACTCACCTTGTCTTATACTTACCTTAACAACTCCACTGTCATTTAGGCAATAGTTCTCTCCCTCCCTCCCTCCCTCCCTCCCTCCCTCCCTCCCTCCCTCCCTCCCTCCCTCCCTCCCTCCCTTCCTTCCTTCCTTCCTTCCTTCCTTCCTTCCTTCCTTCCTTCCTTCCTTCCTTCTTCACATTTGCTAAGGGCTTTGGGGATAAAAAGTAAAAAAAAGAGGAAAAAGAGGAGAAAAAATTGTCTTTCCTTGGAAGCCTTGCATTCTAGCTCAGGAAACAGGCTTTGTAAATGTGAGAATGACATGGCAGTGTTTGGCCACAAACTGATCACCTGTTAGACAGCTCAGGCAGAGCCATCTTAATGTCCCTAGCCCCTTCCTCACATGTTTGGCCTCTGGCCTAGCCTCTCTCTGATGGGGTTAATTCACCATGTCCCTGCTCTGTGGCCTTCACAGCCCTTACTTTGCACTGGTGCCCAAGGGCCTTCTTGATAGAGCAGGGGACAAAGTCCTCTGACCAAGTTGACATGGCAACTTTGAGGTGAAATGGAATTCCACCTCCTAAGCTGGCAGAAGGTACAACCAGAACATTAAATTGGCTTTAGCAAACAGACTAATCCTTACATATATTGAGGGGTCTAGAAACTTTGGGCAAGTGTTTCAGAAAGACCTTCTTACCTTTAGACATGATGATTATAAAATAAAGAGACTTCTAGTCTCATCCTTGTCTAGGTAGAGTTGCTTTTAGCTCTTTGAAGCAAAAGCAGCCCCCTGGAGCCCTGTCCTCCTGATCACCTCCCATCCTTCCTTTCCCACGTGAGTCATTGCCAGATGGGACCTTTAAGATCAGAGTAACTGATTTTCCCAAGGTGACCACCTCCTACTACTGGTTTATAGACCAAAAAAGGTGTTTGATGTAAATACTTTATAGAACTTCTAAAACATCTAGCTCAAAAAGATTATTTTTCCTTAAAATTATCTTTTATAATACATACACAAAGTCAGAGTATAAAATAGCCTAACATTTATTTATCAAAACTCATCAAATGGTATATCTCAGTAAAGTTGATTTAAACTGGAAAAAAACCCCTCTGGTAATGACATTAAAAGTGAGTTCCTCTCACTTCCCGGTCCCCCAGCCACCCTGCCCCTCCCTAGAGACCACAACTGTTATCGTTTTTTGTGAAAGGTGGGCTACCGCCTTCTAGAGATAATTCCCTGTGTTGTAGAAACCATTCCGTAGCAGGACCGGCAGTGCTGCCTCATTCTTTTGATGGGCAGGATAGTTGCCTGCATGACTATAGCATAGTATGCATACAAGTTCTAATACACGTTAAAATAACTTTTAGGTTGTTTGCAATCTTCTGTTATCACAAACAAAGCTTGTATATATCTATAGAATAAGTTCCTCTAAGAGGAATTATTGGGTCAAATGGTATGTAGACTTTACAAACTGTGATATTGTTTAAATATACAAAAAAGTAGAAAAAATAATGTAACTAACAGTCTACCCCACATTATTACATCTCAACATGGAAAATCACATTTCATTTGGGAAGCACTGAAGTGTAAAGTCACTAACTTGTGGGTTATATATTAATTTATTTGGAATAAGTTTATTTAATTTTGCTCTAAGATCTGGAAGCCTGCATCCAAATGCTGCTAGGATTGTAAATGTATTCTATCTAGTAGCCTCAGCTATGTTCCAAGTGGACTGTTTTTTCTAACCCATCAACTGTGTGTTCCTCAATATAGTTCTTTGTTATGCTTGACCCTAATCAAGGAGAGTACTCAGGCCTGGCCTGACAGGCTGTGGGACCTGGCAAAGGCCTGAATTAGCTAAAAGGTGACTGCATGGATCATGTAGCGTCTACCACAAGTGTCCTGGCATACAAGGAAGTGACTTTACAGGGACTAGTTTTATTCCTTATAAAAAGATGGAGCGAGCTTTCAATTTTATTTTTATCATTTAAATTGATTGTGGCTTAATTTCCTTGTAAAGGCATATGCATGTGTATATGTGTCTGTGTAATTTTCATTATACTTTATCTCAAACCTTGTGCCTTCTGCAAGGATTTTAATTATGTTTTCTGAATTGGAAGCCAGGAGTTCTCTTTGTGCCCCATCCCCTGTGCCTGCATGTTCATTTTCTTTGTAGGTTGCATTTAGGGTTATGGTTTTCCAGTTATCCTTTGAACAATGATTGCAGGATTAAACACAGCCTCATAACTTTCAGCCTATTATTTGTGTAGATGGCTCTCTGGTGCTTTTAGGTTTACTTAATTAAAATTCTAGAATGCTATGATTCCAGTGGGTTGCATTAGTCTCACTCTTAGCTTCCTTTTCTCGTCTAGCCTTTTTCTTTGTAAGAGTTCTTACTGAAGACAACAACAGCTTAGCAGACTGCTGAACTCATAATTCACTACTTTAAAAAAATGTTAAAATAATTAAAAGCATTTGTTGTCAAGCACAATGGAGTTCAACTCAGCTTGATATTTATACATTTTGCTGCCCCAAGAATGTAACTAATTTATCCTTAAAATGAAAAGGGAAAGGCTGCAGTTTCCAGAGATTTTCTATCCATCTTGATTTCTTTTTTTTTTCCTTTGAGCTGAAATTATTCCATCAGTTAACCACCGAGTTTGAATGTATAATCTAGTTGTAGTTAAATAGGAGCAAACAAATGACACATATTATCTTCTCCCTTTATACCCAGGATGGAGTAAGATTAACACAACACAACTCATTGCCCAGGCATGCAAGTGTTGCCACGCACGGACAGACCTCTCGTGCCTCCACTGCGTTCCCTCCCTCGGTGACAGGAAACCCATTGGATTCCAGCACCCGCAGAGCTCTGGCAGCCATTGGCCCCAAAGCTCTACCTCCTGCCTTTCGGTAGGTAGAGGCCAGCTGGGGACGTGGCCAATCCGACCGTTTGTATCCGGGAGAACGTGGCACAGTTAGCTATTTAAATCCAACTAGGATGATGTAAGCACGCGGGGCTGAGAGGGTTAGGAGGAAGGCGAAAGGAAAGGAGAAATCTTGTCAGGCTGCATTATTTACAGTGAGCTGGGCAGAGGCGAAGCAGAGACTCACACACCCGCCACCTGTGCACTGAGCCACCCTCCTAGCACTTGCTCCTAGCTCCGAGAAAGGGGGCAAGGGTGCAGAATTCATCTGTGCAGATAGGGAATGGTTTAATTTCAATTGTAATTTCTTTTTCCTTTTTTTTTTTTTTTTACTGGAAGAACATTTCTCTTCTTAGATAAAAATGCACAAACTTGCTCTGGTTTCCAAATTGCTGGCCTATCGCAGGAAAGCTGGGCCATCCCTCTCTGCTGATAGAAGAGTGTTTGCCCCCTGCCTTTGGAAGTCTGAGGTCCCAAATAATCCCGAGTGAAATTTTGCAAAAGGAGTTCTCAGCTTGGATGCCATTTTGCAGCTCAAGCAAGTGTTCAAGCTCAGGAAATGATGCTAGAGACACTTTGAAAAATGTAAGATGGGCTTGACACAGCATTGGCACAGGATATGCGAGGGGAAGCGGCGTGGAGAGCGGCGATAACGGCCTGCGGCTGGCAGGCGGAGAGCCACGTTCGCACCTGCCGGTCCCTGCAGCGGGAGCGGGCTCAGCGCACTGAGGCGAAAGGCTCCTGGCGCTGCAGGGTGAGGGCGGGAACCTGGCTGTGCTGCCCAGGGGCCCGCGGGGGACCGGCTCTGAGGAAGGAGGGGAGGCCCCCTTGGGGCACCTTCTTACAAGCAAAAGCTTGGCGTGCACCTGTACGCACACACCACACCTTTAAAAACTGTGTCAGGTTTGGTTGGTTTGGGCCCTGCTCACACTGCTTTTCCAAAGCACCACCTGTCAACAAAGCTGGCTTTGGGACAAGAGAGGATGCAGCATTTGTCCTGGGGTTTCTCGGGAAAAGGCCACACGATGCCACGCACATAGGTGCCCAGTTAGAATTAGATGGAAGGGACAATGCTGGTTGCTGTTAATGACGGGGTAAGTCGATACAGGCAGGATGCCTGTGTCCGAGCAAATCCGCCCCAATGTGATGGGACCTGTGGCCGGGCTGCTCAGGAGGGTGGCGTTTCTTCCAGATGGCCGTGGCCTTTGTGTCAGGGAAGGGCTTTTCTTCAAAGCATAAGGCTCTCTGGTTGTGATGCAGATTAGAAATCCATTTTTATTTGCCACTTTAAAAAAAAAATGAACGTTCTGGGCACAAGAAAGATAGCTTTTGAACCCTGGGAGTGTTCTGTGTGTTTGAGGACATGTGGCAAGACCCTCTCAGATAATTATTAATAGCAAGCGCTCCTGGCAGTGTGGCATCATTCCTGGCTTCAGCCCCCAGCATTGCTCCGAGACCTCTGCTCGTGAAGATGAACATTTATTCAGTACCTTTTGCAGTAGAGAGGGGAGGGGATGACTTGATGATATGGATTTAGAGCAATTATATTTGGTTTGTGTTTCTCCTGTGCTAGTCTTCCTTTAAGGATCAAGAGGGAGAGATTTAATACCTGTTTTCCATTTTGTTTTCTTAATGTTTTGTTTTGTTTTCTTAATGTTTCTATAATGTTAACAAGTATAGGAAAGCAGAACTATTCAAAGACCCCCTTCCCTGACAAATTCTGCAAGAATTCTGAAGGGGTCACCAAATTTAAATGGTACAAAAGGACCGATACAGGCAATGATGTGACAGCGATAGCAAAGAGGATAATTCCACAATATTACAAAATCAGCAAACAGTGTCTCAACCCCATCAAGCACTCCCAGGCATAGGAAGATAAAAATCTGTATCTATGTATAGATATGATTCTTGCATCAAGGTGCTCAATATCTAGTGAAGGAAACAAACATGTATGCAAAGGACTTGAGACAAGGCCCTTATGTGACAGAAATGAAGTGTAAACCGAATGCCACAAGAGAGCAGGGGAAGCATGACTCATTCTGGTAGTTGAGGCCCTTGAGTTTGACTTTGAAAAATGAGGGGATCTCAAAACGGAATACCCCATCTGAAACTCTGTAGCCTCGAAAAAATACTCTAAGTCTACATGAACAAATATAGCAAGATGTCCAATATAGACAACATGAAAAAGGAGGGTACTCTGCAATATGTGTAGAATTCCTACTTTTAGAGTTAAAATACATACAGTATATGCATAGTAGTTAAACTTTTAAGCTCTAACGACAGACTGGGTTAAAAATCCCAGCTCAGTACTTTCAGTGGATTGAGTTATTGCTGAAAAATATTTACTATCTCTCCCTTGGGGAACGTTATTCTTTCCTGTTTGTTAATACTAGGCTTGTCATATGACCTGCTCTGGCTAATGAAATGAGAGCAGACGTGATATATATCCCCCTCCCAAGTAGACACTTTAAGAGCCACTGTTTGCTTCTGCCATGTTCTATTCCCCCAATGTTATGATGATCAGCTAAGTGCCGGAGACAGGGTGCTCCTTCAGCTTCAGCCTGGGCCCTGGAACAAAGACAACATGGAACAGAGCCCCAGCTGACTCATGGTTATCATGGTTCATTAGCATAAGCAAGAAATAGACCTTTGTTATCGTCGGCCACTGAGATTTTGAAGATGCTTGTTACCATAACATAACTCAGCCTAAGTGGACCGATGGACACCATGCAACCTGTGGGATCTTATTTGACCTCATTAAACCTCAGTTTTCTTGTCTATAAAATGAGGGTAATAATAGTACCTACCTCAGAGGATCATCGTGAGGTTAAAATGAATTAATGCTAAAGCATATAGCATGAAGTTTTGTACTCCATGCTAAGAATTCAGTGTTAGCTCTCTTTATAAATGCGTAGAAAAATATCTGGAGGAATACATACCAACCTATTAATAGTAATTCTCTATTCAATGTGAGATTACAGGTGACTTTCATTTCCTGCCTTATTTCTTTAATCAAATTGTTATAAGAAGCATATACTATTTTAATAATCATAAAAGGTAGATAGTTCCACTAGGGAAAATGAACAAAAAGCACCAAGTACATTTCTCTATCACAAAGCCTGTTGTACCAAACTCAGCTCATTGAGGAAGGAGCCGTGTGCATTGCCCTGTACTGCCAGTGTCTGGGCCCCTCTGTGGCATAGGACAGGCACTCAGTGCATGTTTACACACGTGCAATTGATCAGTTTCTCATCTGGTGACTGGGTGGATGGCAGGTAATGACCTACTATATCTGAGATGAGAAGTACGAAAAGAATTCTACATGGGATATGAACTTGGAATGTGGGCATTCTGAATTTCTCATAGATGTATTAATCAGGCAGCTAGAAACATGAATTTGGATAGCAAAGATATCAATGTATGAGTCATACAAACAGAGGTGATGACAGGTTGAGCATCCCAACATCCAAAATGATCTAAAATCTGAAACTTTTTAAACACGATGCTTAAGGGAAATGCTTATTGGACCATTTTGGGTGTTGGATTTTTGGATTTGGAATGCTCAACTAGTAAGTATAATGCAAATATTCCAAAATCTGAAGCACTTCTGGTCCCAAGCATTTTGGATAAGGAACATTCAACCCATAGTCAAGTCTGTGAGTATGAAGTGGGAGCACGAGCTCTCTGGGTCACTCTAGTCCCCACCACCCCAACTGTCCTCTCAAGACCAAGTTTGAGTATTTTTTAACAGTAGTATTCACCCCACAATTTTTACTGATCCTCTACCATGTGCCAGGCACTAATGGTACAGACGTGAACTGTAAAATCAAATCTACACTCAAGCAGTTTACATTTTATCCTGGTGGCAGACAATAGCCAATAACTGAATAGGTGAGACATAGTAGAGGGCTTCCTGCAGGGACAGAGAGAACCACACAACAGGAGGAGGGAAAGGGAATGCTGGGGGGTATGTTGTAATTCTCAACAGGGTAAGGCAAGGTAGGCCTGCTGAAGACATGACATGACGTTTGAGCATAAGACCTTAGAAAGGTGCAAGATATCTGTGAATCCTAGAAGAATGATCTAGACAGAGGGAACAGAAAGAGCAGAGACCTCGAGGAGGAAATATGCTTGTGTTTGAGGAACAGCAAGGAGGTGGGTGTGGCTGGAGCAGAATGAGTAAAGGGGTCAGTGGTGGGAGAGTTCAGAGAAATGATGAAGGGTGGTGGGTGGGGCAGGGGACAGGTCCCGGGAGGCCTTACAGCCAGCTGTTGAAGGAACTTTGACTTGTATTCTAAACAGTATGGGTGAGAAGCTCCTGCAGTTTGATTAGAGGAGTAACATAATCTGACTTAGGTATTAAACTGACCAGTCTGGTGACTATATTGAGAACCGACGGGTGAAGGGCAAGGGTAGACGCTGGGAGAACAGCAAGGAAGTTCTTGCAGAAATGAGCCAGGGAGAGGCTGGAGTGGTGGCAGTGGAGGTGATGAGAAGAGGTCAGATCCCGGATGCATTCACCAGTGCAGCCAACAGAATGTGCTCATGGGTTTGATGTGCGTGAGAGAAAGAGAGAAATCAAGGATAACTCCACGATTTCTGGCTTTAGTGAGGGGGTGGGGGATGAAATTGCTGAGAGGGAAAGACCTCAAGAGGCACAGTGTTGGGTGGGCAGTTAGGAGTTCAGTTTTAGACACGGTGACATTGAGGTGCCCCTTAGATATCTAAGTGGAGATGTGGATTAGGTGGTTGGAAAAGTGAGCCCACAGCTTGGGAGAGTAACCCATGCTGGCCCCGTACCGTCTGAGGCTCCTGGCATATAGGCAATGTTTAAGCTGTGAGAACGAATGAGATCACTTAGGGAGTGAGTGCGGGGAGAAAAGGAGTCTGAGAACTGAGTTCTGCCCCCCCCCCCCATTTAGAACAGGGTAGAAAAGCAACCAGCAAAGGAGAGTGAGTCGTCAGCCAGGGTGGAGGAGAGCCAGGAATGTCCCGGAGACAAGTGAAGGGGGTGTCTGAAGGAGGAGGCCTCACTGCTGCTGGGCTAAGCGGGGTGGGGACGAGCAGCGTCTGCTGGATGGAGCCAGGTGGAGGTCACGGGTGACCCGCCAAGAGCAAGGGAGCGGGTGGACAAGCCTGACTGAAGGAGGTTCAAAAGAGAATTCAAAGATAGGAATCAGATACAGCAACTTTAAACAACTCTTTGGAGGAATTTTGCTGCAAAGGAGGGTAGGACAATGGAGTAGTAGCTGGACCAGGGGTCCTCACACTTTTTAAACAGGGGGCCAGTTCACTGTCCCTCAGACCGTTGGAGGGCCGGACTACAGTTTAAAAAAAACTATGCACAAATTCCTATGCACACTGCACACTGCATCTTATTTTGAAGTAAAAAAACAAATGGGCAAAAACACCCACATATGGCCCGCGGGTCGTAGTTTGAGGACGCCTGAGCTAGAGAGAGAGAGAGACATGAGTGCAACAAAGCATTTTCTCTCTCTCTTTCTTTCTTTCTTTCTTTCTTTCTTTCTTTCTTTCTTTCTTTCTTTCTTTCTTTCTTTCTTTCTTTCTTTCTTTCTTTCTCCTTCCTTCCTTCCTTCCTTCCTTCCTTCCTTCCTTCCTTCCTTCCTTCCTTCCTTCCTTCCTTCCTCCTCCTCCTCCTCCTCCTCCTCCTCCTCCTCCTCCTCCTCCTCCTCCTCCTCCTCCTCCTTCTTCTTCTTCTTCTTCTTCTTCTTCTTCTTTCTTTCTTTCTTTCTTTCTTTCTTCTTTCTTTTCTTTCTTCTTTCTTTCAAGATGGGAGAAATCATGGTGGTCTGTATACAGCTGGAAAGAATCTGTTAGAGGGGCACAAATTGCTGACGGAGGAGAAATAGAGAGGACGTTCTGGTGCCATGGCCTTGACCAGGTGAGAGGAAGTAGGATCTGCTGCGCAGATGGAGAGACTGGCTTTAGGCAAGGTCCCAGATCACAGTTCGGAGAGAAACTGCAGCAGGAGGTGGGGGCACAGGTGGGAGTGTGCAGTGCTGGGTCCGTGTGTTCTCTACTGACCGCTTCTTTTCTCTCTGGGAAGTGGGAAGCATGGTCATCTGCTGAAAGACAGGGTGAGGGAAGGGGTGTTGCAAGTATATCAAGGGAGGAAAAGGTGTGAACTAGTGGCCCAGGAGAGGGGGAGGGTGGCTGGGCTAGGGAGTGTCAGGCCACCATCAGAGACCCCCGGGTTCAGTGGCTACGAAATCAAGTGAAATGGTCACCCGGGCTGTGTTAATCTCCACTGTGGACGTGGAGTGACAGCAACAGCAAAGAGGTGAATTTAGGTAACTCAGAAGCTGGAGAAATAGCCTTGAAGAGAGGACTCGGATCCAGAGCAGCGGCGATGGGCTGGGGAGTTGGAAAGGAATGGGGGAAGCATTGGTCATTTTGAGGAAGGAGGGAGAAAGGAGTGCGTTAGTTATCTACTGCTGTGTAACAAAATCACTACACAGTGGGCTACTTAAAACACACATGTATCATCTCGCAGTTTCTGTGGGTCAGGAATCTAAGTGCAGCTTATCTCAGTCCTACTTTAGGACCTCTCAGGAGGCTGCAATCCAGGTGTTGGCCAGGACTGGGGTCTCATCAGAGGCCCCACGTTTCCATGGTGGTTGGCAGGACTCAGTTCCTTATGACTATCATTGCAGGCCTTACTTCCCTGCTGCTGCTAGCGGGAGAGCGCTCTCAGCTCCTCGCCATGCGGCCTCTCCATTTGTGGGTCACGTCACCAAACCAGCAAGGGAGAGCGTCAGCAGAGTCTGCTAGCAAGAAGGAAGTTCCCATCTTACCTAACACCATCACAGGAGTGACATCGCCTCGCCATATTCTATTGTTAGGAGCCAGTCCCGGGTCCCCCCACACCCCAAGAGGAGGAGCTTCCACGAGGATGCCAGTACCAGGAGCAGGGGTGACTGGGAGCCGCCCTACAGCCCGTCAGCCACAAGCAGCAATGGGTGAAATGGCAGATTTTGAATATAGAGAAAGGAAACTGAGGGCGCCGAAACACGTCTTCTTGATAAAGAAGATGGGGTCACCCCCTGAGCAGGGGTCATGTTGCAGGGTGTGGGGGGAAATGTTTGTGATGAGGAGAGGCAGTCCACAGGGCAAGTTGGAGGTTTCTAAACAGCACCATTTTGGTTCCCAACTCCTGGCCTCAAATGACCCTCCCACCTCTGCCTCCCAAACTGCTAGCATTACAGCAGTAATCCCAAGAGCCACCCCACCCGGCCCTAGTACTCTATTTTTTAAAACCTATACTAGTGCAATTATGAGCTAAAGAATACAAAGTACATCAGTGTGAGTGCATGCGCGTGTGTACCCTGTGAGCGCACACCGCCGTGCGCACACATTTGTGACTTTTGGCTTACTCTTCTCCAGAGCTGCTGAGATGGAAGGTGCTGTGTTTCAAACCACTGTGGCAATAATGGATGAACGAAGCCATGATTTCACATGTCAATGTACAGACAGACACTCCGCCCAAATAATACATTTTTAAAGCATAAACTCTGCTAAGTAATGCACACACACAGTAAAAAATTCTACCACTACCCTCTGGCCTTCAGTCTTTCGGTTTTTCTCTCCAGAGGCAGCCAGCATTGCCAGTTTCTTGCAAATGTTTCCAGAAATACCATTTGCATATACAAACATATATTTTCTATTTTCCTACACAGATGGTAGCATACGATGTATACTGTTTTATACTTAAGCATAGGGTTTTGAAAATTTTGCAAGCGTTTCTTAGCAGTAAGCTCTCCGAATGTGCATATTAGACATCAAGGCCTTCCTTTTTTCCTTAGTCTCCGACAATTAACTTGGCGGGCAGAGAATGTACTCCCCTTGCAGGACAGGTCCCCTTCCAGCCACACGTTCCCTGGTCACTCACTGCTAGATGGTTTGTTTATTCTTGCCCACTCTCGTTGAACTTACTTATTTAAAAATGCACAAGAAAACTCTTTATATTTTTGGTAGCTAAAGCAAAATCCTGTAGAACACAACAAAACCAAACAGAGGGAAATTTGGGGCTCAGCTTAAAATACAGCTGGGCAAGCCCACACTTAGTTGCTAGAATAACAACCAGCTGGGAGGGCTAAATTTAGCCTGGAGCCTTAAATATGGTCAGCTCTAATGCCACTACCCCCACAGGGAGAACTGCCCCATCTCCAAAGTCCCTAGACAAGAGGGAACAACAATGTTGGCTGAAAACGCTGACTTTGCAAAAACCTGGTGTGATTTAATAGGCTGTAAAAGGTTTGATTTACAGCCGATCGATAGGCAAACAGTATGATTTGTTGCTAGGGGAATACAGAGCACAAGGACTAGGATGTTGCCAAACAGGGGAAGAGGTTAATTAAAATTGTAATGTTAATTTTTAATTTTGACTTAAATAAATAAAAAAAAAAAAACAGGACAAACTGAAACTGGAAGTGGGTCCCACTCTCAGGGCCGGCCTGAAAGGTGAGCAGAACCACTGTCCCACATGTAGCCTTCCAGGGAGCCTTCTATTCATGCCCTGTTCCCTCCCCTGGGAGGGGTGCAGGGACAGGGAACCCCCGCACTTGGGCTCAAGTCTTGATTTTATGATTTGGTTAGCCTCAGTTTCCTGGTTTGTTCAAGAGAGGACGGTAGACTAGAAGTGCTCTGAGCCTCCAACCCCCTGCCCCACCCCCGTCTGCAGTTTTTGGAGCTCTGTGCCTCCTACAGCTGCCTGCAACCCAGAGCTGCTGCTCTGTACACCCCACCCCAGCTCTTTCCAAGGCCATGTGCTGGCCTTACTGTGCCAGGGTGAGACCGCATGTTGAAAATATGCCTCAGTAAGGCAGGAACACAAGGAAGCTGGGAGAGTCAGGCATGTCCCCTGACATGCATTGGTGCCTGATGGCGGCAGCAATGAAGGCCTGACAATCCACACAGTGTCACAGGTGTCAGCAGGGCCCTTCCAGGAGAGGTATGGGATGTAGTTTATGGAAAATGGAGAGGACTAGGATGCCAAGGTCATCAGTCCAAGGTCGGACCCAGGCAGTAGCAGGACAGCTGATTTACTATACTCACAGGTGCAAAGACAATGTCCATCGTGGGCCCTGTGAGCTCCCCCACACCCGGTACTGATAAAGAGAAACTAGATTGAGTCCAGCTGGTTTCAAACTTAGACACCGTGTTTCAATACTATGTCTTTTTTTTTTTTTTTTTTTTTGAGACAGAGTCTCACTTTGTTGCCCAGGCTAGAGTGAGTGCTGTGGCATCAGCCTAGCTCACAGCAACCTCAAACTCCTGGGCTCAAGCGATCCTACTGCCTCAGCTTCCCGAGTAGCTGGGACTACAGGCATGCACCACCATGCCCAGCTAATTTTTTTCTATATATATTAGTTGGCCAATTAATTTCTTTCTATTTATAATAGAGACGGGGTCTTGCTCTTGCTCAGGCTGGTTTCGAACTCCTGACCTTGAGCAATCCGCCTGCCTTGGCCTCCCAGAGTGCTAGGATTACAGGCGTGAGCCACCACACCCGGCCTCAATACTATGTCTTTAGGGTTGCTTCGGTCTCCGTGGTTGGATTGCTGTCTCCCAGATTCCTGCCCTCCTTCCTCTGCTCCTCTCCTAGAAGGTATTGGTGTAGGGGTTTGCAGGATGTCATGGGATGGGGGTGGGCAGGGCCCCTTGGCCTCGCGCTGGTCTGTGTGTGAATACTCTTGGTGACCTCAAGCTGTGGCTGGGCTGGTTTGGTGCTCTGGTCTCAGCTGTCTGTGAACTGATGTGGTCTTTCTCAGCCTTTTGGGGGCCCACCGGCCCTCCCCTTGCCTTTACTCCATCGTCACAGACACATCTGAGTCCCTGCCACACTGTCCCTGTGGCTCTGGCCAGGCTGCCACCCACAGTCTTGGCTGCAGGGTTATTTTGCTCCCAGCCACAGTAGAGCCCTGGCAAATCTGGCTTATGGGAGTAAAAGGGTGTTCAAGAGTACAAACGAGACTCTCTCCCCTCCTAATGATGCGGGGCTGCTCTATTTTCACCTTCACGGCAGTTCCCACCAAGATCTCAGATGGGGACAGGGGCATGGTGCTGCTGCTCTCAGTGTTTCCTTCAAACTGATCTAAACAGCCCTCCTTCCAGCCAAGACCAGAGACTGGCAGGGCTCAGAGCTGACAGGGTGCCTTCTACCCCGCACTGTTCCTCTGGGCCAGAGAGATGAGATTAAAAAAAAAAAAACCCAAATCCCCATTCTTATCTACCTGAAATTTTCAATATATGCAAGCTCATGCATAATCTAGTACTTTACAATGCATAGCCCTTAATGTGTTAAACAGGAGTTAATTTTTTAGAAAAAAAAATATTTTTTTGAAGTCTTGACTTTCAAGCCTGCTCTTTTGCTTCAAATCTTATTTTGGATACCAAGAGCTGAATATTAATTTTTTTAATGTCTCAATTCTTTCTGAAATAATCCTAATTCCCTGCTCTAGTCAAACTAGGGAGAAGGTAATGAGCTCATAAAAAGGAAAAAAAAGTAATGTACATTAATAATTTCCAAAATAGTTTGCGTTCAATTTTTGTGTGCTTTTTAAACATTTTAATATATTTAGGGGGTACAAGTTGAATTCTGTTACATGTATATATTGTATAGTGATGGAGTCTGGGCTTTTGGTGTACTCATCACCCAAATATCGTATGTTATACCCGATAGGTAATTTTTATCCCTCACCTCCTCCCACCCTCCCCCCTTGTGAGTCTCTAATATCCATTTTACCACTGTGTGTCCTTGGATAGCCCATAGCTTAGCTCTCACTTATGAGAACATGCAGCATTTATTTTTCTGTTCCTGAGTTACTTCACTTAGATGGAACTGAAGGCTGTTATCCTAAATTGTTGCAAAAGATATTATTTCATTCTTTCTTATCAGTGAAAAGCACTCCATGGTATATGTGCACACTGCATTTTCTTTATCCACCGATCAGTTGATGGGCACTTAGGTTGATTCCATATCTTTGTGATTGTGAATTGTGCTGTGATAAACATACCAGTGTGGATATCTTTTTGATATAATGATTTCTTTTCCTTTAGGTAGATACCCTGTAGTGGGATTGCAGGATTGATAGTAGATATACTTTGAGTTCTTTGAGAAATCTCCATACTGATCTCCATAGAGGTTATACTATTTACATTCCCATCAACAGTGTGTAAGCGTTCCCTTTTTACCACACCCCCACCAACATCTATTGTTTTTGACTTTGTATTCATGGCCATTCTAATTGGAGTAAGATGGTATCTCACTGTGGCTTTAATTTGTATTTCTCTGAGGATTAGTGACGTTGAGCATTTTTTCATATGTTTTTTGGCCATTTGTATATCTTCTTTTGAAAAATGCCTGTTCATGTCATTTGTCCACTTTTTAATGGGATTTTTTTTTCTTGATGAGTTTGAGTTCCTTGTAGATTCTGGATATTAGTCTTTGGATGGATACATAGGTTGCAAATATTTCCTCCCATTGTCTATTTACTCTTTGGATTATTTCTTTTGCTGTGCAGAAACTTTTTAGTTTAATTAGGTCTTATTTATCTATTTTTGGTTTTGTTGTACTTACTTTTGGGTTCTTAGTTATAAATACTTTGCCTAGGCCAATGTCCAGGAGAGTTTTCCCTAGGTTTTCTTCTAGAATTTTTATGGTTTCAGGTCTTATCATATAAGCCTTTAAGCTATCTTCAGTTAATTTTTGTATATGGTGAGAGATGGATCCAATTTCATTCTTCTGAATATGGCTCTTCAATTTTTCCCAGCACCATTTATGGAATAGTGTGTGCTTTCCACAGTGTATGTTTTTTGTCTGGTTTGTTGAAGATAAGTTGGTTGTAGGTATCTGGTTTTATTTCTGGGTTCTCTATTCTGTCCCATTCATGTATGTGTCTACTTTTATACTAGTACCATGCTGTTTTGGTTACTATAGCCGTGTAGTATAATTTGAAGTCAGGTAATGTGATGCCTCCAGTTTTGTGCTTTTTGCTGAGAATTGCTTTGGCTACTCAGGCTCTTTTGTGGTTCCATATGAATTTTAGGATTTTCTAATTCTGTGAAAAATGATATTGGCATTTTGATAGGAATTGCATTGAATCTATCAATTGCTTTGGGCAGGAGGATCATTTTAACAATATTGATTCTTCCAATCCATGAGCATGGGAAATAGTCACAAAAAGCCAGTGCTGTAGGAGGTCTCTGCCTGTGCCTTAAGCACCTTGGGCCGGACCATGTGGGGCAGCTGAGGGGGTGGGGGCAACTTACTGTGCTCAGGAATGTAGGCTCCACACCCTCCCAGGCCTGGCCTCCACCCAGGTTCACATCTACCAGCAGTGTGGCTTCAAGTGAGGGCCTTAAACCACTGCCTAATAAGGGAGTATAATGCATCATGGGGCAGATGCAGTGACAGAAAACAATATCTTTTCTGCAAAACACACAAGCCCTGTTGTGAGGCAGGAAAGCTGGTGCATAAAGCAAAGTGATGCCCTTTGCTAGCAAAGCAGGATCTATAGGGTTGCTCCCTACAAATCCTCATCCTGACATTGTCCCTCTGTGCAGACTGGGGTGTGCCCAGTTTTTGCTTTTTCTGTGTCTGTTTGTCCATGTTTCAATTCCTGAAATACCACTCTCTGATTTGGTCAATAAGTCATTTTAAAATTATCACATTTTATGTTCCCTCAATTAACATATCTCTTGGGAATGAAGTCCATTTATACAGTGATTAATCAACATTAAAAGAAAGAGGGTGGCTTCCTCTCTGGGCTTGGAGGTAGTTTGCAGAGACATAACCAAACGCACCAAGCAGGAAGGACCTGTTGGTAAAAATGGGACATGCTATGGTGCCTCTCTCAGGAAGACAGTGAGGAAAATTGAAACCAGCCTGCAGCCAAGTACACTGGCTCCTTCTGTGGCAAAACTATGATGAAGAGATGAGCTGTGGGGGTCTGGCACTGTGGCTCCAGCATGAAAGAAAACAGTCGCCAGTGGTGCTGGGACCTACAAGCCCAGAGTGAAGTTGGCCATTAGAAGATTTGAAGGAATAGAAAGACCAACAGAGCCTCCAGGGTTTGAAACATCCAGGCCTAACCATAAATGGGTTATTTTATGTGACTGCAAAAAGGGGATGTGTGACCCAGCCCTGCCTCCTTGGACCCAAATGCCCCAGGGCATGGCTTGTTCTGTCTTGGGTCAAGGAAGGTAAACAGAGCCACTCCTCAAAGTTGTGATGCCTTCCAGGTCCCTCCTCTGTCAGAGTCCCCACTTCCCAAACCTGCTTCCTCTCTCAGGGCCCACCCCAGGGAAGCTCCAGTCCCCTTCAGCCACATTGCCTTTGGCTGTAGGGAAGGATGAGGTGACTGTCTTATTTATAAACAGTGCTACCCTGCCAATCTTTTGCCTTTTATCATTAACTGGAATGTTTTGAGCCTTTTATGATGAACTAGAATGAAAGGATTTTTTTCTCCTTTAAAGGGAGTTTTAGGCCTCAGTATAAAAAGGTGGAGATGTTCCATTTTCAGGGCAAGGGCTTGGGTCAGTAAGTGTTCCTGGAATTGTCCCAGGCCTGTCTGGTGATCTTGTGGCCCTTAGGGAGCCGTGGCGTAGGGAGCCAGAGCACAACAGTCCCCTGCTTCTTCCAGGTGGCCCAGCAGGATGGGGCCTGGTACCAAAAGCGCCTGAGGGAGGAGGAACTCCTGGCTCTTTCTGGTATCTTTCATATTCACTTCCCTACCTGAACACAGATCTGTCCTGTTCCTGTCTCCTTGAATTGGTCCTTACCTTGCCTGTCTTTGCCCTGAGACTTCTAGATACATATGTTATCATACAGTCGTATTTTAGATCATTTTTAATGATTGCTTTGTAACAAACATCCTGTCTTTATTTCCTATCCCTTACCTCTCCTCTACCCCTATGTTTTTTTTGTCTCTACTAATAAAAAGTCTGAGAAGGAAATGTGTCACTGAAATCATCCTTTTTGTTAATAGAGATATTATTTTATAGGGAAACCATGGCAGGCATTTTGGGGACATCAAATACAGCATCACTAATATAACTAGAGCAAAAGGTTTGACTTGAGAATAAGAATCCAAAAGAGAATTAGAAACACATTGTTTCCTTAACTTTAGACTCTGGAGAAGTCAAGGAAGGAATTTAATTTAAGGGCTATTTCTGTCGGGGAATTTGGTCATGTCAGAAAAGCTGCAAGTCAGAGGGAAAATTCAGTGAAATAAAAGGAAGCTTGTTGTGTAACAATACTATTAAAATGTCAGCACCCTTCTTGGAGGTAGACCCAGGCAGTCCAGATGAAAGCGGGGAGGTTAAAATGTCACATTGCTTAGCTAAGGGGAACCGCACTCCCAGCCATGCTATTTGACTTCTGGTTACTTTTCTCCATAATTCAGGTTATTTATATGCCTTGAATCAAAACAAGGCCAAGATGGCTCAAGAATAGACTGGCTCATTCTCGGTTTGTAGGAGTATTAAGTTGGGACTTATACTTTTCATTCCGCTTCTTTTTTTTTTTTTAATAGCTTAATAATTTTGTCATAAACCACCTCAAATCCTAACTGGAACCATGTAGTGTCTAACTAAAATAAAAATGTTGTTGCTGTCAGATTAAACACATGACTCTCCAGTTGCAAATCCTTCAGTAGCTCCCCCTTACCACAAAATTCAGAACAAACTTCTCTGCCCTGAATGCTAAAGTCTCTGTGTCAGGCTCTAACTGCCTCACTAGTTCTTTCTCACTGTTCTCTGTATGGAAATGACAACCTTCTCAAAGGCTATGTCTTCCAAGAAGAGTGTACTGGTTCTAGCCTCCAAACCAGACCTCCTCTTCTGCATTCACAAGTGCTTGCCTGTCTTGCCTGTCTTCTGGGCATCCCTCTCATTTTGTCTTGAGATATATAAATATATATATATATATATATGTACATATATATATATATATATATATATATATCTTTCCATTCATCTCCCCCTATATTGTAGGGTCTTGGGGGACAAGAACTGGGGCTACTTATCTTTGTGATCCCCTGAGTACTGAGAATAATACCTTGATGTATGTTGATTGATGGCAGGTCACACGCAAAAAAACTTTTACAAGGATATTATCAAGAGATTTGTGCCCAACCATTCATGGAAATTGTCTGTGGAAATTGTTTAAGCCACCAGGGATAGGAAGTCCACAACTGCCAAATCAGCCTACTTTTTAATCTAATAACTTACAGGACAAAATTTCCATTATTTTGGCAAACAGAAGTACAATGTTTCTGCAATTTTTATTCATTATCTCTAATTTTATTTTATTTTTTGAGATGGGGTCTTACTCTGTCATCCAGGCTAGTGTGCAGTGGTATCATCATAGCTCACAGCAATATCAAACTCTTGGGCTCCTGTGATCCTCCTGTCTCAGCCTCCTGAGTAGCTGGGACTACAAATGTGTGCCACCACATCTGACTAATTTTTAATTTTTGGTGGAGGAAGGGTCTTGCTATGTTGCTCAGGCTGGTCTCGAACTCCTGGCCTTAAGCAATGCTCCTGCCTCAGCCTCCCAAAGTGCTAGAACGACAGGCATGAACCAATGTACATGGCCTCTAATTTTAACTTTCATAGAGTTAAAAGCTAACTTTAAATCAAAATCAAAATGCTAGTAGAAAAGTTTGGTCTGGATAAGAAAAAATCACCCCCTGCCAACACACACACACACAAACTCAAAGATTCAGCTTTGAGGTGAGCAGGAAACCATTGTGTGCATTTAAAAATTGTTTTCCTATTTAAAAGCAAGGCTCATAGTTTACTCCACAACTCATTTGACAAAGGATACCAAACAGCTCCAGTTCTTCTTGCCAAATAAAGATGCATACTCAGGCTATTAAAGGATAACCTGAAGAGATCTTATTTATTTTCTCTACCTTACTCCCAAAAGGATTTGTGTTGGCTTTACACAAATGTACATGATATATCAAACTAAAAACAAATAGACAAAAAGAGAGGGCACAGGGAAAATAAGGGTAGAATAGTAAGATAAAGACAATAGTAAAGTTAGTGTGCAGAAATGTATGCCAGAAATTCTTGAACTTCTAAATTTGGCTCTGAGTTTCCTAGGGACCAAGGCAAAGAAGGGAACACAATTAGCTATAAATTTCATAGTGTGTTTAAAATTAAAACCTAGTTCTTTAGTGCCTGGATGCCAGAGACTGCACCCCACCTCTCAGTGGTTCTCTTTATTTAAGGTCAGTTGATCTGGTGCCTGCTATGGTGGGCTACTTGGGCTTGAAATCATAAGGAGCCCTCAGTTAAGCCTGTGGTCCAGCTGTCCTTAAGTACAATGCCCATTCTTTTCACGAGTCAACCCAATGAGGCTAGCTTTGTAGAAAGATCAGACGAATTCATGGCAGCATCGCATGCAAGATTATCAGCAGTGGTCACGGTAGTAAGAGTGACCATCAACAAAGACCCTAGAAAAGTGGAAAGCAGCAAAACAGTCTTTAACATCATCTTGGCAATTGCCACCTTCCCTCTTCCTGCCCTCCACAGACCATGATGCTCTCTGGTGCCTAATGCCCCACTTTGTTCCCCCCAGAGCCCTCTGCCAAGTGCCCCTGGCTCCGCATTGCCTCTGTTCTCTCTCAGATACTTATTAAGAGGCAAGCCGGGTAAGTAAAATCATTAATACAATGATGTGCATGACTAATATATAAGCCTCCCAGGAATAGGTTTTATTTTTTAAGAGTAGCTTTTTAACCTACTTAAAACTCTAATTAACTGACTAGAGGATTGATTGATTAATAGATTGTCTGTGAAGAGCAGAGTTAGAGATTTTTAAACAATAGCACTTTCTCTGTGTCTCTTGAACCTTTAGTGACCACTTTGTCATCCATCAAAGGCAACTTGACCTTGAGTTTAAAAAAATTTACAACCATTGCCCTAGTGGTATGTAAAACACAGTGGAGTCACTTAAGCCAATTAACTCTCTAAGCTTCAATCTTAATTTATAAAGAAGAATAATCATAGAAGTTACTTTAGGAAATTTGGATATGTAAGTAACAGGCATATGGGGGTACTTTCTCCTCCCTCTTTTCCTGTCATTCACCCTGCCTCCCTCCTGCTCTTGTCAAATGCAACAACATGTTTCATGCCTGAAATCATATGTCCTTAAGAGCACATTTCCTCCCACCCTGCCTGCAGCTGCTGTTTCTGGAAAGTATATGGCATACATAGCGTTGGCTCATGCATATCATTCCACCATCCACCTTCCACCCATGTCTTTGCTATTGGTGTTATCTCATAATTAAGGCTGTCAGCCTGCTAGTAGGCTGGTTGTGCCAAGAAGTTAGATGTGGGTTGCTAACCGCTCAACACTCAAGTTGTATGGTACATGCCACCTGCCCCAGACTGCTTTGTCCTGCATCACCTTGACAATGGGAGCAGAACCAGCAGCAGCAATCAAGGGAAAGCACTTTGTGGTGCTTTGAAAGGCTGGCCAGTTGTGGTGGCTCACGCCTGTAACCCAGCACTTTGGGAGGCTGAGTCAGGAGGATCGCTTTAGCTCAGGAGTTTGAGACTAGCCTGGGCAACACAGTCAGACCCTATCTCTATAAAAAACAAAACAAAATAAAATTAGCCAGGCATGGCAGGTACCTGTAATCCCAGCTACTTGGGAGACTGAGGCAGGAGGATCATTTGAGCCCAGGAATTTGAGGTTGCTGTGAACTATGATGATGCCACTGCACTCTAGCTAGGGCAACATAGCAAGACCCTGTCTCAAAAAACAAACAAAAGAATTAAAAGGAAAAAAAATGACCCATTCACTGGTGAATTCTATTTTTTAATAATTTTTTCTTTAATTCTTTTTCAAAGACATTCTAGTTGTCACACTGGTGAATTCTATCAAACATTTAACAAAGTAATAATATTGGCTTTATACAAAATCCTTCAGAAAAAACACTTCACATCTTTTGTTATGCCAGCAAAACCCTAATATCAAAATCTGATAAAGGCATTAAAAGAAAAGAAAATTAAAGATCAATATGTCATAAACATACCATTAAGAAAATGAAAAGCAGGATGGGCACGGTGGCTCACACCTACAATCCTACCACTCTAGGAGGCAGAGGCGGGAGGATTGCTCAAGGTCAGGAGTCCCAGACCAGCCTGAGCAAGAGTGAGACCCCATCTCTACTAAAAATAGAAACAAATTAATTGGACGACTAAAAATATAAAGAAAAAATTAGCTTGGCATGGTGGCGCATGCCTGTAGTCCCAGGTACTTGGGAGGCTGAGGCAGTAGGATCTCTTGAGTCCAGGAGTTTGAGGTTGCTGTGAGCTAGGCTGACGCCACGGCACTCTAGCCTGGGCAACAGAGTGAGACTCTGTCCCAAAATAAAAAAGAAAGAAAGAAAGAAAATGAAAAGTTATACAGACTGGAACATATTCATAAAACATGTATCTGACAAAGGTCTTGTATCAGAATATATAAAAGAACTATAGAGCTATAATATAAAAATGAACAGCCCAGTTCTTTTAAAGGGAAAAATATTTGAGCAGAGATTTCACAAACGAAAGTATACAACTGATAGCATGTGAAAAAGTGATCAACCTCATTAATCATCAGGGAAATGCAAATTTAAAAGATGATGAGATGCCACTGTATATATGCCAGAATGGCTAAAATTTAAAAGACTGATAAAGCTAAATGTTACCAAAGATGTAGAATACCTTGAATTTTCATATGTTGGTATATAATGTTGAAATTATAGGTTGGACTATAAAATGATTCAGTCACTTTGGAAAATGGTTTGACAGTATCCTATAAAACTAAAATTAGAACCACACTTTGACCTAGCAATTCCATTCCTAGGTATTTATCCAAGGGAAATGAAAACATACTCCACAAAAAGGCTTGTGCAAAAATGTTCATAACGGCTTTTATTTTTCACAAACAGTCAAAAGCTGGAAGCAAATCAATGTCCATCAACCAGAGAATGGATAAGCAAATCGTAGCATGTTCTTACAATGGAACAGAGCTCAGAGCAATGGAGTAGGAACTCCTCACCAGCATGCACAGATGCACAAATAGCGCGGTGAGTCAAGACAGATTCAAAGGGGCACATGAATGGTTCCACTTACGTGAAGTTCTACACCAGGCAAAAACAATCAAAAGTGAAAAAATGAAATCTGTGGCTGCCTCTGAATGGGAAAGGAGTAGAAGGAGAGATGAGGGAATTTTTCTGGGGAGATGGAAATATTCTATATTGTGATGAGGTATAGGTTACAAGTGAGTATTCACTTGTCAAAATTGTATAGTTAAGATTTGTGCATCGTAATGTGTAGAAATTTTACCTAAAAGAACCAACAGTAAAAATTAAAATAGTTCTGTATCTGGGATGGGGGTGGGTAGAGATACAGATCAAACAATAATGGCAGAATATTGATAATTATTGAAGCTAGGTGTTGGGTACATGGAGGTTCGTTATATTTTATTCACTTTGTATGCATTTGAAATTTTCTGTAATAAAAGTTTTAAAATAACTGATATATAATTCCTTTTGATGACAGTAAGAACCACTGAGCATTATCTAGTATATTTAATTGGCTGTAAGTTAAAAATGAGAAATTAAGTGGCTTATACCATGAACGTATTTCTCTTTATTTCTTGGATCATTTTCATTTGTTTCAATGTTTAAAAATAGAAGAGAGGTCATTAGTATAATGTGGTGGTAGTATTGAGCTTTGTAACTAACATTTTTTCAGATAACAGGTGAAAAAATTTTGGTTTTATTTGAAAATTCACAAATCTTCACATCAGCAACTTGTATGAGAATATATTTGATAAACCCAAAACATTAAATTGTCTAATTTAAAAAAAATTCACTGAACTTAACACTTTGAAACATTTAAGGTGGTAAATTTTATGTTATGTATATTTTACCACAATTTAAAAAAAATTATATAAGCAAAAAAAAAAAAATTCCAATGAAGAGATGAAATGGTTTTCTTTTTCTCCCACATCCTCAACATCTATTTCTCTTATGCTAAGATGCCACATGGTACTCATTATTGTCGTTCCTGGAAATAAAAGACTTAGAAAATATTTCAAATAATAGTCCTCAAGTTCCCAACAAGCAAAGATCTGGAACACCAATATTCCCTGAAATTTATAAATATAAATGTTTTGAACAGTTGATTCATCTGGAAACTACTTGGTGAGTTTGTTTAATTTTAGCAGCTTGTTTTATATTGGCCTTTTTATTTCATAATTTAAACACTCCAATTTTGACGAGGAGAGCCAAGGAGAAGAAATAGAATGGATTTCATGTATAAAGAGCACTTCAGTATAAATTCATTAGAACAACTCTTAGAGAAAGAGGTAGGAAGTATAAAACTGGATTTTCATAAGGTTCTAACTGGGATTTTCTTTAAGTGTGTAAGCTTTCACACTGGAATGTTTCTAGCTGGCTACTGGAGAGGTTTTGAAATCTCTGTTTCCTGGAAACATGGTGGTTTTAGAAACAGAACAGATATTCCTCCAGGGCAACTTTGGGCAACCAGGCAGCTGGAAAAACTCAGCAGTCTCAGCCAGACACCAGGGCTAGAATGGGAGTTCTCTGGGATGAATGAACACCCACCACTATTTTCTATCCTGAGCAACTTGCTTGGAGATGTAAAGTCTTGAGAGAAAGAGTCCGACTGAACTTAGGTTTTGATCCTGCCCCTGGCTGCTCCGTGGATGACAGTGAGTATGTACCAGAAAGAACTTTTGGGAACCTCTCCAGCCTTCTCAGTGACAGGGCAAGTTGTTTCCAATTACTGAACATAACAGAGGAAAGAAAATTCCACAAAAGGCAATTGCAGAGGGAGAATGGCTGCTGGATCCACTTGTGAGAGGGAAAGCTGTTCAGAAGGGACTTCCCAAATGTGGCCTCACTTTACATCCATTTTATTTTCATTGATGCACATTCATAGGCTGCTCGGGCCCCAGGAGATGCCTTATGTTCCTGCCTATCACAAACATCCTTGCGGTGCTGGACACAGAGGGAGTAGATCAGGATGCTTTGGGCTGCAAGTAACAGGAAAACCTCATCTAAAGTGCCCAAACAATACAGAAAGGTATTGTCTCACAGAAGTAACTCTGAGATAGGATGAACACAGGGTGGGTGACTCAGTGGCCAACTAATGTTGTCAAGGATCCATATTAGTTCCATCGTTCTGCTCCGCTGTTCTAAGTGTTTCAGTCACTGGGTGGCTGCCGCAGCTCCAGGCTTCGAATCCCCACACACCACCATCCAGAGGCAGAACAAAGGAGTTATTTTGTTAATTATTCTTTGTGTCTCTTTTTAAGAACTAAGAGACCGTTCCTGGAAATCCCTCAGCAGACGTGTCTTCATGACTCATTGGTGACAACTGAGTCACAGGTCTCTTTCCTGAGGGGAAGAGGGAAGGGGAATTTCCATGATTGGCTTAATCAGGATAGCTGGGAGTGGGGCCAGCCTTCCCAAAAGCTATGGCCACAAAGAGTAAAGTGGACAACTGGACAAATTTGGCTAAAGTTTTGTTAGAAAATGGTGGACAGTCATCAAATTTTTGGCTCCCCATATTTGAGGAATTCCCCACACTAAGAGTCTTGCCCACCAAAGATGGAAGCAGAACTCGCCTTCCCAGTCGGCAGGTGTGTTTGGGTGCATGTATGTTACCTAGCCTTCTCCAATCAGACACACCTACCTAAGACTTGACTTCAAAACCGAGCAAAGTGAGGAATTGGTGCCAGGCAGAATCCCTTGTCCCATGAAGGTGGAGGAGCATCAAGGAGAGGCAGTCCAGAGGCCTCAAACCTTCTTTTCCAGCTCTCCTGGGGCTTCTATGAGTGCCTATGTCCCTGAATAAATTTCTTCCTGCCTTAAACTAGCTTGAGTGAGTTCTGTTGTATTACCAGGAACTCTGCAAGGAAGAAGTGAAGAATGGCTGCTGGGTAGGCCAAACTGTGTCTGCTAGACACACAGCGTCGCAAAACACCAAGGGAGCCCTCCATGTACCACTTATGGAGAATAAAATAGGAAAGATGCCCCGGAAGTTGTACCCTGATGCCAAACTCAGCTTCTCTACTGCCTCCTTTACTGTGCCTCCCTGGTGTTGGCTCACAGACTTTATTCTGGAAGTCTGTCCTCACCCTCTCTCTCCTTAAGCCTTTCCACGGAATGTTTTGACACCCTGAGAGTCTCCCCTTCTGGCCTAATGGGTAGGTAGGACTTAATACTGTGTGGAAGAAATCACAGAGCTGTCTAACCAAGCCAAGCCTAGCATAAATTTATAAGTTTTAAAAAAGAAAATGTTGTATGTGCTTGACTTTGTATCTTCTCACATGTAACTAAAAAGCAATGTATCTACCCTGCAATTTATTTAACATTTTTATTAAACAAAAAAAACATTGTGGCAACATTGATGATACTTTATATAACAGAAGGGAAAACTGCATTTGCAGCTCTGCCCCTCCTCCTGCCTCCACAGAGCTATTTGTGCCTCTAACATTGTATTATTTGCGTATCTCAATGCCTCTACTTTGCTTTTATATTCACTAAGTAAGTACAATATAGTTTTAACTAACCATTACCACCCTCACTAGGTAGATAGTAGGCTTCTAGCTTATAAACATTCTTATATTAATTTTGTATTAAGCAGGCATAAAATATTATCTTTGGGATAATGCAAATCATTGAATCATAAATATTTCTAATGGCTTTGCATTGCCATCAGCAATGTGTGAACAAGTCTCACTACACCATTGCCAGCAATGGATATGTTTTAAATATTTTATCGAATAGAAGCAAAATGGAATCTTACTGATGTTTTATTTTGCAGATTTTAATCATTACTAGGGGGTTCCTATGATTCTGATTGTGAAGATGCACTTGTTTAGCACTGTCAGAAAGTCTTCCAAGACAGAGTCAGCACCAGGATCATGGGTTGTGAATGTAATAAAGATGTGCACATTATCAAGAATGTTTCAGAAAGTGCCATGTGGTTTTCTTCAGGAGCTGGTTTTAGGCAGAATTAATCCTTTTAGAGGGTTATTATATTGGATTGTCCTAGTTATGTCAAAGGATGGCCTGGGGGAGGGGATTTCTTCATTTGTCTGAACATTGCTGAACATTTAATTTCAAATTTTCTGCTTCGTGCATAATGAAAAATGTTCACTAAACTTGTGACACTGAATGTAAACTGTATTCTTGACATTTGAAAAATTTGAACTAGATTAATATTACAGAACTACATCTATTCTTTGTGACATCCCTCCCCCCAAATAAAATTGCTATTTTTAGATAAATTACTTTTCATTTTTCCTCTTATTTTATCTGCTACAAATGTAAGCAGTCACTTTTTTTAAAAAAAAAAATGGATATTGAAAGAAATTTACATTTTGGCAAACATGGCTTAATTTTGAATGCTGGTATACAATTTCTCACAGAAAGCCAGGGTCCTGGAAAACAGAATGTCCTTTTTTGAACCGCATTTTGAAAAGGGAAATTAATGGTAACTCTTGCTTTTTCAGGCTGTGCCATCCTGGGGGAGGACAAGCAAAAAGTAACAAAAATAGTTTTTGGCTCCACGCATCCACCAACGGGAATGCTGGAACCGGTGTCCTCTTTTTCTTCCCCTAGCAGAGGCCTCTCTGGCTACAGTGTGCCCGGTGGTGGCCATTTAATGTATTTCCACTTGGTACCCATCTCCGCTCTGCCCCCTGGTGGCCTCAGGCCACCATTGCTACCTTGTCACAGTTTGACCTTGTGGCTGCCAAGAGCCACCTCTCTTTGTGTCATTGTCCCCACTCTGACACGTCAGGTGTGGGGTGAAGCTGTTCTGGCTGAGGAGGAGGGGCTTTGTTTCTTTAGCACTTGCCAGCAATCATACACTCACTCTCTAATAAGCTCACACCCTCAGGACCTTCTAGCCCCTTTTCCTGAAAAACTCTACTCGAGCTCCCCTGACTCCACATCAAAGAACATGTAAGTGACACAACATATTGTTGCTTCAAAAAAGTTTCTCCCCTCTTCAACAGCTGGGACAACTGGATAGCCACAGGCAAGAGAACGATGTTTGAACACTACCTACACCATATGTAAGAATTAACTCAAAATGAATCAAAGACTTAAATGTAAGAGCTAAAACTATAAAACTCTTAGAAGAAAACAGGAGAAAAATCTTCATGACCTTGTATTTAGCAATGGATTCTTAGAAATGACACCAAAAGCACAAGCAACACATGACAAAAAAAGATATATTAGACTTCATCAAAATTATTTTGTGCATGAAAGGACATTATCAAGAAAAATGAAAAGAAAAACTACAGATTGGGAGAAAATCATGTATACATAAAGGGTCTAATATCCAGAATATATAAAGAACTCTTATGATTCAACAAGAAAAAGACAACTCAATTTAAAAATGGCCAGAGGACTTAAATCAACATTTCTCCAAAGAAATTATGCAAATGACCAACAGGCACATGAAAGATGCTCAACATCATTAATCATTAGGGAAATGCAAACTGAGATCACATTGAGATAGCACTGCACACGCACAATAATAACTATAGTAAAAAGCATGGTTAAAAAGATTGGTTAGGATGTAGAGAAATTGGAACCCTCGTGCATTGCTGATGGAAATGTAAGATGGTGCAGCCACTGTGGAAACAGTGTGATTGTTCCTGAAAATGTTAAACAGAATTACCATAAGACCCAGCAATTCTACTTCTAGGTGGAATAAAAACTTATCTCCACATTAACATTTGCACATGAATGGCAGCACTATTCATGATAGTGAAAAGGTGAAACAATCCAAATGTCCATCAGCTGGTGGATGGATAAACAAGACGTGATATATCCATAGATGGAATATTATTCAGCCTAAGAAAAGAAACAAAGTAATGATACATGCTATCGCATGGATGAGCCTTGAAAGCATTATGCTAAATAAAAGAAGTCAGACACAAAGATCACATATTGTGTGATTCTATTTATATGAAAGGTTCAGAATAGGTAAATCCAGGCAGAAAATAGATTAATGGTTGCCGGGGGCTGGAAGAAGGGGAATTTGAAAGTGATTGCTTAATGGATCCTTTAGGAGTGATGAAAATGTTTTGGAATAAGATCAGGGTAATGGTTGTTCAGCATTGTATATATACCAAATACCACTGAACTGTGTACTTTTAAATGATTAATTTTGTTATGTGAATTCCACTTTAATTTTTAAAAGTACAGTTTAAAAAAAGTTTTTAAAACAGATCTCCCCCCAGCACTGACATGTGGATTCCCGAGGGTGGAGCTCTTCTCTGTCTGGTCTCTGAGGCCTGGCCATCAGCCCCAGAAGTCAGCTTTTATTTTCTTTCAGAAATCTCACTGGGGATTGGGTAAAGGGAACTGGGTAAGGGGAGGGAAAAGTGTCCCTTGGGCCACCAAGGTCTCACTATATAATGAAAGAAATGATTCCCCAATTTGTCGAAGTGGAGAGCATATGTAACCAAGAAAACCAGAAAGGATGAACAGAACAGAAAGCCAGTGGTTTGGGGTCACATTTTGGTAGAGGAAGGGAAGGGAGAGGAAAGGGGGAGAGAGAAAGAAGCAGAGGCAGAAAAAAGGGAAGGAAGGAAGGAAGGAAAAAGAAAAAGAGAAAGGAAAGGAGGAGAAGGAGGAAAATAGAAGAGAGGAGAGAACTCCATTCCTTTTCAAACTTGGAGATTCTTAAAACTGTCCATGGCATCTGTCCTGCTGTGAGGGGTTCCTGCAACCTCAGCTTCATTTCCCTCCAAAGCAAGCACAGCCAAGTCCCAATTCTATGATTAAAGCTTAGAAAAAAGGCAGAGACTCCCCTGCTACATTTTTATTGAGAGCATTAACATTGGTGGGGGGATAGTGGGTAACAGTAGAGCCTTTCTTCTCTACAGTGCTGGCTGGGAGCATGGCCAGCCACCGGGGCCCCTTTCACCTGTGCACTTGACCCACAGGCTGTCCTCTTAGCATCCGGGACAGGCTCTTCCCACCCGAGCTCAGGGCCACGCTCCCTCGCATGCCTTTCTTGGCTAACACCGTTTCCCCACCCCCTGTTTCCTTCCTGAGCCTCGTGTCTTCACTTTCTTCTCGCTCAAATGTCGTATGGTATCACAGATTCACTTTAGGTCACAGATCTCAAAACCGAGGCCGTGGAGCTCCCGTGATTTCTCCCCCACCACAAAGTGGTTCAGAGCAGCCGTGCGGAGCTTCCCCTCAAGACTCCAGGCCCTTCGCCCGGGGCTCTTCCCACAGCTCACACTGGGCCTTGCTGACTCTACAAGTGGGAGGCTGGTGACCCCTGCAGGTGCCTGGAACAGGAAGAGGGAGAAATGGGGAGACCAGAAAAAAACGAGAGGGAGGGAGAAGGGTCTGCCCTCAGCCAGGCCCAAGTGAGGGGGTGCGGGTGAGAGGCTGAGGGCGCGCTGTGAATGGCTGTGTGGCCTCAGTGCCCAGAGACAAGGAGGGCACAGAATCAGGACACCTCACCACGCCCACGCCAGGGTGCACAGAGGGAGGGCAGCAGAGCCACACCCTCCTGAAGCAAGGGTACCACAGCAGGGGCAGTGAGGGGCCCTTGAGATGGCAGGAGTGGGGGCGGGAGCGGACTGGTTCCTGGGCACAGGTGAGACAGCACAGATGTTAGCACTCCCGGAAACAACTGGAAGGAGACTGGGTTTCGGGGGGGCCAGAGGGGCTGTGGGGGTGGCTGTCAGTGGAACTACATCCTGGTATATAAGGGTTACACATTATGACAATCTGACCCCAAATATCATATTCTTAAGCTCACATTCATTTGTTCACTTATTCAACAAGTATTTCTTTTATCTCTGTGTTCCAGCTGCCAATCTTGTATTGAGGGCACCCAAAGGTGAGCATGAGGGAGGACATCTCTGCTCTCAGGTGCTCACCACGCCATTGGCTTAGCACTTCCACTCTCCTCCCCTCGGGGTTTCCCTCTGTGACCCAAATGGACAAGAGGTATAATACACGGTGAAAAAAGCAATGACCAAAAAAGAGGCAGCTCTGAAAATTTCCTGCAGAGGCATTCCTCTTTCTTCTTGCAAGGTTCTTAAAAGCAAGGCCTGTGTCTCTACAAAGGACCTCCTGCACCAAGCGCTTGGCGAAGGCGACATGACGCTGTCCCAATCAGGACAGGCTTTCCTCGTTGCTGGGTGACCTGAGGGTGGTTCCTGGTGGATGACCCACAGTGAGCTCTGTCTGGAGCTGTTCTAGGAGACCAGCTGGCACAAGAGGCGATCACATCCCTTCCTAAGAACATAAGCCACTTAGTGCAAAGCCTGGCCGGGTGCGAGGCTGCAGTGGGAGTTGGGCGAGTGGAGGAGGGGACGTGGCCTCTGCTGCTTAATTAGAGGGCAGGGGACAGCAGGACCAGTGGGGGGCCCGGGGCAGCTGCAGCCAATGGACAGAGAACAGCAGGGTCCCAGAGGAGCCAGGGACTCCCGGATCCTGATAGAAGATGAGCAGCTTGGCACACTGCCAGCGCCGAAGCCCACTTTTCCTGGGCAGTTAAGACCAGTCTAATGGTTTTCAAGTTTCAGACAAAAATTGATTTATTCATATTACACTGTGAACTAATCATCCTATTTATTTCCAAAATGATATTTCCTGTTTGCATCACAACTTTTCACCTACGAGCCTTGCAGAGATAAAATAGGAAGTGAGAGAGTGAAGTGGTTTATTTTAAACTTTTTGAGATAATTGTAGATTCACATGTAGTTTTAAGAAATAATATAATAATATAGAGAGGTCCTGAAGGGCCCATGTGCCGTTTGCCCAGTTTCCCCAATGGTAAAATCGTGCAGAACTACAGTACAATGTCATAGCAAGGATATTGGCTGACTTCCCCTGTTTCGCATACACTGTGTGTGTGTGTGTGTGTGTGTGTATTGAGTTCTATGAAATATGAAGTGTTTTGAGCTCTGATGAAGAAAAGTGTTCTTCAAGCACACAGTGATTATCACGAGGTTTTAATTTTTTTGTGGCCATTCTGCATTTTTGGTAGATAACACTGTATACCCTATTTATGTAATACCTTTATCTAATAACAAATAGAATTCAATGACTAGTCTCATGTCAATGAAGATGTGTGCTTAATGTCTTTAGCTCTGCTATTAGAAGCCCAGATACATTCAGCTAGATTCAGAACCTGCAAGGATTCCTTTTGTCTGAATATTTAAACGTGAAGCTGGACTCTACATTTCCTTGAGTGATCACAGTTAAATCAAACCTTTCTTTTCTCTATATAAATTTTCCTTCCTGTCATACACAAGGAAAATTTAAATAGATAATATATTATCTTGCCAAGATCTTGCCAAGATAATATATTCTCAGGCTAGTAACTAAACAGTACATAAGTAAGTACATCGTTGGTTTTTTTAAAAACTGAATTTGCGAGTGCCAAGGAGAGGAAAAGTAAGTGTCTTGGGAACCTCCTTTAAACTCACAGGTGCTGGCCGGGCGCGGTGGCTCACGCCTGTAATCCTAGCTCTTGGGAGGCCGAGGCGGGCGGATTGCTCAAGGTCAGGAGTTCAAAACCAGCCTGAGCAAGAGCGAGACCCCGTCTCTACTATAAATAGAAAGAAATTAATTGGCCAACTGATATATATATAAAAAATTAGCCGGGCATGGTGGCGCATGCCTGTAGTCCCAGCTACTCGGGAGGCTGAGGCAGGAGGATCGCTTGAGCCCAGGAGTTTGAGGTTGCTGTGAGGTAGGCTGACGCCACGGCACTCACTCTAGCCTGGACAACAAAGTGAGACTCTGTCTCAAAAAAAAAAAAAAAAACTCACAGGTGCTCAGCTGCTTAGGGGGGTTCCTTCTAAGGGCAGCTCACTGCTGTCAGCACCCACGAGAGGCAGGAGGCATGTCTCCTCTGCAGCCTCCGGCCCTCGGTGCTGCAGCTTTCACTCTGGGGTGGCACACACAGGTCATTCTGGACACAGGTGTTATTAGCACAGCACACGAGTCTTGAAGTACAACTACTGACAGGTCAGGCTTTCTCTCCTTCTGTCCTCAGTCTGTCAGCGCCGCTTCTGGCTTCCTTGAGCCCCTGAACGCGCTGAATTTCTCCAGGTCAGTAACCAGCCAAGCCACACACCTCAGACCTCATCATCTGGCTCCCACATCTGAGCCACCCCCCAGATCTCTAACCCGCAGCCCCCTCTCTGACCACAACCTCCTCCCATGGAGTTCCAGAGCTCAGCTGTAACTTTAGGGGTCATTTAGTTCAACTTCCAGGTCTCAAAGAAAAGAGCTGCAGCTATTAAGTGGCGTGCCCACAGGCACACAGCTAAGGGGTGGCAGAGGCAGCCTTTGAATGAATAAGCTCTCCTGACTTCAAGTCCAGGACTCTTTCCACCAAGCACACTTCTCACTTTCCTCCCCCAAGCTGCCTCCTCTGCTCCATAACCTCATGTGACCTCTGGCCTCCAGCCTCTCCCTAACTTTGTAGATTATCCCTCCCTCGACTTTCCCATCCCCTTCAGACTTCATCCTCTGGGTGTCCGCAGTCCTGGCCATCCCCAGGCAGGCACACGATTTCTGCTCTTCCTCCTGCGCCATGGGGCATTGCTACAGAAAGCCACAAAAGGTGGATGCTGACTGGACTCACCACAAACTTGACCAATGGAAAACAAGAAGCAGGACGGGGTGGGCCAATACAACTGATCCTTCTCTCTCCTGTGGGCTACTCCAAGTTAAGTTCCTCTTTGCAGTCCTTCCAGATGAGCGCCCAGTGCTGAGTAAACGTGCATGCTGAGTGTCCTGGGGGAGGACCACCACAGCCAAGGCATAGAGGTGGAGAGATACAGGAGTGTCCCAGGAATGGTGGCAGTCTGATTTGGTGGAGCGCGTGGTGCACATAGGAACAGGGACTCCCAAGTCCGATGGGCTGAGCCTGAATCCTAGAGCCACCACTTTCACCACCTGTGTGGCCCAGGTAAGTGAAGAAATGAAATCTCAATTTCTATGCATGTAGAATGAAGATAATAGTAGTCCTTTAGGGTCGGAAAAGTTACTGATTTAAAGTAAGCAAAGTGCTTAGCACAGGGCCTGTTACATATAACCCCGCAGTAAATCCTAGTTATTATCATAAGAAGCACAGGCTGTCGTGCAGATCGTGGAGGATCTGAGATGTGATTTGGTGGCAATGGGGAGATTTTGAGAGCTCCTGAGCAGAGGGGTGGGGAGGGTGTGTTCTGGACTGTGGTTTATGACACTTGCTTTGGCTGTTGAGTGTGGAATGAATGTGGAGCAGGAGGAGAGTGGAATGGGGTCCGGGGGCCAGCTGGAGACGAGATGAAGAAAGTGGCCAAGTCGGCATGGTGATGGGAGAGAGGGACGGCGCCATGAGTCCACAAGACAGGGCTTTCCATCTCCAGGTCATGCTGAGTGCATGCAGCTCCTCTCTGTTCCTTCCGACAGTCACAGATTCTTCTGGCACCTCTGCTTCCCGTTGGGTGGGGGCTGAAGCTCTCAGACAGGGGAGCTCTGGCCTTCTCTGGGGCTGGGGTTATCCATTCTGGCTGCTGCACATGGCAGGGTCCTCCACTTCCTCCAGCAACCAGGTCAGAGCATCTGGATGGATGCTGGGCTGAGATGGTTTTTAAAGCTCTCCAGGTGGTTCCACTGTGTAGCCTGGATTGAGCAGGAGTGAGACCAGGGACCTAATCTCTCAATTATCAGGAAGCATTCTTTATTAGTTCACCCCACCACTGTGGTAGTCTTTGGTGGCTACTCAACAGCTCTTGCCCCTCCTTCCTGCTGAACAAAACTCCAGTTTGGTTCGAGCTGTGACAACAGAAAGTGGGCTCCTCCCCCAAAACCCAAGGGATGAGCTTTGACTGATCTAAGTCAATCACAGTAGTAGTAACCCCATTCATCTCCACCAGGGACTGGCAGGGGGCATGTGACACAGTCTGGCCAATGAGATTTAAGGACAACATGGCTGAGGGGCTTCTGGGAAATGTTTTCCTTCCCAGTGTAGAGGTGTCTATGGAGAGGGCCCTTCCCCCGCTCTCTCTCCCCTCATTTTTGACACTGTTGTGTGAGACAGTACATCTCAGTGCTGCCACTGCCATCTTGTGACCAAGTGGGGACACATAACTGACCCTCCTTGATCCCTGAGCCGTAGGACCAACCCTGAAACTGCCCACTTCCAGAGTTACTGTTAAACCAATCAATGTCCTTGGTATCTAAGCTACTTTTGATGGGATTTTCTGTTATTTGCAGCTAAAAGCTTTCCAAAGATATGTGCATGCTAATTTAGTGATGTCTCCTAGGTGAGTTGGACAGAGAACAGTGGGCTTCTGATTGTCTTAGTTGGTCCCTTTGAACAGACAGGAGGTACTTCAGCAGTTGTTCAGGATGAAGCAATTTCTAGTTACAGTCCTGCTGATTCACTCTCTGAAAAGGAGAACCCTCTCCCCCCTAGTAAAATACAGAGTACTGAGAAATTCTGTGTAATCAAGAGGTAATCAAATGGATCCTTGTTCCTTAGCATCCCTGCCAACAACTTGGCTGCCTGTGGAGCACATGGCCTGGGGTGGCAGAGGGGATGTGGTAGGGATAAAGTGCTTAAAGGTAAAGCAATACTTAAGGTGCACAGGTAACAGCTGAGCCCCATTAAATAGAGGATTTCGTGTAATCTTTTCAGCTGATAAGTTTTAGGACAATTCCACAGGCTGCGTCTATCCAGTTTTATGAAGTTAATTTTCATTGCATTGTAAATTTCCACCAAGTTGCATTTTAATGTATTTGTGCCTTTAAATTTGTATGCACAGATAGCACAGACTGTCAATTTCATGAACTCCCCACACTATATTTATTGTGTGATAAATATAATTAAAGCACCAAGATTCTATATTGACAAAAGCAGAAAGTGTCTTGAATATTAGAATTCTAAACTGGTTATTTTTATTCCATGCCAGAAGCATTTTTTTCCCCCTGTGAGTCATATCTCTGTTGTAGTCATAAAAGTCACTGTGGGAAATTTTGGGCATTAAGGAAGTATTTATTTAACCTGTGTTTTTTGAAGACTATAACTAATAGAAAAGACAAGCTATAGATAGATAATAAATAAGAGTTGTGTGATGTAAATGGGATATAAGCTGTAAAATCTAGCAGAGTATGCAGATAAAAAGGCATCTATGAATTCACCATTTTGTTACATTTTTGCATCTGAGAGTGCATAAGTTTATATCATTACCCGATCTACTGCCTATATAATTCTCACTTTAGTTCAAAATCTAGAAATTCAGCAGCCATTTTTTAAGGGAATGCAAATATTCTTAAATTCCTCTTAATCCCTGTAGCCCCACATGGCATATACTCTGCACTGTGACAGGAGAAAATAAAGAGCATGTCCTAACAGCTTCAGCAGCCTACGAAGGACCTCTCAAGGCTGTGGATGAGAGTCCTCAGCCTGAAAAATTGTATTTAGGAATGTACAATGGCAAAATGGCACACTGGACATGGGCATCAGGAACACCAGATTTCACATCCTTTTACTAGCTATGTGCCTGTGGGCAGGTTGCTTAACCTCTCTGAACCTCAATTTTCCCCACTATCAAATTGGAATAATAATCCTGGAACTATTTCTCAGGCTTATTGTAAACTCCAAATAAAATAATAGAAATGAAATGTTCCAAATGAAAGTGCTTTATACATGTCATATACTTATAATTAATAGTTTGTCTTCCTCTTTAAGGTATATGAAACATGTCAACAATTTTGTTTCTAAAATAATTCCACCTACAAAACTTAACTATGCAAAATGTTGTTAAATAGACATCAGGAGAAAGAGCTGGGTCAGTACAATATATCATTGCTGTGGTGGGCTAAATATTTTCTCATATAGTGTTCTTCCAATGAGGTAAGCTGGGTAGCTTTATTGCTTCAAATAATTGCTTCCTATAATTCTGCCCTTGCCATTCTTTTCGATTGTTCTAATGTGCCTGGCAGACATTGGCTGGCCAACTGAGCTGGCTGGGCTTCAGGTTCCAATAGCATGCTTATGATGCCTATTTTAAACCAAGATCCTAGGGTGCAATGCCACAGCTAGTAAGCGGTTGTACAACAGGTTTTTAGCTGATGTGTCAAAGACATGATAACCGTATATTCATCAGTTCCAAGTGAAAGTGAGGCAGAGTGTCCATGGGGCAGGTTACACAGAAACATGCAGACTCTCTCCACAATTCTGGACCCTCTATCCACACTGAGGCTAAAAATAAGGGGTGAAAGAGAGGAGGGGGAGGATGAATGAGGAAATTTCTTCAGAGAAAGGAATGTGCAGTGCTGTGCTACCTCTTTCATCTCAAATCAGTGAGAGAGCTTCCTAGGAGGGGCTGCCAGAGACTGTGGTTAGGTGACCTGGAGACCTGGAGCCCTACTCACTCCGGGCAAAGCTAAAATTCCATCCTGTGGCAGCACGGAGGGGCCATAGTGGGAAAGGCCTATGCTCTGAGTGTCACTGCAGCAAGGGATGCATGGGGTTTCCCTTGGGACCCATCTAAAGGGATAGTGGCAGCTAGAGTGAACTCTGGGCTTTTAGAGGCAGACAAGGAGTCACAGCAACCAGTGGAATAGCACTGCACCCACCTGGGTCAAGAGTACCCAGGAGAGAGGACCCCATCAATGGGAAACTCTGAAGCACCCAGGGAAGACCCGTAAGAGGTGCTTTAACCACAGGCCAGCATGGCAATCTTGAAGCCACTCAACTCCAGGAATAAGTGCTCCATCTCCTCACTTCTCCTTCTCCTCCTCCCTGTCCCCTCTGACCCTAGCTGGGTCTTAAATAGCCTCTAGTGAATAGGGGAGGGGTGAGCCAAAGCCTACTGCATGCATCCCTTCTGGGAAGGCCAACCACAGACCTTAAGCCTGGGGTATGGATAGGGGAGGAAGGCTTACTTTCAAGTGAAGTTTGATGCATTTGTTTATAATTTGCACCCAACATTATAATATTGAAAGGGAGCTGTGGATGAGATTTAGTTTACTACAAAACTGTCAGCGATCTAAGAATGAGCAGAAAATTTGAGGTCTCTACCCAACTTTCCACTCAGGGACAGGAGATAACTAGCACGAGATACATTTTAAAATGATAGTAAGAGGCCAAAATAAAGTTGCATTTTGTTACATCTCACAAGTTGTGAATTCAAAAGACTAGTTATAGTTTTATGTGAAACAGACAAGGGTCCCTTTGCACAATGGAGTTCGCAGGCCAATAAATGGGACTTGTTGATGTAATTCATGTTGAATCACTGGAAAAGATTTCTGTCCTGAAGAACACAAATATTTTGTTTCAGTTCCTAAAATTATCCAATCAACTATTAAGTATTTATTGTCTGTTATGTGTAAAATCACATTGGGCATTTTGAAGAATATTTACATTCCTTTAGTTCAGGTTAGCATCTTTTCCCACCTAGTACAATGTCTTACACATAGTATGTGCTCAAAAATATTTTCAATTTAATTATTCTTTACAAGATACTTAGCACCAAGGGACGTGGCATTTACCCAATGTTGACAACAACACTTCAGCTGAAAAATCCCCTTATTTATAAAACGTGGTGCAAACCTGAATGGAGAGTGATTGTGATCTCACTTGTATCTAACACTGTCAAGTGTTGCTGAAGGGTCTAATAGGAGAGAACATAATTTAAACCAGAAACATATAAATGGGGTACTTTTCATTTAGAAACATATAAATGAAACATATAAATGTGGTACCATTCAACAGTGATGATGCACTAACAAAAAATGATTGGCCCTGGGGGACCTAGACTTGAAACTTGTTCTCCCACTTAACGGAGTGCAGGGCCCTAGTTCCTCTCCTGTGAATTGGGACGCCAGGCTGCCTACTTCAGAGTCACAGAGAGGCTGTAAGAGATAAGATACCCGAATACTCTGCAAACTCCGAAGTGCTGCACAAATGCAAGGGTTATTAATAACAGCTAACAGTTAAAACATTCGCAGATTGCCACGTGCACAGCGCTTTATATCTATTTTCTCATTCAATCTTCAGAACAGCCCAAGACCTAGCTAGATACTAGTATTTCCTTCCCCTTTACACCTGAAGAAACAGGGGGTTTAAGCACTGGTTCCAGGTTATTATATAGAGCTGCAATCTGAACCAGAAAACCCTTACTCTCACCCCAAGCATTAAGCTGCTGTCCCGCCTATTAATATTTAACAGAGGCGCTGAGATCTCGTAGGGGCTCAACGAATACGGTTCCGCAAATTGCTAATTTTTAAAGTGGACGCTTCCCGGCGACGCCTCTCCCCAGCTGCTCTCTCGCGCTCGCAGTCCCAAGTCCCGGCACGCGCGGCCTACGGGCCTCGCCAAGCCCCTCCCACTCCCCCGCCCGCCGACGCCACGCCCCGGCACTTCCACGCATGCGTCGGCGGGAGCGGCGCAGGCCCAGTGCTCCAGTGGCGCCCGGAGGCCACCCCGCCCCGCCCGGCCTCGCCCCGCCCCGCCCTCTCCATCGCCGCAGCCGCTGCAGCTTCCTCGGGAAAGCCGAAAGATGAGCTAAACCTCGGCATCTGTTACTGTCTCCAGGGCTCTTCACAGGTGCTTTGGGTCGGGTCGGAAGCCCCCTTCCCTGCGCCCACTACAAACTCATTCCCCTGCCCGCCTTGCCCGCGCAGGAGCGGCCTGGCTCTGCGGGCTGGTGGCCCGGGCGGCGGCGGAAGGTAGTTTGTGTACGGTTACCATGGAGACGCCGGCGGGCCGGGCAAAGCGGGAGGGCCAGAGGACTCGCGGGCTGAGGATGCTGCTGCGCTCCGCTTTGGCCTGGACCCGTGGAGGAGCGGGCTTTGGGGGGAGTAGGGGAGCCGCTGTCCGTGAGGGAGGTGAGGCGTCCCCCGCCGGTTCATCGGGGACCCCCTCCAGCAGTCGTCCGCTTCTCTGTCCCGGGCTGGGGGAGACAGGCGATGAGAGTGCCCTGTGCATGCTGTCGGGGCGGGCGCGGTTGTCTGATTTCTGCACACTGAGCATTTAGCCAGATGCGTGGTGCTTAATAGAAGCTCAGTAATATTTGTTGAATGAGAGAGTGGTAGACTTAAGTGGCTTTATCTAAGCAGGCAGTGAGTGACCTGGCCTCTTCTAGGCAACAGCATATGACCTCAATAAATAAAAGTGTATGTGTAGCAATATTTAACATACATTAAGATACATCGTATATAGGCATAACATTTATGATCCATTCCCACAAGTATCAGCAGGTCTTACATACCGCTCTGTTTTGGAATTATTTTAACTTGGTTGAAAAGCAAGCACCACCCATTGTGTCCTGTTTTGTTGCTCTGTAAGATTCTGGTTAGTTGTTGATGGTGATTTGGCATAGCTGATATTCAGTGAAATACTTAATGAAAATTCTGTTTTTGTTAAGGCAAGACCCCCCTCCATTTAAATATTTAAACATATAAAATGTGTGAAAACACTGAACAAATGTCATTCTCTCTTTTGCAGTTTCTGTTTTTAGATGCAATTTTTCATTCATGGGAAAAATTTTTACCGTATCCCTTTTATCACGTAGCACATTGGCAGTAGTTAACATTTTTTAAGGGCCAGGCACCATGCTGAGGCACTTTACATGCATTATTTCATTTAATTCTTCAAACAGTCCTATACAGAAATTATTATTACTATCCACCTTTTACAGATGAGGAAACTGAGGCTTAGAGATGTTAGTGGCCTTGCCCGAGGTCACATAGCTGTCAGTTGTCAACATTTAAAGCCTTACTCCAGCATCTGAGCACTCAACCACTGCCCCTTTGGATGCTCATACAAAAGTAATAATGGGAAAGTAATTCAAAATCACGGGAAGGGTCCTGAGTGTTTGATTTGCAGGGAAAAGACTGTGGAGCTGGCCAGTCTTTCCCCTGTTGCAAACATCCTGACAGCCCAGTGTTGCATTAACAAGAAGGCTCTGATTCCAGTGGCTATTATAAAGATTGGTCTTTATAATTAGGTATAAATGTCTATAAATGATGACTGAACATTCCTCCAAACCAATAAGAAATATTTTGTTTTAAAAAAGAAAAATTTCTTCAGTTTCTAATTTCCTGCTGCTGGTGGTATTCTCCCTCTAGAGGTCCTGTGGACATGGGCTCAGGACAGTGTAGAGCAAGACAGAACTCCACCTCTTCTTTCCCTGCACAGTCCACCTCTCCTGTCTCTTTTAAAAGAGCCTATTGCCCTTCCCCCACCCCCAGGTTTGCATAGCCAGTGTTGCCTCTGGTCTCTTCCTGGCTTCTCAGATGCCAAATCCTGTTAATTCTTCTGTTCTCAGTGCACCTCTCTTGTTCACATCTCTCTTCACTTCTGTATCTCAGGCTTTCCATGCTTTGTTCCCTGATCACACCATTTATTGAGTCCTACTCCATACCAGGCAACCTGAAATGGAGGCAAGAAAGGGAAAAGGGGCTAAATCTGAACTCATCTTGCCATAAGAATCAGATGCTACTTGAAATAAGTCCAATCTGCTTTCTCAATTCACTATAACAAATGTCTTCAATTAGAGAAGCCATGCAGCCTTCACTGGGAAATTTTGTAGCTCAAGTCTATATTTGAAAGTGGAGTCCAGCGATATGGAAGTGTTGACCTTCAGTCATGCCTCACCTGGAGAGCTGGGGCTGCAAGTCAGGCAGGGCAACATCAGATGCACAGGCAACCCTGACACAGTGGGAGGGTGTAGTGACAAAGACCAACCGGGGACCTTGTGAGTCTGGACAGGGGCACTTAACTTGGGCTAGGTGGGTGGGAGAGGCATGCCCAGGAAAACTTCCTTGAGGAAGTGACCTCTAAGGGTTAGCTAGTATTTATGTAAGAACTTCCTGATTTCACCACTTCTAGTCTTTTCCTTCCTTTCCCTCCTGCCCATCTCTGTCATATTACATCATCCCTCAAAATATTTAATTTGCTCATCAACTTTTATTTAATTTCTTTATCTGCCATTTAGTTTAGTTGGTCCAACTCCAATCCTGGAACTTCCTCCTCTAGCCCCAATGCCAGCCACTGCCACATTCTCAAATTTCAGCTCATTTTTCAGAACCTATCTTAAGTACCACCTCCTCTAGGAAGTCTACCTGGTGCCCTTCTCCCAATCAGAAATCTCTTCCTCCTTTGTAATCACATGGTAATTTCTCCTTGTTTTTGTTGTCTTTTTTTTTTATTGCTGCCATTAGTTTCTACCTTGTACTAAATCATTTGGATACAAGCAGGCCGGTACTCAGCTGGTACACACCAAGAAGACTGCTTCTGCTGTGAAACTATTGGTATGTATGTTGCTGTGTAAATAATTTCAGCCACGAGGCCTCTGAGTGCCCTCCCTCTAACCACCCCATCTAGTGGGTAATAGTTTGACTATCATCTCTGAGCATATGTCATAGCTTTTTTTGCTATTAAGATTCTATCCATTTCAAAAAATTAATTGGGGATTAATTGAAATAATATACTCAGGAGTGCTTAGTACAGTGCTTGGTATTAAACCTTCAACTAGCATTAGTGGTCCTTCTTGCTCGATGAAGACAGTATTCTGTTCCTCTCTGTGTTCCCAGAAATCCAAGCAGAGGGCTTTGCACATAGGAAACAGTTAATACTAGTTGGATGGATTTGCTCCACTTGTCAGGAAAATTTTGTGAAGTTATAATTTCTGTGGTACTATTGTGTTATATTTAGGTATGCTTTACTATCAGTAGACAGGCTTTCAAACTCTGACTTTTTTAAGTTGGTGAAAACGATCTATGATAATTTGTAATTTAACCAGCATAAAGAAAAAATCCCCCCCAAAACTCACTTTTAAGTCAGTTTGCTTATTTCATTCAACATTTTCATGAATGATTTAGTTAATCATATGCTAATATAATGATAATAGATTAAGTGTGCATCCTTTACATTATTGTACCAGTTTCTCACAATATAACTGTTGGTGGAAAGAGAAAGGAAGAGGGATAGAGAATATTGTGTAAGAATTTGTGGCAAAAATTTATAGACAAAAAGATTTTTAAGCCCATTATCTACATTGTTTCCACCAATACATTATTTGATCAGTTTAAATTCCTGCCCAAATAATTTACAGAATTCTTAGAATTTGACCGGAATAAATGTTTCCGCTTCACTATACTCTATGAAAGAGTATAGTTTTCAATGCAAACTAAAAGATAGCCAGGGAGAACCTTAGGTCATAAAGAGAGTCCATTATTACTCTGCAAAGCACTTTCTAAACTTTATTAGGTTTGCCAAATTGCTTTTGGACATTGCAAGACTTATTAGTACCATGGTAAGCCAAAGGTGTGGCAAACCTGACTTAGGCTCTGGAAGAAACTTGTTTATTGTACAGAAACTTCTTCTAAGTGGCATTATATCTTACAGCAACTGGTCTTTTAAAAGCAAACCAACAGGCCACTTGGTGGCTCACACCTATGATCCTAGCACTCTGGGAGGCCAAGGCAGGGGGATTGCTTCAGCTGAGGAGTTCAAGACCAGCCTGAGCAAGAGCGGGACGCCATCTCTACTAAAAAAAAAAAAAAAAAAAAAAGAAAGAAAGAAAGAAACGAGCTGGGCAACTAAAAAATATATGTATAAAAAAATTAGCCAGGCATTGTGGCTCATACCTGTAGTACCAGCTACTTGGGAGGCTGTGGCAGGAGGACCACTTGAGCCCAGGAGTTTGAAGTTGCAGCGAGCTAGGATTATGCCACTGCACTCTAGCTGGGGAGATAAAGCAGAACTGTCTCAAAAAAAAAAAAAAAAAACCAACAAACCTGTCATGGCCATTTAAGTTAGATGTTGTAGGACTGAATTTATATTATGCATTAAAAAATAATATACATAAATATATAAAACACTTTATTTTTTAATAATTAGCATTGAATATTTTAAAATAAAGAGCCAATCATATCAGCAATATTAGAAGTAAAATGTACTAGGCTTGCCATAGTTTTTGGTAGTTGTATTAATGTAAATAATTCTAAAGGCCATGCTTTAAATTCGAAATCCTGTATCAAAAATTCCTAAAATAATATTGCTTATTGAGTAACTTTTTACTTTTTTAACCTTGCCTTTTCATATGAAAAGAATGACATATTGTTTGTAGTTTTTATCTTACTCTTTTCCTCAGAAACTCTTGGAGCCGGGCCTGGGTAAAATTAAACAAACATTCTTGTCTGTTGTTATGTAACAACTTAATGTATGGAATCATAATATGGTAAATCTTCTTTGTATGAGGAATCACCTGTTTTTAAAAATTTTAATTTTTAATTATTATGGGTACATAATAGTTGTATATATTTATAGGGTACCTGTAATGTTTTAATACAGGCATACAATGTGAATTAATCAAATCATGGTAATTGGGGTATCCATCACCTCAGGCATTTGTCATTTCTTTGTGTTAGAAACAGGAATCACCTATTGATTCTACTTATGGAAATGGAATCTTTTTAGTTTCCTTGGACATAGGTCACAAAAAACTTTTCTGTTTTGTAGAACTTATTCTAAACTTGGGAAGCCCAAATATGTTAATAATTTATAGACCTCTGTCTCTCTAGAGATATGACATTTTTATGGAGTTAGAGATTTTTAAAAATATATGAGCACCTAATGCCATTACTAATTAGAATTTTTTAAAATCTTGACCGTTTTAAAGTTTAAATTTGTCTCCATGGAATACACCAACATTTGAGAAGGATTTGCATTCTCATGACCCTTATATATGACCTTAACTCTTTAACTAAGGAAGGTAGGTTGGGAAAGGATCATTTGATATTCATATTTGGTATTTGGTCTAGGACACAATCTCAAATTGAAGGTGATTTGAATAAATTCATTCAAATATATAATGGACAAGTGTGGGGCTGAACTATTCTCTTTGTTGTAAAAACAAGTGTAGTTTGCTTTTACAAACAGGCCCCATCTGTCTAAAATTGGGGGGCAGTGGGGAAAAAAGGAAACTTTAGTTAAAATTTTAACAGAACCCCCAGTGTTTTTATAAATTGAGGACCAAGAGATGATTCTGTCTTCCTAGGCTGTCTGTCTTTCGTGCTTAATCTTTTTTCTCTCCAGGTTTAGCATCGCTCCCTCAGTTGTGTATAGCCACAATTGCGCAGCCTATGTTTTTGAGAAGCTGTTTTTCCATACTGACCTTTTGTTTGGTGGATTTTTAATTAAAAATTGTTTCTGATTTTTTTCAAGCTTAATATAGAGGGATGGTTTAATATAATATGTGGATGGGTTTAAGCATTCCTTTCTAAAGTACTGGATAAAAATAGTTGATTTTTTTTAAATCATATATTTGCAGGGTGTGGTGTCTATCTGAAGAACATTTTACTTTAAAAGGAAAGATGCTGTCTCCAAATGATAAAAATTTAGAAAAACTGGATCCGTTTTATCGACCTTCAGTGTCCAAGCAGAAGACCAGTGCAGAAATCATAAGTGAAGCACGAAATGCATTAAGAACAGTTGGAACCCAAAGACCATTTACACCACAAGAAGACCAAAGAAAATTATTTGGACCTGCATCTTCAAGAACACCAGAAAATAGACCTCCTTCCTCCTTCAGGTATATGACATTTCACTTTTATGTATACTCAGATATTTAAGCACCAGTTACATTTTGCCTTAATTCTAGTTATGGATAGTTGGGATTTTTTTTTAATAAACTTTATTTTTTAGAGCAGTTTTAGGTTCACAGCAAAATTGAGTAGAAAGTACAGAAATTTCTTATATATCCCCTGCTCCCACACATGCATAGCCTCCCCCATTATCAACATCCCCCAGCATTTGTTACAATTCATGCACCTACATTGACGCATCATTGGCACCCAAAGGCTATATAGTTTATGTTAGGGTTCACTCTTGGAGTTGTACATTCTGTGTGTTTGGACAAATTTATAATGACATGTGTCCACTATTATAGTATCATACAGGGTAGTTTCAGTGCCTTAAAAGTCCTTTGCTCTGCTTATTTATCCCTTCCTCCCCCCAATCCCTGGCAGCCACTGATCTTTTTACTATCTCCATACTTTTGCCTTCTCCAGAATGTCATTTGGTTAGAGTGATACAGTATGTAGCCTTTTCAGATGGGAGTCTTCCACTTAGTAATATGCATTTAAGTTTCCTCCATGTTTTTTCCTTGTTTGAATAGCTCATTTGTTTTTAGCACTGAATAATACTCCCTTATCTGGATATAGCATGATTTATGTATCCATTCGCCTATTAAAGGACATCTCAGTTGCTTCCAAATTTTGGCAGTTACAAATAAAGGTGTTTTAAACAACCATGCATAATTCCTAGAAACTTTATAGTTAAAAAAATGTGTAAGTTTTTTGTGTGGACATAAGTTTTCAACTCCTTTGAGTAAATACCAAGAAGCACGAATTCTGGATCATATGGTAAGAGTATGTTTAGTTATGTAAGAAACTGTATTCCAAAGCAGCTGTATTATGTTGCATTCTCAACAGAAATGAACAAGAGTTTCTGTTCCTCCAAATTCTTGCCAGCATTTGGTATTGTCAGTGTTCTAGATTTTGGCCATTGTAATAGATGTGTAGTAGTATGTCATTGCTTTAATTGCCATTTCCCAGATGACATAGGATGTGGACCATCTTTTCACATGCTTATTTGCCATCTGTATGTCTTCTTTGGCGGGTGTCTGTTAAGGTTGTGGCCCATTTTTTAACTGGGTTGTGTTCTTATTGTTGAATTTTAAGCATTCTTTGTATATTTTGGATCCTTTATCTTATATGTCTTTTGCAAATATTTTCTCCCAGTATGTGGCTTTTCTTCTTCTCTTGAAAGAGTCTTACAGAGTAGAAATTGTTAATTTTAATGAAATCAAGCCCATCAGTTCTTTTATGAATCATGCCTTTGCTCATAATATAAAAAGTCATTTTGATACTCAAGGTCATGTAGACTTTCTCCTATGTTATATAGTTTTATGTTTCACATTTAGGTTTGTGATCTATTTTGAGTTAATTTTGTGAAGGGTATAAGGTCTGGGTCTAGATTCTTTTTTTGTGTGTGCATGTCTAGTTCTTCCAGCACCATTTGTTGAAAAGGCTACCTTTTCTCTTTTGTGTTGCCTTTGCTCCTTTGTCAAAGATCAGTTGACTGTAGTTATATGGGTCTATTTCTGGGCCCTCTATTCTGTTCTGTAGATCAAATAGATCTATTTGTTCTTTCACTAATACCACACTCTGTTGATTACTGTAGCTTTACAGTATGTCTTGAAGGACGTCTTGAAGTCAGGTAATGTCGGTCTTTCAAATTTGTTCTTCTCCTTCAGTACTATGTTGGCTGTTCTGGGTCTTTTGCCTTCCCATGGAAACTTTAGAATCAGTTTGTTGATATCCATGAAATAACTTGCTGGAATTTTTATTGGAATTGTTTTGAATCTATAGATGAAGTTGGGAAGAACTGACATATTGACAATATTGAGTCTTCCTATCCGTGAAAAGGGAACATCTCTCCATAAATTTTGTTCTTTGATTTCTTTCACCAAGTTTTTTAGTTTTCCTCATATACGCTTGTACAAATTTTGTTAGATGTACACTTTTATTTGATTTTTGAGGTGCTAATATAAATGGTATTGTGTTTTCGTTTTAGTTTCTGCTTGTTCATTGCTGGTATATAGGAGAATGACAGACTTTTTTTCTTTTTCTTGTATTAACCTTGTATCCTTAAACCCTGCTATAATCACTTATTAATTTTAGGTGCTTTTTGTCAATTCTTCAGGATTTTCTCCATAGATGATCATGTCATCTATGAACAAAGACAGTTTTATTTCTTCCTTCCCAATCTGTATGCCTTTTATTTCTTTTTCTTGTCTTTTTGCATTAGCTGGGACATCCAGTATGATGTTGAAAAGCAATGGTAAGCGGTAACATCCTTGCCTTGTTCCTGATCTTAATGGGAAAACTCTTGAGTTTCTCATGATAAAGTATGATGTTAGCTGTAGGCTTTTTTGTAGATGTTCTTTATCAAATTGAGGAAGTTTCCTTTATTCCTTGTTCTGATAAATTTTTTTATCATGAATGGGTGTTGGATTTTGTCAAATGCTTTTTCTGCATCTATGGATATGACTAGGTGATTTTTCTTTGTTAGCCTGTTGGTGTGATGGATTATATTAATTGGCCTTCAATTAATAGTTGTTTTTTAAGTTTTATTCATGTTCAAAATTCCTAAAACTCGTTCTAAACTTGGAGTTGAGGAAGTTGAAATGGTTAATAGTGGTTGTTATACCAACTTTATAACATCACATGAACAAAGCTTTTAAAAAATGACTATATACTTCTTTTCATTATTCAATATTTTTCAGTCTTCCTAAAAGTAATCAAAAGTCTTGTTTAATAAAATGTTTTAAGTACTATGACATTAAAAAAATTTTTTTCCTCAAGGAGAAAACACTGGATGCTTTTTTTAAACTTATTTTTCAGCTACAGTTAACTAACATATACTAGAAATAAATAAATTTTCACAAGTTAATACTCTGCACCATCTCTTATGCCAGCCTCCACGCATCCAGTTTTGAGTCATCCGATTCCAGGCCTGTCTCTGGCACACGTCTCAGTCCACTACAGCTGGTGAGTATTTTGTATTACCACCAGTACTTTTTATTATGTTGTGAAGTGAAATGGGCCAAAAATACTTGGAAAACAACACTTGTAAATGCTAAGAATAGCATATATTACATTGACCTAAATGTACTCATAATTTAATATGAAAGCAGATTCCTTTATATTTTTCAAATATAATGGTTAATGTCTAATGAAACACTTCTATAATTCAACTATAGTTTGATAATAAAGAATTTTAAAACTATGTAGTAACTTGGTAAACAGTGTTTCACAGTGCTTTGTTTTCTTTAAGAGTTATATATTATTTTCTTAACAGTTACATGTACAAAAATTATATATATAATTGATATTAAAGTTATATATATTTTATAGATATATTAAAAATTATATATAATATAGATTTATATATATAGTCAAATATTTGTTACAAAACAACCAACAAAACCCTAGCCATCTCCTGTCTGCTTGTTCTTCATTGTTCCCTCCCCAGTGGCTTTTACCCTAAACTCTTTTGATGCATCATTCTTTTGGGATTTCCATCCAAAATACCATATTGTCTTGCTGCTGCCTGACTTATGAGCTTAAGGAATTATCTAATGACTTCTCACTAATAAAGACGAAGATTTAGCTGTTTCTCTCCCATGATGACACATTCACCCTTTCTGTCCCCACTACGACTGCAGTACATTAAATAGATATACCATAACCTTGGTTAGATCTGTTTTCTCTGACTCTGATTAACCCTGTTCATGGCTGATCCTTGAATTAATGATGATTACTTCTCCTTTCTTGTATCACTTTTTGTTTTCCCTGGTGTTAATAAATTGCCTTACTTTTTTTAGTTTTGTATTTGTTGCTATCTCAACCCCAAACTCATGCCCAGTGATCCAAATCTCCTTCTGTGTTCAGGCGCATGAGGTATTCGGTCGATTTCACTTCCTTGGAGGAGAACTCTCCACACGTCCCGCCCAACCACTTGCCCTGGTTACCCCTGCACAACTCTCCTCAGGCACCCTTCACCATCATCCTGGGGAGCCAGCTTCTTCCTCTTGTGCCGACTTTTTCCTGTTTCCTGTATGCCAAATCCTCTTTCTTGATTAACTCTGATTTGGGTGGAGCTTTCCCTCCCGTAGCTTCTTGAGAAAAGATGCATAGGAAGTAAATTATTTGAGACCTTGGTTCCTGGTTTTTGCCCTCTAAAAGTTTGTAGGAGTTTTCTCTTTGTTCCCAGTGTTCTGAAATTCTATGATAAAGGGCCTGTGCATGAGTCCAGTCTCATCCGTCACACCGTTACACATCTGTCACACTTGAAGGGCCCTTGCAATGTGGAATCTTCTGCCATTCAGCTCTGGGAAATGTCCTTAAATTACTTTGACAGTGTCCTCCCTACTTTTTTGTTCTGTTTGCTCTTTCTAGAATTTATTATTAGAGTATAGGATCTTCTGGACTGGAACTTCAGTTTTTTTATTTTCTTTTTTCTGTTTCACATCTTGTTTTAGAAGAGACTTTATATTCTAATCCCTTTATTGAGTTCTTTTCACATCTGCTATCATATTTTTAATTTTCAAAAATTCTTTTTTCCCTGTAAATTATCTTTTATATGGTGTTCTGTTCTTGTTTTATGGTTGTAGCATCTTATTCGAGTATATTAATGATAGTTTTATTTTGTAACTAAGATTTTTTCTCTCTTTGTAGTCTCCGTTGCATTTTTATGTTTGTTTTTGTCTCTATTTTTTATACTAGCAGCTCCTTTTGATGCCTCATGCTGCTTGTTTGGCTGCTGTTAAGAGTGGGAGCATGTGGATGGGGTTGGTCAAACCACAGATTATATCTACCCATACTGTAGTTAGGGGGATCTGGCTGAGCTGTGTTGTTGGTGACATCCCAACGGCAATATCTTTAGGGCTTTCCTTATGGGTTAGTCACATTCCCTGTAAACAAGAATCTTCCCAACTCTTTCTGGAGGTTAAAGGTTAGTCGCTAGTTTCTAGGAGCCAGGTGCAGGAAGAAGGTAGGAATGCCTAGCATTCAGGATATAAATATTCAGTTACTATCCATGTTTATAATAAGCACTCTGCCACTCAACAATAAGGCTGCTTATTATAATGGTACCCTTACTTACTGAACCCAGTTAGAGACCCTCTTTTACCTGCTTAGAGAATAAGCCTTCTATCTTCTCCTGGGCTCAGTAGCCTGACTGCATGGAGCTGGGAGGGAAGGAGTTACACAGAATTTCAGGCAGCCCTCCTTATTTTAGCTACCCCTCCCTTTATAATTCTACTACCAGAAGAACTTGGTGATACCAGTTCCTTAGATTTGCATGGGTTTAGGATATTAGTCAAACTACTTCTCATTTTCCATTACTACATGTGTATGTGTTTGTTTTTGATTAACTATTTGAAAATAAGTTGCAGACATTATGATACTTCATCCACAAAAATTTAAGTATACATTTCATATGAACAAGGACAGTTTCTACATAACCACAATACTATCTATCATCCCAGCTCAGAAGATTAGCATTACTCAGTAATATCATTTAATGTATAGTGCATGTTTAAATGACCCCAACTGACTGAAGATGTATCTTATATTTTTAAAATACTTACCAGAATGCCTTGTGAGGAAGATAATACTTGTTCTTATATTGCATATGACAAAAATGAGATCCCCAAATAGTAAACATGAGCCAATATGCCATAAATAATTTGCCAGCAATTGTTGACACATGGTTTCTTGCATCTACGACCTGGGAAACCACTTGGGTTTTGAGCCAGCTACAGCATGAGGGCCCAGTTTGGTAGCCCAATAAGTCTATCTTATGATAGAGTGGCTCTTTGTTTTATGATTCTGAGATTTGACTTCTATAAATTGTTTTCAATATTACTGTAGTTTTGGTGGGGAACTCATTCAGGTTGGGACTACTCTTCCCTAAAAGTTTTTATTTCTAGAGTTAACCTGGTCCCTGTCAAACTAGTGCAGTTCTTAGACTGCAGGATTAGATATTAGACTAATGTAGTATTGGCATTTGCCTGTTTAGGGCCATTGAACTTAAATTGCTTTCCTGTAGAATGGCTGGGTACTCTGTTCAGAGTAAAAGTAGTCTAAGAAATCCCCATATTAAGTAAAATGACCACTTTAGTTTGAATTTTTTTTTGTTACAGTGGCTGATGTAAGGGTCTTAAGTATATTTCATACTAAACAATAATTAAAACTTGGGCTCACGCCTATAATCCTAGCACTTTGGGAGGCCGAGGTGGGCGGATTGCTCAAGGTCAGGAGTTCGAAACCAGCCTGAGCGAGACCCCGTCTCTACCAAAAATAGAAATAAATTAATTGACCAACTAAAATATATATATACAAAAAATTAGCCGGGCATGGTGGCACATGCCTGTAGTCCCAGCTACTCGGGAGGCTGAGGCAGTAGGATTGCTGAGCCCTGGAGATTGAGGTTGCTGTGAGCCAGGCTGACGCCACGGCACTCACTCTAGCCTGGGGAACAGAGTGAGACTCTGTCTCAAAACAAAAACAAAACAAAAAAAAACTTGGGGTTCCCAGTCAAAAACTTTTGAAAATGGCCTCATAATACCTGCCTTTCTACCTTCTTTCCCCTTTGATTCTTCACTTTTTAAAGAGCCTTTTTTTACTGTGGTAACCACTAAATTGACAAAGTGGGGACATAAGGGAACATTGGGAAGTGGGGAGGAGACACCTGAGGAGAGAGAGGGAGACAGTGGAGGGGGAGTGTCTCCTGGTCCAGGCACACAGTAGCTGAAGAGTTTGTAAAGACCTAACTAATTGAATCTCAGTGCTTTTTGGCTCTAGGACACTTGCTTAGATGAGTTTGCCTTTTAATAATTCTTCAACTAGCAGCCAGGGAAAGGGACCCAGAGAGCAGCCATTTCAGCCCCTGCGCTGAACAGATTAGTTAAACTTTGTACTTTTTTGTTTGTTTGGTTCGTTTGGCATTTTTTTTTTTGAGACAGGGTCTTGCTCTGTCACCCAGGGTAGAGTGCAGTGGCATCATCATAGCTTGCTGCAACCTCAAATTCCTGGGCTTAAGTGATCCTCCTGCTTCAGCCTCTGAAGTAGCTGAAACTAGAGGTGCACACCACCATGCCCAGCTAATTTTTCTATTTTTTTGTAGAGATGGGGTTTTGCTCTTGCTCAGGCTGGATTCAAATTCCTAGCCTTAAGCCATCCTCCCACCTCAGCCTCCCAGAGTGCTAGGATTACAGGCATGAGCTATTGTGCCTGGCCTAAACTCTTTGTTTTTGTACAGTTACCTTCTCTCTTTCTCTCTCTCCTCCCTATCTGGCCCATGCTCCCAACACCCTTCAGCGGGCAGTGGGCTGCCTGCACACAGGCATGCCCAGGGCTTTGGAGAATGATGGAAAAGCTGATGCTCCTGGTTCTTGATTGTTTACGCCGGTTTCTCTTAGCACCTGTAATCATGCCAGGCAGAGGGGAAAGCACTGTAATTTGCACAGAAATGATAATGTTCCATTAACATTTGTCTCTACCTGCCATAGAGGTGTGCCAGGTACATCTTTTTTCTTTCTTGGCAGCTCTCTACCATTCCACAAGAGTACTGAGTCCTGGAGCAGTTGAGTCAGTTATTATTATTTTCATTCTGCTACTCTAGTTAGCTGGTGTTCAAATGTGTATACACAGAAATAATTGCTCCTTTACTTTGTATAAAGTTAGAGAAAAGGTGTGACCATGTGAATGAATAGGGAAGTTAGTCTTTCATCAGTATCATCATCAAAGCAGAATTGTCCCTCTGTTTTCTAAATCTACAAAGCCCAGTCATGTAAGCCCCAAATACATATATTTTTAAAAGCCATTATAGGGAAGAGCATTCAACTTTTTAGTATTAATAACATACAGCAAAGACATAGATCATAAGAATACAGCTTGATACATTTACACAAATGAAACATACTCAGGAACTAGCATTCAAAAAGAAAAAATAGATGACTACCAGCATTACCAAATAGAACATTTCTAGAGTCAGAAAATGCCATCATGGCCCCTCTCAGCCACTGTCTCCCCAGGGCAACTACTCTCCTCTTCTCACAGCATAGACTATGTGAACTGTCTTTTATATTTCATGCGAACCTAGCTCCAAGCATTTGACAAGTGCAAAAGGGACTTAGGAACTCATGTAGACCTTGTGGTTGGGGGCGATCCACGTTAAGACAAACAGAGTTGAGTCAAGGCAGTGTTTTTGTTTTACTATTTCTGAAAGGCAGGGTAAGTTACGACGCAGAGTCACATGCTGAGAGTGACAGTGGAGCCCAGAGCACCTGTGGAGAAAATCACAGTGACGGACGTGCACGCAGGACGGCCACATGTCAACGGCTGTGTGCTTGGGAGAATTTATAATATTTGCTTTCTGACTTCCAAGATGCCTTTTCTCGCATGTGTGGGTGTTTGCCTGTGTGTTCTGCTGCTTTACAAACAAAATCGTGGGCAGCTTTCTGAGGTGGGATGTTCCTGACTTTTCCAGTCTTCATGTAGGATGGGGGAGACCCCACCTGTGATCCAGAGGAGCCAGGGCAGAACTGGTCAAGGGCCACAGCACTGGGATGAGTCAGGGCCAGCCAGATCCCTTCAATGCCCTGTGGTTTGTGTCCTCCTCGACTAGGTCATTCTATGAACATGGTCTTTGTGCCTTCAAAGGACTCTGCCAGTTTCATCAGCCAGAGCAAGTCTTAAAATACAGTTTTCCTAGTGTCCTTAATCATACTCAGGTCACTGGTTAACACCACAAAACAAAAGGTGGGGCAGGAAAGGTTCCTAAGTGAAAATTTAAACTTACTGGCAATATTCTCTCATTTCTAAAATTAACTGAATTTTATAAGAAAAACTTTTTGCTGATTTTCTTCATAAAAGCCATTTTGTTCCACAAAGTGGAAGAACATTTTGTGGAATCTGGAATGAAAGAAATTGCTGACTTACATAGTAGTTTTCTCTTGGAGAATTAAAAATGCTTTCCATATATCACTTTATATTCTAAGTAGTCCAGTGCAATATATATTTAAATGGTAGAAATAATTTATTAAAGGTCAGTAGTAAAATGGAACTAAATTTTCACTGGATAAACAATTACTGATTTTTCACCAAGAAAATAATGCCTTTTTATCAAGGAGACGTTGTGGGGCTTTATCTTGCTCTCCAGAGATGATTCAGTTACTCTCTTTTGGGGAAAAGTTAGCTTTCCAAACCGTATTTCCCTATTTATAAGTTCTTTTATTTAGCACCTAAACACATGCAGTGGTTCAGGTGTCTGCAACAGGAGCCACTGCATTGTGGTTATCTGGCAGATTTCTCCATCTTCATTTCCATTTCAAGAGTCCCTGCAGAATATAGACATTTTGAGTTAAGAAAATCTCACTTCTGCCTTTAAAACTGAGATTATCCTATGTACTTCACCATTCATAATTACATATAAAACACTTATTTTCCTATATTGTATATACTCTCAGCTTTTCTGGTCCTGTTAGTTTCATGGTCACATTGTGTTGATGTAGGTCACCACATGGTCCTAGTCATAGTAAAATGACTATTTATTACACAAAAATAGCACAATTTATATAGACATGTGTCGTCTACTTCAGAACAGACACCTCAGAACCCAGTATGTTTATCCTAGCAGGGTTGTGTCAGAGGTAAGGGCCTTGACTTTTGAGGAGCGTTAAAAGTAACTTGGAACCAAATCTAACAAGTAAAGGGTGAGTGACTTGCACAGTGAGGGAGCTAGCATTTCTTGAGCTTCTGTAACAGGAATTTTATTTATGTCAATGACCCTATAAGGAGACTACTGTCTCCATATTATAGGTGGGTAAGTTCAGAGAAGTGAATGGCCTGTGCAAGTTCACATAACTGGTAAGAGGATTCTACTCCAGGTCTGTTTGATCCCAAAGTAATTTCGTCATTCTTTTATATTATGCTGAATATTTTTTTATTTACCCTTTCTCTGTGTTTAGGAAAATGTGTCTCCAATGTTATAAAACCAATTTTGGGGGGTCTGATTTATAAACTGATTCTGGGTGAAAATGAGCAAGAATAAATAAAACACATTTTGAAGAATGTCATCATTATTGAAATAAGCCACTTCTTTGAAGGAGAACTCTAATATAGATGTTCTATTCGTGTATGCAAGAAAAGTGCTTGAGATTATGTGTCGTGTGTAATAGATGACTTTACCCATTTTTCCAAATTGTATGACTTGAATTTCACACTGTATTTTTTTAAAAAATCTGTTGATTTAACTTATTGGATAGTGAGTCACTCATTTTGCATATTATAGAAGTGACTTTAGGAACATTACCTTGATTATTTTTGGTTAGAGAGCTAAAAGCACTTGTTGCCATAAGTTTGTTCTTTTGTAAAAAAATAATTGTGCTAAAGTTAGAGGCAAGAAGCATAGGACCACCAGGGAACACTAAAACAGGAAGCCTAGTCCCCTGCAAGGTTCTGGAACCCACTTGGAGGCCATCATCATCTAGAGGTTCGATTATAGGGAGCTTTGGGTGGCACAGAGCTTGGTACCAGTGTTTTTAAAAAGTTTTTAAGGAATTAGAATTTTGCTAGTAATGTTCCTTTTCTAAGGGTATTAACATCAACACCTATGAAACGAAGGTGGGGAGAAGTATCGGCATAGAATTCTTGAGATGTAAAAAATAAAACATTTTTATATCATAAGTCCAAGGCAACTTCTTGCTTTTTTGTTTTGTGACGTTTTAATCTAATTTAAAAATTTTGATATCATTAAAAAAATACTTTTGTAGAGTCTAAAATATGTAAAGGGAACACTTATATTCCACATAATTCTTGGCACATGTAGGTACCCAATAAGTGTTTTCAGAGCTGAATTGAACACAAAAATTTGCAATGTATGTTGAACGTATTATATTTAATTTTATAAACCTGGGAGTGGTGGCACATGCCTTTGGTCCCAGCTACTCAGGAGGCTGAGGTGGGAGGATCACTTGAGCCCAGGAGTTCAATCTGTAGTGAACTATGATTGTGCCACTGTACACCTGCCTGGATGACAGAGTGAGACCCCATCTCAAAAAAGATATATATTTGTAGTCTCTTATATGGATAATATCTGTTTGCAAGTGCAGATAAACTATTTTTTTTTCAAATATGCTAAGCCTCAAAGCAGAGTTAATGCAATATAATTGACAAAAACAATTAAAAAGTGTTTTTTATATATCTCACATTAAGTAAGATGGGCCAGTGAGACAGTAGGTGGAACTAGGGGCTAGGATGAAACCCAGCAGAGAGCCCTTGTGCTTTTCTGGAAAGGTCAGGGCCGGCTCCAGGGTGGTGAGTCTTATTTGGGACCCAAAAACTCATGCCAATAATTTTAAAAATCTCTTTCCAGAAACCAAAAGCTCCAGCATCTCCTACCACAGAAGAGGATCCCTGCTTTTCCTTTCCTAAACCACCACTGGACCCTGCAAAGATTCGAAGAATAAGCAGTGCCCGGGCTCGCTTATTCAGGGCGGCCTCCCAGGGGACCCTTCTGCCGGACAGATCCCTTCCTCCCGCTGACTGTAAGGCCACGTAACCTCCTTTCAACTCTGGGGATGGGCATGTTTCTTGAATTTGCACACTAAAGCTATTTTTATATGATTGTTTTCTAACCCCAGATGATTTTTACATTAAGACTTAGTTAATATTGGGCAAAAGCTGGTTAAGAAACATTGTTCATATATTTTTCTGGGTGTTTATAATGAATATCTAAATATCACAGTTTTTTGAAAAACATAACTTGATAGGAAAAGAATATTAGGATAAATGTTTCCTAGTGGATGGTTCACATGTATCAGAAATAAATGTTTTTTAAATTAGAGTTCAAAAAGTTGTTAATTTCATTAGAAAATTAATGAGATTTATAAGATTGTTTTAGTGTACACTAAGCATGGGGCTTTGATAATACCTTTCTGATTGCATGTGAATATGGAAGCAAAACTTGAATGGGACTTTTTCTACTGCCACAGAACTGCTGCCAGGTATCTAACCCGGGGAAAGACCTCACATCCTAAGAAGTGCCACCAACACGGGGAATCACCCACCATCCAGGGCATACTAGAGGCTTTCCAAACTGCAAGAAAGGACCCACTAGTGGGATGACAATCAATTTAGTGGCTCATCCCAGCATTTAAAAAAAAATGAAGTAGAATAGAATATAATGGAAAATATCAGGGTATATTACATACAATAAGGGTAAGTATTGCTTCAGGAGACTTTACTTCCATCTTCTGGGTGTGTTCAGGGTCATATTATAAATTGATTTCTGACCACTGTATGTGGTCAGAGAAGTTGGAAAACTACTTTACCAGAAGGTGATAGAACTGGCCCTCCCTTAGTCAACAAGGATTGATGAAGAGAGATAGATAGGTTTATAGTTAGAGACAGAGACAGTCTGGGAGAGATCCCAAAGATTACAAGTCTCAACCTGAGCATCATACTTGCCTGACATATAATCATTTTTGTTTTTTCTTTCTCTTTTCTTCTGTTTTTGTTTGTTTGTTTTTTGAGACAGGGTCTTGCTCTGTTGCCCAGTCATGAGGGCAGTGATGTCATCATAGCTCACTGCAACCTCAAATGCCTGGGCTCAAGCGATCCTCCTGCCTCAGCCTTCTGAGTAGCTGGGACTACAAGCACATGCCACTATGCCCAGCTAATTTTTCTATTTTTAGTAGAGATGGAGTCTCAGTCTTGCTCAGGCTGGTCTCGAACTCCTGGCCTTAAGTGATCCTCCTGCCCTAGCCTCCCAAGGTGCTAGGATTAGAGGCGTGAGCCACTATGCCAGGCCACAAGCATTTTCTTTTGATTAGCTTCCAACATTTAAAAAGTAGAAGACTCTCATGGAAGAATCCAGATTTATGACTTCTTGTGAAAAATCAGAACCTCTGGCAGCCCTGGGTCCCCATTCCATGTAGCTCCGATGGGGAATGATCGGAGCTGGGTCGTGCCTACCCTGCAGCTCAGGGTGTAATCTGCAGTTCACCAGGACTCCCCAGCTCGTGTCACTTATTTGCCTGTCTGATCCCTGATGTAGATGAAGCGGTAGAGCCGAGGAGAAAAAAAGACCGAGGAAGCACAGGGTGTGTGTGTCACACCGTGATGCCATGACTAAGTATATCATTAGGCGGCTTGATTTACCTTAATGTGCCAGTTGGTTTCTCTTCTAATACAGTCAGTCCATCTGGTATCTATTGAGCCCCTACTATGTGCCAGTCATCATTCTAGGCTACCAGTCCTGCCCTCAGCTTACAGTCCGGGGAAGGGAGACAGACAATAACAGGAGAACAAATACATCAGATAATTTGCATTCTGATGAATGCTCTAAAGAAGATAAACAAGATAATGGGATAGAAAGTGTCTATGGCAGGGGTAATCTGCTTTAGCTCAGGTGGCTCTGAAAGGTATCATTGAGGAGGTGACATCTGAGTTGAAATGTAAATAATGAAAAGGGGACAGCCATGTAAAAACCTGTGGATCGAAGTGTCCACGCTGAAGGAAAAGCAAGTTCAAAGGCCCGAGATGACAGCGTGCTTGCTCCAGTATGGAGGACCTGAGGCCAGGTGGCTGGAAGGTGGATGACCAAGGGGGAGTGGAGAGAGCTGAGGCCAGAGAGCTCGCAGGCCCTCGGAGCATGGGAAAGGGACCGGCTGTGTCCCATTTGCAGTGAAAGGCTAGGGCAGGTTTAAGTCTGGGAGAGACAGCATGATGTATGTTTTTCCTTCAACAGCGGTTCTCAACTGCAGCTGTGCATTAGAATAATCTGAGGAACTTTTCAGAAGTTCCACCACTGGATCTCATGTCAGACTAGGTAGAGCAGAGGGGATTGGTAATTGCAGGGCAAACTGCTTGCCAAGACAAGAGGGGCTGGGATCTGGAGCCAAGGGCACTTCTTATGAACAGGGTGGCAGGACTGGTGTGAGGCTGTCTCATCTGTTTATTCTGTGTTCTTGCTTCTGAGCTTGAATGTTGTTTGTTTGCTATATTTAACTCCTGGGATCTCACATTGGAAACCTTGCCACTGGCCAAGCCATTGTTGATGTGAAGATGACTATGGAGATGAGGGTTTTGCCCGCTGTCCTCCTCAGTGCCTCTCTGATGGGTTGGCTCCCCCCCCCCCCAGGCCACATGGCCCTTCTTTGCATGCTCTGGGAGCTGTTCTCTACGACTGTCATTTCCCAGCACTGGGGGCAGCTTCACACCTCCAAGATGCACTGAAGCATGTCTTTGCTGTAGGTCTTTCACCCACTGTGTGCAGTTGCCCCACTTCACCATTCGGATCATCCCTGAGGGCTGTGCCAGCACTCAGGAAACAATGGCAGCAAAAACTCATTGTCGTTTTGAAAATACGTGTAGCCCAATTATAAAACTATTTGAGCCTTCCTGCCTTAGAATCACTGCCGTTTTAATAGGAGCTCCCTGGGTTTCATTTCGGAGTCTCTCTATCGTTTAGAAAAGTTAGCCTCTGTTGGGGAACTGAGGCTGGAGAGGCAACTGTGCCTGGAGAGAGAGGATGTCCCTTCACTTGGTGTGACATGGTTTGTAGCTGGCACTAACCCACAGGCAGGGCCAGAGGATGGTCAGGTTTGGAATTCCTGGTTTGAGAGGATGAAAGCGGAAAAGACGTGAGTTGTCTCCACAGGGCCAGCCGTTCCACTGCTTTGTGTTCAGATAGGGGTTTTGGCTGGGGGTGGCACTTCTGCGATCGCCTCCCCAGTGATTCAAGCCAGGCAGAGACCTCAGAGCAGTCACCACCTTCTCACCAATCCCTGAGCCCCCACAGCTTCCTAAATCTCTCCTGAGCCTGCATTCTCCTGTCCCCCTCTGCCACACGGCCTTCATGGCCCTCGCCTCCTCCCTGCCTGGCTCCTCTTAGGCCTGCCCTGAGCTCATTGAGGCGCTGTGATGGGCTGTAGATGGGTCCACAATGGCCCTCAGCTCACAGAGCAGTCAGTTCCCAACCAAACATGGCTGTAAGCAGTGGCCTGACCTCTTTATCCCAGGGGACCATGAGATATGATCATTTTATGTGTGTCCTATAAAGCACAAGAGGTCAGGAAGCAAATACAAATCAGAGTGGGCCGGGTGTGGTATCTCACACCTGTAATCCCAGAACTTTGGGAGGCTGATGTGGGAAGATGGCTTGAGGCCAGGAGTTCGAGACCCGCTAGTGAGACCCCCCCATCTCTAAAAAAAGGAAGAAAAATTAGCCTGGCATGGTGGGGTACATCTGTAGTCCTAGCTGCTCAGGAGGCTGAGGTGGGAAGATCAATTGAGCCCAGGGGTTTGAGACTGCAGGGAGCTATGATCATGCCACTGCACTCCTGCCTGGGTGACAGCAGGACCTTTCTATTTTAAAAAATCAGATTGCACAATCTCCTTGCTGAAAACCCTTCAGAGGCCCTGTGCCTACAACAATGTTTGCCAAACTGAGTTCCGGGGAATTGCAGGGAACACTTTGGGCAAAATGTTGATAGCTTTTGCAAAGCATTCACTATTCAAATAAGTCAGAGAAGCACTGCCTACTTCTCACCCTCTTAATACGGTGTCTGTGCACATGAGCATATTAAAGGGTTGGCAAAGCCATCTGGTAAAGAAACCTGCTTAATTTTAATTCAGCACAGCACTTCAGAAACCCACCTGACTGTGGAGTCTCTTTTGGGAGCACAGGTTGGGAAACACTAACCTACTACAGAAGTTGGCAACCTTCTGTAAACTTTCTCTGTAAAGGGCCAGATAGTAAGTAAATATTTTAGACCTGTGGTCCATGGGGTCTGTCTCTGTCCATCCCATTCAACACTGCCATCGTAGCATGGCCGCAGCATCAGATGATTTACAGCCACTAAGATTTGAATTTCATATAATTTTCACTTGTCACAAAATATTCTTCTTCTTTTGATTTTTTCCCCCAGCCATTTCAAAATATAAAAACCATTGTTAGTTTGCAGGCTGTACAGAAAGGAGAGGCGGGCCAGGTTTGGTGGGGCTGTGGTTTGCTGAGCTCTGGGCTAGCAGAAGGAGTCCCAGTCTCGTTAGGTGCACAGCTCCAGTGTGGCCCCGCCCCAGCCTGGCGCTCCAGGCCCTGCTGTCACCATTGCTTTACCTGCCCCCAAGAGTGGGTGCACCGCAGTGCGGAACCCCTCGTGTCACCACACCCATTCTGCTGTTTCAAGCCGCGGGCAGCACCTACTGTATATTTGCTGGGCCCAGTGCAAAAATGAAAATGCAGGGCTCTTTGTTCAAAAATTATTAAAAATTTCAAGATGGCCACAGCAGGGCACTAAACCAAGTACGGGCCCTTCTAGAAGTGGGCCCCTGCCTGACAGTGCAAGCTGTGCACACATGAGCCTGGCTTTGACTCCAGACTTTCATTCTTTTTTCTTCAGACTGTTTGCCTCCTGTTAACCCGTCAGAGTGCTACTCAGGCTCCACTTCCTTGACCAACTCCAGCCCTCAGGGCTTCTCCACTGTCTGTGTCCCCTCACTGCCTCGCTGGGGCCACACTGGGCTGCATTTATCTCTTTACACTTCTGCCTCTTTGTCTCCCCTACTAGACTAGCAACTTCAGTAAGAAAAATGGTTTTCTCTGTTTGTGGCCCAAGGTCCTAGAACAGAGTGTGGTATGTAGCAGGTGTCAAAGAAATAGCTGGGATACTGAATGGTGTGGCAATGCTGCCAGTAGCTGTCTCCTTTTAAAGTTTACCCATGATCCACTACCAAATTAGTACAATGTGCTGCAAATATTTGCCAGGGAGACACTGAGCATCGTCACATGCACTCAGTTTAACGGACGCCATCCATCAGGAGTCAGAGTGAGCCCCAGGGCAGCTCGTCGTTTTAGCTCTAACAAGCTCATTCCAGTGGATTGTGAAGACAGAGGGGTGCAGCTCCTCCACCTACAAGTGTGATTATGTTTCCCTCTATAAGCTCTATGATGGCTGCGACTTGTTGTTCACCTGCACAGGGAACAGCACCTGGAGCATAGTAGTGGATGCTTGATCGACATTTACGGAGTGAATGAATGAAAGAAAGAAATCCTAAAGGAAGCAATAGGCTATAAAAGTGCTTTGTAATCTAAAACAGAGTGTGTGCTGTGTCATTCAGTGGTAAAGTCATTTCAGGTGGCATGGTGCTATGGAGAGAGCCCTCCTATGGTAAGGAGTCCTGGGTTCCAATAATAAGAATGACAGTAACTTCTAGGTTTTACGAATGCTAACACCATGTAAGTCACCTTACCTGACCACATCATTTAATTCTCACCACGCCCCAAGAGCTGGGGAGCATGCAAGGAGGTGAGAGGAGAGTTGAGCTACCTGCCCACATGCACAGCAGATGCTCGGGGAGCCTGTGCTTGGCCCCAAGACTGATGGAATCGAAAGCTTGCACTCTTCCACCCTCATAGTCCTGGCTCTCCCTGTGACCTTAGACCTCACAAAATACCATTCTCAATCTTCTCATCTGAAAAATGAAGGTTAGAATAGCCAATCGCTAAGGTTCTTTTCAGTTTTAAAATTTGGTGTTTTGAAAGCAGGGGCTTTGTCAGGGGGTAGAATAGGTGGTTTTGTTATTGCTAGTTTTTATTGGTTTGTTGGTTTTTAAATACAGGCAGAAAGGGAAACCTTGAGTCATTTGGAAAAACTTAAAGCTCACTCCCCACACTCTACTATGGGAGATTTACTCCCTCTTCTCCTTTGACAAAATGTTTTCTCCCAGGCTAGAGTCCAGTAGCAGCATAAGATGCTAAGCTATTCCTAATGTCAATTTGCCGGTAAAGTGTTGTATTATATGTCTAAGGGTCGCACTGGTAAACACGATACACGTTTCAGTTCAGAGGCAGGATGTCTTCTTGCAACTCTACGGCCCCCTACACGGCCCCCCTCTACGGCAACCTCCACGGCCCCCTACACCCTCCCCTCCCCACCCCCCAGTCCTGCTCTTTCCTGAGCACCCCAGGCACACTCCTGCCATAGGGCCTCTACACCAGCTGGTCTCTCTACTCGAAATACTGTCCCTCTTCATCTGATGGCTCAATGCCTCACCTCCACTGAGGGTTTGCCCTCCCTGCCTCACTGTGCCCGCCCTATTTAAAGTTGCTACCTGCCCCCATTCCCAGTCCCCTTCACCCTTCTCTACTTTCCTGCTTTTGCTTTTTCCGAAGCACTTACTATCTTATAATGTATCATGTACCTTATTTGTTATGGCACGTTGCTTACTATCTACTTATACCTGTTAGGATGTACACCCCATGGGATCAAGGATCTTTGTTTTGACACCAGTGCAAGTGTCTGTGCCTAGGACAGTGCCTGACACTGGCATTCAATAAATATTTTTTGAATGAAAAATTACTAAGATGATCAAATTCAGGAGGAAGAATTCTTGTTATAGGACACAGAAATACTTATATGGACGAGGTAGTTCATAAGCCTAAAGTCAAGTGTTTACCTTCAAGCAGACTCTAAGCTAATGGAGATAAGATCCCATTCGTTTTTCATCTGCCGATGGCTTGATGGTGCCAAACCTAAAATAGTGGTGATGTCTTGTATACGCTCAGAGAGGCTTTGGCCGTAAAATTCCAGAGTTGATTTTAAGCAATGTGTGACTTTTAAATCATATAAATTGTTAGATTGAAAAGTAACATTGACAGGTAAGAAATGCTTTGACCAAACATTTTCTTCATTATTGCAGCAAAGAAGACAGTGAAATCCAAAGAAACAGTTATGATGGGGGACTCCGTGATGAAAATAAATGGGGTTTATTTAACAGAATCAAATGCCATTGGCCGCTTAAAGAGTCACCCACTTCAGCTAACCTATGATGGAGGCTTCAGTGAAATTCAGGAGCAAGAAACGTTCAAAGGAACAACCTCTGTACCATCTCATCTCAGAAGTGGAGGGTCAGTATTCCTTTTATTTAATTTCCGGTCAGGATAACAATATCATTTACCAGTTTGTTCTATATCTTACTTAGATGACTGATTTGCTTTTTCTCTTTTATACAAGCAAAATTTTAAGTTAAAGGTGCAAAAATAGGAGAGATTTTTTTTTTCTCATGGCTGAATGGAGTTGATTTTACATCATTCCTTATTGAATCATCAGGAAAATTTGATTCATAACTGCCAAAAATGCTGCTTCAATAGGACTGTCAGAATAAGGTTCAGCTGGACTGTTCTAGCCAGCCCTTGAGTGACGACTGACCATTCTGTTTGTGTATTATTTGGGATTCTTGCCTGGCCTGGAATCTCTTATTATCTCCCTCTGGGTTAGTACACTGTTGTTAACTCCACATGATCAAACACTTATTTTATTCTCCAGTAGAAATTTGGATTAAATATTTATTTTGCAAACTAGTGGTTAAAACGGGAGAGTCTGTGGATTTCAGTTATCTACACGATTCCTCCAATGACCCCTCATAAATGAATGATCGGGAATTAACTTTATTTCATACCATGTCCCAAGATAGCACTTCCTTGAGAAGCAGTTTTCCCACCATATTAAAGATTTATAGAGGTTTCTCTGTGTGGTTCACTGGATGGGCCATGTGAATTCTTACTGTGGTGTTTTGCTAAAGAAGCCATATGTAATTGGAGGCAAGAATGGGGGCAAAAAGCGGAGAGCAGGCTCTATTTTCCAGTCCCTGCCAGTAATGATGCTAAGATAGGCAAAAGGTCTTGGACTGGACAGGGTCACTCAGTTAAAGATATTTTTTTCCAGGACTTTCCATTGGGTCATCATGGATAACTGCCCAGTTTGAATTTGTTTAACAAGATTAAATTCCACAGGCCATTTTAAGACCAAGTACTCGTTGCACTCTTTTTAGGTTTTGCATCTGGCTCTAGCTTGTACACATGTAGCGTGCCTAAAACTTCCCCCAAGTGGCTGCTTGGCAGCTTGTTAGTTTAGCCGAACCGACCTTGTCTGCTGACACAGCCTGAAGAGTGTCACACACACGGAATTTATATTAGGCAACCTAGTAGTCCTTGTAATGTCGCTTTGCATTCAGAACATTTTTTAAATTAAAGGAAAAATGCAACGTCTCCTTAAGTGGAAGAGAATGACTTCAAATTGGGACTTTGGGAGTTGAGCAGAAAACATCAAACTGACCATTGCAGACAAATCTTTTCCAGTTGGTGAATAAGAATAGGCTGTGGACCTCAGAGCTTAAACATAAAAGGCAGCAGGAAAACTTGTGTTCCTTTCAGTACCGAAGTAAAAAGGAAACATTTATCTTGCTGCATCCATCCTTACAGTAATGAAAGCTGACTAGAAAACCCAGACAAGAGCTGTTTAATTTGTTTGTTTATCTTTGCAAACCTTCAGATGTGGCAGAGTAATCTGGCAAGCCAGAGTTCATTATGTCTTCCTCCATCTGGGACAGCAGGGGCACTTTCAGTTACATACTTTATCCCACAGCAAAGGACAGATCAATTAGCACTTCTTCCTGACTGTCCAAAATTACGAGGCGTCGGCAGCAGCACTAATTATTTTCTTTTTGTTTTGTTAGGATGGCTTTTGCATCATATAAGGATTGTGTCTGAGTTGGGTTTGCAATACACGCTGGCAAGTTTAACTCTCAATAACATTTTTGCTTTATGAATCTTTACCTCCTCTAATTTTTGGATGGAGTTCTGTTGGAGTGGTGCCCAAAAAAAAAAAAAAAAGTTTATATAGTAGGATTAAAACAAACCAGAAAATGGAAACTCTTAGCAATTCTTTCATTAATTACATTTATGAATCAGTCTGGGACACTTGATAATTGTTTCTTGTAAACATTTAAGTACACAATTCCAAGAAATGATCTTTGCTATGCACTGGAGTATTCCCAGTTTGATGCCAGAGCCCTACCCTCCATTAACATTTTTCATCATTAAACTGTAAAGTGGAAAATGAAGACTCTGGTCCGTGAGCTGGGCTGGCAGGAGAAGGGAGGGAAGGGAGATGACAAGGGGTGGAGGAGGAGCGTGATCAGACCGTGGAAAGGGCACAGAGCTGGCGGGGACATACTCCCAGCGCGGGGTCCTTACAGCCCCGTCCAGTGTGACAGAGGCCACCTTTGTGCCGAGGGCTTCTCCAGCTGGGGAGAGAAAGGAACAGTGTGTTTCAGTGTAACTGCGGTGATTTATACACGCTTAATTTAAAATATGGATGATTTGGACATGAGATGGACGGAGTTTATACCGGTTATGATGGAAAAAGGAGTTACTAATCAAGGTCTGATTGCAACCAAGGTGTTGGGGGACTATTGAACTTTACAAAAGAGAACACACTCTCAAGCACTTAGGGAACTGTCATCCTCAAACCGTGTGCCAGATTCGACAATCTCCATGTGTCCATTTAGGGACTTATGTAAGGTTTGGCAGACCTGCTCCTAAGCAACACTTCATTCTCTCTTACTTTGTATTACCTTATGGATTGAAAGCAACACAGCTCCTCAGACCTTGAGCAAGATATGCGTGTGTACGTCTCCATTCATCCAGCCAGCCAGTGGCCCTATCTCGTGAACCCCTTTATATAGCTGCTGAGGAACCTCCTGAGGCTTTCTGTGTAAATGTTGTTCATACTGATGGTTTGGAAATGTGATCTTTAGGAAGAAAGCCCAAGAACAGTCAATTGTTATGGAGAGTCAGGAACCCTTCTCTGAGAGCCAGAATCTCTGGATTTAGATTCGGTTCTTTCTGTCATTTGATTTAGCTGTATTTGACAAGTCTCAACACTTTCAAGGGCCCAGGTTTCTAACCTGTAGAATGGAAATAACTCTGCTCTTTCACTCCCATCTCCTCCTAGCCCTCACTGTGAGTTGTGGAATGATCACCAAGGCTTGAAAGCCTTATTTGTAAACTGTCAAGTGTTCTTAGTTTTGTTGGAATCAAAAATAAGAAAAGGTGGCTTCTGGTTAAAGATGCAAAGGCATTCTGCAGAAACCCAGTAAAACCAGCAAAGAATGAAAAACAGAGAAGTGTCATCAATGAAACAGGAAAAAAAAATGGTTCCAAGCCAGAACTACAAAACATGAAGCAAACTTTACACTGCACCATGGTCCTCAGTGTTACGTTTGCCTGGCAAACTTCCCTGCGAAGAACAAGCCCTCTTGCATTGTATGATAAATCCTGCCCAGTTCACTTCTGGAGGAGAGCTGACCCTGTCTTCCCTACCTCCTATCCTGGGGGTAGTTATGAGGCCCAGGGCTGGCTAATCAGAGTTCTCCAAGCCCCAGCTACAGCTTGTTGGTTTAGAGATGTACACATGATCCAAGCCAGGCCAGTTGAATTCCTCCCTGGGACTTTCACCGAGGCCTTTGGGGAAAATCCTGTTTCTCCATTTTCACAAACTGTAAAGATGATATGGTCTTAGAGCTGACAGTGACCCTTTCACTGCCTTGTGGAAAGAGACTCTGAGAGGGAAATGGTATATAAACAAGCAGAGCCAAGGAATGGAGGTAGGGATCAAGCTCAAGGACGATCTATAAACCCCTAGATCCAGCTGTGCCTGAAGCCACATTGTCTACATTGTAGACTGCTCTGTTTTGTGAACTGGTATGTTCCTTTTTCTTTCTTCTTTGTTCCTTCTTTTCTTTTTCTTTCCCTCCTTCCCTCTCTTCCTTTTTTTTTTTTAAAAACAGAGACAGTTTATGGTATTTCAGATTAGGTTTTTGTTACTTGGAACATTGCAATCAAAAGTATCCATTTAACCTTCCAGACCTTAAGAAATCTAGATGAAAACGAAGGGTAATTTGATAGTAGACGTATACTTCCTCAGACCTTGAGCAAGAAACAGATTTCACTAAAAATGAGCCTCTTAGTTCAGAAAGTTGTACCCAGTAATCTTTAACTAAAGAGATGAGATCTAAGGATGTGGGCAGGCCACGGGAGAAGTGCAGATGCCCTGGAATCCAGGACTTTGTTCAGGAATCCAGATCATGAAGCGAGGGGAGGATGGAGCTGAGGGAGACACTCTCCTCATTACCTGTGATCCAGGTAGTTTGTGTGCGTGATTTTGGGGAGGGGGTTTGATAGATTAGAACTTTACGAGCCTATTATGTAAAAGGGCCTTCCTGGGAGTCATAGCACCCTGCTCCACACAATCTAGGGAATACACAAGTCCCAAGTCAACAAAAATAATGGATTTGGTGATTGAACATTCTAGAAAACTAATGTTTAAAGCTACAGGGTACACCAGTTCTCTCCCTGTATGGATCATATTCAGCTTTAACAAATAAATGGCTCTATTTAAATCTTTAAATAGATATTAGGATAAGAATGATAAATAATATTTAAAATGTATTAGGATAAAAACTAACATGGCACTAGAACTCAGATATGTAAAGAACATAACAAAAGACAGATGAAGGAATTAGATCACAAAAGGTATTTCTATCCAGGAACATGTAGAAATTATAGATAATGTGATCACTTTCTTTTTTTAAAAAAAAGGGAAAAAAGAGCTCTTCTTTGGGTTGTAAGAATTTAAATTAGTGATTATAAGCTGATGTAAGGAGATGAGCTTGCAGTACTTAAAAAAGAAATGCAAGAAAGACATATAAACATGGATAAGAAAGCCACATTAGAAATTAAAAATTAGAATTAAAATAGCTGAAAATACAATGAGACATGGTGGTCAGGCTATAGGAAATCATAAAGAAATAAGAATAAAGCTATAAAAATGATTAGAGAGATTGAGATAGGTAAGAAAGGATAAAATTTGTATTTCTGAAGAAGACAATCCTTCTCCTCTTCCTCCTCCTCCTCCTCCTCCTCCAATTCCCCTTCTAGCACTATCTTACTTTGAATTGAGCGCCAGGCACTCTTGTAAGTGATTTACAAATAGTAAGTAATTTAATGTTCACAACAACCCATGGGGAATGGAAGAGATCAGAACAGAAAAAAAATATTAACACGTAATAAAAGACAACTTTCTGGAAAAATATTTAAATCTGAAGTTCAAATGGACATGTGGTGACCCAGCAAAATTTGATATGGATTAATCTATACTGAGACATTTCCAGCAGTGCTGGGCACTGGAACACTACCCAAGACCTAGTATATGCTTTATTATTAATTGATGATTTGGTGGGCGAATGGAAGAACATCTCCTGTGGCCATCCAGACTGAATAAACAAGTCATATAAAAGGAGAAAAGGTAGGCTGGCCCTGTGTTTTCTTTATTTCTTTTTAAAATATTTTATATAGAGACAGGATCTCACTATGTTGCTCAGGCTGGTCTCAAATTCCTGGCCTCAAACGATCCTCCTGCCTTAGGCTCCCAAAATGCTGGGATCCCAAGTGTGAGCCACCATGCCTGGCTAAGCCCCAGGTTTCCTTAAAACATCACTCAGTGCCAGAAGACAGTGAGTAATGTCTATGAAGTCCTAAGTATTAGGAGGGATAACTCAAGAATTGTATTGCCAGACCAGTACTCCTTCAGTAAAAAGGCAACAGATAGACACTTTCAAATACAAATGAACTTAGGGAATATACTACTCATGTACTTTCCAGAAAACTCTTAGACAACAAGACGATGAATCAGAATTCAAAACTTAGAAATGAAGAAGCTATGGTAAAAGTATTCATGGTGAGTACAGTATTTATTTTGTTTTCATATTGAATTAAAACTAAGCAAATCTAAAAATAATGGTATGGAACAGAAACCTTGACAATGTAGTAGTAATAAAAATGCAAAAAGCAGTACTTGGAAGGAATTGTGAATACTAATTTCTTCACTTTCATAATACAAAATGGGTCTGTCAGTAGCTACAATCTGAAATGGAAATATATAGTTTAAAGATAATAATTTCAGCATCCTAATGTTTTCCATTATTTTTTTCTTAACTTTAGAGAGATCTTTTAGAAACTAATAACTCTTGTGAAGACCTATTCATCTGAAGTTCTGCAATTCCTTCAGTTTCACCTCAATTTCTGTTTCTCTGTTAAATTCAAGCACAATTTATACTTAATGCTTTTTCACTAAAATAGTATGTATAGTATGATTACATTTATATGTATCTGATTATCTGCCTTCTCTCTCACCTTTCTGTTCTTTCATTCTTCTATCTTTTCAACTGAATATATGCAGAAATATGTCTGGAATGATGTTTATGACGTATTAATGATGTTTATTTCTGGGTGGTGGGTCTGGGATGATTTTTAAAAATTTTCTTTGTACTTTCTTATATTGCCTGGCCTTAAAAAATAATAATAAATATATCATTTTTTCAAAAAAAGTGAAGTCATTATTCTTTTAAGAAATTAAGGATAACATGTTTGAGGAACTTTTCATTTGGAAAAGACGAGCATAGGCCAGAATGATTTTGTAGAAGCCCACCTTGCTCAACAGTGTCCGTTCCATAAACACGTCTGGGGTAAGCGGTGTCCTACGTTGCCGAGGCATTGGGAGGCAGAGAAGTGGACCCTGTCTACTAGGGGCTCACAGACCTCTCGGGCCTTGCTGCTCACGTGTGGTCCCTGGCGCAGCAGCATCATTATCATCAGAGGCCCCGGAGAGCTTGTTAGAATTGCAGGATCTCAGGCCCTGGACCTGCTGAATTAGATCTGCATTTTTGTAAGACCTCCAGGTGCTTTGAATGCACACGCAGGTTTAGAAGCACTGTTCAGTGATGAACTCTAATGCTGGAGGAATGGAAGAGGACCTGGAGGAAGGCATCCTGAGAGTTTAGAGGTCAGAGCACCTAATGCTGACTTGAAGGTCAGGGAAGGTACCCTGAAGTGAGTAGGATTTGGGGGTGCCTTTTGAAGGCTGATATTCATTAGAGACGGAGCATTGTGTTCTTAGCTAAAGGAGCAGTGTAAGCCAAAGGTTGGATGTGACTCGATGGTGGCAGGAGGTATCCTGGGGCTGTGAGCCATAGAGCTGAGCAGTGTACCTGGAAGGCAGTTAGGGACATGTGAGGGGTGGCCTTTAATCCCACTCCCAGGCAGGTGGGTCCATTGTTTAAATAAGGGGGCACCACCAAGATGTGTGTGGATGCGTGTGTGTGTGTGTGTGTGTATTTTTAAATTTTAATCTTGAGCCATAACCCAACACTATAGGTACCTTGGAGGATTTTCTTAAAATATTGATCTTATAAACATCCCTTTAAAGTCATATCTTTTAATTTCATTGTGTTTGTGTATAACTGTTGTAGTAGAATTCTATTTTTAAGGTTAGTAATTAAGAAAAAGCTTTAATCTGTTTGGAAACTGTATATAGGTCCTTCAGGCTGTGAAGACACAGTGAAGAAACCACCCCTCCCCACCCACCCCACTGTGGGCATTCTCCAATTGCAGTCAGAGTAGCTAAGACACTGTAAAGCAGGGGTCAAGAAACCAAGGGCAGGGGGCTGAATCTAGCCTGTTACCTGTTTTTGTAAATAAAGTTTTATTGGAACACAGCCACACTCATTCCTTGTTGTCTATGTCTGCTTCCACACTACAGCAGCAGAGTTGAGTGCTTATGACAGAGGCTGTGTGGACACAAAGCCTAAAATATTTACTACCTACCTTGACTCTACATAACTTGAATCTAGTTCTAAAAATGAGCTGTCTTTTTCTTATGACAAAGATAAGTCTAGTTCAAGACTTGATAAATTTTCTTTCTTTCTTTCTCTTTCTCTTTCTTTTTTTTTGAGACTGAGTCTCACTGTGTACCCAGGCTGGAGTGCAGTGGCACGATGACAGCTCACTGCAACCTCAAACTCCTGGCTCAATCCTCTTGCCTCAGCCTCTTGAGTAGGTGGGAGTACAGGTATACACCACCATGCCCAGCTAATTTTTTGAGAGTTGGGATCTCACTATGTTGCTCAGATTGGCCTCAAACTTCTGGCTTCAAGTGATCCTTCCATCTCAGGCTCCCAAAGTGCTAGAATTATAGGCATGGTCCACTGTACCTGGCCCATTTTCTTTTATTCATAACATCCTTTAAAATTTCCTTACATGTAATTTTTCCCAAAATGAAAATAAACTTACTGTTTTTTTTTTAAAGTCCATATCCTTCTATTTAATCTACTTTTTAATATTTTTTTAGTTACTGTTCTAAATCAGGAGTCAACAAACTATAGCCTAGGAACCAAATCTGGCCAGCCACCTGTTTTGTTTTGTTTTTACAGCTCTTGAACTAAGAATGGTTTATACAATTAAAAATCATTACATTTTAAATGGTTACAAAAGTATCTACATAATAGCCTTGATTTTCCCACTTGGCCCACAAAGTTGAAATATGTATTATCTGGCCCTTGAAGAAAAAATTGGCTGACTTCTTCATAATAATTGGAAGAACTGTCAGAAATGTAGCAAAATCTGAATGTTATAATATTTTTAAAGAAATATATTTTTATTTCTTTGGAATACAATACGGTCCAGATGTTGCCAACATGATTGATTCGTGGATGAGCAGTAGTAACTCACTCTGTGTATGGCAAGGCCTTGGCTACAGAGCTTGTTCTGCTTGTTCAGAGTGTATTGTAGGGCTCTCCTCCGTGACTGGGACAAGAAGACTTTGCTTTTGCTCTGACACACATGAGCTACAGATGAGAGGCCTGGGAATGCTGGACCCATTTTGCTTTCCTTGGGACTCCAACCTGATTACGGTTGGAACTGAGGGAAGGGCAGAGCTGAGGGAATTGCAGAAAGATGGAGCCAAAGGCCTGATCGCACCAAGCCTAAAATCCACCCTACCTGTCTGCTTTTCGGTGATATCAACCAATAAAGTCCATGTGTTATTTAAGTCAGTTAAAATTAGATTTTTGTTACTTGTAGATTAGGATATCCTAATGAATAAAATGATGCTGTTCTGCCTCTAAGAAGAATTTCACAGAAAAGCTTTAAGGAATAACTTCTGAAATTGTTTTATTTTTTTGGTACATCAAAAAACAATGTCAAAAAATTAATTATGGTCTTTAATAACATGGAACAGGAAGCTGAGAAGAATTATGCTGGATGACTGAATCAAGATCCAAAAACATCTGCCAGGCACGGTGGCTCATGCCTGTAATCCTAATACTCTGGGACGCTGAGGCGGGAGGATCGCTTGAGGTCAGGAATTCGAGACCAGCACGAGCAAGAGCGAGACCCCATCTCTGCTAAAAATAGAAAAATAATTATCCGGGCATTGTGGCATGCCCCTGTATTCCCAGCTACTTGGGAAGCTGAGGCAGGAGGATCTCTTCAGCCAGAAGTTTGAGTTTGCTGTGAGCTATGATGACACCATTGCACTCTGTGCAGATATACTCTACCCAGGGGTAACAGAGAGAGAATCTGTCTCATAAACACACAAAAAAATCCCCAAACATCTGATAGGCAGGAACTCTTTACCAAATACAGCACTGTGGAATTTAATGAGTAAAGATCCAACGTGGATGGGGAAGGTCTGCCTTAGCTGCACACGTAGGAAAGATAAGAGTTGCCCACCACTCTGATGTGACCCAAAACTGCTAATGTCATGCTAGGCTGCCTTCATTAGAATATCTCCTTGCTTCTCAGGCTCTTCCTTTGGCTTAGTGCTGGGTTCTAGACTTTAAAAGGGATCCGGACAAACAGATACTCAAAGTAACTAAATAGGCTGGCAGAGATGTGAAGCTGTGTCTTGTGAGAACAGTGGAGGGACTGGAGGAGCTTGTTAATGACATCAGTGATGATAACAGCAACAATATTAAACATTTATTTAGTACTTACTATGTGCCTGAATCTGTGCTAAGCAATTTCACATTATGTCATTTAATCCTCACGTTAATCTTATGTTGGGGGACACTATTATTTACCACCCTTTCATATACAGATAAGGAAACTATAGCTTAGGTTAAGGAATTTATCCAGTGTCACGCAGTGATAAATGGTAGAACCATGAGATTTAAATAGGAGGACTTTAAGTGGTGAATGCAATATCTTTGAATATTTGAAGGATTGTCAAGAGGACAAAGGATAAAGATTTGTTCATGTGATTTCAATTAGTAGAACCAAGACCAATGAGTAGAAATTACAGGGAGACAGATTTCTTTGAGTATATATTAAGGCCATCTATTCTTCCTCTTCTTTAGCGGTGGAGGGATTTTCTTTTCTTGATGCCTGTCTTTCCCATTCACTCTTCCTGTGGGGCTCCAGGTGTACTGCTGCATGGAAACCCCCCTAGGCACACCCTGGCCACACTGGAGAGTTCTTCCTCAGTTCTCGTCTTCTGGGACCTGTTAACCGTGCCTTCTTTCTAAACATGCTTGGACTGCATGAGGGGATATCTTATCTTGCATCTTTCTTTGGACTCCTTTTCCGCTTTCTGTCCTTGACCCATGAGTATCCAACAAGGCCCTTTCCCAAGTGTCTAGTCTTTGAGCCACTCTTCTGATGACTCTGGTCTCTATGGATGACTCTGATCTTTACAGAGAGCCCTTTTCCTGATGTCCCCATCTCCTTGGCAGATGCACCATTTTTCATCGGAAATTCAGCATGGAAAAACCCAGACTTGCTTTATCCCTCAAGATGTTTTACTCCCAAACCTCTCCATTTCTATTGATGGCAATCCTATCTTCCTATTGCTCCAGGTCTACGTTCTGTTCTCTCCTCTGCCTGAAATCAACCACCAAATCCCATCAACCTTTCATTTATATGATCTCTTAAATTTTTTTTCCTTCTTCTCTAGTCCCACTGTCACCCTAAGAAGATTAGTCCTTGTTACCTTGCTCCAAGTCTCCTAAATGCTCTTGTCATGGTGTAACTCGAAATCCCATCACTTCCTTGTATAAGAACCTATGACAGTTATTACTGCCTTTCAAATTGGGTTCATTTACTCAACCCAAAGTTTTGGGCAGCTGGTCCCATCCTTCCCAGCAGAAACTCTCTGTGCCTATCTTGCTGGCCCTGTGCACTTATTCGCTGCCCTGAGCTTCAGGCTTCTGATTCCCTTCTGGACCTTCACTCATGCTGCTCCTCTTTGGAAAGTCTTGTCATTTGCTGGTTCCACTTTTGTTCTTTTAAGGCCCACTTTGTGGTCTGCTTCTCCCACTCACTAATCACTTCCTTCTTGGCATCCTTGAATTGTTACAACTTGCTGAATTTCACATTCTAGCACTTTATTAGTGATGTTATTAGACTTTTCCATTTTAAAAAATAGTTCCTTAGTTCCTCTAAGTAGATTTTAAGCTTCATCAGGGCAGTGTCACTTACGTTCTTTAGCTCAATAACACTCACACCAGACTTGACTCAGAAGGAAAGAGAAAAATAATTATTGACAATTTATTAAATTATTCCAATATATCAGTCAGAGGCATTGCCCTTGATTTTTCTTTTCTTTTCTTTTCTTTTCTTTTCTTTTCTTTTCTTTTCTTTTCTTTTCTTTTCTTTTCTTTTCTTTTCTTTTCCTTTTCTTTTCTTCTTTTCTTTTCCTTTTCTTCTTTTCTTTTCTTTTCCTTTCCTTTCTTTCGAGACAGGGTCTTGGTCTGTCACCCTGGTTAGAGTGTAATGACATCATCATAACTCACTGCAACCTCAAATTCCTGTTGCCCTCCATTTAACATGAGGAAACCGGCCGGGCGCTGTGGCTCACGCCTGTAATCCTAGCTCTTGGGAGGCCGAGGCGGGCGGATTGCTCAAGGTCAGGAGTTCAAAACCAGCCTGAGCAAGAGCGAGACCCCGTCTCTACTATAAACAGAAAGAAATTAATTGGCCAACTGATATATATATATATAAAAAATTAGCCGGGCATAGTGGCGCATGCCTGTAGTCCCAGCTACTCGGGAGGCTGAGGCAGAAGGATCACTCGAGCCCAGGAGTTTGAGGTTGCTGTGAGCTAGGCTGACGCCACGGCACTCACTCTAGCCTGGGCAACAAAGTGAGACTCTGTCTCAAAAAAAAAAAATAAATAAATAAAATAAAATAAAATGAGGAAACCAAGGCCAAGTAACTTGTCCAAGGCTACAAACCTGACAAAAATGAGACCTAGGATCTGAACCTGGGCAGCTTGGGCTCAAGACTACCACACCGTGATAGTCACATAAAACAGCAGCTAATCCCAGTCCTGTGCTCTTCTTGAGAACTCATGGGACCTAGCACTGGTGAGATTTTCTCTCTCTCTCTCTCTCTTTTTTTTAGAAGTGAGGATACACAAAGGCAAATTTATAGAGGCAACCTCATCACTGGTCATGACCTCAGGGAGAGTGGACCAGTGACTTTGGAAGGCCATTAGTTGAAAACTATCTTGCTTGATTTCAGTAGTTGTTTAGGACAGGTGTGTATATTAAAAGGAAGGCCTTGCCTCTGTTGTTCTCAAACTTTCTCATTATTTCTCGGAGTGATAAATATGGGAACTTCCTTGGCCTCACACGCTGTCAAACTTTTGGTATTTTACTTTTTCATAGGGTTAATTTCCTTTATTTCTTCCTTCTTTGAAAGGACCCTGTTCCATATTCATTTTTGATTGGTTAGGGATATCTTGTTTCCAGATCTGTGTTTTCATTGTGTACAAAAACAAAACAGTGGTTTCTGAGTGTTAATTAGATGGTTTTGGAGAAAGTAGCTTGATTTTTTTTCCTTACTTTATAATAAAACGAAGTGTTAAAAAAAAGGGACATGTTTATGGAAAAAAGTGACATCGGGGGAAGCTAATCCTCGGGGCAGCCGTAAAGGCGGGGGCCAGGAGCAGCACTGCATGGTCCCTGGAGATCTCACCGCACAGGCAGAAGGAGCAGTGGCCACAGGTACGATGTTCACAGTGTCTGTGGCCACATGCATATGGAGCCTTTGTGATTTGGGGAGAAAATATTATATTTGGTGGCCCAAAATAAATTTTGTGGTAAGAGTTGTACTCTTATTCTCTCAGTGTTTTTTTTTTTATTTTTACCTTGGAATTTTGTGCAGATATTTAAAAATAAGTACTCTGAAGTATCAGCTCTAGCTAAAGAGAAGTTGTATCTTTCAGACACATTGTCTCTACGTTAAATATAACTTAAAAAAACCCTGAACATACAGTCCTGCTGTTGGCCAGCCACCAGTCTTTCATCTGGAATACAAAATATTTGTCATCTGGGGACTGTCTGAATTTACCTCCAATTTTTTAACATGTAGAATATTTGTAAGAAGAAAACATTTCCAGATACTATTAATGTAATTAATTTTCAAAATGGAAACAGGGCACACTGTGATGTAGTGGAAAGAGCGGTGAATTTGTAAATTGTGAGACCTGGGTTCCAGATCTGACCTTACCCTGTGACCTTGGCACATCTGGCCAGTTTGGGACATAGTTTCCTGAGAGAGAGAGGGATCTCCTAGCTACCCAAGGCTTGGCTTTTGTGATTCCAGCATACCAGAGTTCTTTCTTGTTGTAATAGTGACCTCTTGTGGTATATATCCTTAATCAATTTATTTTCGATTTGCAAAGTAAACTGGATTTTTTTGTTCTTTCTAGTAACTATATTTCATATTGTTAGGGAAATATGACCTGTTTTAAGAAGATAAATCCCTAGCACTATGGGAGACCGAGGTGGGAGGATCACTCAAGGTCAGGAGTTTGAAACCAGCCTGAGCAAGGGCGAGACCCCATCTCTACTACAAATAGAAAGAAATTAATTGGCCAACTAAAAATATACAGAAAAATGTAGCCGGACATGGTAGCGCATGCCTGTAGTCCCAGCTACCTGGGAGGCTGAGGCAGGAGGATCGTCTGAGCCCACGAGTTTGAGGTTGCTGTGAGCTAGCCTGACGCCATGGCACTCTAGCCCGGGGAACAGAGTGAGACTCTGTGTCAACAACAACAACAACAACAACAACAACAAAAAGATAAATCTTAGTTTGAAATCAGAGGTTGATTAAAACAGGAGATAGAGCATCAAACTCCGTCTTATAAACAATTCTCTGTGGTTTCTTCAGAAATTGTATGTAACAGACTCTGGTCATTTACAAAAAGAGAAATGCTTTAGTGTTTATACTGAGTGTTTTGTGTACTCCTCTTCCTCCTAGGGACCAGGGGAAGAGGCGTGGCAGGACCTTATCGTGCCCCAGCAGCTCAGACTTGAGCAGGCTGCAAACCAATGCAGGTGAGAAGTCCTCACACTCCTTCATCCGTGGTGTCTCCATTCGGGGGAAAAATGCTTACCCTGAAGATGTCTGGTGTTAACTCACTGTTCGAAAACTCTAGGAACTTTGTCACAGATAAATTTTTATTTTCATAAGTATTTATTATTTTCACAAGATTCTTACCATTCTTATCATTACCCAGCTCTGATGCCTCAAACATTATAGATGACAATGATTTTACAGAAATTGTTTTGTAAAAGCATTTGGAAGTTGTAAAATTTGACATTAACATAGTTCTTGGGTTCAAAACTTGAGCTCAAAAACCACTGCTCGCTTAAAGGAAACTATATTAACTATAAGACAGTCCTTTGGGACTTTAAACTGTTTAACTGAGACCATATATAACCATATAAACCACAGGCTAGAAATGATACAAAATATATTCATGCAATAGAATATAAGTAGTTAGAAAAATGAAATGTACATTTATAACAATGAGTAAAATGAGTACAAACATAATATTAGATGAAAAAAATAAGTTGCAAAAGCAATGATATATATTGTTTATGGATACAGATCTATGTACTGATCATGTAAAGTCAAGTGTGCCAACAGTAACCACCGGATTTAGAATGGTGGTCATCACTAGAAAGGGAGAAAGGAGGGGAATGGATGGGGAGGCACAAAGAGACCTTCAGCTCTATCCGTAATATTTTATTTCTTTAAAATAAAGTGAAGGATAAAAATTGGCAAAATGTTAATATTTAACTAAACTTGTTTGGGGTACACAGGTGTTTGTTATATTCATATTTTTTGTACATGTGAAATGTTATGACACCAAACTAATATTGGTTAAAAAGTTCTCTTCAAAACTAATTTCTTTTTAATATGAAAATGACTTTTGTGGCCAGTGGGAATTTCTTTAGTATTCAGGAAAATCTTAGATATACTTATTTCCGAGTCAGCATTGTTGCTAAGGGTTTAAAATGTGCGTGCTAAAAATATCAGCCAATCCAAACATTGTGTCAGGTTTTTGTGTCCACAACTGAAAGCTGTGGTTAACAACGATACCCACTGAGACAGCAAAATCTTCAAAAACATGCTGAAACTTTTGCTCAACTTACCTGATTTCCTGTTGAATGATTATTTTCGCATTTAGCAAACTGTGAACCTAGATGAAAGTGCTTTCTAAAATAGTAGGTTGTTGCCCAAGCCTAATGACCAACTATTTGTGTGTGTGTGTATGTATCTTAAAAAGCAATAACATGAGCCTATGCTTCAGTTTCTATAGTAAATCAGGGATAGTGTATAGAATGGAGGTAGGGGAAGGTCCAAGGAGGGTGAAGAGGGAAAAATGTTGCAGCCAGACAGAACCAGGCACTTAGGGATTCATGGGGGAGGGTTGGAAGGAAACGCTTATACCACAGTGTCTGGCTAACTTGTGTTTCAAGAAGAAACACATCTTAGACGTGCATTCAGAAGTGCCTATGAGAGTTAAATAAACTGTTCTGTGATTTCTGGTTTACCCCTAACTCTTTCTGGGGTAAACATGTTATTGCTTTTGTTTGTCCTGAGAAACAGGTTGATCACCATGGTTTTTCATAGAGCTTCTGTATTAAAGAGCATATTTCATTAGAAGGTAAAAAATGCTGACTTGGACTTACTAGACTTAAGTCTATATTTGTAGTAAATTTAAGCATGTCATAAATATGTATTGATTAAATTATTTGTCTGGCTTATTTTCTGGTTTTTCACTTGCCTTGATAAATGTTGATTTTATTCATATACTTTGGACTTTGAATAGGTTAGTTATCTGGGAATATGAGCAACTGTGTTTTATATACTATTGAATATTCATGTTTACTTTTAGAATCCATATCCAGAATTTATCAAAGTTAAGGCAGGCTCATAAAATTAATGATCTGAAAGGTTGAGATGGTAGTTTACAAACCTTTATCTGCAGTTCCAAAATCCCCAAAGCCCTAGAAGTTAAAATAGTTTTCAAACTCATTTAGTGGCAATAAGTGACCAGAGATGATGGGAACGCAATTGTATCTTTGTTTCAGTAGTGTGAACATTCATGTATTTTGCTACAGAGTGTTGCCCCAGAAGCCCCTACTGGGGTGATATGTCATATGCTATGTGTACACCATCTTGCCTTTCTAAAATCCACACATTTTTGAATCCCAAACCACATCTGGCCCCAAAGGTTTTGGATAAGGGATTGTGAATCTGTACTGTGTAGACTGATTTTTGTTCTAAAGGCAATTCAACTTAGTATTTCATGGTGAAGTCTTATTAATGGGTTAGATAGAGTATCTGAAACCTTGCTATTAAGACTATTTACAGCACCGTAATGTTTAATTACAGCTCTGTTGGCAACCCCTTTCTATTTACTTTTGCTGCTTGAGTGCTCTTGGATGCCCAGTGTGTGTTGGTCATTGACGATATTCGGAAGGATTGATAAATGGCAAGCCTAGACTTGCTGTATCTGGGAGTGGCCGTTTCTAGTACACAGTGTGTGGAGAAGGCCTGTGTGTTGGGTGGGCTAGGTAAATTGTGCGGCTTCCTTCCCTGCTTCTCCTGGGTGACGTCAGCACTGTGTGCTTGGAGAATTTCTCATTCAGTGGCTTAAGGATTCATTTCAGACATCTCTGAATTCAAAGAATTTTTTTAATACATGCCATTATGTGTTTCCATGAAATTCTCTGATATTTATACATATAATTGAGAAGGGACTTTATTGGATTTCTCATTGCAGAGAGTTTCATTTTAACTATGTTAAGAAAATGTTAATATATATATATTTACTAAATACATATATATACTATATACACACACACATTTAATATGTGTTGCATATTTTTTTCTCATCAAGAGTAATACAGGCCTTCCTGGTCAACTGGTCCTTTGTTTAGTTAAAACAACCTGAAAATACACAAGGCAAATACCCTTTTGCTCCTCTCTTTGCTCTTTTCTCTCTCTCTCTCCCTTCCTCCCTCTCTCCTCTCTCTCAACTTCTGATTGCCACTATGATTTCAAACTCTTCATGTGATATTTTTAGGGTCCAGGCGCCCACTGTGTGGACATTCAATTTATACGAGGTCCACCTGAGAGGGCAGGGACTTCCTGACCTGGTACAGAGTGCCAGATGAGGGGCCTACGGGGCGGACTTCAGAGAAGGGGCCGGCTGAGGAGTATGTCTCTTGTATTGCTCAGGGATGCCTCTGCACAGCAGTGCCACCTCCAGCTCCAGTTAGATTTTAGATCTTGAGACACTGCCTGAGTGAACTGTAATCATGATCTGCAGTTTCTAATATGTTTTACATTTCCCCCCAATGCAGTTTGCTGGGGGACAGAATAGCATAGAGGTCAAGTGCAAGGGCTGGGGTGCTATATGACCTTGGGCAGATAATACCCCTGGGCTCCACTTTCTTCATCTGCAAAATAGGGAAAATTTAGGGACCTCCTCATAGTGTTGTTACAAAAATGAACTACAGGCCTGCTGCATCTAAAGCACGTGGTCAGTGGTGGCAATTATCTCTACAGCCCATGTTCGTGGGCGGCACCAACTCTTGATGACTTGGTAGCATCACACAGCTGTGAGATGCTTAAGAAGTGATTGCCTATCTGTTGATTTAATCAGGGAAATGGAATTCATATATATTGTGAATTGCTAGATGCATGGCACTACCTGTATCATGTCTTTTAATTCTCATAACCTTGAAGGCGAACATTCTCATTTCTGTTTTGCTGATGAAGAAACCGAGACTCAGAAAGGATGAGAAACTAGCCCCCAGTCACCCCATGTGTCAGTAATGGAGCTGAGACTTGCCAGCCCCCAAAGCCTAGGCTTTTCCTGCTACACCACAGGAAATCACTTGGTATTAATGCCACTGGCCCCACAGAGGTGTGGACATTTTATTTTCTATAGAAAAGAAAGTCCTTTTAGGCCTCCCTTTTAGAAAAATTTTCATTAAACATTTTTAACATCTTTATTCTTTATATATATATATATATATAGTTATCTATTCTATATCACAAAGGGATAAGTTTACATAAAAAATAACTCAAAATAGTTTGCCTTACTGTCATCATTATTTACAAAGCTTAATACTTAATGAAGTGTCCCAATCATATTTTAAAGTTCTGATTTATTTACATTATCTTATCTGAGTTTGATTTGGGGTGATTTGATTAGAAGATCTGTACTTCTAATTAGAAATCTTTGGGCCTGGGGGGCAAAGTATAATTTAATTCTGTAGTTTATTAATTCTAGTGATGAATAGTACAGGCTTTCGACTGCTCCATCGTAACTCCTTTCTCACGGCTCTTCTCCTGCTCTGGATTCCTGGATTTCTTTTCAGTCTCAAAAGCCGACTTGCAAGAAAAGGATACAGAAATAGAAGTAGACGAAGTCTTTTGGAATACAAGGATTGTTCCAATTTTGCATGAGTTGGAAAAAGGTAAAAAAAAGAACTTGTTTTTGTTTTAAATCAAAAATATCCACAGTTATGTATATGTTTCCCATTGCCTTGATATTTTTAGTATATTTTGACTGTCATTTCTGTAAACATGTTCAGAAACAAATGAAGTCATCTATTTATTTGCCCAGTAATGTGTATATTAAATATTACATGTAAACGTTATTTTCAGTAAGATTATACTTTGAATGCACCGAGAAAGCCGACTTCTAAAATTCTCCTTGTGATATAAATTAATTATTGTTTCCTCTGCCTGAGGAAGTGCTGGTTTCACCTCTTTAGGGTGGCTGTTCACACTCAAGACAATAAAAGGTTAAAACAGATTTGAGGCTTCTGAAACTCCGCCTCATAGACTGGCGTCCTCGACAGGTGTGCTGTGGTTTCCTCGGCCGACTGCGTACGTGTCCCACTCTCCTGAGGTTGAGCACGTCTGCCGGGAATGCCACTCGCAGCGGGAGAAGTGGCCTGGGATGTGCCCGGCCTTGCCCTCTGAAGTCGCCCAGAAGTGAAGGCCCATGATCCATGGGTTCCTGCGGGTATAGAAAGCTTGGCAGGAGATGGCCCTCCACTTTCTCCTCCCCATTTGCCGCTCCTCAAGGGCTCCTGCCTGAGCCTCCCAAGTAGCTGGGCCTATAGGCACATGCCACCACATTTGGCTAACTTTTTAATTTTTTGTAAAGATGAGGTCTCACTATAACAGCCCAGGGTTATCTTGAGCCTGGCCTCAAGCAATCTTCCTGCCTCAGCTTCCCAAAGTGCTGGGATTACAAGCTCCAGCCATTGCATCTGACCAAGGATTTCATTTCTGAAGTTGAACCAGGCTCCTCTGCAGCTGTAGGCATAGCCCTAGGGCGAGCCCAGTGCCCGGCACACCCTCACTAGGAGCTACTGATGAGCAAACTAGCATGTGGCCACAGGAAGATGCTCTGGGAGAAGCAGGGTAAATGAACCCTCCCCAGCAACCCAATAGGGAAGTTATGCAAAATACCTAATTCCTGAAAGATTCAAATGACCTCACTCCTCCTCTGCCACTTGGTGGTGCTTGGCTATGTTCATGGTTAATGTGGAAGCCCTGGTGCTGGTACTAAGCATTTGACCACAGGGAATCGCCTACACCCTGTGCACCACAATGTCCTCACATGCCAGATGAGGGGGTAGAAGAGACTAGATTATTTCCAAAGCCCTCTGCAGCACAAAACCTAAGAATATAAATGTGATGAGTTTTCTCCTCTGGAGTTACTAATTTTTGCCCTCATATTAGTGTGCCAGATTAACTTTGGGCCCTTTATTTTAGGAATATGTACAAAAACTAGAGAGAAGAATAATGAGTCTGGTTAAGTGTTAGAAAAGAAAATATCTAAGGAAGTATTCAATGGAAAGAATGAGTCAGTATCTTAAAGGCCTATCTTGTAGGAAGTCTTCAGACTGAAGGATTCCTTTTTTAAGAGATGGGGTCTCGCTATGTTGCCCAGGCTGGCCTCCAACTCCTGGCCTCAAGCAATCCTCCCACCTCAGCCTCCCGAGTAACTGGGACTATAGGCACACGCCACTGTGCCCAGCTCAGCCTGAAGGATTTTAAGAGGGTGCTGAGGGCTCTACCTACCCATCACCGACACCCACAGAGAGAATCTAGTAGGAGTTGGAGATTTGAAATGTGGATGAATCTCCCTTCTCAGAAAGCTCATTAAACACTGAAGTATGGCATCTTTTCCCCTAGACGACTTTCAGAACAGCAAGTGGTGGCAGGGCTGAATTATTTGACCCATTAAGGTTCTTTTTTCTTTTTTTAAAAGTTTTTCTTTTGACATAATTTCAGACTTACAGAAAAGTTGTGAGAGTAGTATAAAAAGTGCTGTGTGCTCTTCACCCCAATTCCCTCAATGTTAACATTTTACCACATTTGCTGCTGCTTCTCTCCCTCCCTGCCTGTTCTGCTCTTTTATCTAATCCTGTCCCACCCCCACACAGTTTTTTTTCTTTTTTGAACTTTTTGAGAATAAGTCGTCAACCTGATGTTTCATGTCCCTAAGTACTTTGGTGTATATTTTTAGAAACAAGAGCATTCTCTTACATATCTGGAGATTGCCATGTAATGCTATACAAATCTTACTCAGATTTTGCCAATTGTCCCAATAATTTTCTTTATAGAAAAAAAAATCCTAGATCATAAGTACTAATCATTTGTCACATCTCTTTCACAATCTTGGCATATTTGAGGAATATTTTATAGATTGTCCCAGGAATTGGGTTCCTCTGGTATTTGCCCATGGTGAGATCCAGGTTAGCATTTGGGGCAGGTGTATTTCGTAAGTGATGCTGTGTCCTTTTCGGTGCCTTGTGTCAGGAGGTATCTGATGCCGATTTGTTCTGTTGCTAGTGATGTGAACTTTGATCACCTGGGTGAGGTGGTGTCTGCTTTATTCACTGTAAAGTTACTGTTTTTTTCCTTTGTAATTAATAAGTATCTTGGTGGGAGGAGTTACTCTGAGATTATGTTGCTCTCTATTACTCATCAAACTTTTACCACTAGTTTTTAGCCCCTTTCGAATCTTGCTAGTTCTTAGATTCAAGTTGTCTTTTGAGGCTATGTGGCATTTATAACAAACTAATTTGTATAAAGGGTTAATTTGATCAAGAGTTTAAAATTCGACTTTCGAATCTTTCTTTTTAACTGATTTTAAAGGTAAAACAACTACTCCTGAGTAGAATTCCCCAGGCTGAAGAGTTTGTGGAGGGAAGTATCAGAAAAATAGCTTGAGGACCACCCACTGCCAATGAGTGGCCCAGAGCCTGGACTGAGGGTTTGTAAAGAAACTGCCAGTCACAGAAGAATAAAACAACAAAACAAAAGTATTTAATACAATAGACTTCAGATTTTTCCCTTTATTTAAAGTTAGTCTAAGTCATTTCCCATCAATTCATTTATTTAAGTGCATAACTGAAAGACATTGAAGGTTACTTGGCTATTGAGGTTTAAAATTTTTTCTTAGATGTTATTGTTGAAAAGAGCTAAAAATGGCTTGAGTCATTTCCTTCTGCAGGCACACACTTCCTCTTTGTGGGCTTCTAAGAGCACATTATGGTATTTATTTAAGATTGGTTTCCTACTTTTAAATTTCATGGTGGAATCTGTCAGAGTTAATAATTTTCAACAGAATACCTTATACCATGTGTGCTTTTATTTCCCCTCATGCTCCGTTCTGTGTGCTGTTTCTTCCTGTATGCTTGTTAGTATGGCTACCACTTTCAAATCATAATTATAAAATAATATGTTCTAGGTCTCCCTGTTTCCTAACTACACTCATCTTTTTATTCTCCTCTTTTCTAATAACCACCTCCAAATGATGGCGGATTTGGCAACACTTTGAGCTTTTGTTTTAGTAGAGCCCTCTTTTCTCAGATGATGAGAAAATAGAAAAATATTGATCATTGTTTTCATCAACAGATATATTAGAAAATGAATATGTATGAAATTATATTACAAGTTGTCTTCACAGTATTCTCTCTGTTCCATGTACCACTGATATAAATATATGTAAGACATGGTTTCTACTCAATGTGGCATACATTTGAGAGTACTGGGCGTATAACACAACACATACATATATAAGTGAAAAATAAATGGCAGTACAAAGTAGCATGTGTTGAATGTGGACTAGTGCATCTTTTCTGGAGGAGCTGAGACACAAACGGAACCTTGAAGGACCAAAACCAGTAGGAACAAGGGCAAGAACATTCTAGGCCAGTGGAACTCTGCCAAAACAGACTGAAGGTGAAGATGCCTGTGGTGTGCTTCTGTGAGACTGAACAGGGCACAGGTGGAGGTGGAGGGCATTTGGGAAAAGGAGACCGACTGAATTGGGTGCAATTCCATTCTCTGATACACTCTTTGAAAGACTATGTATTCTAGATAAGCTAACTGACTGATAAGTGAATAAGTCAGCATGGTAGGAGATGGATCAAAGAGATGAAAAAAAAGTCAGGTAGATGAAAGTGATAAGAGAAGGGAAAAACATAGCTTAGGAAATTGAATATATCCAGGGAAATAATTATGGAGTTTTTTTACTTGCACTGTCTGTGTTTGACACACTTGAAAACTTGACCTTAATTAGTAAGTGTTGCTTTACTCTCTTTGCTCTGACAGAAGAAAACATTGAAACGGTTTGTGCTGCTTGCACACAACTTCATCACGCTTTAGAGGAAGGAAACATGCTTGGAAATAAATTTAAGAGAAGAAGTATTCTCCTGAAGACCCTGTATAAACTAGTTGATGTTGGTTCAGACTTGCTCAGCCTTAAACTTGCAAAAATTATTCTAGCAGTAAGTTTTTCTTTCTCTAGTCTAGTAGACTATAGCACACAAAAGCTTTGTTTAATGCTTTATTTGTAAATATTACAAGGAAGATTAGAAATGCAGTGTATTTGTTTAAAATCTTGAAAAAATTAAGGTAATAAACTGACAGCCCAGACTTTGACTAGAAAGTATCATTTAAGGTACTAAGGCTGAGTACATAGAAAATGTTCAAATAAACTTACATTTGGACTGTTACTAGGTTAAAAAGAAAGAAAGAAAGCAAAAGAAAAAAGTAATAATAGGCAAATGCATTCAAAGCAGTTGCTCAAGTAACTTGTGACTGGAGATCAGTATCAGACAGTACAGGCTGTGGTTTCTGCCCTATGGTTTCTGCTGGGTGCTTGATTCTGTCATATGATTTAATAAATAACTTAAAGTAGTCTGGCCACAGACATAATGGCCAGGTACTTTAGGAACAAGTATGAAACAGAAAAACGGCTGTGTATGGTCACGGGAAAGGACTTCCGTGGTCATAGGTGTTAGAAGACAAGGCCTGCACCAAAGAAAAGTCTGTAGAAACCTTTTCTTGAACAAAATGATATCATTGTTTGAGGGAACACTTTGTTGTCACAGGCATAAACGGTTTGAACCAAAAGATAAGCCACAGTTATTACAGAGCTTTCTAAGGGAGCCGCTAAAACAAATACATGAAGCTTTGTTTACCTGGTTTCATAAAAGTCAAAGTTTTAATGTTAACAGTCCATAATTTATAGAATTTAAAATCTTAAAGCACCACAGTGAAGGTAAGTGTTAGCATGCTTACTAATAGTTTGGTAAGATTGTCTACCATTTCTTACTTTGATAATGAGGTCTTTCATAGAGCAGAATATTTTTTTCTTCTTTTCTTTTCTTTTTTTTTTTCTTTTTTCTTTCTTTTCTATTTTGAGACAGAGTCTTGCTCTGTCCCCATAGGTAGAGTGCAGTGGCATCCTCATAGCTCACTGCAACCTCAAACTTCTGGGCTCAAGCAATCCTCCTGCCTTAGTCTCCCAACTACAGGCATGCACCACCACGCCTGGCTAAGTTTTTCTATGTTTTGTAGAGACAGGGTCTCACTCTTGCTGAGGCTGGTCTTGAACTCCTGACCTCAAGCAATCCTCCCACCTTGGCCTCCCAAAGTCCTAGGATTATAGGCATGGGGCCACCTCATGTGGCCATAAAGCAGAATATTCTCATCATATATTCTGTGTTATATTGGGAGAAAGCTATATTCTTATTTAGCTGTCATCTTAAACTATTAACTCCCCTTTTAAAAGCTGTGCTATGTGACTCAGGAAGCAACATTTCTTTGAAGTAGTGATTTCACTCTACGTCACTCCAGGGCTCTGCTAGTGTAGCAGCCGGCCAAGGATTGCCTTTGCTATTTTAGTCTGGATCCTAGACATTTTGTTCCATACCAAGCCAAAAAAAGAAAGAAGAAAGAGAGACAGAGAAAGAGAGAGGGGGAGACAGAGAATTCATTAATGCTTTGCAGAGAAAATGTCTTGGTTATTAATGGTGTCATTCAAATGGATTATATACATGGCACAATTGAATATTTTAGGGCAAAAGGCTAAGCGATCTGCCAGGCAGTGAACACATTCTGAACTAAACATATGATTAGATAAAGCCCTCTCCGTGACATTGATTGCCTTGCTGAACCAGGGGCAAGACTCTAGACTAAACTCCAGAGTGCAAAGTTGGGTAGGTTTGCCTTCTGATCAACTGCAGAACCAGGAGGTCAGAAGGAACCATCATGTCCAACTTCCCATCTACTGCTCGAATCTCCTATAACATTCCAGGCAAAATCTTGTTTAGCTTAGGCCTTGGTGATGGAGTTCTATGTAAATTTTAAAAGACCACATCATTAGAGTGTTGAAGAATTAAAATCAGCAAAAACTAAAGACGTATGGGACTAAGAAGTTTTTTTATGACTTCTTTCTGCCAATATTTATTCCATCTATCAGTTTAACATATAGTTGAGACATTTATAATTATCTATAGTTGAAAACATTCAACAGGCATAATGTTAGTTGTTTTGATTTCTTGCTTTCTTTGGTTAAATGGGGGCTTGCCAGGCAGCCATCTTAATTTTAGTCTTTGAATCAGAAACTCTTACAAAAATTTATTGGTCCATATTATGATTTTCTTAAAGAGTACAGACATATACAGTATGAATGTGACTATATTCAGGAGGGAAAAAAAATCTAGCATTCTATGTACAGGGGAAAAACAGACAAGAAATATCAATATATCAACCGTGATTATTTATAGTGGTAGCATTATGAGTAATTTTTAAACTTCTCTTTAGTTTGCCAAATTTGCTTTAAATAGAATAAACTATTAATATTTTTAACATAAAAAGAAAGCTACCCTACCTCAGTTCCTGTGCCAGGAACTCTTCCTGACATTGGAATACTAGTGAATGCTAATAAAATAGCCCCTGTCTTCTGGGCTGGCACTGTGGCAGGGGACATGGGCGGACGGGCAGTAAATACAAGTGCCAAAGGGGGTACTGAGTACCATGGAAGAAAATAAAGCAGAGTAAAGGGAATGGAGAGTGGTAGGGGAAATTGTTTTTATAGGATAGTCTACTTTCCATGCATAAGATTTAATATTTTATTATCTTTTCATGTCTTAATGTCCTAATTTTACAGTTATGAATGGAGAAGTTACAGGATTTGCTTTGAATGCTTTGAATTTGCTTTAATTCATAGCAGGCATGGAAATTGTGGGTGTCTTTTCTTTCCTTTTTTTTTTTTTGGTTGTTGTTTTGTTGGAAACTCTGATGCCAGTTTTGTTTTTGTTTTTCCTTTCTTTGCAACTTTTTACTAAAAATGTAAGACTTGGTGGCTGGGGAGTGAGTTATAGTCATTCATTTATTCAACAAGTTTTATTAAGTTTGGAACACATGCTACATGCCACACATAGAAAGAGTAATAAATCATGGTTTTGACCTCAAGGACTCACAGGCTAGTAGACGATAGTCAACTGATTCAAGTATATTCCCCAATAATATGAATAATATGTATTTCCATTGATAAAGAAATGTTTTCCTGTTTTCTTAAGTCAGCTTGTTTTCTGGGCTTTTAAACGACATTATTTTAAACACCTAAATCAAAAAAATTTCTTAAAGTTCCCATTTCCTTTTTTCCTCCTGAGAACAGAAGGAATCTCTATTCTGTGACAGTATTGGGGGCTTGCACAACAATGCTTCTCAGACTTCGGTGTGCACAGGAATCCCCTGGGGAACTTGTTAAAATGTGAACTCTGATTTCGGTAGGGCTGGGTGGGCCTGAGATTCTGCATTCCTCACACACACCCAGGTAATGCCAAGATGGTTCTGCAACCTGGCCAAGGCACAAACTCCTCAACTGCAAAATGGGAATGGCAGCATCTAATTTGCAAGGTTGCTCCAAAATGACTTCCATAAAGGGTCCAGTGCAGGAGGGGCAGGCAGAGGCTGCACAGTGGGCAGAGCTGTCCTCCCTGTGCCTCAGCATGGGGCTGGCCTGTCCATCTTGGTGTCTCCTGCAGTGAACGGCAGCACGCTGGGGGCACAATAGGTGCTCTGTAAATATTTGTGGATCAAACACAGAAAGAATCTTTAACAAATATGTCTTGCAAGTTCTATTATCTCTTTTTAAACTAACTGAAAACTCATTATTAATGAGCATTATTAAAGATAACTTTAAAGATAGTTTTTAATAATAAAATAATGACCTATATGCCATCCTTTTCCCACAGAAATTTTTGTTTGTCCAGATGACCTTATTTTCCTACAAACATATTTTTACAGTGTTGCAATGAGGGTACATGATATTTCCATCTAACAGCAGGTTATAAATGTTTTACTTTTTAAACATAGTGTTCACAGTGATACTTTTTTTGTGACAGCTGAATATGAATAGTATTGATGTCCCACAATTTATTAGATCATCCCCTAATACTGGATATTTAGGATGTTTTTTGTTTTTATTTTTTACTACATTAGATAAATATACAGCTAACTAGACCTCTTGATTCATTCAGTCCTCCAAGACTGTGCTTTTTTATAAAAAGTGTAATTCCTTATTGCCCCTGTATTTAAGTTACTTAGATATTTTTGTGTGATTTAGAAGGTAATTCTCAACTTTGAACATTGCTTGTGATTATCTCAAAGCATTCCAGAAATAGCCTTAAAAATAAACATATATGTATTGTCTAATCAAACAGTATTATTACTTTTTGATTTTGTTACCAAGTGATAAAGAGGGCAATACTTTCCATCGTTCTTTTCTTACTTCACCTCCATCAGATATTCTTTTCTAAATTAGTTTAATATGTAATTTTGGTATTCATCTTCTTTTACTTTTGTGTTTTAAACTAATTATTTAATTAAATTTATTAACTTTGTCCTATGACCTTTCTTCCTCATATGCTCCTTTAAAAGTAATTAATAATCTCACATGTAAATATGAAAATTTATGAAGAAATAAGTGCTTGTCATTAAAATGTTCTTACTCTAAAGATCACTTTATTGTATTTACTATAATTGAGTTAATTAGATACCATAGTTGACAAATATGTATCCTAAATTTTTCTAAGTTTTGATTTCTTTAGAACTTTTCTTTATGTTTAAAAATACTCTTGCTGTACTTTTAAAATAGATGTTTGCTCTAAAGACATGGACATAAAAAAAAATAGATGTTTGTGTTTTTTAAAATATGGAATGTCTTTATTTCCCTCTGCAATAGAAATATGTTTTCTTTCTCTGCAGCTTAAAGTGAGTAGAAAGAATCTTCTTAATGTCTGCAAACTTATATTTAAAATTAGCCGGAGTGAGAAGAATGATACTTTGATTCAAAATGACAGCATTCTGGGTGAGTATCATTCAGTGCTACCATTGAGCAAATGTACTTGAATACAAATAAAAAATTTGGAGAGAAAATTTATAATTAATGATAGCAGGAATATTTTATTTTCTAGTAAAATGCAGAAGTTATATGATGTTCTGTCCTTCTCTGGGATTTCCACATTCAGTTTAATGCATCCTTTGATAGTTTGCTTTTTTATTAAATGCCTATAAGTAACATTATGTGACTTTACAAAGTGTTCCCTACTTAAAAATTCATTTCCTGGACTTGGATTTACTATTTGAAAAATGCATTTAATAGTATTTGACATAATTGAAATTTTTAATCTTTTAATATAGTAGGAATGACTAAAAGTTGAAAGACATCCATAACTGTTATAGAAATCTGACATCAAAATATTTCAAATATGTAGGTAGAGACGCTCTAACTATCTAGCTTATAATGCCTAATTCTTTTTCCTTAATTTTTTTTTTCATGAGCCATTTGGAATGGCTCATCCATTGTCAATCCTTGACATACCCCTAAATAATTAAGATGCTTAAATAGTTACCTAAATGGAAATCTTTTGTGCATTAATTTTGCTGATATAAGAGAAGACATGTGTTGGAAAATACTTTAAGTTCTCTTTTTGCAACATAGGCTAAATGATTTCTTTATTATTTTTTTTTCAACCTCAGTAAACAGAGGCAAAATCAGTGCTGAAAGAAATGTCTAACATTGAATCAACTAAGAATTGTAGCATGAAAACAAAGAAAGGTTCTAACAAATGATTACAGTGGCATTAATAAAATTAAATGCAAGATATTCATTATTAACCTTATTAGAGTTGCCTGGATTACTCCTAAAACCTAGTACTTATATTTGGATGTTCTTAAGTTATCTTGGGAAAGGATGGATGTTATATTCAAATTGTCTCTTTCTATGGTGATTGAGATTTTTTAAAGCTCCTATCTTGGTTAACTTCCCATTAATGTAGCAACAAATATATTCTTAAAGGTTTGTTGAAATTTAACTCTTAAATTGCTTTAATTATTCTATAGTAACTCAAAAATTTTATAACTAAAAATAAAAGCTGATATATATTAGTAAGAGGCAAGGAATGGCATTTAATTAAAAGAATACTTTCTCATGTATAGATTAACAGTCCCATACTTTTGTTGACATTGCTATTACAGAGATTTGTCTTAGCTAAAAGTAAGCTTTTCTCTTTATAACACATGAGTTACCCTTACCAAGCATTTGAATGTAGGCTTTGATGAACATATTTTACAAATTGTATTTGATGTTCACATACAAGTGCTTTAATATATTTCTCTCAAGCTGTTATACTTGTATATTTATAATCATCTTTTTCACAGAATCATTATTGGAAGTACTGAGAAGTGAAGACCTGCAAACTAACACTGAAGCTTTTTTGTACTGTATGGGGACTATAAAATTCATTTCTGGAAATCCAGGATTTCGTAATGAAATAATCAACAAAGGTGCTGTAGATATACTGATGGATTTGATAAAGCAAATAAATGAGAACACCAAGAAATATGGTACATGTTCACCTAATTTGGGCCACTTGTTAGTTCAGGTAAGTATTTTACTTGAAAAGGTTAGACATGTAAAATTAGTTTTCATGTTACCTAATATCAGTTGCCATTTAAAAGAATGGTTGTATGAGAGGCCCCTAGTCAGGTGAGGGTGCCTGGCCTCAGGGATCAAGGGTGGCCACTGCCCCATCTCTGCCCCATGGGTGCCAGATGCCTATTGCCTAGGACAGGCTATTCCATGGAATTCAGAGAGGAGCTCTCCACACAGCATACAGACATTTGTTTCCACTGCTCTATAGAGAAAGCAGGCCTGGAAGAATGAAAAAATTACAGTTGTTTGCAAAACAATTGCATGTTATCATCAGAAATTTAACAGGCACTTTATAGTTTTGAAGACAGTCCCAGCCTGGAGATTGTTTATGATGACTGGCAGCTAATGTCATGACTCTTGTATCTACAATGATATTGAGTGGACAGTCATTGAAGGAGGTGTGTAGATAACATGCAGCCCTGAGATTACAGGAACACAGGTAACAAAACTGGGTACCTTTAATATGACCAAAACAGGAAGACAAATTTTGTTATGTGTTAGAGTTTTATTACTTCTTTAGTGGCAGATTAAATTTCATAGTTAAATTATTTTCATTGGAGAATCTTCAGCTCTCATATTCTTTTTCTAGATGAGATTTTACTCTTTAATAGTCTGTGTATATCAAATAATAGCATCTTTGATATAATAACTCATGAGATTTGAAATGTGCTTGTCAATTAATGAGGATTTATTGAGCATGCAGAGTACTCTGAGCCATTGGGAAAGTGTGTTAAAAATTAGATTTAGGTCCTGCCTTCAAGATGTTTAAAATATTTATGATGATTATTAATTTTGGACTTTGTGCTCTATCTCCATTTTGAAGAAGATTGTAAAAACCTCTTTTAGTCATGAATGATGCAAAATCCTACTGGTATGCTATGTTTTGGCTAGGAAGACTTAAGAAACATTATTTTCATGTTGCCAATGTTATTGAATCATTCAAATTTTTCCCTCAATGAAAATAGTTATTTCCAATTATAGAATGATTATCTCTCCTGTTAAAATGCAGAAAAGTAGAAGGAAGAGTATAAAAATCACCTGAAATATTTTCAACTTGAGATAACACACTAACACACCTCCAACATTTTGGTAATCATTCATAAACATATATATAATTTTATATAATTTTTGCTTTTATCATGGAACCTGTTATTTTTAATAGTCACTTTCATTTGTTTTCTCTCACCCTCGTCTTTCCCTATTTTTCCTTCTGGTTGATCCAGTTAGTCAGTATTGTTCACACTGATGTGTTTAGCACCTTTTAGTATACACATAGGTTTTCAAAAATGAGAAATTTTATGTACGTCTCCTTCCTCATTTAATAACACACAGTAAAAATCCATTGAGTCAACTCTATAGATTTATTTTATATATATAAATAGTTTGTCATTTGCATCAAGTATATCATTGTGTGTTTATATATATGTATGTATATATAATCACTTGGTGTAAAGGAGCATTGAGTGTTACTGTGACCCAAAATACATCCAATCGAGAAATGGGGCCTCTGGTGTGCTAGTAGGTATAGCATGTTACTCCCTGTGTTCCTCTTATCTTTCCCTTCCCCTGGATTCAGCATCCTCAGGTGCAAACTGACTCATAGGGCAGATGGTCCTCTCCTCTCCCAACATCCTTGCACCCCTCTAGGGGGCGCTGCAGAACTTTCTCCTCACTTCTCACAGCCACTTACACCACCTGATGCCAGTGGGTTCTGTCATTGTCTCCAAAGCGTTCCTTTGAACCTGCCTAGGATGTGGCATGGGTGCAGCCTCAGCTTGGGTCACAGTCAGCACCCCACACCCTTGCCCAGCAAAATAGAGTGGAGCCCACTATCACTTCCACCTGAGAACATGCCACGATCACCAAATGCCATTCGCACCAACCATATCACTGTGGATGTGTTTACAGATTTGGGGAGGAAGGAGACATTGTTTTAGGCTTTGTCATTTGCAGAATCCCCTGAAAGAACATTTCCTCCTATTTAATTAAAACAAAGAAAAGCTGTTTTGTATCATCTGAATGGTAAAATGTAAGCAACACTGACTTCACTACAAGAGCAGATGAAAACCTCTGCTCTTGTGAATGTGCAACATGGACTGATTTTTTTTTCTCCATCCAATTCATGGGCAAATTCAGCCAGACAGATCTGGCCACAAGCTGAATTGTTTGTTTATACCAGCTTTCAGAACCTGGTAACTCCAGCTCATGAGGCATTTTTAAAAGAAACTTTGTTCAGTGGAAAAATAAATAATTTACTTGTGGCTGTAATAATAATAATGCTAATATAGTAATGTCTGCAAGCCAAAGAGAATATGACAAGGGCATAAAAAGATACAAGCAGGCAACGCTGGATGGTGTGACTGCCTCTGCTTTAAGACTCTCCACCTGAGAACCTCAGTAGCCTTAGCACACCTTCTGCGGACCTAACCTTATAAACCTTTGTATGACGTAGCGTCTGGCATGATGCTAGAGTCACTGTGTTTCCCTAAAGAAACTGCTGGAGCCCATCACAAGTGTGGAAAACACCTTCTGAAGCTGGACTCTGAAGGTTGGGCAGGATTTGGGAAACTGGGACAAAAGGATGCTGAATATTCAAGTGGGAACTAAATAAGGTGGGTTTGGGGATGCTGAAGAGGTAGGGCCATCCAGAGCAGAGGAATTCCATGGTGGAGTTGTGGGAGGTGAGATTCGGATGGCACAGGCATGGGGTTTGTCTTGAACACCAGGCTGCGGAGAGTAGCTTTGGGGCAACGGGGAGCAGTGGGAGGTCAGTGCATAGGGATGACGAGATGAGATCGGAGCGGCAGGAAGATGAATGTGCACAAGATATTAAACTGATAAAGACCAAAAAGCTGCAATGTGATGGGAGGAGAATGTGTCCATGGTAGCCCAGATTAAGAGCCATTGCTGCAATTAGATTTTTAGACCGATTATGATGGAGATAAAGGAATGGATGTGAAAGAAAAGTTCCTTCATAGCAGATGGACTAATGTTGCTTAGACATAAAATTACTATAGTGTTGAGCTCTGGAAGGTTTTCTTTGTGTTGTTTCTTACGTATATGTATGTGTATACATACACATATGCATATATTTATCATCCTGTGGCTGAAATTAAGAGACAATCATTTCACAAGTGTTTGTGGTGTGGCTACTGTCTGCCAGGCATGTCTGGGTGGTGAGTTCTTAAGACAGTGGTCAACAAGAGAGCTGCCATTAGGCACCTGCTTTTTGGCGACCCTATGTCCAGGTAATAGTATTCCAATGCCTTATTCTTCTCTTATTTTTCTGCAAGACCACGGCACTTCCACATGGCCAATATTACATTCAGTTCTCCGTGTCAGACATGTAATAGCATTTTGAGAAGGTCGAGATGCTCAGACTAACTGAGGGGCCACCACCTGTGTACCAAGTCGAAGTATTCATACTCCCAGTTGGACAAAACTGGAGACATGAATTTATCTGTAAAGTCATAAGAGTAAAGCAGGTTAAACTGCATGTTCACTAAATTCCAAAATACTAGAATTTAGGGAGAGCTCCCTGAAACTTGGAAAAGGAGAAATATAGTCCAGCTAATAGGCAAAGCCTCTAAATGCCAGTAGTAAATTGCATCACCCAAGGAAGTGATAATTGGAGACAGGGATTTGTCAGTGTTGATCGAGAATGGATTATCAGGAGGTGTTAGGGTTCATCTTTGACCTTTAAAGGCCAACAATCAGGAAGGCGTACCAACAGAGCTGAAGAAAATTCCCAGAGTCACCTCCATCAGAAAATCTGTTTCAGTTGCCAATTGTGCCCCTTCCTAGGGAATAGAGAAGAGTCTTATGTCTATGTCATAATCATGAACAAGCCCCAGTTCTCCTGGTGTTTCATGTGAGAACATCATGTACAAAGCTGCTTTGCTGTAATTGAGGAAAATCTCAATGTGCTTACATTTACAGCTAGGTGATTTATAGGTGTATAATGTAGCTATTAAAACTCAGATTGACTTGAACTTGCATTTCTATTTTTTGAATTCATTTGTATTTCCAAACTTTTTTTTATGTATAGCCTGACCCATTTGATTTGAATTCAATCCTTGGAGAAATGCATTCTTTCTCTGCTTTAGAGGTATTATTTTTGTAGTTAGTACTGTTCTGCAGTGCCCCAGGTAACATGGTTTGCTCCCCACCTCACCCCCTACCCCTTTCACTTCTCTGGCCTTCAGCCCTGCAGGCACCTCCCCAGAGGCTCCTGCAGATCCAAATCCTTTCCCCCTCTGTGCTCAGTACCCCACCAGTGTCATGTTCTTCCTTTTTCTACCTGGAAGTCTCTCAGGAAGATCAGTCCTTTCCTTTCCCCACTCTAGCCCTTCCCTTGGTTTTTAGAGTTTGGGGAATAGGACAGTGAATTGAACAGAGAGATGACTCAGACAATTTGAGCCTGGGTGGTTCAGAAAATAAATGATGTCATTAATAAAAATTAGAGATTTATACAAGGGAACTGGATTTGGCGAGAGGAGGGAAGGAAATTATGTAATTAGCTTTAATATGAAACTTTAGGGTGCCAACAGAATAGCCAAGTGGGCCTGTCTAGCAGGCAGTTGGAGCATGAGCCAAGGCTTAGAAGTGAAAGCAAGGCCAAAAATACAGATTTAGGGTCATCTACGTGAAAGTGATAGTTGAAGTCACAAAAGACAAAGACACGACCTATAGAAAACACAGAGGGCGCTGAGGACAGATTCTGTAAAATGGCTTCATCTGTATCTGTGTGATGGGAGGAGAAAAGGAAGTGACCAGAAAATTAAGGACAATGTATGAGAGTAGAAATTTTCCAAGCAAGGATGGGTCAGCTTTGGCAGATGCTGCAGAGAGCACGCAGGGGGAGGGATTCAGCCACTCTGTAAGGAGCAGAGTGAGAAGGCAGCTGGGATGGGGTCATGTTGCAAGGGATCCATCTCCCAGCATGCTCTCTTCGAGTCTTACATGATTTCCTTTCTAGATTATTTATTTATTTATATTTTGGTTATGGAATTACATGATTTCTTTACATTTTTTTAAATTAGAAGATATTTTGATATAGTTGGGTTCTTTTTAATTTGTAAGCCCTAGAGTGAGCTCCCCACTTTGGCTGTGTTCCGTATTCACTCTTAAGAACCCTGATGGTCCGTTGGACTCTGTACCCCTGTGTTGGGGCAGGGCTCAGTGCTGCCGCGTGGAGCAGTGAGGAGCGCATTGCTTTGGGGTCCACGACCTGAGCTGGCCGCTCAGCTGGGGCACTGGCAGCCCACTCGCCTCTGAGCCTCACTTCCCTCATCTCTAAAGGGCTCACTGCACCTGCCTTAGAGGGCAGTTGGGGAAATGACAGGAGATGATCTAGTAAAGCACCTAGAACAGCGCATGGTGAGTAGGCACTCACCAGAAATCTATTAAATAAAATAAGATCAGGATTACCACAACCTGAAGCTACAAAGAGCAATTACTTCTGATGAGAGAAAATTTTAATCACAAGAAATTAAGATGATAGAGTTTGAGATGGATTTCAAATCTTTGATCTTTTTTTGTTTTTCTGGCCTTGACAAGCCAAGTGGAGGGGAGTGCTGAAGGAAACTAAAACCAGCAGGGGGTGTCACATCAGCGACATGGGTACATACTGTGACTCTCTGCTTCAGGATTTGGGGAATTTAAGAGAGATCTTCAACTGAAGTCTGGGGATTCAATTAAGCAGCAATTTAAGTTATATTAGTAATTAAGGGTTATACCAAAGTGGTTGGGGGCTTTTCAGTCTTGCTTTAGTTACGTTTACTAGCTTTTAAATGTAGAGACTAATATGTTTGTGTTTAGGTGTTTAGAAAATTAAATTATTATGAGTATGCATTCTTAAGCTGGAAATTATGTTAATTCTCTTTCTGTTGTTTATTTCTGGGGGTTGGAAGCCTACCTCTTCAGACCATAAAATCAGAACCAAGGCAGCAGCAGCCCCCAATAGATTATTGGAGGAAATAAACTACATACCTATAAAATGGGAGCAAATATTTCCACAATTATATTTCTTAAATCCATGCAGATAATTTTATTGGAGATTTGCTCATTAAACAAAAAACACTTTGAAGCATTTCTTTTGAAGGGTTTGCTTTAATAGGAAGCAGCAGATGAGGTTATTTCTTATTGTTTTAAGGCATAATTTACAGTGCAATGCTCAGACCTTATGTGTTTGATGAGTTTGACAAAAGTATAAAGCCATGTAACCCACTCCCTTATGAAGATACAGAAGATTTCTATCACCTCAGAAATGTGCTCCTACCTCTTCTCATTGATCTGCGTCCTCCAGTCCCCTAGAGGGGACCATTTTTCTGATCTCTTTCACCATAGCTGAGCTCTGCTTGTTTTAAAACTTCATATAGATAGAATATACAATGTGTACTTTTTTGTGACTGGTACTTTTTTAAACTTTTATTTTGAACTAAGTATAAATTCACAAGATGTTGCAAAAATAGTACAGAGAGGTCCTGTGTACCCAGCACCCAGCTTCTCCCAGTGGTGACATCTTACGTAACTGTTGCACGTTATCAAACTAGGAATTGATAGGGACACAATGCAGTTACCTGGAGTACTACACCTGGCTTATTTTCCTTAGCACATTGTTTTTGGAATTAGATAAAACTTTTTTAGGGGTTACAGTCTTTGATATTGATTACTAGGCTTGCTAATTTTTCAATGATGTATTTGTTAATGGGAAAGGGACAGCTGTTTTCTACTTATGAAGTTTCTTTCCTGTAAAAGAAGAGCCAGTATGGCTAGTTGGAGTGCAGTGGTGTTTACAACTAACTGATCACAATCAGTTACAGATTCCTTTGTTCCTTCACTTGACTAGCCTTAAAAAAAAAAAAAAGGTCCAGTAATATAAGTCACCACTCACCCAATTGGCATGAGACAGTAGGCATTCAGGACCTTGCAGACCCTTTCTGTTCCCTCCTCTTCCCTTTCTTGGGAAGGAGCTGCCTATAGGCAACTCATATTCTTCTCTGATTCTCTAGGGAGAGCAGATCTGAAGACTTGGGGAGACTCAGAGACCCTAAATGTATAATGCCTTAAGTTTTGGACTTAGAAATAAGAGACTAAGGAAGATGGGGTTGGGGGAAGGTTATCACCATGGTTGGAGGATGTAGCTCACAGCAGAGTCAGGCATGCTTTCTGTTTTTTAATATATATATATATATATATATATAATTTCATAATATTATGGGGGTACAAATGTTTAGGTTATATGTATTGCCTTTGCACCACCTGAGTCAGAGCTACAACTATGCCCATCACCTAGCCAGTGCCAGTATGCTTTCTAATCCTGAACCCTTGAGTTAGATTTACCTATCCAGTCACAGGCCACTATGTCCCTGGAGGAACAGAGGAGAACACCCTGTGTTCTGATGGCAGCTCGCTTTTAAAGAGGAAGGGAAGAGAGAGATCAAGTAGGGGCTGGGCTGGGCTGTGAATGTCTGGTTCCTGTCTCCAGCTCACCAATCAGGAGCTGGGGGGGGGGTGGCCAGGAGTATTATGCTAATGGATGTCTCCTCCGCAGCAAGGAAGAGCAGAGTAGAAATAAGTACCCATGCCTCCTGTTTCTGAGGAGAGCCAGCCATTTGCCTTCAGTTAGTGTGCTGTCTGCTCAGCCCCACCTCCTCACTGTGGATGTATTAGTTGTGACAGTAAAGAAATGTCACTCGCTTTAACATGCAATTGTGAAAATTGGTGTCATTGCTTGGAAGTTAAGTTCTGAATGCATTATCTTTTTTAGACTCCTTTTTTTATTTTGCTGCATTGGCAAATGTCTATACGACATTCAAAATTTCTCCTATATTGATACATATAATAGTCACAACTAGAAGAATCAGCTAGCTGCTTATTTTACCAAGGTAACTAACATAGAGGCAGCATGTGGAGAAACTATAATAAACACAGGCAAATATTAACTAGAGTCTCAAAGTGTAGGACATTGGAGATTTGAGGAGGGCAGAGCCATTTCCTGCTGAAGTAGGCCACCCATGGTAGGAATGTGCCAAACAGGACTCTGTGTGCAGGCACCAAGTGTTATGGAGGTCTATGAGTCAATATTACTTCCATATGCATATATTCTAATAAACTCCAATAAAATGCTTAGAAATTTTTTATATCAGTGGTTTCATGTATTAATATATAGTGGCATCTTATCATTGGTTGCTTTTGTCTCAGAACTGTACTAATCATATATGAGACAATATGAAACTTCTTGGGTTACCACATATGCTCTGGTTTTGGCATATATGTGGTCTTAATTGGGCACAAATCAAAAAAAATGAATGTGCTTTTATTAATAGAGGGAGATGGTTTAGCTGAGGTTGGAAAATGGTGGCTTTGGTCTTAAATCATTTGACACTGTTTGTGGTCTCTGGCGGCCGTATTTATTCTTTCACATCCTCAGTGGGAAGTAAACCATTTTGCATTTGGCAGTTAAGTTGAGATGAAGCTCAAGGGATTTGGGCTATGGCTATCCCAGATGATTGAGAAATGCTTTTAGAGATAAATGCCAAATAGAATGGGGGAGGCAACATAGAAGGAGTCGGAGGCCCAGGGCACCAGCCCACCTGGAAGCTGGTAGACTTCCTGAGCTTCAGTTTCCTCTTCTGAAAAGTGAGGCACAGAATATCTTTTCAATTTGCCTTATGGGGTTGTTTTAGGGAGCAAATGAGGTACAGCTCATGAGATAGCTTTATAACCTGTAAAGTAGCCAGCTGCTCAGTTCCTTTGCATAATAGCATTTGATGTAGAAAAGTAAATAAAACTGAATCTTGACACTGGTTTTGGTTGAGGAAGCATAGTACTACTTCTAAACTACTAGTGGTACAGTACAGTGTTCAGTTGCATTATGTTTCAAAGCTTTCTTTGAAAGCCGTTTTTTTGAAATTGGGAAAATATTTCTCAAAGAACAATGTTGCGATTGATGGTGAAGTTCCTGGGCTAGCCAAAAAGCCAGTTTAACTTCTGATGCTCCTCACTGGGAGTTCTGCGGTGGGCTGCGAGTCACAAGCCCCTCTGATCTGGGGCAGCTCTGATGGCTGGTTGCGTTCTAGGGCAGAGGCTGGTGAGTTCCCTGGGGACAAAGCACTCTGAGGGAGGAAGAGAGCAAAGGGAAGGTCGTCCACTCTGGAAATGAGCAGTGTATGGAGGCTCAGGTCAGCCAAACAGCCCTCCCCACCTTGTGCCCTGCTCTGCAGGAGAGAACACTGGGAAGGGGACCACAGCTGCTAGGCCTGTGTCGTGTCTTCAAGTCCAGTGATCTAAGTTAGGAAGGGCCCATATTTTAAGACAAAGATTTCTTGTGTTTGCTAAGGTTTTTCAATCAACAGTTGAAAGCACAATTTGAAATTGATAACTAAGTACCCATAGTCAACTTGAAAAAATGGATGCTAAATCTTTTGAGTTCTGATTTTACTGTATTAAAATGCTATTTGTGCATTTTTAATTATCTAATCTCTTCTTAATATATTTTTGCCTTTAAAATGGGTCTCCCAATGTTGATTGCACAATGAGAACTTTAAGGCCCAACTAATGCAACAGGAGACAGGCAGCTTTGCCAAACTCACCAGGCGTTTTACCTGATTGAGGGTGGTACCCGTTATGATCAAAGAGTTTGGGGAAAAGAGAAGAAACTGCCTCAGAAAAGTGAGCACCAGAAAGAAAGTGCTAGAGTTTAGCTCAGTGATTTTTGTCCCAGACATCATCTAACCACTGCTAATAAGCAAGGACATTTAAATGTTTAATAATCCTCTTTGAGGATTAATTCCATTTTCTTCTCTTTTTTTCTTCTTCTCGCTGGCTGCCTTCTGACTCAGTCTATCTGTCTCACAAGGTTGCAAATTAGGAGATGAGAAAAATAAGAATTAAAACTCATGTTTTTCAATTTGCTATTTTTTGGTAAAAGGACTATTTAATTGGTTAGGACTTGCTGTAGTAAGTACTTTAAAAGCTAAACAAGTATCTATGAATTTATTTAACCTATATGTTTTTAAATAATGGATTTGCAGTGGTTTAAAAAACTGTATACAATAAAAAAGAAAAATATGTACCCAGGTAAAGTTAGGAATACTATAAAATTAGAATAGAAAGTTAAGAAAGAAATGGATGGATACATTTCTCCACGCCTGAAGCTTGGACCTTGGTGACTTCCTGCTTCGGGGTCAGGCGGAGGGGTGGGGAACAAAGACTGCTGCAGAGCCAGGGCTCACTAATGATCCCCGCAGATTCATCTCTGTGCAACTCAGAGTTCTTACGTGATTCTTAATTTTCACTTATTTACAATGAATTCAAAAATTACAGCAAAGTTCGGAGTTGAGTGTGTTGGCTTGGAACTAGCCTTCACTGCGACCACGTTATTTAGCTGGCCTTTCCTCCCACCCATCTTTTTCCATTTTTCCCAGAAAAGGCCACTAGTCTCAGCACTCAGTACCCCATTGCCAGCCCCCAGTGGGATGGGTGGTAGTCTCTCAGAAGGGGGCCCTTAGGAGCTGCATCTGCCTGGGGATGGGCTCCTGGTCCTTCTCCCTCAGGGCTTTAAGCCCTGGTTCCCCCGGCTCCCACCAAACCCCTGCACTTTCTTGCCAGAGGCTTCTGAAAGGAGAAAACCAACCACCTTTTTCTGTCTCCCTTGTCCCTTCTTTCTTTCACCCTCCTCCTCATTCCTCTCCCCTTTCCCCTTCTCATTCACCCAGCCAGCTGCCAGCAATTGAACATTTAACATCTTTTTATGAGCACAGTTGTTCTCCAAGTAGAAAGAGGAGTAAGAGATGGTCTGTTCACTAGAGGGGCTTGCCATGGGAGAGAAAGAAGGTGCGCCAGACAAGCAGCTGTAGAGGCAAGAACAGGAAGGTTTGTTAACATGGATGAGGCAGCGATTGATGAGCCTCTGGAAGGTCTTCCTGGAGGAGAAGGGAGCCTGAGCTGGGTCCTGAAAAACGAGCAGGAGACGGCCAGTGGGAGAAGGGGTGGAGGAGTGGGGTCAGGGAGGACACTCTGTACAGAGAAATGGCCTGTCCAAAGGCGTGGTGGCAGGAAGGGAGGGTGCTGTGTGTTGCAGAGTCTGAACAATGGCTGGGGAGGGGCGAGGAGGAGGAGGAAGAAGAGGGAGAGGAGAAAGAGATGAGCTTGGAGGGATGGGCTGCACTTCAGAGAGTGAACAGCCTTTTGGCCATGAGTGCTGCTTGCTGGGCCTGGAAGTTGTGGGGGGCCTTCGAACAGGGACAGCTGGGTTTGAGATGCCCCCTCTGGCAGCAGTGGGCGGCTGTGGGGAGAAGGGCTGGCCAGGGAGGGACTGTGGAAGGAGCCAGTCAGGGTCTGTAGAGTGTGGTGAGAGGTGAAGAGGGCTAAGCGTCTCTCCCTGCTGATAGAGAGAAGAGGTGGAACAGGTGACCAGTCAGTTGGGGAAGGGGCGGGGGATGGGAAGGAGCTGCAGTGGTGAATGAGGTAGACTAAGGAATGAATACACAGGGAGCCAGTCCCCTTCCAGAAAGGCCAGTTTTCTTTCATCCATTATTTTTTATTCCTCTGCTTCTTTAAAATCATCCTAAAATCTCTCTGTTATCTGACTAACCCATGGTTCTCGGATATCCTAATGCTTTTGTTTATACCAAGGCTTTCCTTTGCAGATGTTCTTCCATCCATTCATTCCACCAACAAATGCTCATGGAGGCCGCCCACTGTGTGCCAGGCCGTGGACTTGGACCTGGGGGTACAATGATGAAAAGACAAATGAGGTTTATGCCCTCACAGAAGCTTCTAGAGGAGTAGACAGATGGTAAAACATATTAGGTAGCCTGACCTTGAGTAGAATTTGTAGGGGGCATGTTGTACGCAATGGAATTTGAGGGCTTGGTAACAACCATATCTATAGGGCCACATAGACCATAGTCAGAGAACTGTATGTTATCTTGGGAGCTATGACAGAAAGCCAGGACGGCTGAGGGTGACAGGAAGCAGCAAGGCAGGATTCTGGGATGTCTCTGAGATTTAGGGCTTGAGCAACTAGGTTGATGGTGGTGTCATCTATTGAGATATTACTATGGATTTTTCTAGTGTGTGGTATATATTTCATACATGTTATTTCTAGCAGCACAACAACTGACAAATTTGGAAATATTTATAACATCTCACTCAACTGTGTGTTCTCCACAGAATGTGATATGTGTAGGAAATTGATAGAGATTTCAATCAGATGACATGTCACATTTAATTGTGTGCTTCCGGCCACAGTGGCTCATGCCTGTAATCCTAGCACTCTGGGAGGCCAAGGTGGGAGGATTGCTTGAGCTCAGGAGTTCGAGACCAGCCTGAGCAAGATTGAGACCCTGTCTCTACTAAAAATAGAAAAATTAGGCTAGTTGTGCCTATAGTCACAGTTGTGCCTATACTTGGGAGGCTGAGGCAGAAGGATCACTTGAGCCCAGGATTTTGAGGTTGCTGTGAGCCAGGCTGGACACCATGGCACTCTACTCAGGGCAAACAGAGTGAGACTCTATCTCATAATAATAATAATAATAATAACAATAACAACAATGATAATTGTGTGCTTCCGCTCCTGATTTGGGTCATTTATAAAGTGCATTTGGGCTGGGTGCAGTGGCTTACACCTGTAATCCCAGCACTTTGGAAGGTTGAGGTGGGAGGATCACTTGAGGCCAGGAGTTTGAGACCAGCCTGAGTAAAATAGCAAGACCAAAAAAATTAAAAATTAGCTGAGCATGGTCGCATGCACCTGTAGTCCCAGCTACTCAGGAGGTTGAGGTAGGAGGATTACTTGAGCCCACAAGTTTGAGGTTGGAGTGAGCAATGATGATGCCTGGGCAACAGAGTGAGACTGTGTCTCAAGGGAAAACAAAACAAAACAAAAAAACCAAAAACCAAAAAAACAACCTTGAGAAGTCTTAACTTTTTTAAATGAGATAAGAATAAGGGTTGAGAGGGAGAAAATTGAGGTTGAAATAGGAAAAAGCTCTTAAGGAAAGTATGGTCCCTTTTGCTGACAATGTCCCTTGCCAGAGATTAGATGTGTGGAGCAAGAAGGTGACTATGGGCCAGGAAGGACTACGAGCCCAGACCCCGCACTCCCCCCGCAAAAAAGAAGGTGACTATGAATTGTGCGCCTAATCTTTGAAGCCTGAGAACCAGGGAAAAGGAACTGTTTGTGTGCGCAGAGATTGGAATGGGCGATTGTGGTTTCCCGTGGTTTCCATCTGCCTAGGATTCAAACGGGCATCTGTGCTCTTTGGTCTCCATGGAGGAAAGTTTGAGTCATCCTTTGGATTGACATAAACCAGTAGTGCTCCAGTGCTTGGGCTGTCTCAGAAGAAAGAGAACAGGTAGAGCCAGGGTCAGATGATGAGAATTTTCCATTTTATGGCAGCAATGGCCTGGAATTCCTAGAACGGTTAGTCAGTCTTCACAACAAAACCATTCCTTTGCTTAGAAGATCACTTTATAGATCATGGTTAAGTGGAATGCTTGAGTTGTTTGTTTCCTCTCCAGTGTTTGGGATATTGAAACTCTCAGGGAAGAATTTACTCAACTGTTATATAATTGAATTGACTCCAAAAGACCTGTACACGTTTATTTGAAGTGTTTTTAAATTTTCCGTTTTCATGGTAGTCAGTTATATTTTAACTTATAAAATCTTTTCATTGCTGTTGTTACAAGAGAAAACCAGAGATACGCATCATCTTAATAATTGTTTTTGAAAGGTCATTAACTATGGCTGTAATGTTGCTTTATATTTACATAATGCTTTAACAATGTTCAAAACTATCACTACGTGTTTTCCATTTGATACATACAGCCACCTGGAGAGGTGAGCAGTGACTGTAGGTCCCTTTTCACAGAGGAGGAAATGGGGAAGTTGAGGGACGAGTGACTGCCCTCAGTCACATCACTAGGAAGAGACTTGGGACTTGAATCCCTGTCATTTGACTCAAAGGTGATGGGCCCATGGTTTTGGAGCACCCTTAGGAAACAGGCACCAGCAATGCCATTCACACCCCATCTCACTGGATTGTCACAGCCACTGAGTGGCCATTGCCACCTCCAATTTTCCCATGAGAAAACATGCTCTGGGAGGTTACATAGCTGGCCCAGCCTAGTGAGTGGGGGGCTGCACCGACCCTAATCAGTAGCTTGCCCACGCTATCTCACAGGGAAACACCACACTGCATATTGCAATTATTAGATGATAGCAACATTAGTTTTAGGATTTACTAAATGGTTCTCTTCTTGACTCTTAGACTAAGGCTAAAGTGAATAGCTTTCCTGAATTTTTTTTTTTTTTTTACAAAATAAGACAAATTTGGAGGATCTCAATATTTGCCTCTTGGAAGAGAATGAGACTAAAGGTGTTAAATATTCTTCAGCCACATCATCATTTGATGCTACTTATAAAAATATAGGATAAGAATTTTCAGGCCGGGCGCAGTAGCTCATGCCTGTAATGCTAGCACTTTGGGAGGCCGAGGCAGGAGGATCACTTGAGCCAGGAGTTCAAGACCAGCCTGAGCAAGAGTGAGACTACATCTCTACAAAATATAGAAAAACTAGCTGGGTGTGGTGGCTCACACCTATAGTCCCAGCTGCTTGGGGAGGCTGAGGCAGGAGGATTGCTTAAGCCTAGGAGTTGGAGGCTGCAGTGAGCTATGATGATGCACTGAACTTTACCCAGAGCAACAGAGTGAGACTCTGTCTCAAAAATTAACAAACACACACAAAAAATGGAGGGGGGAATGAATTTTCTAATCTGTGGAACAGATATAGCTATTGCAGGGTCAACTGAACATTTTATGACTGTCATTATAACAAACTCAGATGATGATCTGTTTAACCCTAGGTTTGGGCTTATGAATATTAATATTCCATTCTTTACCTTTTTAGGTTTTCTTTGTTTTCATTTCTTGCTGCTTGTGCCTAGGCCCGCATTCTCTGGTGGGAGATGCATAGTGGAGCTTAGTTTGGTTGCTGATGTAAAGAAATTTATGAGATGAATTATGCTGTGCTGTTCAGTGTGGCTATATTTTTTCAGTTTTAAAGAAAATGTCACAAGCATGCTTTTATCCTAGGTAACTGCTACATTGAGAAACTTGGTTGATTCACCACTGGCAAGAAGTAAGTTGCTGAGCATCAGTGCCATTCCCCAGCTCTGCACGGTGATGGAACAGTACGTGGGTGACAAGGACGTCTGTACCAATGTTGTCAGAATATTCAGGTGGGCAGACTAAGACATCAAAGTAGCCTTACAAAAGGCTGATGCTTAGATTTGGGGTTATCTTTAATATTTGCCTGTGTGACTGGCAAGAAACCTTTTTGTTGCTTTTTACTTCACCTTGCAGAAAAGGTAAATCTAGTGGCCCAAGTTTAGAATGAATGATTTAAATTAATGACTCCATTTTCTACGTGAGTCTAAATTCATTGATTGTAAGTCGCTTTGGTTCTTTGGTGAGTTGTAACTATCCCAGTGTGTGTGCTTGTTTGTTTTAATTTTCCTCTCAGCTTATTGGAGATAAATAACTATATCACAAAACATGGCAAACTTTCTGCTATACTCGGAAATAATACTTAAGAGTTTTAACTCAAAAAGGGGATCAATGCTTAGAAGGTCTGATCTGACTTAGCTTCTAACAGGTTATTTTATTTCAGTTGTTTGAACTTTGGGTCATGAATTTACTAGTCATGCTTACACTTACCTTATTTACTCCAGAATTGATGATCATTTGAATCCAGGTTGCCTCAAAGCAAGAAGTTGTTAAATTTCAGAACTGTCTTTAAATTATGCGTTTATATTTCCTCCCTCACTGCTCTTTGCCAGTGTTTTGACATAATGGTACGTCCCAGGAGACCTGGGCCTTTCTTGAACCGTGATACTGTATTTGTTCAGAGAAATACAGAATTTCCTGAAGAATGAATTGGTAATTGATCCCAGTATGAGGATGTGAGTCCAGATTTGATCTTTTTACACTGCACTGTCCTGAACTTTGTTCTGGATGCTTAATGACTACTACCATTTTGAAGCATTGCAAAATCACAAAGAATTTATGTTTGCTTATGGTGGCATGTATGGGTCCAATTTAATTTTTTTTTCCACGTGGATAGTCAATTGTTCCAGCACCTTTTATTGAATGCGCCATCCTTTTCCCACTGATTTTGTCAGCCATGCATAAGTTTCCATATACTTGCACGTCTGTTTCTGGACATTCTGTTCAGGCCATCCTCACACCAATACCACACCGTGTTTACTATTGCAGATTTAAGTCCTACTGTATGATTAGATGAATCGCTCACTTTTTTCTCCTTTGAGGTCCAGACTCTTTTTATTCTTTTCTCTTCCGTTTGAATTGGGGAATCACCTAAGATCCACCATTGGAACTTTGGGATTTTTAATGGAACTATACTGCGTACGTAGAATAATGGGATAGGCATGGGGAGAATTAACACCTTTATGATATTGAGCCTTTCCTTCATAAACATTTATGACATCTTCATTTATGTCCTTCAACAAAATTTTACCATTTTATCCATGAGGATTTTGCATATCTTTTGCAAGATTTATTCCTAAGTCCTTCATGGTTTTTGCTGCAATTATGAATACAACCTTAAAAAATTATTTTCTCATAGGTTGTTGCTGATATATATGAATAGTGTTGATGTTTGCTTATTAATCTTGTATTCAGGAGTCTTGATGAACATTAGGACTATGCATTTGTCTATATATTCTCTTGGATTTTCTATGCAAATTATCTGCAAATAAGAATAATTTTTGTTGTTTTCCAATTCCTGCAACTCTTTCCCTTTGTTCCCACCTCTTTAATCGCATTGCTGAGGAATCCAGTACAAAATTGTCATTGTTAGGCCTGTTGTCTTTCTTCTAACTTTAAAGGAAATATTTTTATGGTTTCACCAGTCGAAAATAATATTTGTTGCAGGTTTTTATAGATACTCGTTAGAAGGTTAAGGGAGATTTTTTTCCTCATTAATGGATGTTAAATTTCATCAAATGCCCTGAATCTCTTTTGATTATATGGATTTTATTTTTCTAACTTCATGAGTGTAGTAAATTACTTAATAGATTTTCTGTTAAGCCATGTATATATTGTTGGGTTTGGTTAACTAATATTTTGTTTAAGATTTTTCATCTGTGGTCATGTGTTAGATTGACTTGAACTTGCCTTTTTTATGTTGTCCTTGTCTAGGTTTAGTGTTACATTTATACCAGGCTTATAAAATGGGTTGGGAAGTGTTCCAACATTTTCTTTTTCCTAGAAGAATGTGTGAAAATAAGACTTATCTGTTTCTTGAAATGTAGAACTTGCTCAAAAAGCTATTTTTATCCTGGGTATGTGTGTATGCGTGTGTGAATATTATTGATTACTGATTCAAATTCTTTATATATGGTTGTATATCTAGTCATATTTCTTATTTCTTCTTGGTTCAGTTTCAAAACATTATGTTTTTATAGGAATTTGTCCATTTTGTCTAAGTTTTCAAACAATATAACTTCCAACTATTCTCTTATTATCATTTTAATCTCTGTTACATCTCTTAAACTCCTGGCTTCAAGCAATCCTCCCATCTCAGGCCTCCCAAAGTGCTAGGATTACAGGTGTGAGCCATCAAGCCCAGCCTCTGTTGCATCTCTAATTAGGTCCTGTTTTATTTATTTTACTTATTCAACAACTACTCGTACAGCACTTTGTACATGCCAGACAATATTCTAAGGACTTTCCAAATACTAATTAATTTAATCCCTATAACTTTTTAATATAGGTACTATTATTGTCTTTGTCATTTTACATATACAGAAACTGTGGCATATAGAAATTCAGTTTTCCCAAGATCATACAGCTAGTAAGTTTTAGAGCTGCTCTAGAATTGTAGTCTGGCTCTAGAATTCGTAATTTTAACCCCCATGTTACACTGCCTCTTCATTGTTAATATTGATTTTCTTTCGGTTATTTATGATGTTTCTTTTTTTTTCTTGTTCAGTCTTGCCAAATTTTGCCAATTTTATTAGGTTTTGCAAAGAATCAATAGATTCATTTATCCATTTTATTATATGTTTCCTATCTTATTCCTTCTGCTCTTATCCTTAATAATCCCTTTCTTCTACTCTCTGTGGATATATTTTTCTTCTATTTTAGCTAGAAATGCAACTCTTTTCTGCCTCCTTAATATTACAAATTTTCCTCTAAATACTGCTTTATCTGCATTCAAATTTTGATGTGTAGTGTTTTTTATTATTCACATTTAAGTATTTTTTTATTTTCATGTTTCTTTGACCCATAAGTTGTATGTTCTTAAATTTCAAAAAATACGGTTTTTTAAAAAATGTAGTTTTGAAATTGGTTTCTGATTTAATTGCACTTTGACCAGAGAGTGTGGTCTATGAGACACCAGTTTTCTGAAAATTTACTGAGATTTGTTTATGGCCTGGTATGTGGTCACATTTTAAAATTATTAATGATATTTTACCTATTGACTCATCAATTTATGAGAAATTTATGAACATCCAAATTTGCTGTGGGTACATCAATATTACTTTATGGATTTTGTTTGTTTGCTTCCTTGCTTTAGAAAATTTGAAGATATTTTTAAGGGTTTTTGCCTTAAAATCTGTTTTGCAAGCCAGCACGGTGGCTCATGCCTGTAATTCTAGCACTCTAGGAGGCTGAGGCGGGTGGATGACTCAAGGTCAGGAGTTCGAAACCAGCCTGAGCAAGAGTGAGACCCCATTTCTACTAAAAATAGAAAGAAATTAATCAGCCAACTAAAAATATATAGAAAAAATTAGCCAGGCATGGTGGTGCATGCCTGTAGTCCCAGCTACTCGGGAGGCTGGGGGGGCTGAGACCGGAGGATGGCTTGAGGTTGAGAGTTTGAGGTTGCTGTGAGCTAGGCTGACACCATGGCACTCTAGCCCAGACAACAGAGATTTGTTTTGCCTGATATTAGTATAGCTCTCCAGCCTAGAATATTAGAACAGTTTTACATTTGCTTCTGATGGGATCCCAGGGGATTCACTGATATCCAACAAGATTTCATGCAAATTACTTAGTTTGTGTTTTCTGAACCATGTGTTAGTATGAATTCATACCACTCACATGTATTACAGGCTTCAGGTTTCTATTTTTCAAAGGACCGTTTTTAGTTTCCCTGTTCCCTCTTGCCAGAGTCTAGAGCAAACAGCAAGCCTCCTGACAGCTTCTCTGAACTGGTGTGGAGGGTATTTTTAGACTGCTTTTCTTAAACTGGGCAATACTTTGAAGGTCTGCATTTAAATTGATATTAATATATTTGTACTTGAAGTTTATAGAAAAACAAATTTTACTTTTATTTTCCCACTTGGCATTTCTGCAGCAAACTTACTTCTTACCGTGACTGCTGTACAGCGTTGGCCAACTATTCCAGATGTTATGCCTTGTTTCTGAATCTGATAAACAGATACCAGAAGAAGCAGGTCAGTTCTTCATTCACTTAATTCTTCAGTGAGTCTTTGCACTTTTATGTTTGTGTAAGCCCATCTTGAATGACTTTATATTTTGAATGTATAGGTTTCTATTAGAAGCTTCTATTAGATGTGTAAAGCTGTTCCAGGATGCAGTGAGTTAACCTATAGGGATTGAGGAAGCAGTTGTTTGAGGCAGAAACTGCCTCAATGGGATGTCAATGTTCTGGGAAGTTTCCTGATTTAGGGAGGAAGGTGGTAGTGTTGTTCCAGTGATCCATAGTCCACCTACGTGAGACTCACCTTAGGGTGGGTGTGGGGGTGCATTGGTTGTTTCCAGGCTCTGCCCCAGGCCTACTGAGTCACATAGGTGGGGTGGGGCCTGGCCTGCATTTTAACAAGAACCACAGGGATTTCTGATATAAGCTAAAGTTTGGGATCCCCTACACTGGATGTTTCCTGAAGATTCTTCTAGCCATTAAATTCTCTAATTCTTTGATGCTCTTATTGTGTTTAGAAGATGAAATTTCTAGGTAAAGTATTTAAATAAAATAATTCAGTTTTGATGGATGGGAGCAAAAATGTAGATAGTTGTTTAAAAAAAAGGAAGAACTCACAAATGACTTCTTAATAAAATCATGATATTTAGTACAAGCATTAATTTTTATTATACTTTTAATTTTTCATTAAGTGCAGCCTACTTTTATTCACTTTTATAAATGATAAAAGTGACATCAACTCAATGAGACATTTCATGCACAAATACAATATATATATTCATTTAAAATATGGGAAATTTTCAAAATCACATAGTACATTTCACCAGTGTAAGACCAAATAATGTTATGTGTATACTGAGAATATTATAATCTAAAGCTTTGTGTTTATTTATCTATAGTAACCATATTAAGACCACTTTAAAACAATCCCTGTTTCTATCAGCTAGCATTGAACTTTTTTTTTTTTCTTTTTTGAGAAAGGTCTTCACTCAGTAGCCCAGGCTAGAGTGCAGTGGCGTCACCATAGCTCACTGCAATCTCAAATTCCTGGGCTAAAGGAATCCTCCTGCCTCAGCCTCCCAAGCAGCTGGGACCACAGGCATTCACTACCACACCCAGCTAATTTTTCTATTTTTTTGTAGAGACGGGGTTTTGCTCTTGCTCAGGCTGGTCTCAAACTCCTGGCTTCAAGCAATCGTCCTTCCTTGGCCTCCCAAAGTGCTAGGATTACAGGCGTGACCTACCACTCTTGGCCTGAACTTATTTTTATCCAGCCAAATATTTCTGCTGAGAATACTTAAATTTGTCAGATTTTACACTATTTTAGTTATTTATCAGAAAGTTAGTAGTCTATTTTTAGTTATATAAATGGCAGAAATTTCTGTGTTCATATTATATCATTACTAAATTATAAAGATGTTAAAACCTTGCTTAAAGGGTTAGTAAAGTTTTATTTATTTAATTTTTAAAAACTGATTTATAAATATGCAATTGAATTTTTGATTCTGAGTATTTGGATTACAAATGCCTTCTATGTATTTTGCATTTTCTGTGAATTATATACTTTGAAAGATTTCATAGTATAAGAATTTGTCATGTCACATAAAGAATGAATTTGATTAACCTACCTTAAAGTATTCACAATGTACTGTTCATTTAAGAATCCATTAAGCATTTCTTAATTTAGATTTTGGTACAATATAGTATCAGAACTGAAATCTTTGGACAATTGAATTAACCCAATGAAAGCTTAGCCATTCCCCTTCCTGATTTTCTTTTTTAAGTAAAAAAAAAATTACTTATTTACTTATTTAGACACTGGGTCTCATTCTATTGCCCAGGCTGGAGTATAGCGGTGTGATCATAGCTCACTTGCAGCCTTGAACTCCTGGGTTCAATCAATCCTCCCACCTCAGCCTCCCAAAATAGCTAGAACTACAGGTATGTGTCAGCATGCCTGACTGATTTTTCTTATATTTTGTAGGGATGGGGGTCTTGCTATGTTGCCCAGGCTGGTCTTGAACTCTTGGCCTCAAGCAATCCTCCTACCTTGGACTCCCAAAGTACTGGTATTATAGGCATGAGCCACTGTACCCAGCCAGTAAAAAAAATTAAATGATAGAAAAGATAGTTTGTTATAGCTTTAAAGGAATTGTTTTAGATGTTATACTTAAATAGATTTATTTATGTACTTTGTTTTGTAATTTAATTTTAGGGATTTTCATTTTAATTTTATTTTACCATCATTATTCTTTTTGTTTTGGTGTTTTGATCTTGGATGACTTAGATGTCTTTAATTGGAGAAGACTTCTTTGTCCTGCACTGGAAGTTTCAAATGTGGTTGAAAGAAAACACTTCTGTTTAATGGTTTGATTTCAAATTATGTTGTAACCTATAATTTTTTAAAAAGAAAAAATCTATCAATCGAGTACTGACAAATAGCCCTATGGCATTACTAGTAGATACTATTTTGTTTCTCTGATTATAGTTTAGATGGTGGCCACATTGAATAAACAGAAAAAAATCCTGGTGTCTTGCTAATGTGAGAGACTTGAGATGTCAGCATGGGCTAAGGGTATGCTTTTTCTGGTTCAAATGACTAATTGTCTAAAGTTTAATTGGCATAAAATTTTACCACCTTCTCACTAAACTACTTTTCATTTTAGTCCAGTAGTTACCTATAAAGCAAAGCTGGTATTGAAAAACCACATTTTTCTCTATTGACTTATATTATAATTTTGTGTTCTTATTAAAATTATTTTAATTTAATTTAATTTAATTTTAATTTCCAAAGAATAAAGAGCACCTTGTAAACTATGTACAGTAACATATTCATTCAGAAGCATCGAAGAAATGCATAATTTTTCTGCTTAATCACTAACCTTATTCTAATCATTGTGGTGAAAATCATATTCAAATATACTACATATTTCCTGTCCTTCTTAGAGGATATTAAAAGTAATTTAACCTCTTCTTGATGCCAAAGGTTATTATTACAACCATTAATTAATGCTCTAGAGGCTATTTGTCCCACGCTGGGAGCCTGAGTCTATCAATGAGGTTCTTTAAATGTCTGTGTCTTCTTCTGTAGATTTTCTCTCTCTTCCCTTTCTGTTGGTTGCTACCCCTGCCTTTCATGGTCTATCTGCCCTTCTGCAATTATTTGCTTGCAATTAGCAGGGAAACCTCATAACGAAGCTTATTAAAAGTCACAGCTAAGCTGGGTGTGGTGGGGGTAGTGCCTGTAGTCCCAGCTACTTGGGAGAGCTTGAACCCAGAAGTTCAAGTCCATCCTGAGCAACATAGCAAGACCTTATCTCTTTAAAAAAAAAAAAAAAAGTAACACCTACAAAGTCTAAAATTGAACATGAACAGGCTCTTAGTGAGAAAAGCCTAAGAGACTCTTTGATGAAATTTCTCTGTCACTTCTCTTCAAAGCCAGTTCACATTTCAAGATGTAGCTCTCGTGCCCCCTTCTCTGTGAAGCCTCCCAAGACCAACTTCTCCCTCTCAGAGAATCATTTTAAAGACTGTAACATAGCTAGTACACTCCCAGCTAAGGCCCCAAGCAGTATGCTTATGATCGTAACCACTTCATTAGGTTTAAGAAAAACTACCCAAACCTTAGAAATCAGGTGTGGAGTGAGAAGAGGCGGGTCCTGACAGTCACACGGGGCTTGTGGAATGGCCTGATCAGGGCTTACTTCTCCAGGCCAATGTGTCAGTGTTTGAACTTACTATTTACTATTTGATTAGAACCCAGACACTATGAAGTTACACATTAATTTTTTTAGATTTCTGCCTGGTAGACAGGATCACCTCAAACGTTATGGTTTAATTCCCTTGTAGGCTATGAGTCAGGTGTGTATCTCACCTAGAAATCTTATTCTAATATTCTTCTAAGTGTCTGTAAAATTCCCAGTTCTTCAATCGAGAATTCTCGGGACCAACTTTACCATGGTCTTGGCTCCCTCATTAATGAGGTAAATAATTTTTAAATGTGTTCGTTGTATATTTTTAGGAGAGTCATGTTTCTGACTTTTTAAAAATGATGCTTCAGCCAGATACTGTCTTTTACTTTATAATAAAGATTGAAATGTTATAGTTTTAAGCTATCACTTTGATTTTTTGCTAGTAATAAAAATACATAATTTATATTTTCCTCAAGACCAAAATATTTTAAAGATCGAGGAAAGAGTTCTGGCTATAAAGAAGTAGTTATGTGTGCCAACTACTTCCTAAAATTATTAACCTAAAATTCCCATAAATCTTTGTAAACTTTTTGGGTGTTTCTCCAAGTGGTTGTCATTTATGTGGCTGACTCTCCCACTACCAAAAGTTTATAAAGGACACAGACTTTGTCTTGATAAATCTGAAATGATGCTTGGCATGGTAGGCTCCTGAGAAGTGCTCAGAGAAAGAATTTTGAATACGTGAAATGCTTTGGAATCTGTAAAGTGCTATAAAATATTTTTTTCTAATACTGAAGTACTTCTTCCTTAAATATTTACTTTCCTCTTCCTAGTTTGGAAGAGGAAATAACAAGAATTCTTTTCCACAATTTTCATGTTGGTGGGCTGCCACAAACAACAGCAAAACAGAAATGATGGACTTTAAATTACTTCAAACCAGCACAGCATCTTAGATTCATTCATGTTTCCCTTGGCCAAGGTGGCCAGATAAATATGACAGTTTGTTTTTCCTCTTTCCTTAATGTTCTGATGTGAGTGTATTGATCTGTGGTGTTTAAAAACTTTGCTACACTTGAGATTTACTTTGAGGCTGAGGCTTGGAACTGATCTTGGAAATGTAAATCAGCCCTAGCAACTTACTTAAATTGAATGATTGCTTCCTATAGTTATTGTTGGAGAAATATACTTTGGAAGCTTTTGTAGTCTCTTAATATTGCAATCCCCAAGCCATGGACTGGTACCATGGATCCGTGGCCTGTTAGGAATCGGGCCACACAGCAGGAGGTGAGTGGTGGGACAGTGGAAGCTTCATCTGTATTTACAGCCACTCCCCATCTCTCACGTCACCGCCTGAGCTCCACCTCCTGTCAGATCAGCCGAGGCATTAGATTCTCATAGGAGCTCAAACCCTACTGTAAACTGCACGTGCGAGGGATCTAGGTTGCGTCTCCTTATGAGACTCTAATGCCTGATGATCTGAGGTGGAGCTGAGGCGGTGATGCTAGCGCTGGGGAGCGGCTGCAAATACAGATTATCATCAGCAGAGAGGTTTGACTGCACAATCAATGGAATGTGCTTGAATCATCCTGAAATTATTCCCCTCTCCAGTCTGTGGAAAAATTGTCTTCCATGAAACCAGTCCCTGGTACCAAAAAGGTTGGGGACCCCTGTCTTAATATACATAGCTATCACCAAGTAATTAAACAATCAGAAAGAGTATATATTATCTTTGTTCTGAGAGGTTAGTAGTGCCTCTGTCTTAAAAGCCTGACTACATGTAGAATCAGCAAAAGTTTCATTTTTTTAAAGACTCATTTTTAAATTAAATCATGTTTATGGCTGTGTTTTCAAAAAACATGAAAACAGAAATCTTAAAAAAAAAAAAAGAATAAAGAAAAAAAAACACCCTTTATAGTGATAAATGAAATGTCACCTACACACACCTCTCTAAATGATCTTAGCAGGTGGGTGGGGAGTTTCACAGGAAGTTGCCAGTAGCTGTCACAGTCCACCAAGGGGGAAATCCTGTTTTGAACCAGGTAGCATCAGAGCTGATTGCTGTCGGGAGGAGCAGAATATTTCCTTCTCCATCTGCTGTTGTTTTCCATTAAAGGGGGAAAAAAATAGAATTTTTTATTTACCATGAGAAAATATCAAAAGAAAAAAATGTCCATTATTTTTATATTCTATATCTCTTGTCAAGGTAAAGTCCGATTTCAGCATATAAGAATGGGTCTTTCTAAATATACTTTAATCTGTATGTATTAAGTCCATCCATAATGAGGGGTGAAGGGAGAGGTTTTCACTTTTATTTTCTACACATCTGTAGAATGTGTAGAAATCATTAATATTTACAAGGAACATGGATATATGTATATATTTTTTTTTAAAAAAGCAATATTATAAAGACAGATAATGGGTTTTAAAGTAGTGAGATTTCTAATTTTTTTTTTATTTGTTTCAAGTGAGCAGCAGGTTTTTGGGAGCCTATAGTATAAGTTATTAAGTTGGTTCCTTGAAATACTTTTCTCCAATATTGACAGCAGGGGCAGGTCCCACAAAACCTCAAGAGATTTTAAAGTGATTAATCAAATCAGGGCCAGTCTTCCTCTACAGGAATGTGGCCGACAGTGAATCTCTCTGACAAAGAGGGAACCAAATTGGCAAGCCCCACCAGGTGCTGTAGGTTTCCTAATAAGTGGTAATAACCACTCACCTTTTGCCTTTTGCACTGGCAGCTCAGAGACAGAGTCTTAGCTGGAGAAAACAGGATGGTACGTTAGCCTCTTCCACGGATTTTCTCTGCCAAACTTGTGTCAAAACAAGTTGTCCTGGGACCAAACCTAGTTTGCACGGATGAGGCTGCAGGCACTGGCCAGAGTGGGCCGCTGGGAGGGGGCAGTGCACACAGGGCCTTCTGCTCAGGGCGCTCAGAGGGGAGGCACGTTCACCATAATAGCCAGAGGAGCATGAGTTGTTGACTTGTTAGTGAAACAAACACCAAATTTTGCTGTTAAAATAATCAGCAAGTATTCCTGCAGCTGTCCTGTTTTGAGACAGTTCATAATATATACTCATATCTAACCTTTGCCAGTTTGCAACAGATAAATTGAGAGTGATTAGTTTGTTTAAACTAGAACACGGTCTGGTTTACACCACCTGTCTCTGCTCACAGCCCTGGGTGAAGCGGGCCTCGGTCTGTCTCTGACGGGATAGCCGGGGCTTCTGGGTCCTCAGCGGTCTCCATGGAAAGGTGCCAGCTCCTTCCAGCTCTCATGAAAGACTTCTGCAGGGAGAGCCAGGGAGATGCCTTTGGCTCATATCTATGTGGTTAATTTGTCTAAGATCCATGATACAACTAGTGACTCCAGTTCCCACACGCACAAACGCTGGGACAGAACCAGCATTTCAGCCGGCCTGATGCAATGTGAAAGCTAAACTTCAGAGTCGGGTGAAGTATCTATTAAAAACACTGACCAAAATTCAGCTAAATGACAAATCTCACTTAAGACAGATGCACATATTGTCTGCTTTATGGTGTAAACTGCATTTGGTACAAACCAAATGTGCAAACAGATGGGCTTAATAACGAAGGGAAGCGCGGGGTTGCTATCAGCCCCGGGAAGCAGAGTCCGCCTTAGGAGGCGCCTCTGACGTCAGTGTTGCCACATTTAGCGTCGCAGCAAAATATGCCTGCGTTTGTTTTCTGGAAGAACATGAAGGGATTTTCCCCACTTCTGCTGTAAATATCTGCTGGGCAAGGGATCTGGTAAAATGTCTCAAATAAGACTTTTAAAAGACTGGCAATATTTCGCAAAGGTCACAATCTGAAAAGGACAACCTTTATCTCCATTTCCCCATGTGTCCATTGACTCACTTCTATTTAATCCTCTCCTCTTGTAGATAGGGTTCATTTCTTGGTTTTTTAAAACAATTTCCAGAGGCAGGACCATCTTTGGAGGCTTCGCAGACACTGGGAATCGCCCTGGTGGTGCTGCTGTTAAGGTCACGCCTCTCTCACTCCGTTCAGACTTCTATTAGCATATGTTGTCTTCAGCCTTGTGTACACAGGGACACTGATTTGGAATGCTTAACTGTCCTGGTGTCAGAAATTGAGACTCGGAATGTCTGGATAGTATGGGCTGAAAGCAAAAACATCCACCGTTTTTCTAGCTGTTCATTTCTAATGCAACCACAGCCATTCAGCAGTCCAGAGAGAACACGACCTCTCTTCTCCATGCTCTTTGGGGCCATCGAGGATTTGTTCATCTTGGCTCCGGCTGGCCTTCAGCCTTCTCCCTGGTAGGAGTGTGTCCTGTGGCTGTCTTCCCAGCCCCTCGTAGGCACCTTCCCAGTAGGTGCTGGGAGCATTTGGCTGAGCACGCTCCATTTTCAGCCTTGGCCTTGGTCTGCAACCCTGACCGTCTGGGCAGGCTACACAATAAACCCTTAGCCTGTTCATTCTTTCCAGTTCCTGCCGCTTTGCCCTTGTGAAACTGGCCCTTCCTCCACTCAGCACGGAACCCAAACACCTGATGTCTGTTAGCTTAAAAAAGAACTGAACACAGTGAAATTCTAGTACTTTGAGTTACAGCTGCATTCAGAGGAATCTAGTGAGTGCTCAATAAATGATTGCTGATAGGATGGATAGAGGGATGGCGAGAGGAATCAAGTACAGTCTCCTCTGGTTTTAAAATGATTTTCTACTTAGATTCTTGGTTTTGGGTCGCCAACATTTCAGATTCTTCCATTCTATAAAGTTAAACACTTATGCAAATTGTTGACCCACTTTCTGTGCCCGATTGTTAGTTAGCATGTTTGCAGTAGCACACGGTCTGTCTTCCAGTTTGCTCAAAGGTATCTGTTCTTTAAGCCACCTGCAAACTCAGTTAACGTTTGGGTTTTGTACAAGGGTAGAAAGTTGGATAAACAATGCAAATTGCAAATCCCGATTCAGCTCTCAGGCATGAGAAGTCTGTAACCAAATTTTAAACAGGGCATCTTGATTAATTTTCTGGTTAGGAGAGGGTTCGGATATTAAAGACATTTACACCCCCTTCAGTTTCAACCTATTCTTGAAAATCTATATAAAATTATTTGCCTTTACTTAGTAGAAGTAGTTCTCTCCTAAGTGGAGTCTTTGGAACATAGTTTATTCTTTCTGTGACAGCTTGATATCGTTCCTTCCCCATGGTCACCATTATGCACATCAGTTATTTTAAGGTCCGGTAGGAAGGGTGTGGGAGCCGGGGAGGGCCGCGCTCACTGTGGTGGCCGTGGGTGGGGAGCCGTGTGAGGTAATGCTGCAGTGGTCGCACAGCCCAGATGGTGCGCTGGGTGCCGGCTCTGACATTTATTTAATAGACAGCGGATGTTTTTGAGCAAAGGGATGAGGTAAGAGCTTCAGGAAGTGGCGTTACTGTCGACTGCAGAGGAGAAGGCTGTAAAGGGTCTCTGACAGCAGTCTATAGCTAGATTAGCCAGCGCAGGCATGGACGGGGCAGTTGGGGGACACTTTGAGATGACAGAGTTGAGAGGACTTGGTGACTGGTTGTGAGGGGTGTGGAATAGAGAGGAATTGATGGTGCTGGGCTGGGGGGTTGGGGCAGCGAGGGTCACTGGGAACAGAGAGTTGGGCTGGAGGTGGTTTTGGAAACCATTAGTGTGAACAGAAGGGATTGTTCAAGTCCTGGCTCTTCTCCGCACCAGTGTTTGACTTTGGGCCTAGTGAGTCTCCTGAAGGCTCCGTCTCCACATCTCTGAGTCAGGGTTAAATCTCCTTCATTGGCTTTGGGCCAATGTCTCTCACACAGGATGTGACATTTAACAGCTACTGTAACAGCTACTGCTACTGCTGCTGCTGTTGGAGATCCGACATAGCCCATTCTGTTGAGCAGTGTCCTGCTGCTTGCTTTGTTCTGTTAAAATAACTTCATTTTCAGGCTTGTGGGGCCCGTTCAGACTGAGTCACGTGCTTGCTCATAAGGGCACAACATATGCTAAACGAAGGAGAATGTCCCACAAGCCAGGACTGGGATGCTCTGTTGAGGTCGGGCGTTTTGCAGTAGGTGTACCTGTTCGTCTAAGTTCTGGTTGGCCATAGCTGTTGCCAGGCTGATTCTGTTTTAAGCAGAATCAGAAAGTCAATATGAACTGGTTATACTAGACTGCCTTCTTTAGAAAAACAAAATTCTCTGTCCTGTCTGTCCTGATTCATCTTCATTTTGCTACTTCAAAACCACATAGTTGTGGTATGAATATGTAACTTTGTGTTAAATTTAATAAAAATGTTATGAAAGCGGAGTGTTCATTTATAGATGATTCTCAGATATTGTCTAAGAATAAAGGAGGGAGTCTGTGCCTCAAAGGAGAACTGCATATTGATGAAATCATTTTCTGCTGTGGGATTGGTGCTCCCTACAAATCGGCAATTTTGGCCTTGGTTTAATTTTGACAAATCTTTAAAGGATATTTAATTAAGTGATATTTTGTGGGCTTGAGATGGATCGGGCTGTGGAACAACAGACAATCTCCTAGTAATCCTGCCCAGTGCAGACCTTGCTTCAGCCGGGGTGGTTTCAGAGTGCAGGATGTGGGGGCAGGGGCCACCCGTGGCGAGGCGAGGGGCCTTGCCAAGCCCCCTTGCTCAGCCTCCTCCTTCAGCATTCCAGATGAGTCAAGACAAGCTCTGGCACGGGCAAGAGGAAACACCACCTCTGCCAACCTCCTGTGAGACTGCTTCTATTCTGGCCTATTCCATACTCCCTAGATCCACGGAAGATATATTTGAGAAAAGAGGAAAGAAAAGAAAAAGATGCCTTAGCCAACCTTGGGAAAGAGGACAGAAACAGCGAGCATAGCAGTTGCTGGAAGTTTGGTGCTGCAGACGGCGCAATCTGCCACCCCATTTGTTGCGCTCGCATGCCATGCTTCAGTTGGCACCGCGGCTGCCAGGAACCACCCCCTCCTTTTTCCATCTGAAGGCAGGGAAGAGGGATTGTGACAGTGTTAACTCTTGCTGCCCCACAGCCTAGAGTTTCTTCTTCCCCACTTTAGGCTTAACAATCTGCACCGCGTTAGGGCCTACAGAAATATTAGAATCAAAGAATTTTAGAAGCGGAAGGAGCCTGAAGGAATTTTTGGAAAAAGAAAAGCAGCACTTAGTCTTCCTAGATTAGACCACATGTGACAGTGGGTAGAGGTAATTTGAATTTTGAAGAATAATGCTCACTAAGGAAATCTGCTTTTACCTACAGCCAGGAGTCTGGTCTAAATACCCCTGGCAAATCAGCGCTGCCAGGTGGAGGTGGCGCAGGCCTACGCAGCCTGCCGGGTTAGACCAAGACAAGCCAGTCCAGGTAGGCGGAGGTGCAGCAGCAAGGCCTGGGGAGACGACGGCCAGCCGGCATCCTCAGAGGATGGCAGTGACATGTAGGGGGTAAATTGACTAGTCCTGGTAATGATTTAGGGAGCAGAGTGCAACTATTTATTACATTTCTTAAGAAATCATTCAAAATCACTCATAACATCTTCTCTGTCTTGTTCAATGTGCTTTTGTGGCAGTGGGAGAACAGTGTAATCCAGGGATCATGTTGAAGTTCAAACATTGTTAACATAACTGCTGTCAAGTGTATGAGGGAGGTTGCTCTCTGGATTGTAAAAGAGATCGCAAATAGCTTTGTTCAGATTAAAGATGTGGAATTTATCATTTTTAGTGAATTAGCTAATTTGTGTATATTACTATAAATGCTTAGAACAGTGCCTGGAACATCATAAGTACTGTGTTATTGTGTTAGTTGCTGCTACTACTACTGCTGCTGCTATTATTATGATGATGATGATTTTCCAGAAGTGGAACTTGTGTCATAGTGTATTTAATCAGAAAACATGTATCAAAGCTGACATGAAAATTTTGCTCAGAGTCCTCAGCTTAAAAATATAAAATGGAATTTTCCTTTAAGGAGCTTAATACTTGGAAATACCCCTGTCCTGACTGTAAGGCCGCTTTTCTGCTTTTCTACTGGGTCTGGCCAGGGTGGAAGAGAAGCTACCAAGTCAGTGCTCTCCTTTCAGAGCCCAGGGAAGGGCCTTTGCTATATAACCTCTGGTTTTATGTGAAGCGGGATTTGAATATTATAATCAAATTGTGTGTGCTAGTTTTAGATTTCAGGCCCACAGGATTCAGCTTCTTTAGGGAACAATCAGATGATCAAAGAATGAGAAGATGACCCCAGGCCCACGAAGGAGATTGTTCCAGATACTCTCAGGACTCCTCTTCCCCTGCCAGCTCACTCTCCTCCCTGCAGACATAGGCTCATTTCCCTAGGTTAAACTCAGACCCCTTTGTGATAACCCTGCTGTTCCCTCCACTGAGCACTGAGCATCCTCTTTAAACCCTTCTAAGACTGTTGGGTCTGTCCACAGAGTTGAATGTTATTCATTAGTCAGCATTTTATTGATAATACACAAAAAGTTCAAACAATTTTTTTTAATTTATTTTTATTTCAGCATATTATGGGGGTACAGATTTTAAGGTTTCAATAAATGCCCTTTCCCTCCTCCCCCCACAAGTCTGAGTTTCCAGCATGACCCTCCCCCAGATGGTGCACATCTCACTCATTATGTATGTATATACCCGCCCCCTCCCCCTCCCCCTCCCACCTGGCCAATACCCTATTACTGTAGTACCTATGTGTCCATTTAGATGCTGCTCAGTTAATACCAGTTTGCTGGTGAGTACTCCATGGTATACATATACCACATTTTATTAATCCATTCTTGGATTGATGGGCACTTGGGCTGTTTCCACAGCCTTGCAATTATGAATTGTGCTGCTATAAACATTCAAGTGCAGGTGTCTTTTTTTAGAATGTCATTGGATCTTTTGGGTAGATGCCCAGTAATGGGATTGCTGGATCAAATGGTAGATTCACTTGTATCACTTTAAGATATCTCCATATTGCTTTCCACAGAGGTTGAACTAGTTTGCAGTCCCACCAGCAGTGTAGGAGTGTTCCTCTCTCTCCGCATCCACGCCAGCACAAACAATTTTTGTTTTGCCTGTTTTATCTCATGAAATCTCACAGTTTATCTCACAGATAGTTTTCTATCTCACAGATAGTTTCCCCATTTTGCCCATGAGTTAATGGAGGCACAGAGAGGTAAGTACAGTGACCTGTGTGAGCCCAGCCCACCTGGCTCTGGAGCTGGAATTCACAACCCCCTTCAGTGTCTAGCTTCTTGCTTAGCTGTTTTAGTCTTTGCTTTCCCCGCACATATGTTAGCCTTGTCTTCTCGAATAGATTATACAGCTTCAGAGCACCATATCTAATGCTTGTTTATGAGTGTGTGCTCCCAGCCCCCCAGCGTTGAGAAATTATCAGCGGCCAACGTTCCATTTCTCCAGGTGGAGGCAGGAGCAGGTTCTCCTAATTGGATGGCTGCTATGATTGGTTGACTGCTGTGAGTTGAAATGCTTCCAAAAATGAACTCTCTCCTGGAAGGGCTCCAGTTTTTGCCATGGTGTTGGGCTCCATCCTTTCTTAATGTTTGGCAAATGGTTCCCAGCTGCGTAAGTGGCAGCCTGTCTTCTCTGCCAGTGAGTGTCAGTGCAGACTTTTTTTTTTTTTTTTTTTCAAGGACAAGCAGGAACCAGTTGGTGTTGGCAGAGGTCCTAGGGCAAATCCACAAGCTGCCCTTCGTCCCTGATCCTCTGCTGTCCTTTGCACCGCCCGATACCCTGTTCAGGTGGCCCCCAGGGGCCCACCTGGACATGCACTCTTTGATGAAAGTGGGCCCAGCCCTCTGCCCTTTGTCCCCCTTCCTTGAGGCTGCTGCTAACTATTAATCTGATAAACAAAGGCAGGTTTATGGTAATCCCTCTGGGTACATATTTGCATTTTAAAAGGAGATAATTCTTTAACTGTTCTGCTAGAAGGCAGGAGATAAACTAAGAGACACCTGTATGGGAAGCAGGATTTGGTGTAGAAAGGACTCCAGAGTGCAAGTAATCCCAGATTCAAATCCGGACTCTACCCCTCACCAGCCATGTGACCTGGCCAGTTTCTCCAAGCCCCAGTTTCTTGTCTGTAAAATGGCACAGTGTCACAGTAAATATTAGCACTCAGGGCAGTTATAGCCCCTCAGTGAGTAGTCCTTTGAAGTCGCCTCTCCCCAGGGGACTTCCTTCACCACCCACGGGGAGGCTAATCTTGATTTATGTGTCCGTGCGTTGCTGTCAAACTAAAAACATAATGATTTTTGTATCTTCTTTAATTTTAACAAGTTCTCAGCTTGGGATTTTTTAAAGGCATTTTAAAATTGTGAAATATAGCTGTATACAGAGAAGTATATAAAATATATATGCACAACTTAGCAAATAATTATGAAAGTGTTGGGCATGATGGCTCACACCTGTGCTCCTAGCACTCTGGGAGGCCCAGGCGGAAGGATCACTTGAGCTCAGGAGTAGGAGACTAGCCTGAGCAAGAGCTAAAAATAGAAAAATAGAAAAATTAACTGGGCATCGCAGTTTATGCCTGTAATCCCAGCTACTTGGGAGGCTGAAGCAGAAGGATTGCTTGAGCCCAGGAGTTTGAGGTTCCTGTGAGCTGTAATGACACCTCTGCACTCTACCAGGGACAACAGAGCCAGACTCTTTCTCAAAAAGAAAAAAAAAGTGTCACTTATGTAACCAACACCCTGTTCAAGAATTGGCAGGCCCTGTTTTAAAGTGGTGTCTGTATGTAACGCAGTGGTTCTCAACTGGGGGCGATTTTGCTTCCAGGAGACATTTAGACATTTTCGGTTGTCACATCTGGAGAGGTGCTACTGGCATCAGTAGGTAGAGGCCAGGGATGCTGCTAAACACCCTACAGTGCACAGGACAGCACTCCACAACAAAGAATTATCTGGCCCAAAGTGTCAATAGTGCCAAAATTATGAAACCTTCTGCAACTCAATCCACTATTTGGAAAACACCTGATTTTCAGAAACACAATGAATGCTTGAGCAGGAGATGAATTTTTAGGAAAAGATGCGGACACTCAGGAAACCTGTTGTTGTCAAAACTTAGCTTTACATGACATATTTTTAATAATGCTATCCCACTCTACTAATTGTTCTCAGAAGAGAAAAAGAGAAAAAAGCCAGCCAGAATTTCAGATGAGGGATCTGAAATTAATAGACCTAGCTGATGGCATCAATCAGTCTCTATGCTTTCATTGCCGCCAAGTGCTTTTAATCTCTGTCAATTTGCACCAATCTCGGGAACCAAATACTGTATGAGGGAGAAGCCAGACGCCTTCCATCTTACCATTAATTAAATGGCAAATAAATTAAATGCTCTACTCTTTCCAACAACTCGTTCCAGCCCCTTTGCACTTGTAACTCTTTGTCTTTCATTTATTGCAGGATTTAGTCATTCGTATTGTTTTTATTCTTGGCAACCTGACAGCGAAGAATAACCAGGCTCGGGAGCAGTTTTCCAAAGAGAAAGGGAGCATCCAAACTCTGCTGTCCTTGTTCCACACGTTCCACCAAGCCGATCTGCACTCTCAGAAGCAAGCCTGCGAAGGAGCGGAGCCGCCCCGGGCGCAGAGGCCGCCGTCAGAGGCGGAGGACCTGCTCATCAAGCTGACCCGCCTGCTGGCCAACATGGCCATTCACCCCGGCGTCGGCCAGGCCTTGGCTGCCAGCCGGCCAGCAGTGGGCCTGCTCCTGACCACGCTGGGTGAGAACCGGGGCTGCTGGCTGCAGCCAGGGCTTCCGCGCCTCCCAGACAGTTCTGTGGTTGGGGTGCGGTGAGGATTTCATTAGTACAAGTGGTTCACTTGGAACAGTTTTCCTAGCTGTGTGAAGGAAACACAGCTAGGTTCTGTTCAGAACCGCCTTAAAAGTAATCCAGATTAAAGAGAGAGAGAGAGAGAGAAAGAAAGAAAAAGAAAACATAGTAATATAGATTATTACTAAAACCCACTTTAAAGGGGCAAATACTATGGTTTGTGAATTATATTGCAATTTTAAAAAATTACACTGATCAAATGAACAAAAATTGGCTACACTAGCCATAAAGAGTTTAAGCAAAGAGTTTAAGATCCCAAATTTGTCCTGGGGCAATCCATATGATTAGAGTTAATTTCTTTTTTTTCCTTCAGGTTCTCATATTATCTGTAATTACAGACCCCAGTCATTCAGTTCTTATCTTTCCCCTTGTATTAGTCTACTTGGGCTGCCATAACAGAATACACAGACTGGGCAACTTAAACAATGGAAATGTATTTCTGACACTTCTGGAGGCTGGGAAGTTGAAGATCAAGGTGCCAGCCAACTCAGTTCCTGGTGAGGGTCTTCTTCCTGGCTTGCAGACAGCCAGCTGCTCCCTGTGTGCTCACGTGGCCTTTCCTTGGTGCAAGCACTTGGGGGAGGTGGACAGTCTCTCTCTCTCTTCCTCTTCTTATAAGGTCCCCAGTCCTGTAGGATTAGGACCCTACCCTTGTGAGCTCATTTAACTCTATGCCTCTTAGAAGCCCTACCTTCACATGTAATCATACTGGGAGTAGGGCTTCAACACAGGGATTTTAGTCGGACAGCATGCGGTTCACAGCACCTTTTTCTACTTCTCAGACCTGTCGTTTCTCACAGGCACCTCTGCCTACTGGTGTGTAGGGAATTAACTGCAATCCAGGGCAATCAATTTAGTCCTACTAATCAGACTTGTAAAGATCTTGTTGTGAAAGGAAATTTAATGCCTGACAAAAACGATGTTTTAGGGTAATCTGTGAAGCCCCCCACCCACCCGTTTTAGTCAATTTAAGAACCATCCATTGAGTCCTTCCAGCATAATCAGCCCTATGCTATATGTTACAAGTTTGTTTTAGTCTGCTCAGACTGCCATAACAAAATGCCATAAATTTGGTGGCTTAAACAACAGAAATGTATTTTCTTACAGTTCTGGAGACCAGAAGTCCAAGGTCAAGTTGCCAGCGGGGTCAGTATCTGGAAAGGGTTTTCTCGGGGGTAGGGCGTTAATGTGGATTCTGGGGAGACACAGACATTCAGTTTATAACAAGATTCCAGAAATAGAGGCAGGTAGCTGTTTCACTGGGGAGCGATGTCAGGTGCACAGACAAGACCCACACAGCTATGACAAGTGCCAGAAGCAAGGTGCACATGGGCCTGAGGGCCTGAGGGGCAGAGCAGCCGAGCCAGCTGTGTGTGTAAGTGACAATGCTTTTCTTTATCATGGAGCTTTGTAGTAGAAAGGGGTGTTTTTGTATTTATCGCATCACAACAGTGGGAGGGGAAGTTATTATTATTTTCAGCATTTTACAGATAAGGAAACAGGCTCAGTGAGATAGATTAACTTTCCTAGGTCCCTAAGTTAGTAAGTGGCAGTTGCTGAGTCCAAAACCTCACTTGTTGTTGCCTGTCTCTAAAAATGATTCTTAAATTCTGACCAAGATCTGCCCCAGTGACTTATCACTTCCATGTCATAACTCAAAAGTCAACAAATTTAGTCTTGAACTCCTGTCCAAGCTGCTGACTGCACATTAAACCACGTGGGAGAACATGCATCCAGCTAATACAGAAATTCAGTTTCTGGCTGGGCGCGGTGGCTCATGCACGCCTGTAATCCTAGCACTGTGGGAGGCGAAGGTGGGAGGATCGCTTGAGCTCAGGAGTTCAAAACCAGCCTGAGCAACATAGTGAGACCCATCTCTACAAAAAATAGAAAAATTAGCTGGATGTGGTGGCTGCCGCCTGTAGTCCCATCTACTCAGGAGACTGAGGCAGGAGGATCCCTTGAGCCCGGGAATTCGAGGTTGCAGTGAGCTATGATCATGCCACTGCGCTCATGCCTGGGCAACAAAGCAAGACCCTGTCTCTAAAAAAGGAAGGAAAGAAAGAAAATCAGTTTCTGTAACAACGTCAAAAATTTCAGCATTTGAATTGTAACATTTCTCTGTCTGCTGAGGCTCCTTCCCCTTATGGGGGCCAGGTAATGACTGCTTCACATCAGCTGTGGGACTCATTCAAATACCCAGAAACTGACCCTGTAAAATGCCGTTAAAGTCTTGAAATATGCCTTTTAACTCTTCCCCTGCCCCAGGTGAGTCTTCTGCCCTTTAAATGTTGAGACCCAGTGCTCCAGGGAACCGTGAGCCTCTGCGGCTCCTGAGGAAGTAGAGAAGCCTAAGGAAGTAGAGAAGCCCAGTGGGTGAGCGCTCATCTAGTGCAGGCTCCACCACCTTACCTGACTGCAGCTACCTGGGAAGGGCCTGAGGCCCAGACCTCAAACTCCTGGGTTGGGGCTACATGATTGTGAACAGCCGAGTGAAGGAGTTTATGCATGATTCGTTTTCCCACCATTATTAATATTCAAGTATAAAGTGGAAAAATTCATGGTTTTATATATATTTTATCACCCTAGAAATTACATTTCTACCTATAAACTAAGGTAGAATAAATAACTTGCTTTTGACTCTAAAGAAGGTGATGCTTTGGGGCAGGAGAAAGAGGCTGGGAAGCAGATTTGACCCAAGACGAGGGTGAAGCCAGGGCTAGCGCGGGGCCCTAGGCCCGTCTGCTCCGTGCCTCCCTCACCAGGTGTTCTGCCTTCAGCATGTGGGGGATTCCCAGGTGAGTCTCCCCAGTGTGCCCCCAGAGGTCACTGGAACTCAGGAATAGCCTGCTTTTCTTTTTTCGCTCTTAGGTGACCAGTGAAACTAATCAGGTGGTTCTCAAATGTCCTTGCACATAAGACCCACGAGAGGAGCTTGTTAAAAGCACAGATTCTTGGTCCTACCCTCAGAGGCTGTGATTGGTCCAGTTAGGTGCAGGGCCCAGGGATCTGCATTTAAAAATGCTCCCTGGCTGGTCCTGATGCAGGTGGTGGAGGGCCTCCCTTTGAGAAATGCCTCAGTCTCTGCAGACTTAGAGCTCAGCACTATATGAGGTTGAGCAAAAGTGAAGAAACCTAGCTCTCCAGTGATTGATCAAAGCCTCTAGCCTACCATCCCTTGGGCAGCTTGTGCAAGCAGGTGATCCCTTGTCTGTTCCATCTCCAGAAAGATTTTATCTTCAAAAGCTTATAGGAGGGCAAAAGTCACCCTTGACAGAGGGTCACCCACCTCCACCTTCTCCTTAACATAGCCCAACTGCTGGGGGAATTTCTGAGCCCTCCCAAACCCTCTCACACTGATCTCTGTTGATTTCCCACGTGCTTTATCTGCATCAGTGTGAACCAATGATCAGATTCCAGGAGAAGGCTGCTGCCCCTCTGACCGGCCAAGCAGTTTTGAGCAGCCCAAGAGCAGAAGCAGGCTGTGACTGTGAACCTTGAAAGGCCCACCCACTGGTCTGCTTGTGCCCACTGAGGTCTAAGCAGCTGCCACCCCGTTTATCCTCAGAGCTGAGCACTCCTACCAGCCTGATGGCTCTCACTGCACGGCACTGTCCCCCAGTCACATGGGAAAGGCGTCCTTTGGGGTCATTTTTTCCCACCTCCCTCATCCCTGTATCCTTCACAGAGGAGTTGCCTGTACCCCAGGACTTGCCTAGAGAAGACAGTCTCATTGCAGAGGGTCTTTTAAAAATCAAAAATGTTTCTGGTAAGAACCAGCAGCCCTCTCAGTAAGCCCCTAGTCTCAGAGATTTGCTGACTTAGTGGCAAGCTCCAAATTCCAGCTTATCTTATATCCACAAGTCAGTTATGGAGGGTGGTGTGGTTTTCTCATGCTTTGCGCAGGCAGATTTATTGCCCCAACCAGCTCTAATGCTCTGATGGGAACTCAGTAATGCTGAGTCCTGGGCCTGAGCAGGGTGCTATGGAAAGAGTAGGACAGTAGGGTCAGGCAGACCTGGATCCAGATGTCTGCTCTGTGAAGCCAGGCAAAGTATTTAACTTCTGTAAGCCTTGGTGTTTTCATCTGACCCCCTTAAATCCATCTGTTGAAATCCTAACCTTCAATGTGATGATGGCATTTGGAGATGGAGCCTTTGGGAGATAATTAGGCTCAGATGAGGTCATGCTATGGGGCCCTCAAGACAGGATCAGCGCCCTTAGAAGAAGAGACACCAGACTTCTCTGTCTCTCTGCCATGTGGACCCAGGGAGAGGTCAGCCGTCCACGAGCAGGAAGAGACCCTGACCAGAACCTGAGCGTGCTGGCATGCCGACCTGGGACGTCCAGCCTCCGCAGCTGTGAGAAAATAAATTTCTGTTGGTTCAAGCTACCCAGTTTATGGTATTTTGTTGTGGCAGCCCTAGGTGACTGAGACAGATACACCTTTTGAGAATTATTGTGGGTTTAAATGCTTATAAGTGCACTTAAAGCATTATTAGCAATTAACTTTCATGGGGTTAAATGCATGTAAAGCGCTTGGCATGCTGTTCATGATAGGTGCTTAGCAGCTGTGAGCACCCATCCTCTTGCCCCAGATGCCACTCCTGCTGCCCAAATATGGGGACCTATCAGAGCTACTATGCATTTTCCGGGCAAGCTATTGAACTTTTCTACAAAGACGAGAGAAAAAACAGATCCCCAAATACTGCCCCAGTCTGGGGTGGAGGGAAGCAGTGCTGTGGGGCTCTCCTTGCTCAAGGGTTAGATGTTCACCTAGTGACTTCCCACGAGCTTTCATTCCCAATGGCCCGTCTATTGTTTTAACAAACATTTACTTAGCACCCACTAGGCACTCTTTTAAACCCTTAATGAATATTAACTCGTTTAAACTTTGTAACAACAACTCTATAATGTAGGTGCAGTTATCACCCCTACTTGATAGTCAAGGATCCTGAGACCCAGGGAGGTTAAAGGTCAAGGTCACATGGCCAATGAGTAGAAGCACCAGGATTCTGCTCCAGAGTCATGGCCAAAGAAAAGGGGGATACTTTTGGGGGTCCCATGTTCCTTCTTTTATCTTGCCTCCCTCAAAAATAATTGGGATTTTTTCATAGATTCCCTAGAAAACTGAGGCCACTAGGATATTATCTTGCTGTAGAATCCATACCAAAGTCCAAGATAATCCAGTTCCTATTCCCTTCCTGTGTATTTACACTAAAAAACAGGCAGTTAGGGCCTCATTTACTCTTACTCTCTCCAAGCAGTTGCTGAGTGTCTGCCACACACTGGCCCTGCGCTGGCTGGTGTGGGTAGACGGCCCATTGGCTCAAGGGCCAGTGTGTGTCTGCAGCTGAACAAATGACTGAGTCTCCCTTTGAACGTAGTAAGTCATAAAAAGACTCTTCCCTTTAATGAAAAGGAAAAGAAGGCCAAAAGATATGATAATTAAGTCAGAGAATTTAAGAGCTGGCACCACCCCGTCACTCAGCTCATAGCCCCCCTGCTTGTTCCCGGAGAACCTTTGGTTTCACACAAGAGGTGACAGGCACTTCCTGTCCTGTAAAACACAGCGGGCACGGCATGGGCAAAGGTGTGCCCAGGTGCTGGGGGCCCCTCTGCCAGGCATCCCGAGGGGGCGCTGGCCAGGTGGAGGTGGCAGTCGCAATCCGGCACTGGGCAGACAAGTGCAGGGTGTGAGGCGAGTGGCAGAGGCTATTCAAGTTGCTGTGGCTAGTTCAGTATCACCAGTCTCGTGACTCTTCCTCTGATCCCCAGACCCCTATATCCAACTGCCTACCGCTCCTCTCCTGTGGGTGCTTCATAAGCACCTCAGATCGAAAGCTGAACTCACGACCTTCCCGAGTCCCTCTTCCTTAATTCAGGGAATGTGGTCAACATCCACCCAGCTATGTGAGCCAGAAACCCAGGGCCCATCCGGGTGGCTCCTCTCCCTCACACCTCTGCCCAGGACAGTCTGTCCACTGCGCTCCACCGCCACCCAGCCATGCATAAACTCTGTTGCTGCTTCTGGAATACTCCCGGCTGCATGCCTGCCTCTGCTCTTCTCTGCACTGCCACCAGAGCATCAGGGACGAGTCTGGAGACAGGGTCGGCAGGGACAGAATCACTAAGGGTCTGATGTGCTAAGCTAACGGGTTCATTCACTCATTTGTTCATTCATTCTTGCATTCAGCACCTAGTTATTGAGCACCCTCTATGTGCCAGACGCTGTCCTAGGTGCTGGGAGCACAGCCAGGAATAAAACAGACAAATCCCTGGTCCTCATGGAGCTAATGTCTTCCCATAGAACATCAGGTGGTCGCTTGTACTCTGAGGAAAATTAAAGCAGAGGAAGGGAAAAGAGAGTCACCGATGCTGTTGTATAGAGGGTGGTACTGCGGGCTGGTTAAGGAACGTGTGTCCAGCAAGGTGGCATCTAAGCCGCAGCTTGAAGGACATGAGGAGAGAGCCAAACGGGTCACTGGGGTCACTGGAAGAAGAGTGCATTCCAGGCCGAGGGACTCACAGCGCAAAGGTTCTCCAGCAGGGTCATGCTGATGTGCTCACAAAGCCAGGAGGCTGGTGCAGTGTCTCACTCCTGTAATCCCAGCAGCTTGGGAGGCTGGGCTGAGAGGATCGCTTGAGCCCAGGGGTTTGAGGCTGCAGTGAGCCAAGATCGCGCCACTGTACTCCAGCCTGGGCGACAGAGCAAGACCCTGTTCCCCACTCTCCCCCTGCCCCCCAAAAGCCAGCAACAGGCATTGGCACTATGATAGGAGGCCAGAGTAGCAGGTGAGGCCAGCAAGGGAAGGCCTGGGGCGGCCCAGGTGGGGGCTCTGGGCCAAGCGAGGCGGAGCCATTGGTGGGTTGGGAGCTGAGTGCCATGACCTGACTAGCTTTTAAAGCATCATCATGTTGAGAATAGACTTCGGGAGGCAAAAGGAGAAGAAGAGAAGTCAGTGGGGTAAGAGGCGGGCTGGGGTGGTAGTGGAGGAGGTGAGGGGATCAAAGTCTGAGTGTTTGGAAGGCAGGTCGATAGTCACAGATGGATCGTCCTGCCAGGAGGTGGAGGTGTGGGAACAGAGTGCAGACGCTGCTAGTGGCACCCCTGGGAGAGCCTGAGGACTGGGCAAACTGGAGGGATTAGAGACTGCTGCACTCACTGGGGTATTGGCCCCTCTGCTTTACTTCCCACACAGATCAGCCTGACTTTTCCAGACCTCCAGGCAGCAGGGATTGACCTTGGAGTGTCCTCCCACCCTGGCCAGAGCGGTCCCTTGCACTGGGTACACTTCCCTGCAGGAAGAGTCGAGGGGGATAAAGTGGCCAAAGGAGCCTCCAGCGCCTTTGCACAGGCCTTGCCTGGGACAGCGGCCCGTCCCTGGCGGTGCTGTTGCTGCAGTTATTATGTCATTGGTTCTACACCTGCAAGGAGTCTTTGATTCCCTTATCTGCACTTTGTTTCAGAATACAAGTCGCTTGATGATTGTGAGGAGCTGGTGATCAATACTACAGCCACAATCAACAATTTATCTTACTACCAAGTGAAGAATTCTGTAATTCGAGACAAAAAACTGTATATTGCTGAATGTAAGTTTCAGAGTTGGGTTTGGATAAATGCATGCTCATTTAAGGTTTTAATTTTACTAAGTACAGAACTGGAGGCATTAATATATTCTGACTTCTGGTACAAATATCTTAGGTCTGATTTTAAGAAATTAGAACATGGGGTAATTAGACCATGGAAAAATTAGTTTCTTAGTTCTTGTTCAAGTCCCTTACAGTTTGTATTTTATTATTGTTTTTAATTTTTAAATCACCAGTATTTAGTATGATATTGGTTTCCATTAGGCTTAAATTAAAGCTTAAATTTACTAGTTTTATTTCTTTGGTGGTCACCAGTGCTCTTAAAGCTGCTTGTGAGTAACAACATGGATGGAGTCCTGGAGGCTGTGCGCGTCTTTGGAAATCTCTCCCAGGACCGTGACATCTGTGATTTCATTGTGCAGAACAATGGTGAGTTAATGACACTTAAATTCATAAATGTGCATTTCTTGGCAGCAAGCACATAAGTGCCTTTGGAGCTTGGGTCATTACAACATTACATTTATTTCTGCTTTGAGATATGCAGACTTTTATGTTGCATTCTGTACATAAGGCTCCTGGCTCAGGGTGCCAAGATGGACCTTGGCAGTGTTCCCCTGTCCCTTGTGAATGGCCTCTGCAGAGATGGCGTGTATGTGTGTGTGTGTGTTTGTGTTTTTAATGGAAACATATAATCTGCACTTATCATTCCCATGGACTCAAGAGACATTCTCTTTCATGTACTAGAATGTCCATTACATTTTGCTTGTAATAGCAAAAAGTGAAAACAGTCTAAATTTCCATCAACAGGCAAGTGGATAAATACATTATGGAATATTCATGCAACCAAATGGTCTACAGCATTTAAAATAAATGAACTAGACATCTACATATCCACATGGGTCAACCTCAAACACAGTAACATAGGTGCAAAAAAGCTAGCAATAGGAGAATATATACAGAAGAATGCCACGAATATGAGTTTTAAAATATGCAAAGCTATCTTGAATATTGCTTATGCATATGTATTCATGTAGTAATGGTACAAAGTATAAATAGTATTTAGAAATGATAAACTCCACACTTAAGATAGAGTTTACCTTTGGAGGAAAAGGGATGTCTAAAAACATAAAATTGGATCTGTAATGTTTTTATTTTGTATTTTAATAGGTAAATAAGAATTGTATATATTTACTGGGTTTAGCATATTGTTTCCTTAATCTGGGTGGCAGGTACCCAAGTGTTTATATTAATTGTACTCTTTGTCTCAAATATTTCATGTAAGAATAATAATTTTTAAAACTTAATTATCCATGCTCATGATAGAAAATTCAGATAATGCAGATATTTAATATAAAAAGCAGCAACAGCCAACTGTCACTCATTATCTCAGTCCCCCAGAGACAGCTGTTAAGAGTGTAACACGTACACCAAAATGTTAAGAGTACATATGTATGTGACGTAGCCTTTGACAAGCTCACTTCCCAACCCAGTCAGTGGGGCCGAGGCCAGAACAGGGCGGCCCGCTCTGGTGCGCAGTACAGGGGTGGGGGGTGGGGAGGCAGAGCGCACTCCTTGTCCATTCTCCTCCAGCCCTTTGCTCAGCCCCTGCTGTGGGATGGGAAAACAGGACAAAGAGTTCCCAGCTCCATTTCCCAGGAGCAAGAGAAAAGGATTCCCCTGAGGCAGGAGCCTGTCTTGCCCTGAGACAGGAGGCATCCCTACATTGGAAGCCCTGCCTTGGCACAGGTTGGTTTCCAGCACTCTGAGTCTTAAATGTGGCCCTGGGAGACTTCAAGGACCATCTCACCAGGAGCCAACTCCCCTTTCCCAGGCTGTGTATTTAAAGAGAGTTGTTGCTGGAGGTTCAGAAAGGCCCTTGAGAACAACCAGCAGTTCGAGATGAATGTCACCTGTGTTCCCTCCTTTCCACCAGCAGGGAGTCTATCTCCACCCCGGAGAGGGAGCTGCTGCCTGGGTCAGGTGTAGCAGCATCTGGGAAGCAGGGGAGCAGCCTCTGGGAGTGCTGGGCGTAGGGGAACCCACCACTGGGCGATGGATAGAGCCCTAGGAAGAATAAGTTAAGCCCCTTAGTAGAGGTTCCAGTTTTGCAAGCCACGCCACATTTCCCCGGTGCCATTAATAGAACAAGAGACAGCTGCAAACCCTGAGCTTTCACTGGTCTGCATTTGTTCTCTGCCTTCCCAGTACACAAGTTCATGATTGCATTGCTGGATGCTAAGCATCAGGATATTTGCTTTTCTGCCTGTGGTGTTCTCCTAAACCTCACTGTGGATAAAGACAAGCGTGTCATCCTAAAAGAAGGAGGTGGCATTAAAAAGTAAGTTTTAAGGCATGGAGTCCTGACTCACTCAGGATGCTTTCTCGGAATCTTGGGCCACCTTGTCAATCATCTGGAGCAAAGGTATTTCAACATTTGGAAGCCCCAAGCTGGGGCAAAAGAGGGGATTTACGTTCCACTGGGCACTTAAAGTAATTCAGAAACAGATTATTGCTACTTTTGTAGCCACTTAAGTTTGTAGATAAAAAACTTTTTAAAATGATCACTGAATTACATATAATGCATATTAAATATCATGCTAAAATATTAAAATTAAAAACATTATGACCTAATAACTTCTCAATTTGACTTTTATTAACTCAGGTTAGTGGATTGTTTGAGAGATTTTGGTCCTACTGACTGGCAGTTGGCCTGCTTGGTTTGCAAAACTTTATGGAACTTCAGTGAAAATATCACTAATGCTTCATCATGTTTTGGAGCTGAAGACACCAACACACTCTTAGTCCTGTTATCATCATTTTTAGGTAAGACTCCTGACTATGATGAGTTTGAGTTTTATCAGAGTGAGATAAGAAATGTCTTTCCATGACCTGTATGGATAAATATGGGTATGATTTTGGGTCGCTATGTTTCTATAAGCAACAAGAATATGTTAAAGATTATTATAATTTGGAACAATCTGGAAGAGGCTGAATGTTATTTACAATAGGGACAGAAGGACTTTTAATTCATTGGATACTGTCATGATTTCTTCTATGGCTTTTTTTTTTTTTGCATTTTCTATAGACTACATAAACATTAAAAATCAGCATAAATATATTTCTGTTGTTTAAAAGTATACACTGTTGTAATTGAGAAAATATGGCTTAAGGCCACTCAGAATTGTTATGCTTTTAAATGAATCTACACATTTTAATTAGCAGGTTTAATGTGGGGGAGGGTTTGTGAAACTATTTGACACTACAATGGGGTTAATATCCTTGAAAGGCATAAAATAACTGATGCAAACCAAAGGAAAAAGAATCACTTCTTGCATTTTAAAAAATTTCTATTTTTAGGATCATTTTTTTCATCCTGGGTTAGATCTAAAAGCAATTATTTGGGTCAGTAAAAGAGTTGAGTGTTTTCAGTAATTCTTTTCCCAAAATGAAGATGTCTCCATCACGTCCTAGCCACTGCACTGGGTCAGTGACGCCGTGTGGAAAGGCTCAGTGTGACTCAGAGCCATGGGTTCAAATCCTCTGGCTCTCACTGGTGGTGTGATTTGGACAAGATAATCTCATAGCCTGTCTTTTCGTCTCTAAAATGGGGAAGGAGTTGTGTGGCCCCAACAGGCATCCTGAGAGCATAATGGGAAGACCCCGAAGGCTTGTAGTCAGACAGTTCTGAGTTCTCACCTTATCCCTTACAAGTTTGTTTTCCTTTTTCCTTTTTTGAGACAGAGTCTTTCTCTGTTACCCAGGCTAGAGTGCAGTGGTGTGATCATAGCTCACTGCATCCTCAAATTCCTGTGCTCAAGCGATCCTCCTGCCTCAGCCTCCCAAGTGGCTGGGACTACAGACACCGGCCACCAGGTCTGGCTAATTTTTTAAAATATTTTTTTTGTAGAGACGGGATCTCATTATGTTGCCCAGGCTGGTCTTGTACTCCTGGCCTCAAGCCATCTTCCCACCGGGGCCTCCCAAAGTGCTGGGATTACAGGTGTGAGCCATCAGCCTCCTTATAAGTCTTTAAACCTTGGGCATAACCTCTCTGAAATTGTATTTAATCATCTCCATTATGGGGTAATTAATGTTCACCCTGCAAGGCTGGTAGGATAACAAATGAGCAGATGTGCACAAAGAGCTTAAAACAGTACCTGACACGTAGCAAATCCTCAAAAGATGACTAAAGTGCTTTGTAAACTCTTAAGAGTTGTAATGATATATTATTAAACAGGAACTGAAACTCAGAAGTTATTTGAAAGAAGCAGGTTTCCTAGGTTGACGTGAAATTTGCTTTTTCCAGGTAAATATAATTTTGTGTATGTGTCTTAAAACACAGTAAGAAAAAATAAGCATGATTTTAAATTATCGAGGTTCACAGTCTGCTGGATAAACACTAAGCTTTCTCAGGTTGCAGGGAGCAGAAGTGCACGTTCAGGTTGCCTTAATCTCGTTCCCAGTGGTGGCAGAGTATTGAAATCAGCTATGGAGCTAAACAAGTTAGACACCTTCCTGGCCCCATCCCTAGGAATTCTGATTCAGTAGCTCTGGGGTGAGGCTGAGAATCTGTGTTTTAAGAAGTTCCACAAGTGAGTCTGATATGTAGCCAGGATCGAGAACCTCTGCCCTGGTTAGCGAAGGAGTTTAAGGGGAAGGATGTACCGGGAAGAAGGAAGCCAGGAAATAAGATATGGCCCAAAGCTTCCCAGAGGCCCACTCAAAAGCCAGAGTCCTGGGTCAGCCCCCCTCAGCAGCAGGCATTGGGAACCCCCGCCAGGCTCCCCAGCCTGGAGATCCGGCTCTGCTTTCTCTCTGCTGCTATAGAAAAAGCTCTCTTCTCTCCCTCCTCTTCCCTCTAGGTTCCTGCTTGGTCATAGCTTCGCTAGCTGCACTCTATGTGTGTCCCTCTGGTCTCCTCTGCTGGTGCACTTTTCTGTGTCCCCCATGTAGGGAGAAAATGTGACTGGTTCAGTGAGTCACTCTGCTGTGGTGTAGGGCTTTCCTGTGTAGGCAGCAGCTGCCTCTGGGACAGGCTCTCTGTGGCTTCCTTTGTTACCTACACCTGGGGCAATCGGCCATAAATAACAAGGACGGTGGGGCCAAGAGGCACAAAGATGGGTCAGAAGCAGGTGTGGGATGGTGGCGTCTCAGCAGGGGGCAGTATACGAGGAAGGCACTTGGCTTTAGTGGGCCTATTACAACTGCCCCTAGGTATCTGCGGGAGGATTGGTTCTGGGACTCCCCTCAGAGACCTACATCCGCAGATGCTCAAGTCCCTAATACGAAATGGTGCAGTGTTTGCATAGAACCTAAGCATACTATTCCTGTATACTTTGAATCATCTCTGCATTACTTATAATACCTAATACATTGTATATGCTATATAATAGTTGTTATACTGCATTTTTTAAAATTTATATTTTTATTATTTTTATTTTTTCAAAAGTTTCACTCTGTGGTTGGTTGGGGGAACCCATGGAGGCAGAGGGCCGACTGTGCTCCACTCCCAGCTTTCTGTTATGATCATATTGGGCTTCTACTTGTGCCTCTCCAACCTCCATGCCTTTGCACGTGCCATGTTCCCTGCCTGCCTATCTAAATGCTGCCTGTCCTTGCAGGCCCTTCTTGAAGAGCTCTTGAAGCCCACAGTCGTAGTCTAGTCATAGGAAATCTGAACTTATTATACAGTAATTAATCATGAACTCTAACTTCTCCTGTATTATTGTTTTATCTTATTTCCCCACTCTCACTGGGCTGCAAACGAAAAAGGGTATTGCCTCATCCAAAGATGGTACTTGATAGATGCTTGTGGATTGGTTAACACTAGTGGTACCTTTGTTTTAGTAGTGCTACATCCTTTCAAATGGATGCTCATTCTATTTTCCCAAGATCTCTCTGAGGTCCTTAGCTAGGTGACAGGTAAGGAAAGCAGGCCTAGGAGGGTAAGTGACTTGGCCAAAGTCGTACTGTAGCAAAGCCAGGATTTTCATCAGAAAATAAACATCTAGCCTTGTGTTTTCCTGCTATTCCATTGCACGGTATACCCTACTTACTCCACTCCACCCTGTGGAAGGGGACTGTGGCATGGATGACAACAAACAGTTCGATCAGGGAGCCAGGTCACTGTGCAAACATCACAGATTCTCACTGACCTGACCAAGAGCCCCTGTGAACGTGGGGACGGCCCTGGTGGACTGTGCGGGGGTCTGTGCTGCTTCCTGGCTTTTCTCTCGCCAGTGGGCGCTCAGACCCTTCTGACAGGGTCGTGGCTGTCTGAAGAGCCGCACTGCTGCAAGTGAAATGGACATGTGGGTGAGGCTGTATCTGAATTTCAATTTTTTTAACAAAGATAGCTTAAAAAAAAAACCCAGACCATTTTGAAAACAGGATGAGCTATTAAATCACCAAGGCCCGTGTTGAAGTATGAGCACTGTTTTTTTGAAAAATGGCAAGGCAATTAACATACCATGTTTCCCCGAAAATAAGACAGGGTCTTATATTTATTTTTCCTCAAGAAGACACCCTAGGGCTTATTTTCAGGGGATGTGTTATTTTCCCCTCAAAGCCTCAGCTTGCAGCATGCACAGAATGGCCAGGACCTGACAGGGGGAGCCGACCTTGTTGGTGGGGCTGCCCGCACCTTTGGGGTCACCTCTGGGATAGTAGCTGTCACCATGGGGCAGATGAGAAGGGTTGCTTGTCTTCTTTACAGCTCCAGGATGAAATGCATGGGTTGTGCAGATACCCTGCTTAGCCACGCCCATCACTAGGTCTTATTTTTGGGGTAGGGCTTCTATTGCACAAATGCTTAGAAATCCTGCTAGGGCTTATTTTATGGGTAGGTCTTATTTTTGGGGAAACATGATAGTAAGTTACCTAGATTTTTCTTGCTGGGTGACTAGAAAAAAACCAAAGGATGTTGACAGTTTTTCTGCAAAGTGGCTTAAAAAGAATGTACCTCTGAAACTTCCCGGTTTACTACAGTCATGTCCTGTGAACTCATTAGTGGTATGTCGGTCTCACAGTTTCTAAGTGGTGTGTCCGGCATTCCAGTCTATCATGAGCCTCTCTTGGGCGGGTAGGGGCTGGCAACTGATGACCAGTGTGTGTGGTTTATTGTTACAAACAGAAAGCACATTGGGTTCTTGTATGTTTATCAGGAGGTATGTGAAATGTGGCACCCAGGGTTTGTGACAAGAGGGGGTCCCATGTTCAAGTTGGAGGGTCACATCATCAAACCTATGCCAAAGAGCTATCAGTTGCTTCTGGAACAAGAGGACGATACCTTAGAATTGTCAGGGCAATAATATTAATAAATCCCTTAAACACCACTGAATGGCAAGCTAGGAAATAGTGCAATGAGTAGGGAAAGCTTTTATTGATGCTGGAAGACACTTAAACTATAATGGTGATTATGTTTTATAACACAATCTTTACAGATCACTGACAATTTTTTTAAGTTTTTTAATTCTTTCTAATATTTTGCCCCAAACTTTAGTATTTGGAATGTGCTGTGCACAAAGAAAGCTTAAGAATGATTGGTTATGGCCGGGTGTGGTGGCTCACCCCTGTAATCCTACCACTCTGGCAGGCAGATGGTTTGAGCTCAGGAGTTCAAGACGAGCTTGAGCAAGAGCGAGACCTGGTCTCTACTAAAAATAGAAAAAAATTAGCTGGACAACTAAAGATCTATCTGTGTGTGTGTGTGTGTGTGTGTGTGTGTGTGTGTGTGTGTGTGTGTGTGTGTATATAAATAAAATTAATTAGCTGGGCATGGTGGTGTGTGCCTGTAGTCCCAGCTACTCGGGAGGCTGAGGCAGGAGAATTGCTTGAGCCCAGGAGTTCGAGGTTGCGGTAAGCTATGATGACACCACTGCACTCTTGCCTGGGCAACAGAGTGAGATTCTGTTTAAAAAAAAAAAAAAATGATTCATTATATAAATCAGTGCTTTTCACACTGTGGGTTCTGAAGTAATTTTAGTTGGTTGTGACTAGCATTATTAAAAATGAAGTAGCAAAGAAAGAAAATATCAGGACATATTACATGTAGTAAAGGTAAGTATTCTATTATGAAACATTTGTTATTTGTATATAAGTATCTAAGTATATGTATACACAGTTATGATATAAAATGTTTCTTACTTTGGGTCACAGTCAAACAAGTGTGAATCATAAACCTAAATTTTTATTGAGTCAGCCACTACCACTCTTTGCAGTATAAATTAAAATTTAATACCCAAAGTAATATGGCACTTTTAATGTATTTTGCTGTATTTACTTTGAAACTTCGGTTTCAAAGTAGCAGTTTCAAAGAGTAATGATTTTGCTACTCTTATTATCTTGTCTAACCCAATTTAGAATTAATATGGTTCATGTGTAGATTAACTATAGGCTGGGGCTCAAGAAGAGTAACAGAGTCTTGACATTAGATTTTTAAAAAAACAACAGAGACTTTGCTAAAACTACCAAATCCAACCAAAGCCCTAGGCAGAGGAAAGAAATGCAAAGTGCTTGGGCCACCCTGCTCAGCCCTAAGCAGCTTGGGAAAGGAGGGCATAAAACAACAGAATTCATTTTTCAACAAAAGTGTAAAATCATTAAAATCTGGAAAAGGGTAAGCAGGAAGATGACCTAGAAGTCTGAACTTACTGAGTCTGCCAGACTCTTCTAGTCTGAAAGTAGCCAAACGGGAAGGGCTTTAAAGGCAACAAACCGTCAAACACCACCTGCATTCTCCTTCCCTCAGGGCCTGGTTATCTTAAGGGTGGGGACCTCCAGCTTTGCTTACAGGGTCTCCATAGAGCTCCTTGCTGAAGTGTTTGTGTCTGCCTGGCACTTATCTCAGAAATGCATAGTTGTGCACTTGGTTGTGAGGAGGGGAAGGGACAAACTGGGATTCCAGACTCCCTTATCTTATTCTGGATGATGACACTAATACCCATAGTGCCAAAGTATACATTGAGTGTACACAAAAGTTCAGTATAGAAAATCTGATAGAAACAGAGTGATGAAGGATTTTATATAATAGGATTTTAATTGGCCCTACGAAAAGATATTTGCAGATTATGTAAGTAGCAACATTTGTGGTCATTTTAGGACTTAGTGGTTGCCATCTAAGAAGTCTGCCTCAGGCCACAGAACTAGGAAGTGGCAGAGCCCATCTTCTGACTGGCAGGCCAGTGCGCTTTCCTGAGGTCTATCACACGGGGTGTGAGGCCCAATATAAACAGGGAAAAATGTAGTGGCAAGTTGACACAGAAACCTCAGTTGCCATTTATCTTCCTACTTGGGTTGAATGTATTTATGGTATTCACAAAATTCAGGGTGCCCCTGGATTAGGAATCAAATTAAAGTTGTAATTTTGCATTTTATTTTTACAAGTGCTTTTCTGCGTTATCCATGGACGAACGTGGAATTCCAATACTCCTTGAGAGTATCAGAAGTCCCCCAGTTTTCACAGTTATTGGAGAGAATGTGGGGATGGGTGGTTGTCCTTTCAAAGTACTATATATATCCCCGCCGCTTTGAAGCCAGCAAAGTTCTGGTTTTCAGTAGAGTTTAAAGTGTCAAGTTTAACTGAGCTCCTTTCCCAAAAGATTTCCTGACTCCTTTTATATCTGTCAACCATTGAAGTAATTAACTTTTCTAATGTACATGTAAGGAAGTAACCTGTTAATACTTTGCTTATTCTGAGAAATTGTGATCTGACTTTTGGATGCAAACTTACATGTAAAAACAACTAAGGGATTAGTTGAAATAAGAGCTCAATTCAATCTAGGATGTTTTTTGAAAAAATTATTGCCCTTTTACATTATACTTATTTTAAAATAATATATATTTAAAGAACAAAAGAGAGTAAAGAATGTCTCCCAAATCCTATCTTGTAGTATCTTGGTATTAAAGATGACCCAGGGTGAGTTTAATCATGTTGCCAAAAATTAAGCTCTATTGAATAGGGTTCCATTTCCAAATAATTGCTATAATTTAAATTTTCTTGATACAGATGAAGAACTAGCACTGGATGGCAGCTTTGACCAAGACCTAAAAAACTATCACAAATTCCAGTGGGAAACAGAATTCAAACCTGTGGCACAGCAGCTTCTAAAGCGAATTCAGAGACATCACACCTTCCTGGAACCCCTGCCTATTCCTTCTTTCTAACGTGATGCAGATTAACAACAGAAACAGGAAGTCAGGTCTCCTTCATTCTTAAGAAGTGGTAACAAACATGAACTTTTTTTTTTTTTATATTAACAAATATTGAAAGTTTTTCAAGTACTGGTTTTAGTGAGTAGCCTAAGTCTTTTAAGAGGAAGAAGCAATTCTTCTTGTTAGGTATTATGGAAAAATGAATATATTAATACATGTTATATTTTCTGCTATGAGAAATGTAAGATGAGAAGATATACATTTTTTAAGTAAATGGCTTTTTCTTTTATTCTCTATTAAATAGCTTAGTTCTAGTCTTAAAATCTTGATTTAGCAATTTGGGGATTTAAGTGCTGGTCAGTTTATTAAATGAACTATGCAATAAAGACCATTAGATTATAGATATAGAAAGAATGGTGGTCAACATGAATGGAACACATTACTACATAAGCATCTAAACTAATTCTTACTGCATCTAATAATACATTTTCTGATTAGGTACCAGTATTTGGTCCTCATATTAAGAGAAGGAGTAAGCAGAGAAACTTAGAGAAGACTGCTTTAGGCCATCTATTCTTTACTAAATAAGTAAAATAGATGAAAAAGGAACTATTTTATCTTTCTTTTCATTTGAAACAAAATGACTGGACTAGACAGTCCTTCTAATTGTAACTCTCTGTGTCTAGAGAGGTGATATGATGTATATTAGAGTGCAGGCTTAGGTGTATGGCGGGTCTCAGTTTGAATTCTAACTCTCCCCTGCTAGCTGTGTGGGCCTTGAGCAAGTAACTTAATTTCTTGAGCTTCAACTGTAAAATGGGAATAATATCTATTTTATCATAGTATAGTTTTGTTTTTTTCTGGAGCATAGTTTAGAACAAACCATTAAATGTGCAAATTGCCCAGTCCAGTGTATGATGTGTAGTAGGTGCTCAGTAAGTTATAACATTATGATGGCAAGTAGTTTATTAGTTTGTGTTCTTTGTAGAGTAAGTTTGAATAAATGATTACAAAAAAGAAATTGAGATTACTATTGTTATCCTATAATAGCCAAATGAAGGTGATTTGTAAATAAAAGCAAATTTACTGTTATGCTTGGAGAAAAGCTGTTATTAACAAACAGCTCCTCTCTTACCCCTACAAAATATCAAGACTCATGGGATGAGGGCATCCTAGACAGGGTAGGCCCTTGGAGCCTATTAGAATAAATCTACATTTCCAGGAACAAATAGACTTTCTGAGGGTGGTTCTACTCTAGGGTTCATTCCTGGTTTGAGCTCAGCAAAATCCTCTAGGGACATTCACTTTAGTGTAGTCCTAGTCGATAATTTAATATATATGCTAGTAAATTCACTCCAACAGATGAAATCAGTTTAGTTAGAGGGGCTAATCTCTCTAAAACATTTAAGGATATAAGTCTGTATTATATCCATAGCAAGCTATGTATTCTGCTTTCAGTGAAAAAAAATCAAACTCTACCCCCTGCAACAGTCTCCTCAGTATTTAAAACTAATATAATATAGTAACCTATGGTGGGACACCATTATACCTGTTGTCTTCCCCTCCCCCCAGGCTCATGTGCAAGCTGGACCATTTGGAACCATCTACTTATCTTTTTGAAAAAATTGTGGTTAAAAAACACACAAAATTTACCATTTTAATCATCTTTAAGTGTAGAGTTCTTTAGTGTTAAATATATTCACATTGTTCGGCAATAGAGCTCTAGAAATTTTTCATCTTGTAAACTGAAAGTCTGTTTCAGTTTATTAACCAACAAATCCCCACTTTCTCCTCCCTAACCCTTGGCAACCACCATCCTGCTTTCCATTTCTATGAATTTGACTACTTTAGATATCTCATTTAAGTGGAGACATATGGTATTTGTCTTTTTTGTGACTGGCTCATTTCACTTAGTATAATGTCATCAAGTTTCATTTATGTTGTAGCCTGTGACAGGATTTTCTTCCTTTTTAAGGCTTGAATGTATTCCATTGTATGTATATACCACTTTTTTTATTCATTCATCTGTTGATGGACATTTGCATTACTTTTATATCATGGCTATTGTGAATAATGCTGTTATGAATATGGGTGTGCAAATATCTCTTTGAGATCTTGTTTTCAATTCTTTTGTATATATACCCTGAAGTGGAATCTTAGTTTGGGCTGCAGTAACAAACATACCATAGTTTGGGTGGTTTAAACAATAGTTTATTCTTCACAGTTCTGGACCAGGAAGTCTAAGATCAAGGTGTCTGCCAGTTCGGTTCCTGGTGGGCACCCTCTACCTGGTTTGTAGAGGCATGCCTTCTTGAATCCTAGCATGGTAGAGAGAGAGAAAGATCATTTCTCCCATGTCTTTCCTTAAAAGGGCACTAATGCCACTCATGAGGGCCCCACCCTCATGATTTAAATTTAATTACCTCTGAAAGACCAGACAGGGCCTCAACATGTGAATTTTGGGGGGACACAAATATTCAGTCTATAGCAAGTAGAATTGCCAGGTCATATGATAATTTTATTTTTAATTTTTTGAGGAATCTCCATACTATTTTCCCTAGTGATGATACCATTTTATATTTTCACCAACAGTGCACAAGTGTTCCAGTTTCTCCACATCCTTACCAACACTTGTTGCTTTGTTGGTTTTTAAAAAAATAATAGCTATCCTAATAGATGTGAAGTAATATCTCATTAGCATAGGCAACAAAAGAAAAAATAGACATGGAATTACATCAGACTTAAGAACGTCTGTGCATCATAGGACACACTCAACAGAGTGAAAAGACAACTGACAGAATGACAGAAAATTTAGGAAGTATTTGCAAATCATATATCTAATCATATAACCAAGAAAGCATTGCCAAATCCAATGTCATGAAACTTTCCTTCTGTTTTCTTCTAGCAGTTTCATAGTTTTAGGTCTTATATTTACGTCTGTATTTTGAGTTAATTTTTGTATATGATGTAGGGGTCCAATTTCATTCTTTTGCATGTGGATATCTAGTTTTCCCAGCACCATTTGTTGAAGAGACTGTCTTTTTCCTATTGAGTGGTCTTGGCACCTTTGTCAAAGATCGTTTGACCATATATGCAAGTGTTTATTTCTAGGCTGTCTATTCCATTGGTCTATATGTTTATCTTTATGCAAGTACCACACCATTTTGATGACTGTTGCTTTGTAATATGTTTTGAAATATGGAAGTATGATACCTCCAACTTTGTTTTTCTTTTTCAAGATTGTTTTGGCTATTCAGGATCCCTTGAGATGCTAGATGAATTTTAGGATGAAATTCTCTACTTCTGCAAAAAATGTTACTGGGATTTTGAAAGAGATTGCATCGAATCTATACATCACTTTGGGTGAGCTTAACCAATATTAAGTCTTCCAATCCAGAAACAGATATCTTTTCATTTATAATATTTATGTCTTTAATTTCTTACAGTGGTGCTTTATAGTTTTCAGTGTACAAGTCTTTTATCTTAGTCTGTTCAGGTTGCTATAACAAATTATCTTAGACTGGGTAATTTATAGATAACAGAAAAATTTATTGCTCATAGTTCTGGAAGCAGGGAAGTCCAAGATCAAGGATATGGTGTCTAGTGAGGACGCTTGTCCTCACCCTCTAGGGTGAGGCACCCTCTAGTTGTGTCTTCATGTGTAAAAGGAGACAACAAGCTTCTCAGGGCCTCTTTTATAAGGGCACTAATCCCATTCATGAGGGTGGAGTTCTCTTGACCTAATCACACCCAAAGGCCCTACATATTAATACTACCATGTGGGGGGTTAGGTTTCAACATGTGAGTTGAGGAAAATACAAACATTCAGATTGTACCATATCTACTTGGTTACATTTATTCCTATTTTTTTTTTATGCTATTGCAAATGGAATTGTTATTTTTCTTTTTGGATTGTTCATTGTTAATGTATGGAGATGCAACTGATTTTTGTGTGTTGATTTTGTATTGTGCAACTTTACTGAATTTTTTAGTTCCAACAGTTATTTTGTGAAATCTTTAGAGTTTTCTACATATAACATCCTGTCATCTACACAGATAATTTTACATCTTTCTTTCCAATTTGGATGCTTTTTATTTTTTTTCTTTGCCTAATAACTCTGGCTAAAAGTTCTAGTAGTAGGCTTAATAGAAGTGGTACGAGGAAGCATCCTTGTCTTGTTCCTGATCTTAGAGAAAAAGCTTTCAGTCTTTCACCATTGAAAATGATTTAAGTTGTGGGCTTTTCATAGCCTTTATTATGTCGAGGTAGTTTCTTTCTACTCCTAGTTTGTTGAGTGTTTTTATTATGAAAGGGCATTGGATTTTGTCAAATGCTCTTTCTCCATCAGTTGTGATGATCATGTTATTTTTTCCCCTTCATCTGTTAATATGGTGTATTACATAGATTTTTCATATGTTGAACTATCCTTGCATTCCAGGAATAAATCCCAATTGGTCATAGTGTATAATCCTTTTATTGTGCTGTTGAATTCTGTTTGCTAGTATTTTGTTTATGGTTTTTGCATCACTATTCATCAAGAATATTAGTCTATAATTTTATTTTCTGGTACCTTTTACTGGCTATGATATTAGGATAATACTGGCTTTATACAAAGAGTGTGGAAGTGTTCACTTAAATTTTTCAGAAGAGCTTGAGGAACATCATTGTTAATTATTTAAATGTTTGGTAGAATTCTCCAGTAAAGCCATCTGGTCCTGGGTTTTTCTTTGCTGAGAGCTTCTTGATTAATTGATTCCATATCCTTACTAGTTGTAGGTCTGTTCAGATTTTCTGTTTCATCATGATTCAATCTTGGTACATTGTGTGATTCTAGGTTATCCAATTTGTTGGTGTACAATCATTCATATTATTATTTTTTTCTGTGACATCAGTTGTAATGCTTCCCCTTTCATTTCTGATTTTAGTTATTTAAATCTTTTTTTCCCTTAAGTTAATCTAGCTACAAGTTTGTCGATCTTTTCAAAAAACCAATTCTTGGTTTATTTTCCTGTTGTCTGGGTTTTTAAAAAATATTTTGTTTATCTATGCTCTAATCTTTATTGTTTCTTTCCTTATGCTAGCTTTGGGCTTATTAGTTTGTCATTTCTCTTATTCCTTGAGGTATGAGGTTAGGTTGTTGATTTGAGGTCGGTCTGTCTTTTTTTTTTTTTTTTTTTTTTGAGACAGAGTCTCGCTTTGTTGCCCAGGCTAGAGTGAGTGCCGTGGCGTCAGCCTAGCTCACAGCAACCTCAAACTCCTGGGCTCGAGTGATCCTTCTGCCTCAGCCTCCCGGGTAGCTGGGACTACAGGCATGTGCCACCATGCCCGGCTAATTTTTTTATATATATATCAGTTGGCCAATTAATTTCTTTCTATTTATAGTAGAGACGGGGTCTCGCTCTTGCTCAGGCTGGTTTTGAACTCCTGACCTTGAGCAATCCGCCCGCCTCGGCCTCCCAAGAGCTAGGATTACAGGCGTGAGCCACAGCGCCCGGCCCGGTCTGTCTTTTTTAATGTAAGATTTTATAGGTATAAACTTTCCTGATAGCACTGCTTTCACTGTATCCAGTAAGTTTTGGTATGCTCTATTTAAATTTTCTTTTGTCTGGAGATATTTTCTAATTTCCCTTGTAATTTCTTTCATTATTAGTTGTTTAAAAGTGTGTTGTTTAATTTCTACATATTTGTGCATTTTCCTGTTTTTCCATCTGCTATTGATTTCTAGTTCCATTCTACTGTAATCAGAGAACATACTTTGTATGATTTCAGCCTTTTAAAATTTTAAGACTTGTTTTGTAGCCTAACATGTATTCAATCCTGGAGAATATTCCATGTACACTTGAGAATATGTGTTTTGCTGTTGTTGGGTGGTATTCTGTACATGTCTGGTAGGTCCAACTGGTCTATAGTGCTGTCCAAGTCTTCTATTTCCTTACTGATCCTCTGGTATTTTATCTATTATTGAAAGTACAGTATTGAAGTCTTTTATTATTATTATTTGTGTTGTTATTTCTCCAATTTTGTCAATGTTTGCTTCATATATTTAGGAGCTCTGATATTTGATGTATATATAATTGTTATATCTTCCTGGTGAATTGACCTTTTTATCATTATATAATGACAAAAAGTCCTTCTTTGGTTCTTGAAACAGTTTTTGACTTAAAGTTTATTTTGTCTGATAGTAGTATAGCCACCCTGCTCTCTTTTGGTTATCATGTGCATGGAATTTTAGCCTATGGGTGTCCTCAGATCTGAATAGTTTCTTATAGATAGCATGCAGTTGGCTCATATTTATTTTAAAACCATTCAGCTAATCTGTGTCTTTTGATTAGGGAGTTCAGTCTACTTACATTTAACATAATTATTGAGAGGGAAGGACTTACTATTGCCATTTTGTTAATTGTTTTGTAGTTTTTTTGTCCTTCACTTTCTTTCTTACTGCCTTCCTTTGTGTTTCATTGATTTTTTTTTTATTGATTTTTAGGCAAATGCTTTGATTCCATTTCATTTCAGTTCTAGAGATATTTTCTTTGTGGGTTACCATGGGGATTATATAAAACATCTTAGTTACAGCAATTTATTTTAAGCTGGTAACAACTTTAATCACATAAAAACCTCCTTACAGCTCTCCCTGCCACACTTCACAAATTACATCTTTATATATTATGTATCCATTAATATGATTTATAGTTATTTTATGCTTTTATCTTTTAAATTCTATATAAAAATTAAAAATGGATGTATATGCCAAAATTATAATATAGGTTTCTATATTTGCCCACATGTTTATCTTTACTGGAGAACTTTATATTTTCATATGTCCTTGCATTGCTCTACAATGTCCTTTTGTTTCAATCTGAAGGACTCTTTTTAGTGTTTCTTATAGGTCAGGTATAGTGGTAAATAAACTCCAATATTTATCTGGGAAAATCCTAGGTATTCCTTCATTTCTGAAGAACAGTTTTGCCAGAAATTGTTCTCTTGGTTGACAGTTTCTTTCAGCACTTTATATTATCCCAGTGCTTTCTTCTGCCAAGAAATCTGATAATCTTATAGTGACTTCCTTGTAAGTGATGAGCTGCTTTTTTCTTTCTGCTTTTAGGATTCCCTATTTTCAACTTCCAGTAGTTTGATTATACTGTGTCTCAGTGTGGGTCTTTATGGCTTTATCCGACTTATAGGATAGGGCTTCTTGAATTGGTATATCCATTTCTTTCTTCAAATTTGGGAAGTGTTTGGTCATTATATCTTTAAGGGAACTCTTGGCCCCTTACTGTCTGTCTCTCTTCTCCTTCTAGGATGTCTTATAATATGTATATTGGTCTGCTTGATGATGTTCCCCAGGTCCCTTAGGCCCTCTTCACTTTTCTTCTTTTTGTTCCTGACTTGATGATATCAAAGGTAACATGTTTCCAAGTTCACTGATTTCTTTCTTTTGTCTGATGAAGTCTGCTGTTGAATCCCTTTAGTGAATTTTTTCAATTCAGTTATTGCATTTTTCAGTTCCAGTCTGTTTAGTTTTTTTAAAGAAAAGTTTCTGCATCTGTGTTGACATTCTCATCTTGTTCATGCATTGTTTTCCTGATTTCATTTAGTTGTCTCTCTGTTCTCCTTTAGCCCATTGGACATCTTTAAGACAGTTGATTTAAATTCCTTGTCAGATAATTTCAGAGATCTGCATTTAGAGTTAGCCATCTGGAGATTTATTTTGTTTCTTTGATTGAACTGTGTTTCCCTGTTTCTTTGTATGCCTTATGATCTTTTGCTGAAATTTGGGCATTTTGAAAAACAGCCTCCTCTGCCATGTTTACAGACTGGCTTGGTATGGGGAAATACAATCATCCTGGCTAGGGGTTCTGAAACCCCTCACACTTTTCTGGGGATGTGTCTTCTCTGAGCTTGTGTGTATGATTTTAGTGTATATGGCTACTTTTAACTGTCATAATTTCCCTGCCTCATCTCAGGAGCTGTTTCTTTTTTTCCTTTCTTTCTTTCGTGGCTGGTCAAGTGAAGCAGTGGGAATGGAAAAGGAACAAAGGAATCTGTAACTGGTTGTGATCAATTAGTTGTAAACACCACTGCACTTGGACCAACCAGGAGCTATTTATTTCTAAGTATGCCTCTCTGTAACCTCTTGCTGCCTCCAGCACCTGCCTGCCAAATTGCACACTTGCTGCTACTCTAATGTGAACTCTCTGAACTCTCTCCTCTGTTTTCAGTGGCCTCCAGCCAGCATCCAAATCATCCCACCACTCTCATCAGTGCTCTGAGTCAAGCAAGACAGAAACTAGTCCCCCAGGTAGCCCCCAGAGAAGCCAGAACATGGCAAAGAAGTTAGGCTTTTTTATTCCTTTTTTCCTGAAGAAGCCAGACATTGGGAGGTTTCCTCATGATCATGCTAAGTTGTGCCAGGGATCATACTATGTTGTGATCATACTATGTTGTGCCTAGCACCTAGCTAGGGCGAGGGGCTAGGATAAGCAAAATGCCACAAACTTTCCTACCTTTTTTGGTGTAGCCTCTTCCTGGCTTTACATGTACCTAAGTACTGCAGTTTCCCAGCTGGTTTCTAAGAGTCCTCACAAAGGTATTTTGTTCCACATATTGTTAACTTGGTGTGTCTCTGGCAGAATGAGTCCACCATCTTGCTGACATTACTCCGTATTTACTTGCCTTTTGCTATCCCTTGATAATTCACATATACATGCTAACATGTTAGCTAAATATGCTAACAAACTTTCAGAGTATCTTGATAAAAAAATGCTTATCCAACAAGTTTTATTTATGTACTTATCTACTAGTGGTTTGTTTTAAAACTAATTTGGAAGAGGTAAACTTCTAGAAAAATAAAAAACTCTTGGCTTTTAATTTACAATATCGACACCTTTTTATGAAGTTAAACCTAATTGTGGTGAATACAGGAGTATTTGGAATTTAATCTCATTCTGATAGTATGATACTTAAGTTTGGCCTAATACAAAAAAACTTCTCCAGTTTTCATAAAAAAAAACCCTCAGATTTAAAAAATTAAATCCTTGGAACCTCATCTAGAAATCTCTCCATGATTATTTTAGAAAAAATTTTCCTTTGGGTGATAGAAGGTTTTGATACCCCTTAGAGTAATATACCTTTCCCAATTATTTTGGAAACTATTCATTTCACAGATTATAGTAACATTAGAAATCCTATGTATTTAGTTTTGAGAAAACATTCTGAGTACCAGGAAGCACCTGTTAAATGGGAGGCATTGAAACATCAACTTTGTATCACATGTACTTTTATTACTTTAGGTATGAACATACTTTTTTGCTCATTAAAATTTAATCTTCGACTTCTGATTTCTAAGTGGTTATAGCTCTAATGGACTAAGATGGTTGTCTTGTTTTGTGATTACACTATTGCTGATTAGAACCTCTAGGAATTTGGATTTTCAAGAGGGGGGTTATAAAGAACAAAGAGCAGAAGCAGAAAGAGTAAAATTTTAACTATATCCAATGCAGACTTACTTGTTGTGTTTACCTGTATTATTATGGTAACAACCCAGCAGATAGAAGAGGAAAAAGGCATGATGCAAATTTAATAGGTAGGACCATGTATATATTTCTGAAATGGACTTATACATATCTTTAACCACTTAAGTGTCAACTGTAGTCGATAGCCACAGATGAACGCGCACAGCCAAGCATCAACTTTAGCGTTAATAACAAAACTTCTACAGTACTCCGAATAGAGGCAATACAACCCTTGTACTACATCAGAAAATCTCATGCGTTTTAGAGAAAGACATTTTCTAGCACCTTACAGTAGTGATAAAACAAAAAGGAAAAATCCATTAAGAAGATGTATTGTATGCTCAAAAAATAAAAGGCGTGTGTACTAGATACTATTATAAACAATGTAATTTTGGCCTATGTGTAGCCCCATGCTTTGAAATTTATCATACCAAAGAATAAAATTTATCGTAATATTCAAAAACTTGCCTTATTTCTTTGATATGAATGAAATAAAACTATAATTTTGAATTGACTTTTCTAATTTTTTATCAAAATAAAATTGTGAACATTTAAAAATAACGTAATAAAAACATATATGTATATGTTACCTATTCTGATTTACATTACAAGTAAAGCTGCCTGTAGAGTGAAACAAGCTTTCAGTGCTTTAAAGCTTTCTTCATCACACAAGAGCAAAATGGATTCATCATCAATGCACAGCACAAACATCATGGGGACTGTGAGTGCCGGCTGTAGGCAAGGTTTCGCAGCTGGTGAGTGCGGTCCCGAAGTGGTTAAATACATAAAGATAAGTCTCTTTCTAGCTAAGGTGATGGTCTTGTCTTCTCACAAGGGCATATATCCTTGAGGGCAGGTTACCATTTCTATTCAAAATTGTCCCTCTCCAACCCCCCACTTCCACCCCACCCTATACATTTGTAGGCAGCAGACTGAGCTGAATAAATGTTTCGATGAGTAATGAGTTATTATAACAGCTTTAATTAAATTTAGAACTATTTCTAGTTGTTAAAGTATCATTTTTTGTTCTGTAGTCTCTCCTTAATGACTACTACTTAATCCTTGTTTCTAATAATTCTTAAAATTCTATCTGAACTCTAAAGCATCTCAGTTGAAAAGGGACTAGACATGGGATTATACCAGCTATTTCTAGATAAGATCTATACTTCTTTGTATCCTTTAAAATTGCTTCAAGGGTTTTGCTATTTAGCAGGCTCATCTAAATATAGCATTATTTAAGTGTGAATCTACTTGGCTTATGAAAGGTGACAGAAACTCAGAATTGATACTAATTGTGAAGTCATGACTTTTAGAGAGACTGAGTCAGCAAATAAAATTGGAGAAAAATTGGTTCTTTATTGAAAAATATCAATAATACTGACAGACTTCAAAAGCAACTCACACTTCCAGAATACAAAGTACTTAATACATTTTTTCAAACTTGTTTGCATTTCAAGGTTAGCATTTTTGTAAATCAAATTTGATAACCTGACTAAAAATATTTTCCAGCTTTATTATTTAAGGAGCCACACAACCTTTAAAGTGGGGGCCACAAGGCAGGCAGGAGCAGAGGGACAGAATGCACCTGGGACTGCACAGCAGTCTACAGCAACATTTCCCACAACTTTGGTGCTGGAAACAAAAAGACAGCTGCCCTCCAGTGTCAGAGAATCTTGTGAAACAGCATATCAAAAGACAGCCAGCTTTTTAAATAATTTATACACTTTCATTTAAGATTGCTTTCTGAAGAAAATCTTTAAGAATGTCACTGAAATTTAATATCATCCAATAACTCTGAATTTAAAAAAACAACTATAATAAAAGAACTATTTCCATCAAAATGGTCTTTGCTGAGCTGTGATTCTTTTTTAGATGCAAAAAAAAATTCAACACATATGCATGTTTAATTTGAAACCACACAAATTATGTAGGCTCAGATAGTAGCAATGTTCACTTTTATTACTAATAGCTTAACTGAAACAGCCATCTATTCATTCCACCAGCAGGAATAGCAGCACCAAGATCTTCTAAAATTCTTTATGTATAAAGCTTAAGTCATTATCCAACTCTCATTCTTTGCATGCTCCAATTCTTGTTATCTTATTTAACATAAAAGCAACAGGACTTGGAGAGTTACTATTTGCTGTATTAAAACAGTTACACAGCATCTTGTACTGTCAAAAAGCAAAATACTGTGAATGGCAGCCCTTCTTCACAGTTCTAAACTTGAAGCTGCCAAGCATTCACTGCTTGTGCCAGAGTAACATAGCAGAAACTAAATGAATTATGGCACAATGGATTTCTGAATTCTTTTATCTACCATTGGTCCTGGGGCTTAGTACCTTCCCCTTGTAGACTATATCCGCTGATCATTCCAGAATCATCTTTAATGGAGGAAAGGCATCAGGTCATATAGCGGGTAATGGCTCTCAGAGCATAAAGGAGTTCTGCTTGCATCCTAGCTTCTATAAGAAGCAGATTAACATGAACCTGAATATAAAATAAAACATCATAAGGGTAGGGTTATAAGCATTCACAATCAGTTTTTCAAGTGCATCTAAAACACATAGATAACATTTTCTGTGTACCATTGAATAACTTAGAAGTCTTGGATTTGTAGAAGAGAATATCAATTTCTTTTCAGATGTTTTGAGCTTTCATTTATATTTGATCACCTCTCTTCTTAGAGGTTTGTTATATTTCAGAAATCCAGATACCGCTTTATCAGAATGCTAAACTTCCCCTGCCAAATCATTATTCAGTAATTTCTATAAAGATGTTTCAAAGACACCAGACATTTCTACCCATACCCAATTAAAAAAAAGCTTTTACAAAACAGTCTTTTTTCTCCTATGTGGTGACAGCCATGCCACACTTCGGAAGACAGGCCAATGCACCTGTCCTCCCTCTCTTTATTCTTTTACTCTATCACCATAATGAGGTTCCCATCCAAGGGGTACCTGAGACAGCTGTCCTGGAATGTTGTTCTTTGGGTTGCTGGGGTGATGGAAAGGGTTTCAGAACCATTAGAGTAGGTGAAGGAGACGAAGAATCCTGCTAAGTTACAAAATAAACAACCCACAATAGGCACATACCTTCTCAGAGTGCTTGAACTGCCTCCAGAAGCTATCATACATTCTTTTGGTAACCTTTTCAGGAGTGCAAACAACAGTTTTGATATAAACTTTAAAGCTACGATCCAATAGCTGGTTAATTTCACCATAGTCATAATCATCATATCTGTTAAAAGACATAGTGAGAATTATATTGTCAGTGTAATAATCTGTTTTCTTCTTACAAAAGTATATACATCAATAGAAAATGCTGTATTCTTTTTCCTTCTTTGTGTAGGCAGCTGTCTCCCCAAATGATACAGCTTTACAACTGGGGGTAGATAAGTGAATAATGGGATAAGAAACAGCATACTTAGGGAGAATAACAAAATTTTCTAGTGCCCAAGCAAATCATTCCTGAAAACTGACAGTATTAACCCTGTAGCACTGGGCACCAAGTAATAGTGTATATTTACAATCATGAATAAGCAACCATGCTGTGAGGAAAAAAATTCTGAAAAAAGAATTTGAGTACTGCTGAAATTAACAAATTAATCAATTATATTTGTTACTGGTACTATTACATGATATATAAATTGTAATTTACTTGTATAAATAAAAATAATTAGAATTATTTTACTCATGTTTTTAGGAGTTTCCAGGGGCAGATAAGAAAAAAGGTAGGGTGTGTGGAGGGAGAAGGATGGTCTAGACAGTGTGAGGCCATGTATATGCTTAGGAGAGCCTGTCCAGCTTTAAGCCAAGAGTTGCCTGCACCAGTGTCTGCTCCACTGGGTAATGGATTCCAGAGGACACAGGCACTGAGGTCTATTGGATTTTCAGTGGAAAAAGGAGAAAGTTCTTGCAAAGCTGACCCTACAACCATTCAGGAGGCTAAAGTCAATAGTCTGGCCACTGATTAGTGGGAAATTAGCTTAGAGTACATTAGATATGATTTGTAGGTTTTGACCAGAGTCACTGATAAAATGAATAGCAAGAGAAAGTCTGATTTACAGCTAAAATAATCAGAAAGCATTGCAACACGAAGTTCGTGTGCACATGTGAGAAGGTGGTATATAATGGTTGCATTTTCTATAAACATAATAACTTAGCTGAATATCTAACTGTAAAGACATGAAAGTTTTGAATTTTGATTAAGTATTATGGGACTAGGTACTCTTCAAGAAGGAGCTTGAGAACAGCCAGAGGGGCAATGTAAGGGTACTGGGTTCCTAGTAGATTGAAACATTAGTGTATCAGGAGATAAAAGATGATACAAAGAGAAAATATCAAAGATATTTGGTGACAGACTTTGCCTCTTTTCATCTAAGACCAGCTTGCTTGACCTCCCTTCCCTGGAGGCAGCTGTCATTTAACTGTTGTCAAAGTCCCTAATTCTCCCTCCTGCCTCGCTAGGAGAGAAGATAAAACTAAGTTACAATAAAGCAGTTCTTTGAAGCACAAAAATAAGTTATTGGGGAGGGGATGGCTGTGAGTATACATGTGTCTGTGTGCATGTGCACTCCAAGAATTGAATAATTTAACCCAGAGGAAAGCATCTCTTTATAAACATAGGAAAAAAGACTAACCTTATTCCAAACATGCAGTGAATATAGTTCCAAATAGCTCGTCTAAGCATTGAGGTATCGACATCTTTGTGCATTGCCATTGTATTATAAGTAAGATTATAAGCAATATGAAACTTTTCATCAATCAACTGTCCCACATCTGGATAAAGGCGATTTACCAAAGAATAACCATGGTCTTCCCAGCAATAGTCCTAAATACAGGGAATAAAACAAATGTGAAAATTAAAATGTGACCAAATACAGTTCTATGTCTATAGCTCTGCAGTATGGTGAGATCTTTGGCAGTTGGAACTCAATGCCTGTCATCCCTTGTTTTCACCTTCACTTGTACTCCAGTCTTATGTTTTCGATTTCCATACTGCAACCTGTAAAAGGTTATGTTTTGTAATTCAGGAAGTTTAAAAGGGAGTTTCCTTCCCTTATACATAGACCACTGATTTTCAGCATTATCTCCTTTTACTGTCTCTCTACTCAGGCTCCAGAGGTGACCCATCTCAGGGAGTCCTCTCTCCTTTTCCTTTGCTGTAGCCATTCAAATGGTCTTCAAATTTTGTGAATTTTTAATTCAACACATCTATCATTCATTCTTTCTCTTCCTACCCCCCTTCTGACTTTTAGCTTTCTTAATTAGTTTTCCTACATTAAATCTGCCTGGCCTCTTTTCTTTCCACCTCAAACAAAACTTAATAAGCCCCTACACTTCTATGTTGCTCCCATATTTGTTTTCGTAAAACACCTCTTTGATATTACATCATCATTCTGGTTAAAGCCTATAAATCCTGTTTAAGCCGTTTTGGCAATTAAGGCACACCTGATCAATTTTAACACATTAACTGCCATGTGAGTTATATTTAACTCACACTATTTTTGAGCCTGGGGCCTTGTGAAGCATATGTAACTCACATGTCTTCACTTTGGAAGCCGAGAGAACTATTTTTCAAGTTGCATGTAACTCACGCACAGAAACAATAAAAAACAAATTTTTCATCAAATTAGAAAGCATCGTTGTTTTTTTATTTTTCCAAAGTTTTTATTCTATTTTCATAATAAAACACTGTGGCCCCAAGGGAAAAAAATTTTTTTTCTAGTGTGGCAATCAATGTGTTAAACTAATTTACCACTAATCAGAATTTGGAATCCTTTGCTTGAAACTTTCAGCAGCTTAGCCAGTTTCTATATGATCCATCCCTTCCCTCCCTCTGTCCCTCAGTCAAAGCTCAATTATTGCCTACAGTCTCCTATGCTTACAATACCCATCTTTTTGACCATCCAAATCCTTATCTCCCTTCCCCAAACTTCCAGCCTACATGATCTCTTCAATTTCTAATCTATTTCACAACACAGTTTAACTATGAAATACAAATATTCTATAACTCTTCTTTGTGCCTAAACTTTGTCCCTTTAAACTATATCTTAGTTTTATGAGCAGAGAAACATAATCATTTTTTGGTTCCCAAATATTTGTATAATTCTGGCAAAACAGTTGTTATTTTTTACACTGGACTCTAAAAATGGGAAAGTTGGGAGTATCAACGGCATCTGAATTAAATAGCACTTAGCACTCAAATCTAGGTGACTCTTTAAGTCAGACTGAGATATTTCTAATTAATTGCATGCATACAAATTGCAATTTTACCTGGACACGAAATGTTGGAACATGCATTCCATGTCTAGAGAAATCTTTATAGCCATAACTAGTATCCTCAAAGTGACGAGATACATCTCTTGCTGGTGTAACTTCTTCATCATCTGAAATAATAAAAAGACCATTGAAATCTTTTAAAAAACAGGCTAGTTAAAATGGATTTTAGCCATAATAAGAAAATAGGGTAACCCCCCTCTTTCTTTAACACTGAGTAACCAGTGTCAATCAGAATAAAGTTTCAAAACTATATAAAGAAGTAGCCTACTTACCAGAATGTACTAAAAGGAGATTATCTGTTATAAAACACTCAGTTGAATTATTTATACCTTTCATTCTTTTTTTTTTTTTTTTTTGAGACAGAGTCTCGCTTGTTGCCCAGGCTAGAGTGAGTGCCGTGGTGTCAGCCTAGCTCACAGCAACCTCAAACTCCTGGGCTCAAGCAATCCTGCTGCCTCAGCCTCCCGAGTAGCTGGGACTACAGGCATGGGCCACCATGCCCGGCTAATTTTATATATATATTAGTTGGCCAATTAATTTCTTTCTATTTATAGTAGAGATGGGGTCTCGCTCTTGCTCAGGCTGGTTTCGAACTCCTGACCTCGAGCAATCCACCCGCCTCAGCCTCCCAGAGTGCTAGGATTATAGGCGTGAGCCACCGCGCCCGGCTCCTTTCATTCTTTTATAGACCTTCAATCCCTCTGTGTTCCCGTTCTGATTTATAGATAACAGGTTCTACTTAAAAGTATGTATTCACACTTCTGGATAACCTTTAAGGTGATAGCAGCTATTAAAATCAGCTATGCTCTAAAATTTGGCGTTTAGACTTTTTTGATGAATACTAATGGCATACAATATAGAATAGGAAAGAAGGAAGCCCCGTGAGTCAACATTTTTACAAAGCTTCCCGCACTGCCCCTAAGACTGGGGATCATCATCATGTTTAAGAGTTGATGAGATTATAATTTCAAGTAAATACAGTATTCCACGACAACTCCAGATCTTTAGGCATAGATAGAAACAAAAATTTTTCCTGGGAGAAAAACAAGCTGACATCCAACCTACAATTAAATAAATTTGATTTTTTCTTTGCTATATTAATGCATTGCCACACTAGAAAAAAAAATTTTTTTCCTTGGGGCCATGGTGTTTTATTATGAAAACAGAATAAAAATTTTGAATAGAAGTCAATAAATTTCATTTTTCATTAAAAGGATTATTTTGTTTTCATTTAATCCATGTTTTTAGAATTTGTCAATATTAATTGTAACAATAAGAACATCAAGTAAGATTTTTCATGAATGAACTCTGCAGGGTTTTGCTTTACGAGGCCCCAGGCTCAAAGCTAGTGTGAATTAAATACAACTCATATGGCAGTTAATGTGTTAAGAAACTTGGTGCTTTTAACACTTACACTCTCTTTCGCCCACTTTAGAAAAGTGTCTCTAAATGTAGTTTGACAATAATAAACTTTTTCTCCTTTAAATCACCTGTTTTATATATTAACTCCTATAGACTGAATATAGATAAAAGTTAAGCATAAATGATTTAGGTTGTTGGTAACTTAATAAATACTCCTTTTCACAAATCATAGAATTTTAAAGCTGGAAGCAATTTCAAGGCTTTATGAACTCTATTTCCTCATACTAAAGAGGGAGAAAATAAGGGGGGCACTCATATATTAAGTGATTTACTCAAGTTCATGAAGCTTATTAGCAGTAATTTTAGTACCAGAATCTAATTGAATGTCTTCCCTCTTAGTCTAGAACTATTTTCATTTATAACCTTTTATTACTTGCCTGCTTTAAAAATTATTTGTAAGTAGCCATACCTATGCAATAGTCTCTCTAAAGGGAAAGGCATATTTGGATTGTGGTTTTAAAACTTATTTAAATTCTCTAAGTAAAAAGTTAGGTTTGCAATAGAAATTATATTGACTATGTAATGTTTACTCTTACCTGAAGAGAAGACGAACATACTCTCTCTTTTTTCTATTTCAAAACGTGAAGCCATTTCTTCCTGACTCGCTTCCTCTTCATCTCGACATTCCTGTAACTGTCTCATCTTTTCCATGAGGGCTTCAACCTCAAAGAAGGAATCACTTACCTGAAGAGAAAATCCAATATTACATAATGGCAGACAAAGAATATTTATGAATTTTCTTTTATTAAGTCTGTCTTATAAGAATTTGTATCTTAACAGAATAAAGGAAAAATAGATTCTTAAAATTTTAATGTATATGAATGAATTAAAACTGAATTATTAATATTTTGGCCTATTAGGTATACAGATATGCAGATTTCAAAATATAGGAGAAAAATGATTTTAAGAACACATTCTAATCTTTTCACCTTATAAAACTGGAAATAATGGTATTACAATTTATGCTGTTTTAAAAATTAAAATTTAACACTACTTGTCAATTTAAAACAAAACTGAATATTTAAAAGTTAACTTCTGCTTGTGCAATCTGTTAAATAAGATACACAAAGGATAAGTAAGTGGTTTTGCATCAACTGTGTATATCGGGCATATTGTCAACATATGTCTATCATCTTTAGTAATCGCCTTTATTTATACAGTTTACCAATTAAAAATGAAACATGTCCTCACACGGCTGGAATTGGCCACCTGACCTCTGCAAATGGGTCTGGCAGCTATCACTTGGCTGGGATGATTACAGCAGTGTGTCACATCTATCACAGTGACAGGTCTGACAAACAAGGACTGGCCAAGTGGTCTTGAAATAGTCAAACCATTTATACTTCTATACCCTGCTGCATCTTTTACTATGAAAGCTAGATCAAATCTATGGAATTTATATCCTATAAAATGGATATATTAACTATATTAAGAAATCTTAAAATCTCAAATCTGAACATTCAAACACAAAATAAATGTTAACCCCCTTATAAATTTCATTTCTTTTGCCAGGAATGTTCTTAGGACCTATCTTCCATTCTTTCCCTGGCTTCACCCGTTGCTCTTTCAGGTATTAGCTTACATGCTTCTCCTAATCATCTATCCCCTTACCCTACAAGCCCCAATTATTCTCACACAGCACCCTGCTCTTTCCTTCAGAGTACCAATCACAATTTATAACTATTATTTGCATGATATTAATTTAATGCCTGCTTCCTCCCCAGACTAAACCTTCATTAAGGGTAGGGGACCTATCTGTTTAGTTTACTAGTATATATCTAGAACCTAGCATAGTACCTGGTCCATAGTACATATTCAAGAAATATTTGTTCCAGAATGACTGTCAGGATAATTCTATATTAAGAGACAATCTATATTACTTGTGCTTTATATTTTCATATGATCCAAACAGTTACACTGAAAAATTCTATGCTGAGCCCATTCTCTAATAATTGCATGATGGAAAGTGTTTCTCAGATGATATTTAAGATTCTTCTGGTGTATACATTTCCATAATTATTCCTGACACAAGGTCAGTAATCAAACAAAAAAAAGGCTGAAAAGGATTGGGTTGCTTAATAGAATGACTCAAGGTTTAACACATTAATGCCATGTGAGTTGTATTTAACTCATGTTATTTTTGACCCCGGGACCTCGTGAAGCATATGTAGCTCATATATCTCTTCACCTTGGGAGCCACGAGGACTATTTTTTAAGTTGCATATAACTCATGCACAAAAAACAATAAAAATTAACAAATTTTCATTAAATTAGGATTGCTTTGTTTTCAAAGTTTTTATTCTATTTTCATAATAAAACACCATGGTCCCAAGGAAACAACTTTTTTTTCTAGTGTGGCAGTCAATGTGTTAAAAAAAAAAAGGTCTCTGTCAATTCACATTATCACTCATTATATTATTTATTTACACATTTTCCTCTAAGAGTCCAAATTTTAAGTATTTTTCAGAAAGATAATCCTTGATAAATTATATTGAAATAAGAAGGACACAAAACATTTTTTTTTCTCATTGACTAATCTGCTAAAGCTGTTAGGGGTTAAAAAAAATTAAGGCACTTTTTATTATTAAATGTTAATTCTGTATAAGAAGATTCTTTTTTGTTTGCTTTTTATCATTTGTATCTGAAGAACCAAGTCAGATACAGCTTGTTTTTCAGGTACATATCTGATACCAGCTCACTGTCAAGTGCTACCTGTGTGGATTATAAACCTTCTAAAAGTGTCCAATTTACCTGGGAATAGGGAGCTTCTTTACTACAGAAATTAAAAATTCTATTCTTTCACTATTATCTCTTAATAATAGGGTAACTAGAAACAATAAAGTACTTCTTCTTTAGCCTTGTACTAAATTATTGGAAGAGAGGTCAAGAATCCAACTCCCAGCATCCTAGTAACTAACTGATATATATACTCTCTTGGTCCTTTTATAACCTCCAAGCTTTGATAAATAATCAGTGGCCATATGTAGGCCTATAGCATGAATCCAGGTAGCTCAAAGGAGGGTGAGACTGATGGTCTTTGGCACTGTCATCACACTGCTGGGATAACCTTGGGAAAATGATTTTCTTTCATGTGCTAACTTCACTAATGTAAATGCTACCTCTTATTCCACACCTGATAAATGCTAAGCATTATAGTAGCCATTTTACCTCTTTAGAGACATTTCATTTAAACTTCATAATAACTCTGTGTTTTACCTTTACTTAGACATGAAAGAACTGAAACTCAGATTCAATAACTTGCTCAAAGTTAAATATGTAAGTTAAAGGCAATTCAACCTGTCCAAATCTGTTTCAAGGGAATAATACAACTCAGAAAATGTATACAAAGTATTCAGATGGCTGTGATGCTTTCTGTGATTTCTCTTTGAAGCATAAAATAAACCCTTGTTCTTTCACTACGGCAAAAGAATGCAGAGGGGATTTTAACTAGAAATTAAAATTTAGTTATAGAAAATTCAACTTGTTATGATCTGTTTCAAAGGAATAGAGGTGAAAGCATTTTAACAAATTTATATTCATTTGCTATCACTTTCTATATTAGTGCAAAGCTAAACATGAAAAAGAATTTTAAAGGGAAAAACTTCCAGATCAAAGTTGATTATGTCTTCTAAAAGATGGAAAATTGAGAACTCAGCCTCTTTCTTTTGTGCAAAAAGGCATAAAAGGATGTGCTCAGTACTAGGAAAACACCAACACCAGGCCACACTATTTTCAGCCTCCCCTCATCTCACTGTAGTAGCCATTCAATAGTAGCTGGCCCTGATAGGTACATGCTGTTGGTTCCTAATCCTAAAATTATTCAAGTGTAAACTCCAGGAGGGTCTTATAATTTTGCATGTTCTTTAGTACTTGGACTAGTGATGGGCATTTGGAGGCAGTCAATAAATGCTTAATGAATGAACAGGTATAAAGGCCTAATATCTCTATGGATTTAACAGGGTGGTTTTTCTAAGAAGCCAAAGAAGAAATAATATAATAGCAATTACTGTAATTAGTCTTATGACAATCCCATAACAAATAATAGATACTTACAGAAACATTTCCTGCTGAGTTGACCTGCATCTCATCCACACTGTGATTGCCATTTGTAATGTCACAGATGCAGTAGTTACTAACAGAAGGAGGTCTGAACGTGTGGCCACCATCACAATGAATTTCTGGACTGATTCCACAGCCAAATGTGAACGAGGCAAGAGAATGATAGTGTGTGAGTAAAACTACTGCATGTACCAATTCCGCAAGGGACCAGCTGTGCTCTTCAGCTTTTAAAAGTCCCTTAGGAGAAAAAAACAAAAACATATTTTTGTACTGGGGTATGGTAAAAGTATATAGATCACTTTAGTATTTGAAAACAGGATTAGTCACCATACAAAGCCTAGTGTAAAATGTGAAATACGTAGAACCCAGAATTTGCTAATTTTGATAACTATGTATTCACAAATAGAGCCTAACATAATCTGTTAATGATATATTCATTAGTATTTTGATTTTCTGAAATATTGATTTAAAAATGTAATAGAATATATTTTTCTTAAAAGCAGTTGCTGTATTTCAGATGTATTAGAAATGAATTACTGTATTGTTAGTTCAAAGTCTCAAACCAAATGTAGTAAATGTGTTTAAAGTAGAAACTACTGTGTGAAACATCTGTATTTTGTTATCAGGCTTCTTCCTCAAAGGATTTTTAAGATAGTGGCTAGAACAACTTGACTGTAAATATTCCCAGTCAAATTATACTTTAAAAAAAATTATGTATAACTTTAAGAGACAAGAGTTTCACTCTGTCACCCAGGCTACAGTACAACTCATGACCTTGAACTCTTGGGTTCAAGCAATCCTCCTGAGAGTAACTAGGACTACAGGCATGTGTCACCGCACCTCGCTAATTTTTTTATTTTTGTAGAGATGGGGTCTTGCTATGTTGCCCATGTTGGTGTTGAACTCCTGGCCTCAAACAATCCTCTGGCCTCAGCCTCCCAAAGTGCTGGGATTAAAGGCATGGCCCACCATGCCCAGCCAAAAGTTATACATAAATTTTACAATTCTTCAAGTTCAATTCCATGTCCCTTTCTGCTTCATTATCTTGTATAATTTTTCCTTACTTAACAATATAATAGACACTATGTTAATCATATTGGAATCTTATATTTTCTTGATAGTATCCTCAGCTATGTAACAGTATCTAAAACATTCTATAATGTTCTAAAACAGTATCTACAACATTCTATAAAAAGATGTTGTATTTTTAAGAATTTCTACTGCATGGTAGACACTTTTAGAAAATAATCTACTTTTACACTATTATCACTATTAATAGAACAGAATGAACTACTTTAAGACGGCATTTAAAATATAAAGATGCACAACAATAAGAGCATGAGGCATTTTTAGGGTAGTGACTGTTAACTATACTGTAATGGTGGATGCATGACATTATGCATTTGACAAAATCCATAGAATATACAACCCAAAGAGTGAACCCTAATTGAACCCGAATGTGAACTATGGACTTTTGTTAACGGTAATATGTCAATATTGGTTTATGCTACGTATTAATAAGAGAAAATATGTGTCTGTGGAAGGGGTTGAAGGGGTAGAAAACAGGAACACTCTGTATTTTCTGTATAATTTTTCTGTAAGCCTAAAACTGCTATAAAAAATAAAGTTTTAAAAATTAAAAAAATACTTAAAAAATTTTTAAAAAGATATATTACTTTACTACTTACCTCAATATGTTCTTTGGTAATCAGCCAAGGTCTATGTGCTAACACTTTGTTGAGTTCTCCTAAATTCTGTAGTTTTTGAGGAGCATTCTCTAAGCCATTGAGCCACTTGGGGTCTCCACCAACATGAAGGAAATCATTTACATGCAGGTTTACTAAGTAGGAGCACTGATGTCTCGCTGCAGCCTTAAGAGAAAACAAAAATATTGAAATCATAAATGACTAACAAATCTCTTTTCTTTACAATGTTCAAAACAGGTAATTTTTTTATTAGTATCTGTTCAAATTTTTCATAAATTAGAGAAATGAAGTTTTCACATAAACATTTTAGTAATAAAAATTCAAATACACTACAGAAAACAACTTCAGAAATATTCTAAGAAATATTTGAAAAAAGTATTTGAAACTTTAGGAATTTTATCTACATACCAACTTTTAGAACTTCAGGTTAAGAAGAAACTTAAGGTGCCAACCATAAAATAATGGAAAATTATTTGTAAATTGAACAGGAAGGACCACTTATGTCAATAGGAACTATTTATAATAATGAAATAAGGCTTGTGTTCTACTTTATTGTCTTATTTAATGGAGAATGCTTCTCAGTATTTATAAATTAAAAGCATATACTTATTTAAAAATAGGAAAAATAGAGACTGCCTAACAGGAATCCTATTACAAATCAGAATATAAACATTTAATCCTCTGTTTAAAGCATCAACTATCTCTTAAAGAAATTAATAAAAACAAAGAATTTTTCACTAAATGTTTACGAACCATTATTCCAATGTAGTGCCGATAATGTAGGGGTAACGGCCCATCCATTTGCAGTAGATAGTGTTGAGTTTTTAAGAAACTTTCTAAATATTGTGGGTGGAAAACCATCACTAATGTAATGTTATCCAAACGACCCAAAGCAGCAAAAGAATCTGCAAATAAAGCATGCATCTGTGCGTCTTCACTCCCCACTTGGAGAATCTGTATAAATGCAAGAAAAACCATGGTTACATAAATTGTAAATTGGTGTTAAGGAAAGAAAATATGCATTAGCTGCATTGCATTACTTAGAAGCAAAATTTGGTTTAAGAGAGAAAGGTTACAAATTTAAACTCAACTGGTAACAAGATAGAAGAATAAACAGTCATATAGTAGAGGATAAACAACAAAGGCTGAACATTAAAGGCCATCTAGATAGGCTGCTTGCAGACTCGGCCAGAATCCAGAAAAAGCAGCAGATTTAGATTATCAAACTTACAGAGCTTTTCAAGCAGACATTAAAACCTTTCCTTACAAAATTACAAAAACACCTACTCTCAATTTAAGGAGAAGCAAAATTAATAGCAAACAATCTTTATGACAACAAAGCATAGATGCTTTTACATATATAGAATTAAAGATCCAATCTAGCATTGATACTAGCCTGTGGAGATGTTGAAGACTAAGTAACTCAGTTTATGGGCATGCCTAAACAACATCTAAATATAAGCAGATGGAGTTTTCACTGGTCAAAAACAAGTCTTGGCTTTGCTTTATTAAATATTGGGTGTTAAAAAAACATCATGAAATACTAGAAATCAAAACGACTATAACAGCTTTTTAATCCCATGGATTCACTGCCAAAGCATGATTAACTGTGATCAACTCTGCGTAAAACATGTTGATCAACAGTTGTTCAAATGCCAAGATGTGGGTCATGAAAGCTTTTCCTTAAAAGCATACAGTTAGTTCACTATGTACTTTCACAAACAACATACCTCCTTCTCTGGGATGAATCTGCTTGGTCCGTGTCCTAGTGGTCGAGGAATTCTAATTCCAAGTTCCTAGAAAAGAAAATTACACCATCTCAGGCCTTCAGGAGTAAACAACATGAACTGAGGCTACAGGAATAGGAGGGAAAAACAACTAGTTGAACAGAGACAGGCTTGTTTTGATGGCTTGTTTTCATGGCTATATATACATACCAACCCTTCTGTTTGTATCTCAAAGCTAATAAGCAGCTTATAATACAACTCTGACTAAAAACAATAAAACCTGTTTCACTAAAACCAGAGTTTTGCATAAAGTACTTGGCAGAAAGTCTAGAACAGAAAGTTCAGCACATAGCAGCCAACCCTGTGGATTGTCAGTGATACAAAATAAGACCAACGTGTTTGTACATCTGAAACTCAACCAACCAAAATATCAATCCCTGTGTATCTTGTCAGGAAATAAAAAAGCAGTACCTCCACCTACATGTCTTTAAACTGGAAGAAGTGTAATTAGTATTACATCTATAATAACACCTCAGTTAGAACAGAAATATTATGAAAAATAGAAACTAAAGTCACAAAAGAGAAAGTACTACAGGGTATGTTTTCTCTGTGGCTGAATAAAACAATTATTAGAGAAACTCATTTTGTTTATAAGTCTGCCTTAAATTTTTTATTTATATGATGTCATCCAACTTGCTTATATTTTACAGAAGCTCAAATGAGAAATTAATGGTTTTTTGCCTTTTGCCATAGTGAATCTAGAATCCCGTACTTTAGTTATAGTGTGTAGCACAGTTAACAAGAACTGACAATCTACTTACTGTTAGGGCTTCCTATTTCCCCCCAATGCAATGTACTTATAGAAACAAAACCAAAGTGATTGGTTTTTTTGTTGTTTTGAGGTCTATGTCCTATCTAGTCTCATTTTGGAAAAAAACTTAGACTTTATATAATTAAAGATTAACCTCTGCTCATATAATTACATACAAATATTATTTCTACTCTCTCCCTACTGCTTCCAAAGTTTCCTTATGATATAAATCAGATGCTTTCCTTTTAAAGAAAAAAAAAAAGGAGTGTATGTGGGGGGGGGGGTACACAGAGAAGGACACCTGGCAACAATTCAAGAAATCTGTTCGAAGCAAATGAAAACCTTTTGAGTAGAGTGGATTTTTAAAAATTAAGCAGACAAGACAAAATGGAAGGGAACCTTTATTTGGAGAAATCAAGATTCAGATTAAAAGTAGGCTCTATTTGCCAATGGAATCCATAAAATAATATATAAATCAAGTAATCTTACATTGGAGGTCAGCAATTTCTCCCTGGTTATTCCACACTTAACACTGAAGATAGTTAATGTTTTAATATTATACCCTTCATTAGAAGAAGCATTTAATTCACTGGTCTGGCCATGAATGTGTCTCAATATCCTATAATAAATGCCAGAAGAAAACACATTCCTTTTATTCAATATATCATCTTGGCATGAATGCAGCCATTTATATAAAGTGATGACTCTGTTGGCCTTTCTAACTGCCAAATTTCTGATACAATTACATTTTAAACAAAATATATCGGACAAAACTATAAGGCTAAAATCAACATTTATCTCATCATTTCTTTAATCTTTGAAAATGATCTTATTTAAATAAAATGCATTTTAGGAAAATACCTGTTTCCTAAAATACGGGGTTTATTACTAATTTTATAACTAAGAAACACTATACTTGGGACTTCAATAGATGAAAAAGAGTCATTTCAAATAGGGGAGAAATGAATTAGTCAACAAATGATCTTGGGCAAGTGGACAGGCACCCAGATAAAAGTGAAGTTGGAGGCTTAACACATTGCCACACCAGAAAAAATTTTTTTTCGTGGGGGCCAAGGTTTTTTATTTATTACAAAAATATAACAAAAACTTTGAAAACAAAATGATCCTTTCTAACTAAATGAAAAATTTGTGTTCTTTTTTGTGTTCTGTGTTTGAGTTATATGCAAATTGAAAAATAGTTTTCTAGGCTCCCAAGGTGAAGAGCTGTGTGAGTTACATATGCTTCATGAGGCCCTGGGCTCAAAACCAGAGTGAGTTATATACAACTCACTTGGCAGTTCATGTGTTAAGTCATACTTTACTCCACAATAATTGGAGCTAAATGTAAAAAAAAACCCAGAAAAACCAAAATATTTTTATAGTACTAGAAGAAAACACTCATAAAGTGGTATAGGCCTAAGAATGCCACAAAACCCAAAAGTCATAAAATATAAGATCGATAAATTTAATGATATAAAAATTAAGACTTTTGCATGAGAATATATGGAAAGTCAAAAGTAAACAGAAAACTGGAAAATGTATTTGCAACTCTAACAAAAGTTTACATTTTTAAAAAATAAAGACTCCTACAAATCCATAAGAAAATCTCCAGCAACCTCACAGAAAATGAGCAAAAGGACACGGACAGGCCAAAGAAAAGGAAATACAAATGGTTGAAAATTGCTCAACACTTACAATAAAACAACTACAAATTATTATTATTTTGAGACAGAGTCTTGCTTTGTTGCCCAGGCTAGAGTGAGTGCCATAGTGTCAGCCTAGCTCACAGCAACCTCAATCTCCTGGGCTCAACCAATCCAGCTGCCTCAGCCTCCCAAGTAGCTGGGACTACAGGCATGCGCCACTATGCCCGGCTAATTTTTTCTATATATATTAGTTGGCCAATTAATTTCTTTCTATTTTTTATAGTAGACACGGGGTCTTGCTATTGCTCGGGCTGGTTTCAAACTCCTGACCTTGAGCAATCTGCCTGCCTTGGCCTCCCAGAGTGCTAGGATTACAGGCGTGAGCCACCGTGCCTGGCCAAACAACTACAAATTAACTACACTGAGATATCATTTTTCTCCAAAAAGATTGCTTAAGATCAAAGAGTTTGATATAACAGGCTATGCTGGAGAAGGGGTGTAGAAACAGTCATTTACTGCTTATTCTAATTCCTGATGGGAGTGTTTTGAAGTGTGAGACAAAAACAGGAGTACAAGGAGCATAAGGAGTATAAATTATAAATTACTACAACCTTTAAGGAGGTCATTTTGCAATAATGATCAAAATAAAAAAGTCACATACCCTTTGAATTCCATCCTAAGTGTTAACCTATAGATATTCACATTTGTGCAATGTCTTATGTAAAAGGATAACACTGTAGCAACAATTTCTAATAGCAAATGACTGAAAACAACCTAAGTGCTCATCAACAGAAGACTATTTCAATAAAGTTCAGTATGACCATATAATAGATCAGTATGCAGTCTTTACAAAGGATGACACAGCACTACTATATGGACTGACTTTAAAAGATCTCTTAAGATTTCCAAGATAGGCTGGGCGCTGTGGCTCATGCCTGTAATCCTAGCACTATGGAAGGCCAAGATGGGGGGATCCATTGAGGTCAGGAGTTCCAGATCAGCCTGAGTGACCCCATCACTACTAAAAACAGAAAAATTAGCCAGGGTAGCAGCATGCCCTTGTAGTCCCTGGGGAGCTGAGGCAGGAGGATGGCTTGAGCCCAGGAATTTGAGGTTGCTGTGAGCTAGGCTGATGCCACGGCTCTCTAGCCTGGATAATAGAGCAACACTCTGTCTCAAAAAAAACCAAATAAGTAAATAAAAATAAAAATAGATAAATAAAAAAGATCTCCAAGATTTGTGTGTGTGGGAGGAAGCGAAGTGTGAAATATGTATACATTTATGTTATCTTAAGGAGAAAAAAAGCCTCAGCAATTCCATTTCTAGGAATTTGTCTTACAAATAACATTAGCAGAATGTGTTTTTTTTTCTTTTTTAATGAGACCAAACTGATAGCACATGGGCTTCAAAACAAAAAGGTATATAAATTACATTATTTTGGTTTTGTTACTATACCAAATATATAGTTAACATACCAAATATTATAAAATAATAGTTTTATAATTCTAAGAAGGTAAGTTATAAATACTTGAGAAATGGCCACGTGCAGTGGCTCACACCTATAAATCCCAGCACTGTGGGAGGCCGAGGAGTGAGGATTGCTTGAGCTCAATTGAATTTGAGGCCAGCCTGAGCAAGAGCAAGACCTGTTTCTACTAAAAATAGAAAAAATTAGCCTGTAGTCCCAGCTACTCAGGAGGCTGAGGCAAGAGTTTGAGGTTGAAGTGAGCTATAATGACACTACTGCACTCTAGCCTAGGCAACAGATTGAGACTCTGTCTCTTAAAAACAAAACACCACCACCACCAAAAAAAAAACACCAAAAAGCAAACAAATGAACAAATAAAAAAACCTTGAGAAATGGGATATTTTCCAATAGGCAGGGTGAGGATCTCTCCTAATGGTTCTACGTAAATCTCAAGTCTTTATAAGTCCATCCCTTCAGCCAAATTTAGGGGCCATATTGATATCACTGTTTCCCATCTTCCTTGGGCATTCAATGGCCACATCCTTCCTTCCTGGTTCCTTTAGAAATATATTCTTTTAGAGTGAAAAACTATTTAAAAATAGAAATGTTAAGAAAAAGCAAACATTCTTTGGAATGTATTAGAGACTCATTACACAATATCTCTTAGTGTTGAGATCACACTCATTCCTTGATGAGGCACCAGAGAGCTAGGGATAGAAAAATGGGAAAATTAAAGAAAGGACTGGAAAGGAGCCTGACATTCAAGACTCCCATTTTATTATTTTACCTAAGTCTAGTTTTAGGTAAAATAGAATTTTACCGGGCTCTCACCTGGATTACCAGAGTCAATTTCCAACTAAGCTGAAGAGGTTGTGAGATGTTTGTGCAATTCCACAAAAGCAGAAAGGAGGTAGAGGGAGAAAAGAGAGGAAGAAAAAACTGAAAGGAAGAGAAAGGGTGTGTGTGTGGGGTGACAGATGGATTTACAAAAAAAAAAAAAAAAAATCAATTCTTTCCCAAACAGAAAAGGTTGATTAGGAGTTATATAATAAGAAATATAGTTACTGCTGTTCTAGAATCAAATTTGTTCTTTCTATATTTGGGGGCTAGACCCAAAAGATGTACTTTATTCTCCCTCTTAGCTAACAGATTAGGTACATGATAGGGATACAAGAACATGACATGATCTTTTCTACTTAATCTCATGCCTAATAAAAGACAAAGGGCTAACTGGGGTGTTTCTGATGAGCTCTGAGATTGCATTCCAATGTATCCTAGTCCATATATTGGCAAGAAGTGGATCATTGACTCCATTCAGCCTCCCATTGCACACAAATTAACTTCTGGGAAAAGTAAACAGGTGGCAATTACCTTTAAAACACCCAATGGGACTTGTTATCACTGGTACTTTTATGAGGGTCCTCATCTTGAAAAAAAAACACACCAAAGTATAGCACAAAAATGGAATAGCGTTGTTAAAACAATTTTCCCCACACATCAAGTATGGTATGGAGAAAAAAGCACAGCAGATTCAAGGGTTGGGCTCATATCAGGATCCTGCTGTTTAGTAAGTGTACAACTGCCAACAAAGCATCTAATCTTTAAGGGTCCTAATCTATAAAATAGGGATAATAATGATAAAATAATACCACCAATCCCAACTATCTCATATTATAAATTATATTTTACAAATTACACACACATACATACACACACACACACACACACCCTTTATTACAGACTCTAGTCTTATTTTGGGTATAAGGTCTAACAGATTTGGCTATCTAATTTTTCAATAGTAGCAGAGTAAGACAGGTCAGGTGGGGTTTCTAGACTGTGGCTGGCACCCTAACATTAGTGATATCTGGGAACCAAAGTGCCTTTTAGTTTTCTGCATCTTTCTTAGCTCACATAAATGTGAAAAAAAGCAATCTAGAGCTAATGAAAATAAATAATAACAAAAGCAGCAGCAGCAGCCATAGCTAATACAAAGTATTTATGAACTGAGCACTGTTTTAAGTTTTATTCTCTGTAAACAAGGAGCAAGTTTTGTATCTATGATATTAAAGTTTATAAAGAATATTTGGTGTTCTACAATATCCATGAAAAAGTCCCTTAGGTCAGTCTATGAGGCAGGTGCTATTATCATTTCCATTTTGAACAGACAGATAATGAAAGCCCTGGAATTTAAACCCAGGTATTGAAACTCAGAGTCAATATCAAGTGGTTGATATGGGGACTGAGTCCAGGAAGTCTGGTTCTACAGCTGGTATTTCTAATTATTACTCTTTTGAGCCTCTTTAAGAGTTCTTGATACCTTGGAGATCCTGTTAGATACCACTGTTATTATACAATAGTACTCTTGGTTTCTAAGAGGTTAAAGTTTTAGTTTTCTGGAAAATTCACTTTTGAAATGTCTTAGTCACATGACAAATCAGTTACAACTATTTTCTAGCAGGTGTTGACCAAAAAAGGCACCACAGGTGTTCAATGGGGTAATCATAAGCCAAACTAAATATATTTTATAACTTCCTATTTAGCGTACTTTGATTATTCCTTCATCTATAGGGGTAAAAAACTGAACTACAGACTTTGAACAAATTTTGGCCAATCCAGATTCTAGGAGGCAGAACTGCCAAGAACAAATGGCCCTGTTGAAAAGCAGATGTAGATGCTAATCAGAGCACAAATCTCACAGGCTCTCTGTGAAGGTGTGGCTGGAAAAACTAACATAAGAACTAGTCCTCTCCCCTCAACAATCCTAATAGCCATCTTTGAAAGAGATAGTAGCAACAGCCTCCACCATCACAATACTCCTTCAAATCTGATATAATATCTGTTTCCTCAGTGTATAATATTAACACATTAATTTTCAGAGCAAAAATTCTTAGTGAATGTTGACTTTAGGAACACAGACTATGTATATATTGTATCGCTGTATGAATCAATGTTTGTGTAGTGAAATGTACTGTTCTAATCAGATGTTTTAAATTTGTTAAAGATAAATTCATGAATCTATATCAATAACCTTAAGTGAAAAAATGATTTGCCACAAATGCAAAATCAAGCATTTGCTGGCTTATGGTGTATATCCACCTACAAAATTTAGTTGAAAAGTAAAAATATGCAAATCATTTGAATTATTTTTCTCATTATACTTATAGGTGCATTTTTTACAAAACTTGTTTAGATGTTTTAGCATATTACTGACAATCATAACATTGCTGGCAATTTTATTTTATTTTTTTAATTACAAAACCAGTACATACTTTTTGAAACACATTTCAACAAGATAAAGATTTGTTGTATAAAAAGTAAGAGTTCCCATTCCATTCTCCCTTCTCTTGGAGAATTCACTGCTGGGTGCTGCCCTTTTCATATTCATATTCATAAAAAACTTCAAATAGAAATGAAGAGATCTAGAACTTTTACAAAGAAATAACCGTATTATAACAAAATGTCCTAATACTTCTTTTAAAATAGTCCTTAACACTACTAGGGAATTCAAGAATATTAAAAGTTAAGGTACTTTCCTGGGGGGTCTTCTATGAACTATATTTTAGGAAAAAAACACAACTTACTTCAAAGTACTGCATTTGTTGAGGCTGACTATTGTGTGCCCTACACTTTGCTTAGGAGTTCCACTCCTGGAAATTGTTTAATTTAAAAGTATTATGAAAGCTTGCTATTTGAAAGGACTGTATTATTAATTCTTTTGTAAAGTGAACAGTTTCTCTATAAAGCACTCCTTCCTAATTTATCTTCCCACATGTTGGATGTATTAAAAATGAAATGGGAGGATACAAAGCTTTCTGGTTTCCTAAACACATTCCCATAGGCACTGTAACAATGTGCAACCTAAAATGTATCTCTTTATCTTCTAGTTTACATGGCTATCTTTAGAAATTCTAGATCTGGGCAAGAACCAAGATTCTGCACACAAACACCACCAGAAATAACAGATCTATTCAGGCAAGATGATTGGGGCTCACTTCTACTCAAAGTGAGAAAAGATCTATTATAGCCTGCAAACAGAAACTATAAATGCTAATTCAACACTTTCACACTGTTTTCGCTTTGGTAAAGTTTCCAAAGCAACATTATTAAGAGATTTTTTAAAGGCTGCCCTATTATCTGTAAAACAGGGCAGGTAATGTATCCACAAATGTTAAAATCTCAAAAAAAAAAAAATCAGTATCCTACAACTTTTATGAGAAAATGTCTTCATTTAAGTTTATATGAATATATATAGTATACTGATAACATAGACTCCATTTTACAAAAATATAATTACTAAACCTGAGTCATTTTAGTGGGCAAAGCTGCAGAGAAACTAGTTCATATTTGGATTTCTTGAACTAAGGCAATGCAACAATCTGATTTCAATTCAAATTTTAATTAGTATTTCTCCCTTGTCATCTTTTGAATCAAGGCCTTGTGAAGGTTCACATTTTAGCTAAGGTTACATTAGTAACTTTCAAATGGTGTCCTATTTGCAACCTCTTAGAAAAAAATACAAAATGTTACCTGTTTCTGAAGGCCAATTCAGACACAAAAGGGATAGTTTAATAACCAAGAGTAAACGCTCTGCATAACGTCATAGAACTTGCAGAATGTACTTACTCCAGGCAACACCATCTTTTAAATGACTCAAATGTATTTTTTTCTTTTCCTTCTTTTGAGGAGGCAAAGGGGATGAGGGAGGGCTAAACAGCCTGTTTTGACATGACAGGACGCCGAGTGGGGAAAAAATCCACAGGCTGCTTTACCGTGAGACCAGAGCTGTACTGGGTTGGGACTTGCGGAGACTTGTACAGAAGACAACGTTATTTATGTTTTGGAGACTTTCATTTAAATGACCGAGGCAGCAGTCTCTCCCAGCTCAGCATTTTTCACCCGGGGACGACTCAGGGCAGAAAAGGTCTCCCCACCCACCTCAGGCCGCCCTTCACCTGCGGGGCCGGGACGCCCGCCTCCCTGGGGAGCGTCTTCGGTGCCACTTGAGTGCGACTGCTGGGGGGCGACGTGACCTCCGTGTGGCACAGGCAGTTCGGTCGGGTCACCATCCACCCGCCTGGCCCCCCTCGCCCAGGTACCTCGTCCGGGCCGTGGCCCCCGCCGCACTGCTTGCAGCCCAGCAGCTCCGAGACGGCCAGCGAGGCCGCGTACGCTTCGTTCGCGGCGGTGGCCAGGCGCATGTCTGCGCGGGGACGGCGGCGGACGCGCAGAGGAGGCGAGCGCTGGGCGGCCGGCCGCGGCTCCGGGCTGCAGCGCCTCAGTCAGCGGGGACGGCGGGGGGCGGGGCGGCGCCGACAAACAAGCCGCGCGGCCCCGCCCCGCGCCCGTCACTCCACCGCCCTGCGGCCGCGCGCGCCAATCCGGGCCCGGGGCGCCGCAGAGCTCCACCCCCTCGGCGCGGACCGGAGCGGGGCGGCGGGCGGTGTGCCGGGGCTGGGCGAAAAACAAGTCCCAGGGCCGAGCTCCCCAGCAAGAGCTAAGTCTCAGGTCCGAAATGGCTCGCAGGCCTGAAAGGGAGCGTGCACTGAGTCTGGAAAATACAGCGCGAGCCCTCGGGCTGCAGGGAAAGGTGAATCTGCCTCCCCTCCCCGCGGCTGAGCTGTTCACCGAGAGCCAAACAGCAGCCAAACAGCAACAGACCTGACCCTGACAGCGCCGGAGCAATCAAGTTCTCTTTAAATTTTATATACTATTGAAATTTCCCTCCTTCCTTTCCGATCATAACCAAACAACGCTAAATGGGCCGCAGAATGCAGGAACAATCAGGGGGACGGGACCATGGCCTATTTTCAATGTGAAATTTATTTTTGGTAAGCTATGTAAAAACTATAAATATCACTCTCCTATACAGATAATAAGCTTGGTAACCTGTCTCTGAATTGTCTTTTTTTCAAGTATATTTGAAGACTTTAAAATGTCTAATATTCCCTCAAAACTGCCCTGAGTTATAAAAGAGAGAATTTCTATCTCTGAAATCTGATGAGGAACTTGGGAAAATGTAGGTTATAAAGGAGCATAAATAACTGACATTGCTGGATCCAGAACTCACATCTCTCAAGTCCTGTGTCAATACTAGTTCCTTACATAGCTCTATTAACTTTTTTTAAATAAAAAAATCAATTCCTAAGTTAGATCTCCTTTTGCATGTTTGCCCTTGTGTTTTAAAAAGCTTACATGATTGGGTTAAAAAACAAAAAAAGTTGGAACATTCTAACAGAAATCAGCAAGGGGAATTTAAGCCAATAAACAATGACAAATAAAACCAGGGCTCATAAATGAAAATAAGTCTTAGGAGTGAGGTTACAATGTCTCAGAAGACTAAGTTACTCTTTTAGCTCTACAATTATCATATTTTAAAAGCGGTAGTTTAAAAAGGTTACTTTTTATTTATCTCCTCTAGATAAATAAATGTTATATGTTCTCATACACTGCTTTTAAAAAATAGCTAAAGCACCCAAAATATTTTTTACTGATCAGGAGAAGCAATTTTGGGTTAATGTTAATAGAGAAGAAAAGCCTACAGAGGCTTCCAAGCTCTCTTCCACTGAGCACAGCCACAAGAAAAAACAAAAATAAAAACAAAACCCAAAAAACAGTATAATCAGATGCCCACTCAGACTCAGCCATAAACAAATACAAAACAAAACAAACCCAGTAAATCATCTAATTTGCAGCAATATGATGCACCCTCCAGGATAAAATGGTTGTACATGAATAACTTGGAAATATAAATGCATTTGATGTATGAGATTGTGAGCTATAAAAACTAGTTAGATAATGAGGGAAGTACATGAAAAATGATGACTCTGGTTCTAAAATTATTTCTGAAGGAAATAAAAGTTTTAGTTGTCTAGTAGGGAATAATCTTTTTGTGTGGCATTAAAATTATGACATTTGCAAAATGAGAATGCTTATCTTTCTATCTAATGACAGACAAGGAAAGAGCAGGCATTTACCTGACCCAAAAGTGGTCAAAATAATTAAATGTTAAACCAGCAAAACTGCATACATATAATGTCTGATACTTAATGCCTGCTAAATATTTACTGAAGAACCATTTCAGATATATTGAAATCTGAAATTGTATAGAAAGCTTCAATTAGGATTCTTTTCCCCCCAGAAAGTTGCTATCTTTTATTTTAATGCTGCCTTACATGAAAAGAAAAATAATTTTAACTTATGTCCTAATTTAGTGATTTACTGAGAACCTTCAAGCCATTAAATGTCAAGATTCCTTTATGGTCTCTATAAAGACTGACCTAAATTCTTCAAAGAGTATTAATTTCTGCTTGCTTCCATAGAGCATACTGGGAATTAGTCACTCTATTCTCCAACACAAAAAGTTTGCCTCCAAATAAATCTACAGTAACCAAGAGTTCCAACAAATGTTAATTGACCAGCAGATATCATTGTGTAGATTTCGCTACTGAAAATATTTAATTCCAAATCACTGAATAAAAAGTTTGTATTTTCCAAGGATTTCACAGGTAGTTCAGACATCCTGAAGGTGTTTCTCCTCTTAACCTCCAGTGCTGAACACATATAGGCACACAATAAACATCTGCTGAAAACATGAATAGTGATCAGAAAGGACTATGCTTTTTTCTTTTAGGACTATGCTTTTGATGTTAATATTTATCACAGGTTATCAGTATAGGCCAGCAGCTATTTTCCAAAGTTTGCTTTTAAACATTACATTTCAACATTTTATTTCTTTTAAGTGTCCTGACATTTAATCCAAGAAGTAATAATCATTTTGAAATATTTCCTTTCTTCTTAAAATGTTTTGGTCAACTTACTCAACTGTATCAAAGTGAGGTTCATTGCCTCTCCATCTGTCCTTAGCAGTAATGCTCTCAGCCTTATTTTTCTCAAGAAAAAGTTGATACTTACATGTAAAAGCACAGTGGTGTCAAATGACTTGACCTTAGCAGAGAACAATGACATATTAGGGAAGTCCAAACTTGGAGTGGTGGTTCAAGATAGGCTCTCTGAAGGGAAAAGACACCTGAGCTGGAGTAGAGAGGCCTTGGTAAGAAAATATGGTGGAGGGTTTGTGAGAGTAGAGACAGAGTTCTAAGTAAAAGATCATGTGCAGGCCGGGCACGGTGGCTCACGCCTGTAATCCTAGCACTCTGGGAGGCCAAGGCGGGCGGATTGCTCAAGGTCAGGAGTTCGAAACCAGCCTGAGCAAGAGGGAGACCCCGTCTCTACTATAAAAAATAGAAAGAAATTAATTGGCCAACTAATATAAATAGGAAAAAAAAAATTAGCCGGGCATGGTGGTGCACGCCTGTAGTCCCAGCTACTCGGGAGGCTGAGGCAGGAGGATTGGTTGACCCCAGGAGTTTGAGGTTGCTGTGAGCTAGGCTGACACCACGGCACTCACTCTAGCCTGGGCAACAAAGCGAGACTCTGCATGTGCAAAGGCCCAGAAGCAAGAGACAGAGTGGTCTACTAGGGAAGCAGAATAAAGAAAGCTCATTGGGTCTGAAGCAGAGGGTAGGAAGTGAATGGAAGTTTAGGTAAAAGATACATAGTAACAAGGATGATCAAGCTTCATTAAGGAATATGAATTTCATTCTTAAGGGTACTGTGGAGTTACTGAATATTTTAAGCAGTAGAGTGACCTTGGATTTATATTTCAGCCAAAGTTTAGAAAAATATTAACATATTGGAAGGGGCAGAACTGGAAGCAGAGACATAAGTTAGAAAGGCTGGTGAGGAAATCTTGGCAAGGTAAGAGGGTGGTCCGAAGAACAATGGGAATGGAGAGAAGTGTAGGGATAAAGGTCAGTTTTGTCTCTCCAACATGGTAATAAGTTCCTTAAGGTAGGCAATCATGCCTCAAACTCTTGTTTTTTAAATTTAGGAGATAAGTCTCAAATTATCTGCTTTCCTGACCAAGCAGCTTCCCCTGATGCCATTCAGTCTTTAAAAGTATAATCAATTAATGAAAAGGAATAGGTATATTTTAGTAGAAAGAATAATCAAGTTAAAAGGCACAATCATACTTTTGTGGATCATATATTAAACCTTGAAGTTTCTCCTTAACCAAAGGAATTAGATGAAAGTACTATAGATTTACACATCTCTTCATTAGAATCAGGATTATATGTAATACAATAATTGGTTAGAAGACACAAAGCAATAGTTTCAGCCATTAAATTCAAGAACTCCTTTAAGGGGGTGAGGGGGATGTTAGATTTATCTGGTTTAAGCGTTCTTGAAAAATTTCCTATTGTCATTTAATATATTTCATTTAAAATGAATGCTGGTTTATAAGATTACTTCTGCTTACTAATTTTGTCAGGATTTTTTTTTCTCCTCCAGCTCATATCTTCCTGTTTTTGTCTATATAGCTTGTCTGCTAAGCACTTTTTTCCTTTTGACATTATGTTCTGGGTACATTAAGATCCTTTTAGCGCTGAACTTTAAATTTATTTTGTTCTCTTATTTGCTCTCTACTTTTTTCACTTCTTCAATTTAATTTTTAGAATTATATTACTTTAAAGGAGCAAGAATGTTGACAAATCTTTGGTCTTTTCCTCTCATTTAGGGTTTCTTTTTTTTTAGAAATGGACAGTATTTTAACTCTCTATAAGGGATTTAGAAATATGGGCCATCACCCATATTTGTAAATAAGCAGTATTCCAAAAAGTATCAGTGGTTTTAAATTAGAAAGTCACTTTTACCCTCAAAGAATCAGTGTGTTAAATAGTGGTCAGGTTTTCTAGGCTGATAATAATAAGACCAGTGATTTACCAACTCCCATGTGTCAAATAATACTTCAAATGCAGATATTTTTATTTTATACATTTGTGACACTGAAACTCAAAAAAGTACTAGTAACTTGACCAAGGTTATAAAACTAGTAAAATACAGTCTGGGATTAGAACCCAGGTCTACCTGAATCCACAATAGTAGTCACTATCTAGGGCTGTTTCTTTTAATCAATATACATTTAAAATTTTGACAACTGTGTATTAATCCTAAGTTCTTTATTCTGGGGGCAAGAAAAGAGGGCAGAAAGAAGGAAAATTTATCTCCCTTGCTTATACTCAAGGTGAGATTTGGTTTAAAAAAAAAAAAAAACAAGTCATGGAATGAGTGATCTTGGTCTTTGAGAGCTTCTCTTTTCCATTTCTCTATTCCTGTCACTCCTCTCAGAGTCTCTTTCCAGGCCTTTGGTGACCTCATGCTTCCCAAAGCTCCTTCACTACATATCTTAGCTGGGTTTATCTAACCTCCTAAATGTTCTTCACATTACCCATTCCTCTTAGAAAAAGTGGCATATTTTAGGAAGAAAGCAGTCCTCTCAAACTAACTCACACTATTTATTGTGACTGATCTCATTTATTTACTTAGTCTATGTCAATAGAATGTAAGCTCCTCGAAATCAGAATGTTTATCTTTTTTGTTCACTGCCATATTCTCAATGCCTTAGTATCCAGCACACAGCAAACCCTCAAAAAGCATGTATCGAGTGAATGAATGCCAAAGAATGTTTCCATTTAGAAAAGCTTAATTCAATTAAAAGCTTAATAAATTTCAAATTCAATATTCAGGGTTTTGAAGATTTGGACAGTCTAGACAAACATTTTTGGAGGCTTGGGGGGCCACTATATAGTCAGGCAGGCAATGCTTGGTAATCAGCTTGCCCTTGGATTCAGCTCTGCTAAGCAACTTATTTTTCAGAGTCTCTCCACTTATTCTCCGTGGGAACTCACAGATAGTCCCAAGCTTCTTTGATTTTTCTGTGTCTGCTCTCTTAAACTACCAGGACAGCAGCTAAATAGGTTCTGGCAGCAGCACGTATGGATGACTTGTTAAGTTGGGCAAGTACGTACAAGTCAGACACAAACTGTGTCTGACAGGGCACCATTGTTTGACAAGGTTCATGAAACATTTTGTAACCAAATTTTGCTTTAATATCCTCAGGTCTATCTAAGGTGAAATGATAGGAAAGAAAGTATCTGTTGAAATATCAAAATTAAATGGGAGCATTCATTCAGAAATATTATAACTTTTAGAGGATAATTACTTTTCAGCATCATTGTTAAACTAAATAAGAAGGAATGGGCTTAATTTGGAATACTATGAAGTTCAGGAAAAAGGTGAGTCTGGTAGGAAGTGGACAGTTAGGACTTTATGCCATATGTTTTTAAGAAACAGTGAAGGATTTAAAGGAGGAGAATACGGAAATACTGATACAAACTAAAAAAAAAAGGTAACTGAAGATACTAAATATATACAAATAGATATATTTCTCAGACTATGTAAATGTTCTATATGGTATAATTTTATTTATTATTTATTTATTTTTTATGAATGAGATAGAGTCTTGCTCTGTTGCCTTGGCTAGAGTACACTAGTGTCATCATAGCTCACTGCAACTTCAAACTTCTGGACTGCAGCGATCCTCCTGCCTCAGCCGGAAGTACAGACACAAGCCACCACGCCCAGCTAATTTTTCTATATTTTAGTAGAGAAGGGGTCTCATTCTTGCTGAAGCTAGTCTCAAACTCCTGACCTCAAAGCAATCCTCCTGCCTCGGCCTCCTAGAGTGGTAGGATTACAGGTGTATGCTGTGCCTAGCCTATGTTGTATAATTTTTAAAACAGTTTTTGAGAGGCTAGATTTCATTTGTACTTAAACAATGCAAACATGTGAAAATATTTTTAAAACTCTCATAGTGCTTGTATTTGTGGGCACAAGAACTGGTTTAAGTGTTTATAACCTATAATTTTAAATACAAGGAATTAGCCAGGTATAATATTTAAAAAAATCTTTTCAAAATAGATTAAAACCAAACCTAGCATGTTTAGCTTATCCTCTGCCCACAGACATGATGGAATTGAACTAATCCCATTTTACCAAGGGATTTTATTCATGGTTAAAATGTTTGGGCTAAATGTATATTAATGAGTCAGTAGGTTGATAATCATGACTGAATTTTAAAGATAATTTTAAAGATAAAGATAATTTTAAAGATAATTTTGTTTCAAAGAAAAGCAAAACAATGGCAATATTCTTAAAGTTTTAAATCAAGTTATCTTTTGTTTATAATAGCTATCCTGCCCCATGATTATTAGTACCAATTGGTGAATAGAATTCTGCAATATGTGCTTTGCTTGCACATCAAAGAACCCCCACTCAGTTCCTTTGTGATAATCTTTAGTTGTAGGTCCTCTAATCCTTTAAATCACCTTCTTTCTTTGCCTCCTATGGAGGTCTCTTGTTTTCCAAGAGGGTATTAAGTTGTAGATACTTAACCTGAGCACAAAGTACAAGGCCACATCTAGAGACTACTTGCCTGTTATTATGCATCTTAAAAATAAAATGCTGTTCACTGAACTTTCCCATCTGTTCTGCCCTCCAAAATCCTCACTGCACCTCTGTGGGCCATGGATACATTTAGGGCACTGTAATTCAACAAACAAAAATGTTTATCAACACTAGCTTTCTGTTTAGCTAAAACATGCTCTAAAAAAAAAAAAAGATAATACCACTTTAAAAGTTATGCTTTTTACATGAACTCAACTTTGAACAGAATTCAAGATCATTTCATTTGTAGTAATAGAAAATCTGACTTTCCTAATTATTTTGTTCTTATTTTTTGGCAAATAATTAAAAAACACTAAAATAAGGCTGGGCGCGGTGGCTCACGCCTGTAATCCTAGCACTCTGGGAGGCCGAGGCGGGTGGATTGCTCGAGGTCAGAAGTTCGAAACCAGCCTGAGCAAGAGCAAGACCCCGTCTCTTCCATAAACAGAAAGAAATTAATTGGCCAACTAATATATATATAGAAAAAATTAGCCGGGCATGGTGGTGCATGCCTGTAGTCCCAGCTAGTCGGGAGACTTAGGCAGCAGGATTGCTTGAGCCCTGGAGTTTGAGGTTGCTGTGAGCTAGGGTGACGCCACGGCACTCACTCTCTAGCCTGGGCAACAAAGCGAGACTCTGTCTAAAAAAAAAAAAAAACAAACACTAAAATAGAATTTTATTCAGATGATATAAGTTAGAGAAGGTATTCTTTCTTAATATTTTATAACTCTAGTTTTAAAAATATATTTTGGCATATAAGTTTATGTATGGATGTCAATACTGTTATCTTACCAATTAACAGAAATCCTGACATTTGTAACCATGTAGCATTCCATCATTTATTGTTTATAAATATTTACTGAATGCCAGTCATATATATGTAATTTCTTAAGTTCTATGAACAAGCAGAAATATCTCAATTTAAGATTGTGATTTAGGCCGGGCGCTGTGGCTCATGCCTGTAATCCTAGCTCTTGGGAGGCCGAGGCGGGCGGATTGCTCAAGGTCAGGAGTTCAAAACCAGCCTGAGCAAGAGCGAGACCCCGTCTCTACTATAAATAGAAAGAAATTAATTGGCCAACTGATATATATATAAAAAATTAGCCGGGCATGGTGGCGCATGCCTGTAGTCCCAGCTACGTGGGAGGCTGAGGCAGGAGGATTGCTTGAGCCCAGGGGTTTGAGGTTGCTGTGAGCCAGGCTGACGCCATGGCACTCACTCTAGCCTGGATAACAAAGCGAGACTCTGTCTCAAAAAAAAAAAAAAAAAAAAAAAAAAAGATTGTGATTTAGTGTCTGATTTAGACTGAACCTTTCATATAAGTCATACATATTGGCAGATAGCATGAGACTCTGTTATGGAACATCAAATGGGAAGTCATCTAGTTTATTACCCAACTCTCCAAAAAAGGGGAAAAAAGAAAGAAAAAAAGAAAACACAATCCAGCTTGAAAATCTCTCTCTCTCTCTCTTTTCTTTTCTTTTTTTTTTGAGACAGACTCTCGCTTGGTTGCCCTGGGTAGAGTGCACTGGTGTCATCATAGCTCACTGCAACCTCAAATTCCTGGGCTCAAGCAATCCTCCCACCTCAGCATCCCTGAGTGCTAGGATAACAGGTGTGAACCACTTTGCCTAGCCCTGAAAATGTCTTAACTAACCAAACCCCTCTAGTTGTAGTACCCCAAAATTTAAAATGAAGGGCAGCTGAATTTTCCTGATCTCTCATACTATATTTCATTCCTGAAGTTCTAATCTTTTAATATAATTCCTGATTTTATCAAGAATTATATGCTTTAAGCTAACTAGAACCTGGCCTCCTCCTGCTTTAGGTTTCTTTGTACATTATCAGTGGTTTTGAAATTTTATTTCTTAGAATAGATTCTTTATAAGTACTTTAGAGATATTATAAAAATAGATTTGACCTTTGTTTTTCAAAGTAACCTACAAATATACATCAACACCAAATTCATTGGAGAATGCCAAGACAATAATTTGTTACTACTAATAAATCAGTTACTAGAAATCAGTTACTTCTTCTACCATCTCTGTGAGCACATGTTTGAAGATTCTTGTACATGTGTCAGTGATTAGAAAGGGTATTGTGTTCTAGTCTTTAAAAAATTCATGCTTGTCTACATCTGCTCAAGTAAAACTATATAGTAATTGGACAGCTACAGTAGGTGGGTAGTTTGCTTTAAAAACACCAGGAGTGGCTCAGGTACATGAGCCACTTTGCTTGGTACATGCTCCTAAAAGTGTATAACAGTCACAGTTTTGTAATGTCAGAGGAATGGACTGCACATCCCATTATGGTTCTTTTAGTTTTAATGCATAGTGTACATTTTGGTGCTTTACATTTTAACTTTTACATTTATAGTAAAGAATTCAAGTGGTTGTTTGAAATCAATAATCCTTTTGACTTTTTTGTTCAAATTTCTGGATCAGTTTAACTGTAGAGTATCCTCAGAATGTAAGGTGAGCTATTTAAAAAGTTTTCATTCAAAACCACTTATCTGTGAGAATCCAGATTTTCTTGATATTATACATACTAGAAAATACAGAAATAATACTGCAACTATTAATGTCATCCATAACCCCATAATTTCAAGTTTTTTTTAAAACATAAAATAGTCCCAGTATTCTTACTTATTGACTTGATAATGAATTTAGTTATTTGAATTTAAGTCATTTATTAATAGTAGTTTTAGATATTATATATTTCAGAATTCTGATAATATTGTTTGATTAATGACCATGCTAAAAAAAAATTAAAACATCTGAAATATCACTGTTTTATATATATATATACACACCTCTCATGATCTGTACCCTAGAACTCACATGTGGCCTGGAGGATCCAAGCTAGCCTGTACCTCTCTACATTACCCACCCAAGGCTTGGGGTCAGGCTTTAAGGTTCAGGGAATGCTCCAAGGATTTCTACTGGTTCCAGCAAAGTGCTGGGAGGATCTAGTTCAAAGTCTCATTCCCATGAATGCCAAATAGAGCCTTAAAGAGAAAGGGCTCTTGGAATCACAGTGGTTCATGATGGTCTACTGAATTACAAATCAAATTCACCTTCACAGTAGTACTTCAATTTAGCCTGTCCTGGATCTGGTATATAATGGAAATGATTATCAATCCTTCTAGTCCTTCTCAAGAAAACATAAAGTCAATTTTATCCTTCAGTGACACACATGCCAGTATGATCAATAATAGCCTTTGTCCTAAATCACAAAAATTTGACCTAATAACTATTTTTATATTACATTTCAATTAAAAAAATTAAGTGAAGTATTTTGGATTTGTTCTTATTAACAAAGATATTATTGATATCCAGATAATCCTTGGTGTTTATAATAGGCAGGTTTTAAAATAACATATTTGCTGTCTATAATTAGAACTTGCTTTATGTCAATACATTCAAGTTTCAAGTATTCAACCAGATTATAAAAGTTAAACCACAGTACTTTATTGCACACTAAATTTACAGATAAATGGGTTTTAAAAAATCTAAACTTCAAAAGATGCCAGAAAAAAGTATGTGGATCAGGGGAAAGAGCAAAGCAGAGTCAAAAGCAGCAGGATGCAGTTCAAATAGGTCACACTCAACTTTTAACTTTCCCTAAGAAAAAAAAAAAAGCTTAGCAACAGCTTTTAGCCAATCACAAAGCAGACAAATAAGTAAGGACTCAACTGTTCCAGATACCAATGAGGTACAACCTTCATTTTTTTTTTCTTTGATTATATAGTGTCAGAGCAGAACATAACAAATTATAAAACAGGATATACTGTCCTAGGTTAAAAGTAACCAATAAAGATAAAATCTCTTCATCAACACTTGGCAAAATACATCAGATTTAATAATGTAGTAATAGTTTGTTTCATCCTTATTATGCCAAATACTGTGTACATTAAAGTTACTTTTAAAATATTAGTGTATTTTAATAAAAATATAGAATTTTGTGGGAAATTTATTTCTTATTGTGAATAGAAGAGAGAGGAAGGAAGATCTATAAGAAAATTCTTCTCTTTTTAGATTCCCTAACCCACAATATCCAAAAATCCATAGGGAACAAACCTTAATAATGAAATGCTACAGTTCAAATTCAAAAACATAAAATATGAGTAAAGCCAACCATATATAAATACCACTTTCAAAACAGGAGCAAGCAAACTGAACATATTATACAGTGCAATTCAATACAAAATTTCCTCCTATTTCTATTACTCAATATCTATCTTTCTTTGAGAGAGGAAGGTTTTCTGAGGATTTAGAAGGGATTTTTCAGAGTTACAGAATTCTTTCCTGTTATGTATAGTGCAGACCTCAGTATTTGCTCAAATTGACAGAGTATCACAATACAGCCATGAAAACACTGTGAAGTAATAGTTAACAATTTTGCTCATTTTGCTTTGGCTTGCCAAATTTATAAAGCATTCAAAAGCAGTTTCCAATATTTTCTGTTAAAATCTTCAAGAATCACATCTTCTCTTCAAGTATTATTAAATCATTTGCTGGTTTTAGTTTCCTAAAAAATAATTTTTTAAGTAGATCAGCTTGCTTTGTCATTATCATCTATTTTCTCCTAAACCTACCATGTATTTTAAGACATAGGAGGTTTGTTAATAATACTGTAAGATGTTGTAAAAAATGAATATATTTTCCTTCAATACTTCATTTTATTCTCTATACCCCTAGAGAGTAGGGGAAAATTAAATAATGTTTGGAGACTAGCTATAGGTTTTGTCAGTGATATCCTTGTTTCATCCTTCTCCTCTATCCTTAGTTGTCACAGATAACCAAGATATATTAAATGAAGAAAAAAGTTAGTTTGAATACATCATTTGGGAAAGAAACACTCTATATCAATCTCATGTTTTCTTTGGGCTCTTAAGCTTTAATAACTTAGAACAGTATCATTCCAAATATTACTAAAAGCTTCTTCAATACACATATCTATATACTAAGTATTGATTAAATTTATAAACTATATGTATGTTGAATGTTATTCAACATTCATTCAACCAATGTTAATTAAGCACCTACTATATGCCAGGCATTATTTTTCTTCCCAGTCTAATATTTTAAAGAACAATATCTATATATTCTTTCTTCTCCTCTATCTTTTTTAGTGTCCTATAGTTATCTACCCACTTGAAATATTTTTGCTCCTAAAGGGGCACCTGTGCTGAGGAATGCCTTTGCAACAAAGGCAAACAGGTACAAAGGGCTTGGAGAAGAGGATTAAGTAAATGAGTACCAATTGATAGAGAGTTTTAAAATCAGGAACTCAAATTTTTAGTCTAAGGTTTGATTCCAAAAGTAGGTAGATACTATACTTTATGGTTTCAGATTTGATGATATTAATAGAATAGCTAAACCATATTGTGGTTAGTATGTTTCGGGCACTGTTTAAGCATTTTACATATATTTTAACTCATTTAACTCTCAATAAAAACCCTTTAGGAAGATGCTATCTTCATTTTATAATTGGGAAATTGAGATAAAGAGGTTAAGTACTTAACCCAAGACCACATGGCCAGCCAGAGGCCTGAGTAAAGGTTAGAACTTAAGCATGTCTGACTACTCCAAAGGAATGTTCTTTCTACTATACCATGATGTTGCTTGACAATGTTTTGTGTCCTTTCTCACTGTTAATATTCTAGTGATTTGGGTCCATCAGGAAAGAGGCCAAGGGACCATAAACTTTTATCATCCTTTCCTATCTTCCCCTGCACTATTTTCCCTGCAATCTCTTCTGTATGACTGTGCACCCCACCCTCTGTGACCACCCAAAACATTAAAACACCATCCCTCTCCCGGAAATCTGGACTGGTTCCCAACTGAGCCTATTACCAAAATAAACATGCTCCATAACATCTCTCAACAGCTTTCTCCCTGGCTATTGCGCTCTTCATACACATTAGTCCTATTCCAATTTCCTCTATTCCATTTATCTACTTGTAGTTCCCCTCTGAACCCTTAGACATTTCTTCCTGACACTTGAAAACATTCTTCTCTCAATGTTTCAGTAAGGATACCTTATAACTTTATTCAAAGATCTTCTAAAATTTCACCTCTGCATGAAAGTTTATAAATTTTGTCATGCTGAGTGAGGAAAATCTTCTACCACTTGATAGGTTACATGCTAATATTATCTCTGAACCTCCAAAATACCATCCACTATATTTTGGATACAATTATAAATAATAACTGTGGATATGCCCATGTTGTGTTCAGTTTTAAGGTACAACCACAGAGTATATGTCTTTTTTGGTCTATGTTGACAGTACATTTTGTTTCAGATGGAAGGATTTAGAGGAAGTATATTTGTGGACATATGTTTATCTTGCTTTGGATTATAACTGCCAGCACCTAGCACACAAATAGATACTTAAAACACATTTTTATTATATCAAAGGTGTTGTATATAAAGAGAAAGCAGTAAGTTTGAATCTAACAAAATGAGTAAAATTGTCCTTTAGCCTAAACAAAGTATGTATTTTATATAAAGGGGAAAAATGAAAACATATATGAAGATTTAAATTGGCAAATAATCATGACATAAATTACTTTCATAGATTTAAAACTTAAGAATTTTTCTAGTGGCTAAATATATTATTGCCTACTCAAAAAATGAAATACAGAATTTAGAGTGATTTTTTTTGGTGGAATTAAATCCAATGATATCTCTCTCTTTCTCTCACCCCTTTTAATGTTTTCCCACACAGGTGAAAATCAGCAATTTTAGCCAAAATAGCCATTAACTATTGATATAGCAATATCTTATTATATCTGAATTGACTTTTTTCGACAATTTTATGAACTGAATCTAGAACATACAAAACAAAAGATAAAAAATAGATGCCAAAGCATATGTATGGTACTCAGAGGAAAACCTTTCTTAGAGACTTATTTACTTTTATTTGGCATACTATTATAACAATGTTAGTTATCCTAAGTCCACAGTAATTTACAAGGGAGTAGGGACTACTGTCAAACTGATAGGAAAAAAAAAAGAATACTCAAACATTTAATCACAAGGGAAAAATCAGAAAATTTCTAAAAAGCAGAGAAACAAGACCTTGAACAGCATAGTAGCAGGAGGATACTTTCTGTACAGGTAAATGGTCCTCCAAACTTTAAGGAGACCTGACAGCACCGCTCTCTCACAGATTAGGTTAAAAACTGATCTCCATAATAGTGATTCTTATTCATTCATGTTGGATAAACACCTAAAAATATTTCTATAGATGCTCCTCAACTTATGATGGGATTATGTCCTGATAAGCTCATCATAAATTGAAAATATCATAAGTAAAAAATGCACTTAATACATCTAACCTACTGAATATGATGGCGTAGCCTCGCCTACCTTAAATGTGCAGAACACTTACATTAGCCTACAGTTGGGCAAAATCATCTGGCAACATAGTACAGAGTAGGGGCTGTCTACCCTTGTGATTGCGTGGCTGACTGGGAGCTGCAGCTTGTTGCCACTGCCCAGCCTCGGGAGAGAATGCAGTACTGTTTCCACTGAGCTTTCTACAGAATGGTTATAGATTGTACACGATTGTAAAGTCGAAAAATCATAACCCAAATCATCTAAGTTGGGGACTGTCTGTGTAGAAATATAATTTAAAATGGCCTAACAGGCAAAGTGGTCCTCAGAAGCTAAAAATGAGCAAGAGGAGAAATCCAGGGAGGCAGTGAGCGCTGAGGCTGGCGGCTGTGGACCCCTGGTAGGCTGGAGGAGCAGCAAGGGAACAGAAGACAAAGCCCAGGACTTGGGAAACTGAGAGGTGGAGGAGACACACTGACTTCCAGCCAAACCACACATGCTAAACTCTTAATGAAAGCATGAACTAGAAAAAACACACCAGCTACAAAAAATGACCAAAAGATTTGCCTGTTTCAACTTTTATTCTTGGTGGAGTGGTACAATCTCCCCTGAATATTCATAAACACAAGGTGGCTTACACATGAGAAGTTGGGGGCTGAAATCCATATTACCCTACCTGGTCTTAAAACAAAAACAAGGCAAAGATTTAGTTTAAAGTGAGTTGGTTAGGAGCCTCAGGCTCCAGTCAGATAAACATATAGATTCTCTCTGAAGGAGATAAAATTCCAATGAGTATCAGCTTATTATTTATATAAAATGTACTATGAAAAAAGGTTCCATTAGTGAGGGTCAGAAGAAACAATAATAACCTCAGACCTGAAAAGACTTCAGATATTAGAAGTATTAGATACACAATATCATTTCACTATGTTTTTAAAAATTTTAAAGGGAATGGAAAGTGTGGGTGAGGAATATGAAACTCAAAAAATAACCAGATTTGAAGATGAATCAAATAGTTTTTATGACTACTGAAACTTAAAATTCAATGGATAAGCAGCTATTGGGCATAACTGAGGAGAGAATTATTAGTAAACTAGGGAGTAAATCTGAATAAACAATCTAGAATGTAGCACAAAGAGCAAAGAGATAGAAAATATAAATGAGAAAATATAAAAGACATGGATGATGAAATAGAAGGTCTAATACACATCTAATTAGAAGGAGGAAATGGGACAGAGGCAATATTCTAAAAGATGATGATTGAGAATTTTCTAGAACTGACTAAAGACACCAATCCTCATTTTTTTTTTCAGGAATCACATTGAATCTCATGCAGAATAATTGAAAAAAGTCATACTTTGACATATAGTAAAACTGAAAAATTTCAAAAAAAGGGGATATCTTAAAAGTCTATGAGAGAGAAAAGACGCAGTACCTACAAATGAAAACTAAACTGAAAGTCTAATTTTCAAGAATGGAAGCCAGAAGATCATGGAATAGTATCTTCAAAATCCTAAGAGAAAAAATGATCATTCTTCAATTGTATAACATATGAAACTATCTTGCAAGAAAGTGAATTAAAGAAACACATTTTGGCTGGGTGTGGTGGCTCACGCCTGTAATCCCAGCACTTTGCAGAGCTAAGGTGGAAGGATGGCTTGAGACCAGGAGTTTGAGACTAGCCTGAGCAACATAGCAAGACCTTGTCTCTACCAAAAATAGAAAAATTAGCCAGGCGTGGTGGTGCATGCTTATAGTTCCAGCTACTTGGGAGGCTGAGGCAGGAGGATCCCTTGAGCCCAGGAGTTGGAGGTTGCAGTGAGATATGATGATGCCTGCACTTCAGTCTGTTGGGCGACAGAGTGAAACCCTGTCTCAAAAAAAAAAAAAAAAAAAAAAAAAAAAGACAGCTTAAGAGATAAAAACTAAGAGTCTGCCACCAATAGATTCTCACTGAAGAAGCTTCAACTCAGTTCAGGAAGAAGCAAAATGATTCCAGAAGGAAAAATACTAAAGTACAGTCAACGAAGAAGAAAGGTTTTTTGTTTTTTTTTTGGTTTCAAACTCCTGGCCTCAGTGATCCTTCACCTCAGCCTCCCAGAGTGCTAGGATTACAGGTGTGAGCCAACACTCCTGGCCAGAAAATGTTCTTCATACTTAAGTTTGCATTTCATGGGTAAAATTCTCACCTACCAGAATAATACATTTCCTAAGGATTCTGAATAGCTTTGTGTGAACATATGCTTTCACTTCTCTTGGCTTAGAGTGGGACGGCTAGATCATATATCAGGTGTAGAGTTAACTTTTAAGTAAATACCAAACTAATTTCCAAAGTAGTTGTACCATTTTACATTCTCGCCAATAATTTATGAGATATCTTCACCAACACTTAGCATTGTCAATTTAAATTTTTTTTAGTTAATCTATATAGTGTAGTGGCTCTCAACTGGGGATGATTTCCCCCACCCCCTGGGACATTTTACAATGTCTGCATATATTTTTGATTTTCACAGCTGGTGGGGGGAGGTTACTACTGGTATATGGTAGGTAGAGGCCAGAGATGCTGATGAACATCCTATGATGGACAAGACAGCTTCCCACAATAAAGAATTATCAGCCCCAAATGTCAAGTGCTGATGTTGAGAAACTCTAGTGTAGTAGTATCTTACTGTGGTTTTAAATTTGCATCTCCTTGATAACTTTGGACATTGAACATCTTTTAATATGCTTATTGGTCATTTGTATATCTTATTTTGTGAAATATCAGTTCAAATTTTTTTGGCCATTTATTAACTTGGATTGATTGTCTTGTAATTGAGCTATTAGTGTTCTTTGTATATTCTGAATGCAAGTACTTTGTCTGATATATGTGTTGTAAATATATTCTTCCAGGTTGTGGCTTGTCTTTTCATTGTCTTAATGGCAGGTCATAAACTTGAAGGTCATAAACTTTTAAAAGATTTTGTATGATTTAATCTATCAATTTTTCATTAATGTCTCATGCTTGTGTTCTATCTAGGAAATCTTTGCAACCTTCAGGTTGCAAAGATTTTTTTTGTTTTCTTCTAGAAGTTTTATAGCTTTAGGTTTTAATTTAATAGATCATATAAATTTTATTATATTTGAAAACCAAACTGGTAAAGTGTTTCTCTCCAGGGAATGGGATTATGGGGGATGACATTTGCTTTTTAAAATATATCTATTATAGCTATCTCCCTGCCATAATTATTATAAATGCTATAGTACAGATAATTTAGAGGGGTGGGAAAAGAATGGGAGGGAAAAATATATCTCTAACAGGGCTAATTTTAATTGGGGCTAACTTTATTTATTGTTGTTGTGCTTCTAGAGAACAAATCTGACCTTAAAGTCTTCTGGTATAACTGCATGCATGCATGTTAAATCAAGCACTGTCTGATTATTTTCTATTAAATCCATGCAGCAAAAAAAGTAAAGTAGTCTTTCTTTCAGAGACTAGAGCAGGTACATGCTAGGGTTAAACAACACAGTTTGACTTCTAGTATCCTTGGATCATTAAAAAGCATCTCTTAAGAGCAATATTAGCCCTGAAAACACGGGAACATGGCTTTGCAAGCGGCGTGGAGTGTGTGGGCCACACCCTGCAGCCCGTAGGTGGCCTTGGCACCTACCGTGCCCTGCCCGCAGCGGCCCAAGACTGCACTATACAGGGGACCCGCTTTGCTCTCAGTGCCTAAATTTACAGAGAAACATGAATAGATAACAACAGAAAATGGTATTGGAGTAGTGGGAATCAGCAACTTTGCACAGGAAGCTTTGGGAGATATTGTTTACTGTAGTCTGCCTGAAGTTGGGGCAAAATTAAACACGATGAGTTTGGTGCTTTGGAAAGTGTGAAAGCTGCTAGTGAACTCTATTCTCCCTTATCAGAAGTACCTGAAATTAATGAAGCTCTTGAAGAAAATCCAGGACCTGTCAACAAATCTTGTTATGATGATGGTTGGCTGATCAAGATGACACTGAGTAACCCTTCAGAAATAGATGAACTAATGAGTGAGGAAGCATATAAGAAATATGTAAAATTTATTGAGGAGTGGAAAATGGAACCCATTTTCCATACAAGTATGAAATAACTTTTTAAAAACAAAACAATATTAGCTGATGCCACGTGGAAAACTAGGCAGCACATACTATAGATGCAAAGAGAATCCACTGCTTAAAACTGATCCTGCCTGCCCACCCCCCCATCTCAGGAGCTGGCCTGGGCCGTGGAAGCAGTGCACTGGACAAAGAGACCCTTTTTATAAAGCTTCCTACTATTTGACTATTGATATCACAAAACAACTAAAGAAACTTTCCAATAAGTCTGCAGCTGAAGAAATGATAAATTGGTACTGGAATTACACAATGGCACACATAGTGACATGAGAAAAGGTGTCTTTGAACTGGGTTTGAGGATTACTTTTAAAAATGTATATTAACTCATAAATTTAAAGTCTAAATTATTTACTTGATAATAGTCTAAAATTCATACAGTTTAACATTTACTCTGAAACAGAGATTTAGAATATGAAGATGATTTCAGGATACTTTTCTACCCTCTCTGCTTAAAAAAAGTTATTTACTCTGGAAGATTTGCAATAATGTAAGCAGTAAATGGGGCACTAAAGAAGGAAGAATGGTCCTAAATTTTACAATGAATTTCAAAGACCTACAATTTTAAGCATTCTAAATAGAGCTCCATGTCCTAGAAAGACTTCTTCTAGCCACTGATGACTAAAGACACTATTAGGAACAATGGAAACCACAGTTTAAAACACAATAATTGAACCAAAAAGTTGGCCTCCAGACTAAATGCACTTGATTCATGGCAGTTGTACTATTTAGAACAATTCTCATGATAAGCAGGAATGATTTTTCTTTATTAAATCTTTTTCTTGAATGTGATTATTGCTTAAGATGCTGTGAATACTGAATTTAAAATGTCTCTTTCTTTCTACCTCCCCTCCCCCATCCACTTCTTTCGCCCAATAACAAGCAGATTTGTCTACTCCCTGTGTTTTTCTTAGTGAGGAATGAAATGTTCAAGTTATTTTCCTGTATAAATTTGTACCCAATTAATGTCTATTTTGCTGAGCTTCTTCAACCCCTCAGAACTCCTCAGTAAGGTTCTTAAAATATTAGGGTTACCAACCCTCAAAATGTTAGGTATCCCCCCACCCACTACAAGTGGCAGGTAAAAATAAAATGGCCTCTTAGCTTGGCCATAGCTTTTCCAGACACCTTGATTGAGGCTTAGAGGCATGTGTATGCTTCCTCTGATTCTCCACTCTCTGGTCCTACATTAGCATGAGTAAGATTCATAGCTCTAGAACCCTCAGAATCTGAACTTGAGTACCTCACGAGAAAGCTACTGCTAGGATCCCTTGATCTAAGAACATGATCTAAGGAGAGATATCACAATCAAGAATATGAAAAATGGGTTCTGGAGAAGCAAGAATATCAGAAAAATTTCTTAGGACTGTGAATGCCCACAAAGGCACGATCAATGTTCTCTGTTCAGAACATTTGCATAAAGTTATAGGTTACTATGAAGAGTAATAAGTCTCTTCTTATGCATTCAGAGTATACCAGGGAGAAAAGACAGTGGGAGATTTCTCTAGTGTATCAATAGACAAGTCACGTTTTTCGTATCTCAAAATATTCTATTCTCAGCTGCCTAAAATTATTTCATCCATAAGTTTCAGGATGGAGTGGAAATAAGTGAAACAGAGGAAGAATAAAAATAACCAGGACCTGAGTTAGAGAGGAATATGTCACAAAGGAAAAAATATGTCTGGAATTTAAGATCCTAAGGTCTTGGAAAGAACCATAAAAATTTCACATTAATTAATGAATATGGTTCTATGAGGAACTATAGAATAAAATGTAAAATGTATATAAAGTTTTATGGTCCACAAATTAATTTCACATAGAGTAACTTATATAATTTCTCACAACAACCTTGTGCAACAGATCTCATTATTCTTGTATTACCCAAGAAGAGACTTGTCATGCAACTGATAAGTAGCAGAGCTATAAGTCCAATGCACGTCTGTTCTGACTTCAGGTCCAGTGTCCTTTCCACTGCTCAACAGTTTAAAATGTTGCTTCAGAGCCAGCTCTTAGGGAGCTTACAATCCTGTTGATCATAAAAGACTCAGAAACAATTACAGAATAATACTAGATAATGTGTAATTCTGGGTTAAATTATATGCCACAAACTACAAATATTCAGGAGTAGAGAGTGAGTAAAGACTTAAAAGATAGGTAGAGGGGAATGGCACAGAGGAGAGAAAAAGCTGAACAAACTCAAGAGACAATAAGGAGATTGCCTTGGGTCTGGCGGAGATGTGAGTTAGTAAGTAGTGGGAAATAGGGTCAGTTTTAGGGAGCCTGGAAAGCCAGTGAAAGATACTGGATACTGCAGGGAGCAATAAGGAACCCTAAAAGATTTTTCAGCATTGGTACAAAGTGGCAAAAGCAGTGATTGTGCCATAGGAGCTCAGGGCAAAGGGAATCTGCGCAAATCAAAGAAAGAGGTAGTGAGATTTACCATTCCTCTTCCTCTCCAGCCTCACAATGCCACCAAACTTCAGAGGCCATCCACCAGAATCATTCCTGGACTTGTGTACATGCTCTTCCCTCTGACTACAAGTCTTTCCCCTCCAATCTTGACCCACTTCTCATCTTTAACCTGAAGTTAGAAGTCACTGCTTTGGAGAACCCTTCCCTGACCCCTCCTGGTCTGGGTTAGATAGCCTCCTTTGCAAATTTCCCCTGTTACAGCACTTCTCACTGAGTACTATCATTTTCAGTGGGCTAGCCAGTCTCCCTTGTTAGATTGAAAGCTCCAAGGGTAAGAAATGGCCCATCTTTTCCAGCACTGAATCCCTTGGTACTTAATGAGTGAATCAGAGGAAGTAAGGAAGAGTGTATGATCAGGAAACAGACTTAGGGGTTAACTTCCCTAAGATTACAGGTTGAGTGTCCCTCATCCCAAAATTTGGATTTTTCTAGGTTTTGGAATATTTGCATATACATAATGGTATCTTGGGGATGGAACCCAAGTCCAAACATGAAATTCATTTATGTTTCATATATACTTTATACACATAGCCTGAAAGTAATTTTATACAACATTGTTAATAATTTTGTGCATGAAATAGAGTTTGTCTTAAGTACTTGTGTGGAATTTTCCACCTGTGGCATCATGTCAGAGACCAAAAAGCTTCAGATTTTGGAGCATTTTGGATTAGGGATGCTAAACCTGTATATGAACAGGTAAGAAGACAGATGCATATATAGGCATACTAAAATATGGAGGAATATAAATTGGAAGATGGCCTCTATCTCAGTGCAGGAGATATTCCAAGCCTGTGTGTGTGTGTGTGTGTGTGTGTGTGTGTGTACTCAAGCTCCTTAATGAAGGGGCTGGATCAGGATCAGGGTTAAGGCAGGAGAAGACATGCCTTTTATAATCATTGCTTGACAACAATAGGTTGTAGTTATTTTTTTGTTTTGTCTTGTTTGTGTTTTAAGACAAGGGTCTTGCTCTATTGCTGGGGCTAGAGTGCAGAGGCATACTTATAGCTCAATGCAACCTCAAAACCTTGGGCTCAAATGGTCCTCTTGCCTTAGCCTTCCAAGTAGCTTACACTACAGGTATGTGCCACCATGCCTGGCTAATTTTTAAAAAAACAAATTTTGTAGAGACAAGATCTTGGTTGGTCCTAAACTCCTGGCCCCAAGCGATCCTCCACCTGGGCCTTCCAAAGAGCTAGGATTACAGGTGTGAGCCACTGCAAACAGCCTAGGCTATAGATTTTTAAAAACCACATTTTGGCTAAAAGGGAGCAAAGAATTCAACAACTGTCATTTAGTAACTATCTACAGAGAGCACAGTGCTTTGCAAGAACCCACACAAGGTATTTCAGAGTATACAAAGATGAATCACAATCCTAGCCCTAAGGAGCCTTATCATCCAATAAAGAACCATATAAGGGAGAATTATTTTAAAGGTATGGAGAGTGCTACGGATTCGGAAGAGGGGTAAAAATCAAGGGATCATAAAAAATGTTTCAATCAGGGAAATGAAGTGATTGAGCTGTGATTTTAGAGAAACCTCTAGGCTGGACTGAGTGGGAGGGAGAAGCTAAAGACAGGTAGACTTTATATTAAAGACACTGCAATGGTATAATTAAGAGGTAACTGGGGTATAAACCAGTGATGTTAGTGAAATGGAATGAAAGGGACATATTCAGTAAATTTAAGAAGGCAGACTCTTAAAAATTGCTTATTGATTAGAAGAAGAAAATCTTTTCCCAAGAAGCTGTTTGCCTCTTTCTACTTTGTACCCAAATAAATATAAGGCAAAGATGGTATTGTCAAAGATAGTTTTGATGAATAGGATAAGAGGGTTATCTTTATTTATAACTGTTCACTTGTGGACAGAATACCTCTAGCTGTTTTTATCCCGCAATATCCCTCTGCAGTTATCTTCAGATCTTAAAGCAACACAATAAGTGGAAAGAGTCAGAACTTGAAAGGAGAAGATCTGGATTCCAACCCCAGCATATTATTTTATCTCCTCATGCCTTAGATTTTTCATTTGTAAAACAGAAGCAGTAATACTTGATAGGGTAGGTTCTAAGAACAAAATTTGATAATATGAAAACTGCTAGAAACAAGCAAGTTACTATATGACAGTGCCAATATTTTGGTACCTTCATACTATCAGGTTACCATCTAAACAGAACATATATTTATAATAAATTAAGAACAAGCATTTATTTAACATTGCCTCTCGTAATAGATTCTACCTATGTTTCTGTGTAGTTATAAAATGACAATCAGATGGACTATATTATTAATATTAATCATGTTTAAAGAAGCGGAAGCAATGGCTAAAAGCATTAAAGTCCAACAATTTGGGTTCTAAGGATAAATTAAATCTCTGTTAACCTCAATGTTTTAACTTATACAATGGGAATGATTATACAGTAGTCTTAGAGAGCCACAGGATTACATGAAATCATGCATAGTGACTGGTTAATAGTAAGTGGTCAGCAAATATTACTGTGAGAGGTAAATAGTAAGAGTTATAGTACACTGAACCAGCACTGCTTTGTCACTTGGAATATAAATTAAACAATGCTTTAGGACAGCATTTGTGAAATACCCATAATTTTACTCTTCCTTTTGGTGTTTTGGGCTTGAACTGTATTTAAGATAAAAATTATTAAGTATTGATGTACTTTTAAAAATTTGGTATTTATATAATTACTTCTCCTGATTACAATATTTACAAGTGTATGTAAATAATTTAGCGTTAAATACAACCTAACCTCATTGATTTTACACATTCTAGTAGAACCTATATTTTAAAAATAATATTCAATATTTTCTTTAATTTAACAACTTTTTGGGTATCTTTTATTATTGATATATTTCCAAGAAAATCTATTGGCCAACACGGTAGAGATAGTTAGTTGTCCATGGCATTATCTCCTTCTTTCATGGTTAATAAAACCCCAAATCTTTAGCTGGGCACACTGCCACTCAAAAAAAAGATTATATTATCCAGCTTTCCTTGAAGCCAGGTGTGACCAAGTTACTAAGCTTTGGCCAATGAGATATAAAAAGAAATGGAGTATGCATAGTAAATGTCACTAAAGTGAGAAAGCATATGCTCATTCTCCCAGTAAATTCTTCCTCTGTCTGAAATGTGGATGTGATGGCCAGAGCTGGAGCTATCTTAGAGATGGAAGCCATATCTTGAAGCTGTCATAACAACAGAGAAAGGATTTGAGTTCCTGATGATTATGAAGCTTCTAAACCAGTCCTGGACCACCTTAATTTACATGGGAGAGAAATAAATTTTCCTAGTTAAGAACGCTTATATTGTGGGTTTTGTCATTGGCAGCCTAATCTAATCCTCTAATATAAACAAAATGAAATCCAGATTTCAAATTCACTTATTTTTCTTACCAACTTTTTTCTCAACTTATGATGAGAAAGGAGAGATGGTTTTAAGGGAGAGAAAAGGGGCCAGTGAATCTATTCAGCTTCCCCACCGCTGCCACAGCTCACATCATGTTCCTAACCTGTCCTTTATGCCCATCTACTCTAGGGCCCATTTTGTTCTTTATCCTAGAAGTCCAACTTCAAAACCAGAAATGCCCTCAAAACAGTATTCATTCGTTTATTACTCATTCAACAAATTTCTGTTGAGTGCTTACTGTGTATTGGGCATTGTGTTAGATGACAACTAAAACAGACCCTGACTTCAGAGAGCTAAGTCAGGCATTTTTTTAAAATTTGCAACATTTTAAAAATTTTTTAAAATTCAGAAGATTGAATTTTGCTATAGCACTACACCTCTGTGGTCCCAAATTTCCCGATAGAATCAAAGTGAAGAGATTAAGTGAGCATAAAAGATTGGGAGAAAGCCAACATACGAAGTGGCAGGAGAATCTCAGTATAGGAAATAAGGTATGGAGGAGGACTCTCTGGAACAAAGGCAAAGATGTGACTGTACAGCAAAGGAAAAAGAGGGACAAAGGAAAGAAACACACATTCATTGACTTAATGGGCTTCATATATCCTCACAACCTCTTTCAAATATTAATGATTAATATGAACAAGCTTATTATTAAACTTCTGCAACTTCTAGAGCATAGCAATCACCCTCCTTATTGTTATATCTGCCCTTTGCAGTGCGAAACTCAAAGACCTTCAGAAATTCTCAAAAGGCTCCTCCCCACTATTTTTTTTCAATTCTAGTCCCATTCAGAATTTCCACCCTATCATACCTCTCATTAGACCCTTTTTCTACCAGTGTACCCCAAGGGAAGAAAAGATTCAGCAGAATGACAAGGGAGGAAGTGTTGTTGGAATCTCCAGTTAAAATTTAGTTTTAATTTTTTTCACAGAAACTCGTTAAAATAGAATCTAAACATCATTTATGCTTCCAGCTCTATGCTGCAACCCTCTGCAGTTAACATCAGCTTTTTGTGGGTTGGCTTTGGGATTTGTCTGAGTAAGAAAATAAGTTCAGGGTTTCAAATAATTAATATGAATTTAAACTTTGCACTATAGTCCTTTTATGAGACATGGAAAGCCTAAATATCATTCTTTGCCTAATAGAAAGATGGCACTATTACCGTTAGAAACATGGCTCCAGAAGAATGAAAAAGAAATAAACCAGCTACTGATGTTGGTAACATCAGTAAGGTAAAAAAAAACAAAAAACCTTTGTTTTTACCGTAGGTTTGAGGAAAGCGTATTTATTAAATACTACCAAGCTAGTTTAACTGTGACATGTAGTTCCTAGTATACTATGACATTATGAAGAAATTTTATCTTAGATTGTGGTTTTAACACTTCACAAATAGTTTTTTTTTCCTGTTAACTTTCAGACAACTCTGCTCAAACTTGAGCTAAATACCTGGAGGAAGTGCTGTCACAATTTTAGCTTTCTTATTTCCAGTTGAGCTATTATTCTCAGCTTAGTTAACTATCATATGTTCACTTATAATTTTCTTTCTAACCTAATAAAAATGCTCTTAAAATAATTATAGTAAAATAATGAAACAATCATAAACCTGAGACAGAGAAAAACAGGCACACTACCCTATCACTACTAACGAAAAGGATTACAAATGTTTAAAATCTTTCTTTGGCTTTAGTTCAGCACCTGAGTCAGGAAATTTACTGATCAAGGTCCCTTGTCCTTTGTCAACAGGGCCCCTGCCCATAACATGTTGCCAAAATATAACTAACTCTTGTTATATTCCTGATACAGCTTAAAAAGACATGAAAACATTATAAGCAGTAAAGACAATCTTTCCCTCCCAATGGGCCATAAGTCCAGAAAAACAAGTTACCTCATTTATGAACGATGGCATGTAAGACTTTGTGATGCAACAATATTGCACTTATGAACTTTTTCAATCAAAATCTTAGCTCAAATGTTGTCCAGCAAGGTTATAAAAAATCTTGTTTTTTCTCTTGTCGCTTAAAATTAGGGCACAAAAAAGAATTCTGTTTCCCCCTCCCGCAAGAACTAAGTGGGATATCACTATGTTGCCCAGGATGAACTCAAAACAACTAGGTTCAAGTAATCTTCCCACCTTAGCCTTCCAAGTAGCTGGGACTATAGGGACACATCATTACACCTAGCTAAAAGTATTTAATTTCACCTAGTAAACATTATTAGGCCCTAGAAACCATAAATCTCTACTCATTAGTACCTTTGCATAGTAAAATTAAGGCAACCTTAATTCACAAGGACTTTGAAGTACTCCAAGATGTTACAATTCTCTCAATTAAACAATGAATTATATTCAGCATCTAGTCCATATCCAATGCAATAATTACAGAATTTCAGAGCTAAAATAATTATAAAATAAATTGAGCGAAGCTAGAATAGAGACTTGGAGTGTCTAAGCACTGATGCTTTCATTCCATAGATGAAGAAATTGAGAGCCAGAGGTGAAATATATAGTTTTAATATAGATGTATTTATCATATTAAAGTTTTTAGAAACTTGGACAATTGTGTATAAAATCAGGACTAGCCTTATGATTTGCTAGAGTAAATGGCTATTTGCTTGATATAATTTCAGAAGTTCTATTACCAAAAAAAGGGACAAAAACTTGTCACCCAAACTCTTCCTTAAAGATGAAAATGGTAAAATGATACCTAGTTATCTTTCTTTTGCATATTTAATTGAGGCTCAATAATGCCTATAATTCTATAAGAAGATTAATTCCATTATCTACTGTTAAAATGCAATACTCTATAAAGAGAAAAGTCTTGAAGCTATATAATGGATTCAAACCTCATGCAGTCATGTAAGGTCAAAATCACGTACAAGTACCCTTGAAAATCTCTTTTGGAAGGCACTATGTTGGAGACTGACATCTCACTTCTTAGTGTGTCCAAAGTAGACATTTTGTCCTGCAAAAGTAGAACAGATAACTTTATTTGCTCTAGCACTAGCTGGAGTCATTGGCTTGTGTTTAGAAGCCTTATATAAAAAAAGCACAAGTCTTTAACACCTGAATTACCCTTAGCACAATAAGATGTTGAGAAGCCAGCAGGAAATCAGACCAAAGGGAATATAGTATATTTCTGTTTCCTATTTCACACTAACTTAGGGGCATATGCTCACTGAGTGGGATGTGGGACAGAATTGCCTATGATACTGACACTTAAAATATTTTCTGCCCTACATTAAAATTTTTTTTGATGAGCAAGAATAGATAAATTTGCATGAGTTAACTGCATGAATGACGTAACTCCATTGTAGGGCTCAGCTCCTTTCCTAAGAGCAGGTTTTGATGGCATATTGGAGCAGGGGGGAAGAAAAGAATAAATAAAAAGAATAGGCTCTGTGCCTGAGAGCAAGGGAGTAATTACACAGGGGGTGGATGAAGACCATGGCTAAAGATCAATTTTGCCTACTTTACATACTTGTCTAAAATATAGATCGCATATGCTGCATAAAACCTTTAAGTCATAATAGCTAATTAACCATACCATCCTACCTTTTCAAATATGACAAATGACTGAGAATTTTCTGTAATTTCCCCTCACTTTTGCAAATAGTATCTATTGTCAAAGTGTCATCATTATATTTTACTATTTTCAGTTCAAGATGAGGTCCAACTTAAAGCAACTTGGAAGAAAGAACATCAAACCTGCAAATCACAGATCTATCTTGTGACTTTTCTTATTGAGTACTGCCAGCAAGCACTGGCTATCTTTATCTTGATAAGCACTGCAAAAGCATCTCAAATAGAGGATTCATAGTCCTATCACCAGTATTAAAAACCCTAAATTACCAAATTATATAAAGATGATTTATATTTGCAGACTCTAAGTTCATTGACTCAAATAGCAAAATGAATTACCTGAAATGGGAACAAGTATTTTCATAAATTTACAAACTAACTTTCTAATAAGAAATCTTTTGGCTACCAATTCAGTTTTTCAAGAACCTTGCTGATCTTTCTTTTTTCCTAACTAGGGTCTTGTTAACACAGAAAATAAGTTAATCAAGTCAATTATTGTGGTTTCAAATCTGAAAAGGAAGCAGGGATGAAAGAGAGGAGCAAGCATAATTGAGGGCCGTTATTCCATGGTCACAGACTGCACCACAGCTGTGGCTAGGATTTCACAAATGTGTATGTACCGTCAGTCAAACAGAGGACTGTGAAAGAATGTGGATGGCTGAACTCACTTAGGACCATGATTGGGAAAACAACTAAATGGAAACACATGGCCCATTGATATCAAGTACAGTATTATCTTTAGCATGAAGACCCCAGTCATGAGATTAGAGATTATTATTTGAATTGCTAGTCTTCCACTGTAGCACTAATGCAAGTTATTTAAGCAACAACAACATTAACAAAACCCCCAATTCTCCCTCCTTTCACAAAGAAATAATTCAGTTTGCCAGGTCTCCTCTAATTTATAAGACATTACATTTATTTAAATATACTTTTTTTGAATTGATTGGGCAAAAAGTAATAAACTGAGGGGTTTTGAGGGTGGTAGTGGGGACTGAAAAAGGATGAAAAGGTTGTATTTAATGTCGGGGCTTTTTTCTGTCAACTTAGTTTTTAAATGTGGGAAAGGTATTATGAGTTTATCATTTTAGTTTTGCCACTTTCATTCTCTGTGTAAACACTTGTCCAAAGACTCTCGGTGCAACTCCAGCAAATTACATCAGGTATTTTGCTACAATGATTAAGCTAAAACAGGAGTCCTTGGTATCACTTCCTCAATTTTATTTTAACTTCTTAAAAACAAATGAATTGTTAACCATCTATGTGACAAATTAGCACAAACTTTTAAAATAACATATCCTCAATTTACACAGTGTGCAACATTTTAAATTGCAACAAAAAAATAGCAGACAACCTTTTGCTATTTCTTTTCTCCAAGAACACATCAAATCTACCAAACCTACTTGTACAAATACCTGTGCCACTAACAAGTAACCTTTAAGCCAAAGCAGGGATTTTGAGGAAAATGAAGAAGTGGTAGAAGTTATTTACCACAATTTTTTTAAAAAAGCAGGAATGGCGATATGAATATCAAATAGAGTAGACTTCAAAGCAATTATCAGAGACAGAGAGGGACATTATATATCATGATAAAAAGATTAAACTACCAAGAACATATGGTAATCTCAAATGTACATCCCCTAGAGCTGGAAAATCTATGACGCAAAACCTAACTGAACTGAAAGGAGAAATAGACAAACTCACAATTATAGCTGGAGACTTCAATATCCTCTCTCAACAATTGACAGAACTACTATACAGAAAATTAGCAAAGATACAGAAGATTTCCATAACACCATCAACCAAGGGGGATCTAATCAACATTTATAAAACACTTTGTCTAACAAGAAAATACACATTCTTTTTAACATGCCCAGGGAATAAAAACCCAAATAGATTACTTTATGGCCATAAAACAAACCTGAACAAATTTAAAAGAATTAAAATCATTCAAAGTATATATCGGCTGATCACAATAAAATCACACTAGAAATAATAGAAAGATAGGAAAATGGAAACTTGGACACACTTGGAAACTAAGTGACACACTTATAAGTAATTTATGGGTAAAAAAGAATGTATAAAGGGAAATTTGTAAAATGGATGAATGAATGAAAATGAAAATAAAACAACCCAAAATATGTGGGACACAGCTAAAGCAGTGCTGAAGGGGAAATTTATAAAACTAATATGTATACATTAGGGAAGAGAAAAAATTCAAATAAATAATCTAAGTTTCTACCTCAAGAGCCTAGAGAAAGAAGAACAGTATAAACTGAGAAGCAAGCAGAAGAAAGAAAATAAAAAAGAATATAAGTCCACGAAATTGAAAACAAAAACAAAAGAAAAAAATCAGTGAAACAAAATACTGGTTATTTGAAAAGAAAAAAATTGAAAAACTTCTAGCAAGACTGATATAAACAAAAAAAAAAAGAGAGAGAGAAGGCATAAATTACCAATATCAAGAATGAATTAAAGGAGTATTACTAAAGACCAAAAAATAATAATGGAATACTATGATCTCTCTACACTCATAAATTTGACAATTTGGATGAAATGGGTCAATTCCTAACACAACTCACCTAATAAACAATTCCCAATTCCTTTTATGAAGCTAGTATTAGCCTAATACTCAAATCAAAGACAGTATGAAAAAAGAAAAATATAGCCCATCATAAATATAGATGCAAAAAATTCTTAAAATAGTAGTAAACAGAAGTCAACAATATATAAAATTATATACCATTACTTAGGGAGATTTATTCCAGGAATGCATGGCTGGTTCAATATCTGAAAATCAATCAATGTAATCTATCATGTTAACAGGCCAAAGAAGAAAAATCAGATGTTCACATCAACTGATGCAGAGAAACATTTGAGTAAATTCACCATTGATTCACAATTTTAAAAAATCTTTCAGAAAAATAGGAATGGGGAAGAGGGTGATTACCTCAATTTAAAAAAGAACTTCTACAAAGACCTACAGCTGGTTTTTATTTAATGGTGAAAGACTGAATGCTTTCCTCTTAAGATCAGGAACAAGGCAAGGATGTCTATTCTCACCATTCTTACTCATATAGTGCTGGAAGTTCTAGTGAGGGCAAAAGGCAAGAAAAGGAAATAAAAGCCATACAGATCAGAAAGGAAGAAATAAAATTGTCATTATTTATAAATGACAATTGTATACAAAATTGTTTAATTTACAAAAAACTCCTAGAACTAATAAGGAGTTCAGTAAGTTGCAGGAAACAAAGTTAATATATAAGAGTTAATTGCTTTTCTATATATCAACAATAAACAATTGGAATTTGAAATTTTAAAAAATTGCAATAACAAAAAATAAAATAGGTATAAATCCAACAAAATATGTATAGGATCTATACACCAAAAATTATAAAACCTTGATCAAAGAAATCTAAGATCCACATAAATGGAGAAATACTTGATGTTCATGGATTGGGAGACTCAATACTGTTAAAGTGTCAATTTTTTCCATTTTGACCTATAGATTCAATACAATTCCAATTAAAATCCTGGCAAGCTATTTTGCAAATATCAACAAACTGATTCAAAAGTTTATATGGAAAGGCAAAAGACCTAGAATAGCCAACACAATACTGAAGAACAGTCATACTAACTGTTTTCAAGACTTACTATAAAGCTACAGCAATCAATATAGCATGATATTGGTGAAAGGACAGACACAAATCAACAGAACAGAATAGAGAGCCCAGAAATAGACCCCTAAAAAGAGTCAACTGATCATTGACAAAAGAGCAAAGACAATTCAGTGGAGAAAGGATAGTTTTTTCAACAAGTGATTCTGAAGCAATAGGAGATCTAACATGTAAAGAAAATTTAAAAAAATGAACTTAGATACAAACCTTACACCCATCACAAAAAAATAACTCAAAATGCATCACAGACCTATATGTAACACACAAGACTATAAAACTTCAAGAAGAAAACATAGAAGATCTAGACTGTCATGGATAATCTCATTTTTCCATAACTTCAGCAATGACTGTTGACTAAGTCTGTAATTACATCTCAGTCCTTTCTTTTGAATCTGAGGCCCATTTATCTAGCTACCTAATATATTTTACCTTGATGTCCTAATAGTCATGTAATATTCAAGGGGAAAAAATGTTGAATTTATCACCTTTTCCCTGCCCATTTCACTGCACTACCACCTCTTATATTCCCTATCTCCATGAAAACCTCTTCATATATCCAGTTGTCCAGCAGAAACCTGCAAGTACTTACCTAGCTAGCTCCTCTAACTCCTTTACTAATCTCTTGCCAAGTTCTGAATGTTTCACCTACTAAAAACTGTCAAATCTATCTCTTATCCTCAAACCCACGCCCATCAATATGGCCCCTCACCATGTCTCTCTGGATTAGAGCAACAGCCTCCTTCAGTCTCACTGTCCTTGCTACATTCTAGCCTATTCTCCACACTGGAGGAATCTTTCTAAAATGCAGATCTGATGATGATTTTTATAGGCTTCCCTTAACTTTCAAAATATTAAATAATATTCAGATTCTTCACACAGCATATAGTTCCCTTCTGGATCTTGTCTCTACCTATGTCTCCAACAATATTGAGTTCAACTTACTTACAATTTTTCAAACATGGTAACTCTTGCGATTCTGTACTTTGCACAAGCTAATCTCTCTGACCACAGTACCTTATCTCCCACTTATTCAGCTGGCTACTCCTTCGTCAGGCTTCAGGTGTCAGCTGAGGCATTACTCTTCTACAGAGCCTTCCGACACTCCCTCTCTGTGTCCCTTTGTCCCCAACCATCCAATGCCCTCTGCAGAACTCTCTTTCACAGCACTTACCATTATGTACTATGATTGCCTATTTATCCTGCCCACCTGTCTATGAGCTCCTTGAGAGTGAGGTCTTTGCCTTATCTGTCTCCCCAGTGCCTAGCATGGAATGTTGCACAGAGTAGATAATACATGTTTCTTAAATAAACAAATGTGAGGCATGATGTGGAAGAACTCTGATTGTGACTGTGTAAATTGATAAATATGACTATAACACAGCTATGTGCTGGCTGTGACACAGTTTCGTTGGGCAAAGGAGTGGTAAAATCATATATACTTGAATAGTCCATTGACCAAAACTATAGACTATTATGTAAATGTGGAAGCACAGACTATTAAATGTTGCCTGGACTCTGGCAGAGTCCTGCTGGGATCTCTCCTATCATGATGAACTTTGGATGTTTTTTCCTTTCTAGTTTTAAAAGACATAAAATTATAGAATACAGATAATTTGCTGCAATCATTCTGATTTACCATGAAGATCTATATTTAGTATCATTAAAATTTGGAGATGTGTCAATTATACTATGGCTATATAATAAAATTTTTATTAGAACTATGAAAATAAAAAAAGAAAGAATTTGATTTTGAACACTGTATGGATTGAAATGAATATATCCTATCCTTTTCTCTAAATGAAAAACCAACCTTCAATAATTCACATATTGCAGAATGTAAGTAAAAAACATTACATTTACAAGCTTTTAAAAAATCTGATGTAATGTTTTTGCTTTCCACATTTATTGAAACAAAGTGACAAGAAGAATGACCTTCACAAATGTACCTCTCTTAATCTTTTGTTTTCCATGATCATAAAGGCCTAACTAAACATTTGTTTGTGAAGTTCAGAGCTAGGAAACATGAGGGGACAAGTACTTAAAACATATTAACGGTTTACTCCTCTATTTCCTCCACAAACCTCTGGAGGACAGAGACTGGGACTTAGTATCTGGATCCCTTTTGCTTAGCACATTTCTCTACACAGAGTTGGCTTTGAAAAAACACTGACGGAATTATGGATGAATGAATAAATGATAGCCATAATTCCTGGAAGCCATGGAGAACATCTTGGCACATTAGAGCAGGAAAAGCTGGTATAAAAAAAAAAAAAAGAGAGAGGATAAATGGATTTAAAAAATGTGGTATATATACATAGTGGAATACTATCCCACCATCAAAAAAATATGAAATCCTGTCATTTGTGGCAACATGGATGGAACTGGAGGACATTATGTTAAGTGAAATAAGCCAGAACAGAAAGTTAAACACCGCATGCTATCACTCATACGTAGAAGCTAAAATAATGTTGTTCTTATACAAGTAAAAAGTACAACAGAGGTTACTAGAGGCTGAGAAGGGTAGTGGGAAGGAATGGGTAGGAAGAGATTTGTTAAAGGATACAAAATTACAGCGAGATAGGAGGAATAAATTCTAGTGGTCTACAGCACTGTAGGATAACTATAGTTAACAATAATATACTATATATTTTCAAATAGTTAGAAGAGAGGATACTGAATGTTCCAACACAAAGAAAGGATAACTGTTTAAGATGATGGATATGCTAATTACCCTGATCTGATCACATACATTGTAATTGAAACATTACTATGTACCCCATAAATGCATATGATTATTATGTGTCAGTTAAAAAATGTTTATAATAAAAAAGAGGAGTGGACATATACTAATATATTATCTATTAATATTCATTGATACATAACATATGTCATATTGAAATAATATATTATATTAATATATTTTAATTATATAGAACCAAAAGGAAGTTCATTTACATAAAACTCTTTTTAAAAGAATTCTCAACAAAATTACATCATAGGAATTCAAAGTCAAAACAGATACAAATACCCAGAGAATAGGAAGTAAATAAAACTACATGTCTGACGTCAGTTTGAAACCTAAGTAACAGCTTTAAAAGAAATTTTTTTTTTTTTTTTTTTTGAGACAGAGTCTTGCTTTGTTGTCCAGGCTAGAGTGAGTGCCGTGGCGTCAGCCTAGCTCACAGCAACCTCAAACTCCTGGGCTCGAGCAATCCTTCTGCCTCAGCCTCCCGAGTAGCTGGGACTACAGGCATGCGCCACCATGCCCGGCTAATTTTTTATATATATATCAGTTGGCCAATTAATTTCTTTCTATTTATAGTAGAGGCGGGGTCTCGCTCTTGCTCAGGCTGGTTTTGAACTCCTGACCTTGAGCAATCCGCCCGCCTCGGCCTCCCAAGAGCTAGGATTACAGGTGTGAGCCACCGCGCCCGGCCTAAAAGAAATTTTAAAATGAAAATTCATATATAAAACTGTTATAAAATATAACAAATGAAAGGCTATAAGTACAGGAATAATTGATTATTAAAACTCTGTATGTGAAGTAAAAATATTGGACAACTCAGTGAAAAAGCCATACTGGTTTATAGGCATCTGATTTAACTACTTTTTCACTTTCCAACAGGTTTTGCGGTATGTCACAATCTTGCTTTATTCACAATGGAAGGGAGGAACTTCAAATCTAAACATGTCCTAACAGAGCAATAACCAGCCCAGCTGGTAGCTGCTGAAGGACTGACCAACTGTGCTGTCAGCTGAGGGTGGTGTCTGTCTGCAATAGCACCATTAAGTACTGGTCAACACAATCAGGGCCTAGAAACAGAGAAGACAACCTCAGCCTAGAAAAGACACACAGAATGTTTTCTTAATTGCTAAAAAAGCCATTTTAATTTATAGTGAGTCACAGACTTACCATCTTGCTAAGGATAGAGACAGTATGGCAAGTTTTTAAATATTAAAAATAGACGAAATAAAGAAAATATGTAAAAATTATTGAAAGAGGAATAATTAGTTGCAATGGCCTGAAAGATTGATAAAATTAGCTTCCTAAGGGAGGCAGACTAACATCAAAGCAGTCGCCCACTTTCAAATAACCTATTTGTACAAATGGGCAAGCAGCAGAAGTTCCCTCCCACCTCCAATACAAATCATAACACAGACAATCCTTACGTTAACAGCTCTCAGCCTAAGGGCAAAAGGTCAGGTCTTCCTGACCACAGGAAGAACAACCTTTCCAGAGAGCTACCTTCTTTTAGTAAGAATGAGGAATTAATAAAATACCAGTGTCAATAAATAACCACTCCTTTCCTTTCCATACTCACCTTCTGGTCTCTAGATCCCAGTCTAGCATGTAAAGGAAAGAAGAAACAAACACAGCTTCTACTACTTAGGTAGGGGAGATGTGGTCCTCAAATACACACTTCCATAGAAATAAAATCACAAGTGGAAGTTTGTATGGCAAAAGCTGTTCAATGAGCATGACTTTTCAGGTAAGAATGAGTTGAATACTTTTCCTGAGCTGATGCCTGAAGCTAATCACCTAGTATTAATACTGCTTATATATAGAAATATAATCTGAGTCCTAAACAACTGATTTGCAAGGTAACTTCTAGAGCAAACAAGAACTCTCTTAAGAAAACAGAGGAACTCATTTCAGAGATCAGTTTCACAATGGTTTAAAAATTCTTTTGGATCAGTAGATTTAAAATTAGTTTTATAAAACAGCAGCGTTTGAAGAAGTTTCAAAGATCAGAATAGTTTATTAGAAAGATTTTTAAAATTTCGTTTATTTGCTCAACATTGGAACTTAGACTACAATGGTGCTACTTTAGTGAAAATGTAACAGATCACCTGATTATTTTTTAACATAAAAGGAATTGAATAAGCTATAACATTGTATATGAATAACATTATATGAATTGACTCTTTGAAGGAGGAAATGTAACCCTTTAAGGAATGTTTAAATTGGGTCCTTCTTATCACCATTATGCTTACTCTTAGGTCAAAGATAGGGTTTTAAGGTCTGAAAAACATTTAAAAAGGTTGTAGAATTCCAGAGTTTAGGAATCGTACTTATTGGCTTTTTTTCTAAAGTTAAATACAAGATACAAAAATAATAAATCATTAACATGACATTGTCTGTCCATTTTGTGCTGCTATATCAGAATACTTGAGACTGGGTAATTTATAAAGAACAGAATTTTTTTTCTCTCAGTTTTGGAGTCTGAGAAGTCCAAGATCCAGGCACCAGCATTTGGTCTAGTGAGGGCCTTCTTGCTGAATCCTCATATGGCAGAAGGCAGAAGGGCAAGAGCTACTGTGTTTCCCCGAAAGTAAGACACAGTCTTATATTTATTTTTCCTCAAAAAGACACCCTAGGGCTTATTTTCAGGGGATGTGTTATTTTCTCCTCAAAGCCTCAGCTTGCAGCACGCACAGGATGGCCGGGACCTGACAGGGGGAGCTGACCTTGTTGGTGGGGCTGCCCACACCTTTCTGGTCACCTCTGGGATAGTAGCTGTCACGATGGGGTAGATGAGAAGGGCTGCTCTGTCTTCTTTACCGCTCCAGCTTCACGACGAAATGCATGGGTTGTGCAGATATGCTGTGTAGCCATGCCCATCACTAGGTCTTATTTTTGGGGTAGGGCTTCTATTGCACAAATGCTTAGAAATCCTGCTAGGGCTTATTTTATGGGTAGGTCTTATTTTCAGGGAAACACGGTAGCTAGTCTTTATAAGTACCTTAATCTCATTAATGAGACAGCAGCCCATGTGGCCTAATCACCTATTCAATGCCCATCTCTTAATACTATCACACTGGCAACACCTGAATTTTGGAAGGGCTGCATGCCAACCATAGCAGACATCAATAGTTTTTAGGAAAGATGTGGAAGAGTAGTTTCAAACCAAAGTCAGACAAGTTGCTGCAAATATATCAGAATGGAAATTCAATAAAGCAGAGATTTCTGCCTATTTTATTATAGCCTCATCTCCTTATCCTAGAACAGTGCTTGGCACTTAGCAGCTACTCAGTAAATATTTGTTACATAAATGAATGAAGAATATCTCCCTATAAATTCCAGAAATATTTGAGAAAGTTTAAAAGATAAGTTTTGTCAATATACAGCTAAGTTTTGCTGCAAGAAAGGATAAATTATACCAATATGAATATATAAATATAAATACAAACTGATTACAATTGATCATAATCCTACCACTCAGAAAGCTACTGCTAACAGGCTGATATATTTACTTTTGGCTCTTTCTCTTGGGCATATTTTTACACAGTTGAGATCAAATGTTACTCGAAATAGTCTATTTCAGTTTCATTGTTCACTTAAATTTTTAGTGTAATCCTTTTCCAATGTTATTGAAAATGAGGGTCTTCATTATTTAATACTTTTCAAATGTCCTATTCAAATAGTCAAAAAGGCCTGAAAACAATTTTTAGTGACAAATAACTTTTATATAAGTTACTGGTACTAGATCATTCTCTAGTCCTTTGTATCAAATTTGTGATTTATAGGCTTAAAGACAAAACTGTATTAGAGAAAACATTGTTAGTACCAAGTATGTAGTTTTGAGAGGAGACAAAATATATCTCTAGTTCATTCATTTGTTCATACATTCAAAAATATTTACTTGAGTTGAGTTAGTTGAGTTACCATGGGCTAAGTACTGAGAACAGGGTGAGCAAAACTACAGTTACTATCCCATAGAGTTTATAATCTAGTTAAAGGAGATAGATATTAATCAATCCAGAAACTAATTTAAGATCACAACTGTGGTCAAATGTAAATGTTAGAAATAAGAGGTGTATGGTGATACATGCCACTATACAATAATAGGAGTTGGTCTAGACTGGTAGTGGGGTGTATGCATGTGTGCACGGTGTGTGTGTATGTGTCTGCACACAGCAAGAAATTAGGACTTGGAGGTAGGTTGGGAATAATTTTATCTAACATTTACTGAGTACTTCATTCAACACTAGTCAGGCCCTGTGTTGGGTACTTTATAAGGCTTATTTCATTTTCTCATTCAATAATCACAGTATTTTATGAGTAAGAATTAATTTCCCTCATTTTACAGATAATGAAATTGAGGCTCAGGGAGACATCAAATAACTTACTTAAGATTACATAGCCAGTAAATAATGAGCTGGGATAGGAACCCAGACAATATGAAGACGGAGTCTTAAGTCATATGCTACAAATCCCACTTTACATAATTGACAATTATACTGAGACACGAAGGGTAAGTTGGTGTTAATAAAACATGAGGGAGGAAAGAGGAGAGAACATTCCATGCAGACTGAGAAACATGAGACAGTCTCCAAGATAGGAGGGACTGTGATGAATTAAAGCAGGGACAACAACAAAGCCAGTGAACTAAGTAAGAATGCAGAGAGCAAGGGGGAACATGGAGATGAGGCTGGACCAGTGAAAGCCCTCCAGGGCTACATTAAGGATGCTGGCATCCCTAAATGCAATGTGAAGGCACAGATGCTTTCACTGCTTTTATTTGAAATTCCAATACTTAAGGGGAAGAAAATTCATAAAGTTGGATTTAATGAGGCAAGGACTAGAAGAATGAATGCTCAGTTTCGAATATATCCTATTAATAAAGTATGAATACTTCAGGAATAAAAGTGGTAGCTTTTAAATACCCCTTCAAGCAAACTCAAATATAGACAAATTTAAGAGGGGTTTGTTTTTTCCTTCTGAGTCCAAGATATATCAACAACCAAAGAGAATTCTATTAAAAGAGTACTAGAAAATGGCTTTGGGCTAGGTTGTGACAGATATGGGTCAATCAACCCTAATGCCTGGTCTGGAAGTAGGAAAGTTGACACAGACTTCGGTCATAGAGGTACAGCAGCCCAGGGATGATGGTATTCGAGTTATGACAATGGAAACAGTAAACATTTTATTGAGAATAAGTTGGAAAAGCATGGGCTATTCATCAGGCTTTGGGAGATGAGGGTAGAGGGAAAGCAATAAAAGGTATTTCCAAGATACAGTCTGAAAACATCATCTCTAGATGTCAACAATCATAATACAACAAGATTGTATGCTTCATGAAAACCGTGTTACTTTCAATAAATTTGACTCTTGAATAATAAATCTTTTATCATCCCAGTTAACATGCAGATCCATTACAATATTCCTTTATTGTTTTGAATCTCGATGGTTCAGAATGTTTCGACGCCGTATTTCTGAATGTATTTTTATTAGAATTATACCAATAATAATGAATTTCATCTAGGAAGTATTTTCTGAAGCAACTGAGTTCTATGATCACTTATCTATATAATGTAGTGACATTATATCCATTTTCTTTCACTTTTCAGTTCCCAAAATTATTTTCATTGAAATTAGTTTTTTTTCTCATAAATTTTACAATAAAGATCTGATTCTTTCATCAGGTTTTTGTCATGCCAAATTTGGTCATTTATATCAAATTTGATTGATTACATGTTCTGCCATTGTGAATTGTCTTTTGTGGCCATTATTTTTATCAAGTCTTATTTTGCCAAATGTGACAAGAAAATGTGATTTTTCTTTTATTGATAATTAAATTTACTTTGTAGAGTTTTAGTAATTTTCATCTTTATTTTGGGATTATTTCTTGCTCAAATTTTTTCCTTGTCAATTTTTTTTCTATTTTAAATATTAATGGCAAGAAGTTTCTTTTCTTTCTTCTTTAATTTTTTGGGGGGATCTGGGAAAACTTCTCTGAACATAGATCTAAATTATTGGCAATTTAATTTTCTATTGATTATTCATACCAGTGATAAACAACAAATTCACTTAAATATAGAACTCTGGGAGTTATGCTTATGGAATAGAATTTAAATGTCATAAATCAAAATAATATAAAAATAATAATTTGACTAACAAAAACAGGAGGTGAGAGGAAGGGAAAAACAATAAGTTCAATACTTTTCTCAACTTAATACAAGAGAGTGATATAGTCTAAAGGTGAAAAATAGTTACATCTGATTTTTATAATCCTTTAAAAATACACTTAAAGGATTCCTTTAGAGATCTATTGTGAATAAATGTTATTTTTCTTCTAGATGGAATTATTGATAAAAAGATATAAAAATTGTGTTACATCAACTGACATATCTACTATATGCAGTGTATGAGACAGCTTATTTCATAACATCCTGACCTACATAAGGATTATCATTTTAAAAAATCTCTACTAGGATACTAGGCAACAAAAAGGGTCTCTTTTAAAATTTCTTCTATTATTGTGAAGTTGAACTTTTTTAGACATTTGTTTGGAATTTTTATTTATAACATCTTTCTATTTTTGTCTTTTGTTTTTTCTTATTGATTTTAAGAGCTTTTTTATACTTTAAGAATATTAGTATTTTCATATATAATACAAATTTTCCCTCCAAATTTTGGTTTACATTTTATGATTTTTTTTATATGCTGAATTTTTATGCAATCAACACTATCTTTTCCATTAAAGATTTCTTCACTGGTTTTCATGCTTTAAAAGACCTTCCCTAAATTGAGATTAAATTAAATAGCAGTTATATTTGTTCGTGTGAGATGGGTTCAAACTTCATGTTTTCCCAAGGAAGTGAACAGTAGTCCCAATATACTTATGGAACCAGCTCCTGTCCCAGTGGGATACGTTTTTGAGGCACTAGACTGCTACTTATGCTAGATTCTAATTCTTACCTATGCCTGTAGATAGCTATGTGGTTCTCCTTCCTTCCTGGAAAAACAAGCCTCTTCCTACCTGGTGAAGAGAAGAAATGAAGGACCAGTTCCTGGTCTTTACCTCCTTTCAATTTATTTTTTTGATTCTAAGTTCCTCCACATTCCTCTCCAATCTTTGTTGGGTCCACAGTTTAAGTTCAGATTCTACTTCCATGTTTTTAACTTGTATCGTGTTTTTCAGAAATGTAATTTTACATTAACTACTAAAAATGTGGAAAATAGATGGTTATCCAATCAACAGTATGGTTCTTGAAAAACTAGTAATCAGGCCAGGCACAGTGGCTCACGCCTGTAATCCTAGCACTCTGGAAGGATCGCTCAAGGTCAGGAGTTCGAAACTAGCCTGAGCAAGAGCGAGATCCTGTCTCTACTAAAAAAATAGAAAGAAATTAATTGGACAACTAAAAATATATAGAAAAATTAGCTGGGCATGATGGCGTGTGCCTATAGTCCCAGCTACTCAGGAGGCTGAGGCAGGAGGATCGCTTGAGCCCAAGAGTTTGAGGTTGCTGTGAGCTAGGCTGATGCCACGGAACTCTAGCTCCAGCAAGAGAGCGAGACTCTGTCTCAAAAAAAAAAAATAAATAAAAACTAGTAATCATTACAAAGGAGAAATGATCATCAAGTAAAATAGTGCCTGGCAGAAGTTATTTAAAATTTCCTCCCCCAATTTTGTAAGCTGTATACTGCCAATGGTATGTGGTAGAAACTCAGCAAATGTTTGTTGTTGGGAAGAATTTATTTTTTTAGGTCTGAAAACACAGACATTGGGTATAGTTTCAGATTTCAGAATTTTTGCTGCCAAAATATTTTATGCAAAGAAATGTAAAAGAATACAGAGGAGAAAATAACCTAAAATTTCCTCACAACACACTACATTATGATTTATAATTTAGTAAAGTTTAGATATTCCTGGTAGCTAGCCACCAGAGAGAGAGTTATTTCTCTAACAACAAGAGGAATCACTACACTTAAAACCCAAAAAAAAACAACTTTCTGGGCTCCTTTTATTCACATTTTTATTGATTAATCTCCTCCTAGAAAATGAACTGTTAACTCTTAAGAACAGGCAATACAGGCAAATTTAAAGAAGTTACCATCATCAAATGCCCTGGTAGTGGCAGACAACGGACATTAGACTAACCTAAATTCCATCTCCAGCTCTCTTCTGCCTGTCTCTACTATAAAGCTTCTCATGAGAGGCCATGGACACAACTCTGTCCAGTGAGATACAAGCAGATGTCTGCTAGCACCACCTCTTTCCTTTCCTTCTCCTTAATGACTAGAACATATTTGTGAGGTGTAGTAGGCAGCTTCCAAGATGGCTCCCAGTGATGCCTACCTCCTGATATTCATGCTCTTGTGTAGTCCCCTTCCATACTATATCAGGGTTACGTGATCAAAAGAATATGGCATGAGTGACAACACTTCCAAAATTACATTATACAAGACACTGCAGCTTCTGCCAGGTGTAGTGGTGGTGCCTATAGTCCCAGCTACTAGGGAGGCTGAGGCAGGAGGATCACTTGAGCCCAGGAGTTCTAGGCTGCAGTGAGCTACCATTATACCACTGCACTCCAGCCTGGGCAACTGACTCAAGACCCAGTCTCAAAGGAAAAAAAAAAAAGACATTGCAGTTTCCACCTTGTTCTTGTCTCCAACTGTGGGCTCCCTCCCTTCTCTGATCCTCAAATTCTCTCTCGCGCGCTCTCGCTCTCTCTCTCTCTCTCTCTCATAATTTGCTCTGGGGAAGGCCTGTTGCCATGTCTTAGAGGTCCCATGGAGCCCTATGGAGAGGTCCACATGGTGAGGAACTGAATCTTCCCTCCAACAGTCATGTGAACCAGTTTAGAAAGCATATCTCCAGCTCAACCAGACCTTCAGATGACTGTAGGTAGCCCTATCTGATACCTTCACTGCAACCTACAGAGAGATCCTGAGCCAAAACCTCACAGCTAAATCACTCCTAAATTCCCAGCCCTCAGAAACGGTCTGAGATAATGTATATTGTTTTTATCTGATATCTTTTGGGTATTTTTGTTAAACAGCAATTTTGTTAACAAATACAGTGATGCCTGAAGGTACAACAGCCATTTTGTGACCTTGAGGATGAAATCCACATTGAAAGGATGGTACAGGTCATCATGAATATAGTTGAGCATCATGTCAGCTCTGAACTGCCTAAATTAAGACTTCTTGTAGCGCAAGACCCCTATCTCTTTATACTGCATAGTAAGGTTTTCTGTTATTTGCAGCCAAACACATTCCTAACTGACAAACGCAACAATTCCCAAAACCCAATTACAGTTTCCAAAGAAAAGTTCTTTTTATTCAAGGATCTGCCTCTGCTCAGAAGTTCATACTTCTCTTATCTTCTGGAACCCAGCTGTTCATTTCCTGATCCAGAAAAAATACTCAGGCTGTCCTATAGGCACGCACTCCTGGTGTTTAAAGGCAGTGGCTAGGATTATGCCCTTTATTCAGCAAGCAATTACAATTCTAGTAGAATGCCTACTTCTTAAAACATGTCTCCCTTTGACATATCCTTTTCAAAACTTCATTCAGCTATACCCCAAAACAAAAAGGTTTCAGAAATTGATTCTAAGCAGCTAGATCATATAATCCATAGGAAAATGAGTTTCTCGTGACAATAATCTGCTTTATCTTATAAATTCTAGGAAAGCATTTCAGCCAAAGAGCAGGGACTGACTGTCTATGAATGAAGTACAGTAATATGCCACATAGCAAGGTTTCAGTCAATGAAGTACCAAATACACAACAGTGGTCCCATAAGATTAAAACAGTACTGTATTTTTACTGTACCTTTTCTATGTTTAGATAAACAAATACTTACCATTGTGTTACAACTGCCCACAGTATTCAGTACAGTAACCTGCTATACAAGTTTGTGGCCTTAGAGCAATAGGCTACACCATATAGCCTAGGTGTGTAGTAGGGCTATACCATCTAGGTCTGTGTAAATACACTCTAAGATGTTCAAACAATGACAAAATTGCATAATGATATTTCTCAGAACATATCCCTATTATTAAAATGACACATGACTCTACGCAAAAGGTGTAAGTTCAGCTCAGAAAAATCTCCTGTCTTAAAAATCTAACATTCCCCTTTCTAACTAAAAATCTCTCTTTAGATGCCAAAAACGGTAACATGTAACAGAAGGAAAGTTTCATTTGGCACAGAAGTAAAAGTAATTTTGGTCCAGTGACCTTGCTTTGTTTTTTCTCTCCAAGCATACATTGCTCAGAGATAGAGGCAACGCAGCCCCAGAAGAGGAAGAAAAATTACAGGAAATCCTGATCCACACTTGTCTAAAATCATCAAATAATCTAGGCAACTGGTATTCACTCATATGATAGCTTTTAAGTTGTCAGCAATTCTTGGCAAACATGTGAATAGAAAATAACTTCAGGAAAATTCTGAGCTCCCAAAGCCTTAGTGTTCTTATGGGTCTCTTGCCCTTAAAAAGAGAGTGTGTGTGAGGGTACCTAAGAAAGGAAATATAGTCAGAGAATAAACTTCCTGCTCTAAAAGATAACATAATCCAAGATATCAAGTATACTATATTTGAGGAAACACCAAATTTAATATGGAGTTTTCCAAAATTTATGACACTCCACATATATTTCATATATATTAATATACATATAATTTATAGAAAATAACCTCTTAAAATTTAACCAACCTGAGGAAGCCATTTCTTAAAATTTAAAGAAAAAATTTCATTTTAACTTTTGAGATATAAAAATGAGTCTAGAATCTCTGAAGCTAGCTCAAGTACACTCCTGGATTCTAACAGCACTGCTTAATCATACTCAAGCAGACACAAAACAGTGTTTCATAGAAATGTGATAGTTGCTATTCCAATAATCAGTAGATTTGCTTTTAATGTTTATTCAATTGCATATGTTCAGAACTAATATGACATGGATTGTTAAAGCTTGGAACAGCTCCTTGATTCTAAAACATGGTCACTTCCATATGGCTATATATAAAAAAGCTGAACAGACAGGCAAAATTTAAAAAATATTTTAAAAATATGGAACACTTCACGAATTTGCATGTCATCCTTGCTAATCCTTTATCATTCCAATTTTGGTATATGTGCTGCACAAGCACAGGCAGGCAAAATTTGAAATGCTAGTTTCCATCCTTCAGAGACCCACACAGGACTCCTTACCTCATACTTTGTGAAACTGTCACATTCATGCATATTTTTGCTTTTGATCTATGGAATTAATTGAGGAATACATTCAGTTCTAATTTTTATTCTCCCTTCTGCTGCCCCTACCAGTCCTCCCAATAACTGACAATAAGTTGTTCTAAAAACTTATGATAATATTCCCGAGATTTTTCTGCAACTTGAGTATTTCTTCCACTCACAGGAAAATAGGCCTAGACCATAACAATGAAAGTGAACTCCACCAGAGCCAAGACAATGCGAGTAAACTCAGGGACTTCCCCTTTGCTATACCATGGTACTCTTTGACCTACTTTGGTTTTCTACAAATCTCCCCCTTAGTTCTCAGCCCTAAAGCACCAAAGCTAGGCCTCTGTTAATCATTGTGCATTAATATACAATAACAGTAATAAACAAAAAACACAAAACACATATGTATATATACATACACATTTATATTAGGGAGTAAACATCATCTAATCTGTGGAAAAAGCCATACCACTAAATAAAACATTAACAAAGGATAATTAATTGAGGTTATTTTTCTGGAATAGATTCCAAAACACGTAAAAGGAGACTTTTAAGAGAAACAGTATAAGAAATTTTGCAAAAGCTTTTAAAACTAATGCCTTGTGTATGTATTCCTGATCCACAGATCTCATCTTTTGTTTAAAGCCCCTGTTTATACAACTTTATAATTTCTAATTGGAGTGGGAAGAGAGATCTTACCTGCCTGATTTGATCTGCTAAGTCTTTTTTCTCCTTTGGGGGAAGATTAAGTCTGCCTTTTCTATTGATTAGTTCAATACTGTGGAGTTTAAGATTCTAGGAAAGTGTTATATGAACATAAACAGCAATGACAGTGAACTAATCTCTTTTAGAGGGAAAAATCCCTCAAAGGCAAAGACAATTCCCTCTTTCATTTACCTTTTTAGGTCAGTAAAAGTAGGCCATCAATAACTATAATGAGTATAGCATCTGCAGGGTGCTCAATTCTACTTTAACTACATAGACTAATTTAATCTCACTTAAATTATGATTAAGTGAGATCAGTACTGAGTATGTCATGGAGCCACCACTACTAAGCCTAGGAAAATTTGTTACTGGAAAGCAGCAATTCCCTCTCCCTTCCCCCATGCCCCAAATGACCAATAGAATCAGGAATAACCACATACTCTTCCTTCTTTGTTAAATTTGTGCCAGATATCTTTCCATGTTTCAAGAGGGAAAGTATACACTGCTCTTTCCATCTTACCCTCCCAATCTTTCCATCAGAATAGACTGACTTCAAATCAAATAAAATTAAACAATTAAATCAATAAATATATATAAACTTTGATTTAATTTGTGATTAAAATTGCTACTCGGAAACTTAACATTTTCTTTAAAAATGCATTTTACTCTTTGAAATATTTCACCCATTTTATTGATAACTCACATGTATATCTGACTTTAAAATGTGCATAATGTATAATTAAAGCAATAAATTTTTCCTAATTTTACAGTTCCCTTAGGAAAAAAGAACAATGCATTAATATAGATACTTGTGAGCCACATCTGATTTTGTGGATTAAACCTAAATAATTGAAAGGCATGTTATGCAAGGAAAAATAGCCTTGATCAAAAAAATTTTTAACAAATTTAATGTATATGAATTTTCTATTTATAACATAAAAATAAAAAATTTAAATTTTGAACACTTTCAAATATAGATTTAAAATATATTATTCACTTTAAACAAAAATTAAATGGGATATATCAGAATTAATTTTAACTAAACATTTTGGGATATGCAATAAACAGACTTTTACTTTACCTCTATCAATGATGAATTGAATAGAAAAAAGAAAATTGAGCCATGTTTATAATTTTGGACACAAAGAATTGAAATTCATGGCATAGAAATGAACAATGAGCGGTAAAATCATCATGAAATAGTCCTAGACTCTTAGTGAACTAATATTTAGCCTTGTCACTAAACTGGTTTGATATCTGCCAACCTCTAGATTTCCCTCCTGCCCCCTTTTTGTCCTACAGGCTATGATCATCCAAATCCTCAAACAGCTATACCCTATGTTCTTGAATTATATGCAAAGACATCTTGCTTATAGATGATTCCAGAGTAAATAAATAAGAGCACTGGTGAAAGTAATATTTTTTATAAATCTGCAAGAACACTGATAGTGATAATGATTCTCAAATATGCCCACAGTTAAGGAAAAAGTCAATAAACCTAAAGGTGACATATTTGACTATATGAGAAAAGGTGTACTTGGCCCCAAAGCATCATGGATTCAGCTACCTAGACAGTACTCTGATCAATGATATATTATTTAATACCAAAATAGCAAATGATTTAGGACAGTATATACTTGAGAACCAAAGGAAGAGCTGAGATCTGAAAGCCACAGGTCATCATCAATCACCAAATCACGGGTCAGAATCAGGTGTTACATGTTTTTTTTAACCAGTTCAGAGAACATCAAATATAAGAGAGAGAGAGAACACACAGAGAGTTTATTAAAAGTGTAACAAGTCCATATCACTAACAATATACTTTAATGTTGGCAAAATCTGTGTGGCAATAAACTAATAACAATTTAGCAATTTCTATGTAACAAGCAAAACAACAACAAACAGTCCTCTTTTACATTTTCTACACTCATCTATCTGCCTGTAAATCTTCATATTGCTAAATATACTATGACAATTTAAAAATAAAGAAATAGTTATCAATAATATTGTGCTCTTGTTTTTTTATCGAGTATGTCATATAGGTCACCTATCACATAAGAAATTGTGCTGTTTGAATTGGATGAAACAACTGGGATAGCATTTACCCCAGCTACTTTTCCTACTATTGCATTGATCCTCTGATCCAACAAATTAGAATTTTGCACTTACGTTTAATCCCTCTCTTCTTTAGTCACCAAATTTAATAGCTCATTAAATCATTCCCTTTTTCTATTATTTCTCATTTTCACACCTATTATTATAATCTTTATAAGCTTATATTTTCCTTAACTATGGGCATATTTGAGGATCATTATCACTATCAGTGTTCTTGCAGGTTTATAAAAATATTATTTTCCCCCAGTGCTGTTATTATTTATTATGATGCCTCTCAGATTTATAAGAATAAATATTATTTAATATCTCCCTTTCCTGTTTCTATTTACTCATTCAATTTTCAGAGATCTGTTTCATTTTTCAATTTTAAAAGAAATACCAATCCATTATAATTTAAATAACTACAGTATAAACTCACTTGGTCTCTAAAATCATTTAGTTGTCCCTTTCACACATTCCTTTCTATCTGATTCTGGAGACCTGAGAAGAAACTCTGAAGCAGAGTCATTCTTCTTTATGAAATAGCTTCAAAGGTGGAACAAGAAGACTGGAAGATTAAAAACAAACAAACAACAAAAAAAGAAAAAACAAGATATTGGGCCTAATATGGACAAGGCTGCAAGCCAAAAACTAAAATGTATGTGTACTCAGGTGTAGAAAAGGCTCTGGATCACACATTTGTCTTTCACACATTTGTGGACAAAATAATATTTTTGGTGTCTAAAAATACTGACCATTTATTAAAGATAGAAAAATACAAAACATAGAAATAAAATTTATTTTCTTAAAAATACAGTAATAGCTTTTTTCTATTATGATACAAAATACTACCTATAATTATCATCTAAAACCAACACACTGAAGGCATTTTACAAAGATTAGAATTTCTTTTAGTCTAATACAAGTTAAAAAGAGCCTGAACTAAGACTAGATCATCCCTGAAATCTTAAAAAAAGCAAGTTTAGGACGGATAAAAGAATTACTACCATACATACAGTGAACAGTAAAATTATGAAAATTATGTAATACATTAGAAATCCTGGTTTTGCATGCAAATTAATTCTCTCCAACTAATACTAATATTAAGAATTAAGATATTAAGAATCCTTTCTTAGATCCTGTATTTTGATTTTTGGTTTAATATTTTTTAGCTAATAATAAAAATATATAAACCTATAATTTCTACCAAAATCTCTCTCCCTAGAGCCTTTGCTGCTTCCTAATGGAGGGAGAAACAAACCATATGCCTGCTTATTTTTACGAGGCTAAGGTTTGTTGGTATTTTTTCTTTAAGTCACTTTGGTTTGGTGTGGGGTTTTTTGGTGGGGACAGGGGCCTATTATTTTTCTTTCTCTCCCTGCAGTGAGGATAAGGAAAGTCTGTGAATCTTTCTGGCATATAATGAAAAAGAAGGCAGGCAGGAATCATATATGGGTCTACTCTATTTCTCTAAGGAAATTTTGACCAATTTGAGTAACTAAGATCTGGGCATGTATCATAGCACTGAGAGCATCTGATAATATTTAAAGTTAAATAAAAATAAAATGCAACCAAGGAAGTCAACTAGATAGTCTTCTATTTTCAGGAATGTGTAATATGGAGAAAGCAGGTCCATGAAGACATCCAAAATGATGGAAACTCCTAAACCACCTGAATAACAGATATAATAAATGAACACTATTTTTAAAAGATAAGAGATAATGACCACCCCCCCCAAAAAAAACCATTTTGCAATAGTGAGAAACACTGCTAAACATAAAAGTTTTAGGGAGTCCATGCAGAGAAAAATGGATTTGCCTGGGTCAAGTGTCAGTGAAGACTTGCAGTACAGCAAATGTAGATTACATTTGAAGTAGCAAAGAGATGCCAGAATAAAAAGGAAATTTTCAGATATGGAGAAAAATATGTAAGAAGTCGTCTTCATCATTTCATTATCTTTTTGGACCTGGTTATTCTGGTGCAATATTTACCAACAAAATTAATTATGTTTCCTCAGACAAATTTACTTTTAAAATGTATGCTTTTTTTTTTTTTTTGAGACAGTCTTGCTTGGTTGCCCAGGCTAGAGTGCAGTGGCGTCATCATAACTCACTGCAACGTCAAACACCTGGGCTCAAGCAATTGTCCTGCCTCAGACTCCTGAGTAGCTGGGACTACAGGCGCATGCCACTGTGCCCAGCTATTTTTTCTGTTTTTAGTAAAGATGGCTCTCGCTCTTGCTCAAGCTGGTCTTGAACTCCTGAACTCAAGCATTCCTCCTGCCTTGGCCTCCCAGGGTGTTAGGATTACAGGCGTGAACCACCATGCCTGGCTAAAATGTATACTTTTTAATCTTTCATTCTAATACCACTTAACCTGATTGCTTCTCTGATGTGGAAAAGATGATATAACCCCAAGAGCCTGCAGCCTGGATGTCCCATCATCCTCCAGCCCTTATTATTCAACAAAATGTCCAATGTCATTTTGAACCCCAGTGCCTCCACACTCAGTACAACTTTCCCTTTCCAGGTACACATCTCCAGTCTATCTGGACACAAAAGCATTTTGTCACCTGCACTGCGGAATTCTCCACATCATAACCCACTTCCCTGAGCTGCCATGGCACCCTCCCTGTACAGTGCCCACTCTGCCATCATTCCTCAGAACAATGAGTATTTAAGAGTACAGACATTTTGGAGGTAAAACATAGCAACAATAGGGGGAAGGAACATCTCCTAAGAGTGGATGCTAACCATGACTATCTTCCAAATTTCAAAGAAAACAAAAAAGAATTAAGCACCTCAAAAGGGATCCATTTCATTGACAGAGCTTCATTCTCATGGATATATCTCTACCTATTGTCCCTCTTTCTCTCCAGACTTTCTCTTCCATTTCTCATCCTTGTTTCCAAGTTCTCAAATCTTAAACAAAAATTTCCCCTCAGAACTCTTAACTGCTCTCACCCTGACTATTCACGAGTGCAGTTCATTTTTTGCTGCTGCTTTCTCCTACCACATCAGCCCCAATTGCTATTCTTTTGCATCCTCAATCCACTCATCAAAATGTCTTCCTAAATAGCACGAAATAGACACAATATAGGTTTGCTGGATATTCTCTATTTGCCCCTCCAAATCATCTCTCGGCCCTACTGTACCTGTTTTGTGCTTCAAAATGCCCACCTCTATGGACTGTGTCATTAGGGGCCCCTGCTATTTGGCTCATGACTAGAGAGGCACTACCAAACTGAAGGTCAGGGGAAGGGGGTCAGGGTATTTATTTGGAGGACTATAAATGGTTATATTCCTCTAATGAAGGCCACGGTTTCTCTTATTGCTGTTCCAGTAACTACACCCAACCCTTGCCCTTGAAGTTTAGGGGTGACAGTGACTTCCAGATGTTACTAGTTCAAAATGCTTATCATCCATTGTTGGTTTCCCTTAACCCTGCCCACACCTTTGTAGATAGTCACCCCATTTGTGCCATCTATTTCCTGCAAGGATCCTGGCTGATTCAGCAGGGAAGAAAAGAGACTAATTAAAAATTTAATTGACATCCTCAGAGAATAAAATACTCATAAGAATTGGCTGCTCTGAGAAAGAAAGGGTCAGAGAATAAGAAAGTTCTTTAAAGGTAAAACTATGGCTCCTGAATAAACATGTCAATAGAGGCACTGAATAACAGAAGGGGGCTGGAGGGCAAATTTATAATTTGAAAGATAAGTTCAGGGAACTCTCCAAGATGTAGCATAAAAAGATAGAAGAGAAAGGACACATGGGAAAAGGTTAAGATGGAGGCTTAACACTTATTCTAATTATAGGTCAAAAAAAGACAGAGAGAGATAATAGAGGAGAAGAAATAATAGAAGAAATGACAGAAGAATAACTTGAGATTCAAATCTTTATATGGAAAGAACTCATGTGCAAAAAAGGACTAATAATAAAAAGGGGTGGAGGAGACACACACTCTGACATATACTAATGAAATTTCAAAACTCTAAGGTTGGCCGGGTGCGGTGGCTCACGCCTGTAATCCTAGCTTTTGGGAGGCCGAGGCGGGCGGATTGCTCAAAAAAAAAAAAAAAACAAAAAAAACCTCTAAGGTTAAATAAAAACATCTTGATTCCCAGAATATCCTTGTTCTTAGAAGATACATGATAAGGTATTTAGGGGTGAAGTGTTTGTAACTTTCAAGAGGCTGAGCAAAAGGAGAGAAAAAAATAAGAAAGCCATTGTGGCTAAAAGTTAACATGTGAGTCTAGGTGGAGTGTATACAGTATTAACTGTACTAGCCTTTGAACTGTTCATGAGGCTTTTGTAAAAAGTTGGAGAAAAAATAAAAACAAGGCTCCTAGAGAGGAGTAAAATAAAAATCATACAAAAAGAATGAGAGTCAGACTGGTATGACTTCTCATTATAAACATTAGATGCTAGAAAATAATGGAATAATCACTTCACAGTTCTGAGAGAAAATGATTTCAACCTAATATTCTAATCAACTATAATGATATCTGAGGGCAAAGCAAAAACATTTTCAAATATTCGAGGGTGAAAAAGCTTAATTTCCACAAACTCTTTAAGAAAAAAAATTTAATAATACTGAGTTTATGCAACTTAAACAACGTAACAATGAAATATTTAAAAAATGAGTTGAAACTGCACCTTCATAACTGTCATGCTAGTCCAAGCATTATATCAACTACTGCTGAAACACTGCAAATAAGCCTTTTAACTGTTCATGCTTCCATTGTTGTACCCCTCCTGTTCACTCCCCACATTGGAGCCAACATGATTTTATTTTATTATAATTTAATGTTCCACTTAATTTTTTTTATGCAAACAATATACTCACATTAAACAAAATACACTCACATGATTTGAAATAGAAGGTGCAAAAGAGCACCACATGCCTGAAAGCCAAACAGCAGGGCCTCCACACTTAAGAGGGCCTGCTGTGGACCTCTTCTATCTGTATCCCTCTAACAGATGATGTCCATGGGACCCAGAACACATGCCCACCCAGATTAGGCTTCAGGTACTTGGAACCATAGGAGTTTCTACTCAAATGGGCTGAGCCTGATCCCACGGCCTACACATGGGTTGTCCTCCCTATGGCTAAACACAGGGCCCATGTGCACACCCTTAGGCCCCAGAAGTGGAAAAGAAGCAGCTATATGTAAGATGTGCAGAGTCCTGATGTGAGGGTAGGGTGTCCATCCTTCATGGTGTAGGGCTGAGCATGGGGTTGGGATAGGAGGACAGCATAAACAAGCCATATGCTAGCCAGGGCCCACCCTATCAGAGTGGGCCTGTGAAAAGGTACATAGTGAAAAGCCTTGGTCCCATTCCTGTCCCCAGCCAATGGCTTCCCTTCCCAAAGATATTGTTTTTGTATTTCTGACACAAGAGTGAGCACTCTAAATCACATATCTGAAAATGTAATCTCCAACCTAAAATATTTTAGTGGTTCTCAATTACTGCTAAATTTCAATTATAGATAAAATCCAAAATCCTTAAAATGGGCAACATAGTGCTTTTCAAACTATAACAGGCCTTAGAATCAGGAGGACTAGGGTCGGGCCTGAGATTCTGCATTTCTAATATTCTCCTAGGCAGTACAGGTGCTGCTAATCTGTAGGCCATACTTTTGAGTAGAAAGGGCCTGTAAGAGATTAATATTCCTTTTGAAGCTATGACTTCAGCTATCCACTTACGGAAGGAGACTTTCTTCTTGGCCTACCCATCTCATTTAAAGAGAAGAAGCAAGAGCTGCTTCCGGCAGATGGAAGGGAAGGTGGTTAGAAATTGCCAAGTAGTAATTAATAATAGCGAACATTTATTCATTCATTCAACAAATATTTATTGGACATCTGTTTGTATGTACTAGCAGTGGCCTAGAGCCAGCAATGAACACGAAAAAGTCTCCATCTTCATGGAGCTTACAACCTAGTAGGGCAGACAGATCAACAAGTCAATAAATAACAACGTCAGGTACTGTTTGGGGCTAATGAGAAAAATAAATCAAGATAAGGAACTAGAGGGTAAGAAGAGGTGCTATTTTACACAATTAAGGCATATACAAGGATAGATTTAACTTTTTTTTTCCTTCCATGCTGGTGCTAACACAGGCACAGTGCTAATTACCTTAAGAAATAAAGTGCTATTGTCTTTATTTTGCTGATAATAAAACTGAAGCTTAGAGATGTTAAGTAACTTGCCCAAGGTTAGATACGCAGGATGTGTATCCTGGCAGGCTAAGGCCAATTTCTGTATTAATATGTATTTCTTGTTCATATTACATGAGGGCTGCAGCTCTGCTGTGCTCTTCTGGGTTTCCTGTGTCTCCAATTCTGGAAGCCAGACTTAAATTTTTAACCTGTAAACTGCCAGGTATGGACCTGCCAGTTTATGACCTGCATCGTAAGAAAAAAATACAACTAATCACCAGATAATCTTCACAAGTATCAGCAGATCAAGAGGGATGAGCTAACATTTAATCAATAAAATTTTCCCTTTGTTGGTTTAAAACTACCAAATTTTAATCACTTAAATTTTTCTCTATCTCAAGTGTGCTGAACTTTGAAAAAAAAATTTCTCTAAAGTTTACAGAAAAGAAGTTTAACATGTAGCACATCTCTCTAGTTTTAGCAGTGGTTCTTAATCTTTTGGAGATCACAATATCTTCGAAAATCAGATAAAACTTGGGCTCCCTCTGAAGAAAAATACAAGTGAGTTTACAGAGTTTTGCATGTAATTTAAGGGGCACACAGACTCCTAAAATAGCTGTAATCCTCAATTTGAGAACCCTTAAACTGTAGCATCTTCCAAAACAAATCTCTGCTCTGAAAACTTTCTTGTCCTTGGTGAACAAGAGTGGGTTCTCTTTTACTAATTATTTCATTTAATTAAATGTCAGTTAACTGTAATTATTAGCATATGCAAAGCATAGTTTTGTGATCTAAAATGTTCTGCAGCAAAAAAGAAAAAGAGCATAACTAGCTTTTTTTTTAAATATATATATTTTATTTCAGAATATTATGGGGGTACAAATGTTTAGGTTACATATCTTGCCTTTGCCTGCGGAGTCAGAGCTATTAACTAGGTGTTAACAATTACTTATTTCAGCTTCCCTGAAGGTAAGTTTTACTTATCAATTATATATGTATAAATTAGTCATAAATATTTTCAATCGATGGTTGGTGATTTCTCCTCTATACTTAGTGGCTTACATTAAGTATGTTGTTGAATATCACTCTGGTCCTTGAGAAACACAGGTATAATTTCCCTAAGTCACATAATATCTGTTTTCAGAGGAACGTGAACTTGCTTCTCCAATCCCCCCCGAATTGTATCCGCAGACTAAGAAATAATTTAGGATTCTGTATCATTTCTCACTTTTATAATGTATTGACTTTTTTTGGAATAAGCAGAGTACAGTACTAGTAAAATGTAAAATGACACACTGGAGATGGAAGGCAAGTAAAATAGTAACTTTTGATACTTGATGCCCCATGTTTCATTATATCAATACAACTGAATCATAATCTGTTAGCACTTTTATTAATAAAACATATCCAAATTTTTGCATGGCTAACACAAGGAGATTACAATAAACAGAGATATGAGGATGCTTAAATATATATATTTAAATAAGGCCAGCTGTGTTTATTTGTGACTTGATCTACATATATTAAAAGAGAGCTAAGGCAATATGATAGTTGACCACAAAATCATTAAAAAATACAGGCATTTTATCTAGTCAATGATTTTCAATAAAAATGGCAATAATATTTGAATTAAATAGATTTAGGAAAAATTATAAATAGGTAAAATTATATTATTTGCTTTCAACAGAATCAATAAAAAGATATTTTTTGGTTTTAAGAGGTAGTATAGCATTGAAATTAATAGAACAAGCTTTGGAACCAAATGTCTAAGTTTGAATTCCAGCTCTGCCATCTACACTAGCTCACTGAACAGGGGCAAATTAGATAACTTCTCTGTACCTCAGCTTCCTCAAACTCAAAGGGTACCTTAAACAGGTGAATGCATTTACAGAGCTTAGAGTAGAGCTTGGAAAAAAATCAACCCATTAGAATGTAAGCTCTGTGAGGGTAGTGATTTTTTATCTCTTTTGTCCATTGACGCCTATGAGTGCCTAGAACAGTCCTGATGATTGTAAAGTGCTCAATAAGTATTTGTGGAACAAATGACTGGTAACATTGTTACTATGTGGTTATTTTCTAGATAGATGGAAAAACTTAACCAGTCAAGATTGGATATTTAAACTTGGAAATTTTCCCCTTCTCCTCCAAATTCCCTCTAAAACAAAGTGGAAACCTAAGTGTTGTTAAATTGCACACCCTAGTCTTCTCCTTAAGGCCCACAGCACCAAAATATAGATTGATAAACTAAATTCAGTTGAGCAAGAGTGCCATCTAGTGCTCATAACAGCTACAACAAGCTGAGAATTCAGAATAAATCTTGAGTGTAATGAAGACAAAGGGAAAAAAACCATAAATGAAAAATCCATTAGGGAAAAAATCTTCTCCATTAATAGCCAAAATCTTTGAGAGAAAGACATTTCTAAATGAAATAAAAGAATCACAGTTTTTAAAATTAGTACATATACTAGACGAAATATTTCAGAGGGTACAGTTTGCTGATGTTCTACTTAAGCATAAAAGTCATTATTCTAAGAACAGAAAGTGGTATATTGAACTATTTTCTTTTTAATGACATGTTTGGTCTTACTATAAGAAATATATGCACCCATTATAGAAATTTTGGAAAAACACAGAAAAGCATAAACTACTACCAAGAGATAACCCTGTTACCACTTGGATATACAGTCATGTGCCACAAATATAATGGTGGTCCTATAATATTAATATTATAATACCATATTTTTACTGTGCCTTTTCTATGTTTAGATACACAAATACTTACCATTGTGTTACACTTGCCTACAATATTCAGTAGAGTAACATGCTGTACAGGTTTGTAGCCTAGGAGCAACAGGCTATACCAGGAGTCCTCAAACTTTTTAAACAGGGGGCCAGTTCACTGTCCCTCAGACCATTGGAGGGCTGGACTATAGTTTTAAAAAAACTATGAACAAATTCCTATGCACACTGCACATATCTTATTTTGAAGTAAAAAAACAAATGGGCAAAAACACCCTCATATGGCCCGCGGGCCGCAGTTTGAGGACGCCTGGGCTGTACCATATAGCCTAGGCATGTAGTAGGCTATATGATCTAGGTTTGTGTCAGTGCATGCTATGATGTCTACACAACAATAAAACCACCTAGTGGGGCATTTCTCAAAATGTATCCCTGACATTAAACAACGCATGACCATATGTGTGTATGGGTATATATGTACATAAATACCCTTCCTAGATTTAAAATACACATGAAAAAAATACATGAAAAAGTTTAATTTTAATAAAATATTTGGCCAAGATACTAAAAATGAAATGAGAAAATTATAAATAATGATTTCTTTTTTACTGAAATCAAGAGCTTTCCCTATAAATGAAAAGACCTAACCTCATTTAACATTGTATTCAGTAGGATAATTTTTTTTTTTAATTGCTATCAGGGTTGGGCGCCGTGGCTCACACCTGTAATCCTAGCTCTCTGGGAGGCCAAGGTGGACGATTGCTCAAGGTCAGGAGTTCGAAACCAGCCTGAGCAAGAGCGAGACCCTGTCTCTACTATAAATAGAAAGAAATTAATTGGCCAACTAATACATATAGAAAAAATTAGCCAGGCATGGTGGTGCATTGCCTGTAGTCCCAGCTAATCGGGAGGCTGAGGCAGGAGGATTGCTTGAGCCCAGGAGTTTGAGGTTGCTGTGAGCTGGGCTGATGCCATGGCACTCACTCTAGCCTGGGCAACAAAGTGAGACTCTGTCTCAAGAAAAGAAAAAATTGCTATCAGTTATGTAATAATTTCTCTGTGGTTCTGCAACAGCCAAAATACATAAGGATTAAGACATAAAATGAAAAAAGATAAAATTATTATATCTCTTCCTTATAGATACTACTAAGTTGATAGTAAAGTATATCAACTTGAGTTTGAGAGATCTGAATAGAAATTTAGGTTTGCATAATATATATATTTTAAATTTCAGATTTACAACTTTTTAAAAAATAGATTTAGGGGGCACAAGTTGAATTCCATTACATGTATATATTGCATAGTGGTGGAGTCTGGGCTTTTGGTGTACCCATCACTCAAGTAGCGTATATTGTATCCCATAGATAATTTTTCATCCCTCCTTCTCCCCATTTCTGAGTCTCCAATGTCCATTATTCCACTCTGTGTGTCCTTGTGTAGCCATAGCTCCCACTTATAAATGAGAAAATGGGTTTGCATAATATTAAATCCCACTCATTATTCGTTTTAGAATGCTCATAAAAGTTTTGGGATTTGTTTTTAATTCCCTTTCCCCCCAAATCCTAGACACAGATGAGATTTGATTCATAGCTCATTAGATTATCATTGAATGATTAAAAGAAAGCTTTCTGCTACTTCCTTTTGGATAGAAGCTGGTTTTTATATACATATATAAATTTATATACATTTTATATATATATAATTTTTCTTTGAGACAGGTTCTTGCTCTGTCACCCAAGGGTAGAGTGTAGTGGTGTCATCATAGCTCACAGCAACCTCAAACTCCTGGACTCAAGTGATCATCCTGCCTCAGCCTCCCAAGGAGCTGGGACTAAAGGCATTTGCTACCACGCCTGGCTAATTTTTCTATTTTTAGTAGGGATGGCGATCTCTTGTTCAGGCTGGTCTCAACTCCTGACCTCAAGCAATCCTTCTGCCTTGGTCTCCCAGAGTGCTTGGATTACAGGCATGAGTCACTGTGCCTGGCCCAAATGCTGTTTTAGTGCAAAGAATGGGAAGTAGAAAGTTTCCTAGGGTTGCACAGGAATAATGGGGAACAGGAGAGTCATGGGGGAAGAGAAGAAAGAGGAAGATGAAGAAGTTGCTAGAGGCAGGCAGGCCTCTCCCACTGAAGAGAGGTGGTCCCCAGCTAGTGAGGTGGCAGGGCCTGGGGAAAGGTACTTATTGGCCAGGCTGGCAGGAGGCTCCTTTATCTAGAGACTGGCTGCAAGGATAGAAAAGAGTCAGAGACTAGGCTCACACTATCACTTGCTGGAACACACTCTCTTCTGGACACTGATCAGGTTCCCAAGTATATACCCTAAATCAAAGCTTTCTTCACAATATGCAGGGAGGCTCTTTCCTCCCCAACTTCAGGAAATAACTTGTTGTGGTAAGCTGCTTTTAAAATGGCTCCCAATGATCTCCACCTCCTGGTATTCACTCCCTGTGTGATCTGCTCCCCTTGGGTGTGGGCTGGACCTACGGACTTGCTTCCAATGAAAAGATTAAGGCAAAAGCGATTGGATGTCTTTCCCAAGATTAGGCTATAAAAGACTGTAGCTTCTGTCTTGCTGGCACTCTTTCTGGCTCTTCTAATGTACTTCCTTTGATGAGGCAGATAGAAATGCCCATGTGGGAAAGAACTGAGAGCAGCCTCTAGCGAACTGTCCACAAGAAACTGAGGCCCTCAATTTGCCAGCAATCATGCACTTGAGCAAATCCTTCTCCATCTGAGCCTTCAGGTGAGACCACAGCCCTGGGGAGACATCTTAATTGCAACCTTATGGGAGACTCTGAAGGAGAGATCCCAGCTAAGCTGTTACCAGATACTTGACTCACAGAAATTGTGAGGTAATATTTGTGTATTGTTTTAAACCACCAAATTTGTTATGAAGCTACAGATAACCAATTCAGTTGATAAAGAAAAGCTCTTCAAGCCCACCAGAAGAACTGTACCCTGAAGGTCTTTGCTCCTGGCTTGTGGTAGCCTCCCTAGTCACAACCTAAGTCTGGACCTTTGGTATAAATGACACTTCTTGTGTGGGTTTACAGATTAGATCCTCCTCAGTTCACCTGCATAGTCTCTCTCTGCCAACCAAGGGCTTCTGCATCTTCCTCAATATCTGAAATAAATAATAGGACAGCTAAGGAAATTTCCTAGCTCCATGCTTCAGTGACCAGACCAGCTTGGGACCTAAGTTCATGTGTGTATTCTAAGATAAACCACCCATCTTGATCATGCATTATTAATTTTATTGCTCTTTGCAGTTTCTACTTACTACTTACCAACCTGTATGAAAATACTTCAGTATTTTAACAAATACTAATGTGCCAATGGACACTGGCTGACCATTAGTCCTAGTTTATTCTGGAAGTTTAACTCATTAGACAAGATTCAAGATCTTAATTCTACTTCCTTTCAATGAGTTTTTAAATACAGGATAAGTGTATGAATTTGAATGCCACATATAGTGACATTCCAGGGAAATGCTAATTATTTAATACAATTTTTACAACTTCTTTTAGCCATCTCAATCTTTACATTATGATGGTATTAACTACATGGAAACTGCAAAGCTGGAAATGTTTTATTTATAATGCCCAACACTGTCGTGAGGAATTTTGACAAAAATTATGATTACATGTGCATACATGGACACTGACAGATGGCACAAGGAAGATAAAAGGGGGCCACAAAAAGGAAACAAAAATGAGGCCTAAACTTAGTCTGCAGGATTAATTATTACATTATAATTTATTCCTATTAAGCTGTCTTTATCATCCTAACCCATCCTGATCTTTTTGTGCTCTAGATTATAGTCATGAGTTGCTTAACAACAGGGATACTTCTGAGAAATGCATCATTAGGCAATCTCATCATTGTGTAGACATCATAGTGTGTATGTAGACAAACCTAGATGGTATAGTTACTTAATCTTTCCAGTTCTATTTCCTATTTCTATAAAGTGTAAAACTCACCTTACAGAATCATTATAGGTATAAAATGAGAGACTGCAGGGAAATGGGCCTTCAAAGTAAGTGCATAGATAATTGTGTAAATTCTTCCAGAATATGGGTATAAACACCAAATAAAAAAGGCAATAAATAGTCTGGTAAGAATTGAGTTTTGCAGATATGGTGTGACTCTGAATACTCAGTCAGTGTCATCAGCAGTTGCGCTGCCCTTTAAGAACCCTGTGGTCCAAGGAAAGCAGCACCAAAGTACGCTGCAAGTACTTCTTCTCAATGAGAATGCCTAGTTTCTAAGAAATTGCTGTTTCCTTGGCTAAATACATCAGAAACTTAATCTAATCTTATCCTAAGTGGGTACATGCATATCTGTGTACTTATTTTGTTTGGGGAAGATTTCCCTCTCAAAACCTGTAACCCAAACAACAGCGAGCTAGCACTGCTTATACTATCCTGGATTAAGCTTAAGTGCATTTATCCAAAGTGAGGCAACACAAGATCACGAAAATGGGCTCCACATGTACTTGCCATCAAATTGGTACTGACTGATTAAAACTATGGTGCTCAAATGGTGGTAGTGTTCATCAGGGATTGGGGGGGAGGGGTAGACTCACATCTTAGGGATGTGGTGAGCATTGTGGAGGGGAAGGGCATACCTCCACCCTAACCCTTCTTAGGGAGAGGCAAAGATATAAAATGTAACCAAAATGTCAAAAAAAAAAAAAAAGACACATTTATCAGGTTTGGGTGGGTGGGAGGGTGGAGGAGGGCACGGGTGTATACTTACATAATGAGTGCGATGTGCACCACAGTGAGGATGGATACACTAGAAGCTCTGACTTAGGGGGGTTAGGAGGTAGGGGGGGTGGAGGGGGGTGGTGGTGGCAAGGGCAATATATGTAACCTTAACAATATTTGTACCCCCATAATATGATGAAATAAAAAAAAAACCCCTGTAACCCATTGAAACACTGCAAATGTTATATGTAAAATGCTTACCACAATGCTTGGCATTTGGTAAGCACTGAGTAAAATTAAATAATTACTACTGATTATCATTATAAAAAAAATTAAAATCACCAATAATCCCAATCCTAAAAGAGAACTATGGTTCATATTTTGGTACATGTACTTTTCTAATTTTTCCCTCTTCTCTATAAAAAATATATATTTGGCATATTGTTTTAAAGCTGTTTTCTCTACTTAAGTATATAATTTTTTCTTATGAATGCATTTTAAAACAATTTTTAATAGCTATAACAGTCCTTCATACACATATCATATTTAATCTATTAGATATTTAGATTACCTACTTGCATATAAAATACCTATAGATAGTACATTTATATTATAAATAGCACTGTAGTGATTATCCTCATACATGAATCTTTTTGAGATGTTTTCCTAGAATTGGAATTAACAGTACATATTTTTAAGATTTTTGACTAATATCCAACTGCCCTCTAGAAAGCTGGCTGTATAATACACTCTCCTACCAGTAGTTGCACTGTTATCAACATACTACCATAAAATTTTATATTTTTAGCCATAGTCTTGATTTTTTTCTTAAATTTTTTTTTCTCTAAATCACTGCAAAATTCTTAAGGGCAGTGTGGTCTTTTATTTATTTTTTTTTTCCAAATATTCCCTACAAGCCATAACAGTATCAGATACAAAGAAAGATTTTAAATGAATTCACTACAAAATTCTTAAGGGCAGTGTGGTCTTCTACTTTTAAAAAAAATATATTTCCCACAATGCCAGAACAGTATCAGATACAAAGAAAGATTTTAAATGAATTCTTATCTTGAAAAACCAAACTCATTTCAGCCTTAGATGGAGAGATAAGTCAGATGGAGAGGTACCGTGCAGTTCAGGAAAACAATAACAACTCTGCCATTAAGTATTTTGACAAAAGAAAAGAACTAACCAAATTTAGTTTCATTCCAACTAATAAAATAAATATGTAGTATGAAAATGAAAGAATATTTATCTCAAGGTTTGAATTGAATCTTCACATATTACTATACATTTACTTCCATAATCAAAGAAGGAGCCATCAAAGACTAGTGTAGATTGGAATTACATACCTCTTTATCAGAATAATTACCATTAAGGGAATAATAATAAACACGCTTCTGATAAACTCTCATTGCTTGGTGTAAAGGCCAAATTCAATTCTAGCCTGAGGTCAAATTTTTGTTTAAAAATTATTTTTCTATGTTAAACTGAAGAAAGAAAAGGGACTGTTTGATATTCACACTCTAATACTCAACTCAGGCCCAGTCATGCAAGATATGTTATAAATCTTTAACATCTAAGGAAGATAAACTAAGCTTTAATGTGGTATTTAGAAAAAAGCAAATATAATTTTTAGTATTTAGATTTTCCATCTTCTTTGACAAGGTCAATTGCTAAAATCATTTTGTTTCATTATGCTATAGTAGATTATTAGTGCACATGCCAAAGATACCAAAACTTTGACCCAATCAGTGGTATGCAAAAGTATATAAAATGGCACTTACTATTATGAGTTTGAAAGTATTTTGTGCTTAATGGTACAATTATAATAGAATTTACAATTACAAAATATCAATGAAGAATTTTAAAATCTAATTTATAACACAGAGATAATAAAGTTAAAAATGCCTCAACAATTATGTTAGTTTGGGTACTCAGTTCAAATTGCGTAATTTCTTAAAATCATTATATAACTTAAGTGAGTTCACAATTTAAGAAATCAAGATTAAAATGTTATAATTTAAGCAGATAAATGTTTAATTATGGAAAGGACATGAAACAGTACTTTTCTACACTGTTTAAACACAATCCTTTATAGTTCTAATGACAATTTTCCATAATATAATAACTGAATAAAAGAATAAGCTGAATTTAAAGTATGCATGGGAGACACACAAATGAAAAAATGATTGATGTATGAGCTTGATATAATTATATTATACAATCTGGGCTTGATTTCCAAAGAGACAATTGAGGCTCCTTTTCTTTTTAGCTGTAAACAACTTGCTGTATGACATGTAATGCAATACCATGTTTTGGAAGATTTCAAACATTCATGATCCACAGGAAAAATACTCAACACTCCTACACTATTTTTTTAAGCCCATAATAGTGCAGTCTTTCAGTTACAAAGACAGAGGCCAGCTATAAAACCAGTACTTTTCCACTAGAGTTACTTGTGGGGCAGGGAAGGGGACGTTCAGCACTGCAAACGTTAGGGTCTAAAATAAGATCATTGCAAGGAGTTACTACAACACTTGCACTGCCAGCACTGTCATGGCAACAATGAACTAGCTAGGAGAATGCTCTTTTAACATTCAAAGCTAATCTTGAGTCTATTTCTCATGGAAATATACCAAATTTTCTTTTAAGGAGTACATTAAAGAAATCGTCTTACTAGGAATCTCTTAATGTAAAGATAAACCTTTTATACACAATCTTTCCAGGATCACAGTCTGCAGACTCCTGGCAGTCAGCTGAAATTTATAATGACAACATAATGAAAATTATACACCACAGTGAAACATGAAGATTCAGTAGGGTTCAAATGCAATTTCAAGATAGGTCAGGGTTTAAATAAGAATTTGATATGCAATTTAATAACATCTGAGAATGTGGTTCCCCCTAGAAACACTAAAGTTTTAAGTTTCACCTTGAAGGAAAAATAATTTGGAAAAGAAAGTAATATTTTCACTGTTAGGAATCTTATATTAAATTTTTATTCAGATAGTGCAGTACAATGATAAAAAACAGACTCTTGAATCTCACAGCCTGGTTTGAAACCTGGCTCCTCTTCTTATAGGTTAAGCATCCCTAATCCAAAAATCTGAAATCTGAAAATGCTCTAAAATCTGAAACTTTCTGAGCACCAATATGACACAAGTGGAAAATTCCACACGTAAGTACTTAACACAAACTTTGTTTCATGTACAAAATTATTAAAAATATTATATAAAATTACCTTCTGGCTATATGTACAAGGTATATAAGAAACATAAACAAATTTTGTATTTAGACTTATGTCCCATCCCCAAGGTAGCTCATGTATATGCTAACATTCCAAAATCCAAAATACTTCAGTTAGCAAGCATTTTAGATAAGGTATACTCAATCTGTACTAGCTAGGATAACTTGGGCAAATTTTTAACTTATCTGGACCTTGATTTATCTTGATGCATGAAATGTGGATAATACCTACCCTAATAATGTTGTTGTAAAGGTTGAATGAATTAATATAGGAAAAGGTCTAAGACATAGGCTTGGCATACAGAATGCCTATTCTTCTGTTAAAAAACATACAAACTGCTGAAGATGATTTAAGATAATTTTGTTCCAATCCCATGGTACATTTTAAAGTAGACAGGAGAGCCAGGCACAGTGACTCATGCTTGTAATCCCAGCAACTGAGGAGGCTGGGGTGGGAGGATTACTTGAGGCCAGGAGTTCAAGGCTGCAGCGACCTATGATTACACCACTTGTACTCCAGCACCCTGGGCAACAGAGAGAGACTCTGTCTCGCAAAAAACAAGAGAGAGAGAGAGAGTCTGTTGCCACCTCCACCTCTTCCAACTACCACATCCACTCTAACCCACAGGAGGAAAGGGGGGCAGCACAGGAGCTGGGAGCTCAGGAGCACAAAAGACACCTGCCACACACTATCAAGCAAATTTGATAATCAAACATGGGTACAAAATCTCTTCAAGCCTTATTACCTCTTCTGGAGTATCTTTTTGGTAATTTAACCTTGCTTAGTTATTTTTTTTGTTCCTAAATTATATCAAGCTGTTTGGACTGGGCCAGTTATCTGGCAAGAAAGGACTATTTTAGAGACTGTTTAATATGTCAAGCTCCCATTTGGGTAAGCAGAGTGGGAATACTGATGGGGCAGCTCTAATGTCCTCAGTAGACCTTTAAGGCAAGTACTCTCTGTGGTAGATAACTTGGAGTACTAGACATGAATTGACCAGGTGCAGAGGATTTGGTTGCTTACTGACAACACTGACATACAAGCCATCACTTGCTTTCCTATATTATGTGTCCCTGAAGACATACTTGAAAGCCAAATGTTTATAAGTGGAACAATAGACTAACATGATATAAGCAGAATCCAGCTCCCAGAGAGCTAAAACAATATTTACAAAATCCTTAATTATGATTCCTAGAGGTGCTATTTCCCCTATGACCAGGGAACCTGGAAAGTAGGCAAAAACTTTCCCAGTTGCCCAAAGACCTGGAGGACTGACTGTAAGGGAATATAGTGCCAAAGGGTTCAACTTCCCATCTCCTCCACCAGAAGGAGGGGGCAGAATAGAATACTAAGAGTTAACATTCACCAAGTGCTTACTGGGTTCCAGTAAGCATTGCACATATGTTATCTCATTTAATCTTCACAACTCTGTGAAGGAAGTGAGAAGCTTAAGGAGGTTATATAACTTGCCCATAGTCAGAATTTGGCAGAGGAGTACTTAAACTCAGGTCTAACTCTACAGCTTGTGGTCTTGACCATTATCCTCTAATGCTGTCCAGGCTTTGGCTGTACTTGATCACCTGGATGACATACCCAGCTGCCTGCCTGCAACACCCCCCCCCCCCCCCCCCCGCCCCGCTGGTGCCCAGCTAGCATACCAGAATGATGTTACACTCCAATGAAAGGATGGATGCTGCATATCTGCCATCACTCCTAATGCAAACCTCTGGGCAAGTTTGACACCCTGGGTTAGTAGCACCCTATGACACAGCTGAACATCAGCATTAATCAGTTAACGTATGAAAACAGAATTTAACGAGCATAAGCCATCTAGGGGTAGTGATACATGTGGCTACAGAGTATGGGATATATAAAAGTCAATTACTCAAAAATCAAGGCTACCCATTCCTAAAGTAATGGCAATTTGGAGTTTGACTCATTAGCTGGAAGACCTAGATCAAGTTACTCATTATTATCATCAACATCATCACCACCAATATTTATTGTATACTATGTGTCAGGCCCACTTCTACATACTTTACATGTTCATTTAATTCTGAAAACCATTCTGTTAGGTTAGTATTATTATTGTCATCTTCATTTTACAGATAAGTAAACAGAGGCTCAAAGAGTTAATTTATAGTTAAATTTGTAAAGTATATTGAAGTACACAAAATATTTTACCAATATCATCTCCTTTAATTTTTATAACAATATCACAAGGTAGATAATAAAATGTCAATTCACAGATGAGGAAACTGAGACTATAGAGATTAATTTATTCATGGGCACATGGCTGGTAAAGAAATTCCAACATGGTCTTTAACCATTCTGAATATCTCTGGTCAAAGTGAGACCCTGGATATTTAGAATAGAAGGTTAAAAAATAAAATAAACTAGGGGAAAAAATAAAAGCTACTTCTTTCATTTTTTGTTTTTTTTAAGTAAAATCTTTTTAGTAAAATTAAGTGAAATCTATAGCTTTTTCTTTTCCATGTCAAAAGACAGATTAACGTAGGGTTTGGCATATAGTAGGTACAAAAAAAATCTAATCAATAAAATGATAAGAAATAATTCATTAGGTTCAATGGTAAAATCTATACTGTCTTAATAAAATTTCAATGACTTTTTATACTCAGAACTTCTGTCATCAACAAAAGTGAATAAATATAGGTTATATACTATAATTTAGTCTGTCAATATATAAATTAACTGGTTAGATGAAAAAGTACATACACCTAAATTTGAGGTGTAACTACTATCAATGACTTTGAGAGATCTTATTTTGTGAGAAAGTCTGTCTCCTTGTCATTTAAATCACTTTTTACTTTTGAAAGGCTTCTCTTAAATATGTCTGTTCTTCAGTACTATTGAACATATCACTTTACCACTATTTTGCAAGGCTTAGTCTTTATCACATGATCGGAAGAATTTCTTGCTGTGTTTAGGCTATGAATAGCATTTGAAAAATTACTCAGTTATAATTATAGACAGCTAACACCTGCCAGCTTGCTGGAAAATGAAATCATGTAAAATTTAAAGACAAGTGTGCAACGCTTGTCAAACACTGAAGTATCAAATCAGTAAATGCTCACTTTTAGTAGAGTAAACTAAGATTCTAATTAGATGTTACCGAATATTACACACAGACTTAATAAATTATTCTAACCATGTGATTAAGTTTTTAAAGGGCATATATTTATCGCCTTGTCAATTTAAACAATTTTTAAGTTAAAACACCAAATGAATACTATTCACTAAATGAATATATTAATTAAATGATTATATATATATATATAAAATCAAACCTCACGAACCTCACACATCATAAATTTTATTTCACTTTAGTATAGTTTAAAAGCTTAGGAAGCTGTAAAGGTAATTTTATAATACAAGTAATAATTTATAATTATAGGAAGGCCTTCTTTTACTTTGTAAATTAAAAATAGGGTAAGATTTAAGTAAAATATAAAACTAAAAGTATCTAACCTTTCCAAGGTAATTCCATAGTTTACAACCATCTATCAGATTTTTCTATAAATAGTTACATAAAAGACATTAGAGCATGAGAAGATCGATAATTCTTATACTGCCAAATTTCACTTGATTTTTTTTCTTATAAAGTGAAATTTATTTTCACTCTACTTACTGGAAAACTATGCCACAAACTATGAGTCTACTAGTAATACACAGACATTTAACAATAAAATGCCAGCTGGGAAAATGCAGTAAATGATTCTAATAGTCATCCTACAGAAACTCCCAAAGTATTTCCAGTAAAAAAGCATTTTTTAAAAACAAGCATCTTTTAAAAGCCTTTTTTTCAATACACTAACTTCATGGTAAACATATCTTTATCGACACTGGTTTAACTTAGTAACTGTTTTCTTTTCTTTCTTTTTTTTTTTCTCCAGGTCCTATTAGTGCTCCAATAACTTAGTAACTGACAGGGGTAAAAATCAAGCATAAAATAGCATTCCCATAGTTTGACTATCTAGCTGAGGTTTTTTCACATTTAAATTTCTAGTCTCTCAATGCCCCTAGAAATACAATTACTAAATATTCTGAAGAATCCTCCCAGTGTGATTTGCTAAGTATACTGTGCTAGCATAATTAAAGTACTAAGTAATTTCTTGAAGGTCATTTAAAATTTTTCTCAATGTAATAAATGTGAGCTAGAAAAAGCTGGGTCAAAGTAAATCCTATTTTCTATTGACTTCCTTAAAAAACAACTTAGATATTTTACCATGGTGTGAAAAAACAGACTGATTTTAGAAATTCTGACAAAAAAAGAAATTAAAATTGTGGCAAGACTTGCTTGATGCTGATGTATTTCCAGCAGCACTTTCATCCTTCTATGCATATTAAGCTCTGCCTCCCTCTCTCTCAGCATCAACCTATCCTTCTACAAATTCTAAGATTTTCCCCTTGTCTATGGTTCCTCCCAGTCCATGCTAACTTGGCACAACATAAACATTGCCTGTTTTTAAATATGAAAATTCTTTATAATTAATGTAACACTAAGTAGTGCCCGTTTTATCAAAGTTTTAAGTGATCCCTTATTATACCCAAGATTCCACAGCTACTTGCTCTCAGACCAAAATTTCAACAAATCCTTAAGTTGGTTGTTTGACTTATTAATTTATTACCTATTTAAATGGTAAAAAGATATCTTACAAATTTCTGATTGCATACTAAAAGGAAAACAAACATAACTCTAAAACTAAGAGAAGAGCATGCCTATTCTCTAATTCTTTTACTCCATGGATGATATGTACATATAGCACTTTAAGGGCACAAAGTGTTAAAGATGAGGTAAAAAGTCTAATTAAGCTAAACTGTTTCAGAGGATCCTCCATGATGTCATGTACAACCCACTACCTTAAAGAGAAATTTAATACACACATATTAACCATCCCATCTTTGTACACAATATTACATCCCGTTTATAAACAAAATAACCATGTTAGGAAAATATTTTAAAAACCTTATCATTCTCATTTTCTCAAGTTAGAGGCCATTTGGGGCACTATAACAGAAATAAAATATGTGAAATTGAAAACTTAAGAGTATCTTTGTTAGTTTCAATCTTTCTGAAGAGTCACAACAGAGAACAGGATGTATTTATATACTATAAAGAGGACATTAGTATAGATACTGCAGATATAATTCATCCTATAAGCCAGAAAGTTAAAAAAAAAAAAAAAAGATTGACTCTTTAATTTGTCTTCAAACCATTTAGAAAAAAGAAGTTGGAGGTTTGCCTTCACTTTCTTCACATTCCCTATTCAAAGAAGCCAGAAAACCTGAGAGTAAAGAGTATTCTCCTCTGAGCCTCAAAAGCAAGGAAACAAAATGGTCAAAGATAGGAATGAGAGGAAGCACTGAGTAGAGAAGCCACAAGGCTTACTGTGGAAAAGGACTGAGTTCTCAGTGTATCAATAAGAGAGGCCAGAAAATAGTGGATATGGAAGAGACAAGCTTAGTGTAAATATTGAAAGAGGACTCTCGTATTTGCTGTGATACCTAAGAGTCAGCAGTGAATGTTTGAGATGCACGACTTTAAACTTTTGGTTTTGATTGGGTGGCAGTAAAATGAAATCAAAACAAAACAATCATTTAAAAGACCAAATCTACTTCTAGAATATCCTTAATATGTTATAATTTACAGCCCCATGATAAATAAAGTGTGCTTCCAAACCCACTAAAATCCAAATTATAGACCAAGTGATTTTTTTTATCTAGATACACATACAGTTTTAATGGAAAGCCTATAACTAGCCCTGACTGCCTTCTGTCCCCCTTCCTCCTTACCAACATAAATATTCTGTTCAAGTGATAGAGGGATCTCCCAGCCCTTAGGGGCTGAGTGCTGTTTAGCCCAAACCAAAAATAGAAATGTCCAATTTCCTTGCTAGTGAATGGCTTAGAAAAGGGGATGTGACCCAATCCCAGTCAGTAGAAACTGAGAGGAAGTCTGCTGGAGGGTTTCTGGGAAAAGCTTTTCTTCCCTGATAGACACATGGGAAGAAACTCTTTTCTTTTCAGCTGCAGATGGTTGTCACTGTACGTAGTACCTGGAATAGCATGCTGTTGGACCCTTGCAATCATTAGGGGACACATCGCTTGCTATGCTAAGGAAAGGAAAGCAAAAAAATAATGTAGTTGAGCCAATGAATTAATCAAGCTTAGAACTACTGGATCTCCAGACTTACAACTTCTTGTTAAATTCTAAACTATATATTACCCAATTGGATACCAACTAGATACTGAAACACCAACTGCAACTCTAACAACTATAAATGTGCATCACACCCAACAACTAATGCTTCATTTCTCCCTAGGGAGTATAACATAATTTTACTAAGTGAAAGCCTCCCTCATCCACTTAACAAAGAGAAATATTTTGTTACTTAGTCTAAATTTTCTATCTTAAGCCAATTAACTTTCAGACAATGTTAATTGCTGGCAAGCTTATAAGAAAATTTGGCAGTTTTACTTCTTCAGAGTATGGAAATGAAAATGATCCTTCTTGGAAAAGTAGTTGGCTATTCTGGATACTTATATTTTTCCCCTTTATTACATGCATAATCAAGACTGTAGTGCACCAGTGGATTATATTAGTAAAGCAGGCCAATGTTAATACTTCCATTCCTTTGTTTAGGGAATCAAGTATATCAAAAGATGTTAAGAGATTTTTTGTTTTTTTTTTAAGTTTCTAAAAATCCCATTATAAATAAAACCCTCCTATGAGAATAAAAGACCTTCTTCAAAAGCAGGAAACAAGTCATATTGATCTTCCATTTCTGAGTACAGGGCCTGGCAGCAAATAGTTCTCAAAAATTTGTTGAATACCTTCAAATATGTTGTTGGTATAAAATCAATAAATTGAGAACAAGAGTGTAAACAGAAGATACTATCCCACAATGTGCCAATTTTTTACAGGTTTAGCCATTTGGCATTAAATCCATCCTACCACCTTGCCACCTATAATCCTATAAGCTGACCGATAGCAATTAAGAGCCTATAGCAATTAAACTACAGGAGTTGCATATGTAGCTCAGTTTTTGCTGCTTTACTAATGAATCACAAAAAGCACTGTGGAACACTACATTTGAATTAATATTTGATTTCCCATATGAGGCTGACACGAGAGCCGTGGGCAATGAGGCTGGACAGGTTAAGTGGAAGCCAGATGATGTTGGACTTTATGTGATATTCTTAAGAAGTTTAGATTCGATTTGGTTCTAAATGGTTTTAGGCAGGAAAGTGACATGGTCAGATTTTCATTTTAGATAAATAGTTCTATAGCTATGTAGAGGACAGAAATAAAGGTAGAGGGTGGGTTAAATCTGGAGAAGTGATAGATAACAATGGTAGAACTAGAACACTGGTATCAGGGCAGAAATCCATTTAGGAGCTGTTTCTACTTGGAAGTCTCATAGGCAACTTAAATTCAGCATGCCTACAAGAGAACTCATTTTTTCCCCTAAATTGACCCCCTGCCACTCTTCTGTCTCAGGAAGTGATTGCATTATTCACCAAGTAGTTCAAGCCAGAAACTTTATAGCCATCCTCGATTTTATTTTCCTCATCTTCTAAATCCAATTAAATACTATATCCTGTGGTTTCTAACTCCTTGGCATCTCCCAAACCCATTCACTTTCTTCCACTCTTCCCATCCCCACATCCCTTGTTTCTAAGATAAAGTCCACAAACATGGCCTGCCAGCCCCTCTGGAATCTAGTTCCTGCCTAGCAACAGTAAGAACACCTAACATTTACTGAGCATTTCTTATGTGCTAGGCACTGTGCTATGCTTTGCAAGCCTTATTTCACTTTATTCTCATAGCAACATTGTGAGGCAGGAAATATAAACACCGTCCTTATTTTGCAGATGAGAAAACTGAATCAAGGAGAGATTATGTAACTTAGCCAAGGTTATATAGCTAATAAAGTATAGTCATGTGCTGCATAATGATGTTTTGGTCAACAATGGACCTCATATACAACAGTGGTCCCATAAGATTATATAGATGACCCTTGAACAACAATGGGGTTAGCAATGCCAACCTCTGCATTCTGAAAGTCCTCGTATAACTTTTGACTCTCCCAAAACTTTACTAATAGCTTACTGTTGACTGGAAGCCTTAATGATAACATAGACAGTCAATTAACACACATTTTGTGTGCTATGTATATTATATACTATATTCTTACAATAAAGTAAACTAGAGAAAAGAAAATCATAAGGAAGAGAAAATGTACTGACTATTCATTAACCTGGAAGTGGATCATCATAAAGGTCTTCATCCCCATCATCCTCATGTTGAGTAGGCTGAGGAGGAGGAAGAGGAGGGGTTGGTCTTGCTGTCTCAGAGGTGGCAGAGGCAGAAGAGGTGGAGGAGTTGGAAGGGGAGGAAGGAGACACAGGCACAATCAGTACAACTTTTATTGAAAAACAATCCATGTAAAAATCCATATTAAACTGTGCAGTTTAAACCTATGTTGTTCAAGGGTCAAATGTAATTCCACATTATTACTATACCTTTTCAGTTTAGATATACAAATAATTACCATTGTGTTACATTGCTTACTGTATTCAGTACAGTAACATGCTGTACAGGTAGGTCTCCAGCCTAGGAGCAACAATCTAGGTTTGTGTAAGTACACTCTATCATGTTCACACGATAGCAAAATCACCTAGCGATGCATTTCTCAGAACATATCTGTCATTAAGCGATGCATGCCTGTATTGGAGCCAGGTCTGACTCCAGAGCATGTGCTCTTAAGCTATTCATAGTTCCCTCAAACTGTCTGCTCCAAACATATTGCATCACTTTTAATTCCTAAAACTCATTTGCTCTCTTTTCCCATGAGGCCTTCTCACATACTGTTCCTTATGTCTGGAATGTCCCCTCATAAATCTCACCTTTGCATGGATGATATTTGTTCATTCATCAGGTCTCTGCTTAAATGTCATTGCCTCAGGGAAGCTTTCCCTTACTAACTAAAATTAATTTTTTTTGTTTTGTTTACATCTTTATAGACTGTCTCCATTCAGTATAATGTCAAATTATTATCACTGGTCCTCGGTTCTTAGAATGACATTCACCAAGGGTTCAATAAACATATGTTGCATAAATGCAAGCATGAATGAATGATGCTGGGGTAGAAACTTTCTAAATTGGAAACTTCATCTATTCAGCCTGATAAGTAACAGAAAGAAGGCAAATATAAACTTGCTCATCCACTGGATATGTATTTAGTAGCTTCCAGGTCTCAGCCAATACTCTTGGGAACTTACAGTCCTCCTGGGGGAGACAGACACATAAACATACGATTATAGCACAATATAAGTAAAGCGCTTGTTATAAGTGTGGCAGGAATAAAGTACGATAGATGCAGAAATGAAAAACAGAGTATAAGTCTTTGGGAAATCTCAGTAGAGGAAATTTCTGAATACTTTTTCAGAATGAACAAGTCTTGAAATATATATCACATACTCCATGTATTTCACTTATGAAAAGGGAGAAGATTGTCCATGCAAAGCTAGAGGCAAAAAGGAAAAACAAAGGTGGGGGAAGGGGAGAGGAGCATCTATCCATTATATACCAGGGCACTTTACATCTCATTCGATTCTCACAATGGCTGTATGTTGTTATTCTCATTTCATAGATGTGGAAATCCACGCTAAGAAAGGTCATGTAACTTGCCCAAAGTTATGCAGTACATTAACAAAGGAGTAGAAGTTGAGCCCAGGTCTGACTCCAGTACTAATTTACTTATCATTATATAAAAATCCTTTGACACTGTACTTCTCAGAGGCTGCTTACTTTTCTTTTAAATGTAACTCTTAACAAAATTGGTTATTTGGTTTCCTATTCTAATGTAAATAAGCAGCAAAATTAAAGATTAGGAAGAGACCAAAGTACCAGTATACCAACAGCAAACAATGAAAATTAGACAAAAAATTTTTTAAAATATGGATTATATAGTCTTATACACTCCACTCTTTGCGTCATAACAGTACTTGATACACCTAATGATGACCCCCGTTATGGAAAAAAAAAGGTTGTTATAGTCACCACAGTCTAAGAGATACAAATAACTTTTTATGCTTAAAAGGGTAAACTTCAGTTATCTAGAAAATTAATTTCTCTCTGGTAACTCTGAATTGTAACAATTGTTTCCAAAGTGTTTGTGAGAAGAAATATCTCCAAATCTTAGAGTCTTCATTTTGTAGATATGATTATTTTTCTGTTGCTTTAAACTAAATCAAGCCAATATAGAAAAACTATCTATCTTAGCTTATGTATATGCTCAGTAAACTATAAATTTTTAAAACTCTCATACATGACTTTGAACAACACATGTTCTTATGTGCTAGGCACTGTGCTATGCTTTGCAAGCCTTATTTGAGTTAGTTACAAATTGAGAAGCATAAAGTGTTACAAACATTCTTAATATCCAAAAACATAGTTTAAAAAACCTTCTAATAAACGTTGTAATAAAACAGGATAAATTGATTATGTACAACATGAAGGGAAAACTATAATATTTTAATCTGCTGCATTCATAACTTAAATAGGTATGTATGTGAAAAAGAAAAGAAACAATTTAGGCAAATACTGAGAAGGATGGCTGAGTAATTTACCATAAAAGTGTTTCTACCACACACCCTACCTGGGTCCAATTTTTCAACATGAAGATGTCAGATTCTTTATAACAGGCTTTTATTATTTTATATAACTCTTTTTTTAAAAAAAAAACAAAACGTTGCATTCAGAGAACACACCCTGTTTTTTTGGTTGTTGTTTGCTTTGTTTTGAAGAATAAGAGAAAACTGTTCCACCAATTGTCTTCAATAAGCTGACTAGGAAACATTTAATAGCCTTTATCATTTTAGAGGCTTTTAAATGTGAACCTTTTCATACAGAACACTGTGACAATGTGAAAGGCATGTTGGCTATACTTCCCAACTACATGTAAAAAGAAATATAAGGACAAACAAGTCTCTACTTGCAATTAACTGTAACCTTCATCTCTTTTTCCAGGAGCAATGCAGTTTCTACCTAAAACTCTCTAGAAAAACAATACTTGTTTACTTACATTTGCAATTCATTTTCACTTTAGTACATCTTGTCCAATTTCGGCCCAAAATTCAATGTTTTACAGATCACTCTTAATTTTAAAATGTAGAATGAATTCATAACAAAAGTTCACATAATAACAATCTAATAGAAGCAAATGCAACGTGAATAATTGCAAGTAAAATTTCACTGTCCTAGAGAGACAGTTGTATTCATAATGCTCTTTCTTACCTGGATGCTCTTCAGAATAAACGCACTTTTCTCTCTCACATCTTTAAAGGGACACCTCTTAGAAAGCATAAGCAGATGAGCAAGCAGCTTATTCAACCCGTCCAAAGAAACAGCATTTGAAAGCCCGTCTGATGGACGACAAGGCGTCTCTTTCACCGAACGAAGATACTCGGTTTTTCTCAAAATGATTTGCCTAATGTTTTCCAGTGCTGTCTCTCTAGTAGTTGAATCTCTACTGCACAGTCCATCCCATCTCACTTCATTCTCTCCTTCAGCCATGATAATAGTTTTTCCTTTGCAGTCTTCAGTTGCCTTTTAGCATGCCCCAAAGCACTTTGTATTTTTAAAATGAGTAATGTAAGAAATCAGAGAAGTCGAGTCGTCACAAAAACCCAGATCTGGATGACATTTGGAACCAGACGTGTCTTTCTACCGATCTACAAGATAGATCACCCTCTCACACTCTCCTTTTACACGAAAGAGCACTCTTCCTTCTGGTCAGAAATTGAAAAAACAAAGTTGGAAGTTGCAACCTTACAGCGCTGGCTTTGCTGGACAGGGAGTTCCGGGGAAGTGTTCTCCTGCGTCTCGCAGGGTCAGCGGATATCCTCACGTTGTGGAGCTGTCAAATCCGTGCTCTGCCCCAAAAGGCTGGTAACAGTTGAACGCTCTCCAGCCATCTGGGGTTTTTTGTCTGTGCAGCCACCGGGTTCTCCCGAGCGTTCTCACCCCGCCCCTCCTCCGGCACCAGTCCCCGCCCTCCACAACTCCTCCCTGCGTCCCTGCTGCCGGCCGGGCGCCGACAGGGAAAGCTCGCCGAACCCTGGCCCACTGGCCCCAGCAGGCGAAGGCTCGGGCGCTCCCGGGGGGCGGCAGTGTCCTGCAGCAGCTGTCTGGGCCGGCAGCGACGAAGGAAAGCGTGCCCGGCCCTGCCGATTCCGGACGCCTAGGAAGACGCCACTTCTCTGACTCCTGCGCCCTCGCCCACCAAGGCCAAGCCAAAGGGCACAGGGCGGCCCAGGCAACCCTCGAGCGCGGGGCTGGGCCGCGAAGCTGGAGGAGCTGCAGGGCCCGAGGCGCAGAGCCCGCCCCCTCGCCCAGCCCCATCGGTGGGGATCAGCCCAGAGGGCGGGAGCAGGGAGGGGAGATGGGGTCCTCACCCCCCAGTCCCTCCCCTTTCTCCGCCCGGCACAAACCGGGAGCCGCCTCTGCCCCAGCGCGTTCTTCCCCGCCCAGGCAGACGCGACCCGCCGAGGCAAAGCCATTGGAAAAAGCCCCGCCCTCGGGCTGGCTACCTCCAGACCCCAAGTCCGCCGCGCGCGGCCGCCAACCGCTGCCGGAGCCACGCATGCGTGACTGCGAACAGGACGCATGCGCCTCCAGAGGCACGAAACATGCGCCGAGGGGCGTTTTCCGTTCCCAGGCGTTTGGAGTCTGTGGCCCGGAGAAAGGGAAGGAAAAGTAAGGAGTAGAAATGTACTGAGACTTTATCACACACAAGACAAGCACGACAAAGAAAGAGGGCTCGAAGACATTCCTGGAACAAATCGAGCTTAAATTTAAGATTAGCCTAAAAATAGCGGCTGTCTCTTTACCACGCCAAAACCAAGATTTTTAAGTAGGCAGGGCGGTTTCGCCTTGACTTCTGGGAAATGTAGTTTTGATGCTGCTGGCGCATTTTGTTTGCGACAGAAACTACAACACCCAGGGGCCACCGCGACCTTGCCGGTAGCCGTCTGCGGGCCAACGGTGGTTCGCGTATGCGAGGGTTGACTGTGAGCGTCGGTTTGGTAGGCATTATAGGCTGGGCTGTCACCTTTCCCTTGACCGGATTTTTTCTTCTTTCATTTCCTCTGCGATTTTGAAGACGAAGCCATCTAGGGTTGCTGCCCTTAGTCCAGGGACATTTTGCAGTGACCTGCGTGGGAAGTTCTAGTCCAGCTGCCCAAGCCCGGGTGTTGTGGTGAGGCGAGGCTTTGGGGATGTTGATACCGAGGGTCGGTGGGAGAGGCCTGAGTAAGGCCAAGTAGGAAGGATGCTGTGGAAACGGGTGCTCTGCTGCTCCTGCTTAAGCCATTTCATGTGGACACGCATGGGATGGATTAGGGATCCCTGTGCAATTGCAACCTTTTTTGCCTTTGTATAGAGATATTCTGTGCTTTATTTGCTCAGTCAGGTGAAATCCCAGGCAAAGCTTTAAAAGCAAAATGTCAAATCCGTTTGTATGAGACTAAAGGAAAAAAAAAATCTGTTATTCCTAGATATGAATTATTGCAGGTTTTAAGGATACCGTATGGAAAAAAAACCCATAAGTCTGAAATTTAGTATCTTTAAAAGATACAATTACTTGTTTAATATTACTGGTTGCTTTTGGAAAGTCATTACTGTTGAGAAAGTCAAGGTTTGAATGGCCATCCATTAACTGATAATCTAATAGATTAGATTTTAATTCCTCACATTGCAGAATAGATGTATTTTGTATCTAAAAATTTAGTCTTGCTAGGCACCAAGTATACAACAGTGAAAAAGACTCAGTCCTATCTAGTTAGAGAAACCAATGGTTAAACATACAATTACAATACTGAATAATATAATTGGCATGGTTGAAGGGAGAGTACTTAACCCAATCTTGGAAAGTGGGATATCTTCATCCCAGGGGAAGTGAGGACCAAAACAACAGCATATCCTGAGACCCAAAGTGAGAGAGAGGGTCCTTTAAAAAATCTACAATAAGCCAAATCATATATATTGGGGCGGGGGGGGGGGTAGCGTTTTCTGTGTTGATGTACTTTGAAGCTGCAAAGATACAGGAACGAGAGGTTTTTCTCATAGTTTGTGTTAAGTTACGTATCCTTGAACAGATGTACATAGTTTCAATGAATTGGTCCAATTTGGCAAGCCCTGTTAACATTCTAATGCTACCGGTTTGAATCAGAATTTTTAAAAAGGGCCAAGGCAGGAGGATCGCTTGAGGTCAGGAGTTCAAGACTAGACTGAGCAACACAGTGAGACTTCGTCTCTACAAAAAAATAGAAAAATTAGCCAGGTGTGGTGGCATGTGGCCTGTAGTCTCAGCTACTCCTGAGGCTAAGAAAGGAGGATTCACTTGAGCCTAGGAGTTTGAAGTTGCAGTGAGCTGTGATCACATCACTGTTCTTATGTCTGAGCAACAGAGTGAGAGCCTGTCTCCAGGGGAAAAAAAATAGGGAATAACTTCTTATGAGTGTAATTTTAAAAACAGAATAGAAGTCATTCCTTCTTTGTCTCCTTTTTTGGGCTTATCCTCCTTTATCCAGCCCACAGAGTATAGGGTAGTTTCTTAAGGCTGGGTTCCCTTTTTATGGCATAATGGAATAAGATCGGTGCATACTCATCGCTTCATTACCACCTATGACACTCAAATGTATAGCTTCCCCCAGCTTCACCTCTCATATGGCTAGCTTGATATTTCTTTTTGGATATCTCAGATTCAATATGCTACAACCAAATGTATAGTTACCTCCTATGAATCTGATTCTTTTTCAGTGTTCCAAGTCCTGCCAATCTTATCTCCAAATATCCCTGAAATACATTCTTTTCTCTCTGTCTACAAAAGTACAGTCTTTTTCCAAACTGCCATAAGACCACTACAGTAGTGATTATTCACAATGGCCCTCCTCCATTAGTTCTCCACACAGCAGCCAGAATGATCTTTTTAAAATGCAAATCTGATCAGATTTTCTTTGCTTAAAACCATTCAGTGGTGTCCTGCTGCTCTTAACCCTTTGCACTTGCTTGCTTTTTCCTCGATTCCTTTATTCTACTAGGGATTTAATTTTTTAAATACCCCAGATTTTACAAAGCATGGCAGTAGAATAAAAAACTGGAGTTTCTTTTCATACAAACTTATTTATTTGGATTTTTGTATATTTCAAATTATTGATACATTCAAAGAGTAATTTTAATCTCTATAATTTTTCAAGGTGTGATAGTTTTTGAAACATTCACCCACACGAAGACCTGGTTTACATTCACATGTTTCACAAATATAAATCATCTCTCTTCTTCCTCCTTTGATTTTTCTGTTAGAACAAACAACACAATCATTGTGTTTTTTGTTAGGGTGAGGTGTGATTATATGGAGCTTTCCATCTAAATGTTGCTCTAAGTTAGTGGATAATAATCTACCCCTGGAAGTTAGTGTACCATCTCTGCATTTACATTTTACTTGTCCTTTCATGCTAATGAAAACAAGAAAAGATACTGGAAAAATAGACAAAAATCTCCCTCCCCCCCCCCCCCCCCGCAGTGAAACTAAGTGTCGAATGTGGCTAGACATACGAGCTGCTACCGATACTAACCCTGTCGCTTCACACTCAACATCCGAATGCGAAGGGTTAAAATAAAAGAAAAACTCTGTTATAAAGCCTAACATCATCTGGATGATTTCCAGCTCTCCAGACTCACTTAATATACCACTCTCCAAACTCAGTTATACAGATCTTTTTTCAGTCACTGGTTCTCATATTCCCTTTGACCTACCCATTGACTCAAGAAATTTCTGTTGAGTGCCTACTATATAATAGGACCTTGAAGATACAACATTGAGCACAATATAAAAATCCCTACTGTCATAGGGCTTGCATTCTACTGAGGAGAGACAGTAAGTAAATATGTAAAACATATAGTAAATCAAATGAAGACAAATGCAGTGGAGGAAAAAAATGCAACTGGGAAGGGGAATGAGGAATGCCAGGTTGTGGGGAACAGGGTTCACTTTTAAATAAGGCAGTTAGAGAAGATCTAATCAAGAAGGGGATATGAAGTAGGAGGAGGAGTAAGCTCTGTAGATGCCTGGGAGAAGAGCATTCTGGTGAAGGGAACGGTTAGCGGAAAGGCCTGTGGGCAGGAACATACTTGCACAGTTGAGAAGTAGCAAGGAGGCTACTGTGGCTGGAGCACAATGAGTACAGGAGATGAGAATAATATGAGATCATAGAGAAAGGAGCTAATGATAGCTAATGATAGGAGATCAGGTAGCTGATTGGAAGCACTTGGACTTTTTTGAGACCAGATGCCATTGGAGGGTTTTGTGCAGATGAGGGCATGATCCAACTTTTTAAAGTGATAATTTCTTTTAAATTGTGTTGAGCATAGACCATGGGGAAGCAAGAGTAGAAACAGACTGATTAGGAAGCTAAAGTACTAATCCAGGTGAGAGATGATAGTGGTGATTTGGATCAGGGTGGTGATAGTGTAAGCAGAGAGAAGAGGCCAGAATCTGGGTACATTTTGATAATATAGCCAATAAATTTTGCTGACAGATTGAATGTGAGGTGTAAGAGTAACAGTCAAAGCTAATTCCAAAGTTTCTAGCCTGAGCAACTAGGAGGAAAAAAATCACCATTTAGTGTCGTGAGAAAGTCTGCAGATTTGTGTATGGGGACAGGGGATAGGTTGGCAATTTAGTTTGGCTATGTTAAATTTGAGATGCCCATATGCCATTCAAGGTGAAAGATGGAGGAGGGAGTTAAGATAAATGAGTGGAAAGATCTGGCTATAGATGTAATTATGGGTTTCATAGTAGTGGGTTTTTTTGTTTTTGTTTTTTGAGACAGACTCTCGCTTTGTTGCCCAGGCTAGAGTGAGTGCCATGGCATCAGCCTAGCTCATAGCAACCTCAAACTCCTGGGCTCAAGCGATCCTCCTGCCTCAGCCTCCCGAGTAGCTGGGACTACAGGCATGCGCCACCATGCCCGGCTAATTTTTGCTATATATATTAGTTGGCCAATTAATTTCTTTCTATTTATAGTAGAGACAGGGTCTCGCTCTTGCTCAGGCTGGTTTCGAACTCCTGACCTCGAGCTATCCGCCCACCTTGGCCTCCCAGAGTGCTAGGATTACAGGTGTGAGCCACCACGCCTGGCCCATAGTAGTGTTTTGATAGCAATTGTTAATATCATCAAAAGAGACACTCCATGGAGTTCAGGTGGATTTGGAGTTATATGCAAAGGGACTATGAAGGAGTAGCCAGTGAAGAGTGGAAAACTGGCACTATGGTTCACTAGAAGCCAAGTGAAGAAAGTGATCAAGGGGGAAGGAATAATAAGTTCTGTTAAATGTTGCTTTAGCTCAAGTGAGATGAAGATTAATAATTGACCGCCACATTTAGCAATGTGGAGGTCATTGGGATCTTGATAAGAATGGTTTTGATGGAGTGAAAGATACAAAAGCCAGATGGTCATTTTATTTAAGGGAGAATGGGAGAACTGGAGATAGTAAGTATGGTTGCAGCACCTCTGTTACTGTTTTCTTTGTCCAGGCTGTTCTGGCCTCAGTCTTTGATTCCTCTTCCTGCAGATCTTATCTCAAATATCACTTTCTCAGAGAAGTATCCCTGATCTAATTAAATGCTTCTCTTATAAGTATACTTTTATACTATATACTTTTACTTGCTAATACGCTTACAAATTATTTTACAATTGTGCCATAATTGATTAAAGTGATTGTTCCAGTAGAGCTTAAGCATATAAGAGCAGCAGCTGTGCCTGTTTTCGCACATCATCTTATCTCTAGCTCTTAGTACAGTGCCTGGCATCAGTATGAACTTAATAAATGCTTGGTGAATGAATAAAGGAATGAACTAATGGAAGAAAATTATAATGCCACCGGACTTTCAAAGGTATTACATATTTACCTGTGTTTGCAAAAACACAAAATAATTCATGGATGGAAGAAAGTACTTTATAATGAAAACATTTTAGAGAATTGGTCTTAAAAGTACAACTTTTATTGCTAGTGAACTGTAGTTACCCTCATGCAATAGAATTTCACTCTCATGATATAGAATTTCACACCCATGAAATGGATTTGCTAATATTTTTACTATGTTCCTGTACACCTCACACAATTAAAAGATAGAAGGACAACATTGTATATGTAAAGGAGTGAAAAATTGTTGCTAATTTTAAATGAATAGTGCTCTAGTCAAGGCAAAATCTGACTGGCTGCTCTACAAGAGGCCTCATACAGTGACATTCGTTATGAAATTCATTGATGAATTTACTGTTAAAAGAAAACAGAGTTCCTAAATCTTGTAGGCTTAGAAATACAATCTTGTTAGGACACCAGAGTTTGTGAGAGTTGGAGATATATATATACACACACAGACAGACAGACATATTTATATACATGTGCAAACAAACATATATGAGCGACATAAGTGACTAATGAATTTATCACAATGCCAATTTACTAATGTACTTCGAGATATTTGCCATGTGGAGAGCATACTGATTCTCTGATCAGGGTTTTTTGTTTTTTTGTTTTTTTCTGTAGGAAAATTACATGGGAAATCAGCAGGTTGCCTAGGAGCTTGAAATCACAACAAAGGAAATTAGATAAATTATGTGGTAACTTAATAGCTTTAAGCTATGAGAACCTCCACAGTAGAACTTTAACTGCCTCCAAATTTTGCCTGAGTTGCTTTTTCTCTACTTTCATTCCTGAGTAACTCTTCTTTTTGATGAAAACATTCTTTCTTTAAATAAGTTGATATATTTATATTACAACCTAGTCATCTGAGAGCCATTTTGTCTCTATAAGCTAATTTTGCATGTACTCTGGTTCATTATATACTGATTTAGATCTCAAAGGTTTCAAAAGACAAAATTGCAACAAATTTAGTTAAATGATATAATTTGCTTTTTTTATAATTCATAAATCAGGTAAAATAGAGAAGTGCCAGCAGAACAATTGGTTTTATAAGGTAGCTTGGATGGGAACAAGGAAACAGCATACTTCTGCTGTAAAAAAAAAAAAAAGAAAGAAAACAGCATAATGCAAAAAGTGGATTGGTTAACATCAGATGCTTCAGATTCCTTTCCTTGTAAGTGTTAAAGCAGAGGGGACTTTGTTACCATGCTAAAATTGACCTGTTTGAAGATTTGGCTATTATCTCTCTCTCCTGATTTTGTAGCAGGTCAGAGAAACAACTTAGTTTTTATTTAGTGATATGAAGCTTTAGCATGAGTGAGTCCATTTTGGTTTGGTCTTTTGGTACCTAATGCAGGAGCTCAGTCCGTATCGTGTATTTTATTTAACAGAGGGTAATCTTATTTTCAAATTTTCCTAAGCCTCACATAACTTATGGGGTTACATTGATCTTGAGCTCAGCAACAAGATCTGAACAGAAATAAATCGGCCCTCCCTTATCTATGGGTTCCACATCTGTGGATCCAACCATGTACCAAAAATATTTTTTTTTAAAAATTACATCTGTCCTGAGCATACAGGCTATTTTTTCCTTGTCATTATTGCCTAAACAATGCAGTATAACAAACTATTTATATAGAATTTACATTGTATTAGGTATTATAAATAATCTAGAGATGATTTAAAGTATATGGGAAGACATGCATAGGTTATAGGCTAATAATGTACTAAGCAAATACTGTACTATACCTGTCCTATTAAGGGATGAATGTATTTAGAAATTATCAGCATATGGGATTTTTTTAATTTTGCTTTTAAGCTACCATGTCTAAGTGCTTACTATGTTCTAGGCACCCTGAAATGCTTAGCAGATATTATTTTATCCCTACATAACTAAAAAATGGTAGAACTGATTCAAAGCCTATCTTAACCACTACGTTAGCATTATACTGTAACCATGGGAGCCAATGCAATTGGCTATAGAGAGAATGCAGAATAAGAAAAGAGCCAAGGTGGTCTGAAATTAACCAGAGAAGGAAAACAATAACCAGAAGACAGGCAAACAAGGGGTTTGAAAATTTCAAGGAATGACTAGTAAGTAGCACAAAATGCTACCAACATGTCAAGAAAACTAAAGTTTCTAGATGGTTTGACAATTAATAGTCCTTGCTACAGTATAATATATGTATCTGGCATATATTACTGTATTAATATTGAATTACTATGCCATATTGAGATAAAAATTAATTGGCTTGAGGTGGCCGGTGGGGTAAAACTGAGCTCCTTGAGGATAAGAGAATCTCTCCTAAAGGGCTGACATTTCCCTTGTTCAACCTCTATGAAAAAGGTAGGTTCTGGATTAGGAAACTATAGTTTGGATGAAAGGATTTAAGGAAATGGAAGAGAGGGAACTCTGGATCTCTCTGTCTGGGCTTCTCATTTCTAGGTTTAGTTTTTAAGCAGAGCCATGGTAGGCATGGATTCTTGGGTGGTATGTGCTAAAATAGTGCTTACCAGTTGAATGTAGATTAAGAACTAAGATAAGGCGGGTCGCGGTGGCTCACGCCTGTAATCCTAGCACTTTGGGAGGCCGAGGAGGCGGGCGGATTGCTCAAGGTCAGGAGTTCGAAACCAGCCTGAGCGAGACCCCGTCTCTACCAAAAATAGAAATTAATTGACCAACTAAAAAATATATATATACAAAAAATTAGCCGGGCATGGTGGCGCATGCCTGTAGTCCCAACTACTCGAGAGGCTGAGGCAGGAGGATCGCTTGAGCCCAGGAGATTGAGGTTGCTGTGACCGAGGCTGACGCCAAGGCACTCACTCTAGCCTTGGGCAACAAAGTGAGACTTTGTCTCAAAAAAAAAAAAAAAAAAAAAAAGAACTAAGATAAAATGGGCCTAAAAGCCCCAGAAAAAAAATCCTTGACTGTTAAGATATACTACCTGGTGGCCAGGTACAGTGGCTCACATTTGGAATGCTAGCCGCCTGGGAGGCCGAAGCAAAAGGATCTCTTGAGTTCAGCTCTGAGGTACTCAAGAGTTCAAGACTAGCCTGAGCAAGACCAAGACCCTGTCTCTACTAAAAATAGAAAAATTAGCCAGCCTTGGTGGCACACATCTATAGTCCCAGCTACTGGGGAGGCTAAGGCAGGAGAATGAATTGCTTGAGCCCAGGAGTTTGAGGTTTCTGTGAGCTAGGCTGATGTCGCAGCACTCTAGCCTAGGTGACAGAGTGAGACTCTGTTTCAAAAAACAAGAAAAAAAAAAAAGATATACTACCTGGTTTCCTTTTCGTGTTTATGCTTTCTTTCCTTTGTTTTCCTCTAGCCTTGGTGAAGTCTTACTGAAATATTATAACTTTGTCTTGCTGTACCAAGACATATAAAGGAAAGAGTCATATAATCATAAGTCTAACTGGGCAAGGGCATTATAAGAACAGCACCCTTCTCTCAGTAAGGCAAGTGAGGAGGGGCAGCGCTAATGAGATCCCCAAGAGTAGAGTGAATATTGGAGACAAGATGTGGAACTCATGGACCAGTTACTCTTCTGAATATGTAAATTCTTCCTTCATTTTCAACCTTGGAGGATCTGGGTTTTAATTAGCAGTTTTCCTATGAGAAGTTCAGCTGTGTCCCTTTTCACTGTGCTTAGCGGGGAATGGAAGTGTGAAAACCAGATATTTTCATTTATATGTTCGGTATTTATTGAAAACTCACTGTGGACAAGCTCTATACTTAGCTGCAAGACTACAGCAGCATGCAAAGTAGATAGTAAGTCTTCTGCCCTTGAGAAAATATGCATACAGTCTACATGCAATATAGATTATTCTTTGAAGAAGCTTGGCTGAACAATGATGGATAGAGATAGGAAAATAACTGAAGGTCAGTGTGAGATATGAGAAGGTTGATGTTTAGAAGGTAGAATCAACAGTGTTTAGTGACTGGATGTGGGGGAAGAAAAAGGAAGATGTCTAGGGTAGCTACTATCCAGATGGTAAAGAGTACGTCTTTCCATTAGTCAGAGTAGGGAATATACTAGGAAGACCGGTTTGGGGATGGAAAGATACTGAGTCCAGGTTTGGACATGTTAATCCTCTTGTTTAAGGGACTTCTGAGTCATTCAGATGAACAATATCCAGTACTGCTTTTAAATAGCTTCTGTTCATGAAACCCTAACCATTGTTGTGAGATATAGCTATGGATTCAAATAGTAAGAGCATGGATGGACCTTGGAGTCACAGAATCTTGGATTGCAATCCCAACTCCACTTCTTCCTAGCAGTGTGCATTTGGCCAATTTTTTAACCTCACTAAGCTCTGGATATGGGAGATGAGATAACCTTAGTTTCCTTATCTGTAAAAAGAGGATAATACCTACTTTCCCAGGACTGTTGTAAAGATTTAATGAGATAATGTATATGAAGTTCATAGAGTAGCATCTGGCATATATTGGGCACTCAAGAAGTAGTATCTTTTAAAATTACCATCTTTCTGTACAAGAATATTGTCTTTAAATTTGATTGAGATTAATGAAATATTTCTGAAGTGCTTTATAGTTAACTAAAAAGTACTGTTTTGTGTAATTCTGTTATTGGCATTCTCTAAGATCTTATGAGATCCTTGAATTATTTTATTTTTCCCTAATTACAACTTTGTTTTAATACTATTTTGCATTTTAAGCTTCTTAATAGAGGACAGTTACCATAAATAAAAATATAGCACTTATTATTTTTCTCATATAACAATAGCATGATAAGAGATTATATTCCTGAGCAAGGTCTTTGTGTTTTTAAGGAAAAAATTATTCAGTGATACTTTTTAAAGCATAGTAAGGAAGACTTTATTCAAGACCATCACTGTAGATATGAGGGATAACTACAGTGGGGTCTTGCAATGGGGGAAAGAGATTGGGCTCATGTGTGAATACAACATGGGCAAATGGGAATTCATAGCCAAGGAGCAGTTTTGGGGTCAGTGGATGGAAAATTACTAAGAGGAAATAAGCTGGCTAAACCAATCTAACAAGATTCTTGAGGAAGATAGGCCAGGGTGATCAGACATCTAGTGGGGGATGGTTAAAGATGAAGAACCTGATCAGATGTTGATGATGGGGGAGATTTTTGCTAAACTAACTTAGCAGAGGTCTTTGCTAAAACTGGATTATGCCAAGGAATGCATAGATGGGTCTAACAGATTTATTAATAGAAGCCTGATTAAAGCTAGGCCAAACAAAGAATCTTTGTCAGTGTCCAGCTTTGTTATGGAAATTATTTAAAATACCATATTTAAGAGCATACCTATACGATATAAAAAGCTTAAAGAATCTATACTTTAAGAAAATATAATTACTAATTATATAAAAATTTGATTTAATGTGATACAGTTTCACACTGTTTAATTCAGAGTTCTTATATACATATCTACCTTAGTTTTGCTACAACATATTAAAGTAAAATAGATGTTATATAATTTAGAAGAACTTATTTAGGTCAGTAAATTTTCATAATTATATTTTAGTACAGTATTTGGGAAACAGGATTGCTTGATGGCTAAGAACAAATGCTGAGAAGTGTTCCTGACTTTGAGGGGGAAGGAGCATAGCATTTCCATGAGACCACAGACTTTGGAGTTAGACCTTCCATTCTGTGTCTCTGCCATTTGCTTTATACAGATGGCCAATCTTTCTAAAACCTCATTTTCTACATGTATAAAATACAGTATGTATCATTAGACATTGTGCTATTTATGCTCTTTGAATATACCAAATTTAGGATTTTTGCACATTTTTTCTGTTCACAGTGCTTTTCCCTAAGATTTTCACATGCTGCTGCCTCATTGTTTTGGACTCATCTCAAAGTCTCTCTTCTTAAAGACGCCTTACCTGACCATTCTAGCTAAAGCAGCCCACCTATTACCCTTTCCAATATTCACAGCAATTATCTGCTTGAACATATTTATTTGTTTGGTTCATGCTTATTGTCTATTCTTCCCCATGAGAATATGAGCTCCTTGAGAGCAAGGATTCTGGAATTCTGTCTTTTTTACCACTACACTGGCAGTGCCTTCACAGTGATTCACACATGGTAGATAGGTAATCCAAAAATACTTGTTAACCCTCTGGCTGACTGCCTACCTGGTGGGCTTGTTAAGAAGACTTCCTAAAATAATATATGTATTGCACTTAAGTGATTGGCACCCTTTCACTTGTATGTTTGTTTTCCTCTGTCCTATCTCATTCTGAAAAGTCTTGAGACATCTGCTTAACACACACACCACAAAATATATAATCTAATAGTTATCACTATTGATAAAAATAGCTAATATTCACAGTGTTTACTCTGTACTTGTACTATGTGCCAGGTCATTTACATAGACTATCTCCTTTAAGTTTCATATTTATCCTGTGAAAGGTACTATTATAATCTCCATTATAAGGAGGCAAAGGCCCAGAGAGTTAAAATAACTTTCCCAAAAACTCATAGCTAATAAGCCAAAACTATCTGCCTCTAAAGAAAGCTTGTTTTCTTAACTTCCTTCTAATACTTTATCACTTCCCCCAAAAAACGTTGAGTATGTAATATATAGCAGCTGTTAGTACAGTAGCTTTTTTCTCGTTGCAGATTTTTTATTTTTGTTACCAAGTATAGAGCCAAGTACCAAGTTAGAGCTTAAATATTCATTCCTCTGGCTTTCCATTAGATAGGCTTTGTCAGAAAACTTCCAAGGTCTAACTTTTAATGGTAGCCCAGTTCAAACAGTAGCAGGGCTGAATTGTGTTAATAACTACCCAAATCCCTCATAGCTAATTTTTTTTAACTTTATCCATAATAACAGAATGAGAGACAAGTTCTTATTTTTTTCTATGATACTTTTGGTAAGTCTCTTGATCTTTCTAGACCTCACAGTCTTCCTTTGTAAAATGAGAGGAGTTAGACTGAATTTTTTTTACTTTCTTTTTTTCCCTAATTAAAGTCCATAGTTTGCATTTGGTTTCATTTTTGTGTTATACAGTTCCATGGATTTTAACAAATATATAATGTCATGTATCCACCGTTACAGTATCAGGTAACAATTTTGTTCATTCTTTTTTACATTCTTATACATCTTATTTTCTTTTTCTGTTTTATTGCTTTGATAGGATCTCCTGTTCAGTATTAAATAGTACCACCAATAGTGGGCATCCTGTGGTCAGTTGGTGTTTTAGTATCTGAGGTGGACTTTTGTTCTTGAAATTAATAACTTTTAGTTTAATTAGTATACAATTTATTAAAGTTATAATTTTTTAAATTTAGTTTTTCCTAAGACTTTGATTTAACTTACAAATTTTACTAGATTTATTTTGAAGTCTAGTAGCTTTTAGTATGGAAATAAAGGATTTTGACTTTTTTATTAATATTCAACTTGTAAGTGTACAAGATAAAATTCTCCTTAAGTATTTAATAGTATTTACAAACTTAAATTTCTTATGTGTTTCAAACTATATTTTTCAATTAAGCCTACTGTGTTTTCTCAAACACTTTAAACAATTATCTAGGCAGACCTTCAATTCTAATAAGCAATATCTTTCTAAGTAAGCAACATTTGTGAGTCTAATAAATTAGGCTTATACATTTAATAGATCTGATTTTCTTTATCATTTTAAACATTTTAAAAAAGATCCAACTCCCACTCACCACTCTGGCTTGAGTTTTCTCTTTGTTTCTAGCATCTGGGCATTTCCCCAAGCTTTTGAGCTTGACTGTATATTTTTAAATGTTATGTATCATATAATATTTCTGTGTTTAGGTTAGGAGGAGTTTTTCCTCTTTCATATTAGTTCACATTTTGATCAGAACTTTTTATATTATATTTTCCTTTTATGGCATGTAATTTTATAAGCTGCTTAGAATTTTTCTAAAGTCTTAAAGTATTTCAAACTTATTGAAAAATAAAAACTGTGGATTCTTTTAATTTTTAAAATATGCATTTAATGGTTATGTAGGTGAGATCATTAAGGTATTCATAGGGGAATTCACTGTAAAGACAAAACTAAATTGTTACCTAAGCTTTAGATCACAAGAATTTGACAAAAGCTTCAGTAAAAGTTCAACATGTTTGTAAGTTCAACTCTCTTTTAGTGGAATTTTAGAAATGGATGAAAACTTCAAGATTACATAAGTTATTCCTTTTACTTAATTTTTAGAAAGATATAGTTATAGAGAGATTAAACTATTATAGGACAAGATCACAGAACTAGTTCGAAGCTACTGTATTATCACCACACCAGTGAATCCAAATGACCACCAGTAAGTAGTGTCTGGAAGGAGTCTCTGACACCAAAGCTTATAAAGACTACAGTATTTCATGTTCTATACTTTTCTCATTTTGTTTGACTTAATTGCATTTTTAAATATTCTTCTGTTCAAAGAGTGACAGGTGATGGCTGTGAGATCTTCTCTTGTGCTTTTTTTAGCATTTCATAATTTAGAAAATATGAGACAAATTCTATTTCTTGTTCCAAAATAATTTTGTGCAAATTTGGTGAGTTCTGTTGCTCAATTTTATCATCTCTTCTATGAACCTTATTTCATGAGTTGTGTTAATAAGAAAATGTTATAGCATGTACTGAGTGATTTGTACTTTGAAGGTACATTAACTTTACAATTTTTATGTACCATTTAGTCAGATACACCAGAGTATTTACTAAATCAAGTGAACTTAAATATATGAACACTACAATCTTTAACCCTTTTTAAATAGGACAGTCTCTTTCTTTCTCTTCCTTTACTCTCCCACACTAGAAATACAAATTTCCAGCAAGGTTGTTTTAGACAATTTGCTCTTTGTTATTTCTTGTTATCAATTACATATCTCATAATATCTTGATAGTAATTTCCTATTTAGAGTTACTTTGAAGATTCTATAGATATAGACATTACCTTGAAATCTGTTCTGTGGAATGTTAACCTCTCAATAGCATCCTCAAAAAAAGGTTTATGTTGCAGATAAGTTTGGGAAATGCATATTTTATCCCTGTTTTGGAGAGTCACAAAGATAGTGGCATATTAATGATATTGACAAGATTGCAGGTGAAGAAAGTTAATTTCATTTCACCCATTTCTCCAAATTTATTTTCCAGGAAATCTATCTAATTTACGGAATATTAAACACTGTTTAACAGTGTGAATGTTTAGTGGGGTGTAGATCTATAATATTTAAATATTAGAATGATAAGTATATTTCTTCATTTTTTATTTCTGTAAGACAACAATCTTCATGATTTTCTTTGTAGTGTGGATTGTCCCCTCTTCCCCTAACTGGTCCCCTTCCACAGACCAAATTTTTTTATTCATTTATTCATTTAACTCATTTTTATTGAGCCCCTGGGAGCACATACTAGAAATACAATGATGAATGAAAGAGAGTTCTAGCTCTTGAAGATCTAACACACTGATTTGATGGGGCAGGGGAGCCATCTATATGGGATACCCTCTTACATCTTTATATAGGTGTAGAGATCTATGATTACCACTTTACATTTACCTATTTAATAGCTTGAGAAAAATGTTCTTAATGTATATTTTTGTAAAGACTTTATTCATTAAGTTTAAGATGCCAAAGATTACGTCACAGCATTATTTTATGTACCACAAAGAAACAAAAAATGCTGTCAAATATAATTTAAAGGTAAATCCTGATTTTAGAGATGTTAAGTGTGAAAAACTATATGCATTATGTATAGTAGTAAATGTTCATTAAATATTAGATGTATTTTGTTTTGCTACATTAATTGAATTAAGTGTAACAAAATAATTATTGAATGACTACCATGTAATAATTCCAGTGGATAATAGAATAATTAATAAGATATGGTCCCTGCTCTTACGGAACTATAGAGGAAGGAAATATATGCAGACATTGCTAAAATAAAGCTATATTTGCCATATTTTTAAGTCCGTTCAATTGCGATGGACACTTAGGTTGTTTCCATATCTTGGCTATTGTGAATGATGCTGCAGTGAACACAGGAGTGCAGACATCCCTTTGGAATACTGATTTTAATTCCTTTGGGTATATACCCAGCTGTAGGATTGCTGGATCATAGGGTAATTCTATTTTTAGTTTTCTGAGGAACGTCCATACTGTTTTTCAGAATGGCTGTACTAATTTACAATACTACCAGCAGTGTATATGAGCTCCCTTCTGTCCACATCCTTGCCAACATTTATCTTTCATTTTTTTGATAGTAGCCAGTCTGACAGATGTGAAATGATATCTCATAGTTTTAATTTGCATTTCTCTGATGATTAGAAAAACTGTTGAACAGTTTTTCATATATCTGTTGGCCATTTGTATGTCTTCTTTTGAGAGATGTCTATTTAAGTCCTTTGCCCATTTTCTAATAGAGTTATTTGCTTTTTTGTTATTGAATAGTATGAGTTCCTTGTATATTTTGGATATTAGTCCCTTATGTATATATGTACAATGGAATACTATTCAGCTTTTAAAAAAAACATGAAATTCTGTCATTTGCAACAACATGGATGAAGCTGGAGGACATTAATGTTAAGTGAAATAAGTCAGGCACAGAGAGACAAGTACTGTATGCTCTCACTTATTATATGTAGAATCTTAAAAAGTCAAACTCACATAAGTAGAGAGTAGAATGGTGGTAATCAGAGGCAGGTGGGGGGTGCAGTGAACAGGGAAGGGGGAGATTTTTTTCAATGGATACAAAGTTATAGTGAGATACAAGGAATAAGTTCTTGTGTTCTATTGCACAGCAGGGAGACAAATAATGTACATTTCAGAATAGCTAAAAGAGGATACATGTATCAATCACTTTGTACCCCATAAATATATACAATTATTTGTCAATTAAAAATAAAACTAATAAATATACAAAAAATAAAGCTATGAGGGGAGAAGTTAGGTGAGAGTGAGGGGTGAAAAATTACCTATGGGGTACAATGTATACTACTCAGGTGATGGGTGCACAAAAAGCCCAGACTCCAGTGCTATGCAATGTATCCATGTAATGAAATTCAACTTGTACCCCATTAAATCTATTAAAAGAAAAAAAAAGAACAAAAATGTAGGAACTCTGAGGAAAAAAATAAAGCTATATTTGTTAAGGAAATGAAATTAAATCAGATAAACCATAATTAATAAATCCATTATAATAATGCTGAATTAATGACAGTTGATGGCTTTGTAAAAGTTATAAATTACCAACTTCAAAAATCATCAGTTGTTATTTTTTTCTTTTTTTTTCTTTTGAGATGGCGGTCTTGCTCTGTTGCCAAGGTTGGTCTCCAATACCTACGCTCAAAGGATTCTCCTGCCTTAGCCTCCTGAGTAGCTGGGACCTCAGGTGTACACCACCATGCCTGGCTATTGTTAATTTTTTATTCTTTCATTGTTAGAGGAAGTGGGGGGTGGGTAGAGGATAAGAGGGAGAAATGGAAGAAAATATTTATTTATGCATGTATATGTGTATGTTTTTTAAAGGAGACAATGGAGTTTCCTCCATAGTGTCATTTTAAAAGTATTTTGTGTTTTTCTCAGCCGTGATCTCCACAGTAGATCTATTTGTATGGAAAACAATAATGAAAGACTGATTTATGGAAAACATTCTGTTTGTATGTTGTAATGTTTATTTTCTTTGGAAAATTTACAAATTGAATTATGATCAGCCAAATGTGTTTCTGTGTGTGGATTTATACAATGGAAAAATGTTAACCTTAAGCTGGCATCTGTCTGCTATTAGCAGTTTTTTTAGTTAGCCCATGCACTATCAGTGTGTGCACTCAGGGAATGCAAACTTATTTTAATTTTGGCTTAAGTAAATAGCATTATGAAAATAAATCTGTTAATATTTTTTTATCTGAGGCCATATATAGGGGATAATCGGATTAGTTTTGATTTATGGAAAACAATGCAGAAACAGAAAGGGTATCACATTTAGAGTCTAGAGTCCTAAGTTTGAATTCTGGCTTTGCCATTTATTAGATGTGTTACCTTAGCCAAGTCACCTAATCTTTTTGTCTATTTCCTAATGTATTAAAAGTAACTATAATAATAGTAATGGTCCTTTTTAAGGTTAAGACTAAATTTGATGTATAAAAACTTTGTAGGCCTGGTGTGGTAGCTCATGCCTGTAATCCTAGCATTCTGGGATGCCAAAGTGGGTGGATTGTTTGAGCTCAGGAGTTCGAGACCAGCCTGAGCAAGAGTGAGACCTTGTCTCTATTAAAAATAGAAAGAAATTAGCTAGACAACTAAAAATATATAGAAAAATTTGGCTGGGCATGGTGACGCATGCCTGTAGTCCCAGCTACTCGGGAGGCTGAGGCATACGATTGCTTGAACCCAGGAGTTTGAAGTTGCTGTGAGCTAAGCTGACGCCACAGCACTCTAGCCCTGGCAACAGAGTGAGACTCTATCTCAAAAAAACTTTATAAATGATAATACTTGTCAAGTGTTAAGTTGATAATTTTTATATTTTGCCTTTTATTACATATATGAGATATACTGTGTATGACTACATACATTTTATAGAGTTGAGTTCAACAGTTTTGATTTATCTGTTTTGAGCTTGGTCTAAAAAAGTAAATTTGTTTTAGGTATATCCTAGAATTCCATTTTCTTACTATTAAACATTTTATAGATATTTTTATTAACAGTATAGTAGGCAAATTGATATATATATATTCTATTTATAATTGTGTACAATTTCTAATTTTTCTAGGTTCTGTTTGTCATAAAACTTTTGATAAGAGGTTAACCAAGAGAAACTTTGTCTAAAATAGAGTATTGTTGACTACAGAAATAGTCTTAGGACATGGCGAGAATTGGGAGCTTTCGGACTTTTTTCTAAGTTCTAAAAAGCCCTAGTAATGCCCTAATTTAAAACAGCTCCAGGCAATTTGACACTATGTATCAGAAGCATTAAAATTGTTTTTGACCTACCAATGCAATTTCTAGACTCTACCTTAATGAAAGAATTAGTAATTTCCAAAAACATGTATGTACTTCCAATTAAAAAAACTTACGTTAAAAGAGTAATAATATAAGAAAATGTTTATCACGTAATATCAAGTAGGAAGGCAATTTATATAAACGTGGTACAATCCTAACTTTGGTTAAAATAATAAGAGACTGATTTCATATATACCAGAAATGTTAACAATATTTTAATAATCTCAGATTAATAGAATTTACAGTGATTTTTCTTTTCTTTTATAATTTTCAAATTTTGTAGAATGAGCGTGTATTACTTTTTTTTTTTTTTTTTTGAGACAGAGTCTCGCTTTGTTGCCCAGGCTAGAGTGAGTGCCTTGGCGTCAGCCTAGCTCACAGCAACCTCAAACTCCTGGGCTCGAGTGATCCTTCTGCCTCAGCCTCCCGGGTAGCTGGGACTACAGGCATGCGCCACCATGCCCGGCTAATTTTTTTATATATATATCAGTTGGCCAATTAATTTCTTTCTATTTATAGTAGAGACGGGGTCTCGCTCTTGCTCAGGCTGGTTTTGAACTCCTGACCTTGAGCAATCCGCCCGCCTCGGCCTCCCAAGAGCTAGGATTACAGGCGTGAGCCACAGCGCCCGGCCTCGTGTATTACTTTTATAATCAGGACTGTGTATATGTGTAAATATATATACATTTTTTGTCAATCCTTTTTCCAAATACTCTCACTGTAGTCTCTCAGCTAGCACAGTAAAATATCATACATTTGTATAATGTAAGTATAAAAAGTTATAGGCAGTATTCATGTACATAAGAGAATATTATTTGTGATTGAACTTATTGTGAATGCTTTTGGGTGTTCCTTTTGGCTTTACCATTCTACAACCCTTGTCTACATTTTGATAGACTATAATTAGCCGCTGATGGGAAGTTTTAATTGAAGGATGAAAGGTGGTCATATTAAAGGAGCCTGGGGCTGTCTTATCCAGGGCTGGTTTGGGCTAGACTGGCAAACTGGGCCAACTACCATGATGAAAGCAACATTGGAGAGTCAGCCCCACTTTTTGTGAGGCACCAAATTTGTACTAGTTTAGAGTAGGTTCAAAGTCCCAAGTTGGTGAGGCACTCCCTAGAGACTGTGGTCTATTCTCCTCCAACTCTTAGCACAAAGTTTGGCACAAGAGAGACACTTAGCAAACATTATTGGAATTGAAATGGAAAGAAAACTGAAAATTATGCAGATTCCTAACATTAGTCTTACTGAAAAGTCATTTCAATATTAAATGAAGTAAGTTATGCACATAGAGTCACAGGCAACCTCTATAAGGATACAAGGGAAGTTCATAGGAGCAATAATGATCTGTTATGTTTAGCCTTTTCTGTTTTGGTTGATAGACTCTCAGCACTTTCAGCATTTGGCACAGTTAGCTATAAGTATAATATGCACATTAGAAACTCATGAAGGACTGAAACACTTAAAAGGAGGGCAATATAAATTTTTGTAGATACATATTAAGTAAAATGTATTTTGATCAATTAATAAGCTTCTACTTCAGCTAGCCAGGAAAATTAGGTTTTGTCCTTTTGCCCTCTCTGTGCTATTCAACAACATATGCTATTTCTTATGTTAAGACCTTAACAGCTGTGCCAACAAGTCTGGTTTGAAAAAAAGTAAGGGCTTCATGGGGTCTCTTTGCAGCCTGTCAACGTCTCTGTCCATCAGTAGATTACTTCAGCCTTTCAGAACAGTTTTCACCTTAGATATAAGGGTCAAAAGTCAGTGTACCTACTGTAGCTACTGCAACTTGCTAATAGGGAATAAAAATTGGAATTATGAATTTGGAGCTGTCAGTGCCAAGGAAAGCAATGTTATGACAAACCTAAGTGTTTGTACTGCTTTTTCACAGAATAACTCAGATACTACTGAGTAACTAGAATCCTCGCTGATCTGAATGGCATAGACATATTCCTTTTACCTTATATTGAGATGACTTTTCATTAGGATTTATCTTGGAGCTCCACATAGCTTTTAATTCATTTCAGTTTAGCAGGCATTTATTAAGTATTGAATTAGGTACTAAGGTTTCAAAGATGAATAAGACTTGATCCTTGTCCTCAAGGCTTGCAGTTTAATGGGGAAGATATAAACACATTATTTCAATATAATATATGAAGCATGTAGGCATACCCAGAGGAAAGTTAATTAGCCCAGCATCAGGAAGCCAAGAAAGAGAAAGCTTCATGGACAGATTAACTGACAAACTGTATCTTTCACAATGGATAAGAATATTCTAGGAAGAGAGAACAATATGAACACTAGAAACATGTGTTCATTCTACTAGTAGGGGCAGGAGAAAAGAACTAGAGAATCAGCTATGGATGATCCTATATGCCCTGGAAGGTACTTGCTCTTTGTTCTGAATGCACTGAGCACTCACTGAAAAGTTAGAAGCACTGAGATGACAAGGCTAGATTATAATTTGAGGTAAATCACTCTAGAGGCACAGTAAAGGCAATTTTAGTGAGATAGGATTAGTAGCAGGAAAGGCTTCAGAAGCCTACTGCAATAGTCCAGGCAATAAATGACAAGGACCTAGACTAGGGCACCTAGTCCAGTGCTGGTACAGATGGGAGAGGATAGGTGATTCAGAAACTGTTTAAGGTGTTGAAATACTCAGAGTTTGAGGATAGGGGGTTGGGGGGATGATACCATTAAGTGAGATTAAGAATGAAGAAAGAGAAACAGTTTTTAGGGGGAAGATGGTTTATTAAGTTTTGTATATAAGTTTGAGGTCCTTTGGACATTCTAGTCAGACATGAACTCACTGTTAAAATTCAGAGAAATGTTAGTCAATATTTGATAAAAAAATAAATTATCATCTTGGGCAGAAGTAAAGAACAAATAAATCAGTGCAAACCCCAAAGTGATATTGTTATTTAAGAAGGGCTGGCCTAGAGAAGGCATTAGGTATAAAAATTGGGTTTGTGCATAGCAGTGTAAAGTTAATATAAGTAGGTTAAGTATTGTGGGGAATCAAGCTTTTCACTTTGTGAAAAGTCATCTTATATATTCTTTATGAATTACATATTGGAGATATTAGGAATATAGTATGATATAATGTTAAGAAACACTGAAAATAATTTAGTTTTTGATAGTTCAAAAGAGTTTTGTGGTTTCTTGGTATCATTATACACATCAGTTATTTTACTGACAAAACCTTTTTGATAGAATATCCAAAATGTAAAATTTTTGGATGTCAATAATAGCTAACACTTATTGTGTACAAAGCTCTATTCTAGTACTTGAATGTGTTGATTCATTACATATAATTCTCTGAAATAGGTAGGTAGTCATATTATTACCATTTTATACATAGGAGGAAAGTTTAAGAAACTTATCTCAGATCACACAGGATTTATCCTCAAGGTTTCTTGATGCCAAGCTTGTCCCTTAACCATTATGCTATACTGCCTTATTAAATTATATAGGTTATAGGTACATTTGCTCTTTAGGGAGAATGAAAACATTAAAATGTGTTATACTAACAGAAGCCTATATAAAGGTAACATTTCTAGATATTTAAAGTTGTAAAAACTGCAGGAATAATTTAGTGTCAAAAGTATGTAGATTTTAAATTCAAAGAGGGATCACATTGCTTATTAGGGAGAATGCAAACCTGACAGTTCAAAAGAATTAGGAAAATAGGAGAAATACAGGAAGTTGAATTATTATAGGTAAGAAAGGGGAAAGTTTATGCTAGAGATTAATATTTGTAAGGCTCAGTTCTAAAAAATTGAAACTTCCGTAAAGAGTTTATTATCACTGCTATTTCTACCACTGTATATTTATATAATGCTTTATATTTTTCAGAGCTAAGAGAAAGGAAGTGACTTGACTAAGATTATACACCCTGTAAGTGTCAGAAATGGGGAATAACCCAGATCTTCTGACCTTTTCATTATATCATATTCCCTAATGGAACCATGCAGATTCAGTCCTGCCCTCAAATCCATAGAAATGAAGAGGGAAATGCCTAAGGAAAGAATTAGTCCAGCTACATTAAATCCCCCAACAGCTCAAGGGATGTAATGATAAGAATGAACCAATGGTGCTCTAATTGAAAAAATTGCCATGCTTCTAAAATCTGATGAACCTTTTCAGGCAATGCCTACTGATTGATGTATATAGATAGGAAAGTTGCCGATGGAAAGTGCTTAGGTATATAAATCATTGTTTTACTTTCGGTTCTCAAGAACTGTTGATGATAATCTTTAGAGAGGGGAAAGCAGTGGCTATAGTTGGGAATCAGCAGCCGGTGAATAGAAAAATTTGTACTTTTTATTTTGTGCCTTTCCGTGCTGTTTTAAGTTTTGTTACCTGTGAATATATTACTTTTCAAAAACATGCTAATAGGAGTTTCTGTATAATGGGATTATGGGCTACTTTTTAAATATTTTTAAGTAAATATTATATAATGTACAAATTATATTAACAGATTTCATCCCAAGAGTTACTGAGTAGGTAACATTGAAATCGAGTGGATTTTCCAGACTTACATAGAAACAATATTGTTACAAATGGTTAGAAAAGCAGTATCACTACAAAATTATTCCCTTGCCTGTGGGAAAGTGAATTTTCAATTTTAGATAAGGATGTGGGAAGTGTTACTTCACTTTCTGCAGTCTTAGAAAATTCCTATACTCTCATACATACATATATACTTGTATACATTTGTTCCTGGGTATGAGGTAGCTTTCCTGAGTGAAAGAGATGCTATGGTGGGGAATGGCAAGGATGGGAGTCAGATTAGAATTCTTACATCAATTGTTCTAGACAGGACTGTTCTGTCAGGTGGACTCTGAGGACCTTCGCCCACTAAAAGCAGAGAGAAACTAGCAGTGGTTGTTTGTATAATTGGTTTATTTGTAAGTCACACATTTGAATTAGGGAACTCTCTGCAGAATCAATTGGTGTTTATTTTCACACTAAAGCAATTTTATTCCTCTAGCAATTTATTTGGATGATATGCTTGCTATACAATGAAATTTGCAATTTGATAAGATTCCAGAGTATGGAATGTAACTTGTGCAGTGTTTATACTACCCTTGGAAAAGATGGGAAATGTCTGTTTAAATTAGGAATACACTGACTTTCTGGAAAATTATAAAAGTGTTAAGAGAATTTTTTTCACTGTAGCATTGTTGAGAAGGGATTAATTTTTCTTTAAAAAAAAGCCAGGATACCCTGGATATAATGAAAATATTAAATTAGTGTTTGTGGCCTGTGAGTGAAAGAAGGAATACCAAGTGTCAGAGTAGGCATGTAAATCATCATCCTTAGCAGGAACAAAGGTTGCTCTTTGTCTTGTTATATCTGGACAGTTACCAGGACCTGTAGTGAACTTTGCAATCTAGTTTTCAAAATCCCAGAGGGTGTGGAAGCATTTATATGGACTCTAGGGTACAGGTTTGAGTGGTCTGATCTCACTCTTTGTTGTGTGTTTGTTTATTTGTTTTTAAGTGGATGAGACTTTTTGTAGTTAGAAGAATTTTTAAAATGGTTAAATGTGATGGGAGGGAGAAAGATTTTTGTAATTTTTAATAGTACATTATATCTTTTTTTATAGTTCTTTTAAAAACAAACCAGCACCTACATAAAATTATGTATAGAGTACTTTTGAGAACCAAAAAATAGCCCCACCCACAAAGATTCTGGGCATCCAGAATAGCTTGGTTTGTATTCCATGTACTGTGTTTCAGTGGTTCTAATACACATATTTTTTCACAGGTTAAAAAATTTCTAAAATAGGGAAATGTCTTATAATCATTACTGGCCTAGACTGAAGTCAGATTACTTCAGAAAAGATTTGCATTTGACTGTGCCAGTTATTTACACTGCTACCAATCTGAGACCATTTTATTTATTTTTTTTTCTTTTTTTTTTCTTTTTTTTTTCCTACAGCAGCATGTGAATGAGACCATTTTAAATTAAATTCTCTGCCTGAAAATTTTTGTTGTTGTTGTTTATATTTTGCTTGTTTTGTTTTGTTTTTGACCCTACTGATAGTATGAATTTAGATTGCCAAGCTGAATGAATGAGTACTGTCTTTTAGATAAAATTCCCTCTTCCTGTTATGTAGGTAGAGACTTTCAAGTTTCCTTGCTGTCTCTTTCTGAGTGGTGGTTTTATTTTCCATTTACCCTGTATTGCATTTGTAGCCCTTCTGTTGTTCCAGCCTTATATGGGAGGCCTCCCAATTTGGATTTTTTCTTATGGATCATAAAGGAATAACACATCTTATAATAGATTGTGGCTTAGATTTGATGAAAGACTCATCACTTGCCTAGGCCCTTACTTACCATCCTTCTTCAGAACTTGTTTACTCTTCTTGTAGATACACTTCTAATAAACTCAGTGTCATTGTTACACATTTCTTTGCTCATTCTTCAATCATCTTCAAAGTTTAATTTGCATATGAATCAATTGGGTAGTTAATTAAAACTTTATATTTCTGGGCCTTATTCCTAGAGATTCTGTTTCCATGGACCTGGGTAAGGCCCAGGAATCTTATACTTTTTACATAAACACCTTCAAGGTATTCTTACCTAAGTAATTGAAGGACCACACTTAGAGATAGACTGCATATATATATATATATAGACTACAGGGGAGTACCAAACTCATCTATACAATTGACATATCTCTATTAAAGTCAGAATACACTCCGATCCAGGCTACCCGGGTTCAAATCCCAGCTCAGCCACTTAATAGCTGTGTGACCTTGGGCAAGTTATTTCTCAGTTGCCTCGTGTAAAAAGAAATTAATACCTCATAGGCTTGCCTTGACGATTCAGTGGATCAATACCTGTAAACTTCTTTGACCATTGCCTGGCACATAGCAAGCTGATTGTGATAGCTATTTTTTGTTGTTGTTGTTGTTTTCCCACAGGCACTTCAAACATGTCTAAAATGAATCTTTTATACCACCTCCATGCCCTCAAAATCTGTTTTCTGCCTTGGCTACACCTTTATTTTGTTTCTCCCTATCACTGATTTTCCTTGTCCAGGTCATAAGTTCTGTGAATTCAACATCCTAATTATCTCTAGTGTTTCCCCCCCTTTCCATTCCCACTTCTGTTGCTTTTGTTCAGGTTTTTATTCTCTCACATAAAGCTCTGGAATAGCTTCATACCTGGACTTCTAGCCTTTGGTTGTTTTTCTCCATTTTAATTTTACAAAAATCTTTAGCCAAGGCAATGTGATCATGCTACTTCACTTATGGGCAGCTCTTTTGCCTACAGGATAAAATTTAAACACCTGTACCTGGCATGCAAGACTCCTCAGATCTGGTTTCTGCCTCCTCTTCTGCAATACTCAGGAACATGCATAGTCTTCCAGCTTTAGTAAATTACTTGTAGTAGATCACTTTAAACACGGGATTCTCTCTTGCTTTCATAATTTTGTATAGATAAAGGGATATAGTATGGTGGTTAAGAGTGTGAGCTTTAGAGTCAGACTGCCAAATCCTGACTTTGCTGCTTAAGTAGGTGTGGAGCTTGGGTGAGATAGTTTTTCTGTGCCAGTTTCCTCTTCTGGAACGTGGGAATAATTGTGCCTCATATCATTGGTATATGGATTTTATAAGTTAATTCATATAAGAAATAGTCAATAAATGTTGAGTTGCCATTATTATTACAGTGCTATTCTATCTGTATATTTGATCTTCTCTACCCATTCTCTCAATTTCTTTTGCCTATGAAATCCTACTCATTATCCTTCGTGTCTGAGTTTAAGAACTAGCTTCTCTAAGAAGTCATTGCTGGAATCCCCAGACTCTGGGTTAGATGCTCCTCCCCTGGGATCCCATAGCACCCTATTTAGCTATGGCTGTTGCAAGGACTGCCAGGGACTGTGCTCTTTATCTCTGAATGTTTAATGAATGAAACTTGATTGCTTTGTTATTTCTTATTTGCTATAGATTGGGAAAACAATTAGGAAGGGGTGTTCTGCTAGAAATAAGTAAGCAGACAGCTTATAAGCAGGCAGCAAGGAAAGAAATAGAAAGAGGTGAAAAAAAAGAAAAAAAAAATCTATGATGGTCTGGACCTTTCCAGTGAAGGGGTAAACAATACAACAAATATCAATGTGGGTTTCTAAGTATCACTGTGCAAAATGATATTATGATATCCTTAAGTCATCCCAAAGATTAAATGGTGTTGAGTATACTCTGTCTAAAAGAAAGTAGGTTAAACATTTTAGAAATATATCTTTTAAAACTAATTGAAATAAATTTTAGTACTTAAATAAGTAAGCTTTAGTGATTTACCATTGTCCAACAGCTCATTCCCTTTTGGGCAACCTGACTAATCAGTACACTCCCATAATTATTTCTGACTATTGATTATGTCCAACCTGTGAGAAAAAAAAGTAAAGGCCTTGAAAGTGGATTTGTAGCAACTGATCTGAGTACTGTTAACTTTTAAATTCAATAATTTTTACCTATTTTCTAAACTGTTTCTACTTTTATTGTTTGCTATCAACCATTCTAAAGAGAAATGGTTAGATTGGAGTTCAACAGAAATAAGTACAGTATACTTTAATACTTATAAATATAATAAAGATTATAAGAATGTTGAAATCCTTTCAAAATCACTTATTTTTAAAAAGATAGAACTTTCTGAAGAAATATTACCAGTAATATTTTCAAATTTTAAGAATTATAATTTATTTATATAAAATGATATTAAATTAAAATATTGTGTGAGTAAATATATACCAATACATAATATGTGGTATTTTTTACAGTTAGAACAGTATTTACTGAGTTGTTGGGTTCAACCATAACAAACATCCGCATAGGGAGGTAGGGAAGAGTTGTTGACCTAAAAATTAGTTTTCAGGGGATTCACTTTACAAATATTTTTTAGAATCAGCCCTGAGGATACAATGCCTCTTTCTGGAGCATAGGAATTTGGGAACTTACAGAAAAAATAAACATAATTGCCCTCCCTGAGTTTCTGTTGTGATAATAGGCATGAGACCCTTACAAATGAAAATATGTAAGTGCTTCTAACAGATATCCATATAAATAGTTGATACTTTATGTCTCCAGTTATTTTCTACCTCTTTGGAAATCTAGTTGAAAAGAAACTATTTTAGTAGATTTTTGTTTCTCATTTTAAAAGTTGTAGGGAATGTTTAAGAATGTAGAAATAAGAACATAAAAACCTGTTGTCTATCTATTAGTATTTTACCTGGTCTTTTATCTGGGCCTATATTTTTTTCCCCTGTCTCCCAGAGCTGCCTGATATCTATGCCTATCTTTGTGCTTTTTTGTAATGATACAATTTTATATTCTTCCTTATTCACTTTGTATTAAATCAGGAGCATTTTCTCATGAACTGAATAGTCAAGATAAACTAAATCTTGGTAAGGATGATGGAGAGTCTAATCATTTAAGTGATCTTAGACATTATAAGTTCTAAACTTAATGGGTACAAGTTCAGTAAGGAGAAATCTAATTGTTAGATAAAATGTGCTTAAGTCTAGTTATTTTAAATTCAGCACTTAATGAGTTTGCTCAGTAATTAGGTAGCTCTTATAGCATATATTCAGTTAAATTAACTGTACACATGAACAATTAGATGCTATGTTATAACTTATAAAATATTTATAAAATATTAGCATTACTTTGTACTCTTTAAAAAACTGGCTATTGTACTCATGTATTATAATAATATATTAATTAATTCAGGCTCATTTAAGATAATGAGTTTGGAAAATGCTCAATAAAAATGTGCTAATAGTTATGAAATAAGCAAACTAATTTTACTGGATATATTATTGAGTAAATCCCTGTGTTCTTTTTTCCCCCTCTTGTTGCCTTGTGTCTTTTTTCAACGGTGAGATTGAAAATTCAGTCAGAGAGCAGAAGCCATGCCCTAGGTGCTTGTTTCTGGTGTGCATAGCATATTAGATCTAGATATTAAGTAATTACTTGTTCTCACTTTGATTCCTTTTTTACCACTCTCTCCTGCTTTTTCCCCATTTCTCTGATCATTCCTTTTTGATCTCCTTTAAGGGTTTTTCTTTCTTCATTTGCCTCCTAAATGTTAGTAGTCATTCTGAGCTCAACCCTTTTGTTTCCTAATCGCATTTGTAACCTTTTAAAATTTTGCCTCTACACATCTGAGGGGGGCCACAATGGATAGATAACACCGGTTCTCTAATGGACAAAAGCAGTGACTCTCAGCTAATTCTTTTGTGCATGCATGCATACAAACACTGAAAATCACTATTCTTACACTCTCCTTTGGTGATCTAATTGATAACCAAGTCTGTGTCTGTAGATCCAACTTAGACTGTTCACCTAGCCTCCAGATCCACATTTCAGTCTGCTTACTGGGCAGTTCTGTCTATAAGCACCTCAAGTTTGGTATGTCTAAAACAGAATTCATTATTTTCCTCAAATTTGTAGTTTCTTTTATTCTGCATTTCCATTAATGCCACCACCATCTATCCACTTGCCCAAGTGAAAATTTGAGGAGTGTTTTTGTCTTCTCTTCCATTTCATGTATGTAGTAGGTTCCTAAATCCTTTTTATTGTATCTTCTAAGTGTCTTTCATATTCATTTCATCTACTCCAATCTTATTTCAGGCCTATATTTTCTCCTTGTTGAATTACTTAAAAACCTCTTAATTTGTCCTTTGCCTATAATTTCTTCTGTCTACTTCAGAGCCATCTGAATAAACTCATGAAAGTACAAACCTGATTATGTTATTCTCCTCTATGTCCTTCATTAGCTCCCCATGCCTAATCAGATAAAATACAAACTCCTTAGTGTGATGTACAAAGTCCTTTGTGGTTTGACCCTCACATACCTTTGCAGCCTGTCTCCTACAGTCAACATTTATTCATTGTGCTCCAGTCAAACTCATTAGAACCTACCATGGTCTTCAACAATTACACAATCTATCTTCACTAGTTGTGTATTTCCAAATTTTGTGTTCCTGTTAAACCTCTTTTTGTTTTGGTCTCTGTCTTTCATATGTTTCTTCAATGTCTGGTGAGCCTTGGTTAAACAACGTAAATTTTAGAGTGGGGCACTAAAAAACTGTTTAGAAACTCCAAATCCATGCAATTCATTCGTTTTATCATCTTTAGTATCTTTGGTAACTTGTACTATTCATATTCTTTAGATAAGGATCTTCTCATCTTCACTTGGATATAATAATGTAGACTACCAGCATTCTGGCAACTGAATCTTCCTACTTCTAGTGCCCCACCCTCAACTGTGCCGAGTATTCCCCAATCCAGAAATACTCTATAATTACATCTTCAGAGAAAAAAAAAAAAAAAAAAAAAAATTCTGATCTTCCCAGATGAAGGTAAAGTACTCTTCTGGCTGTATGAAAAGGGAGAAGGGATTTGGGCATGTAATTTACTTATAAGTTAAACTTTCAACCTGTTCTTTTCAGCTTTATCTTAACGGCTGCTTACAGAGGTGTGTCTAAGTCCTAAGTCATTTGGAGGATCTGAAAGGTAAATTTAAAAGTTACTTTTCTTACTTGGGTTGAGTCTGCCTTTTTTGTATTAACTAAGCCTTTTACTATTCATACATCTGTTTTCCATTTTCCAAAGGTTTGCTATTTTCCCCTCTACTGATCTCTTTATCTTTGCAAGTTTAAATCTTTCTTTAATATATATCTTAAACAAAATAAAATCGTTTTTAATAGTATTTTGGTGAGTTTCCAAGACAGCAAAAGTTAGTGTGTATATTCACTCTGCCATGTTTACCTAAACTCCTTTTTCAAAACTGTTCATAAATTATTTCTAGCTTTACTTGTCACTCTATTAATCAGGGAACATTAATTTCTCCTTTATGCTCCTATTGGTTTCTGTGTATGTGTTTTTTACAGAATGTAGCCCATTGAATCATGTCTTATTTTTAATGTGTTTATTACATACCACATGTTATCACATATTATCATGCCAATCTCTAGAACTATTTCTTTGGGCAAAACTGAAACTCTGTAACTCTCCATTCACTCTTTCCTTGCAACCATCATTCTACCTTCTGTTTCTGTGAGTTTGACTACTTTGGATGCTTCATTTAAATGGAAGAATGCAAGGCCGGGCGCTGTGGCTCACGCCTGTAATCCTAGCTCTTGGGAGGCCGAGGCGGGCGGATTGCTCAAGGTCAGGAGTTCAAAACCAGCCTGAGCAAGAGCGAGACCCCGTCTCTACTGTAAATAGAAAGAAATTAATTGGCCAACTGATATATATATAAAAAAATTAGCCGGGCATGGTGGCGCATGCCTGTAGTCCCAGCTACCCGGGAGGCTGAGGCAGAAGGATCACTCGAGCCCAGGAGTTTGAGGTTGCTGTGAGCTAGGCTGATGCCACGGCACTCACTCTAGCCTGGGCAACAAAGTGAGACTCTGTCTCAAAAAAAAAAAAAAAAAAAAAAAAAAAAAATAAATGGAAGAATGCAGTATTTGTCTTTTGGCGATTGGCTTATTTCACTTAGTATAATATCTTCAAGGTTCATCAATATTTTAGCATGTGTCAGAATTTCCTTCCTTTTTAAGGCTAATATTTCACTGTATATACTACATTTTATTTATCTATCTGTCAATGGGCATTTGGGTTGCTTCCACATTTTGGCTATTGTGAATAGTACTGCTATGAGTGTAGGTATACAAATCTCTTCGAGATCCTATTTTCTAGTTTTTCTGGATATATACCAAGATGTGTGATTGTCTTTTATGACATTGACATTTGAAGAAAACTGCCCTCCCTCTTTTTTAAAAAATAGAAGTACTTTTCATCTGGGCTTGTGTGATGTCTCCTCCTGTTGAGATTCAGGTTATACCTTCCTGGCCAGAATACTGCATAAAAGATGTATCGTTCTCAGAGTTTCATATCCAGAGGCTCCTAATATCCATCTACCTCTCATAGGTGGTGTCAATTTTAATTATCCTATCAAACTGATATTTGGTTTTTCTATTATATAGTTACTATTTTTTCCTTGCATCTTATGAGCAATCTATGGGAGACATTTTAGGAGAGGCTTTAGTATTTCCCGTTCGTCCTCAAAATTTACTCCCCTGAATTTTACACTCATTGATGCTTCTTGCCTGAATCAGTCTTTACTATGATGGCTGCAAAATGATGATTTTTTTTAATACCTAGCACAGGATATTTTTTAAGTTAATTATAAATTATGTTAAATAGATAAATTTGAATGTCAAAAGATTAATGTATTAAATGTAAAACTTGCTGCTACTATTAATACATCATACATGATTGTCATTGAAATATGATACTTAAACTGTTTCTGAATTTCAGGAATTTAATGGTTATTGTGGGTATTCCTATAAAGTTATTTTATATTTTTTAAAGTTGAATATATAGTGTGCTTTAGGAAGTAAATTAGGTTCTGATACTTTTTCTTATTCTTAGTCTACAGATTGTTTACCATATACTCTATTATCTGAATCCTGCTAGTGAACTTTCTATTTAGTTAATGACTAACTAGACAATATTCACTTAACTGCAATTGAGGAACAAACTTTACAGAATGGAGTAGCTTTGAGCACTGTAGCTGGAATAGAAAGATGTAAACCTTTTTTACTTTTTGAAGCATAAATGTTCTGTGTGTGCATCTAAAAGTGGTTTGTCTAGAGTAGTTAGTATATTTAAAGTATGTCTAAAGCTATTGTGATATATTGCTTCAAGCAATATGGCAGATTAGATGGTCAGAGAAACTTTAAAGAACACATGGAAAAATGCTATGGAAAATGCCTTAAAAATCTTTTTTAAAGTATGGCTTGAGTTGACAGCAAAGTAAGGGGGAAATATGAGGGTGTAAATAATAATAAAGACCAATTGCATTGGGATAAATGAGCCCTAGAACCCTTTTTAACACTGAGGGTATCTTCTAATCCCTCATGGCCCAGAACCTGGGCTTTAAAGGGATAGTCCTACTTGCATAGGACAGAAGAACAAATCTGAGCCTGGGCATTCTGAGTGATAAGTTTGGGCACTGCAATATAAAGCTGGGATTCCACAAGGGTAAATCATCTCCTGTGGATAATTTAGGAAAAATACCTGCTCTTCAGAATGACACTGCCTTGGCTTTTTGACTGGAGTAGACAAAAAGAATCTTTCCTGAAATATCCTCATCTTAATCCTGTGCTCATGTGGATTTGGAGTTGGAATTCATACTGCTAAAAAATCTCAATCTAAAAGTTTAGTTTAGTGGTACTTTGGGTTTTGGGTGCCCTAGGAACCTAGCAAAAGCAAATAGAAATCTTCTTTGAAGTAAAGTACTTTAAACACTAGCTTAGCATAATTCCCACAGTTAAAAGTTCTAAGAAATATGAGCTTAAAATCAGAAGTCTAAATATATGAATAAACCTGCCATTGTGAACAAGGGTCAGCAGAAGCCACAAACTGCAAAAACTGTGATTTCTAAAATTATCAGATACAAAATAAAAAATAAGTGTGTTTAAGATATTTAAACAAATTTAAAAAGGGAATTGACAGTACAATGATGGAACAAGAGACTATTAAAATTGATCAGGGAGATTTTTTAAAAAGTCATAAAAATGAAAAATATATTTAAAATAAGTAAATGAGTTAAAAAGTTGTTTAGGTACAGGCTGGGCATGGTGGCTCAGCTTGTAATCTGTAATCCTAGCACTCTGGGAGGCTGAGGTGGGAGGATCTCTTGGCTCAGGAGTTCAAGACCAGCCTGAGCAAGAGTGAGAGCCCATCTCTACAAAAAGTAGAAAAATTAGCTGGGCGTCGTGGCACATGCCTGTAGTCCCAGCTACTCAGGTGGCTGAAGCAGGAGGATTGCTTGAGCCCAAGAGTTTGAGATTGCAGTGAGCTATGGTAACATCACTACACTCTAGCTAGGGTGACAGAGTAAGACTTTGTCTCAAAAAAAAGAAACCAGCTGAAAGAAGAATTAGTGAACTAGAAGGAAGGGCTTAAGAAATTATCTGGAGTGTAGCATAGCACATTAAAAAAAAAATAGAGATGAAGAATATGAAAGATTAAGACACATGGAGATTAGATATTCAATATATGTCCAGTTGACATTCCATAAGAAGAGAGTAAAGAAATAGGGAAGCAATATTCAAAAGGTAATAGCTAAGAATTTTCTAACATTGATGGGTCTCTAGATTTAAGAAGCCCAACAAATCCTGAGTAGGCTTAATAAAAGACCTATACCTAAACACACTGTGATAAAACTGCAATAATACAAAAACAGAGAAGTGAGCTTATAGTCAGAGAGAAAAGGCAGATTACCTATAAAGAATGACAGTTAGACTGAAAGCTGACTTTTGGACAGCAATAGCAGAAGCTAGCAGATACAATACTTCCATGGTGCTGAGAGAAAGCAAATGTCAACCCAGAACTATGTCTGGGTTGTCAACCCAACAAAATTATCTTTCAAGAAAGTGAGTGAAAGAGAAACATGTTAAGGAACACAAAAACTACGAAAAATCTCTCCAAACAGACACTCACCAAAAGAGCCTTCTAAAATATATACTTTATGAAGAAGGAAAATAATCTCAGAAAGAAAGTCTAAGAAAGAAGGAATGGTGATTACTACAGGTTGGGTTTCCTGGAAAGCAGACTCTGAGACAGATTAGCATGCACATTTATTCTTGAGATCAACCCCCATACGGAGAGGAGGAAGGAAGTAGTATCAGGCAGAGGGAGAAATTAAGCTGCAATGAAGACTCAACAAAGGTTTTACTGATCCCATAGGCAATTCTGGAGCTGGGGTGATCCTTCAGAGTTGTCTTGAGTTGGGGCAATAGGATCAGGCCTTTATGCCCTCATTGAATGTAGGCTGCCCCTGGAAGGAGGTATGATCTCAGACGAAGCAGTATTCTTTAGGCAAAGAGGACTAAGTACTAAATACTCAAGAGTATTTTTCAGTCCCAATGGGGACTGATAGTCAAGGGCAGCCCTCTAGCAGTACTCTCAGCTGCAGTGGGAAAATTCCACATTCTGAAGGGGAATATGGGTAGTGCATCGTAATGTTCACCACAGTGAGCAAAGAAAATTTGTAGGTGAACCTAAAAACAAACTTTGACTTTATAAATAAAAAACAATATTGCCTAATATGTGTTGTTAAAATTAAGATAGAACTAAAAATTGTAGACAACCACAGCATTATGAGTCTGGAGGAGAATGGTTGGAATTAAAGCATTCTGGGATCTGTATGTTGTACAATGCCATGCTATACAGCAGTGAAAATGAATGCCATACAGCTTCATGTATCACCATAAATCTCAAGATACTCTGAACGTAAAAAAAGCATTATGCCATTTATATAAGTTTAACACATTAACTGCCATGTGAATTATATTTAACTCATGCTAATTTTGAGCTCAGGGCCTTGTGAAGCATATGTAACTTACACATCTCTTCACCTTGGGAGCTGTAAGAACTATTTTTCAAGTTGCATATAAGTCACACACAGAAAACAATAAAAATAATTTTTTCCTTTAAATTAGAAAGGATTATTTTGTTTTTGAAGTTTTCATTCCATTTTCATAATGAAACACCGTGGCCCCAAGGAAAAAAAATTTTTTTCTTTTTATAGTGTGGCAGTCATTGTGTTAAAAACCATCAACCACATTGTTAAGAATACATGCAAATATGATAAAACTTAAAAGGCATTAGAATGAGTAGCACAAAATTCAAGACACTAAATATGGAAAGACACATGGAGGGTTTCCATAGTACCAGGGTAGCACTCTGTTTCTTAATCTAGGTATAAATACACAGAAATTTTTTTATTATAATTCCTTACACTACATATGTATTATATATATGGTAAATTATTTTTTTAAAAAACAAACTCTTTTATTCTGTTAAGGAAGAAATCTGCTAGTCTTAGTAACTAGATGTATGCTAGAGTTATCTCCTAAATTGGTATTTGGCTATGCTTATCAGGATCCAGTCAAGTTAGCTGAGATTTAATCAGAAATGGTTGAGTCATTTCTATTTGACTTGTCCATTTTGCCCTCCATTGGGGAATGGGTTGAATTTCATTACTCTTTTATAGACAGTTCAGATACAGTGAATGATGAAATTTGAAGTCTGAAAATGATCCTAAATTAGCAGAGGAAGGGGGATAAAAAATGCTGGGGAGGTGGCTGGGTGCGGTGGGTCACCCCTGTAATCCTAAGCACTCTGGGAGGCCAAGGCAGGAAGATCGCTCAAGGTCAGGAGTTCAAAACCAGCCTGAGCAAGAGCGAGACCCTGTCTCTACTATAAATAGAATGAAATTAATTGGCCAACTAAAAAATATACAGAAAAAATGAGCTGGGCATGGTGGCACATGCCTGTAGTCCTAGCTACTTGGGAGGCTGAGGCAGAAGGATTGCTTGAGCCCAGGAGTTTGAGGTTGCTGTGAGCTAGGCTGATGCCATGGCACTCTACCCAGGCAAAGAGTTAGACTCTTAAATAAAAAGAAAAGAAAAGAAAATGCTGAGGAGGGATATAGGATTAGTATTATATTTTATAAAGAATAGTCAGCTAATGCAGAGCAGGTAACATTTGAGTAGAGACCTGAAGTGAAAGAACAGGCCATGCAGTTATCTAAAGGAAAAGTGTTCCAGGCAGTGAGAACCAGACATAAAAAGTCCCAAGGCAAGAGCATGTTGGATGTATTACAGGAAGAGAAGGGAGGACAATCTGGGGCTAGAGAGGACTGAGTGAGAAGGAGACTGGGAGAGTTGAGTGGGAGACCCAATTTATATATAGATTTGTTAACCATTGTAGGGACTTTTGTGTTTTCTCTGAGATAGGAAGCCATTAGGAAGGTTTGGAGCAGAAGAATGACATGATATGACATTATATTAAAAGGCTCATTCTGGTTGCTGTGTGAAGAAAAGATAGGGGAAGTAGGAGAGAAGCTTTTACAATAATCCAGGATAGGCGTAGGCTAAGTGGTCAGATATTAGATACATTTTGAAGATAGAGCTAACTTATTTCCTGGTGGATTCAACACGAAATGTGAAAGAGAGGTATCAAGACACATTTTTTTATTTTATAAATAATGCGGAAGTGATAATTTTTATAATAATCTTTCTGTATGTCTTTAATTTTTAGTATAGCTTCCTATAATAATTACTGATCTAAGAACATGAACTTTTGAGGCCCTTGATACATACTGTTCAATTGCTTTCCAGAAAAGTGTTATCAATTTATATTCCTACCAGCAATGTATGCATGCTTTCTTGCCAACATTAACTATTATCCTTTAAAAGAATTTTGTCTTGTTTGAAATGTAAAAAATGGTATTATTTCTTTGTTTTCTTTAAAAATAAGTATGGCTGCCTTTTATCGAGCACATAATTACGGAATGTATATACAAGTAGTCCTCTCTTTGTCCATGTGGGATATGTTCCAAGATCTTCAGTTGCCTGAAACCGTGGATAGTACTGAACCCTATATATACTATGAATGCATTTCTTTTTCCTTCTTCACGAGTTCATGGAGAGAAGATTCATTTTCACTGTAGATCTTAGCAACCTCAATATATGATTTTTTTTCTTATTGAGTCAAGAACTTTCAGCTGTTCACTTATAGGAAGCACTTTACAGCTTCTCTTTGGCATATCTGAATTGCCAGCATCACTACTCTTGTACTTTGGGGGGCATTATTAAGTAAAATAAGGGTTACTTGAACACAGGCACTGCAATGTAAAGCACCATCAATCTGATAACCAAGATAGCCATTAAGGCACTAACAAGTAAGTGGGTAGTATCTATATTGTGGATATGCTAGGCAAAGGAATGTTTCACGAGCCAGACAAAACAGAACTGGATAGTGTGAGATTTCATCACAGTAATCAGAATGGCACACAGTTTTAAACTTATGAATTAGTTATTTCTCAAACTTTTCATTTAATGTTTTCAGACCACAGTTGACCGCTGATAACTGAAACCATGGAAAATGAAACTGTGGATTAGGGGGGATTACTGTACTTAGCAGGCATAAATTGTGTTAAGTGCCTTATATAAACTATCTCATTTTACCTAATTATAGTGTCCCCATAAGATAGTATCTCAATTATGTAGAGAAAACTATACAGACCAAGAGAAGTTAAAAAGTTTTTATGAAAGATAATAAGTGGCAGATCTAGGATTTGAATTGAGATCCAAAGGCTTTACTTTTGAATAACACTTTTTTGATATAACTGCTTTTCATTGATTATTACTAAGATTTATTGTTTATTGGCCACATTCTTCTGTGAATTGATGGTTTATAATTATTTGCTATTTTTCTATTATAGTGTTTGTATTTTTCTTCTGATTTATAAAAACTCTATATTAATAATATTAACCCTTTTTCTTTCATTACAAATGCTTTCTTCTACTTATTTTTTTGCCTTTCAATTTTGTTTGTAATTTTTATATGTTGTAGTATTTTAATGGAGCTTTTGTGTCTTTTATTTTCCCCTGCTTTTTTTTCACTCAGTAAGTTGATTTACTGAACACAAATCCACATTTTATATTATTTTCATTTTACCAGTGGGTTGTTAATCTGCTTATGCCTACTTTAATATGTGCCTGTGCATTTAATTTAAATAAACTTTAATCTAATTTATAACTTATCAGCAATCTTCTAAGTCATTATTTCATATACATTAAGAACCTCAAACTTGCACCAATTTTTAAATTGGTACACAATCCAATTTATAAAATGATATTATATTTGGGTCAGAGTAAACAGAGTCTTCCCAAGGACTTCAGTGTAAATGATTAATGACAAAATTTCATTCTTTCCATTTTTGGAGAAACCTACCAAGAACTGAAAACTGAGTCAGATATCTTGAGTAGCTCCCATGTTCTTGGCATAGCTTCAACTACCTACTTCTCTCTGAAAATGTATAACCATCTTCAGAACCTATGTACTTTGGGGCCCTACCTCTACTTCATAGTGAATTAGCTGTGACTAATTTTGGTCTCTTGTTTTTTGAGGCAACGGCAACTTAGATAGATGCAGTGTTCCATGGGGAGCAGACAGTGTCTGAGATAGCTAGTGCTAATAGCAAAATATGGTTTCCTTCGAAAAACAAAAAGCATCAAGTATTTCAGCAAACCTTCTTGGGCTATATAACCTCTCATTTAGCCCAATCAGAATGTCCTGGAAAATAGCCAATCATGGCAAAGGCTAAAGTAGAAAATCCTAGGAAATGAAGTGTGTTCTCTGCCCTTCCAGGGAATAAAGTCATGGGAAGTGCCTGTATTTGCCTTATGAATTGGGAAGGTATTGAAATCAGAAAATATGCGGTTCTCAAAAATCAAAGTAGGCTGATTTTATAATGTGATTCTTATATTTACATTTTAAAGCAAGATTCTTTACTTAAAATTGTTCCAGTGAATTATTTTCTGTGAACAATTATTACCTTGTTTCTTCCAATGTCATTATGAATTAATTTAATTAACATGGACTAGAATCTGTCACGTATAATGGAATACATTTCTAAAATATCTAAATTGCAGAAAGGAAAATAAAATGATTTGGGAAGGCTAGACAAAAAAAAAAATTACCTGCTAATAAAATGGTTAAAATGGCTGTCCCACAAAACAAAACACAGAAATAATACTATTCTAGATTCTTCAGATTTTGAACCCTTCCTAGCTAGACGATTAGAGATATGGTTTATCTCTAACTAGCTAGAGATATGGTTTATTCAAGGGTTAGATTATGAAATTTCATATATCCAAAATTGCCCTTGAAAATTCCAATATACTGGAGTCCAACAGTCAACAATAGAGAATCAGAATTTATTGTTGGTTTGTGTTTAAAAACTCTATTGTCTTTTAGAATATGTACTTTCTCTTTAAACCCTAGAGTCACACTGTAGAGAGATGTTCAGACTATGGTAGGTACGTGGGGCTTATGAGCAACTGAAAAGCCAGCAAATTCATATCACCCATGTCATGCTTACCCCAGGATATGTGATTATTGAAAAATCAGTATAATTGCCCGTATCATTTACACAGGAAATAGTCATTTTTTTCTTTTATTACTGAGCTTATTATAGTTAAATTTGTGATAATTAAATTCATAAAGATAAAACTCCATGGTATACGATTATGTTGTTATGTTAAAGTTTTACCTGAAGTTTTGTATGTTTTTGTCCTTCAAATAGGAAAGAATGATGCTATACTATATTATGCCTTTATTCTCTACAGATAATGAATTCTGACTTAGTGCATAGTGTAGTAGGAAGCTATCTTAAACCTCCAGAAAGAATGTTTGTTTCATCATTCACCCAGAATGAATCATCTCAGAATCGCCAACCTATGAACTTAGAAGTTACTCCTTCTAAAGTGTTTCATAGCCCAAATAGCCAAGGTAATGCCGATATAAAATCTTATATAAAATTAGAGGAATTGTACAAATTATGTTATAAACACTTTCACTTTTGTGTAGAAAATAATATGATTGTTTAGTCTTAATAAAACTCCTAATTTTGATTCTATTGCTCAAAGTTTCTATGAATTTAGACAAGTTACTTAATACTTTTTATTTTGGCTTCTTCAGCTATAAAATGAAGATTAATATAACCAGCTGGACACATATTACAGGTTTATCATAAAAACATCCTTAGAAAGCAGGAAAATACTCTTTGAAGAATAACAGGTCAGATTTGGCATCCTTCTAAACTAGATTATTAGAATGCTAGTAAATTAGGTGGAGTTGTATCTTATTCAAGGATTACATTCAAATTGCATATATCCAAAATCATCCTTGAAAATTCTTTAGGAAGCCAGAATACTATAAAATACTAGTGTTGTAAACTTTTAAAATATAATTCAGAAGGATCTTAAAATTGAATTAGGGAAATACTTATGATCCCAAGTATAGCTTATGTCATGTACCATGTGAAGAGCAATAAATATAATTTCTTTATCTTATTTGTAAAAAACAAATGATGATCTCTAGCAAGCAACTTTCTAATTTTATATAAACTATATGGAAGTTAAAACTCTGAACTTAATCATGAAGATATTAATATAGCTGAATAAAAATCATAGTAGTACATGTGTACTATTTATCACCTTTGAAGCCTGACATCAGGTAAACCATACTTACAGTTAAGTATAACTTAAGTTATACTTTTTTTCCATAGAAGAAACTGTGTTCTACCTCATATGTCCTAATTCTTAGTACTACATCTTGGATAAAGAAAGAATAAATGTGGTATTTTTGTTTGTTTTTAGGCAATTTCAAGGACTTCAATTTTTTTCTTTTAATGCTTATGGTTTGATTGAAACTGAACACATCAAAAACTGAGAGAAACCTTTAACTTTGAACCTAACTTACCATGTTAATTTTAATTTTGTTTATACATACTCAGACTCTTATGCCTCCTAGACTATACATTATCTTAAGTCCTTTTATTTGAAAATATTTATTTTATTAAATTAAGTTGTGGTTATTAGCTTTCTCAATCCTAGAAATCATTAAATACAATCATAGATACATTGTTTTTATAAGATATGATGGAGAAAATGTGTCTGTCTTTAGAGTTTTAGTCATTTTTCATTTTTATGAAGAATATACTTATGGATTTTTCTGCCTCATTAACAAGAATATACTGCTCATTTTTTCATGTTACTGTGATTGTAAGTGTTCAGAAACTTTCACTTAAAACATCAACCACATTTTTTCCCCAACAGCTCTTATTTTAGCCTTAAAAACTCTTCAGGAAAAAATTCATCGTTTAGAACTAGAGAGAACACAAGCTGAAGATAACTTGAACCTTCTTTCCAGAGAAGCGGCACAATATAAGAAGGCCTTGGAAAATGAAACAAATGAGAGAAATCTGGCACATCAGGAACTGATAAAGCAGAAAAAAGGTATAAAATACAGTAGTTCTCAGAAATGAGGGGTTATCGGAATTCACAGTTTGAAAATAATAAACTTAGTCTAAGCAGATTTACTCAAACGCCTTTGTTCTTATATACATTCAAACCTTGTGGCCTTGTTCTCAGACATTTTGACGTTTGTGGGAAAAGGATGTAGCTTTGAACTTACCTCTATTATATCTGTTATATACCTCTATTATATCTGTTATCCCAGTTCATAAATTCTAAAATTGTTTTTAGATAAGTGGTATTTAGAAATTAGAATATTTTCAGACTGACCAACAAAATCTAGTTCAACCCATAATATAATTGAAATGCTTTATGTTTTTAGTTAATAATAAATTTTAAAATTTGAAATATAAAGCAATACTAGTAGACAATATAAAAACAATAAAAATGAATGAAAAAGAATTTAATTTGAGAGGAAAACAAGTTTAATTTGAGAAATAGGCAGATAGGTGGAGACTTCTGTGGAAATTATGACAAGAACATCTGAACACAAGAGTTTTAGAAATTTAGAACATAAGTCCTTCATATAATTTCACTTCAAAACTTATGTCTTCCTTTTTCCTTGTAACACTACATTGATCCTTATAAATAAGGCTAAGTTTGTGTTTCACCTTACAAATAAAATGAAGAAATAGGGGAAAAAAGATTTCTGAGGCAATTAGACAAAAGTAGAAGGAAAAGCTAAGGAAAGTAAAAAGTTAAAGGCTTAGAAATAGGTTGCTTACCCCCATGGAATTAGCTTTGCTACCAGTAGTAAAGAACAGAGGCCGGGCGCGGTGGCTCACGCCTGTAATCCTAGCTCTCTGGGAGGCCGAGGCGGGCGGATTGCTCAAGGTCAGGAGTTCAAAACCAGCCTGAGCAAGAGCGAGACCCCGTCTCTACTATAAATAGAAAGAAATTAATTGGCCAACTGATATGTATATAAAAAATTAGCCGGGCATGGTTGCGCATGCCTGTAGTCCCAGCTACTCGGGAGGCTGAGGCAGAAGGATCGCTCGAGCCCAGGAGTGTGAGGTTGCTGTGAGCTAGGCTGACGCCACGGCACTCACTCTAGCCTGGACAACAAAGCGAGACTCTGTCTCAAAAAAAAAAAAAAAAAAAAAAAAAAAAAGAACAGAGGAAAATAGGAATGGTAAAGTACATATACCTGAGTTTCCTAAAGAATAAAAATAATTAATAGGTTAGAAACTTTACATCCTCTGTTTTTCTAGATGATATTTCCCAGGAACAACGAGGATATTTATCATCCCAGAAGTTACTGATATCATCCCCTTTCAGATGCCTTCTGGATTTTTAGGGAGAGACAATATTAAACCAATTATATATAATTAATAAGATATTCACAAAATATAAGTTCATAACTCTGGGAAAGTCAATACTTAGGGCTAAAAGAGGCTTTGAACTTTTAGCTCTTGATTGAATTCACATAATACATTTCTTGTGATAACCAAATCTCTGATCTCTGTGATAATCAATGAATTGACTCTTATTATTTTGTGTTTTTCATAGAAATAAGTGTACAGTTAAGCTCAGCCCAGTCTCGTTGTACCCTTCTGGAGAAACAACTAGAATATACAAAGAGAATGGTTCTTAATGTAGAGCGAGAAAAGAATATGATCCTGGAACAACAGGTAAGCATATTTTCTATAAGGAATGATAATATAATTTATTGTGTTTTGGAAGAATATTTAATTTAGCATGGGAAAATTACATTATAATCTTAAGTAAAGTAGGATATAAAGTTGTATTATAGGAGATTTCTGCTAATAGTAATGACAAACCAGGTCATTTGAACCAACCCAACTGCAGAGAAAAATTAGACAGAATATAGGAAGGAAGCACGGAAAGGGGAGGCAGGGAAAGACTGAAGGAAGAGACAAAATGATAGTAAATTCAGAAAACAGAAGATGAGTCATAATGTTAGAGTGAGAAGATCTAACATATGTAATTGGAATTTCAAAAGGAAAGGAGAGGGAGAATGGGAGAGGGAGAAGCAATATTTGAAGAGGTAGTGGCTGAGAATTTTTCAAAACTGATTAAAAAGTAAAGTCACATCACAGATTCAAGAAGCCCTATAAAACTGAAGCAGGATAAATATAAGAAAAGTTATATATAGACACCTTATAATAAAATAAATAATAAACCAAAAATAAAATATTAAATACAGCCAGAAAAAAAAATTACATTCAAAGGGACAGCAATTAATGTGACAGTTGACTTCTCAACTGAAAGTGCCAAATCCAAAAGATAATGGACTAAGAGAATTAAGGTACAATAACATTAAAAGAAAATAACTGCTGATCTAGAAATCTATGCCTGGGGAAAATATCTTTCAGAAATAAAGGTAAAATAAAAGCATTTTAAGAGTAACAAAACTGAGATAATTTGTTATCAGAAGGTAGACTCTAAAGGGAACACTAAAAGACATTATTAATCAGACAGAAGAAAAATTATCTTTGGTGGAAGGTCATAGGTACAGGCAGGAATAAAGAGCAACAGAAACAATAAATATGTGGATAATTCTAAGTGAATATTATATAAAACAACAATAATGCTTTATGTGGTTTAAATATACATGTATAAAGGATTAAAATTCATCAGAACAATTGCATATAAATTTGGAGGGAATAAATGTAGTTGAAAGTGGTTCTAACATCCTTACATTGTCTTGGAAAAGGGTAAAAATACCAATCAATACTGGACTTTGATGGGTCAAGCATGTGATAGGTTTAAAAGGAACTTGAGAGGTTGACTCTAAAATTTATACAGAAAAGCAAAGGTTCAGGAACAGATTATTCAGAAGGAGAATAAGATGAGGATCTTTCTCTACTAAATATTGAAACAAATTATAAATCTATTAAAATTGAAATAGTGTTATTTGTATGGATAGACAACTAGAATAAAGGAATAGGGTATAGTCAGACCCATTCATATGGAAACTCAATATATGATAGGGATATCATTGCAGACCATTAGGAAAACTCTCTAAGCATTTCATATTGTTTGATGCTGTTATGAATAGTAGTGGGGTTTTATTTCATTTTTCATTTGTGTATTACTGGTATACAAAAATATAATTGATTTTTATATGACTTTATATCCTGAGAACTTTCTAAATTTATTTATTAGTTCTGATAGTTTTCATATTTTCTAAGGCTTTTCTATATACACAATCATGTCATCCATGAATAAAAATAGATTTTTTTTCTTCTTTTTCAATCTTTATGGCTCTTATTTCTTTTTCTCACCTTACTGCACTGGCTGTTACAGCTAATACAATGTTAACTAGAAGTGGTTAGCACTGACATACTTGCTTTGTTCCTGATCTTTAGGGGAAAGCTGCTAGTCTTTCACTATTAAGTATGATATTAACTACAGGTTTTTGTTAGCTGCCCTTTATCAAGTTGTGGAAATTACCTTCTAAGTTTGTTGAAAGTTTTGGCACGACTGGGTGTCACATTTCGTCAATTGCTTTGTCTACATTCTTTGAGAGCATCATATTTTTTTCTTTTATTCTGTTAACATGGTAAATTACATTGATTGATTTTCAGATGTTAACTAACCTTGTATTCCTAGTGTAGTAGATCACCAGTTGATCTTGATTAATTTTTTTGTGCATGGCTTGATTCAATTTGCTGATATTTTGCTTAAGTATTTTTGTGACCATGTCCATGAGGGATCTTGATTTGTAATTTTCCTTATAATGTCTGGTTTTGGTGTCTTGGGTTTTCTGACCTCAAAAAATTAGTTGGTGCTTACATTATTTCATGACAGGGAAATAATAAGAAAAGGGAGAAAAAGAAAAAGAAAAAAATAGTTGGGAGGATTCCTTCTATTTTCTGAAAGATCTTGTGTAAGATTAGTATTATTTCTTTCTTAAATGTTTGATAGAACTCAATATTTGATAGAAACCATCAGGGACTGGAGTTTTCTTTATAGGAGGTTTTTAAATTATGAATTGAACTTATTTAACAGGTATAGGGCTACTTAGATTTTCCGTTTTTTTCCTATATCTTTAGTGATGTTCCTCTTTTCTTTCTGATATTGTTCATTTGTGTTTTTGCTTTTTAAGATAAGAATTAGTCAAACTGTCACTTTATAATTTTATTTATTTATTATTTATTTATTTATTTTGAGACAGAGTCTCACTCTGCCTGGGCTAGAGTGCCACGGCGTCAGCCTAGCTCACAGCAACCTCAAACTCCTGGGCTCAAGCAATCCTCCTGCCTCAGCCACCCAAGTAGCTGGGACTACAGGCATGCGCCACCATGCCCAGCTAATTTTTTCTATATACTTTTAGTTGGCCAACTAATTTCTTTCTATTTTTAGTAGATATGGAGGTCTCGCTCTTGCTCAGGCTAGTTTTGAACTCCAGACCTTGAGCGATCTGCCCGCCTCAGCCTCCCAGAGTGCTAGGATTATAGGCATGAGCCACCGTGCCCAACCTATTTTTTTTTTTTAAAGAAACAACTTTTAAAATTTTTTTCAGGTTTTTTTGTTCATTTTCTATTTCATTGATTCCAACTTTATTATTTTCTTCTTTCTAGGGTCTAATTCACTTAATTTTTGTCCTAGCTTTCTATATTGGATGCTTTAGGTGATTGATTTTAAACCTTTATTCTTTCCTTTTAAATATTATATTTTGCAACTAAAGCTATCAATTTTCTTCTAAACACTGAGTCCCACAAATTTTGCTATTTTGTATTTCTATTTCATTCAGTTAAAAATATTTTCGAACTTTTTTGGTGATTTCTTTTAAAATTCTGTTATCTGCTCCTCTTCATCCTGGTCCTATTCCTCCTCCTTTTTAATAGCTGCTCTAGGGGCTAAAATATGTATTCTTAACTTACTACAGTCTGCCATGAATTAGTATTAAAATATTTCACTTATAAGATCCTTTCTATGGTATGCTTCTACTTATCCCTCTTTGTGCTACAGTTTTCATATATTTTGCTTCTACGTATGTTATAAAACCCACAATACATTATTTATCCACATTTTTACTATTCCCAGTGTTTTCATTTCTCTGTGTAGATTTGATTTTCCATCAATTTTTTTTTTTAGTCTGAAGGAAAGTCTCTTAGCATTTATTTATCTGCAAAAGTCTTTATTTCATTGTCATTTGTGAAAGATATCTTGGCTGGATGTAGAATTCTAGTTGAAAGCTTTTTACTTTTAGCACATTAAAGATTTTATTTATTTTTTTTACAAGATCCTCATGTCTAAAAGATTTTTTTAAATTTGTCTTCTGGATTTCATAGTTTCCAAGGAGAATTCTTTATTCCTCTATGCATAATGTGTCATCATTTCTCAGGCTGCTTTTAAGATTTTTTTCCTTTATTAAGTATGGTTTTCTTGTATTTATGCTACTTGGACGTTCTGAGATTCTTAAATCTGTCAGTACTTTTTACTAAATTTAGAAAATTTTTAATCATTATCCTTCAAATAATTATTCTGTCCCACCTCCCTCTCCTCTCCTGAGAATCCAATTAAATGTAAGACCACAGGTCACCAAGACTCTGTTTATTAGTGGTTTTTTTGTTTTTGTTTTAACTAATAGACTTTATCTATTAGAGCCATTTTCGGTTTATAGAAAATTATAGAAAATTGAGATAGTACAGAGAGTTCTTCTTGTGCCCTCACAGTTGTCCTTATTATTAATATCTTTCATTAGTGTGGTAATAAATACCATTACAAAACAGTATATAGATGTGCATATATATGTGCAAACTTTCCTTTTCTCCTATGCTCTTTTTATGGTATATTCCTCTGATAGCTGCTTTCCTATGTTAGAGTTAGAGAGAAGGTAAGTCAATGAGTAGGTTTGGTCACCTAGTATTAATAAATAACACTGTTTAATACAGGTTTTGTTAATGATTTTTTCTTTAGTAGAATAGTTATATAAAGATGAATAGAAGAGTTTGTTCCATTGATGCTAATACAGCACATCTTTTTTGTTATATTATATTTGCTCCTTAAAGGTATTTGATTTTGCTTGTAATCACCTGAAATATGTACATGTTTCTTATGACAGATTTATATTGCGTTTTGAATTATCAGAATTTGTATTATTCTTGATTCATTGGTAACACTTGCCAAATTCCAGTTTTGTTTTTATCCTCTCCAGGCCCAGCTTCAAAGAGAAAAAGAACAAGATCAGATGAGGCTGCACGCAAAACTTGAAAAGCTCGATGTCTTAGAAAAAGAGTGTTTCAGACTTACAACAACTCAGAAAACTGCTGAGGTAAGCTTCTACTTGTTTCTTTGAAGTGATGATGGTGGGAATAAATCTTTAGTGCTAAGCATAATTGGCATTGTATGTGAATGTACAGTAAAATCTTAGATTTATAAAATTTTATTTACAACTTTTTTAATCCAGATATGAATTTCTACCTATAAAGATGAAAAGTTAATGTGTTCCATAATGGCATAAATGAGCTTGTCTTTTGATGTAAAATTGTAATTTTGACTTCTGCTAATATGGCAGAACATTTGTATTTGGCAGTTAAGTTACCTAAAGAATATTGAAAAGATTGTCTTTCACCACTTGCAGTCAGATTAAGCCTATTTTAGATCCCCTCCCTCTCCTTTTTCCACCCAAATCATTTCTATTTTATAGGATTTTCTCTAGGAAGCCTTCTTGAGCTCTCCAACATAAGTGGTAGAGAAACTTTGAGGGTACTAATGGTCTAGAACTCAGGAAGTTCTCTCTTTGAAATAGTACTGTCCTCCTATTTTGAACCACACAACAGATATAAGATGTAAATACTTGTGTGTATAACATTATATACACATGGTTATATATATCAGTCATTCATGTCAAATAATATTCATTGCTTTGTTGCTTTATTGTTTTGTGTATATTACTCTTGTTTACCTACATATAATAAAGTATCCCTAACCTGAAAATATGAAATCAGAAATGCTCCAAAATCCAAAACTTTTGAGCACATGGTACTCAGAGGAAATGTTCACTGGGGCATTTTGGATTTTGGATTTTGGGATTAGGGATACTAAATCCATATTGAAAATATTCTAAAATTCAAAATCTGAAACACTTCCATTTTCAAGCATTTCAGATAAATGATACTTAACCTGTATAAGCTCTTAAGTAACAAGGACCACATATTATCTTTCTAATATGTCTTCCTTCCTTCTCTTTCCCCCCGAAATTGTACCCTTATATGTACATGATAGAAATTTATTGTTATTTTTGTATGTTTTGAATGAAACATTGAGACCCAGACTATAATAATTTGACCTTCTAGATCTTTAGTAACCTCATAAGTTTCATCATTCTAGTTTTGTTGCTAGAAGTTGGAAGCCTATGTGTGTATACATTGTTTGCTTTCCCTTTGTTTTCTTTATGTGTAATAGTCAGTAAAAGAAAAAAAGCAGGAAGAAAGCCAAGAAAAATCTTAGCATCTTTTGCCATTCCTTTGTCTTCCTTTCAGCTTTAGCTTCCCAAACTCTTAAAAATCAAAACCACTAGAATTCTATTTGGAAAAGAAACAGGAGATATTTGGCTCTAGTTTATTTAACAATCCCAGTTTTCAATTCTTTTTTCAGGACAAGATTAAACATTTAGAGGAAAAACTTACAGAAGAAGAACATCAACGTAAGCTATTTCAAGATAAAGCTTCTGAGGTAAATAGAGTAATAATCTGTCATGGTAACCATATATGTTTTATTAATATTATACTTTTATTTTTCTTAACTGAAAATTAGATTCTAATTTCTAGATTCTAATTTCTACTTCCTACCTTGTTAGTTTTGTCTCTTTTGCTGTAATAATGAAATTCTCAACCAGCCAGTATATTCATTATGCTTAGATGCACTGCCAAGAGTTCTTTTAATCTTTTGAAATTCTGATAAATACATATATAATACTTCATTCTCTTATAAACAGAATATTATTATAATTATTAATATACTTAATAACTTTCACACATACACAAAATAGTATTTTAGATTTTTTTCTTCAAAAAGCACTTTTATATTAATAAACTGAGACCTGACCTCTCATTATAATGTTTTTGAAGAAGCATGTTACAAATCAATTTTGTGAGTTTTTTCTTTACTGTTATAGCTTCAAACTGGACTTGAAATCAATAGAATTTTAATGTCTTCAGTTTCAAATCCAAAACATTCCAAGGAAAAGAAGAAATCTTCAAAGGTATGCATATAAAACTTTTTCCCAAATAACACTTTCTTATTTGCTAATATTTATTGACTTTTGTAATGTTTATGCCTAACCCATTTACAGAAAGGATTTGAAGAGATATATAATAAAAGACATGGAATACTGCATGTCAATGGATTTGGGTGTAAAGACAGAAAATTTCATAAACCCAGGTTATAGAAAGTAATGGCAGTTATGCATAAAACTTAGCTCTGAGTTTGTTAGCAACCAAAGCAAAAAAGAACACATAATGGACAGTATAGCTGTCTTTGTGAAATAACATGAAACACTTCAGTTTTTCTAGAAAGATAAAGATTTTCCTAGTTTTAAACTCCTGGAGAAATGTATTTTGTGATACTTTATAAAAGAGGCACTAAACAACACAGTAGATGCTGATAACACAATAAATCCTGAAAGCAGTTTTATGTAATACATGCACAATAAAAAACAGTATTTTTTTTTTTTTTACAGACCTGTTAACTTACAGGTTATATAGGGAATTTCTATAGGGAATTTATTATTATTTGTTCTTTCTATACTCATATCCTTTGAATTTGCCTGAAAATAAGGATTGGGGAGTTAGTACTTTATAGATTGACCAATATTTTGTTTAGATGAATTGATGTTTTGGATATATTGTAGCTTTACCTTCTTAATTATATATAATGGTAAGAAAAAAATTTAAATCTCTTTTAATCTTATGATTCTAGGATTATAGTTTTGATGACCATTATTACTATTTATTCATTTTGCATGTAGTGAGTGTTTCTGTGTGCCATTTGCTATGAGAGTCAGGGATGCTATTTGAGAATTCTGTCCGCTACTGTATGCTTACTCTGTGGATAAAATAATGGAGAGAACATAATACTTAACTTTGGCTACTTTTTTTAAATTTTTGAGACAAAGTCTCACTGTGTTGCCTTGGGTAGAATGCAGTGGTGTAATCATAGCTCACTGCAGCCTCCAACTCCTGGGCTCAAGAGATCCTTCTGCCTCAGCCTTCTGAGTAGCTGGTACTATAGGTGCATGCCACAATGCCCAGCTAATTTTTCTATTTTTAGCAGAGATGAGGTCTCACTCTTGCTCAGGCTGGTCTTGAACTCCTGATCTCAAGTGGTCCTCCCACCTCAGACTCACAGAGTGCTAGGATTACAGGCAAGAACCACCATGCCCAGTCCTCTTTTATTACATAAATAAGAATTAATATTCATTACTTTGGCTGTATTTTTCATAATTTTTTCTTTTAAAGAATGTTCAAACTACAATAATGAAAAACATTTTCCCAATGCAACTTTATATGTTTTTTGCTTATTCCTTCCTTAAATATTTGTTTTGTGTCTTGTTTGTGCAGTGAGATTCAAAGCCACAAAGCCAAATAGAAAATCACTATCAGTAATTTGCAAGAAGAACAAATATTGACTTATTCATTGTAAAAATAGTGAAGGTGCAGGGAGGTTGAAAAAAAAAGGGAAGAAAAAGTAGCTCCTGGAAGACAAGAGAATAATTAACAGCAAAATCACTTTATAAAAGTACTTAGTTCAAATTACAAGTTCATGAGATTTGCAAATTATACTGTCTCCCTTTAATGATGAAGGGACATTAATGTTGCTGAAGGTAGGACCAGATTTCAGGAAGCCTCTATGACAGACCTGCTTCCACTCACACTGTGTCTTCATATCCTCGACATAACTCAGAATTCATTCAACTTATATATCTTGATGCCATAGACTGGTGTCTCTATGTAATAAAGAGGTAAATTTATGAGAAACAGATAAATATACAAATATTAGAGTATAATAAAAGCTTAAAAGAGGTATAAACAAAGTGTTGTGGTGCTGTGTAGATAAAGAAATATGTGAAGGGTAATGCAAAAAGCAGCACTAAAGACAGCTGGGTAGATTAATAAGTATTGACAGACCGAGATGAGGAGAAATGTATTACAGCTTGAGGAAATTGTTGGTTTTTCCAGGGACCTATAGGTCCAGTAGTGGTGGTGAGCCGGGGTCATAGTGAAATTAAAACTGAAAATGCAGGATGGGGTGAGATAATGGCTAACCTTGAATGCCATGGTAAAAATTTGAACTTTTATCTATAAATAGTTGAGAACCACTGAAGGCTTCTGAGAAGAATATGGACATAATTAGTGCTGTAATTCTAGATGGTAACTGACAGCAGTAGGAGAATTTATATAGTTTTATCACATGTGTAGATTCCTGTACCCATCACAACAATCAAGATACAGAACTGTTCCACCACCATAAGGCTCCTTCATGCAATCCCTTTATAACTACACATCGCTTTCCCTGACCACTGGCAACATATAATCTGTTTACTATCTCTATAGTTTGTTATTTCAAGCATGTTAAATAAATACAATTATACTGTGTGTAACTTTTTGGGATTGGCTTTTTTTACTCAGCTTCTGGGATTGGCTTTTTCCCTTTGAGAGCCATCCAAGTTGTTGCATATATCGGTACATTTTTTTATTACTGTATGGTATTTCACATAATGGATGTACCACAGTTTAACCATTCATCTGTTGAAGGATATTTGATTGTTTCCAGTTTGAGGTTATTTCAAATAAAGCTGCTATGAACACTTGTGTACAGGTTTTTGTGTGAACATAAGTTTTCATTTCCTGGGATAAATGCCTAAGAGAGCAATTGTTGGGTTATATGATGAGTACTTGTTTAGTTTTATGAGAAACTGCCCAACTGTCTTCCAGAATGGTTGTACCATTTTGTAGTCCCACCAACAATATATGACCGATCCAATTTCTCTGCATGCTTGCCAACATTTGGTGTCACTATTTTTGATTTTGGCCATTCTGATACATGTGCAGTGATATTTCATTGTAATTTTAACTTGCATTTCCCTAATAGCTAATGATGCTGAATATCTTTTCATATCTTTTATTTGCCATCATACGTCTTTTTCAGTGAAATTTCTGTCCATGTCTTTTGTCTATTTTCAAAATGCATTGTTTATTTACTATTAAGTTTTGAGAGGTCTTCATATTATAAATATCTTTTAAGATAAGTTTTTGTTTACTTTTCCCTTGTCAATCTCCAGAAAATGAAATGTTTAAAGAGAGGAGCACCTCAGCAAATTTATTCAAACTTTGGAGCACTGCCTTTTGTGTCTGAAAAGGTGAGAGAGAAAAAAGTAAAGATAGTTGTTCAAAAAACTCCTGCTTCATTGTAAGTGCTATTTAAATGTCATCAGTTGTTTAAAATTGTTCTGAGCTATTTCTTTTCCCCTTAAGTCTTCCAGTGCAAGCTGCTCTGTGAATGCGAGTGTGCAAAACCTTCTGCAGATGATGCAACGTTGTGGCCCACATATCCTTCAGAAACCTTCTGAAGTGACTGAGCCTAGATGTCTCTACAAGCCTATTAGAAAAACTTCTCAGTGTAAAGCTATACCTTCTGACTCAGAAAAGTCCGTTTCCATTTGTGACAATTTATCTGAACTTTTAATGGCATTGCAGGATGAGCTGGACCAAATGAGTGTGTAAGTATTTTTATTCTTTATCAGGAGAAGTAGAAAGATTCTTAGATATCCTTTTTTCTTCTCAGTCTTAAGAGCAGTGCCGTTTATAAATTCTTAAAGGTCTTACCTGGCCATTTGAACAGATTTATTGTTACTGATTTTTCATTGTATTTATTGGTACTATTTAAAATTTTAATTGTGTGTAATTACTATTATTCTAATCTAAGGAGTTTCTATATTCCCAAGATCTGGACTGATAGATAGATATTACTATCATTCTAATACATAGGGTCTGGTGACCTTAGATTATAACTCATAAAAGATTTTATAGAATCTTTTAGTTAAATGAATGATTTCATTACACAAGTAGGAATGAAATTCCTTATTTTAGACTTTGGTAGGTCTGCATTACAAATTTTGAAGCAGCATCCACAGTAAGGAAGATTTCTGTATGGGATACATTATATAATGCCCCATGTTTAAATATATATCCAACAGAAATTCCAGAACTGTGTGATTTGGCTGGCCAACTAGTTGATCTAAGACTTCTGTAGAAGATATAGCTAGTTATTACATATTGACATTATTTCATAGAGTAAGCTAACTCTAAATCCAGGGATTTCTCAGGCAAATATTTTCACAGCTGGAATTCTTTCAAAAATATTGCATCAATAATTCTGAGTTGGAATTATTTAAGAAGAGAGCCATTTAATGCCTCTAGTTAAGGACATAGAACAATTGACAACATTTAGCTATGAGCATCAAGAATTCAGATTTTTGTTAAAAGTTGTTTAGCAGCTTACGTTTAAGATATTTCTAATTGTATTTAATCACAAGAGCCTGATTATATTTACCATATATTTAATTACACAACCCTAATGGAAGAAACTGTTTTTGAAGATTAATATTTAACTCTGACTAAAATTTATGATTGAACAATGTTTTAATTATGGCAAAAACATATACTATAAACTATAACAGTGCTTGATATTTGCTTTCCTTTCATAGGGAGCATCAAGAATTACTGAAACAAATGAAGGAAACTGAAAGCTATTCAGTCTGTGATGACATAGAATGTGAACTAGAGCATTTAGTCAAGAAAATGGAAATTAAAGGGGAACAAATTTCCAAACTGAAGAAGCATCAAGACAGTGTAAGAAGGCTTTAGTAAAATATTTTAATAAAAAGATAAAATATCTGGATTTACTGTTACATCTCTGTATGACCTTCCAAATTTGAGGTCCATGTGTGGGATTTAGTGACAAGATAGACAGAAATAACTTAGACTTGTTACAGAATAGAGCCATTGGAATAATATGGGCCTCCTACGTAACTCTCTCAAGTTAATATTTTTAAAAATGAGCAAGAAAGTTTAGTTGTGTATTTAGAAATGGCTTTGGGGAAAATGTAAGGTAGGGTAATTTTACCTTAGCAGCTCTCTGGTTGCCCGTTTAGCATTCTTTTCCCTTATCCTTCTCTCCTCTAATGCCTTAATGATGCCCCTTATATCAGCAGGTCTCTAATTCAGTACCATACATAAACCTGGCTCCTCATGCAGTACCCCAATCTCTAAAGCACTATTTCCCCTTTCTCAAAACATGCCGTGCTGTGTTCCATTCCTGGGGACCTGTACTCACCTAGCTAAAGTGCGTAGAACAGGTGTGGTAAGGGGAACTCTGTACTTGTTTGAGAAGTCTTAAGAACAAAGAATAGCATAACAATTTTAGTATTTGAACAGAAGAATCATGGAATATAATATTTTATCCCAAGACAATGACTCCATAGGTTGAATTTTCAGCTACTGTTATACTGCTGGAGCACAAGGCATAAGGAGCCTTTCTAGGAACCTACAAGCCTCATCATGTAACCATCTGCCTATGGATATAATCATCATTCATATAAGTTAGTGATACATTAACCTCACAAATAAGCCCTGCCCCCTTTTATAGGAAAGTAATAAAAGATGTAGAATGTGATTGCCTTTATTCTCTTATGGCCAATAAAGAAAGAAATGAAACTTTTGAAACAAATATTTTTACTTTATTGGCTTTTAAGGTGATAGTAAATAAGAATTTTCATATGATTGTTTTAGAGCGAATATTATACAACTATATACTTTCTTGGAATTACATAGGAGAAACTTGAAAGGAATAAAAGAATAATCATATTTTTAAAACTTAGTCTATATAATATTTTGAAAAGCAAAATTTATATTCTATAACAGCTATAGCAGTATAAATTTTCAAACATTTTATGATCAATTTGATAATATCTGTAATAAAAATTACCTCTTAGCCAAATAGAGAAACAGGTAATCATCTAAAGTCTGGATCAGCTCTACAAATTAGACCTATGCATAAGTGAAATAGACAAAGTAATGGGTTAGACTTTGAAGAAATGTTTTTTAATTAGTTGATAGGTATTATTTTTGTTTTAATTCTATCTGCCCCCATTATTACCAGACACTCCTCAAAAGATAAAGTTATATTTATTCCCTTGAATTTTTTTAAATATTCAATAGTACTTTAAACTCAGGAATACTTTTAAGATTTCATATGTATGTATGTGTGTGTGTGTGTATAAGTATGTATATATATTTGACGCTATAAACTCAATGCTCATTTTAAAACCAATTTGCTTTGCTGGTAATATCACCTAAAAGGTCCTTTTCCTTTATTCTCCAGTTTTTACCAGTTTCATATCTTCCATACAACCTTTTCTTCAACTTCTCCAGGCCATATTGATCTTGTCCTACTTTGGTCTTCTTACATACACATTTTTTGTCCTACTCAAACTTATCCTGGCTTGAAGTATTCTCTAGCTGTCATGTATATGCTTTTATTTCACTAACAGCAATAAGCTCCTTGAAAGCAAGAACTGTTTTATTCATTACATTTCTACGTGACTAGCACGGTATTAGGCATGTAACAAATGTTTGATAAGTAAAAACTTACTGAATTGAACTTTTTAATTTAATGTAATCTTTAAACCATCAATGCAATCCATCTATTGTAGAATATATTTTCAGTATATTTTTTACTAAAAATATTAGATTTTTTTTCTTTCCAGGTCCGTAAACTGCAGCAAAAAGTTCAAAACTCAAAGATGAGTGAAGCTTCAGGTATTCAGAGAGAAGACATCTGCCCTAAAGGATCAAAGAACATAAAAAATAGCCCCAGAAAATGTTTGAATGAAACTAATCCTTTTCAGAAAAACAACAACTTTCATCCAATACGAGTTCATAATCTTCAAGTGAAATTGAGGAGAGATGATATCATGTGGGAACAGTAACACAATAGCAGAACTGTGTCACCTTAAATGAACTTTGTCAATGAGATCTTGAGTTGTCTAAAGTGGTTTTAATTTAATATACCTTTGTGAAATTTTGAATTATGTTTCTAGCCTCTATAAAACATGAAGTTGTAGTATTTTTAAATTAATACCTAATGACCTACTAAGAGTCCCAAATAAAAAATGATTGCTTTTTTATTTTTCTTATTAACAAAAGTCCCCAACCTTATCATGTCTTAGAACTTTGTTCAGTTTGCAAATATCTTAAGCTAAATCTAAGAAACTATACTAAAATTAACTTAAATCTGAGATACAAGTACGATTCCACTTTTTTATTTAGAAGGCTTATAATCTTAAGAATTAATGTTAAATGAACAGAGTACAGAAAGGTCTTTTAACTTTCCTGGTGTTTTTCCTGGTGTTTCCTCCCTATCCTGTTTTAAAGGTATGAAATGTTTGTCTCTTTTGAAAAGTGAAAAGCATTATAGTCCTCCAGTTTTGTGAAGAAGCTTTTAATCAAAGTTTTATGTGACAATTACAAATAGGAACCCATAAACTTAATTTTTAGGAGATAAAGTTATAGTTATTTCCTCAAGTTACTGTCATAACTTCATTGCAGAAGTTTTCTTGTGCTATTCCCATTCTCTTTTAAAAATCTAGTTTCTTAAATACCAGTGGCTTATTTTATCTTACTTTATAACTTTGGTGAATTTTATTCTTTGCATTGTGTATAATGTTCATCCATGTAAATTGAGATTGTGAATTTAAAACCTACAAAAGTGATATATTTTTAATAAGAAAGTATAGGAAGAAGAAATTGCACATTTAATTACCTTATCCAGGGAAATATGGTACATTTTTATTTTTTATATTTTAAAATCAATGATGTCATAATAGATTTCTTTGTGTATACATGCTTTATAATAAATTTGCACTTGTTGACCTATCATTCCAGAAGTCTATAGAAACTAGTATGACTCTTCTGTACTCTTGGTTTCTCACTCAAATCCTCTGGAGCAGCTAGAGAACTGGAGTCATCAATTGAAGTAAATATAGAGGACAGGCAGGAGAGGTGTAATAGCAGGGAGGAGCTCAGAATATAGGGTAGCAGTCTAAGAGATAGTGATTCCGAAGGGATAGATGGACATGTTTACTTATTCTCTGAATCCTCAGCGGAGGCAGTGTTCAAGATACAGGTGTGAAAAAATATTTAGGTCAGGATCTCAGGAAGCTGAGAAAAGCTGAGAGAAGCTCAGAAAAGCAGTTTTTTAAAGCCAGTTTTTCTTTCTGTTTTCCTAGGTAATTCCCAAAAAATGTGTGTAGGAGAAAGTGGGTAATTGTGGACCTTCTGGGGAGAAGGAGAACTGTGATTCATTCTAATGGTGAGAAGAGGTGCCATGTTAGAAGATCTTTCCATGCCTGGAAATGGGGAGAGGACTGAAGATGGGCAGATTGATACTTGGGATTGTCCTGGAAAGTAATTAGTGGCAGAGATGAAAGTTTCTCTCCTTCTGGTTTAAATAGTACATGTGCCCTTTGCTGGCTTTTTTTTTCCTTTTATTTTATCATATTATGGGGTTACAAATATTGTTAGGGTTACATATATTGGCCCTGCCATTCCTCCGCCCGCCCCCCGCTTTGCCAAAACATCAAGCAGTCCAACCCCCAGGTGGTGCGACCGCACCTATTTTGTAAGTATATATCCTTCCCCTCCTTTGCCGGCTTTGACACCTCCTCCCCCATAAGCTCCTTAGACCTGGAGATGTTCCAGAGGGTGTTTCATCTGAACTCAGTTTTATCACCTTACCTATTTTTCTACTGTGCCTTTCATCCTTAAGGATATGAGTTTTATAGTTTAAACTTATCAAAAAACCCACCAGGACCATAATACAGCCCTATATTTCTGTGCCTTTGTTTCCTATGCATTTAGAAAGGGAACTGAATATATTTAATTTATCAATAAAGTCATTACTTGTGAAGATGTATTGCTAAAAATAATTACCATAAAAAAATTTAAGTCACTTTAGGAACACTTGAATATTTCAATTGAGAATTCCCTCAGCAAAAGGGTTGACACTGAAAAACTCAATAAACGTTTTTTGAATCTGAGTAACAAAAAAGAAATCGTTGTAGAACACAAGTTTGCGTGGTTTAAAGCCTAAAAAGCAAAGACCTAAATATATTCTTAGTAAAAGTGGGAAGATTCTAATTTATTTAGGTCCTTTTTTCTTTTTTCTTATGTCTAAAGAGAAATTGCTTTGGCTTCTTTCCTAACCCAGGTTTCTAATGGGTAGAGGTAAAGAATACAGTTCTACCATGGTACAGAAATATACATAGTTACGTACAGCAACCTGATTTGGAGTCTGTTTTGGTTGCTGAGGTGACATTTATTAGTGAGGGACAATAAATAATGGTGTCTTGGTGCTCCATTACAGCAACTGAACTGAAAATGTATCTCTGCTGACAGACTGCATGCTTGCCAAGGCCTTAGACTCTTCAGGGGGTGGAGCAAAAGATTTCTTTCCTGGATGGGGCAGTCTATGGTCAGTGTACAAGAGTTGCTATAGCAACTCCACAGCTGTGCTCTGCCTAGCAGAAACTTAGTATGATTTCATTGATTTTGTTCACTTAAGTAAAAAGCAGAGTTGTTTTTTTTTTATTTATTTAGAAATTGCAAAAATGGAATTTTCTAGCCAAGGCAGCTCTCAACATTGATGAAATTGTGAAACTAGAGAGTTCCAGTGTTTGAAGCAGCAGGTATTGTGAATATTCTAATACTGGAAAAAGGGAGTTGAAATCTTGAATTAACTGTACTTGGGTGGGTCATTGGCAACCCAGCCATTTTTATGAGGTTCTAGCTAAACATAGAAAAGTTAAAGGGAAATGTTCAGTTTTCAACAATGTAAGATTAAAGTGGGAGATACTTATTGTAGTAAACTGGCGGGGAATGGTGTACTTGAAAATTATCTTCAAGATTTTTTTTGTAGCTTTATTACTTTAAAAGTGTAATTTTAACATAAAGTAATATTATTAATCTGTGATAAAATATCAAAAAATTAAATAAAAATTTGACATGTAGAGATCAGTCTAAGGGAGAAAAAGCCGTTTGGTCATGCACAATGGAAGGCATGAATGTTGTGGCCAGAATTGCACCAGCTGCCATTATTGGTGTAGAGCAAATAATGAAACTCTTAATGGGGTTTCCTGGAACTCTATTCAGCTGTAACTAAAGCTTTGCCTACTGAGAATGCTTAATTTTATGTAAAGTTCAGATAAGTATAAGCTGACTCCCAGACATATGACAAGACAAACCTCTCTAAGGCATAATAGCATCTGTGAGATTTTAAAAAGGCTCTTTATAGGTGCCGTTACACTTTTAATTAAAGCGAGATGAGGATAAATAAATAAAAATAATATTGACTGTCACTAATATGAAAATAAATTTACTTCTTGGTAATTAAATAGACCTTGTCAACACCTCAGCCTTTTTCATCCTATCTTATCTACTTATTTTCATGCACTTTTCTTTCAATTCCTTTTTGTTGGTGGTGGTGGTATTTTGTCATGTAAAGAAAATTAGACATAGAAAAATATAAAGTTAAGGCTTTAAAATAATGTCTGGGCAGAGTTTGTTTTTATTATAGCTGTTGAGTAATTGTCTACTTAAAGAATTAGGTGGGTTTTTTTTCCTGGTAGGTTTACTGGTAGTGTTTTTATTGGAATAGATTCATTGAATTCCCATTTGGTGCAAGATTTTACTAAATGTCATAGGCGATCATTAGAATTATAAATTACCACCATACCACCAAAGAAATTTATTTTTTATTATATATGCATGGTCTAATGTGTAACTATGTGTTTAACAGTTTTAGGAAAGAACACTAGAGAAGAAAATTTATCTCCTATTACTTTATTCTCTGAGGCAAGTTCGTGACAACATAAGACTAGTTAATGACCAGTTCAACAGTCTGGTTCATGAGCTGAAGGGGAAGGGGGATTGGATCTTGGGGTTTGGGGTTGTGGGAAGAATGTTGGGGATTATGAGTTGTCTGTCAAAGGACAAGTAAAAAGTTATATGAGTAATATAATCAGCTTTCTAGAAAAATCTTTTAAAATAAAGGTGGTGTTATCCACCATACTCTCTGCCTAAATTTTTCCTTCTTTGTCTTTGCTTGTCTAGCTTTCCCTCAATCTTCAGGTGTCAGTTTATATCTTCCTCTAATAAGCCCTCTTTAAGCCCCCTCTCATCCCACTGCCTCCTAAATCTGGCTTAGCTGCCTCTTCTAGGTATTTCCTCCTATCTTTGCATTTGGCACACTTTCTTCTTATTTGTCTTCCCCACAGACTGACAGCTATGTGAGGGCAGGGTGCTTTCTTGCTTACCACTGTAGCCCAAGTACCTAGCACATTACCTAGCCCCAAAGTAGCCTCTCAGTAAATGTTTGTTTGGTAATTTTATTGCATGAAAATACATTAACCTTATTTGGTGGTCTTACCCAAGTGAACATATTGGATTGGGCACTGCTGTTTCAGGTCCCAGTTCAGCTGTTCTACTGAATTGCCTTTCCAGGATATGTGAACATATATTGCATAACCACAAGTTAAAAAGAGCCCAATATTATTTGCTTGGGCAGGGTGTGTTTTCACAGACAACAGGTACTCAGAATGATGTTTTGTTTGATATTATGATGCCAAGGGTTTCTTATTTGGATATCGGTATGTTTGACTTGCTTATTCAGCAAGTACTTATTTATCTCTAATAATCAAGTATTGATCTAAAGATACGGTGCTAGATGCTATGGGAGATTCAAAGACATATTATGTGTAGATTCTGTCTTCAAGTTAGTTATAGTCTGGTAAGGGAGGTAAGACATGTATATAAGTTAAAAGAGAACAATAGGTGCCATAAGAGGTATAATAACCACCACAGAGCAGATGCTCAGTAAATATTTGCCTACTATAATAAATGTTTGTTCTCATCTATTGATAAAGTGCTTTGGGAGTTAGCCTGTTTGTAATTTCTCCGTTCTTGATCTTTATTTTTGTAGCTTTCACTTGCTTTTTTGCCTGGTAGCAATATTCATCTAGGATTGTCACTCTCTATTAGGCTTGTTGATTGAGATACCAGTTCATTTAGTAATTCCAAACATATGCTATCTACAACCAGTCTATAACTAGTATCAAATTCAAAAGCATGAGTAGTATAAGTGGGTATGAAACATTGAAGTAAATGGTAAGAAAATGGGGAAAAATCAAACAATAATGACTTAGACTAAAACAGAAAAATAAGATATATACAGAAAAATTGTATTCTAGAGGCCAGTTATTGCCTTGCACAGAATTATGCAAATGATTGCTATTAATTTCCTTATGAACTTAAGCCACTCCATTTCCTTATACTTTGGCTTCTTCATAAGTTGGATCAAATCAGTGTTTTTCAAACTGTAGGTCATATAATATTAGTGGATTGTCAAATCAAGTTAGTGGGTCACTACCAGCATTTTAAAAATGATATAGCATTGAAAATACCAGAGCACATCATACATAATAAAGGTAGCTAATGTTTTGTGAAACATTGTGAATACTGGATTATAACTTTGAATGTAGCTCTTAATGTTGTTTAGAGAAGAAAAAGTTGGTTCTTAATGAATATATAGTGAGAATGAATTTGATTGATGTTGTGGAGAAAAGCAGGATAGTTTAAAACAGGAATACCCAAATCCCCTGCTATGGCTTGTGGCAATCTACTGTTTATCTCAGAAACACTATTATGAATAAGTTTTATATGTTTTATAGAAACAAGTTCCATTTTAATCAATACCATTATATTTCCTGTTCTATATTCCTAAAATGCAGTTTTGTTTTGTTTTGTTTTCTTTGAGACAGAGTCTCACTCTGTTGCCTGGGCTAGAGTACTATGACATCAGCCTAGCTCACAGCAACCTCAAACTCCTGGGCTCAAGCAATCCTCCTGCCTCAGCCTCCCAAGTAGCTGGGACTACAGGCATGCGCCACCATGCCCGGCTAATTTTTTCTATATATATTAGTTGGCCAATTAATTTGTTTCTATTTATAGTAGAGACGGGGTCTCGCTCTTGCTCAGGGTGGTTTTGAACTCCTGACCTTGAGCAATGCGCCCGCCTCGGCCTCCCAGAGTGCTAGGATTACAGGCGTGAGCCACCGCGCCCGGCCTAGTTAAAAATATTTTAGTCTTTATGAAAAGGTGATTGTAAAATGAGCCAGACCTTCAGATCACAGCAAAAATAAGGTACTTTTGACCTGACTTTGCCTAATCTGATTAAATAAATTTTAGGACAGGCTCTGAAAAATCTTAGAAGGGTTTTGTTTTTTTGTTTTTGTTAGTTTGCCTTAAAGTTAAATGTACATTGATTTGTAGGGTATTTCTTAGAAAAACCTATTACTGAACTAGAACAGAATGTGAATCATTTCTTGCCTGAAATACAAGATTGATGTTTACAGGGCAGTTGTCCAGAATCTTCTGGCTGAATTGGAAGGTATTTCACTCTTCATCACTGTAGGTCCTTTTAACTTTACAAATGTGTTATTTAAAACATAAGCCGTTTTGGTACACAGGAAACCCACATAAAATTAAATTTAAAAATACTCCTGAGAATTCTATGGAACATGAATAGTTTTATAACTTGTAATTTCAAGCAAAACTATCTTTGGTACCTTAAAAAGTATTTTCAGAGATAGCTAATCCAAAATCTGTGATATATGTAAGAGAATAGCATTATTAATATCTTAACTATGGAAGTGCTTGAGCACATAAAAAGCATTATTGCTTTCATTTTCTAAAAGTGAACTAAGCTACAATTTTAAAGCTAGGGAAATCCAGTAGCAGTGTTAAAAGAAATTAATTCTAGGTTAGGAATGTCTGCTTTAATCCCAAATATAACTGGTCTTTAAAAAACTTGTTCTGTTAGGTATATAATTTCTCTGCTGTTAAACTTGGAAGAATTTATATCAGTATTATATACTTTGATTGTTTCTTATGGTATGATTTAAGTGGTGGACTAAGCTAAATTTTCAGACAAGGTCCTTTTTTCTTGTCTTTTACAAAATGACTGTCACGTAGAAAGAGGCTGTGCCTTTGCTATTTGGGTAGGATATTTGTCTGTGATTTCTTATTCTCAGAGCATTCCTATAGGTAGATATGCCACAAAAAGTAGAGTTTGATTCTCTTAAACTATTCTACTAAAATACTATTCATTCAAACTACAATCTACAGAAATAAAAATATAAACCACTCAAAAACTAAAGCATTCAGAAAAGGAGTCTATATGCAAAGAGGATTTGCAAGGGAGTACAAGTTTTAGAAAGACAGGCTTATGAAATTAAAAAATGAAAAATATTTAAAGGAAAAAAACTACAAAATACCAAAGTCACCAAGTTTAGTTATTCTTTTCATGGTGGAATAAATTTTCTCAAATAATTATCATGTCCAAAAAGGTCATCATGTATCTTCAGGCAACAGCATTACCAAAATCAGGGACATAGTTATTAAAGAGACTAACTTACAGGAAAGACTCAACATTTCATTTACTCGGGGAATGAGAACTAGCCAAGGTGATTGTTTTTGTTAATGTTACTTTATCTCATTGTTTTCTTTCAGGTAGTCCCCAAGACCACTGTCAGGTTTAGTGATTCACTAGAGGGACTCAGAATTCAGAAAAGCTGTTATGCTTACAGTTATGGTATATTATAGTGAAAGAATGCAGATTAAAATCAGCAACTGAAAAAAGGAACATAGAGCAAAATCCAGGAGATACCAAGCACAAGCTTCCAGTTGTCCTTTTCCAGTGAAGTCTTGCAGACAGCACTTAATTCTACAGCAACAACTTACTACAACATTCTTGGAGTATTGCTACCTGGGGAAGCTCCCTCCAAGCCTTGGTGTATAGTTTTTTCCTCAAGGGTTGGTCACGTAGGCATGGCAAGGCTGACTGCTCACATGGTTGACCTTCAGTCAGCAACCCCTCCAAAGATCAAGCTGATACCGCATGGCCCAAAGACCCCACCATAAAATCACATTGTTAGCTTAGACTATCTCACACGGCCTAAGGTCCCAGGTAAACAAAAACACTCATATTAGGCAGGCTATTCCAAGGACTTAGAGGTTACCTTCCTGGAGCTGTTGAAGGGCCAAACATTTCTTTGGAACCTGAAGGGTTTACACAATCAAGACCTGCTGTGTTGATCCTTTACTGCAGTGTTGTTTTATTTGGTTTTCTATCGAATATGATGTGTATTGCTTACGCATCATGACCTCTAGTTAAGGTATCAATTTTGCCTTCAAATTTTCTTCTAAAGCATGGATTTAAGCATAAATTTGCATAGTGATTTTCTGATTCAGTATCATTACTTTGATGTTTGGTTTTATTACGTAAGTGTCGTAAAAGGTAAAAGGTGATGCTTAATACACAAAGACCTTCTTGTAGGCTGGTTAATAAAGCTAGAGCCATGTGTTACTAAAACTTAGGAGTAAACTTTGAAAGCTTTGTAAAGTTCATAAGGTTGTCATTACTTTTGTGTGTTAGATATTGTTCACATACTGAAATCAGGAACCAAGAACCATCCAGTTCACCTCAACCAAGTTGTTACTGTGCTACTTAGTAATGGGCCTGCCATGCCACTTCAATGAGATTTGTGGCATGGGTCATGATTACAAAAGTAATTTGTTAATTATTGCCTGGTAGGAAGGAGAACAGTTTCTTATTGAACCTATGCAAATAGCCACGTGGCTATGAAACGTAAAGGAACTTAATAAAGACACTTTGTATAACATTTAGCCATTTTTATTATTGCTTATATACTTTTTAATGTCATTTTCTACAGAATCATTATTTTTATCATTTTCCTGACAATGCATTACTTATAAATTATAGTAAGAATTTTTATTGGCTAAGCAAGTTGGTGCATGCCTGTAGTCCCAGCCACTCAGAGAGGCTGAGGACGGAGGAGGATTGCTTGAGGTCAGGAATTTGAGGCTGTAGTGTACTATGATCACACTTAGTAACAGCCACTGCACTCTGCCTGGGCATCATATCAAGACCTCATCTCTAAAAATAATTTTCATTGATCTGATTTCTAAAGGGTCCATTAGAACATGATACCATTTAAAGAATATTTCATTCTAGTTTATTCAAGGATAGCCTATTGAAAGTTTAAGATGAAAAAAGGAATTTTTCTTATATGCCTGTTAGAAATAGAACATTTGAATACATCCTTCAAAAAACATGAGTTAGAAACTTAATCCCCAATGAAACAGTGTTGGGAGGTGAGGCCTAACAAGAGATGCTTAGGCCACAAAGGCTCTGCTCTCATGAATGGATTAATGCCATTACTGCAGGAGTGGATTTCCTTATAAAAGGATGAGTTTGGCTCCCCTTTTCTCTCTCTCTCCCACTCTTGCCCTTCAGCCTTCTACCATGGGATTACACAGCAAGAAGGCCCTCACCAGATGCCATCACCTTGACCTTGGATTTCCCAGCCTTCAGAACTATGAGGAAATTAATTTCTGTTCTTTAGAAATTACTTAGTCTGTGTTATTCTGTTGAAGACAGTGCACTTAATTCATTTAGTTCTAGGTGATTCTTTTTGATTTGGGGTAAAACAATTTTCATAAAGTTATCTACTTGCATATTTAAAGAATCTTGACTCATCCTTTGGTAGTATGACAGATATCTCTTTGTTTTGCTGATATCAGCTTATACTGAAGAGTTTGTTCCTGTGAGTCTACTCCCTGTAGAGTCTTTGTATGTGACCATGAATGCTTCTGTCAAACCTGGAAGTTACACAATTGCTAAAATATATTGTTATATATTATATTAATACATCTTATGTTATACATAATTAACACAGGTTAAACTTATTACTGATTAGCAAGTTCTTTTTATATTAAGGACTCATTGATAAGAAGAATACTTTTTACAGTAGTTTTGAGCTAATAAAAAATCTGGAGTTGGCCAGGCATGGTGGTACAATCCTATAGTCTCAGGAGGCTGAGGCAGGAGGATAACTCCTTATCTTTTAATAGTTTCTTTCACATTCTGAATTAAATTTTCACTTTAAGAGAAATGACTCTCCTTTCTCATGAGAGACAAACAAAAAATCCATTATTTTGCATACATAACCCCTCCACAGACACACAAAAATTATTTTACATTTCTTAAATATAATGAACATGTCTACCAACATATCTCAGTTATTTATATATCCTTTCAACCTATTCATTGATGGTCAATTGCAATGTATGAAAACAAAAGTAAGGATATATTAAAACTGTTTTTTGATGACCCCATATTTTTTTATTCTCTACAAATTACTTGCCTACACAAATTGCTTGTGTTAATAATCTGTATCCAAAGATTATTAAACAACTCAATTTAATATCAGCTTAGAAATTAGGTAAATTTCTATAAACATTAATTAATTTGACTTTCCATGAGAAAACAAACCCAAATTTTGCCTATGTTAGAATGATGTGCTAAAATTTGAATTTACACTGTGATAAAATCAAGGAGGAGACATATAGCCATTTTTATTTGTTTGTTTCATCATTTATTCATTCAAGAAGTATTTGTTGAGTATCTCCACAAAATTTTCATAAGGTTAGATATTCAAAAATTCACGACTCCGCAGAGCATACTCATAGAAAGTGTTTCTTTAAAGGCAAAGGGTGAGGAACAGAAAAAGAGTACAGGCAAGTGTTGGGAGGAATCTCAGAAATTAGCCAATCACAGATCCCCTATGTCTTTATTCTGACATTGACCATCAAGATCTATACAGAGAATTTTGATTTTGGGAAATCTCAAGAGGGAAGTTCTCAGCAGAATTTTTATGCTCTTTGACAATGTGAGGAAGCCAGGTTGTCTAACCTAGGTATACCGATTTAAAAACATCAGTACAGGTTTTTTGGGTTGTTTTTTGAGACAGTGAGTGTCTCGCTCTGTTGCCAGGCTAGAGTGTTCTGGCGTCAGCTTATCTCATAGCAACCTCAAACTCCTGGGATCAGGCAATCCTCCTGCCTCAGCCTCCCTAGTAGCTGGGACTACAGGCATGCACCACCATGCCCAACTAATTTTTTCTATTTTTAGTAGAGACAGGGTCTGGTTCTTGCTCAGGCTGGTCTCGAACTCCTGAGCCCAGGCAATCCTCTCTCCTCTGCCTCCTAGAGTGCTAGGATTACAGGCATGAGCCACCATACCCGGCCAAACAAGGCTATTTTTAACTCATAGCTAAACATTTTTTTTCTTCTGCATATAGGATTCATTAAGAGAATCAGCAGACTTAAAGCAATGAGTTCAATATTCCTTTTCTAAAAATTTTTAATTATCTTACTTTAAATGTATAAAAGTGTTTAATCGTCTCTATAAGCCAGCCCTAAAAGGAGTTCTAGATTTAACAGACTTTATAATCAAATTAATTTTTCTTCAGGGCAAGGTTTCTTAACCTCAGCAACTATTGACATTTTGAGCAGATAATTTTTGCCGTGGTGGGCTCTCCTGTGCACCATAGGATATTTAGCAGCATCACCCAGGTACACACAGCTGTGACAACCAGCAATGTCCCCAGTTATTGTCAAGTATCCCCAGCACAGGAAAAATCACTCCCAATTTAGAACCATAGATAGGCAAATGTGCTCAGGAAAGGTATACCCTCATCCTAGAAATGAATCTATGTTAATTGGGGCCAGCTATGGAACTGTGGGGAGTTTATAGCTGGATTTCTCCATATTTTGTATATGTTTTTTGTAGTGCTTGTCCAATCACATGTGGGTTGAGCTGGGGAACAACTTTAGGTTTATTAACAGAGCTCTTTCTCACATCTTTACCTGGCTTGTTTGTGTATTTATACTTTACTTTTTTTTTTTTTTTTTTTTTTTTTTTGAGGCAGGGAAGAGTAAAATGTATGCACTGAGAACTTTCGGATTTCTTGCAGAGGTCGTGATAATCCAGACAAGCCAGAACAGTCATTCCCATTCCAGCACAAATCCAGGCATTTGCAGAATGTTTACTCAAACCAAATAACACCTTTAAAGTTTCTAGCCTTTGCTCTAAAACCACATAAAAAGAATTTCAAATTTTATTCGTTGTGTATATGGTTTTTTTCTCTTTGATAGTGAATTTGTCTGTTGGAATTAGATATCCTTAAACAGTGTGTTCAAATGACAGTTTTATGACTGATTAATCTCCAGCCTTTTCCTGAGGGAGAGAGAAAGTTGACTTTAGAGAAAGACGTGTAATCGCAAATTGATTATTACAAAAAACTATGCTTTCCTTTTTGGGGAGGAAAGGGGCTTTTAAAAAATTAATACACAGAAAGAACTGCCAACTTTAGTTTATAATATTGGCCACAGATGGATCAAATGTAATTAAAGTACCAAAAGCATGAGTCATTGATTGATGATAGCAGCTCCAGATCTCCAAGGGCTACTCACTGTTCTAGTGAGCAAAAAAATATTCTTTTGTTAATTAATTTGAACTCACAGTAGCATATAAACATAAAAAAACAACAGAGTTTCATCAATGGTCAGAGACAAGAAATAAAGCAGTGATATAGGGAGTGATATGCACAACTTCCTAACATCTTAGTGAAAGATATCAATTCGACTAAGCCAATGTCATTAAGACCCAGAGGCAAAGAAAAGATGTATCTCAGATGACAGGAGATAACAGAATCCTCAAGACAAACTTAAAGTACAATCAGATATCCTGTCATTTGTTACCTCACAAAGAACAGACCATTAAAATGTATATTCTCAACACTGCTGCTACCAAGGGAGAAATAAGTGGTTGTGTACAAATCAGAACAAGCATGAAAACCAGTCTTGGCCAGGAAACAAAAGTCAAACATAAAAAGCCAGAAAAAAGAAATAGAATCAACTAGATTAAAACCTTGCCGCATGAGACATCCTTAGGACTGGAAAAAAGTATGCCTCAAACAGCCCTTGAGTTGCTTTCCATGGACAATGTGTTTTATTTGGCTTTGGTTGATGAATACACTTCTGGTAGATAAATACACAAAATCTTGGTGGAGTCTATGGAATTATCAAAGAATTACTCAGAGACAAAGCATTTAAGAAAAGAAGTTTACTTTCAAGGAAAATTTTTAAAGGACTAGCTCATCAAATTAAAAAATACAAAAAAAAAAAAAAGAAAAAAACACAAAATGACCAACATTACCAAGTCTGTAGTTGTCTGATTACAGTAGGAAAGACAGCAGTTTTGTCACGTGATTGTTGTAGCCTCAAAGGTCATCAGAGATCTTCATCTACTAGCATTGCAAAGTTTGGCAATAAGGTTGCTTTCATTAAAGATAGTCTGTAACTTATAAATAAAACTTAAGGATTCTTTTATTTGGGGAAAATGAATGCCAGTGATCCTGTTTTGGTTCACTTATTTCTCCCAGGTGCGAGGTGCTTTGTTTTCTGACTAGAATGTACATTCTGATAAGGGCAGCATTTTGCTTCCACACATCCTTTTTATGGTCATTGGTAGTTTTAAAAAATGAACAAATACTGAGGTGATTTATTATTGAGGTAAAAGACATAATAATATAAGAGAGATAGCCAAAGTTTAAGGGAGTTACTTTGGAGAACAGGAATGTTTTATTTTTATTTATTTATTTTTTTTATTTTTATTTTTTTTTTGAGACAGAATCTCACTTTGTTGCACAGGCTAGAGTGAGTGCCGTGGCGTCAGCCTAGCTCACAGCAACTTCAAACTCCTGGGCTCAAGTAATCCTTCTGCCTCAGCCTCCCGAGTAGCTGGGACTACAGGCATGCGCCACCATGCCCGGCTAATTTTATATATATATATATATTAGTTGGCCAATTAATTTCTTTCTATTTATAGTAGAGACGGGGTCTTGCTCTTGCTCAGGCTGGTTTCGAACTCCTGACCTCGAGCAATGCACCCGCCTCGGCCTCCCAGAGTGCTAGGATTACAGGCTTGAGCCACCGCACCCGGCCTATTTTTATTTTTTCTTTGAAGGAAACTGTCATATCCTTAAGGATAAGATAATTCATGGGTTTATTATATAATACTAGTGCCTAAGACAAATAATAAAAAAGAAAATTTTGACTGAGAAAAAGGATTGGAGAAAAAAGGTAGAACAAAATTAATTTTACGAGGGCATTTCAGTGAAAAGTTAAGCCGGATGCAGAAACTGTCAGACCTCAAGGGAAAATATAGGCAAAATTCTACAGTTCAAAAATTCATATAATACTGAGAAGATTCATTTAACCTATATTCCTTAGATGAGCCTCCTCTTTCAGATACCTTAGTTTATCCCAGAGATCTATTAGGCCAGTTTTTCTCAAACTGTAGGTTATATCCATTAGTGGATCCTGACACTGATTTAGTGGATCATGACCAAAAGTTAGTTTGTAATAAAGTAGAGTAGAAAGATATTACAGTACATCACATGTACTGCAAGTAAGGATTCAAACTTTGACTTTGAGTAGGATTTAGTAGAAAGGCCACACTTCCACTAAAGATGAATTACAACACACAAATTACAAAGTCATGTGTTTAAAGAATTGGAAAGTTATGGAAGTAACAAAGACTAAACCAAAATTTCAGAAATGAAAGAACCTTTCTGGGTGAGTTGACAATCCCTAGCTGTTTGCTTCCTTAGGGAATTTACCACTCTGGTCACAGTGACACTGTTTTGGCATAGGGAATCAAATGGGACAAAGAGAAGTTAGGGGAGCTTTTGCAGGCCATGGTTGCAGGAATGGCAGATTTCAATCTACAGAAGTCTCAGGTATACCCATTAGATATTTGCTGAATGCTAGAGTCTGAAGGAAACTGGGGGGCTGGTCCAGAAAGGCAGAGTAAAATCTGCAATCCTGCAGTATTTAGTTGATACATCCTACTAGAGAGAGGAACTGCATCAAACATATAAGTCTCTCCCTCAAATTTTTGCCAGATTTTGAATTTATATGAGGTCAGAGACTAAGCTCAAAACCTTTGAAGGACAGAATTTCTGAGATGAGAATAAAGAGACAAGTCAAGCTCTCAACCTAAAGCCGTAGAAGGCCACACCTAAGAAAGAAGTTGAGTTGGAAAGGCAGAGCAAAATCTTTCTGGAGGTGCTTAGGAGACAAAATCCCACTGGAGAGAGGAAGCCCGCATGAAACAATTGGCCAGTTTTTCTCTCAAGACTTTTGCCAGATTTTGAAGCTGCAGGAAGCTACAGAGCTAAATTGAAACCTCCAAAAGTGTTACTGAACCCAAATTTGAGTAAAAATGAATAAATGAAAGAAACAAAAAATAAAACTTCTCAAAGGGTAGAAATGAATCTTCCACAATGTTTAAGGACTGAAGGCAGAGAGACCTCCCAGGCTATCAATCAAAAGTCAGGAGAGCCACACCTGAGGAAGAAGGATAAGCAAGAGGTAGACTGAGTCTAGCTAAAACCAGAATCCAGCCCCAAGCTAGTCCAATTCTTCATGGGATTAAGGTGATCAGTCCTGCAAGTTATGCATTTAACAGAGTAAAGGCAAAACTTGATGGTGGGGGAAATAACATCACTGTCATTCTCTGTTTCTTTTCTTTCTTTCTTTTTTTTGGCAGTGTGTTGCTCTTGCTCTGTCACCCTAGGCTGAAGTTCACTGTCAAGATCACAGCTCACTGTAACCTCAAACTCCTGGGCTCAAGTGATCCTCCTGCCTCAGCGTCCTGAATAGCTAGGACTGCAGGTGTGTGCCACCATGCCCAGCTAATTTTTTAAAATTTATTTTGTAGAGACAGGGTCTTGATATGTTGCCCGGGCTAGTCTTGAATTCTTGGCCTCAAGCAATCCTTCTGCCTCAGCATCCTCAATTGCTGGGATTACAGGTGTGAAGCATTGTGCCTGGCCTTCTGTTTCTTTTATGCACCAAATATAGCATATAATAAATTATGAGGCTTGGGTAAGGGACTCTTAATGCAAGCAATAAGAAAAAAAAAAACAAACAGTAAAAGTAGACCCACAAATGATCCAGATTTTGGAATTAGCAGACAAGGACACTAAAATAATTACATATGCACAAGGAAACAGAGAAAAAGATAGAAAAAGTGGATAAAATAATGTATAAATTTCAACAGAATTGGGTCTCTAAAAATAATAAAACATGCACTATAATGTTCTATAAAACTTAAAAATACAATAAGTAAAATTGAGAACTCACTGGATAGTTTTGACAGTAGCTTAGCCCGAGCAAAAAATAGGATAAATGAAGTTGAGAACAACAGAAAATACCCAAAACTGAAGCAAAGAATAAAGCTGAGTATTAGAGACACATATATGCAGCTGTAGTGGCAGAAGGATAAGAATCAGAGAGAGTGGGACAGACGCAATCTTTGAAGAGATAATAGTTGAGAAATTTCCAAAACTGATGAAAGATGTCAGCCTATACATTAAAGCAGCTCTGCGAATCCCAACCCCTTGCAAGAATATATACAAAGGAAACCACACTTACGTACATTGTGATTAAACTATTGAAAGACAAAGATAAAATCTTAAAAGCAGCAAGAGAAAAAAACCACTCTTTTTTTTTAAAAAAACAACAGTAAGACAGATGACTGCAAGTATGAAAACCAGATAACAATGAAAAAATGTGTTTAAAGTGCTTAAAGAAAAAACCTCCCAATTTTATACCTTTTAAAATATCCTTTTTAAGTGATAGTAAAATAAAGATTTATTCAGACAAATAAAAGCTAGGAGAATTTGTCAGCAGCAGACTTACACTTTAAAGGAAGTTCTGGAGATTGAAGGAAAATGAACCCCATCAAAGCATGAATCTTCAGGAAAGAAGAGCAGCAGAAAAAATAAATGTGGAAGTAAATTAGTTCAAAATTGACTGTCAAAGCAGCAATAATAAAATGTAATATAGGGTTTATAATATATGCAGGAGTCAAAAAAGAGTTGCACAAATTGTAAGGAGGTAAATGGACTTAAGCCACTGTGAAGTTTTTATTCTCTGGCTAGTGGTAAAAACATACACATACATACACATGCGTGCATGCGCACAAACACACATGCCTACTAGTTTAAGATAGCCTGTAGTAAGTTAAGGATGCATACTGAAATTTCTAGGTAAATGATTATCAAAGCATGGTCTTTTTATTAGCAGCATAAACATCATCTAGAAATTTGTTACAAGTGCAGGGTAATGTGGCAAATTCTCAGGCCTCCTCCAGATATATTAACTCAGAACCTCTTGAGGTGGGACCAGCAATATATGTTTTAACAAGGCCTCCAACTGATTCTGATACACACTGGAGTTTGAGAACCACTGCTCTAGGTAACTACCAAAAGCAAAGAAACAGGTGTGATTAAGATTTTGACAGAAGTAAACAGATCAATGAATTTTTGATCTTGTATTACTTTGATTAATCCAAAGTAATACAAGAAAAATGCAATAAAGGAACAGCAAACAGATGGGACCAATAGAAAAATAAATAAAATGAAATAAAATAAATCTAACAAATAGAAAGATGGTATGCTTAAACCCAACTATAACAATAATTACATTAAATGGAAATGAATGAAATGATCCAATTAAAAGATAAATATTTTAGGCTGGATTCAAGAGACACATTTTAAGTAAAAATATAGAGATTATTAAAAGCATTTTTTAAATATGCCATGAAAACACTAATCCCCAAAACAAAAAACATGGTGTGACTGTGTTACTAATAGGTAAGTTTGATTTTAAGATGCCTTATTAGAGATAAAGGGGACAGGTTATAATGATAAAAGATTCAATTCAATGAAAAAGCATAATAGTCCAATCTGTATGCAGCCAATAACCTAGCTTTAAAATATATAAAACCAAAGTGTCAATACTAAATGGAGAAATAGATAAATTCATAGTCATTGTCAACGATTTTAATATACCTATCTCAATAACTTCTTTAAAAAAAATCAAACAAAAAATCAGTAAGGATATAAAAGGACACAGATTTGAATAGCATGACTAACCAACGTGATCTAATTGACATATAAAAAACACTATTCCCAACATCGGAATGCACATTTTTTCAAGTGTGCATGGGACATTTACCAAAATAGGTTATATGTTGGACCATAAAGCAAGTTTGACACATTTTAAAAAATTGAAATTATACAGAGTATGTTCTCAGGCCACAATGGAATCATACTCAAAACGAATAACAGAAAAATAGAACCACTTTTAAACAACCTATAGGTCAAAGAAGAAATTGCAATGGAAGTTAGAAAATGATTAAATAATAAATAATGAAAATACAACATTCAAAACTTATCTGATGCCACTTAGTGGAAAATTTATAGCATTAGTGCTTAGTGGAAAATTTATAGCATAAAATACAAACATTATAAGAGAGGTTAAAAAATTCCACCTCAAGAGCTGGATAAAGAAGAGCAAGTTAAACCCAAGATAGTAAAAGCAATAATAATAAGTGAGGTGAGAAGAAATCACTGAAAGAGAAGGCAGACATAAATACATGGAGAAAACTCAATACTTCTCAAAAGAAGATAGTCAATAAACATTTTTTTTTAAAATGCTCAACATCATTAATTATCAGGGAAATGTAATGAGATAGCACCTTATCCCTGTCAGAATCGCCATTTTTAAACAGTCAAAAACAATGGATGTTGACATGGTAGCTGTGAAAAAGAAATACTTATACATTGTTGGTGGGAATATAAACTTGCACAACCACTGTGGAAAACAATATGGAGATTCCTCAAAGAACTAGTATACCTACTGTTTGATCCAGCAATTACACTACTGGGTATCTACCCATAGGAAAAGAGTCATTTTATCAAAAAGAAATCTGCACTTGAATGTTTACTGTAGCACAATTTACAATTGCAAAGATATGGAATCAACCTAAGAGCCCACCTACTGATGAGTGGATAAAGAAAATGTGATTGATATATCTGTATGTATATATTTATATTGATATACCTATACACACACACACACACACAACAAGAAATACTACTCAGCCATAAAAAGGAATGAAAAATGTCTTTTGCAGCAACTTTGGTGGAGCTGGAGACCATTATCCTAAGTGTAGTATCTCAAGAATGTAAAAACAGATACCACATGTTCTCACTTTTAAATGGGAGATAAATGAAGGGTGTATGTGATCGTAAACAGCAGTAATGGACATTGGAAACTAAGAAGGAGGACGTGGGAGTGGCGTGAGGGATGGAAACCTACCTATTAAGTACAATGTACACTATTCTGGTGATGAGTATGCTGAAAGCCTGACTTCAGCATGATTCCATTCATCCACGTAACCAAAAACACTTGTACTCCCTACATTTTTTTTAAATAAAAAAAGAAAACTCAATGAAACAAAATATTGGTCTTTTGAAAAGAATAATAAAATTGATAAATCTCTAATAAGACTAATCAAAATAAAAGAATAAGCATAGACATTGCCAATATCAGGAATGTAAAAGGAGACAGCACAACACATTCTATAAACATTAAAAAGATAAGAGGCTTAAAAGGAGAACATCAAGAAAGTGAAAGATGATCCACAGAATGAGGAAAATCACATTTGCCAATCATATATCTGATAAAGGACATGTATCTAGAATATATAAAGAACTTACAACTTATCAATAAAAATACAAATAACCCAGTTTAGAAATGGCAAAGGATCTTAATAGACATTTCTCCAAAGAAGATATATAAATGGCCAACAAGCATGTGAAAAGATGATCAACATCATTAACCACTGGGAAATGCAAATCAAAACAACAGAGACACCAACTAGTATGGCTTAAATTTAAAAAAAGACAGATAGCAACAATTAAGACAATAGCAAGACTGTGGAGAAAGTGGAACTCTCATCCACTGCTGTTGGGAGTATAAAATGATGCAGCCATTGTAGAGAACAGTCTGAAGTTCCTGAAAAAGTCAAACATACAGTTACCATTTGACCCAATAATTCCAATCCTATATATATGCTCCAATGAAAACAGATGTACATAAAATCTTGTACATGGATGTTCATGGCAGTATTATTCATAATTGCCCCAAAATTGAACAACTCAGATGTCTATCAGCAGATGAACAAATAAACAAAATGTGGTACAACAAATATTATTCAACCATTAAAAAAGAACGAAGTGCTACAACAGAGATGAACCTGGGAAACATTTTGCTATTGAAAGAAGCCAGTTATAAAAGACCACATATTGTATGATTCCATTTGTATGAAATATCAAGAATTGGCAAATTTATAGAGACAGAAAGTAGATTAGTGGTTGCCTATTGCTGGGAGAGAAGGGGTAGCTTGGAGAAAAACAAGGAGTGACTGTTAATGAGAAGGGGATCTCTTCTTGGGGTGATGCAATGTTCTAAAATTGTGGTAATGATTACACAACTCTGTGAATACACTAAAAATCATTGTACACTTTATGTGGGTTTGTCGTATGGTATGTTAATTATATGTCAACAAAGCTGTTAAAAAATAGAAGAAGATATTATGAAAAACCTTCCACCCCTCCAAACCTGTCTACTTAGACAAAATATACTTTATGTACAGAAATGTTCTTTTAAAAGTCTTATTGGTTGAATGTCATGATGTATGAGGAGAAGAACCAGCTAGAGATTGAGACACTGGAGGAGCAGTTGGGCCAAGGGGGGGGGGGGGTGGGCAGCGAACTCCTTCCCTCAGGTCACCAGGTCCCAGCCTGCCTCCCTGGTCGTCAGCAGCAATAAAGCCGCCAAAGCCGCAAACCAGCTATTAATCACTATAGCTCTTTCATGTGAGTGCTTACTGCATGCATGGTGCTTTGTGAACTTTATCCCATTGAATCCTTGCCACCACCCTGTGAAGGAAGTAGTGTTAACCTTGTTTTATGGGAGGGAGGTGAGGCTCATGGAGGAAAGTCTCTTGTTCAAGCTAACAGATCCCAGCAAGTGGCGAGTCAGGCCTTGTACTTTGAACCTACTCCAGAATTCCCACTCTTAACCACACAGTTAAACTATGTCCAACCATAGAAATAAAATATTATTCATAAAAAAGTTCCTATTGGAATGGACCCAAAAAGAAATAGAAAATATGAATAGTCATATATAGCTATTAAAAAAATAGAATCTGTAACTGAAGCCCTCCCATAAAAAAAAAAAAAAAAAAAAAACTTCAGATGAAGATATTTCATTGGTGAATTATTCCAAACGTTTAAAGAAGAAATAATACCAATCATAAACTTTTTTCAGGAAACAGAGAAGAGAACACTTCACAACTTGTCTTATGAGACTAGCAAAATCTTGATACCAAAATCTGTGAAGAACATTATAAGAAAATAACAGGCCAGTTTCTCTCATGAACATAGATACAAATATCTTAACATGGTAGAAAATTGAGTCTACTTTTCTATACAAAAGATAACAAATAGGCCGGGCGCGGTGGCTCACGCCTGTAATCCTAACTCTCTGGGAGGCTGAGGCGGGCGGATTGCTTGAGGTCAGGAGTTCGAAACCAGCCTGAGCAAGAGCGAGACCCCGTCTCTACTATAAATAGAAAGAAATTAATTGGCCAACTAATATATATACAAAAAATTAGCCGGGCATGGTGGCGAATGCCTGTAGTCCCAGCTACTTGGGAAGCTGAGGCAGGAGGATTGCTGGAGCCAGGAGTTTGAGGTTGCTGTGGGCACTCACTCTAGCCTGGGCAACAAAGCGAGACTCTGTCTCAAAAAAAAAAAAAAAAAGATAACAAATCATGACCAAGTGGAGTTTATTCAAAAAACGCAATTTTGGATTAACATCTGATCATCTGTGAAATTCACCGCATTAGCAAATATATGAGGAAGATGACATGATTATCTTAGTAGATGCAGAAAAAGCATTTGACATAATTCAATACACTTTCAAGGGAAAAAACAAACAAAACAAAAACCTCTCAGCAAAGTAGAAGCAGGGCCACCCAATATATCTGCCTTATGTGCTTTTCCTTTCCCAAAACACATGTTCTATAGATACACTGAAGGGAACACTGTGTTCGTCTGAACAACGCCTAGGGGATAAGGGAGCAGACTTGGAAGGAACCTGGGTCTTCGAATGTGCAGGAGTAGCGGAGTTGCTCTACTCCCCTAGACCATTCACATTAGCACCGTTACATTACAGGGACTTAAAACAGCTTTGTTCTTTTAGCCACTGATAATTGTGTCTTTTTGTAAAAACAGCTTAGCTGTACCCCTACTAACACAGAAGCTGGCATGTAATGTAAAATAGGGTAACTTTCATTTGCAAACATGGAAGAACATTTGATGACCAAGATGACCACCCATCAGAAATGTTCGCTCAGAGAAGTTATAGAGTATCTGTCTGTGTAGATCTTCGTAAACAGGACTGAATTATGCCACAGAGAAAAGGGGCCAGCTTGCTTACCGTTTTAAATTCTGGCATTTGCTAGAATAAAAATCATTGTTTTATTTTTGCACATATCACATTACCAAATGTTGGAGGCCTTTAAAACTTGAAGTAATGCTGATTTATGTCTTTTGATAGATGGGCTTAATCCATTTATATTTTTAATAATTACTGATACATTTGAACTTATTCCTACCATACTTCTTTTTGTTTTCTTTTTTTCCTCTTTTCCTGCCTCCTATTGGATTTCACAGTCCTAGCCCATCTCTCACTCCCACTTGTCTAAGAAGCTCTCGGTTGCATTTCTAATCTTTTAGTAATCATCTTGAAATTTTTAACATTTCCTAGCAGTCTAAACATTGCTCGGTATTTCTCTTTTAAACATGCCTGCTTTACCCCATCCAAGTCTGCTTTAACCACACATTGAACACCCCCAAACCCTGTTCAAGCTAATGTTACTATTTTTGTCTTAGAGTTTAAATTTTACTACTTTTTAAACACATAAAAATGTATTTTTTGACAATTAATAATTAGATGTACATATTTTTTTTTTAAATGCTATCGAGGCCAGGCACAGTGGCTCACGCCTGTAATCCCAACACTTTGGGAGGCCAAGGTAGGAGGATCACTTGAGGCTAGGAGTTTGAAACCAGCCTGAGCAGCATAGAGAGACCCCCATCTCTACAGAAATTTTAAAAATTTGCTGGGCTTAGTGACAGGTGCCTGTAGTCCCAGCTACTCAAGAGGCTGAGGCAGGAGGATCACTTGAGCTCAGGCGTTTGAAGCTGCAATGAACTATGATTCACCACTGCACTCCAGCAGCCTGGGCAATGGAGTGAGACCTTGTTCTCTTTAAAATAAATAAATAATTAACCAACCAAACAAAAAATCCTGCAAAAAACAAATAAAACGCTATTGAAGAAATTTCCTGACAATTTCCTTTCTAAGATTTTTCTAAGACTAAATGAAGGCCCAGTGCTTGCCTGACACACAGCAGGTTCTCAATAAATGGAAAGCCCTTTCTCCCCAAATAAACAGTTGTTTATCTCTTTAAAGCTAGACATGAAGCTAGTGCTTAGAAGGGATGAAACAATTCCTCTAGGTTTGGTGCATTTCATGGACAGTTGTCCAAGACTGATCTCTCTTTATGCTAATTTTCTGAATTCTGTACTTGACTGTGTTGCAAACTAAACAGTACAGGATTAAATGTTCTCATTTCTGAGCTGTGAAGTGTTGAAACCGATCAGGAAATGAAGACCGAATGTCTATCCTCTGGGAGAAGAATTAGCCGGTCTGTGTTGCTGCCGCTCTTGGCTGCCGGTCAGAATGCAGCTGTTAAGGCAGCTGTTTAACTGTTTGCCCAACTTGAAAGGACACTCACTGCCAAGTGGCAAATATTTTTTATAACAACATTTTACTTTTGCTAAGAACAATAACAGTGCATTTTATTAAGCTCCAGCAGTGTGCCAAACACGACAGATTTATTACTCAGCAGGTTCACTACCTAGACTGAACATGGATGCCCATTTTCATTTTTAATATTTAGAAAAAGAATAAATGGGCTCCCAAAGGAAGCTTCTAAACAAAACATCTCTACAGTTTAATTATTTGTTGAAATGGCAGCAGATTAACTTAAGAAAATGAAATCTCTCTGAAAGGAAAAATTGAAAGTCCAGAAATATTAAAGGGAAAAAAGAAGATTTCAATGTTTTAAATCTCTCTAATGCGTCCTAGGGGTGACTTTACTCCTACTTGTCCAAGATAGGTGAGGGCAGCAGTGACACAAGGAAATACATCTACTGAGTCCCCTGCAATTCATGGGTCCCAGGACTTCTGGATCATGCAATTAATCTACGTCGTTAATTAGAATACTGACATTAAGTACTTAACAAACAATAATGTTGAATTTGAAAGGCTGTGAAGCAGATAGGGTGGGGTAGGAGGTTATCAACTATTTTTATTTAATGGTAAAGTTAGTATGCTGAAAGTTAGTATGCAGGCAGTAAAAATCAAGGAAACATTCAAATGCATAAGTGTAATTTTCTTCCAAACCCAAATGTGCATGGATCATGATCATGTTAGATAGCTCTCCACTCATTATATTTTTCTGGAGCCAGAAACTAATAGCTTCAAGAAAGCTTATGGAGAAATATTCTAGGTAAGTACAGAGATCCCTTACCCACCAATTGTTTGTTCTAATTGAAGTGTTATTAGAAGTCAGCAATAACTGCCATTCCCAGCATTTAGTGTGTAGTCCTTTGTCAAGACTGTGGGGGGGGGGGCTGTCAAAGCTGGAGCAGAGACACTTTTTTGAAGGTAAACTGGGTTGAACAGAGGCATGGTCCATGGATATTCTAACCTACTTTCCCTCTACTGTTTCCTAACTGGTAATTAAATAATAAATGACAACAGTCCAATTTGGCTCTTTCTTCAAATTGCAAAACCACAAAGTTTCCACAAAGTCGACATGATTTCTTTGACAAAGATAGACAAAGGTCCCACGCACTAGGGGATGGTCACCAAGGGAGTCAAGCTTTGTGCTATCTTTTTCAGGGATACAGAAAAACAGCCAATACAAATCATGGATGAAGTTTATAAGATCACGTCCACAGACAGGATCCAGTTGTTGGAGAAAGAACTGGCTGCACGATTGACAGAACTGAAGTCTGAGATAGAACAGAGGTCTTTTCAGGGAATAGCGAATCAAGCTTACAGGTAACAGTGGCAGTGAGAACACGTGGTCCTCAGGGGTTTTACTCTCCACTCTCACCCCATAATCTCCATCAGCCTCCCTCTTCTTTTTACAGGGACAAATTGACATTATCTCAAGCTCACATACGTGGTATACAATGACAATTTCAGCTACCCCTTTCTTTTTTTTAATTTTAATAGATTTAAGGGATGCAAGTTGAATTATATTACATGTATATATTGAATAGTGGCGGAGTCTGGGTTTTTGGTGTACCCATCACTAGAGTAGTGTCAAGTGCCCCTTTCAAACCTGACTGCTGCCTCTAAGATTTTTCTATATTCTAGCACTGTCAAGACGGATCAAAGCAATGTCTTGCCAATGGGGGAAAAAATTCTTACATGTTCACAAACGCTACCATCTTAGGGTTACAGAAGCTATTGTACATATCATACTTAATGAAGATATTTTATTTTATCTAATAATATTTTTACAGAATTTGACCTTGATTTTGATGAGAAATTTGAAAGCCAAAAGAATGCTAGGTATTTGGTAATGAGTTCTGCAAAATGATGTTCTGTTAGGAGCTCTTCTATGTGTGAATGTTGCCTACGATAACAGACAATCAAATTCTTGTGGAAAAACAGGGTAGCTAGATCAGCCCCCAAGTGTCAAGTCTTATGGGTCCAGGACCTTCCTATCCCTCTGTTTCTGTTACTACCACAATCGAGCCAAAGGAACAATAGGAAAACCATGTTAGGGTGAGGATGGTGAGGCTTGTGTAGAGAAGACCAGAAAAGAAACAGTAACCAGGTGAATTAGTGCTTCATTCCAAAGACAATTCTGAAGATCCAGTATTTAGTATATTTTATACTTGGTATTTAAAGCTGTTGGGCATCTGAAGAAAACCAAGGATTGTGTGGTGAGGCGGAAAGATCATGGAACCAGGCAAGTCATAATTTCTCTCAACTTAGGTTTTTTTTTTGTTTGTTTGTTTGTTTGTTTGTTTTTTTCTGAGACAGAGTCTCACTCTGTTGTCTAGGCTAGAGTGCTGAGGTGTCAGCCTAGCTCACAGCAACCTCAAACTCCTGAGCTCAAGCAATCCTCCTGCCTCAGCCTCACAAGTAGCTGAAACTACAGGCATGCGCCACCATGCCCAGCTAATTTTTTTCTATATATTTTAGTTGTCCAGCTAATTTATTTCTATTTTTAGTAGAGACGGGATCTCACTCTAGTAGAGACATGGTCTCACAGGCTGGTCTCGAACTCCTGTGCTCAAATGATGCCTCGGCCTCCCAGGGTGCTCAGATCACAGGCATGAGCCACTGTGCCCAGCCAACTTAAGTTTTTTTAATTTGAAAAATGAGGTTAAAGTATGTACCTTGCCTACTTCATAAGGTTGTGAAGATCAAATGAAATAATGCATGTTAAACATTTTGAAAATTAGAAAACACAATGCAAAGATCAAGTGTTGATATTACAACTTAAATGTCAAATTGTCAGGCAAGTGACTCCCCCACTGTACATTGTGATTTAAAAAAAGGCTTTCTCAAGTCTCTTTAGAGCAGAGTGATGGGAAATCCTAGATGCCCTTATTTGTCTACTCCCCCGAACCACCCAACACTGCACCTGGAAGAATCTGGCTATTAATTCCAGTAAATACTTCTTGAGCACCTTCTTTTTGCCAGGTGCTGTGGTAGGTTCTGGAATCCAGGGAATACCCATTGCTGATAATCACTGTAGCATTTCCCACTAGACTGAAAAATCTGTTGAGAACTAGAGGATATCTTTGACTTACTCTTCTTTCTTCCTTCTTTTCTTTTCTTTCTTTCTTTCTTTCTTTCTTTCTTTCTTTCTTTCTTTCTTTCTTTCTTTCTTTCTTCCTTTCTTCCTTTCTTCCTTTCTTCCTTTCTTCCTTTCTTCCTTTCTTCCTTTCTTCCTTTCTTCCTTTCTTCCTTTCTTCCTTTCTTCCTTCCTTCCTTCCTTCCTTCCTTCCTTCCTTCCTTCCTTTCTTCCTTTCTTCCTTTCTTCCTTTCTTCCTTTCTTCCTTTCTTCTTTCTTTCTTTCTTTCTTTCTTTCTTTCTTTCTTTCTTTCTTTCTTCTTTCTTTCTTTTCTTCTTTCTTGCCTTTCTCTGTCTCTTTCTTTGTTTCTTTCTTTCTTTTTCACTCTTTCCCTCATTTTACTCCCACAAGCCACAAGCCCAAAACTTTTCAGTGGTTAAGTGTTTCATACACACTTGCTGAATGAATAAATGACTGAAAGCACGCTGAATGAACAATGCTGGATGAACAAATGAGTAAATCTCTCTTTGTGGGTTGATGCATACATCACTTATGTTCACCAACAGCTTTTAGGTCATTCACAGGCACTTTGAGGTTAATGAGAGGAAAGACAAGCTCCGAGGGAGGGAGGGTGGATAGCTAGGCCCACGACCCTGCCATCTCCCAGCATGCCAAAGACCAGGAGACAAGAGGGCAGGGGAAGTTTTCTTCTGTTTCCCTAACTGCCTATTTAATAGCTGATCCCCTTTCCGGTTGGTTACTGGTTCTCCACCTCCACAGGGACCACAGCCAGGATCCAGTAATCACAAAAATTATACCTTTGATTTACTAGTGCTTTTACTCTTACGCCCTTTCAGAGCTTTCCTCTTTTTTTTTTTTCATCAAACCAAGATGTGAGGAGGTGAGGGAGGCATTATCTCCAACTTCGGTGGTGGCAGGGGTAGAAATTTGACACAAAATGTCTCAATGGGTTATGTAGGCTCACCTCACATGGCTGATGGATTCCCTGACTGTCAGCCTTGTGTTCTTTTCATAGGACCATGGCCTCCAGTGGGGGAAATTGCTGGCAAGTGTACAAACTGTGTATTTTTATCCTCCCTTAAAACTTATCTGTAGGGACTGATAAGGTCATATGAATAATATTAATCTAAATTTCACGGTGTACATCCCCCTCATAATCTCTCGGTGGTCTCTCACATGTATTCTACAACTACCTGCTGTGGCTCCCTTACCAATGCCTGCAAAGTCTCATCTTGAGAAGGTGATGTCTGCATCAGGGTTGCTTTCCCCTGATATTCCCAATTCTACCGAGCCTTGGCATGTATCTTATGCCAAATGGGGAGAGCTCTGCTCTTTTCTACCCAGGATCTGACCTCCTTGCTGGGACCTGACACCTGTGCCTCCTTGTGTCAGAGTTCATGGTGAAAACAACTCCCTCATGACTGGGCTTGGACAGGAATGCACGAGGCAGCTGAAGCAGCACTTCAGTTATAAATGTTTTTCATAGGAATAAACAGAAAACTTTTTCCTGAAACAGGAAACTTTTCATGTTTGATATTTAAGGATCATCTTCACCCCAGATAATTCACAAGAAGACAAAAATAAAAACACTTTGTTCCAGTTACAAGATACTGGTTTTATGAGTCAACTAGGGTGAAAACAAGATCTGATAAGCACAGTACTTGTCAGACATGGATAAGGTTACAGGAAATAAAAATCCTCACCATTGTGCCCTCCCTATACTCTGGAGTAGAAAATAGTGAGGTCAATCAAGGGTGCAAGGAAAGACTATCTTTGTGTGGAGAGGAGAGAAAAATTGGCCCAGGGAAAGGTTTAGCAAACATGAGAGAGACTGAACAAGATATAAGAAAGTGGCCTTTACATGCCCACAATAATGCAATATAATATAATGTATTTATTCAGAAATGAGCAGTTGTGAAGAGTTACAGATTAATCAGGACCTAGCTATAATCTGGTCTATTATAGCTTCTATAATTACAGCTTCTATTGCATAAATCTTTCTGCAGCTCTGTTCAAATACCAAAGGACATTTCTTACTTTAGAAGAGAAAGGGAACTGGCACTAAAGAAAACTTTACAGGTGAGTAGGAGAGTGGGCTATTCCAATACAACAGTAAATTTGATTTTGCTCACTTGTTGGAAACTTTTAGCAGGGAAAGATTTTTTGCAAACAAACAACTGTTGTAATTGACAGAAAAAATAGAATACAAGAAAACAATAGAACAATATTCAGCCTACTTCTGGATCAGTTCAGGCCACTATTTCCTTGGAAATGTCTGATTTTGTGACATTTGAAACTTTACAGTTCTTTGATTTGAGATGTTTAAACTAGTTCTTTGGGTTTAGGTGGCCGAGTCGAAGCCCCTTGTTGTTCAGGCAGATGTCATGCAGAGGGAGCTAGAGAGCTGCCTAAGAAGAGAGTACACTCCTGAAAACTTACCTTTGCTTCTGTTGCAGGTAAGAGTGATTCTGCAGTTTGAAAAACACACCTGGAATTTAGTAGAAATGGATGAACAAAGCTGGTTTTGGGGTATATCCTCTGGCCAGGATAAGATTTGTCTACATGTGTAGTTGGAAGGGCTTGGTCAGTGTAAATGCTGTTCTTTGTTAGAGACCTGATACCTATGCCATAGTTTAGTTCAGTTTAAAGTCACTGTACAGTTGACTAAGTTTCTACAAAATACTGCCTGTGCTGCTATTATGGGGCAATACAACATTGACTAAGGCAATTCAAGTCCTCAAAAAGCTGTTGGCTAACCTAGAGAAGACATTTCTAGAAATATCTCTTTAAAAAATAACTCAAGACATGGGGAAAAGGGTTTCCCATAAAGATTGTTATTGTAACATTATAATAAAAGTTTAAAAAATTGAAATTGCCTAAATATCTTCCAAAAGGAGAAAGAATTAAGAAAAACTAAATATCTATCAATAGGAGAAAGAGTTAAGTGTGGTAGTGGTATTAATAGAATATTATTCTGCCATTAAACATTTTAGCATAATTATTATATTATGTAATATTAGTTTATAAAAACTAATATATGTATGTGTGATAATAATGGTCAAATAACGTACAGAAAAATCACTTGAAGAACTTAGACTAAAATGTTAACAATTACTATGTTTGGATGGCAGGATAATGAATTTCCTCTTTCTACTTTTATATATTTTCTAAATTTTCTATAAGCATGTATTATTTCAATTTTTAAAATTCCTTGTTTCTGTTACGAGTTGTATCTTCCCTATGCATACAAATTAGTTCTTTAGCAACCAGTTAGCAATTAACTATTAATAACAAAGAAACAAAAGATACTGAGATTCTGTTTTCAAGTCAAACTGTTATGACTGTCTTTATTCAGGATTCCTTTTCCCTGTCATTTCTGGCATTCTTCATTTCTTTGTCTATATCAGTGCTTCTCAATGGAGAGAGGAAGGGGTAGAGATGGAGGACATTTTTTGGCCCCCAAGGGACATTTGGCAATGTCTGGAGATATTTTTAGTTGTCACAATTTGGGGGGAGGGGTACGGTTGGTTGCTTATGGCATTTAGAGGGTAGAGTACAGGGACGCTGCTAACCTTTTTACAATGCATAGGGGAGCGTCTCACAACCAAGAATTATCTGGTCCCAGATGTCAATAAATAGTGTGAAGGCTGAGAAACTCTAGTATAGTCTAAATTTCCAAATGGTATCATTTGCCTTCTGTCTGAAAAACTTTTCCTTTTTTTCCCCCCACTTTTTCCAGTGAAGAACTTTCTTGTTGGCTGGGCCAGGTGGCTCATGCTTGTAATCCTGGCACTTTGGAAGGCAGGGCAGGGGTGGGAGGATCACTTCAGGCCAGAAGTTCTAGAACATTTCTTGTAGTACAGGTTTGCCAGGGACAAATTCTCACAGTCTTTGTTGTTTTGAAAAAAATATTTTCCCTTAATTTTGGAAAGATATTTTTGTTCAATATAGAATTATTGGTTGGAGGCTTTTCCCCATCATTACTTCAAAGATGTTGCTCCATTCTCTCTGGCTTACACAGTTTTCATTTCTGAACATAATAGGTCTTTTTGTTCTCTGGATGCTTTTAAGATTTTCTCTTACTGGTTTTTAGCTATTTTATTATGGTGTATGTTGATGAGATTTTCTTTGTGTTTCTCTTGCTTGGGGTTAATTTCAACAATTATTTCTTTAGCTATATGTTCTGTACATCTCCTGGGATTCCAATTAAACATATGTTAAACTAACTTCATATTGTTCTGTAGATCACTGAGATTGTTTTCTTTCCAGTATTTTTTGCCTTGGTGCTTCATTTCATATAGTTCCTATTGCTATGTCTTCAAGTTTACTAACCTTTTTTAATGTATTATCTAATTTGCTTTTAATCCTAGCCAGTCAATTTTTCAGAAGTTCCATTTGATTCTTTTTGATATTTTCTATTTCTCTCCTCATGATGTTTACATTTTCCTGCCAATCCTTGAGCATGCTGAGCATATTTACAATAGTTCTTCGAAAGTTCTTGTTTGCTAATTTCACCACCGCTGTCATTTCTGAATCTGTTTCTCATCAATGATTTTTCTTCTGCTTATGGATCATGCTTTCCTGCTCCTTTACATGTCTAGTATTTTTTGTTGAATGCTGAAAATTGTCAATTTTTTATTATTGAATGCTGGATTTTTTTGTATTACTTAGAGAGTGTTGGATAGTCAGTTAAGTAACTTACATATTAGCTTAATTCTTCCAAGGCTTGCATTTAAGCTTTGTTAGAGGTTTAAAATAATCATTACTAGAGACATAGTTTATCCTTATTACTAAAGCTTTTAGTGTTCCACTGAATGTCCCAGGTATTCAGTGAAGAGCCCTCACTCCAGCTGGTTGGACTTAAACTCTCCCAGCTCTGTATAACCTCTGAGAACTGTTGAGTTAATAATGTCCCAGTAAGTTATTCATTGTGCAGCCTCCTGGAGTGTCATCTTTTGCATGTATGGCTTAGTATTCAGCAACAGATTCAAAAGGATCTCTATATAATTTCTGAAGCCCTTTCTTTTCAGAGCTTCCTCCTCTCCAGTACTCTGCCCTGCAAACTTCAGCTGACTCCACTTCCCAAACTTCATTTTCTATCTCCTAAACTCAGAGAGACCACCTACTCTGCTTAGTGTTCCCTTTCCTTGCTCCAAGGCTCAGTAACTGCCTTCAGGCAGAAAACCAAGTAGGTTGTAGGGCTTACATAATTTGTCTCCCTTCTCTCAGGGACCACACTACTGCATTGCCTATTGTCCAATGTCAGAAAACAGTTGTCTTGTATATTTCGTCCAATTTTCTAGTAGTTTATGATAGGAGGCAAAGTCCACTTTTAGTTATTCCATCATAGTCAGTATTATTTTCATTGTCAGGAAGAAAACATTTAAAGGAGTTAGCTTATTTAACTATTTTTAAGTATAAATAAAATTTGTGATTTGAGGTTATAAGCTATAGTCTTACCTATACATGACCTATAGTAATGTACTTTGTACTTTTGACTCATAATTTCAGTTTTTAATACAAAATTTCAAGCTCAGCTTTAGATAATTTGACATACATTTATATGATTGCTAAAATTGTTTAGTAATATAAATTAGCTTAAAATCTATTGACTTGGCAATAGATCATAGAGATTTGGAAAGTCAACTTGCTTTATTTAAATTTGAATGGTATCTTGAGCCAGACTTCTCAATTTTATGATCTTCATGTGGAAAAATACATCTTTCCAAAACAACTAGAGACTGATTTACCTATTGTTAGTGTAAGACTTAATTCAATCTTCCCACTATAATTATATTCTGCTAAGTGCTTATTTTTGTTGTTGTTAAAGTATTACACAGACAGAATTACGCAGCTGGTCCAGAGTAAATATTTACACATGCTTCGGTGGAAGAGGTTTTGCCAGCACAGTAAGATCATGGAGCAACTTTATCCTCTTTACAAGGTAGGAAGCCCATGAATAGAACCCGCAGGCTGTTTATCTATCTATCTATCTATCTATAGATATATAATGAAACAAAATGGTCAATAAGGGTGTCAACTGTTTTAAAAGTCACAGCTAAAGACAAGAAAGGCACTAATGGGTGTACCTTCCTATCTGTTCTGCCGGTGGCAGGAGATAATGGTACCTGTTCTTAAGAATGAGATTAGAAGCAAGTTTTGTATGATAGGATTTTCTTTGCAGATTTGGCCTCCTCAGTTATAGATAAAAAGCTCAGAAGCTGACTCCAGTTACTATGCATCCTTGTGCACTGACTCTTTGCTTTGAGTCTGTCTCCTTCAAAGTTCTGAGAATATGACCACTGCCCTTTTCAGACAAATTCAGAACATGGAAGAACTTTGGGATTCCAGGAACCCCTTATTTGCCCCCAAACAGCATTACCCTATCCTTGGAAGCAAATGATACAGAGAATAAGGATTGCAAAAATCCTCATGAAAAAGTTCTGTCTTTGTATCTCTCTGCAACAGAAACAAGTTGGCTACATTATGCAGGAGTACAATGATGCCATTCAGAGAGCGGAAAGATTGTCTGTTGCTCGGGAAAACTTCCTTATGGGTAAAAACAATCCTCCTAACTTAGTGACACAGGAAGACCTGACTATTTACACGAAGTGGTTAGTGTGTCACCTACACTCTCTCAGGACTATTCACCACTACCTGCAGGTATGTGAAACAGCGGTGTGATGATGTGGTCCCCTTCCTGGAATGGGTAGCACATTGTTTTCTCACACCTGTCACTTAGTTTTAGATTGCCACTGTTTCTGTACTCCACTTGCCCTACAAATGACAGGAAAATAATGGGTAACTGGCTTTTTTTTTTTCAGTCCTTGGAAAATTTTTCTTTTGAAACCTTGCTCTACTGAAATCACTCCATTAATTTAGTTTTCCCAAAGATGTTGTACTATTTCATATTTACTCTGTAAGTTCCTATTTTAATCATCTTGTTCAGGATTGACACTTTTTAATTTAGATTCATTTTTTTTATTCAGCAATACTTAATGAGGGTCTAATGTGTGCCAGATACTTGCCCTAGCCAAGCAGCAAAGATGTGATCTTTGCTGAAAAGTAACTGGGTCCTAGGCTGGCAGGAAGATGGGCAAGAAAATCTTCAACTGAAATACGACGGGATAAGAAAGAATCGAATAAGTATAAGCACAGCGTAAAGACAGTCACAGAGGAGAGGCCCTAATTTAGGCTAGAGGCATCAGAAAGGAGTGACATGATCACATTTCCATTTTAGAAAGAGTATTGCCACCTAAATCTTTTCCTACTCTCTGTCTTATCTGAGTGACACCACCACCCACAGAGCTGTCCAGACCAGAAACCTGGCCATCACCCTGGCTTCATCCCTTCCCCTCACCCAGTCCAGTAGTCACTGTGGGGTCTGCCTCTGATACATCTCTCCAGTCACGTGATGTTGTAACCAACTGCTCATAAGTCTCAGTCCTCTACAATCTCTTTGAGGTTGTATCTTGTCTCATTCTTCTTTGTAACCCGAGCACGTCACATAGTGCCTCGTCCGTTTGGGGTGCTTGATCAACCTGGCTGGAGGTTAAGGTCAGAGTCAGTAACAGTACCAGGTGTCCCAGCTCCAAATTTAGCCCCTTATCATTGGGCGGGTTACTGAGGTCCCACCTCTACCTCTGTTCTTCTCTATCAAAGCAAAAGGCTTCCCCTGAGCCCAAGTCTGGGAGCTTCTGTGAGAATTGTGTTGATTTGGGGCCTCTTGGTTGTGCCCTTCTGTAGGCCCTCCAGTATCTGCCCATGTCCGAGGTGCTTGGCATAGTTGTCAACCACGTCCCAGAAGTCGGTCAAGAAAATGAAAAGGTCTGTGTCAGTGACCTTGACCCTGACATCCAGGGTGCTGCATCTCCTGGCTTTATGGATACCAGCATTTCAGGTAAGAAATTAGTCTTCTTTCCCCTAGGGTAATGTGGAAAAAATAAGATTGTGATGTTGCACATGTGATTTTTTGTCCCATGGTCTTGCTGAAATTTTTCTAATATACGAAGAAGTTCTATCTTCTTAATAAAAATGTCTTAATTTAATATTTTCTGATGGGGAAAAATAACAGATACTTTCCTTAGACATTTTTTGTCTTCGTCCTTGTAACTATCAAATTCAGAGAGAGGGGAACAGGTATATTTGAGTCAGGAGTCCTGGGCGGTAGGCCTGTTTCTGCCATGGCCTTACTGTGGGCATTTCATCTACCTGGGCGCCAATTGCTCATCTTCCTATAAACCTTTCAGAAGAAGTGATCCCTACTATTCTTTCCAGTTTTAATATTAAATAATTCTAAGATAATGTTCTCATCTGAATCAATTTAATAGTCTTCCTGCCCTTACCTTGTGTTACTGATGACTAAGACGCCTAATCAGGTTTCTGAGTGACATTCTTGCTCAGAATATGTACAGGGAAACCCAGCTCGAAGGATTAGTCAGATCCCCCAGCCAAGTGTGGTGCAGACTGTAAATTGTGGCAGAGAAGATTGGGCTAGGAGCAGAATGGTCCTCCCATCAGCAGAGGGGTCCTACCCCCAGCTATCTCAGAGAACTCTGTTTTCTCTCCCTGATGGTGTTCATTGCTCTTGATGTTGGATTTTTCACAGGGCCAATGGGAAAGGAAGCTGCTTTCATCCTACCCCAGCACACAACAGAAACAGGAGAACTGAAACCTCAGCTGAGGCTCCTGCTCTCCCATTTCAATATCCCATATGATGTAGAAGAGCTAACGGACTCCACGAAGGAAATGGAACTTTTTTCTCTGGTATATGATTCTTTTCTTTTTTCTTTTCTTTTCTTTTCTTTTCTTTTCTTTTCTTTTCTTTTCTTTTCTTTTCTTTTCTTTTCTCTTCTCTTCTCTTCTCTTCTCTTCTCTTCTCTTCTCTTCTCTTCTCTTCTCTTCTCTTCTCTTCTCTTCTCTTCTCTTCTCTTCTCTTTTCTTTCCTTTTCTTTTTTTGAGACAGAGTCTCTGTTCCCTGGGCTAGAGTGCTGTGGTATCAGCCCAGCTCATAGCAACCTCAAACTCCTGGGCTGAAGCTATTCTCTTGCCTCAGCCTCCCAAATAGCTGGGACTATAGGCACGTGCCACCACACCCAGCTAATTTTTTTCTATTTTTAGCAGAGACATAGTCTTGCTCTTGCTCAGGCTGATCTCCAACTCTTGACCACAAACAATCCTCCCACCTTGGCCTCCCAGAGTACTAGGATTGCAGGTGTGAACCACCGTGCCCAGCCACTATACTCTTTCTTAATACAAATATAAGTTTTTTAGAAATAGAACACTAGTATTTACCATGAAGTTGCATATTTGACTGCCAACAATTGTTTCTAGAGTGACAATATAAAATAGTAATAGGTAAAATTTAGATTAGCAGTTAGAAAGAACTTCCTCTCTGTAAGAGTAATGGGAATTTCGCATAGTGAATCCAGAAGGATTGTAGGACTCATTTTTCTGCAGATTTTAAAGCAAAAGGTGGGGTACAGCCTGTAGCAGATCATATAAATGTAACCAAGGTTTGGCAAATTTGTGTGGCAGAATTGTCAAGTGTCTAAAGCACTCCAGCTTTCAAAATGTGTTGTAACAGCTCTCTTTATTGACAAAATGCTTTACATTTAATAGACTGTACATTGTGTAGTGATATTTAAAGTCATGAAGCCTTCTCTGCTTTAACACAGTGTTGCACATCCTTTAAAAAACCCCTCAAATTATTAAAAGCCATGTTAAAACTTATTGTGAAAAATAGGACTAGGGGTAGAGAGCTTAGATTTATAATAACAAATTTTTCAGCAAGAGTTTCAACAATAAAAGTTTTTTCTAGCTCTAGCTGTATATTATTTGCAAATGTACATATTTGCTAGGTAAAAATAATACATTGATTGATCCACATGGGCAAAAATCAAATCTGAATGTTTTTGAATGCTCTTCATGGAAGAAGGAGCCACAGTCTCCTTGATCACCATTTGCTTGACATTGAAGTTTCACTTGCGTTTGTATTTGTCCCAGCATCGTTTTACCAGGATGATTTCTATTAATATGCGACACAGCCTCTTTAAGCTCACTGGAACCAATGGCATCACATGTCTTCTGCTTTCTTCGAAAGTGGTGATGTTTAGTTCTTGTCTTTTTTTTCATGTTACCAGCAGCACTGTCTCCAGCAGAGTCCTTCTATGGGAGTGTCTTCGCCCTTCTCATCACCGAGTGTTATGATAGGCAAAACATGGAATCAGAATAAGATGGTGTTTAAAAAGAACCAAAATAAATAAAAGTAAATTATAGCACAATAGACAATTATTAATAAGACAACATGAGGCTAGCTGAGCATGTCAACAAAGCAGCCTTGTTTCCAAAAAACAATGTGCCTCCTTTCTACAGTTCCACTTTTTTCTTATAACAGTATTTTGTGAAATGCTAATTGTGCTCCCAAGATAACCAATTACATTGTATCAACTTTTTTGTGTGTAGGTAGAGTTCCTAAATTTAGGTGCTGTTTATTCTGGAACTCTAATGCTCTAGACAGGGTCAGCAAACTACAGCCTGCAGCCCATCCCCTGTTCTTTTAAAGTAATTGGAATACAGTTGTCTTAGTTCATTCAGGCTGCTATAACAAATTGTCATAAACGAGGTGCCTTATAAACAATAGAAATGTATTTCTTATAGTTCTGGAGGTTGACAGTCCAAGATGAAGGAAGTTTAGTGTCTAGTGAGGGCCCACTTTCTGGTTCATAGATGACACCTTCTTGCTGTGTTCTCACATGGTAGGTCAAGAGTCTCTCTGGGACTTCTTTTATAAGGGGACTAATCCTATTCAGGAGGGCTTCATCCTCATGATCTAATCACCTCCCAAAGTTCCCACCTCCTAATCATCACCTTGGGAGCTGGGATTTAAACAAGTGAATTTTGGGAGCCATAAATATTCCAACCATGGCAACAACTATGCCCGTTCATTTATCTATTGTTTATGGCTGCTTTCACACTACAATGGTAGACTTGAGTAGTTGCAACGGAGACCTGGTGGTTTGTAAAGACTAAAATATATATTGTCTAGCCCTTTAAGTTTGCCAACCTAGCCACAGACCAGAGCTGTCTCACTGAACTTCCTACAGTGACGGCTATGTTCTGTGTCTGTGCTGTGTGATGTGTTAACCACTAGTCACATATGGCTATTGAGCACTTCAAATGTGGTTAGTGCACAAAGAACTAAATTTTAAATTTTATTTATTTTTAATGAATACACATTTAAATGTGAAACAGCCATATGTGGCTAGGGCCTACCGTATTGGACAGCACAGCCTGGGAGGTACCAGCATTGACTAAAAGAATCTTCAGCTCTGTGACTCATGAACTTGCTCACTCATTCCAGAAACCTTTGTGGAAGCCCTAGTTTGTGTCAGCACTGTGGTAGATTCTGTGTGTGTGTGTGTGTGTGTGCGCGCGCGCGTGCACATGTGCTAATATATGCATAATGTAAGATTTACCATTTTGACCATTTAAAGAGTTCAGTTCAGCGACATTAGGTACATTCACATTGTTGTGCAACCATCACCATGTGCTGAGTTCTTGAGATTCATAGTCTGTGTCCTCAAGGAGCTCACCATGTAGTGAGGAAATCATGACACAGTGTGGCAAGGGTGCTGATGAAGGTGCCACCATAGGCTTCCTGGACCTGGGCTTGCTCTGGAGAAGGTAGGAGGAAGTGTTGGGCATTTTCACAGTAGGAAGTTATGTTGAAAGCACATATGTAAGTGCTATAGCCTCAGTGTGAAAGTAAGATATGAAGGGAATAGGTTGAGGTGCTTTACAGAGCTTTAACAGATCCTAGCATCTGGATTCCTCTCTAGTTATATCCTCATTAGGCTTCTGAGAGCAGGATTTACTTAACCCTTAAATTTTCTAGTTTATCCAATGATCAGAAAAAATGAAGGTATTTCCAAAGTTGGACAATTTACTTTCCACTTATATTTAGAGTCCAGATAAAAATACATGAAAAAAAATGTGTTAATATCTTTCAGAATAAGTAACACAGATGATTATGGTAATGAGCTGACTGAGTATATGTGCCACCCAGGTATGCTCATGGAAGGTCCTGTTATAATAACAGTTGTGTTTTATAAATCAGTTTGACTCCAAGGTTATTTCAAATATAATCAGTGGCTGTTTTTGAAATTGCCTACAATCTGAGACTTTTTTTTCTGGGTTCCACTTCTCTTTTCTTAATCTTGTTTAGGTTTCCCAAAAATTTCAAACCATCTTCACAGAGCAACAGAGAATGCAAACGTTTCCAGACTACGAGACTGGGATAGCGAAAGCAGAGAATTTGGGTTTGGCAGGACCTGCTGTAACCCTGAAGAAGACGGCTAACTGGATTTCCTTTATAAAGGTAGGGAGGCTTGTTAGTGATGTGAGCAGCGTCACAAAGTGTCGTCCAACCAGGCCAGCCAACCTGGAAGCACTGGGTCTGTCTGGCCCTATTGTCCCCCTCCTCTGTGCCCTCAGCAAACTGTCTTCCAGGACCAAGAGGGGATGCCTGCCCATCCTCAGGGAAGGCAACTCAGAGAACCTGGCCATGTGCTCCAGGATCTCCCATCCCTTTGCCTGCCTTGCCTCTATGTTGAAGTTAGCCATGCTGGTTCAACCTTCTCTGGAAATTTCCCAGACACCTGTACCCCGCTCTACTGGGTCCAAACTCCCTGGTTGCTGTTAATGATATCAGATACTTGGCAAGAACAAAGGTTAACACACAAAGGTGTAATTGACTTGTGTAAATCCAACTTTTAGCCGAAAACTATATATTTGGAATATACTGTGTGTCAGGCACGACCCTTTGTCTTGGAGATACATAATTCACAAAAAATACACAAGTAAGCAGATTAAATAAGATGATTTTAGGTAGTGCTAACTACAGTCATTTCTCATTATTTGAAGTAGTTATGTTCTAGAAAGTCACCATGAACACTAATTTAGTGAATACTGAATTGTTACCCCCAAGGGAAATAGGGTTAGGTTCCTGGGAGCCTTTGGTTGCAACATTGATCAGTACATAACTTTGTTTCATGTTTCTTTTGAGATATCTTAGTTAATATATGCAGTTGCTTCATTAACGTTGAACTCATGGCAAATGGTCATGAACAAAGCTCATCTAACACATGTGTTTTCTCCAAAAGTTTACCACAGCCTTCTTGTGCTTAGGGACATTAGACAGCACTTCAGCTTTGTACTTGGGGGCCGTTTTCAACAGTGAAATCACCACCAAAAAGCACAAAAATATAAAAAATATGCCACTAACTAGACCACAAAAAGGACCCTTATTTATAGTATGCAAACAGAAACAAGAAGGCATAGTGTTGCCTTGTTCAAACTTAGCTGGGAACATGCCCATTGGGCGACTCAAATTTTCATCACTCTGGGCATACCTATGAATAACTATAAAAATTCTACCAGTATTGATTTTGAAGTCACAAATGTTAGATAGTAGGCAAAATCGCAAATATTGAATCCACCTGTTCATGGGTGGTATCGTGTCACCCCAAATGGATCTGCCACATCTCATAGGTCAGGTGCCAACAGGAAATGCTGCTGCTGTCTCCTTGCACAGAGTTTGAACCCATGAAGACCCATTCCAAGACCTCACATGCCCTAGCACTGAGGCCAGATCCCATTTCAGAAGGTCCTTGAATCTCTTTGCCTGCAACTTTTATTAGAACCATTCTGTTATGTTGTAACTGTAAGTGAACATATTTGTCCATTAGATCAAGCCAAAATGTGATCCATGGCAAAAGAAGCTTTTAATCAAACTAAAAAAACGGAGAAGAATAGATGTATTAATGCAACTCCAAGGAAAGTTTTTGAAGGTAAGAAAATAACAATTTCCTGTAGATAAGATTCTTGCTAAAATCATTCTCAAAAAAGAAAATGAAATTTTCTTTCCCTTTTTAAAAATGTTGGCATGGATTCACTGTGAAGGCTTTATTTGGAACTTCCTAATCTAATTGCCAAACTTTAAACATGTTGTTAGCTTTCAGTAGAGAATAAAAAATTGTCAAAAGAACTGGATTTTAGTCAAGCTTTAATACCAAGTCTCTGTATGAAATCAATCTAGTCATGTAACCTCCTTGAGCCTTAGTTTCCTCATCAGTGGAATAAGAATATTAGACTAAATGATCTTTTAAAAAATTTTAATTGACACATAATTTTACATATTTATGGGGTACAAAGTGATATTTTGATACCTATAATGTATAATGATCAAATCAAGATAATCAGAATACCCATCATCTTAAACATTTATCATTTTCTATGCTAGGAACATTCAAAAAGCCTTTCTTCTAGCTATTTGGAAATATAAAATAAATTGTTATTAACTATAGTCACCATACAGTGCTATAGAACACTAGAACTTATTTCCTCTATCTAGCTGTAATTTTGTATCTTTTAACCAATCTCTCACTATTCTTCTCTCCCCTCTTCCCTTCCCAGCCTTAGAAACCACTATTATACTCTCTACTTCTATAAGATCAACTTTTTTAGCTTCTGCATATGAGTAAGAACATGTTGTATTTATCTTCCTGTGTCTGGCTTATTTCATTTAACATAACGTCCTCCAGGTTCATCAGTGTTGCTGCTAATGACAGGATTTCATTCTTTTCTATTGCTGAATAGTATTCCATTATGCATGTATACCACATTTTCTTTATCCATTTATCTGCTGATAGATACTTAGGTTGATTCCCTCTCTTGGCTATTGTGAATAGGGCAGGAATAAACACAAGAGTGCAGATGTCTCATTGATATACTGATGATTTCCTTTCCTTTTGATTTGTACCCAACAGTGAGATTGCTGGATCATATGGTAGTCCTAATTTTAGATTTTTGAGAAACTTCTCTGCTGTTCTGCATAATGGCTATACTAATTTACATTCTAACAGTGTGTAAGAGTTCCTTTTTCTCTGCATCCTTCCCAGCATTTGTTGTTTTTTGTCTTTTTAATAGTCATCCTAACTGGGGTGAGATGATATCTCAATGTGATTTTGATTTGCATTCCTCTGGTGATTAGTAATGTTGAGGATTTTTTGCAGACTTGTTGGCCATTGTGTGTCTTCTTTTGAGAAATGTCTATTCAGATCCTTTGCCCATTTAAAAATCAGATTATTTGTGGGTTTTGCTGTTTAGTTCTTTGAGATGCTTGTATATCTGGATATTAATCTCTTGTCAGATTAATAGTTCTCCCATTGTACAGGTTGTCTTTTCACTCTGTTGAACATTTTCTTTGCTATTCAAAAGCTTTTTAGTTTGATATAATGCCATTTGTCTATTTTTGCTTTTGTTGCCTGTGCTTTTGAAAGTGTATCCGTAAAATCATTTCCAAGACCAATATCCTGAAGTGTTTCCCATATGTTTTCTTCTAGTAGTTTTATAATTTAGGGTCTTATATTTAAGCCTTTAATTCATTGTGAGTTAATTTTTGTATATGGTGAGAGGAAGGAGTCTAGTTTCATTCTTTTGCAGATGGATATCCAATTTACTCAGCACCATTCATTGAAGAGACTTTCCTTTCCCCAATATATGTTCTTGGTGCCTTTGTAAAAAATCAGTTGGCTGTAAATATGTGGATTTATTTCTGGGTTCTATATTCTATTCCTTTGGTCTATGTGCCTGTCTTATGCCAGTATCATGCTATTTTAGTTACTATAGCTTTTTTAAAAATTTCAGAATATTATGGGGGTACCAATGTTTTGGTTACATGAATTCCTTTTGTACCATTTGAATCAAAGCTGTAAGTGTATCCATCACCCAGATAGTGTGCATTGTACCTGGTAGGTGTGCATTAACCCATCCTCTCCTCCCCCCACCCACCTGCTTGATTTCCGTTGAATTTTGCTACCATATGTGCACATGAATGTTCATCAGTTAGTTCCAATTTGGTAGTGAGTACATGTAGTGTTTGTTTATCCATTCTTGTGATGCTTCATTTAAAAGGATGGTCTCAAGTTCTATCCGGGCTTTTACAAAAGGTATTAATTCACCATTTTTTATGGCTAGTATTCCATGGCATATATATATATATATATATATATATATATATATATATATATATATGTGTGTGTGTGTGTGTGTATACACATATACACACCACATTTTATTAATACACTCATGTACTGATGGGCACTTGGGTTGTTTCCACATCTTTGCAATTGGGAATTGTGCTGCTACAAACATTTGAATGCAAGTGTCTTTTTTATAAAATGTTTTTTTTTCCTTTGGATAAATACCCAATAGTGGGATTGCTGGATCAAATGGTAGGTCTACTTTTAGTTCTTTGAGGTATCTCCATATTACTTTCCACAGAGGTTGTACTAGTTTGCAGTCCCACCAGCAGTGTATGAGTTTTCCTATCTCTCTGCATCCACACCACCATCTGTTGTTTTGGGACTTTTTGATAAAAACCATTCTTACTGTTACTATAGCTTTGTAGTATATTTTGAAGTGTGATGCCACCAGCTTTGTTCTTTTTGCTCAGGATCGCTTTGGCTGTTTGGAGTCTTTTGTGGTTCCATAAGAATTTTAGGTTTTTTTTTTTTTATTTCTGTGAAGAATGTCAGTGGTATTTTAATAGGGATTGCATTAAATCTGTAGATTGATTTAGGTAGCATGGTTATTTTAATAATATTAATTCTTTTAATCTATGAGCATTGCATATCTTTCCTTTATTTTTAATCCTCTTCAATTTCTTTCATCAGTGTTTTGTAGTTTTAATTGTGGAGATCTTTCACCTTAGCTAAATTTCTTTGTAAATTGCCATATCCTCACCAACACTTGTTACTTTATGTTTTTTTTTTTTGTTTGTTTGTTTAATGGTAGCCACCTTTATGGATATGAGGTGATATCTACTGTGGTTTTGATTTGCATTTTTTTGATTGTTAGTGACATTGAGCATCTTTTCATATACTCATGGCCATGTACATATCATCTTTAGAGAAATATCTATTTAAGTCCTTTGCCTATTTATGTATTGTAAAAGACTCTGCCCATTTTCTACCTGGTTTGTTTTGTTTTGGTGAGTCCTAGGAGTTCTTTATATATTCTGGCTAATAACTACTTATCAAATACAAGATTTGCAAATATTTCCTCCCATTTCATAAAACTCTTCATTTCTCATGGCTCTTCATTTCTATTGATTGAAATTGTGTCCACTGATGCACAAAAGTTTTTAAGTTTGATGCAGTCCCATTTCTCTATTTTTGCTTTTGTTGCCTGGGCTTTGAGTGTCACATCTAAGAAATCATCACCAAATACAATATTATAAATTGTTTTCCCTGTTTTCTTCTAAGAGTTTTATAGTTTTAGGTCTTACATTTAGCTCTTTGATGCATTTTATTTTTATATGGTATAATGTGAGGATATAACTTTATTGTTTTGCATGTGGATATTCAGTTTTTCCAACATCATAAGTTCAATACGTTGTCCTTTCCCCATTGAGTGGTCTTGGCACCCTTGATCATATATGTGAGAGTTTATTTCTGTACTGTCTATTCTAGCCCATTGGTCTAAATGTCTGTCTTTATGTCAGTACAATACTGTTTTGATTACTATATCTTTATAATATTTTTTTAATTCAGGGTGTGTGAGCCCTCCAACTTCGTTGTTCCTTTTCAAAATTGTTTTGGCTATTTGGGGTCCCTTGAGATTTCCTATGAATTTTAGGATGATTTTTTTCTATATCTGGAAAAAATGCTTCTGGGATTTTGATAGGGTCCAGAAAACAATGATCTTTGAGGTTCTTTGTGATATTAAAGTGATGTAGTAGTATGTGTCACTAAAGTAGAAGTTCAATTCTGGGATTGTTATTCAATTCTTTACCTCCAGAAGAGAACATTTACTTAGTTCCTCCTATGTGCCTGGATCATCACAGCAATCAGGGGAGAGACATCATTAGTATTTTGTTTAGGTTGACTTGCCCTACTATGCATGGAAAAGCCAGGATTCCAGCAGGGAGACAAGCCAGGTCTGAGTTCTTATAAAGTTTGTGCTTTCCCTACGCTACCCTCCTCCTCCATCTCCCGGCGGCTTCCTAACAGCAGACAGAGTTTGCACCCAAAGCTCATGGGTATTTATCTTTTCAGTGATGCCACGGCACTTGTTGGGGTGCCACCTATTATCTTTAGGGAACTGTAACAGAATTTTAAAAGAGCTGCTATGGATATTTGAATACTTATAATATTGAATGGACAAACATATTTGGGGAATCATGATGCTGAATTTTAATTTTATTTTTTAATTGAATAAAGTCCCACCTACAGTTTGTTCTTTATTCATGCGTATGTGACTAAATTCTTGCTGAGAAAAAGGGAATATGCTTCTCCTAACCATTCTTTCTCCTCTCTGTTCTTCCTGAGATCTCTGACCCTGAGCGAGTAATGCAAGTGCTGCAAGATCATGCTGCAAAGACAGTCATGCTGGCTCCACATCATCCACCTTTTGTGGCTTCCCAGGGTTTGCATCAGTGCAGCTTTGACCAAATCTGGGAGAATATTTATAGCAACATCAACCTCTATCAGGTACAATAGGAAGAAATAACCAATATGCCTTTCTGTTCAACTTGCCATCTGTGTGTAGGCCTTAGGAATTTACTTTGGTAATTGTTCTGAGACCCTCCCCACCAAAGCTCTATTACAGGTGTCCTCAAACTATTGCCCGCGGGCCACATGCGGGCCGCCTCCCACATTTATCCAGCCCTCCAGGTGTTTTTGCCACTGCTGCCTGGCCACTGCTGCCTGTCCTGCTTAGTAGCCGACTCAACCCGGACCCACAGTGCGCACTCTCCAACGGTCTGAGGGACAGTGAACTGGCCCCCTGTTTAAAAAGTTTGAGGACCCCTGCTCTATTACCTAGCCAGGTCTATTTTCATTATAAGAACGACTAAGTGCTAATTAAAAAGAGGGATATAAAAAGATACAATATAAGATGTTATTTCTACCAAGACAGATACTTAGACCAATAAATACCAATGCAAGGCTGTACATTCTAGTGCCAAGCACCCAACAAGTTGGACAGTTACTCAATATTGTATTTAGAGGGAAAGTGATCTCCAAAGTGTTGTTTCTATTGGGGAAGGCCTCTTGAAGGAGAGGAAATTGAGCTAGATTTGAAGGAAGCATAGGGCTTAAGGAAGTGGTGGAGGGAAAAGTAGGGGGAGCATTCTAGTAGGTGCAGCATAGCAGTGGTGCAGAGGAGAGATTATATGTGATGTGTTCAAGGCCAGTTTGGTTGAGTGGAAGATTCATGTGGAGATACAGTGAGGAGGAGAGATTTTGTTGTTGTCATTGTTTTGGTGGGGGACAAGTTGAGAATGCCTATAAATTCCAGATGAAGAAATTTGTTCTTTATCCTATAAGAAAATGATACTTACAAAGGTGTGTTTTTTAGGAAGGTTAATGTGGCAACAGAGTGTCAGTCGAATTGAAAGAGGGAGGGATTGGCGGCAAGGAAGCCAGCTAGCTATCCTGCTGCATAGGATAGGCATGAAGTTGAAGGCACGTTTATATGCAAAGCTAGTGGATATTCGTCTTTACAAATGGCACTACAACTGTTTTTTGTTTTGTTTTGTTTTTTTTTTGAGACAGAATCTCACTCTGTTTCCCAGGCTAGAGTGCCATGGCGTCAGCCTAGCTCACAGCAACCTCAAACTCCTGGGCTCAAACAATCCTTCTGCCTCAGCCTCCCGAGTAGCTGGGACTACAGGCATGTGCCACCATGCCCGGATAATTTTTTCTTTATATTTTTAGTTGGCCAATTAATTTCTTTCTATTTTTTAGTAGAGACGGGGTCTCGCTCTTGCGAGTCATGTGAAGACATGCGTCACTAGGGAGAAGGCCACAGGACTGTCAGTGAGAGAAGACTATACAGGCGACTGCATAGCCAAGGGGCCCCAGTTAAAATAAGTTGGCATGACTTTGTAGTGAGCCCATTTTGCATAAATTCTATTACTTTCACCCCTAAAGGTAATTGTAGAGTGACTGAAAATTGTGCAAAGTGAAAGGTGTGGGGAAGTTGAATAGAATGCTGGAGAGAGAAGCAGTGCCATGGTCCATCATCCCAGGCTGAGTATGGGGGAGAGTGAGACCTGAAGGGTCCAGTGAGTTACAGATTGGTTGGAAGCGCACACACATGCACGCACACCTTCTATAACTCTTCAAGTGTTTGGACAAGGATCTAGAGAAGCTGGTGAGAAATGAGTTGGCCACATAGCAGGAATAGATGTAACACATCATAGCATGGACCTTCCTGGCCTCTGAATTTCCTGACAGGCATGCAACTGCCAATGATACTATCCTCACCTAGCATCGTGCCAGAGTTGAGGAAATAGCCATATTTTGCCTATCCCATTGTCATTTCACATTAGAGTATGTGTCACTGTTCAGGAAGACCTATACTAACAAGGGGGCATTTAAAAACATCTGACTCTCCTTTTTCTTGAACCAAACTTATGGGGTAGAGGGTAGAGGAGAAGGAGGTGGGGAGAAGGCAGAGTTAGCCTCAGGTATCTCTGAACAATGTCTCTGCTTCTAAGATCCTGGGCAGTTTGCTTCTTGATGCGGATGTACTAATCATCCTGTACCTGGGAAGCTCTGGCATTAACATCTGATGGCCAGCAACACAAATCTGTTTTCCTCATTGAGCAAGAGAATAGGAGGTGTTAAACTCCTGGGGGACCATACTGGGGTGAGAGGAGATAAATAAGAGTGAGGCGAGAGGTAGGCTACGAAGGAGTCAGAGATGAAGAGCTTCGTGTCTGAAATGGAGAAACGATAAGTAAGTTCCAGGGTGTGGCCTGGCCAGCAGGTGACTGAGTTGTAGCAGTGCCCATGGGCACTTAGGGGACAAAGGAAGTTACCTCTGTGGGATGACTGTGCCAGTGAAAAGCAGAAGGTGCACAGTGAGAACAGGAGATGATGGACCAGGTAAGTGTTGAGTGGCAGCAAACACCAGGTTAGGACAACAGGGGAGAAGCCGTGATGGAAATGGAAGTAGGGACGGTTCCTGCTTCCCTTCTCCCAGCCACACAGTGAAGGGGAGAGCTAGCACTTCTTGCTTTTCTCTCTGCTATTGCGTCCTTCCACTTGCAGAGGGGATGGAAAGTCAGGTACTGGTTGGATGTAGTCTGTGCTTTCGCCAAAGTCTGTTTTGAATGCCGTTTCCCAAATGTTAAAGAGCAAAAAGAAAAAGAAAAGAAAAGAAAAGAAAACCACTTCCTCTGGTTATTTACTGACTTATAAATGTTGTTCTTGGAATTGCCCAAAGGGAGAAGAATATGAGCCCTGCATTTTCAAGTTGAATTATGGTAAATAGAGCATAAAGAGACTTAGAATACCTGTAGCTTTTCAGGTTCCAGAGGGAGGGCTTGAGGGAAGACAAATCACCCCACATATTACTGTCGTAAAAGTTTTCCAGTTTCTCATTCATGCGGCGATTATTACATGGATGCTGTCTTTGTGCCAGGAAATATACTCAGCTCAGGGGATGAAACAGACCCAGTTCCCACCGTTGGGAGCAACATACAATAAATAAATGAACAAAGAAGTAAAACTATTATCTCTAACTTGTGAGTGCCGTGAAGAAAACCACAGGGGGCAGAAAACAGTGCATGGATAGAGGTCAGCCAAGATGGCTGGGCAGGGGGGAGGATTTGGGTTGAATTTAATGAATGAGAAGGAGTAACCAAGGCAACAGCCTGGAAAGGAGCTTTCTGAGCAGGGAACAGAAAATAGCACTCGGTTTAAAGAAGGAAATTCTGAGGTCACAACCAATATTTTTCACTTTCTTTCACATTTTTCCATAGGTGTTATTTATTGACCTCCTCGAGTATTTCTGCTATGTCCAAGCATCACCTTGCACTGTGTCAGCGTCCCAGTGGTAGCATCTTGACATTCTGAATGTTGAATGCCAGTCAGATCAGATTAGAATTAAGTACAAATGCGGCAGCTGGGAGGAGTTACAGGAATGTGGGTATGAATCTTACAGTCCTGTTTTGTAAGCATGTAGCAGTCAAGTATGAATTTTAGCATCTGTATGCTGGTCAGCATCCTGAACCTGAAGTTGGCAAGGGGCAACCAATACCTCGTGATAAATAACTTTCTTAAGGGCCTTCCGCATGAAGGAAAACAAACCTCACAGGACTGTCCATTTTGACAGCTCTGAGAGAATATAATCACTAACTGCAGCACAACTTCAGAACAACTTTGGCCATTTTTTCAGTGAATGCCATTCACCAGTAACCTTTCTTTAGGGAGTTTTGTTTTTTTAATAAACAGTTAATAAACAGAAAAGCTGCAAAGATAGTATAAAATAGTTCCTGAATACCCCTCAACCAGTTTATCCTACTATTAACATCTTATGTTACTGTAGTATGTCTGTCATGCCTAAGCAACCAACACTGGTCCATTACTGTTGACTAAACCAGACTTCATTTGCATTTTACTTAATTTTCCATCCATGTTCTCTCTCTGCTCCAGGATCCTACTCAGGGTACCACACTCCTTTCATCGTCATACCTCCCCAGTCTCCCCTGGTCTGTGACAGTTTCTCAGTCTTTCCTTGTTTATCATGACCTTGACAGTCTTTAGGAATACTAGCCAGGTAACCTGTACAACTTTCCCTAATGTGAGGTTGTCTGATGTTTTTTTTTTTCCATGGTTATACTGTGGTTACGGGTTTGGGGGAAGAAGAATATCATAGAGACTAAATATCCTTCTTGTCACATCCTACTAAGAGAACAAGACATCAACATGGCTCATTCGTTACTGGTGATGTTACTTTTGCTTGCTCAGCTAAGCTAGTGGTGTTTGCCAGCTTTGTCCACAGTAAAGTTACAGTTTTTATCTTTAAAGAGTTTTTAGAAATTAATTTTAAACTACAGAAGGAATAAATAATGTCTTGTTCTTGTAAAAAAGTAAAACATTACTGAAAAATTAAATTGCCCTTTGACTGTCCTCACCATACTGGGCGCCATTCCACCTCCTTAGAGGTGAGCACTGTTAGGGCTTTGAACCTTGTCAATGCATGTGTGTGCATATATACATGTCCATAAAAATAAATGTATAGGATAATTTTGTTTTAGTTTTCTGTAAAAATAATATGTCACACTATGTGGATACATTTCTTCAACTTGCTTTTTCCACCCAACAATACGTCTTGGAGATCTGCTGTTCTTTTTAATGGCCGAATTATATTTTGTTGTACACTACAGACTACACAGTCGCTCTCCCCTGGGGATAGCTGTGGCCATGTTCCCCCTCTTAGAAGCCATGTGGCCAGAAGGCGGGCCCCTCCTTCTTTAAACACAGTTCTCATTCCAGATTTACTTAGAAATCTGGCTTTGGATAGGAAAGAAAAAAAATATCAAATTTTCTTATAACTGTTAATTGATGATAGTGTATAACTAGAAAGAGATGATTATGATCAAAATGGACTGCATTCTTTTATATTCTCTAGAAAAAAATTAAAAATAATTTAACTGTCGTCCCTGTCAGAAGATGGGATGGGCCAGCTTGGCCTGTGTAGATCCTCTAGAGCTGTGATTCTTTTTTTTTTTTTTTGCACTTTATTTTTTATTTTTCTTTTATTTTTTTTTTAATTTCAGCATATTATGGGGGCACAAATTTTAAGGTTTCAATTAATGTCCTTGCCCCCCTCCCCCCCCAAGTCTGAGCTTCAAGCATGACCATCCCCCAGATGGTGCATATCTCACTCATTATGTATGTATATACCCGCCCCCCTCCCCCCTCCCACCCGCCCAATACCCCATTAATCTAGTTCCTATGTGTCCACTTAGGTGCTGCTCAGTTAATACCAGTTTGCTGGTGAGTATATGTGGTGCTTGTTTTTCCATTCTTGGGAAACTTCACTTAGTAGTATAGGTTCCATGGAGCCGTAATTCTGTTAAATCAGGTTGCCTGTATCCAATGCCTTTCCCCAAGAAAGCACATGTTTATTGAAATGGCTACATACAGACATTACATACTACAACTGACCATTGTATTTTTAAAGCCATGATTTAAATCTTTCACTGTTCTTTCACTTTGTGGAGTGGGAAGGCAGCAGAAAACACTGCCTCCAGGCTACAGGGTCAGGGAGCTGTGGTAGAATCTCTTCTTTGCATCTCCTCACTGGCCACACCACGGAGGGGAGGAGACAGCATTGTGTGACCCTGGCTACATCACCGCTCCCCTCCATGTCCAGAGATGATGCGATATGGAGTACAGGTGTGCTCTCACACAGATGGGGCTGTGTATAGTAGCTCCAATGTGCAAAAAGTTCAGGGAAACATAAAACACCTTTTTCCTCGTTCTCCTCATCAAATTCAATAGAAGATTTGCTTTTAAAAGCAAATATTTTCTGGTGGCAATAGTGACATGCATTTTTCATAGAAAATTTGGAAAATATAGGAAAGTACAAGGAAGTAAATAAAAATCACCCATTATGGTACCATCCAAAATAACAACAGTATTGTTAATATTTGGTATAGATCCTCTTAGTCTTTTTTCCTGTGGATAAATGCTGTAAACTTTAGGGACATTTTGGGTGTGGGGAATAAATAACAGACTCACTTTTCCTATAATTATTTCTCCCCTCCTACTTCCCACGCGACTGCCTCCGCCAACTTCCCAGAAAAGAAAAATGAGATTTGCAATCAGTGGAAATCATAGAACTGTCCAAATACATGAACTTGGTCATGCATGAACTCGGTCATGCTGGCTAAGAGCCATAGGCAGAGCAAATGTCACAGGGTTCACCTACCCGGGAACAAAGAACGAACACAGATGGTGTTGACACCCTGGGTTCTGAGCAGCCCTCTGTTCACCTGCACTGTCTGGGTTCCCTTAGGAAACATGCTCCTGGACTTCGGGTATTTCCTGAGTTTCCTTTTGTGGCCTGTGGTTGCTTCCCTCTTCCTGGAGGATGCTGGGCCCTCTCGTTTTCCTCACCCCAGTCCTTCTGTGCCAACTTCCTCTCTTCCTGGCAGTCTGCCGGCCAGCAGTACTTTTGTGGTTTGTTGGGTCATTCATTCCAACGTATTCCACTGTAGCTTGACGTCACTTTCTGTTCTGTCCTATGTAATTCTGGGTAATTTTAGAAGAGGCCGAGACGGTCACAATCCCATCAGAGAAAGGATGTGGCTCATTGCACCCTTCTGGGGCCACGTTGGGCAATGCTGCACTGCAACCCAAGAGCTCTACAGGCCCAGGAGGCAAAAGGCTCCACGGGACCCCTCTCACCCCAAATTCATTGGAATCATTAAAATTCAGCTACCTTCATAGAGTATGTATTTTCCTACAAATTAAAAAACAACAACAACAGAGTTTTCTTCACTTTGGAATGATGATCTTGTGTTTCTGTTTCAAGGAACAAGAGTGCACCATGTCACCTTCCAGAGTCTTTTCCAGTTCTAGGGTAGGGGGTCATTTACACAGAAATATACTAATGTGTACACTGACCTAGAACAGACAGGCACTAACTCTGTTCACAGGCGGAACAGGCGACCACTTAATATTACCTGACTGGACAGGTTTCTCTCTCACCTATTCTTTCTAACACCTCTGTCAAGATTTTCCTTCCCCACTGCCTGTCAGGAAGCCCAATAGTCTATCTTTAGAGTCTTGAGAACTGTATTAGTTAAAATTAGGTTTGGCTGTTGATCATAGTAAAAACAAAATGACGGAAGATTAAAGGAGATGGAAATTTCTCTCCCTGGGTGTGGAAAAACCAACTCAAACTGTTTTTCCTCTGCTCTCACACCACAACAACAATTAACACAGAAGAAGACTTCTGTGACCAAATGTTTGGGCGTTTCTCCTCCACACACTAAGCAAGCAATCAATTCTGCAATGGACACTAGCTGGGTGTCCTCCAATTCAATTCTGACCCTGTCTACCTGGAGATAGCCTTGAGACAGGTGGAGGGCTCAGTCCCACGAGACCACCCCACTCCTTTCTACCAATTGCAAGTGTGGGCCTCAGGAACATCTGACATTCCCAAAGACTTCAAGTCCCATCACCCCCCTTTTGGGGTCAATTAGTTTTCTAGAGTAGCTCACAGAACTAAGGGAAAAACATTTACCAGTTTATTACAAAGGATATTTTAAAAGATACAAATAAGCAGCCAGATGAAGAGCTACCTAGGACAAAGTCTGGAAGGGTTCCTAGCACAGGCGCTATTGTCCCCGTGGAGCTGGGGTGTACTGCCCTCCCAGAACATGGACGAGCTCTTGTTCACCCTCCTGTTGGCCTCCATGTGTTCAGCTATTTAGAAATTCACTGAACCTGGTCCTCTCAGACCTTTTATGGAGACTTTGTTGGATAGGCATGATTGAAGCATGGACAACCATGTTGAAATGTGACTGGACAAAATGGGTATGGATTTAATACTAACAGGCTAAGTAGGGAAATCTAGTAAGACCTGCCTGTTCAGATTTTTTCTGGCCTCGCTGTGCAGCACTCCTTCCTCCAGGGTGTGGGGCAGGATCCTCTTTGGAATGAGGGTCTTATGAGGTTAGAGTCCTGCCTTGGGTGAAAGGAAATTAGAGTCCTGCCTTAGGTGAAAGGAGGGCAGGAGAAGGTCAGAGAGAGAGAGAGATATTCTGTTTCCTGAGGCCTGCTTCTGAGGCCTAAAGTGCCTCTCTATTATAGCAAAAGACTATAATAAGGGCTATGGGAGTTATAAACCAGGAACTGTGGACCAAAAACTATATATATGGTAATATCACACTCCCCCCTCATATTATCATCTAAGGTAGGAAGTGCAGAGCTGGTGTGGCAGCTCTGCTCCATGGCATCCTCAAGGAGCTCAGTTCCATCTCTCCTGAAGTTCTAGCAAATGTGGCCTCCATATTTGAGATCAACACCAGGTCTGAGGTGGAGCTACAGCTGCCACATTCATGTTCTGAGTAGCAGAATGGGGATGGGGACACTGACTCTGCCAGGAAATTCCCAGAAGCTGCAACATGGCACTTTTACTCCAATTCTGTCAGTCACATAGCTACACGTACCTGCAAGAGAGGCTTGGAAATGTAATTTTATCTGAGTGGCCAGGTGCCAAGATAAATATTCAGTTACTGTAGGAAAAGAGAAAAATGGCTATTGGTAAAAACCGTCAGTTTCTGCTATAAGAACTTGGAATTCCAAGAACCAACTATTAGAATATAAGTAACTCAGAGGGGAGTTTCCAACCTCAGCCATTGCCACTCAGTGCTTTTGTGGGGACCAATGCCACTATGAAAGGGCACAGCTTATGAGAATGGGGTGTATGCCCAGGGAGAGGCAGAGAGGGCAACAAAGAAGAGGCTGCCCAGAGAGCCAGCGGCAGGACCACAAACAAAAGTTACTCTCTTTGCCATTTTCTCTGGGCCCTGATAAGGATGGGTATATGGCTGCATCCTTCTCAGCATCAGGAAAAGTGACTCTGGAAATAAATGTAAACCACAATGCCATGGGAGATCTTACAGAGCTGACTGACCACTGCAATTCATGACAGGAGAAAAGTAGCAACTTTAGCACCTATGAGGTGCCAGGCACTAAGCCAGAGGCTTTATGTACATTCTATCATTTAATTCTCACAGCAACTTATTATCATTTTCCATCATCATACCACTTTACAAATGTGAAAACAGGCTCAAGACTAAAGAGAGTTTTAATCCATTGCTTTCTCTCAGTGTAGAACAAGACTAGGTTGGACAGACTTCAAGCTATACTACAAGGCTATAATACTACAAGGCTATAGCAACTAAAACAGCATGGTATTGGCACAAGAACAGAGACATAAACCAAGGGAACTGAATTGAAACCCCAGATATAAAGCCATCCTCACATAGCCATCTACTCTTTGACAAAGCAGAAAAAAACATACACTGGGGAAAATAATCCTTATTCAATAAATGGTGCTGAGAAAATTGGATAGCCACATATAGAAGACTGAAACAGAAGACTGAAACCTCTCACCTCTCACAAAAACCAACTCACAGTGAATAACAGACTTAACCTAAGGCACGAAACTATAATAATTCTAGAAGAAAATGTTGGAAAAACTCTTATAGACATTGGCCTAGGGAAAGAATTTATGAAGAAGACCCCAAAGGCAATCACAGCAGCAACAAAAATAAATAAATGGGACCTTATCAAATTAAAAAGCTTCTGCACAGCCAAGGAAACTATCATGAGAGCAAACAGACAACCTACAGAATGGGAGAAAATGTTTGCATGCTACACATCCGGTAAAGAGCTGATAACTAGAATCTATATAGAATCATGAAAATCAGCAAGAAAAAATCAAATAATCCTATCAAAAAGTTGGCAAAGGACATGAACAGAAACTTTTCAAAAGAAGACAGACTAATGACCAAGAAACATATGAAAAAATGCTCAACATCTCTAATCATCAGGAAAATGTAAATCAAAACCACAATGAAATATCATTTAACTCCAGTGAAAATAGCCTTTATCAAAAAGTCCCAAAACCATAAATGTTGGCGTGGATGCAAAGAGATAAGAACACTCATACACTGCTGGTGGGACTGCAAACTACTATAGCCTCTGTGAAAAGTAATATGGAGATACTTCAAAGAGCTACAAGTAGAACTCCCATTTGATCCAGCAATTGGATTATTGAGCATCTACCCAAAGGAAAAAAAGACATCTGCACTAGAATGTTCATAGCAGCACAATTCACAATTGCAAAGATGTGGAAACAACCCAAGTGTCCATCAATACATGAGTGGATTAATAAAATGTGGTATCAGTATACCATGGAGTACTACTCAGCCACAAAAAATAATGGTGATTTAACACCTCTTATATTATCCTAGATAGAGCTGGAGCCCATTCTATTAAATGAAGTATCACAAGAATAGAAAAACAAGCACCACATATACTCACCATCAAATTGATATTAACCGATCAACACTTATGTGTACATATAGAAGTAACATTCATTGGGTGTCAGGCATGTGAGAGGGGGGAGAAAAGGATGGGTATATTCACACCTAATGGGTGTGGTGCACACCATCTGGGGGATGGACACACTTGAAGCTCTGACTTGGACAGAGCAAAGGCAATATATGTAACCCAAACATTTGTACCCCCACAATATGCTGGAAAAAAACGACTTGGTTAGAGAGGTTCAAGGTTCCAGGCATATACATTCTTAAAAAATGTGTGTATCAAGTTTTGTAAAGTGAACCACACAACAGTCAGGAAGATGGGTGGCCTGCTACTATTTAAAAGCTGCGAATACTTTCATAAAACAAAGCTTTGTTTAATAAAAACAATGACTTCCCTAATTTACTGTAGAAACCCAGATTTTTATATGTCAGGTGGAAATGGAGCAAAATGTTCTTCTACTTATTCATCTAAATATCCTGTGGATTATGAGGTTTACTTTTGCAATGACCCAACTTTGATTTTGTTAATAATATTGCAAACGTTTATGTAATTCAACTAATGCTAATTTTTTGATAGAATGAAAATATGAAGGATGATGACCTCTCAATGGAACGAAATGAAAACAACCTAGCACAAATAAGTCTCAGCCAACACACTGCTCAGCCTCTCAAACAGAAAAGAGAGACAGGGTAAAGTTAAATCATTTTATTGGTGACTCAAGGAAATGAATTTAAAAACACTGTGGGGAAAACTAAGTGTCTGATTAATATGTGGTTTACATGTTGACGCAAAAACATTTGAAGTCAGGATGAAAGACTGTTAAAACAGGTCAGAAAACTAAATTATCCTAGACCTGTGTTTTTAGTGAGAGTAATTGCTAAGAGAGCTTTCTTTTTATATTTATACATATAATTATTTTCCCTCCAGTACATTTTTAAAGGGAAGCTATCATGAAACTCCCTTAAGTTAAATAAAATGACTTCAATTTGTATGTGAATTTTCTGAACCACTTTGAAGTGAAAAGCGTGATTAAATTTCTCCTGCCTGCTAAAGGTACAACTATGCAATGGCGCTACAATTGCTGGGCTTGGATGAGGGCTTCGAGCCCAGTGATAGGAGTCCTGTCCTGAAAAAAGGCGCCTACTTGTCCTTTCTGTATCTGCGCCATCTGCGAATCAGGGAACTGCAGGTATGTGGATGGCAGCAGAAATGCCTTGTTGTCTCGAAGGGGGGCTTTTCTGCTATTCTGGTAACAATGTGTTTTTATGCTTTTCCCCTGTGTTCTGATTTTTTTTTTACACATGAAATCAGCCCCTTTCTGGGGTGGTATGTTCCTTTCTCCACAGTAGGGTTGACCTGCCACCCTTGAGGCTCTCAAGTTTTTCTCTGTAGGGTGGGGCTAGGCAAAAGACAGGGTCCTGATTCTGTTCTTTTTGTTTGTTTGTTTCAGCGCATCTGCTTGGGAATTCTAAACTATTTCAGATCCGTTGAGCGAACCCTGACAATCAACACTTCGGGCCTTACCTTGGTTTCAGGGAACCTGGTTCCCACCGTGGAAGATAGTTCCTGGGTAAATATGGCAAAAGGAGGCTTGGGCACCTTGCATGGCCTGGGATCTGGCCACTACGTCCATGAGACACCTGCTGAGCACAAGGTGAGCCATCCTGCCACGGCTTTCTTCCTTGATGATTCTGTCTCCCAAGCCACCCTCTTCTCAGCACCTGGAATCAGTTAACATGGTAAAGTAACAGGTGGAGGGTTTCTTAGGAAAAATGGCCTTTTAAAAGAAATTATAGTACCTGCAATCCTGGCACTCTGGGAGGCCGAGGCGGGAGGATTGCAAGAGGTCAGGAGTTTGAGACCAGCCTGAGCAAGAGTGAGACCCCGTCTCTACTATAAATAGAAAGAAATTAATTGGCCAACTAAAAATACATAGAAAAAATTAGCCAGGCATGGTGGCACATGCCTGTAGTCCCAGCTACTTGGGAGGCTGAGGCAGCAGGATTGCTTGAGCCCAGGAGTTTGAGGTTGCTGTGAGCTCAGCTGATGCCATGGCACTCCAGCCCAGGCAACAGAGTGAGACTCTGTCTCAAAAAAAAAAAAAAAATTATAGTAAAAGGGGAAATGTCTTTTTAACCACAATGCCCCAACAATGTCCGCTTGAGAGCAAGACACAGGCAGCTAGTACCCTGAAAGCCACACTGGGGGCCTAGTAGAAGGGAGCTATTTCAGAGCATGAGGGGCCATTTCTGCTATCCTGGCCTGAGAGCCGCATCCTTTCAGAGCAGCTCTTCTTAGACCCTCCTTGGCATTGCTAGAGGGACCTTTTTGCCACTCGCCTGTTTTCTAAACCCCACATGAAAAATGTAGACTAAAAAACAGCTATAGAAAAGATTTGAAAGAGCTAAACAATAAAAGAAAAAATCTTTTATCCCTCCACAAACCTGTTTGCCCCTTGGTGCTTTTGATGTCTGTGGAGCATATTTTTTTATGAAGTATATATATTTTCAACTCTGCCTAACAAAAGGCTGGTAAGACAAAATTCATATTAACTCCCCTTCTTTGGGAACAAAGTTGAGAATGCCTACATTTTATTGGACTATTTTAGATATTCTTGTAATTTTTCAGTCTCCAGAAAGATAGAGTTCTGGAGACTGAAAAATTCCTGAAGATAGAGTTTAATATGAATTCTATCTTTTTAAAAATACTAGATTGACAAATGTGAAACATGAAATCTATTTAGCTACCGCAACAAGTCATATTCTAAGCTACTGTGACTCCTGATTTATGCCTGTCGTGTCTATAAAATCATACCATTAACTGTTGTTCATATGCACACAGTCTAGAGCAGTACTGTCCAATCTGTCCAATGCAAATATAATGCAAGCCACATACATAATTGAAATTTTTCTAGTAGCCAGAAGAAAAGTACAAAGAAACATGTGATATTAATTCTAATAATACAACCTGTTTAGCCCAATGTATGTAAGGTACTATCATTTCCACATGTAATCAATACTAAGAAATCATTGAGGAGATATCGTACATTTTTATACTAAGTTTTCAAAATCTTGTGTATGTTTTATATGGGCAGCACATTTCAACTCAGACAAGCTGCCTTTCAAGTGTTCAATAGCCACACGTGTCTAGAGGCTACTGTACTAAACAGTTCAGCTCTAGATATTGGGAAATGTTTTCTTATTTTCCCAACCAGTCACCTAGATTCCCACCTTCCCACCCTTCCTCCTTTGGTCTTCCTTCCTAACAAGCCCCCCCAACTCCTATCCTCTCCCCACACAGACTTCCTCTCAGATCTTCCCCACCGCCCTCCTTCCTGGATCCCAGCTCCTTAAGCCTAGTTTGCCCCTCAGTGGAGCTAGAGAGGAGGGTTAAGCCACTTTAAAAGCAAACACACCTACAAAACAAATATATCTTTCTCTTACTAATATTGATCCTACCACAGCAGTGGTATGTTATTATGCTAATAGACATTTAAAAAAAATTTTCTTTTTGCCAACGAGCCCTCTCTCAGTTTGTTTATTCTGGGGGTGCGGTGGGGAGATAAACACCATCCTGCCCTATTGTAGGAGATGCTTCTCAATAGTAATGCAATTTTTCTTTCCTACGCCCTCATGAAATGATAGGGATTACAGTGCCCTTTAAGGCTCCCAGCTGCTATTACTTTAGTGTACCATAAGAAGACCACTCAAGGAAGTGGCCTTCTGTCAGAGTCTTTAATAGGACTTTGTGGTTTAGCTACACCCCATGGATATGGACTTGTTAGCATTTGTGCCAGAATATCCAGGCCTGGTTGGTGTGATTCTTTCCCACATAAGGATGGGAGACATGGGTGCTTCTATATAGAGTTGATCCCACCAGGCCCAGCACCAAGACTGCTGGGGGTAAGACCACTGGGCTTACTAGACATCAGAGAAACTCCTAAGATGGGGATCTCTTTCCTGACCCTATTCCCTGGGCCCAGCGTATTTGATCCCATGAGGAAAGTCTTGGGTTAGGATTAACAAACGGTCATTCAACAATACCTAGCATGATTTCTAGGCAGAGAAGTCAAGTTTGATTCCAAAATTTTGGCCTGACCATTTGAAAGTGTGAAGTTGTTAACAACTGAGATATGATTGGAGCAGATTTGTTGGGAAGAGCAGTATTATCTTAGTTCAGAACATGGAAAGTTTGAGACACTTCTGAGATGTTAAGGTGGCAAAAGGAAGTAGAGAGTTGGATATACATCTTTCACATGGTATATGGTAAATGTTTATTTAATAAAAGAAAGGCTGCCCATAATAGAATGGTTGCGAGATTACAAAAACACCACGTACCTGAAAGTGTTTTGCAAAGTATATCACACTGTTCAAATGCAGAACAATTAGCTATGATAATAATATTATACTCTGCAAACTAAGAGGACAGGTAGAATACAAGATATATTTGAATTCTTGTTTAAAGGATTTATAAGATTATAGCCAATGGATTGAGTCATTCACCCAACAAATTTTGATGGGATTTTTAGGCTGAACTATTATTATCTGAAACTAATGTAAGATGGTTTATAAAAAGGTAAATTAGTCAGAGAAGTATTGTCTATGTTGCCAAAATGCCTAAAATTCATTAATTCACATTAACAAGTGATGGCAGAAGCCACTAAGATAAAAGAATGACAGGCCACGAATTTTCCTATAGTTACTGTATTCAGCAAATAGTTACCTTGGCATCAATTAATTTTCAGACTTGAAAACATATCCATCATTTCTAAGATCACATTATTTTATACCCAAAGGTAATTATTGCCCTCTCCTTTCTGTGACTCCTCCAAGCATAATATTGAAGGATCAACTCTCTAGACAGCAAAACCTTTAGAGGGAGGGTTTCCATGTGACTGTGAAAACAATTAAAATAAAAAAGAAACAAGAAAACATTATAGTGACTGAACCCTAACCCTGCATGAAGCAATTTGGCCATCAGATCTTTAAAGTGCATCTCCTGTGCTCCTGAGAGCAAAGTATGGCAGAAAGAGAAGGCATACGTATGCCTATATAGAGTTTGAACAATGGGGCATGGGAGGGGAGAGTGAAAAATGGCCATTTAAATAGATGGTGGTATTAAAGTAGGCATCTTGGCAATACTATCACTTTCCATCAGCTCCAGAACTCAATCCAGTAGCCATTTCCTGAAAGTCTTATAAAATTCCTCTGTACAAGAACACTAGAAAAGGCCTTTTCCAGTAAAGTGGATTAAGTATAACACGTTAAGTTGTCCCTTTTTTCCTCTAAGGAGAGCTCATTTTGATATACAACGAGACAGGCGCCAAATGCCAATAAGAGCCAACATGGTACTTTATAAATGTAAGAAGGCTATTTAATTTTTGTATGCAACATGTCATTTTCTCAGCATCTTTCCTGGTTTCCTCTGGTACCAATCGTTTTGAAAGCAATGATAATTTTATTTTTGGAATTCTAGTCAAAGGAAGCTCCCATTATTAAAAACTTTTGAGGCTGGGCAAGGTGGCTCACGCCTGTAATCCTAGCACTCTGGGAGGCTGAAGCGGGTGGATTGCTCAAGGTCAGGAGTTCAAAACCAGCCTGAGCAAGAGCAAGACCCCGTCTCTACTGTAAATAGAAAGAAATTAATTGGCCAACTAATATATATAGAAAAAATTAGCCGGGCATGGTGGCACATGCCTGTAGTCCCAGCTACTCGGGAGGCTGAGGCAGCAGGATTGCTTGAGCCCAGGAGTTTGAGGTTGCTGTGAGCTAGGCTGACGCCATGGCACTCACTCTAGCCTGGGCAACAAAGCGAGACTCTGTCTCAAAAAACAAAACAAAACAAAACAAAAACATCTTTTGGGACTAAAGCATAGCAAAAAGCAAAGCAAAACAATCATCATCCTGCTATTATGAACCATAGTTATTATTTAGAAAAGCTCACACTTTTACTTGTTAGAAGATTTTTAAGTTTCTGCTTGAATGATTAAGAATCTGAAATATAACAGCACATATAAACTGATTATAGAACTAAAGGGACCTAGAGAGCACCCCATCCACCTTTCTAATATTGGCAATTAGCCATCTAAACAGACAATAATCAGCCCTGTTTGTGAAGGTTCCAGAGGGATTCCTGTACTTGTACAATAGGCAATGCCGTATACACAAACCAATGAAAGGATGAAGCCTTAGGAGCCACTAGTTAATTCCATAGTTTAAATGAGCCATGGATAACAACTAAGAAAATCAGGTTGTTTTTCTTAAAATATGTTATACATATGTGTTTAAAAAAAACAGAAAATAACAAGTGGTGGTGAGGATATGGAGAAATTGGAACCATTGTGCTCTGTTGGTGGAAATCTAAAGTGGTGCAACCACTATGGAAAACAGTATGGAAGTTCCTCAAAAAATTAAAAATAGAATTACTATATGATCCAGCAATTCTACTTCTGGGTATGTAGCCATAGAATTGAAATCAGGAATCCAAAAAGATATTTATATGCCTATGTTCATAGCAGCATTATTCACAATAGCCAAAAGGTGGAAGCAATCCAAGTGTCCATCAACAGATGAAACAAAATATGGTGTGCAGATACTATGGAATATAATTCAGCCTTAAACAGAAAGGAAAGTCCCAAAACACATGCTATGACATGAATGAACCTTGAGTACATTGTGCAAAATGAAATAAGCCAGTCACAAAAGGACAAATACTAAATGATTCCATTTATATGCATACCTAGAGTAGTCAAAGTCATAGAGACAGAAAGTATAATGGTGGTTTCCAGGGGCTGCAGGGAGGGAAAAATGGGGAGTTATTGTTTAGTGGGTACAGATTTTCAGTTTTGCAAGATAAAAATAATTCTGGAGATGTAGGATGATGGTGGTTGCACAACACTATCAATGTACTTAATGTCACTGAATTGTACATGTAAATATGGTAAATTTTATGTTATATGTATTTTGTCATAATAAAATGCACACATATTTAAAATATATAAAATACAAAAAACAAAGCCAATGTTTCTTAACCTTTTCTCATTATGGCTTCTCCTACAAATACCCTTTTTAGACTTTTTTTCTTAATACCCACCTAAAGAAATGTTAACACCAGAAATATGCCATATATTTGTTTATGTATAGTTTGTATATATGTGCTTTATATGTAAAAATAAGAAAGCGGTCATTTTGCCCTCAAGAACCACCCTAGGTGTTATCTTCCCATATGGAATGTTTGTATTGTTAGGCTTTAGTGACATGAGATCAGAATCTATGAGGGCAAAACACAGGATTTTTTTTATTGGTATATGTTAAAACTACAGCTAGAGATCATAAATTAGATACCCAAAGAAACCTATGTGCAAAAGTATCACTAGCCATTCATATATTCATCCATTCTTTTACTTAACATATTTTCTAAGTACCTATTATACTATGTATTAGGCCCTGCACTAAGCAATGGGAATACAATCATGAACAAAAATGACACGCTCTTTACCCTTATAGTACTTTCTACTCCAGTGAGACAAATATTGGTCAAAAAAATCACACAAATAAATGTAAAACAGTGACATAATTAAGTTCCTCAAAAGAGAGATAGATATTTGGTGCTGTAGGGAGGCTGGGGTGGAAGGGTTTCTATGGAAGTGAAGATTGATTTGAGGCTGGAAGATGAAAAGGCTTTAACTGGGAAAAGAAGAGAGGGAGACTTTTCCACGGAATGGGGACAGCCTATGCAAAGGACGTGTGGCCAGAGGGAGGGTGGCACTCAGGGGACACCAAAAGAAGACGAGAGTGGCCGGGACACAGCAAGTCACATGGAAAGTGATGAAAAAGAGAACTAGCCCAGGGTTTCTTAACCTTGTCTCTATTGACATTTTGAAAATGATAATTTTTTGTTGTGTGAGGCTATTCTGTCCATTATAGGATACTGAGCAGCAGCCATCCCTGGCTTCTACCCACGAGATCCCAGCAGCACCTCCTCCCTCTAAGTTGTAACAACCAAAAGTATCTCCAGACATGGCTAAATATTCTCTGGGGGGCAAAGTCACCCTCAGCTGAGAAGCACTGGACTAGAGAAATAGGCACGTTTTACTTTATTCTGTGAGCAGTGGGAAGCCTTTTAAGGATATTACAGGGGGAGGGGGTGACATAATCAGAACTGTAATGTCTAAAAGATCCTCTGCCAGCAGCGAGTGAGAATAGAGAAAGCCCAGGCCAGAGGGGATGTGGATAGTACAGTTAGGAGGCTGGACCAGCTTCGAAGCTCCTACAGCAGTCCTCGTGAAAGATAATAACAACTTGGACTAGGCTAGTGGGTGGTGGAGATGGAAAGAAGTGGATGGATTTGAGAGATAGGAAGTAAAACCCGCAGGACTTGGTGATAGATTGGACATGGGAAATGAGCCAGAAGCGATGTCAGGAATGATTCATTCTAGAGGAAGTGGATGTACGGTGGTGCTATTCAGTAAAATGGGCTGGAGACGGTCGATGTTTGGGTGGGGAGGACTGCATAATTTAATCATGTTAAATTTGAGAGGCCTTCCAGATGCCCAGGGGCAGAGGTTAATTAGGTACTTGGATGTGTAGGTCTGGATTGGAGATATAAATTGGGGGGCAAATGGTCTGAACATGGTAATCTTAGCTGCGAAAGTATATGCCACCTGCTAGGGAAGGAATATAGGAGGAAAAGATGAGGACCTAGGATTGGGGCTTGAGTGTGGCCATCATTTAATGACCCGATCAAGAAAAATACACCTCAAGGCATCAGAGAAGGAATGGCTGGAAAGTTGGCAAGATCAAAGGGAGTGTGGAGTTCTAGATGCCCAGGGAAGAGAGTGAGTCAAGAAGCTGGGAGCACGGAATGATGTCAGATGCTCCTGAGAGATTACTAAAGTAGCTAAAGAAAGTTTGTTGGATGTGGAGCAATGGCCATAGTTGGTTTTAGCAAGAGGGGTTTAGCGGCTTGATGGGGACAGGGCCAGATGGGAATGGGTTGAAGAGCAGGAGGTGAAGAAATGGAGACAGAGGATATAAATAACGTCTTTGGAGGCTGGCCCGTGATGGGGAGGAGAGGCATAGAGTGGAATTTGGGGAAGAATATGAGGAAGTTTTAAAATAGGAGGGATATTCGAGTGTTTCAGGTCATTTGGGAAGGCTCCAGCTGAGATGAGTTGGATATCCAAGGGAGAAGGGATGCTCCCGAGGGGGCAGGGAATGGACTCAATGCATGGGAGGCAATGGCCTTGGAGAAGGGGAGGAAGGAGGAGAGGCGTGAGCACAGTGGGGTGTGGGAGTGTGGGGGAGTGGCGAAGTGGAGAAGCTTCTGCTGAGAGTAAGGAGAGACTGGGCCCAGGAGGGCGTGAGTTTAGAGGCTTGAGAAGAGTAGAGAAGTTTGAAATTGTGATTATTAGAATCATTAGAATAATGATTTCCAGGAAGTAGGAGATCCTCACTTATCTAAGAAAAATAACATTATGATTGAAATACTCCTACTCGTATTGATTTGCCATAACAAAGTGCCATAAACTGGGTGGTTCACAACAACGGAAATTTATTCTCTCACAGTTCTGGAGGCTACAAGTCCAAAATCATGGTGTTGGCAGGAGTGTGCTTTCTCTGAAGGATCTAGAGGAGACCCTTCCTTGCCTCGTGTAGCTTCTGGTAGTTGCAGGCAATCCTGTGCGTTCCTTGGCAGATGCTCTAATCTCTACCTCTGTCTTCATGTGACCTTCTCCCCTGTGTGTCTGTCTCCAAATGTCCTTCTTTCTCTAAGATACCCAGTCACTGAATTAGGATTTAACCTAATGTAGTATGACCTCATCTTAACTCGATTACATCTGCAAAGTTCCTATTTCCAAATAAGGTCTCATTCACAGGTTACAGGTAGACATGAATTTTGGGGGAGACTATTCAACCCAGCACATCACTAAAGACATGGGACCGTGCTGATGCATTTTTGAAGTAATTACAGAATTAAAGCGAAAACGTTTTTAACAGCTAGCTTATGGATCTCAAGTGCCTCACATGCACGGTGTCATACACACCCTACAATCATTGTCGTCTGCAATGTCTCCTCTGCCTGCTCTATTGCCTGCCTTTTTCTAGTTACTACTGAACTGATCAGAAAAGCAAACTAATCGGCTAGCTATCCACCTCAGGAACTCTCTCTCCCTGCCAGCATTCTTTGTTTGTGCATTTCTTTGTTAATATATGTTTTCCATACACAGCTTTTTATACATTCAGAGTGTTTCCAGCCTTCTGCCAACTGCCCCCCGCTGTGGGAGCAGAAGCCTGCTGCCTGGTCCGTTTGGGCTGGCCAAATGCAGCTCTCCCTTTCCAGTGACTGCCGGGCTTGGCTATCTTTCCCCAGGTCCACCGCGTCCAATTCATGGAGTTCTCGGAGGTGGAGAACCAGGACGACTGCTACAGCATGGAAGCTGGCTGCATCCACACGCAGGACCAGCGCGGGGTGCATGTCATGTACGAGGCGGCCTTGAGCGATCTGAAGGAGCTGGGGGCCGAGCTGCTGCTCGTGGCCAGCTGCTACATTGAGAAAGAAAAGGGTGAGAAGTCAGACTTCTAAAAATCAATCGGCCACATAAACAAACAATACCAAGGGCTCTGTTTAATGCTCCCCACCCCAACATATAAACACATATCCCATAGTGTCTGAAAATTTAGTAAGCGCACGCCACCCCCCACTCCCAACACACACACACACTTTAGAAAAGACACAATTCTGTTTCTAGCTCACGCCCCCTTCTGATGGAGAATGTGACTACTCTTTAATGGCTCCGTGGTAGCTCTTACTGCTGTTTAGACTCTGCCTGCTGCCCAGGGGCATTTCTGTGTCACCCACTGGGTACAGGGGATGTGGTACAGGGCCCTGAGGCAGGCAAAGGAAGCAAGAGAAATGAATGACTGTTTTTTTGTTTGTTTGTTTGTTTTGTTTGTTTGTTTGTTTGTTTGTTTTGTTTTTAAAGCGATAGACCTTGAGGAAACTTCATTTAGAAGCAGAGACATCCCTTGGTTCTTTAATAGGAAACCACCAGGATGTAAGAAGTTCTGGCTAGGAAAATGCCAGACAAGCCCCAGAGGAAGAAATGAAGAAATCATTACTTAGAGTAATCAAGTAACCTATAATCAGTATTTGCTCTTCCTTTTGGCATTACTCAAATTTATCCAGTTTAAACATAGATGAGCTAAGAATTTTTTTTTTTTTTTTTTTTTTTTTAGACAGAGTCTCACTCTGTCGCCCTGGGTAGAGTGCCATGATGTCATCATAGCTCATCGCAACCTCAAACTCCTGGGTCAAGCCATCCTCCTGCCTCAGCCTCCTGAGTAGCTGGGACACATGTCACCTATAGGCACACCTATGGGCGCATATCACGACACCTGACTAATTTTTCTATTTTTATTAGAGACGGGGTCTCTCTCTTGCTCAGGCTGGTCTCAGACTCCTTAGCTCAAGTAATCCCCCCACCTGGGCCGCCCAGAGTGCTAGGATTACAGGTATGAGCCACTGCGCCTGGCCCAAGAATATTCTTTTGGAATACTATGACAGCATTAACATTACATTTGGAAAGAGCTTAGAATTTCTAGATCCATTGCAACACCTAAAGGGAAATTTAGCAAGGGCTTGTGCTATTTTGTAACATATGTAGACTATACTTAAGGATAATTCACTTTTATATTGTTATAAAATGCTGCTCAAAGAAAGTATGACAATTAGCTTTTCAGATCCCAGGCAGAATTAATTTAATATAGGATTGAACTCTTTGTCCTATCTTTGCCACAACCATTGGTATCTGAATCGTGAGATGCAGCAGTAGCATCCAACATTCCACAGTGTTTAATTTCAGCTTTTAACTTTTATCTTTGCTAGTTATCCTACATACTAATGCATCATTTTTGTCCATACAATTTATTTATTTCTTTATTTTGAGACAGAGTCTCGCTTTGTTGCTCAGGCTAGAGTGAGTGCTGAGGCGTCAGCCTAGCTCACAGCAACCTCAAACTCCTGGGCTCAAGCAATCCTGCTGCCTCAGCCTCCCGAGTAGCTGGGACTACAGGCATGTGCCACCATGCCTGGCTAATTTTTTCTATATATATTAGTTGGCCAATTCATTTCTTTCTATTTATAGTAGAGACAGGATCTCGCTCTTGCTCAGGCTGGTTTCGAACTCCTGACCTCGAGCAATCCGCCCGCCTCAACCTCCCAGAGTGCCAGGATTACAGGCGTGAGCCACCACACTGGGCCTCATACTACTTATAATGCCATGCAACTATTTCTAGCTGCTAAGAATTTAATTTCCTTGAAACACTTAGTCAGTAGTCATTTAACCACATGGGCATCTTTTAATTGAGCTAGTAAATATATAGTCATCCATTGTGAAACTTCCTAACTGCTACTGGAGAAGTTCCTAATCAGTCTTTCTCTTTCTTAGTACCCATCATATACTTGATTATTATTATTATTCTGAGACAGGGTCTCATTCTGTTCCCATGAGTAGAGTGTAGTGGCATTATCATTGCTCGCTACAACCTCAAACTCCTGGCCTTAAGCCATCCTCCTGCCTCAGCCTCCCAAAGTACTAGGATTACAGGTGTGCCTAGTCTGATAATTATTGAACTCAAACTTCAGCACCTGAAAAATCTCTTAACTTCAAATATTTCATTCTGAAATAGACCACTTAAAAATTTAAAGCAATAATAATGCTGGTCATGAAAAGTAACATTAATACAGGGAAAAAATATTTCAGCTGAATAACAATAATAATTAGTTTTATTAATTTAAGTTAGTAATTAACACAATTAAGGAATATCTTGGAAACTTCTCTGAAAAATTTTGACTTGGCTAACAATAATGGAAATAGTAGGTTGAACTGAACCGTGTTGTTTAATCACAGAGGACCTGCTTTTATAGATTAAATGTGTGCTTTGCTTTTAAATTGTAGGTTTGAGGACATTTTGGCATAGATTACTTGTTAACTGAATTTTGGTTTTATTTCTAAAATTAATCTTTAAAACTAAAATTAGAAATTAAAACAAAAACTCCTCTGGAACCCATACTACTAAGTGAAGTATCCCAAGAATGGAAAAACAAGCACCACATATACTCACCAGCAAACTGGTATTAACTGAGCAGCACCTAAGTGGTCACATAGGTACTACAGTAATAGGGTATTGGGCAGGGGGAAGGGGGGCGGGTATATACATACATAATGAGTGAGATGTGCACCGTCTGGGGGATGGTCATGCTGGAGACTCAGATTTGTGGGGGGAGGGGGGAAAGGGCATTTATTAAAACCTTAAAATCTGTACCCCCATAATATGCCGAAATAAAAAACAAACAAACAAACAAAAACTCCTGTTGACTTAGAAGTCAACAAGTATGAACTTGGGGCCTAGTCTGTACAGATGGTTCTTTAGCTGATTCTTAGGAATCAGAGTGACTGGTTCAGTATTTCTGTTCCTGAGATGGATCTAATAGACCCCGACAGGGGCACATTTCTAACTGAAACAGCTTCACTTGGAGGCCTGTCTCTAATCAGTCCCACCCACCTCTCTCCCAGGTCACAAAGAGGACGGCCAATCAAAGCGTGGGCAGGACGGGGGATGGGCCCACCCAGGTGTGGACAGGTTTGCTGTGCTGTATGACATGTGGACTTGGGAAGCAGCTCTTCTGGAAAACAAGCGCCAGGTATTTTTGCCTAGAAGACAAAACATCTATTAAAAACCATTCTTACAAAATCCAGTCGTTTTCTAATTTGTTTTTGTTAAGCCCAGTGGGACTTTTAGAAAAGCTCTCCATAAAGCCAATAATTATTTTAAATAATCTTAGCTAATTATAAAGATGTACTAAATTTTATTTTCTTTACTGGGGTTTCTCATCTTAAAAAATAAAATGTGAAGGACACTACTTTATCTTACAGGTGTAATTCGTTAGAGGGCTGTGGCCTTTCTTATCTGTATGCTCTTAGTGAGAATGGACGGTGATTCCATTCCCCCTCACTGCGCAGTCCCAGGGACAAGCCTTACTTTGCTAATCACAGATAAACCGACTGACCGATCATGGCCTTTACACACAGACAAATGGACCTGATCATGTTATGTCACATGGGGGAAAGCAGCTGGGCAAGGAGTGCGGAGTGCAATGAGTTGTGAGGGTGAGTTTAAAGCAATGCAATCAGTTAAGTCATCACCGTATCATGAACAGATCATATCCCAGTAATAAATGAAACACTGCAGGTGTACTGCTCTTCATTTGTGTCCTTAGCATGGATTATCAGCCCTTCTGATAGTCACCAATTATCAGGAGCTTATCCATGAAACATTAAGTATTTACTCTGACAGGTACCATTGCAGGCATTAGGGACATACAGATAAATAAGAGAAGATGTTTTCTATCTTTAAGGAATTTGTAGTCTATAAATGTTTATCTAATCTCTAAGCAAAAATTATAGCCTACTGGCTAACAGCCTACAATCGAGGCATATTCAAGGGCCACTGGGACTCCACAAAGGGGGGGGGTTGTGCTGGCAGGGACGGGCTGTTGGAATGGAGGAAATGCTAAGAAGCCTTCCCAGAGGAATAGATATTTAATCTTGTTACTAAAAGATGAGTTAGATGTTGTCTGACAGAGAAGAAAAGATTCTTAAGCAGAGGACACAGCATTCGCGATGTCAGGGAGGTGGAAATGGGAAGGGCCAGTTTGGGGATGGTAAGGAGGCAGTGTGGCTGGGTGGCAGGCACGATGGAAACAAGCTGAGCGTGTGTTTTGGGTGCAGCCTGGGAAGGGCCTGCTAATCATTTTAGAGTTTGCCTAATAAGCAAAGAAGAGCCATTAGAGAGTTTTCGTATGGAGAAACATAACTGTGTTTCCAACAGCTATCTTGGGTGTCAGTGTGGAGAATGGATTGGATTAGAGAGCCCCTGAGAAAAGTGCAGTTATTGCAACAGTGACCTAAAGAGTGAGGAGGGGGCCTGGACTAAGGATGTGGCAGTGAGAATAGGAAGGGGGAGCAGACGTGAAAACACTTTTCAGAAGTGGAAAAATGACAGGGTTTGAAGATTGCCTCTGTATGCTGGAGTAAGAGAGTAAGGGTGGAATTCAAATGATTTCCTTAGGGCCAGGGAAGAGGCTATTAACTGTAACAGAATGCAGAAGGAGGAAGAGTCTTTAGAGGAGAATAATACTGACCCTAGGACAATAAGGCTTTTGAGCACGTTTGCTAAAACCCAGGTGTGAGAGTTTGGTGGGGAGCTATAGGTTGGAAGCTCAGGAGCAGGTATGAACTGACATATGAATGTGAAGTTGAGCCACAGTAATGAATCGGAACAACTGGGAAAACCTAGAGACATCTGAATGAGTCCCTGGGTAACACCTACACTTAAGGGCCAGGTCACAGAACAGGAAGGAGTCAAATTTAAAGACTGGAGGAAAACAAGGAAGAAATAGTATTGTGAGAAGCAATGGAAAAAAGAGTTTTAATTAGGAGAGGATGGGTACAAACATGGAGTGCAGTGAAATGAGAAAAATAACTCCTAAAAACCAAGCAGATTGATCAGGCGGTCTTTGGCAGCTTTGTAGATTGCTTTCAGAAGAGTTGTGGTGGTAGAAACCGGGTTACAATGCACTATGATGTGGTCAGAGATGGGGAAGTGGAAATGTTTTCTTTGAATTGTTTTTCTAGTAGAATAGATGGTTCACCATTTCATCTACTCTCTGGTTTGTTACTCAGAATGATGTAGGTTACCCGATGTTTGGAAAACAACTAGCTGGGCTGAAAGGGTGCAAGCCTTGGACTTTGAAAACATATTCCTCTTTTCAAAGATAGCTGGCCTCTACAGAGTTTGTCTGCAACCTTAATCTGCCAATTAGAACCTTACTTTAATCAACTGAGGAAATGAAGGCTTTAGATGCACAGTGTCACTGGGGAGGCTGTGTGAAATGTCTATAAGACAGAATCCCTACATGGCAGGTTTATTGGTCCAGGCTTGAATTTTAAACACCCCCCCTTTTCTGTATTCTCTCTCTCTCTCTCCACCTTTCCTATCAGTGCTTCTAGGCCTCCTGTGGAGGGTCCAGGCGGAAGTCAATGGCGAGAGAATAGAAAGGCAGAGAGGACTGAAAAACAGATTTCTCTACACTTTAGCCAATGATTCATTCCATGCTAAGCTATCAGGGCTGTCCACCAGTTTCTTCTATGGTGAATAAAACCGTTTTAACTGAAAAACAATTGTTGAAAATATCTCCCTTCTTTCTACCCTGAGAATAAGTTTCCTATAGAAACTGAGCTATCTGTGCCAAAACTATAAAATATGACCTTCTAAGTCAGAAATTTTGTCAAAGGAGCCTATTTTTAATGGATAAGCCAGATTTGTATCTAAAGTACAATTGATTCCCCTCGGTATTGATTCTACTGCCAAGTTTCCTCAGCTGTTTTTGATTGTTAGGTATATTGATATCACTAGAGTTAAGAATTGCTTGAACATATTGGGTTCTTTTAAATCCTTGAAATAACCATATTATGTATGAAGGCTCATAAAATTAGAGCTGGTGTGAATTTAGGTGGATTAAGGGACTCTTAGAGAAGCCAGGTATCAGCTGCACCAGCTCCTAAATGACACTTTACCATCTGCTAATTCTTTCTACTGCCACTAAAGGACACATGTAAAGGATAATTGAGTTGGTGTATGCAGCACTAAAAATATTTTTATGTATTATTCCTTTGAAAATGAATAAAAAACAAATTTCTGTGACAAGTTAGGTCTAGCAATGATTTTCTATTTTGTACTTTCTGTTTTGACCTAAAATACTATTTTTAAAAGTTTTCAAATCCCAGGAAAAAAAAGTTTTTGAAGTAAAAATAATATAACACAGTAAGGTTTGAGATTATTTATTTTGTCTATTTTCCTATTCTCTCCAATATTTGATGCCTACTATCAGTGGGCATTACATATTATTTTTGCCTGAGTGTTGGCCCTTGACACACACAAGTGACATTTGACAGGCTGGGAAGACTTCTTAGACAAATACCAGCCCAGAGTTAAATGGAAACGGGCCAGTTAGCAAACAGATAATAAATAGAACCCATGAGGCAGAAAGATCATGGTCCCACCCCTGTTGGGAAAGAATTCATAATAAAATTATGCAACCATCCATCTGAGAGCTGCTTGAGGTTGAGCCCGAAGCTTGAAGAAGCCTCATCAGTTTAAAAAGAGAGCCATATTTTCCTTCTCAACAGCTAAGGTCACCAGATACAATATTGCAGGATTTGTGACATGCTAAAAAAAAACTATTTGTTACTTATCTGAAATTCAAATTGGACTGGACGTCCTACATTTTTATTTACTAAATCTGACAACCCTATCAACAACAATAGTGAGCATGGCAACTGACCCCAGGCCTCTGCAATCAATCGGATATCACCAGATCGGAATCACCAGCTAGAACCATCCCCCAACTCCCTATAAACTTCCTCTGCCAAATAACCAAACAATTGGGATCTTTGTACAAAAACAGGTCAAGGAAGTATAAATACCATAAACCAGTTCCTGGGATTGCCCTGGGCCCAGCCCAAAAGATTCAAGTTAGTCCAGAAAGAATTAGGAAAGTGATTGTTTCTTTCCTAATCTCCACCTGGGGCTGCTTGATACCCCAGCTAGGCATTGCTCCTTCATTTCTGTTTTATCTCCTGCTATTTAATAAGTAAATGTTATAGGAGAGCAGAGCCTGTACACAAGGTAATTTAGATCACCCTGCTTGCTTCATATTCCTCAGGGCTCACTTAAAGGCAAGGGGATCTCCACCTTCCCTGCCATCTGGCTCTCGATGTGTGAATTTCTAGCCTGTGGACCATCTTCTGTGGCTTGAACTTTTAGGATCCTCTTGTGTTTTCATTCTCATGCTAAGGTTGATCTAAGATCCCTTATGCCAATGCTTCCCAAAGGTCATCCTACAAAACTTGGTGCCAAATAAAGTGCCCCAGGCTCCTTCCTTCCTCCCTGAACTGAGCCTTAGCATCGGGCCCTCTCAATAAAGCAGCATTTGATTCCTAACGTGCTATTCATTCTCAAGTGTTCAGCTCTCTTGTGTAGAGGAGGAAAAACTTTTTCCTCTGCCTTCTTAGATTCAGTGTTCAGTGCCTGGGCTGTGAAAACTAAACGTACCAAAGACAGATTAACAGGAGAAAGGGTTTATTATGTACTGCGTCGATCAGCACTACTTATCTTGGCCGAGGGGCCCAGCTTGGTATTCAAACCCAGTGATCTCTGAAGAGCTTTTTCTGCTTAGCATCATGACTAATCACACACAGAATAGAAATTCCTTAAGCTCACAGACAAATGTAAAAGCAAAATAAAGAGGCATCTCTTTCTGAATTCCCACACTAAGAACGCTCTTCAACTGTTAGTGTCTAGAAGCTTTCTTTAGTTTTTAGAAAAGGCTTGTGAACCCCACTAAAACCTAAGCTCCACTGGGATTTTGCACACTTGGTGGCTTTGAGAGTTCTGTTTATTTCCAAGGCCCTTTCTAGAGGAGTCCAGCCTGGGGTAAATCATTTTGTATTTAGGAAGCACTTTTACCCTCAGCCTTCCATTCTACCATCCCCATCATTTTTATGTAGGTGAAATTTGGGCAAGCTATGAAAGAGAAGGGGTCAGAAACAGGCCTGAGGATGTAGAAGGCAAGAAGCCACCTCCCCAGCTTTGGTGATAGAATAAATGGAGGAAGGAGAATGGGTCCTTAAAGAAAAGAGATATTTGATGAAGTGCCTTTGAATGTGTTGCCTTATTGGAGCTTATAATTATTACATATTATGTCATTGATTATATAATCCCCTTTTTATTTGTGGAGACCAGGGGAAGAGGGGATGGATGCAGAAGGGCAAATTCAAATCTCATTCTGGCCCCAAAGCGTGTGTTCTTTCCCTTGCCCTCCCTAATTCTGCCTGTGGGCCCACTGATTGCACTGAGTCCTAGCGGTACTGCTTCTGCCCCTCTTGTTGCTGGGCCCTCGGGCTGCCTCCGTTGTTCCCTAACTATCAACCTTACTTGCAGCTTCTCGACAGTTACTTTGAAGCCTACCAGCACACGTTGGACCCCGAGGAGAGGTTTGCTTTAGCACAAGTAATGACGGACATCATGCACCGGCGCCCGGGCTTTGATCTCAGCCACCCTTATTTTATTAAGGCCTACCAGGATGCATGCACCTGCCTGAGGCTTCACCTGCAGCTAGTGAGGGGCATCCTCAACCAGCAAGTAAGTACAATTGGGTTTGTAAACTACTACATGTGAGAAGAGGATGGAAAGCGCAGGCCAGAAATGAAAATAGTGTTTTCCTACCATTGCAGATCTGGAATCCGGGTTTTCTAGGGCGGCATGTTCAACATGTTCATTTGTAAGCTCATTCATATTGTTGGATTCCAAGTACAGCTGTGGTCTTAAAGGAAGATTTCTACCCCTATTTACAGTTATTGGTCCACAAGGAATCAATGATCTCAGTTTTTATTACATCATAGGGCTTACCAGAAGAACTAATGATACATCTTTTCAAGACATTAATGTATAAAATTGTGTTTATTTAAAAATTTTTGTGATTATTTTTAGGACACTGAAAGAAACAATCACATCGTGTGTTCTCTAGGGAAAAGCCAATATCATGGAGCAAGCGGAGACAAAGGATTGTTGCAACCTGGTTGGAATTTTTTCCATGCAGTGAATTATTTAACAGAAAGAAATTTTCCCTTTCACCTCTTAAAATTATCTGCATTTGGTTGCATTTTTGCTTCTCTTGGCTGACTGACTTAGACTCAGAGACCAGCATGTCTCATTGCAAACGAGTCTTCAAAACAATGTCTGGGTAAAACTTAGTCAAATGATAAAGAGACACAAAGGAATGAGATCCTTCTCATGTCAAGACTCATAACTCATGTCCATGGGAAAGTTTAACTTTTCTAATTTTAACATTTATGCTACATTTTTAGATAGAGCATCAGAGGGAGTATGTGCAGAGGCTTTGGCGAGATGATCATTCAGACAATAGCAGTACATTTGGACTTCCCCTTAACATAATTTGCAAACAACTTATTTCCATCAACAATAGCTAGTAAGTTGGCATTGTCTTTTACATTTATATTTTACATTTAGTCTTCTAGCTTAATTAAGGGTATAGTGTTAAATCTAAACACTGCTTTATAAGTACCTGTCAAGTATTTGGGGAGATGAGAGAAATAGGTCTAAAAGCCACAAGAGGGATTCAAATATTGAGTATCTGTTTGATTTGTAAATAATAAAATAAATAGGAGACTGGAATTTAAACTTACGCCACTGGGTGCAAAATCATCATTCCCTTGATAAGTCCTGGGGGGAAAAAGCAATTGCTCTTGAAATGCTGCTATAGGATTTAATCAGCACTAAAACACAGGCCCACATATATAAAACTTGGATGTGCTTCAAAGTTTCTTAAAAAGTAATTTCGTTATTCTAGCAAGTGTCACTAAAGAGGTTTCTGCAGACTTGCCTTGGGACTCCCACCCTTTCAAGGAGCAGAGTTAAATTCCCTGAGGCCACTCAGAGAGGGCATACGCCTTGTCGCCCACCCAACATATAGCATGACCAGCCCCCTCATTCCCTTCCAGCCTTGCAGGGGGAGGTGACAGGGCAGCAGCTGTGGTACTGCAGATAGTCAGGGTGCCGTGAGAGCTGAGAGCTGAGATTCTATCCTCATTTCTTGAGAAAGAGCCCCAGGCTTCTAGGCACAAGAGTCTGCATTTTCTCCATAGCGTTTTCTTAGGGCTGAATTCTTCTCTGCAATAAACTTAAGACACCAGCTGTGTGTGCGTAGCTTGCTGCTATGGCAAGAATCTACTGTTCAGGAAATGGTTTTTGGCAGAACAGGCTAGGGCTATATGGATGTTAAAACCTGCCAGAATAGTCTCAGAAGTGAATGTTACTTGCTTGGTGAGATTCCTTTCCAGACTTTGGGCTATATTTTTTAAAATGCAGGACTGAGAAGGATCCTATTTGCATAGATTTAAAGGGAAATGTTATGTTCTTCAGTTCTTTGTAGGTATGGAAGGACCCTTGACTTGTGCTGTGTCCTTTATTTCCAAAGGAATAACCTATTCTGGGCTCATACATTTATAAAACATAACATCCTTACATCATCCAGTATGAATGATTCCAACAGTTGTATACAGAATTTAAAAATTGTCTTTGTCCATTAACATTTTGGGAAACAACGGAAACAGATTCAAGTGAAAAATAGAAACTAATAACCATGGGGATTATTATTTTTTTATTTAGTCACTTTTCTTTTGAGTTATTTTGTTTTCAGATATTTGACTAAAACTATTTAGTGAAATATTGACAGTTTTGCTGTATACAGTCTTAATAGTATTCTTATTGGGCATTTAGAATACACACCCATGTCTTTCAGTTTTAAAAGGATTCCCAGTAAAGCAAAGAGTACGCTGTATAACCCAGTGGGTTCCCCGGACAGACTCTGAGGTCCCTCTGAGCTCTCAGTATTTTAAATAATGCTCTGGACCTAGAGGACCTGTTTTACTGGTCTATAAAAATATAAAATTCGAATACCTTCAGAGATAGATTAAATTCTTTGTTGTGTCAAATTGCCATTCATTGTTCCTCTTCTTCAAGCCCCGCTTTGAAAAATGTCTATCTGCTGGAGTTCCACCCTTCCCTCGGCCTGGCGGCGCTCATCCCCGGGGCCCTCGAGCATCTCCTCCGAGAGGCCTGCCGCGCCCGCAGGCCCACGTCGGCCGGTGGCCTCGCCGTGCTAGAGCGACGCGTCCTGCGGCTGGCCCTGGACCTGTGGCTCACTCCAGCCAAGCCCGAGGCCTGGTATAGCGCTCAGCTCCAGAAAGATGTAGGTTCTTCCTGAAGGGGGTAGTTGGGTCTTTGGCAAAAAGAACGCTTCCTTCCAGATGTTACTACTTAGCTTTGTTTTTCTGTTTGGCTCCATTCCCCACAATTTGGCCAGAGACAGATCACAGTCATAGGCTTTGCCAAAATTTTTATGTGATTTGTAGAGGGGATGCAGGGGATAGAGTCAAAGTTTCTAATTTATAAGGATGCAGCGACACTTAAAATGAAAAGAATGATATATATATAGGTACGTGGAAAATGTTTTCTGGTTTGTTATTTAGATTTTAACAATATTTTAAATTAAAAATTATATATTTTCTTTTCACTAAGACTCATCCTAAAATTTGCTCTTTTTTTTTTTTTTTTTTTGAGACAGAGTCTCGCTTTGTTGTCCAGGCTAGAGTGAGTGCCGTGGCGTCAGCCTAGCTCACAGCAACCTCAAACTCCTGGGCTCGAGTGATCCTTCTGCCTCAGCCTCCCGAGTAGCTGGGACTACAGGCATGCGCCACCATGCCCGGCTAATTTTTTTTTTATATATATATATCAGTTGGCCAATTAATTTCTTTCTATTTATAGTAGAGACGGGGTCTCGCTCTTGCTCAGGCTGGTTTTGAACTCCTGACCTTGAGCAATCCGCCCGCCTCGGCCTCCCAAGAGCTAGGATTACAGGCATGAGCCACAGCGCCCGGCCTAAATTTGCTCTTTTTTGTCTTGAGTCAAGTCCCAGCTACTCAGGAGGATGAGGCAGGAGGATCACTTGGGCCCAGGAATTTGAGGTGGTTGTGAGCTATGCTCACACCAGTACACTCAACACCAGGCAACAGAGTGAGACCGTGTCTCGAAGAAGAACAGAAAAAAACCTTTGTATACATATTGGCAGATTGCTTTCCAAAAAGTTGTGCCAACTTATAATGCCACCAATAATGTACAAAAGTACCAGTTCTGCTATATAGTGTTAGGCAAAAGCATATAATGTATGTTCTAATATCTACATATGCATAAGAGGACACATTATGCAGTAAATTTGCATTTCCTTGCTATTTATTGAGATTAAATGTTCTTCCAAATGTTTTGTTACTATTTTTATAAATTTTTTTTTTGTTTTCCTTTATTTATCTGCTGGAATCCTAATGTCATTCCTATCTACTTACATGAGCTTTTTTTAAATAAAAACTTTTACTTCTTTGTCTATCATTTTCTGCAAATATTTCCCCATTTGTCTTTCTATTTTTTTAACAGAAATTTATTTTCATGCAGTCAAATCTATTGATCATTTCCTTTGTGATTTCTTCTATACTCCTAAATTTAGAAAAAAATCTTCCTCCAGATGTTTCATATTTGTCTTATTGTAATTTTTTTAAGGATTTGGTTTTATTTTAAAAACTTTTAAAAACATTTAACTACTTTAAAATTTCACTGGAGAGAGGGAGAGAGAGAGACTGCATGTGTGTATGTGTGTGTGTGAGAGAGAGATATGTGAGGTACAAGTTAAAATTGAATTTTTTCCCAAATTACCAGCCATTTATCCTACGACGATTCATTGAAGATTTTCTCACATTGACTATGGTACCATATTTTTAAAATGTATTTGAAATTCTCTTATAAATTATAGTGAATATCTGGGATACCTGTCTAGTCTCTCACTGATGCCAAATAGTTTTAATTAAAATTTCTGAAATGTGTTCAAATTTGCACCTTGAAGTGATAAACATTCAGATAAACTGATGTTTATCTGAATTTTATCTGAATTTTCTGTATTGGGTCAGAAAATGGAGGAGGGATTGCCCTCAGAAGACAGGCAGGAATGTAATAGGTCTCTTTGTTATCACTCTGGAAGACTTTAAAAACCTAGCAGTAGCATTCTTGAGTAGACAGGTGCTTTGGTAGATAAGCAGGTGACAAGGGAGCTTATCTGCCCTTGGGAGCCAAACAGGGAAAGGCAGGTAGGGGATCCCCAGAATGGACATTGCTGGGCGTGGTATGTTAGAGGACAGCAAAGACGTTAGAGCAGAGGCACTCACCAAGGCAGAAGGATGTTAAAGGACAACGTGGTCGCTTCACAGGTCACTCAGGGCCTGCTCTGAGTGCAGGAGGACTACAAAGGCAGTTGGGCACACTCTAAAGTAGGGGTCCTCAAACTACAGCCTGAGGGCCACATGCAGCCCACCAGGGACATTTCTCCCATCCTGCCCGCCGGGTGTTTTTGCAGCCGCTGCCTGTCCTGCTTAGCAGCCGACTCGTCCCGGGCCCACAGTGCGCATGCGTGGAATGTGCGCCACACTCTCCAACGGACCTCCAATGGTCTAGGGGACAGTGAACTGGCCCCGTCTTTAAAAAGTTTGAGGATTCCTGCTACTGAACTTGGAATTAGGAAGCCCAAGTTGGCTATTAGTACTGCCATGTGACTTTGGAAAGTGTCAGTGTTGCTTCCAATCCCTCGTTGATAAAAGGGAATAGTGGCATCTGAGATGCCTACTTTATGGGGATCTTATGCAAATAAAAATGAGTTAATAAATGTAGAAAAACACTTTACAATTTTGAAACTGCAATAACAGGGGATATTTAAACCCCTGTTTAAAAAGTTATTGTTATTGGCCAAGAAAATACTTTTTAAAAGCAGAGATTTCTATTTAGGTTGTCTATGGAATTTCTAGTATTTTTTATTTAGACTTGAAACATTTATCATAATGTAACAGCAAATACTTTTGCATCTATTAACTCATTGAACCCTCTCTACAGCCCTATTAGGTAGTTATTATCTATTAGTATCTAGTAGATACTGTTGTTATCCTTATCCCCAGTTTATAGATGAGAAAACTGTGAAGGCAAAATTGAGTAAATTGCTCCAAATCTTACAGCTTGTAAGTGGCAGAGCTAGGACTTGAGGCCAGGAAAACTGGATCCAGAGTCTGTAGCACTGACAGTATTTTTTTTTTTAAGAGACAGGGTCTCACTCTGTTGCCCAGGCTGACCTGCAATGGTGCCTTCACAGTTCACTTCAACCTTGAACTCCTGGGCTCAAGTGATCCTTCCGCCTCAGCCTCCTGAGTATCTGGGACCACAGGCACACCACCATGCCTGGCTAATTTTTCTTATTTTTTTTAGAGACAGAGTCTCTCAGTGTTGCTTAGGCTGGTCTCAAATACCTGGCCTCAAGTGATCCTCTTGCCTCGACCTCCCAAAATGCTGGGATTATAAGCGTGAGCCAACATGCCCAGCTGAGAGTATTTTGTTTTAATGTGGAATTTCTTCTTTTATGTTTTAAAAAGTACTTTGCTTGCTTTCAGCTGTTTTCAGCTAAAGTGATGGGAGATCCCTTTCTCGTGGAGGAAATAGGCCTGCTTGCACTCAAGTCTGCAGCAGATGAAGGACAGAAACAAGGACAAGATTCTCATGTGCTGCAACTGGAGACGTTTTCCAAACTTCTGGAACTCGTGACCCTGCGCCACCGGCTGGTAGAGCTGAGTGTGGAGAGTGCACACTTAGCTCGGTCAGTAGGGGAATGGTGGATCCAGGTGGAATATAAGTTTGGTGGCAAAACCTGGGGAATAACACACCATGGGTCTTCCTGCCTACAAGCCACGTCCCCTCTCTGCTCCAGAGCAGCTAGAATGAGTTTTCTAAATGGCTAAAATGACCACTGGCTCCCTCGTTCCTTCTTTTTTGCAAGCCTCCCCATGTTCCCCTCTGACCACTCAGGTAGGCTAAGTCCTCCTACTGGCACCTGGGTTTCCTCTCCATTCAGCACATTTTCTCGTAATTAGATGCTTAATATTGGCGTACTGGTTTTCCTGTGAGCATAAGCTCTCCTTGAATGCAAAAGCCCCATCAACATTGTTTACCATGATATCCCATTACCTGGAATGGGGCCTGAGCCACACCAGACACTCAGGGAATATGGGTTGAATTTGCTCTTGAATGCAATGAAGGAGAATAGCAGAGGGCCTAGAGAAAGGAGAGAGATGAGTCAGTGACAGCATGTATTAATAGGTCTGGTGGGTTTAGTGAGTAGAAGGAGAAATTAATGAGTTATGTTTTAGGTGCAAGTATGAAATGATGGTAAGGTGTCAAGCATGCATGTTCCATAAGCAGAAAAAATATGAAACTAGAGGGTTTGTTGCAAATATGTATGAGTGCAGGTGTCAGAAAGAAAAATAAGTAAAAATAAGAAAAAAAGAAAAAGAAGTAAAAAAATGACATGAGTGCTGTTGTGCCCTGGTTCTCTTGAGAGGCCCTTGTAGACATAAAGAGTCCAGTCACCCACCACCAGCCATTATTAAGAGCCTTCCGTGGCCAGGGTCTATACTGGGGACTTCATGTATATTATTTCACTTAACTCTCAGAATATCCTTATGAGGTGGGTTACATTAACATTTTATCAGCAAGGAAATAGAGGTTCATAAAATTAAGTAATTTGTCTAAGATCATACAATCAGAAAGTAGTAAGAGCAAAATTCAAACTACTGGTCAAATATATTATTAACTTCTCTGCATAATTTATGATCCTTGCCTGAAGGGAGCTCATAATGAAAAATTACCCATAATGCAGTATAATGATACGTAATGTCTACTCATATGAACAAAAAGCTAAGGGAGTACAGAAAAGGAGGTGTTTCATTCTTTCTAAATGGATCAGGGAAAGTTCCCTAGAAGATGGGCTATTAGGGGTTGAATTGTGTCCCTCCAAAATTCTCATGTTCAAGTCCTGACCCCTAGTACCTCAGAATGTGACCTTATTTGGAGATACGCTCTTTACAGAGTAATGAAATTAAACTGAAGTTATTAGGGTGGGTCCCAATCCAATACGACCAGTGTCCTCATAAGAAGAGGAAATTTGGACACAGACACACAGAGGGAAGACCATGTGAAGGCAGAAGGAGAAGACAGCCATCTAGAGCCAACGAGAGAGGCCTGGAACAGATCCTTCTCTCACAGGAACCAACCCTGCTGACACCTTGATCACTCACTTCTAGCCTCTATGACTGAAACAATAAATTTCTATTGTTTAAGCCGCTTAATTCTTAGTGTGTTTCTGTGGTACTTTGTTATAGCAGCCCTAGCAAACTAATATAGGTGCCAAGAATTAAGCCTTCATGTGCCAACTTCTCAAGAGGGAGGAATGTGTTAGAAGTGGGGTGTTAGGGAAGGGGGAAAGCATTGTAGACATGTATGTAAGGCTGAGATGCCAGAGGGACAACTACATGGAGCCATGCATCAGGCCCCATGGACTTGGGATCGGAGTTCAGAGTCTCGAGTCGGGAGAGAGATGAGGGTCACAGGTTTTTACACGAAGGATTGGTCTGAGGGCCTGGGGTTGCACGTACTCCCCAACCAACTAGGGGATGTAGTGGATGAGAAGAGGGCCAGGTTTGGAACCCATCAGAATTTGAAAACAAGGAGGAGGAGAAGCCAGTGAAGACAGAGAGAGTGGTCGTTAGGCAGGAGCAAGCAGATCCCGGATCCAGGAGAACAAAGATGTTCCTCAAGGAGGGGACAGAGAGATCAGCTGTGAGGAGCCCAAAGAGAAGATAGTGAAGGTTGTATTGAGGCACATTGGTGACCTCATGAGGACTCTGAGGTCAGCGGCTGGCTTGCAGGAAATGAGAGTTGAGAAAGCATTCAAGCATATCTCCTACCATCTGTAACTGTCACAGCAAGAGCAGAACATGAGACCTTTGTGACTCATTCACCTCACACGGTCCTGGGCTCACTCTTGTTTGGCTTTTGTTTTTGTGCTTGTTCAGATGTTTTGGTTTTCTTGCCACTTGCTTTTCCTTTTAGGAGAAAGCACTAACAAATGTCTTTGGCTCTTTTTTTTTTTCTTTTAGGCTCTATAAGGAATTGGCATTGGAGATGGGTTTTGAAGAGTTCCATCTGTATCTGAGGCCTGTTCACTTTGAATTTGCATCACACAAGGACAAGGTGGACCAACCAACTCCTGTCTTTATAACCTCTCTGCTGGAGGACAGCAGTCAGGTAGATAGGTGAGCTTGAGAGGGTCAAAGGGAAAATAATGTAGTGGTAGAATCAATAACCAGTGAAAAATAATCCCTCTCACCGTTGGACATGCAAGTGCAATCACATTTCTAAATTTTCTTCTTTATAGTCTATCTGCTATGATGCTGGGTTTTTTTCTTTTCCTTTCTTTTTTTAATAAGAGGGGGGAAAATAAGATCTCTGTTGAGGAGGACAATCAGATTTAAAAGCACTGAGTAACTGAGAGATGAAAACACCACGTCAGAGAACGCAAATCTGATGAAATCACAGGCTCAGCAGCTTCCCAGAACATGTTACTTCCAGGTAGAAGGGGGTGTGAGGGTCGGTCTGACAGAGCAAGAGCCATGGATCAGAAGTTCAGGTTTCTTCTCTCACTGTCTTTGGAACCAGAAAGAAGTCACGTAAGTTTTCTGAGCAGTTGTTTCCTTGAAACTATACCACATTGTATAAATCTAACATCTGCCAGACTCCTTTGTTGGTTAGTGGCAGAAGCCAACTCAGACCAGTGAAACCTCCCTCTCATGCCCATAGATTCAGCCCATTGCCTGAAAGAAAACACTTTTGCTAGGAATAGATCATGAATCTACTCAGTCCGGGGAAGGAATCTTTTTTTTCCTCATAGAGTCAGCCTTTGATGTGTAGGGAGGAGAAACTTCTGTCTCCCTCTTCTTTCCTTCTCTGCTAGTCTGCCCTTCCCCCTAGGGGAAGGAAAAAGTGACTCCAAGGAGGCAAAGTCACCTCTGTTTTGCTAATGTGGATCACTGCTTAAAACACATCTCTCATGTGTTAGTAAGATAAAGGAGCAGGGGTGGAAGGAAGGGGTGGATGATAGAATATAGTATCCCAGGATTTCTCAACTTTGGCACTACTGAAATGTGGGGCTGGATAAGTCTTTGTTATAGGGGACTGTCCTGTGTGACTTAGGTTGTTTAGCAGAATTCCTCACTTCTACCCAGTAGATGCCAGTAGAACCCCAATACCCCACACCTCTCTTCCACTGTTTCTGACATCAAAGATGTCTCCAGACATCGCCAAATATATCCTACAGGCAAAAAAAAAAACACAAAAAAAACCCTCCCTGCACTATCCTGCCACACTAGCTAAACCAAAACAGAACTCACTGTAAGGACATGGAGATATCTGCAGAAGCCAAGGCAGGAAGTGTGATTGGGCCTCGGGTGAGGCTAGGTCTCCAGCTGGAAAAAAATGTCTGGAGCCACACTGTTCTCTGGCTCTTCCAGGTCCTCCTGCTGAGTTAGTATTTTATACTGCTGTAAAAATAGGGCACATTTTTGTTCAGTTGAAATCCACCAATTGGCACAAACTCTCTGAATGCTCTGTGGTCTGGCCAAGCCATGATTGGTCCTCCCAGTGATGATCCAGAGGTGCTGCAAGAGAAGGGGAACCTTCTGAATTCCCAGAGCAGGGTATATGCATTCAAAGAATTGTGTCTTGAGTTTGCATTTATTTAATGTATGCTAATTCCTTAAAGTTGCCACTTTGGTGTGCTGTTATAACAACAGCATATATAGTTGTCCCTCGGTGTTTATGGGCGATTGGTTCCAGGACTCCCTTCGTTACCAAAATCCAAGGCTGCTCAAGTCCCTTATATAAAATGGTATAGCATTTGTGTATAACGTGCTCACATTCCCCCTTATACATTAAATCATCTCTGCATTACTTATAATGATTAATATAATGTAAATGCTATGTAAATAGTTGTTATACTATATGGTTTTTGTTTATATTATTTTTACTGTTGTATTGTTACCTTTTGTTGTGTTATTTTTCTAAATATTTTTTATCTGTTGTTGATTGAATTCATGGATGAGGAACCCATGGATATGGAGGGCCAACTACACCAGACATCATGAGTATTGTGACTTACATTTTAAAAAGCACATTCATGCATATTATCCCACTTAATATGAGATAGGTGATATCCCCATTTATAGATGAAGAAACAAAGATTGTTAGATATGAAATTACTTGAAAACGTTTCATAGTTATAGACAAAGGACCATGTCCCAATGTGAGAACTTGGCTGTAAAGACTATTTAGATGGTTGTTGGAACCACAGGAGAAAGTAATAATTGGACAGCATTTAGGAGAGTATTCAATGGAAAGAGTCAGTGAGGGATCCTGAACAGCTCTGGTCAAGAAGAGAAAAAACAGGACAGAGTAGTGTAAGGGTGATCAAGGAAAAGAATTTCAAACATTGTGGCATGGTTACCACAACCAAACCGCAGAGAGATCAAGTCCAGTAAGGACTGAAAAGACCCCAGAGTCCTTATGGTCTTTCGATTGAAATATCATCTTGTATAAAACTTTGCATTTGCTATTACTACTGACTTTTCAGATCTGATCACATGCCATTCTGTTCCCTCAGAATGGGCATTTCTTAATCAGTGGCATGTCACATCAAAACAACTTCATATTTCTTCTTGCAGATATTCTCCTCCTACTCTTGTCTTAGCCATCTCTGAGTTAGATGATAACCAAGTTGGCAAATTTAGTTTTTATACAAAAGAAGGCATCCTTAAGGTAAACCATTTAATTTATTTTTTAAAAAAGAAAATAAACTAAAATAAAGCAATTTGCTCATGTATTCCTTTAAAAAAAATCGTAATACTTATGCATATAAATTTAGCTCCCATCTATAAGAAAAGCTTCCAACTTCATAATTAATAATGATGGTTGTCTTAGTTCATTTTCTGTTGCTATTACAAAATACCTGAGACCTGGTAATTCACAAAGAAAATAATTTTATTTAGCTCATGAATCCATGCTTAATTCATGTATTTACATGTTGAATAAGTGGTGATCTCAACCCTCAACCTCACCTCCTTCTTTATGCAAGAAATGCCTAACACCTTTCATGTTTTCTTTATTTAGCTCTTGCTCCATTCAGGAGTGGAAAATATGCAAGTGACCCTTGCATGCCAAGCTGCTCATAAAAATGCTTTGATGGTGGCTGTCCAGCAGGTGTACTTCTATCTTGTCCCTCGAGGGGACCATCCTGCCCATGTCAAGGTCAGCCTGCTTGATAGAGAAGCTGGAGTCATATTACCACTACCACCAGCTAATGTCAGGCTGCCCCTTTGCTTTCTTCCTCTCTCTCTTCCTTCCTCCTTACCTTCCTTCCTTCTTGTTTCTCCTTCTCCCTTTCTCCCTCTCTCTCACCCTCTCCCTCTTTCCTCCTCTCTTTTTATTTTTCTTACTTTCCTCTTTTCTTCCCTCTCTTCTTTCCTATTTGTGAATCAATGTACAACAAAATCCTTACTGGATCTCTTGATTTTCAGGGATGTGCTAATACTTTTTCCTTTATGTGTAACTCTATGATATTGACTGACTAGAATCATGCAGCAGAAAATATCCTGTTCCCAACCCTTACCCTCTGTAGATAAATGATTCCATTGTTTTCTGGTTTACCCTTCCCATAATTCTTTTTGCAAAAGTAAGCAAATACATTTGAATCTTCTTTTTTACTCAAAAGGTACCATAATATATACACTCCTTTTCTCCAGATTTTTTGGATTTTTTTGTTTGGGTTATTGAGATATAATTCATATAACATAAAATTTACCCTTTTATAATGTATAATTCCATGGTTTTTAGTATATTCACAAGGTTGTGCTGTCATCACTGTTATCTAATTCCAAAACATTTTAATCACTCCCTAAAGAAACCCTGTACCTATTAGCAGTCACTCCCCTGCTCAGTCTCTAGTAACCACTAATCTACTTTCTGTCTCCAAAGATTTGCCTAGTCTGGACATTTTATATAAAAGGAATCATATAACATGTGGCCTTTTGTGTCTGGCTTTTTTCACTTAGCATAATGTTCTCAAAATTTATCCATGTTGTGCAGGTATCAGTACTTCATTCCTTTTTATTGGTGAATAATATTTCATTTTATGACTATACCACATTGTGTTTATCCATTCACCAATTGACATATGTTGGGTTGTTTTACTTTTGGGCTGATAGGAATAATACTACTATGAACATTTGTGTATAGGTTTTTGTGATGACATATGTTTTCAGTGTTCCTGGATACATACCTAGGAATGGAATTGCTTAGGTCATATGGTAACTTTATACTTCATAATTTGAGGAACTGTCAAGCTCGATTAATTTATAACTGTCGAACTCAGCAGACTTTAGACAATTGCACTCTATTCTGGAAATAGTCACATTTAGTGCCTCACCCCGTCATTGTGCAAAGGGTTATCTCTCTTCCTGCCACTCCTCCTCTCTCACATACCCAGGCGTTTACATGTGTTTGGATTCAGTGTGGCTGTGAGATCATTTTATAGCTAGTACTGCAGGGTTTATACATCCAACAAATTTAATTCATTTTGGCTTAAAACATTCTAGGAAATAGGTTCAGATCTGAGAAATCATGGTGGCTTGGGTCCAACCAGAAGAAGACATTCCCGAATTGTGAATGGCAGAGAGAGCTTGCTGTTAGCTCCAAGTCCCAAAGCCCCAGACACCCTTACTCATTCTTCAGAAAGATTTCAGGCTACCAAAAGGTACTGTACCTGGATGGGGCTGGTATTGCTTAACAAAAATGTCGTCTTTTAAGTCAATTGATAAAGTAGTGTGGGATTTAAGGAGTCTAAACTCTCAGAGTGGCTGGCATGTGTTGTATTTTTTAATACCTTATATAAAGACCTTGTGTGAAAACTGAGAAGGCTCACCTCCTTCCAGTATACTCCAATCTATGAAGGACAGTCAACAGTTTCTAATTTTAACCTCTTTTCTGCTCTTTCTCCTCCTCTCTTCTCTTTTTCTGTCTCTTTCTCTTTTCCTCCTTCAACTTTAAACTTCAAAGAGGTGTATGCTTTCCAAACTTTGAAGAGGTAGATTACAAGGAAGAAGAGTTAGAGGCCTCTCCAAATTTTCCACATACTGTCTTAAATTGAAAAGCATAGAACTGCCCTCACTATTCTAACAAAGGTTTTAGCATTGCTTAGAACAATAGGACGGTGAGTTGTCAGAGAAGAGTGGCCTCTACAGAGACATGTCTATAAATCAGGGATTCCCTATTCTGTCTTGATCTCTTTTCACCATGACAGGGACAGATATTCATATTCTGTAATAATTATGATTACTCTGAGTATTTTATTGGGGCCTACCAATGATACTCTAATTTAATTCTGGCAAATTTAGAATAAAAAATAATAACAGGCAAAGCAACTCTGCTACTCAGGATGACATTAATCTGCCACATGGCCAAAATTCAGGTGCCTTAAGTTCTCCAGTGTGGATGGAAGGTTTAAGACCAATATATCTAGTCATAAGCACCCCTGGGAGGCCACTTAGCCGAGGTATCCCTACAGTTAAGGCCAGGAGGGCACAAGGGGACGTGGGTAGTACAAACACTAGCACAAGCTGGACTGTGGAGTTTGGGACCAAGGAGGGACTGCTTCAGACACATGGGGGTCCCCAGGAAGGATGGCGACACATCAGCATCCCTGGTGAATAATCAGAAACACTTGAAGCAGGTGAGAACCATGAAGACAGACCCACCTGCCCTCCTGCTGCAATGCCCAGTAACATGAGTTATCTTTGTGCTAAATGTCCACTTACCTCTCACCTTGGCCTCTCACATCTCTGCTCACTTGTCAGGGCTCCAGAGGCCTTCGTGTCTATTCAGCTAGAAAAGGTGGGGCTGCGGGACATGATGCTGAACGCCTTCCTCCTCAAGCAACAAACCGCGACTGACAGAATGCGGAGCCCCGTGAGTGTGCAGTGGGAAGTGCTCCTGAGAGCACTCGTCTCTTTCTACATCTGAGCAAATAAAAATTCTTAACTTGGAATCTGTTGCTTTCAACCTATTTAGCTAGGACCATTGAAAATACATCCCAAAGAACTGAAAAGGGGCCGGGTGGGGTGGCTCACACCTATAATCCTAGCACTCTGGGAGGCCGAGGCAGGTGGATCTCTCAAGATCAGGAGTTCAAAACCAGCCAGAGCAAGAGCAAGACCCCGTCTCTACTAAAAATAGAAAGAAATTAATTGGCCAACTAAAAATATATAGGAAAAATTAGCCAGGCATGGTGACACATGTCTGTAGTCCCAGCTACTCTGGAGGCTGAGGCAGGAGGATTGCTTGAGCCCAGGAGTTTGAGGTTGCTGTGAGCTAGGCTGACGCCACAGCATTCTAGCCTGAGCAACAGAGTGAGACTCTGTCTAAAAAAAAAGGGAAGTTCATTAAGAGATAGAAAGGAATTAATTCAAGCAGATTATTCAAAATGTTATTAAAATGTCATGTTATTAAAGAGGTATGCATTTTTCCAATGCCATACTTGGTTTTGTCACTTTCTGAATGAATTAGTTTCAGTACCTGCACTGGAAAATTAGCCCCCTCCAGGGGTTCAGGGGGGTTAGACAAAGTGAGCAAGGGCTCTCACCTGGCAACCATCTGGTTATCTTGGTTTTCCAGACACTACTGCCATGTTTCTGTTTAAAGGTTTTTATATTAGCCTAATCTGTTGAAAAATACTATAAAACTCAAAGCTTTAGTCAGTTAAAATTATTCCTTAATTTTATGAATATCATTTCATTATTCATTAATGTTTTGATGAGGAAATCATTATGCTAATGCCTAATGCATAGTTATTTGGGAGAAAATTGATAATGTTTATAAACTCTAGGCTTTGTCCCTACCTGTGACTAAAAAGGGAGGACTTAAATTTACTTAATCCAGTTCTACAAATGGGATATGATGGAGTCCAGACCTGCTAATTACTGTTCAACAATGATGAAGGCAAAGGGCCCCTTCTAATAAGGAAGTCTCAAAAAATATTGACCAAGTGGAAAAACATAGTAGTTCATTAAATGCTGTTCAGGATAATCCAACACCTATCAGATCAGAAAGAGCTCAGGCAATATAATTACCTATATCACTTTTGTCAGGGTCTGGGATTTGAGCCTACTTCCTAGCTGATAAGTTAACTTTTTACTGTTCCATAGATGCTGGCAGAAGACACAAGACTCGTAGGTCAAATACAAAGAACTTTAATACTCACAGCAGAGCAGGCAACATGGGCTAAATATTTCTATCAGTTCCCCTTGCCTCCCAAGTCTCATGGAAGACTATCTGCACACAGTGGATTTGTGTCACCGGAAAACACTGAACTTGGGGAACCCTCCTCTTTTATAGCAAATCTGATCTTTTTCCTAGGGGGAGCCATTATCTCATCCTTCAAGATTGCTCTCTGCAAACACAACCCTGAGAAATGGTTGTGAATTGGAGTGGTCAGGGCCTTGCATGCTTGGCATACTCAACAAGGTGTGCAGGAGCAGGAGAGACCCACGGAGCAGCGTGTCTCCCAACACATCTCCTCCTAGGAAGAATGTCCCATGTCTCTGGCCTTCTTCTGCTTGAAGTTTGCTATACGTTTGCACACATGTGTTAGGATGGGTATTTCTTATGGCCAACTGTCTAATAGAACTATCATTCTCTTTTATACAGGATGAAGTTGGAAAAGTCAAGAGAGACGTTATAGTTGACTATTGTCAAAAGTAAGTATGGTATATGTGAGTGACACGTGCTGCTTTCTCTGACTCTGAATGCGATGACCAGCAGCATGATGTAGAAAGCCTGACAATGATTCAGGTGGTTTGTGTTTAAATAAAGCACAGTTCTGTCGGGTAAGCCCACGTTAAACTGTCTCTGACGTGCACACGAGCATCAGCAGTGAGGGGCCAGGGTCGCTTTGCAGAGGTTCACGCCTCTGCTTTCAGGCAATAGCCACCTGACCCACGTGAAAATTTCCTCTTCACAGAGGTAACTCTATTCTCTTGGAAAAGTCCTCCAGGGAAGTAGAGCCTGGAACTTCTGTGAGAGGTGGATCAACTTGGATTCTCCTTCCAGGTGTCGTCTCTTCTTCTGACTTTCAGGTTTAACCGCCACATGTCTCACTGTGCTCTCCGGGGTCAGATCATGGCATACCGCAACAGCCTGAGAGCCCGGCTGGAAGATTTTCCTACCATCAGGGATACCTTTTTCATGGTAGGGCAGGCACAAGAGAAGAAGGGATTGAGGGACTCCAAGGAGGGCCTCAAGGCTGACCCCAGGTGCGTAATTTCCTTCAAAACGTGTTGCTCTCCTTCCCAGACCTGACCTCCCCCTCGGGAGAGGCATGTTAAGTTTCATATAGGAACCTCTGCTCCCTTTACTGCACTCAACCTTGATCTCCTGGTCTAGAAGGGCAAAAGAAAGAGTTAACAGTGCAAGAATAAGAGTATCTTTGTATTTAAACCCAGAAGGAGTTCTTTGTTTATGGGCTGTTTGACTGCTTTTTCAATCTATGCAGTTTTGTTTTCCCCTGGGTAGTCCAGAGATTTCCATCAGTCACGACCTTTTATATAAGCAAGCATCTAAATTATTTTAGGCAAACAAATAAGTTAACCTTGATCTTGAGCTGTCCTAGCTTCAAATATCCCACTCAATAGCACAGAAGAGGCTGATGCCACAGCGCTCCTAGCCTAGGCAACAGAGTGAGACTCTGTCTCAAAAAAAAAATAGCATAGAAGAAATCCTGAGAAAAAGAAATGATAAACCAGTGCCTTGGATAAATCAGTGTCCTTCTATTTTTCTGATAGGAAAAAAAATATATATGTTTAGATATATAAATATGCATATATATTTCTTTTAGAGAGAGAGAGGGAGAGATTAAGTGATAAGAGCCGAGCTGCTTTCATATTTTCTTATCATGATTTATCTGGTTTTCCAAATGTTCTAAACTCAGCCTACCTAGAGTTCACTCACCTGGATAGAGGAGTTAACATAGCTGTGTAGTCAGTGACCACATTTCCTTAAAAAAGAAAAGAGAGAGAGAGAGGGCTGTTATATGGTTGTGTAGTCCCCAAGGAAGAGCAAAAACACCCTGCAGAGTGAGCTTACCTCCCCCCTTACTCTTTCCCTTATAGCATGGAACTTGAGTAACAGTAATACTTAATAAATATGCCATAAACTAGAAAGATGAAAGGGAATTGAAAGATTGTTAGTATCAGGCTCCTCTTTCACCCATTCATGCGTGTGTGCATGCATTATTCAACCATCATTTATTCAGTGCTGCTTAGTACAGGGCACTTTGCTATGTGCTAGATTTATTAACATAAAGGTGAATAAGTCAATGACTCTGGCAATAAATTCAGTCTAGTGAGGGAAAGTTCAATAAATAAACAAGCAACTTCAAAGATAATACATTAGAGATATGTGAAAAGGTCCAAAGGTCACAAAAGAGGGAGTGTTTTGGTCTAACCCAAGGCTTTAGGAAGGAATTCAAAGAAGTAACAGGAAAGTTGTTCAAAGAGGATGTTCACTAAGCAAATGGGAATGATAGAACAGGCTAGAGAATGCAAGAGAATGAAAGAACTTGAAGTCCTTAAACCCTTGACTGACATAGCTGCCTATCAAGATAATGGTCAGTCCCACCTTAATACTTAAATGGTGCTGGTTTATGGACACCAGTGTTTTGTTTCCTGAGCTCAGCCAGTGCTCTCACTTGAGTGGACGTCAGGATTTACCTAATGGAAGAATGCAATTGAGAGAAGAGTGGGGGCAGAGATACTTCAGTAGACTATTTTGCTGAAGGCTTTGGCTGGACCCCTGCTGCCCACTCAGGCTGATATGCATCATTTTCTCACATGAAGCATCACAGGAAGATCCTCTAAGACTTCTTAGTTCCATTATTTCATCCATCCTCTCACCAAGTTAACCATTTATAAGCCCAATCTACATTTGGGATCGAACTTTTAAAATAGTTTCCGGAAGTCTAACCACAAGTTCACTAAATTTGTGTTTAGGATAAAATGTATTCAGGAAGTCTATTTTTGTTTCTCATGTTCTCTGTTTCATTTGCAGCAACCAAATAAGGAGGTCAGGCTGTAGAAGGTGGGAGGTGAATCTCTCTAACTTGCTCTATGTCCTTGTTATTTCTCATAGATGGCTGTGTGTTTCCTAAAGATTAAGGGAAACAGCCATTTAAGCTGGAGAGCCTCGACTCTAAACCATCTGGTCAGTTAATGTGTGATAACTTCCGGGTAAGGTCTTGGGCAGGAAAGTGGGAGCCAAGTGAGTGCCCAAGTCACATAGCCAGGCAGTAAATGAGCTGTGACTGGTACAGGTTCAGTGTTTCCCCACTACACTACTCCTGCTTCCTAAACTCTCTAGATAGTAATAAGTCCCTTTTCATATACTTATATAAAAGGGAGCATAGAGAGAGTAACTTCTGTCTTAACCGGAAGCTTGGAAAATGTACTACATAAGATTTTTTCTGACTTTAAAGCCAGTGTTCGCTACACTGAGTACCTACAGTTAAGACTGAACAGCAACCACAGGAAGATGTAGTGGAGAGAGACGTGGCCTGGGAGTTAGAATAGTGGGACTTTACCTAGCTCAGTCACATGTTGCCCTAAGGTCCTGGGCAAATCACTTGTCTTTTATCTCTGGATCCAATCCCTTCATCTAGGGAGTGAGGAAATTGAAGTTAACATGTTATGATCCTTAGTGCTGAGGTATCTGTCTCAAGCATGATTCCAAGAAATAGGACTGCTGAGGAAAGACTTTCTGGAGAAAGACCATTTTCAAGACTGCTCATGAAATGATAAACAGGAATCATTCCAGGCCAAAGTTAACTAGGGATGAAAGGACAGAGGACAGAGTTGAAGACTGTGTGTTGTAGAAGAAAGAGGTCCTCATCTCATTCATAAAATAAGGGGTTAGGTTGGATGAAGGATAAAAAGTAAGTTTTATTTTAAATGTCAGTTCCAATTATTTGTTAGTGGCCCTGCTAAGAATTCAGAGACATCCAAATTTGTGAGAATACTGTAACTGATTGGCAATGTCTGCCATGGTCAAGAAAAGGAAGACGGGTAGCATTACTGCCATGGGTTTGCCATCCCTTGACTAGAGCAGCCCCATGAGTCCTGTCGGTTTAAAATTCTAAAATGCTTCTTAATCCTTAAAAGACTGTAATGTACTGTGTTTAGGTTAGCAGAGAACCCCCCCGCCCCCCACCAAACCAGAGTCTCTATAGACCAGAGGGGAGCTCTCTTCCTAAGAAGGAAGTCCCTTGAGGCTTCCATTCCCTTCGTGGCCCCAAGGAGACAGGAGTCTGGAGACTAGGATGACACTCTGTTGGAGCAGGAGCAGTGCACCGGCAGATGGAAGAGTAAAGAAAGCACAGAGAGGACACTAACACTAATTGAGCCCTTCCTATGTGACAAGCAGAGCCACTGCCATCCCATACATCTACTTCGTGCAAATTCGAAGGTAGCAGCCCTTCCTTGGGGTTGGCATAGCCCCACACCTGGGTGCAGTGTCTGGCCAGTAAAGTACGGCTGTGGGGGAGGGATGGGGTGCGCACAGCAAGAGGTGAGCAGTAGGAGAGCAAGCAAAGCTTCGCCTGATTTGCAGCCGCTCCCCGTCACGTGCATCACAGCCTGAGCTCTGCCTCCCCACCCACCCCACTCCCAGCCCCCACCCACCACCATCCGTGGAAAAATTGTCTTCTATGAATCCAGTCTCTGGTGCTGAAAAGGTTGGGACCAGTGTATACAGCAATGAATTAGACATGGGCCTTGCGCAGCAAGGGGAATAGGTAATTATGTTGCACTGTGATAAAGAATGAAATACAATAAAATAATAAAATGTTTAATGAAACCACCCACCAAGAAATCCTCAGTATTATCTGAAGGATTAGGGAGATGGGGATGGAGGACCTGGGTCTCGAATGATTACTAGTACCAGGTGGACAAGGAAAGGAAATTCAGCTCACACTGGGAGAACCGCGTGTGCAGAGGTACAGAGACGTGAGATAGCACGTAGACTTCTGCTGGCCCATATCCAGGGTATGTGAAGACAGACAGCAGTGGGAAGGAGAATGTACTGAGGGTTGGGGAAAGATCCAGAAGTCTGGCATTTGCCCTCCAGGTCACATGGAGAAGGGGAGCAAGACGATTGTGCAACACCATATAGGGAGTGGAGGGAGTTCCAGCCGTGACCTTTAATTCAATCATGAAATAGACCATGTCATCATCTGCTGGCAGGAATTTGGTCTGGTGCTTAAAGAGGGCTTGGAATTATGGAATAAGAAAATGGATATGAGAGCTGATAAAAATAAAGAAAAAGGATCGTTCTGGGGTGACATAGCCCAGGCTGGAAACCATTTATGTGTCGTTGCATCAGTGTAATTAGTGGGGTGATTTCCTGCAGCTGTGCTCAGCAGTGTGCAACTAGAAGCAGAAAGCTGAACAGTTGGAGGAATCCAAAACTGAGGCTTTGCTAGGTGAGTACAAAGAAGCAGAGAACTGAAGGTGTTGGCGACCAGTTCACATGCTTGACTATAAGATCCAGTCTGGGTAGGAAAGGGAGTTAGGTCAGAAATGAAAGGGGAGGCCAGAGGATGGGGTGCATGATGTCAGGGAGCATATCTTGGGGGGATGAATAGGGTTTAGTTGGAATGAATGAGTAAGACAACTGGAAGAACAAAAGATCCGTCTGGGAAAGTTAAGACTTTAGAGGTGATAAGGCCTCAGGGGATGAGAAGGCCTGACCTGTGGGCCAGGCATGGGCCACTGAAGGGGAACAAAGGTGAAGGCCGCCATGTTGAGCAGGCCAAGGCACTGTCTGGCCAGGCAGTTGGTGGGCTGTCCCCAAGGCAGGAGGGAGCCCGTCTCCCCGAGGAGCTGAGAACCTCCGCTTCCTGTACCAAACCTACAGTTTTCTGCTCCCATCTCTGCCCCTAGGCAGATGGCTGCTCTCTGCAGGCAGGAGTAGAAATGGCAGGAAATAGCAGATAAGAAGTTAAGGCTAGGGCTTAACTTAGCACAGGGACACGTATGTTTCTTAGCGGCAAGGACTGCTTTAGCCCCGGTGCTGGGGAGCAGCTGCCAGCCTTCATCCCACCGCCCCTGTGCTCAGATGCCGGCCTTGCGACTTTTCGGTTTTGATACTCAGTGTTACTTTGGGGCACCATCAAACACTGCGCACTGAATGATAAAGATGAGACTGGATTAAGCTGGTTTTGATCTGCTCTAGGACAGGAATTATCTGAATTATATGCAGTTGCTTAAAAAAAAAAAAAAAAAGGAAATTCTCCGAATTAAGGCCATACTTTATTCCTGAGCTGAGCATTAACTGATTAAAAGCTTGAGGCTTAGAGTTACTGCAGCAGTATTCGAAATAGCCAAAATATGGAGTCAACCTAAAAACCTGCAAATCAATCCTTTGCAGCAACATGGATGGAACTGGGGGACATTATGTTAAGTGAAATAAGCCAGGCACAGAAAGGCAAATGTCACACTTTCTTATTCAGATGTAGAAGCTATAAAAATTGATCTCATGGAGGTAGTGAATAGAATGGTGATTACCAGAGGCTGGAAAAGGTAGTGGGGAAGGGGGTGACGAGGGGTTGGTTAATGGACACAAAAATACAGCTAGATAGAAGGAATAAGATCTAGCATTTGATGACACAATAGGGTGACTATGGTTAACAAACAATAAGCGATTGTATATTGCAAAATAGCTAGAAGAGAGAATTTGGAATGTTCCCAATACAAAAAAATATGAAATGTTTGAGGTTATGATTATCCCAATTTCCCAGATCTGATCATTACCCATAGTATAGTTGTATCAAAATATCACAAGTACCCCATAAATATGTACAACTATCATATATCCATAAAAATTAAAAAACAAACACCCCTGTGACTTGAAGTAGGTGTAAGGCCAATAATTCACTTCAAATAGAGTTGTAATGATTTTAAGTCTCATATTTGGAATGTTGGATGCTGAAAGCATTCAGCCCTCAGTTGAAATGAGTTACATTTTGCTTCAATAAACTGGAAACGTTATCTAAATATCTCCAGGAGACCCAGACATAATTTTGTTCCTCATGGGCAATCCTCATGACTCTCAAAAACTGCCCCTGCAGTTTCCAAAGTGCCCCCAGAAGGCGAGGCCGTCCCACTGAGAGCCACTGCCGTGGACAACAGCGGAGTGACACTGGTGCAGACGGGAGGGGCTGCGTCCTGGGATCAGTAGGGCCTGAGGTGTCGAGGGGAAGGGAGAATCTAAAAGCGATGCCTCGATTTCTGGCTTCAGGGACTGGGGAGGTTGTGTTTACTTTAGCGCAGGATTGGGGTGAAAGAGAGTGAAGGGTTCAGTTCTTGCCTTTTTTGATTGAGCTGATCTGAGTTGCCGCCAGCCTAGATGCCACAAGTTGGAACCCTAGAGCCGTGGAGAGGACCAGGCTGCCAGTGTGGTCTCAGGAATCACTGGCAAACAGAGGGTAGTTGCAGCCGGAAGAAGCAGGGAGGCTGCCTAGGGCTGGGGTAAGAGTGGGAAGAGCAGAGGGCTGGCACCGAGTGCCCTGGGCAGGGGGCAGGTGCAGGCAGCAGGGGTGGGTGGAGTGGGTGGGGAGTGTGGCATCTACTGCGCACCTCTTTCTGCTGTTCACCTCTCTGTGAGGCCGCCTGTTCTAGCAACCAAGACAGGCCTGAGGTGGCGCTGGTCTCTGGCTTCCCCACATAACCCTCTATTCTGGGACATCCCCTCATTAGCGTTTTCAGGTCCCCACTTCTTAACAAATTACCCTGAGAGTGCTCTGTGCATCACCCCTGGCCACTTCGCTCCAGCAGATGCCAGTCACCCACACCTTAGCATAATAATAACAAACTCTGTACAGCAACTCACAATTTATAAAATACTTTTTACATGCTTGATACTCTTTTTAAAAATTATTCCTGGCCGGGTGCGGTGGCTCACGCCTGTAATCCTAGCACTCTGGGGGGCTGAGGCAGGAGGATTGCTCAAGGTTAGGAGTTCGAAACCAGCCCGAGCAAGAGCGAGACCCCGTCTCTACTAAAAATAGAAAGAAATTAGCCAAACAACTAAAAATAGAAAAAGTTAGCTGGGCATGGTGGCGCATGCCTGTAGTCCCAGCTACTCGGGAGGCTGAGGCAACAGGATCACTCGAGCCCAGGAGTTTGAGGTTGCTGTGAGCTAGGCTGACACCACAGCACTCTAGCCCAGGCAACGGAGTGAGACTCTGACTTAAAAAAAAAAAAAAATTATTCCTTATAACAGTCTTGAGTTAGGAATCATTACTCCCATTTTATGGAGGAAAACACTCAAAGAAGACAATTTGTCTAAAGCCATACAGCTATGAATGATGGAAACTCAAATTCACATCCTCCGGTGCAAAATCCCACACCTTGTTAACTATGCAAGTCACCACTTTCCTGCACACCAGACAGTTAATTAGACTTGATGGCACTGAATCCATTCAAGTGGGATTACAGAGAGCTATGTCACTCATGGGATGATACAGAAACCAGGGCAGGATGCCACCTCTCTCCAGGGTGTATGGAAGAGAGATCAGGGGCTTCCATTTGCATGAAGGTCAAAAACAGGTAAAACCCAACAAAATATCTCCTAATGGTGTATCCATAAAACTGCAAAGAAAAGGAAGGCATTGATTAACATAAAATTCAGGATGGTGTTTCCCTTGGGGCCCCCAGGGAGGTGTGCATCATGCCTCAAGGGTGCTAGTGACATTCTATTGCTCGTATCCAGGTGGTGGATACCTGGGCTTGTGTGAATCCTCAAACCAGATGTATATGGATGACATGTTTGTATATAAGCCTGCAGCAAAGAAACAGCTAAACTGCTGCCTAAAAAATGACAAGGTTTTTGGAAGAGGAGAAGAGCAGAGAGGAGAAAGAAGGAAAATAGGGCCAGAGGCTAGAGAACCAGGCAAGAAATCTGGTGGCGATGGAAAGAAAACAGAGCCTGGTGTCTGGAGCCCAGATTCTAGAGCAGGACAGATATGCATTTAAATCCCAATTTCTTCTTTCGGGAACTGGGTAGGCAAGATCTCTGTAATCTCTCTGGGCATCAGTTTTCTCAGCTGTGAAAGTGGGACAAAAATAGGTCCATCCTAAGGCTGTCAGAAGAATTAAGTGACATAAAATATGTACCACCCAGGGCGGTGCTGGCCATATAATTCATCACCTTCGATTCCTTTCTTACCACGCCTCTCCCTTCCTCCGTGCCCACTCCTTCCCCCAACACGGCTCAGGCTAAAAGCAGCCCAGCTGCTCTTCTTCCTGTTGAGTTATTTATAAGTAACTCTGGCCCCCTGGGAGAGGCCTGAAAAGGAGGGCTGCTGTCGGGCTTGCAAATTGGCCCGGTGGTGACAGGCCTGTGTGAACAGAGGGGCGGTAGCTTAAATAGGGTAGCTCACACTCAGAGTCTCATTTAGTGGGAAAGACTGTGCTACAGGTACTTTCTTCTAACACCGCAGGACTTTTCAGCCCCGGCCACGACGTTTGCTGTCCGCTGATGGAAAAGTCTTCCTCAACTTATGGTTCATACCCCATCCTTCTGAAGTGCTGGTTATGTTCAAAACTCTGCCAGAAGAGGTTTGTATTTTTTTAATGTGTCCCAGAATGGACACTGGCTTTTTGTTTTTTTGTCTCATGGTTAAACATCAATTCCAGAGAACATCTCTTGTTTTTTTCAGAGACATCTAATAACTGAAATCTTTTCACAGCTCCAAACACTTTTGCCTGCTTTATTATAGTTTCTCTTGGGCCTCATTATTTCACGATTTCTGTTTCTCCCTGGTCACTGATGAACATTAATTCAGGCTTCTGACATTCCTTATTAATCCTCAATTTCCTCCCAAACTCTTCAAGAAAATCCCACCCTGATGCCCTAAAACTAATAAGAGATTGAGCTTGCACTTGCAACCCAGCTAGTTACTGGGTTTTTTTTTGTTTTTTTTTTTTTTTTTTGCAATCACACAAGAGGAGGTTTATTTTCTGGCTAGCCAGGGTCCAAGCCCCAGAGCACCAACGCAGTGGCCACTCTCGCAGGCAAGGACCTAGTTACTGGTTTTTGAGGGGTTGGTCTATGTACCTAACTTACTGACAGAGGGTAATACTGGTAGTCATTTTTTTAAGTAGATATAGAAACACATAAAATATATAAACATTAGCTAAATAAATAAAATTTGATGTTGAAAATGGCATTTGGGGAATATTCTGATTTTTCTTTGTAAGTAAAAATCTGTTTAGCAACCTAGGTTTCTCACCCTGTCTTCATTGAAGAATTTTCAGATTTTTTAAAAACAAATATAAAAATAGTACCTTCAGGCCAGGTGCAGTGGCTTACACCTATAATCCTGGCACTCTGAGAGGCCGAGGTGGGCGGATCACTCAAGGTCAGGAGTTCGAAACCAGCCTGAGCAAGAGCGAGACCCCATCTCTACTAAAAATATAAAGAAATTAATTAGCCAACTAAAAATACATATAGAAAAAATTAGCTGGGCATGGTGGCACATGCCTGTAGTCCCAGCTACTCGGGAGGCTGAGGCAGGAGGATTGCTGGAGCCCAGGAGTTTGAGGTTGCTGTGAGCTAGGCTGACGCCACGGCACTCTAGCCCGGGCAACAGAGTGAGACTCTGTCCCCCCCCCCCAAAAAAAAAAAAAAAACAGGGGAAGCCTGTTTCAAAAAAAAAAAAAAATTAGTACCTTCTGCAGTTACATCATAATTTTTCACTTTTCTGTCACTTGAAAATGGATATTTAAGATCCAAGGTTTGATTTTTAGTTATGTGTTGGTTTAAACTATGTGGATAAATACCTGTACTTTGCTAATAGGTATCCACTCAGGACAGTGTTGTCTGATTATGAGTGCCTGCTATGAATTTGTCTGTGACCCTTGTAATTCACTGATGGTCATGCAAACATGTTCATGGCCATGAATGACTTTACACAAAGAAACACATTGCTCTAACCCCCCACGGGAGTTACCTTGTCCAGAGGCATGCAACCCCTGTTTGTTAATAGGTTCCCTGTTCTCTTTTTCAGATATTATCCTGTATATACTGTCAACATGTATACTTAAATATCCTTATTTAAAGATATTGTCCCTAATCAGTACTCATATATTTTTATATGCCTCTTAGAAACTTCCTCAAACTTATTTCCTTATGTTGATTTTACCCACAGGAAGCTTTTAGAGCCTTAAAGTTAACTCTACAGCTGATGGCTCCTCTCCATGACATTGTGGCCTACCTGTTCAGTTTTGCTAAACTTGGCAATTGTCCCGCATGTTTTGAATTTCCTCTAAGTCCTAACCCTTTGAGAAGTGACTGGGGCGGAACCGAGGGCATTGGTAAGTGATTAAAGGTGGTTAAAATCGCCTTCAACATTTAGTTGAAATTCTATGAAGCTCTTAATACTTGGAAAGACAGAACGACAATATTTTCTCATAAATGACAGTAATAAGAAGGGCAAAGGAAAAGTCTCATTATATGCTGTCTGTCTCCAAACTGTGCGTTTATCTGATCGCCTGCACAGTTATAGGCCACACCACAAAGTGCACCAAGTCAGGAGTTGGAAGGCCGGGGGTTTGCCCTGCCTCTGCCACTTGGTCACTGCAAACTGGGCACTCTACTCTCATCGGGTGCTAATACCATCTCGTAGAGATGTTCCGTGGTTTGGAATATGTGTAAAAATTCTAGAAGGATATATAAGCCTCCATTAAATATTACTTTTCTCTCATTCCCTTTTCCTTCCTGGGCTTCATGAACTCACGTGGCAAGGTCAGAGCCAAGCGCCTGCTGTTAAGAAGCTTGCAGATAGCTTTGGTTAGCCATGACCTAATAGTCCCATAGCAAGAATGAGTAAGGCTTTAGTTTCATATGCTCAGTGCTCATCAGTGAACTCTTAACTCAGCACCAGGCTATAAGACAAACACATGAGGTAAGTTAAAGACACTGAAATGTTCAGTAAGCTTCATTTATGAGAAGCAAGGAAATTGATCTTAATAATGTGACTCCCATCCAAATTATGTCACTAGTCTTATAAATATTAATTAATAGCAAAATCTTGTAACATAGTAGCCAGGGATTTCAAAGACTGAGAAGAGCCAAAGAAATTAGGTAACATTTTTGTTTAAACCTGGTGGTCTTTTTTTTTCTTTTTTTTTTTTTGAGACAGAGTCTCATTCTCTTGCCTGGGCTAGAGTGCCATGGTGTCAGCCTAGCTCACAGCAACCTCAACCTCCTAGGCTCAAGCGATCCTCCTGCCTCAGCTTCCCGGGTAGCTGGGATTACAGGCTTGTGCCACTGTGCTCCGCTAATTTTTGTCTATTTTTTAGTTGTTTGGCTAATTTGTTTCTATTTTTAGTAGAGATGGGGTCTCGCTCTTGCTCAGGCTGGTCTTGATCTCCTGACCTTGAGCGATCCTCCCGCTTCGGCCTCCCAGAGTGCTAGAAGTACAGGCTTAAGACACCAAGCCCAGCCTAAACCTGGTGTTCTTAAAACAAAGGTGATATAATCTGAATGTATTCCCCTCTGGCTGGTGGGAGCATAAAGGAAATATGTTTGTAGAAGACCCTGGAGTTTGTGGCAGGTAGATTTGCATTGTGCAAGGGATATGGGAGAAAGATGGATGCAAGTCTGAGCAGAGACAGTGTGAAAAGGGGCAGCCACAGGCTACCTCAGCAGAAGGCACAGAATTGTTGCAGACTAATGAGCTCTCACAGTGCCTAGCAAGTCTTCAAGATAAGCCTCAAAAGATTAGAGAAGTTCCAAAGTACTCTTAGATCCTTTTTTTTTTTTTTTTTTTTTACTGATTTGGGGGCTATTGTAAATGGGGTTTACTCAGAAAATAAGGTAAGACACTCTTAGGAGAGCTGCTGGGTGTGGGAGGGTGTAGGGACTAGGCTGTAAACGAGGCACAGGAGAAAGGAGGACAGCCAAGAAAAGTGCCCTTCCTGCCCTTGCGATGGGAGGCAGGTGTTATACGGAGATGAAGAGGAAGCCGAGAGAGCCAGAGCCATGTTTCCAAGCAAGGTCACCGCACAGGAAGTCCTACGGCAGCTGGGAGTAAGGAGTGCCTTGGGCAGAACCTGCAGGGAGGTGATCTGGGGACAGCTGCCCAGATCAGGAAAGGAGTGGCCTTGGATCAGTGAAGAAAGCAGGAGGGACAGTCCCAGTAAGATAGGAACAGAACAGTGGTGAGGGCAGCAGGCAGGGCTGCACGTGGCCAGTCCAGAGAAGTGAGCCCACCATCCACCAGCGTGGCTCTGAGGAACAGTGGGAAATGAGGCCCAGGTGTGGAGGACCTAGAAATCGGGGTGAAGGGAACTGTTTCCTTGCTATTTGTGTGCTATAGACCTGGAAACCATTGCGATGTGTGGGGCTCAGGCTTTCCAAAGTGTGCAATTAGAGATGCACACCTTGTCACGTTGCCGGTGAAAACATTGTGTTCAGGGAGAATGTGCAAAGTATTGCATGCTCTTCTCTGCTGAAAATAAAGAGCAAACTAAAAAAAAAAAAAATCTCACTCTAAGATAATCATCTTTTTAAAAGGACTAGGCCACTTAGTGCCTGCCCTCATTCCCGGAGGAGGCAAAGAGAGCAAAGGTGAAAGATGACATGAGATTCTGTTCCTTTAAGCCATCTCAGAACTATTAGGAGTTAGATAAAATTACTTTTGTGGACTTATATGCTTTAAAATATGTTTATAAGGGATACTCAGAATTTCAGTTTTTGGTCCTCCCACTTGGTTGAAGAAGATAGGTCTTAGATACTGTGGACCAGCTCTGAGGTCTCAGCCGAATGCTCTCATTCCCAAAAGCCGGTGACTTCCTTTGAAGTCAGCGTGAAGCAGAGGGTGTCATCAGAACGTGGAGTTTACATTGTGGTTTCCTTTGTGAAGGATTAGAAGGCCAATTAAAGCTGGAATACTACACACTGAACTTAAGGTTTCAGGAACTCTCAAGACAACTAGGAACAAAGTGTCTTGGCTCTGAGTCTTCACGCGGAGACAGGGCCACTGTGATCTCTCTCCATCTCTCTCTCTTTATCCTTGTCCCTCTCTCTCCTCTCTCCATTGTGTCTCTCCCTCTCTCTCTCTCTCTCTCTGACTTCCCAAACAGGACCCTCTTGGGGAAAGACATGAGAAAAGGCTCCTTTCCTGATGTTTCCCAGTACAGGCCCCCCCACCCCGGACCCCACGACCATCACTGGTGACCGCCTGTCCCATCCTCACAGCCAGGCTGCTTGTCTTGCCCATCTGCCACTTCCCCTCCCATCAAGCACTGTCACCCCACAAAGAAAGGAAAGCCAGAATGAGGATTTTAAAATCAGTAAAATAACAAAGGAAGGTAGTCCTGCCTTCAAATCTGTATCTCAATGATAATGCCATACGTGGGAACTATTTTGCTCACTGTTTTGCTGGGAAGTGATCACATGCCAAAGTATACAAACAGCACTATATAAACAATGGAAATGATGAAAAGAGGAAAAATTACCTATAATCTAACCACTCTAGCAAGTGAAATATTTTTATTTATCTTTACTCCCTTCTAGCCCTTGTCCAAATATATTTTACATTTACAATTTATAGAGCTTTCATGACAGGGTTATGTGATTTTTATAATCTCCTTTTTTTCGTTGTCGTTGCAAAGGATTATGAACACTTTCCCCCGGTTGCTGCTTAGCCTGACAGAGTATGTTGCTTGTAGGCCAAACACACCAGGCCGTGAGCAGATGAGGCTCACCCTGATGCGATTCCTCTTCTTTTCAGCCCAATAGGACCATCAGATTTGGAGAAGTAATAAAGAGTTTCACGATTAGACTCAATCATTTGGAGCTGGAAAAGAATAAAAAAACATTTTTCTATTATATGTAAAACATCAAATGGTTGTGAAATCTGGATTGCTCATCTTTTCCTAAGCCAAGAGAATATGTTACAAGTATTAACAGCCATTCTCAGCCCTGGACCTGCCCTACCAAGCTCTGGCTTCCCGACTCCCACAGTCCTCAGCTCTCCAGCCAGAAGATGCTGGAGGAGGACCAGGACCGGGCTGGGGAGGTTAGAGGGTGAGAAGGCCTGGAGCAGCTGTCGAGACAGAGCATCTCCAGAAATGCCCTGCGCGTCTCCCGTCTCACTCCTGCCTTAAGCTACATATCAAGGCATAATAATCATCTTCACAATCCTTCCCATAACAGGGATGTCCTCTCCCGGTGATAGAAAACTATCACCGTTCTCACAGGGAGTTGATACACATATGTATGTTTTACCTGCTTTGGATGTTCTCGAGTCTTCTTTCATCCATGAGTCGGTGACAATGAGGGCTGATTTCAGACTAGCTGAGGTTCTGCTCGCCCTGTAAGCCCAGGCATGCTCCTTGAAGGCTGCTCGTTTCTGCTGTGCTCTCCTGTGCTGACTAGCTCCTTCTCTGTGCCAATAACACACCAGGACAGCCATCCAGACACAGGCCAGGTTCCACAACCCGCACTCAGCACCCTAAAAGGCCGCTAAGTTAAATTTTCATCTACAACAAACATAAATTTATTTATATGCAGCCTTCTCTTATGGTGAGGGTCTAAGAAATAAGCCAGATAGGGGTCTCCCACACCTACTCTCACAATGACTAGCATCTGCTAGGATATGTATGCACATGTATGCACATGTGTGTGTCTGTCTACACATATGTATGTTTTACCTGCTTTGGATGTTCTCGAGTCTTCTTTCATCCATGAGTCGGTGACAATGAGGGCTGATTTGGATAGCTCAGCAATGAGAAATGAGCACCAATTTATAATCTATAATAATCTCAAGTCCCTAATGGATATACTGAGGACTATACTTTCCTAGTCCTTGTAATTTCTCTTTTTTGGTCTATTTTGGGACCATAGCCTTATAAATTTTAAAACTCTCTTTCAACAGCATGCTCTTATTGTGCTGAGAAACAAAGGAAATTTTTATCTTCCTGAAGGAGGAAGGAAGAAAAGCGAGATAAATTAGACCTTGAGTCCTAGAGCATAAAGTTTTGCTGGTCTTGCAAAACATATAATTAGTACACCCACGAAGAAAGGGAAGTCTGTTTGGGTGACAAGTTGGCTCTGCAGATGAAATGACGGTTTATACTGGGTTAGCTAGAGTAGCCTATCTTTCACACTGTCTGACTCAAATGTCCATCTTCTAGGGTCTGAGCTTCAAGAACTGCAGAAAATGATTGACAGCCTCGAGAGCCCCGGGGACCCTACGCAGGTGGCCCAGGCACTCCTCCTCCGGAGGGAGGTTATGTTTCTGCAGTTTGATGCTGCAGTGAGGCATCTCATCCGGTAAGGGCTCGAGCACTAATCCTGTCTAGCAAATTCTGCTGGGCAGGTGTTTGCCAAGTGACCATCTAGGGAGGCCACTCTTGGCAAGATTAGATAATGAGCTTAAAATAGTCACGGGCACAACCAGATCCAGAACACTGTAGCCACCAAATGTGTCCTGCTGCAAAGGCTGCCTGTGTAGAATATGTTCTTGTTGGATAATAACATTCTTGATTTTATTAAATGTAATTTCAAAACCGTTTGTGTAACAATTGCTGCTTTCAATGTTCAGCTTTTATTGGGAGTAACATTTTTACACTCCTGAAGATTATTATTTCTAAGTGTTTTGGTTTTTTTTTTCAACCTTTATTTACTTTTCAAAAAGATAGAATTTTCATTTCACTTCTAAAGCTAATGGCATTGGCTGCCAGAAATTTGTAAATAAAGCAGTCTACCTCTGGCCTTGTAGATACCATTGTATTAAGTACTCCACATAAAAAAGAATGTTTTATTTGGCTAATTAATCCTGACTATGATGGGAAAATTAGTTTGGATTAAGATTCATTATGTTTCTAGTATAAATAAGTTTTATATGGGAGGCAGAGTGGGTTGGCCCTGGGGGGGGGGGTCTCTGCTTATTCTTTGTCAAAATTAACTGTTTTTGGTTAATTCCCAGTGTGAGCATTCATCCAATGAGAGGGCTTCAGAGGGCCTTGCTGTCACCTGTGGGTTGCAGATGCTTCCCACGGTTAGCATGAGCATCCTTAGGGAATGGAAATGTGGGAATTGTACCAAACTATATTTTTCTCTTTCTTCACTGCATTTTCTTTACTCTGATCACCAGGGGACTTTTGGATTCAGAATGTAAATTCAGCAGAACCAAAAATCAGGCTAATTTGTTTTCTATTTATTGACAAATAGCTTCCTGAGCTGTAGCTCAGGCTCAGGTAGTCAAGCAGGTAAGATGTAAAGCCTCTGACTCATTGTGGGGATGGCCATGTGTTAGCCCTCTGGGCTCTGAAAGCCCAAGGTCAGAATTTGTAAGGAATTTACACACTGTCAAAGAATCGGGAGTATCTACCAGAGGTCCTTTTTGGATTCCAGCTACTCAGTTTGGTGCTGTTCTTCTGGGGGACCCGTTCTGCCTTCCCCTGGAACTACTTTGCCAGGACTTTCTTTGTCCTCATCCTCACTCTGCAGGAACCGAGGGCGTTGTGTCCTCGCCCTGGTTTTGGTATATTTTTCAGAGGCGCTCCCGGGGACCCACCCAGATGGCACAGCCCACGAGTTCCTCATTGGCTACGTCTCCCTGGCCTTTTTTCTTCGCAGCCCTTTGGGTTTCATGTGTCTGGGATCACACAGCTAGTAAGGGGCGGACCAGAGTTAGAACCTCCGGTGTGTCTGACCCCAAAGCCTGAGGACTACACCAGGGATGGAGCGGCACATGGACAGAGGAGGGGACTCTGGAGAGGGGGCCTGTGTGTGTTCCCACTACAAGCTGTGTTCCCGGCGAGGCTTACTCTGCAGTAGCTTGGAAGGGCCTGAGGTGCAGGGAGGGCCCTGGCTTTCCCCTGGCGGTGCTGAGGGTTTAACTCCTGAGGAAGAAAGAGGACTATTTTCCTATGTTGGTAAAGGTGTCAGTTCTCTGTGAGTCCTGGAGGACCTTTCTTCCCTTGTCAGAGGAGGACAGAAGGGTGGCTCTTTTTTGCCCCCTTCCCTATGAGTCCCCACATGACTGGTTCCTCCTCTGCAGAGGCTCCTAAAAGTGACAACATTGTCTCTCTGCCCCTCTGGCCAGTTTATATACCCTGTAGTTTTTGTTTGTTTTGCAACGATGGGCTTTGATAGAATACCCATACATTTATATAAGGTATTTTATCTCATCTGTCCTGTTCCTTGTCAAATAGATCCAATTAGAGAATTTTATTATAATTAAGTGACCCATTCTGCAGCCATTTTTTCTGATGTTTTAGGAACTACTGGAGCAGGCCGTATTGCAGTGAAATATCATTGGCTTTCTGGTCACGGGTCGTTGTCCACTGGGAGAGGCCCTGTAGCGTGCTCTCTTCCAGTACAGAGACTCGGCTCCCCGTGTTCTAGGGTCTTTGCCTGGAGTTTGAGTCTACTATCTAAGGGGCTTGCACTGGGCATTGTGGCGATACAGATTTCCCCAGTTTCAGCTCACAGAATATTCTTAGTCCTCTCCACTTGTCACCACACGCACGCCACCCCAGAGTCCGGGGGTGATGAGAGGATAGTATGAGTTGCCCTTTTCTGGATTGTGTGCAGTCTGGGCAGCTCCCAGGAAACCGTGTTGAGGAGGCAGTGGGGTAGAAAAGGATCTGGCTCAGGCAGTGGGAAGGTGGACGGATTGATTAAATGGGTGAGGTGTTCCCTTATGAGGGGTGCGCTGTCTCTCTGTTGTCTCAAGGCCCTCTCATGGCCCTTCCTCGTCAAACCCATAGTGCCTGTCAGTGATTTCTGTAAGGTTGAAGCCCAGTGTCTCAGGGGCTGCCACTGACTAGAGGGCGGGGAATCAGACTTCACATTCTCTTGAAGACAAACAGTCCTATAGATACACCTGACAGGGATCAAAACCGAAAGATGATTGTTCTCGTCTTTCTGTTGGAGGTTCCCCTTGTTAAGACGGATGGAAATTTCTCTCCTAGACCTGAAGTAGAGTCTGTCCTTTTTTTCCTGACAACCCTGGATCCCTTAACCTAGGTTCTAATCCAGGGTCCTAATGATCAGACCCAAAATACTCTTTTAGTCAGTCCACGGAGCCCACTACCACTCACCGCCTCGAAGGGGCACTGAACATAAGGTTCAGGCAGCCACTTCCGCTCGCTCGGGGAGGTCCTGAGGCCCCAGGAGACTAGACACTGGGTGCGGTGTCCCAGGTCCCTCTCCACTCCCCCCTCTAGCAACTTAGAGAGTTAGCCGGGGCTTCCACAGCCCTCCACCTCCCTGCTTGGGAGCCAAAAGAGAGGGTCAGGTCAGGGCCTCCTCCTCGGTGGTCTCACCTGGGGCACCAGATTTGTTTCCCGAAAGACCAGCACTTGTTTGCCTGGCGAGTCACTAACAACTCTCCACAGGAGTGCGGGTCTTGATCAGTAGGAGTTTTTATTCCTTGTAGCAAGTTAAGGAGAGCCCCCTGGGAATATTTTGTAATATGGTATCTCCCCTAGGGAAAGTGGCATGGGGGTTTTATGGGACAATAGAGAAAGAAAAAGATGTGTCACATCACATGTAGGGGCGGGGTTCCCATTGTGCATGTGTGCTTAGTTTGTCATGATAGCAATAGGTTGTATGCCATGGTGATGAGGCTATAGTTTTTCCTGGGGTGGAGACTTCAGCATGGTAATGAGGAAAGTTTACTTGAGTTTATGTATAAGCAGCCAGGGTCTGTCGGGTGCTAGTTTTAGCCATCTAGGTAACCACAGACCTCACAAACAAAAAGGCTGTAAAACAGGTTGATTGTTCAAGTTGGTTGAATTTCTATAGTCCCTGGAGGCCCTCTCTTTCTACTGACAGTGGGAGAAAAAGAGAAGCTGAAAGATAAATGTCACTATTTTGATCATTTTACTTAGTTCTGAACCTACAAATAAGAGAAAGTCCTTAACAATCAAGAGACAGGAAGTTTGGGATAGTTCCCTGGCCCTTCCCAGAGCTCACCAAGACTGAGCAAATAGGATGTTTTACCCCAGGAACTTTTCACCTATATAAGCTGAAGGCTTCTCCAGAGTTTGAAAAGGAACTGAACTCTTACCTGGAATGAGAGCAGCATGCTGCCACAGAAGGGGGGTGGAGTGGGATGGGGGAAGGGCATGGCTCAAGGACAGCAGGACAATAGCCCTGCAGAGTCACCTAAAATCTGGCTCCTGTTCCTCTGGGGCATAGATCAGCTCAGATTGCTGGTTAGGCATGTTTCTAGTCTGCCCCTGTCAACCTGACCTCTGTCAGCTTAGGCAAAGACCTGATGGAAATCGGTAGCTTCCTCAGATGGGTTGGAGTCACACTGCCTAGGGCCCATCATGCATCTCTGGGCATGTCCACCTACCTGCGGAGTTACTTATTAGTCAATTCAAGAAATGCCTGAGGGGTGGAACTGGAGGCCACCTTCCTAAGCAAAGTATCACAACAATGGAAAAACAAACACCACATGTACTCACTATTAAATTGGAACTAAATGATCAAAAAAGAAAATGAACCAGTATCATCATAATTAATGAGGGTATACTGGGTCATACTTTATTAAACCTTTTGCCTACTAAAAAAAAAAAAAAGAAGAAGAAAGAAAGGAATGCCTGAGGATTGAGCTTATCTTTAATGCCAGGTGAATCAATCACTAGCATTGAAGGTAAATACTTGTTTGGTGCAGCGGTTCTAACCAATCTTGTATATTTAAGTCAGGAGTTGGCAAACTCCTGCCAGAGGTCCCTGACTCCTTTTGTATGGCCTCTGGGTTAAGAATGGCCTTTACTTTAAGTGGTTGGGGAAAAAAATCTATAAAGTAAGAGTATTTTGTGACACATGAAAATTAGATGGAATTTGTATTTCAGTGTCCACAACTAAAGTTTTATTGGAACACAGTCATGCCCAGATAACCCATGGATTATCTCTGCTTTTGCAGTACAACCGCAGAGCTGAACAGCTGCAACAGAGACTATGGGGTCTGCAAAGCCGAAAATATTGACTATCTTGGCCTTTAAGAAAAAGTTTTCCATCTTCTGACTTAAAGAATAGAATTCTTTTGCAATTCAGGAATAGAGGAAAGTGCAAAGAAAAAAAAAAGAAGTCCCTCAAAGGTACTCTATAGAATAGAATAAAATATATGGCATGGAAAGTGCCTCTAATCTGAATGTAATATTGATGTGGATGTGTTGATGTTCAGGGTGATTAGGGTGAAAAGGAGAAACCTGAAGAAATATCCTGAAGATACAAAGATACAATAACATCCTGCAGCAAACCTGATGCAGAAGTACATCAAGGGCTCTCTAAAGACAGCAACACCAGCCCCTCAGTCCTTGAATGTTGGTTGTTTCTCTCTTTATTTTTGAATTTATTTTTATTTTCATGGTCACCTACCTAGTGTCTCTAAACACAAGGATATGAAGGCATGCTTCAGCTTGTTGGGGATTTCAGGGAGACACACAGAAGGCCTCGTGTGAGCTGCGCCTGGCTCATGCCTAGAGCCCTGTTACCTGAGAGCTCCAGTACCTGAGAAACAAACAGCCTTATCTTTTGTGTCCACAGAGCTACTTTGCAGGTTTTATGAGGTCCTTACCTCCAGGAAAAACTGCAGCATGTGCCCTGTGAGTTCTCCACTCCCTGTGGTTTGAACCAGCTTGCCTGGTATCATGCTGTGGGTGGCACTCTCACACGTAAGGTGATTGGCCTTCTAGGAACATCTCGACCGCTTATGGACAGTAAGGCAGGGGAGTGAGGCAGAGCAGCTTGCAGAATTAAGATCATGTAGTGGATGGATGGGGAGACCTGCTTTTATGAGGCAGTGGCAGATGGCAGGTATACCATTAGCATAAGCGACGACTGGTCTTTTATTCTTATGGCTTTCCCTGAACCCCGAGTGCAGCTGACAAACTGCGCTGGTGAGACCTACTCTGAAAGCAGGCACGGGGGGGGGGGTTGCCGGCTGAGGGTCTGAGTGGGTTGTCACAGGGTTCATGAGCTGTTTTCAGTATTTCCAAGGGTGAGATGAAAAGGACACATTTGCCCAAAAGCTTTCCAGGTAGAGAAAATGTCAAGTCCCTTTTTTTTTCCAAACTGGAAGCATGAGAACTGCATGAGAAAAGGGGGAGAGGGAACTTGCTGTGGTTGAACTGCACCATGTGCCAACCCTGTGGGATATTTATTATTCCACCACTTTTTAAAATGAGGAAATAGAGATTCAAAGAATAACTTAGCCGGACTCACACAGCTTGTTACAGCAGAACTTGCATTTGTACAGTCTGTCTGACTCCTTTATGCCATGTTTCCTCAGCCCTTCCTGCAGCTTGGGCTGGAGGCTGACATGGATTTGATTTAAAAACAGGAAAAAACTTACTAGATGTTTGGTAGAAAAATCTTTCAAAATATGGAATCCACAGAGAGGGAGGAAATCAGAGGATGTAGTTCTAAAAATGCTGGTTATCACCATGAAACCCCTCTACATAGCATCACCCTGTGCAGTTCCCTAATAAGCAGTTCCCCTGGCAGGGGAGAGTGAGTCCCCGGAAGGACAGTGATCTAGACTGAGACATTGGGAATGGGAGAAAAGGAATAACCCATGTGACCAGTGGCGGTGCCTATAATCTGACTCTGGTCTCTCCAAGGAGTGCTTCATACTCTATGATTCTATAGCAGTGACGTTTACATCTGAACTGCATTGATAGTTTGGAATAGTCTCCAAGCAGCCACAAATTAATAGACCTAGTGTGTGCACAAAGCTGTGTTTGGGGCTCTAAAACTCTGCCAAGAATTGTGGTCACATCTAGCATTTGGTTGTTCCAAAGTTCTACACAAACTTGCCAGTCAAGGACTGAACAAGTAAGATGTTAAGGAGGCTGGGCCCAGAGGCAGAGAGAGACAGAGAGAGAGAGAGAAGTCCATGGATGGATGTCATGGCCCGTTTACAGGGTGGAGGATGAACACAGAACATAAAACACAAACGCAGAACACAAAGAAAAACACGGACACATAGACAGATGGTTGACTCAAGTAATAACACACTGGGTCCGTTTTATTTTTATACTCTAAAATATTAAAGTTAGTTCCTTGTACACAACCGCCCAGGCTTGGCAGTGATAGCCATAAATTCCAGAATGCATAACCTTAGGGAAGCAGATATCCCCTGACCAGAATTTCAAGGTGGTTGCTCTAGGCACTAGGCATAGATAAAGGACCGAGATTAGCAAGGATTGGCAAGGTGAGCCACAGGGGGCATTTCTCATCCCCAGCTTCTCTTAGGGTGACTCCCTAAGATCTTCGGCTGAACCCCTGGCGGCTGTGCCTGGCTTAGGTCGCCCCTCCCTTGAGGGGTCTTACCCGTCATTGACTAACCAGCCATCTTATGGGGTGTACACAGCAATCACAGGAACAATGTGTTTATCATGTGGCCTCCAGACCCCAATGCTGTGGGGCAGGGTAGCTCAGCTTGCTTACAACTCAGGTCCTTTGTTATGCCTCTAGGCAACAGCCTTGTTTATCACAAGGACCTTGTCCAGAACAGATTACTTTCAAACACTCTGGGCAGAACACGTACATTACTCACTAACTTTAATTCTTACACTAGGAAAATATATGTCAGTCCCCTAAAGATGGAGTCAAACATGAGCAGGAATGATGGGGAAGGAGCCAACCAGGGAGAGATTATGTCAGGATACTCTGCTTCTGTGCTCTTGTTTTAGGTTGAAAATAGCTATTTCTGTTAGAATCTTCTGCTTTTTGACCCCATCATTTTAAGAGGACATATATACCCAATAGGTGCCATCAGAGAGATGTGTGTGTATTATATAAAGTGCCTCAGGAGTTTAAAGGAAGGTGTGAAGCAGCTGTGCCCCAACCTCACCCTGGCCCTACTAAAGGTCAGAGCCCTTGGGAGATTCACCTTTGCATCTCAAACTGTTCCTTGGCGGGGTCCCCCTGAGTGTCATCAAAAACACGTGAAAGATGAGAAACAGGAAAAAACATTTATATATCCTTTGGGCAACTTCAAATGATGGCAAGCTCCATCCTTGAGCTATCATATGTTAAATCAGGCAAATGATAAATCAATTATTTTACCCGTGATCTGAGTATATCGCAGTACTCAATTGTCTTTTGTTAATTCTCATTAAAGTGTAAAAAGGACGGTATGATTTTTACACTAGTGTAATCGTTCAGTGTGCAAATATAGAGCTCCCTGTATCGGTCTTTGAACTCAAGTTCCTACGTCCTTAGCTTCTTCCTGGTGGCAAGAAGACTAAACTTTCCAATGCCCTCTCCTTGAAGCACACTTGGAGTCTACAAATGATCAGTCTGAGATTTAAAATCAGTGAATTCAAGCTTCTTCCCCTTTCTTTTTGTTTTAACTGCCTCCTCTTCACCCTGTTGGGGGGGGGGCAGGACCCAGCCCAGGCTTATGGGGGTGGCTGCACACACGGCACCTGACGCTGGGCAGATGGGATCGACTGCGGTTTATCAGTCACAGACGCAGTCCAGGGGAAGAGGACGTTGTGTGCCACGCAGGGCCACGTGGGAGCAGAGCGAACAAGCAGGGGCTTTGTAATATCGAGGGAGTGTGATACTCCCTGGTTCCCACAGGAGGACGTGACTGGTTTATTTGAATAATCCATGGTCTGGCAGGGAACTGAAACCATTACTCAGGGATGAGCAGGAACTGCACCTGGTCCCTTTGATAAGGAGCATTATTAAACCAGGAGACCTTATCTTTGGTAGTAGAGTCGGGGGGTGGGGATGGGGGTACTTGCGATTTTTCCAGATGTCAAGACAGCAGATAATCTTGAACCTTAAGTTTGGGCCTCAAACTACGCCTCTTCTCCTTCTCCGTTCCTCTCAGAGATGATCTAAGTTCCTGGGGTGCTTGTAAATCATCCTGGCAGTTGGGGAGGAGCAGCCAGTTCCCCCTTCTCTGTTGTGACTTGGCTGATCCACCCTCAGGCCTCTTCTGGTGGGCCTGCTGTTCAGTACCCTCCTGGACACCCACTTGTGGGGGCTCAGGAGCTCCCAGTCTCTCTCCCCACTTTGGGGGTCTGCTAGTCCCTGGGAGGCCACCTTATTCCTGTCGGTGCTGACTTCTCCCTCAGCCATTGCTCATCTCCTTCACTTTGGTGTCTGCTGCATGTGGGACTTGGGCCACTTCTGGGGGATCCAGGCAGAAGGTGCATTCCGCTCTGGGCTACCCTCCCCCTATCTTGTCCTGTGTCAGCATCTTTCCTTAGGCATCCACTAGAACTAAGCTCTAGAAATAGTCTTTCCTTGCTTGTTAAACTCCTTTTGGGCAAGAACATCATTCTAATTTATCATGCATACTTCCTTCTCTCTGACTTATGGTATAAATTTCATGCTCTGGTCTTCAGGGTTTCTGGTTTTTGACACACAAAGCCAAGTTTTGTTTAAAACAAAACAAAATTTTTTTTCTCCCAAACATCAAGTAGGTTTAAAATTTTAAATTTGGTTTACATATCAAGAACTGTTATTTTAGCTATTGGTCTTAAAACAATTCCACAAAACAACTGATATCTTTTTTTCTAGAGTTACAGCTAACTGTCCAATTCAGTAGCCACGTATGGCTATTTAATTTAATTAATATCAATTTAAATGAAATAAAACTAAAAAATAAATCCCTCAGTCACAGTAGTCACATTTCAAGTGCTCAACAGCCACATGTGGCCCGTGGCTACCACATTGGATAGTGCAAATATGGAACATTCCCACCACTGCAGAAAGTTCTGTGGGACAGTGCTGGTCTAGAGGATTAATACATCAACCTTCGCTGTGAGGGCTGTGTGTTAAGAGGGAAGGTATGGCTGAGAAAGAAACCTCTTAACACATGTCATATACCTGCACCTCCCTAAGGAAAAAAAAAATAAATTAAATAAATAAATAAATAAAAATAAAAAAGAAACCTCTTAACACCTCAAAATGTTATCTTGCTTCAGGATCCTTGATAAAAATTTTGAACTTTAGAAGCCTAAGTGCCTGCTTTTAATGCAATTTCCCACCATGTTTCGGTAGAAGAACATTTTTGGCGGCTGGAAATGCTCCTGCCTATCAGTCTGTCACAGACGGCATGTACCATGGGCTGCCCCCGCTGAGCAACTCCCTCCTGAAGAGCATTTTTGCTTCGCAGCTCAGCCTGCCCCAGCCACTGGATCCACGGAGCCCCCAGGTGTGTTTCAGAGGTGTTTTTATACTTCTAGAAGGTGTGTTGTGAGTAGGGGATTTTGTCACTTGGTTTCCATTTGGTTTATGTTTCGCAGGGAGCTCTCAATGCTGTAATGCCCTCGGTGGAGCAGTGTGGGCCCCAAGGCCAGCTCTTAATCCTAGAGCCTCCTCCAAACGCTCAACAGGCTGAGCTGGGCAACAGCTTGTGTGCTCACAGCTGGTAGCAAAAGAAACACTTAATCTTTTCCCTTTAATAAACAGTCATGATGGCAATGACAATACATAAATTAGGCCAGCAGCTGAGTGTTGAATAGCCCTGTTTACAACATGTCTTATCGAATGTAACCCTGGCAACTCCTGTGGCTCCTAGGCAGAAGGAATATGACCCACCTTCTGCAACTAGAGTCCAAGGGTCAGAAAAGCCAGAGATCAGACTATAGGAAAGTCATGGCAGCACCAGGTCACAAACTGTATTAGTTATCTATGGCAGCATAACAAATCTCCCCCCAAAATTAGAAGATTAGAATAATAAATATTCATTATCTCACACAGTTTCTGAGGATCAGGAATCTGGGAGCAGCTCAGGTGGGTAGTTCTGGCTCACCGTCTCTCCCAAGGCTGCAATCCAGGTGTTGGCCAGGGCTGTAAGCATCTCAGGGCTCGACTGGACGACAGTCTGCTTCCAAGCTCACTAATGTGGCTGTTGGTAGCACCAGAAGACCCACTTGCAAGCTTATCCACGTGGGCTGCTCCACAGAGCTTCCTTACAACACGGCAGATGGCTTCCCAGAGCAAACAGTCCAAGAGAGAGCGAGAGAGGGAACCCAAGATGAAAGTCAGCCTTCGTATTACTGAATTTCAGAAGTGGCATCCCATCACTTCCACCGTATTCTATTTATTAGAAGTGAGTCACTAAGTCCAGCTTATCCAAGCACCTCTTTTTGGGAAAAGTATCAAAGAATTTGTGGACATATCCAGAAAACCACTTCACAATCCCAGGTCTTTTGCCTCCAAAACCTCTGCCTTAATGTGCTGATGTGATAAAGGTAAGCCAAGTAACACCAGCGTCAACTCCAAGAAAGTCCCACATTTCAACCTTCATTGGCCCAAGCCTTGACTACCATTTAGACCCAGAACAGGGTTGGACGGTGACTGCTGCTCCTGCTGCCTTTGGATGTTGCCTGGGATTAGGTGGATACAGAGTCCTGGCTCCCAGCTATCAGAATCAACTCCAACTCCAGGAATTGACTAAAGCCAGAACCAGGTCTGAAAGTGTAGAACAGGGTCAGATAGGCGGGCCCGCTAGCTCCAGGGCTGCATCTGGTGGTGCAAGGGATGGGGATGCCTTGGCTACTGGACAGTCATGTGGAGAAGACAGAGACCCATGTACACCTAGAACTGGGGCACAATGGTGATTGAAAACAACTTTGTAAGGTTCCAAAGATTGAGAGCATTTGAGTAAGTTTATTTTTACTGATTATAAATATGTCCCATTGGTGTTATACCATTCTGAAACTTCTGAACGCTGGTGCTGATTAGTTACACTGAAACCTTAAATACTCTTGTGTTTCACCATCTGCTGAAAAAACAATGTAAAAAAATAGATTATTAATCTCTCCTCTACCTCACTAAGGACTATCTATCAAGAAATATTTCCATATAAATAAATTATCCAATAGTGTTTTGGGATGCAGACACAGATACCCTATTCATATACAGATGTTTATTATTTGTGAACTCAGTACAGCATTATCCTGTTTATTATTTGGTTCTTTTAGGCATTTATGCTGTTCCCTTGGAGAGCATTTCTGGAAGACGGAGGACCATTCCCAGTCATGAGTAGCAGCCCAGATACCCTAGAATATAACATGCAGGTAGGTTAGGTCTTCCACATCGTTGCAGAGAGAACTGAAAGCAGACTGCAAAGCAGGGTGTCAATGGGTCCACGGGTCAGAGCCTCCATACTCTTGCCAATGATGAATAATTTGTGAGATAAGCAGGGTGTTTGGTTATGAAGCTGTAAACCTGGTGCTACAGGTGAGTCATGTTGTCTAACAATAGGAGAGAATCATGGTTCAGCTGATATCAGCCTTGGCTGTAGACTCAACTGAAGTTCTCGTGGCAGTAGTGGTCTGGGAGAGTGGCTGTCACCCTCTGAGCCTCTTAGGGAAACTCTCAGGCTGGCAGCTCCGAGGCGAGTGACTCCTGATCCGTCTACAAGCAGGGGTGGGAAGGGAACTTTTTAAACAGGACTCATAAAGAGAATTTCCATTTATTGTTTTGTTCTCCATTGTTAACTTCTTTTAAACTGTTAGTTATAATTATTATATGTTTCCCCAATTAAGTAAATATTACTGTGCTTTATTTTAAAAAATAGAAAACATAAAAAAGTGTTAAGAACAATATAAAAATCAACTATAAATTTGCTTCAAAATAACACGGAGGTGGGGAGTGGATGAGATGGAGCAAGACTGGCCATAGGTGGATGGTTTTGGGGGCTGGGTGATGGGAACTTTTGTTTGCTTTTCTGTATTTAAAATTCTCCATAAGTAAAGAGGTTTTATTAAAGTAAAATAGGAAAAATGATTTTTAAAAAATCAATAATATTGCCAACACTAAGAGATAATTACAGTTCACATTTTGGTTTTTTCCCAGTATTTTCCCTATGCATGTATGTATTTATATCCATACTCTTAAAGGAAAATTGATATCGCACTGTACGTTCACCATGTGCAGACCTGCTGTAAGGGCCGGGAAACTTGGTTCTGCCATACAGAGCCGAAAATCTGATGTGGTCAAGGAAGATGTTAAGCTAGAAATGTTACTTTGGTTTTTATGGATTTGCTAATAGTTGAGAGGGTGGGGCTTGTAAATACAGTTTCTCCTAGTTTTCTTTCCCGAAACCATATGTAAAGAATACATGGAAGTCTCGACATCGAGGGTGGGCTTGTTTGTTTTTAGCTGTGCCTCTGTGGGCTGAGTGACGGTGACCGCAAGGTGGCTCGTAGAGAGCTGGAGGGCGTGCAGCTGCTAATGGAAGATGTTCTGAGCAGCTATCACGTGACCACGGAGGGGGCCCCAGGACGGCAAGCCACACTGGACAGAAACACACAGGTATTCTTGGCGAATAGTCCCCATCACTGGCCAGTGCTGTACTGTACTGAAATACCGTCCTTTCTGGGGGGTGGGTTAGGGAGCCCCGTCTTTCCCACAGCCTCTCCCACTGGGCCCCAGGACTGTGCTAATGGCACACGGGAGCAAGGGGGAAGCAGGGGAGCCCGTGAAAGCCACTCCAGGGAATTTTCTTTCACAGCAAGTTCCAAGATCAGTGGTATAACCCTCTGTTTTAATTTTAAAAGGAGGACAAATTTTATAAGAAATCTGTTGAAACCAAATGAAACATATACTCCAACCAATGCTTTCCTTGTGAGTCACACATTTAGGGCTGGAGCTGGAAGGGCCAAAGGGGTATATAATATAACAGAAGCCCCAGGTGGACATTTCAGGCTTGGGCTCTGATCCTCATTGTTCAAGTAACCCATAGACCCCAAGGCAAGCACTGCTGCCTCTGGACTTACCCCTTAGCCCTCAATACTATTAGTACTACTGCTGCTATTGCCTGTGAGTTGAGGTCTCTTCAGCATGCTTTTTTATGTATTAATTTATTTAATCCTCCTAATAATTCCATGAGGTAGGTACTTTCATTATCTCGTTTTACAGATAAGAATACCAAGGCTCAGAGAGGTTAAGTGGCATGGCCAAAGTCACATCATTAGTGAGGAGAGAAACTAAGATTCCAACCCAACAGTCTGGCTCTGAGGTCCCTCATGCTCTTTTCTGCTATGTTACTCCATTCCTCGTCCTCTCCCTTGGCAAACCCATCTACTTTTATGACTTTGATGGTATTTATATGTGATGACTCCAAAATCTATATGTCTAGCCCACTGTCAATCCTAGCAGATTCATATGTTTACCTGCCTGCTGGACATCTCCACTTGTTCTGTCTCAGAGATAGCGTGTCCTAAGCTGAGCTCATTTTACTCCCCTAAAACTTGCTCCTCCTTCTGTGTTCCCTGTCAGTTCACCACCACCTGCCCAGTTGCCCAAGCCAAAATCTCTGGGTACCATTTTTTTGTTTGTTTGTTTGAGACAGGATATCACTCTGTCACCCAGGCTGGAGTATAGTGGTGTCATCATAGCTCACAGCAACCTCAAACTCCTGGACTCAAGCAATCCTCCTGCCTCAGTCTCCTGAGTAGCTGGAACTACAGGCACGTGCCACTATGCCTGGCTAATTTATTTTTTGTAGAGACAGGGTCTCGCTATGTTACTTGGGCTGGTCTTGAACTCTTGGGCTCCCAAAGTGCTGGTATTACAGGCATGAGCCACCGTACCTAGCCCTTTTTAACTTCTATCACACCCTACAACCAAACATCCAAGTTTTAATGTCCTAATATTTTAATATCTCTCAAGTTTATCTACTTTTTCCATCCTCCCTCACCACCCCCTTCCCCCAGTCCAAACCATCATCATCTCCTATTGCTGGGCTATGACCATGGCCTCCAATTGGACTCTATACACTTACGCTTGCCTCCTTCCAATCCATTCACCAGGGTAATATTTTTACATGCAAACCTGATTATGTCATTTCCCTCCCCATAAATTTCCATGGCTTCCAAATGCCCTGGGAAGTCCAAATGCCTTAACCAGACCTTCATGACTCGGCTGGCACCAATGTTTTTACCCTCAGCTTCTTCCAGTTTGTCAAATGCACCATGGTCTCTTCTGTCTCTTTTTGCAAGCTGGTGGAAAACCTCCCTCTCCTCCCTCTTTCTACCTCATCTGACCTGATTAACTCCTACTCATCTTCAGATTTCAACTTCCTAAGCACTCTCTTTAGGAAGCTTTCTCTGATCTTCCACCTTTGAGCTGATATTCCTCTGTGCAAATTAAAGTGCCGCTGCTGCAGGCATTAATAACAGGTTGCCCCACTAGCCATGACTCACATTAAAGAAGTGTATTAATCTTGCATCACAGGAAGTTGAGAGGGAGGCAGTTCAGGTTGGTCCAGCCACTCAGCAGTTACCTCAAGGACAATCTCTGCCCTCTGGGTGTGTCAGCAAAACATCTCTCTCATCCACCTAAGATGAAAACAAGAGTAAAAAAGCTTTCTCCTTGAGGAACTCTATCTTTTCATCAAGGAAGGAAAATAATTTCCAGAAGCCTCCAATAGACTTTCCTTGTGTCTTTTTTGGCTAAAGCTGAGTCACAAGTCCACTTTAGGCCAATCAGTAGAAAAAGAAGTGGTCTTATATGTGCCATCTAAATTTCACCATTAGATGTTTCACCCAGTGTGATCATTTGCAAAGCTGGGTATAGACCAAGTAGTGTCAAGATTAAGGGACATGTTGAGACTTTGGTCCCTCTGTTTGCCACTTTGCAGCCTGTGTCTGATGCATTGCCATCTTTTCCTGACACCCCATACCAACCCCCACCTTGTTCTTTATCCTGTTTCCTGTCTCTTGTCCCTTCTCCCATGCGTTAAAACACTTAGGTAGAGAAGACTTCTCTTAATATGAACATATTAACAAGTTTGCTTTAATATTATTACTTATTTTAGTTAGTGTTATTTTATGGCATGTTTTTATTCAGGAGCATTTAGCTATTCATAGACAATAGGAAGCACTAGGACTCACACTGCCCTGAGAGTCAGGACCCCCTGGGACAAGTTCTATGATCCCTCTCTGGGCCTCGGTCTCCAAAGCTCCAAAGTGAAAGTGACAGATTAGCTCAGGGCCTTTTAAATTGTGGTTCAAGGAGCCCTGGGGTTCCTCAGAGAGTCTTTGGGGCTTTTATTTTATTTTATTTATTTCAGCGTATTATAGGGGTACAAATTTTAAGGTTTCAAATAATGCCCTTTCCCCCCTCCCACTTTGGGGCTTTTTGAACAGAGGGGGCCAATTATGTAGCCCCTAGGCTGCCCCCTCTTACCATGCTTGGCTGTGGTCTATTGAATATTTTAGGCCACTGCCCAGATCTCATTTAATGAAAGGGTTCTGAGGATAAAATACAATCTGGAAATCCATGGAGCAGCTGATAGCTGAGGGGGCTGGACACAAGACAGAGGGGTTCCCGCTGTCTATAGGAGTCACACTCTTCTGGGTCTTGCTTGACAGTTCTTCCAGCAACACTCCCACCAACCCTTTTCCTGGCAAACAAGCCTTTCTTTAGACATGTTAATAGCACTGAAGAGGATCCAGTTTCTCCAGGTTGTTCTTCCTGTTTCTAGCCAGGAAACTTGAGTGTCTATAGTACTGTCACCTGAACGGTCTCTGGGGCTCTTCTTGTCATAACATCATGGGATTTGCCATCCTGATGTGCCAAGGAAAGCTCCTTTTTCTGTTGCTGAGACACTGTGGGCAGGCTGAGGGCCTGGAGTCAGGTCCCCATCGTGTCCATCGCTGTCCGGGTGACTCTGGCCCTCACGCTGCTGGCTGCAGGAGAGCAGAGACATGAGCACCTGTGGATGTTTCCTCCACATGCTCCAGGCTGCACGTAAAAGTTATCCTCTACTGGTCCATGGTCAATAAAGAAGGATTTCTGTAATGCTTTCAGCCAGATTGGCCCAAAGTGCCAGGATTCGGAAGTCAGTTTCAAAGGAGCCCAAAGACCTCCAAACTGCTGGAGGGCCCATGCGATGCAGTGATGTCCCTGGCTTTGCTGAGATCATTTCTGATACTGTGGAAGCAGCTGGAAGTACTAAAGGAGCACTGGGGCCGACTCAAGCTGCAAGGCCAGGACGTCGACTCTGTCTCTCTCTACAAACAGTTCTCGGAGCTCTACGAGTGAGTGGCGCTGAGGCTGAAATTCACATCAGTGACTCGGGCCTGGGGGTGGGCAGATCCCAGCCCCTTCATCTGAGGGCGAGGTTTGGTCCATGAAGCCTGGCACACCCAGCTCCACTGAGGCCAGTAGAAGCCAGCAGTGATCTCTACAAACAGCGCTTTGTAGGGAAAGCTGGGTTGTATTCACTGCAGGGACAGGGCCGGATTCCACTGAGCTACAACTGTGTATCTTTTTTTTTTTTTTTTTTTTTGAGACAGAGTCTCACTTTGTTGCCCAGGCTAGAGTGAGTGCCGTGGCATTAGCCTGGCTCACAGCAACCTCAATCTCCGGGGCTCAGCGATTCTACTGCCTCAGCCTCCCGAGTAGCTGGGACTACAGGCATGCGCCACCATGCCCGGCTAATTTTTTGTATATATATTTTTAGTTGGTCAATTAATTTATTTCTATTTTTGGTAGAGACGGGGTCTCGCTCAGGCTGGTTTCGAACTCCTGACCTTGAGCAATCCACCCGCCTCGGCCTCCCAAAGTGCTAGGATTATAGGCATGAGCCACCACGCCCGGCCTAACTGTGTATCTTTTACCAGTCCCTACAGTCATCCCTAGGAACTTGAGCTTATGGATTGACTCCACAGTGCTGACTCTAAGCTTTTTAGCTCCTGGGGTCCCAGGGAACACTAGCTGCTGCTCACTTGCTGCCTCGTTAGCCCCCAGGGCTGAGTGTCTGGGAGCGCACAGCACAGGGGCCAGAGGTGGGCTACAGTGTGAGCAGCCTGAGGCCTTAGGTCTGCTGGGAAGTGGGGCATTCTAGCAGCTGCAGGCCGTGGCTGGGCTGACTTAGCTGGCAGGAAAGACACTTGCTTCTGCCATGTGTCTGTTACCAAACCAGAACTTACTAAGCACCCCCTCCCACTCCCTGGACCTTCCTAAACTTAAAAAGGTTCACTATGGCGTAGCCAGATTGTCTATCTTGTGAAGTTGTTATAGTTATATCATTCCCTGATAACTAGGGAATGAGAAGGCTTGTCAATATTTTGAAGAATGAAGACCGAAATTATATGCACCTGATGGGAGAAAGCCTTGAGGTTTCATGTTGACTCAGGGAGTGGCAACGGTGATGAATTTAGATGTTGATGTGAGTGTCTGTGAAGGGCTGGGAGGTTTATATGTGGTAATAGGAACTAGAAAATCAATGAAAATAATTGCCCGAGAATCAGAATGAGAAAAAAATTATGTTTGTTTGCTAATTTCTGTCTTTCTTCCTTAATAGAAGTGACATTCTCTACCCCAGCATGAAAATTTTAGCCAGGAAAATGGGGAAAGAAGATGAATTTGAAGTACTTACAATAAATAGTCAGTCTATCGTTCCCCCAAAAGGAGCTTCAGAAATTGAAATAAAAACTCAGCAGGTATGCAGGAGCTATTTTGAATTTGCCTTTGAAAACTTGCCTTATGGCATTTGCATGTAAAACTACAGATACACCCAAATGGTGTTTTTCTCTAAGAAGTTAGGTATCAATGGAAGGGCTGTAAATCATTGAACAGGCTGGGGGTGGGAGGACTATTTAAAGGCATTTGATTAAGCAAATAACTACCCCTGAATGTTTCAGTTCTGTAAGTCTAGATGTTCATTATTTTGATTTTCCTCATATTGAGGCGCACCTTCACCAGAAAGGCAATGGAAAATGTAACCACTATCATCTTAAACATAAAACCTAGCATACAAGTATACACAGGGAAACGAAATATTTTAAAAAACTCTTTATAATTGTTTTTCTGAGAATAAGAAAATGCAATTTGTGCACTAGCCCATTTGGTGTGTGTTAGATGATCTGTGTGGAGAGAAATTGTTTTCCCAAGTCTTTGTTCAGCTTGGTCCTGGGCACAGGCTCTCCACTGCTGGGCTTACAGCAACAGCAAAGCCTGCGGCTGCTGGTTCCAGTGTGGGGATGCCTGTCCACTGAGCCACAAGGAGAATTCGGGGCCACATCCATCACTTGCTCTTCTGGCCTCCGGTTCCTCTGGGGTCCTTATGCAAAGAGAAGCATGGGCTCCGAGAACACAATGGCTAGAGTGAAGGCTTACCGTTATTGGAACAGAGTTTTTTCTTGGTTGTGTATGGAGTTTTAAATCTTCTTGTGAAATCCTCCTTAGTATCTAAACCAACTTTCAGAGCTGAGAGCTTCTCTCATAAAGAAAGACAGCTCATAAAATCCTGGCAGTATTTAGAGACTTGGTAAAAAGGTTGTATTGTATCAAACAGGATCTGGGCCAGAAAGAAAAGATACTGGTCTCCAAAAATGTCTATCTACCCCCTGGAAACACCAAGGAGCCCTAGAATGGAAGCCCTCCTTCTTTCCAGGGAGAGAGGGGCTGAGCAACAGGACCTACCCCAAAGCCCTTCTGCAGGAATTTGACTTAGGAGCCCAAAGTACAAGCTGAATGTGGAGAGTGACCCTTGACCTATGCTTACTCTAGCTTCAGAAGATTCTGGAAAACTTTGAAATTCATATGATCCAGGAGGTATTGAGAAAAGTTAACAGAGAGATGACACTGGTTTTATCAGAAAAATCCAAGCAGGAGTGTACTCTCCCTACAGGTAAAATGTGCTTATTTTGTTACTTCGCAAAATAACTATTGGTTTTTTCTAATTATAAAAGCAATCAACGAATCCACATTCATTGAAAAACAAAGCTAAACGCCACTGCAATGCCCAGAAAATGATATAAAAATTAACCTGTAATACCTCAACCCTGAGAGAAGTACTGTTAACACTTTGGTGCATCTCATTGCACTCAAAAGGCTTAAAACATACTTTAATTTCAGTCTCAACTCTACTGATTAGCTCAGAACTGAAGTAAGGTTGAAATGAGGGAAACACATAAAGCCCTTCTTTTCTGTAATATATATAAGTATATACGTGTATCAAAATCGAACAAATCTATATATTTAGGGTGGCAAGGCAATCAAATTTTTTCCTTTCGTCTGAGGTCTAAACTCAGGGCCAGAGGTTCACTTGGGGTTTCACATTCTGTGGTCACCATCTTGAAACTCTTTTTTTTTTTTTTTTTTTTGAGACAGAGTCTCACTTTGTTGTCCAGGCTAGAGTGAGTGCCGTGGCGTCAGCCTAGCTCACAGCAACCTCAAACTCCTGGGCTCAAGCGATCCTCCTGCCTCAGCCTCCCGAGTAGCTGGGACTACAGGCATGCGCCACCATGCCCGGCTAATTTTTTATATATATATATCAGTTGGCCAATTAATTTCTTTCTATTTATAGTAGAGACGGGGTCTTGCTCTTGCTCAGGCTGGTTTTGAACTCCTGACCTTGAGCAATCCGTCCGCCTTGGCCTCCCAGAGAGCTAGGATTATAGGCGTGAGCCACCACGCCCGGCACCATCTTGAAACTCTTAATTATTTTAACTTGGAATTTGTGCTTTGTAAGTGAGGTCCAGTGAGTCAATGGAATACACACAAAACTTGGAGCCTTGACTCACGCACAGTCCCACCTCCTGCTGCCTCCCAACCTCTCCAGGAGGGCTTCTCGGCCACCTGCTCCTCTGCTCTCTGGCATCCTGGGTGTCCCTAACCTCCCTCTCCCCAGATCCCCCCAGCAATTACTGCCACCATCCCCCACCATGGGGACCTAGGCATGGGCATGTGCACCAGGCAGTGTCTCAGGAACCCCAGGCTGGCAGCACCACGATGTGTTCCACAGGTAACTCAGTGAGGGCAAGCCTCTTGCCCACCCCTGGGTACCTAGAGTCCCCCGGACTGAGGTTGCAACACCCTTGGGGGTTGCCTCTCCATAGTGGATTGGGGCAGTGGGCCCGTGGGAAGGGGAGATGCCTGGCTCAACCTCCCCACCCCCGGGCAGGCACGGTGCCTCCGTCTGGGGCTGGTGGGTCATGCACACTCATGCACTGAGTCCCAGGTGGGGCCGCTGGTGCTTACAAGGATCTCGCTTGCACTCCCTGCGCAAGAGAGTGCAACATTGAAAGCGAAAGTACCATGGCAGGTCAAGAGAGAGACTGCAGAAGAAAGGGAAAAGGTTTATATTTTAATACCTATAGCAGCCCTTTTTCCTGCTAGTTTGAACAAGAGGCATTTTTATTTTGCACCTGGCCCCAGAGATTATGTAGCTAGTCCTGTTGGAACTACAATGTCTATTTCTAACTCCTAATAATTCTGTAGGAAAATCCATAACCTTTGAGCTTGCGAGGAGTTGTCTGACTAGCAAAATAAATGTGGTTCTCCTTTTGAGACAGTCTACAAACACCGTAACGTTAATTAATCTGTCCTCACCTGAGTCATTGTAATTTTATCAGTGCTTGGAGTAACTGGATTCCGTTGGCTGGGCTTTGGGAAAAGGCTGTGCAATGGGAGGGCAGGCCTCTCCCCAGCTGGGCGTGTCCAAATGTCACCAGAGCCAGTGGGGCTGAGCTCTAGTTACGGAACATTTAACAAGACACAAAGCGCCTGTTGTTTGTGCTGTGTTTGCTGCATCCAGGCGGCTCCCTTCCGAGTCCTTGGAGAAAATCCACAAGCACGCAGCAGGTGTAACCATCTGCACATTTCCGAGCTGTGGTTCTCATGAGACGCCCAGGGTGAGGGTTGGGGGAAGCATCTTTGCTTTGTGGTTGTGCTGCCTTGTACAGGGTGCCTGTCAGCTGTGCTTGGAAAGGGCCTCAAATACGTACACAGTGGGGGGTCTGGCAGAGGAGAGGGGTAGAGTTATTTTTAATGGTGGTGGTAAGGTTGATATTACCAAACCTGACTTTGGCTGGAGTATACTGGCCAATTCTAAACTCTCGTTTGGAGTCTATACTTGCAAAACTTTTAAAATAAATCCCAATATCGAGGAGGGTTTTGTTGTTGTTGTTTGATTTTGTTTTCGTTTGTTGTTTGGTCTGTCGAGCATGACTCAATGTGGAGGCCTGGGTCTCCTCCACTGAGTTCCCCTAACACCAGTGACTGCGTCCCCACTGTGTGCCAAGGGTGCTTTTCTCATATATACATTTCTTCAATTTAGTCTTCTTGAGACCTCTATGGGCTGGGTAACTTTGAAGAAGGCAGTAAAACCTTGGAATCTCTACCCACCTGCTGTTTATCTCAGAAGTAGCCATAGTGGACGGGGCTTCCAAGCAGGGTCCTCTTCTTCATGCAAAGATCACCTTTTGTGGTCAAGGTTAGCTCGGGGGTGGGGGTTTCTCTAGAGAGAGTTAGGAATGGAGAGTATCGAGAACCAAGAGGACAGCAAAGGCTCTTGTCCTTTCCCTTGTGGGTCTCCTCTTTCCCTGCTGGCCCACTGTGGTGTCTACATTTATACTTGCCGAAAGGAACCCTGGAATACTCCTCTCCCTCCACCTCCTTCCTTCCTCCTCACCTGGTCTTGGAGCTTAATCCTTTCATACAACTCCTGAATGAGTTTCCAGTTTGTCAGTAGCCTCTGAAAATGAGGCATCCAGCCCTGGCCCTGGTGCTGGGTCTTGGTAGTTGAACTGGTACTCTCCTGAGAACTAGCAACAGCAGCTCCAGGCATCTTTGCTCAGCCTCCAAGTTTGCCTTAGCAGAGAGATGGGCTCTGTTGCCATGCCCCTCATCTTTGACATTTTGGTATCGAAATGATTTTTAATTGATTTTTTTAATTTTCTCTGAGCAGTTATAAGGCCAACAGTCTCCAAAGTAGAATGCATATATCCAGGGATGTGGGAAGAAAACATTAGAACTTCTAAATAGATTAAGTGCGCATGTAAGGAGTCACATGTCACATTCTATATTAAGGTATCCTAAAGTGACCAGGGGAAGGCCATTCTTATTTTTTTAATAAGGAGATAGTAGAGGTGACACTTCTAATCCTGATGTCTGTGCTTATCCTCAGCCACATTATGAGGTTTAAAAAGAAAACCTAATCACATCTGATAAGATATCTGACAAAAAATTTTAAAAGGTCAAGGAAACCACTGGGAATGTGGATTGAGATCCATTCTCACTGTTGATGAACCTCACCCTATATACATCGGGCGTTGTGATATTAGCTAGTGATAGTACTGTAGGTAGTTATAAATCATATAAATAAAATAAAATGTAAAAATATATAATAGAATTATAAACATGCACATAGTAAAGGTGAATAATCAAAAATGTTTTTACATCAGAAGAGCATCGTCAAAACAGTGAGAAGAGCATGGTGTCAGCCAGCGTCTCCCCGGCAGTGCGCCGTGGAACACAAGTCCCTCAGTGTATTACAGCAGCAGTTCTTCCAGCCACTCTTCACCAACAGACTCCTGGGTTACCTGAGCTTTCCGATCCCTTGGTAACGCAAGCCAACAAATCACACTCATCACAGTCTTTGGGTTGCCTATGCTTGCCTAACGTTATTAATCAGTGTTTGCTCCAAGTCTGTTTATGCTGGTTTTACTTGTCATTGAATTGAGTAATTTAATTAAAAATTATGTAAACTAATGATACAGGAGTACAAAAAAAAAAGAGATCTGTTGGTTCTATGAAAACTAAGTTGAAATCGATAAACTGTGGTACATCCAGTCAATGGAATATTATTAAACATTACAAAGAAATGAGCTATCAACCCATGAGAAGACCTGGAGGAAGCTTAAGTGCATGTGACTGAGTGAAAGAAGCCAACTGGAAAAGGCAACATATCATATGATTCCAACTATGACATTCTGGAAAAGGCAAAACTGTGGAGACAGTAAAAAGATCAGCAGTTGCCAGGGTTTACAGAGGGACGAACAGACAGAGCGCAGAGGACTTTTAGTGCAGTGAAACTACTCTGTATGACGCTACAGTGGCGGATAAATGTCATCATATATTTTTCAAAATCAATAGACTGCACAACACCCAGAGTGAACCATAACGCAAACTATGAACTTCGGACGATGACGATGTGTCAATGTAGGTGCGTCGATTGTAACCAATGTAGCACCCTGGGGTAGGACATTGGTGGTAGAGGAGGCTGAGTGTGAGAGGACTGGGGGCTTATGAGAACTCTGTACTTTCTCCTCAATTTTACTGTGAACCTAAAACTGCTCTTAAAAAATTAAGTTTAAGAAAAGAAAACAAGTTGAAATAACTAAGTTGAAAGTTTTGAAAAAACTCAAAAAGGCTAGTTGTTTAGAAAAAGGAAAGTTATCAAATTGGTTATAAGACAGATGACTAAAAACATTAGACTAAAGCATGAAAACATATAAACAATTCATTTGGATTTTTATGGTCTTTAAGTTCTCTCCTTAAAAACAAAGAAAACCAGGTATTGTAGACCATGCACTATATATTATGGTTTATAGAAGAAAGATGGTACAGAACTCCCGTTAGTGGGTATGTACAAAGAAAATACCTGGGCTCTATGTTAGATGATTGGCAAATGTTTGTAAATTTATGTATTTTATAGTTAAATAAAGAGTTCAAGATAGCACATGTCATTTCTAAAGTTTTCTTTGCTTTAACTGACTTATTTTGACTAACCAACCAACTCTTAGTCTTGATTGCATTGGATAGGAAGATTTCTACTGTGTTTTTCAGGGGTCAGGGAAGAAGGGTTTTAATTATTTGCTTTTATCAAAATAAATTTGGGAAACTCAGGGTAAATAACATTAAAAAGTTCCCTCTAAACCTCAGAGCCTTTTCTATCCTCCTGTGCACTGTTTACAGCTAGGAGAGAGATTGAATATGCAATATTTTTCTATTCATCATTGATTGATTTCTAAAATTTATTTGACCACAGAACATTTTTCTCCCTGGGGAACCTTTATTATCAACTCAAGGATCTAGTGTTCTGGAAAGCAGTTTGAGCAACACAGGAGTGCAAGACACATACATATATTGCAATAAGGCTTTCAACCTACCCACTCATTTGGGCCCCTGGCTGGGCGAGAGAACAACCTTGATTGGCAGTTGAGTGCCTTGGAGTTTCAGTTCTGCTTTGGCCCAGGACCCAGGGGCCACTGAGGCACAAAGGGCTGGTGGTTGTGCTGGGGAAGTGAAATGTCACCAAGCCAAGATGCCCTTCCTAGAGGGAGGAGGCTGGGTGAGGGTGTTGTTCAGAGAGGGAGGGAGGGGAAGTGGTTTGGCCGACAGAAAGTGAACAGTTTCTTGTAGTCAAATAACCTGGAAACAGAGAAGGAGGGGAAAACAAAATCCTAATTTAACCCCCAGAGTGCTGTCTCCTTCCTCTTCCATGCTTCTATCAAAAACTGCTGCTTCATCTTAAAAAAGCATTGACCACACACACGCTGAAAATAAGACACGTTTGGAGACAGCCAACTCCTCTGTGCCAGGAATTACTTCTCTTGGAAGCATTCCACTCTCCGTGGCTCCCTGACTCCTGCCTGCTGATGCGGATGCAGACAGATGTCTGAACTTGAACTCATGAGCAAGGAGGGTGCTGCCAGCACTCGGGAAAAATACTGTCAGCTGAGCCCAGAGCTGACCCCCAACCAGCTCAGTGGGCGTTTGCCAAGCTAGAGACGCGTGACAGATATGGTCCCTCCAGGCCTGTGAGCTGGAGACCTACCATGACAGTACCCTGGAAGGAGTGTCCAACTTCTTGTCTGAAGAATTTCTGAAATATACATGAGCTCTGTCTTGTCAAAGCTTAGACTTTAAACAGTCCTAAATATCGTAAGAAGTGTGAATTTCTGGGCACGTTAACCCTTGGATTTTCCACTTCAGCTGTGCTGGGACAGCAGTGATATGTCTTCTGGCCTTTATTTCCTAAAGGAAAAGCAAAACCAGATTTATATGTTTATTATGGAAAGTAGTCAAGTGGGATATGTGGGAACTCATTTTCAAAACCAGGACAACTCCCCTGTAAATAGCACAGAAATTGCAAATAGCAGAAGCTCTGGCTCTGTCATGTCCGCACTTCCGGGTCTATCGTGCTGGACGCTTCCCGTAGTGTGCATGGAGCCTCCTGTCAAGTAGTAAATCTCATCTGAAATTGGAAGCAGCTGGGCAGGGAGTGGGCTGGTGGGCATTCTTGCTGACGGCCAGCAACCTACACAGAAGAGGGAGCCAGGGGCTTGCTTCCTGGGTCCAACTCCAGAGGTCTCTTGTTTTCAAGACTCTCCTGGGACCACACACAAGGAGGTAGCCCGATCTAGTCTGTTTTTCCCAATGTGATTAATATGCACATATGCTTTTGCTCTTCTGTGTGGAAGTTAAGGAGTGTTCACATTCTTCCATTGTTCCAACACCATCAAATTATTTTTAAATTTTATTTTATTTTTTAACAGGTAATGTGTACATATGGTTCAAAACTCAAAATAATATTAAAAAATACATCTAGAAGTCTTTTTGCCACCATTGCCTTTGCACCCCATGATGCCACCTATATGTAACCACTTTTGTTAATTTTTATATACCTTTTCAGTGATTTTTTTAATGTCTATATTAATTCTTTCATCCAATAACTATTTACTGAGCACCTACTATGTTCTAGGCTACTCTATTTTTAGGAACTGAAAAATTTTTAGGGTTATATTCTCACCTTCATGGAGCAAAAATTCTTACTTTCATGGAGTTTATAATACAGAGCGTTGTAGACAACCAGCAATCAACATAAGAAAAAAGAAAACAATGGAGTAGGGAAGGATGGTGCTGTGGGGGTTTGAAGTGTGCACACTGCAGTTTTAGATAGGGGGTGATCAGAATAGATCTCACTGAGTTAGTGACATTTGGAGCAAAGATTTGAAAAAGGTGAGGAATTTAGCTATGAGGCTATCTGGGGCAAGAGCATTCTAGACAGAAGGAAGAGCCCATACAAAGGCCCTAAGCAGGGCATGCCTGTCACATTTGAGGAACAGCAAGGACCCAACTGTGGCTACAGTGGAGAGTGTGAGGAGAGAGTAGTAGGAGCTGAAGTCAAGGGAGAGGGAGAGAAAGAGGACAGATTATGCAAGGCCTCACAAGGCCTAGTGTTTACTCTGAGTGTAGTGGGGAGCCCATCCCAGATTTTGAGGTTCATGATCTGGCTTATGTTTTAATAGAATCTCTGACTGCAGTCTTGAGAATAGACAGTGAGGGAAGAAAGGGTGAAAGAGGAGAGAGGATGGTTTGGAGGCTCTTGCAATAATCCAAGCAAGAGGAGATGGTGGTTCAAACAAAACTGGGAGGAGTAGAAATAGTACATGGTCAGATTCTGGGCATGTTTTGAAGTAGGCTCAAATGGATTGTATATTATTGGATGTGAGAGAAAGTGAAGAGTTAATGATGACTCCAAAATTTTCAAGCTGAGCACTTGAGAAAAGAGAATTTCTATCAGTTGAGATGGGAAGGACTGTCGATGAAGCCAGTTAGGAAGGGAAGATCAGGAATTTGAATTGATGCACAAATTAAGTTGTAAATGCCTTTTAGATATCCAAGAAGAGATGCTAAGTGGGTATTGGATCTAAATTTGAGAGTTGTTGGGTTATAAATGGTATTTAGCTATGAGACGAGATAAAATAGACAAAGGAGTGAGCATATATATAGAAAGGAGCTGGACCAAGGGCTGAGCTCTGGGATATTCTAATGTTAAGAGCTGGAGGCAGGTAGAGAGAACAGCAAAAGAAATCAAGAAGGAAGAGAAGGAGCAAACAGTGAGGTAGGAAAACTAGGATAGAGCCGTGTCCCAGTGCCTAGGGAAGGAAGTTTCTCCAGCAGTAGGAAGCGACAAACTGTGTGCGATTCTGCTGGTAGTCAAGCAAGACCACTCTGGCTTTCGTCATGTGTTGATCACTGGGGTTTCTGAATAAATGAGTTCAGCAGAGTGGTGGGAGGTGAAAACCAGGTACGTGGGTTTTAGAAGGACTTTGAGAGATGTCGAAAGCAATTTAAGCGTAGACATCTGTTTCTGGGAGTTTTGCTATGAAAGGGTGCAAAGGAGTGAGGCAATAGCTGGCAGGCAAAGTGGAGTCAGGAGAAGGAGTTTTCTGAGCTGGGAGAAATAAGGAGTGAAAGACCCAGGAAACAGGGGAGAACCGATAATATAAAAGGAAAGAGGATTTCTGGAGCAACAACCCTGAGCAGGCTTGAGGGGCTATCCTTCCCCTTTATTACAATTATACCTTTCTTACCAGAGAGCCTTTTGTGTCCACTGTTCTGCACCTCCTTTGTCACGTAACAGCCTGTGGTTCTTGTCATGTCAGTATATGGAGAATTTCCTCTTCCTTTTTTTTACAGCCACATACTATTTCAGAGGGAGGATATGCCACGGTTTAAGTAACTAGATCCTGAGTGACGGACACTTGTGGTGTTTCCACACTTTCGCTGCCTGGCTGCCGTTCCTCTGGCTAGCTGTGCGTGCTGCGTCCCGTGTGTCAGCCACGTCCCCGCTTCCTCCCAGCCCGTCAGCTCGATGTTTCTAATCCCCGACACATTCTTCTCTCTTCTGGACTTCCTGCTCTTCTTTATTACTGTATATTCAAATGAGTTTTGCCCTGTAGCACTAGGAATGTACTTTAATATAAATATAAGATAAATATAATAGCTCTTCCTTTATTTCTGATAGTTGTGTTAGACCAAAATAACTGTTCAGATACATATAGGGCTTTAATGAAAGTAGATGTCACGTGGCTGTCAGTAACATTTCATCGGGGCTCTTCAGTTACAGTAACAGAGTATGTTCACTGGTCTTCAGAGGTGCTTTTCCAGATCTTTGCACTAGGAATCTTGTTCGAGACCTTCCTTATTCCCATGTTCCGGGGGGCCCTGGGTCCTCAGCCACCACCACCCCCCCACAGCTCCCCCACTATTTTTCGTGCACAGTTGACCCTGGGACAACACAGGTTTGCCCTGCGAGGGTCTGCTGATAGGCGGAGCTTTTTCAACCACGCGCAGATGGAAAATACAGTTTCTTGGGACATAACAGCCGCCTATGTGAAGCAGCTGACTGTGCATATTTGCAGAGTCCACAGGATGGACTATGGGACTTGAATATGGTGGATTTGGGGGTTTCCGGGGACCAATTCTCTGCATACTTCCAGGGGTGACTGCATTTGGAAATGACCACTTGCTGTGTCCAGTGTTATGTCTTAGAGAGTTGCACTTCGTGGCCATGCATGATTGCTCAATGTTTTGTGACACCAGTCATGGGATGTTTTTTCCCCTAGATCTTTGGAAGCACCAAGTCATGAAAGAAAACTTTTCAGTCATAAGACCACAGATAGTTGAAAAATTTACGCAGAGATTAATGGAGGATTACCAGGATGGCGGACTAGAGGTATGTATTGAAAATTAGTCATTCTGTTTGGGTTTTCTTTTAACATAAACCCAAACAAGGAAGACTTTCTCATTTAGCACATCTCCTAGTGCTTCCTTTACTCCACAAGAATGATATGAATACTGAGGCTAAACCCCAAATAGTAATCATTAGTTTTTAATTTTGGAAAAAAGAGTGATTTCTAGTAAAAATATGAGTGATTAAAATATATATGTTGGCTAATTTCAAATTTTGTCGATTTTTTAAAGTAACCTTGGAGTTTATTTATGAATGAGTTGATTTTAAGCTACATTTTCTGTTGTTGATTTGTTGGTATAGAAAATTCAAAAGAGGAAAACCAAAATAGCCTTTAATTCCACTACCTAGAAAACATTATTCAAGTGTACAATATGAAAAAATCCAACTGCACAGAAAGGTAACTTCTCACCCTTCCATACTCCTCCATCCCCAGTTTCCTGTCTGCAAAGGCAAACCACATCAGCAATTTTTGTGTGTGTCCTTCCAGAAAAATATTTGAATCTATAACAACTCTATATAATATCATCCTTAAAAATAGTATATATTTAATACATACACACATGCATATACACAATCCTTGGAGTTTTGAAACATGTTTGCTCTTGGCAAGAAATGCCTTGCTAAATCAAAGGAACCCACAGAAAAGGCAGGATAATAGAGTCTATGTGGATATTTGGCCATGACAGAACTTTTAGGAGTGTTAACTAAATGCTTTAGGTAGATTTGAATCCAGTTTCCTTTGAAACTCATCTATTTTTTTTTAAAATCTGACTTAGCAAAATGTGCTCCATTTTTTAAAACAATGTTTTCTCCAAATTTCTGTTTTTCTAAGTTCTTCAAATGTTCTCTGTCATTTTGTAATACACACTTCAGTTCTTAATTATGAGGTAGAGAATTCATCAGCTTGATTAGGGATACATTTTTCCTCAGAACTTGATGATTCACATGTATTTGTTTGAACTTTCAATTACCCACAAACATGGTACTCTGAGGAGAGGGTGAAGTGTTTTTCCATCCTCAAGATACAGAGTGATTTATGGTGGGACGTGCTCAGAAAAAGGTTTGAATCAAAAAATTTTGTGGCTCACCTCAAAAAGGAAGGAAATTCTGACACGTGCTACAACAGGGATACACCTTGAAGACATTATGCTAAATGAAATGAGCCAGTGACAAAAGCACAAATACTGCGTGATCCCACTTACATGATGTACTTAGAGTGGTCAAAGTCATAGAGACAGAAAGGAGAATGGTGGTTGCCAGGGACTGGGGGAGGTGGGGGTTGGGGAGTTACTGTTTAGTGGGTGCAGAGTTTCAGTTTAGCAAGATGAAGAGTTTTGGAGATGGATGGTGCTGATGGCTGCACAACACTGTGAATGTGCTTGATGCCACTGAAGGGTACACTTACAAATAGTAAAATGGCAAAAATGGTGTATTTTGCCACAATAAAAACAAGTTTTTGGCTCAAGTTCTTCTCATCCCCTATCTGTATGCTTCACCCCAACATTCAGGACAGGACCTTGTAGGAAAGCAAATGTGGGCACTGGCAGGCGGAGCAGACCACATCAGGTACAACCGAAACTTGAGGCATGCTTGGAGAGATTGGGGTCCGCTGGCATCACAGCACCTCAGGATGCTTCAAAGTCTGTGCCTGGTAGGCTTCTAGCCTCTTCTGGGTCATCTGCAGTGACAGGGAACTCACTCTCCCAAACCTGCCCCCCTCCCTGTCCCCAGGCAGGTCTTGTTTTACTAAGATGGATGTGGCCTCTCCCTCATCTCCATCTCGGCTCACCCATCCCAGAGACGCCACAGGTCGTGGCTCTGACCCCTGGCAACAAGGCTTTGGATGTCAGAGAGGCTCATTAGAGCCACTGCTAACGCGTGAAGACTCCACAAATTACCATGAAGGGCCTACCCTAGGGCAAGTCAAAACAGGCGACTACGAATCGTCACCCTTTCCTCCCGACAGTGCAGGCCTGCGCTGGCACACGTGAACGGGAACATGGAGCGGGCACTGGGGCCCCTGCACCTGGGAGCCTCCGAGCTGGGCACAGACTGCTCACACAGACCTCGGGGACCTCAGCCTGTCTGCTCTTCTTCAGACTAAGCTAGCTCCACTTCCCTCGGTCACTTTGTGGGAGCACCCTTGCCATTCTGGTTGGTCTTCCTTAAATTCAAGCTGGTCTGGCCGGCAAAGAGTGCCCTAGTCCTGGGTGCTCTGCTCTGATTAATACCCACGAGTGCTGACCATAGTCGACGCTGGGCTGTGCGCGTTCATCTGTGGCTATCGACTATAGTTGATGCTGGTACCGATGTGGTTAAATTGATATGAAGTATTCCAAGATGAAGCAAACCACAGAAGCTCAGTTTGCTCCCAGCAGGCCACAGGGCCAGATTTTTGCCATAACAAGACCTGGCACCTGCCATGCTTCACCCCAGGCTGGCACCCTTAAAGAATCCCTAGGGAAATCTAGTGCTCCTCCAGCCAGGGCCACCCATCAGGGTTCAGGTTTCAATATCAGTGATGGAACCAGCCCAGTGGAGGGAGGGTGGGGCCGCTTACTGGGCAGAACTGGGCCAATGGTCCTCCTCTGCAGCTCTGAGGCCACCTGGGCTCTTGGAGGGAAAGTTGGCAGATGAACCCTACTCACACTGCATTTTGACACAAGCACAGCTGATATTTACAGTGACCCAGGAAGGCAGGGACAGGTTGCAGAGCAGCTTTTAGGAAATAAATTGCTTTGAAAGCTCAGAAGGATTGTGCGAACAGAAGCCACATAGGCTGAATGTAGTCCAACAGCAGACGTTGCTCCAAGGTGGCTCCAAGTGCTGCTTCCAGAAGGCTGAGTGCACAGCCATCAGGGCCAACGTTCACCTGCAGAAAGGGGCTGCTGGGAGCCTGGGAGCCCCCTGCACCTCCCCATCACCTGTCAGTCATAACTTCCTCACCACACCTCCCCCTCAGCCACACTCTCCACTCCACGTCCTCCTGCAGAGCTCTGCCTGTGTCCTTGCCCCACTCCCTGCCTTCAGCCCTACCCCCTCTGGACCACCCCCTCAGGCTGACCTTTCTGCTCAACCTCCTGAGACCCCAGCAGAGCCACCAAGAGAAGGAAGTGACAAGGCTTCTCTGCCTCTGCAGGTGCTCAGGGGAGTCCCGGCCATCCCCACCTCTTTGGTGTTACACAGACTCGCCAAAGGGTTCCTCACCCTTGCTGGGAAAGCATCACGCCGGCTAAGAGGACGTGGCAGAGGCCACTGTGGCTCAAGTCTGCATTTCTGTTTGTCTGGGATCCTATATCTGCAGGGGCAGTGGCGGTGGTAGTTTGAGAAGTGTTTGCCTTGCGTCAGAGCTGTTGGAGGCCCTGTTGGCACACCCATGTCCTGGCACTGGTGTCCAGGACATCACCCTTTATGGGTGAGTCACTGTAGCTGGCTCCAAGCACTGGGCCCTGCCAAGGTCACTGGCCACACCTTCCTGGCCTCCAGGGTGTCTTGTGACTTCTCATGGCCCCAGGCTTCCATCACAGACCAGGAAGTGTTTCCTTTGTCATTACTAAACCCACGTAGCCTTGCCTTTTCACCATAAAAGGTCAAGCCCAAGGGATAGAATATTAAGTTCCCTTTGCCTTGTATCGGCAGCTCAACTATGGCTGCCCTGGTGCCATTTCCAGGGGCTGGGGTTGGGGTCAAGAAGTGTAACAAGCAGAATGACCTACCCTCACGCCACCTCACTGAGGGGGCCCCTTGAGGAGGGCCCTAGAGAGTGAGTCAGGGGAGGCTGAGCTCCTGCTCCCAGCTGCCTGGCTGCTGCTCAGTAAATCCAGCCTGCACGGAGCTTTCGTTGCACAAACATAGATTGCATCCCGCCAAGCTGGTACAGTTGATGACTTAAAAAAAAAAAGCTTAACTATCTTTTAATTATATATACATTTTAAAATATATTTAATAATTATTTTAATTATATGGTGTATACATTATAAGATTATAGTGTAGTAGCAAATACTCATGTCTTAGAAAATACACCCAGTCTTACCACTCATTGACAACCACTGTTATTATTTTGACATATTTCCTTCCAAACTCTATAACCTTTTTCCTACTCATGCACTTTTTGTTTTACAAAAAAGATTATATGTCGTTTTTTGATAGTGTGCTTTTTTTCACTTGACTATTTCTTATAAACGTCTTTCCTTGTCAATAAACATGTGTCCATTTTTGGTGGCCATTCAGTATTTCCTCGTGTACATGAGCCAAATGGAATCAACTCTTTTCCATTGGTAGGCAATTTAGATTGTTGCCATTTTTCTTTTCTATTGAAAAATGTATAAAGAGCATCTGTTAGCATATATTTTTGTGTAAAACTTTTCTTTCCTAAAGATAAATTCCTAGAAGAGGAATCACCGGGTCAGGGTCTGCCCTCCAGCACAGAGTGCAACTCCCCTCCCCACTCCTTCGTCAGTGAGGGGTGCCGTCACTACCTGCCACCTCTGCTAATTCGATTCAGTAACTTACCTTACCATTGCGAGCTTTCCCTGGAGGTCAGTGGGACACTGCAATGACAGGACAAGCAAATCAGAGCCAGGGGGACCACCCAGGCTCCAAGGGCAGGCTAGCTTCTACAGCAGACTGCCAGTGGACCAGGGGCCAGCCTGACCCCGGGAATGTCACAGATACAGCTCACCTAGAGGACGTGCCACGTGTCAGACTCGACCACATAAAACCGCACAGATACTCACACTCAGATACATTCACTGATACCTGTAGTCAAACACATGCGTAGGCAGGACAAATCTACCATGCAGGTAGATTTGTCCTGCCTTCCGTGTATTGGCTCCCACTTCTCTCCAGAGCCTAAATCTAAGCTTGCCTTGGAGGGGTGGACTTTTCCCCTCTTCCTTAATTGCTACGTTTTCAAAAGTATGCCCAGTCTCCTGGAGATAGAGGAGATAGGTGAATGGAATTGCCTAAAGAATGAGCTGTGTGGTGCCTAGACCAGAGCAGGCAGGGCTGCTTCCAGTTGCCCCATTCTGCAGAGGGCCCCTCTCTGGCCTTCCTCCTGCAATGCCCTTCTCCACAAGGCAAGACATGCCCCGGGCCATGGGGACATGTCCACACAGAGCCCTGCCTTCCTTCTAGAACATGCTCTAAGTACCTGGGGCACTGGAATTCCTTGAGTCCAGGGCCTGCATGGGCCTCCTCTCTGCACCATCCTCCCAGAGTGAGAGTGGACCTCACCACTAGTGTGCACATGCCTGGCCTGGGGGGTGGCCAAGGGCAACTGTAGGGCTGTGGATGGAGTTTGGACTTGCGGGCTTGCGTGTCTACTCACAGGCATGTGAGGGCTCTCACCGCATTCTGTAAACTGTAATTTGGAGACCAGCGATTCCCAGGTCACCACATTTCAGCATAGAACTCAGAGTAGTCCAAGAATAATAAATTCAAACCTGGCCTTCTGTGTCATTTTGAAGGTCTATTTTTCTAGGTAGGAGAATTAAACATTTCATTTTAATAATTTGTTAGTTTGATTTACAACCTTTAAATATTTCACCACATGCTATGTGGGCCCCCATTGTTCTCTTGCCCCTGGCCCTGCGGACCTGAAAGAGAGGTTTGCAAGGCTAGAGCCGATGTGTGGGTACAAGGAGAAATGACAGTGGGTCTGTGAGCCAAAGTGACACGTGCCCGGAGCCCTGGCATGGTGGGGCTGCCTGCTGGAGTGGCTATGGATGATGCCCCTTCCTTTTCAGATCACTTTCAGAAAAGACCACCTTGAAGCCTGCCTCCTTTCCCTGGGTTGTGATGTGATGGCAAGAGAGCGCAGCAACTTTGAGACCTACTCCATGTGTTACGAGCACATGTTGCAGCATGCGACACACAGGCTCCGCCGGAAGGAGCAGGTGGGTTCCCAGAAGACAAGAACTGCAGTGGGGAATGGGTGTGGGCAGGGAGGCTCAGGAGTCACTCAGAAATGGAAAGAAAATCTGAGAGGAGGGGAAGGTGGCTGGTTTTTATGCCAGAGTTGAGGCTGATCGGTACTCTCTCCAAATTTCTCTTATCATCAGCTCATTTTCTGGGGCTCTGGTATTCTCAGTTGTAAAGGTGAGAGCCCCAGTAACACTGGGTTATGTGCTTTGGAGGTGTCCGACAGGGAACAGTGAACAAAAAAGGGGCCGCCCTAGGGGAAGGTGAATAGCTGACCCTCCCACCCTCAGCAAACACAGGCACCTTGTGCTGCTCCTGGTCAGGCACAGAAACCAGGATCCTCGAGTAACCTCTGTCCTCAGAATGCATATCATGATCAGTCTCACTGACCAGAGTCCTTAAAATGCAATCCCATTGGTAGAATCCAAGAGTCACTTTTCCTGCCATCAGAGGTTCAGTGTGGTTTTAGTTTATACCTAAGAAAAGTGCAAAAGTCTGCAAGACTAGTCAAAAAATCAAACGAGGCATTAAAATGTCAAATAATGTGTGTGGGATTCATCTGCATTTTAGCTTATCCCCACTGCTGAGTTCTCTGCATCAGTGTGGATGCAGAGTTGGAGGTTGATGTTGTGTTTTGATGCTGTGTTGGACATCCTGAAGTCCAAGGGACAACAAGCACAGTCCCAGCTCCAGGTAGAGACCAAAAGTCTCAAAATGAGGCTCCATGAACTCAAACAGGAGGTGTCTGGAGCACATTACACTGCCCTGAGCCACGGTGTGTGTCTGAGTTTGGTTGTGCGCTGCTTTCTCCTCCTCAGGAATTCGATGCTATGCGAAGAGGTCAGGGTCCACCTGAAGACCATGCTGGCCAGGTAGGCCATTTACTATTAATATTAAAAAGGTTTTCTTCTCCATTCCTCACATCCACACGCTCAGGATTAGCCAGCAGCGGGACATCTTAGTGTCATTTGTTTGTGTCACCTGTAGAAGTCCCATCAATGAAGGTCCACTACAGAAACACCTGAGGAGTGTGCTTTTTTTTTTAAAAGCAATTCTGCTTAGAGGGCATTTTTTTCTTGAGTTTTTTGGTTGTTCTTGTTATTCTTGTATTGGCTTTTTGTTGAGTTTTTGTTGTTATTGTGGGGAAGGGTGTTGTTTTTGTTGTTTGTTTTCTTTGGGGCCAGTTAAAGTACATTCCAAAAAAGAAGGGATATTTGGGCTAAGTGCCAAGGGAAGGCCAGTTTGGAGTTGGAAGTCAAGACAGTTGAAGTATTTTCTTCAACTAAAAAGTGCTTAAATAGTGGTATTCTGGGGTCATTCACTCCCCAGCTCGTACTGAGTGTGTACTAGTGTCTGACACTGTTTGGGGACCTTTGAATCAACATAGAGTCTTCTGCTCACATTTATGCAGCAGAATGTCACTTCCTTCATTAGGTTCTACACAGACGTGCAGATTCAATACTAATCCATAAGCAACTATTTTGTTGTAGCAGTTTGGAATTCCTCAATTGTTTTCCGTGTTTATATTTCTGCTTCTAGGTTGCAGAGCTCAGTCACGATATGATCATGGAAATCACTGCTCTGAGGGCCCAACTCACGGACTTGGAAGAGGAGAATCTGAATCTCAAAAAGCAGATTAGAAAAGAAGTCCAAGAAGAATACGAAGCATTGGTCCAAGCTTTGTTTGTGACCTGTTTACACATAAAAGTGAGCGTCATGTGTCGAATGTCTAGGCAGCCCACCTGGGAGCGGGCCGCACACCTCGGGATCAGTGATAGAGTGGGCTTCGTGGTAGCGAGAGATTCTTAGGCCCAAGAATTTTCCATCTCTAAGCTTTCGCTGCAGAGGGAGAGTCAGCAATGGGTTGTCATTATTTTACCATGATAGACACTGAATTTTGGATAATTTAGCTGTTTATTTTTCACACTCTACTGCCAGTTGCCATTGTCGCCATCTGTTGCTGCCGGAAGAAAGGGGGTGTTCTGCTGCTCCAAATCCCCAGTTTCCACCATGGTTTTATCTGTTGAGTGTGACAACCCAAACGGGAGAGCACAGTGTCCTGGGCCAGGCCAGATCCCATGGAGGTAGCAGCAGGTGCCTCCTAAGAGCTCTCTGAGCAGATTCAGAATTTGAATCAGCTTTTGGAGATTTTTTTCCAACCCTCAAAATGCCTGCCAGAGTTTCTCTCACATTTGGTGTCAGGGAGCTGCTGACCTGGCAGTGAAGACCCACCCCGGAAGGGAAGTGATGGGGCGCCATTGGCCTGTAGCACTGCAGAAGCCAATTGCCGTCATATGATGTCTGAGCAGCCATAAGATCGATGGCCCATGTCCAAAATGAGCCATCAGGGAGCCTGGTCCAGCTGCCTCACCAGTGCGAATTTCAGTACAAACCTACCATCCCCAGCCCTGCCCCCTTCCCTGCTATTGGATGTGCCCCAAAGCCAGCCCTATGTAGGTCCTAACCTCCTAGTCGCTCCCTGGGGGTCCCACAATGGTCCCTAGGGCAGTTATGTTAATAGGAGCTTCCAACCAGGCCCACCTCGGCCTGGTTATTCCAGAGAGGATTGGAGATTTCTTCTTACTTGCAATGTATAGTGCTTACAAATATTAAAGGATCGAAACCAAAATGTACTCGGTCTGGTGCTGCAGGAGAGAGATGAGCAGACAGTGAAGGCTGGAATCTGCCAAGTGACCTTTTTGAATTTGAGATTATTGAGAATTTTCTTAAGTTCCTTCTAGCTTCTGCCAGATTCCTGGATAAAAAGTGGACTCTTCACTACTCCCAGGCTACAGTAGTTCTACCAAGTCCCCTAAAGTAGGGAATCCCTGTTCCACTCTAGGGTCCCAAGAAGGTGGTGAAGCTTCTGCTGTGTGACCAGCAGCCAGGCTCCTAGCTGGGCTCTGTCCTCCTGCCTTCCTCTCCGGGGAAGCAGTTTAGAAGTGGGAGGACACCCCTACTGCTACCTTTCACCCCAAGGACACTGAGTGTCTTGTCTTCTCAGGCTGCTATAACAAAATGCCACTGACTGGGTAGCTTACACCACAGAAATGTATTTTTCACAGTTCTGGAAGCCAGACGTCTGAGATCAGGGTGCCAGCATGGTCTCCTCCTGGCATACTGCTGGCCACCTTCTCCCTGCATCTTCACATAGCGGACAGAAAGAAAAAGATCTGTCTCTCTCTCTCTCTACCCCCCTTCCTCTTATTACAAGGCCACAGTCTTATCAGAACAGAGCCCCACTCTTATAACCTCATTTTAATCTTAATTACCTCCTAAAGATCCTATCTCTAGATGCTGTCACATTGGGGGTTATGGCTTCAACATACAAATTTGGGGGAGACACAATTCCGTCCACGACACTGTGTGTGCAGTTGTACTTACCACTGATCAAGCTGTTATTATCAAAAGCCATTAGCCATAAGCCACTCACAACAGAATATTTCAAAACGAGGATTTTGCTGGATCCTAAATAGAAAGGCAGCCAACCCGATTCCTTCCTCCACTTTATCTATATTTAATGGAGTTCCTGGGTGGCGGCTCATCTACAGCATCTTGTCTGGTCAGATTCTGCTCTGAGTCAACCTGATAGCAAAAATCCTCACTTCAGCTCTCCAGGCAAATCTCACAGGGGTAGTTTGGTCAGCCAGTCTTCTACCTGTGCCTCCCACTGCCCTGCCGGCTCTGCTGGCCTGGGTGTTAACAGGAAGGCAGGCTCTAAGACGTCAGCTGTCCAAATGAAGAAGCCCCATTGACAAAGGAGAATGTGAAGTTTTCTGGGAGTGAAAGAAACAGACAGAGAGACAGAGCAGGGCCAAACAACGTGGCTTTATTGAGCACTCCTGGGCAAGGTTCGAGGGTCCCAAGAGTGGGGGGGGGGGTTGAGAAGTCCTGCCCGTTTGGAGGGGGTGTGGGCCTTTATACTGTTTGTGGCAGGCTAGGGACTTTTGGCGGGAAGAGCTGGGGATTTTCCACTGTGACCTTTGGCAGTTATTGTGAAATAGGAGGGGTTGGCGGTATTTGAGGAATCCAGGAACCAAAAACTTTCTTCTCTGGGTGGACATCCAGGTGTTGTTGTTCTCAGTGGGGCCTGGCAGTTGTCCTTGGTGGGTCTGGTCTCATGAGCCTTTTCTTTTTGATCTAGGGAGGGGAGGGGGACCTGCCACCAGCCTTACAGAGAACACCCGCAGGGCTGCTGGTGTGACCTCCACAGAATGTGTGTTAGAACCACTGTCCAGGTGGATGATATTTCAATGTGAAATCACTTCCAAAGGTTAGGTTTTAGAAAGCAAAATGGCTGTTTCTCCACTGCCCTCCACTCCGCCCCAATCCATTTCACTTCCTTGACTTGAGTCTGCAATTTGCAGGAGAAACTGGAAGAGAATCAGCTTAATTTGCTCCAGAATGTGTGTGAGCTCATCGGCGAAGTGAGAACAGAAGGGATTGACAATATGAAGGACCTGAAGAAAAAGTGGGGCTCTGCCAGACCTGACAAAGGAAGGAAAGAAAACCCAGCCAAAGTATGTGATTTCATTTAGCACCGGGATCTCAGCATTTCATCCCAGCATCTGACCCCACTGTTCACCCCGTTAACACTCCGATCTGATGTCCCCAAGAAAGCATTGCAGCAAGCATTTTAAAGGGGCTCTGGGACTCCCTGCACAATTGTGTCATCTTCTGGAAGGCGTGTTTCCGAGGTTAGGATTCATAGCCTTCCCGGGGAAGTGTTGGGGGCAGCCCTTTCTGAAAGCAAGCCTTCTTTGCAGGAGCTGCTGTGGGTCTTGCAGCGGGACAACTGCAGCCTGGCCGCCCTGGTGTGCAAAGTGAGGAGCCTGGGTCGCTGGAGACTGGCGGTGCGGGAGGCGCACTTCCGGGCCCAGCTGAGCAGGGCGGAGAAGGTGAGCGCTGGGGAGAGAGGCCCAGCCCGGTCCCAGGAGAAGCTGGCCCCATGCAGCCTGCTGCACTGGTGGCACCAGTGACAGGTGGCAGGGCCAACCATCCTGAAGGATCTGACAACTGGCAATTCTTCCTGGGAACAGGCAAGGTCAGAGCCCTGGGAGAAATGGAAAAGAGGCAGAAGCAAGTGACGAGGGATGGCAGATCAGAGAATTTAGCACAAGGGGAGTGAAAAGATGGAAGAGAGACCTCACCAGGGCTGAGGCTGCTTTGTCAAAATGCTGCATTTCTTTAGGTGTCACACGTGATTATCCGAGGAAAACGAAGTACAAAAGTATAAATGGAAAATCTGCCTTAAAGCAAATTGCAACCAAAGCACATATGGATAGCACTTTGGAAACTTTCACTTACCGTTTCTGAAAGTGTATGTGGTCTGATCTGTCACACTATTCTTTTTTTTTTTTTTTTTTTTGAGACAGAGTCTCGCTTTGTTGCCTAGGCTAGAGTGAGTGCCATGGCGTCAGGCTAGCTCACAGCAACCTCAATCTCCTGGCTCAAGCAATCCTCCTGCCTCAGCCTCCCGAGTAGCTGGGACTACAGGCATGCGCCACCATGCCCAGCTAATTTTTTATATATATATATTAGTTGGCCAATTAATTTCTTTCTATTTTTATAGTAGAGACGGGGTCTCGCTCTTGTTCAGGCTGGTTTCGAACTCCTGACCTCGAGCAATCCGCCCGCCTCGGCCTCCCAGAGTGCTAGGATTACAGGCGTGAGCCACCACGCCCAGCCTGTCACACTATTCTTAATTAAAGTCATGGAAGCAGTTCCCTACAGGAGCTCCCTTCTATTAGTACCAGAAGTTTGAAAGAAGGGCGGATGATGAAGTAGTTTAGATACTGCTTATGAAGCTCAAAACATAGAAAGGAAACTTATTTCCTCCCTTACTGTGTTTGGGGTGTTTACAGGAATCTATTCAAAGTAAAAAAGAGTGTTTGAGCATCAAGCTGACAGCAGAGCAGGAGGCGGGTGTACTTCGCCAGCAGTTGCTGGCCCTCAGGCAGGCCCTGGCCAGGGCGCAGGCCGACAACGTGAGGATGTGGAAGCAGCAAGACGACCAGGTAACTGAGCCTCAGACCCCTCCCTCCCTCTCTTGGAACATGCTCTGCAAAGGCGAACGTGGCAACTAGAAGTGGCACCATGGCTGCCAGCAGCAGTCACCAAAGCCACACAGATGGCACAGCCAGGAAAAGATGGCTCGGGCTCGGGCTTCCCTTCTTCTCCCTCCTTTGCAGCCCAGAAACCAAAGGCAGTGGCCAAAGGCTTTTGTTCTTACTTGTATTTGGCTAAGATGATAAAATACTACTCATAAGCAAGATCATTGTCTTGTGTGTATGTGTGCGTGTGTTTGTGGTGTATATCCGTCAGCTTGAGGATCTTTGTGACCAGCGGTGTCTTGGGATCCTGGACTCTGCCTTGAACACAGGCCTTTCTTGGCACAAGCACACTCTCCGTTGACAGCAGCTCTGCACGTACAGTGTGCCCAGCCTTCATTATTGTCCACCAGACAGAGAATCTTGAGTCCTGTCCCCATCAGCCATTAAGTCCTATTATCAGAAGTTACTGCTGCTCAAAAGGGGCTGGCACCAAAGTTAAGGTGTTTTGAATCTAAGCTTTTCATAACTGTGCCAACCCTCTGAGGATGAATGAAGCAGAGAGACTCTGGGTTTAGAGTGAGTTTAGATAATAGCCTAGGAAAATTGGACATATTTAAGCATGAAATAGAATTTGTTCATCTTGGACCTTAATTCCTCCTTGATCATGCACCAGGTGAGTTAATTGTGTAAAGTCCTTGGAAAACTTTAAAGTCACCATACAAATGTGAGTAATTATTAATATTAAAATTAAGTATTGATCATCTAGTACTTACGATGCTACTTATTAGAAAAACTTTAGAACAGAACCAAATTATCACTACTTCTTTCCTTCTTTAACCATCTAGAATCTGACTTCTCTGAAGGTATTTTGTAAGTCAAAACAGAGCTGAGGCTGGGTGTGGTGGCCCACATCTGTAATCCTAGTACTCTGGGAGGCCAAGGCGGGCGGGTCAAGGTCAGGAGTCCAAGACCAGCCTGAGCAAGAGTGAGACCCTGCCTCTACTAAAAATAGAAAGAAATTAATTGGCCAACTAAAAATATAGAAAAAATTAGCCGGGTATGGTGGCGCATGCCTGTAGTCCCAGCTACTCAGGAGGCCTAGGCAGAAGGATCACTTGAGCCCAGGAGTTTGAGGTTGCTGTGAGCTAGGCTAATGCCATGGCACTCTAGCCTGGGCAACAGAGTGAGACTCTGTCTCCAAAAAAAAATACGGAGCTGAAATCAGACCCTCCCTTGGCCACTCAGTGTATGTGTGGCGTGACCCTGTCGCCTGGTGTTAAACCCCTCCATTGCTATCTCCTGATAAAGGCTCCATGACAGTATGAATGTCATTTGTCATAGATATGATTATCAAGTTAGTATGCTAATTAACATACACATTATTATCAAATCTTGGTGTTAATAACACCAAACCATTTGGTCTGGTATGGCCGCACAGGGGCACGATCACTGCCTGGCTTTTCTTGTCTGTTCTGCTCCCGCCTGACTATTGTCGCAGGACTTATGGCACAAATGCCCGGCCGGGCTGGGTCCTGGTGCTCTTGCTACTGGCTGGCACAAGACAGAGTAGTTGGGTTACATCACCGAGAGCCCAGCCCAATACACTATATAGCTCTGCCCCCGGGCCGCAAAGGAGGGGCTGGTTACTGTGCTGTCCAACCTCCCCTGCCTCCTGCTGAGAAGGGCTCTGTGCCTGTGTCATTTCCTTTGGCTGGTTCCTACCACAGGCTCAGCGGCTGAAGGAGTTAGAGCACAGAGTGACCCAGGAAGCCCTTACCCGGCAGCAGCTGGATGTCATGAAAACATCCATCATGGAGAAGCTCCTGGAAGACGTGGGGCAGAAAGAGCAGCAACTGCAGCTCCTCACGGAGGAGGCTGAGAGGGCGTCTAAGCTGGGCCAGCTGCAGCAGAAGAGGATGAGGAGGGAACTCCAGCAGGTACGCTCCAGCCCCAGGGAGCGTCCATTCGCGCACACCTGGGTGTCCCCGCAAAAGCCATTCCACCCTTCCCTGCTTTCCCGCGCCTCTCGCCTGCCCTCCACAGCAGTGTTTCTCAGCCTCCACAGCTTCTAGGAATCCCAGGAAAATGGTCATATTTATAGCCACACTGGGGTGATTGCTGGGCGAGTGATGAGAGCTTGATGGCCCCCTGGTAACATGCTTGAAAAACATGTTTCCATCCAGCTCTAATCTTTGAACTAGGACTTTTAGAAAATTCCAAGAAGCAATCTGGAAAAGCAGCAAGTATGATGGAAGCTATTATGAGAAATTTGATTCAAGTGTTTCTGGAATTGCAGAGACAAAACTGAAAGGCAAAAGTGGTTTGCAGATACAATATATTATGTTAAATTTACCCAACAGCAAAAAGAAAAAAAAAGGAAATACTATTTAATGTAGATGTGGATTAATGCAAGTTTCAGCAAAGCGGACCACAGAATGTGGTTCGATAAAAAAAGGAAAAAGAAACAGTTCCCTGCAGAGCAGGCACTTTCCGCATATCCACTGAATGAGTAAATCACTTCATTCATTCACCAGTGGTAACAGGAGACAGAAATCGGAAAGTTAAATTATATTATTTGTCAAGTGTTTCAAGTGCTCGCTTGAGGCCAGCAGTTCAAGCTCTGACCAAGAGTGAGACGCTGCCTCTACTAAAAATAGAAAAATTAGCTGGGCAAAGTGGCACATGTCTGTAGTCCCAGCTACTTGGGAGGCTGAGGCAGGAGGATCACTAGAGCCCAGGAGCTTGAGGTTGCTGTGAATGGTTGCACTCTAGCCTGGGTGACAGAGTGAGACTATCTCAAAAAGAGAAGAAAAAAACAACAATTAGGAGATGATAAATTTAAAAAGAAAAATGCCTGTGATTGATGCAGAGGAGATGCACATTGGGTTCGGGGACTCTCTGGCTGGGGCACCGAGGGTTTTTGGTGCGAGGGGACAGCTGCACAAGCGATTACAAAGGCTGCCTCTGGGGAGAGGCCTCTGTCAGGCCTGGGAGACGGTGCTCAGGCAGCCCCAGCAGACGCTGAACTGAGCGTGGAGATCTGGGAGGGAGATCAAGTCTTTCCTCGGCTCCACATTGTCCAGGGCTTTGCAGGTCCTAAGCGTAGGTGCCGTGGCTTGGCCTCCAAGGTCCCAGGTGAACTGGGCTCTCACTCCCCTCTTCCTCTACCCATCTGGTGAAGTAAACATGAAAGACAGAACTTTGTGAATAAGCTCCTAGCTGTTGTTTCGTAATAAGGGATTCCAAGGGCTGCCTCTGTTCCTTTTGGGTTAAGTGCTTGACCTTCCTGAAGCTCTTGATTCTCCAAAGGCTAAGTCCAACCTGTCTGGGACTTCAAGAAGACCTGGTTATCTTCCTGGGGTAGCCTGGACCCACAAGCTCCCTAGGAACGCCCCGTGAACTTAGGAAACCGAAGTGAGCACCACGAAACGTCTCTGCTTCTCAAACACTGTCCCCTCAGGTGAGAAGCCGGCTTGCCCAGGAGCGCAGCGTGAAGCTGGACGCTTTCCAGCGCATAGAAGAGCTACAAAGTCAGCTTAATGACGCTGCGCGATCATCTGTCCAGATGAGCTCACCAGGAGGTAAGGATATCCCTTCCTCTGGCTAGGAAAGTCTCCCAGTCTCTGGGGTCTGCACTGAAGGAGGGTCTTGGTGACTAGCAATGACAGCTCAGCGATTACTGAGTGGGTCATCCATAACGTTTATTGAATGAATGAATACACATGAATGAATATACCTCAATTCTGACTTATGGACAGTCAGAACTTTCTACTTCAGTTTGCCTTGGAGGTCTGACATCCTATACTAAAAAGTTTCAATAATAGAATCTAGTCCCAGGAGTGTGTAATATACCACTTAAAGAATATTGAGTCCTTCACTAGATTTTGAAACATCTTAATGCGTTGGGACATCAATGACCACGTTTCTCTGATGTTATTCATAAAGTACATTATGATTCTTGGATGCTGGGAGTCCTGTGAAAATGGCAATCAGAATAGTCCCCTGGTAGTACAGCCAGCAGGCAGCGTGGAGCAGACGCCAGACCCCAGGATGCCCCTAAATGAGCTTTCTCCTCTATAGGAGGACTAAATATTATAAATTCTGAGTTCTCCTCTAGGTCTAACTATGAGAACTATCACCAGATATCCACAACCATGGTTGGCCGAGTGTTATGATCAACCAAGTCCCTCCTTTCCTGTTTGGTAGTCTGGTGGTTGAGTGTGTGGGCTTTGGAGTAAGGCAGGCAGAATTCAAACCCTGGCTCTGTCACTGCTGACTGTGTGAACCTAGGTTAATTATCATCTCTGTAAAATGGGAATGCCCACCCCAAAGGTTTGCTCTGATGATTAAATGAAATCATGCACGTCTGGCACTTAGGACAGAATAGTGGCACGTAGTAATTGTGCAAATTTTAGTTACTACACTTACATACATGTGTTTGGTCCTTTATCTACGCTTCCTTTTGGCTACTTACCAGGATGGATGAGCTGAGGAAACACAGTCTTTCAGAAGCAAAGTCAAAGATCAAGTTATTTTGGGTTTACCAAGAGTAGAGCTGGGCTTGGCGGTAGAGCTTCGAGGGCCCTTTTCCCTGCTCTGTGTTGCTGTCTGGCCCCGACAGCGGGGGTGGGTGTCCCCTGCCCCAGCCCAAGGACAAAGAGGATCAACAGTACCCCAGGGCCTTATTTTGACACTGACCTTGAGCAGTTCTGCACCTCACATTGTCCTCTCCACATCCATGGGATTTTCTCTCTCCCTTTCCCCTCTGCCTCCAGCCTGCCCAGGCATCTTTTTAATCCCTGTCTGGGTTACTGTGTCCTAGTGAACTTCCATCCACGTCCTCCAACACCTGCACATTTACCACGGAGAACCAGAGTGAGCACAAGGCAAGTGGGGGAGACCCTACTTCCCAGGACTGGGGGTGGGGCAGGAGGGAAGGGCAGCCTCTTTCCCAGGAAGTAGAAGTAGAAGTTACTGCCAGGCCTCAGCCCCCATCTGCTCTCCTCCGCAATGAGGGGATGGCCAATTATCACCTCCACTATTAGTGCCAGAGGGTAAAAGATCAGCCATCTTCCCACCCTCCTTCATCAGCTGTTGTCCTGCTGGAAGTGACCCAGGGCTCTCCTTCTGCGGCAGCTGCAGCAGCTACACCCCTGCTTCCCACATCAGAAGCACACGCCGTCAAGGGGCGAGCTCGCTTTACTTGGTATTGACGAGGCTTCCCCCAGATCTTGCAACTCCTGAGAAATTATGATTTGTGTTAGAGCAGTTATTCTCGAAATGCTTAAGGAAAAAATGAAACCAATTGGTTCATAAAACCGTGGTGTGCAGAGTGGACTAGCTAAAGGTGAGGTGGCTTGATCCAGGTTTGAATCACTTCATGCGGACAGGCTTCGCTGTCTCCTGTCTGGAGACAAGGCTCTGACAAGGCTGGGAGCAGGAGGGAAGCAGGCCCCTCGGGAAGCCAGGTGCCTGCCGCCCCTGTGGGCTCCAGCGTGGCCAGGCTCAGCATGGCAGGAGCAGGTGTGGAGAGGAGCTCTGACTGGACCGACTTGGGCCGAGTTGCCAGTTTTGAACAAGTCACCAAAGCCAGAGACTGAGATGTCTGGAGGGCTTAGGCCCAGCTCACGCATTCTCCCGGGAGCTGAGATGGAAGCAGCAGCTCTCTCCTCCTCGCCACAGAAACTAAACCCTCCTTGTCTCTTCAGATTTTCATGCACTCTCCTCCCACCCCTCAACCCTTCATCTCCTACTTGACAGGGAAATTAGAATCCACTGGGAGGGAACTCCCTCTCCTTGCTGTCTCCTGGTCACCCCCGTCTACACTTAGCCCTTCTCCTACCTCCCGTGCACAGGGAAAAGGCGCCCTGTCTCCTCCCTGGGCCAGGCCTGTGGAGAGGAGCCCACAGGCTCCTACCTGCTCAGGGGCCTTGAGCTATTCTTCATCTGTTTCCTTTCTACAGACTCATCCTCCCACCCATGCATCCTTCTAATCACACAAACAAAAATTACTTATGGGTCATGGATGTACCAGGATCACAAAATCTACTGGAAAATAAAAACCTCCCTTGACAACACATTCCTTCTCCAGCTGCTGGCCTTTCTTTTCAAAGTCACACTTCTTAACATAGTTGCCAATACTCACTTTTGTCATTCACTTCACTGTGAATTAAGTATTCAGTATTAAGTATTATAAGTTATATAATACTTAATTCACTCTTCAGGCCATATCTGTTAGGGTTAAGTTAGGACATACAAAAAATTAAATAAAAAGTAGCAGTGGCTTAAAGAATATGAGAAGGTTATGTCTAATAAACAAAATCCAGAGGTAGGCTGTCTAGTTGGCTATTGTGGTGGCTCTGCTGTCATCGGGAAGCCAGGTTTCTCCCTGTTTTGCCATTCTCAACTTGTGGCTTTCACCTCCTGATCCAGGATGGCTCAAGCTGTCTGGCCAACAGGAAGAAGGAAGGCTACAAGAAGGGTGCTTAAAAGACACTTCCTGGAAGTCACATATGACATTTCTGCATATATCTCATGGGCCAACACTTAGCCCCAACACCACACAAAGGAGACTGGGAAATGTGGTTGTTATTCCAGGACACCGCATGTCTAACAAAAAATTTAGAATTCTATTGCTAGCAAAGAAAGGGCAGAGTGGCAGTTGGAAGCCCAGTACAGGTCTCTGCCACACCACCAAAAATCTGATTTGTATCGCCACCACTTCCTTGCAACTGACCTTGCCAGGACCGACATGTCTTCTGTGTCTCCAAGTCCGATGGACACTGTTGAGTCCTCACTTCACTTCTTAGCAGCATCTGAAACAGATGACGACGACGCCTTCTAGAAGCTCGCTTTCCTCTGTGCTTCCATGGCACTGTTCCTTGTGGTTTTCCTCTTCTTTCTCTGGCTGCTTTTTGAAGTCTCCTTTTCTAGTTCCTCCTCCTGCATCTAACCTCTAAACGCTAGAGCTGTTCAGGCTCTGTCTGGCTTCCTCTCCTCTCACCTTGCATGTGGTTTCTGGACAACTGCATGAGTTCCCACAGCCTTAGTCATTGTTTGCTGAGTCCACAGCTTGAAACTCTCCTCTGCCCTCTACACCCATGCATCCGATGACGGCTTGACATCTGCACTCACAAGTCTCTGGCTTACAAGTTAACAGGTCAAACGGAACCATCTTCCTCTCCTCCTTCCGTGCTCACTCCTTTTAGGGCCGAGAGAGGTGCTGTCCCAACAGATGGTATTGCCAGATATCCAGTTGCTTGAGCCAGAAATTCGGAAGCCATTCTTTCTCACCCTATAAATCCAGTTAATTATCAAGTATTGTTAATTTGAACAGCTCTCAGTCTACCCACTTCCACCTACCATAGTCCAAGTCTCTCATTATCTTCATTTTTATTTAGTCATGTGACCAATCCTCAGGCAAAAGATTATCCAGATATTGATGTCTTTGCTCAAAATTGATGAAGCTGAAAAGAAAAAACTGATGAAACTTGATGAGATGTCCATTTTAAGCTCTAAAATTTTATGAATTAAATCTAGGCCTATACGTTGCAATGAGAGATATAATTTAACATTTTTAACTTTATAGGTTTCATATCCCAGGCTCAATACTCCCTAAGTTCTGCTTCCATATCATCCAGATACTCCCAGCAATACTGTTTAAAGACTAATCTCACAGGCAGTAAAACAACAAGAAGGATTCCAAGGCCAAAGACTGTAAGTAATGATAAGTTTGATTATATGTATGGAACAATGAAAAATTTAAATCTGGCATTATGGTTTTAAGGTCACTTCAAACTTACATTAGAAAAATCACATATCAGGCTTTACCTAGGTGCTTTGGATCTGGATAACAAAATTCTAAAGTTGAAAGAATTAAGCTCAATAATAGCACCTGCTTAATTACAAGTCAATAAGTAGGTCCATACCAACACCTTGCTATGTTCAATCACTGACTTTCTTCTTTTTTTCCAATCATCTACAATACTTATTTAGTAGCATCAAATCCCTTATCTGAGTTCCCTGACAGAGCAGAAATAAAGAGTTTCAAAAGTCATTTTATTAATTATTATTATTATTTTAGAGACAGGATCTCACTTTGTCACCAGGTTGGAGTGCAGTGGCGAGATCACAGCTCACTGTAACCTTAAATTCCTGGGTTAAAGTAATCTTCTTGCATCAGCCTCTGAATAGCTAAGAAAATAGGCTTGCACCTACTTTACCATGCCCTGCTAAAATTTTTATTTTTCGTAGACACAGGGTCTTGCTATGTTGCCCAGGCTAGTTTTGAACTCCTGGGCTTAACCGATCATCCTACCTTGGCCTCCCCAAATGCTGGCGTTAGAGGCAGGAGCCACCACACCCAGCCAGAAGTCATTTTAAAACACGTGAGAAACCTACCCTCCAAGGAAATTCTTGGAATGCAGATTAACACATACTTGAAGAACTTTTTTAAGGTTTCAACTTTTGATTTATGTAAAACAACATTCACATCCTCTCTCACTGCCTTCTGTACATTACGCTAACAAGTATTTTACTCTTTGCTCCATTACCTTTCAGAATCCCCTCTAGAGATTTATATATCTAATCAACACATTAAACAATTTCTCCCCTTACCTTGAGAAAAATTTGCAGGAAAGGATTTAATCATTCCTTCAGAGAAAGTGGTGCCATTCTAAGAAGTCATTTGATAGTCTAATTCTGCAGCTGATGGTCTAGTAATTGAACCAAAAGTTGCAGTATTTCTAAACATGCAGTTAAGAGAGGGAAAAAGCAGGTTGGGAACATACCCAGTTGAGATCTTGACCTAGTGAGGGCCACGCTATTAGTGTCCACCGTTTGCCTCACTCACCAATCTGTGCAGTCATCTTTCCCCAGAGTGTGAAGTTCTAGTCCATGTCTATTTGTTCGTGCAAAGGCCTTTTCCAAAAGGAAGCACAGTTCAGTTTGTATGTGTGGGACCCCAAGGGCTTCCAAGATTCCCTTCAACTCCACTTCACCCTGAAACCTCCAAGTGGTGATCACAACTTTCGTGGTTGAAAAGGCTGCTAAATAGCTAAGTGCATTAGTGAAGATTCACTATATTTGAGAGGTTTAGGAGGGTGATGGTCCAAGGCTAAGTGTTTGAGGAACATTGCTCTACTAAATAAATAATCCCAACAGTGAAGTATCTTGTAGGCCCATTGGCTTGTGTATGATATAGGAACCCCAAGCAAAAAGCTTCAGGGCCAGGAAAGACACCAAATTAATTGGGACCTCTTAAAGTCTGTGTAATGTTTGACTTCTTAATCAAGGCTTATAAGACAAATCAGGTAAATACTTATTGAAGAGGAATTTATACCTGGCTGGAATGTCAGAACATAATTTTCTAAAAAATAGCACTGCACTAACATAAATGATAAAATATTAGGGAACGTTTTATTACTCTAGATACGGGATGTCTTTTCTTCCTCAGTTGGAAATGGCTTTCCATTGGTGCATTTATTCTTGACCAGTTCCCTTGATGTGCAAGAAAGCACACCAAATGGCCAGACCCAGAATGAGTCAATGATCTCCGTCTCATTAAAAACAGTAATTTTTTTATAACAAACTATAAAAAACCACCTTCTTAAAGAACAGTAATATCTACTTAATATTACAGGTGCCTATTAAATACAAAAAAAGGATTGATGATGTTTTCCTACCGAGTGTGGCAGAAAATGTTGAACTTCCAGCTTTTCAAGTTCAAACAGCTCCATCCAGAATCCCATTCAGACTTGACTGGTAATCATATCTTCTTTTTCCAAGTTTTATTTCCATGAGCATTTTATAAATAAAAATGACTATAAACTCTATTAAAGCTTATACCTAATTTTTCTTAGCCATACTTAGAAGATAGTGTTGAAAGATTGAGCTGAGTACATCTCAAGTGCCCCAGGTGAAGTAGGGTTTGGCCCTAGACTTTAAAACATAAGCATGGATTTGCATCCTTACAAGCCATCCCTTGTCTCTGGTCAACCAATAGCCTTTCAATATGAGTTCCAGAATTACTAGGTAGCAAAGATAGAGGGACTTACTGCTAAGCACTGTTTGCTAACAAGTGAAAAAACAGAGTATTTGAATAGAGATTAATCCAAATAAACTTCAAAGCATTTGTTTCACTCAAGAAACAGTATTTGCCATCCTCTACAAATAAGTGTTTCCATTTTTCCTACAAATGCCAAAGCCTTCCACAGATTAGTAAAGTCCTAACCCAAGTCTTTTTTTGTTGTTGTTGTTTATACAAGAAAATCTATCTTGCGTAAAGCAATAAATAAATAGAGGGATGGAACAGAATAGACCAGAGAAACATTTACATACATAAATTTATATGAGATATGTGGCTTTTCAAATTAAGGAGAAGGTTGAGGCTAATCAGAATAAATTATTACCTTACACCATACACAATGAATCCCAAATAGATTAAAGATCTAGATGCATGTGCACACACACACACACACACACACGCACACGCACACGCACACACACACTGATTTTTTGAAGCAAAATATAAAAAAGCAAAAAGCCAAGAGAAAGATTGATAATTTTGATATCAAAACTAAAACTTCAATATGTTAAGATACCTTGCCAATTATTAATTTATTACATCTCAGCTTGAGTTCGCCCTTTGTTGTCTGTTCTGCAATAATGAAAATAGACCCTGTAATAGAGCTGGAGCCCATTCTACTAAGTGAAGTATCCCAAGAATGGAAAAAGAAGCATCACATGTGCTCACCAGAAAATTGGTTTCACTGATCAACACCTAAGTGGACATATAGGAATAACATTTATCGGGTGTCAGGCGGGTGGGAGGGGGCAGGAGGGGATGGGTATATACATACATAATGCGCACCGTCTGGGGATGGTCACGCTTGAAGCTCTGACTCAAGGGGGGAGAGGGGGCAAGGGCAATATATGTAACCGTAACATTTGTACCCCCATAATATGCTGAAATAAAAAAAAAATAATTAAAAAAAAGAAAATGGACCCTGTAAACATTTCCTCTTTGGCAGCTGGCAAGATGCTAGGCTTTGTCAGTAGAGGGTGCTGGAGGGATCCTATAGGGCCGCAGCCAGGTGCCAGTCCGTGGCCTGTTTGGAACCGGGCTGTGCATCACTGCCTGAGGTACCCCCCCTACACGCCCCACCCTGTCTGTGGAAAAATTGTCTTCCATGAAACCAGTCCCTGGTGCCAAAAGGCTAGGGACCGCTGCTATAGGAGGAAGAACGGTTGGATCTCCTTGAGGAAGGACCCTACACTGTTGCTGCAGGTACATACTGTGAATCTTCCTCCAAACCTTTTCCTAAGGGACCTACAATCAGTTGCTAAAATGACTGTTCTTCAGAGTAAATGAAATACGCAGACATTTTGGTGATAACTAGACACTGGCTCTAAATTAATGCTAATTCCTGGGGACCCAAAACACCACTGTGGCTCACCAGATAATAGGAGTCTTAGCTCAGGTCTGAATTACAGTGGGACCAAGTTGGTCCATGGACCCAAAACCTGTGGTTTTCCACAGTTCCTGAAGTATAATTGGAATAGACATGACTTGCAATATGAGAATTCTCATATTGGTGCTATGACCCATGAGTTAAGAAACAATTATGGTAGGAAGGGATAATTGGAAGCCCCTGGAACATCCCCTCTCTATCAAGAAAAAAACCAGAAGCAATACCACAACCCTGGGGAAATTGCCCTGGGAATTAATGCCCCCATTAAAGACTTGAAATAAGCAAGGTTGGTAATACCCACTCCTCCACCGTTTAACTCCCCGCTTTGGCCTACGCAGATGTCTTAGAAAATGACTAGGGAGCATCAGGTCCACACTCTCATGAGGTGGTGACTGCAATTGCAGCTGCTTTCCAGATTTAGTATCTTTACTAAAACATATCAATATGTCCCAGCACTTGGTATAACAGTTACTAACTTGATCCCTTTTGCTCTACATCGATTTTCAAGGACCACGAGAGGCAGTTTACTTTTAGCTGGCAGGGCCACAGGATGTGTTTATAGTCTTGCCTCAAGTCTTTGTCCATTCTCTTGCTCTCTGCCATGATATAGTCCACAGAGACCTTTATCATCGTCACATTCCACAAAACAGCACATTGGCACACTATAGGGATGATTGGAAATGATGAGCAAGAAGTGGCAAGTACCTAGGTGCTTAGTAAAATATATTAAAAAATAGTGGGTAAAAGAGCCTCCCACAACTCAGAGCCCTTAACCTCACTGAAGTTTCTGGGGTTCAGTGGTTTGGAGCATGTTACAATATCCCCCTCCAAAGTGAAAGATAATTTGCTGCACCTCACACCATGTACCATGATCAAAGAGACATGATGCTTAGCAGGTCATTTTGGGTTTTGAAGGCAATGCGTACCATATTTGAGTGTGCTACTGCAGCCCATCTACAGAGCCACTCAGACAATTATCATTTTGGAGTGGGGGCCAGAGCAAGAGAAGGCTCTGTAGCAGGTTTGAGTTATAGTACAAGCTGTGCTATCATGTGCGTCTCACGATCCAGCAGATCCAATGACACTCAAAAGTATCATGGTGTATGGGGACATTGTATGGAGACTGTCAAACACCAGTAGGAGAATCACAAGGCAGACCTTTAAGCTTTTGGAACAAATTTATGTCCTCTTGTGAAGATGACTGTTCTCCTTATAAGAAATGGTTTCTGGCTTACTACTGTGTTTTGGTAGAGACCGATTGTCTAACCATGGGATAACGGGCCATCACGTGGCCCTAGCTTACCATCAAAATCTGGGTGTAGTTAGCTGGCCTAGTCATAAACGTGGACATGCACAGCAACAATCTATCATCACATGGAAATGGTCTACAATAGACTTAGCTTGCTCAGGAAGGAGGCTCAGACTCTTTTAACACCAACTCCTGTTTCATTGCCTTCTTTCCTTCCATCCATATGCATGGCCTTCTGGGGTGTTCTTAACAACTGGTTGGGAAAGAAAGAAAGAAGAAAGAAAGAAAGAAAGAAAGAAAGAAAGAAAGAAAGAAAGAAAGAAAGAAAGAAAGAAAGAAAGAAAGAAAGAAAGAAAGAAAGAAAGAAAGAAAGAAGGAAGGAAGGAAGGAAGGAAGGAAGGAAGGAAGGAAGGAAGGAAGGAAGGAAGGAAGGAAGGAAGGAAGGAAGGAGAGAGAGAGTGAGAAAGAAAGAAAGAAAGAAAGAAAGAAAGAAAGAAAGAAAGAAAGAAAGAAAGAAAGAAAGAAAGAAAGAAAGAAAGAAAGAAAAAAGAAAGAAAAAAAGAAAGAAAGAAAAATCAAGCCTGGGTAATAGGCTGGTGGTAGGTTGATTACATCTCTTGACAGATTAGGCACTTGACAGTAGTGCATGTCAACCTTGGTAAGGGGAAACCCATGTTGTACCTCCATCATGAAGGGGGAAGAGACTCATCTTCACTGGAATAGACACATATTCTGGATATGGATTGCAATTCCTGCCCACAATGCTTCTGTTATCCAATCCATGTGCTCACAGAATGCCTTACCCACCATCATGGCATTTCACATAGCATTGCTTCTAAGTATGGAATCAATTTCACAGCAAAGGAAATGCTGCAGTGATCTCATGCCCATGAAATTAACATACCCCAATACCCAGAAGTGGCTGATCTAATGGAAAGGGGGACTGGTTCACTGAACACTCACTTTATGGTAACAGTTGGAAGACATCACACTGAAAGGACAAAGTTCAACTTTACAGTAGTATGTGCTTTAAACCAGTGTATATGGGTCCTGGAATCACCGGGTGGAAGTGGGAGTGCTCCTTTCATGACTATACTTCTCATCCTAGTGATGTTGAGCTATGCTGGTTTGGAGGTCTCAGTTCCTGGGGACACACCATGGTTCCACTGATGTAAGATCTAAGATGAGACTGCCATGCTGCTTTCTTATGCTACAGAACCAATAAGCAACAAAAGGCGTAACTATTGGCTGGAATAATCAGGAATAATCCTGATTACCAAGGGGAGATTGTATTGTTAGTACACAATGGAGGCAAAAAGGAAAATATTTGGGATACAGGAGTGTCTAGGTGCCTGAGTATGCCTATGCCCAATAGTAAAGACTACTGAAAAACTACACCAAACAAAACAGATAGGACAACTGGAAGACTCCAATTCTTCAAGGGTAATGAATATTTGGGTCATCCACCAGGTAAAGACCCGTGGCCAGCTGAGGTTCCGGCCAAGAGCAAAAAAAATAGCAAATAGGTAGTGGAAGGAGGTCAAAGATTTACAGATACAAGGGCTGTGGTAGCTTTGAATATTTGCCATTTTCCTCTTATATGCATTTATTTGTATGTTCTAACCATTTTTATTTTCTCCATTTTCATTTTTTTTAGACAGGGTTTCGCTCTGTTGCCCAGGCTAGAATGCAGTGGCACAACCATAGCTTACTGCAACCTCAAACTCCTGGGCTCAAGTGATCCTGCTGTCTCAGCCTCCCAAGTCACTGGGACTACAGGCATGGGGCACCATGCCCAGCTAATCTTGCTTGAGCCTCCTGTGCTCATCTCAGCTTCCCAAAACCACAGTTGCCCCATTTTAATTTTATATACAAGTTTTTGGAGCTTAAATTTACAATTTGGTCTTTAGGTAGCAGAATATTTGGTGGAACAGTGACAATACTTGAAGAGTAATTAACATAGCCAACAATAGATACAGTGACTGTTGGTACTGGGCATCTTCTCGTGTTGGGGAAGGGGAGTGAACGTCACTTGTAAGAAGTATAGCTGCTATCTTGTTAGGTAGAAATAGAGCTGTTTCATTGTTGATCAGTTTTAAAGCATGTAGGATGACACATGGAAACTGAGTAGCCAAACGGGTAGACTGTGACCATTATCAATGTATTGCCCTCAGCTCCCAATTTGTCATTGCCTGCTCTGTGATAGCGGAACTGGAACACATGAATATTTCTCCTTTACTAGGTGGCATGTTTTGTCAGTAGAGGGCATGGGCAGGATGCTGGAGGAATTTCCTTTCCTGGTTCCGGTTCAGGTGTCTCTAGGCAGACACCCTCAGTGCCCAGCTCCAGCAGCTCAGAGCTTCACAGCGGAGGGCCACTAGTGTGGCATTTCATATGCATGGTGTACCTCATACCTCCCTAGATGACTTCCTAGAATACTGCCACTGGTGTGCCATCTCCCAATGGATGGCATCCCTGGCACCCTCTCAGATGGATTTGCAGCCACCACAAGTTTCACAATCCTGAGAGCCAAGACTGCATCCTCTCTGATGAGGTCTGGAATTCAGCTTTCAGGACAATGAGTAGTGCCTGCTTCCTGTATCTGATATCCCTGTATTCTTTAGCGTTCTCTTTACTGCATTGCAAATTTTTATTTAAAATTCTACAGATAATATGCCCCATCACTCCAACTCAGTGTTAAATTTCTCCTGTTCATATTGTGCGGCTTCTGTCTCCTGATTGATTAGGGTGTGTGTATGAACCAGAGTACAAAGACTTGAAGAAAATAATGAAAAAATCTTTTCACTGTGGGTATCTTGTAGTTCAATTAAAAAAAAAAAAAAAAAAAAAACAGACAAGGCTGCCCACTATCTCCACTTCTGTTCAACATAGTGCTGGAAGTCTTGGCTACAGCAATCAGACAGGAAAATGGAATCAAAGGTATCCAAATAGGGGCAGAAGAGATCAAACTTTCACTGTTTGCTGATGATATGATATTGTATCTAGAAAACCCCAAAGATTCAACCAAGAAACTCCTGGAACTGATCAATGAATTTAGTAAAGTCTCAGGATACAAAATCAATACACAGAAATCAGAGGCATTCATATATGCCAACAACAATCTAATTGAGAACCAAATCAAAGACTCAATTCCCTTCACAATAGCAACAAAGAAATTAAAGTACCTAGGAATATACTTAACCAAGGACGTAAAAGACCTCTACAGGGAGAACTATGAAACACTGAGGAAGGAAATAGCAGAGGATGTAAACAGATGGAAATCCATACCATGCTCGTGGATCGGCAGACTCAATATCATCAAAATGTCTATACTACCCAAACTGATCTACAGATTCAATGCAATACCTATTAAAATCCCATCAGCATACTTCACAGATATAAAAAAAATAATTTTACGCTTCGTATGGAACCGAAGAAGACCCCGAATATCAAGAGCAATTCTAGGCAACAAAAACAAAATGGGAGGCATTAACATGCCAGATATCAAACTATACTACAAAGCTGTAGTAATTAAATCAATATGGTATTGGCACAAAAATAGGAATATTGACCAGTGGAACAGATGTGAGAATCCCGATATAAAACCATCCTCATATAGCCATCTAATCTTTGACAAAGCAGACAAAAACATACACTGGGGAAAAGAATCCCTTTTCAATAAATGGTGCTGGGAAAACTGGATAGCCACATGCAGAAGGCTAAAACAGGACCTACACCTTTCACCTCTCACAAAAACCAACTCACGCTGGATAACAGACTTAAACCTAAGGTATGAAACTATTAGAACTCTAGAGGAAAAAGTTGGAAACACTCTTCTAGACATCAGCCTGGGCAAAGAGTTTATGAAGAAGTCCCCAAAGGCAATCACAGCAGCAACAAAAATAAATAAATGGGACATGATCAAACTACAAAGCTTCTGCACAGCCAAAGAAATAGTCATGAAAGTAAACAGACAACCTACAGAATGGGAGAAAATTTTTGCATCCTATGCATCCGATAAGGGACTGATAACTAGAATATACTTAGAACTCACGAAAATCAGGAAGAAAAAAATCAAATAACCCCATTAAAAAGTGGGCAAAGGACTTGAACAGAAACTTTTCTAAAGAAGACAGAAGAATGGCCAACAAACATATGAAAAAATGCTCAACATCCCTAATCATCAGGGAAATGCAAATCAAAACCACAATGAGATATCACTTAACCCCAGTGAGAATGGCCTTTATCAAAAAATCTCCAAACAATAAATGCTGGCGTGGTTGGGGAGAGAGAGGAACACTCCTACACTGCTGGTGGGACTGCAAACTAGTTCAACCTCTGTGGAAAGCAATATGGAGATACCTTAAAGTGATACAAATGAATCTACCATTTGATCCAGCAATCCCATTGCTGGGCATCTACCCAAATGATCCAATGACACTCTACAAAAAAGACACCTGCACTCGAATGTTTATAGCAGCAAAATTCATAATTGCCAGGCTGTGGAAACAGCCCAAGTGCCCATCAATCCAAGAATGGATTAATAAAATGTGGTATATGTATACCATGGAGTACTATTCAGCTCTAAGAAACAACGGTGATATAGCACATCTTATATTTTCCTGGTTAGAGCTGGAACCCATACTACTAAGTGAAGTATCCCAAGAATGGAAAAACAAGCACCAGATATATTCTCCAGCAAACTGGTATTAACTGAGTAGCACCTAAGTGGACACATAGGTACTACAGTAATAGGGTATTGGGCAGGTGGGAGGGGGGAGGGGGGCAGGTATATACATACATAATGAGTAAGATGTGCACCATCTGGGGGATGGTCATGATGGAGACTCAGACTTTTGGGGGGAGGGGGGGAAATGGGCATTTATTGAAACCTTAAAATCTGTACCCCCATAATATGCCGAAATAAAAAAAAAAAGAAAAAAAAACACTACAAATTGATAAGGAAAAAATAGAAAAATAGACAATTCACCAAGGATATTATTTCACTCACCAGAATATTAAAATGTAAACACTTTCACTTCAAATGATACCCTGCTGGTGGGAATTGGATGGGAATCTCAGTCTGTTAATATATTCAGTGTGCGCCAGGCATGGTGGCTCCCACCTGTAATCCCAGCACTTTGGGAGGCCAAAGCAGGAGGATCACTTGAGCCCAGGAGTTTGAGACTAGCCTGAGCAACATAGTAAATCCCCATCTCTACAAAAAATAAAAATTTATTAGCTGAGCATGGTGCCTGTAGTTCCGGCTACTCAGGAGAATGAGGTAGGAAGATTGCTTGAGCCCAAGAATTTGAGGTTGCAGTGAGCTATGGTGATGCCAGCCCAGGCAACAGAGCAAAAGACCCCGTCCTGGAAGAAAAAAAAAAAAAACTCATTATGGAAACCCCCGTGATACAGCTTTCCACATCTCCATATTTACTCTAGAGAAAGTCACACACAGGGTGGCAGGTACAAACGTATTCCCTGTGAAATCGCTATCATAAAATAACAACTGGAAACAACCTGTTTATCCTTCAATAGGTAAATACCTATGTCAATTATGGTATTCATACCACTTATACCAAACATAGAAATTAAGAATTTGGTACAGCCATGTACACTAACATTGAAAAATCTCCAAGTAATGGGTGAGAAGTTACAGGATGATGCTACAATTAAAACCCACATTATATATTCTCTAAAGGTACATAAAACTGTATGTTTACAAATTACAAACCGATTACAGTGATTTACCTCTGGAACACAGAGGGCAAGAAGGGAAATGGACTGGGGATGGTCAAAACAGACTTATACCTTATCTGCAATATTTAAAGAAAAAAAATAAGAAATACATTTTTGCATTAATATATTTAAATTTCAGAAATTAAACTTACGTATTACTTGAATACTTAGATGCTAAGACATTAAAAACCCTGTCTAGAACTTTTTCTTCCAGCCAGGATGAGACCGCATTTATTCTGAAACAACTAAAAAATTGAATAAAATATATGAAAGTGTTTTTTTCAATGCACTGGATATTAGGCGAAGGAGGACAGTGATCCCTGAAAGACAAGAAACCACTGACCCATCTTACTGCCTTGAATTTCTAGGTTACGATGAGGGAGGAGGAACCAACCCAGGCAGAGCCCAGTGGTCTTCCTGAACTGAGGAGATGGAGACGAAAGTCAAGGGAGATGAAGACAGCTAATGTTCCCATGGCAGTGGACCAGAGGAGAAAGCTGCAGAGACAACTCTAGGAATCTGCAGGGGATGCCCCTTGAGTATTCAGCAATAAACTAACTCATCCTCCATGCATGAGGGAACTACCCATGGCTGGGGAAAAATTTAGAGGAAACAGTGCCTGGAGGTCACACAAGGCTAGAATAGAGCTTGTTCCTACTAACCCACACTGGAAAGCCTCATGGAGGCACTGGGCACTCAGAAGGGTCTTGCCTCAGTGCTGAGCAAACAGCAACTCTAGAACAAATACTGTTCTACTCTCACCCTCACAAAGCTTAAAAGACCCAAAAGGATCAAACTGAACTTAACTTTGTCTCCAAAGAAAGCTCAATAGAAATACAAAACTTGGCCGGGCGCGGTGGCTCACGCCTGTAATCCTAGCACTCTGGGAGGCTGAGGCGGGCGGATTGCTCAAGGTCAGGAGTTCGAAACCATCCTGAGCAAGAGCGAGACCCCGTCTCTACTATAAATAGAAACAAATTAATTGGCCAACTAATATATATAGAAAAAATTAGCCGGGCATGGTGGCGCATGCCTGTAGTCCCAGCTACTCGGGAGGCTGAGGCAGGAGGATTGCTTGAACCCAGGAGTTAGTTTGAGGTTGCTGTGAGCTAGGCTGACGCCACGGCACTCACTCTAGCCTGGGCAACAAAGCGAGACTCTGTCTCAAAAAAAAAAAAAAAAAAAAAAAACTTATATTGTACTTATAGAAATACAAAAAAATTATCCAGCATATAGCAAGATAAAATTTACTGTTGGCATCCAATAAAAAATACTAAGCATGCTAAGAAATAGGAAAATATGACTCATAATGAATGGAAAAATCAATCAATAGAAACTGACTCAGATGTCAGAATTATAAGTCATGGGCATTAAAACTTCTTACTCTAACATGCTAAAAACCTAAACAATGATTGGCCATGTGGAGATGTGAAAGAGATTTTTTTAAAAGCCCAAGTTGAACTAATACTATATAAAGGAAAACATCTTCAGATTAAAAAACACACTGAATGAGATTAACAGTATATTTGATATAGCAGAAAATATTAGTAAACATATAGACAGTAATATAAATAATCTAAAATGAAACAAAAACATTAAAAAAACCCCACAAAACCTATGCATTGGTGAACTGTGGGTCAACTTCTAACAGCCTGTTTAATTTAAATCCTTAACAAAGGGAGAGAACAGAAAAAAAAATTGAAGAGAAAATAAATGGCTGGAAAACTTCCAAATTTGTTGAGAACTATAGATTCGAGAAACTCAATAAACGGCAAGAACAAGGAACAAAAACTACAGCACAGCATATCATAATCAATTTGCTCAAAACCAGTGATAAAAAATCTTAGAATCAGCAGAGAAAAAACAGACATGTACAGAAGAACAATAAAGACAGCAGACTTGTCATAGGACACAATGAAATGAGAAGACAATGGATCAACATCTTTAAAGTACTGAAGGCAAAAAAAGGTCAACCTTGAATTCTACATCCAACGTAATTCTTTCAAAAACAAAGGCGGTTTATACCAATCATGTGTAAGAGACACAAACAAGGTCAATGGTTTTTGCATTTGAAACAAAATACTACCTAGAAAAATAAAAGGCAAAAATAAATGGAAAGAATTTATCAATAGCTATACCAGCAGGTAACAGAGAAACACATTTCCATAACTAGAAATGTTAAAGGATATCCCTCAGGAAGGAAATTAGTAACAGGTTATCCACGTAAGCAATGAAGAGCACAGGACCCAGTACTTACATGGGTAAATGTAATGAACCTCTTACCTAAAAACCTTCAACCTTATTCTTATCAAAATAATGTCTAGCAACATTTTAGGGAGTTATTAAGCTTGGCACAGTTTTATAATACTTAGGAAACTTAACCATATATAAGGCTAATACAAAATCAATAGTTCATGATTTCTAAGGCAGATTATACACCTACCCCTATAGGTTTTTTTTTTTTTTTTTTTTTTTTTTTTTTTGAGACAGAGTCTGGCTAGAGTGCCATGGCGTCAGCCTAGCTCACAGCAACCTCAAACTCCTGGGTTCAAGTGATCCTCCTGCCTCAGCCTCCCAAGTAGCCAGGACTACAGGCATGCGCCAGTATGCTCAGCTAATTTTTTCTATATAATTTTAGTTGGCCAATTAATTTCTTTCTATTTTTAGTAGAGACGAGGTCTCGATCTTGCTCAGGCTGGTTTCAAACTCCTGACCTTGAGTGATCCTCCCACCTCGGCCTCCCAGAGTGCTAGGATTAAACCCGGCCTACCCCTATAGGTTTTAAGGCTTAAAGAGGAGTAAATTCTCTCAGTCCAAGTCCAGTGATTTAATACAGAATGTAATTATGCCCACGACATGGACCAACGTAACCAGACTTTGCACCAGCATGTGGCTTTTAAGTTATGTACACACCAAGTACTCTAAACAAAAGCCCAATTTTACATTACACACAATCCAAATTAACAAGGCAGAAAGTCACAATTTTCAGATATATAAAAATAAGATGGTATTCTTTTCATAAATTATTGGTAGAGCATGATACCTATTGATTTGTGGAAGACTAACTTGCATGTCGCACCCATAGGCATACCAAGTCCTCCCTACAACTATCATTTCTAAGGCTCTCTTCTCCACTAACGAATATGTACCTTTGCAATTATCTGCTGGTCTAGAGGAGCAAAAATTTTGAGTAGACAACCTACCCCCAAATTAACCAATAAGGTAAATTCACTAGCATTAAATTTCATAATAAAAATACAACACACACTCAGTCAATAAAAAATAGATTAATTCAATAAACATGTAAATTTATTTTAAATCAGTTTGGTACATGATACAGATTCATTTTGCAGTTTTTAATGAACTGAAATAGAAATTTCTAAATACAGCAGTGTCTGCCTGTGCAACAAGTATCTGTAAGGTAAAATAAGGTATTTGATAGAACATCTGCATGAACAAATCAGATGAAAAATCTGAAAAGGTTTCTGTATACCTTCTGGATTAAAAAAACCCAAAAATTATTAATGGCTCAAGATACTACATTGCTAAAGGAAGAAAGAGTCTGAAAAGGCTGTGAGTTCTGTTCCAAGAGCGTGTCTGCAGACTTGCAAGAACTAATTTTATATTATGCTTTTACTGTTAGAGCAGTGCTCAAAATTACAGAAGCTTCAAATCAAGTTACATTTTCACAAAATTTGCTACATGAGTTGACATTGATGTGTGGTAAGGAATTCGTGTTCAGGTAAATGACATCATTTACACGTAAATTACATCATTGTAGCTAATTTTTGCCACCTTGGAAGGAATGGAAATTCTGCATATTTTCAAATCAATCTTACAGCACTCCCTAAAAACTAACAGCCATGGCACCATAATAAATTTTGTGAGGTACCTATATTGTTGCTACTAATGGAAACACAAAAATGTGAGGTAAACCTACCTTTTCCCAAAAACCTTTGAAGCCAAGATTTTAAACAATTAAGGCACTTGAAAACATTAGGTGTATATACAAGTGTGCAAGTAAAACAAACTTTAGCTGTACCAGCAAGTAACAAAGAAACAGTAAATCTTCATTTTAAGAACCTTTAATTATCTAAATGCAAAGTTTCAGTTTATGAAATGAACCAGAGAAATCTGTCATTTCCTACCATAAAATACTGAAAACCAAGTGCTAAACTCAGCCACTATTGGCTAAAGAAACTCTAACAAAAAAACTTTAATGTCCTAGAAAAGCAAATCCCATTTCAAACTAATTAAAGCCCCTGAACTAATCCAATGTGTCAAAGGCAAAGGAGAAGTAACCCTCTAAAACTGAAAAAAAAACTAGTGCTTTTCAAAGAAACTAAAGAAATGAAAGTATGCATGCTTATTATACTATGGGATTGAAACCAAGGAAGGAAGAGAGGAGAAAGAAAGAGAAAGCAGTCTATTCATCCATGGCAATCATCAAAAATCTACAGTAATCTGATCAACCAAAAATCCTTGTTTTCTGAAATTACATTGGTTACATGTGCTGTCTGAAATCTTAAAATGATTGTCTCATTTAAAGAGTAAATGATCCTAAAACAACTTATTTCTTTCTTGCTTCATGAAAGAAGTTACTTTTCAAGAAAGCTTGGTGGAAATCCTTTCAAAGTACAATAGAGTTAGGATACTTTTTTAAGTACAAAGGAAAATATGTTTAAACCAATTTTATCTCTATACTTTTCAACAGCCATAAGAAAAATGTTGGGAGGTTCAATATATGGAGGCTTTTGATTTTGTATAATATCCTTTATCTTAAGTTTCTCAGCTCTGAAATAAAGTAGATAAATTTTCAATTAAATATTAACAGTATGATACCCAAAAGCAGGTTTACTACTGCTCACATCAACAGTTACATCTTCAGACCAATCTTTACCTTCCTTAATGTGAATGAACAAATCACAAACATTAAGCTAAACCATACCTTTCAGTCTGTCTTTTAAGGCACTGTTCTTTATTTTCTTAATGATATAAGGTGCTTTACAAGTATGAACAATAACCTGTTACACATTAATGGTTTGTAACCTTTCCATTCATTTCTTTAAATCTGGAATGTAATTCCCTGTGTGGCATCTTATTTCTAATGTAGAAAAAAATAACTTATCAAGCATAAAATTTTACTCTAAGGATACAGTTTAGCACTACTAAATTTATAAATTTATTCCAATTTTGAAAAGATAGCTCGAAATCCACCTGATTGATAATCATTTGGCACACTCTCAACTGTGTTCGCTAAATTACATCTTGAGTTAGGATGAAAATAATGCAGCTTTCAGGCTTCAAAATGACTAAATTTAAACTGCCAAGAGTCATGATGTTGTCTGCACAAGACAACATTTTCCATCACTTACAGAAAGTTACATTTGGCATGTCAAGAGAAAAACGTAATCCCACAGCAGCAGCCATTTAAAATAAAAGAAGACAGCTACTAGGATTCATGCAGAGTATTTTAAATATTTCTGTTGAACAAAATGATTTAACTGATTTTTCTTCAATGACGATGCTTCCAGAAAATCTATATGCGTCCTTTGGAAATTTAAAGATCCTGGAACAGTGTCTTCCATGTGGGACATCTTGAAAGATGGTATTTTGGTTTCAGTGAGTTACATGAATGAATTGCCAGTCCTTGTTAATTTATAGGGTCTGTTTACAGAGTGTGGTAATTTCGTTCTTTAGATTTGCAGAATTTATACAGAAAGAAAATTACAGCTTGCACACCCAAGACAAGGACAATTCCACCAATGAAACTGGCTGCATCAAAGGTAGACTTCCGCATAGGTTGTGAGGTTGGAGTCAAAGTGGTATTTGTTGTACCTGTTAGATAAGACATAAGAAATAACAATCCTCAGTAAGTATCATGATCCTCTATCATAATTTTAAGACCTACCCGAGCTTATTTTGCTATGTGTTAAATTCTATAAAGTACTTCCTTTTGAGTCAAGAATTTATCCATAATGAAGGCAACAATTTATCAGACCCATTTTTCATTCTACCCAAGGATATCAAGTGCTCAGTGTTGCCATACTATTTCAAATATGAAAATAACAGAAACAGATTCTCTCAGTATGCAAAATTATACCCTGAGAATATATCAACCACTTTAAAAAATGCAATAATTTCTTCAGACTATGTATTTTATGTTAATTATCAGTGTAAATATTAATGCATTGAAAATTCATATGACTTTTGAAATTAGGTATAAGGTAAAGGCCAGGTATAGTGGCTCACATCTGTAATCCTAGCACTCTAGGAGGCTGAAGCAGGACTGCTTAAACCCCAGGAGTTTGAGATAAGCCTGGGCAATATAGTGAGGCTCCATCTCTTAAAAAAAAAAAAAAAAAAAAAAAAATCTAGGTACAGTGGTGTGCTCCTATGATCCCAGCTACACAGGAGGCTGAGGCAAGAGGATTGCCTGAGCCCAGGAGTTGGAGGCTGCCGTGAGCTACAACTGTACTATAGCACTCCAACCTGGGCAACCCAGAGAGATCCCATCTCAAAAAAAAAAAAGGTCAAAAATTCAGTTGCAATTTTTCAAGTTACAAAAATAATCCTATTAATAATCCTGGCCTAAAATTAGGCCAGGCATGGTGGCTCACGCCTACAATCCCAACACTTTGGGAGGCTAAAGTGGAAAGATCACTTGAGCCCTGGAATTTGAGGTTACAGTGAGCTATGACCAGGCCACCGTACTCCAGTCTGGGCAACAGGGCAAGACCCTGTCTCTAAAAAAATTTAAAAAAATAAAAATAATCTGGAATTTATGATTTCAACAAGCAAAAGAATTTGTCATTAAAGGCATCTAAAATAGCACTGTCAGCAAGTTTTATATTATAATAAAGTATTTACAAAGTCATAAGGAAAAAGAACATGAAAATCTGAATTTCCTTTCAGGGAGTAAAATGTTTCAAGAGTAAATAAGAGAGAATAGTGGCAAAAACATAAAGCTGAAGAAATCACAAAAGGCAGGTAAAAGTATATTCATCAGCATCAAGACAACAGCTTATTTTGAGTATGAATAGAGAAAAGGGTTCCTAAACTGTGTCCCATGGCATAATCTCAATCTGATTTAGATTTCAATATGTCAAATCATCAGTTAATAACAAGTTAGTTTTCACATATACAGTCAACAATTTCTGAGGAATGTTAAGAAATGGTAAGAAGGATGGTGAGGAGCACATCTGGTAGTGATCTTGGCTTTTCTCAGTAAAAAGGATGGACACCAGTAGTTACAAATTAAATTTCAGTACATACAAGTTGTACTGAAAGTGTCTTGGAAAAACATTACTAAACTCTAAAGTTCATGCCAAATCTGATTATACATTAAAAACTAGAAGAGGACTCTCAGCAAAATTGTCATTATTATAACAGCTTCTACACTGGTCCCCTAAATGTAAGAGATGAATTTCAGCTCCATAACCATTCATGAACAAAACTGGAAAATGATGGTAGAAATAGTAGAAGGCAACATTGTATGCACATACTACATCACTGTTAGTTTTAAAAGCCTCAATTACCTGATGTAGTAACTGTGGTGGAAGTTGTAGAGGGGGAAGGCAGAGTTGTGTTTCCAGCTAAAATGAAAACAAAATGTATTAAAACCTTAAATTTCTAACTTCCCAGTTATCTAATATCTTTAAAAAAAAATAATGCTACCAACTTCAACATGCTTTAAATTTTTTTAGAGATAAAAGCTAAATTTCAGTTAATGGTTCCCTAACATATCTACACACCTAAGAACACTAGCTTTTAAATACATTTAAATGTATTTAAAAACATTAAGCAATCATAAAATTCTTATCTATGTTAATATCTATATATATATCTAAGTATGAAATCTACATATACATTTGGATAAAGTTTACAAAAACTTTATCTTGCCCACACACAAATGCAAGAGTATTTAGGTGAGGGAACTATAGGTTCTTTATAAATAACTTTGCATCTAAGAAAAAAATATTAAAGCCATGGGAATAAATAAGTGCAACTTAGTACCTCTTATGTGGGTATCAATATTTGCCTATCTTTATCTTCTTCACTTCAGGGATTGGCAAACTCTTCTTACAGGGGCAGATAGCAAACATTTTAGTCTTTGTGCACTGTGTAATGCAAAAGCGGCCAACGACAACATGCAAATTAATGGGCACGGTGTGTTCCAATAAAACTTTATCATCTTATGATGCCTCTAAATAAGTGTACTCTGAGAAGAATTAGCTTGAATATAAAATCATTTTAGGAACTGAAGTTCTCCTTTAATATATATTACAGAGAGTCATCTATAAGGGTTCTCACACCAGTATTAGAAAGGAAGGTCCTAGATACAGTTCACACAAAGTAACATTTTGCCTAGTCCCAGAGCTAGCTACTTAATGGATTCAAAGTTTGTTGGAACATTTGAGAAAGGTTTCACTGAGAGATTGTCCTTAAAGTTAGGGTCCAAATATTTGGAAAGAGGACATGCTCTAGGCAAGGAGTCACTAGCTAAAAGAGTTCTTTATCGTGTCTCAGGAAATAACTAGGTTGGTCAGGCTATAGTACAGGAGCTTCAATATGAGAATTTGCTTACTCTGGTGGGCAACTAGGGATGATTTGGGAGGAAGATAAGGAAAATTAATCACATGAGGCTCATATACATTTATTTCCTTTTTAATATGAACTTAGCATGAATAGTGTTTTATATTTTTATGAAAAATGTAAGGTGCTATATATACAAATGTTAGTTTTTGCACTGTTTCAGAAAAATGGATGTGAGGACTAAAAAGAATTTGGAAACAAATGCTATTTCTGTGTAAAGTACGTTAACTGAAAAGACTTCAAAATGATATGCTTAATTCACAAAAGACAGAGAAAGGGTGCCAAATAAATGTTGATAAAGCATTAGAGATGAACTCATCTTTCATTATATTATATTGTTTTTAAGCTGATTAAAAGAAAAACAGGAATAAGCATCCTCCCAAATTCCACTGATAGAAAAGAGGAAGTCCCGTTTTTAACAGTTTAAGAATATCACTAAAAAGTAGATCTATAAAGACAAGGACTCTCATAACACGTAGACTGCAAACACTCCAAGGTTGACAGGGATCCTATAAAGTTAAGGTATTCTCATTTTTATAGGACCATGAGTAAAAGGGAGTCTTTTCTGTATTTCTGAAAGCTCTGGTTGGACTTCTCTTTTTGTACTGAAACTATTAGAAGCTAATAGATGATATGCTAATAATCCTGATGGCTATGTTCATACACATCTGTTTTCTTTCCCCTCTTGCTTTGAACATTGCTGTACGTACTTTATCCATTCTGTTCTTGAGTCAATAGTTCTCTCATCCCCATTTTTCCATACCATGAATATCTTATAGGGAAATATCCGATCTCATCTTTGACAGAACTGATTCTTACACAGAATTCCTAGAGTAGAGGGTATAATTTTAAGACTCATTATTCCCTTCAAGGTTTTTATTACTTGGATAAGTTTATTTTATGTGTAACTGTAAAAAATACAGTTATGAGTTGAATAAAAAATTATTTTCAATCTTAAAACACTATTATTGATTTTGTTTGATAGTGTTAGGGGAAAAAAAATTCTGCAAATTTGCTACTTGGTTCTTACTACCACCCTCAGAACATGACAAAAACTAATGCTTTTTATAAATAGGCAAAACTTTTTTTTTTTTTTTTTGAGACAGAGTCTCACTTTTGTTGTCCAGGCTAGAGTGAGTGCCGTGGCGTCAGCCTAGCTCACAGCAACCTCAAACTCCTGGGCTCGAGTGATCCTTCTGCCTCAGCCTCCCGAGTAGCTGGGACTACAGGCATGTGCCACTATGCCCGGCTAATTTTTTATATATATATATCAGTTGGCCAATTAATTTCTTTCTGTTTATAGTAGAGACGGGGTCTCGCTCTTGCTCAGGCTGGTTTTGAACTCCTGACCTTGAGCAATCCGCCCGCCTCGGCCTCCCAAGAGCTAGGATTACAGGCGTGAGCCACAGCGCCCGGCCCAAAACTTTTTTTTTTTTAACATTCATTTTTTTTGGAAAAAGTATTTGGTTGGATGACATTTTCAAAATAAAGCCATTATTTGGGGAATATACCTCTATTAACCTACAATGTTAATATCATTTAAAAAAAATAAATTCATAGGTTATAAAAAGTTGCTCTTGGTCCTAAGAAAATTCAGGAAAACAGTAAAGATATTTAAGAAATCCCACCACCCAGAGTAACAAGTTACTTCCTCCCAGACATTTTTCTAGGTGTGCATTTAACAAAAGCTAAAATTATACTAGAACTGCTTAATACAGTTTCTCTTCTACTTAACATATTATGAATATTTCCCCCTCTATCTTTTGGTCCTTCTGCTGTTAGATATTTGTATTTTATATATTGGGGGAGGGCCATTATAATTCACCTCATTGCACATCTTTCTACATAAATCAGATTCTCTTGCACTGTTTCCTTAACAGTCCCTTAATTTCTCACTGTTCCATTCAGAGGAAGCAACATACATAGCCATGTAGAGACACCTAAAGTGTTGGTCAACTGATGCATTTTCTGAAGGCAAGCTCTTACTTCTTTCCACTTTACAGAAATAAAAATGGGTAAAAAACTCGTGGTAGTTCAGAGGAGGAGCTAGGATGGAGCAAGCAGCAGAGAACTACACCAAGAGTGGACTCATAGGGGAAGAAATTAAAAGTGAACCCACAGGCTGGGCGCGGTGGCTCATGCCTGTAATCCTAGCACTCTGGGAGGCTGAGGCACGTGGATCACTCAGGAGGTCAGGAGTTTGAAACCAGCCTGAGGAAGAGCGAGACCCAGTCTCTACTAGAAAAATAGAAAGAAATTAATTGGCCAACTAAAAATATATAGAAAAAATTAGCCGGGCATGGTGGCGCATGCCTGTAGTCCCAGCTACTCAGGAGGCTGAGGCAGGAAGGATCGCCTGAGCCCAGGAGTTTGAGGTTGCTGTGAGCTAGGCTTACGTCATGGCACTCTAGCCCAGGCAACAGAGTGAGACTCTGTCTCTAAAAAAAAGAAAAAAAAAGTGAACCTATAATGCTTTGGGGGAAATTGTCTACTCCGCCCCCGGCTCTGTTCATACCCCGCCTTTCTGGAAATGAGTTTTTTCCCAACACCTCTGCTTTCATTACTCTTTAACATCCTTCTTAGTCAATGATTTCTAATGGGTGCTAAACATTTCATACCAATCAGCTCAAAATAAATTTTGTAGCATTTGCAGATTCCCATGTCACTGTTATTTCCACCTTAGCCAATTTCAAATTACCAAGATGATATCACCAAGCACAGGGTTGGCAAAAGCTGTGCACAACTGGCTAGCAAAAACTGGTTCAAACCAGCTCCAACACACCACTGTCCAAGTCTTTCAAACCAAATTCTTGTCCTTGTTACAGCACTGGACTACTTTTTCCTTTGAAAAACTACACCTACAACCACACGTATGCGGTTAGTTTCTTGGACACACTTTTCTGGGTTTTCTTACTTCTATACCCATTACCCTATTTGGTTTCCACTCAGGTCCTCTTCCCAGCCCTTAGATATTGTTTCCTAGAATTTGCTCCTCAGGCCCTACCCATCCTCTATGTTCCTCCAGTGGCCTCTACAATTGCCTATGATGATCATCTGTATTTTCCCAGAGCTCTCTCCAGACTTACGAGTTTTCTGAAAATGGATCCATTAAGATCCCACTTAAATGGACTCCAGGCACCTGAAACTAAAATCCCAAATGACAGCCCCAATCAGCTGCTCCTTTCTCTCTTGCTTACTTTGGTGAAAACTCCTCCCCTTCTTTCTTACCACTCCGCCGCCCCTCAGCCACCAGGTCTTACCCTTCTACTTTGTAGGCCTATTTGCATACACCTGTAGCCTCCCTACTTTTCTCTAGAATTATGGTAACAGGTTATCTAACTTCCCTGAGTTCACCCTGGTCTTTTTCCAAACTGCTCTCCACAATGACAAAATAAGTCATTTTATTAAAATGCAAGTATGATCATATAACATACATGCTTAAAATCTTTTAAGATTACCATCAAGGCGTACAAAGGCACTTTGCAATTCTGCTCTTGACCTGGTGACCAGGTCCAGCTTAACTCCTCACTTTCTATTGGACACTCCTTCACCTCACTGTACTCTTTCACATCTCCACATGTGCCAACCAACCTGGACCACCTGGGAAGCTCTCCCCATATTTTACCAGTGTAGTCTTAGTCGACATCTTCACTAGCTGTCACCATGTCTACCATGCTACCCAGTACACTTTCCTACAAATTCCCCAACACATGTGCTCACTGACATCTTTCATTGTTCCTATGCTAGACAAAATGCTGGCCTATTTCTGCCTCTATATCCCTATTCCCATTACCTACCTAGCCTAGTTCATCTCCTGGAATAGATGTACTTAATGTTGGCAAAATGTTAAGTTATTTATTCTTCCTATCAAATTAGTAAGTTTTTAAAAGGAGATATTATCTAATGCTGCTGAGAGTGTGATAAAACTTTCCTGTTGTTGATAGAAATGAAAATCATTCATCTTTGTGGAAAGCAATCAAAAGCCTTAAAATAATCATACCCTTTGATGAAGCAATTCTGTTTCAATCAGTCCTATCACAGAAACACACAAGCAGAATTTCACATAAGATGTTCCCTCCATGGTGAATGAAAGAGCAGGATAAAATGTGCTTACAGAACAACGCTTATAGTAAGAGGGAAAATACAAACGTGCATAAGCCTATTATCAAATTTCATAAAAAGTATACTTATTTAGATGTACACATAGAAAAGACTAGAAGAAACCAACCACTGAAAACATTTTGGTGTATCTCTACATGATGGGAACTATAATTTTCTTTAGGCTTTTGTATTTTATTTCCGCAAAATTCATAAAAAGCAATTTTGTGGGCTAATATACAAAGCCACAACAAATCTGCTAAGATTCACCAAATGTGAAACACTGGAGCTACGTGTCACCATCACAAATGGTGCACACTGATGTAATTATTGTGGTCCAAGACCAAATAAGTCTTTACTGATCTTTAAAATTATACTAATAACTTTCAAGTATTTAATTACTAAAAATTTATCCATTAAGAGAGCTTAAAAATACTGAAAGAGGAAGAAAGAGTTAGTCATCTTAAATTACCTGTAGAATTGGTTGGCACTGGGGTAGCAGTGGGCACTATTAAAAAAAAAACAGAAAAATCATACATATCAAAGCTATCAAAATTTCACATTCTATAATGCTATATCCCAACCTGCAATCATTTGAGTATCACTTTCACAATTTTTACAACACTTAAGAACTACCTGTGGAAGAGGCTGACAATTGTCTCCACCCAACACTAGTCTCTTCTTCTTTAGAAATAGAGCCAAATTTTAGCAACACCTCCCTATCACCTTGCAAAGACATTTCTTAGCCTCCCACGCATCTAGTTAGCCACAAGTAACTTCCAGGAAGCATCCTTTTAAGGTAGATATGGGCCTCTCTCATTCCCTTCCTCTTCTTGCTGGCTGGAAAATCAATCTGATGACTAACCTTAGCATTCATATTGGACAGCAAGGTCAAAGCCATTTTTGAGAAATAAAAGAGTGAAATCATAAAGGAGCCTGAGTCCCTAATGGTTGCAGAGCTATATACTCTGGCACTCTAGATTTCCTTTACCTGAGAGCAAAGTAAATTTGTCCCTTGCTTAAGGCATTGTAATTTTGGGGTTTATGTCCTTCACAGTTTAAATTATTTGTAATTGGTACATCATCAAGTAAGTAGCATTACCTACTCAATCTTTAAATCAATGATTTAGAAAATGTTCTACATAATCTTCTAAGCAATATCATGCAATCACAAGTCTGAGTTATTAGTTTTTTCTAACACACATTAAAATAAATATTAAAAATGCTCTTAAACCACCTAACCAGATTATACACTCTACATAGAGTAAAACTAATACTAATGAAATTCTCAGTTACAACGTTCACATTGGGATGGCAGGTGGGGCAATGCCTACCAAAATTAAAGAGTCAAGGTAGTCTTTCAAGATTATTGACACACTCCACAAAAATCTTTTTTCTATTCAATTATCTATTCACCAAATCAGGAGTATGACTTTCCCATTAATTTATAATCTCATTTAAAAATTTAGCTGTTTCAACTAGGAATTTTAAATGTTATGCAGGACAAAGAATAATGGTTAAAGAGCAATCAAGTTCCTCAAATTAAAATACAGATTAAATTAAAATACAGGTTAAATTAACATTTAACCACAGCACACACTGTGCTGGAGACAAAATGTAACAATCACCAGTACTAGAACTCCAAAAGTGCCAGAACAAGGTTGTCCAGGCCTGTAAGATGCAAATAAAGACAGAGTCTATACTGCAGTGAATTCCTAGAAAAGCTTAAGGGAAAAAAAAGTAGATGAAACATCTACACTTATAACATTCCATAGTACAAATAAATCACTAAACCAAGCTTCGAAATATTTTAACAGAGGGAAAAGGAAAAATGTTTTAGGAGCTGTCACTTTAAAACTTCCATCATTCTTTTTGGAAATTAAAACCTGCATCTCTGGCCAGGCGTAATCCTAGCACTCTGGGAGGCCGAGGTGGGATGATCACTTGAGGTCAGGAGTTTGAGACCAGCCTGAGCTAAAGCAAAATCTGTCTCTACTAAAAAAAAATAGAAAAAAAAAAAAATAGCCAGCAACTACAAATAGGAAAACTTAGCTGGGCGTGGTGGCACGTGCCTGTAGTCCCAGATATTCTGCAGATCCAGCTACTCCTGAGACTGAGGCAGAAGAATCCCCCGAGACCAGGAGTTTGAGGTTGCTGTGAGCTAGGCTGCAGCAATCTAGCCCAGGCAACAGAGTGAGACACTGTTGTTCCAGGCCAGTGGTGGGAGGGGCAGGGAAGTGTCCTCTGTTCTCTTTGCGCCACAGGAGATAGGTCAACGGAACTGTCCAGGAAGTCACAATCAAGAGATTGTGGAGATGCACAGATGGCTCAGAATCATCAACTACAGTTAAACAGCCATAGCCTAAAGCTGAAACCCCTCCCTTTAAAAGCTCTGTATTTCTGTTTACAGTGAGGAAAATTGGTACTTTAAGATGGGAGTCTGCCATTTTCATTTGCCTGCAAATTAACAAACCTCTCTTTCCTTCTTAGATCACTTGTCCTTATTCTTCTGATGTGGCCTCGGGGACAAGGATGAATTGTAACAATATCATCCTTTTATTAATTAGTATGAATATGCTATTTACATCTAAATTTTTGACAAAATGAGAATTATGACAATGATTCAAACAAAACATTGAAACAAGGCTTTGGGAGGAAATGATCTTCCCCACCTCTCTTTGGCCACCTTCCCAGCAACCAATATGAATACATACCAGAACAGAGGTTGGTCGTGTTCACTACATGACAATCGCTTACTGTTGAATTGTGAGAACAATAGCTCTGATCTGTTATGGAAAAAAGAGAGAGACAAACAGCACAAACCATCATTTGTGTTATCTTTGACTTTGCTACTAAGTTCTAAAATCAAACCAAACACATTAGAAATCCACAGACTAATAAATACTGTTGTTATCCTTTTCCCATTGTCTTAAAGATATTATACATGATCCCTCCAAAATGTTATCCCTTAAAAATCCAAATGAGGCCAGGTGCAGTGGCTCATGCCTGTAACCCTAGCATTCTGGGAGGCGAAGCAGGATTGCTTGAGCTCAGGAGTTTGAGACCAGCCTGAGCAAGAGGGAGACCCTGTCTCTACTAAAAACAGACAAACAATTAGCCGGGCATAGTGGCAGGCAATTGTAGTCCCAGCTAATATCACTTGAGGCCCGGAGGTTGCAGTGAGCTCTCCTGACCCCACTGCACTACAGCAGGGACAACAGAGTGAAACTCTGTCGCATAAAAAAAAAAAAAAATCCAAATGCGTAGATAAATCTGAAACACTTAGATCTCAGAATTGTGGCATACCTACTGTACAATCAAGGAAGGCAGCCAGGATACACAAGAGACCAGAGTCAGTAGGGAGAAGTGGTCAGGATTTTTTAATACAGGCTTAGTAAGCAGAGGAGGTGCTTCAAAGCAGCAGAATCTCTGTTCCAGATCTCACTGCTCTAGTCTTCTGTACTCTCTAATAGCTTTCCTGTATAGGTAGACTTGGAGCAAAATAAGGGGAGAGCCTTCCTCAACACATCTTACAAGTACAGCATTCAATCTCCAAACTTCACCAACTCCTATATACATATATATATAGGGGGGGCACCCTAAAAAATTCCATTTTATGACCTAAAAGACACACAAAAGTCAACTTAACCCCAAATTTAGTTAGTACCCAAATTTTAAAGAGCTTTTTGAATTTTATGTAGTGATACAATTTCTAGAAGCATTAAAATTTTCACCAAAGAATAAACTTCACCTGCAGTTTTGGCTTTTTCTTTAGAACAAAAACCCCTAAACTGATTATTTTACTGATAAGGAAAAAATGCAAACCATTCTACATTAATAAAACAGATAAGAATAATTTATGGCATAATCCCTTGGTTCTAACAAACACCTTATTCCCATTTCAACATACTCCCCCCTCAATCAAATGCACACAAACTTATTGTAAAATGTAACAGAAGCACAGGAAAGTCAACTCCCCCCACCTCATTCTTCCCCCATATCTAAGCATCCAACAAAGTTTCATAAGGTCTTTTTATAGTTCACTTTGCAGGACATCTGCAAGGTAAACGTCTCAAACTGTTTTCAGAGGAAAGCTTTCTTTAACAGCTAATTCCAGTGTATTAGTGTACCCTTAATCCCTAACAATGGTCTAAAATCTTCCTTCCTTTAAAAACTACTGGGGGAAAAAAAAAGCAGGGCATGGTGGCATACACCTGTAGTCCCAGCTAATGGGAAGGCTGAGACAGGAGGATCAAGTCTAAAATTCTCTCTCTGAAGGGAGTGGATGGGAGACAAGAAGAGATTTTCACCAGGAGTGTTAAGCAATTAGCATTTTAAAGGAGTACTGGATTTGTAAAATAAACAGTACATGCTATCCAAATGTTCTACATAATTTTCAAATGGTCAAAGAATCAGAATATTTAAAAATGTTATAAAAGAAGTTTTGCATTCTCAAAATTACTGCATCCCCAAGGCTTCTTACCTTTACATTCTATCCAAAAGCAGGCAGTATTAACAGTGCTAGCATTAAAACAGGAAACACAGCTATTGCGGCCTTCACAGGTTTCTGGCGGAGACGGATACAGGGGAGAAAAGTATAAAATCAATGAATTAACTGGTATTTCATTTGAGTTTGTTCTACTTATATTTTTTGAATAAGCAGTAGACACACTGCCAGAATTACTAATTCAGAGAAATGATAAAACTTTATAAACTGGTTTACTAAGAAATTCCAATAATTACAAATTATGAAGCTGTAAGTAAACTTGTTTAAAAACAAAAACACGCTAGTGAACACATTCAGTACCTCACAACACTATCTTCTAAACAATCCTTTCTCACATGGCAGCCATACGAAAGCCACTCAGGGTTTCTTGAGGCATTTCAAAGCGTCCTTAATACACAAAAATATTGGAAAAAAGGCTTTGCTGTAAGACCAATACTACACATAAGGAAATCACTGCCCCCAAATAAGAGATAAAACCCTGGGATTTTTAATAGTAACAGATTTATTACAGGTTGAATCCAAGCTCTGATGATGTTCTTTCTGCAAAGGAGTTAATTTCCCAGGAATTCTTGATTCAAAAACCATTCACTCTTCAGAGTCCTCCACAACTGGGGACAAGATTTGGAAGGGCCACATTCATGTGCATGTAATTCAACAAGTTAACAAGGTATTTGTCAATAGTTTATCCCAAGCCAAATAGTCCAGAAAATAGTATTCAAAGAAAGCTAATTACAATTCAATGTCTGGACAAATGAACCAACCATAGTGGGCTCTATTCATTTTCCTATAAACTAGATGCCTCCCAACTCTCTCATTTGCTTTCCCCTGCAAACAACAACAACAACAAAAAAAAAAAACAAAACACTCTGCAAAGGCACTGTCACTGCATTACAATACTTTATCATTAGTATTTATTAAAGACAGGGACAACAAAGAAGTAAATTCTTCAGAAGTTTGTATAGATACAAAATGCTACCTGTGTAAAATCTTTTGTGCTTGATGAAGGGTGTAGTGAGTGAATGTTATTTACAATGACTAAACTTGCTACCTTTCAGACTGTACCTTATCCAACTAAGATTTCCAAACAATGCAAATTATCTCCTTTGAATGCATTTCAGTTATACAAAGGCAACTGATTCGTTTCCAAGCTTCTCTTACACTTACACACACACACACACACACACACACACACACACACACACACACACACACACACCCCTGAGAGGAAATTGCTGATTACCTAGGAGACAAAAAACATTCTGGTCTATCATCTTAAATATAGTGCGGTTAGAACTCCCAGTACTGTACTGCAATTTACTTTTCTCATCTAAAACTTTTTAAATTTTACTATTTCATATCTTTCTGAGGCTAACAAAAAAGCATTAATTATATCTTAAATTTTATAAATTACTAAAACTAGAGAAGATGTTTTAGAAGAATATGAATGACATGGTAAAATCATTACACTTCAGCAATCCTACGGTCAAGAAGCAAGATACGCCTTACCCCACTGTTAACTACAATAACCAATCATACCATACGGCAGGTTTTAAACATCTAGTGTTTCTTCACCTTACCACCTCCTATTTATCATCCCTCCCTCTCCTGCTGTCACAGCGTATGCCAATTTCTGCTTTAAAATTTGTGTATGCCTTAACCAACCCTACTTGACTGCAGAGTTTAACAGAAGTTACGTTCTTCATCAGGTTTTAGAAAAATCTACAGACCCGAGTTCCAATCCCGACTCCACAACCCACTAATCACACGGTCCCGGGAGTTACTTTGTCGCCGTCTTTCTGGCTTCTAGGTTTCATCTATTTTCCAGTTTAGACTTGAGTAGTAAAAGATACATATCCTTTGCACATAGCATAAAATGTAAAGTTTTCACTAATTAAATGATCAAATCTCAGTTATATCTCATATCCATCTGCAAAATCAATGTAATAAAATCTCAGGTGACTTATTTTCTCAGACCCTAGTCTGAGACACGAACAAGCATTAGCGTCTCTCTCCTTCCCTAACTTCCGGAGAAGGGTACCTCTGGAGAGCAACCCTGGGTGGATAAACGACTGGCCCCAGGGGGAGGGAGTTCGGTCTCACCGCCAACTTCAGAGGCGCGTCACCTCGCCCCATCATCAACCCCACAGCTGCCACCGCGGAAGGAAGCCACGTCCCCACTTCCGAGCCCAAGGTGAGACTAGGAATTACGATGCACTTTTCAAAAGTAGCGCGACGGGCAACACTTTGGGGTCGGCATCAGCCCAACGGCCACGGGGGCTCGCCGGGCCCCTTCCCGCCGGGGCGCTCCCCACTCGCGCCGGCCGCGGCTGCACTGGGGCGGGCCGCCATGTTGCCCGAGCAGCCGCCGCACCCGGAGCGCGGCCCGCCCGGCCCGGCCCGGCCCTCACCCGGGGGAGAGAGTGCGGCTGGGCGGGCGAGCGCAGTAAGCCTGCTGGCGGCGCCCACCTGGTACTGGAACGGTGACTGGCGGGGCGGATGTCGCCAGCGTCGTCGTGTTTATCTTGGTGGTGGGCTCCAGAGTCGTCCCGTCTGGGACGACGGTCGTGTTCTGCTCCGCGGATAGCACGCAGAGGGCGGCCAGGCAGGTGGCGGCCCAAAGCAGCGGACAGTAGAGCGCCGACATCGTGTCCTCAGCGCTGGTGTCCGGCCGAAAACTGCGGCGCACAACGCTCAGTCAGTCCCTCCGTCCCCTGCGGCGCCGCTTGCGAGACTTCGCTCCCCCGCGGGAGCGCGCTGGGGTCACGTGAGGGGCCCCAGGCCGCGGCGCGCGGGGGCGAGGCGGGGCGGAGGCGGGGCGCGGGCGATACCAACGGGATTCTACGGGGGTGAGCAAGGGACTCAAGACCAAGGTATACCAAGGAAACTGCCCAGATTCTGCAAATGGTTTTACTTGCCCTCGGATTTCCACACAAGGAGCAACTGGACTTTCCTCGTGCCTACCATAGGGAAAGCCCCCACCCTGGCTTGGATGGAACAACCTACATGACGTGGCGTGTGGCGTCCCCCTGAGCGCCCCGCGAGGCCGTGTTTCCGCGGCCCCACGTGACCTCTGGGGCCTCGCCTGCCAGACACAGGGCGGAAGTTGTTTTTGTGCGATGCTCGTAGAACTTGAGAAAGAACTAAATCTATGCTGTGCCACAGTGTCCCAAGAGTACTTATATCCTCAATAGGACCCCCGCCTTTTTCCTTGAAGATCGATTTTGCTGGAGGTAACCTTGTGATGGGACTCTCTGGGGAAATTGAGACACCACGTGGTTGCGTTTCTGCTCTGCCGCCCACAGTGTGAGCCGCTGAGGCGCCGAAGCGGTCCCAGCCAGAGCTGCATGCTATCCTGTGTCACACTTTCCCAGCCTGGCTTTTCCGAATTTTAATTTCAGACGGCAGTAGCAGCACTCAACTCCAGCACTGTAGTCAGAGAATCAAAGGCGGTCTGAGTTGCAAGGCCATTGGGTCCGTTGCCATCCCCACATTACAGGTGAGGAAGCTGAGGCTCAGAAAAGTTTCCTGAGCTAGAGCAGGATGGCCTTGGCGTCAGTGCTGGATTTTTAAGTGCCTGCCTGTAAGTGTTCAGGCACTGCATAGGCTTTTAAGTAAGGGTGAGCGCCATCTGATGCCCAGTCTCAAAATATTTGCAAAATTTGGTATGCTTGTGTCAATTGGTAAAAATTAGACTTTAAAAGTTATATTTAATGCCGTGTGTTTTCAGTTGTTTTATATTTATCGTGTAATTTTAATTATGGCATATTTACTCTAATATGAATATTAATTATTTTTGTAAAGCCTTGTTTTGCTGTGCCACAAACACCGGAAAAGATGACTGCATAAGCGCTTTACCTTTTTGCCTCGAGCTGAAAGCTTTTATTTTCCCGTGGAATCTAATCAGTGTGGTCCTTCTGTGTCCTCATAACTATGAACATTTGTTCCATTGACTACACTAGTTGGAGATTTGCTTGTATGTAAACAAACTGATGATTTTAACTGATCCAGCCTATGGCCGTCGAGTAAATAAGAGTCTGCTCTTCTCTCAGGACACCTGTCACACCATATTTAGCACGTGACTATCTGACACCCATACTAAATGAAGGCAGAGTCAACTTTTATTTCTTTAAGGTTAAAAATATAATAGAAGTTCTATTCTCAGACCCCCATGGATTATCATGTTTCCACTTTAGGATGAACACACACCACTTTGGAGACCTTTGTTTCACAATTTGTCATCTGAGTGTTCAACTCTAGTCCTCAGATTTTCATTAGTCCTCATAAGGGGGCATTTCACTGTTTTAAGACTAGAGAACCATTGGCTTATTTTATCTTGCATGGCATCTGTCGAGGTACATCAAGGACATTTTCACCATTCTAGAGAAACAGCTTTATTTTCAGTTCCTGAAGGAGCAAGGTATCTCAGCCTTGGCACTATTAAGATTTTAGGCTGGTTAATTCTTGCCTGTCCTGTGCATTATGGGATGTTTAGCAGCATTCTTGGCCTCTACCCACCCCTCAAAAATACCTCCCAACATTGTTAAATGTCCCTTGTGGGGTAAAATCACCCCTATTTGAGAACCACTCTAACAGAGGCTTCTGTTTGCAAGGTCAGCTATCACTCAAGTTATTTCCTTTTAGAGACTTTGCCTGCAATTAGATTATTGATTGGTGGTTAGATTCACCTTCCTAACCATTTCTTTTCTTGAAGGCAGCAAGACAGAGCGCTTCTGCTCTTGTGAATATACTAGTAGTATAAGCCCCCTCTATTTTTCTAAACAGAAAATTTTAAAAAAAATTGCTTTGACCTTCTGTCAACACCATCCCCCAAACACCAACACTCCAAACAGGAGCCCACCTTCTAGCTCTAAGTATAGCTAATATCCAGTGGTCCCTTAGTAATCAGAAGTTTGCCTGTACTACTTGATAGCAAGAAATAGAAACCCTCTTGTACTAGCTTATGTTAAAGGAGATTAATTCATAGTAAGAATATGCAGTAAATTTCATAGACATTCGGGGGTGGGAAACCAGGTATGTGTGGGCCACAGGAGATTTGAACTTAAAAGGAGGAATCCCTGGCATGTGAACCTGGTTTGCTAGGACATTGCTTCAGGCTCCAACCCCATATGACCTTGCCAGCTCTAGTCTCCACAGCTAACCATCTCCATTGGCCAGTATTACCGTTACAGTTCTTGGAAGAGAGAATTTGAATGACATATAAGACCTTCCCAGCATGTCCACTACCCACTGTCTCCTCTATCCCCATCCTATGAAATCTATACTAGAGTTCTTGGAACTTTCAGTTCTAACTGCTTATATTTTCTTTTGTGTCTGGATCTTCATGTAATTTCTTCTGCCTACTCTTATCCCCTTCTGGCACATAGCTGACTCCTACTTCTCCTTTCAGGTCTCTCAACTAAAAGGTCACTCCTGTCATAAGCCATCCTTAAAATCCTCAACTCTCCTTTCTTCCCACCCCTAGACTACAGAAGGTGTTCCTGCTTTGTGCACCCATGCACCCTGGACTTGCCCATAACAAAGCATATACCACATCATATTGCAATTGTCTGTCTTCCTCACTAGATTGGCAACTTTGAGAATAAGGCGGTCCTCACCAATTTATTCCTTGCTCCAGGCGTGAGGCCCTGTTCATAGTAGGCACTTCATTATTATGAGTAAAAAAAAAAAAAAAGAATGAGTTAATGAATAAACTGGCTCGCTTCAGTCAGTTGTCCATCCTTGCCAAAAACAGCAGTAGCTAAGAGCACAGGAGGGCAACTGCTATCGATAGCTCCCTGAACCACGCCCTTCCTCAGCTGTGGGTCACGGCAGATTCATTTAGAAGGGGTACTCGTGGGAGGCCAGGACTAGCACCTATAACACAGTTTAACAACATGGATTAAGCCTCATGTAATAGTATCTAAATCAGTTTTGACAAATGATCAGGACAAATCAAAGATTAATAGCTAAAACTGTATATTAGATTCTTACTATTAACACTGTGATTAGGATTGATGATGAAATACTAGAGATATTCTCATTAGGAGCTTTTCCACTTTGACTATGGATATTTCTTTGATATCTGTTCCAAAGCTCCAGAGGAGGAGTGTTACACTTCAGAGCAGTTGTTCTCAACCTTGGCTGCACCTGGTTGGGGACGGCCTGGGGCAGTTGAAAAATACTGATGCCTGAGTATTGATTTAATCAGTCTGGAGTAATGCCTGGGCATTGAGTTTTAAGAGCACCCCAGGTGTTTTCTAATATGCAGCTTAGGTTGAAAGCCACTGCTTTACTCTTCCCTAAGTGTGGTCCATGAACCTATATCATTTATGTCACCTAGAAATTTGTTAGAAATGCAAGCTTTCAGCCCTCACCTCAGAACTCCTGAATCAGAACCTGCATTTTAACAAGGTCCCCAGAAGACAAGCACACATGCATAGTATCAAAGTGTGAGAAGACTGCTTTACACTCTTTCAGACACTGTTCTGTCCCTGTAAATTGCTACTGTTCTTAGTAGCAATTCTTCATCTACAAAATTATATTAAGACATTTTATAGTTTTTGTTTTTTTCACAAACATATATAAGGTTAGGGTACCAACAACACAAAACTGGACGTGCAAGAGTCATGGAGTCCAGCATAGGTTCTCTTTAGGATGGCACCTAAGGTGCATAATTTTTATTTTTATTCTGCTTCAAATCCTGGGCCTGTGGAGCTCTTTGCATCATATGCCTTGGTTCTTTAGGAAATGGAAGCCTTTTTCTGACATGTTCCTTAGGAATAGCCTCCAAGTTCACGCTGAACCACACAGCAGCTTTCTGCTATCCTGCATCAGCTATGACTTCCCTCATGCCCAGGTGTCCACTGTGCTCCTCCTGCTCCTATCCTGGAGAGCTGATTTTCAGCCAGAACATACCCAATGGCCACTCTGATTATTAAAATACTCAAGTAATTCTGTACTGATTGCCAAAGAGCATGCCCTGAGCAGCCCAAATGTCCCAGTCCCTGGCCCAGGCCCTCAGACTGTCATACTGCCATTCTCCAGCAGCTGGAGGGCTACATCCTGCCCAGCCAAGAACCCCAGGACCTTGCAACCGGCTCTGGGCACCGTCTATTCTGGTCGGCCAGTGTATGCACACCTCCTCTGCTGCTTTGATGGAATCAAAGTTTCTGTCTCATCGCTTTTCTTCTTTCTTTTCTGTTTTAGGTCACACTTTAGTGTTTTATAGCTTTTCTCTTTCTCCTATATACGTATGTGCCACCAAGTCACTCATAAATCTGTCTTTAATATGTCCCAGTGGGGTTTAAAGTGTGGTCTCCAGACCAGCAAATCAGCATCACCTCAAACTTGAGATTTTCTTAACCAATATTTTTTATGATGTATAAAATTTGATATGGACTGACTTAAGATTTGCCAGATTTAAGTGGTGGTGATCCATTTTGGGAAGGGTAGGAGATAGTATGATCGATATAGTTTAAAAAATGAGTTTCCATAAGAGAGAGATTGCTAGGTGTTTAATTAAAAAGAATTATTTTTGAGATGGAGTCTCCTATGTTACCAGGCTAGTTCTTGAACTCCTGGGCTCAAGTGATCTTCCCACCTCAGCCTTTCCAGTAGCTAGGATTATGGCCATGAGCCACTGCATCAGGCTCAATTTTAATTTTCAAAGATATACCTTTGAATTAGTTCAGTCAATTGAAAGTTAATGTGCTGTTAGAACAGCTAATTCTCAGCATAACAGGGACTTGATGCTTCTTGAAATGATGATATTCTGTCAGTGACATCTTGACTGGTTTTTGTGGGGGGACATTTCAGAAGGAAAACTAATTTTTACTGAATATCTATGTGCCAAGTGTTATTAAAAAGTGTCTTTACTTGCTGTCTCAATCCTCAAAACACTGTGAGATAGATGTATCCCATTTTACTAATGAAATTGAAAGCCAAAAGTAAAAGATAGTATTGCTGTTGTACTTTTAAATGGTGGTAATAAGAACCACTGCACAGAGAGATCTGTGGTTGAAGTTTCTACAGCCCAGAAGTGGAAAGTTAGAGTGAACAAAGGGACCATGGACTTGCCATCCTTGAGAAGATTGGCAGACTTCTATTTTTACATTGCTGCTAAACTGACAAATGAAGCTGGAATCAGTTTCTTACACCCACTCAAATATCCCAGTTCTTTCACAATATCAACTAAAATGCTTGATGCCATTAATGTACAGGTTCGTCACCAGCAAGAATTGCTCTGCTGCTGGTCATTACATGACTAACACTTGTAACTAGTTTTCACCAGGGGCCCTGCAAAGCATTAGTTTTCATTGACTTATTGCTTCACTAGTTTCTTAGAGTGTTGGTGGCATGCTCAGCTCTCTTTTGTTTGCGATGTCCCTGGTGTGACCGGAGGAACCTGGCCAAAGGCCCAGAGAAGGGGTCTAGAGGCTTCAGACAAATAGCCTGAGTTCTCCTCTTCTTGCACCCTATGGATGTAGGAAAAGGAGATGCCTCTTCAAGGGTCCCCAAATCTGGCTATCAGAGTCATTGGAGGGCTTTTAAAAAAATAGTAGTTCTGTGACTATACTCTGAAGGTTATCAGTAATTTATTGAGTGTTACATTTATTGAGAATATATTTATTAAGCACTTATATCTGGCCCTGATTCTAGGTTCTTTATTCAAATTATTGATTCACTGAACCCTCACAACAATCCTAGGTGGTAGGTACCACTGTTTCTCAAATAAGGAAATTGAGTCACAGAGAAGTTCTTGCCTGAGTTTATGCAGCTAGGCAATGGCAGGGACAGGATTTGAACCCAGGCAATCTAGCTCTAAACACACATTCTTAACACTATGCTGCCTCTGAGTCAGTTGAGACTGATACAGGTGGTGTGCTTTCTCGTACTGTCAGATCTTAGTGTAAAAGCATATGTCACATAGCAATCAAGCTGTCATTCAAAAAAAAACATATGCCAGTTGTCAGGAGTTAGGGAGAGGGAGGCCAGGGGAGTGGGTGTGACTATTAAGGGGTAGCACAAGGGAGGCCTTTGTGGTACTGGAGAAGTTCTGCATATTCACTGTGGTCACACAAACCTACACTCAGTAAGATGGCATCACACACATTGTACCAATGTCAGCCTGGTTTTTGATACTGTACCATACTTGTCTAAGCTGTAACCACTGGGGAAACAGGGTGAAGGGTACATAGGACTGCTCTGTACTATTTTTGCAACTTTTGGTGAATCTATAATTGTTTCAAAATAAAAATGGGGGGGGGAGCATATGCCTACCTTTGGCAAGCTCCGTATAAACTAGAGACCTGCCTATTGAAGACTGAAGAGAGATCATTCTTGGAAGACAAACCTTTTGCCAGCACACTGCCCTGGGCAGAGCAGGGGCACAGGGTGGTGGCAGTGATAGGAGCTGAGCAAGGTCACCTAGAAGAGTCAAGTACTCTGCTGACTACACCAAGGGGGCTGAAACCAGTCACTTATGCCTGGTGGTGATTCCCCAGTGACTAGTGCCCAGCTGTCTCTCTCCACTGGGAGAGAGCTAAATGAACACAGAATCCCTGCCCCCGCCCCCCCTTAGACTCTGACTCAGTAGGTCAAGGACAAGGTCTGGCAATCTGTAGATAAAAAGATTCCCAGGTGACAAGAGTTTGAGAACGTTAGATTCTGGAGCAGCTGATAAAGCTGGATCTCCAGTAACATCACATGAGTCAACCACTATGGGGACTGTAACCCAAGCCCTTGCTTTTCCTACTGTTGGTATGGCTCAGAGAGAAGGATTATATTCTCGTCATATATAAAAACAACCAAGTGTATATACCCTTTCAGAATGCAATTTATGAGCAATGAAATACTACAATGAATTGTTTTTTTTCTGTCACATCACTCCTATTTGGTTATTAATATTTACCAAGTTTCTCCTGGTGGAAATGTAGTTACAAACAAGAACATAATTCTATTACAAATGTTTTAGGATTCAAAGACCATTAGGTACACTGCCAAATTAAAAATGTTTTCAGCTACAGTTACAAAATTCTCAGCCAACAGTAACATCAACAACACAGGGGTCTATTCATCTCATATAAGTAAGATTGCAGAGATAAGTGGTTGCTGGTATTGGTCCCGAAGCTTAAGAGTTGGAGCTGTTGTCTCTATAGTTCTCTTGGCCTTTACTTCATGGACACCAGGGGCCAGCTGCTAGCTCCGGCCGCTCTGCACTCAAGTCTGGATGAAAGGGAGGGGGTAGGACCAGGGCACGATACCTCTGTCTCACAGGCCAGACGGCATCTCAGGGTCATGCCTGGCTGCAAAGGAGGCTGGGAAATCGAGTATTTCACTTTTAGAGTCTGTATGGTGAAGGCGCTGACTAAAGGAAAATGGGGAGGGATTAGGTGTCAGATGAGCCAACCTACAGTGTCTGCCACAGCTTTCAAATTACATATTATCAAGCACTGTTTAATTAAATCTAGAAACAGCTGATCAGATAGAAAGCAATAAATTATCACAGAAAATATTGATATGAAAATCAGGCATAAATGTCTCCACAGTCAGCAATTATACATGCTTGTTTTGGTCTTTCATTCTCTGTTGGAACTAATTCTAGTTGTTTAAGAACTTCTGTTCCTTCAACCAATTGCCTACATAGGAGAAAAAAATGGAAAAATTTAGTCAAGTCATAAATTTTCACAGTTAGCTTACATTCCCAAATGGAGTCCTACCCAGCTACAGCTAAGGTTGTTTCCTGCGAAGTAAACTAACATCAGTCATAAGTCTCCTAAATAGCTCTAGATATCCACTTAGCCATGTCTACATGGGTAATACCCCCATCCAGGCAGCTGGCCCTCCTGCCTACAACTGGCTTCTGGCTGGCCCCTGCCACCTGCTTGGCAGCCTTTCCTCCATCTCCTTACTGCAATCAGGGTGATCTTTTAGAAATACAAATCTGATGTCACCTCCCTGCTCAAAATACAATAATTTCCCATTATCCTTAAGATAAAGACCAAAAATCCCTACCAGGGTCAGCATGGTCTGCTTCCCATGGCCCTCAGGGAACCTGGGTGCATGTCCTCTGCTCCAGCCAGGCCAGCCTCCAGTACCTCAAGAGCCCCATACTCTCTCCTGTCACAGCTGTCCCCTTTGCTCTTTCTCCTCACCCATTGGCTTGGTCACTTCCTGACCTTCCTTCAGACCTCAGCTCCGTCATCACTTCCTCAGGGATGTTTCCCAGGCCTTCCTGCTCATGTCAAGGTCCCCTTCTCCTTTAGATGATTTCCCAGGGTTGAAATCTTATATTTGTATGCTTCTTTGCTAAATTTCAGATTCTCGCATGAGGGCAGGGGTCACCTTTGTGCTCAACACCTCGCACAATGCCTGGTATACACCAGGCACCTGACCAGCATCCACTGAGTGCACCAATCAAACAGCTCAAAGCTGTGCTAATTTGATCTCTGTAAACACTCGCTGGCCAGGAGGAGTAAGGAGTGGAGCTAGCCTTCTGATGGTTCTTTCAATTAAAAGAGGACAGCATGAGGTAGAGAGATAGGCCAAGACATAGAACTGGTGCTCTCTGCCAATGTTTGGGCTGAGACAGTGGCAGGGGAAGGGCGCGATTCCATCTCATGACCTTATAGGGTGTGGTCAGTGCCAACCCGGGCTGTGCTCTGGCCCTTGCTTTGTCTCCAGGCTCTACTTTTGCCATCCCAATCAGAAACCATGACACGGGACAACAAAAGGTACATTCTGAGGATGAACAGCACAGGATAAATGGGCAAATTCACCTCTGTTCAAAGAGAATGTGAAGTGTGTTCTCCAAATGGGTTTCACAATTATTGAATGCACACTTACTGTGTATACTTCTCCACTGTGACAGGTATTAGGATATAAGATGAGTGAGACCCGGACCCCACTTTAAGTTGTTCACAATGTGCCAGAGAGGACAAAGAGGCCACTTGCTTTTGGTAATCAGGGAGGTTTCTAACCTGAGCCTTGAATAGGATTTTTATAGACTGAAGGGAGACAGGAAGGAACAAGATAAGCAAAGGCCCAAAGACTGTTCTGGAAGTGATGGTATTCTAGTCTGGCTGAAGCTTGACTGCCAATCTACAAATTGCTTCCAAATTTACATCTCCGGCCCTGACTCAGCTTGGATGTCTACCTCCTGGGATGTTACCAACTGGCTGTCCTATAGGTATCTTAATCTGAAACACAACTTGTCCAACCTGAACTCATAATCTCCTCTTCCAGCCCTCTCTACCTCGGTGAATGGCACCAACCATCCAACCAGTTCCCAGATCCTAGTAGTTACTCCAGACTGCACTGTCCAGTATGGTAGCCACTAGCCACATGTGGCTATTTAAGTTTAATTTGAATTAAATAAAATATAGTTCCTCAGTTACACTAGCCACATTTCAATTGCTCAGTGGCTGCATGTGGCCAATGGCTGTCAAATTGGGCAGGGCAGACTACAGGACATTTCCATCATCACACAAAGTTCTATTGGGCAGCACTGGTCTAGATTCCTTCTATGTACTCGCCCTCAATATCTTGACAGTTGTCAAGTCCCACTGGCTCTAATTTCTCATATCTTGAGTTTGTCCACCTATCCCCTGCTCATCTGTACTGCTAGTGCCTTAGGGCAGGACTTTAGCTGTGGTCTATGATGACCATAGCTTTTTAAGTGGTCTCAATACTTGCCTTTTTGCCCTTTGCCAATTCATTCCTCCCATCTGCTAAAGAGATTTTTTTTTTTCAAAATGAGAAGCTGGTCATGTTGTTCACAATTTAAAGTTCTTCCGTGGCTCTCATCAACTTTGCATGAGGGCCATGCTCAGGAGCACGGCACCCACAGCCTTTTGGGACCTCAGCCCAGGGTGACCTGCTTTTCCAGCTCTCTCTGATCTCGCCTGGGCACTAGGCTCTCTGAACCAGACCACTAGTATATAAAATGCTCTCTTCCTCCTTAGGGCCTCCCTAAGAGTGAAGAGCTCTTCACTCTTCCTAAAATCGATTGACTGTGATTTCTAGTCTTCTCCATCTGGCTAACTTCTACTTCGGCAATCCCCAACCTTTTTGGCACCAGGGACCAGTTTCATGGAAGACAATTTTTCCACGGATGGGGGAAGGGTATAAGGGAAGGGAGGTGGAGCTCAGGCAGTGAGCAATAGGGAGCAGCTGTAAATACAGATAAAGCTTCACTGGCTCTCCCTTCATTTACCTCCTGCTGTGCAGTCAGGTTCCTAAGTTTCATGAGGGTGGGAAGCTTAGGCAGTGATGTGAGGCCCAGTTCCAAATAGGCCATGGCTTATGCGTTGAGGACTGCAGTTCTACTTGACTCACTATTCAGCCCACCTTCTCATGAAGCTTTCCATGACCCTCTCCCACTGTACAAGTCTTTTGAAATTAATTCCCGTCACTATCCCCGACATCTACCCCCATCCACCACGTGTATGCACAAAAGGAGATCTTACAGGCCTGCGCTGTGATAGTCTTTCCCCAGGAGACCACCTCAGGAGAGCTGCCCATGCCCTGTGGATTGCTGCAGTCTCTCCTGAAGGGCATTACTAGTATCATCCATCTGAAGAAAGGCAGGTTCATGTACTAGAAACTAGAGCTTAGAAGACAGAGGGCCTGTCTCAGATCAGAGAGGAAACTTCTGTATCTCTCTGGACTTTGCTAACTATGTCTGCTTCCAGAAGCTCAGACACACCAGGGAATGCTATGAGATAAGGAGGAGGCAGCCCTACAACCGGGACAGAAGGTGCCCCTGAAGGGGTTATATTTCATCTAGTTTAACCAGATTGTCTAGTTGCCTATTATGTTATGACCTTTCTGTTTCTCCCTTAGTGTTCTGTAAGGTCTTGTTTAAATATTCCAGCCCAGCCCCAACTGATCTGGAGATTTAAGGGATAAATTTAGATCATACTTGGGCCAGAATAATAAAAGTGGTGCAGTGCCTCCCTGAGGCTAGAGTGGTGAACACAACAAAAATTAGAAATTTCCCCCTCCAAGAGGAAAGTGAATCATGGAGAACAGGAATCATCAAAAGGAGACCAATGCTCTCCCACTCTCCTGCCATCCTGTAAGGCTCTATGCTCATTTTGACGAAAGGAGTTGGAGGGTGTTTTCTTACCCCTGTCTTCTATATTTGCAATGAACCATTCACAGAACTTGCCTAGCCCGTGTCTCACCGCTGTATAGCTGTTGGTTTCCTAATATACTCTGAGCTTCCTGAAGAGCAGGAATTGTGCTCTTCCCCAGCAGAGTACCATGACTGGTATATTGCAGGTGCTTTATAAAGTTCTGGTTGAATGAGTCAGGAAAACAGCAGAAGTGAAGGCTGGAAAAAAGATATGGGGCCAGAGAGTGGAGGACTTGGAGTGGCACTGGAGACTGCAGGTGCTGCATATGTGGGGGTGGTGATGGAGGCCTTAAAGACTGTGAAGTAGTCACATTTGCATTTGAGAAAGGAACCTTTAGCTGAGATATAAAGGATCACTGAGCTGTCAGTAGAGGGCGGAGAGTGTATCAGCAAGATGGCAGAAAGAGATTTAAATGATTTGAGAAATGATGAGGGTTATTTGCATTTAAAATTAATTCAAGAATCCGTTTTCAAAATCACAATACAGTTTATTTAGGATGATGGCAAACTGAAGACAACTCATTATTTTAGGTTCTGCATCTACTAATGTAAAGTCAACTCTTTTTTTTTTTGAGACAGAATCTCACTTTGTTGTCCAGGCTAGAGTGAGTGCCATGGCGTCAGACTAGCTCACAGCAACCTCAAACTCCTGGGCTCAAGCAATCCTGCTGCCTCAGCCTCCCAAGTAGCTGGGACTACAGGCATGTGCCACCATGCCCGGCTAATTTTTTCTATATATATATTAGTTGGCCCATTAATTTCTTACTATTTATAGTAGAGATGGGGTCTCACTCTTGCTCAGGCTGGTCTCGAACTCCTGAGCTCAAACGATGCACCCACCTCGGCCTCCCAGAGAGCTAGGATTACAGGCGTGAGCCACCGCACCTGGCCTAAAGTCAACTCTTTAAATATATCTTTTGGATGAAAATACACTTTCTACTTTTTCAACCTGGAAATATCATGGAAGCATTATGTTGAATGAATTATAGTGGTTAAAATGAACACTGGTATGAAATTTCCTCAGGGGTTAAAGGTCAATAATTATCCCTATGGAGTGGCTGGAATAAATGTAACAGTTATTCAGAAAAATTCTAATACTTTATATCATTTCAGGGAAGACTAGGTAAGCTCTACCCACATTTGCTTCAGTAATTAAAGAGAAAGATGAAACACTGGAGTGATGAAAAATATGCCATCACCCACTCTAGGTCCACATGCCTATAAGCATCTTCCTAATAATATTCTAATAACTATTATCTGAGTTGTTTCCATATTTAAAGTTGTTCAGTAAAAAAAGTTACACGTAACTTGCATAGTTTTTATCTTTTCACCATGTCCATGGACAATTACTTAAATGGCTTTACCTCTTCATTTCTGCATATAAATCTATCTACATTATTAAGCACTATGGTATGGTTGATAGTAATTAAGAATTGATAATATCCTTGAGGCTAAAGATAGATAGATGGATGGATGGATGTATGGATAGATAGAGACACAGACAGATAGAACATAATCATGGCTGTCCCTAAATGGTTTCTGCATATTTTTTGTATTTTCTTTTAGAGACGGGATCTCACTCTGTCACCCAGGCTGAAGTACAATGGCCCAATCATAGCTTACTACAGCCTTGAACTTCCAGACTCAAATGATCCTCCTGCCTCAACCTCCTGAGTGGCCGGGACTACAGGTGCACACCACCACACCTGGCTAATTTTTTTATTTTTTGTAGAGATGGGAGTCTCACTATGTTGCCCAGGCTGGTCTCGAACTCTTGGCCTCAAACAGTCCTCTGGGATTACATGCATGAGCCACAGTGCCCAACAGTTTCTATGTTTTTATAGATAGCAAGCTTCTTCCAAAATACTTATTTCTAAATATTTTTGTCTTTATTTGTATTACTTTTGCTTTTAAGCCCTATCTTTAGCTATCCATAGACTATGTACAATACTTACCCAAATCTTTTTGAATGACATTTTTACATGTGTGAATATTATATAGACAAACCTACAATGTACATACCCAAAAGCCACATATTTTTTATCTAGATAGGGAGCTGATTGTAGTGTGATATAGAACTGTGATCCATTGCTGTGGCGGCCTCTGTTGGCCATTCCAAGAACTCCCCTTTTATTATGAAGGATTGAAAAGTTTTCATCTAGGAAAGACAATAACCAGTAAGTCATTAAAATATTTGTATTATTTCAGTTGATTGTAACAATTAAGGAACAAACAGAAGGCTTGGCAACAATGTCAATCATATTTATCAATACATTCCAAGTTGCTTCACATTACTTTCAAACATTCAAATGGGCTATTAAAAAAAGATAAGCTGTAAAATCTTATTAGAACTATTTGACTATTTAGCTTTAGTTTATCTTTGCCACAAGTAAGTGTGCAAAGAAAATTAATAATGTAAAAGGAAGTATACACAGTACTTTGCTTAAGAATAAAGGTTAACCAACTTTCTCCTGTTTTGATAGTGGCATTTCATTCAAACAACCAATGTGATCATTAAAAACACCTCCTCTGAGAAGTCATTCTCAGATCTGCCTGACTCCCAGCATCTTACACATAGCTCTAGGGCAGTCCTTATAACACTCTGTAATTATTAGTTTACATGGTGTTTCCTCTCTGGTCCAGAAGGCAGGAAGCTTGTCTCCTTGCAGCTGTAGCTCTAGGCCTCCTACCATGTTAATTTTCATAGGTGTGGCCTTAAGTGTTTGGCAGATACCACCATGCCTGGCTTATTTTTCTATTTTTTATAGAGACAGGATCTCACTACGTTGCCCTGGTTGGTCTGGAACTCCTGGCCTCAAGTGATCCTCAGCCCCTTAAAGTGCCGGGATTACAGGTGTGAGCCACCACACCTGGCCCTCCCATCATTTTTAACTCCCGCTTTTACTACAAGTGTTACCCACAACAACTTTCCAGTCTTATAAAGTCTGAATAATCACCTAATGTATGACTGATAAAAATGTAAAGATACGTACCTTCAAATATTGGTCCATAAATTGACTCTCCCTGATCTCCCTTTCCATTTACTATATCTGAGAAGTAGCAATATATAAACATTAGAATTCTCAGATTAAAAAGGAGTTAGAGTACAGTAATGCCACAGGAAGAACATGATGTTTTAAATTATGATTCCACTTATACCAATGAGGAGAGTAAGTTAGCTAATTGTTCACTATCTATACCATGAAAATATGACTATAATAATTTCACTTGTATTTTATAAGCATTTTTATTAAATACATTCATGATCCCATGTTTTCCTTACATGATCCCATGTTAACCTACTCTCTGAGGTAGGTTAAATTCTAATGCAAAACTTATGAAATGATGAAATATTAAATTATAATTGTCACAATTTTTTTAAATGTGTTCCCATAAATTCTGCTTACTTCATGATTCCATAGTCCATCTTTCTTTTCAGAAAAATGGAAAGATTAAACTGGGAGGATGAAATAGGAACAGTACATTCTTTTTAGAATGTGAATAAAAATAGGTGTTCTAAAAAGAATCCATGTTCAAACGTTCATTCCTATAGTTACCTTATAGTGATAATTCATTTATTTACCCAGTATTTTGGAAATGAAGTTCCTTATAATGTAAGGAAGGTGTTTATATGACATGCATATTCTGGCTTAGGGAATGCTCCCACATATAAAGATTCCAAGTACAAGTTGTTTTTTGTTTTGTTTTTTGAGACAGAGTCTCACTCTATTGCAGGCTAGCATGCAATGACATCATCATAGCTCATTGCAACCTCAGGCTCCTGGGGTCAAGTGATCCACCTGCTTCAGTCTCCTGAGTAGCTAGGACTACAGGTGCGCCCCACTGTGTCAAGCTAATTTTTCTACTTTTTGTAGACACAGGGTTTTGCTCTTGCCCAGGCTGGTCTCAAACTCCTGGCTTCAAAGCAATCCTCCCACCTCAGCCTCTCAGAATGCTAGGATTATAGGCATGAGCCACTGTGTCTGGCCTATTTTATCTATCCACAGCTAAAAGAGAAGCAAAGCTTACTCTGGTGAAAACAGAGGTCTCCGGCTAGGTGCGGTGGCTCATGCCTGTAATCCTAGCACTCTGGGAGGCCAAGGCAGGCGGATTGCTTGAGGTCAGGAGTTCGAAACCAGCCTGAGCAAGAGCAAGACCCCGTCTCTACTATAAATAGAAAGAAATTAATTGGCCAACTAATATATATAGAAAAAATTAGCCGGGCATGGCAGCGCATGCCTGTAGTCCCAGCTACTCAGGAGGCTGAGGCAGAAGGATTGCTTGAGCCCAGGAGTTTGAGGTTGCTGTAAGCTAGGCTGACGCCACGGCACTCACTCTTAGCCTGGGCAACAAAGCAAGACTGTCTCAAAAAAAATTAAATAAATAAATAAAATAAAATAAATAAAAAAAATATGAAATTCTGCACAGTCCTATGGGAATTTGACATCTGTAGGGATAACATTCCCAGAGCTGGTGCTTTCAATATGCCATGTCATTGAATCCTCACCACAACCTGTAATAGTCTTATCATTATCCCCATGTTATGATTAAGAAACTGATTCAGAGACGCTAGGTGGCTTATCCAACTTATATGGATCAGTTTGGATTTGAATCTAGCAATCCATCTTTTTCCCAAACTGTCTTTAACATTGTTGCCTCACTAAAAACACAACTGAAGATCTGTGCACTTTACTAATGAAAACTTTACCTCGAATAAATAAATAAACAAAGAAACACAAATAATAGGACTTTCTTTTTCCAAATCTTGCTGTGAGGGTGAGGAGTGGTTAACCAAACCAGGACGTAACAGAACAGAACAGAGCACCTGAGAGCCAAGCACACGAACATCAGCACCCAACGCAGTGCCAGTAGCCCTGATATCGGCCCCCTGGAGGAATGTTTTATATTACCAAACAGTTGAAAACAAATATGATAAAAAACTAAGCAGACTTTAAAAAGTTTTGTACATTTCTATTTATTGGCATGAGAAGATAAAACCACATATTAAGTGGAAAAACATTTAATATGGAAAAACACTTAAAAGTGAAGTTAGATATTAAATAACAGTATTTGTGATATGATCTTATTTTGGAGAAATTGAGGGGGAAAAAGCTGCTTTAACATGTAAGATGCTTGGAGTAAATCTATGCTTTTCTCCTCATCAGCCCCAGAATGTTCCAGATCATACAAAAAGAATTAAACATCAATTTATGCTTCTACATATGTCCTCAAGTTCAAGTAGATCTCCTTCTACACTAAGTGAATTATTTTTAAATTGCTGCCTGATTGCTCTCTATGGAATATTCCCCCTAAAGGCCTCCAAAATTTAATTTTCTGCTGTTAATCAGGCATGTACTCTGAGTAAAGCCAAAGGATTGGCCTGAAAAGCAAGCAAAAATGGAGACCAAAATCTTTTAGACATTACTTTTCACTTGGAACAATGTAACATCTTTGATGAGAAGTTGTTTTCCTTTTATTCTTTTCCAAATTCGCACGCTTAGTATATTTCTTAAAAGCACTGTACTTCTAGGTACTTTTATGTATTTAGGTGAGCTTTAAAATTACATTTTGATAAAATAAAATGTTGCCCCACTCTCCTGTGTTACCTTTTATACAGTTTTACATGATCTCAGTAACATAATTTACATGTGTTTATTTTAATAATTAGAGATTTTTAAAAAAGAATACAAATATTTTAATTTATCATTTAAAAAGATCCTTTAAATATATCTATTTAATATTAGGTGTATCTAATTCTATATGCATTTTATAAAGGTAGATTAACAAAATTTTGGACATCCTGATTTGATATTTTTTCTTTCTTTCTTTCTTTTTTTTTTTTTGTAGAGACAAAGTCTTGCGTTTTGGCCAGGGTGGTCTTAAACTCCTGGCCTCAAATGATCTTCCCACATTGGCCTACCATAGTGCTGGAATTACAAGTGTGAGCCACCACACCTGGCCTGATTTGATACTGCAGTTAAGTTGTATTCAGATTTAAACTAAATAATAAACTGAATTTAATATATAACTACATTTAGTTTAAACTCACCTCCCCCTTGTATCCAACCATTCTGTACTACTCGATGAATAATTGAACCTTTGTAATGTAATTTTATACCACTTCGAGAAAACCCTTCTTTTCCTGTACATAAGACCTGAAAATTTTTACACGTCCTGGGACATACATCACAGTACAGCTACAAAATAAAGATAAAAGGTTTCAAAGATCATATATTTAACATTTTGACAGTTATAAATACTACCCCCCTGCCAACGTACTAATAAACAACAAAAACATCTTACCTCAAAAATCAATCTTCCAACTGGAGAAAAATTAATAGTAATGTCCAAGAACACAAAATCATGCTATTAAAATTAGGGATAAAAGATAATATAGGTCAATGTCTTGTAAGAAAGCTTTATAAAATATAAAGCTGACAAAAAATATAACAGATACAATGTTTTCAGTGACAAAATTTCAATAGCATTATCAGTGGACAATATAACAGCAAAAGTAAATGAATTACTTAGAGAAGTTTATTTCTTTTCTTTTTTCTGTTGCCCAGGCTACAGCACAATGGTGCAACCATAGTTCACTGCAACCTCAAACTCCTGGGCTTCAGTAATTATCCTGCCTCAGCCTCCTAAGTAGCTGGGACCACAGGCATGTGCCACCATGCCCAGCTAAGAAGTTTATTTCATTTTATCAAGTCTTTACAACCTACATTACACATTTGAAAAACCCTTCAGTAGTGAAGCTTTGAAAAACATTAACCTATCACATGGAACTGAGAACACATGGCCCAGATATCCATGACATCCTAAACTAAGTGTGGAAAGGAATGCTGGTTAGTCTCCTTGAGTAAACAAACAGACTGGGGATTCTTCTCTATTTCTCTTTTCTTTCCTGAGTTGTTTTGGGGGAAGAGCCATCATGAACACCATGGATTTGATTACCCTGTGTCCTGATTTTCAGAGAGAGCACAGATTAGCTAAAAAGAGCCATGCCACACCCTTTCCAAGTGGAAGGCAAAGAGAAGAATACTGGGTTTTCGAAATATATACAATAATATCCTCATGACCACAGATGCTCAGCTAGTTTTCACTTGATACCTTTCTGGTAAAGACGAATATTTGTGAAACTTAGTCTAGCCCAATGAAGAGGCATCGAAAATGAAAACACTAGTCTTCATCACAATAGCATTCATTTAGGGGCCAGAGCACATTGAATAGAGTCTATTTTAAATCTTGGACACAATTTTCATACATGAAAATGCCACCTTATTTAACAAGGTATATAACTTGCCCTGCCTTCTTTCTTAAGAATCTAGGAAACGTAAATAAAGTAACTTTAAGTGTATCACTTTGATGTCATTTAATCCTTTTTTTAAATTAAAAGACTGAAATAATTTTGTGCTATCTGGCATCCAGCAATGAAGTATTATATCCATACTAAGTATAATTCATTTGTTTGTGCCTCTCAGCTTCTATAAGTTCTTGGAGAAGGACTATAAAAGAAAATTATAAAAGAAAATATTAAAACCAAAGAATAGGAAGCATAATATAGTAAACTGCACAGGCTTAGGAGGAAAAAGAGGATATACTGAAAATCATGGTTGACTTAGGAAATGAGCAAATCCATTCAGGTATCATTAAACTTCCCTGTGAATCAATACATTAGCTTTATGGGGTTGTCAAGAGTATATAATTCTGCAAATGCTAATGAAAGAGATCAAATGAATGCAATACAAGGTAATGTCCCAGTCATCTAGCAGCCAAACATGCAAACATACTTGTCTAGCATATGGTTCTAACTAGAAGTAAGCTAGTTCCTGGGTTTCACTCAGTAAGAAAAGTCTACCCTCTGTGCAATAATCTAAGGATTGGCTCTGGCATCTAGATCCTCTATCCTCACTGCTACTAATGAATGCAGGCTTTCATCATCTCTAGCTCATCTACAGCCGCTCTCCAAATCCCCGCTACCAAGTTTCTCCCATTCCAGTCTGCTTCTGCACAGCCCTAAAAATTTTTCCAAAAAAGCAAAGAGGATTATGTCATACTCTTTATGAAAAGCTCCATTGGCTTGGTTTCATTCTGTATAAAGTCTAACTCCTTCATTCATAATGCAGGATAAATCATAATCTGGCCTCAACCTTTCTTTAGGATCTGTTGGGTTTTTCTCTACTTAACATCTGAATGCCCTTCCTACCTGGGGAACTCCCCACAGGATCCACCACCCTCACTAGAACCTAAAGGGGCCAGATTCTCCCTCTCCTCACCCTAGGATAGCCAAGTTATGGAGATACGATCTAGGCTGGCCAGACAGGTGCATCCTCCAAGGAGTGATGATGCAAGGACACAATAGAGTTGAGAAGTTAATCTCAGTGAGGGCAGCAGTGTGAACCCAGGGCCAGCAGCACCCCTGGTCACACATTCCTATGGCATGACTCTGGCCATGTCTTCATGCTGCCAGGCCTCACTTGGTTCCCATGTGCTTTCCAAAGCTGGTTCTCTAGCTTTCCTGTCAGCTATGAAATAACCAATATCATTTCCATATGTACTTTTTCTCTTTTAGTTAATCAAAAGAACTCGGTATGGTTGGCACCAGGAATCGTGACTGATACTCTCATTTTCCCAGCCTGACCTCCTTGCTGTCCCCTATTATTCCCAGAGTATATCATGTACTTCTAGACCCCTTGCCCTCTGGGAATTAACTGCTATGAATCTTAATTCCCAGCTCCTGCTCCCCAGAGTTTCTAGCATTTTCAAGTATACTGTTTTTTCAACCAAGCTTTCATTGAGCATCTTCTATGTTTCAAGTCTGCTCAATGCAGTAGTGTTAATCAAGGATGAAGGTCTTTGCCTTTGCACTGGGTTATTCTGTGGGCACAGCCACCATAGGCATGAAATGACTTTCAGCATGTGACACGTGTAACTACAACAGGTTTGTGAGAGTAATTACAAGGTGCTTTCACTGCTATTGTCATACCACCCTGATGTCTGTCTCTTGGCCCGGACCTCATGCTTCATGATCACCTTCTACAACCGGACGCCTCCCTACTACCACAGCCTGTCTGAACCTGCAGCTATGTGTCATGCTTTAAAATGTCACCTTTCTCCAATCAAACTTGTCATTCTTCTACCACAGGAACTCTCACCTGGGTGCTAGAAAGTCTTAATATTTCATAAGGATGTATCTTTGACCTTCTCTGAGGGCTTTTTTAATATTTTAAAATGGATAATTCATGCATATAAATCTCTAATGGAGAGTAGAAATGATTAAACATGATGTTCTCCCTGTGAAGTCAGCCTGCTGTGAGATACACCTGCTTTATATGCCACCAAACCCAACCTTGTCATATTGTAATCTTTTGCAACTGGAATATAATAAGATCATAGAGGGCTTCAAACCTGGTCTCCCATCTATCTATCTATTTACTTTCTTTTAGAGACAGGGACTTGCTATGTTGCCTAGGCTAGACTCAAGTGTTCCTCCTGCCTTAGTGTCTCGAGTGGCTGGCACTACAGGCATGCCCCACTGCATCCAGCTCTCTTCTACTCTTTTATAACCTTCTTTCTTAGGATATCGATAATTAATGCTGAATCAATATAAGCGATCAAAAATTCCATTATTTTTCTTTAAAAGTTAGAGTGACTTGCCTTGGTGTCTCTTAAGAATTTAGCCGAATAATCCAGAGTGAGTGCCTCATAAAGAGCATAGGGTTTAAAATCAACTTCGTCCCACACTTTGTAGGCCCATTTCTGCAGATCAAATGCATCACCCAAGAGCTGATCATTAACAAAACATATCACATAGGAAGAATATTCCCATGTTTCATTCTTGAGTTCCTGTAAAGAACAACAAATGCGTAAGGAAGGGGAAAAAATCTTGCTTAACAACCATAAGCCAGAGCTTAGGACCAACTCTAGGTATGAATTTTTCAACTCTGGGATTGAACCCTTTACAAATATGTTTTTACCATCCTTCAGAATTTTGCTTTTAGAAAGAACTGAAAAATATTTTTAAGAATCTGACATCACTAGAAGCAAAGAATGAGCTAAAAAGTAATCACATTCAAAAAGGAGCAATCTCCACTGAAAGAAAGAAAAATTTTAAAAAAGCATCATAAAAATGTTATAATCAAGGGGGAAAAAACTCTTTTTATCTGAGGGATGTGAGCCCCTTTAAATTAGCAGGCCCAGAAAGGCATTTGATATGTAACAGTTGTCCCATCTCACACCCCCTTGAGCTAAATAATTATCTCTTGAAGCCACCTGCTTTGAGATCCCTGGACTAACTGATACCAAGTAGCCATAAAATGCCATATGCCCTGTAGTTCAACCACGGATAGCCAGTCACTAACCTATGTTATTTCCATAAGCCAATGTGAACTCCTGACAAAGAACTTTTGTAATTGCCCCCTTTCCTGATTCATTGTTTCTTTAAAAACTTAAGCCTCTCTTTTGTTCTCCTGCAGCACTCTGTGAGGCAACTTGGAGGTGTGTCCCAGGCTGCAGCCCTCAACATTGTCCCAAATAAACTCTCTATATTAATTTTGCCTCAGTTTCCTCCTTTCAGATCAACACAATCGTAGAAGATACATGGTAATCTGGTCATAAAAATCACTGTGCTTTCATCAACACGTTGCTGATGGTCAACCTCCTAAATCTCCGGCATGTGGCCACTGAGTAACCTCCTCTCTGAGAAGACCTGGGTCATTATTCCTGGGTCATTATTGCTAACTCAGGCAAACCATAGGTAATTTGGGACAACTATTCTTTGTTGTTTTGGGACAAATAAACTTTAGCAGGCAATCATAATCACAGATTCTTGAGCTCCACTTGATTCTGGGGTGAGGTCTGAGAATTTGCATTTCTAACAACATCCCAGGAGATGCTAGGCTGGAGATGGCACTTGCAGAAATACTAGTTTGGGGAACAGTTTGCCTGCAACTCTCCATTCTCTCTCTTAGATTTAATATCTTATTGCTTGCTTCCCAGGCCCTTTTCAAATCCTGCTTCCAGGTGGAGAATAAACTTGCTGAACTATTCATTTCTGATAGAGCCTATGGGTCAATACTCCCCGGAATATTTAAATTTATCAGTGTTATCCTATTTTACAGGACCCAAAACTTTAAGAAAGGGAGAAAAAATTTAATTGTAGATATTTTAGTTAGCCTGGTGAGAGAAATGCAGTCGAAAGTATATTTTATTCAGAGGTTAAAGATGTAAATGCCCTGTCTCTGTCTCTTCTACACATAAGGAGACCTCCTCATCTGCCTTGAGTTACCAGGCTAGACCTGATGGTTTCTGGGGCTTTCCAGCACTAAGATGTATGATGTATGCTGCTGCTGCCTTCTTTGGAGGGGAGACAGAGGCCTTCCCAAAGCCCCTGAAGCCACCCTTGAGGGTGGCATTCTAGTCTGCTGAATCATAAGGCAGCTGGACCTAATGCGCTGATTCACAGAGACCAAATGTGCTAAGAAGCACTGCATACAACACAAGACACAGTGACTTACACTGAAGAAAGACCAAAAAAAAAAAAAAAAGCCCTGAGGAGGAAGAAAAGGTTAAGGTGACAAATATCCAGAGGATGAGGGGGGCAGAAGGGGAGAAGGAAGAAAGGAAGGATAAGGAATAAAGTTCAGGTGGAAGAAGCAGCAATGATGAAAGCCTCGTTCAGGACCAGCGAGAAAGGCAGGAAGAAGACAGCACAAAACACCTCGCAGTAACACAGGCTGAAAAGGGAGGGAAGTTGTGGAATGGAATCACTAAGAGGAGCAGGCACAAACCACAAACTGAAATCATAGTTTTCCTGTAGGTGGACAGCATGACACTGGTAGGCAGTATAATAAATTTGATGATAAAAATTAAGAAAAAAACATTGTTTTATGTTAGGGTGACCAACAATCCTGGTTTGCCTAGGACTGTCCCAGTTTTAGCCCTGAAAGTCCCACATCCCAGGAAATCCCTCAGTCCCAGGCATACCAGGACCACTGGCCACCCTAGTTGTTGTAAGGATTAGAATTTATATATTTATATCTATATATAAGTGATTGGAGTAGTGTCTGGCACATAACAAGCACCATATATAAGTGTTTGCTATGGTTCTATTTAAATTGTGATGAAAACATTTTATGGCTATGAAAGTATGATCCTTAACAAATGGTATTCTCGACTCAGTCTTACACGGTTCATGTGACTGAGCAGAGAGTGAAGTGGTCTCATAAAGTAACGCTATCTAAATGATACTTAATCACAAGATCACAGGACATCCTTGTACAAGCAAGCACAGAACAATTGAAAGTGCTCTGGTCAGGGGAAATGAGATTTCATCAGTTACTGGGGAGATGGGGTGGATGGGGAAACCGGGCCTGGGACCCTCTACTGGACTAGGCCAGAGATGACAAGCAGGAGGTATACCCCGTCCCACCTTCCCCAACATGAGGTACTGCTAAGCCAGGATGCCACCTTAGTATTCTTCTTATCACATACTCCAGGAAGCTCTACCAACTGATCAGGTCACTTCCCAAGAGGAAACCTATTATCCCTGGCCAAGCTCTGCTAGCCCTAAGACATGGCATCATCTGAGGGCACTGTCAGAGGGGAGAATGCAAAGAAGGAAGCTTTACCTAAGGAGCTTGCCCTATAGGAACCTGGTACCTGTTGTCATCAGAGCTCCACAGGCGACAGCCCCGCACAAACCCATGCCCTCACTGTGATGTACACCACAGACACTTTCCAAAGTAAGGAGCAAAGAGAGGGTCAGGGTGTCACAGGAAGTATAAGTGATGTACAGGGAGATGGGACAACCATCAGCAGGGATAAATAGTACCACTGAGAGTTTAAAACTTACCTTTACCACATGCCTTTCTAAAGAAAATTTTGTTAAAGTTTTACTTAAAAAAAAACAAAAAAACCTAGCTTGGTAAATGATTCACGTAATTTAGGAAAAGTACAGAATTTAGAGAAATAAAATCTAGTTGTACTAAAATTACTTTTAGTTTTTCCAAAATAATGCATAGATAAGTATTCAGGTAAAATTTTGCTTGTTGTCAATATCCCCCAGACCCCAAATATCTTTTACCCTTTTTTTCTCCAGTAGATATTGATCCCATGCAAATTCTTGAAGAGGAACTATTATAGGATCTTCAAATTTGGATGGATGATTATACTTCAGACTCTAGGTTTCAAAATAGAATAATCATTTTAGAGTAAGCGTGCTTTTCAAGTTGAAATCATTTCCCCCAACTTTTATGGGGACTTCAGAAGTTTTCCCCAACACACACCCAGGCACATAGTCTGATGCCCCTGGTTTGCTCCCGGAGCCCCCTGTGATCACCTCTAATTCACTCCCCAGGCCACCCTGGGGCTCTGGCTTAATTGTCTCCCAATTCTAGAGTATAAACTCCTTTTGGTTTTTTGTGGGGTTTTTTTATTTTTATTTTTTTGAGACAGAGTCTCACTTTGTTACCCAGGCTAGAGTGAGTGCCCTGGCATCAGCCTAGCTCACAGCAACCTCAATCTCCTGGGCTCAAGCAATCCTACTGCCTCAGCCTCCCAAGTAGCTGGGACTACAGGCATGCACCACCATGCTCAGCTAATTTTTTGTATATATATTTTTAGTTGGTCAATTATTTTTGTTTTTAGTAGAGACAGGGTCTTGTTCAGGCTGGTTTTGAACTCTTGACCTTGAGCAATCCACCCGCCTCGGCCTCCCAGAGTGCTAGGATTACAGGTATGAGCCACCACACACGGCCAAGTATAAACTCCTTGAGGATAAGAACTATGTCTTATGGTAGACATTTTCCCCAGTGAAAATAGAAAAACAAAAAGAACCATGTGTTAATCTTCCTACATTCCCATCTGCCGCAACATTTCCACATAGTAGACTACCACACATACCAACTGAATAAACAAATGAATGAATAAATGAGTTTATGTCAGTATTTTTGTGATCTGCTATGTTCTTTTAGGACTAGTTTTTTCCCTAGGTTATACTCTTATTAAACTTCACTGGATCTACAAATACTTTACTTGTAACTAAAATAAACAAATGTTATTGCTTTAATTCACTGATGTATGGATATTGTTGTAGTCATACCTCTTAGGAAAAAGAGAAACAAATACTGAATAAGTTTAAGTTGAGGTATTGAGTATGTTTTGATTGAATATATATTGTTTTGTCTGTAGGAATCAGAGAAAATTCTACTGGTTAGCAACCCTTGTCAAAAAAAAAAAAGGTGGTTCTGAGTATCAGTTATACTTTGCCTGCCTCTAAAGCAAGAGAAGGCAGTTGAGGCAACAGCAATTAGGCCTCACTTTTCTGAGTGGGTTTGAGAAGTAGATGGGCCAACAGAGAAAAGTGACAACCGACACAACTGGCAACATCTCTGGTAGGGACTGTGCTTGGAGGCCCTGTGGTGGTCTAAAAGAGGGCAATGGCCAGGCATACTTCATCTGGGGTGAGCATTTCAAGGGAGGAGAAAGCCAGGCCTGCGTGCAACTTCCTTTGGGAACACTGAAGAAGATGGCAATAGCAATCTGGCCATTTCTGTCTTAGACTACTATACCCACCCGATAGATGACATGTCCTGTTTCTTCAGTTCTAGTGTCTGTGTTCAGTTTGAGGCAATCTTGCAGGATGACTGCTATTTCTAACTTAGGAACCATCTACAATAACTAGTAAGCCCAATACTTTTCAAATTAAACACATCATACATTTTTCATAATTTAGTATTTGTTCTAGAATGAACTATATCCAAATTAAAACATATCCTTACTCTTTACAAATGTCTTTTTTTGTTTTTTTTTTCATTTTTTAACTTTTAAAATTCTATTTGTTCATTGACATAGAATAATTATACATATTTATGAGGTACACAGTGATGGCTAGATACATATAATGGATAGTTCTTAGATAAGGGTAATTAGCATATCTATCATCTCAAACATTTATCATTTGTGTTGGGAGCATTCAATACAAATCTAAATCTCTGTCAGGTAATCAGGCATCTGAGATTGCTCACAAATTATCATCTTGGGAATATATTCAAATATCCTTTATTAAGATAGAACTAATTGAATTTTCATATTTGAGTAGAGCTAAAGTGGGTAAAAGCTTACAAAAGGAAAAATTAACATTATTAATATAATAAAGATATTATTTTCTTGACCTGGTATCCACTATATCAGGGGTTGGTGAACTGTGGCCAGTGGGCCTGATCTGGCCCATTGCCTGTTTTTCTAAGGCCTGAAAGCTCAAGGAATAATTTTTAGATTTGCAAATGGTTGAAAAAATCTAAAAGGAATCATATGTCATGTCACGTAAAAATTATATGCAAGTCAAATTTAGAGTCCATAATAAAGTTTTATTGAACACTCTCATTCATTTACATGTCTATGTCTGTTTTTGCAACACAAGGACAAAGTTGAATAGTTGTGACTGAGAAAGCCTATGGCTCAGAAGACCTAATATATTTACTACTCGGACTTTACAGAAAAAAAATTGCCAACACTTTTTCTAAAGTGTGAAGTAGGCACAGAAAACATGTGCCTTGACGGGCGTGGTGGCTCACGCCTGTAATCCTAGCACTCTGGGAGGCTGAAGTGGGCAGATCATTTGAGCTCAGTTGTTCGAGACCATCCTGAGCAAGAGTGAGACCCCATCTCTACTAAAAATAGAAAGAAATTAATTGGCCAACTAAAAATATATAGAAAAAAATAGCTGGGGCCGGGCGTGGTGGCTCACGCCTGTAATCCTAGCTCTCTGGGAGGCCGAGGCGGGCGGATTGCTCGAGGTCAGGAGTTCAAAACCAGCCTGAGCAAGAGCGAGACCCTGTCTCTACTATAAATAGAAAGAAATTAATTGGCCAACTAATATATATAGAAAAAATTAGCCGGGCATGGTGACGCATGCCTGTAGTCCCAGCTACTCGGGAGGCTGAGGCAGAAGGATTGCTTGAGCCAGGAGTTTGAGGTTGCTGTGAGCTAGGCTGACGCCATGGCACTCACTCTATCCTGGCAACAAAGTGAGACTCTGTCTCAAAAAAAAAAAAAAAAAAATAGCTGGGCATGGTGGCACATGCTTGTAGTCCCAGCTACCTGAGGAGCTGAGGCAGGAGGATTGCTTGAGCCCAGGAGTTGGAGGTTGCTGTGAGCTGGGCTGATGCCATGGCACTCTAGCTGGGACAACAAGAGTGAGACTCTGTCTCCAAAACAAACAAACAAACAAAAAAACCCAGAAAACATGTGCCTTCAAAAAGAAGCTAAGAAAAACAAGACAAAAATATCCCTGCAACTCATTAAATATATTAACTTTGTAATTAAGTTTATGACCATAAACTTTGGCCATAAAACGTTGCTGATCCCATCTACCCAGGCAACACAGCCTATAATTTCTACTTCTTTTGATGTTCCATGTATTATTTTCACATACTTCTGATCACTTGTTTTCTTCATCTTGATGTAAACTTTACCTACGTTCCAAATTAGTTACTTTCCAGACTTGACATAATTACAAACTTTTCTTTGAGGACTCTGCAGCAGACAAGAAGGTAGGGATTTCCCAAGATGGCTTCTGCTTGGGAACATTTTCTTGTTAAGTATCCAGCTGGGTACTTCAGGAGATACAAACATGAATAAAGTATGGTCCTGAAGTCTAGTGAGGTTTTGGAGAGAAGCTTGTTATAGACAGCATTTCTGGAGCAAACTTCAAAGACATTCCAACATTTCATACATTTCTCCTGCATTCAGGATGTAAATGTGCTGCAGCATGAGTGATCTGGCCAAATTCTTCCAGCTTATTCAAGTGCTTTTCTTTTTATATCATTCCGACTGTTTACAAAGAAATGATTCTCCAAAGCTGTGGTTCCCAGTCCCAGGGTGTCAGACTGGTATTGCTCTGTGGTCTGTTAGGACCTGGGCCACACAGCAGGAGGTGAGCTGTGGGCTAGCAGGGATGCTTTACATGTATTTACAGCCACTCCCCATCGCCCACATCACTGCCTAAGCTCCACCTCCTGTCTGATCAGCCCAGGCATTAGATTCTCAGAGGGTCTCAAACCCTACTGTAAACTGCGCGTGCGTGCGAGGGATCTAGGTTGAGTCTCCTTATGAGACTCTAATGCCTGATGACCTGAGGCAGGAGCTGAGGTGGAGCTGAGATGGTGATGCTAGCACTGGGGAGCGACTGCACCTACAGATTATCATTATCAGAGACGTTTGCCTGCACAATAAATGTGATGCGCTTGAATCATCCTGAAACCACCTGTGCGACTCCCCCTGGCTCAGTCCTTGGAAAAACTGTCTGCCATGAAACCAGTCCCTGGTGCCAAAAAGGTTGGGGATCGCTGCTCCAAAGCACTGTGGGCCATTTATTAAGAAATCTCTGAAGCATCTAAGACTGCTATATAAAATTTAAAGAAAAGTCTTAATGAATAGCTTTCAAAATCACTTGAGGAGAAAGTTAGGCTGAGCCTGACGGCTCACGCCTGTAATCCTAGTACTCCGGGAGGCCGAGGCGGGCGGATTGCTGGAGGTCCAGAGTTCGAAACCAGCCTGAGCAAGAGCGAGACCCTGTCTCTACTATAAATAGAAAGAAATTAACTGGCCAACTAATATATATAGAAAAAATTAGCCGGGCATGGTGGCGCATGCCTGTAGTCCCAGCTACTCGGGAGGCTGAGGCAGCAGGATTGCTTGAGCCCAGGAGTTTGAGGTTGCTGTGAGCTAGGCTGACACCACAGCACTCACTCTATCCTGGGCAACAAAGTGAGACTCTGTCTCAAAAAAAAAAAAAAAATCACTTGAGGAAAAAGTTTGTAAAAGTCAGCTAGTTATATAATAACACTTTGCCCTAATCATTTTCTTTATAAATTTTAAAATTTGTAATACAATAAAAAATTGAAGGCCTGGTGCTGTGGCTCACACCTGTAATCCTAGCACTTTGGGAGACCAGGGATTTCAAGACCAGTCTGGGCAACATAGGGAGACCTTATCTCTGGGAAAAAAAGAAAAAAAAAGTTGAAGTACAATAAATCTTGCAGATATGTTGGGGGGGGATGCTTTTTTCTCAGCGAGGTTCTGTATTCTTCCTTCATCCAGATATCCCTTTAAAGGTCGCCCTTCTCGAAGTCGAACGTCCGTCCTGGACCCATACCTGCCCCTACACTCACCCTGCGGTCATCCCGACTGAGCCCGCCCACCCGCAACACGCCGTCCCCTGCTCTGCGAGGTAGAACACTGACCCCTGCCACCAGCAGGAGGCGTCGGGCGCGCAGTCCACGCGGCCGAGACGCCCACCCTTGTGGTTTCTTTGCCATTACCTCAGCTATGCTCTTCGCCATCTGAAAGCTGGAACTTTTGAAAAGCCCCACCACCTTCATCTGCAGCGGCTGCTCGGGCGGCGACCGCGATTCGCACTGAGGAGGCCTGGGCCGGCGCAGCGCCGGGCTAGCCATGGCGGCGCTCTGGGACACCCGGGAGCACAAACACTACGCGTCGCCGCGGCAACCGCGTGGCCCCACCCCCGACGCTCTCAGGGGGCGGGCCCGGGGACCGGGCGCAGGGCGGCTGGCGTCCATGGGACATTTTCTCAATTTCGCGCCTGTTGCTGGTGAGACCGGCAAGGGGCCGGCTACGGCCAGTCGCGGCCTGGGACCAGCTCCTGAGACAAGGAACGGCAAGCCGCCCGCGCGGGCGCCCTCTCGGGACCCCCAAAGCCCCCGCGCGCGCCCCTTGCCGACCCGTCGGCGCCCGGATTTCGCAGCGGATCGCTTTTCCGGATTGGCGGGCAGCCGGATCCGGGCCGGCTGGCCGGTTGCCGGGGTAACGCGGGGGTCAGGCGGGGTCTGAGCCGCGCGGGCCTGGGGACCGCGACCTTCCTGGCAGCGCGGGGGCGGGGCAGACCACCTGTGCGCGCCGCTCGGGGAGGAGGAGCCGCCGGCCCGCCCTCCTCCTCTTCCTGGCTGTAGCCGGGGAGGCCGAGCTGTCCTGCGTCCCTGGAGCGCCCCCGCCATGAAGCCCAACTTCTCTTTGCGGCTGAAGGTCTTCAACCTCAACTGCTGGTGAGTGTGTCCGCGGAGTGTGGCCTTGGGGCCACCTTCCCATTCGCAGCCACACAGGCTTCCTCACAGCCGGGCCACGGCCCTATCCTGCCCTATGATGTCGAGTGCAGGGGGAACCCAAACCTCCAAAGCCCACTTCTGGCCTCAGCTCCGGAGGTGCCAGCAGTCAGCTTCCCTGGTCCCGTCCCCCCCTTCCTTAGGGGCATTCCCTATCTGAGCAAGCACCGGGCGGACCGCATGAAGCGCCTGGGAGACTTTCTGAACGTGGAGAGCTTCGACCTGGCTCTCCTGGAGGAGGTGAGGTTGTGGGGCACTCGTGCGGAACCCAGGCTGGGAGAAGGGCAGCTGGGGGCACAAGAGAAGACCTTCCTCCTGGGGAAAAAGCCAAGCAGACATCCTCACTCCTTCCCTCAGGTGTGGAGTGAGCAGGATTTCCAGTACCTGAGACAGAAGCTGTCGCCCACTTACCGGGCTGCACACTACTTCAGGAGGTGAGAAGCCCGCTGGCCTGAAACCTGTTCTCAGACCTGGGGGATCTTGGCTCTGCCGGCCCTTACCTATCCTGCCTGCACCCTGCTCCCTCTCCCCAGCTTTTTCTCCCTCTGGGTGTGGGTAAAGAGAGGGGGAACCAGGAAGATGAAGATCATTGGGGATCTTCCCTATCTCGTCAGCCTTCTTATCAGGTTGCCCCATCATCCTCCTACACAAAGGTTGCTGCCTTTGCTCTGGGGCTGGTCCTAGCAGTAGCGAAAGAAAAAAGTAGCTGATCAGAGCTGAAAGACAAGGGAGGGGAAGAGGGCTGGGTGTCTCTCCCTGCTTTTCTGGTTATTAAGCAGGGCTTGGCTTTCAGCGGAGTCATTGGCAGTGGCCTCTGTGTCTTCTCCAAACACCCAATCCAGGAACTTACCCAGCACGTCTACTCCCTCAATGGCTACCCCTACATGGTAAGTGTGACCTCTGACCTCTGCTACCTCCCTTCTCCACCTCCCTTCTCCAACACAAGGTAGAGGAGGCAAAACCCTCCTAGGGCTGCAGGGATGGGCAGAAAGAGGGTGGCTGTGTCCTAAGTTCCTGCCTCCTCCTGCCTGCAGATCCATCATGGTGACTGGTTCTGTGGGAAAGCCGTGGGGCTGCTGGTGCTCCATCTAAGCGGACTGGTGCTCAATGTCTACGTGACCCACGTGAGTGAAGCCAGCAGTGCTTAGGGCTGGGACGCAGGGATGGTACTCTAGTTCTGCTGACTGGGCCTGCGTGAGGTGTGGGGCAGGATCTCCTAAGGTCCACTCATTCTATACTGAACACTGTGCCAAGTGACAGACACAAGCTTGATTTAGACCTGCCCTCTGGGACTCTCAGTCTTATCTGCTATAATCTCGTCTATTCTGTTCAGCTCCATGCCGAGTACAATCGACAAAAGGACATCTACCTAGCACATCGTGTGGCCCAAGCTTGGGAACTGGCCCAGTTCATCCAGTGTGTGAGCCTGGGCTTGACAGGGGAAGTGGGTTGGGGTCCAGGGGCTGAGGGGTGGCCAAGGCCCTGTTTATAGGGCAGAGCCTGGCAAGGGAAGAATTCTTGTCTTACCAACCTGGCTCCCCCAGCCACACATCCAAGAAGGCAGATGTGGTTCTGTTGTGTGGGGACCTCAACATGCACCAGGAAGACCTGGGCTGCTGCCTGCTTAAGGAGTGGACTGGGCTACATGATGCCTACCTCGAGACCCGGGACTTCAAGGTGAGGACCTGCCTGATTATCTCCCCACTGGCATCCCCAGATTCTCCCCCTTGACCTTCCAGGCATCCTACCAGGACTCAACTGTTCCCTTAGGGCTCTGAAGAAGGCAATACAATGATACCCCAGAACTGCTACGTCACCCAGCAGGAGCTGGAGCCTTTTCCCTTTGGCATTCGCATTGACTATGTGCTTTATAAGGTCAGCCTCCTCCCCCTAACATGCCTTCACCAACTGTGTCTCATCTGTCACCAGCCTGTGCCAATCCTTTGTTCATTAGTCTAGCCTTGGGCCATCACTGATAGCCAGAGAATGGGATAGCTGGGAGCTGGTTCTCTGCAAAAAGGCCCTCATATATAAGCTGCTCTCTGACCCTTACTTTTCTTAGGCAGTTTCTGGATTCTACATCTCCTGTAAGACTCTGGAAACCACTACAGGCCATGACCCTCACAGAGGCACCCCCTTCTCTGATCATGAGGCCCTGATGGCTACTCTGTATGTGAGGCACAGCCCCCCAGAGCAAAACCCAAGCCCTATCCAAAGTAAGTCGCCCCCACCCTTTCCCTTGGTCCTTCCCCACCTCAAGCAGCCCCCCCCTGACCATCTGGTGCCCCCCTGCCCTGCCTTCTTCTAGGACCAGCAGAGAGGTCACCGTTGATCAGTGTGCTAAGGGAGGCCTGGACAGAGCTGGGTCTGGGCATGGCTCAAGCTCGCTGGTGGGCGACCTTCAGTGGCTATGTGATTGGTCTGGGGCTGCTTCTCCTGGCATTGCTGTGTATCCTGGCAGCCAGAGGAGGGGCCTGGGAAGCTGCCATACTGCTCTGGACCCCCAGTGTAGGACTGGTGCTGGGGGGAGGTGCAGTCTATCTCTTCCACATGCAGGAGGCCAAGGGCTTATATAGAGCCCAAGCTGAGCTCCAGCATGCGCTAGGAAGGGCAAGGGAAGCCCGAGATCTGGAGCTAGAGCCTCAGCCAGCCCCACTCCTAGAGCAGCAAGAGGGGGACAGAGCGGAGGAACAATAAAGCTTGACTCTTTAACGGCTCTGCCTTTTTCCTTTACGTAGAGACAGTGATGGGAGCCAAAGGTCAGTGTGATCATCACACTTTAGATCTTAAAGTCCTACGTGTCTTTTGCCTTCCCTGCACACCTCCCACTTCACACCTACAGACAACCTGAGCCTTGTTTATGACAGAAACATTTTAATTGTGAACAGTGAGGCTCTTTCCTAGGCAGCCCATCCTCTTCTAGCCCTGGGCCCCCGTCCCCAAGGCCAGCTCACTGAGCCTGCGCTCTTCCTGGAAGCGAATGAGGGCATCTCGCTGGTTCACCACCTCCACCAGTTTCCTCAGGACCTGGTTCTCAGCCTGCTGATCGGCAGCTGTCTTTAGGGTTTCTGAAGGGAGGAGATAAAACAGAGAACAGGGAACTGGGCAGGGAGGCAGGAGAGGCACAACCTAATCCCAGCCTGTGTGATTTCTACAAAAAGTCTTAATCTGTTTCTTAATCTGCAAAATTAGGTGCTTTGTCAATACCAGTGGTTTTCTGGCATTATCTAGAAGCAGCGCCGTTTTTGAAGCAAATCTTTTATAAAAGCCCATTGTGCAGCTCTCATTGAACTGAAAGGAGTAGGGCTTTGGAGCCCCATCGACATTGCTTGATCAGTATCTGAGATCGTGAGACTTGTGCGGCACCAGCTGTGGCATATGTCTGCCTCTCCCCTCATCACACCTACCTTCTCGGTTCATGTAGCTGCGTAGCTCCTGGTCCAGCTGCCACTGCTTCTCCTCCAGGTTCAGCTCCTGTACCCTGTGGAGGTCAGGGATTGAAGAGGCACACCTGTTCAGGATACTCAAGGGGCTGGGGCCTGGCTCTGGAGTCACTGCCACCATTCCCCACTCCTTACGTGATCATGAGCTCAGCCTCCTCAGCCACCAAGCTGTTTTTCTTTTGAACAAGCTGTAGCAGCTGTTCTACCCACAGTTCCTTTTGCTGTTCTGGGGAACCTGATAAGAAGATGGGTAGGGGGTGGTCAGGAGGCCTCTAGCCAGGGTCACAGGAGTCATGGGCTTAGGGGTGACAGGATCCAGGGAAAGAAGGGTGTTATGGGTGTGAGTGTCAGAGAGCTATGTGGCACAGCCATTGGGCCTGCTGTGGGCCATAGCCTGCTGGTTTGAGGGATGGCTGGGGGCTAAACACAGTGCTAGGAGACAGAGGGGTGTCCTAGCTCGTCCCTCCATCTTCACTCACTGCTCTGGCTCCTCAGAGCCTGCTCCAGCTTCATGCCCTCAGCCTCCAGTTCCCTCAGGGCAGCCTCAATCTCATTTAGTCGTCGCTGGATGGCCTGAGGAGTACAAGACAGGAGACCCAGGAATCCCTGGACTGCTCAAGAACAGAGCACTGGAGGAGCTCTGCATCCAGTCTCAGAACTCAGACCCCATCAGAACTTCTAGGAACCCCAGGGCCTCACCTGGGCCTTGCGGAACCTCTTCATCTCCTCTTCCTTAGCACGGCGCAGCAGAGTCCGACGCCATGTTGGGTACTTATTCATAGTGCCTGAGGACTTGGCCAAGGTCAGCAGGGCCTATGGGAGGGTCAGGCAGTTAGCCATAGGGCCTGGCCCCCCTGGTGGATAGAAGTGGCAGAAGCTCTGTTTGGAAAGGCAGGTAAGAACCTGGGCTGAAAGTGAGGTAAGTTCTGGTAGAAAAGATGGAAGCTTAGAGACAAGAAAATCAGGTTGAGAGAAGGGCGCAGAGAATGAAGTGTGGTGTGGGTTCCTCCTGTGGGGGGTGGAGAGTATTTAGTGGATGTGTGCTGGTTGGGACAGTAGGTGGCCACGTTCCACCCACTCACCTGTTCCATGTCTGAGTCCAAAGGCATATCTTCCTCCCCTTCCTCTTCTTCCTCTTCTTCTTCTTCTTCTCCCCTCCTCTCTTCTTCCTCCTCCATGGCCACAAGAACTGAGCCGGGGAGAAGCAGACAGGGCATGAGATACCCACAACTTACCTTTCTATTCCCCAGAATTCCCCTTGCAGGAATCCCCATTCTGCCCCATCCCCACCCCGAGTCAGTAACTGGGGAGAGCAGTTACCTTGAGCTGCCTGGACTGGCATGCCCAAACCCACAAAGCTGCCCTCCAGGGCCTGGCGGGCCAAGGCAGAGCAGCTGCGGGGAGGCTTAGGTGGCGGCTCCATTTCCTCATCAGGGGTAAGGTTGAGGGAGGACAACCGCTGGCGTTCCGGGCTGGGGAGGTGGATCAACCGACGGGTGGGCTGGCTGGGGCTTGGAACAGGACTGGCCCCCTCCTTCGACGCTCTGCGAGTTGAGGGGCCTGGTGGCATATTAATCTCACCTCGTGTAGGAAGCTCCTGGAAAAGCCACCATGTGGTCCGGTCAGTGACCTGCCGAATGTGGGGTTGAGGCCACTCCTTTGGAAAAACTGTGGGTCATGGCACTCATTCACTTAGCACCATTTACTGAGCAGTGTCAGGCAGTGTTCCGGGTGTTTTAGATAAAACAAGAGTAAAACAGATATCCCCCCTGCTTTCGTGGGGCTTACATTCTAGTGGAGGGCAACATTCAGTTACCCCCAGCAGTGTGCTGGGCTGGAGAGACCCCTCTCCTCTGCCCATGCCCCAACACACACACACTTTCACAGTTTTTACCGGACTCCCAGGGCCTCCGTCCCTGACATCCTCTTTGTGGTCTGGCTGGGGCAGGTGCTGGAGGCAGTAGAAATGTCCTGGGAAGGGTGGAGAGGGGAAAGAGGCATCAGGTATAGGCAGCCCAATGCCCACACAATCAAGGAAGGTGGGGTCAACTCAACTTGGGTTTGCAGGTAATTTCTGCCAGCCTCCTGGTTCCTTAGAACCTCTCATCTGGAGCTTTGGAGGGGACAGAAGAGCCTGAGCTCAGGGGAAGAAAGTGCCATCTTGAACCCATTTCCACCTTGTGCCTAGCACCCTGTCCTCTCCCATCAAGCTCCTTGTCCCCCAGACAGGGCCAGGCCCAAAGTCTCTCTAGAGGTCTCCCAGGCTCACTCACCATCTCCTGGGTGCCGCCCATAGCCACTTGGCCATAGTGTGGCCTCACAGGTATGGCAACGGAAGCAGCTCCGATGGAAGAAATAGCCATCGGCACAGAGGCGTTCTAGGATATAGAGGTGTTCCCCACAAAGTGCACACAGGTCCCCAGCACCAGCCTGCATGAATGCCCCAGGACACAGGGTTAGTACAGCCAAAGCCAGCTGCAAAGTTCTTCCCTTCCTTATACTCCTCTTCCCTGCCCTCCCCAGGCCTCTGTCCACAGACAGAGCCCTGGCTCTTACCTCCTGGTGTTGAGACGGGGGTGTCAAGGGTGCTCCAGGCTCAGGGACAAGTGGTTCCCCAGTACTTGGTGTCTCAGCCTCTACCTAAGAAGGTTAAGTGCTCAGGCTGGGAGGGTGGAGGGGTAGGATCAGATAGGAGTGGATGTGTGCAGATGCATAGAAAGGGCTGGAGGGAAGATGAGGAAGCCTGGGCAGAGAGGCAGATGGGGGATTACAGGACCTGGGGTGGGGAGCAGGACATGGGGGGCAGGACACAGGGAAGATAGTACCCAGGGAAGGGGAAGAAGTGGAAGAGAATGAGCAGAGGGGACTGTCCGGCCCTTGCCTTATTTACCTCCAAGCGAGGTTTCTTGCCACCAGCATCCTCCCCATTTTCCTGCAACAAGTCCTACAACTCTGAGCATGAGGCTTTGAGCCACCAGTCCCCCCAACCCCCTTTCTGAATCACCCCTGGGACCTCCACTGGGCACCCCCTGCCCAGACTCTCCACCTTGGCCCGAGTCCGTTGCAGGGTCCTCTGAAGTTTGCCAAGGAACAATACAGCACTGGAGGTCCCTGGAGAGGCTTGGGTGGCAGGGCCTGCAGGGAGAGTCAGGGTAGGTGGGGGGGCCAATATTGTACTCCCAGAACAGACACTTTTCCCAGGCTGGCCCTCAGAGGACACCTTCCTCTCTCACACACACACACACTCCCCTCCCCACCCCTGACCCACATGCCCACCCCCCAGGTCACCTGGGCTGTGGGTTGTAGTCTTGAAGGCACTGTGGAAGTGGCTGAGGTAGGCAATAAGGCCCAGTGGGTCACTCCCTGACACCACTGCCTGTGCAGATACCACTGGCGTGATGCCCAGCTCGTGCTCTGCCACCTTCAGTGCCCAAGCAGTGGCTTCCAGAGCCCTCATCCCCTGCAGGTCTGAGGGTTCCCTGGGGGAATCATGGAGAGAAGCCAATGGGAAACAAGAACCTGGCCCACTGAGGGGAGGATAATAGATGGGGACAGCAGGAGGGGAAGATGGCAAGCAGGGGCAGGGGTCCCACAGGCAGAAAGAGGCATGAAAGTCTGTTTGTTGCCTCTGCTACCCCCCACCCCAATGACCACTGCTTCTGCTTGGAAACCCTCTACATCAGGTGTCCTCAAACTACAGCCTGTGGGCCACATGCAGCCCACCTAGCACATTTATCCGGCCCTCCAGGTGTGTTGCCGCCATTGCTTGTCCTTAGCAGCTGACTCATCCCGGGCCCACAGTGCTCACTCTCAAACGGTCTGAGGGACAGTGAACTGGCCCCCTGTCTAAAAAGTTTGAGGACCCCTGCTACATTCCCGAAGCTCTTCCCTATCAGAATGCATTAGATTCTCACAAGACTCTGGGGCAAAGTCAGGCAGGAATTATTGTTTCTAGGGGGAGCGAAGTGACAGGCAGAAGTGGTGGAGCTAGGACTCAATTGGATGTGCTAAGTCCTGCACAGCGATCTCCCCACCATGACACAGAGAGAGGGGCAGGGGCATGAGTGAGAGTATAGTCTGCCAGCGACCCCATGCAGGTCCCAAACTCACAGCAGGCTGGGCTGCAGCCGGTGCACCAGGGCACACAGAGCGAGCCCGTCAGCCCAGGAGGAAGACAGGTCAGTGACATGGACTCCTGGGTACCCAGCTGTCTGCTCCTGGCACCAGCGGAGCAGCTCCTCTTGGGTGCCCGCCGACCCTGGGAGAGAAGGTGTGCTGTGCCTGAGGCCTCCCCCTGGCTCACAGGGAGCCCAGCTGCTGGGTGTGGGGGTTTGTCTGGGAGGAGGAGTCAGGGCACCAGCCCAAAGCTCACTGTCAGCACCTGCATCCTAGTGCTTTCATTTTCAAAAATCCCTTTTTGGAATAACATGGAGGGATGAATAAAGTGAAATCACTACTAGCCACACACAGGACAGCCAGTCAGGAAAGGCGGTATGGGGGTTGCAGGGCAGGAAGGGGTTGGCAGTACTGCTGCTGCAGCAGCAGTGGTTCAGATACTGAAACACATCCACTCGGACCCACAAACAGCTGCTGCTGGTGCCCCCTGCCCCTGCACCCCTCCAGGAGGCCCCAAAGCCTCCACTGTCCCAGTAGTGAGTGCTCCCATCCTGAGGTTACAGCTGCCCTGAGGCCGCAGCTGCTCTTATGAGTGCTTCCTGGGCCCCACAGGTTGGTAGATATTTTGGCCACCCCCCTGGAGGAAAGCTTGCTCACCAGTGGCCAGTGTCCCTGCGTCTATCTTGTCACTCTTCTTGCGCACAGGCTCCTTGGCCAGCACATCATACAGGTCTCGTACCTAAGGCAGTCCCTCTCAGGTCTCAAGCAGGCTGACCACGCAGCCCCTCAATCCCAGCATGGAGGGTCTGCCGGGGGTAGGACTGACCCCAATGGGTAGTGGCTGTGCAGGGAAGGCCTGACCTGGGGGAAGTGGGCTGTCTTGGGAAGTCCATGGGGGTGCCAGGGGTCTGACCTGATTGGGGGTCACAGCCCGGAGGTTCAGGTTGGGGTAGCGGGTGGCTGGGTCCAACCCATACTGGGCCACATTGCGATGCATGTTTTCTGGGGATGTCTGTGACAGAAGCTGGTACAGGCTTTCACTGAGGGGGTGAGGGTAGGGGACATGGCCATGAGTTGGAGGGTACCTGTCAGCACCTACCCCTCAGGAACTGCCAGGCCTTTCTTTTATTCTCTCTTGTCCATGCCCCCATCTATTCACCCTGCACTCCTACCCCTCTTCCTGACCCTTGTCCCATATCCCGCCCTACCCACACCCGTGACTCAGGCCTTACCGTTCGGCCAACACCTCTAGGGGCCCAGCGCCCTCTGCCCATCGCTTCACCATCCAGGCTGCATCAAAGGCTGCCAGGAAGCCCCGGGCCACTCCTGTGCCCAGGGGCCAGAAGGGCTGCAGAGTCAGAGGAACAGGAAACTGCTCAGGGAGAAGCCAACAGGAGCATATCAAGCCCAGATGCCCCCTAAGGTCATTGCACAGGGGCCCATCTCCGTACCAGGCAGCCTCTCACCTCCACCAAGCAGCCCTTAGCCCTTCCCCCTCAACAAGCAGACATTTTTTTATCCCCTCCTCCCTATTAGGCGGCTTCCTCCCCCAGCCGTGAAACCCTCATGTCTCCTGAACACCTCACCTCCACCAGGCAGTCCCCCACCAGTTCCAGCAGCAGGCGGGCGCCATGCTTCTCTTGCACGCGAGCAGAACTTTCTGCCCGCATCATGCTTGTGAAGTCAAAGGCAGAGACGTCAGGCTGCCCGTGGGCATCCCGGGCGAACTCTAGTTTTCCCAGCTTGCCGTGGGTGGCGAAGTCAGCAGCTGCCCGGGCAAAGCGCTGCAGAGCTTCAGGCTCTACATTGGCACTGCCCAGCAGCCGATCAGTCTCCGGCCAGTCCTACATGGCCAACAGATCAGAACCTCTGAGAGCAGGGCCGGTGTACCAGTCCCATGCCCTTGGGTGTAGAAGGTGCACATACTGAGGCCCAGAGAGGGAGGGGGCTGCCCTAGACTGCACAGCAGTTGAAGGCTGAGCTGGGACTAGAATTCCAATGGCCTGGAATTCTCAAAGCCGCTTCCTTAACACCTCCTCTGCTGCTGGGGGGCCCAGGCTCTGCTCTGCCCATGAAGCCAAATATCATTACTGTCACTTGCCACTGAATTTTTTGTCCATCATTTAGAGACAACACATCTAATTCACCAAGGTACTCATAAGAACTAGATGAGAAAATGCAAATTTAGCTCTCAACACAGTACCTAGCACAGAGTAGACGCTCAACTAGTTCATTCATTCAGCAAATACACATTGGGTGCTTACTACATATTAGGCACCATTCTAGGCACCAGGAATTAGCAGCAAGCAAAAACAGAGACAAAAATCTCTGCCCTCATGGACTTACATTTGTAGTACTGTGGCTGGTATAATGTGTTTAGCCCAGAATATGATTCCTGTTGCCATGAAAATCCCAGGGGTGAAGAGCTTGCAGGGGTGGAGTTAATGCCAGGGGAGATGGGGGCCCCCCTCCACCCAGGCCTGGCCTCTACCTCCCGGTGCCCACTGTCCATACTCTCCTAGCCTGGGCCTGGGCCCCACCTGACGCAGCACTCCCAGCCGCAGCAGGCACTGCTTCTTGGCTGTCATCACAAAATAGTGGGTGTCATCCTTGTAGTACACGATGTTTTCTAGATCGATGCCTGGGGGAACAAGGCAGGGGACAGGAGATATGCCTCCTCCAGATTATGCATCCCCTCTGCAAACACCCCTTCTGTAGCCTGACATCTGAGATCCCCAGCTTAGACTGCAGTGAGTGCTCCACACACAGAACCCTGCAAGTCCTGGTGGCACAAAGGACCATCTGAGGCCCAGGAGGCCTGAGAGCTTGGAGCAAAGAGGGAAACATGGGTGGGATGGCAGCTGGGAGACCTGCACCACATGGTCACATAGCAGTGTAAAGCCAAAGCAAACACTGGCTATCTTTTTGAAGTTTGTTTTGTTTTCAATATACGTTATTTTTATAGTATATCATAAAGAAGCACAAAGCAAAATGCATTTTGTAAGAGATTTACAGGACTTTTCATGCTTAGTGGCCAAGTGGGGCTGGGCCTGCTTAATCCCTGGGGGGAGAGGTTCTTTCTTTGCTGCTGAGATCACAAAGATGGGAAAGCTGAGATTCCCTGCACTGAGGGCCGGTCTAGACAGGAGAAGTGGCAGCCAGCCCACAGTCAGGAAGGGGGAGGGGAAACCCAGCAAGAGGAGGTCCTGACCTGTGGCTTTGAGCAGGCTCTGGAAGAAGCTCTGGTTGTAGATCCTGGCCACGCCGCTGATCTCTGGCACCTGCGTCTCCTCCACGGTGCGCCTGTTCACAAAGTTGACTGTGATGCCAATAGCCAACTTGCCTCGCATTTCTCGAACTTTGAAGCCTAGAGGTGGGAGTAGATGGGTAGTGGCAGGAGAAGAGGGGTATAACAGCCTAGAAAGGCCCAGTAGGAGCCAAACATGCTGGCTTCTTTGAGGGAAGGGATCACTCACCTTCAGGGATGAATTTACCGCCTGCAGCCGAGATGAGGACATCGAATTCATAGTTGGCCAGCTGGGCAGGGGGGTTGGGCTGGAGCTGGGCACTCCAGCCACTCCCTGAGGAGGGGGTCATGAGAGGCACAAAGGTGTAGAAGTCAGAGGGGCCCCTACACTCCCAGGACAAACCACTGAAATAACTAAAATCAATGTGTTAAGCACTCTGTAGTTTAGAAAGCAATGAAACATTGTCTATCAGATTACACCTTCACACCATGAAAAGCAGGTAAAGGCAAATGTTCAACTTGAGGCTCAGAGTGGTTTGCCCAAGGCTGCACTATTAGTAAAGGATTATCAGCTGACTCCCAGCCCCACCCTTTCCCAGGCGCTGGCCAAGATCTGCTTGGTGGGTGGGGATTCCTGGGAGCATAGAAGGACTTACCCTTTCTGGGAGGGGGCTGGAGGCCAGTAAAAGTGACACCCCAGTGAATTTCCACCCCCAGCAGTAATGCCACCTTCAGCAGAAGCAGCTGGAGCTGCCGGATGCCTAGAAGGAAGAGGACATTAGAACAGGGAACCCAGGGCTGCATAGCCTCCCCAAGCACCAGGTGCACCTGGTCAGAGCTGGAAAAGATCTTAGAGATCACTCAGATCAACTGCCAGCTTTACAGATGAGGGACCTGAGTCCTCAAGGTCACCTGGCTGACGTGAATCTTGCCCACTCACCCCACTGGCCTGCCTCTAGGGTCAGGCTCACCCGCCCCTCCAGGCCACCACGTGGTGCTCACTGATGTGGTCCAGGGTGCCAGTGCAGAAGCGTCCATAGAACTTCTTGGCACCAAGTGCCCTCAGGTCATGGATGGTGAAGGGCCAGAGGTGGAGCACGTTGTGGCGAGAGAACTTGGTGCGCTTTTCCACCAGTACCACACGGGCCCCCAGCAGTGCCAGCTCCACAGCTGCCCGCAGCCCGCAAGGTCCAGCACCCACCACCAGGCACTGTGAACACACAGGGTGGTGGGGGTATGGCATCCCGTCCCCCTCCTCTGGCTCCCCCATTCCCCATACCCCATCTCAGGCACCGCATGTCCACCTTGGTGCTGGTGCAGGCCCGGCCCTGCTGGTAGACAGGCTGGCCTGCTCGCTTGTCCAGCTTGGCCCACAGTGACTTCGCACTCCAGTAGTTGAGTTGAGCCTTGATCTTGTGGTACTGGGGCAGCCCCCCACCGGGCTCCAGCCCCAGGACCCCACATAGTCCCTGGAAGCTGTTTAGCACGTCCTGGCACAGCTGGGCCTGCAGGAAGCTCTCAAAGTGGGCGTGCGCTGGGTTCGTGGAGGGGGGTGAAGCCATGGCGGTCTCCTGGGGCTCCCAGGGAGGGGAGCAGCTGGACAGCTGGGCAGAGGCAGTGGCTGCTAGAAAAGAGGGAAGAGAAGGGGTGGAGGCTGGAGAAAGGAGGAAGGGAAAAAGAAGAGGAGGAAAAGAGAGCAGGCTTGTGTCCCCAGGGAGCTCCAGGCCCACCCCTGATTGGCTCCACTCCTCCCTCCAGCCCACTCCCCTGCCCTGTGTGCTCCAGAGACAGATGCTATCCTGTCCACTCCAAGTGAAATTTACCAAATTTGGAAATGAAATATCAGTAGTCCTGGGCACACAGGGCATATGAGAAGCCCTGGCAGTCTCCAGCTCGGCCTCCCTGTCCAAGGATCTCCAAGCCCTGGGGCAGGAATTCTTAGCCTGCCTTCCCCAGGTTCTGGAAGTAGTGCGTAGGGGACTTTTTCAGAAGCGGTGAAGGCAGGAGGAAGGCTTCCTTTCCGTGTAGACAGAAATAGGTAATTCCCACAACCCCAGCCGCTGGGCACACATACTGCCCCATCTCACCCCACACCTCCCAACGCTGGGTGCCCCTCGATGGCCTCAGTGCCATGCTGGGTGTGGGATGTGTCTCGTGCCAAGGGCAAAATTTTCCTCCTCAGCACTCGTGCTAGCCTCCTGACGCGAGGGAAGACAGCCTCAGCCTAGGGAGGTTCCACTTCCCACCACCAAACTACTTCAGCAAGCAGCCAGAGATGTTGCAACTTGACTGGGTAGCAAAGGCCCGGGTCTATTTCTGACTCACTGTGGTCAAAACACTTCCGCTGTGAACTTGCCCTGCTCCAGGGGGCCTTGGGAAGAGTGGGGGGCCACAGCAGCTGCTCTGCCCCTCCCAGCCTCCCTATCAACACCCCACCCCGCCCCGCCCGCTGCGCGCCCTCCCAGGAATCTCCGGACACAAGGCCGCTCTTGTCCCCACCTCCTTCGCTCCGGCCCCCACGCCACTTGAGGGACGTCGGAGGGGCTTTCTCACGCTGGGACCGGAAGGGATCAGAGGGTATGAAGGATGCGGCTGCCCATGGCAGTTAGGAGGGGTGGTGGCAGCAAAGGGCACAGGCCCCTGGGGCTCTCCGAGACCCCCGGCCCCAGCTGCCCCGCCGTTCCCAGCTGGCCGCACAGAGGCAGGAGACTAAAGCCGTCTGCTACGGGATGAGGGCGGACCGAACTTAAGAAAGGGCGAAGGTTCCTCTTGGGGTGGCGGTGGGGGTGGGGTGTGGAAGGAGGAAGACCTCGGTGAAGGGAGAGAAAGGGGCGACCCAGCCTGGAAGCGCCAGAACAAAGGATGTGCGAGGGATGGGGCGGTCTGAAAGGATGGAGAGGGAGCTGGAGCACTGGCGGCGGGTGGGAGTCACCCAACACTCGGGACGGAAAAGTCTGGAGAGGGGCTGAGCAGGGCGGGGCGCAGGGGATACCGGCCGGACCGGTCAAGCGTGGTTCCCGGACGCCCGGAGCCTCATTTTCCCGGAAGCGCCCGCGCGCCCGGACCTCCACCCTTCCCCGGCCCGGGCCGGCAGCGGGGCGCACAGCTGGCTCAGCTGCACGACTTACCGGGCGGCTCCGGGGCCGGGAGGCACCGCTTCCTGCCGGGCGGGCCACCAGTGAGGGCGGGGGAGGCGCCGAGCGCAAGCCGGGATGCGGGGCGGCCTGCCGCGTGCGCCCGGCTCGGGAGTCCCGCGGGGTGTGGGCTTAGGCTCGGGGCGCAGGGCCCAGCTGAGGATTTATTCGCTCTTCATTAGCATGTCATTACCCGGCGATCTCCCCCCGCTAGGGACAGTCCCGGGCCCGCCCACGCCTGCAGGGTGGCGCTCTAGGGCGTGGCGCTGCAGACACCCGTTCCGCTTGGGGGCCTCCGAGCGGGTCGGGCGTGGGGACCTCGGAGCCGGAGCGCCAGGGGCGCGGGGTGCCTCAGCGCGCACCCGCGGGCCGGGCGAGGACCACTCTCCACGGCGCGGCACCAACTCGGGGGCCTCCGAGCGCCGGGCGAGAGGGCGCCCGGCTTGGCAGGGAGTTGGGAGAAGCTGGCGGGTCCGAGGGTGGCGCCGGAATGTCTGCGTTCTCTTCATCTCTCGCCGGAGCGCCCCAGGATGGATCCAAGCGCCGGGTCGCCTCCCCGGCGACTGCTCTGCCCTTAGACCGGGGCCAAGGGCAAATGGCGCGGATTCAAGTCTTGGGAGCTCCGCAGTCTGCGACTTCCAAATGGGTGTGAGAAGTGAGGGGGCAAGGGGATGGGGTGGGGGTATTTAGACTACTACTAAGAGAGGGGGAAATGGGAGGGGTGTGTGGAAGAGTCGCAAGCCCCTCGTGTTCAAGAATGCCTTACAGTGAGGACCCACGGAACTGTCAGTGCTGAAAAGGGCTTCAGGAGACCTTCAGGATCGACTTCCTCATAGGTCTCGTAAGGAAACAGCACCTAAAGTGAAGGGAATCGTCCAGGGTCATTCAGATAGTTAATATTAACCAAATTTGCCTTCATTGAGCGTCATACTACTCAAGAGTATCACCTTAGTGTTCACAACAGTACCATTTACCAGAAAGGAAACAGAGTCACAAAGGTTCGTTACCTGTCCACAGCAAGTGCAGAGCTGGCACCCTGGCCCAGGTCTGTTCTGGGCTCCACCACACCCATGTTGATCCAACGTGACAAATGAAAGGCTGGCGTTGTAAGAAGCTGTTTCTTGTTTAGAGGAAGTGACGCCGTTACACTAAGCAAGGAATAAATGAGAGGGTTGCTTTCCTTGAGATCCAAGGACCAGGAAGAGCTGGGGGTTCTATGGCTCTCCCTCTCCCTTTATTGTCACTTTGCATTACGCAGTAAGATGGGAACAGTCCTGCTGCCAACTGGAGCTGAGAAGCAGGCAGAAGGAGGAAAGAGAGGGGAAGTGCCTGCTCTCTGCCAGGTCATACTCAGGAAACTAGGGCAGCCACCCTCCCAGCTGGGCCCATGCTAGCGCTTGAGTGCCACACGTCATTTGGCTTGAAATTAATTTGCTATATACGACACACCCGTATTTAAATAAAATAGTGCAAAAACGTTCTAAAGTCCACCACAGCTGGTTACCAGGCTTTTAGAACCATCCTATTTCCCTTTCATTAGCAGATGGCAAACAGCTGGCTGCTCCGGCTTTCCACATTTGCAAAGGGCCAACAGGGTCTGGCTTGACTCATGACTTCAGTTACAGCCAAAAGGGATATGTGGCTCTCTGAACAGCAAATCACAAAACATGTCTTTAAGAAAGATCACAGAAGTGAGTTCATCAGTGCTAAAAACCCCACTGACTTGGAGCTTAAATTTATGCTGCTTACAGACTTACACCAGAGCATGAAGTGTGGGGAATATAGGTCTGGAATCCAGAAGGCTTGGCAGAATCTAGCTTTGCTTCACACTAGCCTGGTGTAAACTTGCAAGTCACCACCCTTCAGTCTTTTCATCTTTAAATGGATGCAGTTTAGTTACTCAAACTCCTCAGTCCATTTCAGTTCTGAAATCCTGTTATTCAATGTTGCTGGCCCTAAGAAGTGTATAGAAGACCCAAACCAAGTTCTACTTACAGAGTTTCTTCCAAGAAAAACGAAACAAAACAAAAACCTGATCTCTATTAAAGCTAAAATCATACACTTACTACTTATCCATAAGTGCTTGTTGAGCCATGACTCACATTCTATGTATATATAGAACTATAAATACTGGCACATTCCTGCACATCATCTTGGGGCAGAAAAAATTACTGGCTCAATCGCATTGACCAGTTTATATTCGATCAAATAAGGAGCTGATACATGAAACGTCAGTTTTAAAAGAATCCATTCTAATGTTTTCACAAATAGTCACTGCAGCAGTGGCCATGAGTTAAAAACCTGAGCCACTAAGACAGCTAGGAACCTCTTTCCTCTGCCCCACACCATGTTCTGGCCTTCTGTAGTGCCATTCTTACCTCACCTCCCAACCTCTCATCTCCTGGGCCAACAGCCAGAAACTAGGTCCCAGCCACTGAAGGTGACATGTTTAAGCCAACCTGAAATATGACCTTGCATCTGCACGTCAGTGAGTTCAAAGAACAAAGTCCTGGGTTAAAAGCTGTGGCTGCAGAATGGCCAGAGAGACACAACTACTGATGTAAAATAATTAATTACATCTGAGCCTCGGGGTAGTGAATGCAATGAGAGGATATGACAGGGTGGCTTGATTGAGATTAGAGGGCCTCCTTGAATTCTGACAGGTGAGCAGTCATGAGTCAGAGTGGGGACAGACAGTTTTCAAGGTGAGAAGCACCTGCCCCAAAGCCCTCAGGCAGGAAAGAGCTGGGTGTGTTTGGGGAACAGCAAGAAAGCCAGTGCGCCTGGAAGTCAGAATTGGGAAGAGGGGCCCACGAGGAAGCTGGATTGTGGATTTTATTCACAAATAAACTGCAGAAGGATATTAGGCAGGGACATGATCTTATTTGTCTTAATAAATAATGCAAATCCATTCATTTAGCAAGGCACTCTGCTGGATGCTAAGCTAAGGGGACAATGGTGAGCCAAGTAGATCGCCACTTCTAGTGGAGAAAGAGGTGAGGGGAGGGTAGAAAGATCAGCCAGGCCTTGGCAGGACTCCAGGCAAGAGACATGGTATACAGTGAGGATGGCAGAGTGGAAGGACTCAAAAGATATTTCAAGGTGGAACTAACATGTGATATACTGGTGTGAGGGGTGGGCCCCATCAAGAATGATTGCCAGCTTTCTGTCTTAGCTTCATGGATAGATCACACATTTGGGTCCCTCTTTCTATCCTGTTCTTTCCCCCAACCTTATCCCTCTATGTGCTACTTTTTATAGCACTTTCAATACCCTCCCCAGAAGTCAAAGCATAATTTTGATTTCATAGACTCCAAGATAACACGAGGGACTCTTGAGAGGCTGCAAGTAGGTTCAGGATAAGTTTAAATACTTTCTCATATTTTTGTTTATAAGACTGCTTTTGCCCTTCAAACACTGATTATAAGAAAAATATTTCTAGAAGTCACAAAATCATACTAAAATTATCTGAGATGTGGATTTTGAAAATGTAGTTTTTTTTTTTTTGTTTTGTTTTTTAGGAAAAAAACCCCTCTGATTTAGCATAAGGAAGATTCAGTTTAACTTTTTATATAACAAGTATAAAAGTGAACTAAAACCAAGGGCCAAAGAATTCTGGAACATCATCTTCAAATTCTTATTTATGAGAGGATATTAAGAATTCAGCATAAAAGTTCCCTACCCTGACCCCTGCTCAAATTTTTTTCCTTTTCCACACTTCACACTGAATACTTCCCAAACTCACAAAATAAAAGCTAAGATCCCTTGCTAATGTTACCTAAGTGTGTTCAAGATCTTATGTTTTGTATTGAAAATGTGATTGTGCTTTAGTCTAAAAGCTTTCATAATGTGATAGGTTTCAAGTGACACTGACACGCACACACAGATGTATATGTTCAAGTCAACTAAAGTCTCTGCTGCTTAATTATGTGTAAAGAATTTAAAATCAGGATAAACTATCACAATGACATTCCAGCTGCTTTTGGAGGTCACTCCTTGATAACCTGCTATTCAGAAAAGGCAGGTAAGGGGGATTTTTTAGGGGTCATTCCCTCTTATCTGGTATTTACAAAAGCAAGATAAAGGTTTTCTTTCAATTCTTAGGAACTCAGGCTTATTTAAGTTTGAAAGCTAAGGATGAAAATTTATCTTAATACTTATAAGATTAACAAAAATAAATCTGTCCTAAACTTAAAATATCCTCAGTTAAAAGTCTGAAAAAAGGGCTTACAGAGGTTTGTGTTAACTAAGACATTTTCACTTTAGTAGTAACTTTCAGCCAATTGTAAATTTCAATTAACCTTTAAATCCATAGTAGTAAAATACTATTGTGAATATTAATATGGCAGTTACTGAATTTCACCATACTTTCACTATTATTGTTTTATGTTGAAAGCTTATGATTGTATGCTATAATTTCAGACATAGATCCTCAAGTTTAGTCAAAAAGCTTCTACTACATTAGGCAGATCATAGGTAATAAGAAATTCAACTTTGTTTCAAAAGCCCTGTGCCCCAGTTCTGGCGCTGCCACTTACTGTATGACCCTGGGCAACGGACTGTGTCTCTTTAGGCCTCGATGTTCTCATCTGTAAAACAGGCATAATAATATTACATGACCTCACTGGAATATCATGAAGATTAAGACATACCTCAAATGGGTTAGAGGTGTGTCCTAGACATTGCTTCCCTTCTCACTCCAGATGCCAGTTGTTATGAGGCCAATTGTGCCCGCCCCCTCAATTCACATGATGTTCTAACCCCTGGTACCTCAGAACGGGACTGTACCCTGTTTCCCCAAAAATAAGACAGGGTCTTATATTTATTTTTCCTCAAGAAGACACCCTAGGGCTTATTTTCAGGGGATATGTTATTTTTTTTAAGTATGGTACAACAATCTACATTTATTCAAATATAGTTAAGTCATCTTCTTCTGGAACATCATCATAACTCTCCAAACCCCAAATTCCATCCTGAATTTCTTGCGACTCTATTTCCTTTAGGACCATTGGTCCCAATCTCTCATGTTGAGCAATACAGCTCACATGGGACAGATGAGAATAGCTGTTCATCTTCTTTGCCGCTCTGCCACGAAATGCATGGGTGGGTTGTGCGGATAGATACATTGAGTAGCCACGCCCATCACTAGGTCCTATTTTTGAGGTAGGGCTTATATTGTGCAAATGCTTAGAAATCCTGCTAGGGCTTATTTTATGAGTATGTCATATTATCAGGGAAACACAGTATTTGAAGAAAGAGAAGGTGAAATTACAAATGAGGTCATTAGGGTAGGGTGGGCTAATCCAACATGCCTGTTCTTAAAAGAGATCAGGACGTAGACACACAGAGGGAAGAACATGTGAAGACACAGGCAAGACAAAACAGCCTGGAAGGAGGCCTCAGAAGAAACCAACCCTGTTGACACCTTGATCTTGGACTTCTAACCTCCGGAATTCTGAGAAAATAAATTTCTGTTGTTTAAGCCACTCAGTCTGTGGTATTTGTTACAGCAGCCCTAGCAAATTAATAAACCAGTTGTGGCCAGAGGTACCTGGAGTCCTCTAACCACAGAATGCTATTTTTTTCCTGTGCCACGATGTGGAAAATGTTTGAGACAGTAAGATAGGATATTCACCTGCTTTGGCTCCTGGCCTAAGGGAAGGACTCCATTTGTGGCTGACATTGTTATTGCTCCCATTTATGAAAACCCAAAAATCTATAATGAGAATTCTAGGAAATCATCAATAAGAAGCTTTTTTACTCCTCAGCATCACTTAACCTGTTCACAACATTTGTAACACAAGAACCAAATGTAGGAAAAACACAGAATAGAGGTGGAAAGAGTAGTTTCAAGAAACACTGGGTAAGCACAGGAGTAACTTATTTTGATGGTAGGAGCTTGAGTCATCCCAAGGCTAGTCCTCTATCGAGAGGAAACCAAAGATTCCCCTTCAGAACAGGGTATGTTTCAGTAGCCCAAATGCATAGTATTCTATTGCCTAAGAAACACACTTTGTATTTCTGTGTCAGTTACAATTTTAAAAACTGTACACATTTAGTACAAAATGAATTGTGAAACATTACACTGGCTATATAATTTCTCAAGGACATTGTGTATGACACTTCTTTTGGGTACAGAAGTCACTGAACTTTAAAAATAGGGATTTCATTCAAAGGGGTAGAATGTGTATTTGGGACACAGGGAGAGGCCAGATTGACAAAACTATCATTTTCTTGTTTCCCTTTGACAGTGGCGGGTCAAATAATCCAGGTCTGGCAGGGACTGACTCTCTAGCTGGAAAGAGGCCTGCGCTGTGGAACACAGGAGCCACTAGCTACATGTGGCTATCGAGCACTTGCAATGTGGCCACTGTAACTGACGAACTGGCTTTCAATTAATTTTAATATAAATTTAAAAACTGACATTTTTTTCAGTTATTGAAAAAAACCTTAAGTATGTCTGCAGCCACTTCATATGTGAATCTAGGCTTCAACTGTAAACTGTATGAAATCTAAATATAGATGAAGTATGTCCAGTGAACATTAGCATTGAACTGAGATATGCAGGAAGTATAAAATACACAACCAGATTTTGGAGACTTAGTATGAAAAAAAGAACATAAATTACCTCACAAATATTTTTACGACGATTTTACATGTTGACATGATAATATTTGGCAAATATTAAATAAACTTTTATTACAATTAATTTCATCTGCTTCTTGTTTTTAAATGTGGCTACCAGAAAATTTAAAATTACCCATGTGGCTCATGTTACAGTTCTCTTAGTACAGAGGTAGACTGATATAAAGCCAGTTAAACTTGATTTATAAACAGCTATGTAACCATATTTCCTGAATAATTACCTAGCTATCCAGAGTGAGCAAAAATTCATTTACATTAATACTATGTATTTCCTGAAGAAAATTTGGGTCAGCAAGCTTTGAAAAGCTGGTAAAAAATTTGTTTTAAAAATAAAGTTAAACAGTTTAAACAACTAAATCAAGAAAATGAAATAATATTTAGGGTTAAGTTTGCTCTACTTAGGCCTGATTTAACATTACTGTGGTTGATACACATATGTATCATTTTGGAAATTTTGTGAATTACATATAATAAAATACAGCTTAGCAAATATGCAACCAAAATGTTTTCACCTTCTCTCATAACTAAAGAATTCTCTATTACTTTAACCTCCAAAAGAACTTTTATGAGTTAGGTAGAAATCAAGGATGTCTAAAACAAGAAAATAATTGAAGTAAAGACCTTACTGATTTTAGAGTAATTACCTTACTCTCCAATATTATTAATTTAGATATACTAGTACCCATGTTTTTTCCTTAAAAATCCTCTACCAGTTTATGTGAAAGTGGTCAAAAAATTCAATAAAATATGCTGAGCTTGAAAACCTAACCCAAATATAATGTAATCCTTTGATGATTATTTAAAATCATACAACAACTACAGACAGATACTGGCTACTAAGTCTCTGAGGCTCAGTTATTTTAAAAGATTAGAAGATACTGACTTTTAAAAATGACATGTCCATTTTGTGGAATTTAACCTAATCTGCAATAAAAATATATGATAATATGCTTCCAACTCCAGAAAGTTATCAGATACAACACACAGATCAACAATTTCAAGAGATGTATATTTAACACTTAAATTATACTGAATACAATTTTATGTTCTAGGATAAACTTCACCATAAAAATCAAATATCATTTATTTGGGGTGAATGTCCTTTTTTTGTTTTGGTTTTTGAGACATAGTCTCACTCTATTGCCATGGGTGTAGTGCAATGGTATCATCATAGCTCACTGCAACCTCAAACTCCTGGGCTCAAGCAATTCTCCTGCCTTAGCCTCCCAAATAGCTGGGAATACAGGTATGTACCACCATGTCAGGATAATTTTTATATTTTTAGTAGAGATGGGTCTTGCTCTTGCTCAGGCTGGCCTGGAACTCCTGAGCTCAAACAATCCTCCTGCCTTGGCCTTCCAGAGTGCTAGGATTATAGGCATGAGCCACCACACCTGGCTGGGGTTAGTGTCTTGATCTAATTTCATATTTTAGGCTTTTTACTTAAAATTTTGATAGCCTTTTCCAAAAATATGTAAATTCAGGTTTCTCAGAAAAGTTAGATTCAGAGTTTTTAAAAAAAATCCTATACTTTTGGCTTTGTTATATGAATGTTGAGTTAAAGTAGACACTTAGTTTATATGAGTTTGAATCTACATTAGGCATGACACAATGAACCCACTGTACCGTACAAAGATTAAATGTTGAGGATTACACTGTCTTGGGAGATTGGAAGTTATTAAAAGGACAAATTCCACAAACATTGTGATCTGTCATATTTAGGCTTGACTTGTCTTAGAGTGGCAATTGTGATGACTAAGAAAAATAAGAAAGTGGAATCAACCACTCTACCCAGTTCAACCAACATGACTTCCTTTGTTCTAAAAATTAAAAGTATAATGGGAAAGGTCAACAAGACCATAACCTATGGCTGTGAATATTTAACATTTACAGAAAAGTCTAAATCAGTGCTCCCCCCCAAAAAATTACCCCCATTTTAAGAGATGTAGATAAGAATGAAAACCATTCATCAACATTGAAATGCTAAATCCAAATCATTACTACAGATTAGACATGATACACACACGTATCACACATCTTGCTGCCTGTATGGAAAGCATTAAAAACATCAGCTAGGTATCACATCTCTCACAGAAGGACCTGCAAGTTAGCATTCAGGGAGCCTGACTTTAAGCATTCACAATCCAGTTCTTGCTGGCTTATGAGAAGAGCCCAACTGAGCAGACAACCGTGTTTACAGGTCAGCTCTGCTCCTGGCCAAGTGGCGTGGGCTGGGGCACATGGTGAGTAGGTGGCGGTGGATCAGGCTCCCCTGTCAGCTGCAGGTGTTGAGCCGGATCTGAAGTGCTTGCTGCTAAGTGGAGCTCCTCTGTCTGCTCCTGATGGGCGTGAAGATGTTCCAGGGTTTCCTTGGACAGTGTGATTACATGCACTGGCTCTGTCTGTGAGGACTCCATCTGGCTTTCCATCATATTGAGGCTCTGAATGTGTTCTGTTTGCTCCTGTTGAGCCGAAAGAATTAAATTCTGCAGTGGCTCTGGCGGCTGTGTGAGCAAGGTAAGATTTGCAGCTTGGTCTGCGGTCATGTTCTGGGAACCCTCTGCAGTGACAATACTGATTCCCTGGCTAGGACCAGGCATGAAATTGATGTTATGTACAGAATCAGTTACAAGAAGCTGAATTTCCTGCTCTCCCGAGGTAGAGAGTTGATATGGCTGTAGCTGAAGAATATTTCTGACGTCTTCAGTATTACTATTGCCAGAAACACTGCTGGCATCTGACACATGTTTCTCTTTGCTATGGATTTTCAAGTGAGCCTTCAAGTTGTCTAAGCGCGCAAACTGTAAGTTACACTCAGGACAGGAGAAAGGCTTCTTGCCGGTGTGCAGAATGCAGTGTCTCCTCTTGGCACTGGAGTCAGAGAAGGATTTGCCGCAAATGCCACATGAGTAGGGCTTTTCTCCTCTGCAAGAAAATATACATTTTCTTTTACAAATGGAAATACTTAGTACCTACTTATTACTTCCTGATTTAGGGAGAAGCAATCAAGAATAGAGGAAAATTAACTAGGCTGCAAGTCATAAGTCACAAGTTCTGTTATAACTTGAGGACTTGAAGCAAGTCACGTTTCCATGGACTTCAGTTTCTAATCTTAGAAAAAAGGAGGAGGTGGTGCTTTAAGGAAGAGTGGCAGATGGGGCTGGGCTAGATGTAATAAAATTTTATGATCCCACAGTATTTATTTCAGATAAGAAAGTAAATATTTAAACTTGACACATATAGTTCTTTTTTGTTTTGTTTAGTACTCACAGGCAAGTTTAAGACTCTAGTAGCCAAAAATAAGTATGTATATGATTGATGTCAATTTAAAAATTTGAGTAGCCCCTAATTATTTGTGATGCTATTAGAAGCGCTCTTAAGTCCAACCTGGGAGTAATATAACATTAAATTTAATAGTTATTTTTGATTGAAGATTTAAGCTCTGGACCAACCCCAGACCTCAAATTGAAAGCCAGTAAATGAAATCAATAATGCAAACTTTCACTGGTCCGAATCACTATTCCTAATTTTGCCTAAGTGAGGAATTTCATTACTGAAAAGATAAACCAAAACAATAAACTAAACGGAAAATTCAGAGTATCAGTTCAGGGGAAAGGACTATGTAGGTGTCACATGTCATCCCACTGAGAGCCAGAAGTGAAAGTTGAGACCTCTATGTGAGAAAACTATCTGCAAAACTTTACCGATGGATTCTGATGTGGGTCTGAAGAGAACTCTTTGCCGTGAAAGATTTGCCACAGATTTCACAAGTAAATGGTTTCTCACCTAAAAAAAGGAAAGCATTTAGAAATAGCCATTCAACATAAAGCAAAAACCACTGCAGTTTCACAATATAGTAAGAACAAAGGCAATATTCTCCATAAGCATGAATGAATGAAGCACTCACCAAATACCTCCTCTGGACCTAAGAACTGTGTGCTAAGTGCCAACAGGATCAGAGAAAGCACAAGTTATGCTGCTTTCCCTTAAAAATGTGAACACTGAAATAAGGCGGTAAGTTTGCACACACAGGAAACAAAGGAAGGCACCGTATTTATTCCTGTATTCTCCCCCTGCGCCCCCTGACCCTGATGTAACAGCAACTTCTGCTCTCCTGCCTTACTGCTTGGTTAGGTGGTCCACTTGACCACAAAAGGACTCGTGGGCACTAGGGTGACTTAGGTATTAATCACATTTATGTCTACCTTCCACATATATCCAGAATCACACCAGTGCTCACCACCTTCACTGCCACTCCCAGTCCACACCACCCTTACCTCGAGCCTCCCACTGGGCCTTCTGCTTCTGTTCTTGCTTCCCTGCTATCCACTGTCAATGCAGCCACTAGAGTGAGCACTGATGCAGTCACCTCATTTCCCACTTGGACTGCAAACACTCCACTGATTTCTCATCCTGAGATAAAAGCCCAAGTCCTTGACCTACAAGGGATCACCCTTACTCCTGACCCCAAACTCCCTGACCTCATCTCGGGGTGTCTCCCAGGGAGGTTCACTTGCCTTATCTGTTTCCAGTCTCCGTTCACCCATTGCTTGACCAGTGAAGCTCCGTCATCACCAAGAGCACTACCTTGACTGCACGCAGCATTCCTTAGTCCACTTCCCTGACCTAGTTTTTCCACAATGCTATCACCACCTCATACACTGTATATGATACCCCCCTTCTTATGTAAGATAATTTGTGGGTGTGTCCACTTCTAGTACCCCAGTCATGCCGTTCCAGAAACCTCTCTGATCATCGAATTTCACAGGGTGGACTAAGGCCCACACGGAATGTCGCAACTGCTCCAGACCCTACTGTGCTTCTCTGTCATCAACAAGTGTTTATTCGGTCAGGGCTAGAGTGTCAGAAAGAGTCTAAAGATTAGACTGTACGAAAAGAAAACAGAAGCTGTGTTTCGAAGACCTCTATTATGGGCACTTCGTCAGTTTGTAAAACATGAGTCCAAAATAGCTAGCTCTTTGGTTCTTAAGGGATTCCTGAATCGTGTGCAATTACTCGGGCAGGTGGTCAGGACCATGCCATGAGATAGGTGGAAGGAAAAAATCCAGTCACAATATTTTCTCTAGCAACAAATGAGATGTGGTCCTCAGGGGACAGTGAAGTATACCAAACGGGTGATGTCAGTCAAAAGACAACACGGCACAGAATATCAGTATTCCAGTCAGGCCTCAGAGATGTGGCATATCAGTAAGTGAAAAATGGGGTCTTGAATTTGTATGGAAGGGAAAGTAGACTATGGTGAATATGTGGATAAAAATAATGTGAGGCAAGAAGCAACAACAATCATAGCTGATAATACTATATGTCTGAGTAACCAGGCAAAAGAGAAGGATTGTTCTTCTTTGGCCACTGTTTGTTTGGTACAATCTCAATTCCAAATCCTGTATAGTCTTTGTAGTTTCTAAAGTATTAAAATACTCTTTTATATATATAAAAAAAGAATAGAAAACCCCACAAGTGTTTATTCAGTGTTAGTTTGCACACTGCACATACAATGACAGGTTGTTCATGTCCTCTACAAACAAAACTAGCTTGGTGTGGTGACACGCACTGTAGCCCCAGCTACAGGGGAGCCTGAGGGAGGTCGCTTGAGCCCAGGAGTTGAAACCAGCCTAGGTAACATAGCAAGACCCTGTCTCACAAAAACCCAACTAACCAAGCAAACAAAAACTCCAAAACAGACAAAAAATTAAGTGATCCTAATGCAGGTGAGGAAACAAATGTTTTTTAAAAAAAGCAAGCAGCAAAATCCTGCTTAATTAGAGAACAGCCAGTGATAAGTGCAAGTAGAGGATGGTTAGTGAGCTTCCCTTTTAGTCACTGGAAAAGTCAAGCAATACATTTCTCCAAGCTCCAGCTAAGCAGAAGACACAGGTCTACTTGCCATTCCTATACTGACCAGGCCACTGCTATAATCTGTCTATAGCTTTCTACATCAGGGCTGGGGCCTGGTTTTCTCTGTCACCAGATTCAAAGACTGAGCACCTGCTGTTTGCATGTGAGTGTAAAGTTCTGTGTGGGAAATATGTGTAACAATGTTAACTGTTAATTTTATTCAATTACAGCTGGGTTTACAACATCTCAGAAAGTCTGTTGGCAAATGTTTTTAAAGGGCAAATGCTTAAAATAATAGAAAAATCTTTCCTAGAACAATAGCCTGCAGGTGAAGCTCTTTGAGGGCGTGAGCAGGAAAGTAAGACAACTTTTTCTAGCCAAGGTGAATCTGGGGGAAGTTTTTAAACTCCTTGGTTTCTGATTTGTTCCCTTGTGTATAGCTCTACCACCTTCAACTAAGAGACTCATTTCTTTTTAAGTTTATTCAGTTCTGAAATACTGATAGGCCATCAACAAAGTGCAGATTACATAGTAATCAAGTGACACAGGGCTGTGTTTGACTAAACATTAAAATGAGTGCAGCAACAATACTGAGTGCAGACAGGATGGTGGATGTGTGTAGAGGCAGGATCCGGCCAGACCAGAGAGAAGCCGGGACCAGGGCACTAGCATAAATACTATGACCAGAAAGCTGGCGTTGGAAATGGCCACGTGTGTGGACTGGGAGAGATGAGCACTCACTCTGCAGAGCGGTGGAGCTCAAAGAGGATGCAATGCCATGAAGAGCCATAAAGAGCAGACAGAGGCCCTTTGGAGGCTCTGGAAGTTTTTAGCAGAATGATGACATGACTAAAGTACTAAGAAAATAAACCTGGGAATGATAAGGGTGGGCTGGGGCAGGAGGGCCAGGCACAAGTTCCTGTAACAGTGTGGGGTCCAGGCATGGACCAGGAGGTGGCAGGACGCAGATGGAGAGGAAGGACAAGAAGGTGAGGGGACAGGGCCTGAGAGACAGTGGGATGAGGACGTTTGTTACAGGAGGAATAGAAAACGGTGATTAAAGGACAGGGCAGTGACATGAGGATGACTAAAGGTTCCACCCAGGAGGATGTCAACAGAACTACTGAAGTAGCTCCCCTAACCCCCAGAGCTTCTTCTCAGCAGTCTCCTCCACTGACCCCACCCTGATGACCCGTGAATCCCAGACCCGCTCCAGTTAGTACCCACCACTGGCTGCTTGCTGGGCACCATGGCAGTATCTCCCATCCCACTGGCTCAGACTAGAGTAACCTTCTTGGGTAACGCCAGCTTGCCCCGCCCGACACAGTGCTGCCGCCAGTTCCCTCTGCCAGCACGATCAACTGGCAGCCCAGTGCCACACACCTGGGCATCCTGCCGCCCACGTGGAACACAGCTTTGTTTTTCTTACAAAATCACCCGTGTTCATTATAAAAGAACCAAATACTGAAAAGTACAAAGAAAGCAAAAACCACCCCACAGTCTCCTCTCGAGATAACCAGTTTTCACTGTGATAAACATCTTCAGACAAACCTGTCAGTGCATATAACACATGAGTACAGGGCTTTACACCATGGGAGCATCCTGTGTGTGCTGCTCTGTCATGTCAAGTAAAGCCAAGCCACCATTTCAAAAGGCTGTGTTGTGTTCCATTGTATATAGCCCAAAATTTACCTAACTTACCATCCTTATTGGTGAACATTTAGGTAGTTTTTAAGCTTGTAACATTATAAATAATATCCTTCTGCAAATATCTCTTCACAACTAGGTAGTCTACATTTTGATAAATACTGCCAAACTTCTTTCCAGAAAGTTCCCAAATGATATCCCTACCAACGGGAAGTAAGGATGCACGGGAAGTAAGGATGCACATTTCCTGACATATTTGCCAATCTGCTGGGCAAAAAACCCCACACCTTCCCTTTTCTTTGATGATTAATGTGGTTAATGTGGTTTTATACCTGTCTACTCGCCATTCCTCCTCTTCTGAACCAATTTCATTCCTGTGCTCACACCTCTACTGTGGCTTTTGTCATGCCAAAGATTCTTAACAGATGGTATGCGGACTCTATAAGGGCAATGGTGAGGGGTCCCCAGATCTCAGAAAGATGGGAAAGAACAACATTAATGGACGGTTCCAACACAGTTGAGGAGATTTAGGAAGCTTAAAATCCAATCCAAGGAAGTGAGGCTGTGAATAAAATTATGGCTTAATTAACTTCATCATGTGTTACCAGGCAGGGCCATGTACAGTAAGTGGGAGCCCACTGGGTACAATCAGTGCTTAGCTAACACCATCCAAGGGACAGGGATACTGGAGGGGTGGCACTGGATATAGGGTCAGAGGTCACTCAGAGGCTTCTCCCTGGCCTGGGCTAATTCCCTTGACTCACCTTGACTCAGTAAAAGAACCACATTTTTACTTTTCTGAAAAAAATTTGACCTGCTCTACTCAATCCTGCCTCCTCTTCATCCCTGAAGCTGATTTTCTGGAGGTGGCGATGCTAGAGTTGTAAGTGCTGGTGCTAGGGCAGAAAGTGAAAAAATTCTCAGTATCTATGCTACCTTAGTGTCTGTTTCATTTTGCTTCCTTTTCTAAAAAAATTATCTTTAGAATTTTCAATGCTGCAGTAAATTAAAAGTGAAACTGAGAACCACACCCAGACTCATACATTTTGTGGCATAAAATGAATTTTCACATATGAATAGTACTCAGTCAGTGATCTCCTTTTATAAGTTTTGCTAACCTACAAGATGTGATTTTCCCAGACAGTACTGATAGCATTCTGCCTTGGGCATTTAGGCTATCTACTTATAAAACTCCCACCAAATTTACAACAAACATTCCCAAATACAGGCAGAGGAGGGGACTCAGAGAACTTTGTTCTTCGCACTCCTGAAAACGTCCAGTATACCAGGGAGGATGGGTGAGATGGAGGTTTTACCTGTGTGTGTCCGCATATGTTTCTTTAGCTGAGACACATCCATGAATTTGCGATGGCAGTGGTTGCATTCCGGTAATGAGTGGCCTTGTCGCAACAATAAAAAAAGTGTCAGTGCATATATGTTCTCCCTGCATTTCTTCAGTGATTTGTGTTAAAGCACTTCCCTGAAAAATAATCACTTTAAATGTTGTATTTTAACAACAAAATTTTTTACTAATTTGGTAACAGTATTTTCCTATGCACCTCAACTCACTAGTTCCCCTCAAGAGAGAGCTGGGACCCTGTTACCCCTCCCATCTCCTCTTCCCTTCAAGCACTGGTGTGTCTGTGGCCCCAAATGATCTCCCAACCCATATTCATTTCTTATCAGTTGGCAGGAAAGAAAAAGGACAATGGGCAGAACCATGTGGGAGAAAGCCTGGGTTGACAGCCATGGGGTGATGATGTCTCTGTCCTACTCATCACCAATCAACTGAAGCCTCCTCCTTGGGCAAGTGGCACTTTTGAAAGATACTGATTCTGTAGGGTTTCTGTGTGTGGCACCAAAACTGGAGTATAAAAATTAAATATAATTCACAAGTAGCATACAATAACACAGGAACATCTAATTGAGATTACTATCTAAGACTCTCTTTCCCAAATACCCATTTGTCATCTACAATATGAACCTAACGTTTCAGAAACAATCTGTATTTGCATGTCTTCCCCATCAATCCAAATTTTCTCTCACTTTATTGTACCTGTATGAACTCGGTAATGGCTCTTTAGTTGTCTTTTCTGGCTGAAATATTTTCCACATTGATCACAGGTAAAAGACTTCTGTCCTGCCAAAAAAAACAAAACAAAACACTAAAACATGCAAAAACCTATAAAGACCTAGAGTGCTCGCTAATAAGATAAACATCACAGTGGGCTCAAGTCCCTATTTTCTACAAATGATACAAGTGACTTATCTACAAACCCCAAAGCCTTCACAATCTACTGCAGAAACATAAATGTGCAAAGGTATATAAGGCAATAGGGGGTGGTGGAGATTGGGGTAGAACTGGAGAATTTAAGATTCCCCCAAAGGCACTTAAAGTAAAATAATTTAATAAAACATATTTGTACACTGAACTCCCAGAAGCCAGATTATAGGCTCTAGCTTAAGGACCAGTGCTGTGCAGAACTCTAAACTATACTCTGACAGATGTATAATTCTTTCTATGACACCACGTGGGAAATGATATTAGGCTGAGAAACACCATTTAGATCTCGGTAATGTCCACCCTGGTTGTGGGAATCTGCTGGCAGTTGGCCCTCTGGTGCAGGCCCGGCTACCTGAGTGCAGACTCATGTGCTCCAGCAGCGAATGCTTGGTGGTCAGAGCCTTGCTGCACACGGTACAGGTGTATGGCCGCTCGCCTGTGTGCATCCTGGTGTGGACCTGGAGGGAGTGCTTCTGGGCAAAGCCTTTCCCACACTCATTACATTTGAAAGGTCGCTCTCCTGAAATAAGAGCCCCAGAAGCACAATGTCAGCAAGAATCTGCACATCTTTCTGTTACCTCCCAAATTAAAAATAAGAATAAAGGGATTTCCCTTAAAAGGCATACATCCAAAAGGCCAATAAACAGATTAACAACAGCAGCAATAAAATTTTGAAACCTGGAACAGATGCATCCAAAGCCAACAGTGAGTAGCACTGACACAACCTAATTTTTAAGACAGGGCCTCCAAAAGGCTCAGGAATGGGTGGCACCTGCTATCTCTGGAAAGAGGGATGAGGGAGGACAAATGACAGTCTATTTCAAAGGTGGCTAGACCCCAGATCCAGTCTCCCATTCTACATAGCCAGGAAACTGGCCCTCTCCTTAGAAGAAGATAGAGAATATTCTCTGAAGATGGTAAAACAAAGGGTCTCTGGATTAGGGGTTGCCAGGAACAGCTGAGTGGGACCACCACAGAGAGAGTAAGTCAACATTTATATCTGAGTTGATGGGATTTCCCCCACCAGCCTTCTTCCCCCTCTAGCCCTATAGGGTTGCCTATCACCTTCAGGAGGGACAGTGAAGATCTTCTACTGGAATGTGAAAGGCCTGAGGTAAGAGAGCAAAGATGCTGAAGCCAGGCACCAGCAAGGAGGTGGGGTCCGGCCACAACACCTCCAGCAAGGCCACTATTTACAGGCTCTCTCCACACACAGTGTGCTGGAAGCTTTTAAGCAACCCACTCTAACATATGACTAAATGTGATTTTATTTTTTTGTTTATTATTTTGATTTTATTTCCAGCATTCAGGGAAACCCCTTAGTAGTAGAGACAGATGCCAAAACAAAAAAGAAGAAAAGGCAACTTGCCCAGGATGAAGAAAATGGTAAAATCTAACAAATATGTAAAAGTTATCATTAACATGCTCAGAGGTAAGATATTACATTGTGGAAAAAGAGAATTCAAATACAAAAGTTTAGAGAACAAAAAGAACTCACAGAAGTGAAAATAAAAATCCTATAAGGGCTGAAACATAAAGTAGAAATCTCACAGAAGGCCGGGCGCTGTGGCTCACGCCTGTAATCCTAGCTCTTGGGAGGCCGAGGCGGGCGGATTGCTCAAGGTCAGGAGTTCAAAACCAGCCTGAGCAAGAGCGAGACCCCGTCTCTACTATAAATAGAAAGAAATTAATTGGCCAACTGATATATATATAAAAAATTAGCCGGGCATGGTGGCGCATGCCTGTAGTCCCAGCTACCCGGGAGGCTGAGGCAGAAGGATCACTCGAGCCCAGGAGTTTGAGGTTGCTGTGAGCTAGGCTGACGCCACGGCACTCACTCTAGCCTGGACAACAAAGTGAGATTCTGTCTCAAAAAAAAAAAAAAAAGAAAGAAATCTCACAGAAAGTAGAGCCAAAAATGGTGGAAAATATGAGAGAAAAGGAAGTTAGAGGATGGGCCCAGAAGGTTCAACATCCAAACAGAAATTTTGGAAAGAGAGATCAGAGAAAACAGAGGGGAGGAATCACCTATGAAACAATTCCAAAAAATTTTCTGGAACTGATAGTTTCCAAACTGTGCAGATCTACCTGGTATCTACCCAAATGGAAGAAAACAGATTCACACTACAGTGACTGCAAAATTTCAGAATATAGATGCTCCTTGATTTATGATGGGGCAACAACTTGGTAAACTCATCATAAATTGAAAATATTGTAAATAAAAACATGCACCTAATACACTTAGAGAACTGAGCAGGTTGTTTACTCTTGCGGTGGTGGCTGACTGGGAGCTGCTCACCGCTGCTCCCTAGCACTGCAGGAGAGTATAATACCAAATATTACTAGCCTGGGAAAAGATCAAAACTCAAAATTCAAAATATGGTTTCTACTGAATATATATCACTTTTGCACCACTGTAAAGTTGAAAAGTTGTAAGTTGAACCATTGTGAATCGGGGCCCATCTATACTGGGGGCAAAAAGAAAGGGCCTACATGCTATTTTTTTCTTAAGTCTTGTAGAATGATTTAACTCTAACCGATTTACATACAAGTATCTTTGACAAAAATAACCAAAATACAATCTCTTACAGTTCAAATATTTCTCAAGTATCTACTTTGTTTTAAGTAACAGAATTCAGGGTTTTCAACCTATCTGCAGGTAAAATCTCTGGGGAGCTTTTAAAAGCACCCAGGCTCTAGACAATTAAATCAGAAGTTCTGGGTGGGGCCTAGGCACCGGTAGTTTTAGAAGCTCCCTAGGTGATTCTAACTTGCAGGCTGGGAACCATAGCAGCAGATACTGGATGTTACAAGAAGATTTAAGCGCCAGCCCCTATACTTGAGCTTACAATAAATTGAGGGACATACAAAAGTGGCAAATCACAATCTGATCCAAAGCACAAGTGAGTTAAGCACCTCAGAGAGGAGTCAAAGGAGGAAGGGATTTCTGGCTGGGGTTACTGTCCAACATTGTATAGCCACTAACCACATGTGGTTATTCAAATTTAAATTAACAAAAATAAAATTTTAAATTCAGTTTCTCAGTCACACTAGCCACAATTCAAATGCTCAAAATCCATACATGGCTACTGGCCACCATATTGGACAGCACAGCTATAGAACATTTCTACCATCAGTGAAGGGACTCTTGGCCTGGACTGGGCTAGGGGAACCAAAAAGGAGAAAGAATTTACATCTAGACGGGTGAGTAAGAAAACTGTCCACAAAGACCTGGGCAAAAGCATGGCTATGGTCAAAGTTAAGGAATGTTCAAGAATCAGAAAGCAAGTAAATTGGGCTTCTTCTCCATAACTAGACGTTAAAGCCTTGAACCAACAACCCCAAATAAGAGGGGTTCTGAAATCAGGCCATCTAGGTTCAAATCCCAGTTCTGTCACTGAATGGCTAGTGTGACTGAGAAATTGAATTTAAAATTTTATTTTCATTAATTTAAATTTGAATAACCACATGTGGTTAGTGGCTATACTATGTTGGACAGTAACCCTAGCCAGAAATCCCTTCCTCCTTTGACTACTCTCTGAGGTTCTTAACTCATTTGTGCTTTGGATCAGATTGTGATTGCCCTGGGAAAGTTATATAAATCCTTTGGAACTTGGTCTCTTCATCTGTACCACGGGGATCTTGTCTACCTTGAGGGGTGGTCATGAAAATTAAATGCAGTGACATTTTATTACAATGCCTGTCACATAGAAATTGCACAATAAATAAAAGCTACTACTATCATTACTACTTCAAATTCCAAAACACACTGCAATAAGCTTTGGAAGCATAATCACCTGTGTGGCTCCTCTGGTGGACTGCTAAGAAATGATTGTACTTAAAGATCTTGCCACAGTCTTTACAACGGGCCTCAGGACCACCAGGGCGCTTTCTCTTTCCACAAATCCTCTTGGCTGAACCCTGGTCATCTTCATCCCCAACAAGTTTGTAATCTTTAAGTTTGACTGATCTCCGGATTCTCCGTTTGCTGTACCGACTCTGGTTGTCCTGTCCATTCTGAGTCTTGGGATCATAGTTCTCATCTTTTTCAGTTGGCATGTCCTCCAATCTACCTGGTGCACAAGCAGGCTCAGTTTCTTCCTTTTCTTTTGTTGGAATCTGTTCATTCAGTAAACCATTGTCTCCTTTAACCACAAAGTTTTGTCTATTCTGAACTGAATTGTTCACTCTTAGCTGTATTTCTTCTTCTGCAGCCAGTTCTGATTTCTCCTCCTGCAAACTGTAGACTTTTTTGGGTCTTCCCCGTTTCCGCTTTGGAGGATCATTTTTCTTATTAGAAATAACAACCACTGGAGCACCAGCAGTGTTCAAAGTCGTTGGCTTTGGGGAACTATGATTATTTTGGAAGTCTGTGTAAGCCTTTACCAGGTCATAGATTTTTAAGAACTGAGCCGTAGCCAAGATTTGTTCTGTAGTTTTCTCACTGGTGTGGAGATAACCTGTGTAGATAAATTCCAGCAGGATACCAAAGGTGTCTGCAACCATGCCCTCCAGCATATAAATGGACTGGCCGATCTCCCCCTCTTCTGCAAACATCATTGAGAAGTATTCACTACTGGCAGCAAGTAAGGCTTTGTGGGCTCGGAAATGCACATTCTCCACGATTAAAGTAATGTCACAAAGGAAGCCCTTCCTCCTCTGATCCTCCAAACTGGCCAGGACAGTGTCACTGTGAGTGTCAGAGTGTACAACAAGCTGCCCTGAAGGTGCTGGTGATGTTTCTGCCATTTTCTTTAGAAGCCAAGAAGGCTTGAATCTGAAATAAGAAAACAATGTTTAAAGAGGAGGAAGCATTGTCTAAAACGTTAATCCCATACCACATGAACCTACTATTCACTTAACCTGATTAACTGAATTTTACTATTTAAAAAAAGTTCATTTTAAAATGTAGCTTTGAGTTTTCATTCCGGTTGCACCGTTACCTAGCTGGGTGACTTTCCATTATCTATGTAGCCTCTCAGGGTCTGTTTTTTTTTCTAAAAGGAAGGAATGGGATTAGTTACCTTTAAAGTCCTTTCCAACGCTAACTTTCTATGGCTGCACAAATATCGCAATGATTCCATCTCACATATTAGCTATTTCTTCTGTGAAAATATTGAAAAAGGCGAAGAAAACGTACACGTGAACTGTGAATTTGGGGTAGCCGCAAGATAATAATAACGTAAAGAGTAAAGGGGCCTCGCTGTGGAAGGGCAGCCGGGAAACCCCAGGCTGGCGCCAGCCGGCGCGTGAACCTCCGGAGCCCCGGGCCGGCAGAGCAGGCAGCGGCGGCGCGGGGGAAGCCCCCAGATCAGGGGTCAGGACCCTCGGGCCCGCCAGAGGAGCAGACGGCTGGGTAGGGGTGGACGCAGCCGGGGGTCCCCAGCCATGGACGGCGGGCGCGCGGCCGACCTACCTCTCAAGGGCGCCCGGCGGGGTCCGGGTCGCGGCCAGCCCACCCGGCTGCCTGGCGGGCGCCCCAGTACCAGACCAGCATCAGCCCTCCTCTCCGCCTCGCCGGTATCAGGGGCTTCTGCGCCGCCTAGACTTGGGTCCCTGCGCCGCCGCAGCCGCGGCAGCCAACCCGGAAGCGACGCCCGACCACGTGGCCCGCGGAGGCGCCCCCGGCAGCCGTCTCGGCGCGAGGGGGCGGGGCGCGACGCAAGGGGCGGGCACAAGGGCGGGCGCAAGGGCGGGGCGGGGCTTGGCGCGGCGCAAGGGGCAGGCGGGGCGCAGGCGGCGGGCGGGGCGCAAGAGGGGGCGGGGCGCGGCGCGTGGGGGCGGGGCGCCGGGGGCTCGCAGGCGGGCGTGGTCTTTGCGCTAAATTGGGGTTAAGGGATGGGAATGGCCTTGAAACCCTGCACTGTGGGAAGTTTTATGTTGTATTAAACGTTAGCTCCTCACTGACACCTTAATCAATTTTGCCTCTTCCCAGACATGGCATCAAGTTCTTGACTGTGTGGTGAAGGAATGAGAGCGCATTACCGTCACTATCTAATGCTAATAATAGTAACTTTTTCACGTCTGCCTCCTTTTCCTCCCCGTTTCCGATGGCCTTAGTCCAAGGGAATGAAGAGAGCTCTCTGGTTCGACACACCTGGGTTCTGAGAGATCTCGGGCAGATTATTCTCACGACCTTGTTTACCTGTAAGATGATGGAGATGTTAACACTAATGCCAACTTGGTAGGGTTCCTGTGGCGTAAGCAAGGTTAAGCAGGTAATGGGCTTAGTAAGTGCTTGGTTTAACTCATGTCTGCTGTAATTAAAATGATTATTATTATTCTGACTTACATCATCTTTCTTCAGTAGGCTGCTGAGGGTCTCTAGTCTTAGCTGCAGTGCTGTTCCCTGAATACACAGGAGGATAGAAAATCTCTAAGCACAAGTCAGATCCAAAGCCTAGAATCTCTCCCCTGCTTAGAATCCATTGTGGCTTCCACCTGCCCTCTGGATAAAGTCCTAGCTTCTTTTCTTCTTATTATTTATTTATTTATTTTTGAGACAGGGTCTCACCCTGTCACCGAAGGCTGGAGTGCAGTGGTGAGATCATAACTAACTGCAACCTTGAACTCCTGGGCTCCAGTGATCCTCCTGTCTCAGCCTCCTGAGTAGCTGGGACTATAGGTACAAGCCACCATGCCAGGCTAATTTTTAAAACATTTATTTTGTAGAGACAGATGGGGTCTTGCTATGTTGCCCAGGCTGGTCAAGCTTCTTTATATGGTCTGCAAGCCCCACCCAAATCTGCTCACCACCTATTTTTAACTATTTATTGCATCATTTTCCTCCTCTCAATTTATGCTTCACCAAATACCTACTTATTTATAATTTATTACCATCCCTCTTCCAGGTCCCCAACATGCCATCTGTAGCCTTCATGATTTTGAAACTGGAAGTGTAATTATTGGCCTTGCTCTTACATATTTGCTAGCTTTTATTAAAACTAGCTCAAGCCTCATGTTCCCCTTCTCTGAGGTTTCCCCTTCATCCTGAATTGCCTCTAAATCTTCCAGATTTGGGGGGGTCCAAGTGGGATGGCGGGGAGCTCTAGCTGACTTTGCATGCCAGCAGGAAAAGAGCTCAGTCCTAGGACTTGACTGCCCCATTATTTTTGCTGCCACATAGGTTGCAGTAGAAACACTTGTCCTCCACAGATCCTCAACAGCTGAAGATGACTCAGTGCCAAGGTAAGCCAGGCACTCCCATTTCCTCATTCAGTCAGTGCTCACTAGAGCACAAACTCTGTGAGAGGAAGCTGAGTCTGAAGGATCTTCCAGTATCAGCCACCCATAGTGGAGGCTTGCCTTTTCTTCAAGGCAGTTTTACTCAGGATCCATGTTGACTTTACTCCTTCCTCCCTCCCTTAAATTAAATATACTTTTTTAAAAAAGTAAGGGAAAACAGAATAGAATATTTATTAAATCTCTGGAGGTGGAAGAATTTCCAGAGCTTAGAACACTATTCAAAATCGTAAGGGAATGATAAACAGGTTTTCTTTTCCTAAAAAAGAGGATTCATTTACTACAAATACAAAGGGTTAACGTCTATGTTGCATAGAAGAACTCACACAAAACAATTTAAAAATGCTTAATAAGTCAGAGGGCAAAGGATGGGAAGACATAATTCACAAAAGATAAAATGAAACTAGTGACCAACATATATGTTCAACAATAATGTTCAATGACCAACAATAATGTTCAATCTCACTATTAATTCAGATTAAAGTAACAAAGTTCTACTTTTCACCTATTAAAGAAAAAACTGATAATGCTAAATGATAGTAAAGAAGTAATACAATTGGTGTTCTTGGGCACTCCTGGAAGCGGTATGAATTGTTATAACCACTTTTTAACCTAGTTTGGTAATATGAATTGTGAATGAATAGTCATTTAAGAATATTCATGCCCTTTAACTCAGCAATTTTATTTCTCAGAGTTTATGTCAGGCCAATAATCCTAAATACAAGAGGGAAAGATTCATCACAGCATTTTTAAATATGGTACAACAGTACAGAGTCCAGCAGTAGGAATGGTCACCTGTAGGATATCTACTCAATGGATCTGAGTATAACTTAAAAAAAGGAAGGAAAGGAATTATTCCAAAACCCTTTCCCTACTTTTCCACATTTCATTTATTATAGTTGCATGACTTTTTTTCTTAGGATCTGTCATATGAAGACTACTTCTCTGCCCTGGGTGAAATTATCATTCTTTTGGCTGCAGTGAAAACAAGTATAAACAAGCCATATAGAGGCATAGGCTGGCTGAAGAGTTTCCTTTGCCCTCAGAGCTGTACTGTCTCAGCCTCTTCCTGAAGCAGTCAAGGCTGGTACAGAGGCTTGAGGATAGGGGTGGGCACAAGGGAGTCTCAATTTGTGGGTGAGCCCCAGTGCCACCCACTCTCTTATTGTTTCACTCAGGGAAGATATTAAGGGTCTCTAGACACCCAGGCAGAATATTTTTCCATTATATTTGGTAATACTAGTTTACGTTTTATTTATAATAATATGCAAGCATAATTTCTAAACAAAAGGAAAATTTCAATAAGAGGTTTTTAAATGATACGTGTTCTCCTTTCTTATCGCAGAAATGCAGTTCTCCCTTGTTAGGGACCCCTTGACATAGCTTGCTAAAGGAAACACAACTTGCTCTCCTGAGAAGGATAGCAAACAGTACAGGTGGCTATGAGTGCATGTGTGGAGTGATACACACACCCCCACACACATGCACACGCACACACACGAAGGACTCTAGGCAATGACACACCTTAAGAACACACACTGTTATGGTGGTTTCCAGGATGTGCTTGCAGTTAGGAAGTGGTAAGGGTATGTGCAAGGCTCTATAGTTAGGCTGATAAGGTCTGAATTTGGATTCTACTCCTTATATGATCTTGGTGTAAGAATGAAGAGATAATGTGTGTAAAGCCAGTAGTACACTCTCTGGCCATGTGGCAAACAGACTGGATATGTAGCCCTGTCTGCAGTTATGCTAAATAAGTTCTCATTTGTAGACAAGGTGAAGAGAGCTGAGGACACTTACATCTTGTTAAGAATAAAAAAGCCAGTAGCTGGTAGTCTGGCAAAGGCAAGATGGTAAATTACAGGCATTAAGAAATGGGCAGGAACAAGAGTGGTTAGGGGCCTAAATTGCCACAAAAACTTGTTAGCTACTGGCAAGTCCCAGTCTCCTGGAAAAGTAAAGGCTTTTGAGGTTTATTTTAACTTTGACAATAGGCTTACAGCTTTTGTTTAAAAATCATTTTTTATAAAATAAATCATACAAAACATATATATAACAGGCTTCTACTTTTTAACTGACATTATTCAATTTATAGGGATCAAAGAACTAAATTATTCATTTTAGAGATTAAGAAACCAAGGCTCTCTGGGAGGCCAAGGTGGGAGGATCTCTCAAGGTCAGGAGTTCGAAACCAGCCTGTGCAAGAGTGAGACCCTGTCTTTACTAAAAATAGAAAGAAATTAATTGGCCAACTAAAAATATAGAAAAAATTAGCTGGGCATGGTGGCACATGCCTGTAGTCCCAGCTACTTGGGAGGCTGAGGCAGAAGGATTGCTTGAGCCCAGGAGTTTGAGGTTGCTGTGAGCTAGGCTGATGCCACAGCATTCTAGCCCAGGCAACAAACTGAGACTCTGACTAAAAAAAAAAAAAAAAAAAGAAAAGAAAAGAAAAGAAAAGAAACCAAGGCTCAGAGAAATTAAGATTTATCCAAGGTTACACAGTTAATGGTCATATTTTTTATAGTTTTAAAGAGCCAATCTTGCTGTTTCACATTCTAGATCTTTTTATATTGCTGCTGAAAAGTTGGTCTTATTTTTAAAATCTCATTCAAATTCAATTTAGTAAGTTTTCTTCTACATATGCTTTTTGATAGACGTCACATATAATGACTCTCTAGATGTCATCCTTCTTAAAACCACAGGTGATATCTAACTACAAAATAATGCATAATGGATGTTTCAGTGAATGCTTAAGAAATGAGGCAGGGAGTTAGTTATCAAAAAATCCATTTATTTTGGGAAAATAAAAGTGTCTTATGTTCACAAAGTTCATAAACAATTCATTATATAAAACATATAACCAATATTTCTGTTTTTATATCAATGTTAACTTTGTTTCTTGAAGCTTTCTAACCTTTAATGAGTAATTTTCTTTAACAGAGACTTTAACACTTCTACTGAAAATGTTAAAAAGAAAAGTAAACAATAAATCTATTAAAATAAGTTACTTCAGTATTCTAAATGGAATTATAAATGGAATGTCTATTTTGTTAAAGCATCGAAGTTCAGCGAAGAGCAATAAACCTTAAAATTGTATTGTATTAAAAGTTATGCTTACAGAAGAGTGTTGCTTCCTGGCTGGCAGAACTTTGAGTCCATTTGAAGTCTGGCAAGTGTGTGCGTTTCTTGGGAGGGAAAAGTACTTCAGAGAGGCCCAGATTTTCAGTCCACTGCTCTTGACTTCCAGCTGTCACTTTGTGACAACTTGAGATTCAAGTTGCAGTTACCTAAGCAAACTATCCATTAATTGGGTTGATATTTCGGAGAGAGAGGAAGGTCTGTAATTTATGATCAAAATCAATGGCTCTGAACTGAGGTTCCTTGTATTTTCTGGTCATCTTGGCACCCAAGTATGTTATGAGTTCACATCTCTCCACAAACTGTTCCATCTTCTTCTTATACTTTTTTCTTGTATATTCAGAACTGTTGGGATTAAATGCTGTAGAAAAATTTCACAGAACTGTGAATCTATTAGGTCAGTGAGTCATTAAAGGAAAGAGAAAGACAACTGGCTGTGTGATTGAGTTGCACAGCTATGGTTGAGGAGATATCCGAATCCCACATGACAGTCAGGATTATCCTATTTTAGATCATAATTACCTATATTCACCTTGCAGGAGTGGGGAACCTGTAGCCTCAAGATCATATGTGGCCCTCCAGATCCGCAAGTGCGGCCCCTCGACCAAATCCAAACTTCACAGAATGAATCTGTTTATTAAAAGAATTTATTCTGTAAAATTTGGATTCAGTCAAAAGGCTGCACTCAAGGATCCAGAAGGACACATCTGGCCCCAAGGCCCCAGGTTCCCCACCCCTGCGAGAGCTGACTATATTATAGTCTCTGCTTTGAAAACTAGAAATTCAATTTTTATATTATCTTTAAAATATTTGCCCTGTATTATATTTGAGACACACACACACACACACAGTCTCCCAACCAAGCAACCAACCCAGTTTAACAATCCTATTCATCACGTATGTTACCATTAATGTTACATTAGTTCTGAGTAGTATGTAATTTTAAAAAAAGACATACCTTTTAGATGAAGTGCTATGTATACTAGTGCAGATCTCCTTATACTTAAGAAGGGGAACTTGGGCTTTAAGCATCCTGCTGCATTCATTGCTTTAATTAGAGGAGCTGCGATGCCCTGCAGGTAGGGAACAAAGTCAAGTATGTGTATATTTAAGTTTGTTTTCTTTTCTTAGTGCAACCAAATAAAGAGGCTTATTCCTTGCCTCAAATAGCCTCCTGGGGGTAGGGATGGGGCTCATGAAGATGGTTAGATGATTACTTAGCCAACAAGAAAGAAACACAAACACATTTGATTAGGAAAAGGAAAATTACATATTGGCTTAGTGCCAGCTGGGTGGTGGGTACATGTATGGGCTTCACTACACAATTTTATTTTTATCTGTTTGGCATTTTTCATAACAAAAAGGAAAGAAAGAAAGAAAGAAAGAAAGAAAGAAAGAGAGAGAGAGAGAGAGAGAGAGAGAGAGAGAGAGAGAGGGAGGGAGGGAGGGAGGGAGGGAGGGAGGGAGGGAGGGAGGGAGACTGGGCTTTGAGTTGTCTTAGCCCATATCTGCTTCCACTCTCAAAACTGGCCATATTGCCTGCCACTGTGAGGACCCTTGGCCACCTGACAAAGAATTCCAGAGACCACAGTTATCACTGTAGCCAAGATTCGGGAGCCTAGAAGAAGATGTGAGGCCCTCCTGATAAAATTCAGCATTTATGAGAAGACTCATTTCTGGGTGAGCCTCATCTGGAATTTTCAAGTTAAACCAGGTCAAAGGATAACCGTTCTAGGCAAGTTGGAAAAAAAAATTTCTGATAAAGCAAAGTTGTGTCCTAGGCTTTTATTTTGTAGAAATTTAAAAAATAGCTTTAAGAATAGTTGGCTGCTGCCAAGTTTTATTATCTTTAAAAAGAGTTATATTTGAATAAATAAAATATGATGAAGTAATATCTTCATCTGAATTGTGGGCAAAATATGGGCTTTGTGGCTCAGTTGTCATTGTACTGCCACTCAACTCTTTTCAGTAGTGAATGAACCTGATGGAGACTGAATCTGCACATTTCAAATTATGAAAAAGTTTTACAGACACTGAAATTCAAAAATAAGAACCAAACTACATATTCATGCCAAATGTCAATAATTTTATGACATCAACTCTCTTTTTCACTTTAGTGCAGATATCTGGGAATTAGCAATGCAAGCAGGGGATTTTCACACATTTTATTTTAACAACCATCCATAAACAAAATAGGGTAAGAGTGGATTTGCAGCTTAACAGCAGAAAACTTTGACTTGAATTTTATCGTTTGCAGCTTAAAATCAGAAAACTCTGCCTTCAATTTTGAAAATTATTGCTAAAAAGAAGATACCATTGTACTCTTCTAACATGTATCATAGAAAATGATGAAAGATAACCTGTTCCAGATATCCAGGCAAAGGAAGACTAGTGAGACTTATAGGTTCCCTTAATGGGGGCAGTTTGTGCGGAAGCTTCTGATCCCAGTATTTCATTGGTGACCTAAGAACACAAAGTTCATTAGAAGGTTGTTCACAAATATACTCATTGTGTGTATATAGGAATATGCAAGAGACAATTACAAGATAAAGTTCACTACTTGTTTTCCTCCCCTGGAGAAAATTATACGAGTGGGAAGATTGGGGCTCCTAAAAGTTTATGGCCATCCACCCACCTGGGTCTCCATCCCTGCCCACCTAGTCTCAGCTTTCTTATTGTTCACAGCAACTATATAAGACTTTATTCCTCAAACTTCTGACTCTTCTAAGGACCCTCTTACCCCCAGGCAGATGCCGTGCTATACACAAAAAGGCCATCAGGTTGGACTTCCTCAGCTGCTGGTCACAAGCAGAGGTACCTCCCACCTGACACCAGTCTCTGCTCACACATTGGATCCTGCAGCTTCTCTCTGGGTATCTTACTATAGCAATTTCTCACTCCCTCTCCCTTGCACCTGGCTTTTCCTTCTTTATTGGGTCCTTCCCATGTATCTGCATGTAAACATCCTCATAATTCCCCCATTAAAAAAAAAAGACAAACCTCCTTCACTTCTTGCATTTCTTCCAGCAGATAACATCTCTTCTTTTTTTATAATTAATCTTCTTCAAGCAGTGAGCTTCCCTAGAGATTGCAAGCTACTACACAAATGCTATCTGTAGATGTGATTTGATCTACATGGTATATTATTTTTAAATTTGAATCAGTCATGAGTAATCTGAACAATTTAAAAAGAAATCTGGTTTCCAGCTCCTTGTGGAAAGGTAAAGCAGAAATGTCTGGCAGTGCATGAGGAGCTGCTGCTCCCTGTAGCCAGGCTATAGGCAGCCTGGTGTGCAGCAGTCCCCACACTGTGATGGCTTCACAGCCAATCTGCTTCCCTCGGGTCCTCTGCCTCCCGCCTGCTGTAGGCATCTGTGTTCTTAAACTCTGGACTACAGGCAAGGCCTTCATTTCCTCATCTTTCATCCACTCTTCGGACCTCTGTGGCTGACTTCCACTCACTTTGCTCGACTGAGCCTTTCTTGCCAACGGCACCCATGAGCTGCTGCCGCTTCAATCTCAAACACTTCACAGCCCTTGACTGCTTGACCTCTAAAGCAGCATTTCAACCTGCTGGTCACACCATCCCAGAGCCTTTCTGCCTCCCCTCCGACGCCTCTTTCACCTCACTGTGGTTCCTTCTCAGTCTCCTGTCTCAGCTCTTGGTGTCTCTCAGGGCGTGGTCCCAAGCCTGCTTTCCCCACATGACTCTTATAGGTGAGTTTAAACAGGCCGCCAAATGTTGGACAGGATTACTCAGACAGCCTCATAACTGGTCTTCCTGCCCCCAACCCATTATCAATACTCCAGTGATGGTCTCACTCCAGAGCAAATTTGATTATGACACTGACCTAACTTACAACCAATGTACTCATATTGCCCTTGAGTCAAGTCCAAATGCTTCGTAGTGGTTTTACTTGACCTCCCAAGCTCTGGCCCTGCTCCCCACCACCAGCCTCACCTTTGCTCCTTTGTCCCTCTTCATGTCACATCCAGCCATGCTGAATTCCTGGCAGTTCAGTGATCCCTGGGCCAGGTTTGTGTGTGGGTCCCTTTGCTTGGAACATGTCCCTCTTTCCCCTCATCTAGCCAAGTCCCACTCTTTATTCTGGCCTTACCCAACAGACAATTCAGTCAGACCTTCGGGCTACACTGTTCCAGAAGGCCAGGCATTTCCCCACCCTAAACTCCATCACATTCTGTTATCAGGTACTTAAAGTTCATCTTACCCTGGACTTCAGGCTTTGGGATGGCAGGGACTAGTCCTGTTCACCATCTCTCTCTCTCTCTCTCTCTCTCTTTCTTTCTCTCTCTCTCTCTTTCACACCCCCCCCCCCACACACTCTCACATATAGATCTCCCCTACCTAATTCCCCAGTATGCTGCATGGAGCACAGAAGAAATTCAATAAATATTTGTGATTTAGTGAATGGTCTCACCTCAAAAATTTCTGGAGTTTTTCTTCACTTTCACAAATATATATACGATTGCGATATTCTGCAGCATAGTTAATGTTACCAGGTACTAGGGCTTCATATCTGAAAAGCCAAAAAACAAACCCCAAACCCCGTACTATATAATTAATATGCAAAACCATTTAAATAAAACATAAAAAATGTTTAATTTTTCTACTTATGCAGCTTGAGGAAGAAATAGAACATTTTTCCAACTAAATGATAGCAACCTTTTGACAAAAATGTTAAGATTGTTATATGAACCACTAGTTCTGGGTACAGCTATCATTCTGTACTTGCAGGAAGGCGAGGACTTGCCTTTGTTGTCCATCTCGGTAGGTCACTGGGCAGTAGCCCTGGAGCTCGGCACACTTGGGGAACCGACTCTTCAGCTCTGACAGCGTCAGCCTTTTGGGAAGCATGTCAGCTGATGGGAGCGCATGGGGTGCTAAGGGAGGCACGTATAATTCTGGGTTCTCCAAGAATTTCTATTAGAAAAAGATCACAGGGTGGTGGGGGGACAGGAGGGAGTGGATGATGAGAAATTACTCAATGGGTACAATATACATTATTTGGGTGACAGATACCCTAAAAGCCCTAACTTGACCACTGTGCAATCTATCCGTGCAACAAAATGACACTTGCACCTCATAAATGTACACCAAAAAAGGGTTACACTAGCAAGACCATTTAAACCAGGAATGCTATGCCAATCAGAAATTCACCCAGGCTCTCCTGTGCTCTCCCCATTTTCAGTAAAAGGAAAAAGACTTATTCGTTTTGAAGAGAAACCAGAGTATCCCTCCCCATTTTCAGTAGTGGCATCTGTTGCTCCTGCACTGTGATAACTTCTCCCCTGACTGGAGGTTCCTTAAACTCCTGACTGATCACATCTACGGTCTCTCCTAATCTCACTCATTCATACAAAAACATTTGCTGCACTCCTATGACATGACGGGCAGTGGAGCATGCCGGCCTGTCTTCCTGTCCTGCCGCATAATTAACCAGTTGGGTGCCCTTTGGCAGGTGAGTTGACTTCTTCAGCTTGGGGTACCACTCTGTAAAATGGAGGGGGTGGGCCAGAGACATGATCTCTAATGTCATTTCAGTTTAAAATTTTGTGTTTACCATTTAAATAAGCAGGAAAAAATGGTGTCTCCTTAATAAAGGGATAAAAAATTCTAATTCTTAGCGGAAAATAAAATGTTCAGAGGCATCTTTGTTTTCATTATTGTTTTCAACCACCAATCTTTTTATATCATCCAATTATGGACATTATAATATCAGAACAAATCTATATTCTGCTCTATTAAACAGAAATATAAGGTGTATGGGAAATTCTAGCAATAGAAAACAATTTAAAGCCCAGGAGACATATGTCAGCTCTTGCTTCATTTCCACTGACTCTGATTTTCCTTCTGCAGCCCCTGAGCTGAATCCCTGGGGTGCCCACCTGTGGGCAGAGCCCTTGATGCTCAGCATCCCAGAACTGGAGTGGCTCACCTTGGCTCTCTCCATCTATTAGGCTGGTCCAGACCAAGGGGCCATCACTGACCTTGGACTTCTGCAATGTTTCCAAATATATCCTGCAGTGCAGTTGCAGGACTGACCACTGAGTTGCCTCACTGGTCCCAGACTCACACTTTCTAATAATGGAGCTCCTGATCCCAAGTTTCTGGGTGTCCCCAGCAATGCCCACCCCTTCCTATTTGACAAATTCCAAGATAAGGCATTTTCTTTCCTTAGTAAATTTTTGGAGTTAGGAACAAACTTACATTCAGTTTTTCCTGAGAACTCATTTTATAATAGTGCCCCCTGAACTCTGCTGCAAATTCCAAGGAGTCCGTTACAGAGCAATCAAGTAATTCATTTGTTTCTGCCAGGCTGACAGGGCAGAACTGTCCAAATTCTCCCAGGCGAGAAATCAGCTCTTGTGGTGTGATACATAACTTGTCAATGCAGGCCGCTTTTCCTGGTATTAACATATTAACTATTATTTTATTTTTTTCATAGAAAATACAATGATTTAAAAAATTAAAATAATTTCACCTATACAGCCTTATACAAGTACATACAAATTATAAATTCCAAATAATAGAGTAAAAAGTAAAAGTTACTATTCACACCTCCATCCTCCAAATCCAACACTTCTGAGAGGTAATCACTGTTGGGTTTATACCCTTTGTAGTCTTTTTTCTATACATTTGCATATATTCTTTTTTACATATAGTATACTTATGCCACTATACTGTAAACATTATTCTGCAACTTGCTTGTATCAGTTAGTTATGGTCTTTGACATCTTTCCATATAAGTTTACATAATTTACCTAATTCTTTTTAGTTTATAAATATTATTCCACTGTATAAATATATTATAGTTTACTTGACCACTTATCTATTGATGAATGTTTTGGCTGTTTTAGTTCTTAGCTATTATAAACTATATATATGTTATAAACAATACATATACACACAATTTATATATATGTGCATGTGAGTGAGAATACATACCCACTTACACACATGTGTAAATTTGCTACATATTTTAAAAATTTCTATGGGATAGATTTCAGGAAGTTCAAATAGTTTGTTGACATGATGTTACTCACACAAACTTCTCCTTGTGCCACCCAAGAGAAGGCAAAAGTGACTGGTTTTACCCTAAAGAATCTATTTTAAAAACAAAGAACCCAAGTTCCTTTAAAAGGCAAGTTAAAGAGTTTTTCTCTCCAGGGGCAGCACCCTATAATCTTTCACTTTAAATTTCTCCAACCAAATAGGATGGCCCTTCCCTACTAAGTGGGGTACATAAAGACTACAAATGGCCACATGTCAGCTTAGGTCAAGTTTTGCCTTCAAATGTCTTATAGAATAAACTTGAGGTTTTTAGAGGCTTTTGGGTTTTGGAATCACTGGCCAGAGGTGTGGACCTCACCAATCTGCCTGCCTCTAAGGAGAAGGAGGCTGGGGGAGTCCAGGAGATGAGGTGCCCTGATACTAACTACTCTCCCCACCTCCCCAAAAGGCCAGACTTAATCCTGAAAAGGAGATGGGTGGGAAGCCATGCCCAAAGAGGTTTGCATTATGCAATTTTGCTTTTAAACACGGGGTGGGAGGAGGAGGAAGAACATGCACAAAATAAAGGATCTTTTATTAACTGGCACTCCTTTAAGCAATTGTAGCCCTCCTTCAACAAAGCAGACATTTAAAACCATTGGCTTATTGGCTGTCATCCTCCATTCACCTCTTGAAAGCAAAGAATCATCATGGTGTCAGCACTATTCCCAACAGGTCTTTAAGAGGAAAATCAATGATAGTACAGTATTTTTCAAATGGTCAAATCTAAGACTCAACAGAGTCAACAAAGGTCAATTAGGAACCCCAACTGTACCTCTGAGTCCCACAAGAAAGGACACCAATGACGCATGCTGACCCTATCATCAGGTTCTGGTCTTCTCTGAAGAGTTCAGAGTCCCAGTTGAAACTCAGAATGCCAGACATCTCATGAATGTTTTTGTACATCTTTCACAGAATTAAGAGAAGGCTTTCTAGGGTAGCATTACTTGTCTTAAAACAAAATGACTTTGAAACTTACCAAATCTCACTACAGAAAATTCTTGTCACCTAACATTCCCAATTACCCTATTGATCTGATCATGAATCCGATTGTGAATTCCTTCACTGCATCATGTATCATGTACATCATTGGAGGCCCTGGGGTGGACTGATCTGACATGACTCAGTGGTATTCTGATCCCTGCCTGGTGGTGTTCCTTCCTTGTGTAACACCCACCCCTGTGTGACAGATGGACCCAGTCACTTGCTTCTAATAAACAGAATATGGCAAAAGTAATCAAATGTCACTTCCAAGATTAGTTTGCTGTTATGGGCTGAACTGTGTCTGCCAGAAAGAGATGCCAAAGTACTCCCAATACCTATGTTGTGACCTTTTTTAGAAATAGGATAGGATAAATAGACACTGACAGACACAGAGAGGAGAATGACATGTGAAGACACAGAAAGACACACACAGAGTGCCATGTGATGACACAGGAGGAGAACGGAGTGATGTGTCTACACACCAAGGAACACTGAGGATTGCTGGCCAACACTGGAACTAAGACAGAAGCATGAAATAGATCTTCCCCTAGAGTCTTCAGAGAGAGCATGGCCCTGCCAACACTTTGATTTTGGACTTTCTAGCCTCCAGAACTGTGAGAAAATACGTTTTTGTTATTTAGGACACCAAGTTTGTACACTTTGTTATAGCAGCCCTAAGAAATGGAAACAATTACAGAAAATTGTCATTTCAGTCTGGCTAGCCCTCTTTCTTGCCTTTTCAACTTGTTCACTTGATAAAGCAAGCTGCCGTGCTGGAGAGGTCCACCTGGTCAGGAACCCAGCGCCAACAGCCAGCAAGGAACTGAGGTCCTCAGCCCAATAACCCTCAAGGAACTGAATCTTACCTACACAGCGAGCATGGTAGTGGATTCTTTTTCAGCTGAGCTTTCAGAAGAGACCATAGCCCTGGCCAACATCTTGATTGTAGCCTTGTGAGAGACCACTCTGCTAAACTGTGTCCAGATTCCTGACCCATAGAAACTCTGTGTGTGTGTATGTGTGTGTTGTTTTCAGTTGCTAAGTTTTGATTAATGTGTTATGTAGCAATAGATAACTAACACATTATTCTATCTGTTGTTTATGACACAGATGAAAAGGCTAAGAAACTCCAATATTCATTTCCTACAAAGAATATTACACTACTATAGTACTATAGTAATATAATATATTAGTACTATAGAACAATACTATATAGTATTATAATATGTAGTGTTATAATATACTATAAGGTACTACAGTATTATATTAATAATACTATGTATTCATAGGTTGCTCTTTAGCTTAGATGTGCTGAACCTTACCAATCTGGACAGTGTAATTTAGAATCACATAATTTCAAGTTTTAAAAGACACTTATATGTTTCTTTTTGTAATTCTCAGGATATTCTTGGTGACATCTGGCAATGTCTACATATCCTATGTTGGAATGTGGCAGAATGAGGAAGTATCTCTTTATATTTTAGCCATGGCCTTGCACCATTTCATTGGTCAGGGTAAACCTTGACCCGATGGGCAGGATTACTTGAACAGCATACAAAAGGAAAGGCAGCATGAAAAAAAATGAACTTCAAGCAAATAGGTACAGGCTGGATTATTCATTGGAAGCTGGAGCAGAAGAGAACAGGACAGGCTTCAATTCGATTAAACTGTCTGAGGCAGAGACAAGGCACTAGAATGATGCAGTGGATGCTCTGGTACCCTATCCAGGTTCTTCTGCAGGGCTGATGTACCCATTCCTGGCTTCTGGGAACAGTGGCACTGATGGCTAACAGCTGAACTGGGATTTCCCCTTTGCCACAGGTTGTACAAGTTATCCTTCCCCTCCAGGTGGCCTGCGGTCAATGATAGACTGATGGGGGATACAAAGCCTGGACCCTCCCCTCAATTTGGGAAATTTTGAAGGTCCATCCCAGCTCTAGTATTTCCCTAAAGGATCAGCTAAGGGCTCTGTTTCCACTACTCTGCAGGTTAGTTTCTCCCTCTGCCCAATTCTACCTTTCTCCTGCCTACAGGTATATCTCCTGATCTGAGGTCCCAGAGAAAGTACTGGATGCCTAGTTACATTTGAATTTCAGATAAACAATGAATAGTTTTTAGTATATGTTGTGTGATATTTAGAATATACTTATACTAACAAATCACTTGTTGTTTATCTGAAATTTGAATTTAACTGGGTGTCTTGTATTTTTAGTTGCTAAATCTGCCAACTCTGCTTCTGAAAGTATTTCTTCCTGGTAAAGCTTCTGCACATGACTTTTTTATCTTGAGTCTGTTTCCAGGGAACCCAATCTAAGACAGGGAGGGTGAAATAGAGTAACAGAAAGGGGAATGAGGCACATTTTTTACTTTCAAAGTCTGCTTTGGCATGTTTAACTAATGCAATGCTATCCAGAGCTTATCGAGAATGGGTTTCTAGAAACTCAATTCTCCCTTCTCTTGCACTCTTATTTTCCTGTCTTATAATCCTCAAGTGAAAACAAATTCCCAATCTGTAGACAAACAGGAACCAGACATACTGGTCATGCCAAATAATGAAGCAAGATAAATGAAGCAGTTATCAGAATCCTCACTTCATTTTTCCTTGTACAAGGTTCTCTTATCATTTTGCTCCCACGTACCTCATCATATCTTCTCTGTGGTTTCCCAAGTTAAACAAAATCATTAAATAGATGTTTGTGAGACCCCTACAGATAACTTCTCATTAGTCATCACCCTTTTCAGAGATATCAGAGTAGGTAACTTTTCTCCTATTTTGTGTATTTTTGGAGAAAATCAAGAAACTATTTAATAGGACTATATAATCAAACATGTTCTTCCATGAATTCCAAATAGAGATCAACAATCATTTTAATGCTCTAGTTTTTTTCTTATAGACTAACATTTATAGCATACCATAACGAATGTAAATGGTAAAAGTAATTTTAATGCTGGATTCCTAAACAAAATTTTGCCAAGTGTCCCTCCACAGACTACTGGCCCCATATAACTAATCCGAGCATTCTGGAAAATAGCTTATGTGGCATTCCAAACACTATAAACCCTTCTAATAAGAGATCATGCATTATTTTTACATCTTAGGTTCACATAGGCATTCAATAAATGATAGCTTCAGTAGCAGCAGTCATTTATTAGAACAAATATGCTCACATGTCTTAGTCTGTCTGGACTACTATACCAAAATACTATAGACTGGGTAATTTATAAACAGCAGAAATTTGTGGCTCACAGTTTTAGAGGCTGGGAAGTTCAAGATCAAGGTGCCAGCATATCTTGTGTCTGGTGAGGTCCTGTTCCTCACAGATTACACTTTTCACATGGTGGAAGGGACAGACAGGCTCCCTCAAGCCTTTTTTATGTGGGCACATATCCCATTCATGAGGGCAGGGCACTCGTGACCTAATCACCTCCTAAAGGCCCTATCTGTTAATACTACTACATTGGAGATTAGGATTCAACATATGAATTTTAGGGAGAAACAAACATTCAGACCATAGCATCACAATAATTGGATAGTACTATAGGCTTACATTTAAATTAAGATTGTCAGGACAAATGCTCAAATTGAATACATTACAGTAACACGAGTCAGGCATGTTTAGACTTTAATTCATATTTTATTCTACCTTTTTAAATGTTTTCTCACCTTCTTGTATTCTTTCCAGGTATGTCTGCATATATTTATTCACCATTTGAACTTTCTTAATGATTTCATTCCAAACCCACCATTTGCTGTGAAATCCATCAATCACATACCAGTTATGATGCTGTTCTTGATAAAATTGCCTAATCTCACCAATATTTTTGTGGTACTTGGCATTCTTGACAGCTATAATTTGTGTACTATTGTGCAATGGATAAGGGAAACTAATAGAGAAACAGAGAAGGAATGGAAAAAGCTGTTAAAAACATACTTTTTTCTTCCTAGATGATTAAAGTTCATTCCTTTGTTGTTTTCATCATGGTACATTACCTTTGCTCACTTTTTTTTTCCAGGTGCAATCTTCTGAAAATCTCCTTGGAAGGCACATCCAACTCAAAGATGATCATGGGAATGATTGACCTAGCATTGAAGAGATTGACTTGATGTGCAGTTACAGGATATCCATCGATGACAACACTAACAAGGAGAAATGTTAAAATAAAAAACCCACATTTCTTGTTCTCTCATGCTTCCCTCTGCCTTCCAGAACGAGTCTATCTCTTCAGGAGCAGTCCCATGCTTTTGCTTTTGTAACTCGACTCATCTGCTTCACAGGTTGCCCTCTACATCTCTGCATCCTGAACCTCAGTTATTTTTAACCTCACGAGCCATGAGGTGGGCAGTAAACAAACACACAGACACAGCTGGGAAGGTGGAGGTAGGGGAGAGCTCCGAATTCATACACACTTAGCATCGCAGAGCTAGGTTTTGGCAGAATTCAAGAGATAACACATATAATACCTTGAACATTGTGTTCAACTGGTGCTATTAATCTAAGCATGGATGAAACAGTAGGAAGAATACAGGTCTTAGAGGCAGAGAGACTTAGATTTGAAACCTAGTTTGAACTCTCTGAGATTCAGTTTTCAGTAAAATAGGGGAAATGATATTAATAAGATATTTAATCTTATTTTAAAGATCAGAGATCAGGTATGTAAAGCCACTAGAACAGGGCTTGGCACATATTAGGTGTGCAATAAATAATACCTTAGTGAGGGATTAAGCAGATATGGGAAAAACTGTGTTCTAAAATTGCTTTTGTAGTAAAAGGTCTGTGAGGAGGCTGGGGCTGCAAAAGGGGAGATGGAAAATCGGTAAGAGGAGCCCTAGCAGATCTGCGTTGGGACCAGTCCATCAGGACTCATGATTTATGCCTCTGAGCAGAGGTGACAAAGAGAATTTAAGTTAGTCCAACAGTTTGAGATAATGAGATTGTTACTGTCACACTGAGAGGAAGAATAAAGGCTGTCCATAAATTCTGGAGGAGGGGGCCCCCAAGTCAGGACACTCGCTAGGAGGTGGGAGCAAGCTGTGCAAGCTGGCTGGCAGTCCTCAGGGGCTTGTTTGGCATAAGTCACAGACACCCTCCCTCAGTGCTCTCCAGCTAAGTCTCTAGACACTAGTGTTAAATTGCATGGCAGAGGGAATTATAAATTCACAGAGCGAGGCTGGCCTAACAGAGAATATATGAGGGTGCCATTGTGGTTTCTTTAAATAGAGAGCAGCTCAACTTCTTGAGCAGTGATGGGTCACTGAGTAACCCTTAGGACTCAGGAAATTCAGGGTGAATGAGCAGTCCTTGTCCTGGTATTAAGATGAAAAAAAAAAACAAAAAAAAAAAAACACCAAAAAAACCTTTTGACTCAACCAAGGTCCCTGCACTGAGGTCCTTCCTACACAAAGCTGAATACCAGGGAGCAGGTGGCTCAATTTGTATAAGTTCCAGAACTTCCTCTGGGGAAAAAGTCTGACACCCCAGAATCTGCTCCCCTATAACTGAAATTGGGAGAATTGTTCAAGGATTTGATTAAGGGCCAGTGGTAAGGAAGGGAAAGAAGGCTCTTACTAATAAAAACAACTTTAAATAAATTGGGGTGGGGGTGTGGAGGTGGGTCTCTAGGTCAGTGACCTGTGCTCAAACCCAGGGCCGCAGGCGTCACTGGGGAGGGCTTTTATAATGGGTGTGGCCAGTGGCTGTGTTCGGGGAGCACGGCTGAGCAGAGGAGCGTGAGCTGGAGAGAGCTCAAGCACACAACACTCTTGTCCAAATATGGCTTCAAGGGAGGGGCGCTGCTGCCTGTGCAGAGGGTGGGCCAGAGAGAACATCTAACTGGACCAGCACCATCTGAGGGGAGGAGGAGGGCAGCTCTTCTGTCACTCCATGGGGCAGTGAGAAGTCTACTAGGGTGAGCCTCCTTTGTGGACTGTGTGAGCCTGGAGGCTTTTGGACAGCTCAGGCATTGCTGGAGGGAGTGAAGTGTTACTGCCCGCTAGCTAATCTGCCATGTGAGTACTCAAGCCAAGTTGTAGCTTGGCAGGAAATTAAAATATGTAACCATATAGGTGTCCAGAGTTTGTAGGTCACATCCTTTACAAGAGCTTTAAACCCCATTTAAGATAATGTTTTAAATTCCTAGTGAGCCATTTCTTGAAAGATTTATCCCCCTCTGCCCCTCCTCCCACCCCACTCACTCACCCTGCAATATTGCATACGCTTTCCATCAGAGAAAGTTCTAAGGCTTGAATAGCCAGTTCATCAGGCGCCGTCATTCCTTTATGAAGATGCCAATTTAACATCAGTGCCAGCTCTGTTTCTGGGTGGTGGTTTAATATATAACGCAAACTGTCTCCTATTGACAAACGCTTTAACCCATATTCACTTGCAATTTTTTTGGCAACTGAAAAACATAAAACTTTAAACTCATTTCATTTCACAAATTCACCAGTTACCCTTAGTTTTAGACTCTAAGATCTAAAACTAAGACTTGAACAGCAAGCTAATCTTTACATTCCTCCATGAACTTTTGAAAATTAAAATCTCCACGTTACCGAATGAACTGTCAAAGGTCAGTCATTATCAATACTTCAGGTATGCGCCTGATGGATCTGGTTAATGAGCTAACTCTGTGATTTTTTTTCCCCCACAACCAAACCAGTGTTTAAGGTTTTCTTCCTTCTGCCTGAGGCAGCAAAATTTTTGAGAGCTTTGCAAGGCATTTTATGTGTTTTCGATATTTGGTATTATGCCCCAAATAACAATAACACTGTTGTTTCCCTGGATTGTACATTCCCCTGTCTGTCCATTTATGTACTCCATGCCGCAATCAGGACAGCATAGTCTATACAGTGAGGTCTCAGTGAATCCTCTAGGAGATAATTTTTAAAAATTATGATGGCATACCTGACATTTTAATAGTGATTTATATCTTATGAGGAATTTTTCATCTGTGACCTTGTTTGATATTTTCAACCATTCCATCAGATGGGTGGAATGGATATTGAAATTCCAATTTTATAGATGAGGGGAACTGAAGCCCACTAGAACAGAAGGATTTGTCCAAGTCACACAGACGTTGCCATTGGCTGACTGAGGACCCAGATTGGCTTCTCCTAAGTGAGACCATAGACAAACGGCTTCCAGTAACCACTAGATGTGGGAGTGCTCTGTTGTCTTTATGCCTTGCCTGAGCATTGTTTGGAGACAGCCATGGGTAAAGGATTCTGACAGCCCATCTCTTCCTATGAGGAATGTGCTTAACTGACCAGGGACCACCCAAAAGGGAAGCCCCTGTGAGAGCTACAGAGCTCTTAATCTCAGCTTTCTACAAATACTGGAACTAGACCAGATTTTTTTTAAAGTTCTAAAAATAATTAAGCTTTGAAATTTGCCATCTTGTTTAAAAATTGACTGACATTTCAGCAAAGAAATGAGAAATCATATTGTTGTGTCTACATTTTCGCCTTTTGCTCTGCATGTGGAATCTTAATATGAATGTCAATGTTCTGCTGTTTAGGGGAAATACCATTAGCTTTGTGAACATTTAGAAAACAGCTATTATAGACTCTTTTGTCATCTTAAGAAGTTCAAAGGGCAAAACAAACTTTCCATCTGAAGAGCTGGAACACAAAACTCTCCTTTATTATTCTTGGTGGCAAATTAATCTTTGACCTTCTCTCTCCCCTTCATTCTATATTCAGTGAGTCGTTAAGACTTACTGTTTTCCTTTAACATATATCCACATCTATCCTTTCCATCCTGTTCTCGTGACCAACCACTGTTCTTGTTATCATGTCATCTTGAAATATCACAACCAATCTATTTTGGGACTATTTGCCTTAAAAAAAAAAAAACAAAAAAACCCCCTACAGCCTAAAGTTAAACATAATTCAAACATTACCAGAATATGATTTATCAAACACCTTTTTCAGTAATGACTAAGACAATCGATTTTTTCTTTTTAAACTATTAATGTAGTAGAGTATATTTATAAAATCGTTTAATACAATTTTTATGCTAACACAATCTTGTAATACATTGTTACAGTCAGTTTTATAATTTTTATTTAGGATATTTGACTGTAATTACAAATATTGGTTTGTAATTTCTTTTCTTGTTATCTTACTATGTTTTGATGTCAGAGTTATGTTAATTCCAAAATGGATTTGCATTCTTTGTATCTTTTTGATTATATGGCCTATATTCTTTAATAAAAGAAAGAAAAGAAAAATAAAATGGGAAGCTCACTGTCTTTTCCCCTGCTATGGAAGAGATTATAAAAACACAGACATGATCTCTTGAGCTTTTAATTTTTTGAAAGTTTGATATCATTTTTCTCTAAAATCATTCGATCCTTTTTAGGAGCTGGGTTATATTTTTCGATGCTTTTTCTTCAATGGTTATTGGTCTATTTTGGTTTTCTATCTCTTTTTGAGTCAATTTTGATAGTCAGTTTCCTGAAGAAGTGGCACTAGTTTTCAGGGGTTCCTTTTATGCTTGAGGAAAACAAAGGCAAACACACACTCACCTGTAGTTTTCCCAGATTTTGGAGGCCCCACAATTACAATCTTAAGGGGCACAGTAGGCTTAGGTTTGGGTTGGCGGATATATTTGATTGGGTTCTTCATAAATTTCTCTTTAGTTTCCTTACTAGATAAAAAATAAATATACTGACGATGAATCACAGGATAAACTGGATTCTCTGCATTTTCAACTGGCCTGATTGTCTCTCCTTCACTTAGCTGCAACAAATACACAATTGCATTTGAAAGTTAGTTTTGATTTAAACAGCCTTTCTCCCAAAGACATTTAAAAAAATTTGTAAAATAAGAAACAATTTTTTCTTATAGAATAATAAAACTAATTATAATCAAATATTAATATTAGATAACTGTGGAAAAGTACAAATTATTTTCCACTCACATGTAGTCAATGTAATATTTCTTAACTGGCTTTCGGTTTATGACAGTTATAGTTCTTCTACTTCCTTTATAATATCAGTGTGTGCTGAATATTTCTGCCAAGGGGTGTGAGGTTGTTTGCATTTATTCATAGGCCAATTTATCTTCACAAACAGGTCCATTCCTAAGGTGGTGCTATGGATTGAATTTTCTCTCCCCCACCCCTCAATTCATATGTTGAAGCCCTGGCCCCCAAAATGGCTGTATTTGAAGATAGGCCATGACAGATGTTGAAGGTCAGTGGCAGTGTCAACATCACCATTCTTGGGCTGGAGTGAAGTTCATGACTGGAAGTAAATGCTGGAGACAAGGGGGAACTCAGGCGTGAGTGGGGGTCTCTGCTCTGTGTCATATAGTTGGTAATCAAAGTTGAAAGTTTAATGATTCCATTTCAAATTTCCAAGTATTTTTATAGCTAGAATACTACATGATTCTTACTGTCTTTGATATTATCCGGTCTTCTTCCTAGACACACCTTTAAAAAAAATAAATAAGGGAAGAACATGGCTTTCAGGTACATTTGCTGAAATTACCTTTACAGGGTCCCAATAGCCAAATGAGCTTGTATACTTATAGGTATAGTTGAGCATTTTCTGGGCAATGTGTGCCGATATTGGATAACATTTCTCAAAAATGCTTGCACGGTTTTCCACCAGTGGTTTCATTCTCAGATTCAATATATACTGTACAATGTGGATTTTCCGAGTTCCATTAATAAAAATTATTGGTATCAAAAACTTATCCAAATCATCCTGATGAGAGAAATAATAAAGCCAAATATATTTAGTGGGAAAAAGGCTGGTAGTATTCAGTCACAACATATAAATACTGCTGGTGACTGACTACTTCAGCTTAGAAAACAAATAGCTTCCAAGAGGCTGTGGTTGGTAGCTACATTTACTCTGACCCTGTGTGTGTTCTCTTTTTTGGAGACAGGGTCATAGGGTCTTGCTCTGTCCCCTCAGCTGGAGTGCAGTGGCATCATCATAGCTCACAGCAACCTCAAACACCTGGGCTCAAGCGATCCTCCTACCTCAGCCTCTCGAGTAGCTGGGCCTACAGGTACATGCCACCAGGCCCAGCTACCATGTTGCTCTTGATTTGTGGACTTGTTTTCATAATTCTTTAAGTGGTACAGACAAAAGGGAATACAGCCCTAAAACATGCATTTCTGTTGAAATGTTTAAAAGAAGGCATAAGCCAAATTGCTTTTGTCTCATTCTCAAATGTTACTTTTTGAATGATGAAAACTGAACAAAAAGTAATACCTGTATATTTTGAAAATTATGCAAATCTGCTTCAAATTTCTCTCCCAGTTCACCTCTCAGGCGTTCAATTGCTTCACTTTCCTGTTCATCTTCCTCAGTCATCTCTTCCTCATCTTTTGGAAACTCCTCTTCAAGGATGTTGTCAATATCATCTTCATCTTCTTCAGCCTCCTCTTCACTAATTTCTTCATCATCTTTACTAGAACTCTAAGGAAGAAAATATTCCCTTTTACTATATACATATAAAATATGTAACAAATGCTGCTGTTAACCAATCATCTGGAATGTTTTGTAATAACCAGATATTGGTTAGTATTGTATCACAACATTCATCTAGTAACCCAGTAAGGTTTTAAATATTAATATCTGGTATCCAGAAATTTAATACCTTCAAGACTCTGACATCATAGTGATACCACAAGTAAATGAATAGACAAGATATTAAATACTGCTTATGTCTATGATTGCCAAAATGTTACATGATTTTGATGGTCAAATAATGCAGTTCAAAGAGTATAAAACTAGCTGTATTAACTGGGACAAGATGAGTTTCCTTACCTGTAAAATGGGAATAATAAAGGTGCCTACCTCACAGTGTTGTTGGGAGCATTAAAATTAGTTAATACACGCAAGGCCCAGAGAAAAGTGTCTGGCACATGGTAAGTATTTGAATGATTGCTATTATTGCTGTTATGTGAGTATAGCTATTATTGTCATCTTGTGTAATGCACTGTACTAACAGGAGAGTAAATGCCATTCAGGAGGCTACAGCCAATTTAAGGAAACAAGAATAATACATAAATGATTATTAAAGACCACACCAGGATATTGGTACTAAGTTGTGTTGTATAGGCTTTAAGTGCTATCGTTCACTTTGCATGAAACTGAACCTTAATATTTATCCTCCTGCACTGCCTCCACACTGTTCCATGTCTCCGTTAGAGCACTGCCCTCCAGTCTGCAACCTGGGAGTCATCTTAAACCTGGGAGTTAGCTTGTCTCCTCACTCTCCATCCCTGCCCATCCAGTTACCAAGGATTGTCATCTTAACACCCAACTCTCTCCTTTCCCAGACCCTCTCCACTGTCTTATTATCTCTTGCCTGCAATCTTCTGATTAGCTGGCTATTCCCTAATCTTTCTGAATGACTGGGCCTTTGGTTCCTTGAAAGGTGCCTGGAGCTGAGATTTGGACTTGTGGGTGCAGGGGGAGGATGAGGGCACAAGGGCCTGTTCCTACTCCTGCCCAGGCTTCCTTTTCCTCAAAAGGAGCTTGGCCATGGGGCGGGGGTTCTCACTTTTGATGCCTTTTAAAGAATTTTGAAATCATTTGGTCCTCTTACTATTTTCCCTTTTTATTATATTTTGACTTTTTTTTTTAATCCTGAGATTTCCTTTTGTAGGATTATTGCAATTATGGTGGGATGAGTCCACACTACAAGCTGGGGACATCTCAGTTCCAGATGAAATTGGGGTCACTTCTCTGGCACTACTTTTTGGCCCTTCTAACTTTTTTTACAAAATTAAATTATATAATTTTAAGAAAAAACTCATTTTTGTTTCAAAGAAATCAAATTTTATAGCGTTATATAGGGTAAAATGTGGAACTCTCTCTTCACATTCCATCTCTATTTCTACTCTCCTACTTGGAAATAATTTTGGTTAACAATTTGGTCAGACTACTTTTGGATGTTTTTCTATATACATCTAATTATATTTTATTTTAAACATAAATGGGATCATTTTATTTCCTACACCTTATTTTTTTAAAATTAGCAATATACTTAAAAATAATAAGCTATATGTTGTGGTATGGAAAGAAATTTAATAGCCATATAGTATTTCATAGTATCACAGTTTATTTGACCATTTTTCTATTTTAAAAATGTGTTTTTTCCTATAGAATCCAGTTTAGAAATTAACAAAATAAACAGTAAAAAGAGCCACTTTTGACCCTTGTGATAATTTGATTTCTCTTGCCCACTAGTGATGAGAAATCTAGCTAACTGACATTATTCCTCATCTCTTTTCTCTTCTGTTCCCAGTTTTAGTTATATTTTTATTCTTAATTTTGCAATTGAATGCTTGCAACTTTAAAAACTATCCCCAAACCTCTATTTATTGAGTTGTCCTCTTTAGGCTTAAGTCTTGATTTCCTATCAAGAGGATGTTCTTCCTCTGCCTTCTAATTCTCCCTCTCTCCAGTCTCCAAATTTTTGTCTCATATTATTACATTTACATTTCTGTCCTATAACGCTAGTTCAGTATTTAGTGCTTCATGTAGAAATTGGTTCCAAAAATTGAAAGTAGACAGGATTGCAGTGTTTTCCAGCACCAGAGAGGGAGCCAGTGCGTGTGCAAGGCAAGGTCGGCTTCCAGCCCCAGCCTGAGACTGAGCATCCACAAGATGGCGATATTTTCCTATGAAATTAATGCAAGTAGTCACTGGGATGTTGAAGTCAGACAGCAAAGGCAATGATTTTGTTAAGGCAGGAAGACAAACCTGGGAAGCACGTTATCTGCATGTGATTTCCCAGTAAGTTTTAAAAAGATGAGTCATGGAGCTGCATATTCTGCACAAAGAGGCAAATGGGGAGAAATCCCCTGGATCTGTGGATGAGAGCAAGCTCAGGGTGTCACCTGGAGGTCAGCGTGGATTCGAGTCAGAGTGTCACATCAACTGATGGTAACAGTCCCAATAAACGATCCCTGAGATGCTGTATGTTGTTAGCATTTTGTTGTCTAAGGTAGTATTAATTGCGAGATGTATCGCAAGGAATTGGAAAAAAATAAATACATATGCTGTTTTAGTTTTTAATTCATCAAAAATCTCAGGAGTTGTGTTCCAGAAGTTTGTACAAATTAATTGTGTGGGATACATAGCCAATTTTATAAAAGATTAAGTCTTAGGAGAGCCAATTTACAAAATCTTATTTAACCTATAGCTATAAATATTGAATCCTTGATTGCAAAATAAGAAGAAATCACTCCATTCTAATGTTAACAAATGGAAAAATTATAAAGATCATTTTAATTTTATCCTGAAAACTAATGCTTAAGAAAAAAGATTTAACTAAAGAATAGCAAAGGAAGAGAATTAAAGTATTATTAATCAGGAAAACTATTAATTGATTTTTCCCATTCAACATGAAAAACCTAGGCTCATAGAGGCTAAAAGGAACTTGCTCAATGTTATACGACCTTAATAAAACAACTGTAAGTTGAGTGTCTGCCTGTGTCAGCTCTCTGCTAGGTACCGGAGAGCCAGCAGTGAACTGAGTCAGTGAACATTGGACAGAGGACACCAGTTTAGGTCTGCTCATCCTCCAAACCTGGACTCCCTTGTTGCTGAGACATTTGAAGTGCCTTAGAAGGGGACCGCTAGGATTTCTCAAGGGCTTAGAGTAGTTAACTATACTTGACTCCAGGTTAGGATGCCTGTCTTTTTGATCCTAAACATTAGCATGACACCTTGAACAGAGTAAATTTTCAGAACATGTTTGATATCGGAATAAGCCTTAGAATAGGGCCAGAGATGTCTGTAAATTTTCTTCGTGGCTGATTTGTCAGTATCTGAGACACTGTTAGCCACAAGTCTTAATTAATGTTTGCTGATGGACCGACTGAATGAATAAAGTCCAAGGTAAATGATGAAGAGGGTTCTTATTCTTAGATGGTGTCGTAACTTTCTCTGTCTAATGGTTTTGGATCTACTTTTGATTGTAAATCTTTTGTTTTGGTAAAGCAGCAATTGCTTCGGCCTCTCTTCTGCAATGCTTCATGCCCACAGTCACAACTGCGTTGCATCAGCAGTCCTCCGTGCAGACGTCCCACATGTCCACACCAGGGCGGCATATGGTGACACTTGTAGCTAGTTCCATTTTTGTATTCCTCTTTTTTTCTTCCTGCTGTTTGGCTGGATATTTTTATGTAAATGGAAATCAGATTACAGGAGGGTCAGCCTTGAAAAGATGCTACAGAGGTGTCATAAACCAGAAGGAAAAGGAAGAAGGCAGGGGCTATGCTATCATTTGCCTTGGTTACGAGAATGACTGTGTATATATGAGCCTCAGGTTCTTTATTGAACAGCTTGTCTAGTCACACATCGTCTTCAACTTCTGCACCCTTGAGTTGCTTGGCTGTAGCACTTGTGTAGGTTAGGTCTGCTCGGGAATAGCTCCTTTCTAAATAAAACAAAATCCGTGATCTGCAAAGTTTATCAGCAGATACCAAGAAGGTGCTGCATTCAGGGCAGGGGTCTGACCCTGAGGTTCACAGGCTCTGCCCCATTCCATTCCTTACCCTGAGTGAATCAGTGTTTTAACTCCAGCACAACTTCACAGGCTCTGTCTAGCCTCACCCAAGCTCCCAGCCTGTCTCCCTATGGCACTGGCTGGAAGTGTGAAAAGAAAAGATGAGAATCCCAGAGAAGCATAGTTCAATGCTGTATTATATTTTACATTAGATTATTTAAACACCTTTAGTGGTCTTTTCTTTAAAAAGTGTTCATTCTTCTGATTATAAAAATAATAGGTCATTGTAAACAGTTATGAAATACCAAAAAGTGGAAAGAAAATAAAAGGTGTATATATAATGCTTTTTTTAAAAAAATTTATGTACTTACCTCCCCTTTCTTTTTTCTATCTCTCTCTGCCATAAGTTCAGCCCTTCTTTTAGCAATCATATCTTCCTGTTAAAGAAAGAGACATTTAATAATTTTAATGGAGAATGGTAACACTTACTTTCTATGTATTCATGTATTTTTCTCCAAAGTGGAAATATTAATAACATTGGGGTGGAAGGATGGCAAAGTTTGCAGGAAAGGATGCAATGATGGTAATTATGTTGCTTGCATCCTCCTGCCTCTGAACCTCTTGATCAGCTATTTACCGCCAGGGCATAAACAGCACTTAGAGTCAGTCCCTCTTTCCACAAACTTTATAACTTCTTTTCAAAATTTATTACTCATTTGGTGGCAGGAAATAGGGAAATACTTTGGAGGTAATTTGTTGAAAACATTTATTATACTATTAAATTCAATAGCCCAACAAACCTAAAAATACACATGTCCATATGAGGAAAGCATGTGTGCTTGGGATATCCTCACAGACATGGTGTGTAGACAGCCAGTCTTTCCAGGGTCCTCTAAATCTAATGCAATGGATCCTTTGCCATGTCTCCCAGGTTTGCATGAACACTAATCAGCTTCCCTGGGGTTTGGGCCTTGTTGACTGAAGACCCTGCAAACTGGAGTCCCTTTAAATACCGGGAGAACAGAGCTGCCTGAGGACATGCTCTTAGGGTTCTGGTCTAGGCCAGCAGGACCTTGCTGCTTTCATCTGGTAATTGTTGAGTACATTTCCTGAGGACTTATACCTTAGGCAAAGAAATAGTTATAGGCATTCAAGAAGTATTTGTAGATAGAATTATAAAACTGAATTAAATGAAATTCATTTAGTTTATGAGCCCCCGTAGAGATTCTATAGCTCTTAGAGAGTGAGAATTTACAAACGCTTCTAGTATTTCTTTTTTTAAAACATAGTTTTACCATAGGTTCTTTAAATGTGGATCTGTGAAAACAATTTCCTTTGTGTTTTGATAATACATAACGACCACTCTATACACCCTAAAAATGCAAACTATACACAATAACACCCCTGTATATTCTGAGTCTACTTTTCCTCTGCTCCCTTTACTCAAAGAAGTAGTCAGTGAAGTTTAACTAATTATTGAATGTCTAAACAGATGCCAGCACTGTCCTGAACACTATAATATTTACTCTTTCTTTTCTTTCCTTTTTTTTTTTTTTTTTTTTGGGACTGAGTCTCGCTCTGTCACCTGGGCTAGCGTGCCCTGGAGTCAGCCTAGCTGGCAGCAACCTCAAACTCCTGAGCTCAAGTGATTCTCCTGCCTCAGCCTCCTGAGTAGCTGGGACTACAGGCATGTACCAGCATGCCTGGCTAATTTTTCCATTTTTAGTAGAGATGGGGGTCTCGCTCTTGCTCAGGCTTGTCTGGAACTCCTGACCTCAAGGGATCCTCCTGCCTTGGCCTCCCAGAGTGCTAGGATTACAGGTGTGAGCCACCATGCCTGGCTTATATTCTTTCATTTTCTGTTCAAACATATCTGCAGGGCAGACAGTGATATCCCACTCTATAGGTAAGTTAACAGAAATTCAGAGGGTTTAACTCATGTAATGTCACACAGCTAGTGTAGTTGGTTTTAGAAACTCCCAGATAGGGGAATGCAAAAGCATATGTTGTGGCGGCTACTGCACAGAACAGTTTGTATTTGTTCCAGTTGAAAAATAAAGTTAGAGAGAGGGTTTGGAAAAAGAGTGGGAGTTCAAACCTTAATGGGGTGGCTTGGCTTAATCAAAATAAGAGTTTTAGGAAAATCAGCCTGGAGGTAGTTGGAAGGATGGCCTGGAGGGTGCAGAGATGAAAGGCAGGAAGGATGATTAGGAGGTCACTATAGGAGTGCTGGTGTGAGCTGAGAAAGATCTGAACCAGGGCAGAGTTAGTGGGTGTGAAAATGAAAGAGCAAATGCATGAGCTTATAAACTAGCTCCTGGAACCTGCTGCTTTCCTATTCCAGGTCCCCAAAATTCTCAGATCATGTGATATCTATGATGGGGCTTCACTGCCCTAGAGCTGTTCTGTCCAATACGGTAGCCACTAGCCACCATGGCTATTTATATTACAATTAACTAAAATGAAATAAAATGAAAATATTTGATTTCTTAGCCACACTAATCACATTTCAAGAGCTCAGAAGCCATGTGTGGTTAGTGCCTCCTGTGTTGGACCGTGCAGACCTAGGACATTTCCATCATCACAAAGTTCTATGACAATGCTGGGCTGGACACTCCAGGTCCCACAGTGAGGCAATGTACAAATGTGCTTCTCTATGTCCTCTTCTTTGATTCTTTCATTTCATTTCTCATCCTTACAGAACACTCGCCTGACAGACAAGTTTGGTCTGTTTCCTTCAGAAAAACCAGGCAGCAGGAAAGGGAAGAATGTCATCAAGAATAAGGTGAAGCCAGATATTAATATCTCCCCTCATCTCTCTCCTTACACCACAGTTCTTGGACGGCTAAGAACTCTGCTTGCTTTGATTTTGTGTAGGAGAGGGCTGGCCTGGGATGCACAACTTTAATGTGGGTTGGGAGAGGGATGGATGGCAATGCCCTTGAAGGGATTTTGTCTGGCTAACCCCAAAGAGGGAAAGAATTTGACTACTGTGTTTCCCCGAAAATAAGACCTACCCATAAAATAAGCCCTAGCAGGATTTCTAGGCATTTGCGCAATATAAACCCTACCCTGAAAATAAGACCTAGTGATGGGCGTGGCTACGCAGCCTATCTGCACAACCCATGCATTTTGTGGAGGAGCGGTAAAGAAGACGAGCAGCCCTTCTTATCTGCCCCATGAGAGTTCTATTGCTTGACATGAGAGATTGGGGCCAATGGTTCCTAGGGAAATAGAGTTGCAAGAAATTCAGGATGGAATTCGGGGTTTGGAGAGTTATAATGATGTTCCAGAAGAAGGCGACTTAACTATATTTGAATAAATGTAGATTGTTGTACCGTACTTAAAAAAAATAACACATCCCCTGAAAATAATCCCTAGGGTGTCTTCTTGAGGAAAAGTAGGCTTCCTGCCTTCAATCTTGGTTCTTTTTGAATGTCTCACTAACAATAAAATATATTACCTGGTACCTTCCTTCTACCAATGGCAGTTCTTTCCTTTGTGACCACATGGAATACCTCTTATATAAGCTCTCTTCAGTATGAAAGCCTTTCAAACATTTGAATATGGCTCTCATGTCCCATCTTGGTCTTCCTAGCTCCAGACTCAAAAGCCCCATTCTTTCCACCCCAGCACAGATCTACAGATTTGCCTTTTTAGAGCATGCCATATAAATGGAATTGTACAATTCCTCCTTTTTTGCCTGGCTTCTGTCACTTAGCATAATGATTTTGATTTTTATCCATGTTGTGGGGTGTATCAATAGGTCATTCCTTTTTAATGCTAGGTAACTTTCAAGTATAAGGATAAACTCCCTTTTGTTTATCCATTCATCAGTGGATGGACATTTGGGTTGTGTTCACTGTCTGGCTATCATGAAAATGCTGTTATGAACATTCACGTACAAGTTTTTATGTGGACATATGTTTTCATTTCTGTTGGACAGATTCCCAGGAATGGAATTGCTGGGTACCCTATAACACTTTTGAACATTTTATGGAATATTCCTCAGAATATAATTTTAGAAACAAAGTTCTAATCTCATGTGGATCTGGTTTCACTAGAGGTTCACATGGCCTTGAAGGATGGTGTTGTCCATCATTCCAGGGGCTAGTGAAAAAGGGCACTGAAAACTCTACTTCTCTGTGTTTCAAGGATCCATTTGTTGCCTCTTTGCTGCTGGGTCTGGCAGAGGAAGCCTTGGCACTACCACTGCCTTCTATTTGCCTTAAAGAAAGAAGCATTAACACACTGATAATCATGAGAGCCTCAAATAATTCTTAACACATTATAAATAGTCTTAATATTTGCTGAAAAATATTTTTATGCTTCCTGTAGCATTAAACACAGAAAACTACATTTTTGTGAGGGCCACTTTATACTTTTAATAGATGCTGGACATATTTATTTTCATGCTTTTTTACTGGATACATACCCTGATTTTTGACTTCATGTCTTTGATGAGTTTTCTCCTTTCTAATTTCTTCTTTTGTTTCAGTTTCCACTTTTCAATTCGGGGAGGAAGGAGGCGATCGAAAATGTCTTGATCATCAACTTGTATAAAAACAACAGCATCTGGGAAAAATCCGTGCTCCCCTAGAAACAATGCCTCTTCGGGATATCGTGGGAAACCATCTAGTATAAAACCTGTGGACCTAGGTGAAAATGTTTGTAATTTACTTTATTTGCTTAAAATCTTATATTACAAATATAGATATAAAAGTAAAAAAAGTGTTGCTAAATCTCAATTTTATATAAGATATGTAATTAATACCTTAAAAATTCATTGTATATCTTTTATTTCTTTTATTTTTTTTATTTCTTTTAATACTTCTAGTTAATAAACATATTTCTTTTCCCAAATATATCAAATTGGATTAAAATTATAATATTTTATATGTATATTTATAATATAAAATTTTAGTCAATCAGTTTATAATTACTATTAATTAGAAGTTTACTAAAAGTAATGTAAAGATCAAAGGAAAAGAGAAAATAAGTTTTCTGCTTCGGAGGAGCCCGGCATAATGAATGTGTTACCCCTTAGATAAAGAATACACCTGGCTGGCCCACCTTTAATAGGAGTCCTTACCTTTAGTAGTTTTTCTTCTAATTATGCTTCCTTTTATGAGACAATTCATACCCTCTTCCCTGGATCTCCTTGTAACTAATGACAATTATTAATGCATATATGCTGGCTCCCAGGTGTAAGATGATTATTTTTAAATGGGATTGTCAAATTTGCCCAAGTATGATGAAACTTTAAGGATTGTGCAAATAACCATAATGTTATTACGTTCTCATTAGGGAGCATTTATAAAACAATTAGGCTTTGAGAACTTGGCTTTGTTTAGTCAAGAGATTTAATATTAGTCCCCTTTAGAGTAAGAGTCTGTTTCTCTTGCTTATCTGAAGTTTGGTTTGTTTTAAATGTTTATATTTAGATACATGTTTTCTTCTTAATATGAAGAGGACTTTCATGAACATCAAAAGTTTCAGCTTTCAAAGATGTTAATTCAAAAATATTAATTTTCTCTTCTCATTACGAGGACAAATTTCCACACATTGGCCATAATATATGTGTCTTTTTCGTTAGAGAGGTCTAGTCTCTTCTGAGAGGAGCAACTTTATTCCTACTGTTCCGATATCACTTCTTTGTCAATTATTTCTGAAGTTTTATCTCTACTCTTAACTTCTCTTCCGAGTTTTAATTCAGAATTTTCAAAAAGCTGCACAGTTTCTCCATATATTCATATTCCCTTCAGGAATAATATATGTATTATACTGTCAAAAATCATACTCACTGTTACCCTTCCAAACTGCTCTTCCTTCTGACCCAAATTCCAGGGGCCTTTGGACCTCCCTGCCAGCTCCCTTTTGCTTCTCACATAGAATAGCTGAGTCCTGGCATGCCCTCCTCTGTGCTCAATTTTCTTTGCTGCCACTTAGTTCAAGCCCTGACTATATGGCTGCAGGATTAATGCAATTTTTAAAATGTGTTGATTTTTTCCCATGATTATAAAAGCAATACATTTCACTATAGAAAAATTGAAATATAGAGAAAAGCATGAAAAAGGGCAAAGTTATCTATCATCTCATATCCCAGAGGTTATTGACATTTTGTTTTATTTCTTTCCAGTTACTTCTTCAAGTGTCTATCTCTCTATCTAAAGTTTTGTATCTTCTTTTTTAACTCAATAACATTTCTCATGTGATGACAAATTCTTCATTATAATAAATTTTAATGGGGTTGCATAATATTCAGCTATTTTATTTAGACTTTCACAATTTCACTTTTTACTTCTAATTCTTCAATTCATATCTATATCTGTCTACATATCTATATATCCTTGTCCATATCCATCTATCTGCCTATATTTTAATGTACACTGTGAGGTCAGAGCTAAATGAATGAAGAACAACCTGTGACTATATAGCTGCAGGTAACCTGTCTAAATTTTCTACAACTACAAGCACTACCTGCTTTTTTGTGTTTTCTTCCTTAATTTTAACACTGGCCTAAAGAGCAAGCTCTTCAAGTTCTTGTTTGGCAGCTAGTTCTTCCTTGTTCCCTAATCTAATTTAGGGAACAAGAAACTAAACATAAAATTTGTGACTAATAATCCCACTCACTCATTTAGACCAGGGACTAGGTGAACAAGAGTGCCCAGAGACTTAAGAGGAACACTGGAATTAGCCAGTTATTTAAATTTTCTGTGATTCAGTTTTCTTATCACTTAAATGAGATAATAAGAATTTTTTATCTCATAGGATTGTTGTAAGGATTAAGCAAGCTAATAGGAATAAAACATAGTCCAACCATACCTGGTACATAGTAAGTTCCATATATGTGTGTGTGCTATAATCAGTATTGTAAATATAATTTCATTTTCTTTTGGTGAATATCAAGGCAAGATATTCTGGTTAGGAAATGAAGGTGAAGTTTTAAGTTTGAGTGACCTGGAGATTCTTAAATGTGTCCTTTCTGGGGTCAGAATTGTTCCTGGCATTTGGTAAAGGGATAATATTATGAATAGCTATTAACTGGTCTTAACAGTAGTTGTTAAAAGACCACAAGTATAAATAGTCCAGCATGTGTTTAGAGTACATGGGTTTAGAACACGAGTTTGCCACACCACAACTGCACATTGGAATCACTGGGAGGTGAGGGGTTCCTTAAAAACATCAATGCCTGGGTCCCAGTGTCATATCCCTAGAGATTCTGATTCAACTGTTTTGGGATGGGGTCCTGGCAACAGGATTTTTAAAAAAATCCACAGATGTTTTTAATGTGTATCTCAAGTGAGAATCACCAGTTTACATGAATATAAATGAGAAAAAAATCTTGAATATATGTTGAACTACATTTTTAACTTTTAAAAATAAAACAAATAAAAGTAAGTAAATGTATAATTCTACATAAATTAAGGTACCGCATTGGTTCCTCAAACCACCACTCAGAAAGAATCATGTCGAGAATTTCAGAAGGCAATGGATCATTTTCCATTAGATTTGCTTTGATTGCTTCCTCTTCTTCTGTAAGTTGTAATTCTGGAGGCTAAAAACAAAAATCAGAAAATAAAACAAGTTTTACAACTCTATATTAGTCATTGCATGTTCTTATTTGTATGTGGGCACTAAAAAAAAAGCTGATCTCATGGAGGTGGAGAGTAGAATAATTGCTAGAAGCTGGGAAGAGTATGTATGGGGGGGATGAAGAAAGATGTGGCCGGGCGAGGTGGCTCATGCCTGTAATCCTAGCACTCTGGGAAGCGGAGGTGAGAGAATTGTTTGAGCTCAGGAGTTCCAGCCTGAGCAAGAGTGAGACCCCGTCTCTACTAAAAACAGAAAAAATTAGCCAGTCAACTAAAAATGAAACAAACAAACAAAAATTAGCCAGGAATGGTGGCTCACACCTGTAATCCCAGCTACTCGGGAGGCTGAGGCAGGAGGATTGCTTGAGCCCAGGAGTTTGAGGTTGCTGTGAGCTAGGCTGACGCCATGGCACTCTAACTCGGGGAACAGAGTGAGACTCTGTCTCGAAAAAAAAAAAAAGATGGAATGATGGGTACAAACATACAGCAGATAGAAGGAAGAAGTTCTAATGTTCCATAGCACAGTAGGGTGACTATAATTAACAACTATTGTACATTTCAAAACAGCTAGAAGAGAGGACTTGATGTTCCCAACACAGAGAAATGATAAATGCTCAAGGTAATGGGTATCCTAAATACCCTGATTTGATCATTACACATTCTATGCACATAACAAAATATTAATATCACACGTACCCCACAAATATGTACAAATATTATGTATTCATAAAATATCAAAACTATATTAATATAACAATTAACATAAACAATACTATATTACATAATTGAATAGGATGAAACCTGTTTTTTCTGAGATAATATTTTTAATACTATTGCTTATAAATATTTTAAAATTTGAGCTCTTTTCTTTAAACCAATATTTAATATGGTTATAAGCAATAAGTAATATTTATTATAACTAAGAGGAGTGACTTAGTGATAAGATGATTGATTTTCATACATAGCTTTGGGGTCATATTTCATTACTTTTTGCTAAAACCTTGTTTAATTTATTTCACACATTTATATGGCTTAACTTGTCTTTGCTGTTTGTCTTTTAATTATACAGTATTATCTCTCCGGCCTAGATCCTGATTATGGGATGGGCCAACCAGACAGCCCTCTGAAATACAATCTATAAGGGGATTCCAACACCATAATAACAAATAGAAAGTATTATGATTATTAACTCAGGTCAACTCTCTCTAATAAAGGTTCACCCTTGATTCGATAGTAAAAAACAACAGTTATTACTAGAATGAAACTATTTTTGTTTGAGTACTTTTGTTTTCCAAAATTATTATATGAAGCTGAATAAATAAGGTATGATGACAAACTGCTGCTTACCAGGAAGTAGGATTAATTTGATTAATATTATCTAGAAATAAAATTCCTTAATATGCCTCCTGAGAAGTCTACTAATTCAGAAAATAGCAAAAGAAAGCAAAAAAATGAAACAACAACAAAAAAACTATGGAAAAGCAGAAAATATTTGTGGTATTTTAAAATCTAGACCTGTTAAATTGAAAAACTTGGATTAATGTACATTTTTAAATTAGTAGAATATCAGTTTTTTCCTGATTCTACTAAATATAGGTAGAAAACATTTAGGGAATATGTTTGAAGGGGTACCCCATTACCTGTTAGGATACCACATGTCTCTGTCCAACCTTGCTCACACCTGGGTCCATCTACAGGGGATCATTTGAGAATGAAATGGTCTAGCTATATCAGAAGTAGTTAAAGTGTGAGTTGGAATTAAGAATTATCATTTTACAACTCTGGATAGAAACCATCTAAAAGATGCATACAAACTTTCTGGCAACACATCATTAGAAATTAATATTTTGAGATCTCCATTGGAGCTGGGGAAGATTTTTATAATACTTGATAGAAACCAGAAAACACAATAGTGGAAAACTTTATTGTCTAGGTCAGGCATATCAAACAACATAGTCCCAAATAAATCTGTATGACAGTCTTATTAGGGAAAGCTTTTCTGATTTTTATCGGAGTCATGTAAAACTCAGTATTTTATATTCTAGATGAGCAGGAAGGTCTGTATTTAACATATGGGGACAATGACTCTTTAAATGACATTTATAGATTAATTTTTTTCTCAGAAACTTTATAAAGTGTTATACTGCTTTATTCTACTTCCCCAAAGTAACACCAGTAAGTACAGCTTTCTATAAAGAGATTAATATTACTACCTGCTTTTTTGCATTTTCTTCCTCAATTTTAACATTGGCCTGAATTGCAAGCTCTTCAAGTTCTTGTTTTGCAGCTAGTTCTTCCTCTAAATCTTCCTCAAATTCAGGTCCAACTTTCTTTTCAGTTTTGAGCATTATTTTTTCTTGAAGAAATTCTTCAAACTGAATGTGAAAGATGCCCAATTTTTCTGCCAACGGTCTTCCACAAGTAGTTTTGCCAGAGCCATGAGGGCCAACGATGCATATTCTTAATGGAGGAACCTGCCACAGCGGGTGGATCAGGGAAGGTTGGGACAGAGACGGAGTGAAGAAAAGGAAGTTTTGAGTAATTTAAAAAAACATAAAGTTTATTAACTGTCCTTGTTAATAATAGGTAGGAATTATCACTTCATGAACTCAAGGATGTTTAGACATTAGGATTTCAATTAACATAATTCACTGCATCAACAATAGTCATCAGAGAGCATCAATAACCACAAGATTATCTTCATATAATATGCCAAAAGCCATTTAATAAAATAAAATTTAATTAACTTTGTTTTAAAAAATGTTTTGATTAATAAAGAATGGAAAGACTTTCTTAACATGATAAAAAAAAAGAAAAAATCTCTGTACCAAACAAAAAGCCCATTACTAATAAAACTCTAGAGGCTTCTCCATTTATTTCAATAATCTCTATACTGGAGATGAGGAAGCCTGAATCCAGAGAATCCACAGTTATGTGGATCATCCATTGGATGCTGAAATTGTCAAGAACAATGGTAGAGTTGAGATGAAGCAGGAGCTAAGTCTTCTGTGAGTGTGGGGAAATATGAAATTGGTAGGCGAGAGCAACAAGGAGGGAGCGTTGGTGATATATCTGTGTAGTATAAGCCTCAAAGGGGCTGGAGATTTTGCAAGGGGAAGGGAAAAAATAAAATGGTATAAAATGCAGCTGCAGACTCACTCCATACTTTTGGATCCCATTTTAAATCCCTCAGTGATAAAATTGCTCATCCACCAGTTAAACCTCTGACAATTAGAGCTGTCTGGCACTCAGAGGGTATTAAGGTAGCTGGGTAGCAAAGGGAAATGTTCCTGGCAAACCCAGTGCATTTTATGCTTTGCAGAAGAACTATGGAAATATCACCATGAGTTTAGGATTTTATCCACATGGATTTGTGTAAAACGAGGTAATAATCACAAGCAGCAAGCCAAGCTAAGAGAAAAATGACAGCTGAAAGCAGTGATAAAAAAAAAAAAAAAGACAAATGGCCACAGTCCTTAAATGATTGGCCCTAGCACCAGTTGATTGGGGCTTCTCAGTAAGGGCACAACTATCCCTGTGGGCACTTTATAAAAGTTGAGTTTCATGAAAATGGCCCAACTTATCCAGAAGAGTTTCATGTTCTGTGTGTTCAGTTTAAGAAGTCATTGGTGTTATCAAAAGTAACAAGACAACATATTATGATTTTATGTCTTGATCCTGTAATCCACCCCAGGGAATTATGGTATAGTGATAAAATAATTCAGGAAAAACAAACACAGCCTATTTATTTATGACAAAGGTGCCAAGAACATACATTGGGGAAAAGACAGTCTCTTTAATAAATGGTGTTGAGAAAACTGGATATCTATATGTAGAATAATGAAACTAGATCCCTATCTTTCACCATATACAAAAATCAACTTAAAAGAGATTAAATATTTAAATGTAAGACCTGAAACTATGAAACTACTAGAAGAAAACACAAAGAAAACACTATAGGATGTTGGTTTGGATGAAGATTTTTTGAATAAGACCTCAAAAACACAGATGACAAAAGCAAAAATAGGAAAGTGGGATTACATCAAGAAAAGAAGCTTTTACACAGCAAAGAAAACAATGAACAAAGTTGAAGACAATCTACAGAATGGGAGAAAATATTTATGACCTATCCATCCAACAAGGGATTAATAAGTAGAATATATAAGGAACTCATACAACCCAACAGCAAAGGAACCAATAATCCAATGAAAAATGGGCAAAAGACCAGAACTGACATTTCTCAAAAGAAGACATATAAGTGACCAACAGATATCTGAAAAAATGTTCAACATAACTAATCATTAGGGAAATGCAAATCAAAACCACAATGAGATATTATCTCACCCCAGTTGGAATGGCTATTATCAAAATTACAAAAAAATAACTACTAGCAAGGATGTGGAGAAAATGCTTAAAATAGTAAAATGATTTTTACCATTTTTTCAAGTGTACAATTTAGTGGCATTAAATACATTCACAGTGTTGAAATCATCACCACTATTCATCTCCAAAACAGTTTCATCATTCCAAACTGGAACCTCATACCTATTAAACAATAACTCCCATTCCCACCTCTCCACAGCCCCTGCTAACCACCATTATATTTTCTGTTTCTATGAATTGCCCTTCCTAGGTAAAACATATAAGTGGAATTATAAGGTATTTGAACTTTGTGTCTGGTTTTAATAAATATTTTTTAAAAGAATATAGAAAATTACTTCAATGATGATAAACAAGTAAGAATTAAACACAAACCCATTCATGCAAACTTAGGAAAAGATTGATTATTTTATAGTCATGGTAACTAGCCACTCAATCAATTTTAAACCAGTTTAATTGACCAAGGTTAACTTACCTCAGGGAACACATTTTTGCAATCCAACCAATCAGTGTCAGCCCTCACTCCTGAAAACCAATCAATCAGGGCTGCACTTACCTCCATGACATTCCTCTGAGTGTGAACCAGTCAACAGCAGTCTCACCTTAGTGATCACACTTCTATAGATGATGTCAACCCGCTTATGCCTCTGCAAGTCCACAAATCCCACACTTCCCAAAGCCCTCTAAAAGATCATCAGTCTGCTCCTCTCCAAGAGACTAACTAGGGTGGCTAGCCATCAATACTGTAAGCAGTAAATCCAGCTGTGTCTTTTTATTTCAGTTAAAAAGACAGATATTAAGTGCTGGTTTGACACAAGTCATTACTGTAGAAATCAAAATAGATAATTATTTTATGTTATATCCCAAAAAGCTGTTCTTTGAACTTAGATATTTCACTATATTGCCATATGAGATGGGGGACATCATTATTAAGTAAAATGATAGTGGTTGGTAATCTGTCTTTTAAAAAGTCCTCAGGAGCAACCAAAAGTATTTAGGACAGGAATACTTTTTTCACCTTCAATGGTTCTTCATGAGCCACATAGTCCTCAGGATGCTCCAAAAACTTTTCTTTTGCCTCAGGACTAGAAAAATAGTAGATCTTGTCTCGATATTTAGCTGCTTCTTCTGTGCTGCATGGTTGTAGGATGAAGTTTTCTTTGAGAACCACTGGACAAAAGTGCTTTGTATCTCCCAAATGCCTCCTTTTCTCTTTAATTCTCTCTTCATTCTAAAAATGTTATTCAATGTTTTAGAGAGCATTATTAAAAAGTATTTCGATGTAAATACTAAGGAGAAAATTTTTAAAAATGGATCTTGAATAATATTTAATGTATAACAATACAACCTTGAGGCAATCCACAAAAGAGCAGTCCTTATACTATTTTAATAATTTAAAAAATCATTTTTTCATATCCAGGGTCACATTATAATGAAAATAAAGCAGCATTGAGAACGAAGGTGTTCCCAGTCATCTACAGACATAGATGTAATGAAAAACTCCAGGTTATCAAGCAGAGTACAATGGATGGTGAAAGAGAAAGAAAAAGAAAGAAAGGAAAGAAGGAAGGAAGGAAGGATAAGAGGAAAGAAAATAAAAGAAAAAAGGAAAGAATGAAAAGGAAAGAATGAAAAGGAAGGAAAGAAAGGAAGAAAAGAAAGGAAGGAAGGAAGGAAGGAAGGAAGGAAGGAAGGAAGGAAGGAAGGAAGGAAGGAAGGAAGGAAAGAAGGAAGAAAGGAAGGAAGGAAGGAAAGAAGGAAGAAAGGAAGGAAGGAAGGGAAAAAACCTCCAGGATGTGCTGGTTCAGGGTCATTGTGAGGTTAGTTTCTAAAATAAAATTATTCTCAAGAAGTAAACAATGAGTCAAGATCAAAACTTCTTACCCATCACAAATTAAATGGCAGATGCAGATCTAACTGCCCATTAATTAGGCTTTCTTTAATTTTCTCAGCACAGTTTTATAGTTTTTAGTTCCTGGACATCTTTTGCCAGATTTATCCCTTAGTATTACATATTCTTCATGCTATTTTACAATGCATTTAAAAATCAATATCTGTTTGTTTATTGCTTATGTACAGGAATAAAATTGATATCTGTCTCTTGATTGTATATCCCGAAACCTTGTTAAATTCATTTATTAGTAGCTTTTTTGTGGATTCCATTGGCTTTTCTACATAGATGTGTTAATTTCATATTGTTGCTTAATGAATTACTATACATTTAGTGGCTTAAAACAATAAACATGTATTTTCTTATAGTTTTGGGGATCAGAAGCCCAAAGTAAGTTTGATGGGCCTAAAATCAATAATATTCTAAGCAACAAAATACATTTATAAATTCATATTTAATTATGCTTTGCTCTTATATTGGCTGGAAATAAATTATTACCTATTACTAAAACCCAAATTATTTGGATACTTAATATGAGTTTCATATAGAAAATTTAAATGTTAATAAAGTATATGAAACAAAATTTGATAAAATTCAGTGCTATCATCTGGTTAGACACACTTCTAATGGAATAAGCTAAATTAATATAATGCACACCAATTGGCATATGACATAGAAAGAATTAGTGCAACTTGGTTGCACTAAGAATTAGTGCAACTACCATATGATCCAGCAATCCCACTGCTGGGTATATATCCAAAGGACAAGAAATCAGTATATTAAAAAGATATCTGCACTTCCATGTTTATTGCAGCACTATTCACAATAGCTAAGATTTGGAATCAACATGAATGTCCATCAATGGATGAATGGATAAAGAAATTGTGGTGCATATGCACAGTGGAATATTACAGAGCCACAAAAAGAATGAAATCCTGCCATTTGCAACAACATGAATAGAACTGGAGAACATTATGTTAAGGAAAATAAGCCAAGCACAGAAAGATCAATCTCGCATGTTCTCCCTCACATGTGGGAGCTAAATATTAAAAACAATTGATCTCATGGAGACAGAGAGTAGAATGATAGTTGCCAGAGACTGGAAAGGGTAGCAGGGAAGGGGGAATAAAGTGAGGATAGCAAAAATATAGTTAGGTAGATAGAATGAATAATATTTGATAGCATAGCAAAGTAACTATAAACAATAGTTTATAGGGTATAAAAAATAGGGTATATTTTTTAAAAAACTGAAAGAGTAGAATTAGAATGTTCATAACACAAAGAAATGATAAATGCCTGAGGTATTGGATACCCCAATTACCTTGATTTGATTAATTCACATTGTATGCCTGTATAAAAAATCACATGTACATAATAAATATATATAATTATTATGCATCCATAATAATAATAAACAAATTCTGGTGTCAAGGGAGTAGATTGGTGCCTGAACATGGATTTTTTCTGCTTGAGAATACTGCACATTTTTATCATGCAAGCAGCCTTGCAAGACTTCATTGCTGTGTTTTACCTAAAACACCCACCTCTGTTAAATTTATAAATATACAAATTTGTAAATTTATTTACAGTTCTAAAACCTATACATCTTTTCCACGAAAGAAAATTTAAAAGATTTCTCTTTTATTTTTTCACAGGTGTCTTTTTTTCACAGTGTATAAGTTGCCCTGGCATTTCAAGGAGTCAAGTGAAGCTGGGGAGAAGTAGAATGTGTGTTAGAAAATGTTTATTTGTGCAGTTGAGACTGCCTCTTTGTTCCCTTGGGGTCCAAAAGTGATAGTTACCACTCTGGGTATGTACGTTTTCAGTGACTGGCCAAATGAGAATGAGGAGTAATAAAAGAATCATGCCTCTTCCTCTTCCTCTTCCTCTTCATCTGACTCCTCATCAAGCTCTCCTTCGGCCTGATAATCTTCTGTTTCTTCATCATAATCTTCCATACCTAACTCCCATGCAGTATACTGGAAAGGTTCTGTTAAAAAAAAAAAAAGAAGAATCACTGGGGAAAATAATTTTAGGATAAAAGGTTATCAGCATATTACCACAAATGTTAGGAAAATTAATTGTCGTTATTGATCTCTTAATCTATATATGTATGCAGATAGGCCTTTACAAAGTCCCTATGTGACAACTGGCCTGTATGGACAGTGCTGTTTGTGCCCCATGGCTGTTCTGACGGGCCGGAGCCTGTGTTATGATGGTTGCTGAGTATTTTCTACATCATCCTTTGATACATTGAACATTTACTTCATAAAGCATCAAGAAAGTCTTTCAAGTTTCAAAATGCTTTTAATACTATCACTTACTCTTGATAATAAATTTTATGATTATGGCTCTTACTTTCCATAGTCTCAACTACTTTTTGAAGTAGTTCCTTTGGAGTACTGTCTGCAATCTCCAAGTTTAAAATCTCAACGAAAGAGTCATGAAACAATGTTTCCAGAGGTTTCCAGCTGAGGATGAAAGAATTAACCCTCTCTTTAAGAAGCTCCATTTCAGGAACATCAGGATAAGAGTCTTCTGGAAACTCAGGTAGTACAACTTTTGAGTAAAAGACAAAGGAAAGAAAAAAGAGTCTGTCGATATCATATATTTAGCCATGTTGCCAAAATAATTTATACTTTATAATATTTTAAAGCATTTGAAACAAATAGTATTCTAAGCAACCAAATACATTTACAAATTCATATTTAATTATGTTTTGCTCTTATATTGGCTGTAAATAAATTATTACCTATTACTAAAACCCAAATTATATGGATAATTAATATGAGTTTCATATGGAAATTTTAACTGTTAATAAAGTATATAAAACAAAATTTGATGAAAATTGGTACTATAATCTGATTAGATACACTTTTAATGGAATAAGCTTAATTAATATAATGCACACCAACTGGCATATGACATAGAAAGAAATAAGCAGGAAACATATACTATGCCTAAAATAAGGGACTCTTCCTAAGAAAACATGAAAGCACTTATATGTACTAACTACTTTTATTTTACAGTCCAACCTGTTTCAGATAATTCTTCTGTTTCCAGGCCCTCTTTGGATCCTTTTGAAATTTCTGTGTCAACAATTGTAGTATCCTCAATAGGTTCAGATACTTAAGAAAAAAATCTAATAATTAGTATTTGAATTTTAAAATGTTATTCATTTATGAAAGTTTTGGTGCAAAGAAAACTTCAAAACATATTTAAATTTTATATTATATGTCTAACAGAAAATATAGTTCTTGTTAGGTAAAGTATGGCAAAAAATACATAATAATATAAGGCAAAAAATGAAAAATATTCTTAAACATATAAAAGAACATTGACTAGAATAATAACATGATACATACAATTCTGATATCTGTAGTTAAATATTATTTGAATTTTTGTTTATTGGCATCAGACTAGCAGTGCCTGATGTTCCTTTTAATTTCTCATTAAAATACCCACGAAGATATTAGGTTGGTGCAAAAGTAATTGCAGTTTTAGCACTGTTGAAATTTGCTGTTTGATATTGCGATATATTCTTAAATAAACGTGGTTATGTCATACATAATTTTAATGCACATTTTTTGCTTTATTGTTTTGCTAATGACTTGTTACTTGCTGTTTATTTTATATTTACTTTAGACTATGGAAATGATGTGTTAAACAAAAAGCAAATTCGAGCGATTTTCTTATTCCAGTTTAAAATAAACTCGTAAAGCAGTGGAGGCAACTGGCAACATCAACAACACATTTTAACATACAGTGCAGTGGTGGTTCAAGAAGTTTTGCAAAGGAAATGAGAGCCTTGAAGATGAGGAGCGCAGTGGCTGGCCATTGGAAGTTGACAACAGCCAATTGAGAGCAATCATAGAAGCTGATCCTCTTGACAACTATGTGAGAAGTTGCCAAAGAACTCACATGGAGCATTCTAAGGTTGTTTGGCATTTGAAGCAAACTGGAAAGGTGAAAAAGCTCGGTAAGTGGGTGCCTCATGAGCTGACCAAAAATAAAAAAAATCATCGTTTATAAGCATCGTCTTCTCAAGCATCGTTGTATACAACAACGATGAACCATTTCTCGATCAGATTGTGACGTGTGACAAAAAGTGGATTTTATACAACCACCAGCGATGACCAGCTCAGTGACAGAACTGAGAAGAAGCTCCAAAGCACTTCCCAAACCCAAACTTGCACCAAGAAAAGGTCATGGTAGCTGTTTGGTGTTCTGCCGCTGATCTGGTCCACTACAGCTTTCTGAATCCCAGTGAAACCATTCCATCTGAGAAGTATGCTCAGCAAATTGATGAGATGGACTGAAAACTGCAACACCGGCAGCTGGCATTGGTCAACAGAAAGGGCCCAATTCTTCTCCACAACAAGGGCCCAACCGCACATCGCACAACCAACGCTTCAAAAGTTGAACGAATTGGGGTATGAAGTTTGCCTCATCTGCCATATTCCCCTGACCTCTTGCTAACTGACTATCACTTCTTCAAGCATCTCAGCAACTTTTTGCAGGGAAAACACTTCCAAAATCAGCAGGATGCAGAAAATGCCTTCCGAGAGTTCGTCGAATACTGAAGCAGAGATTTTTACACTACAGGAATAAACAAACTTATTTCTTTCTGGCAAAAACGTGTTGATTGTAATGGTTCCTATTTTTGACTAATAAAGATGTGTTTGAGCGTGGTTATGATGATTTAAAATTCATGGTCCCAAACCGCAATTACTTTTGCACCAACCTAATACAGCAAGAGTGAGAAGGGGGTTGAGGGAGCTAACAATTGTATCAATCTATTTACACAGATTCAGGTTGCAGGATTACTTAGGGGCAGGATCAAGATTTTACTCAAGAAAAAAGTGATAATCCACCCAAATTCTTAAACAAATGCTCAACTAAAACTGATCTGTGCCTACCTCTGAGCCTTTTGAGTGAACTATCTTTGTCCAAATCCTTTTCAGCCTTTCTGTCTTATCTCAATCTCATCTTCTCAGATGACACTGTTCCTTGACCAAAATCTTCGGTGTTGCTTCTTCCAAACTACCCCCATGATCTCTACTGGGCTCATTCTTTCAAGAAGCATTTACTGAGCTCCTCCTCTATCCCAGGCACTGCATTAGTGCCTCCGTATTTTCTTCATTGCCCGTAACACTATCAGAAGTGATCTTAGTTATTTACTTGTTTACTCTTGTTCTTCACTCATGGAACATCAGCTCCTTGAGGATAGTGGCCTTAAACTGCCTTGATCACGGCTGAGTCCCTACTACCTAGGGTTGTGCTGTTGTTTTGCCTGGCACTTAGAAGAAATGCAATGAATATTTGTTAAAGGAATGAATGAATTCCTCAATGTTTAATGGCTGACTCTAGTATATGTCTACGTAGTGCTTGGAATGAAACACTGTGATGTGAACTAATGGTTACTGTAGGCTCATGTTCTGGCAAGTTCCATGTAATGTACCTATACCTAAGCAGTACAATCAAAGTGATTGTTCCCAAAGCCCTGGAATGCATACATTATTGCCCATGAAAGCACTGATTCTAAACAATGTATGTATCATTCCATTCTAAGAAGACTAGAATGACAACAGGATTGAAGTGAAACCTTAGTCATCCTACGTGGGCATTGACAGAGGTAATGATGATTTTGTGGCCCCAGCAGAAGTCAAACTCCAAAGGAAAAGATGTGTTCTCTGGGAGGAGGTGTAAAAAACTGTTTTGGGTATATACTATATTCTTGTGACTGCCATAATAAATTACCACAAACTCTGTGGCTGAAAACAACAGAAATTTATTTTCTCATAGTTCTGGGTGCCATAAATCAGAAACCAAGGTGTGAGCAGGCCCACCCTACCTCCAGAGGCTCGGTGGGGAGAATCACCTTCTCCTATTCAAGCTTCCCCTGTCTGCTGCCATTCCTTGGCTTGGAGCTGCATCACTCCAACGTCTGCTTCCATCTTCACATCACCTTCTCCTCTCTGTGAATGTTAATCTCTCTCTGCCTTGCTCTTTAAAGGATACTTGTAGTGGCATTTAGGGCCATCTGGATAATCCTGGATAATCGCCCCATATCAAGATCCTTAACTTGGTCACATCTGTAAAGACCTTCTTTCCAAGTAAGGTGACAATTCACGGGTTCTGGGAGTTGGGCTGTGAACATACCTTTGGCAACCATCATCAGGCTACCACAGGGTAATCCAGGTAAAGTAAAAAAAAATCCAATCTGATTTATGTCAGACAGGGCAGTTTGAAGTGGGAAAAAAAAGCCTACTTAATTCAGAGAAGAAGACTTTATAGAGAGGGATCCTTGCATGGAAGAGGTAATGACTAGCTAAATCAGATGCAAGCCCCTCTGTGAAATAAAATAGGGTTTACAATGGCAAAACAGACTCATGATCTCACAGAAGTTAACCAGCTCTGGAGAAGCCCAGTCATGTCTGCAGCATTGGGCTAGAACTGACCCTAAATGGAGTAGGACACTAGGTTTAGAATATCCAGAGTAGGTTACCTGGGGAAATAAGGAGATTAAAAGGCACATAACTAATCTTCCCCCACCTGCTGCCTTAGTATATATATACTTAATATATATATACACACACTAATTGTGAGACATTAGCACCTGGGGATATGTTTGATGTAACATATTTAATAGGGGTCTGTTTTCTTTTATTTCTTTTGGTATTTTATGGCCTATCTTCTTGCAAAGGTAAGTGAGTGGGGAGAATTGTTGTCAGCCTAACTAGTTGGGTAGCAAAGAAAATGATGAAGTTTCTGGGTGGGAGCTCCAGTCAATAGAAGTGTGAATCTCTCAAAAGGAAATTGAGTATTTTCCTGCTAGCTCCTCTGCCTAGTGCAAGTATTCTGACTTTATAGTTAATTGTTTGCTATATTCTGAATCAGGGGTCCTCAAACTACGTCCCGCAGGCCACATGTGGCCTGCCGAGGACATTTATCCGGCCTGCCAGATGTTTTTGCCACTGCTGCCTGTCCTGCTTAGCAGCTGTCCTGGGCCCACAGTGCGCATGTGTGGAATGTGCGCCGCACTCTCCAATGGCCCTCCAATGGTCTGAAAGACAGTGAACTGGCCCCCTGTTTAAAAAATTTGAGGACCCCTGTATCTGAATGTTTGTACCCCCCACATCTCGCCAAATTTATACATTGGAGCCTAAATTTCCAATGTTAAGGTATTTGGAGGTGAGACCTTTGGGAGGTAATGAGGTCATGAGGATTCAGCCTTCATGAATGGGATTAATGCCTTTATAAGAGGGGACAGGAGAGAGAAGATCTCTCTCTGCCATGTGAGGATATGACAAGAAAATAGCCATCTGCAAACCAGGAAGAAGGCCCTCACCAGGCACCGGATCTGCTGGCATCTTGATCTTGGACTTCTCAGCCTCTAGAACTGAGAAATTAATTTCTGTTGTTTAAGCTGCCCATGTTATGGTACTCTGTTATAGCAACCTGAATGAACTGAGATACTGTCCCATAAGGCTAATGTCAGTCCCTGTAGGAAAAATGTTCTATGTTGAACATGAGATTTTTCATTGTAAAATTTTCCATTAGTTCTGCTTCTTTTGCCAACTAGCAGCAAGTTCTCAGCCCTTAACTGCCCCAGGCTGGCATCTGAAGACCTTTAGTTTGTAGGATTAGTTTCTAACCCAGTACTAACAGTGCTCAGAAGCATTTAGGAGCCTCATCTAACCAGTGTGGGGGCTCCTGTTTTAAGCCTAATCTCTAGTCTTTGGAGTGACTTTCATTGGACATAGGCTCCTGGTCCTGCCCCAACCCACCAAACTGAACTTCTACAGTAGCGCCAGTTTCATAAAGTGTGACCTGATTTGCCAGGGTCATTTCAAGTGCTTCCCACTTACTTTAATGATCTTTGGTTGTCATTTTGAAGTTCAAAATAATTTCCCCTTGAATTTGTGTTTTGTAAGCAAAGTCCAATGGGACTCCAATGAGACAATTGAGCCTACATGTGACACATGCATGTGAACAGATGGGATATGCACGATACCTGTTTGCCATTCTGTGCCATCTCATTCTCATGAACATTCCTGATGCCCCACTGGGAGCACAGAATCCCAATGGACCCATGCTGTGTAGGTGTAAGAACGAATGAGTGGGCAGTGGGGGGAATGCCAACAGCCCTGAGAGATCATGCTTTCCTTCTGAACTAGAATGTGCTTCAAATGCAGAAAGTTAGCAATGGCATTCAAAGAAACACAAATGACCAAGGAACCCTGTTATATCCTTTCTTACTCATAGTACTTTCTTTCATAAGCCAACCACTTTAAAAATGATGACACAGAAGGAAAGGAAAAGATAGGGCATCCCAGGGTTTCTTTTCCTTTCAGTTCTTCCTCAATCAATGGTCAGCTAAAGGCAGAGAGTGCTGGAGAATAGGTGCATGTTACAAAGTCAAATAAAAAGTTGAGTCAGTTGTATGCAGCAAAACTAACTTAATATTCTGATAAGAATGAAACATATGTACATATGAGCTGTGAAATATAAATTGTGCAATTTTGGTGATTTTGCATGTGAGTTAAATGCTCTTATATTTGCATTTAAAAATTTCATCGTACAACATAAAGATGAACTATAAAAATCATGCTAATAATCTAAAAATTAAATTTTTCTTTACTGGGAATGATATTAAGTAGCAAACAAAAAACACCATCAGAAGTTGAAAGACCTTGGAAGAAAGGAAAAAGCTTTATATATTGGTACTTTTTTCCTGCTTTTTAAACAACATGCCCCCAAAATTACGTAGCCTGCCCTTCCCCTGAGTGCCAGTATGAGGCAGAGCAGATTTGCCTTTCCTGCACACTTTACTCCATGGAATCTGGGCAGAGCAGCTGCTCCCTGGGGGCTCATCTTTTCACTCTCAGCCACTTTCCATTTTATTAACACACACATACACATACAGAAGCACATCAGCGCCCATCAGTGGGATTAAGGACTTGGCCCTCCATAAAGTCTAACCTGAATCACGTTCTGTTCCAGGGACCTCAGATACAGATTCGTCAGGTAACAATGACCCTCTAGTCTCGTCGGATACCTCAGATGGCTCAGCATCCTCGCGAACTTCGGACTCCTCACCTTCACTCTCTTCAGCCTCATCAGGATCTTCAGCTTCTAGAAAAAATGAGAAGAAATGAATTATCATTCAGTCTAAGTCAATGCATATATATTGGGTGCCAATAGTGCTGAGGCCAAAACAAAGAATAAGGCAGGGGCCCCGCCCTCCTGGAGTATGTGGTATAATGGGGCAGAGAGACAACTTATCTCTATATTATATCTATTAAAATGTAGTGGTAAAGGATGATAGTCATCTGCTCAGAGTGCTATGTGAGTCCCAGCCTAAGGTATCCAAGTCATTTAAAAGAGGAAATGTTGATAGCAGTTCCAAATATTCTGGCAGTAAAAAACTGGAAACAGCCCGATGTCCATTTAATAAGGGAATGACTAGGTTTGCACTGTTCAATATGGTGGCCACTAGCTACATGTGGCTATTGAGCACTTGAAATGAGGCTAGTCCAGATCGAGATATACTGTAGGTATAATATATACAATGAATTTCCAAGATTTAGTATGAAAAACTGAATGTAAAATATGTGGCTACTAGAAAATTTAAAGTTACATGTGTGGCTTATATTTCTGTTGGGCTAGAATATGTATATAATCATGGATTTTCTTTCTTTCTTTTATTTTTTTTAGAGATAGGGTCTCCCTCTGTTGCCCAGGCTGGAGTGCAGTGGTACAATCATAGTTCACTGCAGCAGCCTTGAGCTCCTGGACTCAGGCTATCCTCCCACCTCAGCCTTCTGAGTAGCTAGGACTAAACACATGTGCCACCATGCCTAGCTAATTTTTAAAAAAATTTTCTAGAGATAGGGTCTTGCTATGGTGCCCAGGTTGGTCTTGAACTCCTAGCCTCAAACAAGCCTCCCACATCAGCTTCCTGAGTTGCTGGGATTACGGGCATGAAGATTTCCTTATAGCTAATTAAAAATAATAAATAATGTAGTATATGGATCAACACGTTAAATATAAATTTAAAAAGTATAAGTCTGAGTTTTATGTAGTTGCTGATAGCTACTAAGCGGATATGTGTTTGGAAGTCTTTCAGGAAGAAAATGGCATGAATGGTGGTGTCCAAAAACCCATCTCCCAAATTTCCTCTTATATACTTATGAAATTGACATAATATTCTTGTAAAAATGGAAAACAAGGTACTTTCTATGCAAAAATGATATGAAAAAATAAATGAGCTTGTTTTCTGGATTCTTGTGGGAATTCCTTTCCTCAATGAATACCTCCAAGAATCACTTTCTAGTGGTGTGACATACTTCTGGCATCTGGATTTTAATCTAAATCTGGATGATGATGCACCAAGAAAAAAGCATCTTCAAGTATTCTTATATGTAGGTCTGAATGAGGACTAAATGGATGTGGTTTCCAAGTAACTTGGAATGTGGTGAATCTTTCTGTGTTAGGTGGAGGATTTTATGGTAATATACACAAGGATGAAGCAGCATCTGCTAAATCCTATTATGGTTTGGGAAGCAGTTATGTGGTTTACAGGAAGGAACTTAAAACTTCTTTCAACTGCATATCTCTTACAGTACAAAAAATGTATCATATACCTCTAATATGTGTATATAGGTTGTATTCTTATCCATAGCAGGTACATTATAAAACATATAAAAAGAATTTATATAATGATGCAGAAAAATGTAAAAAGTTCAAATCATTTTTTTCTAGAGCCCCCAGGGGATAATCTGTGTATCATATAAGTCAAGAATAGATTGAAAAGTATTCTAAGACCCTTAAACTGTCTGGGATTTTGACTGTTAATTATGAGTTATTCTAGTTATCTACTGATTCATAATAAATGACCCAAAAACTTAGTGGTAAAAACAACAATAATCACATATTATCCTTGCAGTTTCTGTGGGTCAGGAATTTGGGAGTGGCTTAGCTGGATGGTTCTGGCTAAGGGTCTCTCACGAAGTTGTAGTGGAGATCTCGATCAGGGCTGCAGTCATCTGAAGGTGCGACTGGGGCTGGAGTATCCACTTCCAAGGTGGATCACACAAAGCTACAACTGAGGTGCTCAGGGAGCAGAGAAAAGCTATTATCATTGTGCATTGCCCAAAGTCCTGACCCAAAGAATCATGTGTGTAATAAAACTGGTGGTTGTTTTACACTGCAAAGTTGTGGGGTGGCTTGTTGCACGGCGTGGAAAATTGAAACAGACACTCTGTACTCCTCTGAGCCATGGACTCCTTTGGCATTATAGTGAAACTTATGGACCCCTTCTCAGAATAATGCTTTCAAATTCATAAAATATGTAAGAAACCAATTATGTTGATGTACAGTTATCAAGATAAAAATTTTTGTGCTATAGGCAATTTGTGCATTTTTACTAATATGTTAAAGAACAAGAACTAGCAGCTGGTTTAGTAACTACCATCATTTTGGATCAGTGATAAGCATAAACAAGATATGTAAAACTACAGGCCAGGCGTGGTGGCTCATGCCTGTAAACCCAGCACTCTGGGAGGCTGAAGCGGGAGGATCACTTGAGCTCAAGGAGTTAGAGACCAGCCTGAGCAAGAGCTCTGTCTCTAAAAAAAAAAAAAAAAAAGATAAAATATCTTCATTCCTATCAGTGACAAAGTCAAGGTATTGCTGATACTATTGTGGTTTCCTGACTATATTAATTACCTGTTGAAGGAAATGCTAAATTTCAATTCAAGGTTAGTGAAAATAAATTTGGATTTATTTTCCTATTAAGTTCGACAACCCCTGAATTTTACCCAAGGGCTCCAGGTTGAGAACTCCAGTCTTAAAAGAAACAGAGTAAGTTCTTCTATAATGGAGATAAAATTTCAAGTGAAAAGACAATGGGTGTGTAGTAACAGTTTGGCTGCTTTCTCAGCTCCTGCAGGATCTTTCTAATAGAAGTAATTCCAACAGGTACATGTCAGCTGTGACAAGAGTCATTTAGAGACAGAGTAGGCGTGCTATTCTGTGTATCCGTCATAGAGGGGTATGAGTAGGTGTTTGTATTGGGACTGTTTTGCCTGTGAATCCTCTACTACAGTGGCCATGTGATTTATTATTCCAATTGGAACACTGTGAGAATAAAAGGGAATACTATAAATACTTTAGGACTGTAGGCATAAACCTGGGCTCTCTGGGAAATGTTATCACCCTGTCTATAATGCACTTAAGATACTGCAATTGCTTGCAGTAACAATACAGTGACACATCCTGAGTCATATCAATGTTTGCCTTTTCTTTTCACATTCATAGCTTCCATTCGCTTTCGATTTTCTTCTTCTAGTTTCAATGCCTCTTCTGTGGCTTTTCTGAAATGAAAACATTCAAAATTTAATTCTCTTTGGAAATTCAGACATCCCACCATATTATAGGAGTAAATGCTTATAGTGGTAAAAGTAAAGAGTGAATTGTTTATAATATTCATCACAGTTTTTACTTTACAATGTAAATTTTTAAATTACTCTTGTTGAGACCAGTTAATATTTAGAACTTTTTTTTTTTTTGGTAAGAAAACCCGAAATGTTATACTTTGAAAAACTTTGCTTGTTAATTAGGAAAGCTGTCAAAATTAATAAAGGATTACCTAATCCTAAATTAAAAAGGCAAATGAGAAGACTCATACCATTTTTTCTTCAGTTAAATGTGAAATGTTCACAATATAATGTTAAGTGAAAAAGTTGAATATAAAACTGTATTTAAAGGCCGGGTGCAGTGGCTCACTCCTCTAATCCTAGCATTCTGGGAGGCTGAAGTGGGAGGATTGCTTGAGGTCAGGAGTTCAAGACCAGCCTTGGCAAGAGCAAGACCCCATCTCTACTACATAATAGAAAGAAATTTGCTGAGCAACTAAAAATAGAAAAAATTAGTCATGCGTGATGGTGCAAGCCTATAGTCCCAGCTACTCGGGAGGCTGAGGCAGGAGGATCACTTGAACCCAGGAGTTTGAGGTTGCTGTGAGCTAGGCTGATGCCACAGCCACTCTAGCCCAAGTGATACAGTGAGATTCTGTCTTTAAAAAAACAACAAAAAACCCCCTGTATTTATAATGCATTTTTAATTTTGTATTTAAAATGTTTATAAATGAGGAGACTAGAAGATAACCAATTGAACTGTCAATAGTAATTATCTGTGGATGGTGGCATGTGAGAATTTTACATTTTCTTTTAACATTTTTGCATTTAGGAGTTTTTTCTATATTGAATAAATAGAAAGTTTGTAAATTTATCTTTCCAATCAGAAAAAAAACTCGATTATTTTCTTTTTAACATTGTAATGATGAAATTTAAAGAGACCTAGAATATGGAAACTTAAGTATCTGGAGGAAATTTGTTTTTCATTAGGGTTGAAGCAATAAACTTGTCTTAACAGTAGTGAAGAAAAGTATAAGGAGAGTCAGTGAAATGATGGAGAAAGGCAATATTTATTAGAAATTAAAATATGTATACTTTTGATCTAGAAATTCTATGTGTAGGAAATTTAGCCCTCAGAAATAAGCACACCACTGCCAAAGAAACATATATAAAAACATTGACTATATCTTTTAAAATTTTTACCAAACAGCTATATCAAGCATTCCTCAATAGGGGACTAGTTAAGTAAAGAAGAGCCCATTGGTATCAGCAGCACATGCTGGGGCCACAGCTCTCCTAAGAACTGTCATTCTCTCATACTCAGCATTCTTTGTGTCCATTTTCCCCTTTTGAAATCCTTTGAAATTTCGTTACATATATTCTCTTCAGAAGACTCTACTACACCTCTTCTCCCAACAGGTCTGTTTCTTGTTAACAGATGGTGTTCTCTCACTGTATTCCAAACCCTATGTTCTAGCCTGAAGTCTTGGTATAATTCAAATTCTCTTTGTTTGTGACTCAGACCTCTGAAACTACTGCATATTGTTTCTGAACTCCTTCCCCATTCTGACTATGTGTGAGAATAGTCAGTCATTCTGCAGGAATGCCCCATTTTATTGTGCTTTGCTTTATTGCACTTCACAGGTATTGCGTTTTTTTACAAATTTGTGGCAACCCTGTATCAAGCAAGTCTATTGGCATCATTTTTCCAACAGCATGTTCTCATTTCATGTCTCTGTGTCACATTATGGTAATTGTCACAATTTTCAGATTTTTTCATTGTAGTGATCCGTTATGGTGATCTGTGATCATTGATGTTGCTTTTGTCATTGTTTGGAGTGTCATGAACTGTGCCCACATAAGATGGCAAACTTAATTGGTAAGTGTTGTATGTGTTCTGATTGTTCCACTGACTGGCCACTCCCTGTCTCTCTCCCTCTCCTCAGGCCTCTTGATTCCCTGAGACACGCAATATTGAAATAAGACCAGTTAATAACCCTATACTAGCCTCTAAGTGTTCAGATGAAACAAAAAGTCCCACATCTCTCACTTCCAGTCAAAAGCTAGAAATGATTAAGCTTAGTAAGTAAGATTTATCAAAAGCTGAGATAGGCCCAAACCTAGGCCCTTTGTGCCAAGTTGTGAATGCCAAGGAAATATCCTTGAAAGAAATTAAAAGTGCTACTCCAGTGAACACGTGAATGATAGGAAAGTGAAACAGACATTGCTGATATGGAGAAAGTTTTAGAGGTCTGGATAGATCAAACTGGCCATAACATTGTCATAAGCCAAAGCCTAATCTAGAATAAAGCCCTCTCTTCAATTCTATGAAGGCTGAGAAAGGTGAGAAAGCTGCAGCAGAAAAAGTTGAAGCTAACACAGGGTGGTTCATGAGGCCAAAGGAAAGAAGCCATCTCTATGACATCAAAGTGCAAGGTGAAGCAGCAAGCACTGATGGAAGAGCTGCAGCAAGTTATCCTGAACATCTAGCTAAGATCGTTGTTAAGGTGGCTACACTAAATAATAGATTTTTCATTGTTGATGAAGCAGCCTTCTATTGGAAGAAAATACCATCTAGGACTTATACAGCTAGAAAGAAGTCAATACCTGGCTTCAAAGCTTCAAAGGGCAGCCTGACTCTCCTGTTAAGAGCTAATGCAGGTCAGCCCGGTGGCTCACGCCTATAATCCTAGCACTCTGGGAAGCCGAGAGTCTGCTATTGAAACCTACTGCTCAGAAAAAAAGATTCCTTTCAAAACATTATTGCTCACTGACAATGCACCTGGTCACTGAAGAGCTCAGATGGAGCCACATACTACACAGAAATCTTTCAGGAAAGGAAGAGTAAATAGATGAGATAAACTTGTCTTATTTTAAGAAATTGCCACAGCCTTCCCAACCTTCAGCAAACACCACCCTGATCAGTCAGCTGGCAGCTATCAACATAGAGGCAAGATCCTCCACCACCAAAAAAGATTATGAGTGGCTAAAAGCTCAGATAATTGTTAACATTTTTTGCAATAAAGTATTTTAAAATTGTAATATGTATAGTTTTTTAGACATAATGCTATTTCCCACTTATTAGAATGCAGTACAGTATAAACATAACTTTTGTATTTGCTGGGAAACCAAAAAATTCATGTGACTTGTTTTATTGTGGTGGTCTGGAACTGACCCCACAATATCTCTTTTCATGAGATCTTCCTTATTCAAGACCTAGATAAAGTAGGTTGCTGCTAAGAATTTAAGACCTGACCATATATGAGGAGGAACTTTGCTGCCACTTATTAAAAACTTCTATAAACCACTTGGATAGAGGATCCAAACAAACAATGATGGTAGAAATTATCTTCCCATTTGACTGGCAAATTTGGAAACTGATGCTGGAAAAGTTGCCGAATGTGGTCTTTAGATATTTGACCCAAGGTGTAGTTCTTAATCCTGTTAAGTTTATCTCTTTTCTAACAAACTTGTAAAGCTTTTAAATGAGTCTCTGGCCACTTTTTTTTCTTTTACATTGTCTTAGATTTCATTTTCTGCAGTATATGAAAAAATTTGTTTTGAAATGCTCATGTTCAATTTCAAAAATCAACATGTAAAAACATTGAAAATCCTGCCTCTGGACAAGTGACATTAAGAAGTTTATAAAGATGTAAATATTTAGAATCAAAAGAAGTAAAAATTAATTATAGAAATAGCTTAGAAAATTTTATATGGTAAAAGAGGTGATGGTAGAGTTAGGAGAAAGTGGGGAAGGTATCTTTTTCTTTCTAAAAAAATTATAGATATACTTTTTATATTTTTAAAATATAGTACACTGTCAGTCTAGAAATCACATAAAATTTATTTTACCTTTATGTTGAGATTGTCATCTGTTCTCAAATATTTGACTGTTTCTTATACGCCAAAAAAAATTAAGTTTTCTTTAAACACTAGCAGATTATAGCTCTATTTGTAACAAAAGTTTTACAAGCTAAATGTAATAAGTAAGTTTGTAATTATCATCTGAATTAAAATATTTTGAGTCAATATATCAAATAATTTTATTAACTAATTTAGCTAAATTATACTCACATATCTTTATGCTAAGTTCCTAAAGGAATGACTAGCTTAAATGAATAATGAACACACACACACAAAATTCCTCTGACATATACATATTATTTAACCTCTCCACACCTTTGCAATTACCCACCTCCCAGCTTCGTAGTTTCTGAAGTTTAAAGAGCTCTCCTAGGCCGGGCGCAGTGGCTCACGCCTGTAATCCTAGCTCTCTGGGAGGCCGAGGTGGGCGGATTGCTCGAGGTCAGGAGTTCGAAACCAGCCTGAGCAAGAGCGAGACCCCGTCTCTACTATAAATAGAAAGAAATTAATTGGCCAAATAATATATATAGAAAAAATTAGCCGGGCATGGTGGCGCATGCCTGTAGTCCCAGCCACTTGGGAGGCTGAGGCAGAAGGATTGCTTGAGCCCAGGAGTTTGAGGTTGCTGTGAGCTAGGCTGACGCCATGGCACTCATTCTAGCCTAGGCAACAAAGCGAGACTCTGTCTCAAAAAAAAAAAAAAAAAAAAAAAAAAAGAGCTCTCCTAAATCTCAGCTCATGTTGCTAATATCTGAAGGGGGGAAGGAAATATCATTTGAGGAAGCTATAGGTGCCATCATCAAATAGTAGGAAGTTTAGTGGATTTACAATAGAGAAATTTAGTTATTATATGTCTAGGCCTTCATCACTTTGAACAGTAGAAAACTCAGTGCCCACATTAATATGTGAAGTATTTGAAGAGCATGTTTCAGCAAGGAAGAGCAATTAGCAAATTAAGTCACTTTCTATACTTTATTCTTTAAACTGAAGGACTTTATAGTCTATTAAAGTTTAATACTGACTCCTGCCATGAACAGATAAATATGTGTTCACATTTTAAAAAGTTATTCACTACATGTAGATTACAGAATAAGCCCTTAATGTTAAAGCTGTCCAATATAAATAACTAGTCTTGTTCTTTCATTTTGTGGAACTTAGGCTTTGGATTTGAGTCATATCACACAAGTATATTTTCCTTTACTTCCTTATCATATTGTTTCTTCAATTTGTGGATACTAGTTAACAAAATTAAGTCACAGATAAATATGGTAAAAAAATACATATCTTACCCATGTTCACTTTTTTACAGTGTCTTTGGAGAATAGATGCTTGACTTATTAATAGAATAAGTTTGATATAGACTGTGAAAACATCTGCAATTGTATACCTTGGAGATTCTGGAAGTATTGGTGAAATTACTGTTTTTCTTAGAATTAATTAGAATCAGACCAAGTCAATAAATTATCATTTTGATATTAAATATATTTCATAAGTGTAAATCCCAAGAAGATATTTAATAGCTATAAAAGATACATTCATCTATTTTATCATTCTAGGCAGATTTTACCTTGCTTCTTCTTCCTCTTTTTTTTTCTTTTGTAGTTCATCTAACATTCTTTCTATAATCTTAGAATCAATTTCAGGTTTATTTTTAAAATATAATCTATTAAGTAAACATTTTCCTGAAATACAGATAAAGAGAATATTATTATTTTCAAAGCTTATAAAATAGAGTGAAATATAGTTTGGAAATCAACACAAAAATTTATTTTTGCCTATATTCAAAGAATGTAAATAGAGCCCAGATTATTTAAAATATTTATAGATCATCTTAAATCCTTTTTAAAAAGGTATGTATTAGTACAGTCTAAGTAACTAAAACATGAAAAGAAGTAGTATACATATTTTTCCTCTGGAAATTCTCATTTCAAACATATTTCTTTCAGAGGCAAAATGAGAGAATTAAAATTTAGTTCTGCTATCTTTATGTACCTCTTTTTTATCACTTGAAGTGAAGGAGGATGAATATATAGTCTTTGCCTTCAGTCTTACATATTGTTCATTTAGAAGTTATAGCTGCTGACTCTGTGTGTGTGTGTGTGTGTGTGTGTTTAACATTCTCAGCTTCAAAGAACAACAATTACAAAGGCCTGCTAGAATGTTCAGCGCACCAATACTTTTCCCTGGCCACCTCTTCAGTAGATAGTAGCCTCATTTTGTGTACCTCTAGGTCCTGCAGGGATTGCTGGAATGGTATTTGTATCTAGGGAGGTGGAAAGTTTTCCATTCTGTATTTTAATCAAAAATATTATCAGCAATAAAAACTTCACTTTCAAATTTACATAGTAAATATTTACCAACCATTGTTTTCTGTATCTGATAAATAGATTATCAAATCAGGTGTAATTCCTTTCTCAATTATGGCCATCCATAGTTCTTTTATAATAGGGCAGTTGTCCACAACCCATCCTCCATTTGGGGCACCAGAAAACCTATCCTCGTTGTTTTTCTTTACCTGTGAGAAATTGCACACTGATATTACCATCATAGTTTGACAAGTCAAGGATGCTACCTTGATATGTAATTTTTGTAGATCTTAAACAAGTATCTTTTTGCTTCTTCTGACTTTGAGAAGGAAAAAAAATAGAATTCAAAGCAATAAAACAGTAAGTTTTAAAAGTTAAAAAGCAGGGTTAAATGAATATAACAATACATTTTTGCTATATATTATTCAGTATCACAGAGTACAGGTCCTGATTCAGAAGGTCTGGGGTGCGGCCCCAGAGTCTGCATTTCTAACATGCTTCCAGGATGATGGTACATGGCCCACTCTTTGAGTAGCAAGGTCCTAGTCCAGCTTGCCTTTTTAGTGACAACATCCTTCACTTCTTGTTTGCTTTTCATCACTCAGTGTGACAGCTGAGAGGTACTGAGATGCCTACTAACAGTAGAGCTGGTTTCATGAACAAAAATACCTTTTTGCAGTTCCCTTATGTTTCCAGTTCCCAGGTCAGTAAGATTTGCTGACCAGAACTTTGTCATTTTCTGTTTCACTGATCCCCTACCTTTTGAGTTGTTTTTCAGAAATGGCGGACCCTCCTTGCAGTAATGAGATAATCACAAGGCCTTATACTACTGGTTGTTCAGAGAAGTTATGACAAGCGACATTCCACCACATATCTTGCCCAAGGACCCGCTGAGCAACCTACTCCCTACCACCCACATGCCCATAAGATCAAAAATATGACTGATATTACTCCCTAGCTCATCATACCACTAAAATCTCCACCCTGGAAGGGGCTCATCTGCCATTTTTTGACCATGCCATGTACGTGCCAGTATGATTTCTCACTGCACTTGCATGCCCTGTACTCCACCCCAAACATGTAATGATGCTCACTCACTTCATGCATTATTCATTTCAATTCTAGAAAAACCCCTGACCCTGTCAGTTGAGGAGGCAGATTTGAGGCCATCCTCCCCTTTCTGGGTTGATATCTTCCCATAATAAATTCCCTTTTTTTCTTGACAATTCTCATTATTTCAGTAATTGGCTTTCTGTGCAACAAGCAACTGAGCCTAGGGGAAAAAAACAAAACAAACAAAAAAAACGCCTTGTGTGTTCTTAAAAAGAGCAGCAGGAAGAACTGGGTCAAAACCAATCTTGCAAGTGCTTAGAGAGTTCTGCTAAACTCTTGCCTTCTCTCATCTCTCCAACAGCAATAGCTTCAACACAAATATGGAAAATAGTAATGTGGATCTCTGAAGACACCAATTCTGAGGGCTTTAATAAGTTGTGTGTCATCAGGTAATCATAAAATATTAGAAACCAAAGGGGAGGAGATATCAAGAGCCAGTATAACCCTCAGGCCTATGGAAAATTTGAAATTATCTCCTTTTTGAATTTTTATCTGAATGATCTTTTGAAAAAAATTTTTAACTACTTTGAAATGTTTAATATAAGAGTTAAGAGAAAAAAATGAAAGCTATAAAAAAGAAATATAAATAGTAAATAAAAATTTTACTGTCCAAATTTCAAAGATATAAAAATTAAAATAAGGGATTTGGGGGTTGGGAGGGATAGTCCCACATCTGAGTGATGTGGTGAGCATTATGGAGGGGAAGGGCATACCTCTAACCCTTGCTAGGGAGAGGCAAAGACATAAAATGTAACCAAAATGTTAAAAAAAACCCACATTTATCGGGTGTCAGGAAGGTGGGAGGGGGGAGGAGGGGATGGGTATTTACATACATAGTGAGTGTGAAGCACACCATCTGAGGGATGGACACCCTTGAAGCTCTGACTCGAGGGGGGAGGGGAGGCAAGGGCAATGCACGTAACTTAATGTTTGCACCCCCATAATATGCTGAAATAAAAAAAAAATTTAAATAACTGAGATAATAATTTATAATTTCTCCATCTCGTTTAACATTTTTTTGAAAAAAAATGACTTTATGTTATTAAATAAACTTTAATTTGTTTAATCACCTCCCTACTATTAAATACTTATATCATTTATAATTTTATTATAACATCATGATGAACGACTTCATATCTAAAATCTTTATTATTTAAATAACAGTGTGATGAACATCTTTATATGTAAATCTTTGTCCAAATATTACATATTTCTTTAGGTTTGAGTCCTAGAAGACATGTTTTTAGGTCAAGGGGAATAAGGGAGTGAACATTTTAAAGGCTTTTCCATACACATTGCTGTCTAAAATATCTGTATCAATTTTCACTTTAAAAAATACTAATTTATTTTAATTTTTAAAATTCACAAATAATAATTGTATATATTCATGTGGTACATAGTAATGCTTTGATACATACAACGTATGATAATCATATCAGGTAATTAGCATACCTATCATCTCAAATATTGATAAATTTCTTTGTGCTTGAAACATTCAATATCCTCCTTCTAGCTATTTGAAACTATATATTATTAACTATAGTCAGCCTACAGTGGTAGAGAACACTAGAATTTACTCATCCCATTTAACTGTAATTTTGTATCCTTTAACATGTCTCTCTCTACCTCTCCCTTCCTTCCACCTTCCCAGCCTCTAGAATCCTCTGTTCTATTTTTTACTCTATAACATCAACTTTCTTTTAGCTTTAACATATGAGTAAGAGCATACAATGTTAACCTTCTGTTCCTGGCTTATTTTACTTACTCAACATTCTCCAGTTCCACAATTTTTATTCTTCCTAACAGTGGTTGAAAGTAACTATATTATTATAGCCTCACTAATATTGATTATTCAGAAAAAAAAGCTTTTCCTATTAGACCATGAGAAATTATATCTCATTGTTTTCATTTTCAATTGAAAAATTTTAATGTTTAAGTTTCAATAAAAATACTCTCTATTTTATCACTTGCGACTATAGGTATCATCAGGAATAGACAGAGGGAGGAGACAGACGGAGGGAATCAGAGGAAGGAAGACATGACCCAGAGAGATGTGGGAGGCATAGGAAACATACGACCATGCCAAGTACACAGATACAGGGCAGAAATTGCCCTGTACTCTACCCCAAGCATGTAACGATGCTCACTCACTTCATGCATGTGATGACTAACGCAGCGCAGGCTGCAGAGGTAGAGAAATAGGCTGTGGTTAGATGTGCAGTTGGACAACAGGTCACAGACTTCAACGGGAAAGCACACAGTGGATGCTTTGACACAAGAGGCCATTTCCCTAGAGGTTGCTACTGTAGTTCTGTTAGTTACCGGGCAAGTACCTTTTGTGTGGTCAGTGTAAAAGCTTTACTCAACAAAAGTGTGCAAAGCAATGGGAGCAGAGAACACAGCTGCTTCTGAGATAGGTCCCCCGTGTCCCTCAGCCTCTGCTTCCATGGGTGCTCTGTAGCTAGTCAAGCTAGAAACTGTGTAAAAGTACAAATGGTTTGGTATGCAAAAAAATAATTTCTGTGCACTCTCAATGGCAAGGGAGTGGCTCTTCTCTTCCCTGGGTAGAAATGATATCTATCATTATTTATGTGTTTTTTTTTTTTAAATAAAGATAGGATCTCTCTATATCTGCCAGGTTAGTTATGAACACCTGGGATCAAGCAATCCTCCCACTTCAGTTTCCTGGGTAGCTGGGACTACAGGTGCGAGTCACCACACGCAGGAAGTTTTTTTAGTTTTTAGAGACAGGGTCTTGCACTATGTTGCCCAGGCTGGTCTCAAACTCCTGGCCTCAAGTGATCCTTCTGGCTCAGCCTTTCAAATAGTGGGACTATAGGCGTGAGCCACTGTGCCCAGATTATTTATACATTTTTAAGGCTTTAAAAATATTGTTAAACTATAATTCAAGGAGATTCTTTAAAAAATGCCTAATTGATCAATTGGTGAGTAAATTATAACCTATTTGCTTTCCCTGGACTGGATCACACACATTAACCCAAATGTATCAGTCATAACTGTTCTGCACATGAGCTGTGAGCTTCAGATAAAAAAACAGAATTTAGTGGGAGGCACAGTAAAAAAAATAGGATAAAAAAATGGTTGCAGAAACAATTGGAAAATAAAATAAAACTCTAATGTCATTTATAATAGCATCAACATACATCAAATACCTAGAAATAAACCTAATGGAAGACGTTGAAAACTTCTACCCTGAAAATTACAAAAGAATACTGGGAAAAATTAAAAGAAGACCAAGATAAAGTACAGTCAGCCAACTGTATCCATGCAATCCATGGATCCATGGATCCATGGATTCAACTAATCAGGGATAGAAAATACTTGAAAAAAAAGATAGTGGTGTCTGTACTGAACATGTACAGACTTTTTCTTGTCATTTTTCCTAAACAATACAGTATAACAACTATTTACATAGTATTTACATTGTAGTATTATATGCAATCTAGAGATGATTTAAGGTATACCCAAGGATGTGTGTAGATGAAATGCAAATATTGCACCATTTTATATAAAGAATTTGAGCATCTGAGGATTTTGGTATCTGTGGGGGTTCTGGAACAAATCCCCCAAGAATAATGAGGGATGACTATACAGATATTCTATGTTCTTGTATTGGAAGACTCAATATTGTGAAGATGGTAGTCTTCATCAAATTTATCCATAGATACAAAGCAACTGAATCAAAATCCCAGCAGAGGTGTGTGTTTGTGTGTGAAAATTGATAAGCTGATTCTAAAATGTATGTGGAAATAAAAAAGGACCTATAATAGTGAGGATAATTTTGAAGAAGCAAGCAGAAGAAAACATAATGTATGACACAGAGAAGGATATGACAACAGGAGAAACAGATTGTTAAAGGATTCAAACTACTAGATCTCACAACTTGTTTTAAAGCTACAGTGGTTAAATCCTGTGGCACTAGTACAGATAGACAAAGAGACCAATGGAACAAAAAGCCTAAAAATAGCCCACACATGTATGGCCACTTGATTTATGGTAGTGGAGAAAGGATGGTCTTTTTAATAGATGGTGCTGCTAGAGGAAGTAGACATCTGTAGTGGAAAAAGTAAACCTTGACCCTCACATTGTGGTTTTAATTTGTATTTTTCTGATATTTTGTGATGTTGAGTACCTTTTCATATGCGCTTTGGCATTTGGATATTTTTGGGATGCATAAAAACTAATTCAAAATGAACCTTAGATTCAAATATGAAAGATAAAGTTTCCAGAAGAAAACCTAGGAGAGTATCTTCCTGATTTGGGGTAGGCAAAGATTTATGAAACAGAACCCCAAAAGCACTAACTATGAAAAAAAAGTTAATAAATTTACTTAATCATTAAAATTAACTCATATTATTCAAGATATTATTATTCAAGATAGGAGATATTTATAAAGATAATTGCAAAATATCCAATAGAGAACTCATATTCAGAACACATAAAGAAATATTTTTTCCGGGTGTGGTGGCTCACGCTTGTAATCCTAGCACTCCGGAGGCCATAGCAGGAGGATTGCTTGAGCTCAGGAGTTCAAGATCAGCCTCAGCAAAAGCGAGAGACCCTGTCTCTATCAAAGAAATATTTTTAAAAAGAGACAAACAATCCAATTTTATAAAATTCCTCAACAGCCCCCCCCCCAAAAAAAAAAACATGGGCAAATGACTTTCAAAAAGTAGCATATCTATGGCTGCTTGTGAAAAAATAGGTTTCCTAATTGTAGAGATCATAGAAACTGATGACAGGTAAAACAGTCTCCTGCAGAATTCTCTGGTCTCTTGAGAACTGACAATCTAATATGAGCTTTAATGTTACAAATGTTACAGTCTCATACGATTTAAACTCCCCTTCAGTCCCAGAGCTGCAGTTTACCATCTAACAACGCTCCACATATTCCTGTACCAGAGGCGCAGTGCTCCCTGTACATCTGCACCCTCCAGAATGAACTCTGAAGAGAATGGAGAAAATTTTCAGCCAAAGGCAAGGATGAGACTCCCAGTCCCAAGCATGTCCCACACTTGCATGTATGCTCGTCTGGGATGCTTTGTCTTCCCTTCCGGGCAGAGATGATAGCTCCAACCTTCATGGAATTTCCACACCTTGTACATATCTATTTGCCACTTAGTACATGATAAGTTCAGTCTTCCCCACCTAACTGACAGCTCCTTAAAGGAAAGGGCTGTGTTTAATTAATGTTCAGATTCTAGTATCTAGCGCAGTACAGAGCAAATAGTAGGTGCTCGTAATGTTTGCGAAGGAATACACCGATGGCGGAACAACCTGAAGAGATGCAGAAGGAGTTGAAAGGTCTGTATGGCAAACTCAGGAAGCGCCTTGGGAACCCAAGGGTCAGGGAGGCTGGTACAGCCCATGGCTCAAGGCCTGAGTCACCCTATGTGTTACAGGGTATTTCTATACTCTCATAGAATATAATTTTTCTTTTCACATAATAATTTTAAGGAAGACCACAGAGAAATACAGAAGTTCATTGAGAGTCCAAAACTGATTTGTTCTGTTTTTGACTTTTGCTCTGAATGTTCACCTGAGATCTCTGTGCAAAACAGACCCACATGACTATCGTGTTCTTTATAAACGAAAGATAAGCCTTCTGATTTGCCTTTGATAGGACATAGCATTGGACACCTTTTTTCCCATTTAGACTGGAACATCACTCATGTGTCCACCCATCTCCCCTATGAACACATGTTCAAAGTGATTGGATGAAATTATTTAATGATGGAGCAAAATTTGTCTTGGTCTATGATTAAACAGATGGAATATCTAACTTTGGTACTGGCTTCATATATGTCATCTTTTAACAAACTGAACTGAATCAAGAACAATAAAAGTTAATGAAGAATTAATTTGAAAGCCATGAAATTACATTATATAATTTTGTTCATAACCAAAACTTTACCAAAGACCATCAGCAATTTTTCACTAGGGTACTTTACATATAACGATGCTGACTACAAAATGTATATGAATTTGAAGGCTACAAATTTCAATACAGTGGAATAAGATACTAAAATAATTATACATATACTAGATGAACATTTTCTTAGTTATAGTTACATCAATGATAGAAATTAACAAACTGGATTTTTTTTTACCTCGTTGAAGACTTCCTGTAAGATTTCAGCATATTTTTCATATGGCTGTTCAAAGTTTATATCCTGTGCCATTTTTATAGTCTCCTCAATCATAGCAAGAACCTCTGGATGACTTGCAGTTACCTCTTCTATTGAGTCTTCAATTGAAAATAAAGTAAATTAATTTTTTTTTTTTTTTGAGACAGAGTCTCGCTTTGTTGCCCAGGCTAGAGTGAGTGCCGTGGCGTCAGCCTGGCTCACAGCAACCTCAATCTCCGGGGCTCAGCGATCCTACTGCCTCAGCCTCCCGAGTAGCTGGGACTACAGGCATGCACCACCATGCCTGGCTAACTTTTTGTATATATATTTTTAGTTGGTCAATTAATTTATTTCTATTTTTGGTAGAGACGGGGTCTCACTCAGGCTGGTTTCGAACTCCTGACCTTGAGCAATCCGCCCGCCTCGGCCTCCCAAAGTGCTAGGATTACAGGTGTGAGCCACCACGCCCGGCCAAGTAAATTAAGTTAATACATTAATGCCATTAATACTTTTAGTGGACAATCCTATTTGCAATGAAACATGATTGGTAATATCTGACCCAAGAAAGTATTACCTTTGTGCTACGGAAAACATGCTAGAATAAGGGGGAAGAAAGACTAGGGAGAGGAAATGTTAAGTCAGGAATCACAGAATCACAAACTATCAGAGGAGTGATTTAAAGCCAGTGCACCAGAATGAAAGCCAATGAGGGAAGAAGAAAGTTCTGTTAGGCAGGAGTTAAAACCAATGCAGAAAGGTAGGGACCAGAGGATTCCAGAGGTCAAATGGAAACACAAGCATCTAGAATGAGTCAGAAAACAAGATAAATACTTCCAGTTACTACCTGGGATGGTTAAAGAACAGGAGGGAGGCAAGTTGGAGGGGACAGGGAAAGGTGGCATAGGCTGGTTTTTCAAGTGTTACACTTGGTTCTTGCCCGCTTTCATGCTGAAGCGTCTCCCTGTGTGGATGAGTTGGCTGGCAGGCTGCATCGTGATGTGAATGTTTATCCATCCCTCCGATGAGACAGGAGCTTGGCAGCTCCACTTGACTCCTCTACCTTTGCATTTGCAGTCCAGCTTCTGAGCTGCTGCCCCAGGGCTCCATCTCTCAGGGTCTCTACTGGAGCCCAGTTGATCCCAGCCCAGAAAACCCCAACAAGGCCTTGAAAGAGCAGGTGCCTGCTGCCCTCCCTGCCTGAATGTGTTCTCAAGGATGGAGAGAGCCACAGAGCCTGGAGAACCAGAGCAGAAGAGTCAAGAACCCATGATCTTCCTACAGCCATGGAAGTGGGGGGGGGTATGCCGAGGCAGAAATACCCAGCGAAGAGAGAAACGTGCTCGGAGCTGCTAGCTGTCCACTCAGTAGCTGTTCTCTTCTACCTTAGTAACTGAACCCTGATTTTGTCAAGGCCAGCAATGTGCCTAGCTAAAAAAAAAAAACTACATCTCCCAACTTTCCTTATTGTTTGGATGGCCACGAAGATGCAAGCAGAATTTTTTTTTGTGTGTGTATATGTGTGTGTGTGTGTGTGTATATGTGTGTGTGTGTTTGTCTTCCTGTCCTCTCTTTAAGAGAGTTGACTCAGCTGAATGCAAAGGACAGTTTTGTCCCATGCTTTTTTCCCTTTTCTTACTCGGGACACTGTCATGATGGCTGGAGCTCCAACAACCATCTTGTAATTATTATAGTAGCTACATGTCAGGGATGGCAGAGCACAAAAATAGATCACCTGTCTTCCCAATATTCTTTTTCTCCAAAACAACATATCATGTGCTATTTTGTGTGTGTGTATGTTCCTGTATGTCCAACTGTTCATATTAATAATAGAGTAGCCTTTAATATAGAGTAAGTTGGGTATTAATAATGTTTTTTAAAAAATCACAGATTTCTTCAAATTCTGAAGGAGCTACTTGTGTTTTTTAAAAGCATAATATAAAAGAACCAAATTGACCAAATATTAATTTACCTTTGTCTGAAGATACTGTTAGACTAGGATATTCATAACTTCTAAATGTGGATGTTTCACTGGTTTCTTCTTTATCTGTGAGCAAAAAATTGTTTACACCTAAAGAATGGTATTTTAAAAATGTAGCTGGATTCCCAAGGAAAATTGTGACAAGAGCTTGGGGACCCAGGACTCACTTTTCTAATTTTTAATTAAAATAACAACCATAACATTCAAATAGTTAAACATATCTATCAGCAGGGAAAATGAAGATAACAACTTAACCTGTAAGAAAACCAGGAATAATTTCAGTTTACTATAATGCCAGTGGCTCTAATTGAAAAAAAAAAAAATCTACAGGGCCCTTTCTGATGCAACTCACACTGTCTTGACTCAAAAGGTAAAGGCTGTGCTTGTCTCAGAGCCATGAGGCAGGGAGGGTGCCTTTCTACCAAAGGCTACTGGCAATATTGGGCATCCCTCCAGCAATGGGTAGAGGAACCAATGCCTGCTTCTAACTTGGACTGCCCTCCCCAGAGAAAGAACAGAAAGTCTTGGGCAGGGGCTATCTGCAGATTGGTGCTGGAAACCACACAGCAGCAGAGATGGGGCTCCCAGCTGTGACTCAGTGGCCAAACTCTTAATGCACTTGGGGGGCTGGGGGGATTGTCTGTGAAGGCTGTGTGCGTACTGGGGAGAAGGAATGCCATACATAAGTTTCTTACTGTGCCAAGTTTAATTCCTACTAGGCTTGAAATAAACAGTAGGCAAGCATATCTGTCGGAATCAGTAGGAAAAAACCAAAAAACAGCTCTACATTATGTATCAAAATAAATTACAAATGTACTTAAAACCTGAATAAAAAGTTTGGATCAATAAAAAAGATCTGACTATAAGAACATAATAAATATTCTATAGAATATTTATATATATAAAGTCAGAATATAAGAATATAAGGGCTGTCAGGAAAGTATCCAGCCACCGTCAATACTATTTTTCATATTATATGGCTGGATACTATATGGACAGCCCTTGTATAATAACAGGAGAATATAATATATATTCTACATATAGAAGATTTATATATATAATGTCTGGCTGACAGGAGGACTTTTAAAGCCTAAATGCAATGGAAAAAATAAACAAAGAAAAAGGAATGATTTGACTGCAAAAATATGAAAAATAACTCTACTCCTAAAACAGCAAACTGACTTACATAGCAAACCACTCAATTTGGAAAAAATATGAAAAATAAGAGACTAATATAGGAAGTTTATGAAGAGACTGTGTAATTGACACAACATTTTAGAAAAATGGTCACTTCAGCAAAGAAGAAATATAAATGCTTCACAAATATTAAAATAAACTTTAGAAGTAAAAATTAAAATAACAATCAAAAAGAGAAAACACTGAAGAAACAATGACATTTATTTTGCATATTACTGAGAGAAACAATTTGGAAAATTTTTATGTGAAGCAATTTGACTCTATAGCTTTATAATCATTAATCTAGTAATTCCATTTATGTCGACTTGCAGACAAAACTTTATGTAAAACATTAATTGAAGCATTATTTGTAGTAGAAAAAAAAAGAGAGAAAAATAAATTTCCAACACAAACTACTACTGGTTAAAACTACTTCCTATAAATACAGAAATTATGCAGCAATTTAATGCAGCAATGAGTGTTGGATAGCTAACGTGTGTAATCCTAGCACTCTGGGAGGCCGAGGTGGGTGGATCACGTGAGGTCAGGAGTTCAAAACCAACCTGAGCAAGATCGAGACCCCATCTCTACTATAAATAGAAAGAAATTAATTGGTCAACTAAAAATATATAGAAAAAATGAGCTGGGCATGGTGGTGCCTGCCTGTATTCCCAGCTACTTGGGAGGCTGAGGCAGAAGGTTTGCTTGAGCCCAGGAATTTGAGGTTGCTGTGAGCTAGGCTGATGCCATGGCACTCTAGCCAGACTCTGTCTCAAAAAAAAAAAAAAAAAAAGAAAAAAAGAAAGAAAAAAAGAAAATTAGTGTTAAAATATTTCCTAATGAAGTAATATAATTAAATGGTATAAGTCAAAAAAGGCAAAAATAGTTTATATTATAGCTATTATGTAATATTATATTACATATATATAATTATTATGTTATATAATGTAATATTGTATGCTTTCAATTATATAAAATATGAATAGAAAAATTTTATAAGAGTAAATAGCACTGTGGATAAATGGTAAAATTTCACAGCTAAAATTGTGGGTTTAACATACTCTGATTCCAATACATTAAAGGAGATAAAGAGCTTTTAAGAAAGTATTTATAATTATATAATAATGATTGCATCACATTTGGAAATATTCAAAAATTTTTCTTTGGGCCCTAATTGTATTTGACTCCCCATTTTCTATGTTTTTCTCTTCATTCTAGTAAATTTATTTCTGTTCTATAGCTGTTCAGTTTAAGTGTGTAAGAGAGTAGCTAGCATTTTTTTCTCCTGAAGTTTCTAAAATTTTTTTTTGGTAACTTGAAGCTTAAATATAAACATGATCAATGAAATAAATGAAAATAAGATCCATAAGCATGGAATTTGTAGCTCATTTTGTTACCATCTTTATCAACTTTAGCAGCTTTAGCAGCTTGAACATGGTGGCTACTTCCTGACTTTGCTGGGGCTTCTTCCTCAGTGTCCTCTAAAAGGTTGTATCTTTGGAAGCCGGGAACTTTCACTGCAGTGAAAGAATAATACACTTTAACAGCTACTCCATTTACATTAGGAAGATCTGGTCAATAACATCAGCAATATATTTCTTTACCATCATCAGTTGAAGACTGAGTGTCTCCTAAGCTTTTGCGTGTTTCCATCGGGAATTCTTCAGACTCCTTTTTTTCATATTGTCCTTCAGTTTCTTTTAAAGCTGTCTGGGCTGAAATGCAATAATTGGCTGTGTTAGCAGTTGGGGACAGGGATGCAGGGATAGTGAGCACAAGCCCCTGCTTTAAGGTCAGACAGACTTAGGTTTGAGTTCTGACTGTCATTTCAGAGCTATGTGTGGCTTTGGTAAATCACTTGATCACTTTGCTTTACTTTCTACTCGGCAAAAAAAAGAGATCATTAAACTTAAAGCACTGCTGTGAGGATTAAATGAGGGAATTGATGTAAACACTTAACTTGAAAAATGATTGGCACACAGGAAGCCTGCTCCATGTTAGCTGTCATTCTCTGTATTATTATATAATTTTTGTATTTAAAAAAAATCTCAATATTCTCCACTAACAATTTCTCTTAAAAATATATTGGGGCAAAATTCAAAAGCAAAAAAAAAAAATTCCAATTTTTTTAAATTTTAAGAAGGGTTAATTCTATTGTCAGGTTTAGAATAGTGAATTTGAAAAAGAAAATAAAACGGTTTTTAGGTTTGCAGCATATGACAGAGAGCATCGATTTCTATATTTCAGTGGAAGAAGACAATTTGTGGGAAGCTTTAAAATCTATGATTTATTACCATAATTCAAAGTGAAAGAAATTACTACTGATTGCATGAAACATTACAGATCACCACTCTTCCTCCAAGAGCCCGCTAGCTTCCTCTCTTGACCCAGGTCTCAGTTAAATGTCCTCTCTTCATCCCAATATTTCAGCATCCCTACCTGATCACTATCTGCCCATTACCATGTTATATATATTTTTTCTATCTGTTCTCTGGTGCTTTTTTGCCCCTCTACCCTCTATTAAAATGTAAGCACCACAAGGACAAGGACTTCATGTGTCTTTTTCACATCTGTATCCCTAGTGCCTAGAATCATGTCTAACACAAAGTAGATACTCAATTATTTGTTGAATGAATTAATGCATTTTGTTCAGACTTAAAAAGGTTGAATAACAAGCCACCTTAGTAGTCTGAGCCAATATTCCTCCAGTTTCAGTTTTTAAGTTGCCTATGAGTATTTTTTTTAATTTTGACTTTCATTTTGAAGATAATATACTAAAAGTATAACTCCATTCTACATCATCTGGGTGATCATTTGGATGGCATATAATTTCAGCGCTGGTCTTTTTGTTGTTGTTTTTGAAATCTCTTGGGCATCATGTTACATTATTTTACTTGTTTATAGGCTAATGAGAAAGAAGATAAGCAGACTTATTAGGCAAGTAATGTGTTCTCATCTAGCAAAGCCCAACATTGCCATGTTGGAAGAGGTAATTTCCTTGCTGTTTAAATAGTTTCAAGCATAGAAAATAGGGAAGTTAGGAAGCTTCTTGATTTTTGTCAAGAGTTTTAAAAAAACCCTGATAACAAAATCTGATAAATAGCACATACACACACAAAACCCCCTACTATAAACCAATCACACTTCTAAATGTAGGGAAAAAGTCCTAAATAAACAAACAATAGTGAAAAATATGTTATAAAAATAATACACCATGACCAAATAAGGTTTATTTCAGAAATACAAGAATGGCTGAATATTGGAAAATACATTAGTATAATTGATCAAATCAGTAAGTCAAAGGATTAAAAACTTATGATTTCCTTAAAAGATGCTGAAAAGACATTTAATAATTTTCAACATTCATTTCCCATAAAAATACTTAATAACCTTATGGAGAAACATTGGCAAGAACCCCTTTAAAGAGCTCACCATCACTGCCACTATTTAACATCATTCCAGATCTGCTGGCCTACATAATTAGTCAAAAAAAGAAATAGGCATAAATATTGGAAAAGGAGGAGTTGAAACTATACTTTTTTTCAAATTATATGAAGGGCTCTCCAGAAGACCCAAGAGAATCAACTGAAAGTCTGCAAGAACTAGAAAGTAAGTTTAATAAGGTGAATAGTTACAAAGAAATAAACTTTAAATATATAATAAAAATCAAACTGCTTTTCAATAATCTGGTAATAACTATGTAGAAAATATTAGAGAAAAACTATCCCATTCAATAGTAACAAAATGACAAAATATCTGGAAATAAACTTATTAAGAAAAATATGGACAATACATGAAGAAAATTACAAAATGTGGAAAGATACAAAAACTAGACTAAAAAAATGGAGATTTTATGTGTCTGTATGAGATTTAATAGTAAAGATGAGAATTATTGCCAAATTATTATATAATATTAACACAATCCTCCCACTTGGATTTGTTGCAGAACTTCACAAAATTCTACAAGCATCCCAACTTAGAGTATAGTTCCTAGTACACAGTAAGCACCTATTTTTCAGAACAAATGAAAGAAGAACCAGGAAAAAAGTTAAAACAAAATGTTTTGAGGAAGGATTTATATTCCTGGATTTAAAATGCATCATAAGGCTTTGATAATTGCATTTTGCATTCAAGCCTATAACATGGAGAAAGATCAATAAATAGAAAGTTCAGAAGTTTACACCCACTTATACACACACCCAAACTTAATATTAAGATAATCTGGCACTTCAAGTCTCCAGTAAAATTATGGATAATTTAGTAATTATTATTTGTAACAGTGGTTCACCATTTGGGGAAAAAAAACAAATTTAGATACTTAACAAAATGTATTACAATAATTACATATTAATTAGAAGGCAGAGAACATAATGTTGCACATACCATAGGATCATAATTAATCATTACAAATATGAATAAAAAAAGAGAGAGGTGGAGAACACACCAAATTCTTAACAGATATCTCTGGGAAGGAAATATAAGTGAGTTTTCCTTTCATCTGCTTTTTCCAATTTTCTGTGCTCACTTGAAAGACATAGAGGAAAAGAGCACAGACCCTGATTTGAATCCCAGTCACTTGTTAGCTGTCACCTGTGGGCAAGTTACTTAACTCCCCTGAGCTTTAGTTTTTTCATCCACTAGAATTGGAGATAATAATATCTACTGCATAGGCACGTCATGAGGATTAAATAAGATAATATATGCAATGCACTTAGCATTGCTCCAGCATGTAGTAAATGCTCCATAAATATCAGTTATTATTACTTTTGTAATGAGAAAAATGTTATTTGGGAAAGGATATTTGGAAAAGACACACTGACAGCCAAATCAGGGGACAGTGCACTGTCATAGTTTCTGGGACTGCAAACAGTGGTGACTAAATCTAGTCTAAAATTGCTGGAGCTAATCCCAAACTTTTGGGTCCAGATCTTGGAAAATATGGAAGAGCCCATGTACTGCACAGGAAAAGCCCACGTAATGCACAGGAAGTGCTGCATTAAGGGTATTGCATTAAGAGGAAAGGTTTAGATTAGGCTGCTTTCATTTATTCTATTATGACTAGGTACAAGGGTGCCAACTAGAGATATAAAGTATACCAAAGCCAATTAATGAATTTCAAAAGTAGCTATGAAATGAAAATTCTCATTTTTCCTGGAGAAAAACAGAAGGGAAAAAAAAACCCAACAACTTTGTGTCAGTTCTAAGACAATGGGATTAACAGTCAGAGAGATACAGGAAGAGGCAGAATGGTCAGGGAGAAAGAGCTTTGGAAAAGAGGGTTCAAGCCTCAGCTGTGCCACTAGTTGGGCATTACCAGGCAGCCATTTAACCTTCCTGAGCCTCAGGTTCCTCATCTGTAAAATTAGGAAATTGTTTTAATTGATTACTATGGTTTCTTCCAGTTTCACTGAATTATGGCTTTTTGAATGTGAAATTATTATGCCCCAAATAGAAAGATTTAATTACAATCAGGGCTGACACATAAGCCTAGAACAACATCAACAACAAACTCCACAAGAGTCTGGTGGATTCTTGTTGTTTTAATGACTGGTGTATATAAAGGTGTAAATATTGCTCAGTCTGCCCAGTAAGTGGATCCATAAAAGTAATAAAAAAAAAAAAAAAAAAAATTCGAATGTGAAAGCTCCTTCTGATTCCTTTCCTTAGAGGTCTAGAATTGAATTTTTTCTCTGCTTATGAATTGCCTTATGCATATCCATTCTTTCATTAAGAGACTACAACGTGCAAGATTCCAAGGATACCAGGATGAACTACACAAAATCCTTGCCCGCAAGTACCCAGGTTTAATTGTTTACCTAAACTTAAAACATACATTTTTAACCATGGTTCACCTTGGTTTTTAGCTTGTAGTTCTGTGAGAAGCTTTCCTCTCACAACTTGAATAGCTGCTTCAGTGGCCTCAGCTATAGTATTTTTCATTAATGTTTCCCGGGCTTCATCAAAACGTGGTTGAACAAGTTGAGCAAAGTCAATTACCTGCAAAGAATATTTGAGAAAATCAACATAAGCACAAGTTTTTGCAAGTATTAAAGACATTGCTCATCTATTTATCTCTATCCCTATCTCTATTCTAAAAACATTAATACTTCCTGAAGTAACCTTTGGAGTTGTTACATTCAGAATTCTCTGATTTTTGAGTACTTGCTTCAGTAGAAATTCAGTCATATTTTTCATGTGAGATCTATATAATATATATCATGTAATATATAATATAGATCATATAATATATAGAGCATGTAATATATATTCAGGTGACATATTTTTTGGCTTAACAGAAATTAAAATAAAGATATATATTTAAAATCAACTTTGTATATATCATTTACATACAATGAAAGGCACACATTTTAGGTATACATTACGATGAATTTTTACAAACACATACATATCACACCACAACCAAGATGTAGAACTTTTATATCACCCCCAAAATTCCCTTATGCTCCTTTGTGGCAATCCCTTCCTGCCCCATCCCCTCCCCTAGTTTTCATTCCTGGCCCCTGGCAACAACTTTCTGCTTTCTGTTGCACTATAGATTAGTTTTGCCTTTTCTAGAATTTCATATAAATGGAATTACACAGTATATAATATTCTTTAGGCTTTTCCTCATTAGCAGAATGTTTTTGAGATTCATCAGTGTTAACATAGGTATCTTTTTTATTTTTGACACTATTTTATTGAATGAATATACCACAGTTTTTACCCATTCATCTATAGGTAGACATTTGGGTTGTGTCCAGGTTTTGGCTATTACGAATAAAGTAGTGATGAACATTTATACAAAAGTCTTTTTGTGGACATGTGTTTCCATTTCTCTTGGGTAAATACCTAGGAGTGGAATTACTGGGCCATATGGTAAGTGTATATTTGTCTTTATAATAAACCATCAAACTGTTTCTGAAATAGTTGAACTATTTTACATCCCTAGCAGCAATGTGTTCCAATTTTGCAATGTTGCAGTATCTCCACATCCTCACCAATAATTGTTTTTGTGAATATTAAATTTTTAGTTATTATAATGGATGTGAAGAAGTATCTCATGGTAGTTTAAATTTACATTTCCCTAATTATTAATAATTTTGAAATTCTTTTTAGGAGCTTATTCACTTATCTTTTTTAAAGCATATGTTCAACTTTTGCCTATTTTAAAAATTGTGTTAGAATTCTTTATATGTTCTAGATAAAAGTCCTTCTTTAGGTAGATAATAGACTTAATAATGAACGTTGGGATCTTAGAAGTAGATTTTTATATGCCCTTTAAGATTAATTAATATTTCCAGATCCATTCTAATATTTCCTGGATTCCATTCTGCTTTTCCTGTAATGGGCTTATATTGATTTAATCCATGGCAATAAATCTACAATCTACACCAGTTTTTAATGGGTACATAGTATTGCACTAGATGAAAATATTACAACTTATTTAACTAAAATACCAAAATTATATATTTAGGTATATGTATTTTTGTTGTTATTATATAAACTAAGCTGTGATGAACACAATTATGTACATATATTTGTCTGAGTTTCTTTAGGAACATCCATAAAACAGAATTGACAGTTCAAAAGATGTGCATGGATTTTAGGCTTGTATAATACATGTATTTGCAATTGCTATGCCTAATGGTTATACTCTTACCAGCAATATATAAACATGTATTTTTCCTCATTCTAGCTACACATCAGTATTTGGTGTTAATAGCAATCTTTTAAATGTAACAATGAGACCAACATGACACATCTTTGGTTTTTGGCATCTCTTTATTGGAGAGTAGTATCTTTTTCTAATGTTTAGTGGCTATTTGTGCTTATTATTTTGTGAATTGCCTGTTTGCTATATTTTTTCTATTGGGGACTATGTATGTATTGATTTGTCTCTTTATAATTTAAAATGATCATTTTTTTATCTGACACATATTGTGACAGGTTTCAAACGTGTCCACAAATCCTTTGATACTTCTCCCCGCTTCAGAAGGTGAAACCTAATTCTCTTCTTCTTTAGTGCAGGAAGAACTTAGTGACTTGCTTTAAATAAATAGTGCAAGTGACAGTGGGAGACTTTTCAGACTAAGTCATGAAAGACATTGAACCTTCCTCCTTGGTTCACTCTCTCTGAAAGAAGCCAGTTGCCATGTCATGAGGACATATAATAAGAGTATAAAGAAAGAAAATGTTTTGTACAGCTGTATAATATGTTTCATGTTTTAAGTTAAGTGTTATTACAAAAGAGTCAAAAGGTAAAAAAATTAAAAATTTATAAATGCATCATAAGGTGATTTTGTCATTGTGCAAACATCATAGAGTGTACTTACACAAACTTACATGGTGTAGCCTATTACATACCTAGGTTATATGGTATAGCTTATTGCTCCTAGGCTACAAACCTGTACAGCATGTTACTGTACTGAGTACTGCAGGCAGCTATAACACAAAAGGAAGTATTTGTGTATTTAAACATATCTAAATATGGAAAAGGTACAGTAAAAATGTGATATAAAAGATAAAAATGATACACATCTGTATAGGGTGCTTACCATGAATGGTGCTTGCAGGACTGGAAGTTGCTCTAGGTGAGTCAGTGTGTAAGTGGTAAATGAATGTAAAGGTCTAGGATATTTCTGTACACTACTGTAGACTTTATACATACTGTACACTTGGGTTACCTTAAATTTATAAAAAATATTTTTCGGCCGGGTGTGGTGGCTCACGCCTGTAAATCTCACACTCTGGGAGGCTGAGATGGGAGGATTGCTTGAGCTCAGGAGTTCAAGACCAGCCAGAGCAAGAGTGAGACCCCATCTCTACTAAAAATAGAAAAATTAACTGGGAATGGTGGCACGTGCCTCTAGTCCCAGTTACTTGGGAGGCTGAGGCAGGAGGATCACTTGAGCCCAGGAGTTTGAGGTTGCTGTGAGCTAGGCTGACACAACGGCACTCTAGGCTGGGCAACAGAGCAAGACTCTGTCTCAAACAAAAACAAAAACAAAAAACCAATAAAAATTAAAAATATTTTTCATTCTTCAATAATAAATTAACCTTAGTTTACTATACTTTTTTACTTTATAAGCTTTTAATTTTTTTCCTTTTTGATTCTTTTGTAATAACACTTAGCTTAGAACACATATTATACACTTGTACAAAATATTTTCTTTCTTTATATCCTTATTCTATAAGCCTTTTAAAATTTTTTAAATATTTTGTATTTTTTACTTTTTAAACCCTTTTGTTAAAAACTAAGACACAAATATACACATTAGCCGAGGTCTACACAGGGTCAGGATCATCAATATCACTGTCTTTCACCTTTATTCATAATGTTTATAATCAAAAAGAACTTGTATGTAGACAATAGTAGGAACACATACTAATAATATACAAAAAAACTCTCACAATAAAAACTGGGAAGACACTTGAACAAACACTTCAAAAGTAAATATCTAATGGCCAGTAATCTGAAAATATACAACTTTGGTAATCATCAGAAAGATAATAAATTAAAACCACAGTGAGATATGACTGTACACCCACTGAAATGGCTAACATTAGAATAACTGACCATAATAAGGGTGGGCAGGAATGTGGAATGACAGAACTCTCAGATACTGATGATAGTTTTGTAAATTAGTAGAACTAGTTTGGAAGACAGTTTGGCATTATCTACACAAGTTGAAGGTTATGCATACACTACGTCCCAGAATTTGTCTTCCTAGATATATCTCAGAAATTTATAAAATGTGCATGTGTGCATCAAGAGACACATATAGGAAGGTTCATAATACCCCAATCTGGCATCGATTCAAGTTTTATTAGCACTTAAATGTGGATAAATAAATTATGATATAATGTAATCATCAGAATACAATAGAATATAAAATGGACAAACTATAGCTATATGCAATAACATGGATAAATATTATAATCATAATGTTAAGTGAAAGAAGCCAGGCATAAAGAACATAAATTGTTTAAGCCCACACAGTTCAAAAAGAACATGCAAAACTAACCTATGGTATTTGGATATATGCTTTCATGGCAAAACCATAAAATAAAAATATGGAAGTGAATACCATAAAATTCAGGGCAGTGGTTACCTTTGTGGGAGGAGTGAGGGGATTGGTATTCAGAAGAAACATGAGGGGTTTCTGAGGTACTGTCAACATTCCATATTAGACCTTGGTGGCAGTTATATGGGGTTCACTTTGTGACAACTCAGGGGGCTTCACTTTTCTGTATGTTTGTCATAATTTAGAATAAAAAAGTTAAAAGCAAATAGAAAATGTTACCCCTTGTGCTTAAAAGAATTCAATAGCACTTTGAACAACTTCAATGCCCTTCCCACGGCCTGAACAGCTTTGACTATGCCTTTCAACCACCATCTTGTACCATTCCTTCTTTCCCAGGCAATACTCTAGCCACACTGGCCTTCTCATAATTCCTTTGCATGTCAATCCCACATCAAATCCTTTGGCTCTGCCTTCAAATTATATCCCAAATCTGCCTTCTTCTTACCACTTTTACTGCTATCACTCTGGTCTACACTAAATATAATTTCTCTTCATTTATTGAGAGTGGAGAACAAGATCACTGGGGGAGATCTTGGGAGGTCAAGGAACTGATAGGCCATCAGGCTGTTGGGAGGCTCATCTTTGTAGGTACTGAGATCACCAGGAACTAGGGCAGGATGAGTGTGTGGGGAGAGTGAAGAGTGAGCCAGGAGGAGTAGAACCCAGGAAACAGAGGAGTGGAACCGAGAGAGGTTAATGGTGGTGTAGCCTGGATGACACAACATTTAAATCGGGGGCTCTGGGGAAGCAGGCAGGGACTGTGGTCTGGAAATGGCAACAGGCAGCAAGGTGGATGCCTTCCCCACTCCAACCCAACGCAACAATTATCCAGTCAACAGCATAAAATTTAAAAAACTGAGTACAAACAAAATCCTACAAATTATAATCAAGTACAGGTAGATAGAAAGTAAGCTAAATAGGTAGTAGTTACCTTTCCTTTGTAATGTTCTGCAAGCAAATTGCCAAGTGTTGTTTTCCCTGACAATTCAGGTCCAAATATGAACACTTTACACGGTGGTGTTGGCATAGGTGGAAGAAGACAGGGACGTGGGTTCAAACAAAATGTTTTCAATTTTTCTTCTGAGGAAAGACAGTACATTTTACCTAGAAAACTTAAAATATGCCATAATAATAAACAACTGAAAAGATGTATGGACAAGTTTTAAAATTAGGTTCTGAAAATCTAACTTACCTCACAACAAAATCTGGTGATCCTGGATAAATGTTGCCTTGTTTTAAATTTACGGGACATAGACGTCCCCATCTGCTTCTCTGCCATCTATATCTGGGTGCAATAAGTTTATAAGATGCAAAATTACGGAATAGCTCCTCCTGTGAATCGCAAAGTATTAAACAATTTTATATATTAAAAATGTGGCCATAAGTTTTGTTGAAATCAGCAGTATCAAACATTTCATTTCTTATTTGATAGTACAGTGGTATTTAAGAAAGAGTTTAGAAAGCATATTTTTGCCTTTTCTTAATTGCAACATTCTGCACTTACCCTAGATTTAATAAGACTAGTTTTCATTTCTGTTTTAAAAAAAACCTAATTTAAATTTTAGTGAGCAGTTTCTATCATACTGTAGAATGAGCACAAGGTAGATAGAGCATTTTCTATCATCTTCCTTAGAAAACAGATTCTGTAAAATTCTTATTGGAAAAATTCAAAAATGTACCAGAGTTGTAGTTAATTTATGTAAGCATTTAAATAGTAAGCTGCTATGTGCAGATTGTTTTCATATTTACTTAGCTATAAGTGGTTCTTTCATTCTCAAAATTTAAAGTCTCTCTTAGTAATCATTTCTGTTGGTAACCTCTAGAGAAGTTAAGAAATATTAATACTTCCGTACAGACTTCAAGGATTGCTGAAAGGTTTACCTCTCCTTGTGGTACCTTAGCAGGGGATGAGAGAATCGGTGAGAGAGGGCATAGTGGGTATTATGATTTGAATGTTCCTTCCAAAACTCACATTTGAAATTTAATTGCCATTGTGACAGTATTACGTTGTTGCGAAAGTGGGCTTGTTATAATAAAGGTGAGTTGGGGCCCACGAACACTCTCACTCTGGCCCTGGCCTTAGTCATTTATATATTTTCTTTGGAGAATCGTCTATTCAAGTCCTTTGCCCATTTTTGAACTTGGCTGTTTTACTGTGGAGTTGAGGTTGTTCTTTATATATTCTGGATAGTAATACCTTATCAGATATGATTTACATATATTCTTCTCCATTGTGTGTGTTGTCTTTTCATTCTGTGATAGTGCCCTTTGGTGCACAAAAACTTTTCATTTTCATGAAATTCAATTTCTCTATTCTTTTTGTTGTTGTTGCCTGTGCCTTTGATGTCATATCTGTTTTGTTTTGTTTTAATGCCAGAACCCTATCCCAGAAATTTTGTTTTAACTGGTCTGGGCACTGGTATATTTGAAAAGCTTCCTAGATGACCACACTTTGCAGTCAGGACTGGAAATCACTGATTCAAATATTCCCATTATATTGCTTTTCTAAAAATCACCTGTCTTTAGCTGAAGGGCATTCAACTAAAGTCTTTCAAAACACACAGGAACCTATAGATCAATCAACTTTAATCAACCAGGCTTATTTAGTGTCCCAAACATTAAAGTAGGGGTTCTCAAACTTAAGTGGGTATAAGGATTCATTCTGGATCTTGTAAAAATACATTTTCAGGTCTCATCTCCAGGTGATTCTTTTGGGGGTGGTCTGGACTGCCAGGGAGAAACACTACTTAAGGGACAGGAATAATGACTCCAGTGCACATAGTCAAAAATTCTTCCCTTTTACGAAAAAGAGAGCAGGCACACATAGTTATACATCTTATGAACTACCACCTTATGCCAATGTATGCAATAATTTCTAAGGACAGACTTTCTAGCTGGGAAGGTTTTTTCTTGCCTGCAGGTTTTATGGATATTTTTTATTTTTCCTTCAGTAATGACCTAGAAGAGGAGGCCTCAGCACACAGTTTATTTATTTATTTACTTTCATTTTAAAGTCCCTGTGGCCCTTGTAACACTTAGTAGTTACCCCGACTCTCCATCACATTCAAAGCATATCAGGGGCCGGGCATGGTGGCTCACGCCTGTAATCCTAGCACTCTGGGAGGATGAGGCAGGTAGATTGCTCAAGGCCAGGAGTTCGAGACCAGCCTGAGCAAGAATGAGACCCCCGTCTCTACTATAAATAGAAAGAAATTAATTGGCTAACTAAAAATATATACAGAAAAAAAAAATTAGCCAGGCATGGTGGCGCATGCCTATAGTCCCAGCTACTCGAGAGGCTGAGGCAGGAAGATCACTTGAGCTCAGGAGTTTGAGGTTGCTGTGAGCTAGGCTGACGCCACGGCACTCTAGCTCGGGCAACAGAAGTGAGACTCTGTCTCAAAAAAAAAAAAAAAAAAAAGTGCATCAGGGCCAGGAACACAGTAGTTCTGTGGTCCCCAATCCCTGGGCCACAGACCAGTATCAGTGCATGGCCTGTTAGGATCTGGGCTGGCAGCAGGAGGTAAGCCATGGCAAGTGAGTGAAGCTTCATCTGTATTTACAGCTGCTCCCCATCACTCGCACCACCGCCTGAGCTCTGCCTCCTGTCAGATCAGCTGCGGCATTAGATTCTGCATTATGGTGAGTTGTATAATTATTTCATTATATATTACAATGTAATAATAATAGAAATAAAGTGCACAATAGGTGTAATGTGCTTGAATCATCCTGGAAACAGCCCCCTCCCCCCCATCCCCCTGCTGGTCCATGGAAAAATTATCTTCCATGAAACTGGTTCCATGGTGACAAAAAGGCTGGGGATCGGTGCAGTAGTTACTAAAAATAATTGATTGAATGATTAAAGGGATGAACGAGTATACAGAGTTGAGGGCCTTTATATCTTTGCCTTTTTTGGTGCTGCGAAAAGAAACTTGGGTTTTTCTCTTTTTCATTATTCCTGTGGTTAATTGTTCTGATTTTATTGTTTTTCTGTTTCTAAAGCTTTGCTGTGTTGTGTTTAGTGTCTAAAAGAATATTGTGCTAATATTATAGCTTCTTCTGAGAAGTCAAATCCATTTTTATTTTTATTTTTTTATTTTTTTTTTGAGACAGAGTCTCACTTTGTTGCCCAGGCTAGAGTGAGTGCCGTGGCGTCAGCCTAGCTCACAGCAACCTCAAACTCCTGGGCTCAAGCAATCCTCCTGCCTCAGCCTCCCAAGTAGCTGGGACTACAGGCATGCGCCACCATGCCCAGCTAATTTTTTGTATATATACTTTTAGTTGGTCAATTAATTTCTTTCTATTTTTAGTAGAGACGGGGTCTCGCTCAGGCTGGTTTCGAACTCCCGACCTCGAGCAATCCGCCCGCCTCGGCCTCCCAGAGTGCTAGGATTACAGGCATGAGCCACCGCGCCCGGCCCAAATCCATTTTTATAAAAGGTATCCTGAAACTTCTTTTAAACCTTAAAAGGATATAATTAAGGTCACGACATATATTGAAAAGGTAGGCTTCCAAACAGTTAAATGTAACTTACAGTGTCCATTGAGTCATTCATTTCTTCTTCTGCACCCTGAAGTTTGGTTAAAATAGCTGCTCTTCTTAGGTTCAGACATTTAAGTCGATCCATAACTATCTGAATTAAAAAACAAATGTTTAAATACATTAGCATATGAATATCTCAAACATCCTAAGAAAGGATGGGCTCATTGTTCAAGTCCACAGTCCTTCTGGGACTCTGGGTAGATGCCTTGATTGCTTCTTCCTGGCTCCTGGGGGTTTGCTGACATCTCTGGTGTTTCTAAACTTGTATATGCAGCACTCTAATCTCTGCCTCTGATGTCACTCACATAGCCAACTTCTCCCTGTGTGTCTCAGCCTTTTCTCCTACATCCATATGGGATTAGGGCCCACCCTAATGCAGTCTGACCCCATTTTAACCTGATTATATATGCAAAGACCTTATTTCCAAATAAGGTCATATTCACAGGTATTGGGGTTAGGACTTCAACATACCTTTTTGAGGGACATATTTCGACTCATAATAGTCTGTCCTCTGGCCCCCAAATATTCACACCCATAGAGGTCTGGGTCTGCAGGACCTCTTTGGCAAAGGGAAGACAGTCATGAGAAGATGGAGGCAGATAAAGAAGTTATTTGTTCCTGAGCCAAGAAATGCCTAGGGCCACCAGAAGCTGGAAGAGGCAAGGATGGCTCCTCCCCCTGTGGCTTTGGAGGGAGTGTGGCCAAGCCGATTCCTTGATTTTGGACTTCTAGCCTCCAGAACTCTGAGAGAATAAATTTCTGTCATTTTAAGCCACCAAGTTTGTGGCACTTTGTTGTGGCAACCCTAGGAAACGAATACAGACCCTACGTGGAAGAATCTGAAAAAAAGAGAGAATAGTATATAGAATTATGAGAGATGGTGAGACAGACAACATCCTGATGGTATGTGGTAGCCTATGGTAGATCATGTTATTTGTTCACGATCAGCCTTCCCTGCCCTTACACATTAATTCCCGAGCTCATCTTGAGTGAAGTATGCCTCCTTACCCCATTAATGTTGAGCTTCACCATGTATTAATATCTTGCTCTGGCCAATGGAATGTAGGTGAAGTGCCAGAGAACCAGCTCCAACTGGAGCCTTGTTAGGCCTGGCAGTTTCCAAACAGGCCTCTTGGAGTTTCTGCCCTCTACTTTGGAAAGTGTGTCCCAGGTAGTAGAAAGTGGTGAAATTCTGGCTGTATTTTGAAGGGGAAGCCTGCTGTGTAAGCTGATGGATGGATCGGATGTGGGTTGTGAGAACACAAAAAGAGGAGGGCAGTTGGCTGGATGGCTTTGACATTTAATGAAAGAGAGAACTGTGGAGGGACATACTTGGGGCAGGGTGGTTGTTGAGGGGAGTGTGGAGTGTGACCTTGCACATTTTCATCTGAGGTGAGCATTAAACATCCAACTGGATATGGAGCAGTTGAGTAGCACTTGACTATCATGTGTGGAATTCGGGGGAAAGATCTGGGATAGTAACACAACCTTACGAGTTTTCAGTGTTTAGAAGGTATTTAAAGCTGTTCGACGGAAGAAAGTCTCCTAAGGAGTGAGGGTAGACAGACCAGAGTTCACAAGCAGTGAGCTCTGGGGTCCTCCAACACTAGAGGTTAGAGATTTAGAGTGTCCAGTAAGGTGCAATGGAATGACCGTGGTGTGGGGTTCAAGGAGCCGGGGGAGTAAGGCAGCACGGAGGAAGAAGTAATCAGCCATGTCAATTATCCCTTCTAGATTGAATTAGGTGGAGACTGAAAAATGACCACTGGCTTTGGTCATGAGGAAATCACTGATCTTAGCAGGAGTGTGTCTCAAATAAGGAGTTTCTCCCCGATTTGGCTCCCTCACTAGCATTATTACCACATTGCCACCAAGGAGATCAAGCCAGAAATCTGGGCATTATCTTTGACTTTTCTCTCTCCCTTAATTCCTACATTAAGTTGCTCACCAAGGGCTGTCATGTAGACTTTTTACATCTCTCTCAAATCCATCCTCTTTGTCTATTCCTACAGTCGCTACCCTAGGTTAGGCCACCATCTCTTACCTGATCGACAGCAAACACGAGAACTAGCCTTCCTACCATCAATTGGATTCTCGGTCTGTTTTTACTTTGTGTTGCATGCTGAATGATCTTTCTTAAATAGAGATTGGATCATTTTCACTCTCTGACTTAAAACCTTTCACTGGCTGCCTAATCCCTCATGATGAGGTCTAAACTCAACATAGCTTATAAGGTCTTTCTTTCCTGGTGCAACACCTGCCTATTTCTAGAGTCTTGGCACTATTCCACCTCTGGCCCCCATGCCCCTATGTTCCAGTCCTACATTCAGTTCTTACAACCCAATATGTTCTTCCTGGCCTCTGGGGCTTTTACGCTGAGTGACAGACTCTTCCCTCAGCATAAAACAGTAACCCATCTTCCTCTCCTTCCTACTCTTCAAGGTACAACTCTTACTGGTCCTTTAAGTTTCGATTTCAAGATAATTTCAGACAGGTGGCCCCCCTTAGCAAACTAGGTTTTGTCCTTCTGCTATGAGCATCTGTGATACCCTTTACTTCCCTGGAGATAACACAAACTGCTCTCTAAATATTTATTTTCCCCAATATATTGGATACTACCTCAGGAGAGGGATGCGTGGACTCATCTGCCTCCTTCCCATCTGCATTCCTAGAGCTTATCATGATGCCAGACTCCTATTAGATGTTTAAGAAATAGTTACTGTATTTTTGTATTATATTATTATTTGTTGTAAAATATTTTTGGGTTCCAAATTTCTCCACATCCTTACCAACACTTGTTATTATCTGTTTTTGTTTATTATTATTATTTACTTTGGCCATCCTAGTGGATATGAAGTGGTATCTCATTATGGTTTTTATTTGTATTTCCCTAATGACTCTTTTTTTTTTTTTTTTTTTTTTTTGAGACAGAGTCTCACTTTGTTGCCCAGGCTAGAGTGAGTGCCGTGGCGTCAGCCTGGCTCACAGCAACCTCAATCTCCGGGGCTCAGCAATCCTACTGCCTCAGCCTCCCGAGTAGCTGGGACTACAGGCATGCGCCACCATGCCCGGCTAATTTTTTGTATATATATTTTTAGTTGGTCAATTAATTTCTTTCTATTTTTAGTAGAAAATAGACGGGGTCTCGCTCAGGCTGGTTTGGAACTCCTGACCTCGAGCAATCCGCCCGCCTCGGCCTCCCAAAGTGCTAGGATTACAGGCGTGAGCCACCGCGCCCGGCCTCCTAATGACTCTTGATGTTAAGCATCTTATCATGTGCTTATTGGTTGCCATTTGCTTTCACTTTTCTTTGAGGCACTTTTTGTCATACTGAGATTTTAAATTCAAATGTAGTTTAGCTTTAAATATGGACAGATAAATAAATATAACATCAAGCATTTTAATTGTCAAAACAAGTTTTTCAAAAATAAATGGTGTTAAAATACAAGTAAAGTTTTCTGTTTATTAAAATAAGTACAATATTGTATGTAGAGTTTTACTTTTTCAAGCTGTGAGGTCTTGTTGCTAAACATTTACTCACCATGAAGAGCTCGTCTGGTGGCTTATTTCCATCTAGCTCAATGAGATACTGGGGGTTGTGTTCAGCCATCACTTTCTGCAGATAATAGAAAAGAAAGCTTATAATCTGGGATAACTGGGAAAACTGAATACAAGATTAGAATCTTAGTATGTTATGAAGAAATCTTCAAAGCTAAATCCTTTACCTTAAACATGCTGTAATGTATGCTATTTTCAGTGCTGAAGAGATCTTTTGCAAAAGCCCCAGCTAGTCTTCTCACCATGAATTTTATTCTCCTGTATTTTCAGTTTTTTCCCTATACTGAAGTTTTAATGTCTTTCCCAATACAAAATATTTTGGGGAATCTGTTTATCTGTACATACTTGTAGCTTTGGTATTTGGCTTCAAACCATAGAAGAGTCTGACTGAAATTTAAATACTGACGTTCTTCATATAGATACTAGCATCGTTAAGAAAATACAATATCTTTTTATTATTTTAAAATATACTTCTTATAGGAAATGTAAAAAACAGAAAAGTAGAGAAAAAACAGTCTTTAATTTAGTCATTCAAAGGTAATTACTACTACTTTCCTCCCATCTTTTATTCTGTGAAAAATTGTTTGAGATCATAACTTTTTCACTTAACATTATAATTAACCTTCCCTATACTGTTATAAGATCACTGTCAACACATTTTAATGGTTTTATAAAATTACATATTGTGACTATAGCATAATTTATTTAATGTTCCTTTGCTGTTTGACATTTAGGTATGTTATCATATTTTGCTATTTAGGTATTTGCATATTTAGGTATTTGCATATATGCATTTTTAGGTATGTTTTCATGCATTTCTTTTTTTAAAAAAATTTAAAAATCACATTCTTCAATAATTACAAAAGTAACGAGCACTAACTGCAGCCCGTGAAGGAACATAGACGAGTATACCAAAGCAGCTAATATGACCCCTCCCTGCTCCTCCACTCTGTCACCCAACCAGGTGTGTCTCTTTTCTCCCCATTCTGCTCATTGATGTAAATATGTACATATGTATAAATGTTCGATAATACCGAATAAGCATCCTTTGGCATATCCTGATATATTGGATGTATAAGCCAGATTTCTAAAAAATAAGTTTTAATATTAATACAGGTAGGTATTGCTAGTTGGTTCTCTGAAAGGTTGGGGCAATTCAAAACTCTTTCCAGCAATATATGAGAATGTTCATTTTTTTCTGCCACCATTGGTTATTTTGGCTTTTAAATTTTCTACCAAACTGAGCTGTAAAATGGGATCGGTTTGTTTTACTTTTGACTTCCCTGGTGGGGTTCAGCATTCACATATGTGTCTCTATAAACTGCCAAATCATAACCTCTGTGCATTTTTCTATGAGATTGTTTATTTTCTCTAACATTCATGTAAAGGATGTTAACCCTTATCTGGCATATGGATTGCAAATATTCTACCTTTCCATGATTTATCTTTTAATTTTGTTTATGATGTCTTCTGAAATACAAAGTATTTTGACAGTCAAATATATCTGTTTTCATTGTTTCTAGATTTCCTTTCTTGTTTAAATTAGATATCACAAGATTATATTAATATTCTTCTAAATTTTTTTCTATTTATTTTTGTTTTTAATATTAAAATCTAAAGGCCACTGGATTTTATTTTTGTCCATTGACAATGTTGAACTCAGTCCTGTGTCCTCAGAAAGTAGAGATGGCTGAGAAATAAGATTTACATCCTTCCTCAAGGAGACTCAGATAAAATCTGTTTCCATCCCTGATGACTCTGTGAGACTCAGGATGGTCCCCTTGTTTTCCTGTTTCCATAAACCTCAGCCCCCTTCCATTTCTTTTAGAAGGTCCTCATTAATGAATGTTCTCCCTATTGCAATAGTCTCAACAAAATCATCCCTCTTTTTATCCAGTGTATTTTTTTTTTCACAGTATTGTGCAAGGTTGGATTCTAAGTGCTTTCTTCTAGACAGATAGCAGATTATGCTAGCGTTATTTATTTAACTATAAATAACCACATTACGAACAAGGAAGTACTTAATGCTCTTCTGTATCTGAGATTCTTTCCTTAAGCTAGATTTAATCTTAAAAAACGGACTTACTAAATTGAAGGGTATGAACACCCCTGAAAAGAGACACCTGCAGCAGGAGTCGAATCAGGATTCACCTGATCTTAGCCCACTGACCGAGAAGTGATGAACTGGGATTCAAAGACAGACAGGAAAGAATGAGGACCTGGCATAGGCTTACCCTTGAACCAGTGTGTAGGACATAAACCAGGAAATGATACAGCATGGTTTGTTCCCACTTGCTTTCCTTGTTTCTCTTGAAGGCATTCTGAACTTTGATGGCCTCCAAGTAAGTGATATCCCAGCTAGGTCAGAGGAGACTAGAATAGTAGACTTTTTATGGTTCTCCCCCGCTCCCACTATGCACACCAGTACCAAGGAATTAACATACAAGGCAATTGCTTGGCTATCCAGCAACTGTCACTCAGGCCTAAAATCTCGGTTCTAGGTTCTCGGCTTCAAAATTCTTACTCTGTTGGCACTAGGGCAATGAATTCTTACCTATCTGCAGGGCCTGGAAGTTTCTACTTCTAGACTTTTCGTCTAGTATGTATCAGCCATATATACACTTGCTAGCATTAGGGATTCTTATTACTAGTTCCTCTTTTAAAATTTGATCATGGAAATGATATTTCATTTTTGAGATTAGCATTTTATTATTAGTGAGGCTGAACATTTTCCTACAGGCTTGTTACCATTTTGTCTTTCTTTTTGTTAATTGTGGGCTCATATTTGTTGTCCATTTATCTCAGGAGAGGGTGAACTTATAGGTTTTAAAAAAATCATTTCTATGACCCTTTATGATTTCAAACCCTTAAGTCTTTCATCATAGTCAATATGAATATTTTTCCCATTTATTGTCTTTTAATTGCAGTGAGGCTTTATTGATTTATTTGATTTCCAGAAGTTTATATTTAATAAAATTGAAGCTATCATTCTTTTTCCTTCACAATCTTTGTGATTTGACCATTGTACTGGGTACCAGCAATGTGAGGAGGTATGACCGGGTGCCTATCCTTAAAGAGATGACCTTTGCATTTTTCCCCCCTGAATATAGTTTTTTATATTCTGAATCTGATGCTAATTTTGCTTTATTTCATACCCAGTGCCAGCCACTTATGGTGTACTCAGAGTACTTTTATTAAAGCAAGAAAAGATGTTATTGAAAGTAATGTAATTTACTTGTAAGAAGCTATGTTTAAAGGCCAGTGATAGAAGGAGAAGTGGGGAAGAATAAAAACCATATATAAGAAAACAGTTAAATGTGGTTCTCATTTTGGGGGATAGATGATGAGAATGAAAAGGATCTACTCATTTGTTTTAAAAAACATAAACAGGCCGGGCGCTGTGGCTCACACCTGTAATCCTAGCTCTTGGGAGGCCGAGGCGGGCGGATTGCTCAAGGTCAGGAGTTCAAAACCAGCCTGAGCAAGAGCGAGACCCCGTCTCTACTATAAATAGAAAGAAATTAATTGGCCAACTGATATATATATATAAAATTAGCCGGGCATGGTGGCGCATGCCTGTAGTCCCAGCTACTCGGGAGGCTGAGGCAGGAGGATCGCTTGAGCCCAGGAGTTTGAGGTTGCTGTGAGCTAGGCTGACGCCACTCACTCTAGCCTGGACAACAAAGTGAGACTCTGTCTCAAAAAAAAAAAAAAAAAAAAAAAAAAAAATAAAAAACATAAACATTATAAAACATCATGAAACAAATTCTTTTAGTTTTCTATCAGATGGGAAGAGGCAGTTTGAAGACTTTTTTATTTGTCTTCATAGTTCTGTTACTTAGCATATAGCGTCTGGCCAAATACCCAAGTTCAATAAATGTTTGTAGACTAAATCTTCAACACAGCTGCCTATATTTGGCAGAATCTGTCCTGGATTTTTGACCATATATGCTTTTCACATAATTATTATCTCAGTAATCATACCTTTAAAATACTAATTACTTTAATTAAAACTTTCCTATTGCAATACTTAATAGCCTTATCATGTTTACATGTAATTAACTTTGAATGGGCTCACCATGGAAACACCCTGGGGATAACAATGCTTTAGATTGCAATTTAACTAAACTAATAATTCCTTTTAGAAGAAAAAGTATGGCTTAAATGGATATTTGTTTTGATTAACCTCATGGATTGAAAATGTTTTTATAAAACAGTCTCTTAACACGAATTTTCCAACCCCCACCCATAAATGGATTCCCTTAGTGACTTTTGAAAAATGCAGTTCATTTGTCACTTTACAGGAACAGAGTTGCTTTGTAAGAGTAAAATAATATTACTGTGGGAAACAGTCTTTGGGATAGAATTCTTTTTCTAGTAGCTTTCTACCAGGATCAAGAGGAGAATCGGACAGATAATACTCAGGAATGAAGACATGAAAGCTATTTAACCAGTGGTGAAACACAAATATCAATATTCCCATTTTTAGCAATATATCTTGTTCTTACTTCTAAAAAACGAAGAATTGTTTCCTTATAAAGTTTAACAATGTTTTCAACATTTTCCAAATAATCCTCAGGCCTCTGAACTAGAAGGTGAAGAATTTCAGCCACCATCTGCATTTCAGCAAGGAACGCCTAAATGGAAAAGAAGAGATTTTAAATATCTTTAGGTCAATGATTATTCAAGTTACAAGCCACATGCCTCCTTCTTTACACCTAGAAATCATTCTGGGGTGAGAAGCTGGAGGTGGGGAGTTAGAGACTGAGGATTTTTTCTTTTTTGAGACAGAGTCTCACTTTGTTGCCCAGGCTAGAGTGAGTGCCATGGCGGCAGCCTAGCTCACAGCAACCTCACACTCCTGGGCTCAAGCAATCCTGCTGCCTCAGCCTCCCGAGTAGCTGGGACTACAGGCATGCGCCACCATGCCCGGCTAATTTTTTCTATATGTATTAGTTGGCCAATTAATTTCTTTGTATTTATAGTAGAAACGGGGTCTCGCTCTTGCTCAGGCTGGTTTCGAACTCCTGACCTCGAGCAATCCACCCGCCTCGGCCTCCCAGAGTGCTAGGATTACAGGCGTGAGCCACCGCGCCCGGCCGAGACTGAGGATTTTTATCCAAGAGAGCTAAGGGGTCTTTATCAGGTGGAATAGGGCTTTACATTGACTTAGATATTTACTAATTTATTTTTGCTCCCTAATATGTAGGGAAGAATAGCAGAAGAACATCATATTTTTAAAGACAAAATAGAGAAATCAGATTTTCTCTGAATGCTTAAGTTTGTAGTTCTTTCCTTCATTCATTCAGTAAGCATTTATCAAGTACATACTATGTGTCAGCCATTGTTCTAGGAGCTTGAGCTACAAAATTAAACAAATCAACTAACACCCTGGGCTTACGGAGCTCACAGTGCAGTTGAGGAAGACAGAGCATACACAAAGAAGTAAATAAATATATAATATACTAGGTGGTAAGTACCATGAAGAAAAATAAGGCAGGGTAGAGGATATGGAGAGTGATGAGAGAAGCTGCTATTTCATATCAAATAATCAGAAGACGGTTCTCTGAAGAAGTGGCATTTGAGTCAAACCCCCCAAAAAGTGAGCAAGAGAGCCACATAGATTTCTTTCTAGAGAAAGAACATTTCAAGACAGAGGGAACAGTATGTGTAAAAGCTCTCAGCTCAAGGCTTGACACATGTTAAGTGTTCCATATTATATTTATTATGATAATTACTCTTTCCAGTTTTTATCAATGCATACATATACATATTTTACACAATTTGAATCATATTATCTGCATAAGCCATTTTATGATCTTTTCAAACTATTATTTTAGTGGTCAAATAATATATTAATTTCCCTGAATATATGATCATTTAATCATTACTCTATAGTTACACAACAAGAATGTTTCAGATTTTTCACAATTATAATGTTGCAATGAATAGCTTTGTAGATAAATATTTATGTTGCTAATATTTCCCTTAGAATACTTCCTAAAAGTAGAATTGTTGAACCAGAAGTTAAATATTTCAAAGTGGCTCAGTTTATACTGTTTTTTTCCAAAAGATGCTACCATTTCTTCTCCCTCTAGCAGAGAGAGAAGACAGATAATAAGCAAGTAAAATAGTATAATTTCAGAAAAGTGACAACCGCTATAAGGAAAAGGAAGTGGGGCAAGGGATTAAACTTGTGCTGTCCACCACCTGACCATTAGCCACATGTATCTATTGAGCACTTGGAATTTGGCAGGCCTGAATTGTAATGCGCTGTATGTATAAAATACACACCAGCTTTCAAGAACATATTATAGTATGGCTGGGTGTGATGGCTCATCTGGGAGGCCAAGGCCAGAGGATAACTTGTGGCCAGGAGTTTGAGAAGAGCTTGAGTAAAATTAGCCAGGCATGAGTGGTGTGCACCTGTGGTCCCAGCTAACTGGGAGGCTGAGGCAGGAGGATTGCTTGAGCCCAGGAGTTTCAGGTTGTAGCGAGCTATGATGATACCATTGCACTCTAGCCTGGATGACAGAATGAGACTGTCTCAAAAAAAAAAAAAAAAAAAAAAAAGAATAAGAAAAAAATATATAGTATGAAAACAGAATACATCATTCTTAAATTTTTTATGTTGATTATGTATTGTAATAAAATTTTGGATGTATTGGATTAAATGAAATTTATTATGGAATTACTTTCTCATTTCTTTTTGCTTTTAAAAAGCACAACTACTAGCAAATTTAAAATCACATATGGCTCACATGCAGTCTTCTGGATCTTTGAGTGTGGCCTTTTGATTGAATCCAAATTTTACAAAACAAATCCTTTTAATAAAGGGATTTGTTGTCTGAAGTTTGGATTCAGTCGAGGGGCCACACTTGGGGATCTGGAGGGCCACATGTGACCTTAAGGCTGCAGGTTCCCCACCCCTGGATGTTCTCTGAGGATGTAATACCTGGGGTGAGATCAGGAGAAGAGAAGGAGCACTCGTGAAGAAGACGTGAAGAAGAGTGTTGTGGGCAGAGAGAAGAGGAAACAGTAAGTACGAAGGTTTCAAGTTCAAATGAGCTTAGCGCAGTTGAAGAGCAACTAGAAGCTACTGTGGCTGAAATACAGTGAGCAGGCAGGGAGAGAGTAGCCAGGGTTGAGATCAGAGAGGCTAGGGGTCCATGGCCTAGTAAGCCATGTAAGGGTGTTTGGATTTTAATGTAAAGGTAATGAAAAGCCACTGAGGGTTATATATATATATAAATATATTTGTATTGAAAGGTCTCAATTGGCTTTATTGCAATCCTAGAATTAGACAACACTTCATTCCTCAAAACAGAATAAGTGTTCCTGGATTCTATATTTTAAAAATGGGTCTGGCTTCTGGAAAGAGTGGAATGGGATGGGGATGGTGGAGAAGAGTGGACGCCAAGAGAACATTTACAAAGCTATTGCTGCAATTCAGGGCAATTGTTTAGATTTGTGTGTACATAAGGATGGGCATCCTTTCATGCAATTATTGGCCACCAACCTGAGTGGGCATCAGGTCTACTCCTCTAACTTCTGAACTTGCCTGTGCCAGCAAAGATCATGCAAACCACACTCCACAGGCTGAGCCTAGCCTATTGGTGTGAATTGATCATCTCCTATAGCATTATCCTACATTGTGTTTTAAACATTTTGGATTAATTGCCCAGTACATGTATTTTAAAATCCTGATTTTTGACTTCTTGGAAAAATCAGACTACCTGGTAAAAATGGGCTAAGTATTCTCACCTGGCAACAGTTGGCTGGGCTAGAGCTGAGAGGCAGCTGTGCTCTGAAGAGGGGCATGTGCTCTTTAGCTGTCCAGTGAAACTTTAATGGTAGCAGAAATGTTCTGTATCTGCATGTCCCAATTAGGAAGACACAGCTATATTTGGCTACCATTTGAAATGTGGCTAGTGCTACTGAGGAACTAAATTTTAAACTTTATATAATTTTAATTAGTTTAAATTTAAATAGCCATGTGGGGCTAGTGGCTACCATATTGGAGAGTGCAGCCTTAGCCTACCCTAGTTGTCTTAAGGATTATATCCCTGGCCAACATAATGACATATCCCATCTGGCTCCTGGAACTAAGTGAGTTGTGACCTCTGTATCTCACATATGAGTGCTATATTGACTTTGACTTAAGGCGATATACTTTATTTACGCTAAAATGACACACTTTTATTCCCAATTGCTAAGAGGGTTTCTTTGCTTTTCTTAAAAAAAATCTGGAATAGATGCTGGTTATTATCTAATACCTTATTTGCATAGGTGAGATTATTTTATGTTTGTAAATGGGCTTTATTATGTTACCAGTTTCTTTTAATGAAAGAATATATTTCAAAGATTCATTTGCCCCATTAGTGAGGGAAGCAACAGGATGTCAAAGCAGAAGTATTTCTAATCACTGAAATAAGATTGGAAAGTCAGATACAAGGCTGCTTAATGTCCTATAGGACTGAGGTCCCTAAGCCCCAGGCTGCAGACCAGCCCACAGAGCTCTGCTCCCCCAACCCCCTCATATGGATGCCTCCGATCCATAAAATAATTGTCTTCCATGAAACTCAGGAAGGGGGAAAGGGGCACACAACAGGAGGTGAGCGGCAAGTGAGTTAGCAAGTGAAGCTTCATCTATATTTACAGCCTCTCTTCTCCCCATCACTCCCATTATCACCTGAGCTCCGCCCCATCCCCCACACCCTTCCATCGGTGGAAAAATTGTCTTCCATGAAATTGGTCCCTGGTCTCCAAAAGGTTGAGGACTATTGCTATAGGACAATAAAACTGAGACCTTTGGGGCTTATCTTTTCTACTGGACAAATGATTTGCAATGTATCCATCTATAAATTAACAACTGACTTCACAGAGTCTAGCCCCTAATAGAAATAGTCAATCACAGGCACATTTCACTGGAGCAGAGATGGGCAAATTGTGGCCCATTCCACCCTGCTGGGCCTAATCCAGCCCAGCACCTGTTAAGAGATTTCTTTTTTTTTTTTTTTTTTTTTGAGACAGAGTCTCATTCTGTTGCCTGGGCTAGAGTGCAGTGGCACCAGGCTAGCTTACAGCAACCTCAAACACCTGGGCTCAAGGGATCCTACTGACTCAGCCTTCCAAGTAGCTGGGACTATAAGGCATGCACCACCATGCCTGGCTAATTTTTTCTCTATATATTTTTAGTTGGCCAATTAATTTCTTTCTATTTATAGTAGAGACAGGGTCTCGCTCTTGCTCAGGCTGGTTTCGAACTCCTGACCTCGAGCAATCCTCCCGCCTCAGCCTCCCAGAGTGCTAGGATTACAGGCATGGGCCACCACGCCCGGCCAACAGATTTCTTAATGTGAAATTTTTCTCTTTAAGTCATGATAGAAGAGTTTTTCGATCCCCTATTCATTATGTTTATTAGTATTTACTTTAGGATGGTTGTAATAATACGTATATGTGAAATTAGACAATGGACTTCTTTGTCAGAGTTTGGAAATCAGGATTGTGTTATCTTCGAAAATTGAATTATGCCTGGGCTACTTTCCCCAATGTGGCAGTATTAAGATGTGGGGCCTTTAAATGGTGATTGGGTCTTGAGGCCTCTGCTTTCATAAATGGATTAATATATTACTGGGTTAATGGATTATCATGGGGGTGGAACTGGTGGCTTTATAAGAAGAGGAAGAGAGATCTGAGCTGGCACACTCCACCCCTCGCCATGTGATGCCCTGCAGCACCTTGGGGCCCTGAAGAGTCCCCACCAGCAAGAAGGCCCTCATCAGATGTGGCCCTTCAACCTGGGACTTCCTAGCCTCCATAACTGTAAGAAATAAATTCCTTTTCTTTATAAATTTCCAGTTTCAGGTATTCTGTTGTAAGCAACAGGAAATAGACTAAGACATACTCCAATTCCATATTCTAACTTGTACAGTGTTTGACACATAGTAGGTGACCATTAACTCTGTTGCTGTGACATGAAGAAGGCTCCTTGCTAGGAGGTAGAAGGACTTCTATACTGACAGGAAGGTTAAACTTGACTTCAAGATTATGATCTCACAGTTCTTGCAAACATAAAATATTTTTGTTTATTTCGTTCAGACTCAATAAAAATGCAAAGAAAATGTAATTTTCTCTACTATTGGCTATTTCCCATTATCCACACTATCATTTAACTTAATTGTAGCAAATTTAAAAAGTATAGTGTACGGTAATGACCCATGGGGATATTACCTCTTCTTCTTCTTGCTCTTCCTCCTCTTCTCCTTCCTCTTCTATTTTTCCTTCTTTTATGGCCTCTTTCTTCCTTTTCCTGCGACTCTCAATGACTTCAGGATCCCATTGTTCTCTGGTGTATATGTACCCTGTATTACTGTGCTGTCTTTGCCCAGAAACTCTTTGGCATAAATCATAGTCAGGGCACTAAGGAACAATATTATTAAATCACTTAAACCATTTTGAATATTGAACCAAAAATTCATTAAAAACTTTAGCAAATACAATATTGTGACTGGCATTTTGCATCAGGTTTCATTACATGCCAAGCGAGGCATAAGACACTTCTAGGCTATGCCAACATCTTTATTTGTCTGAAATTAACAAAGTTTGAGTTTGGGGCAAGGCCTTGGACACTTTAAGAAGCATCCAATCACTGTCGGTGATTCCGACACTAACAGTTCATGTACTACGTGTTGAGAAACAAAGGAAGCAGGAAGTTTAGAACCTCCCTTGTTCATTTTCTGATTTCTTCATGCCACCTCTATGTGGAGAAGGAATGGGTATTTATTGAGGCAAGAGTTATATTTAGGCTTTATAATTTTTCACAAAAAGGAATTCAACTCATTCAGTTAATTTTTAAAAAGTATATTTACAGTACAGGATACAAGGACCATCCCCTTCAGCTGTCTCCTGTTTTCACTTGTAGGAAGTGATTAATAAGAGGGTGTGTCTGAAGGATGTGCCTCAGGGGAGTGGTCCTCAAGCTTTAGTAGGCATCAGTGTCACCTGGAAGGCTTTGCAACTCCCATAGCTGGGTGCCACCCCCATACATCCTGGTTCTGCATTCTGGGGTGGGGCCTGAGAATTTGCATTTCTAACAATCATCTGGGTGCAGCCCATGCCATTGGCTCTGGGATCACACTCTGAGAAATATTGCCCTAGTAGATTGCTGGCCCTTAATCATTTTCTGTAGCACAGACCCTTTAGACGATGATGAAAGCCATAGACTTTTGCTTTGGAAAAACGCACATACACACAAAGTTTTGCATATAATTTCAGGAGGTTCATGGATACTTAGTGATTCATGAATTTAGCTAAGAACTTCTGCTCTAGAAATTCCACACTGATCCACAAATTAAGGCCAAACCATGAGTGAAGTGAGTGTTGCACTGAGTTATGTCTCATGTTAGGCTCTCTGATAACACCCTGGTTACCCCATTGAAACTGGACACTCACTATCACATTTACAGTATGAATGTGGTTACAGGCTTCATTCCCTACATTAAACAGTCTCTTATATTAAGACCCTTGTAAGAAAGTTCTCTCATTTTTAATGGGAATTTTGTTTTTCCTGAGGAATGGCTTGTCTTCTCATGGACAATGCAAATTTTATAACTGGTTACATTTCCCCTTTTCCTTTGGCTCATCAAAATTAGAACCAAACTGATGACCCAAATTTAGTACATTTGGGGTCTCCTTGTTTGTATATCTGTGCTTTCCCTTTCCACCAGGTTTTTATTTCCTATTTAATCAGTCTGTTCCCTGGCTTAGACTTTATATTTGGTTTCAGTTAACTGTTAGAGACCTTCTCTCCATTATACACACGTTCACACGTGTGGCATTCTCAAGTTCACTCAAGATTTTGGTTGACCCCTTGTGGTCAGCTGTGGCTGCAGCTGCAGATGACACCGCACTCAGCAATGCAAGGCCACCTCTCTCACAGCTGACCTTCACACTCCACTGGGTCCCAGCATCTGAGCTGAGAATCATCTAATTTATTTTGAGCTGTCATGAACTCTTTGGGGAAGCAGCCAGGGTATGAATACAAAAGCTTATCATTCATTTTCACATAAAGAACCAGACATCACCTCAGTGAATTCTTATCACAGCCCCATAAAGCAGCTATTATTATCTTTGAAAAGAGGAAATTGAGGCTTCTAAATGTGATTTACCAAATTCTAAGAGTTAATAAAGGAGAGAATTAGGAACAGGACCCAGCCTTGACTCTTAATCAATGTAGCAGTATTTTTTAACCTTCATATGTCCAAATCATGTGTCTGTTCTTTCATTTTATTTAATTGGTAATCTTATTAGATGTCACTAGGTACCATACACTCTACTGGTTGAATTTTCTATGAGTAAGACATGGTTTCTACCTTCAAGTAAGACAGAGTCTAGGAGGAAATGGACAATTATAGTGAGATGAGTAATAGGGAGAAGAGAGGAACATGAATGGTCATTAGAGAAGTATTTAACTCTTCCTGTGGTAAGGTGTGGATGAGAGAGAGAGAGAAAGAGAGAGAGACAGAGACAGAGAGAGATTGAAAGAGAGAGATTGAGAGAGAGAGACGGTGGAGGGGGTGGCTGGTTGTCAGGGAAAATTCTGGAGATGAAGCCTGAACTGACTTTCAAAGGGTGGTTAAGATTAAGCCTGGTGAACAGGCAAGGAAATGTTCCATCTGGATGGAGCTGCGGGAGCAAAAGTACAGAGCTATGAGAAAGTATAACTCAGTCCTCATGACGGATGCATAAGTTACTGAGTATTTCCATAACCACTTAAAAAGTTTGAAAACATTCCTTGAATTTAACTTCCATGAAAAAGAATGGTATACTATACTAGAAATACAACTAATATCCTTACCTTAATATTGATTATAATATCAGGTTTCAAATTTAAGTTTTTAAGTATTTCTATTTGCTGCAAGGTAGTCATGGCATCCTGTGAAAGTGATGGTAGTTCAGTGATAATATAACCTGTAATGTTAAACATAATTTTAAAAGTTTTATATTACCAATATTATCAATATATGAGAGCATAGATTTATTACTACTTTATAAAATATCATCTAGTTATTGATGAATATTAATGCAGGTCATACAATCATCTGTCAGATTATTAAATTTATATTTAAGGTTATTGCCTTAAATATTACACATGAAGTATAACTATTAATAATGTTTTTCTGATAATGAAATAAATCATTGAGTTAAAAGGAGACATTTTTAAAAATTCCAAATCAATTTATTTTAGACAGATGAGGTACCTAGGGAAGTAAATTCTATGCCAATAATTCTTTTAAATCATGTTAGGAAAGCTTATATGATGAATTATAAAGGTATATTATAGGAGTTGCATGGTGTATTGTTTTCTTTCTTAAATTAACATGTCATAATATAATAGAATATATATGTGCATAGTGCTTATGTAAGTTACAGAGAGTAATAAAACACCCATGCCCCAAACATACAGTTTAAGAAACAGAACATTATCAAAGTGATTTTGGCTTAGCACATTTAGTGGCCTGCATCCCCACCCAGAAACCTAAATTTTCTCATTGAAATTCACCATATTTGCCACCATCACATTAATTTCCTTAATATATTTCTTTAATTACGGTATTCTCTTGCTTAAGAAATTTTCTTTTTCTTCTTCTTTTTTTAAATATGAAGTGGGGATAGTGAAGAAAGGGCTTCAGTTTCTGTTTTTTTGAGACAGAGTCTCACTCTGTAGCCCCAGGTAGAATGCAGTGGCACCATGAGAGCTCACTGCAACTTCCGACTCCTGGACTCAAGCAATCCTCCTGCTTCAGTCTCCCAAGTAGGTGGGACTACAGGCTCATGCCAGAAAGCCTGGCTAATGTTTCTATTTTTAGTAGAGACAAGGTCTTACTCTTGCTTATGCTCAATCACACCAACCAATGGAAAACTGAAAGATTGTCCAGACCACTTTCCAGAGGAAATCAACTGGTCCAGGCCAACACCATTACATTGCCCCCATTTCATGGCATAGTGGGAAGGAGAAGGCATTCCCTGTTTCCATAAAACTGAATATGGCAGGCTACTGCTTTCAGGTTGAAGCGAGAGATTCAGAGATATCAGATAGCTTCATGTCCAGCCAGCCACGCTACCTGTCTGTCCTCAAGCCAGCCTGACATGAGTGGACACATTGGTAACTTGCAAGGCCATGCACAAGGTGATACATGTGGGTCAGGGAATACCCAGATTGGGGCTGTCCATAATTCCCTTGGGAAAATTGAGTATTTCCAGAATTTAAAAGCAGAAAGCAGAGAGTAGTTTTTCTGCCCAGGCATTGACTCTATCTTTTTCTTTTGGGTGAGATTATAGCTCCCAGAAGCTGATTTTGGTTAATGGCCAACATAGCATGATAGATTGTGAATGTAAAGATTATAATTATAGATTGTGTAGGCACTTTTTAAATAGTGATGGAAGATCTAAGTATAAAGGGTTCTGGTACAGAAAAAAATTAAGATTATATTTGGTAATACTCTACTGTGTGATGTCCCTGGCAGCATACATCTCTCTTTAGGGATTTTTGGAGTCCTTAATTATCCAGCCTCACTCAGCTCCTGACTCAAGGTTATATCCCTGTTTTGAAAGCCCTTCACTTCAGATATCACTTCTACCTTTTACCTGGCTACTGGATAAGAGTAAATATCAGAATGAGAACCCTTGCTGGGAATTTGAACAGAGACTTGACTACAGTGTTTCCCCCAAAATAAGACCTATAAAATAAGACCATAAAATAAGCCCTAGCAGGATTTCTAAGCATTTGCGCAATATAATCCCTACCCCGAAAATAAGTCCTAGTGATGGGTGTGGCTACGCAGCGTTATCTGCACAACCCATGCATTTCCTCGAGAGCGGTAAAGATGACAAAAAAAGCAGCCCTTCTCATCTGCCCCATTGTGACAGCTACTATCCCAAAGGTGATCGGGAAGGTGCAGGCAGCCCCACCAAAAAGGTTGGCTCCCCCTGTCAGGTCCCAGACATCCTGTGCGTGCTGCAAGCTGAGGCTTTGAGGGGAAAATAACACATCCCTTGAAAATAAGCCCTAGGGTGTCTTCTTGAGGAAAAATAAATATAAGACCCTGTCTTATTTTGGGGGAAACACAGTATGTTTAGCAGAGGGCTCGGTTCCAAAAACATTCCTTTAGAGATGCTACAGGATGGGTGAAGGGAGGCTGGGCCGAAGGGGCTCTAGGTCCAGTCTCCACATAGTCTTTAAAGGAGCCCAGTTGTGCATGCCAAGGATGCCTGGCCATGCAAGCAGATAGTGAGACTGTGGCCCCAGACTCGAGAAATCATTTATATCACTTTTTCTCTGCCAGCTCTCAGGACAAGTAGCAGTGTACAGGAAGTATTGGATACAGGATACATTGAATGATACCGGGGGATGCAATAAGCCAATTCCAGCCAAACTCTGTAAAACAAATAACCAGTTTCTTCAACAAACAAGAAGATAGAAAGAAGTAGAGGACACATAAATGAAAACAGACTTGAGACATACCAATCAATTGCAATATGTGAAACCTGGCTAGATCCTGCTTAAAAAAAAGCAACTGAAAAAAAAATCTATGAGGCCATTAGTGAAATCTGACCACAGAGTGGTTAGTAGATGATGATGATTATTAAGAAATTATTAACTTTTTAGGTGTTATAATGGTAATGTGATAATAGGTTTATGAGTCCTTATCTTTTACAGATACATACTGAAAAATTTCTGGATGAACTGATATGATATGGATTAGCTTCAAAATAAAATAGGTTGGGAGAGGGAAGTAAGTGTATAGATGAACCCAGACAAGACACCATTGCTGAAGCTGGGTGATGAAATCATGTTGGGGGGAGGGATCTTCATATTAAACTCTCTACTTTTGTTTGAACTGTTTTCTAATAAGAAATTTAAAGTTATGAGCACGGTGGATGGCACAACTAAGTTTCTTTTTTATGTTTTTTTCATTCTCTTTTTACCAATACTTTATAATTTACACTGCCTTTACTGTAGCCATGTAAACTGCTCTAAATTTTTCAAGAGTAAGTGCAGTAACATATAAACAAATAGATATTTACTTACCTACCTATATACATGCTTCAGTGTCAATTACTATGCTTTTTGCCATCATTTATTGACCTAATTTGGAATTCTGTGATTGTCCTTTTTATCTTTTTAATCTTCTAACCTCCCACATTCTGGATATTTTCTCAAGTTCATCTACTTTATCACCAATGAATAGATAGATAAATAGATAGATACAGGTAGGTAGTTTACAGGTAAGCCTTATTTATCTATAAATATCATGATGCATTTATATTACACACGTATTTATAACACATAATCTACATACCTACATATTATATATAATCCATATATGATATATTAAGATATATCTATATATGTGGATAGAGATGGATCATTCCATACATCATCTCTATACACATGTCGTCTATGTAGAGAGAGCTCTTTCTAACTACAGATATAGACCATACAGATATAATTTGCACAGACAAGTCTGCTTCTGCTGCTTCCATCATGGATTTGCTTTGAGAGTCATAGTTTTTATTTACTGTGCTTTATTTTTATCCCTGCATTCTTAATATTTACAATGTCCTCTCTTACTGAGAATGTAAAGCAGCTTTCTAAATTTTTCTTCATTCCTTCAATAAATCTATTTCAGGTAGATAATTTTGTTCCAAGTTCATCTTTATTCTTCTTCCCTTCTTTTGCAGATGTCTTTGAGTTTGTTCTTTTCTTTTTAATCATTCTGGGCTTTAGTGGTTTTTGTCTTGAGAAATTAGACCCAAAGCCCCTGTTGGGGAGACTTGTCAGGTCCAGAGTCAGAGGGAAGACTGGATGGACACACTGAAGCCTGTCAATATCTGGAGCCAGAGGGCAAGTTGATGCCATTCCAGTCCCCATACCTGCCTTAGGAGTGTGGATTAATGCAGAGAAACCGAACCAGTGTTAACCCTATGCATTCGGATGTTGATTGTGGATAATGTTGAGTGGATAATGAGAAAAAAGCAAGCAAGTGCAAAGGGTTAAAACTCAGGTGAATGGGGAAGCAGTCAGCAGAGGCTAGCAGCGCTGCAAGATGGACCACAGCAGATTTTGATGCATTTGTTGGATAATACAATATTAAGTAAGATTGTATCATATAAACTTATTTTTTTTTAAATAAATGTACCATCTGGAGGATAAATACCCACAAGCAAATAAAACTCCCTGGGCTGCTCAGCTGAATATAGACACTGAGATTCCTATGCCAAGGCAAAAGAAAGAGTAACTCCAGAAACTATTTCTGCCTCAGATAACGCATGAGTTTTAAGGCTGCTTTGTGGGCTATAGGTGCATAAGAGTAAACAAACCAAAGTGAGAGACTTCTGTGGATTTGAGCTTCTCCAACATTAGGTTTATGATAAGTTCCTCCGGAATGCTTTGACCACTGATAAGCAATGATTGCACCTAAGAACAAGCAAAGACATTACACATTACTGTATAATATATCTGTGATGCAGAGCTTTTTTGGTAATCATAATAACTTTGAAATTTAGATTTGTTTACCGTAGCTCCTATTTCAGTTGTAGCAGCAAGCTGTTCCTCTAAAACTGATAAAGCTGAAAAGTGAATTCAAAATATTAGTACAAACTGGTATTAGGATTGCCAAAATAAGCAACCCATTTGAGTGTCTTGTAACTGATAACGAAGATTAACATTCATAGATCACTTTAGAATTTACAAAGCAAATTTATAAATTTATGCATATTATGTCATTTAAGCCTAATCAAAGTAGAGCCAACAGAATGTATTCCATAGAGAATTTGTTTCTGCCATTCTCTAGCTAAAGAAACTTGGGGGAGCTAACTCCCTAAACACCTCTGCGCTTTATATGCCCTGCCGTATGTAGTATGCAAGAGAATATGAGTATGAAATAAGGTGGTGATTTCTAAATTATAAAGTATCATACAAAATTAGATACTAGTATTATTAATTCAGACTTTTATAACCATATAGTTCTATCCAGAGTCCATTGATTTTGCACACTGATTGTATAAAAGGAAAATATTCATCAAGATATGTTAAAATGGATAAATATTGTTTAGAAAGAGGGAGAATGAGCCTGAAATTCCAATGATTTGTCTCCTTTATAAGAAAAAATACACAATTCCTTAATGGACGATTGATAGAACATGACCCAGGGAAGGACCCTGGAGCTGAAAACTATGTCACTAGCTGTTAATAATCTATGGAGTGTTTGGTACTCTTTAAGATTTCCTAGAAGTGAAATTTTTCGTCAAAGAAAGAAAAATTTTAGAATATTGTGTGTGTTTTATGTGTTACCAAATTGTTACTGAAAAAACTTATACCAGATTGCAATTTTACTAATAGCATGTGGAATGCCCATTTCATAACATTGTTACCAACAATGGTTATAGTAATTGTAAAGATCCATTGCCAGTTTGATAGACAAATAGGGATCTGTGTTATTTATATTAATATTTCTTTGAATAACAGTAATTAAACTCTTTTTTTCTTACATTATCTGTTTTTATTGCTACTTTAATGAATTGCCTATCATTCTTTTCCTTATTTTTCTATTAGGGCACAAATAGTTCTATTGATTAAAAGAATTTTTATATATAAAGATATTCATCCATTGTCTTATACATTGCAAAGAATGCAAGGACATTTATAAATAAAAAACACAAAAATTTATCATTGAAGATATTTAAGTTCTGGAAAATGCTCCCAATAAAAGCTATGAGAGTTCCTTCTCTTCCTTCACAAGAAGACACCCAAAATGCACATATTCTAAATAGTTATAAACTATGGGATTAGAGATTTGGAGGCAGTAGAATGGAGTTAAGGAAATTTCATAAACCTGTCTAAATTCTATGAACAGAACTAGGACTAACAGAAGGGCAAAACATGATTGGATTGATGCTATTATAAATATAATATTCACTGGGTTGATAGATGGATAGATGTGTAATAAAGCAAATATAGCAACATTTTATTCATAGAATGCAGATGGTGGATAGATGGGTATTCATTGGATAAGTCTTTCCACTTTATGCATACTTGAAAGTTTTCATAATAAAATATTGGGGGAAAAAAAGATAAAATTTACCTTCAACACGAATACATCTCCATGCCTGTGTTATCTGATGGGCTAATGTTGACTTCCCAACTCCCTTAAAAAGAGAAATGTTCTTTAAAACCCAATATATCTGTCACTTGCCAATGAAACAGATATACCAATTTTTAAAGATTCTATTGATGGTTACTATCATATTACATCAATGTTATAAAATAAAGTAATTTTTCTCATTTTTTATAGCTTCATTTTTCTCCACTAATTTTTGCATATGCCACATCTCCTGAAGTGATTTAAATAAAATTTTCTAAATTAAGAAAATAGCCTTGAAATCAGGAAGCTATACCATTATGGCATCACACTGTTTTGATTGTCAAATTTTGTAATTTTGATTACCAAATTATTGTGATTATATTGAGATTCTTCATTTTATTTCCTTCCTAAAGTTTATAATCATGAATGTTTTGACAAACTTCCATTTAGTAATTTTCAAGGGCAAAAATTCCTTCTTAACTGACATTTTGTAAAGTATCATGTTTTTCAGATGAAAGGTTATTTGCATGGAGTAACATTTGCATCTGGTTGCTTTCACTGTTGATTTTTAACTGTATTACGTTTTTGTTTGTTTTTTATTTAATTTTTTATCATTTTAATTTCAAATATTAAGGGGCATATTATGTTTTTGGAAACATAAGTGGTCGGAACCCTTTCTTGTTATCTGTCCCAGGGTCCATATAAAATTAAGGACGGGACCCAGCTCTTAATCTCCATTGTTCTGGACAGACTCCTTAATTACCCAGCTCAGGCCTTCTAATGCTAAGTGCCAACTAGCTCAGTGGCTGAAAATAGCTCTTATCTAGGGGGCCTCACTAGAACTGCCTAGAAAGGCAAACTATATCACAACAGCCACTTGGGTTTCTTCCTGTTTTGTGGAAAGACAATACATAGGTCCTCTGACACTGTGGTCTCCAACCACAGGACCACAGTCCACGGCATGTTAGGGCCAGAGCTGCAGAGGTCTGCCACAACCCACCACTGCCCTGCTTCCCCTGGCCACCCCCCACCCAGTGGAAAAATGATCTTCTATGAAACTTAGGAAGCAGGGTGCCACAGAGCAGGAGGTGAATGGAGGACATGCAAGTGAAGCTCCATCTATATTTACAGCTGCTCCCCATTGCTGGCATCACTGCTTGAGCTCCACTCCCTGCCTTCCCCAAGCCCGACTCTCCGTGGAAAAACTGTCTTCCATGAAACAGGTCCCTGGTACCCAAGAGACTGGGGACCACTGTATTGGAGGTAAGGGCTAAGGCATATTGTCTCCCAGCATCTTCAGGCATTAACAGGAGACCCTCCTAGCTCGTATCAATAGTGTCCTACCCTCACATTTCTAGAGAGCCTCACAACAAATTTCAAAGAAAGTTTTATATACAAATCAAGTCTGAAATAACCTTACATGACATTCTACCAATAATTGTCATGGTGCAGTGTTTTGATGAATTAATTTCCTCATAATATAACAAAAATATAAATACAATATAGATTCCTTTTCAATTATAGTGTATAAGACAGAAAGTTATGAATTTATAACAAATAGTATATCAGATTTTAAGCCATACAATGAAAATCTATCAGACAATCAAAAAACTAGCACAGTATGTGGTTTTCATTATTGTATGTTAACTCATAAGGTTGTGATTTTAAAAATAAAAAATTCTACTAAATAATACAAGACATAACTTACTGGTTTCCCAAATACAGCAAAGCAAACAGGTTTGGACAACAAAAAATTTTTTTCAGTTTCATCTTCACTAAATATATCTGCAAAAGGAAGCTCTTCTGTCTTCTCTTGAGAAATCATAATACAAAATACTGTAATAAGAAAGAGTAAGATTGTTAAAGTGCCTAATTTGGTTGGAGCAGGCAGGATAAACTAGGGAGAGCTGAAATATACTGTGAATTTACTTAGCCCAGAAACCATTTTACACTCCTAAATATATTGATTTTGTCAGTAATTGCAAATAAGTTAAACTTATCTATTAAAACAATAGTAGGCTTTTGGTTTGAACAAATACAAAATCTAACTATATATGATGTAAAAAAGAGAGCTCAAAGTGTTTCTGAAAGACCAAATCAAGAGAAAAACCATATATATGCATAAATACAGAAAAATGTCATTATGTACATATTATATTAAAAATCAAAGTTAAATATGTTATATACACACACATGCACATACACTATCTCCATATAAAATTTATATAGAGTGTATATAAATGTACATGCTTATGTGTGTATAAATTTTATGTAGAAATAGAAAATATAACACTAGCTAAATTTATTAGATTCATAGTTTCAGAAATGCAGAAACAATGCAGAAAATGTTTATATTCACTGTGTCATATTTTATAAATGTCTGTAAGAACATATATTTATTTTAAAATTATTTTTGGAAACTGTTTGCTACTTTGAGCTACTGAGTGGATTTCTAGGCACAGAACCCCAATTTTAAACATTATATCCATAAGAACTAAGTTTTCAACTTACAATAGCTCTTTTAGAGTCAATCAGAAACAGACCAGGTCAAATTATTTTTTTACAAAGTTTATTTTTGTACAAAAACCATGTCTTGTTTTCAAGCACTTAAAGACTATTTATATATTTATCCTCATAAAATATTTACAAGGACTCATAGGATATGTCTGTTAAGTAAATATTAAAAATAACATAGGACATATTTCTTGATCACAATAAAATAATGTTAAAAATAATTATATAAGTATTTTCAAAAGCTACTAATTCAATTCTTGAAAATTAAAAAGAAAAAATGAACAATATTCTTCTAAATATTACTGGATCAAAGAAAAACTTGAAGTGAAAATTATAAAATATTAACAAAATAATGATAATGTTATTTATTGGAACTATTAAATAATTAAAATTATATAGCAAAAATATCTTTTTAAAAACCAATCATTTTCTCTAAGACCAGTAATAATAAAAAATTCTCACAACTGCACAAAAGCTACAAAAGAGGTGTGAATAAATTTAGTAAGAAATGTACACTAATGATATATAGGTGCACTAACTATAAAATTTTGCTGACAGATACTAAAGAAGACTCAAATAAATGAAAAACCGTAATATATTTCTGGATGGGAAAATTTAATTTTGTAAAGTGACTATGCAACTAGAAGTGTCCTTCATCTGCTGGGTATGTCAGACAGATCAAGTCCTAAAGTTAGGTAGATGCAGCAGTAATCCATTGAACAATGAAAATGGAACACTGGAATTAGGCTCAAGCAGGTCTGGAAGGCACAAATAAGTTCTATAAATAAGCAGCCCAGACCACCGTGTCCACCTGTCTTTTGTGCACCATCATGTCTTTCAGCTCACACCTCATGTGGAATTCCCTAGGAAGGAACAGCTGGCAGAAAACGAAAACAATATTCATGGAAGAATCACAAAGTATTGGTGCGAGCTGTTAATTGAACGCTTCCAGGCTTTAGTTCCACTCCCAATAACCCTGAAAAAAAATGGCAATTAGGGGAAATTCTCCTGGCAGCAGAGTTTTAAGCAGTATTCCTAGGCCCTCAATTTGGAGGACAATCCTGAATGGCTTCATCAAGAGCCTAAAAGGAGCAAGATCAGAAGATAAAAGTTCTGGGGAAGGAGCCTGTGATTAGACCTGTGAGAATGGTGTAGCAAACACACCCTAAGGTAACTTCTAGTGAGTCACACTCTTATATGATCTCCTTTCCTTGAGTGCCAGTGGGATCTGTTACTTGCTTTTAAACATAGCAAAGGTGATAGAAATGTCACTTCCATGATTACGTTACATTATATAGGACTCTATCTTAGCTGGCTGGAGAGAGACTACCTGTTGGCTTGGAAGAAGCAGCCATGTTGTCAGAGGACCACATGGCAAGGAACACCACATGGGTGGCCTCCAGTAGCTGAGAGCAGCCCCGGCCAACAGACAGTAAGAAAACAGAGAAATCAGTCCAGCAACCACAAAGGGATGACTTTTGCCAACAAATATGTAAACGAGCATGGGAGTGGATTCTTCCCCTGTCGCATCTCCAGACGACAGCACAGTTAAGCCAACATCTGACCGCAGCTTGTGAAACCCTAAGCAGAGGACCCAGCTGAGCTATGCCAGGACTCTTGGTCATGGAAACTGTGAGATAATAAATGTGTGTGTTTGAAGCTGCTAATTTGTGGTAATTTGCTATGCAGCACAGAAAACTAATGCAAGTGGACACAAAATATGTAGATCTTTGTGTCTCATAAAGCACACACCTCAGTAAAGGCACTGAATAACCAGGTGGACAGGATGATATCCAGTAGGTGCCAGCCAGTCTTTGTCCTTGGTCACCTCAGTGCTTGCATAATGGGCTCATAAACAGCGTAGGCACGGTGGCAGGGATGGAGGTGGCAGAGGCTATGCGTGGGCTCCACAAGGCTCCCTCTCACCAGGCTGATCTAGCTACTACTACTGCTGAATGCTCTACCTGCCCACAGCAGAGACTGAGGCTGAGCCCTCAACATGGTACAATCCCTTGAGGAGACAAACCAACCATTCAGTGACAAATTGATAACACAGGACTCCTTCGCTATGGAAGGGGCAAGTGACATGTGTTCCCGGTATGTGTTTGCTTTCCCTACCCTCGGTACTTTGGCCAGCATCCCTACCTAAGAGTTTTGAGTGTGTTTCATTCACCTCCATGGGATCTCATATAACATTGCCTGGGATCACAGGTCCCTCTTTACAGTAAAGGAGATATGACAAGAGGTAAGTGAACATGGGATCTCATCACATGCCACCTCACCTAGAAGCTGCTGGTCTGACAGAAGGTTGGAATGGCTTCTTAAAGGTATAGCTAAGGCACTAGTTTGAGATTGTGTGGGATTGAGACAGTGTACTTCCAGATGAGGAATATGCTTCTAACCAAGGGTTCTAAGTAGGAGTGGCCCCTCTCATCCGGACTCTCAGTGATTGATTTGGGGAATTTTCATTTCCCTTCCAGGGGTGGGGAACCTCCGGTCTTGGGGCCACATGTGGACTTCTGGATCCTTGAGTGCAGCCTTTTGACTGAATACAACTTTTACAGAACAAAATCACTTTAATAAGGGACTTGGGTTTGGTTAAGGGGAGAGATGGATCTATTAGGGTGCCTTGTAAAGATTTCTAAAACTAAATTTAAGACTCTTGCTGCCACCTAGTCATTTTTGGTTCCACTAGCCTGTAGGGGTTACTGCACTGGGAAGTGGAGATAGGCTACTGCTATATGATTGGGGTGGGGGATGTATGTCTTGAACTCAGGGGATCCTCTGAGACACCCCTTGATGCTTTCATGTCCAGTGAATGGGTAATTGCAGCAATCAAAACCTCACAAGGACATAGTAATCAGGGGCTTATACTCTTCAGGGATCAAAGCTGGTTATCCAACTAGGCAAACAACTTAGACCAGCAGAAGTGCTAGCCAGGGGTAAGGAAAACCTAGAGTGGGTAGTAAAGGAAGGACATGATGAATTATCAATTACAGACCTACGATTAATTGTAGTAGTAGAGTCTATGGGATTGTCCCATTTGTCTTCTTTTTGTAAGTCTTTTTCTTTTAGAAATTCGGACTAGCCACTACCTTAAAGAATCAGTGATGGGATGGTGTGAACTTAATGTTGGGGAAGAGTGGATATAAGTGGTGCAAAAGGGGGAGTGTAGAAGATGTTATTAGTTCCCCATCCCTATCCACTTGACATGTACCTCTTCTATAGAGCATGGCTAGCCCAACTTCCAAAGGCCAGCATGTGTGACTCTTTGCCTAAGGGCTTTCTCCAGCCGCCAGAACCCACTCTGCCTGAGCACAGGGCAGACAGGATGTTCAGTGAATCAATGCTCTGCCATAGCAGGCTTCAACCAATAACTGATGGGAGGTGGTGAATAAATATTCCAGCTCCCTTGCCCCTTAAGAGGGGATAACTCTGAGACATGCATTCCAGTATTCCCTAGTGAATATTCAGCCACAGAGAAGTTTGCTTGATAATATTCCCTTTACTAGTTTCTTTCCCCTCGCTGCTGCTATTTCCTGGGATATAAACTACTTCCCATATAAACTACTTGCCTTCAAATTTTTGTCTCAGGATCTGCTTCTGGGTGAAACTAAGATAAGGTATGAATGGAAGTGCTTAATTATAGTATAATATAATAATGGAAAACCAGAATTCTACAGATATTTTAAGAGTTGTTATCCCATATAAAAACGTGCAAACATTTAGCTCCTATTCAGAAGCGTTGGTCTCCATTACGAAATAGAACAGAGCTAAGTATTTTTCCCAGTTAAAAGATCCAAGTCAGTGCAAAAATGCCAGAACTGACATGACCACCTTTCAAACTCACAGCTAATGGACTCGGTGAGCATTGTGTGGGGGAAGGGCACGCCTCTAATCCTGGCTTGGATGAGGGAGGCAAAGTCATAACACGTAACCAAAATGTTTGTACCCCCATAATATCCTGAAATAAAAAAAAGAGAGAGGAAAAATAAAAGTAATAACAATTTATAAAGAAAACAATCACAATAACATATAATTAAAAATTTGTTTAAAAATTGATTTCTCAATTTTGAATTTACCATATAATCTCTAATATAATATTATGTGTTTATGCTACAATTCTATAAACTTTTTAAAAAAAGTTTCACTACACTTTTAGCAGTTGAGAAACCCTAGAGCAGTGGATTCTGAGGTTCAGAGGGGTCACGTCTCCTGGGAAACCTCGCACTTCCGCCTTAGGCTAGGTTAGCTGCCACTCCACTATGTCTTATACTCTCGTAGTAGGTGTTCAGCAAATATTTGTAGGATAAATATATTCGTCGTTGAAAGGAGAAGTAGTTTTAAAAAGTGGATTTACAAAAAGATCCCGAAGTTTAGTTTTGCAAGCAAAGGAACTGATCTGGGGTCCCCGCAACAGGTGAGGTCCCGTGCGACCCATACCAAAATGCATGTGGGCGGCGGACAACGACCCCGCCGGCACCTGGAGAAGGGTCACTTACCTGGCGCCCGCGGACCCCGCAGTCCCGGCAGCAGCCGCCTCAGAGGCTCCGCGGACTGTTGAGCGGTTGCCGGGGAAACCTCCCGCGGCGCGCGGGGACTCGCGGGGCGGGGCCTCAGGGGGTGGGGCCGCACTTCGCTGGTTTCTTTTTTTTTTATTCTAAGTATTCACTTTTGTACCTAATTGTGTATTCATAACTGTAAAACACTCCTTTTCATAAATATAGAAGAGGGTGCATACCTTGTCGGTTTAGGTCACACGCACGAAATAGAAGAAACCTTATTTTAACACGGAACGGCCGGACTCCAAAGCCAGCGCTTGTTTCGCTACACGACGCTCAATAGTCCACTTTTAAAATCCACACACGGTTAGCCTCAGACACAAATACGTGGCAAAGTGCGAAATTTCCCCTTTTAGGTGATTAAAAAAATTTCCTTGGATCACACAGCCTCGGTACAACATAACCCTCAGAAGGAAAAAGCAGGCAACGAAGAGAGGTGAGGGGGAAAACATCCACACTCAGTGAAGGACCGTCGAATGGCACATTTCCAGGAAAATAAGGGCAGAAGTAGGTAGGGAAAAAACAGTCCAATTTGGGAATGGATCTATCCAGCAACTCGGAGAACCCGCTTCAAAAGAAGCAACCCAATCCCAAACCTTCTCGGTTTTTCCAAAGGGAGGGAGGAGACAAAAAAAAGAGAAACTCAATAAATCCTCTGGCATTTTCTCCGCCCACTTTTTCTATTGCCCTTACTAAAGATGGCGCTCTTAGCTTCTTCCAGCGGCAGTACGCAGGTTCTGGGATCCTCTATGCGCCCTATCGTGCATCCTCCAGCCCTGCTCCCGCCATGACTGGGCGGGGCTGGCCTGGAGGCGGGGCGCGGGCATCCGGAAACACCTGAGCTGTAGCTGATCCTGGTTGTAGTGCCCAGGAGGCTGGACCTGGGGCCTAAGGTCTGAAGTGTTTACTCGCCGGGTCTCCTAGGGCGGTCCAGCGGCTGGTGCCCTGGCGTGGGGCCCTCACTTGCTCTCGCCATGCCCGTGGCCGCCGCCCCCATCATCAGCTCGGTCCAGAAGCTGGTACTCTATGAGACCAGAGCTGTGAGTACCTAGGGCGGCGGGCTGTGGGCAGGAGGGTGGCTGCCGGCTGGGTAGGTGTGGGGCCCTAGGGCAGAGGATGCACCCGCCTCCCTCACCTCCCTCCCAGTCCCAAATCCCTGTCATACACAGCCTTGGGGGAAGCTAGCCCTCCTGGGCTGTGCCTAGGGGTCTTCACCCTGTTTTCACACCCAGGGCACTGCTGCGTTTGCATTTACTTATTTCCACTTAGGAGCCATGGGTGGAACACACTGGAAACAGGTGCTTGTGGTACCCCAGGAACTGTTCATGAGGTTCTGTACGAGTTACTGGATTCTTTTCAGCTTTCAGAAAGTCTGTAAAAGTTCTAAAGTTCACAAGTTACAGTACAGGCAGGATATGAAAAAAATTTGACCTATGACTAGGTAACTTTTCTTCTTTCCTCTTCCATGGTATATCATCACCGTGATTGATGTTAATTATGTGCGCTTTTATTGCAGAATTTTTTGTTCTCTTTTTCCACCCTTATTTGAAAGGAATGAAAAACATTCCTTTGTTTGAAGACAGCTAATGTGTTTGGGTAACATTATCTTTTCACTTTTTTCAACACAGCATTTATTTATTTATTTTTATTCAAATGGCCATGTATGTAGTGAATAAGCAGATCAGTTTTTATATATTTAGGTTACTAGTTCCTTAATTAAGGGAATGGTGTTTATAGAACTTCATACTTTGTCATTTTTGTGGTTGGAAAGCAAATTTGATACATTATAGCTTTTCTACATAGGGTTACCACAGTGATACTAGGGTCTGTGTTTAAGATTACTCAGTTCGTGGTAACAAGATTGCATATGCTGGATACTTGCATAATACTCTTCACATTGCCATGGAGTGTCTTATATGCCTTCAGTGAAACTTGGGTTGTCTCCATTAGAGGAGTACAAGAAGGTACTTAACAGTTTCTTAATTATAAAGTAGCCCTACTAGCATGTCTGGCTTAGGTCATCAGGAGTATAGAATCACTATTGATCTTAAATTAATTTTGCTGACAACTTCATTTGATTATATCTAGACCAGAAGATGAAATTATATAATAAGCTGTATTTGCAAGTATCTTTTGTTCTCTGAAAAGAGTCATATAGGAATATCAGTTGACATCGAAATGAAACCTTCTTTCTGTAAAATGTGCTGAAAAATGTCCCTAGTTAGAAACATAAATAACTTAAAACAGAGAAATTTCAACCCGTTACTCAGGTGAGCATTCATGAGAACTGGTGGAGTTGTTCTGTCCTTTCTACAGCACAATTTATATAATAGGGCTCTTCTCAGAAATCTTCAGTGGCCCCCTTTCAGAAGAGATTAAACTTTGAATCCCTTAGTTTGGCATTCAAAGCCAAATATGATTTGTCTTCAACTTGTCTTGTATTTAATTTAATATCAATTTGTCAAACACTTATTGAGGATCCACTATGTTCCTTATGTGCCTTATTCTGAAGTAAAATTGTACTGATTTCAGTTCCCTATATATACTCTGTGTTTTTCTAATGCTCTCTGTTCTTACAATGTCTCTTACCTTCCTGTCAAAACCTTGCTGATCCTCATAGCATAGAATTTCATATGAATGGAATTGTACTGTATATATTCTCTTAGGTCCAGCTTCTTTTGTTCAGCATAATGTCTTTGAGGTTCATCCATGTTGTTGTGTGTATCAGTAGTTTTTTCTTTTTTATTGACAACTATCCCATTGTATACATATTCCAATATTTGTTTATCTATTTTTCCTATTGATTTGGGCTGTTTCTGTGTTTGGACTGTTGTGGATAAGCCAGCTGTGAGCATTCTTGAACAAGTATATTTGTGGAGATGTGTTTTCATTTCTCTTGGTTAAAAACGTATGAATGAAATTGCCAGTTATTGGGTTCATGTATCTTAGAACTTTGGAGAACTGTTACATAGTTTTTGTGAAGTAACTGTATCATTTACACTCTCACCAGAAATGTATGAAAATTTCTATTGTTCCATATCCTTGCCAACATTTGGCATTGTTGGTCTTTTTAGTTTAGCTACTCTAGTAGATGTACAGTGGTAAATCATTATAGGCTTCATTTGCATTCCCATAAGGACTAATGATGTTGGGCATCTTTTCATGTATTATTGATCATTTGTATATCTTTCCTTGAGAAGTATCTGTTCTTTCACTCACTTATAAAATTGGGCTGCTTGTCTTTTTACTATTGATTTGTAGGAGTTCTTTATATATTCTGGAATCAAGTCCTTTGCCATATATGTGTTTTAAATATTTTCTTCCAGTTGTGGCTTGCCTATTCATTTTTTTAATGATCTTTTGATGAGCAGAAGTTTTAAATTTTGATTCAGTCCATCTTATCCTTTTTTTTTTGCTTTTGGAGTGCTTGTTTTCTGTGTCGTATCTTTGCCCACCCCCAGATCATAAAGATATTTTCTTGTGTTTCCTCTAAAATATTCATAGTTTAACTTTTATGTTTAGTCTGTGTTTCATATTAAATTAATTTGAGTATGGTATGATGCAGGGATAGTATTACTTATCTATTGTGGTATAACAAATTACCCCAAAACTTAGTGGCCTTAAACAATAATGAACATTTAATATTGCACACAGTTCCAGCAGATCAGAAAACTGGGAGTGACTTAGCTGAGTGGTTCTGGCTCAGGGTGTCATGAATTTGCATTCAAGATGTCAACTGGGTTGCAGTCTTCTGAAGGTTTGAATGAGCTAGAGGATTTACTTTGAAGATGGCTAACTCACATGCCTGACAAGTGAGCTTATTGTTGACGAGGGGCTTCAGTTTCTTGCCTCATGGACATTTCCATAGAACTCCATGAATGTCCTTAGGTGGTAGTTGACTTCATCCAGATAGAGTGAGGTGAAAGAAACAAGGAGAAAGCTGCAATGTTTTTTATGATCTAGCCTCAGAAGTCACATCATATCATTTCTGCAATATCCTATTTGTTATAGAGATCAGCCCTGTTCAGTATGGGAGGGCACTATACGAAGGGCAGAAATACTAGGAGATGTGAATCCATAAATGTTCTTGGAGGCTAGCTACTATAGAGATTGAAGTTCATTTTTTCTATACATCAATTGTCCATTGATACAAATGTCCTATGTATCATTTGTTGAAAAGACTGTCCTTGCTGTACTGAACTTTTTGGTACCTTTGTGAAAAATTAGTTGACTGAATAAATGTGGTCTATTCCTAAACTATTTTGTTCAATTTTGGTCAATTTGTCTTTGTTATGCCATTATCACCTTGTCTTGATGATTGTAATTTTATAGCTAAGTCTTGAAATGGGGAAGTTTTCCAATTTTATTTTTTCCCCAAGTTTTTGTGGGCATTCTAGTACTTTTGTATTTCCATATGAATTTTACAATAGACTTATCCATCTCTAATAAAAAGTCTGTTGGGATTGTGATTTGGATTTCACTGAATCTGTAGACCAGTTTGGGGAGAATTGAAATCCTATCATTTAGAAAGAGGAACACTTCTTTCTTCCCAATCTTGATGCTTTTTATTTATTTTTCTTGCCTTATGGCTCTAGCTAGAACCTCTAGTACAAAGTTGTACAGAAGTGGTGAGAACAGACATTTGTGTCTTGTTTTTGATCTTAGAGGGAAAATAGTCTTTCACTATTAAGTGTGATGTTGGTTTTCATAGAGGCCCTTTATTAGGTTGAGGAAGATTTCTTTCTATTCCTAGTTTGATGGCAGTTTTTTTAAAAAAACATGAATAGGTATTGAATTTTGTTAAATGTTTTTTCTGTATCTGTGTATGACATTTCCTTTATTTATTTATTATGGTCAATTACATTAATTTTTCAAATGTTAAACAAACCTTGGATTTTGGAGGTATACACTACTTGATCATGCTTCAGTATTGTTTTCATATATTGCTAGATGCTTTCTGCTAGTATTTTGTTAAGAATGTTTGCCTTTGTGTTCAGGATATTGGTCTAGCATTTTCTTAAACATCTTTGTTTGGCTTTGATATCAGGGTAACTCCACCTTCATAAAATGAGTTGAAAAGTGTTCCTTATGTTTTCTAAAAATGATTATACAAGATAGGTATTGTTTCTTTTCTCAATGCTTGCTAGAAATCACTAGTGAAACATTTGGAGTTGGAGTTGCTTTGTGGGGTGAATTTGGTAATGATAATACTCTCTCTAATGAATATAGGCCTATACAGATTTTCAGTGGATCTTGAATCAGTTTTAATAAATTGTGTTTTTCAAGAAATTTCTTCACTTCATCTTGTTGAATTTATTGATATCAAGGTATCTGTAATTCTTTTGATGTCTGTAGGATTTGTAATAAAATTTCCTCTTTTATTCTTGACATTGGTATTTTGTGTTCTCTTTCATTTTTTCTTAATCCATCTTGCTAGGGATTGATTCATTTTTATTAATCATTTGAAAGAACCAACTTTTGACTTGGTTAATTTTCTTTATTGTATATTTTCTGTTTAGTCAATTTTTGCTTTTAGGCTTATTATTTTCTTCCTTGTGTGAATTTTGCATTGATCAATGTCTTATTCTGTTTGGGGTGCTATAACAAAATAATATTAATATAAACTAGGTTGCTTATAAGTAATTAACATTTATTTCTCACAATTCTGGAGGCTGAGAAGTCCAATATCAAGGCACTGGCAGATTCAGTCTGGTGAGGGCATGCTGTCCCCTCACATAGTAGAAGGGGCAAACAAACTCCCTCAGGCCTCTTTTACTAATTTTATTAATAAATGGGCACCATTCTCATTCAGGAGGACTCTGCCTCATGATCACCTCCAAAAGGCCCCACTTCTTAATACTATGACATTGAGGAATTTTGGGAGGACACAAACATTTAGACCATAGGAATCAATTGATCTTTCTTTAGCTTCATAAGGTAGAAATTTAGATCATTGACTTATTTTTTTTCTAATATAAAGTATTTAAAACTATAAATGTAAATTTAAAAAGACTGCTGACAAATGGGTAGAGTATTAGTAGCCTGAACAGCAGAGAAAGCAGTATATCCTGACCTGCAAAAATATTGTATAATTAGTCTGGAAAAAAAAAAAAACAAACATCTAATAGAAAAGGACAAGGACATGAATAGGTAATTCCACAAAAAAAGAAGTATGAATATGAAAAGATTTTCAACTTGCTAATTAATAAAACAATAAAATGAAAGTAGATTCCTATTTTCCCTATCAGAATGGCAAAGATTGGCCAAAGTCATTATTGGCAAATATTTGAAAGAAATGGGCACTCTTGTTTTGGTTGGTAGGAGTGTATTTACAAGTTGAGCATCTCTAATCCAAAAATCTGAAATCCAAAATGGTCCAAAATCCAAAGCTTTTTGAGTGCCAAGATGATACCACAAGTGGTGATGCCAGACAACCACAGATTGTCCACATGGGTGGCTGAGATAGTGACACCTTTGCTTTCTGATGGTTCAGTGTACACAAACTTTGTTTCATGCACAAGATTATTTAAAATATTGTAGGAAATTACCTTCAGTCTTTGTGTATAAGGTATATATAAAACATAAATGACTTTGTGTTTAGACTTGAGTCCTATCCCCAAGATATCCCATTATGCATATGCAGATATTCCGCAATTTGAGAAAATTAGAAATCTGATTTACTTCTGGTCCCAAGCATTTCAGATAAGGGATACTTGACCTATAATTGTTTATGAAGCAATTAGGACACACATAAAGAGGCAAAAGAAACAGTGGGCAAGATGGAGTGTCTCTTGTCTTGAGCCTTCATTTAGAAGGATAATTAGGTAGACTCATTCCTAAGGTGAAGTTCAAGTTGTCATTGTTACCTCCATGTAGAGGTGAATTTTGAGAAATACTTGGAAAGGAAAGTGAGCTGGGTTGGTAGATGGCATACAAGAGGTGTAGTTCTGGCATTTGAAGCTGTCTCTGGAACTTACCTATTTTCTCTGGCACCCAGCACCTTCATTAGGCCCTTTAGCTCCTATGACCTTGCTCTTGTCCTTATCTGCCCTGTGGCCCAGGCCTAATCCGGCCCTAATGCTCATACAGCCCAATGCAACTAGGAGTTGCCCATGGGAGATTTAGCAACTCAAAATTATCCCAGGTGAAAATTGTTTGCATTTGCAGGCAGGTGCCCTTGCATAATATGTGATGCCCTAGCAGACTTAGCATCATAGTAAGTGACTATTTCATAACAAATTAGTGAACCCATTAACAGTTGACTTTCAGATTGGTAACTGAACAGAGCTAGGGCTGCATGTGTGCCTACATGTGTGTTTTATCAGAGTGAAATTGTTAGGATAATCTTTACTCTTATTAGATCACAATTGTTAGTTTGTATGTATGTATGTACAAGTGCATGTATTTTCTGCCTTGTTCCAAAAGGAGTTAAGGAAGCTTCCTCCCTACCCTTATCACACAAAGTAAAATAAAATAAGAACCACATCATGAGGAATATACCTTACTCAGTTAGCCTTGACTTGTGTAATCAGGGAATGGGAAAGAACAATATAGGGTGTAGTTGGCTAGGGATTGTAGCAGGGAACCAAAGGATATAAAGTAGGAGAGAGAAGCATAGTGATTGTAGCTGGTTTAGAAGGTGTGGTTGGAGGTGACATTTCACTCTTGTTTCTAAGGAGATTTGAAGCTTCCTGGTGAGTAAAGCCCTGAAGCTCTAATGAGTGAGCTTGGAGACCTCTCTGTAAACTATTAGAAACTCACTTGCCCTTTCTAGATTGCCTTATCCATTTGTTGGGGTGGCTAAACTAAGTGAAGGGGCAGGCCTGCAATACTGTTAGATTGTGAGAAGTAACTTTGTGGTGATCTTTAAAAATAATATATTTAATCTGAAAGTTCAAGTGAAGTTTAATGTTAATTGAAGCTGTCATACAGCCTAAAATTTCTTCCCTTTGAAGAAGGCTGATTTTCCTCCCTCAGATGAAAAGTGACTGATTAATTAGCTTGTCATTATAAAAGGAAATAATGTTAGTAGATACTGAATTTCCTGTTAAATGGATTATCTATTGTATTCCATTTGGATTTCAGGTATGTATTTTAGAAACATATTCATCTTTATACCAAGTCACCACTGTTAAAACTATGTGTTGAAAATTTTAAGCTTTTTCTTGAACAATGATGCTTAGCTTTCAGGAAAGAGCTGCTCAGGCAGTCCCTGCTGATGCATGCCTAATTTATGGAAACCTGATGTATTCTAATTACTGCTCCCTTTCCTTCCCTGTTACTCTTGGGCATTTTATTTATCTCTTTTATCTCCACCATTTGAACCCATGGGCTCTTTACTACTTCAGACTGTGCCAATGCTTGAGATGACCTTCCCTTCTTCCTATAATCCCTAATTCTTACTATGAATTTATAATAAACTTAATGCCCAATTTCCTCCAGATATGTAAATTTCCTCTCAACACATTCATGCACCTTAAGTATTCTTCTGGGTTTCATCTTCTTGAAGCAATGGCTTCAGTCTGGACTGGCTGCTCCCAAAGCCCCTACTATGGCTGCCATCCTGGGGTTTCCCTGCGCCATCATCCTATATCCTGTCTTGTCACAATTTTCCTGTTTTTCTGAGTCCCATAATTTCCTTCTTAACTATGCCCTCATTTTGGTGGAGTACCTCCTTTAATTGCCTCATGAGAAAGAGTTCATGGAAGGTAATGTTTTTAATCCCATGCATGTCTATAAATGTCCTATGCAGCCTCAATTTTGATAAAATTAATGTTGAATTAAAGACTGAAGTGCATTTTTCCCTTAGAATTTTGAAGGCATTATGTCCCTGTCTTCCATCTTCCAGTGTTACTGTTGAGAATTTCTAATGTTATTCCACTCTTGATCTTTAGTTTAACTGTTTTTTCTCTTTAGAGGTTGTGCTATCTTCTTTTTACTATATCTTCTGATATTCCAGAAGTATTAGGTGCCTCAAATTTCCAAGCCTTTTGGAGGTTCTAGAGTGTAAATTGGATTGCTTCTTGACTTATCCACTGTCAGTGTAGGATGCAGCTATGTTAGGCATACTTTTCAGTTTCAATTTTTTTTTTTTTTTTGCCTGTGATCTCCTTCATTCTTTCTTTTACTCTTGGGGCTTGAGCCTAAAAACTAATGTAAAAAACTTTACTATGGCTATGTTTGGGAGGAAAAGAGGTGTTCACTCTTTCATCTTTATCCAGAATTCTACTCATTTGCTCTTCAGCCAGCTCTGTTGTGGATTTTGCCCCCACCCCATCACCGAGACTGCCCACAGCAAGGCCACGCACAAGCTCCTGTTGGCAGATGCTCTGGGCACTTCTCTGTCCTATTCTTACTTCTGAGCAGCATTTGGTGTGAACGTGACTGCTTCCTCCTGTTTCAGATGATCTCCTCCTGTTGCTTTGAGGAGTCCACCCCTTGTTGGGGTGTTGCCATTCACTGGCCATTCCACTCAGTCTTTCCAGCTGGTTCCTTCTCCCTATCCAGCCTTTAAATAATGGAATTCCTCAGGCTAGTTTTTTGGGGCTCTCATCACTATTCTCACTCAGCCTTGTAGGTTTAACCGAGTACCGTGGCTTTAAATGTTGTATATGTGCTGATGGCACTCACTGAGATATTTCCTTTGAGCTCCAGACTCATATCCCAGTTCCTACTTGATCTCAGGGCATGTTGTGAATAGAACTCTTGATTTTCCCTCAAACCTGCTTCTTCTCCAGTCATCCCATCAGCAAGTGGTACCACCATCTAGCTAGTTGCTCAATCAAAAGTAATTGGATCTATTATTCCCTTTTCCAATCCAATCTACCAGTAAGTTATATCTGCAAGATATATCTTCAATTTATCTTTCCTTCAGGCATCTAGTACAGTGCCTGACACATAATGAGGCATTCACTAGTAAATGGTCAACTGAATGACATCAATAGAAAACTGAGAAAATTAGTAAAAAATGTGGGCTCTTTAAAAAAATTGAGGCCATGAATAATTACAAATTCGGGGAATTACTTTAGAGCAAAAGATATGTAAAAAGACGTGGTAACCAAATGCAGTGTAGGATCCTTCATAAGATTCTGGTTTTTAAAAAGCCAGATATAGAGGATATTATAAGGACACTTGGGAAAATTTGAATGTGGATTTCATATAAATAATATTATATCAATGGTATGATTATGTAGAAGGATGCCTTTGTTTTAAGGAAATAAAAATAGAGATTGCTAGGGGTGATATGTTATGGCACATGCAGCTCATTTCCCAAGGTTCAGAGGAGGAAAGCTTTTATCAGGAGGGAGGGAGAAAACAAGTGCAACAAAATGTTAACAGTTGGTGAATCTAGATGAAGAGTATATTGGTGTTCATTGTATTGTTCTATTTTCTTACAGTAGGTTTCAAAATTTTTCAAAATAAAATATTGCAAAATCAACAGTAGAAAAGGATTTAATGGAAAGGTATTTCAGGGATTTTTTTTTTTTCTTTTTGACAGAATCTCTCTCTGTTGCCCTGGCTGGAGTGCGGTGGTGTCATCATAGCTCACTGCAGCCTTGAACTCCTGGGCTCAAGCGATCCTCTCACCCCAGTCTCTTGACTAGCTGGAATTATGGGCACATGCCACCATGTCTGGCTAATTTTTAAAAATTTTTTTGTAGAGACGTGGTCTCCCTATGTTGCCCAGACTGGTCTTGAACTCCTGGCCTCCAGTGATCCTCCCATCTTGGCCTTCCAGAGGATTAGGATTATAGGCATGAGCCATCACGCCCAGCCATATTACAGAGAAAATTTTAATCCCCGAAATGCAGAGATCCATTTTGAAGCATACTATTAAATGTAACAAAGTTAAAGGATATACATACTTAGAGTGTTTATATATTCAACAGGAAGGAAACAAGACAAAGTGGAAACAAGGCCTTTCTGGAAAAGTTACTGATTAAAAATTTGATGTGGAAGTAAATATTCAACTGCCCACCAGAGGGCAGTGCAGATAGCAATAATGTGCCCACAGCGGGTCCCTGAAAGCGGTGGCTTGCTTTCCCCACATACTGGGCTCCACATGTGGTCGCTGTTCTCCGCACAAAACATTTTTAGGATTCTTAGACCATCTTAGTCCATTTTAGAAGAGTTAGAATGTGGTTAGTGATACTGCTTCCCATTTCTTTCTCTCCACTCAGATCTGTTTCTAAATTCTGTGGATTTTAGCTTTTGGCTCCTCTGAGACTTCATTGGAGTCTTTGGAAGGATCTAGATATGGAAAGTATAGCTCTGCCTTCCTATGTGTGTGCTCCAAAGGCCAGTAACTCGTTTGCCCACTAGCATGTCAGGATTTATATTTGTCTTTGTATTACATACTGACAAATCATAATCCTAGTGCAATTAATCTTTGGGTTTCCTAGGATCTATTAACATTCTGGGAATTTCATTCAGGGATTTTACTTCCCTTAAAGCTCCTTTTTGAGTGGTTGGCTTAAAAGAGTCATCTTTCTATGTACTTACCCAGAAAAGAGGGTTAGTGTAATTTTACATGTTGTAGAAAATTACTTAGCAAATTAAATGATTACTCTATGGTAGGTGATTGTTTTTTCACCTGACACTTGCCCAATGCCTGTGCAACCGTATTGTGCTGCCAGACTAGGGAATTAAAAACCACAGAGGTTAGAGTCTAAGTTTCCTAAAGTGCTTATATTAGGGAGTAGACAAGCCCCAAATAAATTTAGACAAAGCCTTCAGATGTAAGTACTAAATTTAGATATAAACACATGTGCTTTGGGGAGAACAGGTGATGAGTGAGTGTTGTAGGTGGAGATGGGTGGTATCACTTGTACTATCTTGGCTCAGTGCACGAAGTCCTGTGTAGAGGTCCTTCAAGGCCAAACTCAGCATCTGGACAACACCAGGCTGTCTGGGTAGCTTGCTCTGACCATCCCCAAATGAGTTAAGTGCCCTTTCTGTGTTCTCGTCCAGTTCATGCTTCTATTGTAACATGGTATTCATGGTTGTTAATTTGTATGCTCTTCTCTCCCAGGGACAAAAACAGACAACTAACAGATTGGTGAATTCTCCCAGTCTGGGTCCATTCTGGTCCTGTGCATGCTTTCCTCGATTTGGGCTGCTCTATTTTTTGTCTTTTTCCTCAAATACAATGGCACAGACTTGCTGACATCTTAAAAAGTAAAGGAGAGAAAAGGAACTAATACTCATTGAGTGTCTTCTTTGTGTTGACCACTGTATTCACTGTGTTGTGGTCTTTGTGAGCATTTTCTCACTTAATCTTGTTCCTCCAACAAAGGCACCAAGCTTCTTCCTCTTTCAAGTCTTTGCATTTGCTATAATATTTCTTCTTCTATGAGCTGTTTTTCAAGTCCTGGGGAAGGTATCTCTCTTTTCTACTAACAAGCATGTATAGTTTACAAGCCATTCTTCTTAAGTTAGTTTTAGTTTATTTATTTATTTAGAGACAGAGTCTCACTTTGTTGCCCAGGCTAGAGTGCCGTGGCATCAGCCTAGCTCACAGCAACCTCAAACTCCTGGGCTCAAGCAATCCTTCTGCCTCAGCCTCCCAAGTGGCTGAGACTACAGGCATGCGCCACCATGCCCAGCTAATTTTTTCTATATATATATTAGTTGGCCAATTAATTTCTTTCTATTTATAGTAGAGACAGGATCTCGCTCTTGCTCAGGCTGGTCTTGAACTCCTGAGCTCAAATGATCCACCCACCTCCTCGGCCTCCCAGAGTGCTAGGATTACAGGCATGAGCCACCGCGCCCAGCCCTTAAGTTAGTTTTATTAGGTTGGTTATCCCTTCTCCTCTCGGTAGTGGGTAGGGTCTCAGGGACAGGAATTAGCTAAAGCCTGGCTGAGACAACCTTTGACTTCCTCCGTCTCTCTCTTTCCCTCCCTTCTAGCTATGCCCCTGGTACTTTGAGTCCTGTCACTGGATGTCCCAACTTAGTTGACTAATTTTTATTATGCTTGCTTTATTTCCACTTAATTGTAACTGTCATCCAGACTGTACCTCTCCTAGGAGATGAGGGATTGAGTTTTTTGCTTAACATTCCTCTTGACACCAAGCTAACCCATCATCTTTTAAAATATAGTTTTACTCTTCATAACCTATAAGTACATCAGACCTTTATAAACAGATATATACTTAATAATAGTAAAAACTTCATCTATTTCTAGCAATTTAGAGTTAAAATAGTATAACCAAGTGCTCATATTCTGATATACAGTAATAGCTTACTTTTAAAAATCTTACTCATTCTTGAAGGCTCAATTCTAAACCTGACTCTTCTGACATTTTCAGCATCTGTAGTTAACCATATTAATCTTTCCTGACCTAATTTTCTATGGTTTACATACTTCAGTTTGGCTATTAATCTAGAAAGTCTTGTTATTTAATTGCTTTGTGTAGCTATACCTGTATATGACCAGTGGTAAATGGTGCCAGTTGATTGTGGCAATGGTTTCTCAATTTTTGCAATGTTGAAAAAGTGTCACTTTTTAAAGGGCATTTTTGAAGAAAATATCTTTAATTTTGCTAATGGAATTGTACTTATTTTCTTAAATGCAATTTAAAAATAATTCACCTCATTTAGTGTTTCTTAAAAGCATTTTGTTTAAATATAAAGTTATTATTTTTCTATATTTTTGTTATTCATTTTATTCTCAGTATTCATTTAAGAAGGCTGATGTTATTGTGTTCAGGCATAATGCTCCAAGGAAAGAAAGAATATTAATTATTTCTTGTAGCTTATCTATAAAAGGCCACTTGGGAAAGTACAACCATTTGAATCTTTTATAGGACTTTGGGGTGGATTGTTATAGTTGCTATATTGAAGTCATTTTAAGACTTCTATTGAAAATTTATAAAGATTTATTTGATAAATTGTCAATATTTTAATAGCGATAATTGTCTAAGCATTCCTAATTATATGTTGAGCTTTCTAGTTCTTACCAGAATTTCTTCCTGACAAAGCTTAAAAATCAGTCTCCAATCAGTTAGTTTAATCTCTAATTTTATAATATAATTAAATTCATCTGACGTGGTTACTGGACACATTTCAGACATCAGACTGATACTTATCATGAAACCACTAGGAATATTTCAATTTTAAAATTGACCTTTTGGAGTTGGCCTTTCTTTAATCTGCCAGTTAACAGAAATAATTCTTTAAAAAGTAATCTGACTTTATTAATGTATTTAATTTCAAAAACTGAAGTGGTTATAAGATGTGTATAGAGCAAAATGCCTTAAGAAACTCATGACATTTCTTTTTATTTACAGAGATACTTTCTAGTTGGGAGCAATCATGCAGAGACGAAATATCGTGTCTTGAAAATTGATAGAACAGAACCAAAAGATTTGGTCATAATTGATGATAGGGTAAGTATCTTCTAAACCTGACTACAAGCAGAAACTTTCATACCTGTTGTTTAAAGGATATGAGATATCCTTATAGTTTCTAGTGATATATTAATTTTTTTATCATGCATCTAAAAATTAGTTATTTTTCTTGGTTGGCTAGAATTTGAATCTCTAGTCTGTTTTCTAGAAATTACTAATGTCAAGAAGTATGCCAGAATTATAGTTTGCCCCTCATTTTCATTTGGTTTTGAAAACACACTCTTTGGAAAAAATAATGAATGTATTTTCTTAAAGAGTTGACATTTTAAGGATTCAATGTAACTTAATATTGCATCTACCAAAGAGATTATCTATCACTGTGCTTTAATATGAAGACTTCTATGCTACAAACTTTTTATTATGTTAAAAATCACCTCTAATATCTCTTCTTGATGACTTGCTATACACTGAAGAAATGTTAAGCTGTTCTTATCGAGATGTTGTGTTAGTCAGAGTCAGGAATACAAAGGCCTAATTCAGGTGACACAAAAACATGAAGCTGTTAGTCAGAAGTTAAATACAATATGGTGGTATTGTACAGTTAATTTTAACTTTGTCAAATGAGAGAACTTAACTTCTTATATTAAAGTTCCTGTCTGTGGATGTTTCTGAATTCATGTAGATTCCTGGTTTCTCAAGTATGTTAGTAGCTGCAGTTTGGAACCCATTTTCCCTTTGTTTTTTGCAGAACTATTTTCTGTATTATAATAATTTTAGGTAACTTCTTTGTTATGATTTCCCATACTACTCCTGGGAGTCCATCCTTCCTTCACCTCTCCACCACCTGTCTGGGAATCTTTATTAATGTAATAGTTCTTGGCTTTATTTGGGGTTGGGAGTGGTTGATCAGGGAGCCCTTTGAGAAGCTAAGAAAAGGTATGGGCCTTCTCATAACAAGGTACATATACTTCAACTTTTGCTATTGTTTTAAGATATTCACATACTTGAAATATGTCGGTGGATTTCTTAAATCTCTGAATGTCTGGTTCATAGTATACGGTTTGGACACAGTCTTTTAGTATAGCAACATGATCCAATAAGCAAACTTAATTGCTAATGGTAACGAACTTATTGGATTTGAAAAATTGTGGCTTAGTTGTGTGCTGTTATATACTTCTCTATGAAATAGCTAATGATTTTTGTAGGTAACTTTTAATTTTCAGGAGTAAATGATAATATAAAGAGTAAGCACAACCTTACAGATGAAATATGCTTATTTTTAGCATGTATATACTCAACAAGAAGTGAGGGAACTTCTTGGTCGTTTGGATCTAGGAAATAGAACAAAGATGGGACAGAAAGGATCCTCCGGGTTATTTCGAGCTGTTTCAGCTTTTGGTGTTGTAGGTAAGAAATCTGCCTCCCTCTTACTGCTTTTTTTTCCCTGCATAGACTACTTAAAAAGAGTTTATAAGGCTATACAGCATTATAATTACGACCCATTGTCTGTGGCTTGTTGTTTCAAACTTCATTACCCATCAATCAGATACCAAAGAGCATTTATATGGCATCTGCTTATGTGCTCAGCACTGCTCAGTTTTATATAGGGTATGAGCAAATATAAAAATGTTTTTGGCCTTTGAGGAGTCTGCTGTCTGGCTTGCTGAAAAATGAAAAAGTAAAAATTAGCCCAGACTATAAACATCTGCCCTGCTGTTTGCCAGCTGGAATAACAGATATAGTAAAACAAATTAACAGGAATTTCTCCTAAGGACAGGCTACAGTTGTAAAATGTCATAAACCCTTTCTTTGGATGACTCCTTCTCTTTCTGCTGACTGAGAAACTTTGCTCTCCAAAATCACAAATTGTCAGAAACTTTGCTGTTTGAAATTATAAGATAAACCATCCCACTCTTAGCTGGGCAACCTAAGTCATTGTGACAAAGAGAAGCAGCTTTGATTTACAATTTAGGTGCAGTGCTTCAGATAAGAGGTTTCTGGACACAATATTCCATAGTTTGCTAATTTTATTGTTTTCAAGGAAACAGGATCCTTGGTCTACTTCATAGTCCAGACTTGATATTGATCTCTTCAAATACAGTCCTGCTTTGGTTGGAGCCTCTTCATTTAAATTAAACCTTAGCTCCACATTCCCCCAATCCTGTAATAATGCCTTTACTTTGGTGAGATGCTCTATAGTTCCTCTGCTGTGCATCAGTTCCTCGTTGTGGTTGGTCAGTAAACCTGTCTTTACTGTACTGTGAGGTTGTCTCTGATTGGGGACAGAGGACAAAAACCAACACACATGAAATATCTCCAAGATTATAATAAGAGCCTAGCTATGCAGTATAAGTTAAATAGTGTTGGGCCTCACATAAGAGGTAGATTGCTAACTTTTTCAGCATGCCTAATTTGTGAATGATATCTTTGTGGGAATGTTTTGGGCTGTTATCATGCTTAATTTAGTCCAACTCTATAAGAATCTAAAGCAGTCCTCAACTACCTGTAGTAAAGGACCAGTTTCTCCCCCTAATATGCTATAGGTCAATACCATATGTGACTCAAAACACGAGTTCGGTAATACCCAAACTAGCCTATGTCTGATGCGAGGCAAGTTCATTGATCATGCACACAAATGTAGCAATCTTGAATTTTTCCAAAGTGTTTAAACCCTAACTCTCAGTTTATTTTCTGTTCTTCTCATGGGCTGGTACTGAAAGCTGATGGACCATATTTTGAGTATTACTGACCTAGAGGGTTTTCTTAGCTGTAAACATGGGTTGATCCAGTCCTATAGCTACCTTGCCAATTCCTGACCTGCTGTGTTATTATTTGACAGCCAGCAGGAAGTTTGGGGACCCACTGGATGGGAGCATGAGCATCCATCACAAAGTCATTTTATCTGGTCCTGGGGTCCCTGTGGCCTGTCATCCATACTCTCATTTGTGTGATCATCCCAGCCCCTTTTGATACTTAGCCCTCAGGTCTGTGTCCTTTTTCTGCCAATGTCATCCATCAGATGACACTGTTTCAGCTGCTCATATGTTGGAGGGGAGTGGTAAAATAAATGTCATTGTGGTAGACTAAGTGATGGAATAAGCTGCCATTTAAAACAGCACCCTTACAGGTAGATTGAAGATCCAAGGTAACAATGAGGATAACAACAAAGTGTGAGCCCCAGACTAGTTACAGAGCAGTGTGACTTCATACTGGAGATGTCACCTTGATCCCAGAGAGCTTTGTTGTGCAAAGCAGTAGTTACCTTGTGGAAAATTTTGATACTTCTCTGTTGGAGTGTTGTTCTCATTGAAGGCTTTCAAGATAATAGCTGGCTGGCATGGTGACCTCCCAAACAGGGTATTGCATTCTTTCCTGTTAGTGGGCTGGTGGGGTCCTATCCAGCCACCAGAAAGCCACATCACTCCATCCTTTCATACTGTCCCTTTATATATGCTTTGCTTGGCATCCCTCTCAAGTGACACAGCCTTCTTTACTTTGGAGAGAGAGCAATCACTTTTACATGATGGCAGTCATCTTCTGGAAAGTACTCAGTGAAATTGGCCTGGGTTCAGAAGTACATAAAATGGAGATGAAAAAAACTTGTCCTGGTTTTCAGTATGTTACCGTGGTGAATAGGCTGATTCTTGGTTGATGTCTGTGCCAAACTGAAGCCTTTAATTGTGGGCTGTATCTGACAGGAATCTTTTTTAAAAAGAGAGGCATTTCCAATTGCTAGTAAAAAGGAAGAGGACAATAATCTTATTTATAATATACGGAAGGCATTTGTGCCGGAAAATAAGTCTCTTTGGTACAGTGTATTTACAATATACTCTTGCAAATTATGAAGGAAAATAAATAGAATGATGTAAATAGGCTGGAGAGAAAAATATAAAATTAAATTCACTTGGAATGAAGGTTGAGATAAATTATTACTGAGAATTTTTGCGTAAAGATAAATATATAGCAAGAATAAAAGGAAAACTAATATATATATTTCGTAAATATTTATTAAACCCAATTAGATTCTCTCTTTGAGGTTTTTGTTTGTTTGGATTTTTTGCTTCTGATAGCTACTTCCTAACTTGCTTTTAATGAGGTTATCATAAGGTTTTTCTGCTTCCTTTCTGTGCCTGTATCCTTTAGCTTTAGTAAGGAAATTTTTGGCTAGTCTTTAGTGGGGAAAGGGGCCTAAATGAACATTTTTTAAAAAGCAGTTTGTGCTTTGTGGATCTCTAAAATATAAGTATTTTTCATTATTTTATTTTATTTTATTTCTGCATATTATGGGGGTACAAATGTTAAGGTTATGTATATTGCCAATGTCCCCCCTCCCCCTCGAGTCAGAGCTTCAAGCATGACCATCCCCCAAATGTTGCATATCTCACTCATTATGTTTGTATATACCCATCCCCTCCTCCTCCCTCCCACCTGCCCGACACCCAATAAATGTTATTCCTATATGTCCAGTTAGGTGTTGATCCGTTAATACCAATTTGCTGGTGAGTACATGTGGTGCTTGTTTTTCCATTCTTGAGATACTTCACTTAGTAGAATGGGTTCCAACTCTATCCAGGAAAATACAAGAGGTGCTATATCACTGTTGTTTCTTAAAGCTGAATAGTACTCCATGGTATACATATACCACATTTTGTCAGTCCACTCATGTATTGATGGGCACTTGGGTTGTTTCCACAACTTTGCAATTATGAATTATGCTGCTATAAACATTCGAGTGCAGGTGTCTTTTTCATAAAGTGACTTTTGATCTTTTGGATAGATGCCCAGTAGTGGAATTGCTGGATCAAATGGTAGATCTACTTGTATCGCTTTAAGGTATCTCCATATTGCTTTCCACAGAGGTTGAACTAGTTTGCAGTCCCACCAGCAGTGTAGGAGTGTTCCTATCTCTCCACATCCATGCCAACATTTATTGTTGGGGACTTTTAATAAAGGCCATTCTTACTAGAGATAAGTGGTGTCTCATTGCAGTTTTTATTTGCATTTCTCTGATGATTAGAGATGTTGAGTATTTTTTCATATGTTTGTTGGCCATTATTCTATCTTCCTTTGAAAAATTTCTGTTCATGTCCTTTGCCCACTTTTTGATAGAGTTGTTTGATTTTTCCTTGCTGATTTTCCTGAGTTCTAAATAAATTCTAGTTATCAGCCCTTTATTGGATATATAGCTTGCAAAAATTTTCTCCCATTCTGTGGGTTGTCTGTTTGCTCTCTTGACAGTTTCTTTGGCTGTGTAAGAAGCTTTTTAATTTGATCAGGTCCCATTTATTTATTTTTGTTGCTGCTGTGATTGCCTTTGGGGTCTTCTTCATAAATTCTTTGCCTAGGCCAATGTCTAGAAGAGTATTTCCAACATTTCCCTCTAGAATTCTAATAGTTTCACACTTATGGTTCAAGTCTGTTACCCAGCGTGAGTTGATTTTTGTGAGAGGTGAAAGGTGTGAGTCCTGTTTCAGTCTTCTATCTGTGGCTATCCAGTTTTCCCAGCACCATTTATTGAATAAGGTTTCTTTTCCCCAGTGTATGTTTTTGTCTGCTTTGTTTAAGATTAGTTGGCTATATGAGGATGGTTTTATATCTGGGTTCTCTATTCTGTTCCACTAGTCAATGTCTCTGTTCTTGTGCTAGTGCCAAGCTGTTTTAATTACTATAACCTTGTAGTATAGTTTGAAGTCTGGTAAATTGATACCTCCTATTTTGTTTTTATAGCCTAAGATTGATTTTGCTATATGGGGTCTTCTCTGGTTCCATACAAAGCGTAAAATTATTTTTTCTATATCTGTGAAAAATGATGATATTTTGATAGGGATTGCATTGACACTGTAGGTTACTTTGGGTAGTATAGACATTTTAACAATGTTGATTCTGCCGACCCATGAGCATGGTATATTCTTTCACCTGTTTACATCCTCTGCTATTTCCTTCTTCAGTGTTTCATAGTTCTCCCTGTAGAGGTCTTTTACCTTCTTAGTTAAATATATTCCAAGGTATTTTATTTTCTTTGTTGCTATTGTGAAGGGAATTGAGTCTTTGATTTGGTTCTCACTTTTACTGTTGTTGGCATATATGAATGCCTCTCATTTCTGTGTATTGATTTTGTACCCTGAGACTTTACCAAATTCATTTATCAACTCAAGGAGTCTCTTGGTTGACTCCTTGGGGTTTTCTAGGTATATCATGTCATCAGCAAAGAGTGAGAGTTTGATTTCTTCTGCTCCCATTTGGATGCCTTTAATTCCTCTCTCTTGTCTGATTGCTGTAGCAAGGACTTCCAGCACTATGTTGAATAGAAGTGGAGATAGTGGGCAACCTTGCCTTGTTCCGGTTCTAAGTGGGAATACTTTCAATTTTTCCCCATTCAGTATGATATTGGCTGTGGGTTTGTCATATATGGCTTGTATTATTTTTAGGTAAGCCCCATCTATGCCTATTTTGTTGAGCGTTCTTATCATAAAAGGGTATTGAATTTTGTCAAATGCTTTTTCTGCATCTATTGAGAGGATCATATGGTCTTTGTTTTTGCTTCTGTTTATATGGTGAATTACATGTATAGATTTGCATATGTTGGACCATTCCTGTATCCCTGGGACGAAGCCCACTTGGTTGTGATGGATTATTTTCTTAACAAGCACCTGGCTTCAATTGGCTAGGATTTTTTTGAGAATTTTTGCATCTATATTCATAAGGGATATTGGTCTGTAGTTTTCTTTTTTTGTTGCATCCTTTTCTAGTTTTGGTATCAGGGTTATGTTCACTTCGTAAAATGTGTTGGGGAGGATTCCATCCTTCTTGATGTTGTGGAATAATTTCTGCAGGGTAGGCACCAGTTCTTCTTTGTAGATGTGGTAAAATTCGAGTGTGAAACCATCTGGTCCAGGACTTTTCTTTTTAGGAAAGTTTTTTATTGCTGTTTCAATTTCAGTACTTGATATTGGTCTGTTCAGGAATTCTACTTCTTCCTGGTTGAGCCTAGGGAGGCTGTGTGTTTCTAAGAAATTGTCCATTTCCTCCACATTTTCCAGTTTGTGTGCATAGAGGTTTTTGTTGTATTCATAGATTATATCTTGTATCTCTGTGGCATGTTATAATTTCTCTTTTATTGTTCCTGATGGAGCTTATTAGAGATTTTTCTTTTCTGCTTTTCGTTAGTCTAGCCAAAGGTGTGTCAATTTTGTTTATTTTTTCAAAGAACCAACTTTTTGTCTTATTAATCTTCTGTACAGTTTCCCTGTTGTCAATTTCATTTAGTTCTGATTTGATCTTAATGATTTCACTTCGTCTACTGGGTTTGAGGTCAATCTGTTCTTCTTTTTCCAGCTCTTTGAGACGATTCATTAGGTTGTCTATTTGTGATCTTTTCGACTTTTGGATATAGGCATTTATGGAAATGAACTTTCCTCTCAGGACTGCTTTAGCTGTGTCCCACAGGTTTTCAGAACTTATATCTCCTTTGTCATTTAGGTCAAAGAATCTTTTGATTTCCATCTTTATTCCTTTGTTTATGAAGTGATCATTCAGCAGAAGGTTGTTTAGTTTCCATGACTTTGTATAGACATGAGAGTTCCTGTTAGGGTTGATTTCTACATTTATTCTATTGTGATCTGAAAAGATACATGGTATAATTTCTATTTTTTAAAATTGTTTGAAATGTGCTTTGTGTCCTAGGATATGGTCAGTCTTAGAGAATGACCCATGAGCTGATGAGAAGAAAATATATTCAGTGGTTTTAGGGTAGAATGTCCTGTAAATGTCCAGCCAGGCCCATTTTTTCTAGAGTTCTGTTCAAGTCCATTATTTCTTTGTTGATTTTCTGTTTGGAGGATCTGTCCTGTGCTGTTGGTGGGATGTTAAAGTCTCTGACTATTATGGTGTTGTTGTTTATCCATTTGTTTAGATCAAGTAGAGTTTGCTTTATGAATCTGGGTGCACCTAGGTTGGGTACATGTATATTTAGAATTGTTATGTCTTCTTGTTGAACCATACCCTTCACCATTATATAGTGACCTTCTTTGTCTTTTATTATTTTTGTTGATTTAAAAACTAAGTTATCTGTAATCAGCACCGCCATGCCAGCTTTCTTTTGGCTTCCATTTGCTTGAAATATTGTTCTCCACCCCTTTACCTTAAGTCTAACTACATCCTTGCAGGTTAGATGTGTTTCCTGAAGGCAACAGATACTTGGCTTGTATTTTTTTATCCATTCAGCCAGTCTTTGTTTCTTGAGTGGGGAGTTCAAGCCATTCACATTTATTGAGATAACTGATAGCTGGGGCAGATTTCTTTTCATTATGTTGGGTTGAACTTTGTTGGTTTTTTTTTTTTTTTCTCTTGAGCCATTGTGGTATCTTGGCTTTGATCTTTTGCTTTTGAGTGGATTTACATTCGTGAGTGTTTATTGGGCTGATTGGTGGGTAACATTGTTTTGAATACTTCTTGAAGGGCTCGCCTTATCTTGGTGAATTCCCTTAGTCTTTGCTTGTCTGAGAATGTCTTGATTTCTCCTTCGTATACAAAACTTACTTTTGCAGGGAATAAGATTCTAGGCTGGGCATTATTCTGTTTGAGAAGAGTGAGAATGGGGCCCCAGTCTCTCCTTGCCTATAAAGTTTCAGTAGAGAAGTGTGGCATTATTCAGATTGGCTTTCCTTTGTATCTTACTTGCTTCTTTCATCTTACAGCTCATAGAAGGGCCTCTTTAGTTGATATTTTGGTCAGCGTGATGACTGCATTTCATGACGTCTTCCTGTTTGCATTGAATCTCCCAAGGGTCCTTTGAGCTTCTTGAACTTGTATATCAAGATTTTTAGCAAGGCTTGGGAAATATTCCTCTATTATATCTTCAAATAGCTTATCCAACCCTTGAGTGTTTTCTTCTTCCCCTTCTGGTAACTCTATAACTCTCACATTAGGTTTCTTCACATAATCCCACATCTCTTGTAGGCTTTGCTCTTTTCTCTTGTTTCTCTGCTCTATCTCTGTGACTGATTTATTTAATTGGAAGGTGTTATCTTCAATCTCTGAGATTCTTTCTTCTGTTTGATCTACCCTGTTCTTGAGGCTTTCCACTATGTTTTGTAGTTCCCTGAATTGATTCTTCATTTCCAGGAGTTTGGTTTGATTTTTCTTTACTATTTCAATTTCTTTAGTGAATTTTTATTCCAGGTCCTGTAATCTTTTTGCTTTTTCTTTGTGTTGGTTATCCAGTTTTTCTTGTAAGTCTTTGAATTTTCTTACGATCCATATTCGAAATTCTTCTTCTGTCCTTTTAGTGGTCTGATTTTGGTTGATGTCCATTTCTAAGGGGTTGGTGTTCCTCTTTGGGGGTGTGCTTTCCATTTGAGTCTTCATATTTCCAGAGTTCCTTCGCTGATTTCTTCGCATCTGGATCAGTTGTTGCTTCTTACCTTTAGGTTTTTGTTTGGGTAATGACACACCCTGTCTGAGCCAGTAGGTGGTGTTTGTGGATGAGATTTGACCACACCCTGTACGATGAGTCAGCAGATGCTGTAAAAGGGTATGCAGAATCTCCTCCCTGTCAGTAGGTGGCACTTGCTGGGAGGAGCTGGCTACACTTACACTGTTGTTTTGGGGTCCTGTAACCAGCTCTTGTTTCTCTGGAGAGGCACTCTAGTGTCTCAGGTGGTGGGTGGGGCCCTGGGACTTCTGGGTGTGTCCTTTTCTCCCCCTCAGTGAGGGCTGGTCTGAGAGTGAGTCTGGGCGGAGCTGGGTTGGTTAAGCCTGCCTTCAGGCACCAGAAATGCTGTTAGCAGGGGTCAAAGTTCTGTTCTCTGCACCTAGGAAAAGCTGTCAGGGAGGGGCTGGAATGGCCCCACTCAGTCAGAAAGTCTGGGTGTCAGGGTAGGGCCATCTGAGACCTACAGTCTGGAGCAGGCCTTGCTCCTTTCCACCCTCCCCAACTCCACAGCTTCTCTGGGGCCTCTGCCAGCAGGCCAAACCTCACGACACCGGATCTCCCCTGGCTGTGATGTGGGCTAGGAGTTTCCCTGCGCAGTGTCGCTACCTGGGCTGGGCACACAGCCCCTCCTTGGGAGGAGTGTTGCCCTCAAGCATGCTGATCTGCCCCTGAAGGCACATATACCTCAGTAGGCTGTTCACGAATACCCCTTCTGTGCCCCGGGCAATGTGAGACCTGGGATCTGGTCTGCAGGTCTGACCTCTGGGTCCTGGAATTCAATCCCTGACCCCACCAGAGAGAGGAGTGCCAGTCCTAATTCACCCATGGGAGCCCAAGCTGGGTCGATGTCTCTCAGCCTCAGGGTCTGCCCCATTCTTCTGGAATCACCAGGCCAGCAGCACCTGGGAGAGCTGGTGGATAAGGAGCTCACCGTCTGAGTACCTCTCAGTCAGCTGTAGGGCCCCAAAAGGGAAGGTCCCATTCCCTGGAGATGCCTCCGGCTGGTGGCTGTATTGTCTCTCTTGGCAGCTGCGAATAGGAATGGGGGAGGGGAGAGTGTAGCAGTATGGCGCCTGCTGTGCGGCTTGGGTCTGTGCACAGTGAGGTGGCCTGGGGAAGTTAGGAGCCAAGTGCCGCATCTGCTACAGGCTTACCGCTCACTGGCAATGGCTGTCACTGGGCTGGTGTCCACATATCTGTCCAACTGCTGGGGAGCCCACCAGCAGTCCGAGATGTAAGGGAGGGAAAGTTAACTGCACCACCTACCCTGCCTCTGGTCTCCAAGCTTCTCAGGAGGTATCTTCTTCCAGTTCTCCGCAACCTCCTCCCGTGGAGTCTCCCATAGTCTCCGGTACCTCACCTTCTGACCCTCCTCTAATGTATGCTTGTCTGCTTGTTTCTTTCTTCTAATTTCTTCCAGAATCTGTCTTTTTTCCAGAGACACTCTGTCTGGTGGTGTTTCTCATCTGCCATCTTTCTCCCTGCCCCCCTTTTCATTATTTTAATAACATTTTTCTCTTAGTAGCATGGCTCATAAAATCTTTGAGGCACCTTTCCATTAAGAGGATTTTAGCTCTTTTATGTTAATATAGTCAGCTAGTATTTTTCTCTTTTGTCAGCTGAGAATAACAAGACATAGATAATAGGTATTTACCAATTCTAGAGCAAAAATTCATAGCACCAGGAACCTAATTTAGACTTTAGAGATTATAACACTCTGGGGAAGGGGGAGATATTGAAGGAGAGAGAGAGAGAGAAAGTGTGTGCGAGAAAGTTTTGAAAGATGGTTATGCTAGATCAAAGATTCTTGGTTGACAGCTATCTTTTCTTTCAATATTTTGAATATGTCCTACAGCTGCCTTCTGGCCTTCATTGCTTCTGATGAGAAATCAGTTTTATATGGCTGTATCTAACATGCCCTATGAGTGAGCTGGGGGAGGGTGTATGGACCTAGTATTCTTGGCCTGTCATGCCTGGGGGGAGAGAGGAGGAAGCCCTGTCTTCTTGGCTGTACTTTCCCAGAGTAGATATCCAGTCACACTGAACTGGTAAGGAAGGGATGCACACAAATTTGCTATTCTTACCAATATTGAATAGATTTTCTTGAATAAATGTTTCTCTACTTTCTATGTGCCCTTAGGGAAATTTCCAGAAACCTTTAATGTTTTCCCTTTTTTTATAGTTTTCACCAGTTATAGTACTGTAAGGTTCTGACAAGTTTTAAGTTTCTTAAGTCCAGTATTTCCCTAATTTATTTGCTCACAGCCACTCCTCTTCCTCTGAAATGCATGAACTAGTTGTTCATGGACAATACATTTGGGGCAATACTGCCATAGATATTTTAATTTTATCTTTGAATAAAATTAGATCACCATTCGGCCGTGTGCCTTGTCTACATTATTTTAGTTTGTAAGAGAATGACATTTATAGAATTAGGGGTTTTTTGGCGTATAAAACAGCCCTAAGGAATGTGTCCTTGACACTGTTAGAGAATTCTTCTGAGATTGTTGTTCCCTGTATCACACATACCTTTTTATGAAGAATCACTCTAGAATTATTTCCCAGTTCTCAGAACTACAATAGCTTCTTCAAGTAACTGGCTTGGTTTTATTTTTCAGCTACTGTGTATGGTATGAGTGGATAGATGTTCCTTTTTGCATTATTTGTTAGAGAACACAGAGGCAAATGTGGGCAGTAGTACCTAGGACCTTCAGTTGTATTCTTATGTATGACTTTTATTCTTAGTTTCATCTTACTAGGTTCTTGAACAGGCTTCTTTACTATAATTTCCTCCCTCATTTTTAGCAATTTTGTGTGTGCATATGTGTATCTATATACACACATATATGTATATATATACACATAGTTTGGTAAAAATACATAAAATTTACCATCTTAATCATTTTTAAGTGTATAGTACAGCAGTGTTAACTATATGCATTGTGTTGTGCAACAGATCTCAAGAACTCTTAAATTTATGCAAAGCTGAAGCTCTGTACCCATTGAACAAGTCCCCTTAATCTTATATATATTTTTGCTTAAGGCATCTCATTCCTATTTGAGATGAGACTAAAAAGAATGAATGAATTAAATACAGTGGTTTAAAGTAAATATTTTTAAGTCAGATAAATGTCAGTATAGATACTTCTAGAGAATAATGTAAGAGAACTGAAAATTTGTTTGACTATAAACATAGAAATAATAAAGTAGGAAATTTATCAAACATCTTTGGCCTTTTAAATATGCATCTAAAAGCATTACCTAGTTTACAAAACATCTCTTTTTCTTGTTGCATAGGTTTTGTCAGGTTTTTAGAAGGCTATTACATTGTGTTAATAACTAAAAGGAGGAAGATGGCAGATATTGGAGGTCATGCAATATATAAGATTGAAGATACAAACATGATCTATATACCCAATGATTCTGTACGGGTTACTCATCCTGATGAAGCTAGGTATGTACTGATGGTAACTGCTTTTTTTTTTTCAATGTGGTAGATCAATTAGAAAACCAAATATAGTCAAAGGATTGTAAATGTTATATAAATACATCAAATGATGGCTCAGAATTCTACAACTTTTATTCAAGGACTATTAAAAACCTCCATTAAAACAGTAACAATTGATTCAGCTGAGGATCAACAATTGCTACTAAAACCGTTAGGCGAGAGGTTGTTATTGAGGAACAAAATAATCACACAATCTCAGCATATTAAACTCCATGGATCTCTTTGTTACTACCAAAGAGAAGAAGTATTTTTATGATTAAAAAAACAGGCAAAATAATAACCAAATAATCAAACGTCAGTCATCACCAATAATGAGACAAAACTGACATTATTTGCCTCTTAACGTATGAAGCAGTGGGAAAGACAGAGATTACCTTGTAGTTTTCTTGCTAAAAATTTAGCTTGACTCTAAGCATGAGAAAATAATATATAAACCCATACTATGAGACTTTATACAAGACAACTAGTCTGGACTCTTCACAAATGGGAAAAAGCTATTGACAAATTGATAGATTCAAAATTATAAAGGTGGAATTGATTTAATATCGTAAAGATTGATATGGAACAAAGGAGTATTTATAAGTTTTAGTTTTTAGGTAACAGTTTAGATTTTAAATTTACTCTGTACTTTTATAGTGTTATTCTGATACATGAATCAAAATTTAATTTGGTGATGTGCTCTTTTGCTTGAGACCTTAGAGAATGGTTTTCTGGACCCTGTGACGTTGCTTTTGATGATAATTTGGAAGTGGGTTGTTAAAAAATAATTTGTTTCAGATGAGGATAAATACAGTTTCTTAGATATAGTTTTTGCTCCAACTGAAAAAATTGTATCTTATACAGTTTATGGGCAGGCATATTGTGTTGATTGAAAGTGAATCAGATTGACCAATGCATATGAATTCAAGGGATAGGAAAAAGTTGAAGAGATTTATATTATTTGAAAACCACATCTTTATGATTCTTTAGCCAAGAATGGTAATATAAATTATGTTGTTATGTATGGTGACTTGAATATCTTTAAAGAGTAAAAGTATTTTATGATTAATATGTGTAGTAAATGGACATTATTCTAGACAATTTGTTTATTATAGGTAGACTGAAATAATATTACTACATAGGAAAAACTTTTAACATATAAAACTGTTATTCAATAATGTAGTTAGGTAAAAATATTTGGTAAAATAATAGGAAATAAAATACAGTACCATTAAACATTTTATACATAATGACAAGTAGAGGTTATTCTCCAGTGCCTGATTGTATCAATTTTAGAAAATTTACTAGAGCAATTCACCACATTAAAATATTATTGGGGAAAATCATGATCTTCTTAATATTTGCAGAAAATATATTTGACAAAATGCAATACCCATTTGTGATCAAAAGTCTTAGCAAACTAGAAATATAAGCAAATTTGCTTAACCTCATAAATGATACCTATTAAAAGCCTATATCCAAAATTATTCTTAGAAGTGAAATTTTAAAAGCATTACCTTTAAGTAAGGTAAGGAACCATACAGAGGGATCTGCCATCACTACTAATATTCAGTGTCATGTTGAAGGCCCTGGCCAGTGTAATAAGACTGGAAAAATAAGGCATAAAGCTTGAGAAGAGGCAAATATTGTCATGCAGACAGCATGATTTTCTACTTGGAAAGTCCAAGAACACCTACAAACTGTCAGAACTAATGAAAAAGTTCAGCAAGGTGACTGAAGAGAAGATGGGCATGTAGGAACCAGTAATCTTTAGAAACTAGAAAATTTATAAAATACCTGGGAATAAATATAACAAAAGCTACACAAAATTTATGGAGAAAATTATTATTAAAAGATTTTTAAAATCCCTAAATAATTGGAGCGATGTCACTTGTTCAGGGATGAGAAGACTTGATATCATAAAGATGCTAGTTTTCTCCAAAATTAATTCATAAATTTAATGTAACTCTAACCCAATTCCAAGAGGAATTTTTGAAAATGGAACTTGACAAAGTGATTTTAAAATTGATATGGAGAAGGCAAAGACATAAAATGTAACTAAAATGTTTGTACCCTCATAATACCCTGAAATAAAAAAATAAAATAAAATAAAGTCATATGGAAAAGCAAAAGTCTAAGCATGGTCCAGACAATTTATAAAAGAAAAACAAGAAGGAATAAGTCCCACCAGACAGTAAGACATAGAGTAATTAAGATAGTCAGATGGTAAGCTAGAGTAAGACTGCTTGGTATTTATTGGTGGAGGAATTGACGTTGGTCAATGAACAGAGGTGAGAAAGCCCAGAAAAAGATCTGTTTTATGTGGGAAACTGGAATGTGATGGAGTGAGGATTCCAAGTCATTGTGGAAAAGATGGCCTAAATAGTGCTGGTTTTCCATTTGGACAAAAATAAAATTAGATTCTAATCTCTGACAATAGTCAAGAAGCAATTTCAGAAGTACAAAGACAATTTTAAGAAAATAAAAGTAAATATTTTTATAATTCTGGCTTGGAGAAAGATTTTATAAATAAAAATATAAAAAGCACAAACCATAATGGAAACATGATATATTTGGTGCTATCAATATTAAAAATATATTTACAATGTAGACAAATTTTAGAAGACAAGCAGCAGTCTGAAAGTAGGTATTTGCAACATATAACAAGGATTAATATTTAGAATATATGAAGAATTTCTACAAAGCAGTGAGGAAATGATAAGCAACTTAACTGAAATACGGTTAAAGTTAGAAACAGGCAACAGACAAAAGAGATTCTGAACCTTACTAGTAATTTGGGTAATGCAGATTAAAAAGTAGTATTTTATTCTCATTAGTCAGATTGGGAATAATCAGAATATCTGCTGTCATCAGATGTTAGCAGAGATGTGGGAAATGAGTTTTATACTATGAGTTACACACTATGAGTTGGAGTAATATTATTTTAGCCACTTAGAAGGATAATTTGACATATTTAGCAAAATTGAAAGTGCACATTATTTACAGCCCAGTAGGTTCTTGTTTTCTATGTATGTGCTCTAAAGAAACTCTTACACATGCATACAGGAAAACATGCAAGGGATGTTCTTGGCAGCATTGTCTCTCATATAATTGAAAACTAGAGAGAATCTAATAGTCTATCAGCAGAGGAATGGATAAATGAAGTGTGTCACATATAGTCGGCCCTTCTTATCCATGGGTTCTGTATCCATGGATTCAACCAACCATAGATTGAAAATAACTGAAAAAAAAATTGTATCTGTACTGAATGTATACATTTTTATTGTCATTATTTCCTAAATAATGCAATATGACAACTATTTACATAGGATATTGTATTAGGTATTATAAGTAATCTAGAGATTATTTAAATATACTTTATGTTGTCTTTAAGGGGTCTCTGAAGTATTTATCTTATATAGGGAGGATATGTGTAGGTTCTATGCAAATACTGTACCATTTTATATAAGGGACTTGAGCATCTGTGGATTTTGGTATCTGGGGGCGTTCTGGAACCCCTTCCCCGTGGAGACCTAGGGATGGCTGTATATGACAAGGTACCAAATATCAATTACAGTGAACAAATTAAATCCATAACTTTCAACACAACTGGACTTCAAAAAATGAGTGAAAAAAGTGGGTTCCAGGACAGTACACAAAGTTTGAAATGATTTGCACAAATATTTTAAATATACAGTGTAATGCTACATATTATTTAAAGATATCTCTAATCTAATAAAAGTAAAGGGACACATGGACTGGAAGGAATCGATAACAGGAAAAGGGTTAACCTCTGAGGGAAATCTAAAGAAGATTTTAACTTTTTACATCATTTTTAATTATTTACCTTAAAAAAGTTAAAATGAATATGAAAAATGTGAACATTTATTAGTCTTGAGTGGTAGATATGTGAATATTTTATTCCATACTTTTTTTTGAGTTTGAAAACTTTCCAACTTAAAATTATGGTGACACCTGCAAATATTTTGCTTATTTTTGTTGCTCTCCTCTCTCCATCCTCAAAGCATTTGGAAAGCACATTGTAAAAGCAGAAGCAGGATTTACTTCTGTCTTGTTCAAAATCTAAGTGCCCCACACATGGAGGTGCATGACTTTGCCTTTCACTGGCGTAATCAGTGATGAGGAGCAGCCAAAGTATAAAATTAGGGGTCTTGGAAGGGATGATCAACAGACTTAGAATTGCTTCAGATGAAATCCCTATTCCAGGTGTGGTTTCAATTCCTCAATTTTAGTGAGTGCATTTACAAATATAAATGTATATATGAGTACCTGTTAAACTATGAAAAATAGTAGTATTGTATGCATGTAACATACTTTGACTTTTTTTTAGGTATCTACGAATATTTCAAAATGTGGACCTATCTAGCAATTTTTACTTTAGGTAAGTTTAAGCTTAGTCACTTAAATTTTTATATTATTTTCCAAGGGTAAAGACAGAATCAGAACACACAGTAGTATTTACTCTATTGTTTGAAATAGCCAGATTTTTTTTTATCTGAAAGCATTAAAATACAAGTATTTCCTCCCTTTAAAAATCTGATATTTGAAAATCATAATGGATAAACTAAAAGGTATTTATTCTCACTATAAAAATCATTTTTGTTTTAGCTAGGATTTAATGTATTTTAAAGAAATATTCTCAGTTTTAAATTTTGAATTACAAAACTGAAATTTGCTTTCAGTTTCTAATACAGAGTTGTAACAATTTCACAGTTCAATTTTGAGTGAATAATCTGGCAAAGTTAGGTAAAAATAAATTTAAAATAGGAAGAACTGTTACATTTCTGATGGTGGCATTATAAATTAATAGTTTTCCTGAAAAGGATGTAGCATTAAGTATATATCAAAATGTACCCTAAGAAAATAAACCAGGAAGGAACATATGAATCCTTATTAGTAAAGAGATATTTATAGCTTTTTTATTTGTGATAGTCCACAAAAGCAAACCAACCAATCCAGGGACAACCCAAACATTGATACTTGAAGAACAGGCAAGTTAATTATGGTAGAGCATCGTGATAAAGTGTTAGGCCACCATTGATGTGACCAATATGTGGGCCTGATAGATACAGTTGTTGTGATAGATACAAAATTCTACCAGTTATAATATCCAAACTGAAACATAGAACATAAAATAACATGCACCGATAAGGACCTGAGTCATAAGGACTAAAAGAGGACCTGGGACATATGCAGCTATTGGTGTGAAATAATGATGGGGTACTTTGCATTTTTAAAAATTTATTTTTAATTGTTAATATAATTAACCATTTCTTTATGAAATGAAAACATGTGTACTATGTAGAGTGGACTATGTCTTTATTGGTGTAAAACTAAAGGAAGTTATTAATAATTATTTAACAGTAGTAGATAGAGGAGCTTCTAAAGAAATAGTTTTCACTTCCACAAATGTTTATTGAATGTATATTTCCTTTGTATTTGCCTCCATCATTTACTTTTCAGTCTTTATTGCTTAATTTAATATTTATAGTGTCTGAGAGTTATTACTGAAGCTTGGTGGTATTGTTAGAAATGGTCTTTCCTTGTTTCATGTTTCTCAATTTTGTCTGTATCCCCACAGAATTCTGATCAAGTTATGCCTTAAGTGAAAGTATGTAGGTTATATGTCTCATGAATAGGCTTTTTAAAAGGTTATAATACATTCTTAAGAATCACTAGAATAAAGCAATTATTTTAAATAAGAATTGATTATTAAAAATCAAAAACCAACGGGGCACAGTGGCTCATGACTATAATTCCATCATTTTGGGAGGCTGAAGCGGGAGAATTGCTTGAGGCTTAGAGTTTAAGACCAGCCTGGACAACATGGTGTGAGACTCCTTCTTAAAAAAAGAAAAATTAGCTGGGCATAATGGTATGTGCCTGTAGTCCTAGCTACTTGGGAGGCATAGGTAGGAGGATCGCTTGAGCCCAGGAGTTCGAGGCCACAGTGATCTATGATCACACCACTGTACTCCAGCTTCTGTGACAAAGACCCCATCTCAAAAAGAAAAAAAAAAAAATCAGAAACCAACTTCTTAATATGGCTTTTATCCCTTTGAGATTAGGTGCTCTTAAAATGAATGGATCCATCAAGCAAATGTGGTAAAATTGTCTTTCACAGATGAAATAGAAATCAAATTTAAAGTATATCAATAAAGCAGAGATAATAGTTAAAATAGTATGTGTGACTCCCCAGACAGAATTGTAACCATCTTAAAATATTACTAAAATACCTCAAAAGCAAATATAAACCTAAAGTATTCAAGATACTTTCTGAAATTCTGTGCTAAAAAGTATATAGCTAGAACTGTTTATAAAACAGTATTAATTACGTGAAATCAGAATTCTAATGAGTTTCTTTTGGGCCAACGGCACAGAGACTATTATAATTTTTCAAATGGCTTTTACTCTCCTAAAACAAGTTTCACTGTAATGGCCTATGATATTTGCTTATTCTTGTTTTATTATGAAGTCAGTTACGATACCACCATTAATAATTAATAGAATTATTTTTGCTCGTGGGTAAACTAGGGTACAGTATTGTGCAGTGTTGCAGCAGGCATAGTAATAGCTGTAGAACCCCATTCAGATACGTTCAAAAGTGTGACTCCTTTGCACAAGACCGTGACCTTAGATTGATTTCATTATGAAGCAAAAAATGCATTGTAAAAATCCAAGAATGTAGGTTACTCACACTGTATTGTATATTTCTAGTCATGCAGATGCCTAAGTCATGTAATGGGTTTTTTATTTCCAACTACATTCGTATTTTGCTATGTTTTGCAGTGTTTATTTGAACAGCATTGCTTCCAACTAAAGTAACAGGTGCTAAGTAGTTTAGTTCACAGATTTTAATTTCATACAGGAGCCAAGACCATGGAATATGCTCTACTTTTGTAATTCTTATTAAGTTTCAATTCTGGTCTCAGTTACAGCTATGATTTGTCCCACTCACTTCAATATAATCTCACTGTCTTGCGAATGCCCCTGGAGATGTTGAAGTCAGAAACGGCCCAGACTCGCCAGGAGAGCTTTGACATCTTTGAAGACGAAGGATTAATTACACAAGGTGGAAGCGGTAGGTGTTTTTGGCATACCTGATATATGTTAATGTGGCATCCATGAAATGGCACCTCATTAAATTCACTCACATTTCTCTCGTATTTCTCCATCCCTCATTGCTCTTTGTCCTCACATGGGGTTGTTTTGGATACATGAACTTGACCAATTCATTTTTATAGAGGTTATTAATCACCATGTGATTTCATTTGTAGGCCAGCCAGAAAATTGTATGCTGACATTTTCTAGCAATTATTCATGTACTTTTTATTGAACACATTCAGGTCTAGACTTTTGGTGAAGTTTAAATAGAGGACTGTTTTCCTCAGTATTGGATAATATACACTACCTTATTTTCCTTCATCGAGACCTGTTAGGTATGGACTAGATTTTAGAAAAAAATTACCGTGGGTTACCTATTATGTGCAATTTTTTTGCATATAATATCCTCGTAAAAACTCTGGTGAAATGCCAGTTTTATAGAAATAAAGACTAAGTAGGAAACTGAGGCCTAGAAATTAAAATCATATGGCCAGATGAATCAGTGCCACAGGTCAGAGGCTCTGATTACTTTGGTCCCAACTTGACCCATCAGTACTTCATAGCCCTTGCTTCTGCCAGGACCACTGTAGGATCACTGCAGGACCACTGAGTGACTCTTCCAGGGTGCCCCTGAGGTCATGGACTAAACCAATCAGATGGTACCTTTCTCCCCGTTTATCAGTACTTTGGTCTCCAGATTCTTGGGATGGTCTAGAACTTTAAAGCAAGAGACATTGCTAATGTGAATGTTATAAAGGAATCATTTCAAAAGTAAGGCACTTTAGCTGAATTGAACTGCCTATGGAAAGTAAGTTGGTAGTGTCTTTGGGCCCCTTGCTCCATGCATCTTCAATGGTAGTGACAAAGATGTAGGTGTAGAGGCAGAATCTCATCTAAAGTGATCCCAGAAGGTTTGCCCTTGCAGGATACTCAGAAAGAGACTGTGTTCTATTAGAGTTTTGTCAAAGATGCTGGTCAACTATAAGAAGGCTTAGGCTGTTGTCTGTACTGAATGTCATGCCCTTGACTCTTGTTAGTTTACTTGATTGATTATCACTTGAGCTAAGGTCAAACCCAACCAGATCATTTAGATCTACCCCCAGATCATTTATGATCAACCCCCAGATCATTTAGATCACATAAATTTCCCTTGGTTGAAACACCCAAATAATAACCCATCCCTCTAGAGACAGGTGGAGGACAGGACAACTAGTGTGTCTGAATGTTTGCTTATGTCACTTCTGAATATCACTATTAGTAATATAAAAGCTGAAAGTATCACTGTATTTGTACTACATGCTATCCAAAATCTACATGTGAGTATCTGCTCTGGGATCTAATTAAGCCTACAATGTTACTTAATTTCTTGCTTTCTCTGGAGGAATTCTACTTGGTAGATAGGAATGACAGGGCGTATTAGGTTCTCTGTTGTTGCTGTATCAGATTACCAACAACTTTTAGTGGCTAAAACAACACAGATTTAGTGTTTTATAGAAGGCAAAAGTCCAAAGTGGGTCTCAGTGGGCTACAATTAGCGTATTGGCAAGACTGCATTCCTTTTGGGGCCCCCCAAAAGGGGAGGATCAGTTTTCATGCCCTTTCCATCTTCTGAGGGCTGCCCTCATTTCCTGGCTCATGGCTTCCTTCCATCTTCAAAGCTAGGAGTGGCCAGCGGAGGTGTTTCCCCCACATTACATCATTCTGACACTCACACTCCTGTTTTCCTCTTGCACTTACAAGGACCATGTGATTACACTGGGCCCTCTTGGATAATCCAGAATAATCTTCTCATCTCAAGGTCATCTGATTAGCAACCTTAATTCCACCTGCACCTCTAATTTTTCTTTGCCATGTAATATAACATATTCACAGGTTCTGGCGATTAGAATGCAGACATCTTTGCTGGGTGTGGGATTATTCTCCTACCACTCAGGGGTAAACTTAAGAAACAGCCAGTGAAAGTAGAAGGTGTGGGCGTATGTAGAAAAGGAAAATAATACATTTTTTAAAAAGTCTCTACTGTGTGTCAGGTACTTTGCATATACTATTTTATTTAATCTAAATATTTCTGAGGTGAGTAGTATTAACATCATTTTATGGTTTAGAAAGTTGAAGTTCAGAGAGGTTAAGTAACTTGCCTAATGTCACAGAGGTGGTAAGTGACAAAGACAGGATCCTAGTCCATGTCTGTATGATTCATTCTCTTGTGGAATGCATTGAAAGGGCAGAGAAAGTTTAGTTTTCATGAATCAAACTAAAGTGTATTTGTTATAGCATATAAATATTAATAAACACTTAACAGATCATGTTTTGAAGAAAAAAGATGGTATTGACGGCAATCCAGAACTCTTACAATCTTTTAAGCTGTTATGTTATACATATGCTTATTTCTTATTTTTCACTTCATGTAAATATTGTAAAACTCACTGCTGTTTAATCAGTTTATCTGGATATGCTAAAATCATGTATGCTGAAATTAATTTATTCGTATAGAAAAGCCCTGATAAAATAGCTTCCATTTATGGAAGTATTAGTAATGCACTAGGCTTGTCCAAAGCACTTTATGTGCATTATGAACTCATTTCATCCTTACAGCAACCACGTGACACACGTATAGATGAGGAAGCAGAGGCACAGAGAGGGGTAACACTCTTGACTGTGCCTGTCACCCTGCCGATAAGAGGCAGAGCGAAGATTTGGACTCAGGACCTCTGACTCCACAGCCTTGTGGTCAGCTGCTACTCTGCCATCTCTTGGCTTTATCAATATATTTGTACACATGTCCTTAATTTCCTGTTTTCTTTTAAGAACTCTTACAAATCAGAATATGCATTTCTTATTTGACTTTGTACAGATCAGCACAGTGTTATCAACACTGATAGGAATGATACCCACTGAAAGTGGCAAGGCTGTTATGCAGGCATCTTATTTTAAAGTTAAAAACAGAAGTTTAAGAACTTAAAAATAAGTTGAGTGTCAACCAATTTCCTTGTCTTTCTGATCCAACTTTTATTTTTCAGGTGTGTTTGGGATCTGTAGTGAGCCTTATATGAAGTATGTATGGAATGGTGAACTTCTGGACATAATTAAAAACACTGTGCATCGTGACTGGCTGTTGTATATTATTCATGGGTTCTGTGGGCAGTCAAGTATCCTTTCTAAAAATACGTAAGATATATATTATGAAACTTATGCTTTACCAATTTGTAGAAAGCCACATATGAATTATAAGATTATAATTATCAGTCTGTGCACCCCAACAGGAAAACTTACCCGTGATGCTATGTAGTATTAATAGAAATACAAAGAAGAATGTAGACTACATGAACCAGGCTGTAAGTATGCAGAAAGATAAATAAATAACAAGGAGGGAAAAGCAGTGTGCACAGCAAGTGATATAGGCAGTAAGTATGCTTATCTGGGAGAAGGAGCAGAATCACTGAGAAGGTAGGGAGGATGGGGAGGCCCATGGGAACAGTAAGACTTGGCCTGGGCCTAAACAAAAATCAGGCCTTAGCAGCGAGAAGAGAGATCAGAGGTTGTGAAAACACAATGAGTGTAGAGGTGGAAAAATACACAGGAGTGTTCTCATGGCTTGTGTATAAAAGTCTCAGGAGGTAGTATGTCCTGGGAAGGAGGTTGGTAGGTGGGAGTCAGATTGCCAGCCATCAGGTTGCCTTGGTGATCAGGCTAAGAACTTTGGGTTTGGTGCTAGAACTTTTGAAAGTTTTTGTTTGGGAGGGTGATACTTGCAAAGTAGTATTTAGGAAGCTTGAGTTTTCAAGTTGGATTAAGTAAAATGGGACTAGAACAAGGGACATGAGTTAGGACTAGCCTCCAATAGTTCAGGGAAGGGGGTGTAATAGATTAAACAGAAGTAGGTTGAGCCTTGGGTTAAGCTGATGAATTCAAATTTATGAAACCTTTTTCCGTCTACAGCTTCATCTTTCATTTAAGTTCTAGCTACATTGAGACCTTTCAAGAAAGTGTAATTATGTTATGAGGTTTAAGAAGGCAGCGTATGCCTTGTAGAAGTGGTGTTTAGGTTTTTCCTGTCACTTTTTGAGATCATATGGGGCATTTGTGCACCTAGCATGTTTTCTAATTGACATTCTTCCTTATGTCTTAGGCTTTTAAAGATCTATGGTGAAAACTTTAAAGGAGTCGTTGCTTTGAGACCATTAAATGAGTGAATACGACTAACCATTATCATGCTTTCTTGCGCCAGGAGCATTTAGGAAGAGTGGAATCAAGGCGCAGCAGGAGAGATTAGCCTTGAAGAGTGAGTGGAGGGCTGCCTTATTGGTGGCAAGTGAGGGAGACAGAGGTTAGATGAAGGCATAGAGGGATTCTGAAATGGAGATGAGTGAGATTATGTGCTACGCTTGAAAATCAGTCTCGTTACTTTATAATCATTTTCAACCAGTTAGTGGTATTAATATTATCTGTGTGATCATTCACTGGATAACAATATTTGATCCTGAATTACTTTTGTCTGTTTCCAAAAGTAAAATGTACTTGGGAAGAACACAGGTTTTTCACCACCAAAGATACCAAAAAGAATGTGCTACAGTTTCTAATGCAGTTTTAAATGATAGTTCTAAACTGTTTTGTATTTCTAAGAGCCAACTTGGACCTCACATTCATTAAGCATAATAAATGTTTGTTTTTAAAAATAGTGAACAGCATCATAGAGTGTAATTTTAAAGCTCATTAGTTTAAATGATGAATTGAATCTCCTGGTTATCAAGCATTTAATGAATTCTGGAAGTCTATATGATGATAAAAGCAGCTGCTATTTGTTGAACATTTACTCCTAGGCACTAGGAGTTTTACACACATTTCCTCACTTAGTCCTCCAACCACCTAGTAAAGTAGTTACTTTATTATTACTCTAATTTACAGAAGATGAGACTGTGGCTCAAAAAGCTAAATAAGGAGACATTACTGATAAGCTGTGTGTTGATTAAGCAGGTCAAAGGAATTCATTCAGTGTTTAGATTTTGCAGTTAGGTGACAAATTTCAACTGCTTTTACAGCATGATACTTCATCCTCTCAGCATTATGTTATATATTACTCCATAATTTAAACAACCTGTTAAATGACACCTGTTCTCTTTGAGAGACATATGATCTCTGAAGACTAAGGAAGATTAGTTGTACTTGTTTACTTGGCTATAGGTCTTCCCTTGGCCAGTAACCCTACACCTGGTTACCATTTCCTCTGAAATTCGTAGAAACCACTCCTGAGGCAGTTTGGTTTTGCCTTCCCTTCGTCCTTGCATAATTCTGAAGAACCATTTGACCCAGAGCTATTCTTGGCATTGGACAAGATGTATTTAATTGTGCATTTAAGGTAGAGTGATTCTGTTGGGCTTGTGTGAATCATGAATGCTGAACAGCCTTAACGTGGTTTCTAAGAGCTGCTGATCTATGGGCGACCAGTGTATGTGACCCTAATAGCTAGAAGATCCAGTAAGTTTGCTGGGACCCGTTTTCTCAAGAGAGGTGCGAACTGTGAGGTAAGATGACAAACAGTATCATTAATGACGTTTAACATTTTACATCAGCTTTGCTGACATAGATGAAGCAAAGTGAAATTTTAAAAAACGGAATTTTTCAGATTGGGATATTATCAAGACAATATAGTTACCCTTCAGTATTCATGAGGGGTGGGGTCCAGGGCCCTCTTCCCCTTTCCAAAATCCAAAGATGCTCAAGTCCTTTATATAAAATGGTGTAATTACCTATGCACATGCTCTCACACACTTTACATCATCTCTAGATTACTTATAATACAATGTAAATGTAATATACATATATATAATACAATGTAAATGTTATTAAATAGTTGTCACACTGTATTGTTTAGGAAATAGCGACAAGAAAAAAGTCTGAGCATGTTCAGTACAGACACAGCCATTGCAGGCTTAACTATATTTTTGATCAGAGGTTTGTTGAATCCGTGAATGTGGAACCCATGGATACGGAGAGCCAACTGTAATTAATTCTCCAGAGTATCTGAAACTTGTGAGAAATATGACTAGTTTATAGATGTTCTGAAATGTCAGCTATCTTATTAGAGTTATGCAATGCTTTAGGGAGTTATGAAATATCGAATGTTTTAGAGGATGAGCCAGTTCTGTAATACATGAAAAAATGTAGTATTAATGCATGTTTAGTGTAGAGACAAAACAGCAAAGCACTTCCACCCAAGGAATAAGTAGAAGACAGCACTCATCATTGGAAGTACATTCTCATTGAGAAGACAAAGTAGAGCAAGGCATGGGAAATGCTTTTCCTCTTCCCTTTTTTTTTTAATTTATTTTTTTTGAGGCAGGTCTCACTCTGTTTCCCTGGCATCAGACTAGATCACAGCAACCTCAAACTCATGGGCTCAGGCAATCCTACTGCCTCAGCCCCCCGAGCAGCTGGGACTACAGGCATGCGCCACCATGCCTGGCTAATGTTTTCTATATATTTTTAGTTGGCCAATTAATTTATTTCTATTTTTAGTAGAGACAGGGTCTTGCTCTTGCTCAGGCTGATTTCAAACTCCTGACCTGAAGTCATCCTCCCGTCTTGGCCTCCCAGAGTACTAGGATTACAGATGTGAGCCACCACGGCAGCCCTTCTTCCCTTTTTTGCCCAGATTCCTTTTTCTGTTCACTATGAGAAAATAACAACAAAAATTCACCCGTTCTTCCATCAGCCATATTATGTTTTTAAGTGCTCCATCTATTTGTAGGAGACAACTTGAGTCTTGAGCACATGTGTGGTTCAGTAGACAGATTGAATGAGGTATTGAGTTTTGATCCTGGCTTAAAATAGCAACACTATTCTTAAAATCATATCAACAATGGAAATCATTATAACTGGTGTTTTAAAAAATCAGAATTTTGAAGTTATATTACTTTTGAATTTTTAAAGGATAATCAAACAGACATGTTATTAATGCCTCTAAAATTATTATGTCATATCTTTATATATTTTTATAAATAAAGCTTCTTCAAAACCCTTTTTATCCTTCTTTCCATCAGGTATTATTTGAATCTCACTCTTTTGTCCTTTCATTTCACTTGGATCTTCAGAATTGAATTTTGATATTCTTTGATATTCCTCACCTTATGTATAATTTCATGTAATTGTTTTTCTTTTCTCACCTTCCCTACCATTCATACCACCTGTTTCCTATCTACTGCTTGTATTATTAGCTATTTAATTGGATTTTTTCCTAGTCCATTCTCTGCTACTTTTAATTGCCTTTATTACATTTTAATGGTTTTGTTTTTCTAATGTACACATTGAATATTGATCAACATTTACCTCTTTTAAAGATAAATTTAAAACATTCAAAGAATGGGAATTATAATTTCATTGTATACTTGAAATTTTTTCCATTAAAAAATTCTAAGAACAGGCCGGGCGCAGTGGCTCACGCCTGTAATCCTAGCACTCTGGGAGGCCGAGGCCGGTGGATCGCTCGAGGTCAGGAGTTCGAAACCAGCCTGAGCAAGAACGAGACTCCCGTCTCTACTATAAATAGAAAGAAATTAATTGGCCAACTAATATATATAGAAAAAATTATCCGGGCATGGTGGCACATGCCTGTTGTCCCAGCTACTCGGGAGGCTGAGGCAGTAGGATTGCTTGAGCCCAGGAGATTGAGGTTGCTGTGAGTGAGGCTGACACCATGGCACTCACTCTAGCCTGGGCAACAAAGCGAGACTGTGTGTCAAAAAAAAAAAAAAAAAATTCTAAGAACAGAAAATATCTTTAAACACATCTTTCTTTTCAGGGTGATGTTGCAAATGAAGTGGAGACTGAACAAATACTCTGTGATGCTTCTGTGATGTCTTTTACTGCAGGAAGTTATTCTTCTTATGTACAAGTTAGAGGATCCGTTCCCTTATACTGGTCTCAGGACATTTCCACTATGATGCCAAAACCACCTATCACATGTGCGTACAACAGTCTTTTTAATATTAACTCTTCGATACTCACGTGTAAAGATAATGCACTCTTGTCACAGAAATCTCATAAATGTCTAGGTTTCAATGAGGTTTTAGTCCTAGAATGTAGATAATTTAGAAGAGGAATGTCTATAATTTTTATTCAATAATTTATATTTAATTTTGACTGTTAGTAAATTATTTATATTTCACTTCAGAAATGTAAGAATCATTCAAATTTAATAAATACATGATGAATGAGTGTCCAGTGAGCTCCTTGAGAGGGATTTGGAAAGTGAAGATTAGTCGAATTGCATTCTGTAAACATTAAAAAAATCCTGTACTTCTTTTATTTCTGCTTTATAATTTTCATTTAGGTGCTTATTTGTCTTTTTTCCTTCCCAGTGGACCAGGCAGATCCATTTGCACATGTGGCTGCCCTTCACTTTGACCAGATGCTTCAGAGGTTTGGCTCCCCCATTATCATCTTGAATTTAGTGAAGGTACAGTGCCCTCATCTGTTTGGTTGTGAGATTCAGACACACTGGGCAACCTTTTCCACAGCACCAAGGGGTCAGCAAGCTGTGTCTCTCCTCTCCCCAGAGGAGAGATTTGCAGATTATCATGCTGGGACAACTCACTGTGTCTGAGCTGAGCCACTGTCCTTTGGCCTCAGATTCCATGTGGCCCCTTCCCTGCCTACCTGGAGGAATCAGTAGTATGTTTCCAAGGGAAGAGAGTGATTCACTGTATCAGGCTCCTGATTTCCTTGTGTGAGTTAGGTGTGGGTGAAATTTCCACCTTAGTTTCCAGGACAACTTGGAGAAGGAAATATGAAGATCAAACTACCACAGCTTAGCTTTAATACAGCCAGCTCCTTTGACAATGCAGGAGAGCTCCTGGGCAAACTAATATGTAGTAATGGGATCAAAAGGCTAGGGTCAGAAATTGGGGTACTGTCGTGACTCAAGAATCAAGTGGGCACATGAGAAACCCAGACAAGGTGGTGGTAATGGCTCCTAGTTCACTGCTTCCTTGCCAGAGCACGCTGACTATCCACGTATCTATGTATGAGTAGGTGTACAAGTCAAAGGCCTGGGATGGCGGGCAGGGAGACCAGATGACAAACTTTATCTGCATCAGTTGAAACCAAGTGAATTGAAGGAATCTTAGCAGCCAAGAAGACCCTTACTATGAAAATTGAGGGGTTTGTTATGTAACATGGTTATGGCAGTGTCCAGCAACCTAGTAGTATCTGAGGTTATTCTGAGAGGTTGGTTAATAAATGCAAGTCAATTCACTAAATAACCAAGGAACCCTCTGTCCATTTAGTTAGTCATTTAGCCAGTGTTTTTGAGGGTTTCCTGGGGGCCGAGGCCTGGAGCCAGTGGTCTATTGGAGGAGGCAGTGAAGCAATGCAAAGGAACCAGTGCAGGCAAGTGGTGCTAGGAGAGCTGATGATGGTGGCAGGGAAGTCTTCTCTGGGGATGTAGTGAGTTAGCATCAGCCTGAAGGAAGAGGCATTAACCAGGAGAGAGAATCATATTCAACTTAGAACAAAATATACAAAGGCCCTGGGACAGGAAGGAGTGTGGCAGGTTTGAGGAAGAGAAGGAAGATCTGTGCTGGGGCCCAGATATCAGAGGAAGCAAGCTTGTTGTGACATGAGGCTAAAGAGATATTAGTATTTACAGCCAGACCATGAAAGCATCGTAGGATGTGTTAATGAGTCTGGTCTCCTTCTAAGAGCAATGGAAAACCATTGACGAGTCTTGTCTGCTTGAGAGGATCATGATCAGATTTATGTTTTGAAAAAATTACTGTGGCCTCAACATAGGGAACAAATGGATTGGTACAAGGTTCAAGTGAATGCTAGAAGGCCAGATTGGAGGCTGTTGTCACCGTCCATAAAAGAGGTGGTTCTGGCTTAAACCAGGGTGGTGTGGCTGAAATGGAGAGATGTGGAATTGAGATGAGGGAGGAGGAGGAGTCAGGCTCGGTTCCTAGGTTTCTGGCTTGCTCAGGTGGATGAACGGCAATGCCATTCACTGAAATAGGGAACACCGACTGACTCAGGTGTGGGGGAAGGTCACGAGTACAGCCTGGATGCGCCGAGGTTTGAAGTGTATTTGAGTCCCCTGAAAGGAGGTATATGTCAGGAGGTGGTCAGTATATGTCAGGAGCTCAGAGGAGAGGTCTGGGCTGAGATGTGATTTTGTGACTCTATACAGGTGACATTTGAAGGTGTGGGCATGGATGGAGTACGCATATGGAGAGTGTAGAGTAAGGAGAGGAAGAACCTCAGTCCTAGTCTTTGGGGTCTCCAATTTTTTTATTTTAATTTTAAAAGTTTGTGGTTGTTTTTTTTTTTTTTTAGAGACAGGTTCTGTCTCTGTCGCCCAGGCTAGAGTGCAGTGGTGTCTTCATAGCTCACTGTAACCTTGAACTCCTGTGCTCAAATCTTCCTGCCTCAGCCTCCCAAGCAGCTGGGACTACAGGCATTTGCTACCACACCCGGCTAATTTTTTAAATTTTTTGTAGAGACAGAGTCTCATTATGTTGCCCAGGCTGGTCTTAAACTCCTGGCCTCCCAAAGTGCTGGGATTACAGGCATGAACTGCCATGTCCAGCCAAGATCTCCAGCTCTTAACATCCAGTTAGAATGGGCTGACTCTCTAAAGAAATCAGAGAATAAAAACAGCCAGAGGGTAGGAAGAAAACCAGAAGGTGCCATATTCGGAACACCAAGAAAAGCATGTTTTACGATGGAAGGGAGTAAGTGGTGGACGGTGTCAAATGCTGCTGAGGGGTCAAGTAAGATGAAAATGAAAAAAATGCTCACTGGTGTAAGCACCATGGGCAGCACTGACTGATACAGACTGAAGTATGGGATCCAAGTGAGCAAGCGGTGGCAGTGAGTATGGTACTTTACCCTCAGTAGGAGTACCTAGTGAAAGATGGTGTGTTTATGTTGTTTTTTTTTTTTTTTTAAAGAAATCACATTGATACATTTAAAAGCCTATGGAAGGGATCTGTTCGGGATGGAGAGTTACAGAACACAGGAGAGAAAAGGGATGATCAATGATTTCCTGCATTTAAGAAAGTAGGAAATGATGAAATCTGAAAGATGGGTGGGGGAATTATTTTAATGGAGGGACAATGGAATAGTAAGGGTGCAGGTGTGTGTTTATGTGCACGCACAGCACATTCTGATGGCTTTACTTTCCGTTTAAGGGAAGAAGAAAAGTCATCTGAGAATGGAAGTTTGAGAGGAGTGGAGAAGGTTTAACAGTCTTGTGTATGTGGGAGGGTAAGTTGGCAAGAAATATCCAGGCAGTACTAAGAGCTAATTTCAAGTTGGTGACCTTGATTTCTTAAAGGGAACCATCCCGTGATTGCCTGGCTTTTTCCAGCAGAGCTTGTGTGTGGGTATAAGTACAGGTAAAATAGATGATTGGCCTCATTTAGTTTTTCCAGAGAGGTGTGACATAAAAAGGATCAAAGACATTTGGGATATTGGCAATATTATGATTGAGATGGACGATGAAATCTGAGCTGGCCAAGGATGGAGTGTAAAGGGGAGGAAGTAGAGCTGTCAGTGGATTGAGCTCCTCATGAGATGGGGTATTTGAAAGCATTTTAAAAATAAAAGGAGTTCTGGATAGGAAATTTTGAAGGCCGAGCAGTTACCTGTGATGATGACTTTATCTGAGATGTGAGGATGGGAATGAAGACTTCACTAGAATGGAAGAGGAGAAGGAGTTATTGAAAGTCACCGAGATGGAGGGAGGCAAAGCTTGCGGTGGGGAGGGAGACTGTTCACAGGGGAGGTCTGAATAACTATACACATGGGCTCATAGGAGCAGGGGATGTATATATATATATATATATTATATATATATATAATATATAATATATATATGTGTGTGTGTGTGTGTTTTAAATCAAGAGTGTGGAATATGTCCCAAAATTGGCAGTGAGAGGAAAGGAGGGAGACAATGAGGCAGTCGCCTTTATTTCTTCCTTTGGTGCTCTTTGGTTTATGTAATTGCATCCTACCAGGATTGGCTTTGTCAAATAGATCATTCAGATATTAAATACACCATTTTCTAGACATTTATTCACATTGATGCAGAAAGTTCATATTCACATTTCTCTCCCTGTCAGCTCAGAATAGTATTAAATATAAGGCAATGCTAGATCTAACCTTAGCCTAGTATTATACAGCAGCTATAATATACATAATTAAAAAATTAAAATAGGAAAACTTTAATAATGAAAATGTTCATGAACACCTTTCCAATAAATATATTGAAAATAAGATACTGTTAGTGTAGAAAAAATTATCACTTAAGTAAAGTATTACTGGAACATAAACCTCAACCTAAATTAGTAGATTTTGTTCATGTTTTACAGAGTTCTTATAGTGTGGTTGAAATGCTGTGGTAAATGGGGATTCAGGTCTATGCTGCTTGAAATAATTCTCTATTAATTATGCACATTCCAAAAATACTATCACATACATATGATTGTAAATTCTTCTTTGCTGGATTACCCATATGTACATTAATTTTTGAATTTTTTTTTTTTTTTTTTGAGACAGTCTTGCTTTGTTGTCCAGGCTAGAGTGAGTGCCGTGGCGTCAGCCTAGCTCACAGCAACCTCAAACTCCTGGGCTCAAGCAATCCTGCTGCCTCCGCCTCCCAAGTAGCTGGCATGCGCCACCATGCCCGGCTAATTTTTTCTATATATATATATTAGTTGGCCAATTAATTTCTTTCTATTTTTAGTAGAGACGGGGTCTCGCTCTTGCTCAGGCTGGTTTCAAACTCCTGACCTCGAGCAATCCTCCCACCTTGGCCTCCCAGAGTGCTAGGATTACAGGCGTGAGCCACTGTGCCCGGCCAATTTTTGAATATTTAAAGGCAAGTCAATGGATTTCAAAATTGTACTTGTTTATTGTTCCATTGTAATAAAAATCGTGACAATAACTACAAATTAGCTAGAGAATACTTTGGAGATTAAATTGCTGTTTCATGAAACAGAAAAAATATTGGTGTTTTTCTCATTAGTTATCTTATTCATGGGGAAAAAAGATGTTTATTTGGTTTACTTGGAAGAAGACCTTATTAACTTGTGATTAAAGAGCCAAAGAATGCATGTGAGAATAGAATGATACCAAGGGATATTAACTCTTTATCCTACCACTATATGAAGACGTTACTAAAGGGAAATGCTATTCTTGATTTCTGTTCTCATTTACCATGTTGTGAACTTCTCCCCAGCTGTGAAAGTTTGAGGCACCAGTTGAAAGACAGTTTGCAGCAATCTTTATGCCTTCAGTGTTACTGGGTAGCGATAGGAAGTCAACTTGCGATCAAGCTTAAACTGTATGTCAGAGGTGTTTAATCTGGGGGCCATAGATGGCTATTAGGGCCATCTCTGAACCCTTTGAAAGCATGTGCAAAATCACTTGTGTATGTGAAGTTTTCATTTGGTTGTTAAAGGAGTCTATAGCCCTAAGGAGGTTGAGTAAACAATATGCTAATACTAATCCACTATGGACAGACAGATTTTTTACACAGAGGTGAACGAATGTTGCTTAAATAGCCTTCCCTCTCCATCTCCAAAAAGTCAGATTTGGTATAAGAATTTCAGAAAGATTTTGTTTCCCTAGTTGATTTAAAGTACTTTGAGACAAATTCCAGATAGATAATTTTCTCAGATATAAAAATAAGCTAAATATATTTTCATTGTAAGTGGATTTAGCACTGTTCTTAATCAATTCTTATCCAGTTCTTCTATTTGGATTTGTTCAGTTGTGCACAATAGACACCCTTTTTTATTTCCACAGAGGTTATCTAATTCATGGCAATTGCAAAGTAACTTCATGATTGAAAACAGCGTAGACTTATTTTGATGCCAGCAATAGTGCCTTAACATCATTTCAGTGTCACTGTTGTGCAATTGTTTTTCTTTGTTTTTAAGTTAGGGCCTGATCAGGATAACAATAAAAATAGCTAATTTTTATTGAGTACTTACCATGTGGCAGGTGTTCTGATAAGAACTTACCATGCTTTATCTCATTTAAACCTCACATTAATGCTGTAAGCAAGATAATATCGTCACCTCATTTTTATAGATGAAGAAAGGGAGGCCGAGGGAAACTGAGAACCTTGCCCAAGGCCACATGGCTCGTGAGTGGCAGAGCTGACATTCCAGCCTCAGAGCTGTGCCACAGAGTGCTCGGCCCTCTTGAGTGAGAGGCAGTGCAGTATCTAAGGAGGTGCCACAGGCAGGGGCGGAGGTAAGCATTAGTGCCATGAATGCCTCTCAAGCTTGGACCATTCAGCCACTGTGTGAAAAGGAAGAAAATGCCTGTCTTGGCTATCTCACGGTATTTTGCAAGTCAAATTTAACAACACGTGAAAGGTGAGAAAGTGCTCTCTGCTATGCCAGTTTGGGGATTGTCCATCCAGACCAGTTGGTTTCTCTCTGGCCCTCAGCTTGCTAAAGTTGGGGTTTCCTATCTTCTGGTCCTTGGAAGGAATCTCCTCTACCAGAGTGGGGTATGGGGTGAGGCGGGATTCTTGGGCCTGTGGGGAGGTTACCAGGAAGAAGGCTGGTCTCCTTGACCCTTTAAAGCTCATTATCTGTTGACTTTAATTCAATGAAGCATTTATCTATTTGCATTTATATTATTTCAGTTATAGTAGCTAGGTTTTGTTTCAGTATATTTGAGACTTGGGCTTTTTATCTTACCGTAGCTGAAAAGTAAAAATGTTAAAAATCTGTTCCTCTGACTTAAGGTAATTAGAATGCTGAGAATGTTTAATTTTTGATTCAGGAGAGAGAGAAAAGAAAGCACGAAAGAATTCTGAGTGAAGAACTTGTGGCTGCTGTGACCTACCTCAATCAGTTTCTGCCTCCTGAGCACACTATTGTTTATATTCCTTGGGATATGGCCAAGTACACCAAGAGGTGAGTGATACTCCTTTGTCTGGTTGTGAGAGTTTCCTCTTCTTATAATGACGAACGGCAGGAAGCTGATCTTTATGGTGAAGTAAATGCTACCCTTTTAATTTCCTTTATGAACTTGCTGAGGGCCTGTTTTGAGAACTTAAATGAATTGACCAAACACTTTTTTTTTTTTTGCCTATTATGTCCAGTGGTCCCCAACCATTTTGGCACCAGGGGCCAGTTTCACAGAAGATAATTTTTCCATGGACTGGGGTGGAGGGGAGGTGAAGCTCTGGAAGTGAGATGGTGAGCAGCTGTAAATACAGATGAAGCTAGCCCACAGCTCACCTCCTGCTGCACCCCCTTCCTAAGTTTCATGGAAGATGGAAGACAATTTTTCCACAGGGGCAGGGGGTTGGGGAGACAGTGGAGCTCTGCAGCCTGGTCCCTAACAGGCCATGGACCAGTACCAGTCTGAGGCCCAGGGGTTGCAGATCACAGGTGTATACCATTTGCAAATTCTATTTGAAATATCTAGTTATTTCAGAACATCTCTACTACTATTCCTGGTAGGTGTTAGTTTCACTTTTGTCTATTGCATTCTGCCTTACTATTTAAACACTTTGTCAGACACCACTTGGTAGATTATCACATGTGGATAAACCTGCAGTCATTCCAGACTGTTTATAATAAGTCCAAACTCCTTAGTGTAATGTTAAAGCCTGGTTGGTTTCAGAATGTAATAATGTTTTATGTATTCCCATGGCTGTTCTAGTCCAGAAAACCTAATCTTCATTCTCTGCGCCAAATGTAGCAGCCAAGGTCCCATCCCTGAGCCTCTATTCCTATTGTTCACCCACCCTGGGATGCTTTTCCACCCCTCTTCTGTCTTTCAAGGTCTGATTCAAAACTCATCTCTTCTAAGGAACTCTCTTTCATTAAACCTTGCATTGTCTTTTTACTTACTACACATCATATAAGCTCTAGGTTTACTTTAAGGTCTCCTTCTTAAAATGTTACTATATTGTTTTATACTTATTTCATTGTACTTTATTCTAAATTATTTATGTAATTGGACATAGACACGCATGTATGTATGCACACACTTTCCCACAGTATAAGCTTGATTACAAGTTGTTGCAATTTAGATCACTTTCTAATTTTTTCTTCCCACCTATGCTGTGCATTGTGCCCTTTCCATAGTCATTTTATGAATGTATATTGACTTGACTGACAACTCTTGAGGAGTGAAAAGCTTTGGAGAAAGCTCTTGCAGGGATGTCATGTGCCAAGATTAAGGATCAGCAATACTTGATGTTAAGTGACAGGTTTTTTATGTCTCTTTTGCATCAGATGTGGCTAGTTATTGAGTACACATTATATTCTAGACGTTGTTATGGTGTTCCTATTAAGTACAAGCCAAGAGGTTCTAAAAATTTTATCCCTGAATGCCGTTACTTATAGACTTATTTTGCTTTAGATTTAAGGATAAATATATATTAAAACTTGGGTTCTCACTTTTCTCATTCTTCCTTCTCTCCTTAGCAAGCTTTGTAATGTTCTTGATCGATTGAATGTGATTGCAGAAAGCGTGGTGAAGAAAACAGGTTTCTTTGTCAACCGTCCTGATTCTTACTGTAGCATTTTGCGACCAGATGAAAAGTATGTATGATATTTAAAAACTTAAAATAAATCAAGATTTCTGCTCTTAAGTTTAAAAATATTTTAAATACGAGCAGTTTGTATACTTGGAATATGGATAATTTAGTTCTTTGGGAAAGCAAGCTGCCCATGTGACTGTGTCCTCAATATGCACTGTGGGCATGGGAATTCCTTTGGTGGTTATATACCTTGAGATGAAAGCTACAAGATCTTTGTCTCGTGCTTCATGGAATAAATATTACATAAAATATTTCTGTAAAGTGGAATTGTCTACAGTGAATTCAGTATTAAATAGGAGGAGGGGAATTTTTTCTTACAGATTAAATACCAACATTTTTATGAAAATAGAAATTATTGTTATAGTTGTTTGCTCACAAATCTTCTTCATTACTACTTTTTGAGCTTCCTCTAATCAAGGATTTATGCTTTATCTTTTCAAGAACCAACGTTATATATTTGTAGCATTTAATTTTTAGTCAACGTAGTTAACTACAATGGTAAAACAACAAAAAACAAATAACTACTAGTGCATATATCTTTGTAAGTAATCGTTTGTTATAGTTTGCATTTGTCATAGTTTGAATTTTAGTGCATCCCTGACAGGGATCCCAGTCATTCCCAGGTTCAGGGATTCACAGGAAAATTCAGGGACTCAGTATGTTGTTGTACTCTGACTATGATTTACTACATTGAAAGGATACAAAGCAAAATTTGCAAATGAAAAAGGTACAAGGGTCAGAGTCCAGAGAAAACCAGGCACAAGCTTCCAGCATCTTCTTCAGTGAAGTCATATAGAACACACTTAATTCTCCCGCAAACAAGTGACAACATGTGTGAAATGTTGCCAACCATGAAAGCTTGTTAGAGACTCAAGGTTTTTCATTGGAGGCTGGCCACACAGGCAGCCTCTACTGCCATGCACCAAAATTCCAGACTCCCAGAAGGAAAGAAGGTGTTCAGCAGAAACCATATTGTTTCTACAAATATATAGTGAGGCACTCTTACCAGTCCTGGGAATGGTGGAAACACTCCTGAAATCTGAGTTCCCAGACATTAGCCAAGGGCCAACCTGTAAGCAGGACTTTCTAAAGACAGTAGGCCTATTATGTTAGCTCTATTCCACATAGCACCTTCTTTTAAATAATTAAAATATTAATATCATTGTGTAGTATTTCATAACAAAATACATTCCCATGCATTCATTAGCACATGGAGAAAACAAGTAGTTCCTAAAAGGAAATCTGCAAAAACAACCAGAGGAATGTAACAAAGGATCCACTGAGAAAAGCTGGAGGAGGTAGAGAATCCTGATGCTGAGTGGAGAAGGCTGAGGCTTGGAAGACTTCGTTTAGAATGACGCCCTACAATTATTGTTCATATCTATAGAGACCAAACAGGAAATGGATTTGAATGAAAGAAAGGGAGTTTTGGTTGAACACGGGTAACAAAATGACAGTGTAGGGGTACCGGGGCAAATTAAGATGCCCCTCTCCTGGGCTCTCTTTGGGGAGAGGTTGGTGAGCAATCCATTTCAGTTTTTTGCATGTTCTCACTTACCTGAAAGAATAAGAGTATACAGAGTCAGTGGTTTTTTCAGGGTCTTTGGCTGTATTACTTTAATTCTGTGATTCTTAACAAAGAGCTAGTACCCCAAATAAATATATATTATGCAATTGATGTTTTAAGCATGTATTTTTAAACACAGGTGGAATGAACTAGGAGGATGTGTGATTCCTACTGGTCGCCTGCAGGTATAGACAATATTATATTCATAATGAATAGAATCTGTATCCACAGTGTACTGTATAATGCTTTCTGAAAGCAGCCATGGAGAGAGATACATCTTATTAATATTTAATACAGAAGTATTAATTATTTGAGAATAATTTTTAAATGCCTTACTGCTAGTGTTTAACCCTTATGGAAGAATATGTACCTGAAATGATAGAGATGTTTTTCTTATATATTAAATTTTGCTGGAAATAGAAACACAAACAGAAACTTGAAAAGAATAAATTAGAGTGACTTTGGAAAACAAGCCAGGTACATACACTATATATGCTGCCTATGCTTTAAAAATGATATGGCCTCAACTACTGAATATTTAGTTTGTACAGTAAAGGAGACATATCAGGAAAAAGCCCATAATTTACTAGTTGATACATGTAGAAAATTCTAGCTATTTATTTTATCTTGCTGAAGTGAAAAATTAAATTCAGATATAGACCAGAGGGTTTAATGATGCTGTTACAACAATGTAAGTGAGCAACAAAGATAACATTATATCAGTTTCTAAAATGTTCTTCATTATTTTGAACTTTAACTTTATATAAAACTAAATAATTAATATTTATTCAGGAAAGGCCCATCACCTTTCTTCTGCTTCTTAAAGAAATTTAAAGTAGCATGGAAGTAGTTTTGGTTACCGAATAATGATTGAGCATCTTAAGGTGTTTCTCTTTAGACTGGCATACTGCGAACCAACTGTGTGGACTGTTTAGATCGCACCAACACAGCACAGTTTATGGTGGGAAAGTGTGCTCTGGCTTATCAGCTATATTCCCTGGGATTGATTGACAAACCTAATCTACAGTTTGATACAGATGCAGTTAGGTAAGCCTTATTTTCTGCTCTATGAATGCCAATAACGACTAAAAGCAAGCTTGATTATTACTGAAGATTTTTATCAATGCATTTCTATTTTTAGCCTCTCAAAAATTATGTTGTTAGAAGACGTTATTCAAATTCATTCTGTAATAATTTTTTCTATTAAAAATTTGTGTATTGTCATGGTTTGGGGTGGTTTTTTTTTTTTTTTTTGCTTGTGTTAGTTACCAATAAACACTAAGTTCTTTAGATAAATCTAAAATGCTTAGACCAACTAGTAGGTGTTTTTAAAAACAAATCCAGATGGTATTTTTAAAAAAATAAGTACTGTGCCTTTATACCTTTTTAAGTAAAAATATGACTTATAAAAGATTGTTTCTTCATTAAGGATTACTGTTTCTTCACTGTCCATTGGATCTGTGACATTTTATGAAGTGCTGTTTCTTGAAAATGCAATGATAGCTGTTATTGGTCATCTGAGATTGACAGAAAGGCTTAGCTTAGGAAAGTAATCAGTTTACAAATGGCCAGATCCACAGATACCACTGCACTGAAAATATTAATATTAATAGGCAATTTAAGAAACACAGTTTCAAACATGTATATATTTCTAAGAAGGAATATGGTTTGTCTGCTGTGATCTTAATGTTTGTGTCTTCCCCAAATTCATATGTGGAAATCATAGCCCCTAAAATGATAGCATTAGTAGGTGGGTCCTTTGGGAAGTGATTAGATCTAAGAGTGGAACTCTCATGATTGAGATTAGTGCCATTATAAAAGAGATCACAAAGAGATAGGTAGCCTCTTCTATCTTGTGAGAACACAGTGAGAAGACAACATTGATGAATCAAGAAATGGGCCTTTGTCAGACATTGAATCTGCTGGCACATTGATCTTGGACTTCCAGCTTCCAGGACTATGAGAAATAAATATTTACTTTTTATAAGCCACCCAGTTTATGGTTATTTGTTATAGCAGCTCAAACAGACTAAGACACTGTGACAAGAGCATATCCTTTTATCAAAGGCAATTCAAAGGGCATGGAAAATTCTGTTATGGGAGGTGAATTGACCTGGAAGGCTGTAGAAAGTTAAGAGTCTTTTAATATGGTTAGAAACAGCATGGTCTACCTTTCGTGGGTTATGTTTTGGGTGCCTCTTTTTCCTTTTTAGTGTTTTCTGTGACTTTTATGATTATTGGAATATCACTATAAACTATATTATGTTTTCTATTTGCGTTTCTCTGCAAGATGTTGAAGAGTCTACTTAAAAGGAGAGGCTCAGAAAAAGTCATAAAGTAAAGACTTGTTTTGAGTCTGTGGCTAAGTAAATAACTGGTACAATAATTTTGGTAAAATTCTTCCATGTGAGTTTTTCTCTTTTTTTTTTTAGGTTATTTGAGGAACTCTATGAAGATCATGGTGATACTCTGTCCCTTCAGTATGGTGGTTCTCAACTTGTTCATCGTGTAAAAACCTATAGAAAGATAGCACCGTGGACCCAGCACTCAAAAGATATCATGCAAACCCTGTCTAGATATTATAGCAATGCTTTTTCAGGTAATTCTCAAGTAACAGGCATTTCTAAGACTTACTGTGATGTGCAAATTTCTTTTTAAACATATACATTTTTTAAGCTATCTGGGTAAGTAAAATGAATATTTTAAAATTTTAAATAAGTCAGTCTGTCACTTAGAAGGTGCTCAATAAATGTTCAATCAATGATTGAATAAGCATTTTATATTTTAAATAGGACACTTTTGCATTTTGGCACCCATAATTAGCATTTTTGTATAATGCAGCATACTTTAATTCCTGGGCTTCTGTGCCCCTCTATATTTCTGCTTGCAATATATGGATAGATTTTTTTGAGGATATTGAGTCATTGTTTTTTTAAAATAGGGTCCAGAGTCTTGAAAATTGTCTAAGAATGTATATATCACTGAAATTTTTAAATGTCAGCTAGAAATGAATTGTAACATAGCATTAAATTATACTCACTAAATTATACTTTCTTATGACTTGTGAATACTAAATGTAACAGGTTGTTAAAATGGCACTTTTCCTGCCTCTGTTCTGATGTAATTATTAATGCAATAGATATCACAGACCAAAGTGATTGTGAGATAAATTCTGATGCACAGAATTTACAGGGGAAGTGCTTAGTGATCTATTCCTTGAGTCTTCAGCCCTTGAACCAGATTACGGGTAAAAAAGTTTACAGAATATGGAAAAGATTGGTAAAGAGGTCCTTTGGCATGAAATGTGGCAGCCATTCCCAGTGGAAGAGAGAGTGGGCTTTAATAGGACTCTGGGTAGGCTTGACATGGTGTCCTGGCATTGGAGGGACCTCACACCTAGGCCTCAGACTGCTGCATAGGAAATCTAGAGCAGAGGGATGGGCTGGGGGGAGTGCTGCTGTGCCGGGAACTGCCTGCATTTCTACAGTTGGTTGGGCCAAAGGGTACATGATGTGTTTACTGGTAACCAGATGTGGGTCTCATGGAGAAGGGTGCTAGCACAGAGTTGGCCTCAGGCCCAGTCAGTAAGGCACCTGGAAGGACAGAGACCCTAGCAGCAAGAACCAGGAAGTCAACACTGTATACCTAAGGAGTTAAGGAAGTTGTTACAAGAAACTGCCTGATAAAAACAGATGCCTGTGCCCATACCAAGGGAATTGCAAGAGTCTTCCATGGTAGAAACCTCAGAAGCATCCTTGAAAGCATCTGCAAGAGTCATCTTTCAGCATTTTCTAGGCCCATAGAGATGCAAAGCCAGTCTGCTGTGCTCTTGTTCAAGTGTATTAGTTTTCTATGCTGTGTAACAAACTGCTGCAAACTTCCCAACTTAAAACAGAATATGTTCATTAACTCAGTTTCTGTGTACTGGAAGTTTAGGTACAACTTAACTGGGGCCTCTGCTTACGGTCTCACTAGGCTACAATTATGATGTTAGCCAGGCTGTCTTCTCGTCTGGATGCTTGGCTGGGGAAGGATCTACTTCCCAGCTCATATGTTGGCAGAATTCAATTTCTTGTGGTTCCTGGTGGCTGTGAGACTCATAGCAGCTTGCTTCTTCATAGCTAGCAAGGGAGAGTCTATAGAATCAATCTGTTAACAAGACCATCTTGTGTAATGTGATGTAATCATGGGAGTGACATCCCATCACCTTTGCCATATCCCATCTTTCAGAAGCAAGTCACAGGTTCCAAATACACACAGCGGCATATCAGTTTCTTAGGGCTGCTGTATCAAAATAGCACAAACTGGTGTCTTAACAGAAATTTATTGTCTCACAGTTCTGGAGGCCAGAAGTCAAATCAAAGTGTCAACAGGGCCCTGCTCCCTCTGAAAACCCGTAGAAGAGAAACCTTACTTGCTTCTTCCTAGCTTTTGGATGTTGCTAGCAATCCTTGGTGTTCCTTGGCTTACAAATGCCTCTCTTGTCACATGGTGTTCTCTCCTCATGTCTGTGTTTTCATGTCATTCTCCTCCTCTGTGTGACTCTCTTTCCTCTTCTTATGAGCACAACAGTCATTAAGGGCCCACTATATTCCAGTGTAACTGCATCTTAACTTGATTGTGTCTACAAAGAGTCTATTTCCAAATAATGTCACATTCACAGGTATCAGCATTTAGGACTTCAATGCATCTTTTTGGGAGACACAATTCAACCTATGAAAGTTATAGGGGAGGTGAAGGGGTGTAATTATAAGTCATGTGCCAGCAAGAACATATCCCTCTGGGTTTGTGTCACCATGAAAAAGAACATCTGCCCTTCTGCCCTCTCCTGTCATCATTGTCCCTGTAATGGGGGTCATTATTAACACTTAAGGACAGGTAATATGCTTTTTAATAAAACTAGAGGGCAGAGAGAATGAATGTATATCTGTACATGATTCAAAAAGAAAGGAGTAATATTAAAAGGTAAAGATGGTCATGAGAAAGTGATGTGCACATAATGGGAAGGTAAGGCAGAATTATGCACATCTGAAAAAGGAACTATGAAAGGAATGATTTCATGAATAATGTGGCTAAAACAGACTTCTTTATTTTAAGAAGTATGGTGTCATGGAGCATACAACTTATTTTTAAATTACAATGGGTATTATATAATGATGACAATATATTATAGAATAATTTTCTTTAAAGCACTCAGGATAACTTTGTGAAACTTAAATCAGTTTCCTCATGTTACGCCTCTGAGTTAGGCAGGAAGATACTGATTAAGGAACTAGAATAGTGAAATTAGGTTGTTAAGAATTTTACCCTTGGTTTGTATGGACAAATTGATGCTAGGCGACTTACCCTCTTTCAGGCACATTTTTAATACTGTTCTTGAGGCTTCACATGCTAGCATGCTCTGGGGTTTGTCTCTAGGAATCACCTTTCAGTTTCTAACATAACTAGTTACATAGGCAGTTGAAGGATACCTTACAGAGAAAGCATGGGTGTCTAGGTACTTCCTTCAGTATAAGGAAGAGCTTTTAATTCCCTTAAGGACCTTGTTAAGCTCTTTCTAATTTTATTTTGCAATCAAATTTTTTAAGCTTGGATTTTCTTGCTGAAGCTGTTGAATTTAAATCCTATTAGGAGGAAAAGAAAGTTGTATACCTGCAACAGTTAATAATAGATTTGCTGTATATATACATACGTACACAAATATATACACCCATACATACGTATGTAATTTAAGTGCAGTGAATGTGTGTGTATGCATGCATGGTTGGGGAACCATGTCCTCCTCAAACAAAGATGTAGATAAAAAGCTCACAGGGTAAAGACTTCAAAGTTTAGCAGGCCTGAAAAGCTGTAGTCACAGAAGGCAGCACTGAAATGGCTTCACCCAATATTATGATAAGCGGTGGTCCCCAACCTTTTTGGCACCAGGGACCAGTTTCATGGAAGGCAATTTTTCCATGGACAGGCGAAGGGGAGGGAAGTGGCTGTAAATATAGATGAAGTTTCATGCCAGGCCACCACCACTCACCTCCTACTGTGCACGCCCCACCTTTCTAAGTTTCATGGAAGACAATTTTTCCATGGAAGGGTAGGGCACAGTGGAGCTCTGCGGCCTGGTCCCTAACTGGCCTGGGACCAGAATTTGAGGACCTCAGCTTTAATGCACGATTGAATATAAAAGTAGCTCATGATTTTGCCCTCTTGTGATCCACAACTACAGAGAACTTACCAGTTTTAAGCTCCTGTTCATATCCAAAGTGTTAGATACTACCATCTTCCTTAGAGGTAGTTATCTTATTTGCAGTCAAAAGTAACCAGGATAAGAGCCTCAGGTTCATTAGGGCTGTCCTTATAGCCCATGCTTAGTAAGTGACTATAAGCATCATATATATATTTTAAGCTGTAACAACATCAGTACTTTCAAGAAGTCTTCTTTATGGTCCTTCGAAGGAATATCCTTTTTTTGGTTATGTTTCTCATGTCTTACATTTTACTATACTTGCTAAAAATTAAAGGAAGCTACTATTAAGTTTAAAGGATGAAAATCTCCTTGAAAACATGGCTGAAAAATGAAAAGCTTGTCTAGCTAATGTTAAAATATTTTGAGGTAGAATGAACTATTAAGTGCCATTGAAGCAATTTAAGAAGCATAAAGGGCAGCATGTTTACTTTTGTATTATATAATGAGGGTGCAGGTTGGGGCAGTAATGACTGCATTATTTAATACTTGATGTTTTCTCTCAAGTAGAAAAAAAAGGTCCCATATATATTTAGTATATAAACACATCCCTTGTATATATTTAGCCTGAAAGGTAAGTGCTATTTTAATGGAATGCTTCCTGTCAAAATACTAATAACTAAAATACATGTTTGATGTACCATATTTCATTCATTTTCTTTTGCTGAAATAATCAACCCAATGAGAACAATGTTGATAATTTCAGATATATCTGTGTTCACTGTAGCTGTTCGAAGAAAATTGATTTTATGATAATATTACCTTGTTCCAAACACAGTCATTTCTATTGTGCTATCATTTTAGTTCTATGCTCATTTTTGTAGAGAGGTTATTATATTGTGGATGTCTTCCACAAATGAGTATACAGGGCTCTGAGACAAGAATGGAAAGAAGGAAATGAGGGGATACAATGAAGGATACAAGGGAGGAGAATGTAGAATGGGGAGGGTGGTTCAGGAGAATACTTCAGTGCTTATTATCATTTTTACTAAATTATAATCAGGAAAAGGAAGAGGAAGTAAAACATGTATAGAGTCAGTTTTATTAGTTCAGAATATAGTTTGAAAAGGTAATTTTTGGAGTGGTTGAATAGATAGAATGAGCCTGCTATTCATGTGCTCTCTCTGCCTTCATTATTAACCACAAAAGAAAATGGACCAGGCTCACAGCTGAGGGAGAAAAATGTTATAAACATTGTCTCAGTTAAAGAAATGGAGAATATCTTTTCAAGGATTACAAGTAGAAACAGATGCAACTGACTTGTTCAAGGTTGTGCAATAGAATATGGATAGAAACTAGGTCATTTTATTTGTCTGATGTCTGCTTGTCTTTACAATAAAGTGAAGATATATTTACTTAAACTAACAAGTAGTGAGTATATATTTTCATTTTAAAAATAAAATTACTATCTAAGGTCTCTTACTAAGTTCTTAAGGATTTTTAAGAGTTTCTCAAAATTCAAGAAGCAGTTTATGTTCACTACACTATATATTATAAGAGATATGGAGCAAAAAGGAAACATTTTGAAGCAAGATTTTAATTCTGCTCAAAATCTTTGTGGCTGTTTTAGATTATATATATGTGTATATGAAGTGTATGTATGTATTTTGAAGTGTAAATACTACTTTGATTTTCAGAGATATGTTCTATGAAATGACAATTGTACCACTATCCTTCCTCCTAAGAAAACATTCTCCTGAGTTATATACATCAGTAATGGATTTTCCAACATACATATTTTTGCTTTTTAGATGCCGATAGACAAGATTCCATTAATCTCTTCCTGGGAGTTTTCCATCCCACTGAAGGGAAACCTCATCTTTGGGAACTCCCAACAGATTTTTATTTGCATCACAAAAATACCATGAGACTTTTACCAACAAGAAGAAGGTATTTTTTCTTGTTAGTCTATTATATAAACTCAGATTTGGTGTTATTTTGAATATAAGATACTTTTCTTTTTGAGAAATAACCACGTGGGCTAAAGCAGTGAGTTTTATTACACATTTGCCATGAGTTTAGTATTATTGATGTCCTAATAGTAGGTTGGGAAAATTGTGGTTAATAATTAATACTTTGCATTTTCTCTAAGATATAAAATGTTACCAAAGTTCATCAGTGAATATAAGTTGTAGCTCCATTAAAGCAAACCAGCAATGCCATTTTTCAGTGTCTCCGACAAATGTGAAACTCTCTAGTGTCCAAGGACTCAAACTGAGTTTTAAGTATAGCATCTAAGCATCATGTACTTTGTAATTCCAATGTTCTTTTCCTCCAGGAAACACAGTCAGTCTCGGTGACACTGGGAAAGATAGAAAACTAGAGCAATTGCTACTAGTGTCAAATAGCCACTCCCATCACCCCACCACTCTGGCTTTCTCGACATTCGCCAATTCAGGTTATTTTGATAACAGTCAAATTGGTAATAATATTCTCAAAAGAAATGAACAGTTTACCTGAAGCTTTTCAATATATGATACACTGAGGTATGGGCCTCAGGGTCAGGTACAGTTGAGTTGGAATCTCTGCAGTTATATGACCTTGGACTAGATATTTAACCTCTCTAAGCCTCATTTTCCTCATCTGCAAAATGTAAATGGCTGGACATACCTCACAGAGTCATTGTGAGGATTTAATGAGAAGGCTTTTTAGTGGTTTTAACTGAGAAGTCATGTACTAATATAATCAGTTTTGCCACATGAGCAAAATTCTTCACGTACTGTTTATGAGGTTGGAGCCTGGCCCATTATGCTCAAAGGGCTGTCATGTCAAGTTCTCCCAGCAGGGTTTTCTCTCACAGCATCAGTTTGATAGAGCCCCCTTATTTTCATTTTAAAAATAAAATTACTATCTAAGGTCTCTTACTAAGTTCTTAAGGATTTTTAAGAGTTTCTCAAAATTCAAGAAGCAGTTTATGTTCACTACACTCTATATATATATTATAAGAGATATGGAGCAAAAAGGAAACATTTTGAAGCAAGATTACTTGCTTCAAAGGTAACTTTGTGCAAAGGTAACTTCCACACACAAGCGTCCTTGCCAATCTGTGTTAATTGTGTGTAGAGACTAGGAACAACTGATGAAGTTGCAAGAGCTGATGTTGCAGTCGCTATTAAATTCTGTGTTGCTTCAGGAACACTTAAAATATTAAGAAAGTCTCAGAGTTTATATATTTCTCAAATGAATGCATATTACTGGAATAACCAACTTAATACTTGAGCTTACTTTCCCTATAAATGAAGCACTGCTATTTTTCACATTAAATTTATTATTAATAAATGATTGTTTATGTGAATTTTTGCTAACAAAAAATTTGGAACTAATTGTGTTTATTTGGTGAGAGATGAGTGAAAATACCCATATTTATCTTTGCTAATGACAATTGATTTTAGGTAAATGTGGCTGATTTTCTAAAAGAGGTGGGGAACGTTTTCATGTTGGAAGGCTGCATTAATTTAGCTATCATCAAATAAGGTCACATTAAAGAAACTTCAATTAGATATACTTAAAATGTACATTATTTTGTAAAACTCTAACTGCTATGTACTTAATAATTTCAAATAATGAAAACTATTTTTAAAGTGAAGTAACCTTTTAATGACTGTTGTGTCTGCTTTTTGTTGGAAATCATTTGAATATTTGGTTGCAGCATGGAGGTCCACAGTTTTAGTTGATCCCCTAGAAGGGTATCAGTCATTTGTGACCTTAAGGGCATCTTGATTTGGGTTAGATAGGAGAATGTAGATTCACAGCGATAAGTGGATGAAAAGCAAGAAAGCATTTTTCGGGCATGTTGCTGAAGGCATGGGTATTCTGCATTTTTCCATATTTCAATTGGATCTTTCTGAGCATCAGACAATAATTTTAAAATGTCATCTACTGAGAGCTCAATCAATTCCATCTATCGTTCTTTAGGTGCCTTGGTGATACCAACTAGGTAAGGCTGAAATGCTAATTCAAGTGTAATGTCATATTCTCTAAGTCAGTGAACCTTTCATTGCATTCTCCAATTAATAGGTCTATAACAGCTGTGTATTCTTCAAATGAGTCACATATATTATCCTGCTTATCAGTGATCTTTGCTAACTGGGGAAAATGTTCATCTGAAGTTTCCTTTTGAAGAAGAAGTGTTCTGAAAAAAGATAGCTTTTTTGGAAATGCTTGGAAAATGCCTTTTTGCCACACATCCTATCATAAACTTAGTTTTACCTTGCAAAGAAATATCAAGTAGTTTTGATTTGACATGATATCACACAGAAATGCTGCATTCCTTTAGAAATCTTCTTTCAGTAATTCACATTGCTGATTCTGTTCTTCACAAAATTTAACTATCTGTTCTTGCAGAGATAAAATTTTGGTAACACCTGTCCCTGTGATAGCCAACATATTTAGAATGATACGGCAAATCCACATTGAATATACCTCATGGCTCAATTTTAGCATATTACAAAACTGACTAGGATGTATTGTATTTGCACAAATGTAGTTAACAGTACTTATAACTTGTTACAAAGTGTCACTTAAAATAGTAGCTTTAGCACAGAAATTGCAAATGTAAGATACAATGAAAAGAAATGAGAGCATCTGGATCTGTTAATACTGTTTTTGTTTTTTGTTGTTTTTTTGAGACAGAGTCTGACTCTGTTTTCTAGGCTAGAGTGCCATGGCATCAGCCTAGCTCACAGCAACCTCAAGCTCTTGGGCTCAACCAATCGATCCTCCTGCCTCAGCCTCCCAAGAAGCTGGGACTACAGGCATGCATGCCATCACACTTGACTAATTTTTTTCTATTTTTAGTAGTATTTTTTGCTCTTGTTCAGGGCTCAGGCTGGTCTCAACTCCTGAGCTCAAGCAATCCCTAGGCGTGAGCCACCGAACCTGGCCTGTTAATACCTTTTTAAATCTATACAGTGAACCCTTTATGTTTTCCTATCATGGAAAGTGCACCATCTGTACATATACTCACTACATTTACCAAATTCAGTCCAATTTCATGACATTTATTTTGAAAGTTGCTGAAGATATCTATTCTGTGTTCTGTTCCCAAGAGTGCCAAAAGCAGGTAACTCTTCATAGCAAAGAAAATCTTCTGTTATGACCCAGATGAAGCATAAAACCTCTGCCAAGTCAGTAGTATCATTTGATTCATCCAAAGTGATTGAATAATATGTATTTTCATCTTGAAGTATTGCATGAAGTTGTTCTGTTAAGTTGAAGAATAATTCATGTTGCCAATCAGTTATAGTTCTCCTTGAAAGAGGCAGTTGTTTGTACTTTGAAACCTTACTGGGCATCCTAAGCATCCTACAACTTCAACAATGCATTCTTTCACAATTTCTACATCATTGAATGGCTTCCCTTCCCCCCCACCATCCCCCCACCCCGAGTATATAAGCTACTTTATAAATTGCTTCAGTGGCATTATTTCCAGGTCTTATTGCTGCTTGAAAGAATTGTCTTTGCTTTTGCTTTTCATCTTTTAATTTCTGCAATAAAACCTTTTGTGTCTCTCCCTTTAATTAAAAATATTTTTGGTCCTTATGAGTGTTATACTACTGATGAGCATTGAATTTCTTTAATGTTGATATTCCAGTATCACAAAGCAAGCAAATCATCTTATCTTTAGCAGAAACTCCCAGTCCTCATTAAAAAGTATGTTTTCTTCCTTCATCATTCTCTTGGTCTTCTTTGATGTGATGGGCTATTAAGCAGACAGAATTAAAAAATACTGTTGAGCTGTGCAACTATTCACAAATTTCACTTCAAAAAGAAACACAGTGCACCATTGTTAAAAGCTGTTAGCAGACAGGCATACTCGGCCCCCATAAACTCTCGCCAACCAGCCTCATGCATTAGTGATACCAGTCAGGCAGGGGCAGTTAGCACTAGATCATGAGCATAGCAGCCATCACTTTAGCCCTATGGCTGCCTAATGTTCTAATTGTGCCAGTCAATCTGGGGTGATATTTCACTGAAACTTATTGTATTCTTTGATACTTTAAATATGTTCATTTTAAAAATAAAATAAAAATATAAAAGACAAACAAAAATGTATTAATAAAAATAAAAGGATTTGTTCTGTAAAATTTGGATTCCAAAGGCCACACTTAAGGACCTAGAAGGGCACATGTGGCCTTGAGGCAACAGGTTACCCACCCCTGTTCTAAAATTTCATTTTACCTTAAAGTATTAAGCTATTAAGATATAATTTGGGAACAACCAAAACTTAATTTTCTATTGTAGAAGTTAACTACGTATTACAAGAATAAATTAAACCACTTGTTTACCTTGACTTACATAACTAAGGCAGGTGGTTTTGAAGCTTATATGTGGTAATAAAAGGAAGCTGGTATTACATCCCCATTTTCTTAAAAAGGAAACTGAGGCGCAGAGAGAATGTCTTGGCTAGGATTATTCAGCCAGTTAGATGAGCTCGCAAGAATCAGCTACGAGCCTGCCACTGAAAGTTTTATCAAAGTAGATAATACAGCTCACTTGGTTGATTTAGTCTCCTGTTTTTGTTTTTTTCCTCTAGCATTTCAAAAATTATTGTATCATCGTTATTGCTCATGAACAGTTTTGTGAATACTGTAAGATAAATTTCAGTGGTTTGTTTTGGACTTTCTAGTGTCACCCACCTGCACAGGTTATTTTGATGACAGTTAAAACTGTATTATTATAATTCTTAAAAGAAATGAACAGTGTAGCCAGAGGCAATAACAGGACAAGAGCATGGAGCTCAGGCTTGGGCAGAGCTGAGTTGGAATTTCTACAATTTCTCTCAAAATCTGAGGCCTGTTAACCTCTTGAAACTTTGTTTTCTCATCTGTAAAATAGAAATGACTGTTCATAGCTCACAGGGTCATTTTGAGGCTTTAATGAGAAAATATGTGGAAAGCACTTAGTACTAGGTCTGACACAGAATAAACACAGTCCTGAAGCAGCCGGGCTCTTGGAGGAGCCTTCGTCCACTTGATACCTGGGTGACCTTGGATGAGTCATGTAACTGATCCAATTCTGTTTTCACATCAGTTAAATAGGGATAATAATAGTATCTGACCTATAGATTTATCTGAGAGTTAGATGAGATCACATATTAATAAAAGCATAACACATAGTATGTCCAATAGATGTTAGTATTGTTACTATTCTTTAAGAAGATTACATTCCCTACTTGTTAACATTTATTAAAGATCATTCAGGATGCTGATAAAATCTGGAAACTTAGACAATATTTTATCACTTATTTATGTAATATCAGTAAACACTTTATATATTCAACTGTGTTTTCCAACTTAGTGGCCATCCTGTATTTTAAGCCGTGTTTACCAATGATTTACTTTGAAATTAATATTTTTATTGAATAAAGGAGGAAGGAATAATAAATCTAACTGCCTAGAGTTCATCTCAACCAGGTCCTCTTGAGATAACTACTTCTGTTACCCCAAATCCTACATACATTCATCTGTTCAAAACATGAATTGAAGCTTTGTTATGAATTTGGTTTAATATGGTGTACATCATCTAAGATGACATTTATTGAACCAGTATTTAGAATGTCAACAGGATGTTTTTAGATATTAAGCATTAATTATTTCATTGACTCTTAGAGTTGACAGATTTCCTGGACTGCCCACTGTCTAATATGTGAGTTCCCTTTCCATCTCCACAAGGAGAGGTCATCTGGCCTGGCTGAGATCTGCTTCTCTGTAATCTTGCCTATGAATACTACTAGTTCAGCCCATTGAGACCTTAAGAACAAGATTTCCTCATCCACTTGGTAGTCTTTTAAATATTTGAATATGAGTTCATACATTCTCAAAATCGCTTCTTCTCCAGGTTAAAAATCCCCAGTTTCCTCGGCTGTTCCTCATATGCTGTGGTTTCAAGTCCTGCTAGCATTCAGAATACTCTCCTCTGTGTGTGTGCTCCAGACTGTGTCACTATTCGTTTTAAACTGTGGTGTCCATATCAAGCCATATCCAGTAATAGAGTTTGGTCTGACTTGTGCCAGCTACTGTGGGACCACTGGGACCATTACTCCCTTATCCTGGATACTCTGTTTTTGCCATTAAACAGAAGATCACATTAGCTGTCTTCAGCATTGCCATCACAGTGTTCGCTCTGAGCTTCAGAACTCCCAAGTCTTTTTACCATCTCCTGCTCTCATGCCGTGTCTGCACCATTTTTGTCCTGCTCATATATGCTTTGCCTGCTTCCAAAAAAAAGTATTTAAATGTGTATTGTTTTCATTAACTAATACTTCTAACTTTGTAGCTTTTTCTGATTTAAGCAGCTGGCCATCTTGATCCCAGTATAAGTCCTTGATGAAAAATGTTGAATACAGTAGTGTACAGAGCCCTTGGAGGTACATCACATTCCACCTAATATTGTTAATGCTCTTGGTTGTAATCATTTAAACAGCTATAAGTTCATTTCACTATGCTGTTGCCTTGTCCACATTTCTCTACAGTGTTTACAAATACTATTTTGCTAATGTTCATACAATGTTGTTTCAGAGGGTTCCCAAGTTAGCTAGGGGAATTAAAGACAGTCTTTTAAAATTTTCCCTAACCTTCCCATGTGATGTGGTGGAACTCTTAATACTAGGGACTGAAAAGGAGAAGAGAATCTGACTTATTGGCTGTTGTACACAAAGGAGAAAGTGGCACCAACTTGCAATCTCCTGTTCACTGATCCCTGGTCCCAAAGCAGGTTTTGGTTCTGGCTCAGGTGTTCTTTCCCATATAAATGTGCCTGGTAGTAGAGGTGGTAAAGATTCCCACTGTCTTGTGCTTAGTCCTCTGAGATGCTTTCATCCTCCACCTGTCTCAGCTTATCTTCCCCAAGGCAAGTGTTTCTCATGGACTTCTTTGCTTCTGAGACTCACTCACAGGACTTGGACTTTTTTTTTTAAGCATTATTAAATACTTTATGTTCTTTTTAGGGAAATATAGTTTAGTAATATTTTTTTAAAAGTTTATGGCCAGGTCTTAAATCACTAATACAAGGTTATCTCTTAATTTTTGTTATCCACGTAATTAGTGCATTCTGAGCTAAAACACAGTCTTTATAAGGTTTACTTCTTTTTCCTAAGCATACTAATTGTAAGCAACATTCTTTAGGGAATTCCTCATATACTATCTGATGCCTTCTCTACTTTCCTCCTCTGCTGGGGTTAGGTCATCACAAAATAGGACTTATGCACACATGTGCATGTGTGCGTGCGCACGCACACACACACACACACACACACACACACACCCCTCATAAGCAATTAGCCCATGTATTCACTCCCCTGATCTGACAGTCTGATTCTCTTGACTTATTTAGTGAGTATATGTGAATTCAGAGAATTCACTGATCATCTTTCTAGATCACTCACAATGCATCTCTATCTAATACTCAATTCTGTTATCTTCCTGGGATTAACATCTCTTTTATTGATGTATAATTTTTGGAATCTGTCACTCTCTCACTCTTGAGCATCAAAACTATACCTGCCCATTTCTGATATAAGTTCCATGCTTCACTGTTCCTTAAAGACTATTGATCTCAGCTGCACCAGGACACTTGCCCGCTTTTAGCGATGCTCTACTGCTTGCCTCTGTCTCTTGGGTTGTGTACAGTTCTTTCTTGTGTTTTTTTCTTTCAAGCATGAATCTTGTTATGGCTGGTGCTGTGTGGAGATAGAAACAATACTCATGTTAAGTAGCTCTACTTTCTCTGTTATTATTTTCAGCATGGCACTTCCAACACATAGAGCAGCGCCTGACACACAGCATGTGCTTAATAAATGTGAAGCAACTGAATGAATTCTCCACAAGCAGCAGACCTATCCTTTCTCTGTTCTTTTCATGCTCTGAAGCCTCACTATTGGAAAAGCAGTTTGAGGATCTGCACCTTTGGCATCACTCAGCAGCTGGTCATAAATGCAAAATCCCAGGCCCCACATACTGATTTAGAATCTGCCTGATCCCCAGGTGGTTCTTATGCACATGAAATTTTGAGAAGCACTGCTGTAAAGTATAACTTCAGTCTAAATCAAAACTTTAGGAGCCTTTCCTATAATCATCATATCATACTGACCGACCCCCCACCCCCAGTTCTTTAGGCTTCATGTTCCTCTTCTCAGCATCATTGGTTGTGTATTCTGCTTGCCATCTTAGGAGAGTGTCCTGTGTTGCCAATTCCATTTGGAAACTCCCCTGTTTGTTCATAATCAGGATTATTCAAGATTTTAATTTCAGCATTTTATTTTTAGAAAGGTTTTCATGTATACTAAATTCTCTTTGTAGCATTTTTGACAATAGGCTTTTTTTTTAACATTTAGAAATCTGGGTTTTTAAAAATTCTTTTTTTTTTTTTTTTTTTTTTGAGACTCGCTTTGTTGCCCAGGCTAGAGTGAGTGCCGTGGCATCAGCCTAGCTCACAGCAACCTCAAACTCCTGGGCTCAAGCAATCCTGCTGCCTCAGCCTCCTGAGTAGCTGGGACTACAGGCATGTGCCACCATGCCCGGCTTATTTTTTCTATATATATTAGTTGGCCAATTAATTTCTTTCTATTTATAGTAAAACGGGGGTCTCGCTCTCGCTCAGGCTGGTTTCGAACTCCCAACCTCAAGCAATCTGCCCGCCTCGGCCTCCCAGAGTGCTAGGATTACAGGCGTGAGCCACCGCACCCGGCCAAAAATTCTTGATATACTATTTCACATTATTCCCCTTCCTAGCTCTCATGAACTTTGACATAGCACTTTTCCTCTAAATATCTATTTCAGTAGAACTCGATTTAGAATCAAATTCAGTTTTCAGAGAGAAGACAGGTCAGGCTGCTCTCAAATTCTCTGTTTATAGCAGATGAGCCTTCTAACAGAAATCCAGACAGTTGAAATTTCCTACCCTTGCTCTGATTATAATCAAGTGATGAATATTTACAGTTAAAGATTAATAGAGCCTGTACTGTTTTCTAAGGAAACTTGTTCATTAGAACTGTCCATTTCATTCCTTAATGATTTTGCTTAACTGTTTTAACTATACACACAGATTGCATACACATATAGCAGAGTAGGAAAAGTAATCTATCAGATAACTACATGCAAGGAAGTCCAGGCTGTAGGATTTGGATCAAGGTCTCACTGCTCACTGGAGGCAGAGTAACTGTACGTACAGTCCTTAGCAGAAGTAAACAGCGGTTCATAGGGTCAGCTTAGTATATATATCTAAGTCTTTTTTTAGCTGACAATAAATAACATCAGAGCATCTTGACTCCCTGGTACATTGTTGGCATTTTTGCAGATCTGTGAGGTAGTGGAAAAAAGAAAGGAGTTGGGAAGAGAATTAACATGTTGAAGATTTACTGTGTCAATAGTTTTGCAAACATGTTTTGCAAAACATTTCTTTAAAAAGGAAAAAACTAATTTTGAAGTAGGAGGTGACATCTTAATATAGACCATACAAATCTTTTTACGTAATGAATTGTAGAAAACCAACGTTTACATTCAGCCTATCTTATTTTTTTTTTAATTTTATAGTTATACTTACTGGTGGACACCAGAGGTTATAAAGCATTTACCATTGCCTTATGATGAAGGTAGGTAACTTTTTCTTTTAGTTTTTACACTGACATATTTTTGAGTTATAACTAAGTGAACTTCAAGCATTAAATCCTTTGTTTACAATATTTTATTAGAAAGAAACAAATGACTACTCAGTATTATATTGCTGTTTTAATAGGGAATTATAACATCTCTTAGCTTCTTAAAGGGCAGGGATTTTGTTATACTTCTTTTTATCTAAGTAGGCCAATACCTTGTATTTGTTTCTATTTAGGCCAATACCTTGTATTTGTTATTATTGTCAAATATTTAGTTGATATGTCAGTTCATCATTTTAAACTAGTACTGATTATATTTCTACATATTGGGGATGGAGACAAGGATTCATTTACAAGAAGAAATTAAAACTTTTTTCCTATACTAAGCAGTGAAAAAAGATACAGATGTGTGTATAAAAGTACATTTTAGTCACATTTAAATTTTATTAATTTGTCAGAGAGCAGGAGAAAATTTATATTAAAGCAATACGTTAAATGTATAATACATTAGAATGATGTTTCCAAATTTAAATAATTTCCAAATTTGAAATATAAGTTGGTTCTGGCTCTATTACTAGTTCCCCTGACATTGGACATTCCAGTTTTCCATTTGTGAAAGGGTCCCTAGTAAGATCTATTGGCAACCTGGAACGCTGGAGTTGAGGATGCCATCTAGTCATGGCTCACCATCCCAATTCTGGGAGGGAAAGCCATAAAATGAGAAGATTGCAAAGGATTTTTAGTTGTTTTTTTTTTATTTTTATTTTTTTTTATTTTTATTTCGGCATATTATGGGGGTACAGATTTTAAGGTTTCAATAAATGCCCATTTCCCCCCCTCCCCCCACAAGTCTGAGTCTCCATCATGACCATCCCCCAGATGGTGCACATCTCACTCACTATGTATGTATATACCCACCCCCCTCCCACCTGCCCAATACCCTATTACTGTAGTACCTATGTGACCACTTAGGTGCTGTTCAGTTAATACCAGTTTGCTGGTGAGTATATATGTGGTGCTTGTTTTTCCATTCTTGGGAAACTTCACTTAATAGTATGTGTTCCAGCTCTAACCAGGAAAATATAAGATGTGCTATGTCACCATTGTTTCTTAGAGCTGAATAGTACTCCATGGTATACATATACCACATTTTATTAATCCATCCTTGGTAGTTTTTAATAAATTATTAATTCATTTTGGAAATTGAAATTTGTAATTTGAAATTCTGGGAAAAATTATTGCTCATGTTGCTAAGAATGTTTGTTTGTTCTGGGAGAAGAAAGGAAAGGGCTTTAGCTGTCTAACATTTTAAATCATGTTAAATCCATTAACAGGATTTTGAAATATAAAGGAAAACTTAGTGGAAAAGTAGCATGATTTTTAGCTAGAACGCAGAATTTATTTAAGAGCAAAAAGGAATTTAAAGAGCTCCCTTTAGGTAACTGCACCCACCCTGGACTTTCAAAGGCCCTTCTGCCTCCTTAGAGCTTGTCACACTGAGCTTTTCATTGTGTTTTCTGTGCATACATAGTCTCTTCTACAAGTGTGTAAGTGCTGGAGGAGGAGCTGAGCCTCTTTTAGTGCTGTGCCCCTGCAGTGCTCTCTGTGAACACAGTTAATATGGCTAAATATTTGCTCAATACAATCTAAAGACTTAAGAGTAATAGGCAGTATCTCTCTTAGTTATCTGTGCTGCAAACTTAAAGAAGTTGATAGTGAAGAAATTTCACAAATATGAAGAAGAGATTGATATCCACAATGAGTTCTTTCGGCCGTATGAATTGAGTAGTTTTGATGATACCTTTTGCTTGGCTATGACAAGTTCAGCACGGTATGTTGTGAGTACTATGATGCTGTAAGTATTTGAGAATAGTAGTTTTCCTAGTTTATATGTCTATATTATATATATTTCTATCTCTACCAGAAATCCATTCTGCAAGCCTGCTCTCAGGTAGGTGTTCAACCTCTTGAATAGCCCCTGTGATGGGGAGCCCACTATTTCAAGAGGCATCTCCTTGTTTTGTTTAGACAACAGGAGGTGATTTCTCCCTATTAGTAAGTTGAAATCTGCCTCCGATTAATCCTTGTTTGCCATTTGGAATAAACTCAGTTTTTCCATTGAACAAAGAAATAGAGAGCTAACATAAGTTAGTGGAAAAAGTGTCGTCTTTGGTACTAGAAAGGCTGGGGTGTAAATCTTAAGTCAGCCACTGCTTAACTGTGTGACCTTGAGAAAATTATCCTAACTACCTGAGCTTTATTTTCCATATCTCTGTCTCTCTCTCTGTCTCTCTCTGTCTCTGACACACACACACACACCACGTGCCTCATGTAGTACTGGCACAGGTAGGTAATTAATAAACGGTAGCTATTACTATTACTATTTTTATTAGGCACAGGACAAGTCTAGTTCCTCTTCTGTGTGACAGCCCTCCAGATATTTGAGGAAGCAATATTAGTTTTTTTCATGGTAAATATTCTTTATTCTTTCTCATAACTCATGTGACATGATTTCTGGACTCTCCATCCTGGTCTGTCACCTTTGGACATACTTCATTTGTGTATGTCTCTTAGAATTTGATAGGACTTTTTAGGAAAAATGGTAGGACCAGCATAAGAAAATTGGGCAAAGCAAACTACTTCTTGATTATTATATTTTATGCTAAAGTTTAAATTTTTATATGTTTTATTCAGATGTGGTATATGTATGCTTAAACTTTATGTAGTACATGTAGGAACATATTCTGTGTTTTTGTTTCCTAGAAATCACTCTACATTTTACTTCAGTTTCAGATGGTCAGGAAAAGTTTGAAATTCTTACTTTCTTGATTTCAGTTAAGCTTATTAAAACTTAGCAGTTCTGACTGTAAGGAATTTGTCATTTCTAGAATTTTTCCACAAAAGATAAATAAGATTATGTATATATATTTGTATAGATATATACAGGAAGCCCTCACATCGATAGGTTCTTGGAAACTGCAACTTTAATCAAAATGATGTTGAACAAAGTGATGTTATTCATTGTTTTGCTTAATGTCAGTTTCCAAGAACCTGTTGATGGTGTTAAGTGAGGACTTACTATAGTTGATTTTATTTGTGGTAGCAATGGTAGTAAATACTGACCCATTGCTCCTAAGGGAAATACAAGATTAGGTTCCTGTGAGCCTCTGATCACAACCCTTTTGTCAATCAGTAGATAGTTTTGGGTGTGTTTCTGTTTAAAGACAAGTTTATTTAGTATACAAACAGCCCCCAAATTATGATGGTTCCGCTTATGATTTTTCAACTTTACAATGGTGTAAAAGCAATATGCATTCAGTAGAAACCATACTACCATAATAACTTTATTATAACGTAGACTTTGCATTAATTTTGCCCGACTATAGGCTAATGTGTATGTTCTGAGCATGTTTAAGGTAGGCTGCTGAGTCTGATGTTCAGTAAGTTAGGTGTATTGAATGTATTTTTAGCTTACAATGGATTTACCAGGACATAATCCTGTTATTAAGTCGAGGAGCATCTGTATATTATCAATTCATTAATATTGCACTCAACAGCCAACAGTGCTCACACCTGAACAAAGCTTATCTAACACGTGTATTTTCTCCATAAAGCAAATCGTAGCTTTCTTGTGCTTAGTAACACTAGACAGCTGCAGCACTATGCTTAGAAACCATTTTAAACAGCAAGATCACCTACAAAAAAAATGTGAAAAACAAGGTACTAAATAGACCATGAAAAAGACACTTGTTTATGGTATGAGAGCAGAAATTAAAAGGCAGAGTGCACCTTGTTTAACCTCAGCTGGGAACATAAGCGTTGGACAATTCATATTTTTTCACCACTCTGTGCATGCACATATCTGCAAATGACTACGAAAACACATGTGTTCATTTGGGGGTTACAAATAGATTTTAGCAAGTAAGCAAATTCACAATCATGGACTCTGCAAATGATGAGGATCAACTGTATATGTTCAAAAAGAAGGAAAAAATGAAGGCAATTACATCTTTAAAACATCTTCAAACTGTTAAAATAGACATTTTGAGCCAAATTGAAGATTACTTTCTTTTCCTTCAAAAAATTTAATATTCAGCAGAGGCCATAAGTCTTACCAGCATCAATCATGGAACTGTTGCCGTTTTGGCATCTATTACAGAATTTGATCTGGCTTTTGCAGTAACAAGAAGGTAGCCCTTGCATAATGAGGAAGAAGCCTTAGCTTCTCTCAGTAAGTGGTAAATTAAAAGTTTCTATTTAAAGTATTTCAACAGTGTTTTAATGAATTTACCTCAGCTTAATGAGGTAGATGTTGATATTTCTTTCAATTCAGACCACTGCATTTTTGATCATTATGTCTACCCCCTTAGGTGGTGGTATAGCTTAAAAGAGTCCACAAAACTGAACAGCTCAGTATTTTGCCTTCAGCCTTTATGAGTTCAGTTTTACCTGAGAACTAATTGTGATATATAACCAAATGGTATACATTCTATCAGAAGTTCAGATGTCAACACTGTTCCAGTAAACAAGATCTTAAATTCAAAACTACTGGGCATCGTAATAATAGAGAATCCATGATGAAGACTAATAATATTGAAATTAGTGCTGTTACTTCATGGGATTTTATGGCTGTGATCACCTAAGCTCCCCTAAACATTTGGCTTAGAATACATGTAACTCTGAGAGTGAAGGAATATTCTAAGAGTGGGAACTGAGGTGGAAGCCAATATCATCTGTATGGACAGAAATTCATATGGAATTTTTTTTCACCTTTCTTCAGTGACTTTATGCCTAAGACTGTTGGCATTGATCCAAGTCCATTTACTGTGCGTAAACCGGATGAAACTGGAAAATCAGTATTGGGGTAAGATACGTGTATACAATGAAATTTTAAAGATTCATGTAAAATAATAGCACTTATACTATAATTTCCACCAAAAACTAATAACTTCAAGTTACATAGCTTGGGGCACAGTCCATTTATTGCATCTATACTAATAGTTTATTTCTAGCACTGGGATCATTTAAAGTATGCAACATTGAGGTAGAATTTATGGGAATTTTAGCAATCCAGTGTATTTTATTATTTAAAATTGGGAATATAACAGATGGCAGAAAGGAAAATAACAGATATTATGTGTTATATCCTATAAATAACTCAGCATTCTCAGTTTCCCAACATAAAATACTTAAGCAAAAATTCATATTTATTATATTTATTTTTGTTGGCATCCTGAGGAAGATAAAAGCAAATACACTTGGATAGAGAACTTAATTTATTTTTCTGTGTGTTACTGAAACATTATTTTGGAGGGGCACTATTATTTTGTTACTTCCAGTGAAGAAGACATACCATGTTTTCATCTTCATGTTTAGACTGGGGTGAAATGTGTTGTTTTCTGGTCTAAGAATCTTTGACCTGCCTTGTCCCAGTGATAAGATTTCTTCTAGACTCTGGCCAAAAACCCCGGTCAGACTGTGAATACAGAGTCCTAATCTTATTTGGGGATGTGTATGGGGTCTTCATTGGATTCTAGCTACATGTTATTTATACAATGGGATATATATTAATATTTTCCAGATACACCATTTCTGTGGCTTAAATATGTGGCCTTTATATAGCTTCATGTTAGGCCCTGAGCAGGTGCTAAGAGGTATTTGAAAGACGGAAAGTCCTTAGGAGTTTAGAATTCAGGGAGTTCCCAGGACAAATGAGCAAATAACCAGCTATATTAGTTTATAGCACAGAAATGCTACCAACTTTAATTTTTAGTTGCAAAGAGTCAGAAATTAATTGTTTTCTATAAAATCTAACCTGTGGTCAAATAAAATTGCATTTTCCTTTCTTAGAACATTTTAGAATATTATGGTATTTTTAGTTCCTTATAGAGAAGAGTGAAATATTAAATATTTTTCATAAATGCGAAATGTATTACTACAAAATATTTTCTGAATTAAAAAAATATTCTTAAAGTACTATCTTGGGTAGGTGAAAATAAATATATAAGATATTCTTACTATCAAATTTGGCACTAAAAAGTAAAGAATTTTATAAATATGGGTTTTTTTCCCTTCTATTCTCTATTCTTAGAAGGAATGCTCAGCAAATATACTTGTTTACTAATAACACAATAAATTTTAAAGTTTAGTTTATGTTCATCAGTTGCTCATTATGGAGGTCAACTGTGATTAATAAAAATTCGTAGGAGAGAAATATACATGGATTTGTCTGTTGACCTTTGACCTTTTCATGAAACTTTTATAATTTATAGATAATTTTACTAATATCTCAAACATATAATCTTCTATTATTATACCATAAAATTTGGAAATACTGATTTCAGTTACCAAAGGAAGGCTCGGTAGCCAAGTGGTGAGAAGAGTTTTCTGTACTCTGCAAGTACATTTTGGTGTATTTTTTGAATTTATAACAGGGCTTACATTTGTATAAGGTCAGTACATGTACATGGAGAAGTATTAAGCTTTTCCCTTTAGGATAACTTGAATCCAGAAATTAGTTTCTCATAGTCATTTTCTTATGCTTCACTAGGACTAAGGCTTTAGGACAGAGTGATAGAGTGATACACAGTATTCAGGGTTCGTTTAAAGATGCTTCACATCCATATTCATCTTTTTAAAGAAACAAAAGCAATAGAGAAGAAGCTGTATTACAGAGGAAAACGGCAGCCAGCGCCCCGCCACCCCCCAGCGAGGAGGCTGTGTCCAGCAGCTCTGAGGATGACTCTGGGACCGACCGGGAAGAAGAGGGCTCCGTGTCTCAGCGTTCCACCCCCGTGAAGATGACCGACACGGGGGACAGTGCCAAAGTGACCGAGGTGCAGGAGAAGGAAACTTGCATAGTCCACCATGAAAAACTGGAGAATGATCTTTAAAATACTGCTTTCAAGAAAATGTCATGTTGTCTCACTCACACCATTTTAATGTGTGTTGTTGGAGGCTCTACATAAGATGAATACATTTAGGATAGACATGATGAAAAGTGGTTTCATTCTGAAATAAAATTGGTGCTTTTGCTCCCATGTATAATGGTGAATTGAGAATTTTTAAGAGAATACTGCCCCACTCCAAGCAGCCCATCCACTGGAGGCCCACATATTCCCTTGCTCAGCTCATCTTTGGGAGGCAGGATTTGAACCTGGCCCTCGCAATCTTTGAGTAGCTCCAATGGGAAATTCATCCTGTTCAATTCAATATTAAATAATATATTAAGGGAAAACAAATGGAAGTAAATAATAAAAGAACCAAATCCAGCTTGGGGCAATTCGATATATAGAAATAGCTGAAAGTCATTTAAAAATAGAAATGGTATGGCAAATAAAAATGTGTTAATACAAGAACTGAATTCGTATTCCAGGAGTTTGCAAACTACAACTGATTGGCTAAATCCAACTTACTGCCTTTTATTGGTAAATAAAGTATTATTAGAACCCAGCCATTCATCTTTGTTTACGTATTGTATGTGACTACTTTTGCACTGTAATAGCAGAGTTGAGTAGTTGCAACAGGGACAGTATAAACCAAAGAGCTTATAATATTTGCTAACTGTCCTATAGAAAAAGATTGCCAACTCCTGCATTAAACAAAAGCAACTAGTAACTATTTAATGGATTTTTTTACCCTAAAATAAACTATTTTTAGTAGAAATGGACATTAACTTTTTTAATCCATTAACTGAGAAGTTTAATGAACAGATTGAGGAAACATTGTGATTGCTTTGGGAAAAAATTCACAGGTTAATGTTTTCATCTTTGGACATTCTTAATATGCTAAATGTCTAAAAATTCTTCCTGGTTCCTTTTTTTTTATTTTAACCCCAGAATGTGGTCCAGCCCATGAAAGAGGTATATGGAATTAACCTCTCTGATGGCCTCTCAGAAGAAGATTTCACCATTTATTCAAGGTAAGATATTTTCATGTAGAGATTTAGTAAAAATACAAATTTATTATTAATAGCATATTTAGTTTAACTTCTAAGGAATGAAAATAGTCAACAGTACAGAAGGAAATGAATTCTACTTGGAATGCAGTATTAGCATTCAGTGGGGCAAATTCTGAAATGTTGATTTATATTTGGAGTTAAAGGGCTAAGTGCCTGAGACTCTGCCCCTCAACCCTCAATGATAAAAATTTATGATGTGTACAGGTATTTGCACTGCCTGTATACAAGCTGCAAACCAAAGTACAAATACATTCTTACATTCCCAGATCCTCAAGATCAAGGTACCTGCTTACAAAATAAACCTGAGATACTGGTGAGAGTGAGGACCTTGGTTGGATTCACTGTAGCTCTGGGGTGCTGCTGGGAGTGGTGGCTGAGGAGGAAAAGGAAAGCAGTGATAATAGGGCAGTAATTCACAGTGTTACAGACCTTCATTAGGCATATCTAGCCAAGAGGAGGTACTCCCTGAAATCATATGCATAATTATGTGTGTATATGTTTTCTGAGATTCATAGTTATCAGAGTCTCAAAATAATCCTTCACTCAGAAGTCCTTTAGAACTTGATGAGACCATTTTAAACACTCCTCAGCCTAATAATACGTGCATTCAGAAGACTTGATTGTGTAAACATTGTATACTATGTATACATGTGTAAATTGTATACTATAAAATGAGCACTGATGTTCAGTTATTTTTTAAGGAGGACATTTCATTTGCAGAATACATTGAACTGGATATTGGCAGCTTTTTATTTCAAACTAATAAGAATCTGCTCTATAATATATAAAATATAAAATGTGCAGCATTTCTTGACCGCAGAAGCAGCTCCCATAACCTGCACTCTTGTGGCTATGCATCATTGTCTGACTAGAAGCAAATTTGTCATTCAGAACACAGCCACACCTTCCTCACTCCTGGACACACAAACACATAGTACTTACTCATAATGGCTGTCAGAACTCTGTAGCTAAACTCTTTTGTAGTTGAACTGGGCCCTTATAAGCAACGTGGTCTAGAAGAATGAATTGTCTAGGCTTAGTGACTGAATAATATGACTTTGCTTATTGCAGAGAGCGTAAGTCTACTATATGTCAAGAACTAAAATTTTGGTTCAGATTAATTAAGCAAAAAATGTATCCTTTGCCTTGGGTATGACTTTCACCTAGAACCTTATTAGCTCAGACAGCCTCTGTGGCCCACTTTTAGTTCTCCCTTCTCAGGAAGCGAGATATAGCTTTGTTCAGCCACAACATCCCTGGAAACAAGACAGTCTAGGAAGGATGCAAGGGCCGGCCTGCAGGGCAGGGATCACTGCAGGGGAGGGTGGAAACCATGTCCTGAAACAAGATTCTGAGGAATAGCACCTTCTCCTTTAATTTGTATAACAATTCACAGTGCAGTATTTTATTTGCTCTTTAAACAACTCTAGTAAATTCTAAAGACATTCAGTGACTTATCCAAAAGACAATCTTCTGTTTTGGGGTGTCCTTGCTTTTAGACTATGCACTCCTCTTTATTCCCTTGATCATATCAGCTGCCTCTGCTTGTGATGCAGACCTTGGGGGAAAGGGAGAAATAGCGGGCCTGGCCATTCTTGCTCTCTGTGAGCAGCCCCTCCCATACTGGGCCCATACTGGGCTGTCTCTTCCCCACATGCCTGCCCTGGGGCATGTCCCCTCTCCATCTGTCATGGACAGTGCTTTAGGCAAAGGAAGCCTCTCTCCATCAGTATCTGTGGGATAACTGTGCCAGAGGGTGACCACAGGATGTTTGGGGATTGATTGGTACCTACTTTTGCCCCTGCCAGGACCTGGGGCTATCTTAGTGCCTCCTCTGATCCAAAGAGCAGAGCCCATGTACTTGGCCCTAAACTGTCAGGTGTCCCTCCCACCCAAATTCTACATCCAGTGGGCTGGTACCCACCGAAGTTTGTGCACATGATGGGCAGTGCCCTCACCTGGCTTGCAGGTCACAGCTCCCACCTGGCCTTACCTCAGCACTTTGTGGGGGAGGGAAGCCATGCAGCTAGGACTGGTTTCTGTAGCCTGTCTTCCAGCTTCCTGTCCTTCTGTTTTTCTGCCTGTTTTTCTGTTGAGCCTCAACACCTTCAGACTCTCAGTTTTGAAGTTCTCATTGCTGAGCCCTGCTCTCTGTGGCTTCCTGTTCCATTGTCTTTTCTAGAGTCTTTAGTTTGCTGTCTTGACCAGACCTAGAAGCGTTCTCTTTACTTCCTTGAAGCTTCATATACCTGCCAGTTGTTTTTTTTTTTTTTAATTCTGACCGTGGTTGTACACTTTATCTGTGAGAAATTAAAATTCAATAGAAATAGTCAATATTATGTGCCAATCTTCCAAAAAAATAGATTAAAATTTGTCATTTGCTGAAGATACAAATTGGATAAAAGTAGGCTACTTGAAAGTTTTTCAATAGCACTGTAATGATTTAATAATTGATAGTTTCTGCACTTTTATTGACCTTTAAAAAAGCTAATGAAAAATAAATGATAAACTTATCCATAGTCATCAAAAGAAAATATTTTTAAATAGTAGAAAAATATAAAGGAAATTAGCTCTTTAATCTACTCCCCCATAACCTCTCATGGGTACATTAGAACAAAGCTACAAAACCACATCCCCAGGGGAAGATCATGCGTGTAGCAGGGGCAGGCTTCCAGCAGGTGAGCACTTCAGAGTCAGCTGCTAGGTATGCTGTCACCCTGCTGAGCTGGCCTGGGCCACTCCCTCTGGCTCTTAGCTTAAAGCCGCATTAGTGCTGTTCATGTCTTCTTTGATATGTAAGTTAATAAAAATGTAATAACATGCACATTTTATTTCATTCTTATATGCATTAGGACTTATATTTTAAGCAGAAGCACTTCTCCTTCTAACAAACCCACTCTCAAATCAGGCAAAGTTTTGCATTCTGTAGGGTATTCTTTTCTGAAATAAGCATACTACTGTCATTTGAAAGCTCACACCATTTTGTGTGTTCTACTGAGTTAGTTGCAAATATTTCCTTCTTTAGCTTACTTTTATCCGTTGTAATTTGTAGATTTGTTCAGCTGGGGCAGAGTCAACATAAACAAGACAGGAGCAGCCAGCAGCTCTGTTCCAGGTGCTCAGATGGAGTTATAAAATTGTAAGTACAAGATTAGACCCTTAAGGAAATCTTCATAATTATGCCATTCGTGGTGCTTTTTCTGGAAGACATTTTAAGAGAAATATTCAGTCTTGTCACTAAATTAGTATAAGCACTAAAGGATCTCCTCTTATACCTTGCTCAAGGAAAACTGGGTCTCCATGGGAGATGGGGAAGAGATTGGCTGCCTTGACTGCACCTGAAATACACCCTTCGGAGGTGGGATTGGAGTTGGTGGAGGCTTCCGCAGGAACTCTGCCCTCCACTGGGGGAGAGGTTGGATAATGAAATAACTCTGACCCTGGAGGCAGGTTCCCCAAGTTCAATATAAGACTTTTGAGGGTATGGATGGGTTTGTCTCTTCTAGCTACATGTACTCATCAATTCTAATAACTTGCTGTAAGGTAAACAGATATTTAGTAAATTCTTAAATAAACTATGTTCAGAACTACATTCAAAGCATGCCACTTCCTGGTTTTTACCTTGAGCAACAACTTAAGTGCTGTGTGGCTCAGTTCCTCATCTGCAAAAGGGAATAACAAAATCACCTACTTCATAGGAAGCCAATGAGACTTAAATGAAATAATGTATACAGAGTGCTTAGAACAGTGTCTCAAATATGTTCTCAGTAAGTTGTAATCATCACCATCATAATCATCTTCTTTTTCATATTTATCATCATTATTCTCTGCTTATTGGGACCAGGAGGGCTCCCTGATCCCTGTGTGTAGTTGAGTTTCTTCCATAAAATGGGTCACTGTGGAAATTCAATGAGGTAGTATATTTGAGGCATCTAGATCAGTAGCTGGCATATAGTGGCATTTAGTAAATTTCTCTTTCCTTTTCTTAGACCAACTTTACCAGTTTGGTTAATGAATTATTCATTTGATAGGTACTGATTGCCTAACTTCTGTGTCCTACATCTGTATGTTCCTGATTGCTGGTTCAGAGGCTATTATAGTAATCCAGGTGAAAGCCTTAGAGAGTGGTGGCTATGCAGACTGAGAGAATGGAATGGCTCTGGGAAATATTTAGGAGGTGAAATGGGCAGGACTTGGATCCTGATTCATGGAGGGGGAGGAAGAGGGTGTCATCAAGGATGACCCTTAGATTTTTTGGTTTGTGTAACAGGTTTAATTGATTCATTCATTCACTTATTCATTCAGCAGATAGGTACTGAGTATGTCTGTGTTAGGACCATTCAAAGCTGCCATTTACTGAAGTAAGGAACACTGCAGGGGGACCCAGTTTGGCTTTAAAGTAGCATAAAGTGGAGTTTAGGAGACAGTTGAACCAACTGATCTAGAACTCAGAAGAGAGCCTGGGCTGGGGCAATAAATGTTTACAAGTGCTAATTAAAGCCACTACTTAAGTATGAGATTGCCTAAGAAGAGAGACTAGATTGGGAATAGTCTATAGCTGATCCTGGTGGTGCCCTGGAATCTAACAGCTAGGGCAAATGGAGAGAAAGAAACCTGCAAGGGAAACAGAGGTGGCTAATCCGAGAAGTGGAAGGAAAACCGGACAGTATTTTATCACAGCCTCCAAAGTGCTGTTGATTCCTTCTCTCTCTCTCTCTCCTATCACTGTTTTTTTTTTCTCCCCCCATCCCTCTCTTTTGGCATATAAACTCCTGTTAATTTAGAGACCATTTTTCTTTGTTGTAGCTATTTAGCATTTGAAAGTGTGGACTCCCAAATGAATTGAGATAGATGTGGCCAAAGAAGGAAAATATTTAAATTTGTTAGTAAAATAAGAGACTCTGTAAAGCAAATTGTTTATATAAAACGATTATTCCATTAAAATAGTATGATACAGCTTATGAGGAGATGATGATGAAATGGATACATCATATATAAAACCATTTCCTCATTTTCTTCAATATTATTTCTACTTTGATCTGTAATTGGTCTTACAGTTATTACTTTCAGATTCTTTCTTAAAATATTTAATATTTGCTTTTCTGAGTCTTGGCACAGATGAAAATCACATGGATCTAGAATTTTTAACCTTTTCCACTTAATTAGTAAAGAATCTATCATGAGTGTGTTTTTGCACAGCATCTTCAGCAAAATAACAAAGAGCTTGGTAAGCTCTGCATTATGTTGCCATGGCAACTGCCTAAGTGTTCTTAGTGTTTTATTTGGGGGGGGGTGTTGTAGTGTGTGCTTTAAATTGGAACTTTGTAACCAGGTTCTTAAAATGTCAGCTATTCATTTTTAGATTTCTAAAGCTATGCCAAAACCAAGAGAAATTAGATTTATGTGAGATTCTTGAAATTCTCCTCTTGTTATGTTTTAACTTCTAGTATATTTAAAAATCATTATAAGTTCATATACATATGTATCTATTCATCCCTGCATAGTTCATATTCTTACCAATTTTTCTTGAAATCATAAAGCAAACCAGTTTCCCTTTTCTAAATCTGAGGTATTTATAACACCAAATGTAAAAATTGTTGACAGTAACTGGCAGGAAGCCAGTGGAACACGGGGCTCCTAAAATAGAAGCACAGAAACCTGGATGGGGGAGCTGTGCACTGTCATCCAAGGTCATGCAAGACATTGCCTGGAAATGGATGTTTAACCCAAAACTGGTCAATGTGTGTACTGTCAGCCTTAATACTCAAAGTTGTGTTTTGCCTGCATGTGGCCCTCTCTGCAATTCATACCACTCCCTGAGTGTATGGGTGGTGATCTGAGAGAGTTGACATCAGCCAGTGTTAACAGAACACTCTGTGTACCTTACCCTATATTAACTCAGTTCTCCACAGTGACTTTGTGAACTAGATCTTATTATCACCTCCATTTTACAGATTGAGAAAGTGAAGCACATAGAAGTTATGCAACTTGCCCAAGGTCAAACAGTTAGCAACTAGAAGGACCAGGATTCAAACCCAGACAGCATAACTCTAGAGCCTATGATCTCCATCACTGGGGAAAGAATAAAGGTATATTTATTATATTTATTTTCTTTAAATAGTTTTAAATATTCAAGATCAACAGAACAGACATATTATGTCTGCATATAGATGTGTCTACAAATCCAGGTCACGTCAGAGGACCAACGTGAGGTCTGTTAATACTAATAACCCATCATTTCTACCCAGTGGTTAGAAAAACAGCTGGTAACACTAGGCGCTTATAGCTGAGTGATGGAGATCATAGGCTCTAGAGTCATGCTATCTGGCTTTGAATCCAGCATATTGTCCCTAACTTAGACATACTTAAGTTTCTTGGGCAAGCATACTTTACTTGACTGATTTGGTAACATGGTGTAGAGGTTGCCTAGCCATCACCAGAACCCTAATATTAGGGTTATTACAGTCCTCTATGATTATATGGTTCCAGAGAGCAACCCATCTTTGCATCCCCTCCTGTCCCCAGAATAGGACCTTAAGTTGAGTGAGTGCTCAGTAAATATTCACTGAAATGCACTGAATCTCACCCTCCATCCAGCCCCCCTATTACTCTCAGGGGCTTTACACAGACCCTGAACGTCTAGAATACTCCCCCAGTGCCCCACTGGTTTTCAGCCACCTTCCCAGTGACTTACTTCCCTATCCTTGAACTTGAACACCTTTTAGTGCCTCCCCTGTTCTGTTTTTTTTCTTATAAGCCCTCTGCCCCCTCCTGTTTCTTTGTTCCCCTACAGCCTTCTGAAAGAAAAAAAAAGGTAAGCACACTAAGTTTTTAGCACTTCTTCTCTTTATTCTGCTCCCACTGCACCTGTGACCAAATGCTGAATGAGAAAGACCAGAGTGACAGGACTTGCCATGCCTGGTGGGCAGGGTGCTCTGGGGCCAGGTGGTGATTCACCATATTTGTGTAAGACCAACATGTTCTCATTTTACACTCCTACCAGTTCTCTGAGAGTTTTAACTAAGCAACAAAGGCCAATCAGTAGTAGGTTAAAAAGATACAAACACACATATCATTAGTGCCTGCTATTCTGTGTAGTTCACCTATTCCAGGAATATGTCTCACTCATTTAAAAATTACCTCTAACAAATGCTTCAAAATATAATACAGAGTTTCTATAAATACTGTGTAATTCAGGATTCTTCCAGCACAGGATATGCGGAAATGTAATGCAAGGTAAATAAGTGTGCTTACTATTTTAGGACCATAAGGTTGCATTTATTCCCTAAGTATCTCTCATAAGAAGTGGTATTTACTGACCACTAAGTGAATGCCCATTGGTGTGAACTTCTGCTGGGGAAGTGTTTCACAAATCAGAGCATGGTCTTCCAAGTTAGAATTAGAGCACTTCTTCAGCTGATGGGTTGGCGGTGACAAAATAGCCATGATTAACTCAACTTCATTTATTTTTCATGATGTAATTTTCAATAATGTGTTCTCCATATACAAGTCACCATCTGGGCCATTCTCCCCACCCCCACCCCCAATTGATTTCATCCAGTCCTCTGTAGCTAATGCTCTGGTCCCTGTGCTGCAGGCACAGAGTATTTCTACTTTACTGGATAGTTCCTGTTATCTTTTCCAAACACCCGGAGTACCTCCAGTCGTTAAAGGTTTAAGGATTAGAGCAGTTGGGAGGCAGTGATCAATGATTAATCAGCTCCTTCCCTCCACAAGGCAGGAGATAATAGGTGATAACAGCTCCTCAGCCCAAGGAAACTGGGATGTGACCTCTTCCCTCACCCTAGAAATTACCAAAACAGACTTGTTCGCTCTTTCATTTTGGCATTTACTTTTTTCTCTCTTTTTCTTTAACCCTCTCTGACTTCTCCTATATATCTTGTCTATTTCTAATTATCTCTTTCTGTGCTCCATTCCCCATTTCTTTTATCTTCCTCTCATTTTTCCCCTCTTTCTCCTTCACCATCCCCTTACCATCCTGTCCAGGGTATTTGTAGCTTTTTTTTTTTTTTAATAAATACAGTAATCAGTCCCAAACACAAGTTGCCTTTATATATGCTAGGACACTGTTTTTCAGATTGTAATTCCAAAACTTAGTGGGTCATGAAATTAATTTACTATAGGTGTACACTATGAAATTAAACAGAACTGAACTGAATACAATATAAAGTACTATATAGCACATAGTACAGGGAAGTCTCATTTCATGAAACTTGTGTTTCTATGCATAACTATAGCACGTGTGTACTGGTTTGCCATGCAAAGTGCATTTCTTACTGTGGGTAACAGCCACACTTTGATTTATATGAATGTACCTTTTTTGGAACCACATGAATTAAAAACTTATCTCTGTTCTTGGTATCTAGACACTTAGTAAATAAATGTTTGTTGAACGGATGAAAGTACATGTGAGTGACTCCTGTTAGGGATAATTAGAAAAGGAGAAGAGGGAATAGAGGAGTTCCCATGATATACCCATAGTAGATAAAATAAAGGCCTTGGAAAAGATCATCCCGTTACTTGCAGTGAATTATGAGCTGGGATAGGCACGTGAGGGAAGAAGGTAGCAGGAAGCTACCACTGAAGGTCAAACTGAAAAAGCCATCAGACAGATTAAGGACCAAGTGAGACAAGTGAATGCTTCTTCATTTGAATATTATCTGCAATAGCATCTCCTTTTTAAAACAAGATAAATTTATTGGAACAAGGTGAACTTGTTAAAATTTTTCGGGAGGGCTATCGTGAAAGGTTTTTTTTTGCATATGTGGAATAATAAATGAAATTCAATTGTAGGTACTCAGGTTACTAATTTAAGGTATCCAAAATGACTATGATTTTAAAAAATTTAGTGTATTACAAAAATATAAAAAATAAAAATTTAGCATATTGCCTGTTTTATTTTGGTGAGTATGAAGCATTCCATTTATGGGAGCTTTCACAGGTTCACATGAAATGTTAACTATCCCCTTAATACAGGTGTGTGGTCTTGAGCCTCTGTCCTATGCACCACTTTTGGAGACTCATAAGTAATTGTGTGTGTCTAATACAAGAGGATGGTCAGTGAAGAGGCGAGAGACACAGACAAGCAGAAACAGATCAGGAAGAGATGCTGAGTAAGAGAGTATAGCCCTTATTCTAAAAGGTGTGTTTTAATCAGGGGAGTGATAGGCTTATATTTGCATTTTAGAAAGGTCATTCTGGAAATAGCATGGCAAATGGATTAGAGACAGGGCAATAAACAACATATCTGTTGGAAACATCAGAACAAGTAAATGATTAGAATCAGCTATTGGCAGTTGAAATAGAGAAAGGGGATTATTTTATAAAGTCAGAATATGTAAGGCTTCTCAAAACTTGGTAATGGATTGGTGTGTGAGAGGCCAAGGGTTTTATAGCTTGGTTAACTAGCTGTATCAGTGAGTTACCAGGATAGCAAAGATACAATAGATGCAAGTTTGGGGGCTCGGGTAGTGAGTTTCAGGCAATAATAGGACATCCAAGATGATGTGTCTAGGGGCTCAAGAGGTTTTAGATTAGAGAGATTTTATAAGTTAGGTTTTTTCCTGCTCTTGATTTAAAAAGCAAATAAATTTCTTAACTTTCTCTAAAGGTGTCCAAGTTACATAGATTATTATATATGCCTTTTAAATTTTCTAGGAATCCATGTCAGATTACAGGAAAAAAAATCGTTCAATTGCCAATAGAGATGAAGAATTTATTATGCTTTTAAAATATATTTTTATTACACAAAACACTTATTTTTTACATAAGCAAGCAGGTTAATTCTGGAAAAGCAGATTGGGATATCTGATATGGCCATGTGAGGGGTAGTACTCATTGGTTTTGATAGCTCTGTATACAATAACTACATTTTGTAATGGTTTAGCTTTTTGTTACTTTGTTAGTTTACCAAATTATCATCAATTTTGTGCGTAGAAGGTGGGTGGGATGATTTGGGGCAGATGGAGTGATTATCAAGCCGTGTGCTATGTCACCGTGGCTTTCCTGACAACCATTCCTTTTGTACAATGGAGATGAGTGTCAAGGTATGATATATTTATACTCCTTGTCTTCTCTGAGCATATGCTGGAAGTCTTTCAATAAGTTTTTGGCTGACATACAAGAAACACATTTCAATTTTGTATTTAAATATAGCTGTACTGTCCTAGGTGTCATTCAGAACCCACTGGGGTTTTCACACATGATTTTAAAAAGTACAGATCCCATTAAGTCCTAATTGTGTTTAAAACTCACCAATAGGTCTTTTAGTATTATATAGGTAATTTTCCATGTTAGATATTTTAATAGTATTAATTATTTTCCTTATGGTCTTATGAAGACATTTGAGAAATAAAACCCTGGAAATCATTTGTATTATATTTTCATAATTAAAGATATGTTCACATTTTATAAATCTTTCTGACATTCCTTCCAATTATATAGGAATAGCAAGTTCTTGATAAATGGAACCCACTATGTGTGGTATTTTTAATCTAAAACTAATCTAAAAAGACTATGAGTTACTTGAGGGCAGGGCTCATCTCTCTTTTTATACTCAGTCTCTGGCATGATACTGGGTACACAATAAGCTTTAAATAAATTATGAATGAGTAATATTTGGAATTCAATAGTTTTACCTCTTTTAGGAATATTATGCAATAATTATATGTGATGCAGAAATGCCAGGGTTAACAAGTTGAAACAAATGGAAAGAAAAATGATAAATATTTGTTAAGTTTTTATTTTACAATGGTTTATTTTAGATGTGGCAACTCAGAGTTCTTGGCAGGCATCTCTTGATTTTCTCAAATGATAAACTGTTGCTGTCTTTATTGGCTAACTTACACTTTGTGTTAGTGGGACAGGCTAAAATGGACCATGATTTTCTGATTTTCGATTCCCTGCTGCTACCAAATTTCTGAAGCTCTTAATGAGAAAATGTCCCCTTATATGTAAACAGCTCTCAAAATCCCTTGGTCAGCATGCCTAGAATAGAACCATGATTTCCTGATTTGCATTGCCTGTTGTTTCCAAATACATGAAGCTCTGAAAGAAGATTTGCTTTGTTTTTATATTTAACTTATTCTTAGAATCCTATGATTAAAAAAAATTATTGTGGTTTGATCTTAGTTGGAAAGAGTGGAAGTTTTTATATTCTTAAAAAATCTTTCTTCTCTAACCCACTTTCCATGAACTTGTAAAAACACTCTATAAGATGGTTTACATCCATTACCTAAAGGGTCACAGTTTCTATTTTGTATGTGTGATGTCACCAAAATATTAATTAAACCTCAAAATGTCTGCATAAAATTTATCCTGTCCTTATCCAGAAGAAAAAATGGATTGAGATGATCTTCACTTTCTTAATTATTTTTTTACTCTTTATAATTATGTTATTAATAAAATTTATTACTTAATGTCAAAATCAATTCATACTTTTTAAGCATTGTACATCAGAGAAATAAAGCTCTCTGGGGCTGATTCAAAAGATAGATAGTTAAATCGATAGCTCCTTTATCATTTGGCTTGAAAATAGAAAAGTAAATTAACAGAGTTAATGTGCTTATATGTATTTATTTTTGATAATAGTATAGAGCTAGGAAAAATATTCTGATAATCTCAGAAGCATCAGTAAGTGATTAGCAGATACAAAAAGAGCAAAAATGCAATTTTAGCAACTGTAAGTAAAATTATATTTGAAACTTCTTAGACCAGTAACTTTGTCTTACATACTCTCTTCTGTTCATTATTATTCACATAGGCCCACAGACTTTGCTTTTACTTGTTTGGACAGTTTTAGCAAAGTAGGTGTTACTCTTCTTAGACTTCGTCATGCTGTAACAGAATTAGTTACTGCTTTGTTTATAAATCATGTAGGTGATATAATTAAATTTAGTTTATTGTTTATTAAGTTTAAGTTTATCATTTCCTTTTAGCCTTTTTGTATTAGCATCTGGAACCTTGAGTATATTTCCCAACAGTCTCATGATGAGAAAATGAATTGGCCTGTCTATATGACTTCTAGAGATACGAAGGCGCAGTCAGACTTGTGGGAAGAGGTGTCAGATGGTATTCTTAGAATGTCCCATAGGGTACGCATACATGTGCACATGTTGGTGTATGTGTAGTGTATTAGGACCATAAAATTTGAAAACTGAAAGATATTTAAAGATCATAAGATTCCAACCTCTGATTTTGTAAGAAAAGAAGGCCTGGAGAGAGGGTCAGTAGTTCATTCAGAGTTATAAAACTTTTAAGTGATAAAACTGGGACTCAAATTCATTTCTTTGGAACTCAAACTCAAAGTCCAATAACATGATCTCCTGAGCTAGGCAGCTGGAATTTACCCGACCCATGCACTTGTAGTGTGCAGCTAAGAGTGGGGGAGCTCACACAGGAAGCATGGATAGTAGCAAATATCCGTGATGTGATAGCAAATGACGAGCAGCTTATTACCAAAGGAAGAAAAGGAAAAGATACAAAGCATACAGCACCAGTCCTCAAAATGTGGTCTGCGGACCACTGGGGGTTCCAAGACCCTTTCAGAGGGTCTGTGATATCAAGGCAGAGGCACAAAACTGTATTGGTGATTGTTATTTTCTTCACTGTTACACATTCACAGCAACAAAAAAAAGAAAAAGAGAGAGAGAAGAAAATGCCAGCTATATATGCTTAATTAAATCTTGACAAAGCAGTAATTATTATCAACCCTTGAATGCATGTCTTTTTAGTATTCTTTTCCAAAAAATGGGAAATATACATAAAGCACTTCTGTTTCATATGAAAGTACCGTGGTTGTCCTGAGGGAAAGGACTAGTGTGATTATCTAAGTTGTGAGCTGAACTCACCACTTCCTTCATGGAACATCAGTTGAAATAATGACTGACAGACAAACTATGGTTCTTTGGGCTTGGGTATTTGGCAGGTACTTTCTCAAAAAATAAAGCAAAACTGTCACTTCAAGGAAAACAATTGACAGTATTTATTACCAATGATAAAATGAGATCTTTCAAGTGAAAATCAGAATTTTGGAAAACTTGTATCTACCACCATAAGCAATACTTAAAAGATTCTTTTATGAGATCAGTGCTTATCTTAACAAATGTGATTTTTTGATATTGCATAATGAAATATGCTACCATTTAGAAAATCTTCATAACTTGGTGAACAAATGTTTTCCAAATGACCAACGCATGTTATTAAAAAATCATGCATGGGTTAAAAAAAATCCATTTCAAGTGTAAGAGACATCAGTGGATTTTAAGACGAGAGTATGAAAAGTTCACTGATATGATTTCAGTTCTACATTGTAACTAACCTTTAAGAAACTTGTCAAATTTTGTTATAATATTGAAGAAAAATATCCACAACTATTTGGAATGCTATTAAAATACTCCTTTCTTTTCCAACTATATATCTCTGTGAAGCCATATTTTTCTCATATATTAATACTTTAACCAAAACAACATACCATGACAGATTCAGCAGAGGCGATTTGAGATTCTAGTTGTCTCCTATTCAGCCAGATTTAGAAAAGATTTGCCAATATGTAAAGCTTTGCTTCTTTTGCCACTAATTGGAAAATACAGTTTTTTATTAAAATGTGATTTATGTTAACATTTATTAGATTTATTTATTGTTTAGTAAATATATTTAAAATTTCTGTTTTAATTTCTCATATGGTAGATATCAGTAGATATAACCCATATAAACCAAAGCTTATGGGTCTTAGTAATGTTTTTAAGAGTGTAAAGGGATCTTCAGATTAAAAAGTTTGAGAACTTGGCAGCATAGAGTATTTGACCATTAATGTCAGCAGGCAGCAATGGGGCAACAAAGGGCATTATTACATTACAGCCTTGCTTGGAATTTGCCAGCAAAATGGTATCCCTGACTGGTTGAAGAAATATTTATTTTCCATGGCTTATTATTGTTTAAACGATTAAGGAAGCACATGTTCTCTTTTTAAGGGTTTCTATCAAATAATGATCTGAACCTCTTACAATGCTTTCAGTTCCAAATAATAGAATATCCAACTCAATTAGTTTAAACAATAAGATAATTTATTATCTTACTTCATTGAAAGTTTGAAGATAGGGCAGCCTTCAGAGTTGGTTGAATCAGGAGCTTCATGTTTGTGATCATGAAGTGCCCAGGTTTCTTCCATCTCTCTGTCCTCTCATCCCCAGTGTGGCCTCCTCCTCAGACCAGAGGCGAGGGCTGCGGCAGTTCCAGACGCAGCGGTGCCTGGGGGTGAATGGGAATGCTTTCTCTGTGTCTCCTCTTTAGGAGCAAGGAGTCCCAAAACCTGCTTAGCAGACTTCTGCTCATCCCCTATGGCCAAGATTGAGTCACATGCCGACCGGAAGTGTGTTATTGCCGCTGGGCCATGGGCTTACTGTGATTGGCTTAGAGTAATCATTTGGGTTACGTGGATATTGGAAAGTCAAACACAATGACTTAGTTATTAAAAACAAAACAAAAAATTCTTTGTACTTATCCAGTTAACTGGAAACTCACTTGCACAGGTGCCCAGTAAGAGAGAGAGCATGAATCTGTGGAAAGAATTCAAGGCCTGAGAATCAAGAGCCCTGATATCTGGTCCTGTGTCTGGCACCAATGAGCTCTGAGTCCTTGCCTGTCTGGGTCGTGGCTCCCTTATCTGTAAAATAGTCTAGTGCTTGGATAGGAGCACTAGTTCTGCAGTCCTGTGGTTCATTGGGTCATTTATTCACTCTTTATTCACTCACAACAGACTAAGCATTCAATAAATAAATAATATTGCAATGCTTAGTCTATTCTGTAAGTCACAGCAAAGGATACAAATTGGCACTCAAATGCTGCCTGTTTAACTACAACAGACGTGCTTCCTCCTGCACTACACACATGTTGAAAGCCCACAGGGCTGTAAGATGTAAACTGAGCACTGGTAGAATGCTCACGGAATAAATCATTTCATGCCCTCAGCAAAGGCCCTTTGTCACAAAACTCATTAGCAGTTACAGCGTAAGAGTTTTCTCTCATTGTGTTAAATGTAAATTTACTCAGAAATGAAAACATAGGAAAATATGTACTGAAAAAGACGAGTCTTTGTTTCAGGAAAGACGCTTGTGGGCCTGGCTGGCTGTGGTGGTTCCAGCGTGCTTGGTGTGGGAAAGGCTGTGACATGGAGAAGCAGACTGCTAGCGCACCGAAGATAGCTGTGGGAAATGAGACCAGATTTTCTGAATATCCAAGGACACTCTTATGTCATAGTTTCCAGATAACATACTTAGAAAGGTTTTATTTTTTTAAATCAGACTGCTAAAATTTTGCAGACCATCCTCAGGTGCAGTGTTGGTTAATTTTTCATGTCACGTGAAGTGTTGTGATAGCTGGGAGTATTTATCTCAGAGAAGAGAATTAGGAGTCATGTGATCATTCTCTCAAGTAGTATTTGAAGCACTGTCAGGTGAAATAGGGCTTTTTGAGTTGCTTTAGGGACCAATAAGAGGAACATGTAGGGAGGAAGATTTAGGGTTGCTTAAAAGAAAATCTTTCTAACAGTTTGAGCTATCGGCAGTGACATGTCAGTATCCCACTGTTGAAAGTCATGAGTTCTTCCATTACTGAGAGTACTTAGGCAGAGGCTGCATGACCTTCTACCAGCAATGTTGTGGAGAGTTTCTTCATTTGGCCTGATATTAGACAAGGTGATTTGGAATAAAGGTCATTTCTCAGATCCTATGATTACTATCACAGCCAGGAGTCATCGAATAGCTGGAATCATTAACAGCTTGAAACAGAAATAAGCAATTCACTTATTCACCAAATATCTAAGCACCTGCTATATATCAGGCACTGTTGTGGACACTGGGAATACAATAAAGAACAAGGCTGACAAGGTCTCCCAGGGCACTCCTGTTCTAGGGTGGGCAGACAGGCACTGACCTAATAAACACATAAATACAACCATTTCATATTAGGATAAATGCCCTGAAGAACACAAACCAGGGGAATGGGAGAAAGTGGTTTGGGTGGTAAGGGTCAGGAGTTGTTTTAGATTAGCTTTTTAGGGAAGGTCTCTCTGAGGAGTTAATGTCTGGGCTGAGACCTGAATGAGAAGGAGGAGCTGCCATGGGAAGACTGGGGAAGAATGTTCAAAGCAGAGACGCATGGCGGGAACAAACTTGGCATGTTGAAGAAGCAAGCAGAAGGCTGGGCGAGAGGCACAGAGGAATGTGCTGTGGCATGCGTGGAGTGAGGCACAGGAGCTTAGCTGTCACTTGGAAGCCATCCAGTGGGAAGCTGCTGGAGGGTTTTCAGTAAAGAGTGGCATTCTTTCAAAACCATTCCTTCAAAAAATGTTGCTGTGAAGGAGTGCAGAGAAAGAGGTCCGTATCTGGAGGGGATTATGAACTCAAGGAAGGGATCATTTCTAAGGTAGGAGTTCCTGCAGCACATTCTCTGTATGCTCACGGCAAGGAGTCTGCAGAGAGACAGTTGCTAAGGACACTGGACAAAGTGAGTAATTGCAGGGAGATCCTCAAAAGGGCACTGTGAATTTTTTTGCATTTTTATTGAAATCCAGAATTTCATTATCTTTGATGTTGATTAGTTTGTTGCAATTTTCTTGTATTAAATGGAACCATATGATATTACCAATATTCACACATTTTTTTTACCTACCGAAACAGCTGTTTCATATAATTCAAACTTATGGTTTAATTTAGACAATTTAAAATTTCTGTCACTGGTCTTTTTAATTTATATGCATTTTTAATTTGGAAATAGCCTCAAACTTATCTAAAAGTTACAATTATAGAGCAGAGAACATCCCTCTTCACCAGATCATTTGAGAATATGTTTCAGACCTGATATCCTTTCTCTTCCTACCACTTTTGTGGTTATTTATTATAAATATGAATGTTCTACAAAATCACAATACAATAGCAAAATCAGGAAATTAACATCAGTACATTGCAACCATCTAATCCTCAGAACCCATTCAAGTTTTTGTCATTTTTTCCAAAAATGTCTTTAATTGCAAAAGGATCCAGTCCAATGTCTCCTGTTGCATTTAGCTGTCGTTTCTCTCTAGTCTCTTTCATTCTGGAATAGTTCCCTACTCTTCCTTGATTTTCATGATCTTGACACTTTGAAGAATGCAGACCAATTATGTTGTAGAATGGCCATTGATTTGGGTTTGTCATGATTACCTTCAGGTTGTGAATTGGGATATGACAGTGTGGGAGCCAACCCTCAAATTGGCCCCACCTCCTGTTACTCATACCCTGATGTAATCTCCTCCCACACTGTACCAGAGCTGATCTTTGTGACCATGAGCATGCAGCAAAAATGATAGGTTATAAAAGTGATCTGTTGGATCACTTGCTTTGGGGAGCAAGCTTCCACAAGGAACTTAAGCATCTAGCCAATAGCCAGTGAGAAATTGAGGCCTGTCAACCAAGTGGGTGAGCTTAGCAGTAGATTTTTCAGCTCCATTTTAGCCCTGAGTTGATGATAGCTATAGCTGACAGCTTAACTACAACCTGTTAGAGACCTTGAACCAGAACCACCAAACTAAGCCACTCCCAGATTCCTGGACCCCAGAAAATGTGACATAATAAAGGTTTGTGGTTGTAAGGTATATAACGTATACAGGCAGGACTATCACAGAGTAGTGGTGAGTTCTTTTCATTGCACCATATAGGTGGCACAATTTCACTTTATCCCATTACTGATGATGTGTGTTTCAATCCCTGAGTAAAGTGGTATCTTCTGTGCTTTTCTACTGTGAAGTTGTTCTTTTCTTTTTAATTAATGACTATTTTATGGAAGTTACTTTGAAACTATGTAAAAATCTTTTCTTCATCAAACTTTCAAATTTTTTATTGATTTTTCTCAATATGAGATCTTGGTTTCCCATTTATTCAGTGGGATTTAATCTGTTACTGACATTATTTATTTTGTAGCTCAAATTGTCCCGGATTTCACCAGAGTCCCTTCACCCTGGCTCTTGTGTCCTTTGAACATGTCCTCATCATTCTTTGAGCACTTCCTTAATTTCTGGCACAAGATGTTCTAGGCTCATCATGTTCTTTGCCTAGCCCAGCCTTGAAATCAGTTATTTCTCCAAGGATCCTGGTCCTTTTTAATGGATACTGGTATTAAGGCCAAGATCTGGGTACTAGGCATATCTGTTGCCATTGGAGGGTCAGTGCTCCTAGGCCCAGTCAAAAAACACACGCACATTTACATATACATATAGATATATGTGTAAATGTATATATACAAGCATATATATACACACATATATCTATTTATTATATAATTTAAATCTATATATTTAATATTAATATATATTATAAATATAAATAAAATACAGCTAAATATGTCTTTGAATCCATAGTTTCATTCTGATACCTCTAACTGTAGGGTATCCAGGGTTCATTCTATGCTTCTCTCTTTCCATATTAGTAACTGCCATCTACAACAGTGAGAAACTTGGCTCTCATTATCCTTATTATATTTATTTGATGAATCTCCCTGTATGTAACCAATCTCTCATCCCCTCTGCATCCACCCCTTTCCCCACGTGGACGCCTTCCATTCAGGCTCTGATTCCCATTGTGGAGACAGCCACCTGCAGGGGTGCCCTCTTCATCCCCGAGGCCCAGGCCACCCCACCATGTGGAGTCCCATGCCTGCCTCTCCCTGTGCAGGCTCTGACACACCTCTTCTGGCTGCCCTTACACACAGAGCCCGCCTTCCCCATTCAGGCTTTAACTCCCCACACTGAGTCTGTCCTCTGTAGGGATCCCTGGCGTGTACAAGAACTCTATACTCTCATAGTAATTCTATAAATCTAAAGTGGTTCTAAGATAAAAAGTTTATTAGGAAAAAAGGTGGCAGCTACAAGAGGTGTAACGATGTGACATGACAAACTCAGTGGTAGCTCTTTATAAATAAGCGGGAAATGGCGGGAGTTATCAGGACAGGCATGAAGAATACTAGCCGAGTTATCATCCCTACCACGTGGGAGATGAGACACGTGGCCATTACTGCCACCCATTGGTTTGTGTTTCCATGAGTGCCATACCACTGCTGCTCTGTTCCAGGAAATGTGAGGACAGAAGGGACCGATTGCTGCCACAGGTCACTGTGTGAGTGTCTGATGGAATACCAGTTGCCCCGAGGAAGTGTCTGGCCCTGCATGCAGGCAGGGAGGAAGGATGACTCTGGGAGGAGCAGTTCCATTCTTTGCCCTTTGAGGACAGCTGCAGTGTGCTTGATGTGCCACCTGCTCTGACTTGGCAGAAGAGCCCTCTCAGAACAGACCCAGTACTGTGCAGGGTAACCTGTCCCTGTGGCCTGTGGCTCCAAGCCAAGCATGTGCTCGTTAAGCAACGGTTGGAATGTTGGAGTAAGAACCTATAGACAATGCAGCCAAGTGTTGTTGGCTGTTCCTCGGTGTTTGTGATAACAAACACAGCTGAAACAGAGAAAAACTGCTTTGCTTTCTATACCAAGGCTGACGGTATGACGGTATGTCCTACAGATGGGAGGGAAACCATACCGCTTATAAACTGCATCCTAAATTAGAAGCATTTTACCTGTTTTAAGTCAGAAAATCATCATGCTTTATTTCTCTAAAAGCAAAAGTTCTTTTAAAATTACAAATGCCATTTTACTTTCTAGTTCTCAGAGAATATGTAAAAATAATGTCATTGTACCAATAAAAAATATTAATGGCTGTGGCTAAAACATAAAATGTGCCACCGTTGCCTCTCGCGTATGTGCCTGTGGCAGACGGTGCATTCTCTCTCAGCAGGGAGCAAACCTACATGTGCTCAGCAGCTGGAAGCGTCCCCTCCCTGCCAGAAACATCTGGGAACAGGAGTCACCTGGGAGCCTGCGCGCCGGCTCCTGGTTGAAGTGAGAGAGCTGGAGCTGGAGGTGCTTTGCTGTTGTCTGGCTGTGCTGTTCAGGGTTCAGTTACGGAGAGCGTGATCTGCTCGAGGTAGATTAAACAGAAAGAGATTTATCATGGGGTTTTATGGTGGCTTTCAGAATCATTGGAGGGCTGAGGAAACAGACTGTAATCCAGGCTTCCAGGAATGACTCCCAGAACCGTATGGCAAACCATCAGAGTAGCTGCTGCATCTGCCTTCACTGGGAAGCTGTCCCAGCAGCTGTTGGCTGCAAAACCAGCTGCCTCAGCTGTATAGTAGTCCCCCTTATCTGTGGGTTTAGTTACCTGAGATACAGAGCAATAGGACATTTTGAGAGAGAAAGAGATCACATTTACTTGACTTTTATTACAGTATATCATGGTAATTGTTCCATTTTTTATTAGTTATTGTTAATCTCTTATGGTACCTAATTTATAAATTGAACTTTATGTACATAGAAAAAACATAATGTATATAAGGTTTGGTACTATCCATGCTTTCCAGCATCCACTGGGGATGTTGGGATGTATCCCCCATGGAGAAAGGGGGACTGCTGTATTCAAAAACCCACCACTGCAATGGCCAACTCAAGAACATTTCCTTTGTCACAGTCTGCAAAACAACTACCCTGTACAGCCTGCTTCTTTCCGCATTACTCGGTTCCAGATCAAAGCATCATGTGAGTGCAAGTGGTAGGTAGAAGACAAATCATATTTAGAACCCAAATTGCAAGGGAGTCTGGGGTATTAGTTTTTGCTTTTCCACCTCTGCACACTAGAAGGGGAGTGCACCGAGGAATCTAATCTGCGCTCTGTGTTGCAGTCTGCCCTCTAGCTACCTAGCTATCCAGGCATACTCTTCTTGCTATAGGTGGAACCCACTCCCTCCCCTGCAAGTTACTGCATCCCACTCAGAGTCTAGGATCTTGGAGTATGTGCAGCTCTTTTCATCAGGTTCAGATGCAGCTTCTTGTAACGTAGTGACCTATAAACAGGCTACCTATCTGCTTCCGATATGCAATGGCTACAAAGGAAAAAAAAAAAACTGCCACTCAGAAAGGAAGAAGAGGGGAAACGTCTAATTGCTGTTTATCCTGAGCACTGATCCAATCCCACTAGGCAAGATTGGAGAAGGCACCCTGCTCAGGTAATGGGGCAAGGTCCTTAGGTAGCCATCCAGAAAGATTCCCTTGTGCATGAAGCACGAAGCCCAAATCTAACCATCTTCTATGAGCTGCAATAAAAGGATAGCTGATACAGTCATTTTTTAAGTTTCTCTGACTTTACTTGTACTTCCACTACTCTATAGGCAATACCTGATTAGCCACATGCAGATAAATGGCAAGATTAAGAGCTCTACTACCTCAGCCCTGCCAGATTTCTCATCGCTAGGATAGCTGCCCCATCAGCTGTCTGAGAGGGGAGCAGGAGTGGGAGGGGAGCTGGGAAAGAGCATCTCTGCGAGCAGCCCTGGGTAAGGAGAGGCGGGGTGGCCGTGCCGCCCTCAGGGGCAAGGAAAATGGAGCCATGCAGGTGACAGTATATCAAATTTAGGGCTCAGTTTTGGAGATGGGTGCAAAATATACTTTTAAAGGTAGATATACCTCTTTGAGGTATCTCCAAAGTACTTTCCACAGGGGTTGTACTAGTTTGCAGTCCCACCCAGTGAGTATTACTACCATGTGAGCACCTTAGTGTTGATCAATTAGTACCAGTTTGATGGTGAGTATATGTGGTGCATGTTTTTCCATCCTTGTGATACCTCACTTCGAAGTATGGACTCAATCACTATCCAGGATAATGTAAGAGGTGCTAGATCACCATTGTTTTTTGTAGTTGAGTAGTATTCCATGATATACATATACCACATTTTATTAATCCAGTCACGTATTGATGGGCATTTGGGCTGTTTCCATATCTTTGCAATTGTAAATTGTGCTGCTATAAACATTCGAGTGCGGATGTCTTTATTATAGAATGTCTTTTTTCCTTGGGATGGATGCCTAGTAGTGGAGATGGGGCACACTATATGTGGGAAGGACACACTGTGGCCCTGGCTTGAGTGAGGCAAATGCATTTCATGTAACCAAAATGTTTGTACCCCCATAATATTCTGAATAAAAAAAAATGTAGATATACCTAGCGGTTCTGGAAGAAGATAAGAAGATAGCAGCAGCAGCATTTTTTAAATCTCTCTAAATCCTCACACAAAAACAGAATAACCAGGTAGCAAAACCAAATACCCATAGGCAATACGTACCTCAAATTCTGTAATCAGATGTCCCCACAAACCCCAAAATATTAGCAGGTGGTAGAACTAAACCACCAACAGCCACAAGACCTGCATTTTAGTGTTTGTGCAAGAGGAAGAAGCGGGAAGGGAACAGTGGTGTGTCTGGCAGGCCTGAGAACAGGAGAAGCTCAGACCGCTAACAGGTATCACTAGAAATCGCAGTGGGCTGATGTGAGCACAGCAGCTGGAACTGGGAGCTCTTTCACCTGATGCAACCAGGGGAGTGCCAGGAGCTCCTGGTGAGTTCCGAAAGGGGCTGAGCTGTCTGAGCAACACGAATTCTTGAAACTGAATAGCCAGAGCTCTTTTTGTGGACAGCGGACCCATTCTGAGGAGAAATTCCTGAAAGTGGAGCCAAAATTGAGCAGGATAGTAACAATGGAGATGAAGGCAATTTCAGATAGAAGTGGGGAAAGGGAACGGAGAAGAAATCTCAGAAAGCAAGCTGCCATGGTTCTGAACACTTCACTAAAACAACCCAAGAGGGGGTTTCCTGAACTACATCTCCTTCTAAAGGTTCTGGAAAACTAATTTTGCATAACGAACAACAGAAAAGTATCAATGGCCAATCCTGTATAACATTATAAAGAACAAGCAGAATAACGTCCCTACAGATGCTGAAAGCATGCCAGAAAAGTCAATGGAAGAGGTGAAAACTGAACCATTACAAAATGAGCTAAAATGCAAAAATTCAAAAACAATGCAGACAGACATCAAAGGGATTTAAGACCAAGTGTCAAGTTATCATTGGACAGTCCCAGTGAATTACTGGATGTAGGCATTGGGCCTCAGTGGCTGTTCCCGTGGAGAAAGATAAACAGCCAGACGTGCTGGCCCTCCTGGCGAAACAGCACACCCACCTGCGGTCTTGCCAAAGCAGTAGAAGCAGAGTCTCACCAAGCCTCTGGATCCAACTGCTGACCACAGGAAATATAAAGGACAGAGAAACATTTTTAACTGCATCTTGAATATGTGGGCAGCAAAATCCAGACTGAGGGTGACTCTACAACCTAGATTCTATAATAGACCAATTGTAAGGAAAAGAAAAGAGAGAGAATCTATAGATTAAAAGGCATATCACACTTTTTAAGTGAGCAAGACTATAGAATCTAGGGATGCACATTTGAATGAAAACATCTTTTTTTAGAAGTGCAAAGAAGGGATTACTATAGAAGTTAGGATAATGGCTACTTAGGAGAGGAGGGAGGGGGTTGTGTTTGGGATGAGGCACCTGGAAGGGGTTTCTGGGTTGGCTGTCAGAATTTCTGTTTCTTGACGTGGGTAATATTTACCTTATAATAATTCTGTGTGTTTGTGGTTTCTCTTGTATCTGTGTTTTATTTTATAATAAAAACATAAAAAGTATTGATGTAAAGCACAGTAGTTTTTCCATGATACATATTGGATAAGTGTTGTTAGTTTTATATATTTAATTAATATACACATATGACAGTGATGTAATAGCATTTCAACTGAAAACTTTAACAACCATGTAGCAGGCTCTAAGGCTCTTTTATGTGTTGCATTGATTCTTTCTATATAACAGTATAAAATAAAAGCAGTCACATTTTAAGGGCAAGATGTTCTAACTCTAAGTAATAGTAAATGTTACAATATGTTATCTAGATTTATTGGATCCACAATCTCATATGCTCATCAACTATACTTTTCCAAAATCTGCATAATAGAATGGATATTGTAAAACTACACATGGACTCATTTGACATTACTTGGTGGGGATGGTTGAAATATATATATAGCCCTTTCCTTAGCATTGTGTTTAAAGAATATATACATATATGTATTAGTGGATATAAAGCATAAATATTATATATAAATATCATATCTACATACAAAGCATGTATGTGTGTGTACATTCATAAACACTGTTCTTTTATCTTGTAAATCTAATTACAAATGAGGCTACAAAAGAGTTTAGCAACCGTAGACATTACAAATGCATAAATTTCTTTGAGATCTAGTAAGGTCATTGCATACTTCGTGCTATAAATAGTTTTTCCACATCATTGTTGTTACTTAAGGTTAGGCATAAAATCCTCAACTTTTGCCAGACCGTTTTGTGGTGCCCTTCTTGTTGGTCTCTCATTGACATGGCTTCCTGCCATGTTGAAGGCAGATAAGTGTTTGAGAAGCACACACAATAAGTGTTTTGCTGTCCTCATGCTCTGTCCATAACTAAAATGTCGCCTCCTCCTCTCCTATCAAAATCTTTAAAGACCTAGTCTCTTGTAAGAAGCTGAGATTCCTTATTACTGAGCCTTTGAAGGGCCTTATTTACAGACAGGCCAACTGGCTCACCTGCTCACCTCTAGTTCAGTGTTATGTTAATGCAATTTGATGTAGAGTTTCCAGCCATCTCAGGACGTGTCCGAGTTCTAGATAAAGGCAAAGTATAGCAGGCTACCTTGACTGTTTCCTGGGAGAGTAAAAAAGACCCACATTTAATTGACAATAGAGCCCTTTTGTGGGGGGTGGGATTTACCGTATTGTCTTGTATGTCACTGCACCTCCTGGTGTCCAGTGAAATGTTGACATTCCCAAGTACAGACCCAGTTGGGTCTGAGATCCAATTCTGCTTCTAATTGCAGGGAATCTCCCCCAGCTCTGGGGATCCCAGCTAACCAGACAGCTGGGAATCCAGGATGCCTTTCTGATTCCTCTGACAAGATGCCCAAGAGCAAGGCTGAGGTCCCAGCCCAGCAGAATAGATTCTCCAGTTTCTCTTTCTCTGCGTTATCTTGAGTACCCTGTTGTGGAAAAGCACCGCCACCACACAGGGCCAGCCCTGAGCCAAGCGGCAGAGCATGTTGTCATCGTGCGCCCAGCCCCTCACCATGTCTTGTTAGTTTACCATCCTCCCCATCAGTGGCCTCTTCTTGACCCTCCTGGGCATGCACGCACGTGGGCATGCACATTCTACAGACATTCTGCGTCACACCTGACTTGCCGGTTGACTCATCCCTTGAGAGCCTACCCCCGGCAAGGATGTCAGACGCAAAGCTGCATTTTGACAAGGCCTTTCTAGAGTCATTGTCTTCTCCCAGGAATGGATGGAAGTTTCAAGACTATGGCAGACTGAGTAGAGTGGGAATGGAGTGATATTTTTGAATAGAGAGATTCTTAGGTGCTTTTCAAATCACTCCAGAAAGAAAGGAAGCTGCATATTATAGATCTACGATCCCTCATCCAAAATCCTGAGGCCAGGTGAGTTAGGGAAGTCAGAACTGGCTGTTAGCATAGGAAGATGGCACATACATCTTAGAATAACATCCCGAGCATGATCTGAGGCCACGTACGATAGTTAGACACACTAATGTTCACATGAAGTAGGATGATTGTCATTCATTAGGATGTGCCACAGAATGAGTTTCGATTGTATCAGATTTTGCTGGGGAAGTAACTTTTGGTTGTTAAGGCTTTTAGGATTTCAGAATTTCAGGTAAGGAATTGTGCACCTGTCATTGTTAACCATAGTTCCCATTTGCTGAGCACTTAGAGCAGTGCAGGCACTATGCTGAGTGCTTTACACGTGAATTCATTTACTCCTCTCAATAGCCTTGTGGTAGGAGTTATTAGTAGTCCCCTCCTTCACTTATTTCTACTAAATGTGCCTTTAAAAGCCTTTCAGTGCCTACCATGTGCCAAGGTAAGGGAGCAAAGACTGTACAGCCCCCAGCTCAGGTGCTGACAGTCACATGAGGGAGACAGAGGAGGGTGCTCGGGGCTGTGGGGACGCCAGGACTGTGGGGACAGCGAGGCTTCCCAGGCAGGCTCTGGCCCAGCTCCGCCCTGCAGGCAGAGGAGGACACCACCATGGAGACGCCAGCCACTGGGGAGGTCTTCCAGCTGCTTGTTAATAGCCAGCGTTCTGGAGGCTAGTGGCTCTCAAACGCTTCTGAGACCGTAGCTCCTTATGCCCCTTCCTTTATTTTCATTAACGCAGCCCTCTTCTTTCATCTTTTGTAGAACACCCATCTCGGCTTTCTCGCAAGACGATATTTATGAGGTCCAGCCCCCAAGAGTGGACAGGAAATCCACAGAGATCTTCCAAGCGCACATCCAGGCCAGTCAGGGTATCATGCAGCCCCTGGGAAAGGAGGACGCCTCCATGTACCGAGAGCACATCAGGAACCGCTACCTGTGAGAAGAGCGCAGGCTCACCTGGCCGCGGGGGGACCGAGAAGGACACGTTTCATTAGATTAGACTGCTATGTCTCATCTTAAAAAGTCATTTCCCAAAAGTCCCTGGCATCGGAAGCTATTCCCTCTTTGTAACTGCTAAATTCCAAATGGTAGGTAATAAAGGAATGACTGAATATTTTGCTGTCATCGCCTTTACTTGATTTTAGACATACTTTGTTCATAAGTGTAGTCAATGTAGTATCACATAATCACACTAACAGATTAATTTGACAGGTGTTTATTGAGTACCTGCTGTGTACCAGGCAGTACGGCAAGGTCTAGGAATATCCCAGTAAGCAAAATAGGTCAAAAAATTCCTCTCTTGCGAGGAAAGGAGGCAAAGTATTTTTTATAGCCTTAGCCATGAAGGCAAAGTATTTTTCTTTATAGTTAACGTTTTTAAATTTATTCTGAGGTTTTTATGTTAACTTTATATTTTGATCAAAAATGTCATTGCCTGGAAAGCCCTTGTTCTTAGAAAATAAATGCTGAAACACTTATGATAAAGGGACAAAATGTGGAAAAAATGTTTTCCAATGTTTCGGGGAAAAAGAATTAATGATAAAGCAAATGGAGCAAAATAGTAAAATTGGTAAATCCAAGTAAAGAGTAAATAAGAGTTATTTGAACTTTTCTTACAGTTTTTCTGTAAGTATAAAATTATATAAAAATAAAGTGTTAAAAATTGTTATTCTGAACGACTTTTTATGGCGCACAGCTACATTACATAATTTGACATCTGGTGTTCAGTCAGGTGTTGACTGGTCCCAGGCACGTGTGGTTTGTTCTCCATGTAGCCAAACGCTAATGTGGACAACTGTCTACATTTTCTAACAGTTGAACACAAATTATTTGATCTCAATAGATCTATGCTTTGATTACAAGTTATCTCAGTTCCCTCTCCCCATAAGCAACATTTGGAGAAGAAAACCAAGCTACGTAATGGGAGAAGGGAAACAGATCAGCTGAAGTGACTGAAAGGTAACAGCAACCTGGAGATGCTAAGATTCTGTGGAAGTTTTTATATCACAAAGAAAGGTTAAGTCCCCATTTAACAGACATTTTTGATTGACACCATCATGAAATCAAGATTAGAAAATGACACAATAATAGGTGAGAGGAATTTTGTGTTGGCGCAGTTTAGATGTCTCATACAATAGCTTGCTGTGGTGTGTGGGATCTCACATGAGTCTTCCCAAGTTGCTGCAGAGGTACCAACTATAGATCAAACACTGATCTTGGGTTTTAAAATTTATTTTTAACATGGCTTCTGGAGGTCCTCCTACTTATGAGAATGAACTTTATACTAAATCCTTTGAAAAGATCTAGAATCCAGATATTTTTTCGTAACTTATCTGAGTTTAACTATCGGTACCTGTAAAATGAGGATGATACTCCATATTTTGTTGGCTTATTGTAAAGTTTAGGGATTATGTTTGTAAAATGCATAGTCATGGTTCTGCCACATAAATGATGCTCAGGCAGTGGTAGCTGCCATTAATGATAGTGGGGTTCGTGGTGGTGGCAGCGACGGTGTTTTTATTACCAACATCCTTATGTTCTCTATTTAAGGCAGCTGCTGTGTCCTCAAAGCTAACGTAATTGTGATGTAACAAGATGAGATCTGAAGTATTAGTTTTGCCATTCAGATTACTTCAGCTATACAAGGAAGGCCTTACAAATTGATAGCAAAGCAGACATAACATTCAACCTCTAGAAGGAGGTTAATGACTTCAAGGAGCATGTAAGCAAAGTACGTATACATCTGAAAGCACTAAAAAGTCATAATATCATAGAAAAGGTAGAAGCTGCTATCTTTTGTAGACCCAAAGGGAAGAAATAAGTTATGGTTAAGAGCAGGAGCTTTGGTCTCCATCACTCACTAGTAGCTATGGGACTTTGGCGTCTGTAACCCTCAATTTTATTATCTAGTATAAAGAGTTGTTGAGAAAAAGAAATAAGATAATACCTGTAAAGCACTTGGCATGGTGTCTGTCACATGGTAAATACTCACTACAGGTTGGTTAAAAAGATCACTGATAATGTGTAGTCACCACCACTTGCTAACTGGTACTGAGCATCATCTCAGAACAAGGCCCCGTATTCATGCTTACCGTGCTCTAGCCCCTGAAAAAGGAGAATGCTTTCTAGTTTCCCTTGACATTGTAGATTTTGATTCTTTAAATCAAGCAATGGAAATGAACCTCGAAACATAGTAGATCATAAATTGAAATCTCAGCAAGTAATGTCCAGGTCCCATGAAATAAAATTTGCTTGGCATGTTAGATACCAAGAGCAAAGCACTCACATTAAAATTACAATGTGAACCTCCTAGGGATGCGTGTGTGTGAGTGAGTGATGGTGGGGGGAACAAGCTTCTTGAAGCCACTTGGCATAAATCTAGCCACTACTATTGAGGAAGTCATGCCTCACTCTGTCAAACCTGGCGATCCTGCAGTCTTGGTTGGATGTTTCCAGCTTACGCACTACCTCTCATGCTGTTGGGAAGACTGGACATATCTGTTGAACAAATGGTTCTGACCAAAAAAATCATTCTCTTGTCACGAGGCAAATTCGTATGACTGTGTTCTGTCCTCAGAAGAGTTTAACCTTAGACTTTGTGCATCCAAATGGAAATTATGTTATGTGAAGCCCATTTCTCCACAGAAAGTGACTCCTCTCAGAATTCAAATTGACTTTATTCTTCATTTTATGTGAATAAATTAGTTGCCACTTGAAAATGAGATTCCAACTTTAGCTGAAATCATCTTTATTACATGTTTCACAGTAAAGCTTTTTTCCCCAACTCAGTGAATTTTCTTCTTCCTGGAATTGACCAGCTGCTGAGTCAGAAGTGTTTTCTCCTTTTGGAAAATAATGTTCCTCACAGTTGTCCTCACACGTGCATTTGAGGTTGGCTGGTCAGAGTGAAATTGCTTAGAGTGGCCAGAGAAGGCGAAGATGTTCTAATGCCCCAAACGTGCTTATTCTTGAAATCACATTTTGCTCTTTTAAAATCAGTTTAAAGATCCATTTTCTTTTTCTGGTTTGCCCCCATAGCATTTTTTATTTGTTCAGTTAAGATAAGCTTTCTGGCCAATGAGCTAACTGATGGTTATGGTTAGATGAATGCTTTATTGAAGGAAGAATGATCTATTTTACTTACTTATTGGGAATTATTACCTTCTCTTTGGAAGGAGGTGATGATGATTTTGGAAACCGCATGTGTTCTGCTGTGCTCCTGGCATAGGTCAGGTTTTTCTGTCTGCACGTGGGCAACTTTCTTTGACAGACTCTTGAGTGCCCTTTTGCATTTTAAAAGCCGATGAGAGTCACTTATTGTAAAGAATAATAAGCTATCTTTTAACTCTTGGCTACCCACACACAAAATTTTTGTGAGTTCATTTCTTCAGTACATTCATTTGAGTGGACTTCAAATATAATTGTCAATCCAACTGATAAATAAAAATTATAGTCTGAATTGATCCTCAGTGGTTGAAGACTTTTTTTTTCCACAAAGAAAATTACAAAACTAAACCACTTGCACTAGTTTATAGAGACAGAGAAGGACTAGGAAATAGGATTTGCTAAACTATGTCGCAGCCAAGGTGCTGGTCAAATGCTGGGGAAAGGTGGCGTGGGGAGTAGGGAAGAGGAGTCACAAATACATTGTCTCAAGGTTGCACAAACAAGGCAAATACCTCCATCTGCATTTTCTTTGCTGCTAAGAAGCAAATAATTCCAGCATTCCTATAACAATATCATTTTTCCTTTTAATATAGGAGTTATATTTAATAATTTAAAAATGAAGTTTTCTTATCTTGTCCTTCTCCCTACCCCCTTGTCATTCATTGTTCTTTAGAGGAGGTTGGGCTGAAGATGAAACTTACCATCTGGTCCTAAAGTGGCAGAATATCTAAGGCACATCCTGAAGATCTGCAATAAAGGAACAAGGGCGTCATGACATCACCTGTGGCTATGAGAGCGAGATAGGTCTCTGGGTGGTTTCCCACAGGGGGCAGGACATAATTAAATTTGTATGTGAGTATCTTCAGCTTATGTTAAAAGAAGACATTTCTAGAAGTATGTGGGGGAAAGAAGGTGGCTTGTGTGCGTGCTGGGAGGCTACCCTTAGTAGCTCAAGTGTACACCTGCTGTCTAATCTTGCACAGCCCTCTTTTGGGGGTGCTCCTCCTCCACGTCACCCACCGTGTGCCCTCCCTCTGACACAGGGTCATTAAGTCAGGGCAGGAGAATAAGAGGTAATTTCCTCTCCTCCTTTCCTCCTTTCTCCCTTCCTTTTTTTGAATTTGTTGAGCATCAGCAATGTGCTTGGAGCTGTGCTAGCTGCTGGAGTTTAATGCATTAAGAATGAAGGCGACTCTTCCTTGCCCAGAGGAGCCTACAGCATAGAGGGAAGATAGATGTGGAAACAATCTAATACGCAATGATTCCTCAGCATCAGCAGCTGTGCACAAATATCTGGGGCCCCAGGAGGGTGTAACTCACATTCTAGGGTAATGAGGGAAATTTTTACTAAATAGGAGTTTAAGAGAACCTGTAGAGCAGCGGTCCCCAAACTTTTGGCACCAGGGACTGGTTTTGTGGAAGACAGTTGTTCCACAGAGCGGGGGCATGGGGGGAGGCAGAGCTCAGCTATGATGCAAGTGATGGGGAGTGACTGCAAATACAGATGTAGCTTCCTGCTGTGCGACCTAGTTCTTAAGTTTCATGTAAGACAATTTTCCCACGGACAGGTCAGGACAGGGTTCTGGGGTGGGGGTGGGGGGTAGACAGGGAGGCGGGGGCGAGCTCAGGCAGTGATGCATGGCCTGGTTCCTGACAGGCCACGGCCTGGGAGCTGGGGACTGCAGCCATAGAGACCTGACATAAGGGTACTAGAGAAGGCATTCAAAAGAATGACAGAAATACAGGTGTGTAGCCCACCTACACACCTGTGTAGGGGCCTGAAAGTCATGCGGCATTCTGGGCATGGGATGGTGGTGGAAGGAGAGGAGATAATGGGAAAGGAAAGGTCAGGAAATAATGTTGATAAGATAGGTGAGATTGCAAAGAGCCTGATAGCTAAGCAGTGGTTTTCAAATGGGGCTCAGAAGCCCATTACAATCTTAAAAATTATTGTAGACCCCTAAAGAGCTTTTGTTTACATAGGTTCTATCCATCAATATTTGCCACACTTAGAATTTGACACTGAAACTTTTAAAATATTTATTAACTTAAAAAGAACAATAAAAAACTCATCATTGTTAACAAAAATGCCATATTTTTTATGAAAAGTAACTTTTCCAAAACAAATGTTAACAAAGATTGGTATTGTTTCACATTTTTAAATCTTTTTAATGTCTGGCTTAATGGAAGACATCTGGATTCTGCTATTTTCTTCTGCATTCAATCTGTTTTGACATGTTTTGTTGGTTGAAACAAATGAAGAAAATCCATCTTTACAGAGATATGAAGTTGGAAAAAGGAGGAAAGAGTACATTAGCAGTCTTTTTAGATAATTGTGAATATTCTTTCTTAATGCACCAAAACTCAACAAGTCATCCTTCAAGGTTATTTTCATTGTGGAATCCAAAACTATCAATGAACTTTTCAATCTGTGATATTAAAATCCACTGGTCTATTTTGAATTTAGATTGCATCTTTTACCCATGCATGATTTTGTAATACCGTGCATTGATAATTTGGAAAATATTGCTTCATGGAGTCAGGCAGATCTTCCAAATGTTGACACATTCATTTATAGCCAACCAATCTTCTAGAAAAGCTTTTAAGCATTGAGAAGCTGCCAAACTCATAGTGGTGAATATAAGTTTTCCAAAATTATAATGTTTGCTTGAAAGCTCAAATTTTATTATCGGCAACAAATACTGCCAGTTTTCCTTGTAATAATAGGCAGGCTCACTTTGTTCATTTTCAAGAAAAAAATCTGCCAAATGCCCAGGTCTGAATAACTCTAGTTTGTCTCACAATTGTTCTTTCAAGTAAAAATGGTCTTCCATGACAAAGTGGCTCATGGCTCAGAGCTCAAACAATTGCAGTATTCCTTAAGGCACCCGTTATACTTGGGCATGCAGCCGAAAAGTGCTTTAGATGTACTTCCCAGTGCATCACAGAATATGTAAGAAGAGGGCACTGAAGCTTAGAGATTTAATAAAATTAATTTTTACTGCTTCATCAAGGACATTAAGTGAAACCGGTTGTTTCCTGAGCCTGTGTGGCAGTGATGCACACTATGCTACCAGTTTAGTTTGGTGTCCGCACCTTGATTGGTGCTAAGGCTCCAGCAGTTGCACCCTCATTGCTTTTGCACCATCAGTGCAGATGGCAACAGATTAAAAGGCATATCCTAGTATCATTATGAAAATAGCTTTGACCTGGCAGACTCCCTGAATGAGTCTCAAGAACTCCAGTGGGTATACGAGCCACGTTTTGAGAACCGCTGTGCTGGGGGTTACAGGCTCAGGGTGCTAACTTGTAGACAGTTGGTGGGACCCATGGAGGGTCTGGGAGAGAGTGCCTCAGTTGGACACACTGTCCACTAGGTGCTCACAGCACCCTGGATCTGTAACAGTGTGTTTCCGTGTCTGCCTCCCAGGAAGACTGTGCATCTTGAGAGCAGAGACTAATCCACGTGCATCTTCATCTCCCACACCCGGAGCCCACCTGGCTGGCATTCAATAGATGCTGCCGAGTGAGTGCCCCGAAGACAGCGCTGGCAGCATTGGGACTCTCTGGAATCTCGGCCTGCAGGAGACTGGAACCACCCTCTTGCCTTTGAGCATCCAACCCATTTAAAAAGATGTTAACTTGTCACTGTTTTAAAATATGTCCAAGGAAGATTTGCTTGTACCCTCCTTAACCACTCACTTCCCAATCTGTCGCTTACCTCTGTCTGCTACCACCCACGAGTGGTCTGAATACAGACTAGGTGCCTTGCTTTTCTTGAGGAAAGAGACTTACTTGTGTGTGTGAATATATATAGAATTTGCTTTTATTTCTCACATCCAAAAGAATCATTGCAGAACCTTAATTTTGTTGGACTTGGTCATTAAAACATAATAAAATTGTATTGGTAATGTTGAAAATTCTTGACAATGTACTTTTTCATCCTTATTTCTTTACTTTTGATTTTTTTTTTTTTTTTTAGCCAGGGAAGCTAGACTATAGATCATATTAATGTACTTTGTTTTTACTATTTACTTATTTGTGGAGAATTATGGTGTAACTCTCCACCTCCAGACACACTAGCTACAGGGGTCTGTTTTTTTCCAAGAGATGTGGATAACAATTTTGTTAAATTTGGTTCTGCCTCAATAAAACCTAGTGCCTCTGAAAAATAAATTTGAGAAAAGATACCACATGTTGGCAAATCACGTGTGATAAAAAAGGACCTTTATGAATCTCTCTGCCCTGATTATGAAGTCATCTTTAATTCAGTTCAATAAAACATTTAATTTTGTCTGTATCTTCAGAGAGAGAAATTCACAGGTCAGCTTGTTCAGAGAAAACATTTAGTAAATGGAAGTATATGACCTTTCCGACCGTTTCAGGTTTATTAAGCATGTGTAAAAAAATCTATCTTTTCCTCATGAAATCTTTGGTGGGGATAGAATTAAATCAAATGTTTCTATAAACCTTCTGAGAGACTTCTGTATTTCTATTCAGGAAACTCAAATTATTACATGTGTTAAGGACTCCTATTTTACATACTTACTAAGGTGAATTTATCTATTTGTTTTTAACAAAATCAACTTGCTGGAGGTTGGCAGCTGTGGGGAGGGGGGTCCCTGGGTCTGCTCCTGGGTCAGAGCTGTCTGTGTGTGGAAACACCCGCACTTGCGTGGGTGTGGGGGAGCTCAGTGTACCCCCGGGGGTTACAGCCAAGCCAGGGCTATGTGGAAACTATTATTTTCTTTAACAGTGGCCCTAATCTCCTTATGCCCTGGGGTGTGATAGTTTCTGATTGACAATCTTGCCCCAGGGAAAGGGAGCAGTTTGAAAAGTTTCCAGTTGGCCTTCCCCACTCAGAGAGCTATTAAACTCTGGTCCAAAGATCCCTCGTGGAGGTGTGGAGGTGACTCCAGCTGAAAGACATCAGTGCCAACGATACGCTGAGGGTCTGGGGAAATGACACGGCAGGCCCGGTGGGCCCATGGTGTGCTGCACGGTGGCCTGGACTCCATTTATTACCTGTTCTCTGTGAGCCCCTCCCCTAACGGGGCCGCGATGACACTTTGCATCTCCAGGTATCAGACCTGTGTCTAATACTCGGTCAAAGTGCAGGATTGAGAGTCAGCCTGGATTGTATCCCTAGTTCAGCACGTGGTGAACAAGGGACTTTGAGCAACGTTCAACCTCTGCCTGCCTCATTTTCTGTTTCTGTTAAATGGCCTAGTCTGTGAGTTTTAGAATAGCAAGAATCTCATTTGGATTATTGTGAAGATTATATGAGACATTTCATGGAAGGAGTTTAGAAGAATTCCTGGCCTGTAGCAGGCACTTTTATATGCTAGTTTTATTACCAAGAAACTAAAGGCCATTTGAGATTCTCCAGCTGGGGTGTAATTTTCTCAAGGTTTGGGAAGTCTACAAAAACTAGGCAGTCCTCTGTATCTCAGCACCTGGTTCTGCTCTGGTTTGGAGAAAAAGACTAGAAGAAGCACAGTGAGAAGGTGATGAGAGGCTGAGGAGAGCTACTGACTGCAAGAAAGGTCTCAACCACAGCACTGACAAGCAAGGTGGCGGGGAAGCAGTCTCCAGAGAGGGGGTCCTGACTCATGCGTGTGGCATAGTAAATTCCTGCTGATTGGCAGTGCCCATGGAGAGCAATGTACCCCACTCCTGGACAGGTATCCAAGGAAAGCAGGGTCTAGAATGGTTCTTTCAACTATGCAAGGAGGCCCAAACACTTTGCTGGACTATAACATATTTACTAAAAGAAGGGTACAGAACTGCTAAGACTGGAATTTAGAAAGATTTTCTGGGCTCAGAAGAGTAGCCTACACTAGAGGCATCCTGATTTTGTGAGGAAGACGTGATTAAGTGGCCTCATCCATATCCATCTCCATAAAGCCAAGTGGGGAATTCACATTCACCACAGTTCCAGGGCAGCAAATTCTCACTAGGAAAGCCATTAGGAAAAGACTCCGTGTGGTGTGGAGATCACATACTGGGGGCATGGAATGCAAGAGCAGCAAGGCCTGGCAGGGAAGAAGACAGGAGGGCATCATGGCAGGAGGAGTCCCCACAAGGGGGAGGTGGTAAGAAGAGAGGGAGGTGTGAGATCGAGAGTGACAGAGATGTCTGGAAAGTGTTGCCAAGAACTGAGTCTGAAATGGGATTTGACAAACTTTCAAGTATGTATGTGCATTTTTTTACATAAATATGTTTATAGATATCTGCATATATATTTGGAGGGAGGGGTCTGGATTGCTGGGTTTTTTAATGTGATGCCGTGCTGAAACTGGTCCTAGAGGTGGCCCAGTTGTATTTGGGTTACACAGACACCCCCCCCCCCAAAGGCTGGCACACTGATAGGGCTCATTATGCCAGGGGAACCAAGGATCAACCTAGAACTAAGGGCAAATGCCTGAGATTAGAAGCCTGACAGTCTGTTGCTGTTCCCATAGTGCCAGTGGGACAGCACTGTCCCTGCCTCTCGGCCTACCGCATAGTTGACACCACCAGACCTGCCCACAGCGCTGTGAAGCCTGCCTCTCCGACCGGAGCCTCCAGCCCCTGTGCCCCTGTCTCAGCAGCTTCCAGAACAACAGGAGGTGGCCCCCCCCAGTGTCTGGACTGGGTAGTCCAGAGCAAAGTGACCCTGGGACTTTCCCTCAGCTGAAAGCATGCAGACAGGATGGGGCAAGATGTTTCCCAGCCTTGAGGATGCAGCCCACCCCTTGGGCCTCTCCACCAAAAGCCACTCTGCTGAGAAGTTCGGAAGAGACAAATGGTAGGGCCCCTGACCTTAGCAAACATGTCAGGGTTCCAATTCCTGGGGATGCCATGTGCACGAGAATAAAAGGGACATCTCTGTTTGGGGACAGGGGCAGGGCAGCCTAGCCCAGTAGCTGGAGAGAGGCAGTAGGACTAAAAATATTTCTTACCATGTTGAGCTGGGCTTAGAGTCACATACACCAGCGAGGGGAGCAGGAATGCCACACCAGGACATGCTCTGCCCAACACTTCAGAGGTGATTTCATTTCTATTTAAAAAAATCCTTTTGGTAAAGTTGCTGATAAGCGAATGTTGTACCCAGAAAACCCCTGTATGTGCAAATGCTTAGGTTGTTTTACAATGATATGTTTTAAACTCTCTTTTTCACAACCAGAATCCGATTGAACTGGAGGGCCTACCTCCAGGTAGACAAACATGATCGAGCACTTACTGGGTCCCAGGCGTGCTGAGCTGCAAACCTCAAGCCTCAATTTGAGGGCGGCTCCGCGCTAGGAAGAGCAGAGACGTGGGGACGGCAGCAGCCGCACCTGCCGGCCACACTCCTCAGAGTCCCCGAGAGAGTAGACTCAGGGCTTTTGATTGCCCTGGTTTTGTGACTGTCCCACTTAATACATGTCAACCCCATGAGTTTTTTTTTTTTTTTTTTTTTTTTGAGACAGAGTCTCACTTTGTTGTCCAGGCTAGAGTGAGTGCCGTGGCATCAGCCTAGCTCACAGCAACCTCAATCTCCTGGCTCAAGCAATCCTTCTGCCTCAGCCTCCCGAGTAGCTGGGACTACAGGCATGCGCCACCATGCCCAGCTAATTTTTTATATACATATCAGTTGGCCAATTAATTTCTTTCTATTTATAGTAGAGACGGGGTCTCGCTTTTGCTCAGGCTGGTTTTGAACTCCTGACCTTGAGCAATCCGCCCGCCTCGGCCTCCCAGAGAGCTAGGATTACAGGCGTGAGCCACCGCGCCCGGCCTAACCCCATGAGTTTTTAATGAAACCCGCGAGGCAGTTAATTTGTACCTAATAATGCACAGGGGTTGGTTTCCAGGTAAAAAGTATCTACATATTTGAGAAAAAAACAAGTGTGCATTCTTGAGCATGAAAAAGATTCCGACTGGAACTCCCAGGGCCAGTAATGTCAGCTGTTTCTCTATTTGACAAATATGTTTAGGAAATAGCATGTCATAAACTCTTATCAAAACATCACATTGTAGCCCATCAATATTTAGTTATAATTTGTCAATTTAAAATAAAATTCAAACAAACAAAAGAAACCTACAATGGGGCAAATGTTTCCTCTGGAGGAATATGCAGTCAGACTTCCTTCCCCTGCTATAAAGAGCAGCACTCTTGGGGACACACTCGGCGTGGGGAGTCCTGCAAGCCTTCGTGGGGTGGGATTGCTGGGCTGACCCTGTGTCTCAGACAAACGCCACAGAGCAAGAAAACCGTAGGAACGTGGAGCCCTGGTGCCCATGTTTGGCTGGTGGAACCATCGCTAACAAGTAACCTGCCCTAAGAATTAGACGAGTGACCCCATGGCCCCAAGTGACACTTCAGCCTTAGAATGAGACACAAACCTCAACACTTCCAGAGATGAACACTCTTGGGGCCTGTCTGCACCCAAAGCATTCTGCCTAGATTCTCTTTCTCCCTAGTGCTTTGACTTGTTGGTCCCACAAAACCATTCCCTGGGCTTTGCCCCTTCCCGTCCCCCACCACACAGCCACCAGCCCATGTCACTCCTCCCATCTCAAGAAGTCCCCTTTCTCCTCCAAATAAGGCCCCCAAGGACTATGAGGGGAAGGCTGCCTTAGTAATACGGAAGCATCCCTTTACTCCTGAGTTTCAGTACACCTCCAGCTAAACCACTCAACAAGCTCTGTGTGTGTGTGTGTGTGTGTGTGTGTGCGTGCGTGCAGGCGTGCACACACTCGCATTTTCTACATGCTAGGCAAGGTGCAAGTACACAAAAGCTGGAGACTTAAGCGGACACTGGGTCTACCCAAGCATGCTGCCAGCTACCAAGAGGAAAAGGCAGCCTGATACATGGCAGGGTAGACCATTACAGGGTGAGAACTGAACACCTGCTACTGCCAGGCTTTGCTAAAGACAGAACGTGCTGGCAAGCACAACAGTGCTCCTTTTCTCCAGAGTTTATGGTCCAATGGGAAGACAAGCAAGATAAGGGCACTGAAGATCCACAATGGGAAGCGTGATTGTATGAGTCGGAGTTCTCCAGAGAAACAGAACCGATATGATATAAATACATAAATAGATGGTCCTTGACTCACGATGGTTCAACTTACAATGTTTCAACTTTACAATAGTGTAAAAGCAATATGTATTTATTAGAAACCAACTTCAAATTTTGAAATTCGATTTTTTTTGCTGGGCTAGTGATATGCAGCACAACATTCTCTGCTGATGCTGGGCAATGGTGGCAGTGGGCCGCAGCTCCCAATTGGCCCTGAGATCACAAGGGCAAACAACTGACACCACCATGTACTGTGTTGCCAGAGGATTTTGCCAAGTGCAGGCCAATGTAGGCACACAGAGCACGTGTAAGGTAAGCCAGACTAAGCTATGATGTCAGTAGGTTAGGTGTATTAAGTGCATTTTTGACATAGGATATTTCCAATTTATGATGGGTTTATCAGGACATAACCCCATTGTAAGTGGAGGAGCATCCATGTGTATCAATGTATGTATGTATTTATCTATGTATACACACAATCAGCCCTCTGTATCCTTCGGTTCCATATTCATGGATTCAAAGAAACATGGATCAAAAATATTTATAAAAATATGGTGTGTATACGGACTTTTTTCTTGTCATTATTCCCTAAACAATACAGCCTAATGACTATTTACATAGCATTTACATTGTATTCAGATTTATAAACAATCTAGAGATGGCTTAAAGCATATAGAAGGATGTGCATAGATTACATGCAAATTGTGCCATTTTGTATTAGAGACGTGAGCATTATGGATTTTGGTGTTCAAGGAAGGTGCTGAAATGGATCCCCCACAGATACCGAGGGTGACTCTGTATGTATATACATAACATGTAAGATTTATTATAAGGAATTCGTTCACATGCTTATGAAGATGGGCAAGTCCCAAGATGTGCAAGAGACCCAGGAAAGCTGATGGTTCCATTCCAGTGCAAGTCCAAGGGCCTAAGAACCAAGACAGCTGATGATACAGTTCCCATCAAGGCAAGCAGGTTTGAGACTCAGTAAGAGTCAAAGTTTCAGGTCAAGTTCAAAGGCAGGAAAAAAGCTGAAGTCCCAGTATGAAGGCTGTCAGATGGGAAGAATTCTCTCTTACACAGGAGTTCAGCTTTTTGTTCTATTCAGGCTTTCAACTGATTGGGTGAGGCCCACCACAGTAGGGAGGGTGACCTGCTGTACGTGGTCTATTGAGTCAAAGGTTAATCTCATCTAGAAATACCCTCCCAGACACACCCAGAGGATGTTTGACGAAATGTCTGGGCACCCTGTGACCCAGTCAAGTTGACAGGTAACATTATCACCATCATACTGTGTGCTAAGTAAGTAAGTGCAGGGCACCATGGGAGCATGCAGGTCAGCACCTCGACCAGCAGGGCTTTGCTGATTAGGAGGAAATGATACTTAACATTAAACAAGGTCTTTGTGTGGACTCATTATCCAGAGGCTCTCAACTGGTGTGCAGGAATCCTTTCGCAGATGTGCTGTGGATTCTTAATTGGTGTGTAGAGCTCATTTAACCACTGCTGAGTGCTGGCACAGCAGGACCAGCTTGTCAGCCAGAAGGTGACCTGGGCTGGGTGAGCAGCGTGCTGTGGACAGGTGCAGGTGAGAGGGGAGAAGTGGAGCATAGTCAAGCCCCCTCCAAAGAGAGGACTCCGAGCACTGGACCGAGTGCTGGAGAGGTAGTCCAGGCAGTCGCCGTTCCGTTCAAATAGCCACGCCACGCGGAAGGGGCCGACAGGAATGACACAGTCGCTGTGCACATGGCGGCGAGGCTCATGTTGCAAAGCTTGTTGACCGATTTTGCATCGTATCCATTTTTCAATACCTTCACATGCCTCGCCAAGCATACTGCTATTAAAATGAATGCTGTTGTCACCAAAAAGCTGAGAATTGCTGTATTATATTCTAAATCACAGAGAAGCAAAGGTGTCATTTTCTGCTTCCAACATCAGTCACGACAGACAGTCCAGTCTGAGCCCAATATGTGCCTTTCCTTGCTCTGAGAGGGTAAAAAGTTCACCCGGTGAAAGAATTTAAGCAAACTGTTCTTTTTGCTGTAAATGACAAAGCAATTCCTCTAACTGTATTTTGAAAAATTGTTTTCATTATGAGAGTTTGACTTTACTCCTACTGCCTGACGGAAGGGCACAGGAGATGTTAACAAATTCTGTGGCACTGCAAGGAACTAGTTATTACACATCCACAAAAACTTTCCAGGCAAGAGCACTGTGCAAGCACAGCTGATGGCCACAGCGCCTTGCAAGTTGGTTCAACTGAGGAGAAGGAAGGCAATTTCTTATCAATCAGGATTATCTGTCCTTTTATTGTCCTTAGGTGTAGTTATTTAGCAGTCACCTCAGAGGCTGGAGTACATTGACGGCTCTAGTCTTTGGGGACCCAGACACTGATTTTGAAAAAGCACCACTCTGCACTAGCCCCGAGTGCCCCCAAGGCAGGCCCCCCTCAGCTCGCAGAGACGGTCTTGGGGTCTAGTCTGCAACGAGGAGCTGCCGGCCGGCGGGACTCCCAGGGCACTGGGAAGCCAGTAAGTGGAATGGACTCTCAGAACCAGAGAGGCAGTTTAGAGCCATAAAGGGCCTTAGGAAATAGCACTTCCCTCCCTAGTTGCTCTTAAAGGAGTTACCTAAGTCGTCTCCCCTGTCAACTCTAAGTTCATATTAATTCAGTCTCCTCAAGTTAACCCTGCTCAGCACCAGCCCTGCACAGAGAGAAAGGGCTGCCCAGTCCTCCCTCAGCCGCACAGCTTTGCGTATGTTCTTATTTTAATTCTCACAACGAGCCTATGCGATATTTATTATTTTCCTGGTAGTAGGAGAATATTTGGGAATAGTAACTTTCGTCCCCTGACAGTTCATTCTTTTGCCCCCTGTCTCCTCACAGCCAGGCCATTTAGGGACCACAGACACTGAAAAGGGAACAAGAGAACCATTTCTGTGTCGGTTTCCATGGGCCAGTGACGTGGGCCAAGGAGAGGACTATTGCCATTGCCCAAAATGTTTGAGGGTTTAAATTTAAAAAAGAATAAGAGAAGTTCTCCTTTGCACACCTGCCATCCCCCTCCCCGCTAGGGAAAGGGTAAAGCAAAAATAGCCTTGGAGTGTCCTGGACAGAGGGGCTGTGGCAGGTTGTATTTTTCTAAAGAAGGTCACAACTATGTCTCCCGTCTCACACATGCTTCTTACAGTGTGAGTGTAACACTCCTTCCAAAAACAGATGAGGTCTCCGTCCTCTCCGGTGGGTCTGGGCAGGCTTGAGACCATGGTAGCAGGAGTTCTTAAGAGGCCACACAGCTCTGCTTTGGAAGCTGAGGCTCTCACCTGTGAGTCCTGAGCAGCCATGCTGTGAGGATGCCCAGGTGCCATGGAGGGGCCTCGTGTAGGTGTTCTGGCCAACGGTCCCAGCGGAGGTCCCCACTGACAGCTGCCATCAGTGCTGCACATGTGAGTGAAGAAACCTCCAGAAGATTTCAGCTCCCAGCCATCAAGGTGAGCCCATCTGAGGCCTCCCACATGAGAGCAGCAAGAGGAAAGGTGTCCCCATGGGCTCTTTGCAAGTTACTGACTGTAGATTCCATAAGCGTAATAAAATGGCTGTTTTAAGGCACTAAGTTTTGGAGTACTTTGTTACACAGAAATAACTGGAACAGGGCCCAGTATCCTTTCCCCAGGGCTGAGGGAAGTGGTCAACCCTGCTGGTGGGTTTGAGGATGGCCGTGCAGAAGATCTGTGTTTCCTGAGAGCCCTGGGGTGAGATCTAAGAGACAGAATAACTACTCGGTGGCAGACAGGGCCTTGGGCAGCTTCTTAGATTCTAGAAACCTAGGTTGGTCAGGAACTAGCAGGATGATGCCTCTACCCACAAGCATGGCACAGATACGAAGGGATGGGAAAGGAGTGGTGACCTCTACGGGCAGATGGGCAAGGTCGGACGGGGTGGTTCACACAAAGCCCACGGGCAGACGGCACTGAGGACCAGATTTCCCTCCCTGCCCACCCCCGCCCATGCGTGGCAATACGTAGACCCCTTGGAATAGAGACACAGCTAAGCATCCTTGGGCTATGCCTCTAACACACCACAGGGCCCTTCTCCATCCCAGGATTAGAGACGAGCCTTTGTGGGGCAAAGGCCTGACCCCAGGGAAGAACTGGTGTGCTGAGGAGAGGTAGAAAGCCTTTGGGTCTCAGTGTTCAGTGTGCGTGTCTCCCACGGGGTAGCTCCTATGGGGAGCCATGCAAGCATGCGATGGGGTTCAGGACACACCTCCCCAAAATAGGGCACCTTGGCATCTGAGAAAACAGCAGAAGCAGGAAGGTCCCTGTCACTTTCCCCTTGCCCTTCTCCCCTGGAGCAGGTCATAAAACCCCCACTCCAGAGGTGTGCCCACCCTGTGCCAGGAGGAAAGGTACATCCTTATCTCTGAAGACACAGGGACACAGAGAAGAATGTAAACAAATAGGCCTTGCGAAGTTCCCCCAGTTTATTACCTACCATTAGATCACACCCCCTTTTGTCTAATCAGTATGAAGTTATTCCGCAGGACCATCCAGTCTTCATCAACCCTCAGCATAAAAATATATTTCTCTGGGTCTTCATTTCTGAAGTTTTCTAAGTCACATAAACCTTATATTAAATAAATATGTATGCCTTTCTCTTGTTAATCTGGCTTTTGTTACAGATGCCTCCACCATGAACCTAGCAACGAGTGAGAAAGAAATCTTTCTTCACCTACGCATGCTTCTCTGGTTTGCTTGTAGAAAAACCCAGAATCTCATGGCAGACCACACCCATAAAGAGCCCACACTTAGTACTGAGGAGGCCAAGGTGTGCCGGGGGTGGGAGGAGGCGGGATGTCCTGGATGATCCAGGAGGAGCAGAGGTGGGAACGCTGGGTCCTGCAGAAGTGTGGGCGCGGCCAGCACCTGCTTCCTTTCCTGCATCGTGCTGCCAAGACCTTGGAGGAGGAGACAGGACAGAGGCCTGGGGAGGCCCAACCCAGAGGGGGAGTGACTGTATGGTCTGTCCAGGCAGATCGGTCCTGGAACTCCTCCAGTGATATCCCTGAACTCTGTTCCAGCGAGTCCCAGGCCAGGTGAGGCTTAAAGTCACAAACGGCCTGTGGATGCCCTGAGGAAGGGAACAGGAGGGGTCTTAGTGGTAATCTGTTTGAACCAATGGCCCGGCACAGAGGGGAGACATGTTCTAGTACGTGCCTGCATGGGCTCATGACATTGAGAACCACCTAGGGCTTTCCCAACACCTGCTAACATTTGGGGCAAGGACACAAAAGTGATAGAAGTTAAATCTCCATCACCTTGAGGAATATGGGGGCCACATTTAGGAATGGAGTTATAGAGAACCAAAGAGATCTATTTCTCACACACATGAATTCGTGGTCTGGGATTTGTACAAACTGTCAAAAGTTTGTACAAATAACTTCCCAAATACCAATAGAATCTGTTGATAAGACAAAAACTGGGTTTACTTTTTTAACACAGTAACAGAACCCCATCTCCACCTTGGCAGTGTCTCAAAAGGGGGGGGGGAAGGTAAGATTAGAATTGATTGAGAATTAGGAGCTTGATTTAAGGCTGGTCTTACAACTTGGGACTTGATTAGGATTGAGTGATCACCGTGATGCCACAGTCCAGGATTGGCGGAAACAGCAAGGGAGAAAAGAGAGTCAAAGAACCTTGCGGTTGGTACTTTCCATTCAAGATTTAGTTGATGAAGAATTTGAAGAATTTCTGACAGAAAATTCCTGCTGTGAGCCATCAAACCTTTTGCTTGTTGGAGGGTCCCAGAAAAGTCATGCTAATGAAAACATGCTAAAGATTTGCTAATGAAGATAGCAAAATCCTGTTAACTAGACAGTAACGGTGGTTTCAGTTCTAAGTGTCCAGGCTGAGGGTGGGAGCGGACTGGTTCTGTTCTCACTACGATATCCTCATTTCTTATTTAGTGTCACTGAAAACTGGGCACTTGTCCATGAGGCCGAAGAACGAAGACAAGTGGTTCGAGGAGGAAGGAAATAGAGTTTACTTTGCTAACAAAGGAGGAAAAACGGTAAACCTTCTTGTCTCAAAATCCCAAATTTCCCAACCATTCACAGAAATACAGAGCTTTTAAAGGATGGGTTCTCAGCTTCAGGCAAGTACAGTTGATAATTCTGACCATCCCATCTCTCCACTGGAGACAATCTCGTAACTTCCACCCACGATCTCCCTCTACCAGGTCGGCTGGCCCATCTCCTGTACAAAGAAACAAAAGACTCACCCTGCCGATGATGCCTGGTTCATGAATTCCTAATAAAAGCCACTTCGAGCTTTAAAACTCAGTTTGTCAATTTTTTTCTTTGACAGTAGTTCTACATTGTACCAACTTTCTCCTCCACATAACTACTATCTGAGAAATTTGGAACTCCAGTACCAGGTTGCTTTCCTGTAAAAACATAGCTGTTTTACCAACACAGATGCTTCAAGATCTGAAATGACTGTGCTATGTTAAGTTGCACAAAGCAGCAATTATCCACGGCCTTGCAGGCAGTCCCTTATGTGGAAGGTTAAAGAGTGATGCAATGCTCTTAGCACCTACCACGTGCCCTGAGGACACACTGAGCTTAGACTTCCAGTTTGATTCTCTAATTTTTCATTTGAAAATCACATCATGCCTGCCTCTGGTCAGCAGGATTGTGGGTGTATTACATTTTTTCTACATATTTTTCTGAGGTTTTCCTTTTTTAAGCAATTGAACATGGGTTGATTTTTAAATTTAAAATTATTTTAAACATGTTGTGTTTTATAAATCAGATCGTTCCAGCATGGTACAGCTATTCTAGAAATCTCATATATCTATCTCCATATAGAGCTTGAAGTGCTTCAAGAATTAGACTTCTATTGAGTCCACAGTTGGGAGCTTAGGACTTGGACCCTTAAAAACCTAAGTACAGAGAGAATAGGATCAACTGAGATTAACTCAGTGAACTTGGTGAGCTAGTTCTGCTTCAGACAAAACAGAGGGGGATGTTTTATTCGGTTCATACCATTAATAAGAGAAAATAAGGCAAAGTAACCAGAATAGAGGGTAACATAAAAAGTTGGTGCTGAATTTTGACATCTAATGGCTTCCTGGGCATTCAAGACTTTATGCAACCCATTTCCAGCTCTGGCTTCACTGGGAAAGAAAATTTCAAATGTTTTACAGCATTGGGTCTGACAAAGACCCTCTGGCCAAAACTTTAGTCAGGCTTCTCTGAGTCCTTAGCTTGACTAGGTGAGACCTTGGGCTTCCCTCTCTGTCTATTGTAGCATCCAGTTTGAGCAAGGATTCTGCTAAGTCACTGTAGCCCAAATCCTACCCCGAGTATCTGACCACCCTCGATAGTTTATCACCCTGGCCTGCTTTCAGCAATAATCCTATCAAGTCAGTTCAACCAGAGACTCTTTACCCTTGATGTTTCCTTCTAGTAGTTTCCATCCACCGATCCCCACCCTGCTCCTTGGTTATAAATCCTCATTTATCCGTGTTGGAGTCAGAGTTCAGTCACATCTCTCTCTCCCACTGCAGGACTACCAGTTGCCATGGCCCCCATGAACGAAGCCTGCCTTACCACCTTTGACAAATACCATGAGTAATTCTTTCTCTAAAGGATCAAATGAGGTAATACTCCTTTAGGAAAAACTATTAGAGTTAAAATGTCACTGCTTTTCCTGGTTCTCGTAATTAAAGTCTATTAGCCTCATTCTAGGGGAAGATGAGTTTTAATTTTCAATGAATGATGCAGTGTGTGAATCAACAGGTGAGGAGGGTGGTGATATTAACACACATGACCACTGTCACTGCTTTTCCTGACGGCCCGGCCACCAGCCACTGCTCTGCACAGGTCAGCAGCTCAGGTCCAAGATCCAGCCCCGACCTCCCGCAGGAGAGGTGGGGACGTGAAAGGTGTGAAATTGTAGCTGACAGGTGGTGGGAGAGAAAGGCAAGAGAGGGAGCGGGCAGTGGTCTTGTGGGGAGTGGGCCGAGGGCTGCCACCTGCCCCTGCAGCTCCTTAGTGTTGCACGTGCTTACAAGGCGTGGGCACAGGAGCTACATGGACAGCGAAACTGCCACGTGTGCAAGTGGAGTCTGAAACCTTCAGTTGTCCTGATGCTGGGTCAGTAAAAACCTTTTTTTCAGTCTGTATTGTCACACAAAGCACAGAAATAAAGAAAGTGAAACTTATAACCTACACAGCTGATTGTACAAGGAACCCAAAGTCACAAATGATTGAGGCCATCTCTTCCTAAGGCCCCATACCCCCCTCACCTTCCCCCTCCCCAGGAAATGAACTTGAGCCCACCTTTTGAGAGCAGGGCTGTGTTGAGCATGGGAGCCACTCACAGATTAGCCAAATTCATGTCTTGTCACGTTGGCTTTGCTGAATGCATTGCCGGTGGCTGTTCTAGAAGTGCAGCTGGGGAAGTGTGTGCCTCTGGCTGCTTGCTGTGGCCTGGGCTCCCACCTGTTCCCGGCATGTGTCGGTGGCAGGCAGGCTTGCAACAGGGTTCTCCAGCCCCTGGAAAGATCCTGCCTCCTTGCACTTCCAGGAAAATGTTTAATAAAGGAAAGGCAGTTTAGTCTCTGAACATGGCTGAATTTGCTACTTATTTAAGGCCTTAGAGTTTCTTCTTCAATTTTAGTGCTTCCTTCAAATCCTTTTTTTTTTTTTTTTTCCTAAAAATGACCTGTCGATTAAGTAGTTTGACTCCCCCTTCCACCCTGCTGCTGGAAGGCATGTCTCTGTGACCTTAAAATACCTTTCTGTCTCAAACACTGCTCTTGGCTGTGCTTCCTCAGTGGGAGCCAGGTTTATTTCCACAGAAGTGTTTTCCTTCCCTCACTGTTTATTGGTTTGTTTGCTGCCATTAAGTACAGTTTTGTGGTTTGGGCTTTTTCTTTTTTTTTTTTTATTGAGCCAATATCATTCGGTGCCGGGAGGCAGAGAAAGTCACGAAGGCTCCTCTGGCACCAACCTGATGCGGCCTGATCAGACACCCGGGATTCACGCAATCCCCTCGCCGACAGCCGAGAGGGCTGTGCCCCATACAGCTGCTGGTAAGGTGCTTTACACCTGGCCCAGTCCTGTGGGACGTTCACCTGGCCAGGCCACTGTCCTCCTTGGCAGAGTGAGAGGATACCTGCTTTCCGGACTCCGGGAGTTGTGTAGTCATGTTAGAAGCGCCTGGGAAGCTCTGATAAAATGCCCTTGCCGGGCCCTGGCCCCGGGACTCTGCTTCAGCGGGTCAGGGGCTGGACCTGGCGTTGCTCCGAGTTCCCCAGGGGATTTTTAAGGGCAGCCCGGCAGCTAGATTCAAGGCAGGACTGAGCAAGGTGTTGTTTCTGCTGCCTGTAGCATGAAAACCTCTCATGAGATTGGATAAGGAGGCTTCTAAGGTTTCCTCTAACCTGGAGAAATCACTGGCTCAGTACATGATGCTCGTTCCAACCCAGGAAATTCAGTGGGGGGAAGAAAGTCTTGATTTACACAACCATGTTACTAAGCAGCTCTCAGCTGGTGGCTTAAAAAAATTTTAAAAAGTTGGAACTCAGTAGTTTTAAGTCATTGCAAAACCAGTTGTGTTTTAAGACATGAGCAGTAATAAATGATACATACCTAGAAAGCATAGGATAGAAATTAGAGGCCCTGGCCCCAGTTCTATCTTTTCTTACTTGCAATGTGGCTTTACAAGAAATTGCTCCGGTTCCTTGTCAGCCTCCCATTGGCCTCTAGGTTTGCTCTGAAGATCAAACTGTGAGTGCCTGGAGATGTGGTGGGCTGGGTTGTACCGCCCTTAGACCAGGCAAGAGGGGTCTGTTGGGGGCCGTGAGCTTCACAGGGCCCAGCTCTGACCTGCCACCAGGGCCCTCCCCGGCGGCCAGGAATCCACAGGGCTAAGGGGGTGTGCCAGCTCAGAGCCTGGGGCCCCTCCCTTTCTGGGCCAGGCACCAAGTATGTGGGACCCAGTACCCCTACCTCAGTGTCCCTGAACCCACTTCTGGGCCTGAGTGGGCCTCTTCCCCCTGCCATCCTCCCACACCAACCCCTACGCTGGCACTTGTATCCCTGAAGGTTGGGAGTGGCCGATGGTGGCCTTTTGCAGGCATGTGGACATGCAGGCTGGGGTGTCCACATGTGTAGGGGCTGGAGCCAAAGGTGAGATGACAGGGGTGGGGGGTACCATAGTCTGGCCCTTGTTGGCCACCGGTGTAGGCATGGCACTGAGATTCTAAATTGGAACTTGGCCCTTCCAAGGTGTCATGATCTATAATTGTCAAAATAAGAGGATAAAACATACTTCCCTTGGCAGTTTATGAGCTTGATTTATGACTTCTAAAGAGTTAGGCGTAATGGTCCGTGGCCTGCCTTTGTGCTCCGGCCCCCGTGTGCGAGTGGTGGGGCTGGTCCGCGTGCAGGCTCACGTGCAGCGCTGGGGCGTGCACAGGGCTGCCTGTGCGGAACACACGACCAGCCTGTCCTCACGGGTCAGGGGGCTGTCTGCATTTTTATTGTATATTCTGGAAAATGTGTGTGTCTGGAGATTATTTCCACTTGCTGAGTGTTTCTGTTCATCCCCATCAGATTTTCCACGGCTTGGGTTGGGAGTGCACGTGCTCTTACAGGCACGTGGCCCCTGGGACAACAGCAGTGCCTTTGTGAACGGCACGCTGGTGATAACACCTCTACAGCAGTGTTCTGAACAGTCAGGGGAACAGGAACAAGGAAAGCATTTCTTTTTTAGTGGAACAATATTCTAAAAGCACGTGCTTCCTCGGCAGCCAGTTACCCTGCGTAGGTGCTTCTTTCCCAGCGTTTGCAGACGTTTGTTTATGCTCCTGTCTCCCCGACCAGCTTCAGAGCTCTTCAAAAGCAGGTATTATTAATACATCTTCATCCTCTTTAGATTTCAGGCACCCAGCCCAAGCTCTGCTTATAGATAATGAGCCTTATGTTGTGGTATAATAAAAACTATATATTTAGTCTTAGTCTCTGGTTACTGGCACAGGGCGCCTAAAACCCTTGGAATTTTCTCAGTGGTAGGAATGTCTTTTGTCTGCTAATGAGCTGACTTAAGGGGTAGGGGGCTGGGGGAGCCACCAGAAAAAACGAGTCAGGTGATTAGAGGGTTAGACTTTTCAGCACTCCCTTCCTCTGGGGAGAGGAGAGGGGCTGGAGAAGAGTTCAGTCACGGGGGGCAATGATTCCATCAGTGACATCTCCATATTGAGGTTTTGATTAGCCTCTCGAGCTATGATGCCAGGGGAGCGTCTGGGTTGGCGCCGCACCCATGTGCCGGGAGGGTGGCGTGCCCCGTTACTCCCCACACTCTCCCATTCGGCTGTTCCAGTGTTGCATCCTTTGTAATAAACCATCATTGTAAGTAAAGTGAGTCGTTCTAACCAGTTATCAAATCTGAGGTGGTGTCATGGGAGCCCCCAAATGTGTAGACAAGTCGGACAGGAGTGCAGGTAGCCTGGGACCCAGGACTCGAGACTGGCATCTGAAGTGGGGGCAGCCTTATGAGACTGAGCCCCTAACTTGTGGGGTCTGCACTAACTCCGAGTACTTAGTGTCAGAATCGAATTGCTGAACACTCAGTTGGCGTCAGAGAACTGGAAAACTGGTTGGTGTTAGGGCACTGTATTTGTTGCTGGAAAAACAGCACCACATATACACTGTAGTAATAATCGAGAAAAACTGTGAGGCATGAATTAAATTTGTGTGCTCGACTCTATTTTTGTCAAACATTAAGAATTCTATGGCAGTTTGACACTACTTGTGTTGAAAGATAGGGTCTGTGCCCCCTTCTTGAATCTGGGCAGGTGTATGACTGCTCTAACCAATAGAGTGTGACAGAAGTGACACCATTTGCTTCTAAGGCTAGACATGAAAGGTCATGTAGCTTCCACCTGGTTCCATCTTGGGATTCTTGCTCTTGGTGTCCATTTGGGAGCCCAGCTGCCGTAGTGGGAGATGTCCCAGCTAGCAGGCAGGGCCACACGGGGTGCTCTGGTCTAGCCGAACCCACCCATCAAGGCATTCCCTGCCAGGTGCCAGCCATGGGAGCCAAGAAGCACCCAGATGTTTGAGACACCCCAACCATCTGACTTCCCAGCTAAGATGCCAGAATCCTAGAGCAGAGACATACCATTCCTGCTGTGTCTTATCCAAATTCCCAGCCCACAAAATCCATGAGCATAATCTCATGGCTGCTGTTACACCACTGTATTGGGGGTAGTGTTTTCACAGCAAGAGTAATTGGAACACAATGTTCTCAACATTGTGTAATGACCAGCTGTTTAAAACTCCTTTTCTTTATTTTGAGTGATTCTATTTATTCTAAGGGCTAGTATATTGCAAACATACATAAAAATTAGATCCTCAGAAGTCTGTTAACTGTTGGTTATTGAAAGAACAGGTGATTTTCTTAAGATAATATATTATGGATTTTCAGGAGGCAGGGAAATATTTTCACATATGGCAATTATTTTACTACGTAAGTCTTTCCACACATCTCTGATTACCCCCTTAGATGAATTCCTAGCGAGGGCTGCACTGGGTCGAGGGGTGGGCATGCTTTAGAGCCCACTGAGTCGCATGACCAAGCTGCATCTCACTTCTAGCTCAATGCCCTTTCTCCTGCCCCAGGCTTGGGGACCTGCGCTGGGAAGGGGGTACATACTGTTTGTTCCTGCTTCCTCCTGCCCCTCACTCTGCTGTTTCCAGGTCCTCTGGAGCAAGGGGTAGAAAGGGGTAGAACAGGTAGAAATGAGACAACAGCCTTTTTACCTGGCATGATTCTTTCTTGGGATTTATGTCTTGTAAGTAGATGCTCAGAGCCTTATGGAGCATTTGGGTAAGTTCTTTGGGAGGTCTTTGGGGTGCCTCCCTCAGCATAGCTGCCTGCAATGGGGGATGTGCTTCTATTGCCCACCCCCCATTTCCAGCCCAGGCTAGAGAACCCCACAGGCTCTTGCTGCTCGAGCCATCTCTCTGCAGACACTCATTTCTGAGCAGCATGAGCCTGGCTTCCTTCCATATCCTGGGCTTCTAGAGACTGGAGTGGGGTGGATATGGGGTGGGGGCACAGGCTGGGGATCAGAGCACTGGGGGCTGGGTTGGGGAACTCCCCATTGAATGGAGAGATAGGCAGGGCCTCCACTACTCACCTCTTTGCTTTGAGCTCAGATAATCAGACAACAGAAGTTCAATTTGACATGCTCTTATTGGTCAAATAATTATAGAGTATTCTCCATGAAAGAATAAAATGTGGCCATTCAAAATCCAAGGATATGCATTTATTAACATATTTTTAATGATATATTGCTAAATGAAGAACATGCCCAAGCCACATAATTCCACATTTGTAAAAATACACAATGTATATTAATAGATGCATAGAAAAAAATCATTAGAAGAACATTCACCAAATCATTGTCTTCCCAGAGGGATAGAATTATGGCTGATTTCATTTTTCTCTGTGCTTTTTGGGGTCTTCAAATTTCTGTGATGACCACATGTTATTCTGATAAATACAAAAAAAAGTTTCTTAAATATAAAACTAAGTGTTAAACCTTAGTTTAACACTTATCCACAGCCCCCTACAAATGTTCTTTTTCCTTATTAACTTTTGAGTTTTCAGTATCAACAGAGCTATTCTCCTTCAAATCAAATGAAGGAGCAGAAATAAAATCCACACGTGCTGGTGCTAAAGTCTCAGCAGGCAGCAAAGAACACGTGTACGGGCCTGTATCAGCAGAGGCCAGCGGGGCTCGGACAAGGCAGCCCCCGCAGTGAGGGTTTCAGGAAGAGTCCCTGGAGCAGCAGTCTGCATCCTGGGTTGCACACTGGAACCTCCTGGTAAACTTTTAAAACTACTGATGCCTAGGAAGCAGGATTTAAAAAGCCAGAGTTATTCCAATGTGCAGCCAAGGCTAAGAAGCCCTGCTGGCGAGGGGAAGCCTCACCTATAAGCTCATCTTCCTCATTTTCCACACACCTTGTCCAGGAGTTTCCTGTGTCCTCTCTTATATTAATTGTCTGGAAGTATTTGATTACAAATGCAGCCTCCAAAATTATAACTAGAAGTAAGGGACAGGAAGATAAGAGTTTTAGGCCAGGTACTGGAATGGAGAGTATGCCCAAAAGATTCATATCCACCCATAACCTTAGAATATGACTGTTTGGAAATAGGGTCTTTGCACATGTAATCAAGTAAAGGTGAGGTCATACTGGATTAGGCTAATGCTAAGCCCTAGAGCCAATGGTTGGTGGCTTACAGAAGAGAGAGATTTGGAGACACACAGACACACGCAGTAGGAAGAAGACCGTGTGAAGATGGAGGCAGAAATCCATCTGGGGTGATGCAGCTACAAACCAAGGAATACCAAGGATGCCCGCCACCATCAGAAGCTAGAAGAGTGCCAGGCATGGTGACTCACACCTGTAATCTTAGCTCTCTGGGAGGCTGAGTCGGGAGGATGGCTTGAGGGCAGTAGTTTGAGACCAGCCTGAGCAAGAGCGAGACCCAGTCTCTACAAAAAATTGAAAAATCAGCCAGGCGTGGTAGCATGCACTTGTAGTCCCAGCTACTTGGGAGGCTGAGGCAGGAGGATTGCTGAGCCCAGGAGTTTGAGGTTGCAGTGAGCTATGATGGTGCCACTGCACTCTAGCCCAGACAACAGAATGAGGCCCTGTTTCCAAAAAAACAAACAAAAAAAAAGCTAGAAGAGAAAGAAGCACAGAATGGATTCTCCCTCAGAGCCTCCAAGAGGACCAACCCTGCTGATACCTTGCTTCTGGACTTCTGGCCTCCTGAACTGTGAGAGAATAAACTTGTTGTTTTAAGCAACCTAGTGTGTGGCAATTTATTACAGCAGCCCTAGGACACTAATGCAGGCTGGTTCAGAAGTCCACCCCAGAAGCAGGGGACGGTGCCCCAGCTGTCCCTGTGAGAGGCGGAGGCACCCCTCAGCACAGCCCTTTTCTGGACCCGGAAGGGCTCTCCTCTGCCGGCCCAGCTCTGCTTGTGTGTGGGGGAAAGATGCATCTTAGATCACACATGTCAATTTTCTTTCAATTACGTGTACACAGGACCTATTTGGTTTGCAAGGTGGGAAAAAAAAAACCCACTATACATTTTGTTCCATTGCTTTTCTAGCTCAGTCAGGAGACCTTTCTTATTAGATTCACTCACCTGGGAACTAATGAGAATTGCAAGCCTTTGAAAAGCAATTACTTCTAAGTAAAATAAGCACTTCTCTGAAAGAGTCAGCTAAGGCTGTACATACTGTAGACAAGGCGCTATATGAGTAGAAATCTGCTATTTCGACTTCAGTCTTAAAAAATTTCTTTCATCAAGACTCTCTTTAGTTTGGGGGATGGACACACTTGAAGCTCTTACTTGAGGGGAGAGGGAGGGCATGGGCAATATATGTAACCTTAACACTTGTACCCCCATAATACGCTAAAATTAAAAAAAATTAATTAATTTTTTAAAAAAAGACTCTCTTTAGCAGAGAATGAGAGAATTGATGAGACCTTGAGTGGTCATTTGCTTTTTTCTCCAGCTTTCCGACGGACAGCACCAACTGTATAAGTTCAGTGCCATGCCATTGAGTAAATAATGTGCCCCAGGTCTGCGACAGGGGCTGGGGGTGCACAGATACTGCTGCCCCAGGATAACCGCAGGGAGGTGGACGAGTCCCAGCAGAGTGGCTAGGGCACAGCACACAAGAGTGGGGGCATGGAATGACCTTCCAATTAGACACGGTGAATTGAACTTGAGTGTTTCTCGCTGCTCCCTCCTGACACTGTGCTGAAATGAGAGTAAAGGAATAAAAATAAATGTACACAAACCCAAAGGGACCAAGAGAAACGGGGAAGAGAAAACGAGGAATGAGAACCATCACTGAATTGGGTGGGATGGCAACTAGAGGAAGTGGAGGAAGAAAGAAACCCGACTAGGAAGTGCCTCAGAGGCTTTGCCGTTCAAAGCCGACCTGGCGGAACTCTGGGGGTGGGGGCCGCAGGTGGAGAACTGGGGACGTGAGCTGTGGAGGCAGAGGTGGCAGGAGGGGAAACACAAGTGGTTTCGTGGAAATTCAGTTTAAGCAGAAATTAGATCCCAGGTTGCTCGCCCATCCACAGCAGCTGAGGGGCCACCCCTCCCTACCCAGGTGGGACATTGGAGAGCAGAACTCAGAGGGCTGCAACCACAGTGGAGAGGGGGCAAAGTGAGTGGTGAGAGTGACCGCTGACATGCTGAACTGGGAGACTCCCAGCCCGACATGCAGCTCTCAGGCAGAAGACTGGAGGATTCCCTCTGATGAAAATGAAAGGCCCCAGAGAAGACATACAGATAACGACTGTTGGGGTTTCTGAAAAAAGGGGAAAAGAAAGCCAGATTCCCTCTGAACCATGCTGCAGGCCCCCACCCTAACCCTACACACACACCGCCCGCCCCTCCCCCATGGACACACAGTGTCAGTCAACATATTAATGTCTGATAACAAGCTCAAGTATCCGCAGGCATTTGAGGATACCTTTAATGTGAAAAATAGAAATTAAAATTTAAAAAAAACAGCAAAAAGGAAACTCAGCAGAAAGAGCAAACAAAAAATTAAAGAGAAAACAAAGCAAAAGCCTTACATAATCATGCGTTGCTTAATGCTGGGGATATGTTCTGAGAAACGTGTCATTGTTCAAACATCATAGAGTGTATTTACACAAACCTAGATGGCATAGCCTACCACTCACCTAGGCTACGTGGTATAGCCGGTTGTTCCTAGGCTACCAACCTGTACAGCATGCTACTGTACTGAATACTGTAGGCAGTTATAATGCAATGGTACATATTTGTGTATCTAAACATACTTGAGCATAGAAAAGGTACAGTAAAAATATGGCATGAAAGATAAAAAATGGTACACCTGTCTATGGCACCTACCGTGAATGGAGCTCGCAGGCCTGGCAATTGCTCTGGATGAGTCAGTGAGTGGTGAGTGAATGTGAAGGCCTAGGACATTACTGTATGCTGCTGTAGACTTTATAGACACTGTACACTTTGACTACACTAAATTTATTAAACATTTTTTCTTTCTTAAGAAATTAACTTCAGTTTACTACAACTTTTTTACTTTGTAAGCTTTTAATTTTTGTTTACTTTTTACCCTTTTATAATTACACTTAGTTTAAAACACAAACCTATTGTACAGCTGTACAAAAATATTTTCTATTTTCTAAGCCTTTTTCTATTTTTAAATTTTATTTTTAACTTTTTTAAAGGTTTTTGTTAAAAATTAAGACACAGACACACACATTAGCCTAGGCGTGCCTAGGGTCAGGGTCATCAATATCACTGTCTTCCACCTCCACATCTGTCCCCACTGGAAGGTCTTCAGGGGCAATAACACCTACGGAGCTGTCGTCTCCTATGATAAGGATGCCTTCTCCTGGAATACCTCCTGAAAGACCTGCTGGAGGCTGTTTTACAGTTAACTCTTTTTTTATAAGTAGAAAGAGTACACTCTAAAATAATAATAAAAAGTATAGTTTAGTAATACATAAGCCAGCAACACAGTTGTTTATTATCATTATCAAGAATTATGGAACTGTATTTTATACCACTAGTGGCATAGTAGGTTTGTTTACACCAGCATTCACCACAAACACATGAGTAACGTGTCATACTACCAAGTTATGACAGCTACAAGGTCACTAGGTGATAGGAATTTCTTGGCTCCATTATAATCTTATGGTACCACCGTCGTACATTCTATCTATGTATGTACGATGTCTGAAACATCGTTATACATGACTGGTTAATAGCTTTGGAGAGAGAAAGCATCCCCAAACCAAGAAGAGTTTGCTACTAAAAAGGAATGTTGGGAGAACAATATGAAATCCTGCATGTTAAAAATATACCAGCAGAAGAAACAAAAAATGAACTGATTGATGATTTCATTATATGGAAAATCACATTCAGAAGAGTCTTACAATTTTGGTGGAGAATTTGTGAAGAACGTGTGGTAGCAATATGAAAGTTAAGCCTTAAGAAAAAAGGAAAAGTCAATATTTATGGGAAAGAAAGGAAATGGAGTTGTGCTATTTGGCTTGGCAGTACACCAGTCATGTGAGCCAAATAACATAAACACTGAACAATGAGAATGGTGGCATCACTGAGTTGGGAAAAGGGAAAGTAGAGGTAGGATATAAAACAAAAATACTAAATCGTTACAATATAGAGCCAGTAATTAATATATAAAATGGATAAATCAGGGAGTCACGGTGTAAACATTACTCAGAAGCACTGAGGGGCCCCTAATCATAAGAGATAATTGAATGAGTGGCAAGTGCTTTTTTCCCCCAAACCTGGGCTCAAGATAGGGATTGGGGCACAGCTATCAACTATTATTTTTATCATAACCTTTTCAGTACCTTGGCTTTGAAAATTATGTAAATGTCTGACTTTGTTAAATTATTTTTTAAAGCTTAATGAAAGGAGGTAGTACTGAAGAAGCCGCGATTAACTTTACTTGGAACATGCTCAGTGTCAGTCTGCTCAGGCTGCCTTGACAGAGCGCCACAGACAGGGTGGCTTAAGCAATAGAAATGTATTTCCTACAGGTGTGGATTCTGGAAGCCTGAGGTCGGGGCGCTGACATGGTCTGTTTCAGGTGAGGGCTGTCCTCCTGGCTGGCAGGGAGGCAGGTGGAAGACAAGACCCAGGGCCTGGCTGCAGCCCAGGGTGTGTTGGGGGTGGGGTAACTCTTTGCACTCATGGCCGCCCCAGGAGGGATTTCCTTAAGCACAGACTTGGCTTTCCTCTGCTCCTTCACCTCCAGGCCTCTGGGAAGTGGAGCAGTTTGTCTGACTCTAAAATAACATGGAGTTCCTGTGGGGTGAGTTGTACAGGTGGAGGCAGCCTGCCCTGCCCAGGGCTGTGCCCAGCCGGCTGGCTGACGGACCTAAACCGTATCCTCCAGCTTAGCCTCACTCAGCAATAGATATTTTTACCTTTATCTGCCATTTTCCTTTCTTAATTCTTTTATTTTTCAAATTGTTCCCAACATGAGCAAGGAGGATGGGTAGCATTTTTGAGCCTCCTCAGAGACCTCAACAATGTTTGGGACACTGAAAATAGTGCAGGCTTGTTGGAGTGAAGATGGGGTGGGGAGCGGGCAGCAGGGAATGGTGGGGGAGGCAGGAGAGGGCAGGAGCAGGAGTGGCAGCGTCTCAGCAGCCCACTGAGGCACTGGGCTTCATTCGCCAGGCACCTGGCTGTGGTGGGAAGGATGGCTCAGCTGATACTGAAAGCCAGGTGACAGGTGAGGAGGTGACACAGAAATGCGGGCAGGGAAGGCAGGACCTTGGGAGAGGACATGACAGCGAGTGGGGGATAAATGTGAGTTATAGTTAAAAAGTAGAATCAATAGGATTTGGTGATGAGTTGAGTGAGAGACGGCGTTGACTGTGACTCCCATGTTTCTGATGCAATAACTGCGTGGAAAATAACTTTTCTTTTCTCAGCACTCCTGCAGCTCACTTGGATGACTCAACTCAACACAGCCGGGGGTCTAGGTGCCCCAGGACACTAACCTGGGAGAAGAGTTTCCAGTGCCTCTCTGACCCTCCCGCCCAGCGACATGCATGTAACCCACAGCCCGAGTCCTTTGGGAATTCCACTCCTACAATTCTATTAATAATTGAAGTTTCTAATCCTCACTTCTCCAATAGAGGGGTTAGAGAATCAGAAAACTTTAAAAACAAATTTTTTTATCTTGAAAAATATTTTAAACTTACAGAAAAGTTGTAAAAATTATACAGTAATCCCCCATATACTCTTTACTTAGATTTACCAATTAACATTTTGGCACACCACTTCCTCTATTTATCTATTTATCTATCTCTATGTAATTATGATTACATAGAACCGTATGAAAGAAAATGGCATATATTAAGCCCCTTTATTCCTAAATGCTTTAGCATATATCTCCTAAGAACAAAGACATTCTCTTCATAACCACAGGGCAATGATCAATTTTAGGAAGTCTAACGTTAACACAATATTATTATAGAAAATACTGTATGGTCTATAGTCAACTTTCACCAATTGCCACAATAATGTCTTTCATGGAAACTTTCCCCCCAATTCTAGATCTATTGTGCATTACATTTAGTTGTCACGTTTCTCTTATCTAGTTTAATTTGGAAAATTTGCAAAATTATTTTGCCTTTGATTTTCATGACATTGACAGTGTTGACAAACAACAGGCCAAGTGTTTTGTAGAATGGCCCCAGTTTGGATTTATTGGTGTTTCCAGATGAATATATTTAAGTTATGCATTTGGGGCAGGATTACAACATAAGCGATGCTGTATCCTCAGTGAATCACATCAGAAAACACACCAATGTAAGTGTGTTCCATTATTGGTGATGTTAACTTTGATCACTTGGTTAAGGTGTTATTGGCCAAGTTATTTCACTATAAAGTTACCCTTTGTCCCTTTGCAATTAATAAATCATCTGTGGGAAGATACTTTGAGACTTTCACTTCATAGTTTCAGTATCCATGAATGATTCTTGGCTGAATCAATTAGTACTATGATGTTGCAAAATGTTGATTTTCTAACTCCATCATCCATTCTACTTTTATTAGATAGCTTTCTATTTTAAAGAAGAGCCTGGCCGGGCGTGGTGGCTCATGCCTGTAATCCTAGCTCTCTGGGAGGCCAAGGCAGGCGGATTGCTCGAGGTCAGGAGTTCGAAACCAGCCTGAGCAAGAGTGAGACCCTGTCTCTACTATAAATAGAAAGAAACTAATTGGCCAACTAATATATATAGAAAAAATTAGCTGGGCATGGTGGTGCATGCCTGTAGTCCCAGTTACTCGGGAGGCTGAGGCAGAAGGATTGCTTGAGCCCAGGAGTTTGAGGTTGCTGTGAGCTAGGCTGACGCCACGGCACTCACTCTAGCCTAGGCAACAAAGCGAGACTCTGTCTCAAAAAAAAAAAAAAAAAAAGAGCCTGCCTCTCTACCTCATTTATTTATTTAGTATAAATATGAATTAATAAAATACTTTTTCATAGGCTATAATTCATCACTATCATTATTTGTTTTGATGTTCAAATTGTCACAGATTTGGCCAGTGGGAACCCCTTCAAGATGTTTCCTATGTTCTTGCAACATGCTCCCATCATTTTATGAGCACTTTCTTATTTTTAAGAAGAGCAAGATGTTCTTGTACTTTCCCTGCCCAGTCCTGGAATCAGCCATTTCTCCAAGAAGTCCTGGTTCCTTTTGGTGGGAAACGGAATTTAGAAACCAAGATCTCTGCTCATTGCCACTGGAGTGTCATTGCCATTTCAGTGGACAGAGCCAGGAGTACCCACTAATCCTAATCTGACACCACAATGTTCTTCTTTGCTTTTCCCTGTTTTATGTTTGTATCTTCTTTCTCTCATAGTGAGAATCCTGAATCCTCCCCATCCAAATCAAGCTATTTACTTTTGCTTGGTTCAACAATAACAATGTACAAAATCATTCCAGAATTGCTACATCCTTGCCTCTACAAACAACAAACTCACAAAGTCAGAATCCAAGGTTTGCTAGATTTTTTTGTCTTTAGATTGAGGGCATGTAGTTAAAGTATTGCACCCAAAAGTTAATTGAATCAATTATTTCTATTTTTCTTCTGTGTAATTATATTATTCATTTCAAACTCAGTCATTTGTTTCTATTTAAGTTCAATTTTCCTCAACTCTCATCTTTGTTCGGTTAATTATATTTATAAATAAACAAAACATTAGCACATTTCCAAAATCAAAACTAGATAAAATGTTGCACTTGGAGAAGTAACACTCCCTCCTGTATCCCCTTCTTCCCCCTCCCACCCCTTCCTTAAAGGTAACCAGTTTCACTAGTTTCTAAGTATCCTTCCTATGTTTCTTTTTTTGTAAAATACACCCATACACATTTTTATTTCCCTTTAGGCGTCAGAGTATTTTTATTCAACAAAAATATGGAATAATATCTGGTAGATGCAGAGTTGTGGTATTCAAAGACAAGGAAAAATATACACAGAAGAGAATACGGAATGTTAGGTGTCACATGACAGAACGGTTGAATAGCATGAGAATTTAGGGCTCTCTTTTGTCCACCCCTGGTCACTCTCTGATGGACAGTCATCACTCTACTGCTTATGGACCTCCTCAGGGGTTGGCAGGCAACGCAACATGCTCTGAAATCCGAGACTTACCACTAACTGTGAGTTTTTGGGCACATCACATAACTCCCATGAACCCTAGTGACCTTACTGTAAAATGCATACAATGGTACCCCTTTTATAGGGCGGTTGAGAAGATAAAGTTGCTTTGGCAAATCATCTGGCATACTCCGTGTGTTCAATTTTTCCACTTTCATTATTGTTAATGTCACCTTGGGGCAGATGATTGACTTCCTGAGTATAGGGTTGCCAAACAAAATACAAGACACCTGGGTACATTCTAATTTTAGATAAACCACAAATACTTTTTTATTATAAGTATATAAAAATTTTTAGTATAAGTTTATACAAAATTGTGCAAGACATGCTAAAAATTTATCTGTTGTTTCTCTGAAATTCAAATGTACCTGAGCATCCTGTTTTTCCTTTTCTTTTGCTAATCCTGGCAGCCTTGAGTGCAGCTGAGGGATCTAGCTGTAAGTGCTAAAGCTGCTCAGACAAGGGTAAAATCCGTGGAGGCTGGGAAGTCTATTCAACTTCTAGCTGAGTCTTCCTAAGGTATAATTTTCAAAAAGATAAAATCATACTCTCACACAAATATAAAAGGAACACGTCATGTATTTTTATTTGACTCATTAATTAATTAAGGAACCAGTAAAATTGGTTCAAAGGAAGATGTGAAGAACAAAATGTGTGTGTGTGTGTGTGTGTGTGTGTGTGTATGCCATCAGGAATGCTGCAGTGAGTGTACCAATGGGTGTAAACTAGTTAATATCCTATAAGACAATAAATGTATGTTGGTCTCTTTCTGCTGGATAGAAAACTATTGCATCGCTACTGGACACCAGTCATTTGCATTTCTATGGATAAGAATCATTTCCATTACTTTTGGTTTGCTTTAACTTCTACTCCTATAGGGCTATAAAACTGCCTGGTCATTAGCAACATAAAGTGTTCACTAGACAGTGCCCAGCAGTTATTACTGAAAGGACAGTCAGTGATTGTCCTGGCCCATTTCCAAATCTTTAGCAAATTTTTCCTTAGAGTCTTTATTGTACTTTGCTCCCAGAATTCTACATAAGAGAGTAAACTCCAATTGGAAATTGTATATTCTGGTTTAAAATATTGGCTTTCTAGTTAGCAAAGATGAGAAATTGAATAAAACAAGAAGCAGACTTAATTTTCGAAGACTAAACTTGTACTGTCTCCAATTCCTCTTTCTACTATTTAATAACGTGTATCTGAACCTGGTAAATTCTTAATGAGACAGTTGCTTTTAATCATGTGGAAATTTCTATTCATTTTCTAATAGCAACTTTTTAAAATATCAAAAATGATCACTAAATGAAGAGCTAACACTACCTTGAGAAGACTGCCAGCAATTCCATAAACTCAAAAGAGCTTTTGGTCTGAGTTTAAAAACAAACACAAAACAAAACTCAAAATGGCTAATAGACAAAAACCCTGGGGAAAATATTTTGAAATCATAGTTTTCACTCAACCAGAAAAGGAAATAATTCAACTAATTTACATGGCAGATACATTTTGTGAATAAGCCCCAAATTAAAATTTTACACTAGAGGAACCACATTTTATAAAACATACATAAGACTCACCCTTTTAACCATTTTAAGTGTACAATTCAGTGACACTAAGTATCTTCACAATGTTGTGCAATCATCACCACTGTCCATTTCCAGAACATTCTCATCATCCTAATCTGAAGCTCTACACCCATTAAACAATAACTCTCCATTCTTCTCACTCCCAGGCCCTGCTAGTCTCTGTTCTATGTCTGTCTCTATGAATTTGCTTATTCTACATAACTTATTTAAGTGGAATCATACAATTCTTGTCCCTTTGCATCCAGCTTATTTCACTTAGCATAATGTTTTCAAGGTTCATCCATGTCTTGGCAGGAGGAACCACATTTTATAAACGCAAGCCAATGTCCCAAAGATGACTTGGCAAGAAGAAGAAATCCATCCCACTAATTTAGCCCATTCAACTCCCCACCTCTGCCCTTAGACTACCCATCTTATAAAAGATATCCATCAATATTAATATTTACTTCTAAAGTGCAGGGGTGGGCTTTACTTTCCTTTGTGACACTTCATTCCCTATTTCATCAAATGATGGTCGGAGAGGCCCTTCATTTCACCACTTATTAAGCTCCCATAAACTCCTGTGGGAGTAAGGAAAAGAGCCCTGGACTTGATGTGAACTTGGACAACTCAATTAACTTCTAGGATCTTCAGTTTTCAGTGAGATGGAGACAAGAAAAGTTGCAACCTGACCAATGATGGTGAGAATTGAAGGATATGTGAAAGTGCTTTGCAAACTGTAAAACATGACACCAATATCAAATAAAGCTTATCAGAGTAGGTCCTTGAGGGGCATGTAAACAAACTGCGATCTTTTTACACAAAGCTGCTGCAAAACTATTTTCAAACTTAATCCTTGACCTTTAGGCCGGAGCAATGAGACCATTAGGATGGCGGTGGTGTCCGTTTTATATGAGATATTTTTCCTCCTGCAGTCTCACCCTTGGAGGGTCCCAACACTGGCTACTCACTGAGTTATCAGACAGTAACTAAGACTTTATGAAATATTATCTTGCTCATTGCTCTGTGAGACCAGCAGACAGTCAACTCCAGGTGGCTGGCTGATGGAGAACAGATGAGCGTGGAGAGCCCTGCCCCCACAGAAGCTAGCTCTCATTTTGCCAATAGGTTCAATCTTCCCACCACTGTGTGTCCGGAGTTGCTAATGAGTGGCAAAATCGACTGCTCTCACCTCTTCTCCCAGCAAGAGCTCGCCTCTAGTGGAACTGCTAATGAGCCCTGACGCTGTCCTCAGCGGGAGGCCCAGGGGGAGAAGTGAAGAGTCCTGAATTATCCACTCACTGTCATGGAATATTCTAGCACTGGCTATCAAACTGCAACAACCATCCTCTCTCCAGCTCCTTCTGCTTAGCCAGAAGTCTCTAGAATCTGCTTTTTGCACCAGGGTCTACACAGGTATCTCATGTGTAAATCCTAGTAGTTCCAACAAGCTCGGATCAGAGAGGATTTCAGTGACTCAGATTTATTCTGACCACTGGCCCTTGAGGAAGCAGACAGCCCTTTCACCTGGGAGCCTGTGCCCTGGCCTGTGTCTCTCCCACCCTTCTTCATCCGTTTCCCCAGCAGACTGGCAAATGGCTACTCTAGAAATGCTGAGCACAGTGCAAACACACAGGGTGAAGGAAATGTTAGAAACATGACTTCAAATTGGGAAGGCTGAAGAGGCTGCCAGAAGGGGTCAACACTTGAGCTGTGCTCGGCTGTGTCTGCATGTTGGAATGTGTGCACACACACGTTCGAGAGGGTGTGGAAGGGCGCACACCAGGCTGGGACATACGGGGGAATGCAATGGGGGTGGGGGTGGGGACACAACTGTCAAGCTTAGACCTCCCCCCATCCGATTGGTAATACCAAGCGTGAATAACTTTTGTATTAAAAAAAATTCAATAAAGCCAAAGAGAGAGTAAACAATCTAGGATTTAGTTGTTGAACAACAGTATTTCATATCCTGTAAAACATTTCATTTTACAGTGGAGTTGAATCATTCCCAGTCTCCTGAGAGCCTAAACCACAAACACGGGTGTGTTTGCCCCTTTCTAGGTAAGAAGAAAGAATGAATTTCAGAACAGAATTGGTTATTCCACGACACCCAAGGCTGCAGTTATCTGAGAAGAGAGTGCTGGAGACGGGAGGGCCCGGCGGCGCGGAAGTGCAGCTGCGTGGTGGACGGTTACAGCTCCCTGTCCGGCCGGCCGGTCAGCGCAGAGGACCGCGAGGACTCCGGGTTCAGGTACAGTAACCCAGGTGGGTATTAATGCAGCCAAGTTGTGTGGCCTCTGCAGCAGCTTTAGAGCTGGGAGCCAGCAATGACTTAAGATCGGTTCGCTCTGAGGACACAAAGGGCCCGTTCTGAAGTTTCTCCTGCCCTCGGCTCCCCGTACCTGGAAGGCACAGCCTCGAGCTTGCCATAAATTTAGCTACAAACCAAACAGTTGGGCCTCAAGGGTCATCTTCTCTGGCCTACTAAAATCTCACAGCCCAGTTTACAATCTTTTCTCTCTATGAGCTTCATGCAATTCTGGAGAGAGAAAACAGTAGTTAGTAAAGTAATCTTTAGAACAGAAATGTTTATAATTTAGGGAAGGAACTCACAAATATCACTGGATACAGCATCCCTCCCATTAAAGATGACAACGAATGTAAGCAGAATGAAACAAAACCTACACGGACCCTGTGTTGCACGGCTCTGGAGAGTCCTCAGGGAAATTATGCCTCAGAGTAAAACGCCAACATCAGTTACGTGGTACAGTCAGTTACGTGGTCAGTCCTGTCTCCCAGCAGCAGCACTCAAGAAGTCCCGCCAAAGATTTTAGTTAGATCTAGAACATAAAGGATGAGGAAAGACAGAGGAGGGACTCCCAAGAGAGCGCCCCGGTGTTATCTTGTATGTAACAAGGGACAAGCTGATAGAACACAAGATCCTTCCTGAGAGCAAGTATTGATAAACTGTGGACAGCACCTCCAAGGACCGTCAGAGACCCTCCTTTGCTTGATAGTTAGGTATTCTCTTCTTTCCCTGTGTCGGTGTAGACCATGCCTTGCCCATGGGCATCCAAGGCACCTGGGCTCTATGGACTAAGAGTCTTCTCATAGCTCCCTATTTTGGTCCCTAAGACTTTCTCCCTTCGGCCTTACCAGGCTTCATCTCCCACTGGCTGTCGTGATGGGCACGTGGCCGTGGCTGCCACACAGGGCAACATGTTGTCCTGCTTTGGAGACTTAAGAACGGTTATAGGTTGCTCAGGGTTCCAGGAAGGTCTCTTACGATTTCTTTTATCTTCACCCACAGGGATGAGTTACCAGAATGTGATATATTCAGAATTATCATCCCTTTTCCAACTTTTCCCAAAAATACATTTTTGCCCCTTGTAACCTGCTTGGCCTGACATCACATATTGAATGAGTCAGAGCTGTCTCACTTAAATGCAGCTAACACTAAAATTGTGCTATCGATTTCTGATGCTCTCTTTTACTTTTCCTTGTTGTTGGTTTGTAAAAGTTGCTTCAACTAATATTACTCTAAATATGTAATGCCGGTATTGGCCCTGTCTCCTCCACCTGCCTACTTTAGAGTTATCTACGTCAATTTTTTTTTAAGATCTCAAAAAATGGATTTTCCCAACTAGATGAGGGCAGAGTGGTCTGTGGAGACCCTGAGAAGGACCCAGGACTGAGAAGAGCTACGATGTCTCTTTAGTCACCTGGCAAAGCCATCTCATCGTTCAAGACTCAGCCTAGAAATTATCTCCATAAGAAAATATCCTTGAAATCCCCAGGGCAAAATGGATTTGCCTTTCTTTGTTCTCTGTTAGTACCTACCACAAGATTTCTCTCTAACTATGCAACACAGGCTCCAGAAAACTCCTAGAGAATCCAAGAGTTAGGAATGTAACACTTTATAAGAAAAGGCAGGTGGGGGAGTAGAGGTTATAAGAGACTCTATTACTCTATTTATTAAATTCACTAAAATAAAATAATAAAGATAGCACTTTAGATAAATAGAATATTAATAATATTTATATATTCTGCATTTGTACCTTATATGATTAATATCTATTTGTTAACAGAAAAATCTTTAGGCTCTCCCTTCCTTGGCTATTTCAGCAAAATGCTTAAAAGAAAAAAATCTTGCTTTTTTATACATAGTACAAGGGATTTACTTCTCTGCTTCTGTACCTGAATGTTCAAAGCTTTTCTAATTGTGTATCTTGGAGCTGTTGGCTCCTGTCTCCCAGCTCCCACCAATGCAAAATAGCTTGGATCATGGGGAAGTTTAGCTGCACAGATGTATCTCAACTACCTCTCTCTTACACAGTCCCTGGGCCTGTGCTCTGCCCATGAGAGCTTTATGAAAATCCCTCACCCTCTGCCTCTAGGGTAAACATCCCTGTTCCTCCTCTCTCTCCTTCAGGAAGCTCCCCTTTACATTCCCTCAGTTTCCTTGCTGTCTCCCCCAAGAGTGCAGTGGAAATGTCTCCATTCTGCCCTGCCATTCATAGTATCTCCTTGGCCTTTCTCAGCCCCGAGCTCTGTCCTCCCCTCCCCTCTAACTATCTCATATGGGAACGACTTGATGTGTAGACACTGGAACTAGAATTCGAATAGGATCTTCCAGGATTTCGTGCCAGGGAAGCTGAGGTTCTGGAGGATAGTAGGAGTGATCATCTCTTCAGCATCTGTCTCTCTCATGGACTGTACATTCTTGAGGGTGGGGCATTTTTTTAATTTGCCATTTTGTCTTTAGCACCAAGTAGAGAGCCTGACACACAGGAAGCCCCTGGTCCATAGTGGCTGAGGGGACACATGCTTGCCACTAGAGCACTATTGCGCCCTGGTCGGGTCTACTTCTGTTGGATGAAATGAATGTTTTCGATGTCCTCTCCCCAATTATAATTTCTGCTACTAAATTAGAACACCATAAAAAAAGTCAGGCAGGAGAAAAAGAAGCTAAAAAAACAGGCTCTACCTAGCTAAATGTGGTCAGGGTAGGAGAACCAGCTGGCCAGGGAGTCTTTGCAGAGCAGCCAGGAGGTGGGGGAAGGCAGGGTGGCTCAGGGATGAACTTCAGAAACAAACGTGCCACAAGCCTCCCCTGCAGCTGCAGACCCTGGCTGCTGTCTGCAGCCCGCTGCCTGCTGTCGCAGTGAGGACTGGGGGAATCTGGCCCTGCGGCAGGCTGCCCTCGCCATGCCAGATGCCTGGGACGCAGCCCGTGTGTCAGACTGGAACCGCAGGCCCAGTGCGTCTGCACGGATTGTCCTGCCACATCTCTCCCAGCCCTTCTCCAAGGTCCAGTTTCACAGCTTCATGTGAAGCCATTAACACAAATGTTCACTCTGAGTTCTGACTTCATCTCAGCTTGGGCACTTTCCTGGGCTGCCCGATGCCAAAACACGCACAGTTACAACCTCTCCGACTGGCGCGAATGCACTCTGGGGGTGGGAGCCGGCTGCTTTTATGGGAACTAAGTGACACTGTACTACTTCTTCTCTCGCACATGGAAAAGGGGGGAAAGCTGAAAGAGGCTGTCTTCAGGACAAGTCAGAGAAGCCAATGCCATTCCATCAGCGGGAGGCAGGCTGGGCTACGGTGGGGACATTGTGCAGGGAAAGAGGCAGAGACAGGGAGACTCCTGCCACCGGCGACAATGGAGTCGGCACACTCAGAGAGAATCCACTTACCTGCACTGTCACAGCTGCGGAGAATGCCCTCATTAGCCACAGCAGATTCGGGGATATGTTCACAACAGAATTAACACCTGGAGTCATATTAGTCCAGGGCCTAGAGAAAAAATAATGTTGCCCAGATTATAGTTAATCCAAGATCCTGTCAAAATACTGGATCTACTTTTTTGAGGCACCCACTCATGGAATAATTGACTCTTTATTTAGAGCAGTTTTAGGTTTGCAAACAAATTGAGCAGAGAGTACAAAGTTTTCATATACCCGTCTGCCCCCAACATAGTTCCCACTGTTAATGTCTTACATTAGTGTAGTACATGTGTTATAATTGATTAGTCAATACTGATAAATTATATTTTTATTATATATATGTATACATTATGGTTTTAACATAAATTAGATATTTATTATGATTACATCAATTGAGATCCATAGTTTACATTAGGGTTCACCTTTGGTGTCGTACATTCTATGGGTTTAGAAAAATGTATAATGACATGTATCCACCATAATAGTATCATAGAGAGTCGTTTCATTGCCCCGAAAATCCCTGGTGCTCTACCTGTTCATCCTTCCTCTCCTCTCTCTCAACTAATGGCCTGGTCAGCATTGGTTATTTTTTTCTGTCTCCATAGTTTTGCCTTTTCCAGAACATCATATAATTAGAATCATAAAGTAGGTAGCCTTTCAGATTGGCTTCTTCCACTTAGTAATATGTATCTAAGTTTCCCCCATGTCTTTTCATGCTTGACAGCTCATTCGTTTTTAGTGCTGAATAATATTCTGTGGTCTGGAAAGTAATGGATAAACCACAGTTTATCCATTTATCTACCGCAGGACTTCTTGGCTGCTGCCAAGTTTTGCAATTATGACTAAAGCTACCATCCACATGCATGTGCAGGTTTTTGGTGAACATAAGTTTTCAACTAATTTTGAGTAAATATCAAGGAGTATGATTACAGGATCATATGGTAAGAGTATGTTTAGCTTTCTAAGAAACCACCAAGCTGTCTTCCAAAGTGACTGCACTATTTTGCATTCCCATCAGCAATGAACGAGAGTCCCTGCTGCTCCACATCCTGGTCAGCATTTGGTGTCAGTATTTTAGACATTAGCCATTCAAATAGGCATGGAATAGTATCTCACAGTTGCGCTGTTTGCAATTGCCTCATGACATATGATGTGGAGCATCTTTTCTTAATGCTTTTTTGCAAGCTATATGTCTTGTGCGGTCAGGTGTCTGCTCAAATCTTTTGCCTATTGGGGTTTTGTTTTCTTAAATGACTGATATTGTAACTGAATGGGCTAACTGGAAAAATCGACCAGTTGTTGCCTCTTCTATAAATACGGATTTTAAGCAACTGCAAGAAATAGTTGCTTTAGACTAGGGCAGTAAAGACGGACCTGATTTATAAAGAGATACAGGTTTTTTGTTTCTGTTTTTGTTTTGGTAACTGTAGAACACGCCAAACTAGTTTTTCTGGAGATAATTAAGAAACATTTCATTTTCCTTTTCTGATCATTTTTAAATGCCATCTTTTTTTCTCATTAAGAAACTAATACATTTTGTGAAAGAAAAACAAAACTCAATTTTTTAGCACTGAGTGAAACTTTTACCAGCAATAGCGAAGCATATGCCAGGGAACCCAGCTTGCAGAACAGCCGGCTCCCACGGCAAAGAGGAAAATCTTTATAGTTCAAATTGGTGTGTGGCATCAGCAATTCTGATGGGGCACAGCTGGGTCCTTTTGATAAAAGCTAGATATTCCTGACTCAGAGGCTACTCTCAGGGTGATGAGGATCGCCCCCTCTTTGGCCTTTAGGAAAACTCCTTCATGGCTAGAGCCTGAGTTTAAAGCTTTCAGGAAGGTAAGCTTTCCCCAGCCACCTAGTGTGCATATTTTAACACTTTGATAAGTATTTCCAAGTACTTTCCAGAAACATTGTTTTAATTCACGTGTTTACTGGGAGGATAAAACTGTACCTATACCCTTACCAACCCTGAATAATTTAAAAGTAAAATCTTTGTCAGTTTGACATATGAAAAATGACATTAATCTTCATTTTTAATGACTATGTCAAACATTTCTTCTTTTTGTGTGTGTGTGTCAATGGTATATTTCCTTAGAGACTTGCCCATGCAAGACCTTTGCCTAAGAGAAGTGGCTAGGACTGTCTTTTGTGGCTTTCTTCAAGGAGACAGGTGACCACGGGCAGATAGGGGCTGGTGGTGTGTCACTGGGGAGGGGCATAAATGGTCTGGCAGAGTGACCACCCTCCATACTGGGATATGCTGGCATAGAAATGCCCCAGCTAACAAGGGTCTGCTGAGTAGATCCAACATTGGGAGTGATTCTGTTCTGAACCACATAAAAGAAAAAGTCAGACTTTGGACATCTACCTCATCTAGAGGATCCACTGTTAGATAGTAAGTGCCCCTGTCATTAGTGGCCTCTTTTGTTGCTAATTTCACCCCTTTACTGCAACCATGTAGCCCATACAAGTAGTGAAGGGGAAAAGAGGTGGACAGAGGTGATTCTGTGGGTCTCTGAGCTTGAGTTAAGCCTATAACTGGAATGAGAAGAAGCTTTAAATGGGATAAGGACTGAAGTTTCGATTTTAGATGGAATTAGACTTTTAATATCTCAACATGACCAGAAACGTTAAGGGATCTACCTGAGATTTCATCCAGGGGTGGAGATGGATACTCTAACAGTGTGGGTGTAGAATGGCAGTGGAAGAAAGAAAATGAAGTTGTTTTCTGCTTATATCCTATAGAGTTCATATTCATTTCCTCGAGCAGCTGTAACATAGATGTCTGCTGTGGTCTGAGTGTTTATGTCTCCTCCAAAATTCATGTGTTGAAACTTAATCATCAATGTGATAGCATTAAGAGGTGGGGCCTCTAGGAGGTGATGAAGTCATGAGCCCACAAGAATGGGATCAGGCCTTTTGTGAAAGAGACCTCACCATGCTTGGCCTCCTTCCCTTCCACCTCCCACCATGTGGGAACGCGGCAATGAGGCATCACCCTGGAAGCAGAGAGCAGCCCTCCCCAGGCACCAATGCTAGCACCTACATCTTGGGCTCCCCAGACTCCAGAACTGTAAGAAATAAATTTCTTTTCTTTATAAATTACTCAGTCTCAAGTGTCTTGTCATAGCAGCACAAATGGACTAAGACTGTCTGAAACCAAGGTATGGGCAGGACCATGGTCCCCCTGAAGCTTCTAGGGAAGGATCTTTCCTGGCCTCTTCTAGCTCCTGGTAGCCCCACGTGTTCCTTGGTGCATGGAGGCTTCACACCAATCTCTGTCTCCACCTGGAGTCTTTCCTCTGTGTCTTTATGTCTCTGTGTCTTCATGTGGCATTCTCCCCTTGTGTCTGTATCCAAACTTCCTCTTCACGTAAGGGCACCAGTCATAATGGATTAAAGCTCACCCTAATGACATCTTCTGAACTGGATTGAATCTGCAGAGACCCTATATTCAAATATGGTCACATTCACAGGTATTAGGAGGTAGGACTTCAGAATTACCTCTTTTGTCGGGACACAACTCAACCCAAGACAGTTCACCTTGTCAATAAACTGGTTTCATATGTGCTGACTTCCTATCCAACCTACGTGTGATGGCACTTTCTGGCCTACTCCTGGATATGCTTGTTGTTTCCTTCTCCTTCATGCTTGTCCTTCTCAGGCTGTCCCCTGCCTCACTGTTCTCTTAGAGAGTGGACAGGGCAGAGACCACTCTGAGCAACATTCAGCATCAAGCCAAGTGTAGTATTTCATGTATGTAGGGCCCTACTAAATGCATTTTGGTTATGATACAGTCTTTTGTACACATCTTCCTAAAACACTCATAGTTAATTGGGTAAGAGAGAATGGAAATGTCAGCCTAGAGGCAGGATCAGACATAATTTTTAAATTTTACAATTGACACTGCACAATATCAGAATTCCATTCATCAAATCTTATGTTCTTTGGAAAAAAATATTTTTTAAAAACAGCATTTGGCTGGGCATTCACACCTCTAATCCTAGTACTTTTGGGAAGCTGAGGCAGGAGGATCTTCTGAGGTCAGTAGCTCAAGAGCAGCCTGAGCAACATAGCGAGGGCCTGGTTCTACAAAAAGCAGCAAAATTAGCCGTGCATAGTGGTGCAGTCCTGTAGTCTCAGTTACTTGGGAGGCTGAAGCAGGAGGATCACTTGAGGGCAGGAGTTTGAGGTTGCACTGAGCTATGGTGCCACTGCACTCATACCCAGGCAACATAGCAAGACTTTGTCTCAATAAAATAAAATAAAATAAAATAAAATACAGCATTGAAAACATTTTAAAAGTAACATTTCCAAAATACAGAACCATATTTCTAAGAAAAGAGAAAGAAGTAATTTCCTCCCAAGTGAATGCTCTGACATGATTATGTATGAAGGGGAAAAGAAATGAACGTTAAAGGGCAATCAAAACTAACATCTTGGCACCTCTGTCCTGGAAACTGCAGGAAACAGCAGCCCTGTAATGTGTGTGCTGATAGCTGGGACTGAACTGAGCTTGTCCCTCCCAAACTGCAAAGGTTGGAGAAGACACAGTAAACAAAGGAATGAGGGCATGATGTATGTGCAAAGATGACAATAAGAAGCATCTGATTGTGTAATTTGAACATTAGAACACATCAAATACTGTTGCTGTCGGGAGAATGTTGGAGGAGAGGAGTACTGAACCCAGATGCTGGAGTGAAAAGGGCATGGAGAAGGAATTACCTTGCTGAACTTACAGAAAATACTTATCTTCAGACAGGTGTAGTATCTTGCAGACTTCCCACAGCCTTCTGCCTTAAATTTCAAATTCAATTGCAATTGGAAAAACTCTTGATTTCTTCTCAGGTTCCATCCATCCTTCTGCTCATCGGTTCATCAACCTATTTATCAAGAAAGATTGGATATAAATTCAGGCTCCACTTCTGTGTGACTCTAGACAAGTAAAATAGTTTCTTAGTGCCTCAGTTTCCTCATCTGTAAGATAGGGATAATTGTTTGGAGCTTATAGGGTTTTATGAGTGTTAAGTCAATTAATACCTATTTGTCCCTTAATAAGTGCTCAATAACTTTTAACTTTTTTTTTGAGACAGGGTCTCACTATGTTGACCAGGCTGGTCTCAAACTCCTGGCCTCAAACAATCCTCCTGCCTGAGCCTCCCAAGTAGGTGGAATTACAGGTGGGAGCCCCACTATGCCTGGCAATTTTTAACTATTTTATCATTGTAGTTTTTAATCATAGACTGTAAGAGCTAATATTAATTTAAAATATTAATAAAAAGTTTAATTTTCCCTTTAGGAAAGAAAGAAAGTGACTTCTCTCACTTTTCCCTTTTGTTTCAGAATTTCTTTCTCTGTCCCTTTCAAATGTATGTAAATCTTTAAAATTACTAAAGAAACCTCTTTTGCCAGTCTCACAACTGAGGAATGTTTGCTCAAGGACCTGGGAGACATCTTTTTGAAATGTGAGAACCAAGGGAGATAGTGTCCCTGTCTCCCAGTTCCTTGGGCACCTTGTCCCAATCTGCAAAGCTACCTCTTGTCATAAAGATATGAGAAGTTTGATTCTCCTCCAGGTAGAGCCAAACGAGCAGTCTTCTCATGGTAGCAAGAGGAAGAGCAGAGAACTTTCCTTGTGTCTGCTTTTTCTCAATTGCTTTCAGCTCAAAATAATTCCTACACCTGAGTGGTATATTTTGGGGTGGCATATTGTGAACCTCTTCAATGTGCATCACATTCTGGTTTAATGTTTATTCAATAAAAAAATGTTTTGTCTTTACTACCTTTGTGGAGAGGTTTTCTGGGTTACGAGAAGCCTTTGTTTCTTTTATATTTCCCCAGTACCATCCCATACAACTTTACTAAGCACCTGTCTGTGCTAGGCACAGTCTTCCTTTGCCCATTTACCTACATTATATATATATATTTATTTAATCATTATATATATTTAATCTTCCAGTATGATCCTATAAAGTAGGTACTATAATTCCCACCTTTTTATCAATGCAGAAGCTAATGAAAATGAATTAAATAATTTTCTCATGGCTGTAAGGGTGATGGAGCTGAGATTCAAACCCGTGATCTTCAGGCTCTCAACCTCTGCCAGGCCAGGCAGATCTGAGTCACGAGGGAGGACCAGAAGCCAGGGGAGGCTCCCGGTGGAAGATGACCCCAGGTGGTGGGCCAAAGGGAGAGGAGAGGGCAGAGTGGGCTTCAGTGCAGTTAGTGCTCCTCCCACAACAGTTCCCCAGCGCCCTTCCCCCAAGAACCTCAATTGAGACGTTTTCATGTCTTTCCACAGCCAGAGGGGTGGGGTCTCCAGGGCCCACCCACTGTTATCGGTTGTGCCGGGACAGTGCAGGGGGCTGGAAGCTACATAAATACAGGAGCAGGCACCTGGCTGGGGCGGAATGAGACCCTCTTTCTTGGCTGCTGGCCTGAGTAATGTCTGTTGCAGCCGCAAAGGGCGCTGGGACTGCTGACTCAAGGGAGAGCATCACTGGCTTTCCCCGGACTCCAGGGCCCTTGAAGGAGGCTTCCGGTGGGAACCTGTTGCCAAGACCACCCTCCTGGCCCTCCCACCCTGCAAGTCCAAGGCAAAGGAGGAAAACTCAGGGGATACAAAGACATAAGTTAAAATCTCAGATTATTGTTCCGTCACACAAGCATGTACATGCATTTACACAGCCTGCTTATTTTAGACAAATAGGAGCATACAGGCATGTGCCAGAGTGGCATGTTATTTGGTGGCATGTTTTTTCACAATTCTGGAGGCTGGACGTTCAAGATCAAGGTTTCGGAGGTTTGTTTCCTCCACATTTTGCCATGTCCCCATATGGTCTTTCCTCTGTGCACATATATTACCTGTGTCTGAGTTTCTCTTTCTTATGAAGATATCAGTCTGACTGGATTCAAGCCCAGCCTAAATACCTCATTTAACCTTCATTACCTCCTTAAAGGTTTTGTCTCCGAACATGGGGGTTAGGACTTCAACAAAGATTTGGGGGAGGGGCACAATCCAGCCCTTACTATCCGTTAATCTTTATGTATAACTACACATTTTTCCCAAAATGGGGATTATCATGTAATTACTATTTTGTAACGTGTGCTTTTTTTTTAATGTAAATGTGTTTTTCTATGCTAATTAGACACTGAATAGTTTCTGATTTAAAACTGATGGCCGGAATGGGTGCACGTGTCTCCCATTCCCGCCTGAGACTGCGCGAACGACAATAGCTCACATTTACGGGGCGCTTCCTGCATGCCAGGCGCTGTTCTAGCCACTTTGCACGTACTCGATTACAGTCATGCCTTGCTTAACGACATGTCCTGAGAAGTGTGTCATTAGGCGATTTCGTGGTTGTGTGAACATCACAGAGTGTACCTACGGAAACCTGGATGGCACAATCTTCTGCACACCTGGGCTATATGATGTCACCTCTGGCTCCTAGGCAGCAAAGCTGTACAGCAGGTTACTGTTACTGAATACTGGGGGCAATTGTAGCACAACGGTAAATATTCGTGTATCTAAACATAGCTAAACACAGAAAAGGTGCTACTTCCCTAGGTGATAGGAATTTTTCAGCTCCATTATAATCTTACGGGACCACCGTTGTGTGTGCTGTCCCTCACTGACGGAAACGTCACGGCCCATGACTATTTCATTCTCACTGCACTGTGAGGTAGGCATTGTTATTATTACTGTCTCCATTTGTCAGGTGCTGAGGGGTGAAGAAAGAGTCAGAGGTGTCTGCCTGGAATGTCTATGTGCTTTGGAGAAGCACCAGAAGAGGGAGGGGCTTGGTGGCCCTGCCCTGGTCAGGGCTGCCTGCGTCTCAGGCGTCCGCACCTGCAGAGTGGGCCTCTCCCCCGAGGCAGCCGTGTGTCCTGACTCCTACTCTAATCCCCGCTGTGCACTTATTCCCAGCACCTTGCTGTGCTCCGCATGCGTAATAAGGGTGTACAAAATATTGGAAATGTATATGCATTGATATCAGTATCCACATTTTTAAAGGTTTTTAAGACATTTTGAAACTTCTGGCCAGGCGCAGTGGCTCACGCCTGTAATCCTAGCACTCTGGGAGGCCGAGATGGGAAGACTGCTTGAGGTCAGGAGTTCAAGACCAGCCTGAGCAAGAGCGAGACCCAGTCTCTATTAAAATTAGAAAACATTAGCTAGGCTTGGTGGCGCCCACCTGTAGTCCCAGCTACTTGGGAGGCTGAAGCAAGAGAATCACTTGAACCCAGGAGTTCGAGGTTATAGTGAGCTATGATCACTCCATTGCACTGTAGCCAGGGTGACAGAGCAGGACTCTGTCTCAAAAAAAAAACAACTTCCAAAAAACAAAACAAAACAAAAAACTGGTCAAAACATTAAAACTTCCAGGGGGTGTGGTTCAAACGTTATCAGTTCAGTGACTTCCATTTTCAGCCACAGTTAAATATAACACATTTTTTTCCTTATTTAAATAGGGGAATGGAACTAAAGCAAAGCAGACAATCCTATGCCGCTTCTGTAAAAAACCTTGGCTAATAGCAACAGCATTAGTGCTACTGTCTCACTTCACCATTTGCAAAGTATTTTCAAGTGGTACAGGTTCTGGGCCTGAAATAACTGCTCACCTAGTGTGAATGACAATGTTCTCACTGTCACCCTCACCATCCGACTCCATTCAAGACACCTTGTTTCTACAAGACCGTCATCAGCCGGGATCACTCCCCAGCCCAGCAGGTTCTGCACTCTCTTCCCCTCCCCATGCTTCCCACGATGCACTCTCAGCCCCAGCATACGCCTAGAAGCCTCCCCTCTGCTCCACACCCCTCTCCACTAAAGCCCTGCAAAAAGTCCATCCCACCACGAGGCCTTACAGAACCACTACCCTGAGCACCTTACTCGGCACTTCCTTTGCCCCTGCAGTCCACAGGTGCCTGGATCCCTCGATGATAATTAGTCAACCACTAATTACCCTGCTCCCCCTCGCACAGAAGCAGAAGTCGCACACCGTATCATTGGCCCTGAGGAATCCACGTTGTCAGAAATGCACTGCTTGCCACTCTTGCGGTGTGGGCCCAGGGCCACGTCTGTGTACTGGAAGGATGTGTTGTCATGATGACTGATAGGGTTGCCACAGGTGGCCCGTCATTGTCCCTGCCCTCCTGTTCTGTTTTACTCACCAGCTTTTTAAGAGTTCTGAATCACTGGAATGGCTTTCTCCAAGGAAACATTACAAACATGCATTGTCTTCACCTTAGTGATCAGCATATTCTGATGCTTGGTTAATGTTGGTTTTTAAAAACTTATGACTACACTAATGACTATAGCTTATTACAAAGGACATGACTCAGGAACAGCCAAATGGAAGAGACAGCAGTCAAGTGGAATAAGGCAAGGTCTGGGGGTGGGAAGTCCCAAGTGCAGGAACTTCTACCCCCGTGGAAATGGGGTGCACCTGGTGTTGAGTAACTGTTTAAGGGTCATTTTGTTGCCTCCTTTGGCATCTGTCTTTCTTTTGAATGGAATAAGAAGTAATCAAGGTGTGGAGCAGAAATGGACGACTCTGTCCTGCAGTTCCTCCCCCCTGTTTTGCTGGAGCTACTCAGGTTAGATGACTGATCTCCATCATAATCGTGAAAAGACAATTCTAATCACACCACCAGCAATTGTCCATCTCGCTTGCCAAGAAACAAAACACCCAGGTTCTGAGTGCTTTGCCCTCTCACAAAAATATGTAAGAGAACAACAAAACGTGCGTAGTCTTTATTAGCCTGGTTTCTCTGTGTCCCCTGACATACTGTACCAGAAACACAAAGTACTACATTTAAGGGAATATAAACAGGCAATTCTGAAGAATTGCAAATAATTGCTAAAAGAACAGAGCTTGAATGAAAGTTAAAAAAAAAAAAAGAGGAAGAAACCCACAAGACAACTAATTGCCTATTATTGTAGGTCGCTTGTCCTTCAAAAAGGGACAAAGACTCAAACCTCCCTTCTGTTGCTATACAGTGTGTTCAGAACGGCTGTAACCTGCTACTCAGCCTTCTTCCCTGGCACCGAACAGGTTTCTGACCATGGGCGGCCACGCGGTGGTACAGCCTATAGGACACTGTGATGGTGGACAAGGGTTTTCCAATCTATGTAATAACTGTGGTCTGAACCAATTACGGCCTGCGTGTGTGGAGCCAGGTAGATCCCCAAGCCCCTGAGGAAGAAGATGTTCTCTTGTTCCTGTGAAGTCTGGGTGTGGGGGAGGGAGCAGTGAGCAAGGGGGAGGACTTGCTTCGAGTAAAGTCCCTGAGCCAGAGCGGGGCAGTGGGGTTCACAGAACCCGCCTTTTGGGCATCCTGGCCAGCCACAACTAGAGACAGGTGTTTCAAGGGAGCCAGCTTAGAGAGCCGCCTGGCAAAGGGCCAAGACCTGCCAGGGCTGGAATTCAGCAGTGGCAAAGGGGAAGCTCTCCGTTCACGACAGAGGATGTCCATCTCAGTCTGGTGACCTTGGGCAAGTCGCTTCACCTCTTGGAGTCTCACTTGCTAAACTGTGAAATGGGAGAGCCACCCAAGTGATACTAGAGTTTAATTCTGAAGATAAAACCCAGATAATGTGCATTAGAAACACTTATTAAACTAAAATTACTCTTACTGTATGATCCAGAAATCCCCCTCCTTGGTGTTTACCCAAAGAAGTTGAAAATCTATGTCCACACAGAAACCTGCACACAGATGTTTACAGCAACTTTATTTGTAATTGTCAAAACTTGGAAACAACCAAGACATCCTTCAACAGGTGAATAGATAAACTGCAGTACATCCAGACCATGAAATATTATTCAGCGCTAAAAAGAAATGGCTGTCAAGCCTTGAAAAGACATGGAGGAACTTTAAATGCATATTACTAAGTGAAAGACGTCAACGTGAAAAGGTTACGCACTGTGTGATTCCAACTATACAATATTCTGGAAAAGGCAAAACTGCAGAGACAATAAAGAGACCAGTGGCTGCCAGAGGTTAGGAAGGGATGAATAGACAGCACAGAGGATTGTTAGGGGAGTGAAACTGCTCTCTACGATACTGCAGTGGTGGGTACGACAATGGTGGATACATTGGGCAAATGTATAATGTATACCTGTGTGTGTATAATATGTATACGTTATACATTTGTCCAGACCCACAGAATACGCAACACAAAGAGTAAACTCTAATGTAAAGTATGGACTTTGGGTGATCATAATGTGCCAATGTAGATTCATAAATTATAACAAATGTACCACTCTCGAGGGGGATGTTGATAGTGGGGAAGTTCTGTGTGGGCTGGGGAGTGTATATATATATATATATATATATATATATATATATATATATATATATTCTTTATGTATATAAATATATTTTAAAACCCACTTATTAAACTATACAGTCTAAAACCACATCTGGCAGCATTATTTATTTTTTCATTACTTCTGATTGGCGACTCCGTTTTAAAGTCTGCTGTTATTGCTTCACTGATTCTTTGAACACAATCATACTGTCAAACTAGTTTTCTCTGTACTGGAAACTTTATAATTAATAAGAACACCCATAGAAACAAGTGACTTTAGCTCACAACGCACCGCAGACTGCTACTTTAGAAGTGAGTTCCCAGCCACAGCTCTTGAACTGCACGTGCAAACAGGATGCTCAGGCAGCAGGGGTGGGCGTGGAGATCCCCATAGGAGGTCCCCCAGGGGGTGGTGTAGGGTGACAAGCTTGGGAGGCCACATGTGAGATGACTTTGCTTGGGTTCAAATGAGGCCAGACACATAGCCCCATTCGCCCATGAAAATGCCACGGTCCTACCCAGTGGCTGGGAAGGAAAGCTTAGAGTCAGGTTTTGATCTAAGAAGGAGGGGCAAGGAGTTTTGGCAAAGGCCTGAGGGTGAAGAAGCACCAGCAAAGGGGAAACGCTTGAAGCAGGCAGGTGGGGGCGGGGGCGGGTGGGAGACGCCTGAGCCTGGCTCTTAGCCTGACTCTTCTTCCTACGATGGCTCTGACCCCAGGCCTGGCCCTCCCCAGGCACATCCCAGCGCTGGCTTCTGCTGAGCCTGCAGATGAACCTGGGCTTTCTCCACCATCCCTTGCTGGCCTGCTGCAGTGTCGCGCCCGCCTCGCCAGCAAGGAAGACGCGGCAACAGGAGTTCTTTTGACCGTGCTTTAATGGGGTTCCCTTTAGACTTACATGATCTCAATCCAGGGCTGTGGGTTAGACTTTTTCAGTGCATTAAAAGTACATAATTACTGGGAGGCTGAGGTGGGCAGATCGCTAGAGGTCAGGAGACCAGCCTGAGCAAGAGCAAGACACCATCTCTACTAAAAATAGAAAGAAATTAGCTGGACAACTAAAAAATATATATATAGAAAAAATCAGCCGGGCATGGTGGCACATCCTGTAGTCCCAGCTACTCGGGAGGCTGAGGCAGGAGGATCACTTGAGCCCAGGAGTTAGAGGTTGCTGTTAGCTAGGCTGACGCCACAGCACTCCAGCCTGGGTGACAGAGCAAGACTCTGTCTCAAACACACAAAAAAAGACACATAATTATCACTTAATTTTTAATATTGTATTTTAAATAAGTAATGGCTTTTTAAAAACCCCACATGATTATCACACCCAACAAAATTAACAGTGATTCACAATAAAGCCCATGTTCCCTTTTCCCTGGTTGTCTCAAACATAGCTTTTTAAATTGGCTTATAAAAGTCAGTATCCAAACAAGATCCATACGCTATGTTTAGTTGATATGGCTTTGATTTTTGGAAGCATAGCTCAAACCCAATTAAACCAGAAGGAAATTGTGGAAAGAAGTGGCAGGAATATCCCTGGGTCTCGGGGATCTCTGGATGGAGGGACCCGGATGGTGGGGAGACTGTCCATCTGCCGTCTCTGCTTCTCCCGCTGTGCTTATCTCTTGCTACAGACTGGCTTATCTTCATGGCAACAACAACAACAGCTATAAAAAACCCAAACAAAACATGATTTCAATGAAAATGTCTGAGTTATACAATCTGCAGTTTCACCTTTCAAAGACTGTCTTGGTCCTAAGTCCCAGAGTCCCCATGCAAGCCGGTGAGGGACAGGTCGACCAAGCAGTGGCAGCCCCAGGGCACAATCATGCTGTACATTTCTTGGGACCGACATTTCTTAACCCACTGATATTTCTGATTTTTTCCCTCTATTTTCTACATGTACTGCCCACCAAAGAGAATGCTGTCTCCATCCACTCAACATTAAATTAGAAAATCAAAGGAGATTATTTCTATTACTTCTATTCATTGGGAAACACCCAGACTACTGCCTAAGGAGAAATCCCCCTTGGCCAAGCAGCCCTGTTCTACTTTTGGTGGGGGCAGGGAGAATAGTGTGGAAAGACACAGAGACTGGGTAGGAGAAGCTGCAGAGGTTGAAAAAGGCAGGGGTGGGAAGAGAAACAAGCAGGCCAGGCATGGCAGCATGTCGGGGTGGTGGGCTGCTTGGAAGAGGGTCCAGAGAAGCTGAGAGGGAACTGGCGATGACCAGAAGTGGACGGTGGTGGGATATGGATTGGAATCCCTTTTAAGTTCTTCAGGACATGGGAGCAAATACTGAAATACCTTTACAGCCAACGTTGGCTCTTGGACACACATGTGACTCAAAGCAGAGAATAGACCGTGTGGTGGCTTTATTCATGTCAGATACAAAATTCTGGGACGATAAAAACACTGAGAATGGCAGTGGTGATGATGATATAAAACATTTATTGGACACTTACTATGTGCCAGTGTGCTTCATGTTCCACACAGTATTACAGGCAGGTATACTTGTTATATATTTTTTAAAAACCCAGCAAACTGAGGCTTAGAGAGGGTAAAGGACAAGTTCAAAGACATGCCTAGTGTCAGAGCTGGGATCTGGGAGAGTGCGATTTTGGAGTGGAGGCTCTGCAATGGATGAGCATACGAGGCGCCAACAGAGTGGAGGCTGCCATGCAGTAAGGAATTAGATTATTCCTAGAAAAGGGGGTGCTGGGCAGACAACCACACTAAGTCAGGTAACTTCACCCCAGCAGGGTTCCATAGCTTCTGCTGGGCTTCTGCGGAGGGTGGCCACTTGCCTTTGGATTGGATTAAGATGTCCTCCTGTGGTTTTCAAAGTCCTTCCCCAGGCCCTGCTGACTTCTCTCCTTGGCCTCTCTGAAACCCAAGCCCTGATTGGCCTCCCTGGTCAACACTGGCAAGTTTGATTCAATGGCTGCTGGACCTGCCCACCCAGCCATCTTACCTGGTGCTTTTTCCAAGCAGCCACCAGCCAGTAACACCACATCCCGTGTAACCCATGTCCTTGCTAATTTAAAGCAAGGTGACACCAGAGGACCAGGACGCATCAGAAGTAGGCCCCAGGGAAAGCAGGAAAGTGAGGCTTTAGAGCAACGTTGGAACCACCCAGGTGAGTGTCAGAGGCCTGCCGAGGTGGGGACATGGTGCTGAGAACCCAGAGAGAGCAGAGGCCAGTGCTGCCCACCGCCCCGCGGGGAGGGCTGAGACAGCAGGAATGACAAGCAGCAGTGGGTTCGAGGGAGAGTGGTCCCTGCAGTTTCAGCTTGAAGTAAAGACAATGAAATATTTTCCTCCAAAGTGGATGTAGCCCCAGAATCATAGGTCTTCTTGCTAACTTGCTTATTCTAGGATGATGCATTTTGACAATGTTCCTTGTGCAGGTCACATCTCTGAGTCCCCATTTATTGTTTGAATCATCTCTCACCTCAAAGTGACCATGTGTAGGGCAGCTCGCTGAGCGTGTATTACATGGAGATTTACACTGAGGTCATGCTCAAGGGAAGAGTTTGAAACATATAGAAATCTCCTCTCGTAGAAAGGCCACAAACTGGCAGACTTCTTAGGGTGCTAGTTAGCCCAGCTCGTCTCAGAACTTCTCAGTGTACGAGGAAGGGACTAATCGTGTCTGGCTGCAGGGAGGGGGGGGGCAGCCTTCCCTTGGAGCAGCAGGACGAGGCCGGACGGAGGACCCCATGGGGCCATCGATTCCCTCATCGTTACGGGGCGAGGCAGTTGTCATGTATGAGAGTCCAAGACCCATTAGCGATAATGCAGTCAAAATGGAATCTCAAAATGGTTCAAGCCCAAGGCAAGAGCAGAATCTGTGAATTAAGAGATTGAGTCATCCTTTCTAAGCATAGAAAAAAAGATATCAATTTATAGACTGTCACCTCAGAACCTGAAAGGAAGTGCAGAGAAACAGAAAAAGGAGGAATTTGCAGAAGCTGCAGTTGGCTTGTATTCTGCCAGTTATTTCCAATGTGAATAGTAATAATGCTTATGCAATATTACCACAAGCTGGGCACTGTTCTAAACCTTCTACATATATTAACTCATTTAATCTGACCCCCATGTGACCACCTCACCGATGTGACAAGTGGGGTGCCTACCCCTCTAGGTGTCTGCTTGATTTCTGCCCTTTATGGTAAAATGCTTTCAGGACTGGTGGAAGCTACAGATGATTGGGCTTGTGTGATGTAAGGAATAACTTAGTCATTACCCTCTACCGAATGCTTGAAAATCGATTATGAGCCACTAGATAAAGATGTTGACATTGGTTAAATGCACATCCATCCATAAGGAATAACCCTTCACATTAACAAAAAGTCTGTTAAATATCAACTATGTGTCAGGCACTGGCATAAACATTATTTCATTTAACTCCTACGGTCCTACAAGGCAGGTGGCATTTGGTGGAAACTGAGGCTAGAGAGACTAAGAAACTCAAGTCCTCCCAGTTAAAAAGTAGTAATACCAGGGTTTGAGCCCAAATCTTAGCTGTAACCTAACAGGTTCCTTCTCCTGTACCTTATGGCTGCCTTAACACTATCTTCATAGTTTTTCATTTATTACTAGTTAATTACATATTTTAAATAAACAATGGCTTTTAAAAAACATACCCACAGTACATTTAACACACCCAACAAAATTAACAATAATTCACAATAAAGCCCATGATCCATTTTTCCTGATTGTCTCAAATATATCTTTTTATTTTCTTATTTTTTTGTTTTTTGAGACAGTGTCTTGCTCTGTTGCCCAGGCTAGAGTGTCATGGCATCAGCCTAGCTCACAGCAACCTCAGACTCCTGGGCTCAAGCAATCCTCCTGTCTCAGCTTCCCAAGTAGCTAGGACCATGGTGGCATGTGCCACCATGCCCGGCTAATTTTTTCTATATATATTTTCAGTTGTCCAGCTAATTTCTTTCTATTTTTTTTTTTTTTTTTTAGTAGAGACAGGGTCTCACTCTTGCTCAGGCTGGTTTCAAACTCCTGAGCTAAAATGATCCACCCACCTCGGCCTCCCAGAGTGCTAGGATTACAGGTGCCAGCCACTTCGCCCAGCCTTAAATATATCTTATTAAACTGGCTTGTTCAAATCAGTATCCAAACAAGATCCATATAGTGCATTTGGCTGATACATCTTTAACTTTTTTAAAAATCTAAAAAAAATTGTAAACCTACAGAAAAGTTGTAAGAATACTATAGTGAACACCTTTCACTATACTACTATAGTCTACCTTATAGAACACCTTTCACTATACTACTTTCACTATATTACTATAGTGAATACCTTTCAACAAGAGTCACCAAGGTTGGTATACCTCTTAAATCTCTTTTTATCTATAATTGTTCCACTTGTCTTTAAAAATGAGCCATTTATTTCTGAATTGAATTGGTTCATTTGACCTGTAGAATTTCCCATGTACTTAATATTTCTGATTAATTATTCATGGCTTTATTTAGTGTGTTCCTCTATGTCCTGTATTTCTTATGAACTGGAGGTTAGATCTAGAGTTTGGTTACATTCAGGTTCTTTGGGTTTTTGTGGGGGTTAGGGGAGCATAATACTCTATAACAGCACTTCACAGGGGATGTATACTTCCTTTTGTATCACATCAGGACACACATACTATCCAGTGGATTTAACCTTGATCTTTGGGTTCAGGTGGTGTCAACCTGATCCAGACATTATAGATTTCCCCCTCAACTTTTAACCTAAAGGCTTTAGCAGCCATTGATGGCTATTACCTTGAATCATTATTTCTTTAGGGTTTGCAAACTGGTTATCTCCCAAGTTTTTCATTCTGATTGAATTTACTACTTGGGTTTCTTCTATGAAGAATCAAGTAGCAACTAATAGATTGCCATGAGGTCAAGTTTGTATAAAAAAGGTAGGATAATTACCTGATTCTTTGTCTTTATTTGTCAATTTTCTGAATAATGAGTTGGAGCACTAGTAACTTCCAAAGGTGATTAAGGAGGTTTTACATATTATGACAGTCGGGGAAGGAGGAAGGGGGTGAGGAGTATTGTTACGAACCCAAGGACGTTTGATATATTTAATTTATTTCAATCCATTGCAGTAATTACTTTAATGTTCAAATTATCTCATCCTTAGTCAATTGGAACCCCTTCAAGCTGGATACCGAATCATTTTTATATGATCACGGTAATTTTGACAGCTTCCTTGCTTTTAGGCATGACACGATGTTCCAGTTCAAGAAGTCTTTGTTCCTTTTGAGGAGAAATGGCATCTACAGACTACAATTTGGGAACTAGGGGTGTTTGCTGTTGTTAAGTTATTGCTGCTTCTATATCTTTCCAGTGGACATAACTAAGAAATATCAATTTTTTAGAAAAAGAAAACTAAATCCTTACTTAATACTGACATTTTCAATTTTAAGTGAAAATTATAGGATTTTATTTAAACTTCCTGAGTTTATAATTTATATTTTTATGTTTTTTCTTTCTTACACTGAAAGTCTTGGACCTGTCCTAATAATATTAGACAAATATATTTGCTCTTTTTATTTTCTGATTTCAAAGTAAGGATATCAACATTACCACCTACAATAAGACCACTGAATGCAGAGTAAGATTTTTTGATATCTCTGTGATTCTTTTTGGTCCTTGGGATAGATCCCACTAAAGATGTGTGGTGAAAATATTGTGGTTTTAAGTCATTCAAAACAAGCCTCCACCATGTGTTCATACCAACAACTAGATATACGATTAGATTCTTTTTTTTTTTTTCAGTTTGTTGTTCATTTCAGGGGAATTCTTTCTATTTAGTTAATTAAAAATTATTTTAAAAATTATATAAAATGGGCCGGGCATGGTGGCTCACGCCTGTAATCCTAGCACTCTGGGAGGCCGAGGTGGGCGGATTGCTCAAGGTCAGGAGTTTGAAACCAGCCCGAGCAAGAGCAAGACCCTGTCTCTACTAAAAATAGAAAGAAATTAATTGGCCAATTAAAAACATATAGAAAAAATTAGCTGGGCATGGTGGCGCATGCCTGTAGTCCCAGCTACTCGGGAGGCTGAGGCAGGAGGATCGCTTGAGCCCAGGAGTTTGAGGTTGCTGTGAGCTAGGCTGATGCCACGGCACTCTAGCCAGGGCAACAGAGTGAGACTCTGTCTCAAAAAAAAAAAAAAAAAAAAATTACATGAAACATTTACTGGTTCCAAAATCCAACTATAAACAAGGTTCATTCAGAGAGGTATAGCTTCTACTCTACTCCCTTCTTTCCCATACACTTTCAATGGCAGCAAAAATAGCTAATAATTTCTGAGCACCAACTATGTGTCAGGCACTATTTAAGAACCTTACCTGCATTAAGTGTTTTTATCCTCAAGGCAGCTTCATGGGGTGAGTGCTATCATCACCTCCATTTTACAGACGAGGATCCATGCACAGAAAGGTTGCGTAATTTGCTTATAGCATGTAAGTTACAGACAGAGGTGAGAGGATTTAAGCCCAGGCGCCGTTGCTCTGAAGTCAAAGCTTCTAGTTATCAAACCCTACTTCTCATGTCCATTATGGCTGAGAAATAAGAAACCAGCTGTATTAGTTATCTGTGGCCACAGTGGTACTGCATTAAAAAAACAACGAAAAACCACAAAACTTCAGTGGTACCACAATAAGCATTTACACAACTTGCAAGTCTGCAGGGTTCTGATGATTTCAGCTGGGCTCAGTTGCACATCTGCAGCCAGCTGTAGGTCAGCGGGGCAGCTCAGCTGATCTTGGCTGTCCTTCCTGGCATATCTGGGGGTTGGCTGGCTGTCAGCTGGGATAACTGGGGACCTTGGCTCTGCTCCAGGTGTCTTTCATGCTCCAGCAGGCCAGCCCAGGTAACATTCTTCTGGAAGTGCCAGGAGCAAGAACAGAGTCCCAGTTGAACAAGCCCCATTTAAGTCCCTATTCATATAGTGTTTACTGATATCCCATTGGCCAAAGCAAGTTGAGCCCAGAGTCAGTGGAAGAGCCTGCAAAGTTACTTTCAAATGTCAAGGATCCAGGAAGGGGTAAAGCATGGGGCTGTTAACACACTCAACCTACCACATCAACTTTCATCTATTTCAGTGGATATTTCCCCCTTTGGTCCTTACAGTGGTCCTCACTGTGGTCCTCATGTGCACATACACCAGATTCACTGGGGAACTCATAGCGTATGGAATGTACCAAATGCCAAGCTCAGAGATTCTGATTCAGTAGCTCTGAGGGAGGCCCAGACATCTGCATTTTTAACTTTTTTTTTTAATTTGAAAGTGTCTAATTGAAATGAAATATCTGCATTTTTAACAAGCAGTCTGGAAGATTCTGATGCACTTAATCTTTGGAAGACTTGACTGCTTTGCTAACCAGCTATGTGTTCAGCTGGCTCGGGGCTTCTGCTTCACTTCTCTTCTGTGAAATGGTAGGACAATTGGTACAACAAATGCATCATCAAAGCCTGTATGACCAAAAGGTTCCCCTCAGTGTGAGCTCAGAGAGCTTGTGAAGCTACCTGAGCTGCAGCGAGCCCGTGTTTTGCAACCTAGGATAATATTTATATGGCATTAGGCGTGGTGGGCAGATGGCTGTGAGCATCACATTCATCACACAGGTGGGACTCATTCACAGCAACCAAGAATGAAAGAAAATGCAAGGCGAGGCAGTATCTCTGGGTGCAGATTCTGACAAGGTTTATACTAGGAATTTGTAGTTGGGGAGATTAGAGATGTAAAAGCCAACTCCATAGCCGCCGGTTCCTTCTTGCATTTTCTTTCCAAGTTCTTCTTCTGTCACTGAAAACTGTACCAGGTGGGGGCTCCTCCTCCAGCCTTTAGACTGCCTTTTCATAAATAAAGTGGTTGGCGGGATGAGGATCTTCTCCTAAACTTTAATAATCTTATGTAATCCTCACAAAAATAATTCTATGAGATAGCTGTTGTTATCTGGATGAGAAATACAAGGTTCAGAGAGGTTAAGTAACCATTTGCAAACATGACGTATGAAAACATGCAACAGTGGGTTTAGCTGTGCTCTTAACCACTGCGCTGAGGTCCAAAGTCCGAGAGGGAGCCAGAGAGCAAGAAGGCCAGCTCCAAGAGCCTGGTAATCCCCTAGCTCCCATGTATTTCTTCTTCTAAGGAAGGGCCCCTAGAATGGGTGTCCGGCTGGGTAATTAGCCTGCACTGAAGGTTTGGCCACAGATCCTGATGTCCAGCCACCCATAGACTTAGGCCTCTCCTGCTGCCAAATGCCGGGGGAGACAGGCAACGACAGCCAACACCCTCGGGGGCAGAGGCTGGAATGCACTTGGATGGCCCATGGGCAGCCATGTGGCACTTGAGTGAGCACCGACTACACCTTTCCTCCCCAACTTCTTGTCCCTTTCTCCATGCTCCTGTCTATGACTGGATTCTAGGTCTTCATTTTCATTCCCAACCAGAAATAGCCAGTTCCCCACCCCCAGGGCAGACATTCCAGGTCCCCAGAGAGTGAACACAGTAGTCCATGTCAGAGTTGGTGTCCTCACCTTTCCCTAAACTCTCCACCTGCGTGTCAAATGGGCCTGTCACCCCCTTGGGTCCAGCAAGCACCGCTAGGAGCAGACAAGAGGTTAATTCTGTGGGTTCCTGGGCATCTTCTTCACAGTGATTCTTGGGGCCAGGCCCAGGGCTGACAGAAGGAGGGGGCTACTACTAAGGGGGCAAGAGCCTGGGAAAAAGGGAGAAAAATGAAAAGTGGCTGATGCCACCAAGGTGGTAAACGTGTTTCTTCCCTTTCCCTCTTAAGCAAAATTACCATATATTACTGTCAACCTTGCCCACCAAGACACCCATTGACCATATATTCTAGGATTCTGAGGGAAAGAGGTCCTATATTAATCTACCTTTTCCTTAATTGTCTCCAAACTTCTTCTGCTAAGGCTTCGGTCCCCAACCCCCAGGCCACAACCTGGTCCTGGTCCATGGCCTGTTAGGAAATGGGTGGGCATCACCACCTGAGCTCTGCACCCTACACCCCACAATGACATCCCACCCCTCCATCACCCCCAGTCCATGGAAAAATTGTCTTCCATGAAACTGGTCTTGGTGCCAAAAAGTTTGGGGACCACTGCTATAAAGTGTGCCCCTTCACCTGGCTTCTACTTCTAGTAGGGCCCAGCAGACCTGACCTCGACCACTGCCATACGGTCTCAATCCTCCCTGGCTTCCTCTTTCTTGTCTTTGAAAATGAATTTTCTGAATAATATTCCAGTCCTCTCTGGAGATACAGTTTGTGGGCAGGGCCATCCCATCTCAATGTTCTCACTGAGCTATAATGGCAATAATTAGTATTCACTTCTTCCTATCATCTTTCCAATAATTCACGTTTCTAGGATATTTTTCCCTCACATTTTCATTCTCTATCGTCAAAACTCATTTTATTGTCCTCATTGCACATACTTGAAGGCTCAGAATGAATTAGTGTGGCATCTATGTCCCCCCTCCCCTGCTCGCTGTGCCTTCCAGATTAGTATCCACAGTAGATTTAATTAGCACAATATGTAGCTCTGCTTTTTGCTCATTAATAAAGACATCCCGGCTGTGCAGGCTCCCGTGACAACCCTCGTGAGCCACACGCAGGTGTAAGAATGTGAGAGGAAGGCCGCGTGATTACTTGTGTGATAATCGCCGTCATCATGTGTTCATGCCCATTTCCCCAAAGCTTCAGCAGCCTTCTCAGAAGCAATTGTCAGACAGTTTACTGGAGTTACTTTCAAAGTGACATTTTTAAAATCAATTAAGCATTTACAAGATCTTTTAAAAATATTTCCTCCGCTGTTCCACTCTGTTCACATCTGCTTTTTGACTCAGAGCCCCCAAAATGGAGAAGATGAAAACAAAGCGAGAGGCACAGAGCTGAGGATAGTGAGCACGTGTTCTTCAGGGTGACTGCGGCTACCTGCCATGGATGGGGACACATCGTGTTTGTCCTGCCTTGAAAGGCATCTGTTGGGCATTTGGGGTTACCTGCTGATGTTCTCATCTAAACCAACTGGAACTGGTGTTTGAGGAGGGAAATCTCATAAACCAATTCAGGGAAGAGCTCTATCTGCGACACTTACTGTGAACTCTTCCAGAGCTCAGGAGTACGTAGGGCAATGCACAGAAGAACCCTTTCATGTGAACTGTCGCAGTAGGGGTACCGAATGCAGCTCTTCTGTGCACATTATCAATGTATCTGAGGACAAGAACATGAACTGTCCTCCCACAAAGATGCTCATAAGATATCTGTGAAGAGGCTGAAAGTGGCACAGAATATATCTGGGAGTGGGCTGTGGGGGGAAAAGTAACAATGACTTATAATCGTACAACACAGGGGCTGGTAACTGGAGCTGCAGCAGGAGCTTCTTAAACACCCCAAAGATTCAGATTCAGTTGAGCAGGGGCTGCGGCCCAGACATGTGCATTTTGGAAAGTGCTCCCTGGTACCTCTTCTGCACAGCTGCCCCTTTTGAGAAGTACCAATAGCCCTGCATGATTTCCAAAGCACGTTCCCATTCCACACGACTGCCCAAGGAGACGGCCTCCACGCTGTCAGACTCGGGCTCAGTTCTCTGACCTATGTTGGCCTCTCTCTTGACCACTCTCATGAGGGAGTTTTAGGGACACCACATTCTTCTACTTTTCCTCTGACCACACAGTGACTGCTGTTTCTCAGTTTCTTTTGCTGGATCCTGTTCCTCGAACATCATCTCTAAAGGTTAGAGAGACCCAGTACCCACCCTTGCACCCCTCCTCTCTCTTCAGGCGACCGTATCCTGTCCTGTGCTCCCAACACCTCCCTGTGCTTACTGACTCCTCAGTCCTGTCTCCAGCTCCGACCTGCCTCTTGAACGTTAGAGCCACATGACCAGCAGGCTGGATAATATCTCTCCTTGGATATCTAAAAGACAGTGCAAGCCCATCATGTCTAAAGTAGAATTCTTTTTTTTTAAGTAGAATTCTTGATCCTTCCAAACCTGCTCCTCTCCTCAGCTTCCTCATCTCACTCAACTAGCTGCTCAAGCCAAAACTGTGGCCTATGCTCTATTATTCTTTTCACCACATATCCAACCCATCAGCAAGACGCATAGACACTGCCTACAACATACAGCCCCAAAGAGTCCATTTCTCTCCACCTGTCCCTCATCACCCTAGGCCAGCGCACCATCGTCTTCTGCCAGGACTGTACAATAGCCTCGTACCTGGTTCTCTCGTTTCCAATTACCTGCTATTACCTCTCTCTCCGTTACCTGCTATTTGTTCCTTAGAGTGACCAATTACCTCTCTCTCCGTTACCTGCTATTTGTTCCTTAGAGTGACCACAGAAATCTTCTAAAAACAAAACAAAAAAAAAACAAATTGCACCATGCTGCCCCTTCTTAAAACATTCCCATGACTTCCTATCTCAGAATAAAATCCCACCTCGGTCCCTGGGCTTACAGGGTGCTGCAGGAGCTGGCTGCTGCCTCCCCCTCCCCTTCGCCCACCATGCTCCAGCCACACCGGCCCTTCTTTCAGTTCCTCAAACAGTCCACCCTTGTCCCCCTACGGGTGTCTGACTACATTTTCCTTCTGCTGGTTGCTTTTCCCCTTGTTTTTGCATGGTGGTTTCCTTCTCATCATGCAGATCTCAGCTTAGAGGCTTCTTCAGAGACGCCTTCCCTGACCCCCCAATCTAAAGCAGTTGTCAAATCATCTATTTCACACCCCCTTGTTTATTTACCTGCTATTTGTTACTTTTCTCACTTATTTATGCATGCTAGAATGAGAGCAGTAACTTTGTCTCATCTTCATTTGAAATATCCACAGCCATAGACAACTATTGAATGAATAAATCAACTCACTTGTCTGAATCAACCTTGCTGTGAAGGAGGCTTGATCACCCCTTTTCACAGATGAAAAAAATGTCATCCAGTTGGACCAGACGACCTGCTCAAGGTACATCAGAGAGGAAGGCAAGTCTCCTGAGTCTAAATCTAGTTCTCTTTCCACTGAAGCTGAGGCTGCCTCCACGTGGAAAATTCCACCTTGAATAGATGTCCTCACTTTCCTTTCCTTCCTTTAATAAATGAAAAGTCCTGCGATCCCATGGAAAATGTATGTGTGCAGACTCATTGCAGTCTCAATGCAGAGAGAGGCAAACTTTGAGTCCTAAGGCTCAGTGGCTCACCCTGAGAAATTTTGGTTGAGCAAATGTGGTGTGACCTTCAGGAAGGGAACATAGTGGAGCACAACAACAATTAAGCTGGGGGCTGTGTGTGGAGCATAAATGAGTATGTGCACATACCACTCATCCTCTGCTCCTTTGTGCCTGTATTGAGCCCTGGCTCCTAGGATGAGTCATGGCCTCCAGGATGCATTCCTTGAACTGAATCTCTAACACCTCCTTCACCAATCATTGTTTACCTAGGCAACAAGCTGAGAGGAAAGTTTGAATGCACCACAGGAGAGAGTCGGCAGGCACCCCTCTGATCAGAAATGGGGTTGTCAATTAGTTTGCAAGTTTGAAAGACTCTCCAGATTCTGCCTTTGGTAGGTGACCACCTGGCATTCTTTTTCTGATCGAACCCGTGGAAGTACACACATTAACAATGGCAGCATTTACCCAGGCTCCTGTGTTTCAGAAATGTGTAGGAAATTGTTCCTATGGCAACAAAGGGATGGCAGTTCAAGTGTGTTGCTCCTGCTGGATCACAGAATACAGTGGGTGAGTTCTTCCTTTTCAGACTGAAGCTCTCCTTGAAAAGAAAAATGATCATGCTCTTAAGAAAACCATGACCTCCACTTAGCTTCCAGATCTACCATTTCAGAAAATACAGCCAGAGGCCTCCATGCTGCATTTCCAAACTCTCCTGAGGACAACTAAGGAATAGAAGAGACTCAAAACCTGCTCACTGCCTGCTGGCTTGTCCCTTAAGCCTCTGCTCTTCTTCTGGGCTTTCTGGTCAGTTGTTTTGTTTGCCAGCTATTTGCAAGTGTTAGCACCTGGGCTTAAACTCTGGCTGTCACCCCTCCGTTTCTCTTTCTTTCCATGCTCGAGCCATGAAAAACTGTAGTGGGTAGGTGTGAGGATTAGCAAGCCCTTGTGGCCCTGGAGACTCTACCCCAAGTGAAAAGAACTGTCTGACGAACAGGGGAAGTTAGCTGGGGATGTTATCAGCTGTGTGATGTTGAAAAAATAAATCTCTTAATCTCTCTGAGTTTTAGCTTTCTCATTTCTAAAACAAGATTTATGTATTATCGAATTATTATAAGAATTTGATGCAAAAAAGTAGAGAAAGCATTTAGCACATTGCCTGGCCAGTGTGGGTCTCCATCAATGCTGGTTTTCTTCCTCACAATTCCCTGTCCTGAGGCCACCCTCCTTCAGGAAGACAGATTCTTCCACAGCGAGAGGCAAAGACATAGAGAGGAGAGTGCTGCCTGGTTGGGCAAAGGATGTTGTTCTTTGGGGTAGGGCATGTGTTGGGTGGAATCCAGCCTAAAAGGCTCATGAACATGTTCTGGGATATTTGATGGAAATCTTCCAGCTGGCATGAAAAAGTCTGAATAGTACTTTCTCGGTCAGTTGGCATCCTCTTTAGTCTTGTGTTGCTCATGAGTTTCACCAGAGCCCTGCAAACAAGGTTTGAATCTAGAGGGACAGGAAGATGGTGAATATAGCAGCCTGTAGAGAAATGAAGGTGGCCATGTGCCATCTTTGCTGGGCCTCCTGGTAGAGTCACCACGCACGTCTTTGTAGTGAATTGAGACACTACTGTGTTGGGGTGGTGTGGGGTGGGTCATTTATCTAATATTTTACTTCTTAATTCTGCAGTCTGTTCACCTTTGACCACAGACTTGAGAAAGCTTTTTTTTAAATTTTTTTTTAACTCAATTAATAACACATTGCCTCCCAAACCAGCAACAGAAAAATCACGGCACATGGATTACTCTTCCACACCCAGAGACTAACCTCTGGCTCCTAGCAAAAAATGGCCAAAACGTAACAGTAGGAGAAAAAAGAATAGGAAAACTTCCAGATAACTCATGCATGAACTAATAAACTTCCTATAACCAATTGCCTCTGGAAGACACAGATACTTAATGTTAGAAATGGGGACACTGAAAACATTGGAAGGTGAAGGCTCCCGAGGGACAGTGGTTGATTCTCAGGGAGGGTCTTCTTGGAGGAAGGACCCAGGCATCACACAGGAGTGTTGCAGAACCTCTGTCCCTGGTCTGGCCAGTGCTCCAGGGAGGATGTACATAGAGATAGGGGATCCAAATAGAGAAGTCTAGGAACTGGAGGAAGATGCCGACATGGCCTGTTGCCTAGCAACCACCCCTGGGCTCCTGTGGGTACTGCTGGTGATAACAGCAGAAACAGGAAAGCCAGGAAGGTCCTGCACCTGTTTTCAAGGGGACTAATGACACTGAGCCCAGCCAGTTCTTTCTCTCCTACACAGGCCCACCTTTAATATGCAGTGATGGGGCACTGATGACTCACCAGGTGCCTGCCATGGCTGGAAGAAGCTATCCTGCACCTTCACCGCCATGGAGACCAGGGCTGCTGAGCAGGGCGAGGCTGCCTGTTGCCTGCTGCCTGTGGGAACCAGAGAGAGCCACAGCCTGCCCCTCACTATGGTTCCTGGGGCCACAGGCCTCCAACCCCGGTTCTCACTGCCAGGCTGGTGGCTGACTGTTGGATGTAGAGTTTGGTGGCAGACGCAGCTGTGAGGCGGAGGAGCGCCAGGACCGGCAGCAGTGTCAGGGGCTGTTAGTCACTGAGGCATCCACCTGAGGTCTGAGTTCACAGCTACCTCAATCCCAGAAATGCCAGGGCTGCTGTACCCATTGGAAAGTGCAGAGGCGATTTAGGGAGGCACACCGTCTTTACCCTAATTGGTTTGGCTCAGGGAAAACAAATACTCGGCTATATTTATCACTGCTGATTATTACTATTGTTGCTGCTCACACAGAATTTTGCCAATCAATTCTTGTCCAAAAGATTTTCTGCCTCCAAATGATAAAACTAGCAACATCCAGCCTCCACTCCTGCCTGGCCCCTCCCTCCCATGCCGTTCCCGAGCCTCCACACATATGCATATGTGGAAAAACGGAGTGAATTGGTTAAGCACATGGATTCAACTCCTAGCTACACCACTTACTAGTTGTGGGATGTTGAACGAGTGACTAAACTGGTCTGTGCTTCTTTTTTAGAATTTGTATTATAAAATTAAGATAGAGAATCTCCCTCATTTTTTGAAGATGATTAAATTAGATAATGTATGTCAGTGGCCTCCAACATTTTTGGCGCAGGGATTGGTTTCCTGGAAGACAATGTTTCCATGAACTGTGGGGGGGTGGTGTCATGGTTTGGGGATGATTCAGGCACATCACATTTATTGCGCAGTCGAACCTCTCTGCTGATGATAATCTGTAGGTGCAGTCGCTCCCCAGCGCTAGCATCACGGCCTCAGCTCCACCTCAGGTCCTCAGGCATCAGATTCTCATAAGGAGACGCAACCTAGATCCCTCGCACGCGCAGTTTACAGTAGGGTTCACGCTCATGAGAATCTAATGCCGCCGCTGATCTGACAGGAGGCGGAGCTCAGCGGTGACGTGAGCCAGGGGGAAGCTGCAAACACAGATGACGCTTTTCTCGCCCATGCTCACCTCCTGACTGGTACCTGTCCCGGCCCAGGGTTTGGGGACTGCAAATATATGAGATCTATTTACATGCCTGCAACATGCTATTGTGTGTGTGGTGTTATTATTATTACCATCTAACACACAGTGTGCCTGGCACAACAGAAAGAGCATGGACTTTGGTCTAAAGTAGTCCTGGGTTCAAATTTTGCTTCTGCTACTTAATGGTGTAACCTTAGACAAGTTACTTAATTTGGGCTAGCTTCCTCGGGAAGGAACAGGCGAGGTAGGAGAAGCTGGCTCCATGAATAATGCCAGCGGGCTCTGGGCTTTGGGGGCTGTCCCTAGTTGTCTGGCCCCAGGGTGTTTTGGGTGGGGAATAGTAACCCAGAGTGTAAGAGCCTGGTAGAGGAGGTGTCTGGAGCTCAGGGGCTCTGGATTGGTTGGTTTGCCCATGAAAGCTGTGCTCACAGGTGAGTTGTTTACTTCGTCTCTGGGAACTGGCCAGCCCTGGGAGGGGGAGCCCCTCCAGGAACTGCAAGGTGCAGACTTCAAAGCATCAGATAGTAGAAAACAGAGTTAGTGCATAAGAGAATCCTTCAAATATGTCTTGCAAAGTCTGCTAGTGCTGTGAAGGAAAAATACAGGGTGAGAGGCAATGTGATGGGGACCCGATCCGCGCCGGGGGTGGCAGGTTTCCCTGCAAAGCAGTCCGAGCGCTCTAGAACACACTGGTGGGGCCAGATGACAAGCTTGCTTCTCTCTGCAAGACACACCTGGGCCCAGCGGCCCACTCCAGGTCAGCCCAGCTGTCATGAAATTGGGATGAGTTGGGGGGCCCTGGCTAAGGCTCCCGCCCCTGTGTGGTCATCGGGGTTGGTCTGCTGGTGAGAGCCCCTCTCCATCTCCTCATAGCTGTATGTGGCTCAGAGTCATTTTCTCAGAATCTTAGTAAAAATTCTTTCAGGAGGAAAAAAACATGTTTAACCAAAACAAAAGCTATCCTACTGACACAATTTTCAGAAAGGTCGTGTGGGAAGGCAGTCCGCCGGCTCAGCGGCTCCTACGGTGACGAAGCTACCTCCCCACTGGCAGCCCACACGTGCAATAGAAGGACCGCGGGGGCCGGGGCGCGTAGCCAGCTCTTTGTAATCAGTGTGTCCTAGTGAACTCTCCCTTCTGGGAGAAAGACAATTCCAAGGAAAAACAATTAGGCAAAGGATGCAGGCCAGAGAATAGTGAAACGTTTAAGCCAAATCTCAGCTTTGTCTAGAAACAAGGAAAAGAGAAGTCCCCGTTCTTGTGAGAATGTTGGCCGCCTGCTAACACGGCAGGGACTGAACAAAGACATTTTGCCACTTGTTCCTCTCCTTTCCTGATGCACTCAGGTTTCTCAAGATGCCTTTCGCCCCTACCTTGTCCTCCAAAGGACAGGAAAATATAAAGTCATTCAACCATTGGTACGAATTCGATATGTATAACATTTCAAAGAGCGTTTGTTGTGTATCTACTATGTTCCCAACCTGTGCTAGGTGCTGGGCCATGAGTGACAGCCCCCAGGGTGAGACATCTAGAGACAAAGAGAATTCCCAGGCTCTGTATGGGAGACTAGTGGACCCCTGGTCAGGATCCGTGGAGGAAAAATGCCCCAGTGTGCCCAGGAGAAGTCAGGACAGGCTTTTGAGAAGAGGTGGGGTTGCCAGGCTGACAAGTAGGGGGAAGTATTTGAGGCAGAGTGAACAACATAGGCAGAAGCTCAGAGGCATGAAATAGTATGGTAAAAGACTTTATATGATTAGATTTGTAATTAGCGATATCCCTCTAACAAAATATGGAGATGGGAATCTATAAGAGGATCACTCTAAAAATCTAGGCAGTGGATGAGGAGGGTCTGAACCAAGGTTGTAGAGACAGGGCATGAAAAGAAGGAAAACAGACACTAAAGATTTTTCAGCCTGTGAGCAGCAGCCGAGGGAAAATTGAAGTAGTGAGGGTTGTGCTTACTACAAGTGTGGGCTTTGGAGTCAGCTGGCATCAGTTCAAGTCCTAGCTCTGCTGCCTCCTAGCTGTGTAGCATTGGGCAAGCTGTTCAATCTCTCGGAACCTCAGTTGCAACATCTGTGAAATGGAGATAAAAATATTATTTGTCTCACAGCGTTGTTGGGATGACTCAGAGCATAGTAAGTAGCCCCAAAGTGTTGACTGTTCTTAGTATTACTGGATGCAGAGGAAGAGGAGGAAGAGTTTAGGGGAGTGAGTGAGTTTGGGAAATGGGACAGGTCTGTTTCAGTTTTACATTTTGTCTGAGTGCAGAGCCCTTGCCCCTGAATGTCATCTTTTCTTTTAAGATATATATAGCCTTCCTCAGGTCTTAATTGAATGTATGGCTGCTCAGCAATTTTTCTGTGCTCTGGCTAAGCCAAAACTCCTGCGGCCCTCAGCACTGTGAAGTCTGGTGTCCACATTCAGCTCTCAGCCCCCACCCACTTGCCTCTTCAGGCCTCACGAAGTCTCCCCCCGTGCCCTCTGGCACTGAGTGGCCAGGGACAAGGGGAACACCCTCTGTGCACACACCTCCCCTCAGCAGCCCCGGGCTCTGATCTTTTCTCCCCCTAGGTGGTGAAATTGCTGCTTACCACTTAGCCTGCGCCTCTCTGCACCAAGCCTGAGAAAGAAGTGTGGGAAATAGGGAGGGGATAAGGTAGGAGTGGAGTGTGGAGCTCACTTTGGGTGTTCCTGTCTCTCAAAGAGCACACATTGCGCTGCCTCTGACCAATGCCTGTTTCATGTATCTCATTCAATCGTATTGTTGTTTATGGCTAGTCGATAATGCCATTATTGGTCATTCTGTCTGTCGTGGCTAGATGCAGAACTTCTGGCCTTCGTTCCTCATCAGTGAGGTGTTGTTAATCCAAGAAAAGGATTAGAAGAGATCACTTATATATCAGTGCATTATATGGTATTTGTCACAAGGTAGATACACTATAAATGTGATTTCCTTTCTTCTTCAACTTTATATTGACTATGATAAAACACACCAAAAAAACCTATGCATATTATAGAAAAACTAAGCATATTATAGTAAAACTCTTGAAACCAAAGATAAAAAGAAAATCTTAGGAGCAGCCAGGAAAAAAAAAAACATCATTATATACAGGGAACAATAATAAGAATGAAAGTTGACTTATCATTAGAAACAACAGAGACCAAAAAGACAATGGAAAGAAAGTCTAGAAAGTTTTCAGAAAAACAAAGCCTGAGAGAATTAAGTGCCAACAGAACTGTGCTATAAGAAATGCTAAAAGGAGCTGTTCAGACTGAAAGGAATCACCAGACGAAAACTTAGATCTACAAGAAGGAATGAAGATTATGAGAAATGGCAAAGATGTAGGTAAATGTAAAGACTGTCCTTTTTAATTTTGCTAATTTCTTTAATGATAATTGACTATTTGAAGAAAAAGATAACTTTTTGTGAGGTTTATAGCATAAAAACAAATAAAATGTGCAGCAATAAATTGAATATTCTGTTATTAACTTCTTATAAGTGAAATGAAATAATACTAATTCTAAGTAGTCTGTGAAAAGTTCTGAATGTGTGTTTAAAACTGACAAGAAACTGTTAAGAAAAATATATGAGAAGGTATGACTAAAACACCAAAAGAAGAAATAAAATGGATTATTTTAAAAATTCAATTTTTTAACTCAAAAGAAGACAGAAAAGAGCAAACATCAAATGGAAAAATAGAAAACAAATATCAAGAAGAATGACTTAAACCCAATCATATCAATAAGTACATTAAATTTTTAAAAAATGAAATATTTCAATTAAAGTCAAAGATTATCTGAATGGATTAAAAAAGCACAAGATCCAAAATATATGCTGTCTATAGAGATATGCTTTGAATTTAAGACCCAGATGGTTTTAAAGTAAAAGGGTGTAAAATTATATACCATGCAAATAGTAAATATAAGAAAGGTGGGATGGCCATATTAACATTAAACAAACCACATTTTAAGATAAGTGTATAACAAGAGATAAAGAGAAATTATTTCATAATGGGCAAAGGTACAATTTTTCCAGGAAGACATAATAATTCTAAATGGATATGCATCTAGTGACAAAGCTTAAAAATACGTAAAGCAAAAACTGACAAAACTGAAAATAGAAATAGCCAAATTCACAATCATAGCATAGCTGTAGATTTTACCACTCCTCTCTCAGTAATTGGTAGAACAAAAAGACTAAAAAAAGTCAGTAAGAATATAAAATATTTGAACAATACTATCAACCAATTTGAGCAAATTGACATTTGTAGACAGTAATCAACAACTGCAGACATTACAACCAACCACTGCAGGACACATGTTCTCTGAAACGCATGTGGAAACTTCAACAAAACACATCAAATGCCAGGTAATAAAATAAATCTTAAAAAATTTCAAAGAAATGAAGCCATAACAAAGAATAATTTCTTACCATAAAAAAAATTAAATTAGAAATTAACAACAGTAAAGTATTAGATATTCTCCCCCAAATACTTGCAAATTAAGCAACACACTTCTAACTAATTTTCCCCCTTTCCCCTGTGCCAAAGAAGATATCACAAAAGAAATTAGAAAACATTTCAAACTGAATAATAATGAAAGAACAACTTATCAAAATTTGTGGGTTACAATTAAAACAATATTCAAAGAGAAATTAAGAGCTTTAAATACTTATATTAGAAAAATAGAAAGCTTTAAAATCAATAACCTAAAAAATAACCTAAACTTCCACTCTAAGAACTCGGAAAAAGAAAAGCAAATTAAATCCCCAAAAGAGGGTAGGTGGAAATAATAACAATGAAGCCAAATTCAACTGAAAACAGACAAACTATAGAAGAAATTATCAAAATCAAAAAACGATTCTTTGATAAGTTTAATAAAATTAGTAAACCCCTAGAAGACTGATGAAAAGAGAAAGAGAGAGAGAAAAAGAGAAGAGACAGAAATTACCAGCTATCAGGAATGCAAGGAGACATCACCAAAGACCCTAAAGACATTAAAAAGATAATAAGGGAATTTTATGAATAATTTTATGTCAAATCTAAATTTGACAACTTAGATTATATGGACAATACCTTATGTAAGATAATTTTCTAAAATTGACAAAACTATAAATAGAAAATCTAAATATCTCCTATATTAAAGAAATTGTATTTGCAATTACAAACATTTCCAATAAAAAAAAATTCCATGCCCAGATTATTTGTCTGGTGAGTTCTATAAATATTACCAACATTACACAAAATCCACAAGAAAACAGAGGGAAGGAAACATTTCCCAACTCAATTTATGAGGTCTCCAATAATCCTGATACAAAATTCTAATAAGGACATTATAAGAAAAGAAAATTATAGATTGCTATTCCTCATGAACATAGATTCAAAGTTGCATAAGCAAAATATTAGAAAATAGAATACATAAAGAAAGCATATATTATAGCCAATGGAGTTTATCTCAGCAATGTAAAGTTGGTTCAATATTCAAAAATCAGTGTAATCTACCATATTAATAAAATAAAGGAGAAAATATCATATGATTATTACAGTACTGTAAATGTAGAAAAATCACTTGAAAAATGTTACTACTTACTCATCATAAAAACTCTGAAACTAAGAAAATAAGAGAACTTCCTCAATTTGATAAAGCTGATACCATACTTAATGGAGAAATATCGAACATGTTCCCATTATACTTGAAAACACAAACAACACTCACTTTTATCATACTACTTAAAATTACTACTACTACACATTAGTAGTCCAACCAAGTGCAATAAGGCAATAAAAGAGAATTATATAACATAAAAATTGAAAATGAGGAAATAAAACTTTATTCAAATACAATTGTGTTTATAGATAATCCTAAGGCATCTATAAAAAGTTACTGGAACTAATAAGTGAATTTAGCAAAGTCACAGAATATAAAATCAATAATTTAAAATAAAAATATCAATTGTTTTCTCATCAATTGTTTTTCTCAACAAAAAAATGAAAAATGAAAATTTTAAATACCACCTAAAATAACATCAAAAATATAAAACTGTTAGGAACAAATTTTATGAAAAGCCTACAGTTTGAAAACTGCCAAACATTGTTGAGAAAAATTAAATAAGTAGGGAAATATACCATGTTAACAAATTGGAAGATTTAGTATTGTTAAGATGTCAATTCTCCCCAAATTGATCAATAGAGTCAACACAATCCCAATCAAATTCCTGCAGGCTTTTATCGTAGAAACTGAAAAGGTGATTTTAAAATGTGTATAGAAAGGCAAAGGGCCTAAAGTAGTAAAAATATTTTTATTTATTTATTTATTATTTTAGCATATTATGGGGGTACAAGTGTTAAGGTTACTTATATTGCCCATGCCCCCCCTCCTCCTTTGAGTAAGAGCTTCAAGCATGTCCATCCCCCAAACGTTGCACATCTTACTCGTTGTGGTTGTATACATGCATCCCCTCCTCCCCCCTCCCAACCTCCTGACACCCAATAAATGTTACTCCTATATGTCCACTTAGGTATTGATCTGTTAATACCAATTTGCTGGTGAGTACATGTGGTTCTGGTTTTTCCATTCTTGAGATACTTCACTTAGTAGAATGGGTTCCAGCTCTATCCAGGAATATACAAGAGGTGCTATATCACCATTGTTTCTTAAAGCTGAATAGTACTCCATGGTATACATATACCACATTTAATTAATCCACTCATGAATTGATGGGCACTTGAGTTGTTTCCATAGCTTTGCAATTGTGAATTATGCTGCTATAAACATTTGAGTGCAGGTGTCTTTTTCATAAAGTGACTTTTGATCTTTTGGGTAGATGCCCAGTAGTGGAATTGCTGGATCAAATGGTAGATCTACCTGTATCGCTTTGAGGTATCTCCATACTGCTTTCCACAGAGGTTGAACTAGTTTGCAGTCCCACCAGCAGTATAGGAATGTTCCTCTCTCTCCGCATCCACGCCAGCATTTGTTGTTTGGGGACTTTTTGATAAAGGCCATTCTCACTGGAGTTAAGTGATATTGTGGTTTTGATTTGCATTTCCCTGATGATTAGAAATGTTGAACATTTTTTCATATGCTTGTTGGCCATTATTCTGTCTTCTTTTGAGAAGTTTCTGTTCATGTCCTTTGCCCATTTTTTGATAGGGTTGTTTGATTTTTTCTTGCTGATTTTCCTGAGTTCTAAATAGATTCTAGTTATCAGTCCTTTATCAGATGTGTAGCTTGCAAAAATTTTCTCCCATTCTGTGGGTTGTCTGTCTGCTCTCTTGACAGTTTCTTTGGATGTGCAGAAGCTTTTAAATTTCATTAGGTCCCATTTGTTTATTTTTGTTGCTGTTGTGATTGCCTTTGGGGTCTTCTTCATAAATTCTTTGCCTAGGCCAATGTCTAGAAGAGTATTTCCAACATTTCCCTCTAGAATTCTAATAGTTTCACACCTAAGGTCCAAGTCTGTTACCCAGCGTGAGTTGATTTTTGTGAGAGGTGAAAGGTGTGGGTCTTGTAACAAAGTTGGAGGCTTATAGTATCTAATTATAAGACTTACTTTAAGCCTACACCAATCAAGGCAATGTGATATTGGCACAAAGACAGGTATATTAATCGGTGGAATAGAATAGAGAGTCCAGGAAAAAAAACACCCTACACTATATATTAGTTTATTTCTTAACAAAGATGCCAACACTATTCAATGGGGTGGAAATAATCTTTTTTTTTTTTTTTTTTTTGAGACAGAGTCTTGCTTTGTTGCCCAGGCTAGAGTGAGTGCCGTGGCGTCAGCCTAGCTCATAGCAACCTTAAATTCCTGGGCTCAAGCAATCCTACTGCCTCAGCATCCCAAGTAGCTGGGGACTACAGGCATGCACCACCATGCCCACCATTCTATATATATATTAGTTGGGCAATTAATTTCTTTTTATTTATAGTAGAGACGGGGGTCTTGCTCTTGCTCAGGCTGGTTTCGAACTCCTGACCTGAGCAATCCACCCATCTCGGCCTCGCAGAGAGCTAGGATTACAGGCATGAGCCACCGCGCCCGGCGGGAAGAAATAATCTTTGCAATAAATGGAACTGGAATATCTGGGTATTTATCAGGGGAAAAAGCCCACGAAATTGAACTCATGGCACTTAATTACAAACATTAATTCAAAATAAGTCAAGACCTAAGATCTAAATATAAAATCTATAAAATGTCTAGAAGAAAATATAGAAGAAAAATCCTCGAGACTTTAGAATAAGCAAAGATTTCTTAGAGCTCAAAATGCACTAGCTATAAATGAAAAAAATGGACTTCATCAAAATTAATATCTTCTCTTTAAAAGACACATTTAAGAAAATAAAGTCAAGTCACAGATCGGGAGAAAATATTCACAAAATATAATACATGCCTGAAAAGTTACTCTAATTAGAATACATAAAAAAACTTTTACAACTCAATATTAAGAAGACAAATGAAACAGTTTAAAAATAGGCAAAAGATTTGAACAGATATTTCACAAAAGAAAATTTGTGAATAGCTAAATAAGCACATGAAAATATGTTTGATGTCATTAGTCATTAGAGAAATGAAAATTGAAACCACAATGAAATATCACTTCACACTCGTCAAAATGACTGAAATTAATAAGACTGAAAAGACTAAATGTTAATGAGAACGTGGAGAAACAAACTGCATGAATTGGTTTGGCAATTTTTTATAAAATCAAACAGACATTTACCAAACAAATCAGTCATTCTACTCCAAGTATTTACTAAGAAAAATAACATACCCACAAAAGACTTGTACATCAATATTTGTAGTAGCTTTATTAATGATTGCCCTAAACTGCAAACAACCCAAATATCTAATGAGATGAATAGATACATTATGATGTATCCACTCAATGACAAAGTAATAAAAAGGAACAACCGAGTGAATCAAACGATGACATGAGTGAGTCTCAAAAACATGATGCTGAGTGGAAGAAGCCAGACACAACAAAGTAAATACTGATGATTCTACTTAATTTGAAGCTTATGAAGAGGCAAAAGTCCTGCATGCTTGAAAAAGCAGGAAGTGGTTGTGTCTGAGGGCAGCAATTGCCTATAAAGGGGCCAAGGGAACTTTTTTAGGGGTGATGGAAATCTTCAATATCTTGATTGCAATGTCGATTACATGGATGCGTTCATTTGCCAAAAGTCAGCGAATCCTATACTTAATATTTGTACATTTCCCTCTAACATTTTAAAAGCCTTGGTTTTTAAAAGGGTAAGAAAAATAAATTGAAACCCCCCCCAAAAGCAAGTCATTCTCTTCCACTTAAAAATAAAAGCACTTTCTATACCATGTCAGAAGTTTTGATACAACAACTTAAAAAAATAAAGACAGAGTAGAAGTAATCTCAAGAAGGAACAATATAGTAATTTCACAAATACAGAGATTCAGCTTCCTGTCCGAGGTGTTAGGTGCAGAGGACACTCTAAGGAGCAGGACAGCACTAACTCTGCCCTCAGGGAGCAAACAGTCTAGTGGAGAAACAGCAAAATTAATTATGCAAATAATGATGGTCAGACCAGTGCTATACAGGAAAAATTCAGGATGCCATGAGCTTAGGCATTAGACACCTAAGCTAGTTTAAGGACCAAGAAAGGATTCCCTGAGGAAGTGATACTTAAACTGAGAGCCAAGAGATGTGTAAGCATTGGCAGGGTAAGAAGCTGTAGAAGGCTCCAGCCAGAACAAACTGCACACGCGAAGACCCAGGTGTGACAGTATGTGGCAATCACGCCGGCGAGGATGTGGAGACAGAGGAACCCTTGTACACTGTTGGAGGAAATGTAAATTAGTACAGCCACTCTAGAGAACAGTATGAAGGCTCTTCAAAAAACTAAAAGTAGAACTACCATATGATCCATCAATTAATTCCACTACAGGACATAGTAAGGAAATCAACATATTCAAAAGACATTTGCGTTCCCATGTTTATTGCAGCACTATTCACAACAGCCAAAAGATGAATCAAGCTAAGTGCCCATCAACAAATGAACGGATAAAGAAAATGCACTGCATATATATACACAATGGAATATTATTATAATTGCATATGTTATTCTGCCAAGACTGAAATCCTGACATTTGCAGCAACATGGATGGAGCTGGAGGTCATTCTGTTAAGTGAACCAAGTACAGACCACTGCACATCAGGTCCTTGACAGGCTTTCTGAAATCTCCACAGAGCCCGGATCCACAGAAGAGGATGTTGGCAGGCTGTAAGTTCTCTCCTCATTGACTCAGAAAACATTTGCTGAGCACATAGCATGTGCCAGGCCCTGTCCTAGGCATCAGGAAACAGCACAGTGAACCCTCAAAGAGCTTACGTTCTAGTGTGCGTGTGTGTGTGTGTGGAAGACATTGAGCCATCACCACAATAAATAACTGAATTGTATAGTGTCTTAAAGCCTGAGAAGGAGCATGGGGCAGAGGACCGGGAGAGCAAGGAGGGGTGCGAGTTGCAGTTGTCAACAGAGAAGCCACAGCAGGCCTCGCTGAGAAGGCGGCGTGGCGCAGGGCCTCAGAGGAAGGGAAGGCACTGTCTGTGATATCTCTGGGAAGGGCATTCCAGGCTGAGGGAGCAGCCAGTGCAAGGGCCCCAGGTCTGGTGTGTTGGCGGAAGGACAAGGAGACCAGGGTGACCGGAGTGGTGGCCGGGACAGGCAAGCAGAAACTGTGTGCAGAGAGGACAGAGGGCGGCCAGACCATGTCGGGCCTGGTGGGATGCCAGCCTCGGAGGGTCTCCAGCAGAGAAGGGCAGAACCTGACTTCCACTGCAGCACCGCTCTTCCTGTCTGCAGAGCGCGGGAAGGCGATGAGCCAGGGTCAGCCGTGGAGGAGGTGAGAAGCGGTCAGTTTCTGCTTCTCTCGAAAATGGAGCCCACAGGACTCGCTGGTGGGTCTCGTTACCTGTGAGATCTGAGAGAAGTCTCCTCCAGAAGGCCATGTTTTTCCCTCCGTACACCACCAGTCAGTCATCATTTTAAACACTTTCAAAAAGAAGATTTTTCTTCACGTCATGAGATTATTCCTAATAAGAACAGCAACATCGCACCAAGGTGCTGGGCTATTGGCCTAGCCTGCTCATGAGCTAAAGCCGTCCAGAACAGGCATCAAGTCTATGCATCAATAACACGCCCATCTCCACCTGGTTCCTGTGTGGTCTGTGTTGCGAGTGTTCAGGAGGGAGCAGTAGTTAAGGGTAGAGCTTTGGAACCGAACTGCCTGGGTTCAAATCCCAACACAGACACAATTTCTATAATCTCAGACAAGGGACTTTAAACCTCAATTTAGAATATGGAAAATAATCTATTCATTGCTGAGTTGTGTGTATAATAGCCATCCTTATGATGCCATGTTTGCAGTTCAAGCACGTTCTCAGATGTGGCCTAAACCATCCATGAGGGACATGAGGCTCTAGACACTCTCTAAATGCCTGCCCACACCCACCTCCTCCTCATTTCACTTGGGCAAGCGCATCTCCAAGCAAACTAGGGACGGCCCAGCCCAGCCCTCCCCAGCACAGCATAGAAACACAGACTTCTCTCCTCAGGGACCTCTAAGGCCGGGCACCTTTGTGTTCCCTGTGAAAGAAACTTCAGGAGTGTTCTGTGAAGTCAGGAATTGCTATGTGTGTGAGGACATAATCTGTAAATACGCCCATAGGAGTGGAGTTTCCCCCCGCCCCCCTTTTAGAGGATTCCTGTTAACCTACACCTGCTCAGGAGCCACAGCCAGTGTAGTAAGGAAACCAATAAGCAAGAGATGATGGATTCCTCGTGGGGACAAACTGGTGAAGCGTGAGGTGCTGAACAATATTTTCACAACAAGTGTGTGAGAATAGCTAAAATATCAACATTGTGTTTCATTGACATCTGTTTTTTCTTCATCTGATACCTCCCTCTTAATTTTATTATTTTAAGTATTCCTTATGTTTCAGGATAATTTGCCCTTCGAAATGTAAGCAAATGCCTGGAAAAAAATTAACGTAAAAAAGTGACTTTTAGTCATGCGGAGCAGCACGAGAAAAAGTCCCAGCTGAATTGAAGCCAACTTAAACTGCGGATACCCGCCTGCAGTTTAGATAGCCGAACGTAATGTAAACACTGTGTTATTACTAGAATGAATGGGAAGGCCTGCAATTGAGAAATGTATGAGGAGGCGTGGTGAGGGTGGGGTCCTGACATGGCTTCTAGCTGCACTGAAACCTTCCTCAGGACTCAGAACCACAAGGCATCTCCTGTCACTGCCCCAGAACACACACACACACTGCAAACACACACCTATGTGGCACAGTGCACATCCCCACACACACCCCTGCACAACACCCAGGCTCAACAACACATGCCCCAAAACACATATGAACACCCATATCTCAAGAACACGTGTGCACCACCCACACGACAACACCACACACCCACACCAATCATGTGTGACACACAGCTGCGCCACATGCACACCCACTGTGCCTGCCCTCTTGGTCCTCACAGGCCCCAGTCTCGATGTTGATAGAAGCAGCTCACTTGGGCAGGGAAAGGTGCCTCCTAGACCATATCAACATTGCTCTTGCTTCAACTTACAGTGTCCCTAGTAATCTAGAAGCCTGCCACAAATATCCCAAAATCATTGCAGTGGAGCCACAATCAATACCTTATTCCCAGGACAGCTGTGAAGCCCTTTTAATTAAAATCAATACAGTCCACGGAGTAGGGATGGGACAATGTGTCCTTTCTTTTAAAAACTGAACATGGTGTTAAGTGCTGATTTGATTTGCAATTTGTTTGAATGGAGTATGAGAGCAAATATGAGTGAAACTTGGGACAGATGGTTTCAATAAAAAAAAATTTTCAGCTCGAAAAGTTATTCCATGTACAGTACTTGGCCTTGAATTCTCAATATGGCCCTAAGTATTTTGTGGCTTTAAAATATATACAAATGTATTAGCTAGGATTTAGTTCAGCTATCAAGTGACAGAAAACTCAAAATAGTAGTGACTTAAATAAGACAGAAGAGGAAAAATAATTCTCTCTCATGTGTGTATAGGTTGTCCGGGGCTGCTGTGATGGCTCCACAATTGTTAGGGACACAGGCTTCTTCTCTCTTGTTGCTCCAACACCTTCAGCATAAGGCTTCCATTTCAGGGTCCAAGATTATTGTTCTAGTTCCATCCATCATGCTGACATTCCAGCCAGCAAGAAGCAGGAAAGAGAAGAAGGGCATGCCCTTTTCTTTCAAGAACACTTCCTGAAAGGTAACATGCATTCACATCTCACTGATCAGGACTTATTAATAGTCACATGACCACACATAACTGAAAGGGAGGTCTAGAAAGAAATATGGTTTTATTCTAGGTGACCATGTGCCAGCTAAAATTTGGGGTTCCATTACTATAGAATAAAGAGAGAATGGATATTAGAAGATAGCTATTAGTTTCTTCAACACATTAAAAAAAAAGAAGAAAAGTAGCCTCTACTCAGACGCAATCACTACTAACATTTTCAAATGTAGCATATGTGTGTGTGTGTTTGTAATTTCTTTTATAAAACTGAGTCCATATTGTATGCACTGTTTTGTTTCCATTTTGTGAATATATTTTTATGACTGTGTATTGATATCTATCCTTTTTTTAAAACCTCAAAAGAAAATCTAATCTAATTCTACCTAATAAAATAAGCACATTCTACATGTCACCTGAATCAATAATTCTTGCTTGAGGTATCATTCAGTTTGGGGGAGAAGGAGGCTATTTCACACTAAGCAAAAAGCTGGCTGGGATTGAGAAGCTATGAGAGGGCAGAGTCCCTGGCTCAAGGATCATCTGGGGGCACGCAGACACCCCTGAGAATGCAGGTGGAAGGGACACCTGGTGGGCCCCAGCCCTGAGCACCTGGGAAGGCAGTGGGGGGAGAGTGCACACTAGTGCTGCTTCCGCCCCGCCTCCAGCCAAGCCCTCGAGTGCTGCTGGCTGGAGAATTGAGCTCATGATATTTTGGGGAAATTATTTTATGAATTCTAAAGTTCATAATAATTAGGGCTTTATCCCCTTAGCAACTTCTCCTAGGATTTAGAATCCTTCCCTAAAGATCAAAGGATTACATTTCAGATAAGCATCCAGAGTGGTGACTTATCTAAGCAGCAGCTCAGAAACCTCAGTTCCTATTTGCTCTCATTTAATAGGTCTGTTTTATTTACTTGGTGCCCACAAGTGTGCCACAGGAAAACATCTTCCTTTCTGCTCACCACTCCCTCGCTGTCTTCCTAGAGCATCGGTTCAAATCAGCTCTCTGCTCAGGGTACTCCCGTGGTCTTGCTTTTGCTTGTACCAGATCCAACCTTCTCTACTGGACTTGCAGCCCCCTCTGTGATCTGTGGGCCACCCCCCGGGATGGCCCTCTCCTGCTCCACACTGCACGGAAGCCAGTGTGCAACCTCAGGTCCCCGTTCCCACAGCTGAGACCTTTTCTTAAGGAAGCCAGACATTAAGAACCAAACAGACTATCTCTTATGAGCTATATGGTAGTGCATGTTATTTAAGGCTTTGAGCCTCTGTTTCCTTCTGTGTCAAATAATACATATGAGGGAATAATAAAAAGGAGTAATTAAAACAGTGCCACAGGGGCATGGATGGGCCAAATGAGATCACGCGTGTAAAGTGCGGTACATTGTGCCTGGCCCATGGCAAGGGACTATACAAATGTGACTTTTCTCTCCCCATCCTTTGCCCCTGTAATTTTTTTTCCTCTGTTTAGGGCCTTTTCTCTGCTCAGAGTTTGCAGCGGATTGTGTTCCACCTGGATGCCCCTCGTTCAGGGCTGGGCTGTCCAACTGTCCAGAGCCTATGGGCTTCCCTTGCAGCTGAGGTCCTCGTCCCCTACCTCCCTGGGGAACTCTGTGCCAGAACTTGAAAGCATCAGTCTCCAGCCTCCCAGCTGTGCCCAGCGGCTCCACTGTCCTCAAGGGCCAGCACCTTCCTTGGGTAAATGGGACAGGCCTCGGCCAGAGAGCCAGCCTTTGAACAGTCAGGCGAGGCTACAGCCTGCCTCAGGGCCTGGCCCCCTCCCACAACCTTTTATCTCCCCAGAAGATCTCCAGCCTCCCTTTTTCTCTTATAAATGACAAAAACACTATCATAAAGAAACGCATGTGCCTTTCTGAGGCCAGAAGCCTCAGTATATGTTATCTTTAAAAACCACCTTTATAAAACTGCAATTCTCCAGGACAACCAAAGATAAAGTTAAAAAAAAAGAAAATGGTAAAAATTTTGCTCAAGTTTGACATGCAAAGGCTTACTATCTATAGTAGATTTCATCAGCTCTATAAGAACAGCATTAAGTCCCAACAGATAAAGGTAAAGAATAAATCATTCAAATAAGAGGAAATTGAAATTATATTACAAAAAAGACAAATGTTCAACATAATTGGTAATCAAATAAATATAATTTAAATCTTTAATCAGGTACCACTTCTGCCCACTGGATTGAAAGAGTATTTTAAAATAATAAAATGCGGTGCTATAAAAGCTACAGAGAGACTAGTGCTTCCTCAGAGTGCTGCTGGCATTGTAAATTATCACCAAGCACTTTGAAAAGCGATTTGGCAGTGCATTCTAAGAGCCATGAAAATGCTTCTGCCCTTTGGCTAACAATTTTCATGCCAATAATCATGCAAAACAAAAATAATCATGTGCATGAAAGTAATCTTTGTAGGGTTATCTACAATAGCAAAAAAATAAGCAATTCTGAATGTCTAACAGTAGGGGAAATGAATTAAACGTTGCCCCATGTCCTCAGTGTAATATTGTGCAGCCATCAAAATGATAATTAAATGCCCTTACATTCACCATCTCACATTTCTCTGATGTCCTTATCCCCAGATTGCACAAGGAACTAGAGAAGGCAATCCCTTGATTTTCCAGCTCCCCACTTAACATTCACACGTGGCCGCATCTGCACATGTCATCCTTCCTGTCTCTGCCCCCTTTCTCAGATTAATCTTCACACCTGCCTTCCAGACCCTCTCTGTCTCTGTCCCCCACCATCTCACGCTCTCAAATAGCTACTCTTCCTGAAATCAACCTCGGCCTCTCAGATCTCTTTCCTCTTCTTATCTCTTTCATTTTTAAGTAATAACTGTCCCTTGAACCTACATCTCTCTCCAGCTCTAGCCCTCTTGCTCTTCCCCTTCCAGCCAAACTCCTAGCTAGGGACAGTGGCGCTGGCCTTTCTCATCCCTTCTTTACCCCCCATTCACTTTAGCTCAGCGGCCCTGGGCTTTCAGCAAAGTCACCAACAACATCCTAGTTGACAAGTTTAGTGAATATTTTTTTCTTCTTTGACCTCTCGCCTCATTTGATCTCTCAGGGTCCAGTTTGACTCTTTTCCTCCTGAAACTAACTCTTCTGACTCTCTTCTCTCTGACTGAGGCTGGGTTTGCATGACGTGCCCTGCCTTTCTCATTGCTCTTCTCAGCAGCCTTGGTGCTCCCTCTTCCTCCATCCATCTTATAAGACTGTATTCCTCACGGGAATGTCACTGGTCATCTTCACTTGGGTTCTTCAACTCCCTTTAACTGGAGTCAGAAAAATGGGGTTCAAATGCTGATCTCGTTTTCCAACCTTGTGGCAAAGTTATTCTACCTCTTACACCTCAGTTTTCTGTTCTGTAAAATGTGGTTAACAATAGAGCCCACGCTATGGGGTGGGTAATAAATGGTATGCATTGGGTGAATGGTAGCTACCATGATGATTATTATATGACACCCTAATTTACTTTCCAGTCTAGACTCTGTTGAGCTTCAGAATAACTCTTGTATTCAATGTCCCGCTGGAGACCTTTATCCTTCCTCAAACTCAATATGTCCACAGTTGCATTAACCATTTTGCTCCTCCCCAATCCCATTCATAACCACACCTGAAAACTGGGAGTCACCCATGACACCTTCTCCCTTCATCTGTGTCTTTCTCCCCACTTCCAGACCACCCTAAAAATACTTCAAATGGAATTCCCCAAGCTTATTCCCCAGTGACCACAGCAGTGAAATGCCAACGTGATAAATGCCAAACACGCTGAGATTGTACAGGAGGGCAGGACAAGGTAGAAAGACCCGGGTCCCGAAACCAAACCTGTGAAAGGATGCCTGCCACGCAGAAAGGCCTGTTTAAACTTCATGTGAGTAAGAAACAATCCCCTCATACTCTATGCCACCAAGATTTTAAGAGCTAACTTTCCCAACAACTAGAGCTACTTTAACTAATATAATGTCCAAAATATCTGATGGATCTATCAACTACTCCAATCCCCACTGTCACCACCCTCCATAAGCCTTCATAATCCTTTTGTCATAGATCACATAACAATCTCCTCACAGGGTTGCCTGACTCTTCACTTTCACTTTTCTCAAGTCCATTCTCCATACAAGTGTTGGTGGGGACTTCATGAGTTGTTAGAGGACCCCAAGTGTGATGCTCTCAACCAGTCCTGCTTAAGACGATCTGGCACTGGTTCTCCATTACCTTCAAGATAAAACGCAACTCTTGCTATGGCATAGGAAGCTCTTCATGAATTGTCCCCATCTACCTGGTGTGTCTCTGCTCCTGCCCGTTTGTCCTACTTGCCAGCCAGATTTAATCACCCACAGACCCAATGCCATGTGCCAGGCTCCCTTGACTCACACCTCTGGGCATGCAGCTCCCTCTGCCTGGAACACATTCGTGTCTTCCTTCCCTACGTGGCTCTTACTCATCCTTTAAGATTCAGCGTGGGCATCACCCCTCTGAGAGGCCTTCCTTGACTCCGCCAGGCTGGGTAAAAGTCTCCTGGGTATCCACATTACCCCTGTGATCACGTCCTTTATAACATGTGTCACTCTATTTTATAGAATCTGTTTACTTGTCTCTGAAGACAAACATATAGTTTGGCATTTTCATTTTCTAGCACCATGTCTAGTTATAGTTGGAGCTCAATAAATGTTTATTGAATGAATGACCAGGAAAAAGTATAATTACAATGCAACATATAAAAATATTGACAACATACACTTTATTACCAAGCAAAAACTTAATTAATACATTGTATGTAAAGTACACTGCACACTATGGAATACACCGACATAACATACACATGCATGTGGATAAATTCTGGAAATAGTCATTCAAGAGTCATTTATTTAACACTTGTCTGTGCCAGATCATACTATGGGAAAGATTAATTAGAAGTCCATTTCCTCAAGAAGTTTACAATCTAGGGAGAAAAATAAGCAATCCCCGTTAACTGATGGGAATAGTGGTAAATGATTTTCTTTCAAAATTATCTGTATTTTTTTAAAATAATACATTTAAAAAGCAACTTACAAAACAGATAAAGGTCATCTATAAAATATTATACATAGTAATATTGAAGTTGTAAAATTCGATCTCCATTATTTTGAGTCCATGTAGCCAAATAAAAGTTTCTTTGGGTCTACCTATACACCTTTGCACACATGGATGTTTGTTTTGCTTCCCCATGATATTATCAGTATCTTGCATACAATGAGTGTGTCTGAACAGGTGCTGGGAAGTCCATGACTGGCTTAACTTTGCCATCTAGTTTAAAGGTAGCCCTTTTTTTCATACAAAGCAGAAATGTTGGGGTAAGGTGGGGCAGGGAGCCTCTATGCTGGAAGTGGGGAGGAACAATTTTGAATTACTCATCCCTAAGACCTTGCTCACCAGCCCTTCAGAGAAAGTTAGGGGAGCAGGGGCTGAAGACTGTGGGAGGGGAAGCTCTCCCATGAACTAATAGAGTGAGAATTCACTCATTACCAAGGGAGGGCACGAAGCCATTGTGAGGGATCTGCCCCCATGACCCAAACATGTCCCACTCAGTCCCATCTCCACCACTGGGGATCAAACTTCAACATGAGTTTTGGAGGGGACATATATCCAAACTATAGTAGTAATCTAAGTTGTAAGATCATACATTTCTCCATGACCTCATTTCAGTCTTTTGAAAAAAAACACATATGCCCTCAAATGCAAATGATTTGTTTCACATACATACACACACACACAAATGTTCACCAACTGAATTAAACCCCAAAACTCAACTTCCCTGCACAGTGTTATGTATCCTGTAGATATGTAGTGATAATAGTGGTTGTCTGCTCCTTATCTAAATCTTTTGGGAACGTTAGGTGATGGTGACCTCCCAGAATGGCAGCCCTTAGGAGTGGAGACTGCTCACCTGGTATGAAGTAGGAACACCCCTGATGTGTTTGGACACGCTGAGGAAGCAGGTGTCTTGGAAGTTACAACAGCACTGATCCCTGAGGATGAAAGGAAACCCTTGGGACAAGTGGAAGTGGAAAAAAGGAGATATTTTTAACAGAATCCATCTATCTCAGCATGTGTCCCAAAAAGATTACACACCATCCAACATTTGGATCTGGACAAACCATTTAATGTATTCAGTGGCTTTTTGCGATTTCTGCCTCTTTCAGCAACAATCTTTCTTTATAAACAGCCTCATACATCTCACCAAGCACCTGCTCTCTCCCTGAGCTGTCAGCACAAGTACCTATGCACCACCAGATAGACTTATACTTCCCAGCAGAAAAATATACTGCTTGTCTCTAAGAACCAAAAAGATGGAGCATGTGTGTGAGTGTGTGTGTATATGTGTGTGTGCGTATGCCCAGGGAGAAGTGGGGGGAGAATTGTTAGTATGGGTCTTTCCAACTCAATTTCATAAGGATCTAGACAGCTTGGTTGACTGCAACTCTGATTTTGTAAAACAGAATTGATTCACAAAGATCTGGGCCAGAAGAGGGCACACCTGGGAAATGGCTTTGAGCTTAATGCAGAGAAAGGGTGCAGATGCTGAGATATCTTGAACTCAATAACAGATTGGAGGGTCCAGGGCAGCCTGGACCTGAGTCAGAGTTTAATGCTTTCTGATGGGACCATTGAGCTCACTGGGGCCAAGAGAGAACCAAGTGTCAGCCCTCATCTTGGGACAGAAAGGAGCTTCTGTGTGAGTGTGGAAAATTAAATTGTCCATGGAGGAGAGGCCTAGATACTGTGTTAAGCCTGAAATCACACTGAATGACTTGAAGTGAGATTTTTACTGAAATTCCTTTATTGCAAGTATTCCAAAATGCAATCCAATAATTCAGGAGTGTCACTGCACACTAAACTGACAGGGGAGTTATATGATTGCTTAGATGAATATTCTCGACCCTGGCTTCTCTTTAGGATCTTTAGAAAATACCATGCCTGGGCCTCACTCCAGATCAAATGAATGGGAATCTCTGGGTTATTGATCCAGAGATGGGAAGTTTTAAAAAGCTTTCTAGGTAATTTGAATATGCAGTCAGGGTTGAGAACTGATAGCTTAGGCTGAGATGGGATGGAGATACCAAAGGGAGCCCAAGATAGAGTTGAGATTGACAGGTTGTGATTCTTGGGTCTAATCTGAGACAAGGAAATTTTCCCTATGTTCACAATTGGATAGTCCTGGAATATGAAGAAATGAGACACCTAAGAGCTTGTCACAGGTTGGCAATAGTGAGTCTAACCTATGATTACTGGTCAGAAAGCAAACTTTGCAGACCTCAAAACATAAATAAGACCAGACAAGCTGGCAGGTGAATAATACATTTAGTTGTGTGTTTTAGTCAAGTATCAAGAATTTTTGAACTAGAAAACCCACTCCAGGTAGCTCAAGATTAGGAAGGTTTCTATCATAGGCACAAAGAGTAATTTCAAAAAATCCAGGGACTCCAAAACTCCAGGGAGTTCAGGACTCCCAGAGCCAGGAACCAGACACTCAGGGACTGAGGTCTCTTCCTCCACTCTCAGTCATTCGATCTCCTTCATCTCTGCTCCTCTCTGCACATCTGCTTCATTCTTCCATTGCAACTGGCTTCCTCTGATTATTCATTTCATACAATGGTCCAACACAAGTGCTCCAGCCCTAACTCATCACCATCTTTCAGGTCCAGAGCCCAACACTCACTGACCATTGTTGTGGCATCTCTTAGTTCAAATTTTTGAGAGAGGGATCTGGTCACTAGACCAGGAAAGGATGGCTGATTTTATCTAGGAGATTAACACCAGTCTTAGGTCAGGTGTCAATCTTCTCCCATAAACTAAGCTGGGAGTAGAGAATGTCATGTGGTTCAGAGGCTGAACATTCTAGGAGACCACTGAAAGGGCAGGTGCTTGGGTAGGAGCTATGGGCAAGACAGGTGATGAAGTACATCTAATATTCATCCATAACCAATGAACCACATACCTTTTTTCTCTCCTATCTTCTACCTCCCAATAGATGAGATAAGGAAGGTTTGAAAGAATGTGCCCTGTCTGCTCTTGGGACCCAGCCTAGCATCTGAGAAAAAGTAACTACATGCTGGCATGACCCAAAGACAGTCTACAAACCCTCAACAAGCATTTATGTACATGATTCTACATGTGCTGTCTTCCTCTGGAAACCACTGAGAGGTCCGTTCTTGGCAATGTTGAAGCCTGAGGATGTCCAAACAGAGATCCTGTTGTGGGTTCAATTTTAACTTCATGCTTTCTGCTACATTGTGGCATGTAAAATGGAACATATTTAGACATTAAGGAGGTTTCTCCTCCCTTTGGGCCTTTATCTGATCGTTTGGAAAATTTGCAGTTAATATGCTATTACAGTAGTTTGACAGTTCACTTGACAGCTCTGAAATAACATTCTTGGCTCTTAGATGACAATCTTGTGCTGAAACACAAAATGGCTCTTTTCAGAAATTTAGAATTTCAGCCAAGTTTTGGATCCACAAAAACGGTTGTGTGTGGATTTTTTTAAACTCCCGAATGCACAAATTGTGTGTAAATCCATTGTATGGCCCAACATCAGTTATTGTAGTGAAGAATTGAACTATCCTATGCCATTTTTTCCTCTAGTTAAGTTCAAGTGCATTGAGGCAGGAATGATCTAGAGTTGGAGGAAGCCCAGGGTCAACCCATCCCCCAGCCATGGGCAGTCTCAGTACCTTTTTCCCTCTCTTTGGGTCCATGGGGCTAGAGGGAAAGTGAAGTCAGATGTAGGAAGAGGACACACAGGGAGAAGTGGGGAAAATACTAGTAACAAATGTTGTCTATTTTCACTTTGACCAGACCACGTAGTCTCCGGAGACTGTCTGTGGCCTCAGCACAATGCCATCATGCTGATGTGCAATCATTTATTTTAGAATTTTAAATGGCAACAACTATTTTAGCTTTTGCCCAAGTACAGCTATTGGAGATCTGGCTGATTGAAAATAATGAGAAAGACAAGGAGAAGGAGAAGGAGAGGAAGGGGAAGCAGAAGAGGAAGAAGAGGAGGAAGAAGGTGAAAGCTAATGCTTGTATTTTACTGACAAAACACCTTTAAGCCACAAGGATGATTTATCTGGGCTGAAAATAAAACTCCTGCCTACTGAAGTCTGGTGCAGCTGAGTTATCACTATTTTCGTCCTGTAATTTGTTTTATAGGGTACTAATTAACAGGGCAAAGTCTGTTGCCAGGAAAGCAAATCACATTTTGCTGTTTTCTTTTCCCCTAACCCAACACAGACCTGGTCTTTAATTAAAGAGCAAGTTCCAAGGGCACTATCAACTACTCAAATCGGGAAATACTGGGCAGAAAAGATCATGGTGAAACCTGCTGTGTAGAGTTGAAGAAAGATAATGGGAGAGAGAGAAATTGCACAGGTAACCTCCCAAAGAGGAGATTGTTTTCCTCAAATGTTCCAGATGTCCCCTTTTCACTCATCTTTTCTCTGCTCCCCCCAACTCAGAATGTCTTCCCTGAACTGCACGAGTAACCCAAACACCCTTTTTAAAAAGTGGATTTCTTTCCCCAGATCATTCCGGTACCTCAAGCAGTACTTTTTTTTTTTTTTTTTTTTTTTTTTAAGATAGCTACTTTCCCGTCAGACCCCATCCCAACCTCCCTCTTCTCTGGGGCTTCTTTTTTGAACTGTCCCCTAAGTGACGCGGGGCTTTGCTTGCCCCACAGGTGCCATTCATCCCTACCCCGACTCTCTCCTCCCTGCTCACCCCCTTCGCCAGGCCTCAGGGTCTTCTTCGCTCCTTTCTCCCTCGCCTTCTCTCTCCCCCATCCCATTCCTTGAAGTTCTGGACTGGAGGTGGCCGCTGTGGCTTCTCCTTCTTCCTTGAACCCTCTGAGACATCTTGCTGGGGGTGGGGGGTATGGGATGGGAGAGGATAGGCTGGCTGGTGAGGAGAGCGCGTGCAGGGCTCGCACCTGCCTGCCGGAGCCAGGAGCCTGACGTCACCGCACCCTGCCTGTCAATCTCTGGCGCGCGCTGCTCGCAGCCGCCTTTTCTGCCACCGACTAGTCAGTCTCTCACTCGCTGCGGCGCCGGCACAGCCACAGCGCCGGGCGCTTGCCTCCTCGCCCGCCCGGCCGCCTCCTGCAGGCAGCTGCTCCGTCAGCGAGGGGAGCGCAGCCCGGCGCCCGGCCACGGCGCCCATGACCAGCGACTTCCTGGAGCCCTGACTGCCCAGGTGAGCGGCCCGGGGAACTTTGAGGGTTTGGGAGGGGACGGGGTGAAGGATAGCCAGGGGAGGGGTCTTCCCAGTAGCTGGAGAAATGAAGCTTGACTCCGTCCACCCCGATACACACACACCCCAGTGTCTCTCCTCCCAAACCTCCTTCTCAGGGGTCTCTGCGGGCTCCGGGGCTCTCCCGGCTAAGCGATCGCGGAAACTTGGCTTTCAGCACCGCGGACAGCGACTCCGCTGCCGGGCTCCGGGGAATGCCCGGATGGCGCCAGCCACAGCCCGGCCGGGCGCTCCCAGGCGGAACTCCAGCTTGGCTACTAGGGTGCGTGTGCAAATACAAGCACACGCGAAATTGATCTGGGGCATATCTGTGCAAAACCTCAGAAGTCTGTGCGGTAGACACGGTACGTTTCACTCACGCACGCAACAGGTATTTATTGTGGGTTCGCACTTAGCCCCTGCTTCCGCGCTCGGCTCTGGGGTCCTGCGGTGGTGTGGGCAGCGCGAGCAGGACTATGAGAGCGCGACACCTGCGCGCGGGGAAGTTTCCTGGCAGCTAGAACTGCACCTGACGCCTGCACTCCCTCTTTATGCAGGGTGCAACATCTGGCTGCGATGAACGCGAGCGCCACCTCGCTCAACGAGTCCCAGGTGGTGGTAGTGGCGGCCGAGGGAGCGGCGGCGGTGGCCACAGCAGCAGCGGCGTCGGACACTGGCGAATGGGGGCCTCCTGCAGCGGCAGCGGCGCTAGGAGGCGGCGGTGGGGCTAACGGGTCCCTGGAGCTGTCCTCACAGCTGTCCGCCGGGCCGCCCGGACTGCTGCTGCCAGCTGTGAATCCGTGGGACGTGCTACTGTGCGTGTCCGGGACAGTGATCGCGGGCGAAAATGCGCTGGTGGTGGCCCTCATCGCGTCCACCCCGGCGCTGCGCACGCCCATGTTCGTGCTAGTGGGCAGCCTGGCCACCGCTGACCTGCTGGCAGGCTGCGGCCTCATCCTGCACTTCGTGTTCCAGTATTTGGTGCCCTCGGAGACTGTGAGCCTGCTCACGGTGGGCTTCCTCGTGGCCTCCTTCGCCGCTTCGGTCAGCAGCCTGCTGGCCATTACGGTGGACCGATACCTGTCCCTCTATAACGCGCTAACTTATTACTCTCGCCGGACACTGTTGGGCGTGCACCTCCTGCTCGCCGCTACCTGGACGGTGTCCCTCGGTCTCGGGCTGCTGCCTGTGCTTGGCTGGAACTGCCTAGCAGAGCGCTCAGCCTGCAGCGTGGTGCGCCCGCTGACTCGCAGCCACGTGGCGCTGCTCTCCGCAGCCTTCTTTATGGTCTTCGGCATCATGCTGCACCTGTACGTGCGCATCTGCCAGGTGGTCTGGCGCCACGCGCACCAGATCGCGCTGCAGCAGCACTGCCTGGCACCACCCCACCTTGCAGCCACCAGAAAGGGCGTGGGAACGCTGGCCATGGTGCTGGGCACTTTCGGCGCCAGCTGGCTGCCCTTTGCCATCTATTGCGTGGTGGGCAGCCACGAGGACCCAGCAGTCTACACCTATGCTACGCTGCTGCCCGCTACCTACAACTCCATGATCAATCCCATCATCTACGCCTTCCGCAACCAGGAGATCCAGCGCGCCTTGTGGCTCCTATTCTGTGGCTGTTTCCAGTCCAAAGTGCCCTTCCGCTCCAGGTCCCCCAGTGAGGTCTGAAGGGTTCCTTCCGTGTCCTCTCTCCAACACCACACTCCCAGCAAGCCAGCCTTTGGTGAGCTTCTAGGTGCCTGCTGATGAACTCAGATCCCAATGGTGTGCCTCTGACTTTGGGAAGAAAGAGGGAATAAACATAAATGCAACAAACTCACAAGGACAAAGAGGCTTGTTGGCACTTTACATATACAGTGTATACATGTGTACATATATATACAAATATTTGTATATTCTGGAGGTGTTCAGGATGTAGAGCTTCCTGTTATGTGAGAAACTAACAAAAAGATGTGGTTGTATACTCAAATCATACATCACATTTGTCAAGTGAAGACATTCCAATACTGCTTAATTATAGCACTTTATTTTTAGCTGCTGAACTGCCAAAACAGTGTTGCCATTTTCAAGGGCAGGGTAAAGGGAGTAAAAGGTGTATTTTTGTTGTATGTGATAGACTATTTTGCTGCACATGCATCAACAAATTACAACATATTTTGTACACAAATAAACACACTATAAAAATGTAATTTGGAGTATGTGACTGGCTATAGAATTATTATAAGAGCTGAATTATATGTGTATTTACTTTAAAAGTTTATTATTCATCTCCCTCCTGAGAAAATCTTAATGTAAAAAATCATATGCATTTGCACATTGTTCATAAATTTTCACTGAAATACCTACTCTAGATCATTATGGTTGGGGAGGGGGCAGGAAGGGAGTAATATAGTCACATAACAGTACTCACTTCACAGAACAGCAAAGGGTTATTATTGTTATGAGTGCAAGTTAATCTACTCCCTTGGTTACGTGGTTTGGAAAACAAATGTCAGGGGATGTCTGGAACTATTCCTTCAATATCATGACATGTGCGCTTGTGAATCCTGAAACCACAACTTTCAGTTGTAGTTTTTCCAGTATGGCAAGAACTTTAAATGCTGAAAATTCATATTGACGTAGAACATTGTTGCTGGCCAGATCTGGTAGCAAAATGCACAGCCTTATAAATGAATAAATTTTTCTAAGATAAGCTTCCAAGACACAGACCTCAAATCTTCATGGGGTCAATGGAGGTATGTCCAGTATGCTCTCTTGAAGTGCTCTCATCTTCAAAACAGGGCATTAAGATCCTCAAGAACTAAACATTCCCATTTCACTGATGGGTATGAGTCATGGTTCCCCTCCTCCTCTTCTCACAGGATGATGTGAGGCTAAATCAGAGAACATATGTAGGCATGCTTCTGGGAAGAAATATGCACACAAGCACAAGTAGTTACTACTCTTAGGCCTTAGGAAACACACACGAGCAAATTTTTTTTTATATTCCACAAATATTTATTGAGTGCCTACTGTATGCTACACAATTCCAGGGCTGGGAATATGAAAGTGAACAAAACAGGCAAGAAGTGTCTGTGCTCATAATGCTACATTCTAGTGGGAGAGATGACCTACAAGTAAATAAACATACATATAATGTCATGTCACAAATAAATGCTAACAAAAAAATAAATAAAATAGAATGAGGGGTGGCAAGCAGTGGAGGGTGCCTCACTGGTTAGGGTGACCAGGGAAGGTCTCTCTGAGGAGATAATATGTAGGAGGAAAGCTAAGCAAAGTGGGGATGAGACATATGAACATGTGTGAGGAGAGATTTTCAGGCAGAGGAAGCAGCAAGTGCAAAGGCTTCAAGGCAGGAGCATGCCTGGCAAGTTCAAGGAACAGCAAGGAGGACAACATGGCTGGGCAGAGTGAGCAAGGGAGAGAGAGGCATGGAATTAACTTGGAGAGGAGCTGGGATTGGATCATTTCAATCTTTATAGGCCACTGCAGGAACTTGGGCTTTTACCCTAAGTGATATCGAAGTGACTTAATCTGATTTATATTTTTAAAGAGTGACTCTGCCTGTCCTATTGAAAATCATCCCTAGACTATTTCCTGCTGTCAGAGTGGGAGCAGAAGATGGGGGTCCATAACTATAATCCCCATGAGAAACGACAGTGGCTGGGACACATAATCCCCATGGCAACAACAGTGGCAGTGGTGAAGATGGAGAGCAGTGGTAGATTCTAGAAATATGTTGAAAGATAGATTGGATGTGGGACATGAAAGAAAAAAGTTCAGAATGGCTCTAAGTTTTTTTCCTTGGGCAAATGAGTTAATGCAGGGGTCTTTAGTGAGCAAGAAAAAACTGGCAGTGGGGTACATGGGGAAATGTGATGATCTATATTATGTGTCAATTTGGCTGGGCCATAAGGTACCCAGATATTTGGTCAAACACTATTCTGGGTATTTCTGTGAAAGTGTTTCTGAATGAGATTAATATTTAAATTGGTGGACTTTGAATACACCAGGTCGTCTTCCTCACCCAATCATTCAAAGGCATGAATAGAACAAAAAGATTGGCCTGAGTAAGAAAGAATTCTCCAGTGGACTGCCTTCAGACGTCATCTGCAACTGGCTCTTTCTGGTTCTACAGCAGACAGTCTTGAGACTTAAACTACAGCATCAATTCTCCTGGGTCTCCAGACTGCTGGCTCACCCTGCAGATTTGGACTTGGCAGCCTCCATAATCATGTGAGCCAATACCTTGTAATAAATTTCTTCACACACACACACACAGAGCCTATTGGTAGAATGTATGTGCAGATAGATAGATAGATAGATAGATAGATAGATAGATAGATAGATATACATACATGGTTCTGTTTCTCTGTAGAACCCTGACTAATACAGGAAGGGTGGGAAACTTGAAAAGTTTGTTTTAAACACCTAAATGGAGAGCTCATGTGTGCAGCTTATTCATTTATTTATTTCACAAAAACTTCTATATACTTACTATATGCCAGACACTGCTCTAAGCACTTCATAAATATTAGCTCATTTAATCACCATAACAGCCTGAATTGGTCAGGTCCCAGCAGGAGACAAATGGCATACTCAAACCAGGTGATTGAGGGAAGTTTAATGAAGGGACTAATTATAAAAGTGTGAGCATGGTTAAGTGAAATCAATGAGGGATGATGAAGTTCCCCCAAAGTTGGCACCAGCAGTGCTGCCAGAAGGGGAAAGGGGACACAGAGGTTACTGGAACCTGGAGGGAGGGCTTCAAGTGTTGGCTGCCCAGCAGAAGTTGAGGCTTTTAACAGAGGAAAGCAGCCACTGCCAACCTATGGCTTGACAGGGAGAAATCTGGAAGAATAAATTATTGAAACACCCTCTCTTCCCTCCATCCCACCTCTTGATGGTGGCTTCCATGCACCAAACTCAATGAGAAGCCAAAGATCAAGACAACTCTTTTATGCAGTCTCCTTAGGCCAGCTTCCCTGGGCACCAAACAGGTAGAGAAGGGTACAAATTGGATCCGCCAGTGCAAACAGAAAACGTCCACAAATGCCATGAGCTCAGTGCTGTTACTCTCCCCACTTTACAGCTGAGCAAATGAAGACACAGAGAGGTTAGCTATACATGTTTGGAGTTCAGGAAAGAGATCTAAGCTGGACAAATGAATTTGGGACTTATCAAAATATAGGTGGCATTTAAAGCCATAGTCTGGAAGCAGCCACTTCTTGTACTTGTAGACAGAGAAGAGAGCCAAGGATTGACCCCCAGGGAACTGAAGCACTTAGAAATCAAGAAGACAAGAAGAGTAAATCAAAGAAGAAAGAGAAGTGGTCAGTGAGGTAGGAGGAACCCAAGGGAGTACAGTGACTCAAAATAAAGAAGAAAAAAGTATTTGAGGGAGGTTGTCAACTGGCTCAATGTTGCTGAGAGAATAAGTAAAATGAGGACTTAAAAATATGAGTAGAGATTTTTGTAATGTGAATGTCGTTGGTGAACTTGACAAGAGAAACTTCAGGAGAGGAAGAGAGAAAAAAAGTTTACTGTAGAAGGTACAAGAGAAAATGCAAGAGCAATCTAGTTTCCAGCGACTCACAGCAGAACGGTGACCTTTTCAGCAGCATAAGACACACATGTCTTATAGATGTAGAGTTTTACAGTGTCTATAAAATTAAAGCTGGGAAGATCAGCATTGTTGCTCATTTATTAAATTAAAATTTTCTGAAGAACTAACCTTCATAGACTCTTGAGATACTGTTTCAGGTCCTATTAGCATCTGAAATGCATTTAAGAGGACTAAAATACAAAAGCTCTGGCTGTCAACTTTCCCAAACATGGTGGGGAAAAATATGTATAATTTTAGAGATGGAACAAAGAAGTCAATATTATTATACCTCTTATAATTACAAGGAAAAATTTCTTTCAATCAGCACATTAAGAAAGTTCAACACTAGAATAATAAGACACAGACTGTGAATCTGACCTGAATCCACCTAGTATTAATATTTAATATCAGCCTCTACCCTATCAAATGTTTGGGAGAGCGAAGAATAAGAAGATACTAAGCAATCAGGTTGTTATTAATGCTGACTCACACAGTTGGACAGGATGTATAATAGCAATAGCCTTGACATTAACCAACCTGATGATGTGAGAATATAAAACGTGGGTAGATCTTGAAACATTTCCATAGAGGAATGTCACATATTTATTTGATCTATTAAATATTAATTAAGAATCCTATTGCTGGGAGGCTGAGGCAGGAGAATCACTTGAGGTCATGACTTTGAGACCAGCCTGAGCAACAGTGAGACCTCATCTCTACAAAAAAAAAAAAAAAAAAATAGAGAAATTAGGCAGGTGTGGTGGCACACACCTGTAGTCCCAGCTACTTGGGAGGCTGAGACCGGAGGATCCCTGGAGCCCAGGATTTTGAGGTTACAGTGAGCTACAGTGATGCCACAGTACTCTAGCTGTGGTGACAGAGTGAGACCCTGCCTCAAAAAAAGAAAAAAGGGATCACCTATTGAAGGACCCTCTGCTAGTTGCTGGAAACATACAGTCGTTGAGAAAGGCAAGACTCACTCAAACATCCAACTGCCTACCCACCTTTTTGTCTAATGAGTATCCTAAATTTAACAAATTTATAATTGGGCCACTGATCTTTATCCCCTAACCTGCCCTTTCTCCCTTATTTACTATCTAAGTTAATGGCAATGTCATCTTTCTAGTTGTTCTGGCCAGAAACCTTGGAATCGTACTTACTCTTCTATTTCTCTCATACTTCACATCCAATGTGTCAGCAAAGCCTGTTGTCTTCAACTTCAAAATATACTCAGAATCCAGCCACTTCTCACCATCTGTACCGCTGTCACGATCTCTTGCCTGAATTACTGTAGTAGCCTCCTCCCTGGTCTAGCAGCTTTGGTTCTTGTACCCTTCAGTCTACAGCGTATACAGTGGCTCACCCCAACAAACAGTTGGTCTTTGGGACTCCTCTTTAGATCTAGGCATGAGCCCACCAGGAGTGTATCTGTCTCAAAAGAACAAACTTGGGGAAGAGGTTTCTAGGCCCTGGAAACAGGCCTTGAGTAAGAATTTCTTAAGTAAGGAATTCTGGAGTCCTGGGTACTGGGTGCCTGGTCTAGAAGAGAAGCCATAGACTCTTAACCCCAAGAGAAGCTGCGCAGCTGGAGGAGACCTAGAGCAGGGGCCTTTGGAACATGAGGCTCTGGGCAGAGCCCCACCTGGCCCAGCATTTTAGTTCCCTGTGCCTTTCTCTTAGGAGGACACTTGTGATTACATTGAGGCCTTACCCAGATAATGTAGGATAACCTCCCTATCTCAGGATCCTTCATCACATCTGCAAAGCCTCCTTTGCCACATGAGGCAACATACACAGTTTCGAGAACAGCACCAATGAAAAGTGCAGCATCAAAAGTATGCACGGAGTGGGAAATAACCCCATAGGAAAGTCAGGAAAATGTTGTGGAAGACCCCACTAGGGAGGCAACACAAAACTGAGTCTAGAAGAACAAAAGAAATTTGCAAGGCAAAGAGTATTGAAGGGGAGTGTTCCAGACCAAGAGGGCAACACGAAGCGCAAAAGCATGGCTCATTCAGAGAAATGCAGGCCATTCGTTAAGGCTGGAGTGTATGAGATGAGGGCCCTGGAGAGGCAGTGGCAGAGGCTGAGAAAGATAGCAGGAGCCAGCACACAAGGAGCTGCATTGAGAATGGAGAGCAGATGGGAAAGACTAGAAGCCCAAAAGATCATTTGGAGGCTGGTTGCAGTAATCCAGGTGACAGGTGATGCCAGCCTCAGCTAAGCAGGGCAGAAGGGGTTTGGAGAAGGAGACAAACTCAAGAGATCTCAAAGAAATAGAATGTCTCAGACTGTCAAAGTTAGTGATTGTAGGGTTGAGGAGTGGTCTTGGAGTCAAGGGTGTTAAACTGGGTGGGGTTAAACTGCTGGGCTGGGAACATAAGGGAAGAGGCAGATTTAAGGAAGAGGATGATGGATCGAGTTTTCTATGTATTAAACTTCAGGATCTGTGGGATATCCAAGTGGAAGCTGCTAGCCCTGTGGCTTTGTAGCTCACAAGGATGCTTGGAACAGAGACATCATTTCTATAGTCATGACTTTACTATGGAAGTGAAGCCATGGGAGGTAATGAGAAGAGGCCAAGGTCACAGTTTGGGACACAATAAGATATGGGAGTACAATGAAGGGAAGCAAAGGAAAGAAGAAGACCTAGGAGGGGCATCCAGTGGAGACTTTGAAAGGCCAGGAGAAAGTGATCAAGGGTGTAAAGGCTGCCAAGAGATCAAGAAAGACAGGAGTTGGAAATTACTAGATTTAGGAACATGATGGTCATTGGTCACCTAAGTGAGAGCAGCTTTAATGGAGAGCGGGATGAAAACTAGATCGAGTGAGTTGAGGAGGAAACAGGAACGTTCCAATTTTTTTTTTTTTTTTTTTTATAAATTTAGCTTTAAATGGAAAGAGACAGAGTGGTAGCTAGGGGGAAACACAAGGTCAAATACAATAGTCTTTCCCCGGTTTGTTTTGTTTTTTAAAGATAGGCAAGAACAGAATATATTATTAGATTGAGGGGAAAGTAACATATCACTGGAAAAGCTGAGGGTGGGAGAGGGGGAAAGATGCCTGACAGTGAGGCTTGATAGGAGACGGGATCCAGGACACAGTGTCAGAGGAGGGAAGGACCTAGACGGGAGGTGGGGACACAGTTTCCCTGCTCTGACAGGAGGCAAGGTGGGAATAATTGGTACTGATAGATCTAAGTTTATGGGAGGTGGGAGGAAGTTCACAGAGTTCCTACATGACAACCTCAATTCATCTGAAGGAGGAGTGCCAGTTAAGAGACTATTACAAGAAGTATCAAGAACCCGAGTTGATGACATTGGGAACAAAGCTGCACAGAGTACTACAATCATCTAACCAGAGTTAAAGGTCAGACCATACCAAGCACTGCAAGGATGCAGAGCAAGCAGAATTCTCACATATCGATGGCAGGAATGTAAAGTGATACAAATATTTTGGTGGCTCCTTAAAGAGTTAAACAAACTCCCCCCCATAAGACCCAACCATTTGCTAGTTAGTACTTACTCAAGATAAATGAAAGAATATGTCCATATAAAGACTTGCCCATGACTAGCAGCTTTATTTTTAATAGCCCCAAGCTGGAGACAAATTCAAATATCCATCAACAGCAAATGAATAAACAAACTGTGGTACATCCACATGATAGAATGCTACTCACAAAGTAAAAGGAATGAACTGTTTATACATGCAACTGATCAATGAGTCTCTAAATAATTATGCTGAGTAAAAGAAGCCTGAAAAAACAAACAAATAGTGTAGTATTCTGTTTATAAAATTCTTGAAAACGTATAGTGATAGAAAGATCAATGGTTGGGATTGGGGAAGTACAAATGGGAGAAAAAGGAGGGAACTGAAAAGGCACACAAGGAAACTTGATGGATATGTTTATTATCTTAATCACAATGATGGTTTCATTGCTCTATACGTATGTCAAAAGTCATTAATCGCCTTTGATGATTTCATCGCCATTCATGCTCCAGGCTTCTTCAAAGTATGCGCCTAAACTATTGACACAGTGTTTTCATCTTAACAGTAGCTTGTTTATGCCAGCAACAAAGAAGCCTGGATAGCAAGTGGCAATGAAATCATGAAAGGCAGTTTTCACAGCTTGCTGAGGATCTAGTATTTTTCCTTGCAAGAAGTGGTCCAAAGCCTGGAAGAAGTGGTGGTCAGTTGGTGCAAGGTCTGGTGAATATGGTGGATGACAGAGAGTTTCCAAGTCCAGCTTCTATCATTTGAGCAGCATTGTTTGTGCAACATGTTGTCTTGCAAGAGGATTCGCCTGTCTCTACTGACCAATCTCGGCTGCTTAATCTCAAGCATCCTAATCATTTCATCCAATTGGTTGCATCCATTGGCTTTTTTTGATGAATATTCCATTTTGGACTGTGTTTTGGCACTTCATCTTTATCCAACCATTGTGCCAAATGCTTGAGATTGTCAAAAAGAATCCATTTTCATCACACATAACAATACAGTGTAGAAATGGTTCGCCTTTATGTCGTGACAGCAAAGAAAGGCAAGCTTCCAGACAATTTCTGTTCTGACACTCGTTTAATTCATGTGGCACCCATCTATCCAGCTTCTCTACCTTGCCAGTTTGTTTCAAATGGCCCAGTATTGCTGGAATAGTAACATCAAACCTTGCTGCTAATTCACATGTAGGTTGAGATGGATTCGCTTCCACTACAGGTTTTAGCTCATCATTATACATCTTGATCTCAGGTGACCCACATGGCTCATTTTCAAGATTAAAATCATCAGAATGGAACTTCTAGAATCATCAATATTCTGTGTGTTCATTAGCCATCTCCTTCCCAAATACTTTGTTGATATTTCGAGCTGTCTGTGCTGCATTGGTTCCATGACAAAACTCATATTCGAAATTAACACAAATTTTTGACTTATCCATGGTTTCACAAAAATTGCTCTAAAAAAAATTTGAAAGACAAAAACAAGCCAAAATATGCATTTGAAAGAATGAGGATGTACCTTCACAATTAAAAAAAAAGCAAGAGGTGTCAAAGTGAAATGTCAGAGATATCAACTGTCAAACTTAGTGCTTAAGGAAATTGGACATTCCATACTTAATAACCTAATACATGAAAATAAAATGTAAAGTTTCAACGTGGCGTGATTTAGTAGTCAAAATAGGCTGTTATGCTATAGTAACAGACAACCCCCTAGATCACAGTGGCCTCACACAAAAAAGATTATTACTTCACAATGTTACCTGCAATGCCTAGGCAACTTCCCAAGGCAATGCTTCTCTATGCACCAATATAGCCAACCCTCTTCTGACTATCTCTGCAACTTGAGGCTTTCTCTATAATCACTCACAGGGAAGGGAGCACTTGAAGCTCTCATGACAGCTGTTAAACTCTTTGGCCCATAAGTTACACTTCCAGTCACAGCCCATTGGACAGACCTGGTCATAGGACCTCACCTAACTATGGAGGTAGTACTCCTGGGTGCTCAGAAAGAAGGGGAATCAGAAATGGATGAATTTGAGATTTTTTTAACCACTCATGGCTTCAAGAACAAATAAGTTGTCTTTGTCATCCCAAAGTGAACATCAAGATGCAGAGAAGAGAGTCTCAGGATTCAGACTCAAAATTTCAATACTTTTTAAGACTAGAGAGAAGTCTATGTATGGTCTTTTAATAGAATGTGTGTTGTAACGAGGTTGGGTTATGTTGGCGGAACAAGTGTGAAAAGGTCAAAGCTTGAGGTGAACCCAAAGAATGTGCTGTTCCAGAGAGAAGCCTGACTTTTTAAGCTCAATCAAACTTTACCCTGGGTCACACAGGAGGGGAGAAGTGTGAAGGTTTAGCACAAATCCTTTTCCACAGACAAATAATCCCAAGTCCATATTGCTGGATATGTTGTTGAGATTTTGTGGATACACACCATGAGTGAAAGAGTGCTAATGGATGGTGGTCAGGGATGCAGAAATACCTAATTCCACCCACAACCTTACCAAGTCCCTTGGGGAAATAATGAGGGACAGTATCAAGACCACATTACTTCCTGTTGAAGGGACCTAGAGGGAGGAAGGAAGTCTGCTATGACTATGAGCTATGCATTTGGCACAGAACCCAAATGCAGAGTGTTCTAGAATGCTGGGCTAGGCCATATAAACTGTCATTTTTCCTTAAACCAGGAAGTTCTAAAGAACCTTCGTCCAAAGCTTGATTTGCTTTGCCCAGTTTAAGCCCTCAATACTCAAACCCAGGTCTCAGATCTTGCCATGAATGATTATAAAACAAGCCAAACCAACTTTAAACCTGCAGACCTGGGGAGAAGAGCGAGAGACAGATACACACACACACACACACACACACACACATAGATGCCCAGTGGCCAGTTATCCTGGACCTAGCTGCCTCAGAGGAGGGGTCAGAAGGAACTGGCCAAGCCTTTAGACAAAGAGCAGTGCGTGACCTGTCCACTCCAGGCAGGAAAAAGGGAGAAATATTTGGCCACTTACCAGGGGACCAACTGGAGCAGCACTCCTGCCATTTAAGGATGAAGTGAACAGGAAGATGGAGAGAGAGAGAAAGAAAACAGTGCCTTACAGTGTGCTAGGGTTGTCATAAGGATTAAATGAGTTAATAAATAAAGTTAGAATAGTGCCCAGTACATATGCCTTTTCTACTGTTATGGTTGTTGTTGTTATTAAGCAGATTGTGTGAATTCTGAATTTCACATAGTCTAACTTTTATAGCCTCCAGCACATTTTGCTTTTCAAGTTTCCCCCATTACACCCATAAAATACTTTCCATATCTGACCTGTTTTCAGTAACCTGCAAATCTCAAAAAATGACATTCAATATCTTTAGCTCCTTCTCTGAAAATAACTATTATTGATATAAAGTTAAGATTTATCTTCAAGATAGCAATCCAAATCAATATTATGTACATTTTTTCCAATGGACTGAAATTGAGGTCTATGTATTTGCTATAAAATATTGGTCTTTAATTTTCCAATAGAATGTTGATATTCAAGAGTACCTGAGCAGAATAATATCAACACCAATTAATCATCTCTATTCTCCAAAAATCATATTCTTTGCACAGAAAAGAAAACAACCAGCAAACACACACATATTATCTCTGTCTCTATTTCTGTCTCTGTCTCTCTTTATAACACAGAGACACGTGCACACACGCACACACATACACACCATGTACCTGGGAATCCCTGTCACTTAACAGGGCTCCCTAGCAGGATATAGTACACACCCTGTAGTAGTTTGCATTCAAGGATGCTCCACAAAGCTGGATTATTCCCTAGAGAAATGCAGCTATAAGAAAGAAATTTCTTTTAGGATAAACTCCAAAGATGTTTTCTTAGTCCTTTTTGTGTTGCTACAACAGAATACCTGAGACTGTGTAATTTATAAAGAAAAGAGGTTTATTTAGTGCAAGATTGGGCAGCTGCATCTGACAGCTTCTGGGGAGTGCCTCGTGCTGCACCAAAACATGGCAGAGAAACAGAGGGGAAAACAGGAGAGGCAACCTTGATTTATAACATCCTGCTTTCTTGGGAAATAATCTATTCCTGCAACAGCTCATCCAGTCTTAGGAGAAAGGAATTAATCCATCTTAATGACCTAATCATCTCTTAAAGGCACCACCTCCCAGCACTGCCACATGAGAACCAAGCCTCAATGTGAGTTTTGGTGGGGACAAGCCATATGCAGACCATGGCAGGTGCACATAACCAGCAGGGCCAGCATTTCCGACCAGAGTAGTGGCTAGATGAGCATACTGAATACAGACAGACAGGTGGAAGGAAGGGGAGAGAAGAACCTACAGTCACTAAGAGAAATCTGAGTACAGTCACTTATCAGTCCCTGAATGTTGGGTTGGGGTAAAGGGGTCTGTGTATTACAGACTTTCTGAGTGTGCAGGTAAGAGCCATGTCCTGGGAGCCGCACTGTGTGTGTCAGGTTAAGTCATAGTGTAACCAAACCCAACAGTGATTACAGTGCCTTGCAGTGGGGAGTTGCTGTAACATTGGAGTACACTTTGTATTAAATGAATAATTGCCCCTTAGCTTTCACAATTACTATTATTAATGGGAACACACAGTAAATGAGCATGAGACAACATTCTTTCTTTTACCGGAAGGGTGTTAAATTTGTGTTTTGCAAATATTGTACACAACAGTGATAATGAAAATGATGGCAGAAAATAAAGATAGCTAAATAATAATTTGTTTCAGAACATTTTGATAAATCATGTTTCCACCACTGTGGATGAACATCCACTTTATTACTGAAACAGCTGAGAGCTGATAGCATTATCTTTTGTCGCCGAGGCATTTAATCACTATGCGACAGGTGTCACTGAACAGGCTGGTGCCAAACCATGAGCAGAACTTCCTACACCACGCAGAGTGCACGTGAAAGCCAACCCGCCTGGATTTGCAGATCGCACTTAACTCTGGGGAGCCTGTAGCTGTCTATTTGTGACCTTCTTCTCCACACAGGGCCACCTTCTCTATACAGGGAACCAACTGGGTCTGCTCGGAGTTTGGGTTGTATAATAGCATCAGAAAGAGTCAGGGCTGGAAGGAATCTTAGAGGCGGTCTTGTATGACTCCCCTGGGTTTCCATGATATTGAGCCTCAGAGAAAGTGGGTCACTTACCCAAGGCTGCACAGCTAGTAAATGGGGAAAACAGATCTGGAGCTCAGTTTACCCAGGGCTCTGGCTTTTCTTCCTTATCACATGAGGTGTTCAGCATTCTGTCAGCCGTGCAGGCAGGCCCAGGTGTGGTCTTATCTGTCTTTATAGCCCCTCTCTGCCCCTCCCTCTGCTCTCAGACATGTCCCTTCCTTATATCCCAGGACAGCAGCTGGGCCAGGCCTCCACTGCCAACCCTACAGCCCAGATTGAGCTATGAGTGTTGTTAGGGAAGGCAACCCAGGCCTGGCCTTTGGCAAGGAGGGCGCTGATGGAGCTGTTTGCAAAGCCTGAAGACACTCTCTCTTCTGCACTGCAAACCCAGGGCTCAGAGCAGATGGCCCCACAGCTCCAAAGTCTCGGGGCTTTGTTGCAGTGGAGGAAGGGAGTGTTGACCCAGGCTCTGCTTAGCATTCTCTCAATGCTCAAAGTTTGGCTGCCTTTTTAATTTATTTTGGAGCCCCACAAGACAGAATGATACCACTCAGGAGGCAGTCTGGTGGCAGTTTCTAGGTCCATTGTCGTGGAGGACAATCTTTGGCTAAGCATTCAGTGAGTTGGTACATAAGCTGTGTCATCAGCCCTTAACACCAGAGCCAAAGTCTGCTGGGTCTTGTAATTTCAGTCCAGGACCAGCTCTGTGTCTTCTTTGATGCCTGAAGCCCATCTTCAACAACAGAGACACACGGCTGGCCACCCTGAGGGCTGTAGGTAAAGCTTTTAGCCTAATGAATCAAGAGTTTTCTACCTCCTCCCATTAAGTTAAATATAGATTAACAGGTTAAAAGTTTAAAAATCTTTCTATTAAAAAATTAGAAGAAAAACAAGTGAGTACCTGTCTACCAAATTTCTGGAGTGGGAGGGAATTTCTAAGCTTAAAAGCAATGAACAAAATCATAATGGGACATAAGAAATTAAAGTATATGTGCAAAACCAAGCCCTGCCATACACAACATTAAAAGACAACATAGAGGAGAAAATATTTTAAAAATATATATGACAAAGTGTGTACTCTCCTACATATGAAAATTTTTCACAAGTCAAGAAAATGCTAATAAGCCCAATAGGAAAACTGACAAAAATATGAAAGGCATTTATTTCACAAGGGAAAATAAATGACCATTTAATTATACTACCCAAGGAATGTGAATTAAGAAACCATTTTTAATTTAGAAAGTTAGGCAATTTTAAAATTTGACCAATCATAATGTCTTGTTGGGTTTAAAATATACATAGAACTAAATGTCAGACAACAATAACATTTTGTTGTCTAAGAGTAGAAATTTATGAATTAGAAAAAACTGTATTGTGGAGAAAATTAACAAAGTTTTGTATTGTTTGGGAAACAGTAATAGTACTGTGTTAGCTTCCTAGGGTTGCCATGACAAATGACCACAAACTGGGTGGCTTAAAACTAAAGAAATTTATTCTATCACAGTCCAGGGGGACAGAAGTCTGAAATCAAGGTGTCAGCAGGGCCACACACCTTCTAAAGGCTCTGTGGGAGAATCTCGCCTTCCCTCTTCCACTCTCGGGTGGCCCCAGGCATTCCTTGGCCCATGACTTTGTAACTCCGATCTTCCCACAAGCTTCTCCCGTCTCTGCCTTCTCTCTGTGTCTTATAAGGATATCTATCACTGGACTTATGACTCACCAAGGTAATCCGGGAGGATCTCATTTTGGGATCATTAATTCTATCTACAAAGATGGAATGTTTTTCTAAGTAAGATCATAGTCACACACAGATTTTATTCAGCTTTTATAGTTGCTCTTGGTAAGAGGATTAGTTCATTACAAGCTAGTCCATCATAGTCAGAAGTCTCCAATATATTTTTAAGGGGTATTATTTTGCTCCTGATGAGCACATTCCTGCAGAATATATGTTTTCTGTGCATATATTTTGTATTTACATTACTGGTGGTGTGTGGTGTGAGATCACACTGGGTTTCTTACCCTTTCCTCTCAGCACCATTCCTTTAAGCTGCCCTGTGTCCCTAGTGGCCATGTGAGCATCTAAATCCTGCTTCTCACTGTTGGATCTCACAGGGTGCTTCCACCACATTCCAGTCTCCCAAGAACAATGCCGAATTGCCTCCAACTTCCTAACACCACCAGTGGCATCAGAAGGCACGTTCCCAGCTATGTCTCCTTGTAGACAGGCCTGAGATTTTTCTTTCAACTATTAGTATATAAACCCAGGAGCATAATTACTGGGTCATTTGACCCAGAATTTCTTAGTCAAACAGTTACTAAATTTGAATAAGTAGCACTATATTGCTTTCCAAAATGGATTCATATTAATTGTTCAGTATCATAGAAGGGTATTTGGAATTTTCTATATAGCAGAATGAATACAGTAGTGATGCTACTCACTGTGTTCTCACCCCCCATGCCTGCTTCCTGCTCTGGCTTCCTTAGTTTCACCACATGAACTGGTCCCACAAGCCACAGCTACCTGGACAAAGGCAGACATCTATGCTATTCTGAGCCAATCAAATTCTTTTTACCAAAAATTTGGGATAAGAACACTAAAAAACCCAGTTGGACAATCATGGACACTTCAACTGAAAGTTTATATAAAGTTAGGACTGGATTGGTTCAACCACCATCAACAATATTTTGCACTGGTAACTAAATAGGGAGAGTCTGTGAAGAGAGAGTGAATTGGGAGAACGGAGCTGCCTCATGGCTTCCTCAGAGATGGTAGGAAGTTTATCTCCTCGGCTCTCTTGACTTGGTGCTAGTGGATGGGGTTGAATTTTGTTTCCCATATTTGGTGTCTTCCATTTTTGATGTCTCCCCATTTTTTGATGTTCCCATTTAGTTGCCTGTTGAATCCTTTAAAAAAAAAAAGTCCTGACTTTACCTATACTAGCTCAAATGGGCTAAGTTGCCCCTAGCAATCAAATTGTTCCTAAGAAAATACAGTCCCAGCTACTCAGGAGGTTGAGGCAGGAGGGTCACTTGAGCCTAGAAGTTTGGGGCTGTAGCGTGCTGTGATTGTGCCTGTGAATAGCCACTGCACTCCAGCTAGGCAATATAGTGAAACCTCATCTCCTAAAAAAAGAAGAAGAAAAAAGAAAAAAGGAAACATATAACTTATTTTCCTGCCTAAGTAGACAGAGCATATTGTTTTTGTAAATAAAGTTTTATTATAACATAGCCAGCGCATTCATTTATACATAGCCTATGGTCGCTTTCGAGCTACTATACACAGGTAGAGTTGAGACGGTATGGCTCACGTATGAAATATTATCTAGATTGCCCTTTAACCTTTAGGTGGCTGAGTGGCTTTATGATGAATATCATCGATTGCATCTGCTTGGATACAGTGCTGTACTCAGGGCTTCTTGAGGTGTACTAAGGGCTGCTTGTCTCCACTAAGTACTCCCAGAGAGCTGGAATGCTCTAGCAGCTGGTTTTATCTGTCTTCTCCTCTCGGCCTTCTGTTCTTGGTGTTCCTTCTCGCTGCTCTTTGGTGGGACTGCAGCACCAGCGTCAGTGCCTGTGCCTGCGTCTTCCTGTGCCTGGCACCTCCTCTGATGTCTGCCAGGCCCTCCCCCTCTGCTGCTTTCTTCCCTCTCTTTGCCCTGCAGCTTTTCACTTGGCACTTTTGTCTTTGAATGTTGGGCTTTTAGGGCCAGCGTCAGTCATCCTATGATCTGCGGGGGAGCTGTCCGGACACGCTGCATCTTCTTTAGTCTTCTCATCCGAGGTCCTTGTTGTTTATTTTAATCATCAGTTAGTTTTCTGTTTGGACTCCTGGTCCTCTGCACTGTGGGCAGTGCTGGGAACCAAGCAGTGGGAAAGCACCAAGGATCTCAGCAGTTCTCCAAGACACGTTAGACACCAGGCGTCGGAACTAGGAGCACTCTGCGTCTTCACTCAGACTCCACTCGGCGCCGCCCCATGCCTCTGCCCCTCCTCCACCCGCCACGCAGGGCAGCGGCAGGCCAGCGTCCAGGCAGGCCTCTCTGAATATTGTCTTGGCACACAGAGAGCCCCCCTGAAACTACATCCTGCCCTTTAGAACCATCACTCTGGCCACCTTTGGAGTGAGGGGTGTGAGGCAGGCAGAGGCCCTAGACACCCAGCCCTTCTAAAGTCACCTGCGAGGCAGGTTTATACAGCAAAGCCCAGGTAGACCAGGAAGGATGTGATGCTAATCTGTGGCTGAAGCCCTGGGAGTCAGACGTGGGCCTCAGCTCCGACTCTTTCCCGAGTGGCTGTGTGACCTCAGATAAGGCTCTTTACCTCTCTGGGCCTCGGCTTGCTCATCAGCACAGTGAGGACTTTGGACTGAGATGAGCCTTGATTTCTCTTTTAGCCACCACTCTGTCCAAGATGCCATCTGTGAGGGAGCACAGAGAAATGCCATGCTGGCTGGGGACTAGCCCATTCCTAAGGATCTCCAGGGGATCCCTGGCTTAAGTATCTTGGGAAGGGGGTCATTATATCCAGAGGTTGTTCTGCGCTTTCTGACTTTGACTGAGGCAGAAATGCTTTGGACCTTGATGGACTTTCATATTCTAGCAGTTCCTTCACTCCAAAGGCTCCAACCACTTTGGAGGAAGGTCCATGAAGAGCAGAGAAGTAACTCGTTCACATCTGTTCCTCTGCGTAAATCCTCAGTAGCTCCCCATTGCCACTTACATAAAGTCAGATTCTTTAACATGACCAGAAAAATCTTCCATAATCTGATTTCTGCTACCTTCTCCCTGCCCATCTCTTCTCCTCAGACATGCCCAATGTATTTCGGTTTTTGAATGTGGTGGCTTCCCTCTATCTCCAAGGCTTTACCTCTCGCCTTGACCATTCTGGCCTCACTGCCCCCCAGTCTTCCCAACTGGTGACTTACACTCAGGTCTTAGCCCCCAGGTCCCTCCTCTACATCCCAGGTGTTAGCCCCCACGTCCCTCCTCCACATCCCAGGCCTTAGCCCCCAGGTCCCTCCTCTACATCCCAGGTGTTAGCCCCCACGTCCCTCCTCCACATCCCAGGCCTTAGCCCCCAGGTCCCTCCTCTACATCCCAGGTGTTAGCCCCCACGTCCCTCCTCCACATCCCAGGCCTTAGCCCCCAGGTCCCTCCTCCACATCCCAGGCCTTAGCTCCCACGTCCCTCCTCCACATCCCAGGCCTTAGCTCCCACGTCCCTCCTCCACATCCCAGGCGTTAGCCCCCAGGTCCCTCCTCTACATCCCAGGTGTTAGCCCCCACGTCCCTCCTCCACATCCCAGGCGTTAGCCCCCAGGTCCCTCCTCCACATCCCAGGTGTTAGCCCCCACGTCCCTCCTCCACATCCCAGGCCTTAGCCCCCACGTCCCTCCTCCACACTCCCAGGTGTTAGCCCCCACGTCCCTCCTCCACACTCCCAGGTGTTAGCCCCCACGTCCCTCCTCCACACTCCCAGGTGTTAGCCCCCAGGTCCCTCCTCCACACTCCCAGGTGTTAGCCCCCAGGTCCCTCCTCCACACTCCCAGGTGTTAGCCCCCACATCCCTCCTCCACATCCCAGGCCTTAGCCCCCACGTCCCTCCTCCACATCCCAGGTGTTAGCCCCCACGTCCCTCCTCCACACTCCCAGGTGTTAGCCCCCACGTCCCTCCTCCACACTCCCAGGTGTTAGCCCCCACGTCCCTCCTCCACATCCCAGGCCTTAGCCCCCACGTCCCTCCTCCACATCCAAGGTCTTAGCTCCCATGTTCCTCCTCCACATCCCAGGTGTTAGCCCCACGTTCCTCCTCCACATCCAAGGTGTTAGCTCACACGTTCCTCCTCCACATCCAAGGTGTTAGCTCACACGTTCCTCCTCCATATCCCAGGCCTTAGCCCCCACGTCCCTCCTCCACATCCAAGGTGTTAGCCCCCATGTTCCTCCTCCACTCAGGTGTTAGCCACCACATTTCTCCCCCACACTCCCAGGAACTCCATGTTCCTCCTCCACATTCCCAGGTATTATTAGCTCCCACGTTCCTCCTCCACTCAGGTGTTAGCTGCCACGTTCCTCCTCCACACTCCCAGGTGTTAGCTGGCATGTTCCTTCCCCACGCTCAGGTGTTATCCCCCACGTCCCTCCCCCATGCTCAGGTGTTAGCCCCCACGGTCCTCTTCATAGCTTAGCTTACACACTTCTTCATACTCCAGTCTAAACTTGCATGTTCCTCCACCTTAGACTGCCTTAGGTCTCCATGGGGTATTCTCTAAGTGCCTTGAACTTCTGCCTAGCCTGGTACTCTTCACCTTTTATGATAATCATTTCTCTAAATTGTCTGTCTCCTTTCTAGACTGTTAGCTTTAAGAAACCCTGTCTATCCTGTCAGCACTGTATCCCAAGGCCTGTGTCAAACCTGATATATAAAAGGTACTCAAAACACACTATTAAATTGGGGCTAAAGAATGAATTTTCTTGCTCTTCATGACCTTCTTTCCTTGGCACTACCATGGCAATTGGCCCCAAACCCCAAAGATGTTCTAGTTAAGTTACTTAATTAACTAAAATGCTAAGTGGTAGAGAGATTGAGAGGGTGGCAGATGGGGTTCCAGACCATTCTGGGACAGTGAGGCTATTAGATGTTGTCGCCACAGTACAGGTCAGAAAGATAGCTTATCTGGTCCAATAACTAGTTAAAAAGCAAAAAGTGAAGAGTCTTTCAACTGTTAGCCAAATAGGGCACTCAGTCTTTCTCACTTTGATCTCTTGACTCATTAGCTAAAGTTCATTTCCAACTGCCTAATGCCCCAGGACAGCAGGATACCCCATCCCCCAACATCCTACTGTGCACTTGAGCAGCTGCACACTACCCCACATGGCTAAACCACACACCCCTGGGGACGTTCTGGGGTCCCAGAGGCAGGGGACAGCCAAGAGGCCAGCAGGAAAGTCTGAGAAGCCCACCTGTTACTGCAGGCTGTACTAGGTCAAGGAGATATGCATTAGAGACTCAGCGAGATGCCCATTAAACACAATTTACATGAAAGACGTACTGCAACCCAGCTTCCTGCATTTTCAGAGGCAGCTGCTACAGCTGAACAATTACTTTTCCAGTCAGAATAGTTAGAAGACTCCATATTTACAAAAAGTAAGATAGAAATCTAATTTTGGGTTCAATCTGCTTTTTGCTAACCCAAAATAAAGCAAAGTATTTGCATTGTTTTATCAAAATAGTCGTGATTTAAAATGTTCCTTTGACCAAAAAGCAGTACCCTTTACCCAGGAAGGTCAATCTATTCCCTCCAGCCTCTAAGATCAACTGAACTGACTTTGGTGAACAATAGGGTGTTAGGAGTTCCCTGACATGGTCACTTTTTGTGCAGCCACCTAGCTCCCATTCTGCAACCCGTGGCCCCTTAACTTTCAGCGCCCTGTCTTTCCTTGCCAAAAATCAGGCAAAGGAGCCAAACTAGCCAACCAGACTATCTTCTGTAAGATCTGGATCTTGAGGGTGGTGCCTTGAGGATGGAGAAAGACTGCACCTATTGTAGTTGCAGTGCCCAGGGGAAAATGCTGCGTGCTTTCTACTGCCTGTTCTTGCCTGGTTTTCTATCCTCCTGTCCCTAAATGAGCTCCTCACATCCCTTCGATATATTACCTTTGTACTTAAGGTGACCAAACTCGGTTTCTGTTGTTTACAACCAAAGAATCATGGTACAAACTCAGATCCTCATTTGAAGACATTTTAAAGTTTAAAGCTATTATTATTTCAGGTTTATGACACGGCATTAAGTTTAAGAAGAAAAATCCGAAACTATAGGTACATTGATAGCATTTGAGTTAGAGAAAAACAACTGTATTTACAGAGAGTAAAGGACTGCAAGAAATTTACTAAATGCTGAAAGTGGTTATGTTAAGACAAAGGGATGCCTGATTGCTTTTTATTTTGTCTGAATTCCAAATTATTTGTGATATGGCACATTAATAATCAAAATATTAATTTATAATAAAGTATAAAATGAAGGATACATTGTCTAGTATTAAAGACAATATAGTATTTTGACCTTCTTCCAAAAGTTACGAATGTACTACTTGGCCTCTTGTTCCAAATTTCTAGTTCAATTTCCTGCCAGGATTCTCAATACACAGTAGCAAGGTCAGCTCTTAATCAACTCTTAATCATCATGGCGAGGAGCTGGGATGGCGTGGGCTCACAGCAATCATCTCTCGGTAAGAACAGCCTCCCTGCAACACATTTTAGAACTAAAGATGAGTCACTCAAAAATACGCTTGCTGGTGGGGTTTCACACAAAGTCCTACCAGTGACTGGTGGAAGCCAAGGCATGCGGGAGCCCACTGAAGTGAAAAGCCAGCTCTAATCCACAGAGGTTTTCAAAAGCTGAAGAAGAACATTTCCTTCTTTTAGGTTAATTAATTCTAAATTAAGAATTTATTTGGAAATCGAAAAAGGCAAGAAAGCTCATGCTTATTGTTCTGTTTAAGAATAAACAGGATAAGGAAGGTAAAATCTGAGCTGGCTACATGATTTTCATGTTAATGTCTGCTTGTCTTTAAGCAGAAAGGCTTTAGTGCCTTTATTTTCTATGTGTATTAGTTTTCTACTGCTGCTGTAACAAATCTCCACAAACTTAGTGGTATAAAGACAACACAAATTTATTCTCTTTGCTATGGTTTGGATGTTTGTCCCCTCTGAACTTCATGTTGAAATTTGATCTTGAATGTTGGAAGTGGGGCCTAATAATCTATTCATGGGGGTGGATCCCCCATGAATAGATTCATATTCTCTCTTGGGGGTGAGTGGGTTCTTACACTATTCGTTCCTGAAAGGAATGGTTGTTAAGAAAATCTTGGCACCTCCTCCCTCTCTTTCTTGCTCCCCTTCTGGCCAGGTGATCTCTGCACATACCAGCTCCCTTTCCCCTTCCGCCATGAGTGGAAGCAGCCCAAGGCCCTCACCAGAAGCAGATGCCTAATCTTGAACTTTTCAGCTATCAGAGTAATGAGTCAAATAAACTTACTTTCAGCCTCTGGGCTTCCTTTATAGCAACACAAAATGGACTAAAATACTCTTATAGTTCTAGATGTCAGAGGTCCACAATCAGTTTCACAGAACTAAAGTCAGGAAGGCTGGTCTTATGGAGGGTTTAGGGAGAATCTACCTGCTTTGGTTTGACTGTCCCCTCCAAAACTCATGTTGAAATTTATTTGCCATTGTGATGGTATTAAAAGGTGGAACCTGTAAGAGGTGATTAGGTCATGAGGGATCTGCCCTCATGAATTGATTAATGATGTTACCTGGGGACTGGGTTAGTTATCTCAGCTGTGGGCTCCTGATAAAAGTTCAGCTTCCTATTTAACTCTGTCTTGTTTGCCCTTCCACCAGGGAAGCATGAAGCAAGAAGGCTTCACCAGATGCAGCCCTTTGATCTTGCACTTCCCAGCATTCAGAACCATGAGCCCAATAAACTTTTATTACTTGCAAATTACCTGGGATGTGGTATTCTGTTATAGTAGCAGAAAGCAGACTAAAAGCTATCCTTGCTTTTTTCAGCTTCTAGAGTCTGTCCTCATTCCATGGCTCTGGGACTCCTCATCATGTCACATTTTCCCTTCTGCTTCTGTGATTACATGGCCTTCTCTTGTCTGACTCTAATCCTCTTGCCTCAAGGATAAGGATCCTTGTGATTACATGGGGCCTATACAGGATAATCTCCCCATCTCAAGATCTGTAACTTAATCACTCTGCAAAGTCCCTTTTGCCACATAAGGTAACATTCACACATTCCAGGGATTAGAACATGGACAACTTTAGAGAAGAACGGGCATTATTCAACCCATCACAAATAATTTTAAAATTAATTTTTAAATTAACAAATATTTTTGAAAATATAGAGAGCAACTTTTTTTAGTTAATAAAATTATGTGAATATCTTTTATGTCTGATAATTATACTATAACATGGCATAAAAGTACCCAGATTAGAGAGGGTTCATCTTTTAATTGCTTCATCAATTATTCTGACAGAGATGAAAATTTAAAATAAAATCAGCATTTGTTTCATAGATATGAGGCCAACAATTTTTTAATAATAAAACCACATGTTTAAAAACTAAAATATTGATTATGTTGAGTCTTGTTGACTTGATTAGTAATGAATCTATTTTATTGCAGGGAATAAGAATTTCTAACTATTACCTACATCCTCCATACATGTTCTTTAACTTGTGTGATAAGTGAAGGATTCTCATTAGCATCCTTTCTGTTAGTCAGAAGAGGAACTGCAAAGTGTTAAATACAAGTATAATATCACTCCAGCCTGGAAGTGCTTCAGCCCTTACCAGTCTGCAGCCCAGTTAAGAACTAGGATGTGAGGAGGAACTACACCTGAGCCTCCAAAACAGGAGGTACTGAAGACCCCCCTTAGTGTCCGTATTATATTTCAAGGAGAGCTCACTGGGCCTACATAGAAGCACATGGCTTTGACTTTAGGCATCATTCTAATAAACATGATTAACCAATTTCCCAAAGAGATAGAAGTTGATAGAAGTATCAAGTTAGAGGTTGGGACTTGTAGAGTATTTTACTATAGATGGACACAATGACCTCCACAACAGGGACAGCGTGGAGATTAATGAACATGCAAGAATATCAAGCGTGTGCTCTCACACACACACACACACACACACACATGCACACACGCATGCACATGCACACATACCGGACACACTTTCCAAGACTTCATTCTACTAGACAAGAAATCCTCCTTCCCCTACAGAGTCCTCTGAACAAGTGAAATAGTTGTTCAGAAAGTTTACTTTGAATTGCCTAAAAAAGACATGTGGCATTAGGTCAATACTTCTTAAGAAAACAGGGACAAATTTGGGTTATTTGGGGAAGAGTTTCATAAAAATTAAATATTTTGATTTTCTAATTTGCTTGAAACAATCAAGTCTCAACCATCCAGAAAACTTGGCTCCCCTAAATGACTTATGTCTGGTATCCAGGCTGGTATGACTTTTTTTTTTGTAAATTAAATTTGTATTAATTTGCATTCTACTCTTTCAGAATTTTTGATAATTCTATCTCAGCTGAAATGACTAAAATTTTGCCTTTGTATAAACTACAAAGAAAGAGTTTGCCAACCAAACTAATAACATAAATAAGACTTCTGAGAGATGGTCTGCTTATTTAAAAATGCAAATAAAAATCATTTCTTTGGGGCCGGGCGCGGTGGCTCACGCCTGTAATCCTAGCTCTCTGGGAGGCCGAGGCGGGCGGATTGCTCGAGGTCGGGAGTTCAAAACCAGCCTGAGCAAGAGCGAGACCCCGTCTCTACTATAAATAGAAAGAAACTAATTGGCCAACTAATATATATAGAAAAAATTAGCCGGGCATGGTGGCGCATGCCTGTAGTCCCAGGTACTTGGGAGGCTGAGACAGAAGGATCGCTTGAGCCCAGGAGTCTGAGGTTGCTGTGAGCTAGGCTGACGCCACGGCACTCACTCTAGCCTAGGCAACAAAGAACAAAGTGAGACTCTGTCTCAAAAAAAAAAAAAATCATTTCTTTGAAATATTTCTATGCAAATAGAAGCTACTTAGATATTTTCTATTCATTACTCTTAATGTGAAAACATCTTATTATCAGTTTCAGTTTATGTACCTGAAATAGCTTTAAAACGTATTTCTTTAAACATATTTAAAAATTCAGACTGATGACCTCTGTCCAAATTAATGACTCTCTGTCACTACATTGTAATTAAATTAGTGATGACCAAATAATTGGGAACTATTTAAGCAAAACCAAAATAATTTTAAAAGGCATAATCACCATTTATGACCACAATTCAAGATATGACTTATATCTAAAAGCCTTATTTTGTTAAGTTTAAAAGATCGAAAACCATTTTCAATTGAGAAATGCAGTCTAATATATTTAACACCCAGCAAAACTTACAAAACTTTCATGATTATTTTCCAGTTATCCTAATTTTTCTCCCACAGCCTTACCTAAAAACACAGGGATAACAATTTCACATTCTATAAATCACAAACATCATAACCAACAGATGATAAACTGAACTTGGAGATGCAGGAGAGTTTGAATGTATCTAGTGAGATAACCAGAGACCCGGAGTTGCTCACATAAATGCAGATGGAAACAGATCTCTTGAGAGATGAATCCAGAAGGTTAGGGATAGTATTTAACATTTTCTAATTTAAAGCTGGTTTAGCATTTTTCTACTTTATGTTCAGAAAAGTTTATAAGTGGCAATTGTATCTGATTACACAAACTATGTAAGAAAAAGAAATTAAATTCAGCCAAACAATTATTTTGATTCCTCTAGCAGCTGAATATGGCCAATCCAACTGTTTATAACTAGATAGTAATTGGTTAATAGTTTTGATTTCTAAACAATTGGTTATTTCAATGTTGGTTTAAAAAGAAAAGCTTTGAAAAAAATAATATTGTATCTGGAATTTGCTTTGAACTAATCGTGGAGTAGAAATGGATTATTATGGATGAAATTAGAAAATCAGATGGGCCATAAGTTGATAACTGCCAAAGCTGGGTGATGCGTGCACAGAAATTCATTATAGCATTCTCTCTACTTTTGGTATTTTGATATTTTCTGAAATAAAAAAGAAAAAGGAAAAGCCATCTGTGTTGAAGACAGTTGAAAGAAAACAAGACTACTTATTAGCTTAGCTAGGCAAGCTCAGCCCACCTGCCATTTTCATGCGATTAGGTACAAGAAATTCCTGGGTGAACAACTATGAAATTTCTGTGGGCCCCTCATTGGGTGAGAATTGACCACGATCCAATATCCGATTCTCAGTGAAAATGGGCATGCATGTACGAGCACACCTACACCTGTACATTTAAAAATGTATAATTACACCTCTACCTTGTTCCCAAAAGGATTTAAGATATTTGTGCACGTGAACTAAAACTTAAATTAGTTTTGCCATTTAAAATTTCTCTCCCTAAAATAAAGCTCCATGAATATTTATTTGCTATTTGCATAAAAAAGGCAAACACCTTGTCATGAGACCCTTTTGTTCAGCTGGCTCACATCACTCAAGCTCATAAGTGACTTTCCTACTTACGCACAGAATGTTAGGTTTGCTTTTCAGCGAAATGTGATTAAGATCAGAAAAGTTGCCCCATTAATAATTTTGCCTTTCTTCAGTGACATCCAGTTGAAACCATTTCATGGCTCCTAGGGTTGTTTTTGGTCATGGACTTGGCAGCCCACACCTCGTACCTTTACACGTGTAACCGCAGTTGTTCTACGACCCCCCACCTAGAAAGGCACTTTCTGCTGGAGACTCCTCTGCTTTCTCCCTTGTCATTGTCATCTCATCACCCGTCATCAATACAAGCCGTGGAATCAAAATGTAGGAAGCAATTTCCTTGATAAACTGGAGCAAAAGGAGTCAAACGACAAAAAATGACTTTGACAATTTAAAGGTTGAGAAGTCGGGCAAAAAAATATTCTGTTCAAGCACCACCAGTGGGGATAGTACCCCATCATACCCACTTATAATCAGTCTGCAGACTGAATCCCTCTTGCTGAAATTGTCTTAGTCTGCAGGCAATTGGGGCTTGACCGCCTGGGTGACAGGGCAGGGCAGGGCACACTCCAGGAATGAACACGCCAGCCTGAGGGACTCAGGGACTTGAGAAACATTAGAAATTCATTTCAAACCAAATTAACATGGAATAAGGAATTATGGTCACTTTTTTCCATTCAATATGACTGAGAAGCTATCAGTGCCAGGCACTAACCACAGGTTAAGAATTCAAGGATGCCTAAGTCCTGGCTCCCATCCTTACTGTGCCTCTGAGACCTATAATATGTCCTATCAACAAGGTCAATTCTTATTACATATACTTGTGAACATTTAATAGATCAACCAATGGGAGCAATGAAAAGTTGGTAAATGTGATCACTGATGAACAAATTTCCCTCAAGAGCCATTCGGAACAGCCTAGAAAATTAGTTTCAAGCATACAGACCAGAGATAATTCTCCAAATTATTTGGAAGACATTGAACATCAGTCCTGCCCTCAAACCCTCCCGAATGGCTTTCTTGATTGTCCACTTAGTGGGTCAGGCACCTGCCAAGTGCTTTAGATCACTGGCTCTCACCTGAGCTGCATTTTAGGATCACCTGGAGAACTCTTAAAGCTCCCAAGCCCCAGATGAAACCCCAGACCCAAAAAGTCAGAATTTCTAGGTGTGGAGTCCACATACCAATGCTTTTTGTTAAACTCCTCAGATGATTTGAATATGTGCCCAAATTTAAAAGGCAGTACTTCAGCTATTTAATCTCATTTAATTTTTAAAACAACCGTAGGAGACAGGTATTTTTCCATCCCTATTCTGTACAGGAAGAAACAGGCTCAGAGAGGTTTCTAAATTTACAAGTGGTTTCTAACCTATGTTTGATTCCAAAACTAAGGTTTGAACAAGTGCTTTCGTGGCATTGTTTAAAGAAAACAGTTATTAAAATGCTGACCTGATCCTGATGTATCAAAACTCAATGGCACATCAAGAGACTAGTTTACCACCCTTGGAAGCAAAAAGCAGGACCGCTAGTGAATAAAACTCAGGAAAACAATTTTTTGAAAGGAGAGAAGGTAGGGTGTTCTGGATATTGGGTTATAAGGACACTATGATGCCTTAGTTCCGTAGCTTGAAGGCCGTCTCCGGGCTCAATATTAGGTTGATTGCATTGTACTGAAATGACCATTGTCTGGTTAGGGCCTGAAGGGTGGGTGCTAATTCCCTTGAAGAGGAAGAAATTGCCCTTATCTATACATAGAGTGTTGGTGAGAGAAGGAAATCTTTCTTTCTCTTGAGTCAGGAGTTCTAGGGGTCAGTAGTAGAGGAAAACTGGCACATGCCTTAGTGGGGCAGGCTGAGGGCCAAGCAGCACTTTGTATTCTTAAACCTGGCTACATATTCCAATCCTTGGTGAGAGCTTTTTAAATATGCAAATTCCCAGGCCTCACCTCAATTCTACGGACCAGTCTCTAAGAGTAGAACAGAAATATTTCTTTTTATAAAGCTCTCCTAGGTGGAAATCACTTAGCTAGGGGACCACAGACTGAAGATGAGCAAGCTATATTTTATCAGCTAAATAACACATGACAACATCTTCCTCTCTGTGTCTATTTCGCTCTTGTCATCCCCTAGCCCACAGCATGGCCTTGTTTAGACACTCTAGCCCAGTCTGTTGTGTGCTGTGAGTTCTGTGTTCAAGCATGTGCCACAATATTAGAAGGGAAGTATCACTATACCTAGACTAGGATGGTGGCCAAAGTGGTATCTGTGACAGTTCCCCGTTAGAGTTAAATTGAAGAAAAACCTGGTTTAGATTATGGCCGTTACTGTGGGCTTAGACAACAACCTTCATCTCTCTGAGCACTGGTTTCCTCATCTGTCAGATGGTAAATGAATAAAGAATGTATGTAATACATTTAATTCAATGCCTATAGGTGCCCAATACACATTATTTTTTAAAACCTAGTTACCTTCCCTATATGGTAATAAACAAAGATTCTCTCTTCGCTGTCAGAGTTTTGCTATGAAACTCAGCAATGTCCTCCCATCCTTGGTCAGGGAGAACCGTGCCCAGGTGGAGGACATGAACAACCCACTGGGCAGTGCAGCCGCCCAAGGGAATAAGACCCAGGTCATGCATTGGACAGTTACAAAAGCACAAACTTGTATTGAGTGATGAAGGATTCATATTCATGTTTCATAATAAGTCTGTGTTGCAAAAAATAATTCAAAGTTGGAGTCTTTAATCTGCCAGTATGTACTATGTATATAAAATAAAATGTAATCTACATAAAGCTTTCTGGGGAAATCATCTCCTGAATTAGACAAGATCCAGTATTTGCCTTTATCAAAGAGATTTTCAATGTAAAACTAAGGTGAATTACAGAGGTGAATTACATGCTGGGAGCTCATTTTCCAAATCTTCTCACTAATTTACCCTTTAACAAGCCACCAGTGGTTACCATCATACTCAGCAAATCTTTGCTGTATTTGCCATGTCCATGGCATTGAGATGAGTGATGGAGCTGGTTTGGGGGTGAGCGTGGGGAATCGGGATGCATAAAGAGAACGAGAGCATTCTCCCTGCCAGAAGAGCCAAGCAGCCCGGTCACACTAATCCCGTCTCCTTTCTGCAGCTCTGAGTCCCACACCATCTGTCTGGCCTCACCTGGTCTCACCTCCCACTGCTCTTCCGTTGCTCCCTCCGCTCCCATCTCACTGGGCCCTTTGCTCTTTCTTGGCCCAGCTCATTCCCACATTGGGACCTTTGCCGTGTGGCCCCCTCTGCCTAGAGTGCCCTCCCAGCCCCCCTGCTGTGCGCAGACACTACTGCTCTTGAGTGGAGGGGTGGAAGCACTGATGTCAGCTCTGCTGGGAGGCCCTCTCCTGACCATCTGGTTCAAACTAGCATCCCCTTTTCTCTTCTCTCTGCTAATGTTTCTAGTCCCCTGCTGAATTCTCTCATGCCATGAAGCCTCTCACCACTTACTATGATTTTCTTTGTCTGGTAACTGGGGTTTTAATTGCCTTTCTCACAAGAATGCAAAGCCCACTGTGTTATTCCAAGTGCTTGGAAAATGGTTGGTGCCCAATAAAGACTCTTAAATAAATGAATGAGTAGCAAATCACATAGTAAAGCAAGAGGAAAGATTCTAAACTACAGAAACTAAAGAGACCGGAGTTCGGAGGAGGAAGAGACAGCCCCCCTGGTGCTGAGGTGAGAGGTTGGGATCCCTTTCCTGAGTGGCAAGTGTTAACTGTCTCACTGAACTTGTGGGAAGAGGTGTTGGCCACATCTCTACTGGTCACTTGGCAGAAAGCCACAGAGGTAATCCTCTAAGAAGCCACTGGATGTTTGCAGTGTCTCAAAAAGATTCCAGAAGATAGTAACATGTTTTCAGGTCCCCTGGGCCTCACTTTTTCACCTTGAACTTGACTCTGAGGTGCTCACTGTGAGTAGCCCTGAAAAGCCATCCCTTAGTGCCTATAGCATCCTTGCTCTTACATTGAACAAGAGTAATTCACATTTATTGAGCACCTATTTATGTGCTAGGATTGGCATTATCACTTAATGCCCACAGCAACCCTATAAAGCAGATATCACTGAGGAAACTGAGGCAGAAAGTAATTAAGTAACTTACCAAAGTCACCTAAGTTAGGAATTGATAAGGCTGGGGGTCAACCCAGGCATGCGACTTCAGAGCCTGTTCTTTGAGACCCTGCGAGACACTGCCTCTCAAAGCTGTTCATACACGCTGTTGGTTGCTTTTACTCCTACTACTTCAGCCCAAATGGAGTTTGCTAAATATTTAAAAGCAGTTCTTTAGTTTGACAACCTATTTTGGGAAACTCCATTAATCTTCTCTTTTGAGAATGTGGGAGCTCAATTAATTTCTCTATGACAGTGCTGTGGTCTTCACATGCACTGCAATGCTCTTACCAGCCTGACTGTTCAGCACTTCTCCCAGGACAGGAGAAAATCCCTTCCTGGTCTTACCCAGCTATGGGGCCTCATGGTCAACCTGCTGATTTGTTAAAAGTCTTCAGAGGTGTCCTTCTACCATTTGACAAATCCTCCTCTTCCTCCTCTTTCTTGACAGGATGCCTTTGGATTTCTTCCCCACCTTGGCTGGTATACAATCTCAAATTAAAACGCCAGCTGGAAGACCGACACACACGCAGTCACATGCCACAAGCTCACATGGAAGTGGCAAATGCTGCTATTCCTGAGAGATCGCTGGTATCACACAAGGGTGACAAGGCACTAATCCTCAGTTGTTCTCATCCAAAATGATGCAGAGGCAAAAAAGTGCACACCTTCCCTGAAAACTCAGAAGTGGCGTTGGCTTTTTTGGTTTGGTGTTGGCATACAGTTGTAGGAACTGTCCGCACAATGTGTATGTAGAGGGGGATGAATCTTTTTGGCTAACTGTGCAGAATATGACAACACCAGCATCTGGGACTGATAGGAAAGAGTTTGGGGAGACAAGAGCCCCCTGTTGTCTTTCCCCACATGGCTCTCACAGGAACAGGTATGCCCAGAGCTGCTTTTCATCTCAAAAGTCTTTATTCTGACAAAATGTACACAAAAGATTAAAAAGGGCCCAACCTAATATTCCACACAGTGTTACAGAACACCATGTTGCCAGAAATGTGTGCTTTTTCTACCCTAGGTCTGTTGCAATCCAAAATTGATTTTTTTTTCTCATCAGCCTATAGAAAAATATAAATTTGTTTACAGCCAAGTTCTAGAAAACCACTGAAAGACATTTTTAATTTTAGATGAAGCATCAAAATCTACCTTTTTTTCCTGGTTGCTTTTTGTGACCAAGCCATTCCAAATGTCTCCAAGTTCTTTTGGAGACAAAAGCCTGTGGTCAGAAACAGGCAGAGCTGAGTCTTCTTACTGAACGAGAATTTTCCTATCCACCTTGAGATACGTTAGCAGGGGTCTCCTAGAGATGGAGATGCCACGATGGCATGACCAGTAATGAAAGACTTCAGATCCTGAATACAGTTACCACATTGGGTGACTGTTAGACTTTCTTTGGAAAAGAATTTTGCATAATCTGCGAATGTCGGACATATCCATACCTTTTACCTCAGCCATTTTCATTTCCATTGAATCAGAATTTTCCAAAGTGGAACCAGGTCATTGTCATTCTATCAAATGCTTCAGATGTGGAGACATGTGTAAGAATGTTCACAGCAGGGCTATTTATAATAGTGAAAAGGTGAAAATAACCATAATGTCTATCAACAATAAAATGGATAAACTTAGGTCTAGTCACACAATAGAATTCTACACAGCAATGAAAATGAGAAACTTCTCACACACATGGTGTTGAGTGAAAGAAGGAAAGAAGAAACAAAGGAAAGAACAAACAAAGGAATACATATTGTTTGAGTCCATTTGTATAACAAAGTTCAAAAGTCTTGACCAATGGTGGATACACTTGTGTTCTCTTTGCCATTATTACCTGCAGTATATATTTGCATTTGGTACGCTTTGTCATATGTCAGTTATACTGCATAATAAAAAATGATTTTTCAAAGAAAATAAATAGGGAGGAACTAAAGTCCATGCATATGGTCCATATTCTCAATTTGGGGAAAAAAATGGCTTCATGTTTATCCTTTTTCCCATTCAAACCTGGGTGTTGGAAGCCAGAAGCCAAAGGCAAAAGCAGGTCTTTCCAGGAAGCTTTATGATTGCTCTAAATCAAATCAGCTCCAGAGTTCTGATTCTACAAAAAATACCTAGTCTTGAACTTTCAAGTTTCAAATTCCATGTGATCAACTTCCTAAAGGCTTTTTACTTGATGAACAAATTGCATGCCAAGAAAGCGTCAAAATTCTATCAAGCTTAATTATGCAATTTCTGTCTATAAATGACATACCTCCTGTACCCTACGAGACCCACCCTGCACTAATAGGATGTGACAGCTGCATCGCCAACAAAGCCTCCCCCGCCTTCAGTTCTCCTCAGAGGTGAGCGCCTCGTGCTTGGGAGGCACTGACAGCCCTTGAGAGATGTGAATGCTGTGAAGTCCCAAAGCAGAGACAGTGTGACCGCCCAGCTCACCCAGGGACCGTCCTGCACTGGTGGGCCACACCAGTGGGGTGAGGAGGGAGGTGGGGTTCATCACATTCTCACCTCTTCCACCAAAGTGCATTCCTGTTGGAAGCTGTGGCATTCTTTTTGTGAAGTGTTTTTTGTTTGTTTGAGACAGAGTCTCACTTTGTTGCCCAGGCTGGAGTGCCGTGGCGTCAGCCTAGCTCACAGCAGCCTCAAACTCCTGGGCTCAAATGATCCTCTTGCCTCAACCTCCTCAGTAGCTGGGACTACAGGCATGCACCACCATGCCCGGCTAATATTTTCTATATATTTTTAGTTGATGTGAAGTGGGTTTTTTTAATAGGGTAGAAAGATTTTTTTGCCAAGGTTGTATGCAATATATTTCTGTTCCCTGGCCAGGGAACAAAAAGGTACCTCCCCCGTGAGCTTCCTGCATTGAGGACTTGTCTAGAACCTCATATTGTGACCACCTCAAAGGCAAAGGGGAAAATAGCTGTTCTCCAGGTTCTCCTTGTCTTTTTACTCTCTTTGAATGAATAAACAAGTGACTGAAAGCTAAGGTTTCTGAGTCTTAACAGAAATGAAAGTTCTTCCAGCGTTGGCTACACACATATTCTTTTCCAACATATTTGGGTTGGGGAAAGGAAACATCCAGTGAACTGGAAATAAACAGGAATATTCCCCTCCACAATGACCCTGAATCACACACCCAATCCCTTGCTCCATTTTCACTTGCTTTGAGTTCAAAGGAAGATGCCAGAAAAAAAGGGTAGAGATTAATCAACATACGCAGCCTGGGATACAGTAACAGGACTAGGGTGTTTACTTATTTTTTTACTAGTGTTATCAAAACAACTCTTCTCTCTACAAAGGTACAAATGCTAGTAAAGGCTACGATATTCCTTTGGTGCCGACTCTACTGAAAACATTTTGGAAACAGTTATTTTGAAATTATATTTGCATGTGCTGGGGCCCTATTGAACATAAGTGTTGGGAAAAGTGTTTGTGGATGATTTCCTAGAGCTGTTTCAAAGGAAAGGGTGTGTTCTTTGCTTTCCCTGACATATTGTTAACAAGAAAGAAAAGGGAAAATGTCAGGAATAATAAAGGGAAATCCAAGGGTGGAAAAATTCTCTAAACTAGGGGTTTTCAACGTGTGGCTTTTGACTGGCAGCCTCCACATACCTGGGACCTTTTAGAAATGCAAATTCTCCACCTCACTCCAGACCTCAGACTTTCTAGATGTCCTCAGGGTTTTTTAGTCTGATTCCATTTTCACTTTTCTTTCTTCACATAAAAATAGGTACTAACACGTTTGAATTTCTGTCAAGTCATCACTTGGGGTACTTGTGAGCATGGACCCTGTCCTCCTCATTCTAAAGCATACGGTTTCACATTAATGCAGAATGACCCAGTTCTGCCTCAGGCTGCTCAGCGGCTCACTGATCTGGTTTTCCCATAACTGGGAGGAGAAAAAGGAAAATTACCAATGCAATTTCCCCTCAAGAAACAGCTTGTTTCTCATCTTTAATTAATTGTTCTTTTTTCCCCCGGAAACTCTATTATGAGTTAAACCTGGAGTCCCTGAGCCTCTGTGAGACAAAGGAGCTATTTTTTCTGTCCCTGAACATTTGAGATTTCCTAGGGGAGGGGGTGGGCTCGGTGGAGGGAAGGGGGGGGGCTGTGAAGTCCAGAGAAGGTGGAGGAGGAAGACCATGAGAGGCACCCTTGGGTGGAGACAGATCTAGAGGCCACAGTACGAAGAGGTCTGTCTGACTCTATTCCAGATGTTCTTTGTCTTCATAAAACCGTTTGGGGGCCCTTTTTGGTAAATTTGAATAAATTAAACAGCATTTTGTGGCAGTAGATGGTCTCTCTTTCCAGCAGTACTTCTATCTTTATTCCATTTCATCACAGAACTATTAGGTACTTGACAGTTGTCTGTGATTGAACATGAAAGATTACAATGGCAAGGAAGAACACGCATAAAGAATTCTAACTTTCCCTCAACCATTCCTGGTGACTATAGGAAGGAGCGAAAATCGAAAACATTCATGAAACTAAGAACTGCTCTGGGAAACCCTAGATAATTCCTCTCCCCGATTCCCCTAACAGGTGTTTCCATAGGAGGGGGATGTACACGACCTGAAAGCCAGGGGACCAGGGGTCCATTTCCAGCTCTGTCAGGGAGTCAGGGGGTGGTTGGACAAGAGCCCAGAGGACCTCCCAGAGCCCCTGGCTCCAGGTCTATAAAATAAAGGGTTGAGATTTCTAGTCTCAAAGGCCCGTTTCATTTCCAGCTTCTAAAAATCTATAAAAACGCAATAGCCAATAAGTGGAAGCAACCCAAATGTCCATCAATAGTTGACTAGATAAACAAAATGCATATCACACATATCACACAATGGAATATTACTCAGCCATAAAAAGGAATGAGTACTGACACATGCTACAACATAGGTAAACCTTATAAACACTAGGCTAAATGAAAGAATCCAGTCACAAAGGACCACATATTGTGTGACTCCATTCCCAGAACAGGGAAGTCTGCAGAGAGAGAAGGTGGATTACTGAGTGTGTTGCGGGACCCGCAAATGTAGGCTCACGTACCCGATGTGCAGTTAAAGCCAAACTGTGAAACTGGTGCTTGGAGATAAAGATTTATTTGATTTGGCCAAAGTGAGAAGATGGGAGAGCAACAGCTCTGTCAGGTCTGCCTATCTGAAGAAATGCAGCAGGGAGCTTTCATGTGACTAGGGAGTAACAGTAGGGTAAGGGAGGGGAATTGTGTTGTTTTTAGCCTCAAGTAACTACACTGCTGGACATCCTTAGTTAGTTGCAACTCTTTCAGGGGCATTCATTTCTTCTGCAAAATAAACTCTAAATTCTCTTCATGACCCTGGAGTTATTTTTTTCCTGCCTGACAAAGAAACAGTGCATCTGCAGTTAATACGTGCTCTAAGAGCAAGGGGTGCTGAGCAGGAAGCAGTTAACATGCGCAAACAACCGAGGGTCCAATTTTCTACATTATTTTCATCCTCAAAAAATGCCCATGTACTAATATTTCCAGGAGCCCAGCTAGGGCTGGGGATAAGGAATGACAGCTTAAGGTACAGACAGGGTTTCTTCTTCGAGGTGATGAAATGTTTGAGGATTGACTGTGGGGATGGTAATACAGACCTGTGAATACACTAAAAACCATTGAGTTGTATACTTTAATTAGGCGAATTGTGTGGTGTGTGAATTATATCGCAATAAAGCTGTTCAAAGAAGAGTCTATAAAAGCTAAGTTTTCATAAGTTGCTGAGTTTCTGACAGGAAACAAACTCATGGAGTTACACCAAGAACACCTTTATGAGATGGAGAAGAGTTATTATTTCATATAAAGCAGGTCCCACAGGGTTTAGCACCACTCTCATATAATAAAACCTGGAGGAAAATTGAACCCCAGGCCTTTGGGTGTAGCCAGGGGATGAGACAAAGTGAATCTGAGTGGAAAATGGAATGAAAATCATAGAAAAATTAGGTGAGGAAAAGTCACAAACAACATGGGAATCAGTATGAGAGCCGACTCTGTGTCCGTAGGGGTCACTGACGTGAAAACAGATCCTGAAAAGGACAGCAGGTGCTCGATGACCCCGAGGGGGGAGAGGCCCGGGTAGCAGGGCCCCAGGAAGGGACCGGATGGTGAGAAACGCACACACTGGCAGGTAACTGGGCAACACGCGTGGGGAGGGCAGAGGGCAGCTGGGTGAGGGCCGCGAGCAGTGCCCGGAGTGATGCCTGGACCGCCCAGCGGTAACTGCCACCGCGCACAGCCCAGCTGCTGGCTGAGGGCTTTTTCAGGTCACCGGATGACAGCTGGCACTCAGCAAAATGCTCTCAGCCCACAGAGGCAAGACCTGAAAACCGACCAAGTCAAAAGGCAGCACCTTGAGGCGGACCTAGGCTAACTCTCTAGATTGGAGAACAAATGAACATCCTTTGACAAAGGGTCTATAACGGGGCGCCAATGCCCTGCACCACCACAGCTCTTAGTGGACAAGGGGCTGGGTGATGATGCGGCAGAACCAGACCCTCCCCAAGTCTCACACAAGGCACAGTGGGCAGCCAGGCCCCCCTGACCTTTTAGCATTGGTGGAAAATGGATTCCTGGGATTTTCAGGGGAGGGGCTACAGCAGAGCCCCAGGACTCTCCAATCTGGTCAGCCCAAGGCAGTGTCTGGGACCAACAGAATCAGTATCACCTGGGAACTTAGAAATGCACATTTCTGCTGACTCTGGACCCAGTAATCTGTGTTTTAACAGGATGCACTGAAGTTGAAAAACTATTGACTAAGCCACTTCCTACTTTAGTGACTCTAATTTTGAGGAGCTGTGAGCCGAACCCTGCAAGCTTTCTGAGGAATGTTGAGTTGGAGGGTCAGCAGGAACTGTGTCTGATGCAGAGAAACATACAAGTGACATGTACCAAGGGCAGAAAGCCACCCCACGCTGGGCGCGGTGGCTCACACCTATAATACTAGCACTCTGGGAGACTGAGGCAGGAGGTTCACTTGGGCTCAGGAGTTCAAGACCAGCCTGAGCAAGAGCGAGACCCAATTTTTACTAAAAATAGAAGAAAATAGCTGGGCACTGTGGCACATGCCTGTAGTCCCAGCTACTTGGGAGGCTGAGGCAGAAGGATCACTTGAGCCCAGGAGTTTGAGGTTGCTGTGAGCTAGGCTGATGCCATGGCACTCTAGCCCAGGCAACAGAGTGAGAGTCTGTCAAAAAGAAAGAAAAGAAAAGAAAAAGAGAGAGAGAGAGAGAGAGAGAGAGAGAAAGAAAGAAAGAAAGAAAGAAAGAAAGAAAGAAAGAAAGAAAGAAAGAAAGAAAGAAAGAAGAAAGCAAGCCACCCTAGCTTCACCAGAGCCCTAGTCACCCACGCAGGACCCTCTGGTGACTCACTGTTGTGAGTGGGACCCAAGAGGTGGGACAGGGTCTCATCAGGACACAGCCTCACCCCCTCAGCAGCTCCCCGATCCTGCTCTGCCCTGCACACATTTCTCTCATGGCGATGATTCCATAAGGGTCCCTGACACTAAAACAGTCCTTTTTGGTTTACAAAGTTTCACCAACGACATGCTTGCTCCATTTATTGCAAACAACAATGTTGCATTTGTGTCAGGAGGTACTTTCCATCCAGAGCTGAGGAAATGGAGGTTCACAGAAACTGGGAGGCTCACTCAAAATCACCTGGTAGGGAGAGAGGACAACCAGGACCACACCCCAGTCCTCCCTCGCAGGGTGCTGTCCCCGCACTGCCCGCCTTCCTGGGAGAAAGCTCTTAAAAGGCTACACAGCCCACCCAAAGACTGGAAAGACTTCGTGGCCTGCAAAATGAAAGCAGATGTTGTAGATTTCTTCACTCTTTCTCTGAGGGATCCTCAATCACTTCCAGAATCTACTACCAGCCTGGGCACAGAGCACTTCCGTTGGCCACTGCCCAGCTGGGTGTGTGCAGTGGCTCCGAGTGTGTGAGCCTGGCCTGTGGGCCTCAGGAGACCTGTTTCTCCCAGCCTGGGGCCATGCTGACCAGCTCGCATGGGGACTTTATCTTATCTTCTTCAGTTCTGGATTCCAGTAAATCCTCCACAGTGTTATTTGGTAATAGTGAGGACAGGTGTTGTTCCTCTCAACAACCAGTTATTGGAGAACTTGTTCCACACAACTCCAGCATTCCACAATTTCATAGCTTCTTACTATGGAGAGAGAGAGAGAGAGAGAGAGAGAGAGAGAGAGAGAGAGAGAGAGAGAGAGAGAAAGAGAGAGAGGAAAGAGAGAGAGAGATTGTCATCTGACTTAGGTACTTTGGCAAATACTGTGTACTAAATTTTTCTAAAGAAGACAGAAGAATGGCCAACAAACATATGAAGAAATGCTCAACATCTCTAATCATCAGGGAAATGCAAATCAAAACCACAATGAGATATCACTTAACCCCAGTGAGAATGGCCTTTATCAAAAAATCTCCAAACAATAAATGCTGGCGTGGTTGCGGAGAGAGAGGAACACTCCTACACTGCTGGTGGGACTGCAAACTAGTTCAACCTCTGTGGAAAGCAATATGGAGATACCTTAAAGCGATACAAGTGGATCTACCATTTGATCCAGCAATCCCATTGCTGGGCATCTACCCAAATGATCCAGTGACACTCTACAAAAAAGACACCTGCACTCGAATGTTCATAGCAGCACAATTCATAATTGCAAGGCTGTGGAAACAGCCCAAGTGCCCATCAATCCAAGAATGGATTAATAAAATGTGGTATATGTACACCATGGAGTACTATTCAGCTCTAAGAAACAATGGTGATATAGCATATCTTATATTTTCCTGGTTAGAGCTGGAACCCATACTACTAAGTGAAGTATCCCAAGAATGGAAAAACAAGCACCAGATATATTCTCCAGCAAACTGGTATTAACTGAGTAGCACCTAAGTGGACACATAGGTGCTACAGTAATAGGGTATTGGGCAGGTGGGAGGGGGAGGGGGGCGGGTATATACATACATAGTGAGTGAGATGTGCACCATCTGGGGGATGGTCATGATGGAGACTCAGACTTTTGGGGGGAGGGGGGAAATGGGCATTTATTGAAACCTTAAAATCTGTACCCCCATAATATGCCAAAATAAAATAATAGAAAAAAAAATACTGTGTACTGTGCCCTCTTTACCATGAACATTAGCTTGTTTAAGGCTCTGAGAATTCCTGCAGTCAAGAAACCTATTGGAATTTATTTGTCCAGCCTGTCCCAAGTGTATTTGATTGTAGACTGCTCTTGCACGGAAGATCATAGCACGTGAGTGTTCCACAGAATGCATTTAGCATGATGAGATCCTCCCTCCTCCCGCTCCCCGCATTTCTCTCCCTCCGCTGCGTTTGTCTGAAGCCTGTTCACCACCTACAGCCTTCAGAGGACCACAGTTCTGATTCTTGGGGCTCTCCCCTAGCCCAGTGTTCTAGGTGTGGAAGCACCCTGTCCCTGGAGCCCGGCTGTCTCTCATGCGTCCCTCCCAACCATGAGAAAGGACAGAATAGCTCCCTCCTCCTATTCTGAAGTCCTTAATTCCAGGACAGAGAAGACTGTGGTGTTCCCAGCTCAGCGAATGGGCTTAGGGCAGGACCCCAGCCCCACCTCTTCCTGGGTTTCCTTGGTGAAGGACAAGTCAGGCTTCCCTACTGCTAGTTTCCCACCTGTTAGAGACACATGATGGCAGAACCCAGCCAGACCCAAGGGACAGTAAAATGGAGACTCACAGGGCACAACTAAAATGCAAGCCCGGGCTCGGGAGGGAGGTCAGCGCCAGGGCTGGAGAGCCGGGCTCAGGAGGGAGGCTGGGGGACTGCAGAGCTTCCTGAAGGTCAAAGGAAGCAGAACCTGGGGACCTTGGCTCACGAGGACCAAACTTTAAAGAGAATCTGAGAGTTCCTTTCGCATCCTCCACCGAAAAGCCCCTCGTGCTGTTCTCCTCAGACCCATTAGATTGAGTACATCTTGGAAGGCCAAGAGTCACCACTACAAATCCTGAGAAATTTAACCGTTAAAAACCAGGGTAGGCAAATACCAAACTTACCATTTTAAATTTTTTAACAAAGATACAAAGGAAAAAAATTAATGAAACAGATAAAACTCCTCAAAAGGTTTATACAACATTTTTCTATATAATACCTTTGGGAAGCTGAGAAAGGAGAACAGATGCGAAATCACTTCTGTATAATAATTGCAATGAAAATTTTGGGTATCTATTAGAACCTTTTATAAATAACAACATGTCTTTAAGCTGAGGATGACTTTCAGTTCACCATCTAAACTCAGAAAACTACCCCCAGTCCACACATTACTCACTTCCAAGCACTGTGGGTTTTGGAGCTCTTCATCTCCAAGGAAATAATTTTTATTTCAATAGAGATGTCCTATAGGAGCAAGACAAGCATATTATAGAGAACAAATGGAACTAGTTATCAAAAATAATTAGTCTATAAAAACAAAAATAGAAATCAAAATTGTATTCACTCAAAATCAGCTCAAAACGATTTGAAAGATGGAGCAGAGGGAAAGAGAGGAGAAATTACAGTCTTAGTGATTTTAAATGATCTACTATCTAGACTAGAAAAGATATTCTTTCCCTGTACTGAGCAAGCTGCCCCTAAATTCCCTCTTTGAGGCTTTGGCAAAAGATGATTTCTGAGGCAGTGGCAGCAAGCCCAATGCACTCACTGTCACAAAAGCCTGAGATTACATTATATTTCTCCTAAATTGGTCACCTAATGAGATTGGCTCCAGGTAAAAATCAAAAGTGTGTCTTCCTGCTATCTTTAGCTCTTGTTAAAGGAGAGTCTGTCCCTGGCACTTTCAAAATTTAGGACTTGCATTATAACATCAACAAAAATAACAAAGGGTGTTGCTGGGTATGCACACAGCGTGCCCCAATGGGAGCCCACAGAGATAACCGCTCTTGGAGCCAGCCCTGAGTCTGGCTGCCTTTCTGGGTGAGGGTCTCTCTTACCCACAAGAGCATGTGAAGACAAAACTCCAAAGTCTTAGCAATGAAATGCTCAGTCACTTCCCTGTTGTTCTCTAGGCATCTGGTTTTAACATGTACCTGGGATTTGTTTAAATCAAATATGGTTGACACACAGACATGGAAATAACTGTTATGAAGGAAGAATTTTTGACTCACAGAGCCCCAGGAAAAGGAAGCATGGCACACGGTGCAAGAAGCTACACAGGAAAGCACCAGGTCTGTCAGGAGGCAGGAGTGAGGGTGGTTTCCACAGGAAGGAACGAGTGAGGTGAGGTAAGCAGCTCAGGTGTGGCTGGTTTGGACAATTTCAGCAGGCTCCAGGTGGCCCCGTCTCCTCCCCTGCACAGGAGCCCTTCCCACAGCACCGCCTCCTGACATTGCTGGAGCACCACGGGTAAGAATCGGAGTCAAAGACACCAGCATGTCAGAATCAGCTGGGAGAATGTATTAAAAATCCAGACCCATAGAATCAGGACTTTCCAAGGCTGAGCCAAGATTTTGTGTGATGGTTAATTAAGTGTCAACTTAATTGGGCCATAGGGTGCCCAGATATTTGGTTAAACATTATTCTGGGTGTGTCTGCGAGGGTGTTTCTGGATGAGATTAACATTTGAATCAGTAAATTGAGTAAAGCAGATTAAGCCTCCCAGTGTGTGGCCTCATACAATCTGTTAATATGCACTGGGATTCTGTCAAGTGCTTCACATCTGCAGATTTAAATCTGGCATGTGTAGTCGCTAGTTCCCTGTCCCTTCTCACTCGTGAAGACTTCTCTGCTACAGCCCACACACAGTTCTGCTTCCTCTTGAACACCTGGTGCACTACAGTCAAAACTACACATGTATCTATAGACCTTTGTTTTATATGCATCTATATCAGGTATTGTAAATCCTATGAATGTGTTCTTTTCAATCAAAAATTTAATCAAAGTCAATTTTTTAATCAAAATTGTTTTGTCTGAGTACTGACCTATTCTAGGTCCTTTGCATTTATTTCTCTATAAATTTTAGAATCAGCTTACCAATTTCTGCAAAATTCCCTCTAGGATTTTGATTGGAAATGGATTGAGTATATAGATCAATTTGTGGAGCATTGGAATTATAACAACATTGAGTCTTTTCATCTATAAGCATGATATTTCTCTCTGTTTGCTCAGGTCTTTATTAATTTCTGTAAGCAAAGTTTTATGTTTTTTCATTGTGTACAGGTCATGCATAAATATGCATTTAACAAAAGGCATATTTTGTTAAATTTATCCCTAAATATTTAATATTTTTGATGCCATTATAAATGATATTATTAAATTTCAGTTTCTAATGACTCATTTATTGTATATAAAAATATGGTAATTTTTGTATACTGGCCTTATATCTTGCAACCTTGCTAAGCTCACTTATTAGTTCTTGTAGCTTCTTATAGATTTCTTATTGTATTAATAAGTCCCTTATAGCTCTGGAGCTGAAGAAATGAACACTTACTCAAATTAACCAACTTGCCCACAGTTACAGCGTTAATTGTTGATAGAGCTCAGAGTGGAAGCATTTCCACACTGCCAGCGGGTAGTGCTTGCCCAGAAGCGTGGCTCTCCTGGCGTTTCTGTAGTGATATGGGTGAGCTTTGCCCAGTGTGGTCCTGGTCTGGGCGAAAGGTGTGCTGTGACATCCGCCCATCCTCTGCTCCCTGCTGCTCCTTCTTAGAGACAATGATAGAAGGATTTCTGCTATAAAAGATACTCATTATTATACCTTGAAAAGCTTTCTTGGGAAGTCTTTGAAGAGCTATTGATGTTCCAGACTATTCACCAAGATCCATTCTCTCCCTGGAATGAGAAAACAAAGAGGCCCGATGCCTTCCATTCTTTTAGGGGTAGAGCAGTACTTTCATTCATATTGTGGCCCCATGAGGTACTAGAATGGGTGCTCAATAAATGTTGCTGATGGAATGATTCTTTTCCAGCCGAGTATAAGTGCTTGTACCCAGAATGCATGATTAGTTGCACACAAGGAATTAGCCCAGCAACAACAAAATGCAGTGTGCCTGCCGCCCCTTCTGCATCTGTGGTAACATAGCTCTCCCCTCCTCCCCCTCTGCACCCTCCCCAGTTCTCTACTCACACTGGCCTGGAGACCTGCTCTTCCCATAACATGAGATAGTGGGAAGGGAATATGATTTGTGTTAGTATCCCTGTCCACACGAAAGGAAAGAGTGAGGCCTGAGTCACACGGAAGGGTTGTGGGGGGCAGCTCTGACTCTGGCATGGACCTGCAATTTGTGGAAGTTAAAACAGATGTTAACCTGTTAGGATGCCCATTACCAAGGGAATCCTGTGAGGTAGCCTCAGCAGGAATGGCTCCACTCACAATGGCAACAAAACACAGAAGGTGCTTAGAAATGAGCCTCGCATTGTATGTCTGAGAATCTATAAAGAAAACGAAAGAGCTTTATCAAGAGACATAAATGAAGAAGGGTGCTCTATAAGCCCCAAATATGGAAACAGGACCTGGGAGAACTGCTACATAATGGATAAAATACCCATTGTTCTCTCATTACTTTATAGATTGAAAACTATGCCATTCAAAGTAAAGAAGGACTTGGAGACTGCCAAAAGTTTTATGTTTTGATTCCCTACAAGAATAGACTCATCAGGCTTTGGCTTTAACTGTCTGACCTTTAACAAATTATTTAACCTCTCTTAGCCTCAGTTCCTTATCCACACAATGAGACTGCAACAATCCCTATCTTAGAGAACTTGTAGCCAAGATTCAATGGCAGTGTGCAAATGAAGAGCCTCGCCCTGTGCCTGACACAAGGTCAGTACTCATTATGTATTAGCTGTTAGGAAGATTAGCTAATTTTCACCAAAAACAGAAACAAAGTATTCTTTTAAACAGAAGCAGAGAAAACTAGTTCTCACCAGATATTTAAGTATGATTTCAAAGATGAGTAAAAGCAACAGGCTACTGATAAAAAAGATTGATGTGTAAATAAATAAAGAGAATAGATTATTTCTCTTCATTAGTCTCTTCAGGAGACTTACTCTTATTGTGGGAACTTATTATGTAATAAAGGAACCATCACAAAATGATGAGGAAAAGAAGTATTACTTAAATGTTCTTGGGACAATGATTAAGCTCTTTGGAAAAAAAATAATTTAGATTAGCCTTTCATCGCATACACTAAAAATAAATTACATATGTGTGTTAAAGAGTTAAACATCTTTTTTTTTTTATAAAACACAGAAAAAACTGAGTGATTCTGAGTAATTATCAAATCTCTGGTGGGTTAATTATCTTAAAGCTATTAAATGATCAAAGAAAGTATAAAAGTAGAGATCAACAGAACTGACTACATAAAAGTGTAATAGTTCGACAGGACAAAAACTGAAAGAAAATTGATTAGAGAAAATAGTTTTATTAAAAATCTAAGGGATTCATATTTATATTATATGAAGAAATCATGAAAATTTACTAAGAAAACATTAAGACTCTGACTTATAAATTAGAAATGCTACATACAATCCACACAAGATATAAAATTAGCATAATACATATGAAAAAATGTTCTTCATTACTTAAAATAACCACCACAACCAAAAATTAACACAATAGAGAGGAACTAAATTATACATATCAAATTAGCAAAATGTAGACAATCTGATAAAACCTGTGCATTTATATATTGCTAGATTTTATTATAATTTGATGCAGAACTTTGACAATCAATTTGTCATACACATTAAAAGCCATAAAAATCTTAAAGGCTTTTGACTCTGAAATATAAAACCATCTGAGGAAAATATTCCAAAAGAAAAAAGTGGTTTCCTGAAGTTTTATCTGTAATTGTGAAACAATTGGATAAACCTAAGTATACAAGAAATAATTAACTTATGCTATATTTAATTAATTTAATATTAAGTCACTTAAAAATAT